>NC_092131.1:149241024-151741024 GCF_043159975.1 Macaca nemestrina | reverse complement strand
ACTTTTTAACAGTTTTGTTATAATTTGTTATATAAATGTAGGAAAAACAACCAGAATGGCATTGCCCTTTCATACATTTCTATCACAAAAAGAACCATTAAAAATGGTTTATACATTGTACCTCTGCATTTGGCAGATTATAGAATGACATACTGGGAGATTTAGAATTTAAAAATATTACAGAGATAAGATTATAAACTCCCAGTAACTATATAAAGAATCTCATCATCTAGTTAAAATTTCAGAAATCTTCCGCAAGATTTCTCACAGCTATTTAAAAAGCAAATTCAGATTGAAGAGAATGTTGTCTCATGACTGGGTAGTGTTTCTTTCTTCAGGGGCAATCTGTGACCACCAGCATGAGAGTCACCATGAGCATTTAAAAATGCTTCTTGGGATTGGGTGCAGTGGCTCACACCTATAATCCCAGCACTTTGGGAGGCTGAGGCGGGTGGATTGATTGAGGTCAGGAGTTCAAGACCAGCCTGGCCAACACGGCAAAACCCCATTTCTACTAAAAATACAAAAATTAGCTGGGCGTGGTGGTGTGCACATGTAGTCGTAGCTACTCCAGAGACTAAGGCAGAAGAATTGCTTAAACCTGGGAGGTGGAGGTTGCAGAAAGCTGAGATCACTCCACTGCATTCCAGCCTGGGCTACAGAGTAAGATTCTGTCTCAAAAAAAAAAAAAAAAAAAATTATTGGCTCCATCTCTTTACCTACTGAGTGAAAACACCAGGTTGGCTGTTGTACATACTTAAGGAAAGACACACTCATCTGTCTACTAGACAACCCAGGTACTCCGGCTCTCATCGGGCAGCTAAGCAACAAGCTGGCTCAGCCTAAGGCAGAAAGCAGGATTGATATGGAAAACTCCCCAGGTGATGGGTGTCTAAAAGTTTGTTATATAGACCAACACTATTCTAACCCCAATAGAAAAACTCCACATTTTCCAAACTGGCTGAGTGATCCCTGCTCCCTCCAAACTCTTTCATGGATAAATGAGGTGGCAGTGAGTCTGATCTCTCTTCTGAAACACTTTCAAAGGTGTGTCCAGTCATATCAGCAGCAAACACCGCTTTCTATGGGTTGGTGAGAGACTAGAGGATCCCATGCATTTGTTTAGCCCTGAGTTTGCAAGTTTGCAAGTTTTTGTTTTGGGCCTACACTGGGTATTGTTGTACTGTTTATTCAAGCCATGTATTGCTTGATAACATGGAAGTTTGAAAACCACCAGGCATGTATTATTTAATACATTTACCAATGATTTGGAAGAAGCACTCCATAAAAACATTACACTTCTAGTCCCATAGATGACCTCATATTACTTGTTAGTTAGGACTCACATAAATGAGAATAAATTGCAGAAATTTTTTTAGAATTTTTTTCTCTTTTTAAAGACAAGGTCTTGCTGTGTTGCCCAGGCTAGAGTGCAGTGAAGCAATCATGGTTCTCTGCGGCCTCAACCTCTTAGGCTCAAGCAGTCCTCCCACCCCAGCCTCCCATATAGCTAGGACTACGGGCACGAGCCACTCCATAGAAATTATTATTATTTTATTATTATTATCATTGAGACAGGGTCTCACTATGTTGCCCAGGCTGGTCTCAAACTCCTGGCTTCAAGATATTATACTGATTTGGCTTCTCAAAGTGCTGGGATTACAGGTGTAAACCACTGGGCCCAGCCATATTTTTTTTTTTTTAGAATTTTTACTTAAAGAAGTATCTTCTTTAAGTTATGTGCTTCCTTTAAAATATTACTACAGCTAAAATTTAATAGCTATTTTTTGTAAATATATAGAAAATACTTAAGTATGTGTGTTGATGTTATGATCTCAATTCAATACATTTATAGCTCAACAGTTCCTATGGTTGTTGAATGGGATTCTCATTTTGCCAGTTAATGTTAATATGACAAAATTGCAGAGACAATTCATAAGAAGTTTATTTTTATTTTTATTTCAATAGTTTTTGGGGTACAGATGGTTTTCAGTTACCTGGATAAGTTCTTTAGCGGTGATTTCTGAGATTCTGGTGCACCCATCACCTGAGCAGTGTAAGCCGTGCCCAAAAGACTACTATATGTAGCCTTTTCTCCCTCATCTCCCTCTCCCTTCTCCTCCCAAGTTCCCAGAGTCTGTTATATCATTCTTATGCCTTTACATCCTCATAGTTTAGCTCCCACTTATAAGTGAGAACATATATTTGGTTTTTCATTTCTGAGTTACTTAGAATAATGGCCTCCAGCTCCAACCAAGTTGCTGCAAAATACATTATTTCATTCCTTTTTATGACTGAGTTCATAAAAAGATAAAGTAAGACTGGCCGGGCACAGTGGCTCATGCCTGTAATCCTAGCACTTTGGGAAGTCGAGGCAGGCTGATTGCTTGAGGTCAGGAGTTTGAGACCAGCCTTGTCAACATGGTGAAAACCCATCTCCACTAAAAATACAAAAAAGTAGCCGGGCGTGGTGGCACACGCCTGTAGTCCTAGCTACTCAGGAGGCTGAGGCAGGAGAATCGCTTGAACCTGGGAGGCAAAGATTGCAGTGAGCCTAGATGGCGCCACTTCACTCTAGCCTGGGTGACAGAGCAAGACTCCGTCTCAACAACAACAACAGAAAAAAAAGAAGATAAAGTAAGTCTTTGCTGATCTCCATCAGTACGTAAAAATTTTGTGTGATAGGCTCAAACACTGAAAACTTTCCCTTGTTGGGATAAAACCATGTGCATCTCCATTTCTAATACTGTATTCCAAGTATCACAACTGTGAGAAAGAGCTAATAAAAGCAGGGAAGGTTCAGAAGAAGACAAAGTAATCAGTGGAATGGGGAACCCCTCAATAACCTACTAACCAGATTAAAACTCTAATTAGCTTAAATGAAACAAACAAGGGCAGAGAGAAGACCTAACTGTAAAATCAAGAAGGGATTAAAAAGTAAACAGAGTTGTTCATTAACTCATGAAATCATAGAATGAGAGGGCATCTCTTACCTTATTGAGGTAAGTTCAGTCCAATTAGAGAGAAGTATAACTTCATATTAAAAAATAAAACTCAGGCCAGGCGCAGTAGCACACGCCTTTAATCCCAGCACTTTGGGAGGCTGAGGTGGGTGGATTACCTGAGGTCAGGAGTTCGAGACCAGCCTGGCCAACACCTCTCTACTAAAAATACAAAAATTAGCCAGGCATGATGGCATGAGTCTGTAATCCCAGCTACTTAGGAGGCTGAGACAGGAGAATTGCTTGAGTCCAGGAGGCAGAGGTTGCAGTGAGCTGAGATTGCGCCACTGCACTCCAACCTAGGCAAAGAGAGACTCTATCTCAAAAAAAAGAAAAAAAGAAAAAAATTACTTATGAGTGTATTATCTTTAGCTATTCATATGCATCGTCAAATCTCTGGGTCTTTAAATTCTAGCAAATGTTCCTCTTTTTTTTTTTTTTTTTTTTTGAAACGGAGTCTCGCTCTGTCGCCCAGGCTGGAGTGCAGTGGCGCGATCTTGGCTCACTGCAAGCTCTGCCTCCCAGGTTCATCCCATTCTCCTGCCTCAGCCTCCCAAGTACCTGGGACTACAGGCGCCCGCCACCACGCCCGGCTAATTTTTTGTATTTTTTTTATTAGAGACGGGGTTTCATAGTGTTAGCTAGGATGGTCTTGATCTCCTGACCTCGTCATCTGCCCATCTCGGCCTCCCAAATTGCTGGGATTACAGGCGTGAGCCACTGTGCCTGGCATGTTCCTCTTTTTCATGATGCTAATATCTTGTATGTCTGTGAACTAGAGTTTTCTTTTTTTTTTAGATTGTTGGACAATCACGAGGGAGGAACTTTCTCTCCCACTTTTGATGTTTCTTCCTTGTGGAGGGAATGTAATTAGTGTAGCTCCTGACCTTCCTGCACCTCTTTATTAGCTCTTCCCCAGGGAAGTCATTTATTTGATGGGTAAATTGGAGATGTAAATACTTGAGTATGTATGCTTTGCTTAGATCTCTTCGTTCTCTGAGAAATTGATTAAATTTAAACACACACACCCCAAGCCACGCTTCAGTCAATCATAGAGCGAACTACCAGCCAATGACAGCCAGCCAGCTGTTTGTCATATAACTAGGGACTTTCCACTGGATCATGCCCAAGCAAGGCAAATGCCTAGCTGTAGCCAATGAAGTTACTTCTTTACTTTTGCCTCCATGTTCAGCCTATAAGCATGCTGCTGCTCATGCTGTTAAAGTGGAGCTCTCTGAAGTTATTCTTTTTTTTCTATTTTTTTTTTTTTAAGACAAAGTCTTGTGCTGTCACCCAGGCTGGAGGGCAGTGGCACGATCACACCTCACTGCAGCGTTGACCCAGGTCCAAGCAAGCCTCCCACCTCAGCCTCCCAAGCAGCTGGGACTACAGGCATGCACCACCATGCTGGGCTTTTTTTTTTTTTTTAACTTTTTGGTAGAGACAAGGTCTCACCATGTTGCCTAGGCTCGTTTTGAATTCCTGGGCTCAAGCGATCCTCCCACCTCAGTTTCCTAAAGTATTAGAATTACAGGCATGAGCCACTGCACTCAGCCTTGAACTTATTCCAATTTTGAGTGCTGCCTCATTCATGAATCCTTTATTGCTCAAATAAACTGTTAAATTTATTTTATGTGAACCAGTGGTAATCATTGTCTTTAGGCAATAAAAAACAGATGGATAGAAAAGAATAAATGCTCAGTAAATAAACCACAGGATACTTATGCTTTGGCTAAAAAAAAAAAAATTGCAATGAAAATTTTTATACAATGTTGCTAATTGTATCATATGAATAAAAGCTACATTTTTAAAATAAATTATTAACATTATTCACTTCTTGCATTATTCTGGATAAACATATTTTAGTGACCTACAAAGTCCTATGTAATCTGTGCTCCATTCCCTTCCCACCCCTCTGAGATCATCTCTTATCATGATCCCACTCACTCACTCTATGCCAGCCATATGGCCTCCTTGCTGTTCCTCCAGCACACCCACCTTTTCCTGCCTCACTGCCTTCACCTGTGCCGCTCCCACTGCCTGGCTGCTCTTCTCCCATATGTATCCATGGCTTATTCCCTCTGTTCACCAAAGGCTCTACGGAAATGTCACTTTCACAGGGAGTCCTTCCCTGACTATCCATTACAAATACCACTGTTGCCCTGCCCAGTGCTGCCGGCCCTGTGCCTGTCCCCAGTTTGAGGCTTGGTTCTGTTTGCCCATGTCCATCATTCTGTGCAGAAGCACCACCAGTATGTCTCATTAACTACCCTACGAAGTTGCTGACACTGGTTTGGCTGCCTGGGGGTGGAAGGCCCTGGACACTGAGGAGAACGAGAAGCCAGGCCCGATGCACATGCAGGAGCTGTACTGAGCCTCCAAGCCACTGAAGGGTGTCTGCATCACTGGCTGCCTGCACGTGACCGTGGAGACAGTTGTCCTCACTGAGACCATCCTTGTCCTGGGTGCTGAAGTGCAGTGGTCCAGCTGCAACATCTTCTCCATCCAGGACCATCAGCAGCTGCCACTGCCAAGGCTGGGAGTCCAGTGAACGCCTGGAAGGGTGAAATGGAGGAGAAGTACCTGTGGTGCATCAAGCAGACACTGTACTTCAAGGACAAGCTCCTCAACATGATTCTGGACGTCAGTGGGGACCTTACCAACCTCACCCACACTAAGTACCCACAGCTCTTGTTGGGCATCAGAGACATCTCTGAGGAGACCACGACTGAGGTCCACAACCTATACAAGATGATGGACAGTGGGATCCTGAAGGTGTCCACCATCAACGTTAATGACTCTGTCACCAAGAGCAAGTTTGACAACCTCTATGGCTGCCACCAGTCCCTCATAGATGGCATCAAGTAGGCCATAGGTGTGATGATTGCCAGCAAGGTAGCTGTGGTAGCGGACTATGGTGATGTGGGCAAGGGCTATGCCCAGGCCCTGCAGGGTTTCGGGGCTCGCTCACAGCATTATCACCGAGATCGACCCCATCAATGCACTATAGGCTGCCATGAAGGGCTATGAGGGGACTACCATGGACGAGGCCTGTCAGGAGGGCAACATCTTTGTCACCACCACAGGCTAGGTTGACATCATGCTTGGCTAGCTGCCCAACAGGCACTTTGAACAGATGAAGGATGATGCCATCGTGTGTAACACCGGACACTCTGATGTGGAAATCGATGTCAGGTGGCTCAACAAGAATGCTATGAAGAAGGTGAACATCAAGCCCCAGATGGACCAGTACTGGCTAAAGAATGGGCGTGGCACCATCCTGCTGGCTGAGTGTCAGCTGGTCTACCTGGGTTGTGCTATGGACCAACCCAGCTTTATGATGAGTAACTCCTTCACCAACCATGCGATGGTGCAGATTGAGCTGTGAACCCACTCAAACAAGTACCCCACTGAGGTTCACTTCCTGTCCAAGAAGCTGGATGAGGCAGTGGCTGAAGCCCATCTGGGCAAGGTGAACATGAAACTGACCAAGCAGACTGAGAAGCAGGCCCAATATCTGGGCATGTCCCGTGATAATCCCTTCAAGCTGGATCACTACCACTACTGAGAGCCAGGCCTGTCCTTCACCTTCCAGCGGTCCTCTTTGCCCAGGCCCCGCCTCTCCTCCCTAAGGGCAAATGGCATCAACTTTGTGATTGGTCCAGCTGTTGTCCTTGCCCAGGCCCCGCCTCTCCTCCCTAAGGGCAAATGGCATCAACTTTGTGATTGGCTTGCCAGTGTTCCCCATCAACTCCCTGGGGTTGGTCACTCAGTTTTCAGCCTGTGCTGCATCCCTCATACTTTTCCAAGCGTGGCAAAGGGAATTGAGAGGACCCTCCTCAAGCCCTGATCATGATGGAGGTACAAGGGAGGCAGCCACAGGGAACCATGAACTCAGTGGTCTTGGAACTGCTCACTAAGTCTGTCCTTCCTTAGCCTGGAAGTTGGTGGTGGAGTGACAAAACCCAAGTATTAATACGTTACCATCTAGGCCTTTATCTGGTCTGTGGACTTATACCCGTGTGCTTGGTTTACAGGTTCAGTGGTTCCTCAGCCCGTGACAGATGAGAAGGAGCTATATTGAAGGGCAAGGAGGAACTGTTTGAATTTTCCTGAGAGCCTGGCTTAGTGCTGGGCCTTCTCTTAAACCTCATAACAATGAGGTTGGTACTTTTAGTCCTTGTTTTACAGGGGTTAGAATAGACTGTTAAGGGACAACTGAGAAAAGATAGAGAAGTAACAGCCAGAGGTTGAGAGGGGCCATTAAAATGTAAAAGCAGGCATAGATCTGCCACCACTTTGTAACAAGATGGTTTCTATCACAACCCCACAGAATAATTTGGCTTATAATGTTTATACAAATGTTTAAAGAAAGCAATAAGGTGGGTAAAAAAAAATCTTAGTGCCAAAACACACACACACACACACACACACACAAAATCACTGTTGGCCGGGCACAGGGGCTCACACCTGTAATCCCAGCACTTTGGGAGACCTAGGCGGGAGGATCACTTCAGCCAGGAGTTCAAGACCAGCCTGGATAACAAGGTAAAACCCCATCTCTACAAAAAATACAAAAATTAGTTGGGGATAGCGATGCATGCCTATAGTCCTAGCTACTAGAGAGGCTGAGGTGGGAGGGTCACTTGAACCTGGGAGATCGAAGCTGCAGTGAACCATGAACATGCCACCGTACTCCAGCCTGGGCAACAGAGCAAGACCCTGTCTCAAAAAACAACAACAACAACAACAACAAAAACCCACAAACAAAAACCACTGTCCTTGCTAGTCCTTTATCCTGTTTTATTTTTCTTCTAACACTTCTAGCACTTCACATACTATATGCATATTTGCTTATTGTATGTCTCCTTGACTAGAATGTAAGTCAGCTCTGTGTTGAGCAGGAATTTTATATTGTGAATCTAAAACAATGCCTGGCATAGAACATGCATTCAGCAAGTACTTGTTAAATGATTGGAAGACGAACCAGATTTTGGACTACTGCTTATGCTGGATAGCATGTAAATTAAAGCTATGATCAAATACAGGCCATGCCTCTGAACAGCTGATGACCACTTAGATTCTAGGTGCCACAGATACTGCTGCTTGGTTGGTTACAATACACATTTTTTTTCCACTTTTACTCTGAACTATTATTCATTATTGGATGGTGGGTGAGGGGAAAAATACAGAATACATGTCCTAGTCCAGTGCTGTCCATTAGAGCTTTCTTTAATAATGGAAATAGCCTATATCTGCTGGGCCACTAGTGGCTATTGAGCACTTGAAATATGGCTACTTTGACTGAACTGAATTTTTAATTTTACAACTAGCTGTGGTTACTAGTTACTATATTTAGCAGCCATGCTCAACAATCCTATAGGTCTATCTTAATTATTTTTATAGGAATGAAGAGTATTATCATGATTTCTTAATTATATATATTTGGTTTTAATTTCTACGGAGGAAGAGGACAACAAAGTTTTGTGAACTACTGTTCGGATAAGTTTGTAGTTTTTTAAAGAAAAGACTTCACAGAGAACAGGGCAGAGAGTAACAAAATATCTGATTTCCAAAAAATTCAATCAAACTTTGATATGGATTCGGTCAAATCATTGCTAAATGGCCTCCTTAACATTATTATTAAACCGATTTACATAATGTGCTTTTTACTAGTCAAATACGTTGTTTTAAATCTTAATTATTTTTGATTATAAAAGTAATACACATCCAGTGTAACAAGTTCAAATAGTCTCTCAGGCGGATAAAGTAAAATACGGATGTTCACCACACTGTACCTACCAAGATGCCCATACCCCAAAGATGATTGCTGTTAAACATTTAGAGTACCTTTCCTGACTTTGCTGTCTAAGCAGCTTTAAAAATCAATACTTTTGGTTTAAAGTGATAGCTCTGAATCCCCTTTAGGCATAGAGTGTGGGAAATTATATTTCTGCAGCAAACTCAGGCCCTGCAACATCAAGTGTGGATTCACTGGAAATTATTTGAAGTAACACTTAGAGATCATAGTAGCCAAAAAAATGTTGGGAAATGAAAAAGGGGTTTTAAAAAATTAATTATTATTATTTTCTTTTCAAAGAGACGGGGTCTTCACTCCGTTACCCAGGATGGGGTTCAGTGGCGGAATCAGAGCTCACTGAAGCCTCAAACTCCTGGGCGCAACCAATCCTCCTGTCTCAGCCTCTCAAGTAGCTTGGACTACAGGCATGCACCAACCGTGCCCGGCTAATTTTTAAATATTTTGTAGGGATAGGATCTTGCTATGTTGCCCAGGCTGGTCTCAAAACTCCTGACCTCAAGCAATCCATGCACCTCAGCCTCCCATAGTGCTGGGATTACAACTGTGAGCCCCTACACCCAGCCGAAAAAGGTTTTGTGGAGGGAGTATGATCAGAAGAAAAATCATGGAATGTGCTCGAAAGAGATCTAAAGGGCCATGGAAGTTAAAACGTTGAACTCTATAGAACAAAACATGAAGTATGGAAAGATTATTTAAAAAACACTTGACTTTGGAACAAAATCCAAATTGTTCCCATGATTTCATTCTTTGACATTATGTTCATTTGGTTATCTTAGTCTTTTCTCAGACTTCCTCTTTAACAGAGAATTATCTGAAAGCCCCTGGCTAAGTTAATGCTTATGACTGTGGTCACAAATGGATGGCTTGGATTTTATTTGTTTTGCAGTGTTTGTAAATTTTTTTATGTATACTGTTGTTGTCAACTAACAATTCGTGTGTATATGGATTACGTTAGTTGACACGCACACACACACACACACATATATATATATATATATATATATAATATTCCCCAAATTTAAAAAGCAGTTTGGAGATTTTTCCCACGCACAGAAAATCAGAAAATTGGCAACACTCTGCCCCATTTCCTTATGGCAACAATTTAAACAGGCCATGAGCCGTCCACATGGAGACTGGACCTTGAAACAGCAGCTAGTGTTTTGAGCTCTAAGCTAACACTTTGGACTTTCAGTCATGTTTTCTTTCCCCAAACAAATAGAAAAGTTTTATTTCAAAGAGGAAAAGGGTGCAACAGCTGCAACATACATAAAACCTATTTAGTTTTACTTGGGAGTGAGAATCAGGAAACCTGGGCTGTTCTTAACTTAGTTTGGATAAAGAAGGGTAGTTAAGCTGTCCTTATGTCTCTTACCAAGTGGAGAAAATACTGCTGTAGTTCACAGAAATTTTGGGGAGTTTTAGATTCTATGGAAAACGGAAATGCTATTTGTAACTTAGATTTTTTTTTTTTTTTTGGAGGAGTCTCGCTCTGTTGCTCAGGCTGGAGTGCAGTGGCATGATCTAACCTACACCTTCCTGGTTCAGTCGATTCACCTGCCTCAGCCTCCTGAGTAGCTGGGATTACAGGTGCGTGCCACCACGCCCAGCTAATGTTTGTATTTTTAGTAGAGACGAGGTTTCACCATTTTGGCCAAGCTGGTCTCAAACTCCTGACCTCAAGTGATCTGCCCACCTCGGCCTCCCAAAGTGCTGGGATTACAGGCATGAGCCACCGCACTCAGCCTAATTTTAAATTTTTTTTTTGTAGAGATGGGGGTCTCCCTTTGTTGCTCAAGCTGGTCTCTGTCTCTTGGGATCAAGGGATCCTCCTGCCTCAGCCTCCCAAAGTGCTGGGATTACAGGCCTGGGCCACTGAAACTGGCCTTCATTACAAATTCATTGAACACACTTTATTTTATCCTTTAAAAAAAAAATTCATTTCAGTAGTTTTGGGGTAACAGGTTGCATGGAAAAGTTTTTTAGTGGTCATTTCTGAGATTTTGGTGCACCCATCACCCGAGCAGTGTACACTGTACAATGTGGCACACACTTTCACTTAAAAGCGTCTACTAGATCTTGCTGCCAGATTTCCCATCCCTAAGACACCCGGAGTGTTCCTGAGGCCTTAGTGACTACTGCTTAAAGTTCCACCCAAATCAATTTTATGTTTACAGATAACCGGAGCATCCAATCACCTTTCTCTAAGAGAGTACAAAGATCAGCTCGCGAGAAAGTTCAGACCTCTCATTTCGTTTCTGTTAGACCGGCCTTCCCCCAACCAGACGGAGTCTTGCTCTGCTGCCCAGGCTGGAGTGCAGCAGCGCGATCTCGGCTCACTGCAACCTCCCCTCCCCGGGTTTAAGCAGTTCTCCTGCCTCAGCCACTGGAGTAGCTGGAATTACAGGCGGGCGCCACCACGCCAAGCTAATTTTTTTGTATTCTTAATAGAGATGGGGGGTGGGGGGGGGGTTCACCATATTGGCCAGGCTGGTCTCGAACTCCTAACCTCATGATTTGCCGGCCTCGGCCTCCCGAAGTGCTGGGATTACAGGCGTGAGCCACCGTGCCCGGCCTCGACGGGGCCTTTGAAATGACGTTAAAAATTGTACATAAAATATGTTTTAGGATAATACCTGTTTTTCTTTGACCAAAGAAAGGCTTGGCTTCAGAGAATGTTAAGACAGAAATAGAGGGGCGTTAAATCCCCTTTTAAGTTTTTTCTAATTTCCAATCTGAGGAGGAAAATAACGTAGTAAAGGGACGCAAGAGCAACCTCGCTTCTTCCACAAGGCCCAGGATGCGAAGCGAACCTGGGCCGCTTGGCTACCGCCCGGTTGCAACCCGGAAATGCAGGGTGCAGTGCGGGGGGTACGGAACCGGCCGACTGTGTTGATCCGGCTCAGAGAAATCCCGCCCTTGCCGCCGCCGCCCACCCATAACGTCCTCCTCGACCCTCCCTCGACCCTCCCTCGCCCCGCCGCTCGGCCCTCACCGAAAGGGGGAGGGCGGTGGAAGAGAGAAGTCAAGGAGCGCACGCGAAGCCCAGCCCCTACCGTGACGTCTGGAGACGCGACGCGTCGCCTCGCAATGCAAATCGGGAAAAGGGGATGAGCTGGGCTGGCTTCCGTCCTGATAGCCAAGGCTAATTCTCCCTCGAGTTCTTGGGAGATGGGCGTTTGGCGAGAAGGCTGGCGTTAGTGAAGCGCGCCGGGCGTCACGGTGAGTGCGGGTCTTGGGCCCTGGCACCTGTCCTCTGGGAAGTCGTCCGCTGTGAACCCCCTCTCCTTCCACCAGCTGCTGGTCACCCGGGAGACAAGCCCTGTCCGCGGAGAGGAGTGGGACAACTCCGAAAGGTAGAACCGGCTTGTGGAGAGGAAGGGCCCAACCTTGAGTCTTTTACGCCACCCATCTAGGATTGCCAAGCGAGTTTCGTGCGGTTTTTCGGTTTTAAAAGGTGGCTTTGACCATTCTTACGTTCTCTTGGACACTTATACCCGACTTTGACCTCTTTCCTCTTGCTTCCGGTTTTTTGTTTTTGGTTTTTTTTATTTTTTTTATTTTACTCTCTGCAATCTGCCTACAATCCCAGGCCTTACTACAGCTCCTAAAACTGTTTCCCAGTTTCTCCTCTTCCCTAGTCACACTTCATTTTAGTGAAGTAGGAGTTTAAAGACCCTATAAGCTTATCAGAGTTAAAACTATGACTGCCTCAAATAGAAGCTTTTCCCCACCCCCCTAAAAAGTGCCTTCCAACCTAGAGTTGTGGGACAAGTTAATTTCGCCGCCACTCCACCTTGGAAATTATCGGAATCCTTACTTGCAGCGATGTGCATTTATATAGAAAGCTGCAGACCACCCTCCTGGGTTTATTTCTTGCCTCCAGTTCATTCTGTGACCTTGAACAAGTCACTTAATCACTAACAAAATATTTACCTGACACGGAGGTGTTGCAGAGCCTAAGGAATTTAGAATTTAAGAGACCTGAGGGTTTCAGATGAAAGGGATTTGTATCTAAAGGATATTACCTTTTCTGAATCTGCGAAGCATCCTTAGTTTTGTAAATATCTTGCTGCAGCCATTAAAAATGCCAAGTGGTTATTTGTTAAGGAAGTGTTCCTGTTTTAGGCTTGCTCTGCTGCGGCTTTGCCATGTAAGCAGATTTTGCATTTCAGCCGATTCTGTTTAAGATTCGTTGGTGAATGTCATTCATGATGGATTTGGGTAGTTTCTCCTTACAACATATCCCTGGACCATTAAGCATATCTGGAAGGTGATATCGGTTGTGTTATGTCTTTATCATGTTGATATGGCTGCCTTGAAATAGGTATTCCTTTTCTTGTGACACATTGGATGCATCTTTAATATTAGATAGTGAAGACCCTGTAGTAGTAAAAATATATATATATACACACCTGTCATTAATGAAATTTTGCACATAGGCATGTATTTTTTTTTAGAAAACAATGGATAAGAAAAACTAACAAAAATGTTTTAAAGGTGACTTTTAGCATTTCATTTTTTAATATATTTACTTGGACTTTATTAATCATTATGGGCATTTGTTTATTAATGTGGACGTGGCTGGGCGCAGTGGCTCACGTCTGTAATGCCAGCACTTTCCGAGGCCGAGGAGAGTGGATCACCTGAGGTCAGGAGTTCGAGACCAGCCTGGCCAACATGGCGAAACCTGGTCTCTACTAAAAAACAAAATTAGCTGGGCATGGTGGCACACGCCTGTAATCCCAGCTACTCCAGGGGCTGAGGCAGGAGAATCGCTTGAACCGGGGAGGCAGAGGTTGCAGTGAGCTGAGATTGCACCATGGCACTCCAGCCTGGGTGACAAGAGCAAAACTGCATCTCAAAAAATTAAAATAAAAAGCGTGGACATAATGGAAAATAATCAAAATGACTTTTGAGTAAGACAGTTGGAAAATAAAACCAGTACATTAAATTTTTTTCATAAGTCTAGCATTATACTTTATTATGAACTTTTCTACATGAAAATGTGCTCATATTTACGGAAGTGAAAGGAAAAAAAGTCTTCAAGGATATGTTGCTAATAAAATTAGAAATAATTAAGGAAACATTTAAAAAATACCTTGTTGTTGTCCCAGTTACCTATTGCTGCGTAACAAATCACTCCAAAACACAGTGGCTTAAAACTATAATTTAGTATCTCTCCTGTTTCTCTGGCCTGCCTGTACTTAGCTAAGTGGTTCTCACCTAGACTTTAATGCGTTTGTATTCAGATAAGCAGCTGAGTTTGGAGTCATCCGAGAGCTCAGCTGGTCTGGACATCCAAAATGGCTAATTCATGTGAAGGCAGTTGATGTTGGCTAGGAGTTCAGCTGGAAATGTCAACTGGAATACCCACACATAGCCTCTTCACGTGACTTGAACTTCTGACGTGAACAGTATGGTGGTTAGGTTCCAAGAATACATGTTTGAGGAGACAGGAAATAGAAGCTGCGTGTCTCCCAAAAAGCCTGAACCCAGAAATAGGCACAACATTATTTCCAACATACTCTGTTGGTTAGAGCAGTCAGACCAGTATCCAACCCTCACTTTTGGAGGGAAAAATGTCAAAGAATTTGTGGCCATGCTTTGTCTACTGTAATTTTGATGACAAAGTTGTATTGGACTCTTGTTTGCATTTATATAGCAGATGAATAATAAGGTATGCTTCTAATTTCCAATTTCTTTTTTTTTTTTTTTTTTTTTTTTTGAGATGGAGTCTTGCTCTGTCGCCAGGCTGGAGTGCAGCGGTACGATCTCGGCTTTTTGCAACCTCTGCCTCCTGGGTTTATGCCATTCTCTTGCCTCAGCCTCCCAAGTAGCATGTCGCCACGCCCAGCTAATTTTTGTATTTAGTAGAGATGGAGTTTCACCATGTTGGCCAGGATGGTCTCGATCTCTTGACCTTGTGATCCACCCGCCTCAGCCTCCCAAAGTGCTGGGACTACAGGCGTGAGCCACCGCGCCCAACCTATTTCCAATTTCTTTAACCATAATGCATTATGTTTTAATGGCATGTTACAGTTTTCTTTTTTTTTTTTTTTTTTTTTTTTTTTTTTTTTTTTTTTGAGACAGAGTCTCGCTCTGTCGCCCAGGCTGGAGTGCAGTGGCACGATATCGGCTTACTGCAAGCTCCACCTCCCGGGTTCACGCCATTCTCCCGCCTCAGCCTCCGAGTAGCTGGGACTACAGGCGCCCACCACCACGCCCGGCTAGTTTTTTGTATTTTTAGTAGAGACGGGGTTTCATCATGTTAGCCAGGATGGTCTCGATCTCCTGACCTCGTGATCCACCCGCCTCGGCCTCCCAAAGTGCTGGGATTACAGGCTTGAGCCACCGCGCCCGGCCGGCATGTTACAGTTTTCAAAACATGTTTTTGTATATTTTTTCACTTGATACCTATGGTCACCCTATAGAAGCAGACAAATCATTCCTGTTTCATTTTGCAGGTGAAAGTAAACTGAAGAGCAGTGGTGGTCATGTTGGGAGTGATTTATGGAATTTGTTGAAAGTCATATGATTAATAAATGGAAAGTAAGGCCTGCAACAGTTCCATAATATAGAATTTACTAGTACTGAATGATGACATATTATATTAAACTTATTTAGAATTCTACATTTATAGCCATACTAATTTTTTTTTTTTTTTTTTTTTTTTGGAGACGGAGTCTTGCTCTGTCTTCCAAGCTGGAGTGCAGTGATGTGTTCTCGGCTCACTGCGGTGTCCGCCTCGTGGGTTCAAGCACTTCTGCTTCAGCATCCCAAGTAGCTGGGACCATAGGCACCCACCACCACGCCCGGCTAATTTTTGTATTTTAGTAGAGATAGGGTTTTGCCATGTTGGCCAGGCTGGTCTTGAATTCCTGACCTCAGGTGATCTGCCCACCTCAGGTGATCAGCCTCCCAAAGTTCTGGGATTATAGCCGTGAGCCATCGCATGTAGCCCTTTGTTTTTTTTTTTAAATTGAGACAAGGTCTTGCTCTGTCACCCAGGCTGAAGTGCAGTGGCATGATCTTGGCTCACTGTAACCTCTGCTTCCTGGGCTCAAGTGATCCTCCCGCCTCAGCCTCCCAAGTAGCTAGGACTGCAGGCATACGTCACCACACCTGACTAATACCATACTAATTCAAGTAAAACAGTTCTCATGTATAGTGAATATGGCTTAACTAAGCCTTGTCTCTTTTGACTAACACATTACAATTTCGTTTTTTGTTTGTTTGTTTGTTTTTGAGACGGAGTCTTGCTCTGTCGCCCAGGCTGGATGCAGTGGCACAATCTTGTCTGACTGCACCCTCCGTCTCACCGGTTCAAGCAGTTCTCCTGCCTCAGCCTCCCAAGTAGCTGGGACCATAGGCACACGCCGCCATGCCTGGCTAATTTTTTTTGTTTTAGTAGAGATAGGGTTTCACTGTGTTGCCCAGGCTGTTCGTGAACTCCTGAGCTCAGGCAATCTGCCTACCTCGGCCTCCCAAAGTGCTAGGATTACAGGTATTAGCCACCGCGCCCAGCCTACAATTTAGTTTTTAGTAATACAGCAGTCTTCCCCTTATCTGCAGGGGATATGTTTCAAGACCTCTAGTGAATGCCTGAAACCACAGATAGTACTGAACCCTATATATACTATGTTTTCCCTATAAATACATTTTTATGGTAAAGTTTAACTTATAAATTAGAAGCAAGAGATTAACAACAATAACTAATAATGAAATAGAATAATTACAATATAGTGTAATAAAAGTTATGCCCTGTGGCCATAACTTGTGCAGCTTGAGGTGTGACAGCAAAACCAACACAAATTTTCTTTTTCCTTCTTCACAGTTTTGCAGAAAAAAAAGATCTTTCCGTAGATCTTAGCAACGTCAGCATGTTTTTTTTTTTTTTTTTTTTTTCTCTTACTGAGTTGAGAACTTTCACCTTTTCGCTTAAAGAAAGCAGTTTACAGCTTCTCTTTGGCATATGTGAATCTGTGCTCTTACGCTTTGGAGCCATTATTAAGTAAAATGAGGGTTACTTGAACACAAGCGCTATAATACTGCTATAGTCAGTCTGGTAACTGAGACAGCCACTTAGTGATTAACAGGCAGGTAGCATCTACAGTGTGGATACACGACAAAGGGATGATTCATGTCATAGGCTGGGCGAAGTGAGGTGGTGCACAATTTAAAACTTATGAATTGTTTATTTCTGGAATTTTTTATTTAATATTCTTGGACTGTGGTTGACTGCAAGTAGCGGAAACCATGGAAAGTGAAACCGTGGATAAAGGGGGACTACTGCACTGAATTCTGAAACACCAATAATCATGTGAACCCACATGTCTTTTTAATAGTGTGAAATGAAATAATTACACATTATAATACCAATTTCAAAACAAAAAAAGTTGTGGGCATAAGAATCCTGGAGGTGTTATTTTAATTTCTCAGTTACAGAATTTTAAAAATGAAAATGATTTTTTTAAATTTTGGTAGGTTGAATGATTTAAGATGCTGATTTCAGCTGGAAACAAATTGTTGCCTTCGTATTATTTTGTTGCTTTTAGCAACATGTTTATATTCATTCTTATATTGATGATTTCCAGTCTTGACTGCATATTAGAATTCATTTGGGAAGGTTTTTAAAAATACCTATATGGGCGAGGCAAGGTCAGCTCATGCCTGTAATCCCAGCACTTTGGGAGACCGAGGCAGGAGGATCCCTTGAGCCCAAGAACTTGAGACTAGCCTGGACAACATAGTGAGACTCTGTCTTTATTTTGTTTAATATATAAATAAGAAAATAAATAAATAAATACCTGTGTGTATATCTCAAATCCCTAAAGATTCTGATTTAATTATTTAGGAGTGGAATCTGAGCATCAATTTTTTTGTTAAATTCTCTAGGTAACTGATTCTAACATACAGCTGGGATTGAGAACTATGTTTTTGGTACATGTTGAGTGTGATCTGGCTCCCTACTTAACAATTTTGCATCAGTTAAAAAAATTAAGCAATGAGGGAGAAGACAAAATAAATGAATTAAAGTTATAAATGTAGATATCTATTCTGGAAAACAGTTACCCTTTTTTTAGTTTCTGGTAATGGTCCTTAATAAAATGAACAGACATTGGCCTGGTTTGCTAAGTGCCTATATCACAGCACTAAACCATACTTTACTTTGTTACCATTATGTACTTGTCTTTCATTTTAAGAGGCAGAAACTTTATTAAGAGGTGTATTTTTTTTAGTATCCCCTGTATCACAACACTGCACCTTGTGTATAGTAGGTTTCTATTGTTTACCTAACTGAAGCCAGTTTAGACAGTCACTCTTTACAACTAGGGCTAGTTTAGCTCCTTGGGAGACTGAGAAAAGAGAATTGCTTGAACCTGGGAGGCAGAGGTTGTGCTGAGCTGAGATCATGCCACTGTACTCTGGCCTGGACGGCAGAGTGAGAGTTCATCTCAAAAAAAAAAAAAAAAAGAACTAGGGCTAGTTTATTCTTTTATTCTCATGGCATTCTAAGAACTTTGTAAAGGTTTCTTGAAATACTCTATTCTCTCTTTCTTTGGTTTTCATGTTATACTTTCCTGGTTTTCCATCATTCTAATGACTCCTGCTTCCTTTTCTGATCGATTCCTCCTTTAGACTCCCCCTATTCTGGGCCCTTTAAGTTAACTTTTCAGCTGTAAAGAAACGAGAGCTCATTTCCTTAGTGGTTCATCCTCCTGATTTTAGTTACTAGTGTAAATAATGTCTGTGTTTTAAAAACTATTATAGAAGATTAAAAATGTACATAAAACTGAAGAAAATATGATTATTTTATTTTTGAGACAGGGTCTCCCTCTATTGCTCAGGCTGGAGCGCAGTGGTGTAATCATGATTCATTGCAAGCTCAACCTCCCAGGCTCAAGCAACCCTCCTGCCTCAGCCTTCCGAGAAGCTGGTACCACAGGCACATGCCACCGTGCCCCACTAATTTTTTTTTTTTTTTTGTAGTGATGAGGTCTCACTGTGTTGCCCAGCAGTTCACCAAATCCTAGATAACATATAATTTTGGTGTCAATACTTATCTTCCAAAACAATAGGGATTATCAAAATCAACATTGATGCCTTATTAGTTGATAAACAGATTTAGTATCTGTCTGCTCTCACATAGAACTGATTTATAGTTAATATTTACATTTTTAGATGTTCCTTTAGCATACACTCAACATTTTCCACATTGAATTACCTACTTTGCTGTAAACCACATGGTTCTTACTGGGGGTAATTTTGCCTTCCAGGACACATTTAGCAATGACTGTAGACAGTTTTGGTTGTTACAACTGGAAGGGAAGGATGATAGTGAACTGGTATCTAGTGGGTAGAGGCTAGGGATGCTGCTAAACGTCCTCCAGTGCACACGGCACAGAGCAGCCTCTTACAACAAATGTTTATCTGGTCCAAAATGTGAGTGATGGCAAGGTCAAGAAATGCTGCTGTAAACTGATCAGTTTTAAACTGCAGTATTCATTTTTTTGTTAATAGCACTACTGCTCTTAATATTTTGCAGGGTATTTGTGTGTGTGTGTGTGTGTGTGTGTGTGTGCGTGAGTGTGAGCAAGAGAAAATACTGTTTCAATCAACCAGTTACCAAAGCATGTTTCCACCATTTTGTGTTCTTTTCTAGCAGTGACCTTCTAGTTACTCTTTTCCATAGTATCATTCCCTTGTTCTCATCTCCTTTCAATCTTACTTACATATCCCTAATTTGACCATCTTGAGATACTATTTCTCCCATCAAGAACTGGCTTTTATTGCCTGCTGAATCAAATATAAAGAATTCTAGATGGCTTCAAAATTTTCCAGAATGTGACTCCATAATTTAGTTATTCTTGTTAGTCAACATTTATTTTTGTTTCTTTTAGTTAAATTCAGCTGACAGGGAGAAGCATTTATTAAAGTGGTGACTATGTGAGGACTACAGAGATAGGTGCCAGGGATTCAAAGACATGTCAACATTTTCCCCCTACCCAGTTGATTATTTCCCAATAACGTCTGTAATATTCCTTATTATTCTTATTTTTATTTATTTATTTATTTTCGAGATGGAGTTTCGCTCTTGTTGCCCAGGCTGCAGTGCAGTGGCGCGATCTTGGCTCACTGCAACCTCCATCCCCACCCCGGGTTCAAGAGATTCTCCTGCCTCAGCCTACTGAGTAGGTGGAATTACAGGTGTGCACCACCACGCCCAGCTAATTTTGTATTTTTAGTAGAGACGGGGTGTCTCCATATTGGTCAGGCTGGTCTCGGACTGCTGACCTCAAGTGATCTGCCCGCCTCAGCCTCCCAAAGTGCTGGGATTACAGGCGTGAGCCACTGCGCCCAGCCAGATGTCCTCCTTTCTTACCCTGTTCTTAGCTAAATTCTATCCTCAAGGCCAGTTTCACTCTGCCTCATCACATCATCACGAGCACTGCATGTGTATGAGGATTTTAAAGCCTTATAGTAATTGTCTGTTGGTCCCATTACTATATATATATATATATATATATTTTTTTTTTTTTTTTTTTTTTTTTTTTTGAGACGGAGTCTCACTCTGTCGCCCGGGCTGGAGTACAGTGGCCGGATCTCAGCTCACTGCAAGCTCCGCCTCCCGGGTTTACGTCATTCTCCTGCCTCAGCCTCCCGAGTAGCTGGGACTACAGGCGCCCGCCACCTTGCCCGGCTAGTTTTTTGTATTTTTTTAGTAGAGACGGGGTTTCACTGTGTTAGCCAGGATGGTCTCGATCTCCTGGCCTCGTGATCCGCCCGTCTTGGCCTCCCAAAGTGCTGGGATTACAGGCTTGAGCCACCGCGCCCGGCCGGTCCCATTACTATATTTAAGGAATGATGTAGATCTCAAACATTATAAGATTCACATGAAGAAACAAATTCCAAGAACTGGGACCATAAAGGATGGAAGAGATGGAACTTAAGTTTGTTTCTTTTGTAGCTGGGACTTCAGGTGTGCCCCATTATGCCCAGCTAATTTTTTAATTTTTTGTAAAATTTTTTGTCTCACTTTATTGGCCACCCACCATCTCTCCCTATCTCTGCCCTTTAGGCAGCAGCAATACTCAACATAAATATCTGTTCTTGAACTCGGGCTCAAGCAGTCCTCCCACCTCGGCCTCCCAGAGTGTTGGGATTATAGCTGTGAGGCACCACGCCCAGTCAGTGCACTGCTTTTTGCATGGAAAAAGTCTTGCTACTACTGTAAAAAGGTCAGTGTGCTTAACTGATCTACATTCTGTCACAAACTTCTTATTTTATCACAAACTGATAACAAACAGTTCCCTAATCAGCACTGGTCATTGGACCATACTTGGAGTTACATTGCAGTAGTGTGAGACTTCCATACTTATATTTTAAAATTGTCACCTATATTAAGAAATACATTTTACATTTTCATCCAGTGTTACATCATATACACGTATATAACTGAAACAATTTTATGAAACAGTACCTAACCTTACTATGTGTGACATAGTCTGATGTTTACTATTTTTTTAAATGCTGATCATGACCTTCTAATGGATTTTAAAAACACTGCCCTCAAGCATTTAGCATAGTGCTAGAGACATAGTAGTTGCTCAGAAAATACCATACATTTTAGCAGTGATTAAATATTGAGAGGGTTGAGCCTTCTTAATACTTGAGGATTACTTTAAAATGTTATTTCATCGGCCAGGCGCGATGGCTCACGCCTGTAATTCCAGCACTTTGGGAGGCCAAGGAGAGTGGATCACCTGAGGTCAGGAGTTCGAGACCAGCCCGGCCAACATGGAGAAACCCCGTCTCTATTAAAATACGAAAATCAGCCAGGCATGGTGGCAGGGTGCCTGTAATCCCAGTTACTTGGGAGGCTGAGGCAGGAGAATTGCTTGAATCTGGGAGGTGGAGGTTGCAGTGAGCCAAGTTCATGCCACTGCACTCCAGCTTGGGCGACAGAGTGAGACTCCGTCTCAAAAAAAAAAAAAAAGTTATTTAATCAATACTTAGTTGTTTGTGGCACATTACATAGAATAAGTGTAGAGTGGATTATGAGATTTAAGACAGCAAGAAGATACTTACGTTGAGTATTGTTGCTGCCTAAGGGCAGAAATAGGGAGAGATGGTGGGTGGCCAACAAAGACAACTTTTGCTTTCCTTTCGATGTTGCCAGAGACCTTGGGAGTTGCTGGTGTGAAGCCCTGCTTAAAATCAGGACCAGTTTGAATGACTGCAAACCTCAATTTTCACTTTTTACCTTTTAGTCTTCACTTTGTGGTTCCAGTCATCTAATCCCTACTCTTTCTCTTAGAAAGGAGCAGAAGGATGTCAGAGAAAGAACATTTTCTCTTTATTAACTCATTTTCAACACTTGGGTTTCACTTTTGGAGCACTGCTGTTTGACTAAGGCTGAAGTTCTTTATCTTTGTCAGGTTTACACGTCTTAAGAATTTTTATTTTTTGTTGTTTATTTTTTGCATGTTAATTTTTCTTACATATACATATATATATATTTTTTCACTTGCAATCCTTTTTGAAGCATACTTTTTTTTTTTTTTAAGACAGAGTCTTGCTCTGTCGCCCATGTTGGAATGTCATGGTGCGATCTTGGCTCACTGCAACCTCCACTTCCCGGGTTCAAGCGATTCTCCTGCCTCAGCCTCCTGAATAGCTGGGATTACAGGTGTGCACCACCACACCTGGGTAATTTTTGTATTTTTAGTAGAGATGAGGTTTCACCATGTTGGCCAGGCTGGTCTTGAACTCCTGACCTCAAGCGATCCACCTGTCTCGGCCTCCCAAAGTGCTGGGATTACAGGCGTGAGCCACCGTACCCAGCTACGTAAGATAATTTTAATGCATTGTATGTTATGGTTTGTCCTAGATCTAAACAAATAAATTCTGCAAATTATTTGACTTCTGTAGTTAATGCACATTTCTGTATAAGTATCAGTGGGTTTGCTGTTGCTGCTGCTCTTTTATTTTTTTTAAACGATTGCAGCCAAAATAAGGAAATTGAGTTCATTCAGTCATTCTAGTCTAATATATTTTATGTCTGTCTATAGATTTCTTTAATGGCAAAATGCAGCAGAATGACTTATCAAAAATGTAACATGTTAAATTCACATAGATTTAGGTTGGATACACAGCCTTCTGTATCCGTGAATTCTAACAGTGGCAGATTGGAAATATTTTTTAAAAATAATTGCATCTGTACTGAACCATGTACAGAGTTTTTTCTTGTCATTATTCCCTAACCAATACAATATAACTGTTTATATAACATTTACATTGTATTAGGTATTATAAGTAATCTTGAGATGATTTAAAGTAAGGTTATATGCAAATCTTATACCATTTTATATCAGGGATTTGAGCGTCTGCAGATTTTTGGTACTTGTGGGAAAAGTCCTGGAACCACTCGCCTACAGATACTGAGGAATTACTTATATGTTTCGCTTTCTCACTTGATTAGGGGAAAATACCCTTTACCTTCTGTTTGACTTCTGCAGAAATGTGTGTGACTGTAGAGGCTCAAATAGCATATTAAAACAATGCTGAAAATATTTTTAACACTAGGCATCATTAAGTGACTGTATAACTTACATGATTTTGTTAATAAAAATAGAAACAACTATGGGTTTTTAATGGACTGTAGACATTATCAGAGAAGATTGTTACTTATTTGAACTCTTTCCAAAAATCAAATGGAAGATTTGGGACAGAAAAGGAAGCTTTTAAAAAGTACAGTCTTTCTCCTAGAAACCCTTGCTAAAATCTTTGGTGACATCGTAATCTTATCCCTGTACTTTCCCTCCTTGTGTCTAATCATTTGCCAAGTCCTGTTATTCTACCTTTGCAGTGTCTCTTGTATCTGCTTCCTCTATTCCATCTCTACTGCCCTAGTTCTAACCTTCATCATCTTTCCCTAGGATCATTATAATAGATAACTAGTCTTTTCCCTATCTAGTTTGTCACCGCCTAACTTTATACTCTTCTTAGTTTCAATCACTTACCTCCCTACTTCAGAGCCCTGCTATCTTTAGAAAACAAAGTAAATGCTTTAGTAACATTCAAGCCTTCCGTTACCTATTCCAAGTCTATTTTTTTTCCCCACTGCCTTGTTGATCCTTGTTCATTCTGTGTAGTGGCTGATTCCTAAAGATGTTCTTTACTTTCTTTTCTTCATCCTGCTCTTCATCTCTTTGAAAAACCTTCCCCCACCAAGACTCACATCAAATATTGTCTCTTTGATGATGACTTCCAAGATCCTTCTAGTCATACTTAATCTTCTCTCTTGATTTTTCTTATACTGTAATATTTGTAACTCTATAGTTTGATATACTATGTTGTATTACTACTGCTTACAACTTTCTCTTCCACGTTAGTTTTTTAAACTTTGTTGGGTTTTTTGTTTTGTTTTTGAGACGGATTCTCACTCTGTTGCTCAGGCTGGAGTGCAGTGGCGCAATCTTGGCTCACTGCAACCTCCACCTCCCAGGTTCAAGTTGAATCTTCTGCTTCAGCCTCTCAAATAGCTGGGATTATAGGTGCCTGACACCATGCCCAGCTAATTTTTTTTTGTTGTATTTTGTTTTTTGAGAGAGTCTTGTTCTGTCACCCAGGCTGCAGTGCAGGGGTATGATCTCAGCTCACTGCAACCTCCACCCACCAGGTTCAGGTGATTCTCCTGCCTTAGCCTCCTGAGTAGCTGGGATTACAGGCATGCACTACCATGCCTGGCTAATTTTTGTATTTTTAGTAGAGATAGGGTTTCACCATGTTGGCCAGGCTGGACTTGAACTCCTGACCTCAAGTGATCTGTCTGCCTTGGCCTCCCAAAGTGCTGGGATTACAGGCGTGAGCCACCATGCCTGGCCCCAATGTTCCAAGTCTTTTTTTTTTAATCAATATATTTTTTTAATGTATATTTTTTGTTAGTTGCTTGTTTAACCCATAACTTCCTAACTTTTACATCTCTTTGGGTACTCTCTTCATATTTATGTATGTTGCATTGCTTTACTCATGTTTGCATTGTTATGCTTATTTTATTTCTTTCTTTAAAACTTTAAGTACACTACATATATTCTTTTATATGTTATAAAGCATGATACTAAAATGATCACCTGTGCACATACTACCCAGTTTGAGAAATAGAACCTTGCTGTACCCCTGAAGCTCCTTATATGTGTCTCCCTGATTACAACTCTCCCTCTCCCAAGAAATATAACATTGTGTTTATCATTTTCTGTCTGTCTTTATAGTTTTACCTCGTTTATATCATTAAGCAATACATTGTTCAATTCAGTTTGATTTTTAAACTTTATGTAGAGTATCATATTACACATATTCTTGGTTTTTCATTCAACATTGTGGGGAATGGGCAGGAGATAATGAGGTGGTAAGGCGGGGAGGGTATGTTTTCTGGTTAAACTATTTTTTCTTGGAGAATCAGAGACCATACCTTGTATACCGCTTTAATACCTCTCTTTAACACGAGGCCTACTGTTGCAAGTTAAGTCTCCTGATGATTTACACTGACATTGAAACAATGCTGTTGTCTCTATAAGTATGAGGAAACCCAGGGGAACCCTGTCATACTCTTTCCTTAATGGATGCTCTTTGCAGGTTTGATGATGAATTGTTGATGAATTAGATACCTCGCTAGAAGGACGTATTTGATATCAGTTGACCCATTTGGGTGTGACAGTGTGGTCCAGAGACCTTTTCTCCCCTATCACTACAGCTTTAGACACAGGACCCAGGGTGGATGGTAAAGTATAGAAAATGTTTGTATATTAGATCATTGTTTCTAAATGCATAGATCTGAAAGTACAAATTAAAGTGTTTGGTTCAACATGTGTTTATAGATACCTGGAGCAAGTATAGATAGAAAAAAAGTGAAAATGATAAAAATGCAATATTCAGAGAACAAAATGGTTTGGTGACTAAGACAGTGGATTCATGTGCACAGGGTTAAAAGGGATGAGTACCAATGAATCACAAAGTATTAATATTTAATATAAAATGTTACTAGAATTAAAGCAAATTGGGATGCTTTTGGAATTTCCATAAGTGAGCAGAGGCCTCCCCATCCCCTGCTCCAAGTTGTACCTTACTTAGCTTTTTACAATTAGATGTTCATTGATATCCATTTGTTTAATAATAGTGAACAGATAGAATGAAGATTATTAAGAGAGTGGAAAGAAGTAGCCAGACATGGTGGCTCACACCTATAACCCCAGCACTTTGGGAGGCCAAGGCAGATCACTTAAGGCCAGGAGTTTGAGATCAGCCTGGCCAATATGATGAAACTGCATATCTACTGAAAACACAAAAACCAGCTGGGGCATGGTGGTGAACACCTGGAATTCCAGCTACTCAGGAGGCTTAGGTAGGAGGATTGCTTGAACTCGGGAGGTGGATGTTACAGTAAGCCGAGATCGTGCCATTGCACTCCAGCCAGGGTGACAGAGTGAGACCGTATCTCAAAAAAAAAAAACAGGAAGAAATCACTTTAAATAAACGGGTATCGTCAATGAGCAAAGAGAAATGTTTCTAGATAAAAATTCCATCTACTTATAATCTATACATTAATGCTATTTTAACAGAAGAAACATGTAAAAACTTTTATTATTCTTACCGCTAGTTCCTTTGACAGGTAAGATTCCCAACTCTTAAAGCAAAATGATACAAAAAGTAATTCATTTGGTTAATTAAAATTTGAAAAAAATTATTAAATTGTTCACTCATGTTCTGCGTATCTTAAACTCCTGAAATAGATATTGTAAATAATTTAAAATTAACCCTGTTAGCAAAGGATACGGTTTAGGAGTTTTATTTTTTTAAACGGCTCACTTGTTTTATTGTTAATGAGGAAAATTAGTATAATTATTTGTATTTCTTTCAGAAAAGAACTACTTTTAAGGAAATATAGCATCCATTGTGAAAGGGGAAAAGTAAAGATAATTCATCATGCCTGCTGTGGCTTCAGTTCCTAAAGAACTCTACCTCAGTTCTTCACTAAAAGACCTCAATAAGAAGACGGAAGTTAAACCAGAGAAAATAAGCACTAAGAGGTATGATGTATCCTTTGCTAGTTTGATTGAATCAAATATTATTAATTTTTAGTTCATTTCCATATTAAAGTTAGATGAATGTTAATTTAAAGTTTATTTGAAAATAACACCATCACACGAATAAAATAAGACCTCCTTAGAGAAGGTCTTAATGTAATTCTAGCACAATACATATATATTCTGCTCATATGCATATTATCTACTCTCCAGACAGATCATGCAGATATGACCTCTAGGTCATAAAGTTTAAGAGGCTAAGATTATGAAGCTTCTAAAAAAAAATATTCAGCCACAAGTCATTGTCTTTTCATAACACGATATAAAAATAATTCCTTTTTGGCCGGGTATGGTGGCTCAGGCCTGTAATCCCAGCACTTTGGGAGGCCAAGGTAGGCAGATCACCTGAGGTCAGGAGTTCCAGACCAGCCTGGCTAACATGGTGAAACCCCATTTCTACTAAAAATACAAAAAATTAGCCAGGCATGGTGGCACACACCTGTAATCCCAGCAACTCGGGAAACTGAGGCAAGAGAATCGCTTGAACCTGGGAGGCGGAGGTTGCAGTGAGCTGAGATTGTGCCATCGCACTCCAGCTTGGGCAGTAAGAGCGAAACTCTGTCTCAAAAATAATCATAAATAATAATTTCTTTCTTTCTTTTTTTTTTTGAGACATGGTCTGCTGTCTTATGCAGGCAGAGGAGTACAGTGGCATGCTCATTGCTCATTGCTGCCTCGACTTCCTGGGCTTGAGTGATCCTCCTGGCTCAGCCTCCCAAGTAGCTAGGACCACATGCTTGTGCCCCAGTGCCCAGATAATTTTTAAATTTCTTACAGAGATGGGGTCTCACCATGTTGCCCTGGCTGGTCTTGAATTCATGGCCTCAAGTGATCCTCCATGCCTTGGCCTCCCAAAGTGCTGGGATTGTAGGCGTGAGTCTCTGCACCTGGCCAGAGAATGATAGAAACTTTAAAGAAAGTCAGAACGGAAAATGCCAGAATGAACTGAATTTTGAAACGTTACTAAAGACAAAATGGGCGTTTAAAAAAGAGCTTTTGGGCTGGGCACGGTGGCTCACGCCTGTAATCCCAGCACTTTGGGAGGCTGAGGCGGGCAGATCACAAGGTCAGGAGATCAAGACCATCCTGGCTAACACAGTGAAACCTCGTCTCTACTAAAAATAAAATTTTAAAAAATTAGCCGGGCGTGGTGGCAGGTACCTGTAGTCCCAGCTACTCGGGAGGCTGAGGCAGGAGAAAGGTGTGAACCCAGGAGGCGGAGCTTGCAGTGAGCTGAGATCATGCCACTGCACTCCAGCCTGGGTGACAGAGTGAGACTCCATCTCAAAAAATAATAACAATAAAAAAATAACTTTTGGCTGGGAACCATGGCTTACACCTCTAATCCCAGCACTTTGGGAGACCGAGGCAGGTGAATCACCTGAGGTCAGGAGTTTGAGACCAGTCTGGCCAACATGGTGAAACCACATCTTTACTAAAAATATAAAATTAGCCAGGCATGTGATTAGCTGTAATCACAGCTACTTGGTAAGGCTGAGGCAAGAGAATCACTTGAACCTGGGAGGTGGAGGTTGCAGTGAGCTGAAGTTGCACCATTGCATTCCAGCCTGGGCAGCAGAGTAAGATTCTATTTAAAAATATATATATATATCTTTTGAGGCCGGGCATGCTGGTTCACGCCTGTAATCCTAGCACTTTGGGAGTCCAAGGTGGGCGGATCACCTGAGGTCAGGAGTTCGATACCAGCCTGGGCAACATGTGAAACCACATCTCTACTAAAAATACAAAAATTAACTTGGCATGGTGGCATGGGCCTATAATCCCAGCTAGTGGGAGGCTGAGGGATCCCTGAGCCCTAGAAGCGGAGGTTGCAGTGAGTTGAGATTGCACCATTGCACTCCAGCCTGGGCGACAGAGTGAGACTCTGCCTCAAAATAAAATAAAATTAAAATTAAAATTAAAAGATCTTTTGAAGGGCAGAAAGAGTAAGAGAGGGATTGGGCTATTTATCTTGCTAAGTTGGTAATGTTGATGGGGTAACAGAAAACAACTCTATTTAACTCCTGTTGAGTGATTTTCAAATGGGAAACAATGGGAAAGGTAAAGCCACCTTTAGATAGGACAATCCTTAAGGTCAGGCCTAAGACAGATGATTCCTTTCTAGCAATGTGTGGTTTACCTCTAGCACTACCCTTATCCCAGAGGAAGTGGTCTATATAAGTTGGTTGTATCCAAACTTGCATCTAACTTTTATCAATTCTGAAGTAGTGTTACCTAAATCATGAAATCTGCTTTATCAAGATCAGCGGTCCCCAACCTTTTTGGCACCAGAGACTGGTTTGGTGGAAGACAATTTTTCAATGTACCAGGGTTAGGGAGGATGGTTTTGAGATGAGTCAGGTGCACTAGATTTATTGTGCACTTTGTGTCTATTATTATTACACTGTAATGTATAATGAAATAATTATACAACTCACCATAATGTTGAATCAGTGATATCCCTGAGCTTGTTTTCTTGCAACTGGACCATCACATCTGGGGTGATGGGAGACAGTGACAGATCATCGGGCCTTAGATTCTCATAAAGAATGCACAACCTTGGCCGGGCATGGTGGCTCACGCTTGTAATCCCAGTACTTTGGGAGGCCGAGATGGGAGGATCACTTGAGGTCAGGAGTTCGAGACCAGCCTCACGAGCATGGTGAAACCTTTGTCTCTACTGAAACTACAAAAATTAGCCGGGCATGGTGGTACATGCCTGTAATTCCAGCTACTTGGGAGGCTGAGGCAGGAGCATCACTTGAATCTGGGAGGCAGAGGTTGCAGTGAGCAGAGATCGCACCATTGTACTTCAGCCTGGGCAACAAGAGCTAGTCCCCATCTCAAAAAAAAAAAAAAAAGAAAAAAGAGTGTACAACCTAGATCCCTCACATGTGCAGTTTACAACAGGGTTTGTGTTCCTATGAGAATCTAATGCCGCCACTGATCTGACAGGAGGCGGAGCTCAGGTGGCAATGCAAGCAATGGGGAGTGGCTGTAAATACAGATGACACTTTGCTGGCTAGCCCACCACTCATCTTCTGCTGTGTGTCCTGGTTCCTAACAGGCCATGAACCAGTACCAACCTGTGGCCCTGAGGTTGGGGACCCCTGATAAAGATTATCTGTGGACTTTGTATATGACCTGTATTTTTTTCCCAGATGTCAAGTACTTTAATTATTTTTTTTCTCTAATTTCAAGTTATGTGCACAGTGCCCTGAAGATCTTTAAGACAGCAGAAGAATGCAGATTAGATCGTGATGAGGAAAGGGCCTACGTGCTATATATGAAATACGTGACTGTTTATAATCTTATCAAAAAAAGACCTGATTTCAAGCAACAGCAGGTACCTTTTATTTTTGCATTGTTATTTCCTAAGTTATTTTGCATAATGGAGCTATTGATTTTTTTCTAAAAATTTTAAGTAATAATGAAATTTAGCTCAAATTATATGCAGCATCATCTCTCTCATGTAGATAGAAAAAGGAAACTAAAGATACAGTGTTATTATTTACAAATGTGTGTAATGTGTGAACTCATGCATATTGTTGGATTTGCCATGGATTAGTACAAGTTTATAGCAACATACAGATTCATAATTTTTTTCTGAGGTAATTAATCATTGCTAGGTCAAGTAGAAGAATTGAGTTTGCTCATTAAGTAAGAAAACATGGCTGTTTTTTAAATAGTAGTTTTATTGTACTTTCTTAAGATTCAAGGTTTAGTCTCTTGTTTTTATGTGACAGCTTTTTATATATGACCGACATTGTAGCCATATTAAAAATCTCAGTTTGCAAAATTGATACTGATCACTCCCTAAATCTTTTTTTCTTCTTCTTTTGAGATGGAGTTTCACTCTTGTTGTCCAGGCTGGAATGCAATAGCGTGATCTCGGCTCACTACAAACTCTGCCTCCTGGGTTCAAATGATTCTCCTGCCTCAGCCTCCCGAGTAACCGGGATTACAGGCATGTGCCACCACGCCTGGGTAATTTTGTATTTTTGGTAGAGATGGGGTTTCTCCATGTTGGCCAGGCTGGTCTCGAACTCCCGACCTCAGGTGATCTGCCTGCCTCAGCCTCCCAAAGTGCTGGGATTAGAGGCATGAGCCACTGCGTCCAGCCCACTCCCCAAATCTTTAAACTTCTTTTTGCTTTTAATCCTATGAACAGGTGCTTGTCTTCCATTTGGCTGAAACCATGGATAGGGAGGGCAGGGGCAATATAAATGAAGAGAAAAAACTGATGACTAGGATAAGTGTTGATAGAGAAAATAGATATATTTCATTTGTATTAGAAACTAGCAAAAGAATACTGGGCGTGGTGGTTTACACCTGTAATCCCAGTACTTGGGAGGCCAAGGTAGGTGGATCACCTGAGATCAGGAGTTCGAGACCAGCCTGGCCAACATGGTGAAACTCTCTCTCTACTATAAATAAAAAAACTAGCTGGGTGTAGTGGTGGGCGCCTGTAATCCAAGCTATTTGGGAGGCCGAGACAGGAAAATCACTTGAACCTGGCAGGCAGAGGTTGCAGTGAGCCAAGATCGTACCACTGCACTCCAGCCTTGGGATAGAGAGAGACTCCATCTCAAAAAACAAACAAACAAACAAACAAACAAAAAACAAACTAGCAAAAGAAGAATGTGAAGAATGTAGAGGCTCATTAAACAAATGTGAAGGATGTTGTGTTGCTGGGTTTACCTTTACTTAGAAACAATTTTATTGCCTGTCAGTAGTAACAAAATACTGCCTGTAGATTTTTTACTTGGTAGAGAAGCCACTCTCAATTAATAATAAGATTTTATTTTGTTCTTTGGTTGTAGAAATTGGCTTGTATTATTTAAATTGACTTATTGAAATAACAAAATTTCTTTTTTTCTTTGATCTTTTTTTTTTTTTTAATTTACTTTGAGATGGAGTCTCGCCCTGTCACCCAGGCTGAAGTGCAGTGGCTCACTGCACGATCTTGGCTCACTGCAACCTCTGCGTCTCAGGTTCAAGCGATTCTCCTGCCTCAGCCTCCCGAGTAGCTGGATTACAGGCTCTCGCTACCACGCCCAGCTAATTTTTTTGTATCTTTAGTAGAGACAGAGTTTCACCACGTTGGCCAGGCTGGTCTCGAACTCCTGACCTTGTGATCCGCTCCCCCCCTCCCATCCTCCCAAAGTGCTGGGATTACAGGCATGATCCTGTGAGCCACTGTGCCTGTCCACTTATTTTTATTTTTAGAGGAGTGTGACTTTTGGTTGTTAAGGAATGACTTTAATATTTTATTTAATGGTGATAAATCATTGCTGGTGTTTCTTCTCATTAGCAAAGTTATTCTAATAATAGTTACTAGGTTTTTTTTGTTTTTGTTTTTTTTTTAAGACGGAGTCTCGCTCTGTCGCCCAGACTGGAGTGCAGTGGCACAATCTCGGCTCACTGCAACCTTTGCCTCCCAGGTTCAAGCAGTTCTCCTGCCTCAGCCTCCCGAGTAGCAGGGACTACAGGTGTGTGCCACCATGCCCAGCTAATTTTTGTATTTTTAGTAGAGGTGGGATTCCACAATATTGGCCAGGCTGGTCTCAAACTCCTGACCTCGTGATCCGCCTGCCTTTGCCTTCCAAAGTGCTGGGATTACAGGCTTGAGCCATCATGCCTGGCCAATTACTAGGTTTTTAGCTCTATCTTTGAAGAAGGGACCCCTTGCAATTTGGAGGTTCGTTCATCTGTCCACAATGGTTGAATTAGTCCTGCTCTGGGAGAAATATTGTTTAACATTTTTGGACATACTTATCTGCAGATAAGAGACAGAGGCCTTCCTAAATTCAAACAAGTTTTTGCACAGTCTATGAAATATGTTAAAGTAGAATTGCTTAAAACATAGTGTAAATGGTGCTCACTAAAGTAAATATTTTTGAAAGTCTTGAAATTTGGATAACTTTGGCAGTTTTGTTGTTTGCTGTTTTGTCTGTGTGGTAGGGTTTTTTTTCTTTTTCTTTTTCTTTTTTTTTTTTTTTGGTGACAGTCTCACTCTGTTGCCCAGGCTGGAATACAATGGCACGATCTTGGCTCACTGCAACCTCTGCCTCCCGAGTTCAAGCGATTCTCCTGCCTCAGCCTCCCGAGTAGCTGGGATTACAGGCACCCGTCACCAAGCCCGGCCTAATTTTTGTATTTTTAGTAGAGACGGGGTTTCATCATGTTGGTCAGGCTGGTCTCAAACTCCTGACCCTGGGTGATCACCCGCCTTGGCCTCCCAAAGTGCTGGGATTACAGGCATAAGCCACCACGCCCAACCAGGTTTTTTTGTTTTTGTTTTTGTTTTTATGTTCTTGTTTACTTTTTGCTTTATTCTTGGAAGTTAATAGTTATGTTTTTTCTATGACAAGGTTGGGAATATTTTTGTAGCTACCTCTTTTTTTTTTCCTCTTCTTGAGAAGGTAGTGAGTACATTTAAATAGATGAGATGTTTCCATTTCCATAGAGTCTCTATTGCATTTCCAAAGGGAGTATCGAGGCAGAGAAGTTCAGGTTGAGAAGCTCTCTGCAAAGGCTCAGGTAACTTAGGCCATTATTTCATATGATTCAGTAGTTCAGTTCCTGTTTTTCAGAAAAATGATTATTTTCATTTGCTGTGTCCAGGGCGCTTCATCTGCTTCTGTCTTAGAACTGTTTTTTGTTTGTTCTGAGACAGAATCTCACTTCCGTCACCCAGGTTGAAGTGCAGTGGGCACAATCATGGCTCACTGCAGCCTCGACTTCTGCGCTAAGCTGATTCTCCCACCCCAGCCTCTAGAGTAGCTGGGAGTACAGACACACAACACCACACCTGACTAATTTTTAAATGTTTAGTAGAAACAAGGTCTTACCCTGTTGCCCAGGTTGGTCTCGAACCCCTGGGCTCAATTGATCTGCCTGCCTTGGCCTCCCAAAGTGCTGGGATTACAGGTGTGAGCCACCTTGCCCAGTTGCAGAACTGTTTTTTGTTGTATTTTCTGTAGCCCAGCCTCTCTAGTGTTCTTCAAGTATGTGAGGTGCTAAATTTACTAACAAGGTATTTTCTGTTTTTTACCCTTTAAATCAGGTAGGGACTGAATATATGTCATTGAACTTCCTTAGAAACTTGTATTTTCACTCTTATACTAGAAAATGTTTGAGATTTAGGCTAGGCACAGTGGCTCACCCCTGTAATCCCAACGCTTTGGGAGGCTGAGGCAGGCAGATCACTTGCGGTCAGGAGTTTGAGACCATCTTGGCCAACATGGTGAAACCCCATCTCTACTAAAAATACAAACATTAGCAGGGCGTGGTGGTGTGCATCTATAGTTCCAGCTACTCAGGATGCTGAGGCAGGGGAATCACTTGAACCTGGGAGGCGGATGTTGCAATGAGTCAAGATAGCACCACTGCACTCCAGCCCGGGCGACAGAGTGAGAGTCTGTCTCAAAAAAAAAAAAAAAGGGGGCACAGTGGCACACCTGTAATCCCAGGACTTTGGGAGGCTGAGGCAGGCAGGTCACTTGCGGTCAGGAGTTTGAGACCATCTTGGCCAACATGGTGAAACCCCATCTCGACTAAAAATACAAAAATTAGCAGGGCGTGGTGGTGTACATCTATAGTTCCAGCTACTCGGGGTGCTGAGGCAGGGGAATCACTTGAACCTGGGAGGCGGATGTTGCAGTGAGTCAAGATAGCGCCACTGCACTCCAGCCCAGGCGACAGAGTGAGAGTCTGTCTCAAAAAAAAAAAAAAAAGGCACAGTGGCTCATGCCTGTAATCCTCGCACTTTGGGAGGCTGAGGCAGGTGGATTACAAGGTCAGGAGTTCACGACCAGCCTGGCCAACATGGTGAAACCCCGTCTCTACTAGAAATACATAAAAAATGAGCCAGGTGTGGTGGCAGGCGCCTGTAATCCCAACTGCTTGGAAGGCCGAGGCAGGAGAATTGCTTGAACCTGGGAGGCAGAGGTTGCAGTGAGCCAAGATCACGCCACTGCACTCCAGCCTGGGCAACAGAGCAAGACTCCATCTCAAAAATAAAAAGAAAATTGAGATTTAGATAAAACATTAATTTAGCAAGCTCTCTCACTAGTAGAGAAGGACACTACATTTTATTACTTATCAAAAAGTCAGCTTGTGAATAATTTTTTCAGGGTTATCCGAAAAAGCAGAGAAAGAAAATGTATTGAAAATATTAGTGTAGCAAATTCTAGATAAAATTAGAATTGTATTTTAACATTTTTGTGACTTTCTTGAAAATTCTTAATATTTATTGGTAAACCTATTTTTGTTTAGGATATCATGAAAGTTGTTTGAATTCATATGTTCAGGAGTCAGGAAAGTTCTGGTAAACCTGAGAAGCAAACGTTTTTAGTTATGTAATAATTGGATGTTATCTTTTTCTTCTATTAAAATTTTGAAAGTATTTATACTTACTTTAACTGTGCTCCTTTAAGAGCACAGAGATACATAATTGACAGGAAACCTCACTAGTATTAGGGGGATATCTGGTAGTGTGTAACAGACATGCCCAAACATAAACAATGTTTTGTGTTTAAATAGGTTTAAGCTGGGCTTACAGGCTGGCTTTTTAGTGAGTTCATGTGTAAAAATGAATAAAACAAGTCATAGCATTTTTGGTTTTACTTTGCATTTTGTGTTTATTCAGAATGATTACATTATGATTTCTGTTAAATGGTTCTGTTAATGTAATGATTACATTCTACTTTCTGTTAAGAGATTGCATTAGTAGTCAGGACATAGTGTGCTAACTGAAATTATTGTAATGTTCAATTGATATGATATTGAACAAACTGCACACTTTTATTGGAATTACATAGTGAAGGGTCCTTCTAATATATTTAGGCTTTAGAAGAATCAACCAAAGAAAGCATGATCTACTTTTAGGCTAGATAGACATATGATAACTGTTATCAACAGACTTTTTTTGAGACAGGGTCTCACTCTGCTGCTCAGGCTGAAGTACAGTGGCACGATAATGGCTCACTAAAGCCTTGACCAAGCTATCCACCTGCTTTGGCCTCCCAAAGTGCTGGGATTACAAGTGTGAGCCACCCGGCCTGGCCATCAACAGGTTTTTCTTCTTAAAAATAAGTCTTATGTTAACTGGGACACAAAAATTAAAACTTTTGCTATGTCATTCATATTCTATTCTTGTGTTACCACATACTCTTTTGAAATTTAAAAAGTGTTTAGAATGATAGATTGTTGAGCACTGGTATATTGGATTAGAGCTCAGATCCAGTTTTTCTAAGTTATAATATTTGTAAATGTCTGGCAGTTTTCTTTAGGAAAATTTAATTCTTCATATGCTCCAGGTTGTATTGTGCTACTGGACACTGGTCTTATGGGAATGAATTATTTACTGTTAGTTTTTGTTGTTGTTTTGAAATGGAGTCTTGCTTTGTTGGCCAGACTGGAGTGCAGTGGCACGGTCTCTGCTCACTGCAACCTCCACTTCTCGTGTTCAAGCAATTCTCCTGTCTCAGCCTTCCAAGTTGCTGGGACTACAGGCACGTGCCACCATGCCTGGCTAATTTTCGTATTTTTAGTAGAAACGGGGGTTTGCCATGTTGGCCAGGTTAGTTTTGAACTCCTGACCTCAGGTGATCCACCCACCTCAGCCTCCCAATGTGCTAGGATTACATGTGTGAGCCACTGCACCCAGCCTACTGGTAGTTTTTTTGTTTTGTTTTGTTTTCCTTTTTTCCCCCGTCCCGAGATGGAGTTTCACTCTTGTTGCCCAGGCTGGAGTACCGTGGCACGATCTCAGCTCACTGCAACCTCCACCTCCTGGGTTCAGGTGATTCTCCTGCCTCAGCCTCCCGAGTAGCTGGGATTACAGGCACGCGCCAGCACGCCTGGCTAATTTTTGCGTTTTTAGTAGAGACAGGGTTTCCCCGTGTTGGTCAAGCTGGTCTCAAACTCCTGACCTCAGGTGATTCACCCGCCCCGGCCTCCCAAAGTGCTGGGATTACAGACGTGAGCCACCACACACAGCCTACTGTTAGTTTTGATCTGCCTAGTTACAGAAGTTATGTTATGTTTGTTTATTTGTATCATAAGTAATCTGTAAGTTATATCTGTTTATATGGGCTGTTATATATGTTTATGTGGCTCCACCATTACAGCTCTTCATGACTGAGAGCCAAAGATGGGTACTTCTGAGCTACAACCCTTCTTTTTACAAATTATGATTATTATAATTTGTAATAAACTGTGCTAGTAGGCTCTATTTGCAAAGTCATATTGACATGTTGTGGCAAATCCTTGATCCAGGAGTCATTCAACTGACTTAACTAGCTACTGCCATGTCATACCAACCTTGATTTGAAAATATCTGATTGTAGTATCTAATGAGTGACCTCTTGGAGTAGTGATGTAAAAAAAAAGCAACAACAACTTCATTGTACTTGTCAGTAAATTATATGCCAAACCTTTTACCGTTTGCATTTTTTAAAGGTAGATTATAATTTTTTTTTTTTTTTCCCAAGACAGAGTCTCGTTCTGTCACCCAGGCTGGAGTGCAGTGGTGCAATCTTGGCTCACTGCAACCTCCGCCTCCTGGGTTCAAGTGATTCTTCTGCCTCAGCTTCCCGAGTAGCTGGGATTACAGGCATGTACCACCATATCCAGCTGGTTTTGGTATTTTTAGCAGACATGGGGTTTCACCATGTTGGCCAGGCTGGTCTTGAACTCCTGTTCTCAAGTGATATGGCCGCCTTGGCCTCCCAAAGTTCTGGGATTATAGGTGTGAGCCACCGTGCCTGGCCTAGATTATACTATTAATTATTTATTTTCTATCATTTGGTTTTTTTAGTTGCTCAGAGTTTCCTAATGTGTAAATGTATAGGTAAAGTACAGGTGGAAGCAAAAATATCTGTTTGGAACAAGTAAACAACAAATTTCATGTTGTATCTGTACACAGTTTGCTTCATTGTGAGACCAGAGGAAGAAAACTAGGTACATATTTTTAATAAGAAAAGATACTTTATTCTTGAAAGGTTTTTTTCTTTGGCACTTATAAATAACAAGAATGTTATTTATACTTTTTAATGGTGACTTACAAATAAGTCAAATTTATGAACTAGTGGATCTTTTTAACTTACTAATGGTATGAAGACATACTTTTGAGACATTTGGAGAATAAATTATACGTGTGTATAGGTTAAAAGTTTTTAAAAATCTTCCATCGTAATAAAACAAACTTCCCTTTATATAAGCACCATGAGTTTAATGATTTTAGCACTAGTGTTACATGCAATGCCCAGTACTAACAATATGGGATGGTTTTTCTATAATTTTAGGATTATTTCCATTCAGTTCTTGGACCTGCAAACATCAAAAAAGCCGTTGAAGAAGCTGAAAGACTCTCTGAAAGCCTTAAACTAAGGTACAGATATTATGAAATACTTAAAATAATGTAAATTTAGAAGATAAAAATAATATTTAAGATTTACTGATTTATATCTGACGATTCGTATAATAGTCCAATTTTTTTTTTTTAGACAGAGCCTTGCTCTGTCGCCCAGACTGAGGTGCAGTGGTGCGATCTCGGCTCGCTGCAAGCTCCCCTCCTGGGTTCACGCCATTCTCCTGCCTCAGGACTGCAGGTAGCTAGGACTGCAGGTGCCCACCACCACGCCCGGCTAATTTTTTGTATTTTTAGTAGAGACGGGATTTCACCGTGTTAGCCAGGATGGCCTTGATCTCCTGACCTTATGATCCACCTGCCTTGGCCTCCCAAAGTGCTGGGATTACAGGTGTGGGCCACCGCTCCTGGCCCCAGTATTTCTGAGTTATAATATTTGTAAGTTTCTGGCAGTATTCTTTAGAAAAATTTAATTCTTCATATGTTCTTTGGTGCATTCTGCTCCTGGACACTATGCTTATGGGAATGAAGTATTTACTGTTAGTTTTGATCTGCTTAGTTACAGAAGTTATTTAAATTTAGAAAAAAAAAACTGATTCTGGTATTTGCCATGACTTGCTTACAAGGTTTATAAAAATAATTACAAAACAAAAACAGTATGTTTCAGTTTTTAGTCATTAGTCTTTTTTTTTTTTTTTTTTTTTTTTGAGACAGAGTTTCACTATTGTTTCCCAGGCTGGAGTGCAATGGTGTGATCTCAGCTCACCGCAACATTTACCTCTCGGGTTCAAGTGATTCTGCTGCCTCAGCCTCCCGAGTAGGTGGGATTACAGGCATGTGCCACCATGCCCGGCTAATTTTGTATTTTTAGTAGAGACAAGGTTTCTCCATGTTGGTCAGGATGGTCTGGAACTCCCGACCTCCGGTGATCCGCCTACCTCGGCCTCCCAAAGTGCTGGGATTACAGGCATGAGCCACTGCACCTGGCCATTAGTCATTCTTTAAAATTTAAATTGTTTCCCTTATCAACAACATAATGTTGTCATGTAGCTCCTAGTAGATAAATTTCTGCCTGTATCTGTAGCATAAAAAATGTTAATAGATAAAACCAAAAGCATTCTCAGCAATGTGATACAGGAGAGAACAATGGAACTGGTTTTAAGTGATACAAGCTGCCAAAGCCTGGCTAGTGAAAAACGGCAAACTGAGAGATGTTTGATGCAAATAATAAATAGAAGGAGGAAACCGAAAGATTTAACCAGGGTGACATATTTCTTTCCTGGCTTGAATTTTTTTTTCACTAACAGTGTATCATATGTTACTTGTATTTAAAAATATTCTGACCAGGAGCAGTGGCTCAGATCTGTAATCCCTGCACCTTGGGAGGCCCAGGCGGCTGGATTACTTGAGGCCAGGAGTTTGTGACCAGCCTGGCCAACGTGGTAAAACCCTGTCTCTACTAAAAATACAAAAAAAGTGGCAGGCAGCTGTAATCCCAGCTACTCAGGAGACTGAGGCAGGAGAATCGCTTGAGCCCAGGAGGCAGAGGTTGCAGTGAACTGAGATCTTGCCACTGCACTTTAGCCTGGGTGACAGAGTGAGACGCCATCTCAAAAAAATAAAATAACTCTCAACTTATAAAGGAAGTCATCGAGAAAATGATTCATTATTTAGATATTTACTTTTTATGGCCTGATAGAATGGCTCATCTTTCAGTGTAATGAGGTCCCTGTTACTAAATAACTGCTGGGTCCTTTGCAATTCTAAGGCTTGTTAAATGTACTTTGAATTTTTCCTGTGTATAGGTTATTTTGCAGCTAGATGTGGAGAGCCTTTTCACTCTGTTTTTTTCCCTGTCTGTCCTCTCCCAGCCTCCTGCCCCATGTTGGTGTCTTTCATGGATATTTAGAGCAACTCTGTGTGAACATATCTTCATATCTGTCCTGTCCTAATTCTGTAATAAGTCAACCACAGAGCTCTTTTCCTCCTTTAAGTCTCTGAAATCTGCATGACTAGGATTTCTCTCTTGTCAGGCTGGCAGTCTGAGAACAGGCATGAGAGTATATGCTCTCTAGGTTTGGAGAATAGATTATAGCTTTAAAGTGAAAGCCCTCAACATCTTGGGATAAATTTTCTGCTAAATTCTGCCCAGTCATCTGACGTCATGGTCTACGACCATGGAGGCGTGTGTGCCCAGCAGGGTCCGTGGCCTGCTGTCCCGTGTCCCAGGGGTGGCTGCATGGGCTCTGGGGTGGCCACTATAGATATAGTCCCAGATTCTGAAAAAAACGCTTTAGCAAAAAGACCTAGAAAGTGGCTAGAAAACAGATTTCAATATCACCTGCCTTTAAGGAATACTTGTTAAGCATTTGTTTGCCTGTCCCATTTCTTATTATTGTCTTTTTTCATGGACACCTCTCATACCATAGACTTAATCCATTTCTGTTACATTCATGTTAGGGGAGGTCTTAGACGTAATTTTGACCAAGTCTGGAGGTATCAGAATCCTAGTAAAAGGGATTAAGCGGGTAAAATAATCACAAGTCAGTTTCAGAGAGCATGCCTTGCTCTCACTTCAGCTTACCAACTGAAGCTGCAAAGTAGGAGAGACACCAGCTCTAATTCAATTAGATTTATGGAGACTGTAGAACAAATGCAAGGTAGGCGGTAAGGTGTGGATAAGAGAAGAAAATAGGAAAAAAGAATCTTAAAGTTTTTTCATTTCTGCTCTCAAAAGGATTTAGGCTGACTGTGCTTACTTCTTAGGGCAGACAGTTCACATACTGTTCCAGCATAGAACACTGCTAGAGAAGAAATATAGAGCAGTAGGTAAGTGTACGGAGCCAGACTCCCTGGGTATGGATCCCAGTTTTTTTCTTATTAATTGTGTGAGCTTGGGCAAATTACTTAGCCTCCTTCTGCCTCAGTTTCCTCATCCGTAACTAGGATAATCATAAAACCTGCCTCATAGTGCATTAAGAAAATTAACATTTACAAACACTTAGATGGTGTCTGGCACATATCAAATACTCAGTAAGTGTTTGTACTATTTTCGTTGTTATTAATAGTGGAAGCATTCTTGTTCTGTAATACTTTTCGTCCTGGCCCTCTAGTGATTTGCATTGAGGAGGCAAGGTAAAACAGTTGCATAATTTTGCTCTTTCACTTCTGTTTCTAACAGTGAAATGATGCTGGCATATGAGATAGGCAGGAAAGTGGTGTTGATGTTTCCATAGAGATAATAGGGATACATGCTTGCTATTCTATGACCGAGTTCTTAACACAGTGCAGTAGAGAAGTGGGGGAAGTGAGCACACCAATAAGCAAGGTCCTGCTGGAGATTTGAGAATCCATTATCCCTGCATATTGCCTAAGCAGATGGAATATGGTAAAACATCTGTTTTTGTAAAATTCTATCTGAAGTTATTCAGTTTTTCTTTTCTCCTCTCACATCTCTTGATGGGTTCATCATTCACTTTTGTTCCATTTATTTTATTTTAACACACTAATTTTCATAGATCTGTTGTTTTCCCAGTAGAACTTTATAATTTATTTTGAAATATTTTCTAATTTCCCTTTCTTCCTTGACCCGTGGATCATTTAGAAATGTGTTGTTTAATTTCCAAATATGTGGGATTCTTCTTATATCTTATTGATTTCTAATTTAATTTCATTGTGGCTAAAGACATTCAGTCCTTTTAAATGTATTCTTGTTTTATGGCTCGGCATGTGGTCTCTCGGTGAGTGTACCATGTGCACTTGCAAAGAAAATGTGGTTGTTGAATATACTGTTCTCTATATGTCATTCAGGTCAGAATGGCTGATAATATTCAGATCTTCTTTGTCTTTCCTGATTGTGGGGTGGGGGTTCAAGTTGTAACAATTACTGAGAGAAGGGTGTTAAAATATTTAACTGTATCTATTTATGCCTTCAGTTCTCTCAGTTTTTGTTTCATGTATTTTGAAATTCTGTTTTTAGGCACATAAACATTTATGGCCCTTTTGGTTTCTTGATGAATTGACCTTTTTATCATTATGTCCCTCTTAACCTCTGGGAATACTTTTTTTTTTTTTTGAGACAGGGTCTCACTCTGTCATGAAGGCTGGAGTCTAGTGGCATGATCTTGGCTCACTGCAACTTCCACCCCCAAGATCAAGCGATCCTCCCACCTCAGCCTCCCCACGTAGCTGGGACTACAGGCACACACCACCACGCCTGGCTAATTTTTGTGTTTTTTGGTAGAGATGGAGTTTTACCATGTTGGCCAGGCTGGTCTTGAATTCCTGACTTCAGATGATCCGCCTGCCTTGGCCTCCCAAAGTGCTGGGATTACAGGCATGAGCTGCCACACCCCGCCCTCATCTTCATTCTTACAGGATTCTATGTTGACAGGTTTTAATTTTCCCTTTTGTCACTTCAGAGCTGCTATTCCACTGTCTTCTGGCCTCCATTGTTTCTGATACTAAGCATTTTTTCTGCCTCATTTTCATATTCTTGCTGGAATTCCAGCTATACATACGATAGGCTTTTTGATTTTGTCCAGTGAATCCCTAAGGCTTTGTTCTGTTTTGTTTTGTTTTAATCATTTTCTCTTTGTTTTTCAGATTGGATAATTTTCTTTTTTTTTTCAGACGGAGTCTCACTCTGTCTCACCCTGGCTGGAGTACAGTGGCACACGATCTTGGCTCACTGCAGCCTCCACCTCCCAGGTTCAAGCAATTCTCCTATCTCAGCCTCCCAAGTAGCTGGGACTACAAGTGTGTGCCACACACCTGGCTAATTTTGTATTTCTACTAGAGGTGGGGGTTCACCATGTTGACGAGGCTGTTCTCAAACTCCTGACCTCAGGTGATCCATGCACCTCGGCCTCCCAAAGTGTTGGAATTACAGGTATGAGCCACCACGCCCAGCCTGGATTGAATAATTTTTATCACTCTTTCATCCTTTTTTTCTTTTGAGACAAGGTCTCACTCTGTTGCCCAGGCTAAAGTGCAGTGGTATGACCCTAGCTCACTGCATCCTCAAACTCCTGGGCTCAAGCAATCCCACCTCAGCCTCATAACATCAGTAGAACTACAGGCACACACCTCTGCTCCTGGCTAATTTTATATTTTATAGAGATGGGGTCTTACTATATTGCCCAGGCCAATTCTTCCTTCAAATACTGACTTTACTTTGTCATCTCCAATTTTCTATTGAGTGAATTTTTTTCAGTTACATGTTTCAATTCTAGAATTTCTTCCTTTTTTTTTTTTGAGACAGAGTCTCACTCTGTTGTCCAGGTTGGAGTATATAGTGGCGTGAACACAGTTCACTGCAACCTCAGCTTCCTGGCATCAAGTGATTCTCTCACCTTCACCTCCTGAACAGCTGGGACTACAGATGCACACCACCAGCCCAGTTAGTTTTTTTTGTGTTTTTTTGTAGAGACAGGGTTTCACCATGTTTCCCAAGCTGGTCTCAAGCTCTAGGCTCAAGCAGTCCTCCTACCAGGGCCTGCCAAAGTGTTAGGATTCTAGGCATGAGCCACTGCGCCCAGCCCAATTCTAGAATTTTGATGTGGTTCTTTTTTATAGTGTCTATTATTTTTTTGCAGAGATTTCCTATTTGTTCATTTATTGCAAGCACATTTTCATTTATGCCCTTGAGCATAGTTGTAACAGCTGCTCTAAAATCTTTGTATGCTAAATGCATCATCTTAGAGTCAGTATGCAGTGCCTTTTCTTTTGTTGTTGTCCTATTTTTCTTTTTTTGGTACTAGTAACTTTGGACATTGTGAATGATAAATTTATAGGCTCTGCACTCTTCTTTGGTCCTCTGAATAGTAGTCATTGTTGTCGTCGTCATTGTTGTTGTTTTGTCCCAATAAGCAGTTAACTTCGCTATACTCAAACGAAAAGTTTTCTGTCTTGTCTATGGTAAGTGGCAACTGACATTCTTTTCAATTCTTTTAGACTTAGCTGGTCGCCTTAGTATCTTTCCCAGGTGTGCTTAATTCAGGTGTCAGCTGGCAATTTGGGCAAGTCTATACAAAGAATTTGGAACTCTGGTTCTCTGGGATTGGGGTTTCTATTGGAATTTTAGCTGTTTTCAGCACTGAGGCCTGCCTTAGGTGTGAAACCATAAAAAATGGGAATCTTACTAATGCCCTTCGTTTCTTTCAAGTGTCAACCCCATCTACTTTCTTCCTGATTATGGCAGTTTTCCAATCCTTCAGGTAGTTGTAGGTCATCCAGAGGTTATAGTTGTGAGCGGTTCAGAACAATGGAAACTACTAAGCCATTACCAAAATTAGAATTCTCTCTCCTACCTTTATTTTTTAAAGGATAGCATTTTTAAAATAGTGTGTCATAATCACCATGTTCCTATCAATATTAGTGATCATTTCAGTCAATGGAATAAATAACTCAGAAGGAATTGCTAAGCATAAAGATAGAAATTAACTTCTTAGGCCAGGCAGGGTGGCTTATGACTGTACTCCCAGCACTTTGGGAGGCCAAGGTAGACTGATCACAAGGTCAGGAGTTCAAGACCAGCCTAGCCAACATAGTGAAACCCCGTCTCTACTAAAAATACAAAAAAATTAGCGGGCCATGGTGGTGGGAACTTGGAATCCCAGCTACTTGGGAGGTGGAGGCAAGGAGAAACACTTGAACCTGAGAGGCGGAGGTTGCAGTGAGCCGAGATCCCGCCACTGCACTCAAGCCCGGGTGACAGTGTGAAACTGTCTCAAAAAAAAAAAAAAAAAAATTAACTGCTTAATGGCTGAACATGGTGGCTCACACCTGTAATCCCAGCACTTTGGAAGGCCAAGGAGGGTGAATCACCTTAGGCCAGGAGTTCAAGACCAGCTTGGTCAACATGGTGAGACCCCTTTTCTACTAAAAATGCAAAAATTAGCTGGGCACAGTGGCATGCGCCCGTAATCCCAGCTACTCAGGAGGCTGAGGCAGGAGAATTGCTTGAACCCAGAAGGTGGAGGTTGCAGTGAGCTGAGATCATGCCTTTGCACTCCAGCCTGGGCGACAGAGCAAGACTCCATCAAAAAAAAAAAAAAAAAAAAAAAAAAAGAAATTAACTGCTCAGATATTTAGAGGAGAAGCCCTATTTTCCTAATATTTCTTTCACTTGAGGAATAACACAGCTTTGTGTGACATGCTGATTTCTTCTACAAGAGCTAAAGATGTAATTCTTGTTCGGTGCATGAATGATCTTATTGATAGATGGCACATTTTTGGTCACTATTAACATGATGTTGAAAATGTGTGGTACCGGGCCGGGCGCGGTGGCTCAAGCCTGTAATCCCAGCACTTTGGGAGGCTGAGGTGGGCGGATCACAAGGTCAGGAGATCGAGACCACAGTGAAACCCCGTCTCTACTAAAAATACAAAAAATTAGCCGGGCGCAGTGGCGGGTGCCTGTAGTCCCAGCTACTCAGGAGGCTGAGGCAGGAGAATGGCGTGAACCCAGGAGGCGGAGCTTGCAGTGAGCCGAGATCGCGCCACTGCACTCCAGCCTGGGCAACAGCGTGAGACTCTGTCTCAAAAAAAAAAAAAAAAAAGAAAATGTGTGGTACCAAATAATTTTGAGTTCAGAAGTCATCTTTAAAGTAAACTTAAAATTTTAAATATGTGAAGCTGGCACAATTCTTTGAATAGTCACCTTTTCTATATAGTTTTTTCTGTTTATTTAGAAATTTTTCATTTTGGAGTATTCACTCAAAAGAGCATATAAGGCTGGGTACGGTGACTCACACCTGTAATCCCAGCACTTTGGGAGGCCGAGACGGGTGGATCACCGGACGTCAGGAGTTCAAGATCAGCCTGGCCAACATAGTGAAACCCTGTCTCTACTAAAAATACAAAAATTAGGTGGGTGTGGTGGCACACACCTGTAGTCCCAGGTACTTGGGAGGTTGAGGCAGGAGAATCACTTGAACCCAGGAGGCAGAGGTTGCAGTGAGCCGAGATCACGCGACTGTACCCCAGCCTGGGTGACAGAGTGAGACTGTGTCTCAAAAGAGAAAAAAAAAAAAAAACACAGCCAGCCACAGTGGCTCACACCTGTAATCCCAGCACTTTGGGTGGCCGAGGCAGGTGAGTCACCTGAGGTTAGGAGTTTGAGACAAGCCTGGCCACATGATGAAACCCTGTCTCTACTAAAAACACAAAAATTAGCCAGGCATGGTGGTGTGTGCCTGTAGTCCCAGCTACTCAGTAGTCTTGAGTCAGGAGAATTACTTGAACCTGGGAGATGGAGGTTGCAGTGAACTGAGATTGCGCCAATGCACTCCATCCTAGGTGACAGTGAGATTCTGTCTCAAAAAAAAAGAAAGAAAAGAAAAAAAGAGCATATAAAATGTAAAGATACAATGAAGAATAATAAAATGGAAACTATTGATTCATCTTTTACTAATTATTGACCCTAGTCAATTATTTATTTTTTTCCTTGTTCTGTCTTCTCTTTCTCTGTCTTTAAATTTGAAACTCACAGGCATTGCCGAGCATTGATAATTAGGGCAAACAAGATTGCAGGTCTATGGTAACATACAGTCTGTCCTGGCAATAATAGCAAACATTGCCATTCATTCATTCATTCATTTATTTATTTAGAGATGGAATCTCACTCTGTTACCCAGGCTGGAGTGCAGTCACATGATCTTGGCTCACTGCATCCTCTGCCTTCCCAGTTCAAGTGATTCTCCTGCCTCAGCCTCCCAAGTAGCTGGGATTACAGATATGCGCCACCACGCCTGGCTAATTTTGTATTTTTAGTAGTGATGGGGTTTCACCATGTTGGTCAGGCTGGTCTCGAACTCCTGACCTCACATGATCCGCCTGCCTTGGCCTCCCAAAGTCCTGGGATTGCAGATGTGAGCCACCGCACTCAGCCACCTATAATTTAGTAGGGAATAGTTCTAAATTCCTTGGATATCTGCTAACTGTAGTTCAGATAACTGTTTAACTGCCAACAAGTTGGAAATTTCAGTGAAGTCATCCTTTAAAAAAACGTAACTTGGGACTTTGGTAATACTTTCCACTGCTTTTTGAATGCTCCTTTTTACAGTTTTATCCTAAATTATAAAGTAAGTGTGATATTTGGGCTGTTTCTTTTGCCGAAAGAATTAGGATTTTTTCTTTGAAAAGCAAATTGCAGCAGATTTGAATCAATATAAAAGGTTGAAATTAGTAGGAGAGAAAGCAAAAAGGACTAAATAACTTCAACTTGAGAACATACAGTTTTTTTTTAAGAGTTCTGGGCAATTTGAAGTAAATCCACAAATGACCTCAGGCGGCAGATGTGTGAATTGTGGTGGAGGGAGAAAGCATGTAGCCATGAAATAACTCAAGGCAGGATACTAATTTTACAGAACTGAAACTCTAATTTCCACAATTAACGCCAATAAAAGACAATCTTGACTTATTTTTTCAACTAGATATGAAGAAGCCGAAGTCCGGAAAAAACTTGAGGAAAAGGACAGGCAGGAGGAAGCACAGCGGCTACAACAGAAAAGACAGGAAACAGGAAGAGAGGATGGTGGCACGTTGGCTAAAGGTTCTTTGGAGAATGTATTGGATTCCAAAGACAAAACCCAAAAGGTATTTCAAATTTAATGTGAGTTAAAAGACCATTTCTGCTTATCAGATGATTTGCTTAAAAAGAGTTGAGATACCACTATAAAGTTCTTTTAGGCAACAAGGATAAAATTTAATGTTTTAATTAGAAATTTATTTAAGGCTGGGCATGGTGGCTCACGCCTGTAATCCCAGCACTTTGGGAGGCCGAGGCAAGCAGATCACCTGAGGCCAGGAGCTCGAAACCAGCCTGGCCAACGTAGTGAAACCCGATGTCTACTAAAAATACAAAAGTTAGCTGGATGTGGTGGCGTGCGCCTGTAGTCCCAGCTACTAGAGAGGCTGAGGTGAGAGAATCGCTTGAACCCGGGAGGCAAAGGCTGCAGTGAGCCGAGATCGTACCATTGCACTCCAGCCTGGGCAACAGAGCAACTCTGTCTCAAAAAAAAGAAAATAATTTGAATTAAATATTCTAGCCTCAGTTGACTTCAGATTTTTCTATGAATTTCTATAGCAATATTTTCTGTGCATTAATTCGTTTTTTAGCAGACATTATAAACTTAATTAGAGCAATAGAAAGATCATTTGAGCTGAGCTGTGATTTATTATATCTGCATCTGGTCCTGTGTCAACACTTTTTTAACCACTCTGGGACTGTTTTCTTGTTTCCCAAATTATAGTATTGAAATAGACGATTTTTAAGTTTCTTCTTTCTAATCATGTAATTTACATTAAAAGATTTAGTATACTACTTTGGTACCAAGGCTTTTATCTGTTTCTGAGGTCTCATTCTTTTCATTCTTTTTCCTTTGCTTTCTCCTCCTTTTTCTCCCCCAGTTTTCCCCTTTTTCTCTCTCTCTCTCTCTCTTTTTTTTTTTTTTTTTTTTTTTTTTTGAGACAGTCTCATTCTTGTCGCACAGGCTGGAGTGCAATGGCGTGATCTTGGCTCACTGCAACTTCCACCTCCTGGGTTCAAGCGATTCTCCTGCCTCAGCTTCCCAAGTAGCTGGGATTACACCCGCCACCACACTCGGCTAATTTTTGTATTTTTAGTAGAGACAGGGTTTCACCATGTTGGCCAGGCTGGTCTCCAACTCCTGACCTCCAGTGATCTGCCCGCCTCAGCCTCCCAAAGTGCTGGGATTACAGACCTGAGCCACCGCGCCTGACTCTTTTTTTTTTGAGACAGAGTTTCACTCTGTTGCCCAGGCTGGAGTATAGTGGTGGGATCTCAGCTTGCTGCAACCTCTGCTTGCTGGGTTCAACTAAATCTCCTAGGCCTCAGCCTCCTGAGTAGCTGGGATTACAGGCACCCACGACTACCCCCAGCTAATTTTCATATTTTTAGTAGAGATGGGGTTTCACCATGTTGGCCAGGCTGTTCTTGAACTTCTGACCTTAAGCAGTCTGCCCACCTTGGCCTCCCAAAGTGCTGAGATTACAGGAGTGAGCCACCGTGCCTGGCTTCTCTCCCATTTTTTCTCATCTGTTTAGTGACTACTTGTGGTCTTTTCAGCTACATCATCTCTTTGCCAAAAGCTATCAGTGACTTAGTCTGTAGCTGCCATCTATCACTGTACCTCCCTTTCTTTACCTCCTCGGAAACTATCTTTCCTAAAATATAAGTTGAAATCCATGGGAAAATTTCTGCTTTGATTTTTTTCTTAGGCATTTTGTAGCTTTTAGTTATCATTCTGTGTGGATCATCATCCCTTTCATGAAAAAGTCATTGTTGCCTGGGTGTGGTGGTTCACACCTGTAATCCCAGCACTTTGGGAGGCCAACGTGGATGGGTCATTTGAGTCCAGGAATTTGAGACCAGCCTGGGCAACATGGAAAAACCCCGTCTCTACAAACTTTTTTTTTTTAAATGGAGTTTCACTCTTGTTGCCCAGGCTGGAGTGCAGTGGTGCAGTCTCAGCTCACTGCAACCTCCACCTCCCGGGTTCAAGCGATTCTCCTCCCTCAGCCTTCCAAGTAACTGGAATTATAGGCATGCACCACCATGCCCGGCTAATTTTACATTTTTAGTAGAGACAAGATTTCTCCATGTTGGTCAGGCTGGTCTTGAACTCCCAACCTCAGGTGACCCGCCCACCTTGGCCTCCCAAAGTGTTGGGATTACAGGGGTGAGCCACCACGCTTGGCCTCTACAAACATTTTTTTTAAAAAATTAGCCAGTTGTGGTAGTGCACACCTGTAGTCCCAGCTACTCAGGAGGCTGAGGTGGGAGGATCACTTGAGCCCAGGAAGTTCAGGCTGCAGTGATCATGCATCTGCACTCCAGCTTGAGCATTAGAGTGAGACCCTATCTCAACAAAAAAGGTCTAAGTGCGTCCTTTGTTTCCCCATCTGTAAAATGAGTTAGTACCTTACAGGATTATCCCATGTTGTCTTGGTTAAAAAATGTAAACTACATAGGCCGGGCACGGTGGCTCACGCCTATAATCCCAGCACTTTTGGAGGCTGAGGCAGGCGGATCACAAGGTTAAGAGATCAAGACTATCCTGGCCAACATGGCAAAACCCCATCTCTACTGAAAATAAAAAAATTAGCTGGGCGTATAGCATGCGCCTGTAGTCCCAGCTACTCGGGAGGCTGAGGCAGGAGAATTGCTTGAATCCAGGAGGCGGAGGTGGCATTGCAATCCAGCCTGGCAACAGAGCGAGACTCTGTCTCAAAAAAAAAGAAAAAAATAAACTACATAAGCAATACTTTGTATTAGTTCATTTTGCTTTAATTATGTGGTGGAGGACACTGAATTGGATAGCCAGAATTTTTGTTTAATTGTAAGAAGTACTTTCTAATAAAATTAAATATTAAATTTCTGTAGCAGTTTGTGCTGTTAAATTGTATTTGGTCTTTAAATGAAGTAAATTTTGAGGAAAAGTTCTATGATTCTGAAAGGTTGCTAGTTATTTTAGTTGTTGTCTATTGCCAAAGAAATCTTTTATTATCATTATTATTCGTCCGCATTTTTATAAAAAGCCAGTACTCTGCACACTTCCTTTCTTAGAGTTTACGTTTAAGTGAAGTAAATGAAGTATTAAAGTTGAATTTTTTGTGTCTATGAAAGTTGAAACTTTTTTTTCCCCCTATTTAATAGAGCAATGGTGAAAAGAATGAAAAATGTGAGACCAAAGAGAAAGGTAAGTGTGTACAGAAAGAGGAAGTTGTCTTAGGTTCTGACTGAGATCTTTTGATCAGAATAAGCATCAGGTTTTATACAGTGAGATTGTCAGCATCGTTGTCTAATCTCTGTGTAAGCTTCATTATTTTTCCTGGTCTGTCCGATTATACTGAAAATGTCTGAGGTTATTTTTATGTATTTATGGGGGATATTTTATGAATAATTTTAACCTTACATGTTAAACTGGTAATAGGCAGTTGAAAAATGTCAAAACCAAAGCTTGTACTTGTTTTCTTTTCAAGATGCAGTTTAGCAATAATGGCTAAGAGCATGGACTCTCAGTTCGAATACTGGTTCCCCCTCTCCCTTTCTGCGTAGTTTTCAGCATGTTACTTAAACATTCTACCTTTGTTTCCCTGTCTGTAAAGTGGAGATAATAATAGTACTTATTTCATAGGGTTGTTGTGAGAGTTGAATGAACTAATATATGTAAATTCTTAGAATACATGGTAAACTTTAAGTAGGACTTATTATCATTTATGACTAGGTTGTAGATTTAATTTTTTCTCCCCACATCCATTCTGTGGTCAAAGACTAAATTATTTAAGAGTCATTTACCATCCCCCTTAAAAAAAAAATCCAGGCCAGGTGCAGTGGCTCATGCCTGTAATCCCAGCACTTTGGGAGACTCAAGCAGGAGGATTGCTTGAGCCCAGGAGTTCAAAACCAGCCTAGGTAACATGGTGAAACCCCTGTCTCTACAAAAAATACAAAAATTAGCTGGGTGTGGTGGTGCACGCCTGTAGTCCCATCTACTTAGGAGGTTGAGGTGGGAGAATTACTTGAGCCCAGGAGGTTGAGGCCTCAGTGAGCCGTGATCACACCATTATACTCCAGCCTATGACAGTGAGACCCTGTCTCAACTCCAAACCAGTAATATGGAAGTTATCCATAGGTGGTGTTGACGCTCTAGTGACAAATATGTGACCTAAACAAGACAGCAAATTCTCTTCATCTACTAGAGACATTTTCCTCTCAGAAAAGGTTTACCTTGTCTACAGCCATAGCACCTAATGTGCCTGATCTCAGAAGCTAAGTGGGATCGGGCCTGGTTAGTACTTGGATCAGAGAAAAGGCTGAATTTAAACATAATTATAGGTAATAGTAAAATCAATTCTGTACTTAAAATATTGCCATACAACAATTATAAAAATAAACTGAGTATGCTATAAGGTACTTCCCTAAAAGTTATTACTGATTCATTCCAAGATTAGTTTTTATGCATTCGTTCCTTTGTATGTCATCCTGCTTAAATGTCCTTCTCAGTGGTTTGTTATCAGCTTTTTTGGTCTGTTTTGTTAGCTTAACACTTGATGGCTAGAGATGGAAGGAGGATGATTATTAGCAGCTATAGGTCTTTTAGCATAGGAGCTACTGAGACTACTTCTCACAGCTTACTGCTGAAACAGCTTTTTATATAATCTCAGCTCTCTTGTAGTGCCTTTTAATCTTTCACTTCAGTAGGGCTAAGGAAAAATAGTAACATAGGGAATATTTATTTTGACAGATTGCCGCCCTTCCCCAAAAGTAAATAAATTAAATATTGCATTAGCTTTACTTAGTTTCCTTTTTGTTAGCCTTCTTAGAAGGTAAAATAATCTTTTTTCCTTCTGGCTGGGAGCTAACAAATGAACATCAAGTAGAATGAGAATTGGCAAATTTTTCTTAAAGGGATAGATAGTAAACATTTTAGGCTTGGGGAACCTTATGGGGTTGGAGAGCCCTGTGGTGTCTGACACAACTATTGATCTCTGCTGTTGCCGTATGAAAAAATGTGTAAACAAACTAGTGTGGCAGTGATCCTGTAAAAACAGATGGCCATAGTTTTCAACCTCCGATGTAGAATAGCAAGCTTTTGACTTGTTATTCTAAGAATACTTGGATATCTAAGTTTTTCGAATAGCTACCATAAGACTGCCATCATAGACTTTTTGAATTTAGAACCTTTCCAGAATTTTAGAACCATAGATGTTTCTTTCTTCCAGTTAGCATTTTTCTAATGTCTAAATTTTTGAAAACATATTATTTTCCTAAGACACATATATTAATGTCCTTTATTTTATATTGGTATCAGAGTCAATACCAGATGTAGCTGTAAACTCAACAAAGTTTTGATTTTTAAGTCTTTATAAACAGAGCACTGAACTGGTTTCTTGATAAATGTTAAAAACACAAGGCTGGGTGTGTGGTGGCTCACGCCTATAATCCCAGCACTTTGGGAGGCTGAGGTGGGCAGATCACTTGAGGTCAGGAGTTCCAGACCAGCCTAGTCAACATGGTGAAACCCCATATCTACTAAAACTACAAAAATTAGCCAGACGTGGTAACAGCCTATGTTCCTAGCTACTCAGGAGGCTGAGGCAGGAGAATCACTTGAACCTGGGAGGTGGAGGTTGCAGTGAGCCAAGATCGTGCCACTGCTCTCCAGCCTGTGTTACAAAATGAGACCCTGTCTCAGGAAAAAAAACAAGTTATATTTAACGTTAGTTTACAAGATAATAAATGGTATGATTGGGTAGTAAATATATGGCATCCATATATATTCAGTATAATTTGCTCTTCTAGAAAAAGCTGTTTGTCCTATGTTTTGTGATGTCAGCACATCTTGTGCTGTTTCTTGTCACTTATACTGTCTCTCTCAATTCCAAGGAGCAATCACAGCAAAGGAACTCTACACAATGATGACGGATAAAAACATCAGCTTGATTATAATGGATGCTCGAAGAATGCAGGATTATCAGGATTCCTGTATTTTACATTCTCTCAGTGTTCCTGAAGAAGCCATCAGTCCAGGGTGGGTTACTGTGCAGTAAAGTATTATGTTGTGTAGTAAGTAGTAAACTGTGGACCTTAGTAAATGTTACTACTTAGGATCCAAGCTAAATGTGATAAAGTAGTCTTTCCTGGTAACCTTTTAGATCTTTGCCTCTTTTTGTGTGTGGGGGTGGGGAGGGGGAGGTGCGTTTTAGGAGCAGAGGTTTTTAATAGGCAAAAGAAAGAGAAAGGAGAACAACTCTCTCACTTGGGAGAGTGAGGGGTGCCCAAATGGGACTTCCCTAAATCTTGGCTTTTTAAAGACACACTTGACCCTTTTTGAAGGTTGAAGTTACGGATTTGCTAACTTTTTATTTGGCTATTTTTCTCCTGTTTGTGATATTTAGAGTCTTATCAAAAGACAAATGAAGTTGCCTTTTCCCTCTCTCCCCAAGTGTTTGTTAACTGATTTTTCCTGTTATTTTCTGTTTATAAGCATGTGAATCGTATGTACCAAATTGATTAAAATTGTGAACTAATTGAATTGTTTTACATATTGAAATTCCCTATATTATCTGTGATAGAAGCTATACAAATACTTTGTGTGTGTGTGTGCTTAAGTTAAAAGAGTATAGTTTCTAATGCCAGACTCTATTCAAGTAACTATCACTTACTAATTGCATTATTACTAGCTAGTGACCTAACATTTCTAAGCTCGTGTTTCCATCTGTAAAATGGGGATAATAGTAGAACCTATCTTACAGAGGTTTCAGGAGATTTAAATGAGAAACATTATATACACACACACACAGACTTTAGCACGGGTCCTGGCATGAGTAAGGACTTAATTTAAAATTTTTTCTTTCTTTTTTGGTAAGAAGGCCTTTAACCTATAAAATAATTTAAAGTGACTTGCATGGGTATATTGTATATTGGAAATCATGGCATAGTGGCAGAGCTAAACCTCCAGATACAGGGCTATTTTCACTATTTCTAGCATTCTTATATAGATCCTGTTACCTCTCTTGGTCTTGGTTTAAAATTATATATTTTTAAAATTAGATAATAAAATCTGTATAGTTCCTGGCATATTGTAGATGCTTGATAAATGTTTGACCTGAAGCATAGAGTGTTTTGTAAATAAGCTATTTAAAAATTAGAGCTCTTAGGCCAGGCGCAGTGGCTCACACCTGTAATCCCAGCACTTTGGGAGGCCGAGGCAGGTGGATCACTTGAGGTCAGGAGTTCCAGACCAGCCTGGCCAACATGGTGAAACCCCATCTCTATTAAAAATACTTTAGCCAGGAGTGGTGGCGGGCACCTATAATCCCAGCTACTTGGGAGGCTAAGGCAGGAGAATAGCATGAACTTGGGAGGCGGAGGTTGCAGTGAGCCGAGATCACACCACTGCACTCCAGCCTGGGCTACAGAGGGAGACTCCGTCTCATTAAAAAAAAAAAAAAAAAAAAAAAAAAACACAACTCTTTGAGAAAGACACTGTCAAAGGTGGTGCTGAGCTGTGGTCAGCCCGCTCCTGCTCCTGCTCCTGCCACACTGCTGTTGCTCTCGCTGAGGAACCAGTCGGTCCGGAAGCCACGCAGCACCCGTGGCTTTTAAAGATACTGGAAAAACACCCGGGGAGCTGGAGGTGGCAGTTCACTGATTTAGAATCACTCTTTATGAGCCGCAGCATAAAATCCCTGGAGAAGGTGTGTGTTGACTTGATCAGAGGAGCAAAGAACAAGAATCTCAAAGTGAAAGAACCAGTTCAAATGCCTACTAAGACTTGGAGAATCGCTACAAGAAAAACTCCTTTTGGTGATGGTTCTAAGACATGGGATCATTTCCAGATGAGAATCCACAAACAACTCATTAACTTGCACATCCGTTCTGAGATTGTTAAGCAGATTACCTCCTTCAGTATTGAGTCAGGAGTTGAGGTGGAAGTTCCTATTGGAGATGCTTAAGTCAACTATTTTAATAAATTGATTACCAGTTGTTAAAAAAAAAATTAGAGTGCTCAGTCTAATTAAACATGTGAATATATTCCCAGGATTTGAATAGATAAAGTTATAATTAGTCTTTGGGTAGTCTAATCTGTATTAATAGAGAGCTGGTGGTCTTTATTATTGAGTTTACATGGAAGTTTTCCAAAATGTGAGATTTGGACTACTATGAAACTCAAGATGATTTTAGGTTGAAGATTAAAGAACAATGAAATGCACACTGAGAAAATTATTCCCTTTTAATTTATGTTACAGTCCTTTTGAGTCAGTTTAAAGGAGTTTCAGTTTGGTGCTAGTACATCTTTTAAATACTTGCTTACCTCTCTAACTGAAGGGAAAAGGTCTCAGAGCTTTCTATAGGTAGCAATACCTACAACTAGCTGATAGTGATTACTGTATTTTTTCATTATCTATTTTTATTTATTTATTTTTGAGACAGGGTCTCACTCTGTGCCTGGGCTGGAGTGCAGTGGCATGATTACGGCTTACTGCAGCCTTGACCTCCTGGGTTCAGGTGATCCTCTCACCTCAGCCTCCTGGGTAGCTGGAACTGCAGGCACACGCCACCATGCCCAGCTAATTTTGACAGGTCTCAAACTCCTGGGCTCAAACGATCCTCCCACCATAGCCTCCCAGAGCGCTGGGATTATAGATGTGAGCCGTTGCATGCGGCCTATCTCGTCTTAAAATTTTAAGCTTTTTATTTCATTGTATTTATTTTAAATTTTTAAATTTTAATTTAATTTTATTTATTTATTTATTTATTTTTGAGGCAGAGTCTTGCCCTGTCACCCAGGCTGGAGTGCAATGGTGCGATCTCAGCCAACTGCAACCTCTGCCTCCTGGGTTCAAGAGATCCTTCTGCCTCAGCCCCGAGTAGCTGGGATTACAGGCACGCACCACCTTGCCCAGCTAATTTTTTAATTTTTAGTAGACACTGGGTTTCACCATGTTGGCCAGGCTGGTCTTGAGCTCCTGACCTCAAATGATCCACCTGCCTTGGCCTCTCAAAGTGCTGAGATTACAGGTGTGAGCCAGCCACTGTGCCCAGCGTGCCCCGCCCCCCTTTTTTGAGACAGGGTCTCGCCGTGTTGCTCAGGCTGGAGTGCAGTTGTACAATCTTGGCTCAGTGCAACCTCCGCCTCTCGGGTTCATTTGATCCTCATGTCTCATGTCTCAGCCTCCCAAGTGACTGGGATTATAGGTGTGCACCACCACACTGGCTAATTTTTGTGTTTTCAGTAGAGACAGGTTTTCACTGTGTTGGCCAGGCTGGTCTTGAACTCCTGGCCTCAAGTGATCCACCCGCATCGTCTTCCCAAAGTGCTGAGATTACAGGTGTGAGCCACGGTGCCCAGCCTGTTTCTTTTTTAAACTTTTCTTTTAGCTTTGGTGGTACATGTGAAGGTTTGTTACATAGGTAAACGTGTCACAGGGGTTTGTTGTACATACATATTTTATCACCGAGGTATAAGCTCGGTACCCAATAGTTAAATCTTTTCTGCTCCTCTCCCTCCTCTTACACTCCCCCCTCAAGTAGACCCCAGTGTCTGTTGTTTCCTTCTTTGTGTTCTTAAGTTCTTACCATTTAGCTCCCATATTCTTAACTTTTAATACATTATAGTATATATACAGAAGTACTCCTGTCCTAAGCATCTAGCCCAATGAATTTTCATTAACTGAATGCACCCACTTAATTAGCATCCAGACCAAGAAACATAACGTTATCATCCCTCCTGAACCCAGTATACCTCCTGTAAGTTACTACCCGTATACTACTGCCCAAGGAAACCACGAACTTCTAATGGAATATATTTTTTGTCTGCTTTTGTACTTTATATAAATGGAATTTATAATATGTAGTCTTTTATATCTGTCTTCTATACTCAACCTATGTTTGTGACAGTCATCTCTGTTGTGTGTAGTTGTAGTTTGTTCATTCTCATTGCCATATGGTATTCTGTTGTGTGACTGTAGCACAGTTTACTTAAATATTTTATTTATCTTCAGATGTACCTTTTACTTATTGGATATGATGCTGTTTTTTCATGTATTTAGGGCCATACAATTTCCTATTAAATTTATTTAAGTAAAAAAGTATTTTTTATTAAATTAATTAAATTTAATAAAGGACAAGTAGAGCAGAGTTAAAGCAAATTGTGAAGGTGGTACATAAAAGATAGAAGTTTGAGAAATGTTGGCGGATACTGTCGTTTCCGAAAGTCTTTTCTGTAGAATACTAATCCTGAAAACAGTATTTAGGTAAATATACCCCAGGTTGGAAATAGTCTTTAAGAATATCACGTTTTATTTTTTTTCCTTCTTTGTTGACCAAGCATCCTTCTGATCTGTGTGTATCAGGAGAGGATATTATTAGACAATATTTTATATTTATTCTACTTCTTTACTTCCTAGAAGATATAGTAACAATATTATATAGGAAATGGATTTTAAAATTAAAATGATCTTAATTATTTGGTTTTACTTGTGGATAAAAGTTGTACCAGTCCTGCCCAGCTTGCCAGTATCATCAGTTAAATATTGAAATGCCACTATATACTAAGTGCTTTGCTAAGAATAATATGGAGCTCCTTACCTAGAGGCGTGAATCTGTATTATTCACTCATTCAATTATGAAACCAATTTTTTTTTTTTTTTGCGATGGAGATCTTGCTCTGTCGCTCAGGCTGGAATGCAGTGGCGTGATCTTGGCTCACTGCAACCTCCACCTCCCGGGTTCAAGCTATTCTCCTGCCTCAGCCTCCCGAGTAGCTGGGACTCCCATCATGCACCACCACTTCTAGCTAATTTTTGTATTTTTAATTAGAGACAGAGTTTCGCCATGTTGGCCAGGCTGGTCTCGAACTCCTGACCTCAGGTGATCCGCCTGTCTTGGCCTCCCAAAGGGCTGGGATTACAGGTGTGAGCCATCACGTCCAGCTGATAAAAACAGTATTCACTGAACACTTTCTATGGGCTGGGTTACTATGTTCTAAGTGCTGGGCTAAGCCATTGAACAGACAAAAAATTGTCTTTGGAGCTTTTAACAGAGAGATGAGATAGGTAAGACACACAATAAAAGCTTGCAGTGTTTAGCTTTTCTTATGTGGAGTGCCGTGGAAATGGGAATGTTGTGTGTGCGTATGCATGTGTGTGTGTTTAGAAAGGCCTCACAGAGAAGTTATTAGCAAATCTTGAAGAAATAAGGGAAATGAGTAATGCAGCTATCTGGGGGAAGAGGATTCCAGACGGAAAAAGCAAGAGCAGAGGCCCTTAGGGAAGAGCATGCCTGGATGAACCAGGAATAACAAGGAAGCTAGTAGCTGGAGTGAGTAAAGGGGGCCAGTAGTTAGAGATGACCACGTTGAGCCTTGGGGGTGTATGTCTGTGGCAGGCCATTGTAAGGACTTTAGCTTTTTTTTTTTTTTTTTTTTTTTTTTTGGATAACGGAGTCTCGCTGTGTCGCCCAGGCTGAAGTGCAGTGGCACAATCTTGGCTCACTGCAACCTCCACCTCCTGGGTTCAAGCAATTCTCCTGCTTCAGCCTCCTAAGTAGCTGGGATTACAGGTGCCTGCCACCACGCCCGGATAATTTTTGTATTTAGTAGAGATGGGGTTTTACCATGTCGGCCAGACTGGTCTTGAATTCCTGACCTCAGGTGATCCACCCTCCTCGGCCTCCCGAAGTGCTGGGGATTACAGGCATGAGCCACCACGCCCAGCCGGACTTCAGCTTTTATGTGAGCAAACGATGATGTGAACATTGTGCTTTAAGGTAGAGTTGGTGCTATTCACAGTTGACATTTTTAAGAGGCAGCATAGCAGAGAACATGTACATGAGCCAGATTGCCTGAATTTTAATTCTGGCTCCACTTATCTTGAGCGAGTCACTTAACCTGTTTGTGCCTCACTTTCCCCAAAATAGAAATAATGTTTGTCTTACAGGATTGTTGTGAAGACACAATGAGTTCAATGAGAATAAAGCATTTAGAACAGTATCTGGCACATGGTAAATGCTATATGTGTTTGTTGAATAAACATCCTGGTATATGGTGGACTATTATACAGGTATAAGAGAACTGAAATATGAATAATATTACCCAGTTTATATTTGGCTGAAAGAGGAGCTCAGATAATTTTCTCTGTTTTCAGTTTTGCTCCCCCCACTTTTTTTTAAAGGGTCAGAATGAAAAGAATTCAGTCTTCTTTTAGTCTCTAATAACTACTAAAACTATGTTCCAATATTATACAGTAGTGAAGGGGTTAAACATTTTAGGCTGTTTAATATCTTAATATATAATCTCACCTTAGAAAGAAATCTACTTAAAATTTGCTGTGGTGTGGTCAAGACTGTAGAACAAAACTGAGTGTCTTCTGTTAGTATATTAGGACCTCTTGTTGACTTTTGCCCCAATTTCAATGTTAATACATTTCAGAGTCACTGCTAGTTGGATTGAAGCACACCTCCCAGATGATTCTAAAGACACATGGAAGAAGAGGGGGAATGTGGAGTATGTGGTACTTCTTGACTGGTTTAGTTCTGCCAAAGATTTACAGATTGGAACAGTTCTCCGGAGTCTGAAAGATGCACTTTTCAAGGTTTGCAAGTTTCATTGTTTATTGTAATTGCAGGGCACCTCTGGTTGTTAGAAAGGCATGTTAACTAGTTGTTTATCTTTAATACTGAAATATTGATCTTTTTTTTTTTTTTTTTTTTGAGACTGAGTCTCACTTTGTTGCCCAAGTGGTAGTACAGTGGCATGATCTCAGCTCACTGCAATCCTCTGCCTCCCGGGTTCAGGTGATTCTCATGCCTCAGCCTCCTGAGTAGCTGGGACTACAGGTGTGAGCCACCACACCCGGCTAATTTTCGTATTTTTAGTAGAGAGGGGGTTTCACCATGTTGGCCAGGCTGGTCTCAAACTCCTGACCTCAGGTGATCCACTTGCCTTGGCCTCCCAGAGTGCTAGGATTACAGGCTTGAGCAGCCGCTTTGATTGTAGAATTTTTTATAAATTCAGGTTTAAAAGATTTGTTTTGGCTGGGCGTGGTAAAATTAAAACTTAGGTGGGAAAAGATCTTATAAGATTACGAGGCAGGGCCAGGTGTGGTGGCTCACGCCTGTAATCCCAGCACTTTGGGAAGCTGAGGCAGGCCGATCACCTGAGGTTAGGAGTTTGAGACCAGCTTGACCAACGTAGAGAAACCTCGTCTCTACTAAAAACAAAAAATTAGTCGGGCATGGTGGTATGCGCCTGTAATCCCAGCTACTCAGGAGGCTGAGGTAGGAGAATCTCTTGAACCCGGGAGGCGGAGGTTGTGGTGAGCTAAGATCACACCATTGCACTCTAGCCTGGGCAACAAGAGCAAAACTCTGTCTCACACACACACAAAAAAAGATTACAAGGCAGAAGACAGGCAGAAATATTTACAACACACATGGCAGTGGTTTAAAATACCTGAAATCCAAAGAGCTTTTACAAATAAGAAAAATACTTAAGATAAAATAGTAAAATAAGTTGTGCACACAGATAGCCATGAACAGAAAGTGAAATGCAAGTGGACTTAACCATAAAAATGAGCAACTTTACTAGTATCAGATAAATGCATATTAAAGCGAGTGCCATTTTCACTGATCAAGTTAACAAAGGTTTAAAAAATAATACGGTTGTCCCTCAGTATCTGTGGGGGATTGGTGCTAGAGCCCCCCACAAATACCAAAATCCATGGATAGTCAAGTTTCTTACTTACATAAAATGGTATAGTATTTGCATATAAACTACACATATTCTCTCATATACTTTAAATCCTCTGTAGATTCCTTATAATAACTAATAAAAAGTGCTCTGTAAATAGTTGTTACACCATATTTGTTGGAGAATAGTGACAAGAAAAAAGTCTGTATATGCTCAGTACAGACATAACTATCATAGGCCTAACTATATATTTTTTAAATTTATTTATGTTTTAATTTTAATTTTAATTTTTAGAGACAAACTTTTTCTCAGTCACCTAGACTTGAGTGCCATGGCACAATCATAGCTCACTGCAGCCTTGAACTCCTGGCTCAAGTGATCCCACTGCCTCAGCCTCCTGAGTAGCTAGGACTACAGGTGCACACCATGCCTGGCTAATTTTTAAAAATTTTCTAGTAGGGACAAGGTATTGCTATGTTGCCCAGGCTTGTCTCAAAGTCCTGGCTTCAAACATTCCTCCCACCTTGACCACCCAAAGTGTTGGGATTACAGGCATGTGCCACTGTGTTGGGCATCTAAGTATATTTTTTATTTTATTTATTTTATTTTATTTATTTATTTATTTATTTTTTGAGATGGAGTCTCACTCTGTCACCCAGGCTGGAGTGCAGTGGTGTGATCTTGGCTCACTGCAACCTCCGCCTCCCAGGTTCAAGCGATTCTCCTGCCTCAGCCTTTCCAAATAGCTGGGATTACAGGTGCCCACCACCACACCTGGCTAATTTTTGTAGTTTTAGTGGAGACAGGGTTTCACCATGTTGGCGAGACTGGTCTCAAACTCCTTAGCTCAAGTGATCTGCCCACATTGGCCTCCCAAAGTGCTGGGATTACAGCCGTGAGCCACCGTGCACGGCCCATCTAAGTGTATTTTAAGTCTGGTTGGTTGAATCTTACGGATACAAGGGGACTTACTGTACTCAGTTCAACTTGTTAAATTATTTTTTTCTGTAATTTTTATTTTTTGAATTCTAAAATTTCTTTTTACCTATTGCTTTTTGAAGACATATCTTACTCTGTTGCCCAGACCGAAGTGCAGTGGTGCCATCCCAGCTCACTGTAGCCTTGACATCCTGGGCTCAGGCAGTCCTCCCACCTCAGCCTCCTGAGTAGCTGAGGTGTGCATCACCATCCTAGCTAATTTCATTTTATTTTATTTTTGTAGAGATGATATTTCACTATGTTGCCCAGGGTGGTCTTGAAACTCCTATACTCAAACAATCTTCTTGCCTCAGCCTCCCAAAGTGCTGGTATTACAGGTGTGAGCCACCACACCCAGTTAATTTGTTAAATTATTTTTTTTTTTGAGATGGAGTCTTGCTCTGTTGCCCAGGCTGGAGTGCAGTGGCCAGATCTCAGCTCACTGCAAGCTCCGCCTCCCGGGTTCAGGCCATTCTCCTGCCTCAGCCTCCCGAGTAGCTGGGACTACAGGCACCCACCACCGTGCCCGGCTAATTTTTTTGTATTTTTTAGTAGAGACGGGGTTTCACCCTGTTAGCCAGATGGTCTCGATCTCCTGACCTCGTGATCCGCCCATCTCGGCCTCCCAAAGTGCTGAGATTACAGGCTTGAGCCACCGCGCCCGGCCAATTTGTTAAATTATTAACAATGATAGCACTGAATGCTGGTGAGCATGTGGTGAGAAGAAAACTCGTTCTGCTGGTAGGAGGGTCAGTTGATTGCCCTTCAGAAAGGCAGTCTTAAAAGCCTTAGAACAATTCATGCTATGTCATAGGGAACCCAGAAATATACCTAAGTATGGGACAATTATATGAAACTGCCAGGATTCAACTGGCATTGACCTACAAATGGCAGTTCGGCAATTTCATAAAGTTCAAACTAAGATATGTAAATGATTAGTGTATGATAAAGGTGACGTAAATCATTGAGGAAAAGATGGATTGAAATGAATGGTTTGGGGACAACTGCCTAGCCAGTAAATAAAAGAGAATGGATCCCTACCTTATTTCTTAGACCAAGCTACATCTCAAATGAATAAAAGATATAAATGTATAGATTGAAACAGCAAACTATTAGGAGAAAGCATTGGTATTTTTTATTACCTTGATATCAAACCAAGATGTCGTAAAGGAAAATGAAGACTGTTTATGGCTGGTCACAGTGGCTCACACCTGTAATCCCAGCACTTTGGGAGGCCAAGGCAGGTGGATCACTTGAGGTCAGGAGCTGGAGACCAGCCTGGCCAACATGATGAAACCCCATCTCTACTAAAAGTACAAAAATTTGCCGGGCATGGTGGTGGGCACCTGTGATCCCAGCTACTGAGGAGGGGGAGGCAGGAGAATTGCTTGAACCCGGTGGGCGGAGGTTGCAATGAGCCAAGATCACGCCACTTCACTCCAGCCTGGGCAAAAGAAAGAAACTCCATCTCAAAAAGAAAAGACATTTAACTGTGTTTAAAAAACAAACAAAAAAAACATAAAGTAAAAATCAGGAAAAATGTTGGCAATATATATGACAAAGACCTTTTTTCCCTAATATTCAGAGTACATTCACTATTTACTAAAAAAATTGCAAATAACTATAGAAAAGGGGACAAAGGATGCAATTATTAAATAATTAAGTCATAGAACAATATAAATGCATAGTAAATAAATGAAAAAATGTCCAACTTTGCTAATAAAGAAATGCTCATTAAAACAAGATACCATTTTATGTTCATCAGTTTTGTAAAAATTATGAAGATGTATAATGGGCATTCTCATATCCTGTTGGTTAAGTGTATAAATTGGTATAGCCTTTCTGAAGGGCAACTGGGCATTATATTAAACCAGCAATTCTACTCCTAGGTAATTATCCTTAAGAAATTTTAAAATATAAATATATATATAATTTTTTTTTTTTCTCCTCAGGACGAAGTCTCACTCTTATCCCCTAGGCTGGAGTGCAATGGTGCGATATCAGCTCACTGGAACCTCCACCTCTTGGGTTCAAGCAATTCTCTTGCCTCAGCCTCCCAAGTAGCAGGGATTATAGGTGCCTGCCACCACGCCCAGCTAATTTTTGTATTTTTAGTAGAGACAGGTTTTCACCGTGTTGGTCAGGCTGGTCTCAAACTCCTGACCTCAGGTGATCCTCCCGCCTCGGCCTTCCAAAGTGCTGGGATTACAGGCATGAGCCACCGTGCCCAGCCAATATATTTATATATATTTTTAAGTGACCATTTCTAAGATTAGCCATCTGTTGAAAACCTTAAAATGTTCATGTACCTTAGCTTAAGCAACTCCCTTTCTGGGAATTTTCCTTAAGGAGGTGACTAGGTATGTGCATGTATCAGGATCTTTTGTGTTTATTTCAGCATGCTTATAATTAAGTGGGGAAAAAAAACCCAAATGATTGACTCAGTTTTGGGGTGTGTGTGTAAAGTAGAATAGGCCGTGCGCAGTGGCTCACACCTATAAATCCCATCACTTTGGGAGACTGAGCCAGCTTGATCACTTAAGCCCAGGAGCTTGAGACCAGCCTGGGCAACGTGCCGAAACCCCAGCTCATGAAAAGTACAAAAATAAGCTGGGCGTGGTGGCGCATGCCTGTAGTCCCAGCTACTGGGAAGGCTGAGGTGGGAGGATCAATTGAGCCCAGGAGGTCAAGGCTGCAGTGAGCCATGATTATGCCATTGCATTCCAACTTGGGTGATAGAGCAAGACCTTGTCTCAATCAGTCAGTCAGTCAGTAGTCGAATATTACCTAGTCATTGCAAATGATGATATAGCTCTGTATTGATGAAGGATGTTCATAGAAAAGCAACATCATAAAGGTTTTATTGGAAATTCTCTATAAGAGTAAACTCCAGAATGTAAAGTGTATTGGGGTGGTGATGTTATGGGTCATTTTTGTTTTATATTTAGTAATTTATTTTCTAATTTTTCTTCTAAGATCATTGATTATTTGTATGGTTTTTAAAACCTCACCTATATAACTGTTTTATTTAATGTTGAATTTTGAATTCAGTTCTCATTTTGTCATTATTTAGAAGATAAATCTTGTCGTTAAGGGAACAACTTCAAAATTTAGATTTGTTGTGTTTTTAGCTGTTGATAGATTGCTGCCATATTAAAAATACGATTTCCTTATTTATAGTGGGAAAGTAAAACTATCCTGCGCAATGAGCCTTTGGTTTTAGAGGGAGGCTATGAAAACTGGCTCCTTTGTTATCCCCAGTATACAACAAATGCTAAGGTCACTCCACCCCCACGACGCCAGAATGAAGAGGTGTCTATCTCATGTATGTATGTGAAAATTTTTGTTTAAAATTGCTTTGGTAAAATATACTTTAAAATTGTTTTCACAGTAACATTCTTGGTTGTGTGTGCATTTGTCCTATTAGAGAGCAGTTTGTTTTCAGGCATACAAATATAAGCCTGGAAGTTCACATTTTCTTTAAGACTGTTGTAATTGTTTTTTCACTTAGTTTACTTTTAATTATTACATTAACATGCATGAGAAATGTAAGTACTGTGTATGGGCTTTGCTATTCTAAAAAACATTTTTATTTTTGGAATTTTAGTGGATTTTACTTATCCCTCATTGGAAGAATCAGTTCCTTCTAAACCTGCTGCCCAGATACCACCTCCATCTATAGAAGTAGATGAAAATATAGAATTGATAAGTGATCAAAATGAGAGAATGGGACCACTGAATATATCAACTCCAGCTGAACCAGTTGCTGCTTCTAAATCTGATGTTTCACCCATAATTCAGCCAGTGCCTAGTATAAAGAATATTCCACAGGTATGTTCTTGATTTTAACTTTATTCTCGCTTTTGTTTTAATATTAAATATATAGTATAGTTGGGCACAGTGCCTCACGCCTGTAATCCCAGCACTTCGGGAGGCTAAGAGGGGCGGATCACCTGAGGTCAGGAGTTTGAGACCAACCTGGCCGACATGGTGAAACCCCCTCTCTACTAATAATACAAAAATTAGCTGGGCATGGTGGTGGGTGCCTGTAATGCCAGCCATTTGGGAGGCTGAGGCATGAGAATTGTTTGAACCCAGGAAGCAGAGGTTGCAGTGAGTCAAGATTGCACCACTGCACCCCAGCCTGGGTGACAGCAAGACTCTGTCTCAAAAAAAAAAAATAAAAATACAGTATAGAAATGAAGTTTAATATATAACCTTTAACATCTTAGAAAAAAGTATCAATGAGAAGAATCTGTATGTTTTAATAAATTTTTTGTTTAAAAATTTTTCATCATAATTCAGTGTTATTGCCATGCCTGTATTAGAGTAGATAATTCAAGGGATTTCCAAAGCCAGTTGGCAATCCATTTGCTACAAACAATGCCAGTAAAAGATTGCATTACCACAGTGAATTAGAATAGCCCTTTTGGGACTTTTTGTATTATAATTTGACCCATAGTGTTTTCATAAATAGCTTGGCTTACATATGGTAGGTATGTGATGTCAGTATTTTGGTTTTAAAACAATAGTTTAGTTCCATTTCCTTAGAATTTGACATGCAAATAACAGGCATGAAAAAAAAAAAAAAAAAAAAAAAAAAAAAAAAAAATAACAGGCATGTTTAACAATAATTATTTAAAAGTTTTTAAATAATCAAGACGTTACAAATAAAAAAATTTTAGTCTTTATTTCCTTCATTTGGCTTTATTTAAAGAAAGGTTAACTAATGTTCCCCCTCCATGCATTTCCCAATAACATTTTTAGCATTCATTTTTGATTTTTTCCCCAGATATATTTAAAACAGTATTTCACATTTAAAGTGGATGACATTTGATTTGTGGAGCAGGTATTGAATAGAAAATCTGGTAATTTTTTGTTATAAACTGAAGTGGTTCATTTCTTCATTTTTTTAAGGCATTTTAGTATTGCAGAATAAATTGCAGACTAAATAGATGTGATTAAACAACTTTTCTTAAAGGGTAAATTTAGGAAAGTCTGAAAAGAACTTATGTTATTGCATTTCCTTTCAACTTAATCTGTTTAAACCCTAATCCTTTTGTGTCCCAACATAACTTTGTAAGATACGTATAATTTTTTAGACACATTTTGAAGATCTGTATAAAAAACAGCATGGGTGCTATGGGTCACGTCTGTAATCCCAACACTTCGGGAGGCAGAGGCGAGTGGGTCACCTGAGGTCAGGAGTTCCAGACCAGCCTGGTCAACATGGCGTGAAACCCCATCTCTTCTAAAAATACAAAAATTAGCCAGGCGTGGTGGTGCGTGCCTGCAGTCCCAGCTACTCAGGAGGCTGAGGCAGGACAATCACATGAACCCAGGAAGCAGAGGTTGTAGTGAGCCGATATCGGACCACTGCACTCTAGCCTGGGTGAGAGTGAGACTCTGTCTCAAAAAAAAAATAAGACAGCATGAAAGTTTGTAAATACAAGAGATGGATTCTTCTGATGTTTAGAAGGAGAGATCTGTATAAAATCAGCCACGACATAAGGCAAAATATCATAATTGCTCTACAAGTCACTGGCGCACAGAGCAAGGAGAATATTCTAGCTGAGAAGATCAAGGATGTCTTCATGGAGGAGACAGTATTTTATCTGGGCTTTAAGAGTAGGATTTGAGGATGGACGAAACACGTAGACAATTGTATGACCAAAGGGATAGGGCATGCTCTGGGGCCATTGAACAGTTTTGGCATATGTGGGCGCTAGTCTTTGTTGGAGAGAGGAAATTATGATAGTAGGTAAGATTAGAAGGATGGACAAGAGTCATCAAGAGAGACTTGGATCAAATTTTAATTTTGTCCTGTAGGCACAAAGAACCACTAAAGAATTTTAAGCTTGAGAGTAACATGATCATAACTATACTTGTAAGATTAGGGAAAAATAGATCAAGCCACCAAAATGTAAATGGAAACAACATTTATTTTTGTTTCTGTTCCACCTCTTATTGTTAACCTCATCCCCATAGTGGTTCTTCCTACTTTATTCTCAAATACATGCAGAAAAAGAGACAAAGGATTTTTTTTTAAGAGGCAGAAAGAGAACTGAACAGGAAAAAAATTATTTTTTGTACGCTAACTTCTTTGTTTTTCTTTTTTTTTTTTAAAACAGTGTCTCATTCTCTCACCCAGGCTGGAGTGCAGTAGCACGATCACAGCTCACTGCAGCTGGACTTCCTGGGTTCAAGCAATCCTCCCACCTCAGCCTCCTGAGTAGCTGGGATTATAGACACATGCCACCACGCCCGGCTAATTTTTGTATTTGTTGTAAAGATGGGGTTTTGCCATGTTGGCCAGGATGGTCTCGAACTCCTGACCTCAAGTGATCTACCCAGCTCGGGCTCTCAAAGTGCTGGTATTACAGGCGTGAGTCACTGTGCCCAGCAACTTCTTTGTTTTCTAGTAGAAAAACATAAATTCGTTTTGTAAGAACACTATATAGATTGTTATTGGCAGATGTTCTTAAAAGTTTTTATTTTTGTTTCATTACACAGTATTCTCAAGAAATGATGGTAGGGTCACTTCTCTAGTGTTAATATTCTGTTAAATTGAGGTAATAAACGTTTAACTCATTAAATCAGGAACTTAGGTAATTTATTACGCAACTTGAAGGAAACCAGTTAGTATTTTACCTCCTGTAAAAGTTGTTAGGGAAGATTGCATTTGTTCCCTCAGTAACATAGTTATTAACTGTGCCAGGCACAGTCTCTATCCTTTTAGAGCTTATATTCTAGGAGGGAAGAAAATTTTAAACAAGTAATTATAGTTACTTGATCAGAATTCCAATAGAGGGAGAAGAAAAAGGTATTATAAGAGCGTGTATCAGGGGACTTGGCTAGTTCTAGGGACAAGGGAAGTCTTTTCAGAGGGAGAGTGTAAGCCAAGACCTAATGTGGGCATTATCTAGATGAACAGCTGATAGACCTAAATTGGGAAGGAGCATGGCATCTTTGAATAATTTTTTTTTAAGGCAAGTATAGCCAGTATACACAACCATATGACTGGAGAGGTAGGCAGATGTAAGATCACACAGGGCCTTACAGGCTATGGTAAAGATTTTAGGTGTACTGAGGGCATAGTGGGTAGCAAATCAAATTTGTTTTAAAGTGAGTACTCTGGCTATAATGTGGAGAAACAGATTGGGGAGCGGGGACAAGAGAAGAGATGGGCAACTAGTTGAAAACTATAGGCCGGGCGCGGTGGCTCAAGCCTGTAATCCCAGCACTTTGGGAGGCCGAAACGGGTGGATCACGAGGTCAGGAGATCAAGACCATCCTGGCTAACAAGGTGAAACCCCGTCTCTACTAAAAAAATACAAAAAACTAGCCGGGCGAGGTGGTGGGCGCCTGTAGTCCCAGCTACTTGGGAGGCTGAGGCAGGAGAATGGCGTGAACCTGGGAGGCAGAGCTTGCAGTGAGCTGAGATCTGGCCACTGCACTCCAGCCTAGGCCACAGAGCGAGACTCCGTCTCAAAGAAAAAAAAAAAAAAAAAAAACTATGCTGTAGTCCTGGTGAGAGAGGAGGTTGGCATGGTCTTGGCCTGTGGTAGAAGAGATGGAGGGACAGATATAGGAGGAAAATTATCAGCGTGTAGAAGGATATGGGAAGAACATATCATGGGACTCAGGTTTTTGATTTGTGCAACTATTGGGAGAGTGGTTACATCCATGAGATTAGGACCATGTTCGCGGGGGTGGGGGAATTCGTGAATCCATTTTGGCTATATGAGGTTTGAGATATATGCAGTGACACTCAAATGGAAATATTGGGTAGGCATTTGGATACCTGGAAGTGGAACTTAAGTCTAGGTATGCCCAGGTCTAGGTTTTATGTTTTTAAATAAAGACATTTTTAACTCTTTTGTATACAAAACACTCAGGAAGAATTGAAAGTTGATCAAGAGGATGTAAGTTCCAGTGATGTTTGGATATCTCCCATTCAAGTTCTGTTTTATGAGAAATCTTGACACTGAGTAATTAACAAGTAGATGGCCTGATAGATGTTGTCTCCACAAAGTGACACTTCTTTTTATCACAACTTGATCTCAAGAACTGAGGTTATTTCCTGATTTTTGACAAAAATGTTTTGCTCTTTGTTGCTCTAGATTGATCGTACTAAAAAACCAGCAGTCAAATTGCCTGAAGAGCATAGAACAAAATCTGAAAGTACAAACCATGAGCAACAATCTCCTCAGAATGGAAAAGTTATTCCTGATCGTTCCACCAAGCCAGTAGTTTTCTCTCCAACTCTCATGTTAACAGATGAAGAAAAGGCTCGTATTCATGCAGAAACTGCTCTTCTAATGGAGAAAAACAAACAAGAAAAAGAACTTCGGGAAAGGCAGCAAGAGGAACAGAAAGAGAAACTGAGGAGGGAAGAACAAGAACAAAAAACCAAAAAGAAACAAGAAGCTGAAGAAAATGAAATTACAGAGAAGCAACAAAAAGCAAAAGAAGAAATGGAGAAGAAAGAAAGTGAACAGGCCAAGAAAGAAGATAAAGAAACCTCAGCAAAGAGGGGCAAAGAAATAACAGGAGTAAAAAGACAAAGTAAAAGTGAACATGAAACTTCTGATGCCAAGAAATCTGTAGAAGACAGGGGGAAAAGGTGTCCAACCCCAGAAGTACAGAAAAAGTCAACAGGAGATGTGCCCCATACATCTGCGACAGGGGATTCAGGTTCAAGCAAGGTAAGCAGAAACAGTACATATTGCCAACAAAGTGAAAAGGGCAGGCATTTCAAATAGTCTTTTCAGGGGTGATAGAAAGTACTGATCTATCCACATTTGCTCACCTATTCTCCTTTGAGGCCAATGCCGTACATTTATGAAATGATTGGTTGGGAATGAAATTGCTTTTTGTATTTTACATCTATAAAATGCAGTATTTTTCTTTTTTTTTTTTTTTTTGAGACGGAGTCTCGCTCTGTCACCCAGGCTGGAGTACAGTGGCACAATCTCAGCTCACTGCAAGCTCCGCCTCCCGGGTTCACGCCATTTTCCTGCCTCAGCCTCCCGAGTAGCTGGGACTACAGGCGCATGCCAGCATGCCTGGCTAATTTTTCGTATTTTTAGTAGAGACGGGGTTTCACCATGTTAGCCAGGATGGTCTCGATCTCCTGACCTGGTGATCCACCTGCCTCGGCCTCCCAAAGTGCTGGGATTAGAGGCGTGAGCCACCATGCCTGGCGATATTTCAAATAATTGAGATAAATAGTTACATTCTTCATTTTTATGTTTGATATATGATCATGGAAAGACTAGAGTGAAATATAATCTCCTCAGTATGGGGGAACTAGATGCCAATATTTGTATGATAAAATTTATATCTGTTTAGAATATATCCAAAATCAGTGACATCTAAATGGCCCAACATTTATCTTTGCATATAATGATTTTTTGGTCACATCAGTGTCATTTTTTTTCTTGCTTTATCTATTCAAATAATATTGGCAAATAACCCAATTAATTTTGCCCTTGGCTACACACCCAAAATTGATAGCCGTAATTTTAGGGGACGTTTTTTGTTATTCTTTTTCAGTCTCTAATAATGCCATGCTTTTCTTTTTTTCTTCATTATGTCATTAACAATGCCTTTTCCTTTTGAACACCAAGTATGTATTTATAATACCAAGAACAGTTACAATCCTTTTTACATATATGTAAATGGAAAAAACATTTTTAGCAGTGCGAAAATGACTTCTAATGGAAGGCAGGATACCATCTTTACAGAATGTTAACTTCTATACTTCTCAAACACCATTCAGGCATGTTACCAAAATTAATTCATAGTCAAGCCGCTCTTATCCAGGGAACACTTATCTGGTAACCTCTGCTATTAAAAAAGATAGCTTCCATGCAAAAACCTTCTAAACACCCCAGATTAGGGATATGAAGCCCATGTACTAAAACGCTCTAACTTTATTCACAGGAGGAGCAAAACATGTGAGCTCCAAGAGACAATTTAAGTATTATTCATTGGGTAGCTAGTATATGCCAGGTATTTTCACTGCATTATCTTATTTACTCCTAATGATAATCCTATAAGGTATTTAATTTACAAGTGAAACTGAAGTTTAGAGGTTAAATATTTGCTTAAGATCATCACATAGACAGTGAGATTCCAAAGCCACTTCCTTTCCATCTTGCTATGCTAGAGGCATGCAGTCTTTAGAACTTAAATCATTCGTATTTGTGGAGTCATTTAGTATATAGGTGCCAAATATTCCTACACATCTAAGATTGCATTCCTTGTGTGCTCCTTTTAAAAGTAGGAGAAATATGTAATTTATTCTAGAATAAATTTTGTTAAAATTATCACTAATTTTAAAGTTTTTAGTAGAGTTATTTTAAAATAAGATATAAAACTAAAATGAGTTTTTAAAAAGAATCTATGGGTTGGGCGTGTTGGCCCACGCCTATAATCCCAGCACTTTGGGAGGCCTAGACCAGTGGATCACAAGGTCAGGAGATCAAGATGATCCTGGCTAACACGGTAAAACCCTGTCTCTACTAAAAATACAAAAAATTAGCCAGGTGTGGTGGCGTGCGCTGTAGTCCCAGCTACTCGGGAGGCTGAGGCAGGAGAATCGCTTGAACCCATGAGGCAGGGGTTGCAGTGAGCTGAGATCGTGCCACTGCACTCCAACCTGGGTGACAGAGCGAGACTCGGCCTCAAAAAAAAAAAAAAAAAAAAAAAAAGAATGTATGGTGTTATAAGAAGATATGAATACAGATTTTTGCATTTTTGACTATTGGTCTGTATCTTAATTTCTCCATTCTCTTGAATACTTTAAATTTTTTGAAGCACAACTCCTTTCAAGGTAACCAAAATCATAATAATATTTAAGTAAAAGATAATGTTCAGCTGGGCGCGGTGGCTCACGCCTGTAATCCCAGCACTTTGGGAGGCCGAGGCAGGTGGATCACGAGGTCAGGAGATCAAGACCATCCTGGCTAACATGGTGAAACCCCGTCTCTACTAAAAATACAAAAAATTAGCCGGCTCTGGTGGCGGGCGCCTGTAGTCCCAGCTAGTCGGAAGGCTGAGGCAGGAGACTGGCGTGAACCCGGGAGGTGGAGCTTGCAGTGAGCCAAGATCGTGCCACTGCACTCCAGCCTGGGCGACAGAGCGAGACTCCATCTCAAAAAAAAAAAAAAAAGATAATGTTCAAATTAGGTCTTGGGGAATATACATTAATGATCAGCATTTTATACTTGGCCATGTAATGTGAACCAGTGCTTCACAATCCACTTTGATTTTCATCTTTTTTTTTTTCACTGATTCATCAGAGTTCTTTAGTTTTTTAAGTATTTTGACTGTGACAGTTAAATATAATAAAATTTTCAGAGGCCTTGTTTTCTCCTTTTACATTTTCAGTCTCATAGATTCGGTTGTGTTAACTAGTAGCTTTATGTTGGAAGGAAAGTTAAAGTTTTCTTTCACTTCTGTAATTTTAATAATTTTACAGCCATTTAAGATTAAAGGACAACCAGAAAGTGGAATTCTAAGGACAGGAACTTTTAGAGAGGATACAGACGATACCGAAAGAAATAAAGTAAGTAGTTCATTGCAGGAAAACACTGGAAAAAAACCAAACGTGGATTGTAACTATGTGATTATCGTACCACACTGTCATCTTTTATCATGAGATCTACAGTGTAAGGGGATCGTTGCCATCTTTGGTAGCTGGTGTTTTGCTTGTTTTTACACGATCACTCCATTTATATGCTAAAGGAAATAGAGTTTGTCTTCCTGTTTAAAGTTTGACAGCATATTCTATTTATTTTATGAAAGTAAAAAATGTTTAGCCCTTACCATATGATCCAGCAATTCTACTTCAGGGTATATACCCAAAAGAATTGCAAACAAGAAGTATTTGTACACCCATGTTCTTAGAGTATTATTCATAATAGCTGAAAAATGGAAGCAACCCAGATGTCCATCAGCAGGTGAATGCATAAACAAATGGGATATGTACATATAACGGAATATTATTCAGCCTTAAAAAGGAAGGAAATTCTGACACGCTACAGCATGGATGAATCTTGAGGTCATTTGCTAAGTGAAATAAGCCCAGTTGCAGGATAAATACTGAGTGATTCCATTTCTGTGAGGTTTGTAAAGTAGGCAAATTTATAGAGACAGAAAGTAGAATGGTGGTTGTCAGAGCCAGAGAAAGAGGAAATGGGGAGTTATTGTTCAGTAGGTACAGAGTTTCAGTTTTACAAGATGAAAAGAGTTCTAGAGATTGTTGGCACAGCAATATACTTAATGTCACTAACCAGTGCACCTTAAAATGGTTAAGATGGTAAATGTTATGTTATGTGTATTTCATCACAATTTTTAAAACACATAGGCTTTGTATAAGACATCTTTGCTGGGCACGGTGGCTCACACTCGTAATCTTAGCACTATGGGAGGCTGAGGCAGGCAGATCACGAGGTCAGGAGATTGAGACCATCTTGGCTAACAAGGTGAAACCCCATCTCTACTAAAAATACAAAAAAAAAAGTAACCAGGCTTGGTGGCGGGTGCCTGTAGTCCCAGCTACTTGGGAGGCTGAGGCAGGAGAATGGATGAACCAGGGAGGTGGAGCTTGCAGTGAGCCAAGATCGTGCCACTGCACTCCAGCCTGGGCGACAGAGTGAGACTCCATCTAAAAAAAAAAAAAAGAAGAAGACATCTTTGACTTTGTTTTTCCTTCAGATCTTGAGATACAATTTGCATACCATAAAATTCACCCATTTTTAACATGCAGTTCAGTGATTTTTTTTTTTTTTTTTTTTTTTTTTTAGTAATTTAGTGTTGTGAAACCATTAATACAATCCAATTTTAGAAGATTGCCATCACACCAAAGAGACCCTATGCCCAATTTAGGCTACCCTAAAGCCCAGGCAACCCTGAGTCTACTCTCTGTCTCCATAGATCTGTCTTCTCTGGGATATATATACAGTCTTCCCTTGGTATCTGTAGATGACTGGTTCCATGACCTCCCTCTCATACCAAAATCTGAGGATGCTCGAGTCCCCTACATAAAGTGGTGTAGTGTGTGCATATCATCTATACACATCCTCCTATATACTTTAAATCATCTCTAGATTACATACCTAACACGGTGTAAATGCTATGAAAATAGATGTTATACTGTATTTTTTAGGGAATAATAAAAGCCTGCACATGTTCAGTACACCCAGAATTATTTTTTTCAAGTATTTTGAATCTGTGGATGGTTGAATTCACAGATGCAGAACCGATGAATACAGAGGACCGACTCCATATCCGATCTAAATCCGTGTGAATTTAACATGTTAAATTTTTGTTAAGTCATTCTGCTGTATTTTGCCATTAAAAAAAATCTGAGACCAGCCTTGGCAACATAGCAAGACCCCTTTTCTCCACAGAAAGGGGAAAAAAAGGAGGGGGGTGAGGGTATAGTTGCTCATGCCTGTAATTCCAGCACTTTGAGGGGCTGAGGCAGGTGGATCGCTTGAGCCCCAGGAGTTCAAGACCAGCCTGGGCAACATGGCAAAACCCTGTCTCTAGAAAAAAATATAAAAAAGTAGCCAGGTTTGGTGGCGCCTGCCTGTAGTCCCAGCTAGTTGAGAGGCTGAGGTGGGAGGATCACCTGATCCTGGGGAGGTCAAGGATACAGTGAGCCGTGATCATGCTACTGCATTCCAACCAGGGCAACAAGGGTGAGAGCCTATCTCAAACAAAAGGGGGAAAAATGACATAAAATATATTAAGACTAGAATGACTGACTGAATTCACAATTTTCTTATTTTTGACTGCAATAGTTAAAGGGCCACAGCAACAACAAACATATTGATATACAAAAAAATGTTCATGAACTACAGAAGTCAAATAATTTATAGAATTTATTTGTTTAGATCTAAGATTAACTAAATATAACACATAACCCACTAAAAACATGTTATGTAAGAATGATACAATGGACTTTGGGGACTTGGGGGCAAGGGATAAAAGACTACAAATAGGGTACATTGTATACTTCTCAGGTGATGGGTACACTGAAATCTCACAGATCACCACTAAAGAGCTTACTAATGGCTGGGCACGGTGGCTCATGCCTGTAATCCCAACACTTTGGGAGGCCGAGGCGGGAGGATCATTTGAGGTCAGGAGTCTGAGACCAGCCTGGCCAATATGATGAAACCCTGTCTCAACAAAAAGTAGCCGAGTGTGGTGGCGGGCGCCTGTAGTCCCAGCTACTTGGGAGGCTAAGGCAGGAGAACTGCTTGAACCCAGGAGGCAGAGGTTGCAGTGAGCCAAGATGAGGCCATTGCACTCCAGCCTGGGTGACAGAGTGAGACTCCCTGTGGAAAAAAAAATTAAAAAGAACTTACTAATGTAACCAAGTATCACCTGTACCCCAATAACCTATGAAAAAATAAAAAATAAAAAAAACACATTTTATTAAAATTCTTCTAAGAACAAAAATAAAATTTCCTAAGATGTGTAAGCCTGACAAAGATTAAGAACTTAAGCCTTAGTCAAAATGAGTTAACAATAAGAGAAAATGAAAACACACACACACACACACACACACACACAGAGAGACACACACACACGCCTTCGCTTCTTCTGTTCCTTTTAAAGAGAAAGTAGGGATTAAATGACCAGAAGCACAAAGTGAAGACTAACAAACAGAAAGTGAAAATTGAGGTTCGCAGTTACTCCCACTGGTCCTGACATTTTAAGCAGGGCTTCACACCAGCTACAGCCCAGATCTTTGGCAACATTGAAAGGAAAGCAAAAGTTGTCTTCTGGCTGTCTTAAATCTCATACTGTATAATCCACTCTACACTTATTCTGTGTAAAATGCAACAGACAACCAAGTATTGATTAAATAACATTTTAAAGTAATTCTCAGGTATTAAGAAGGCTCAGCCTTCTCAAGATTTACTCACTGCTAAAACTTACTGTATTTGCTGAGCAACCGCTATGTCTCTAGGACTGTGCTAAATGCTTGATGGCAGTGTTTTTGAAATCCATAAGGTCATAATCAGTATAAGCCTAGGTGTGGTGGCACACACCTGCAGACCCAGCTACTTGCGAGAGTGAGGTAAGAGAATCATTTATGCCAAGGGTTCCAGAACAGCCTTGGCAATGTAGTGAAACCCCATCTCTAAAAATTTTTTAAATAAATGATATTTGCAAACATTTTCTCCCAATATGTGGCTTATCTTTTCATTTTCTTGATGGAGTTTCTTGAAGCACAAAAGTTTTTGTGGAAGTCCATTCTGTCGTATTTTTCTCATGTGAATCGTACTCTTGGTATTGTATCAAAGGAACATTTTGTCTGACCCAAAGTCATAAAGTAATGAAGATTTTCTCCTGTTTTCTTCTTAAGGTTTTAGTTTTAGTCCTTAGATCTATGATCCATTTCAAGTTAATTTTTATATACAGTGTGGTAAGGATCTAAATCCATCTTTTTGTATGTGGATATTTAGTTGTGCTGTTTGCCTTCGTTTTGACAGAATTTTTTTCCAGCACACAGATTCTATTTATTACATGTTTGTATTCAACAGAATTTGTCACAGGCAGTAGTATAGTAGCATGATCATAGCTCACCTAACCACCTGGGCTCAAGCTTTGACCGCTTGGGCTCAAGCGATCCTCCCACCTTGGCTTCCTGAGTAGCTAGGACCACAGGTGCATGCCACTAAGCCTGGCTTTTTTTTTTTTTTTTTTTTTTTTTTTTTTTTTTTTTTTTTTTTTTTGGTGACGGAATCTTGCTCTGCCACCCAGGCGGGAGTGTAGTGGCACACTCGGCTCATTGCAACCTCCGCCTCCCACGTTCAAGCAATTCTCCTGCCTCAGTCTCCTGAGTATCTGGAATTACAGGTACATACCACCATGCCTGGCTAATTTTTGTGTTGTTTTTTTTAGTAGAGATGGGGTTTCTACTCTCTTGTTGGCCAAGCTGGTCTCAAACTTCTGACCTCAGGTGATCCACCTGCCTCGGCCTCCCAAAGTGCTGGGATTACAGGCGTGAGCCACTGTGCCTGGTCAAACCTGGGTAATTTTTTAAAATTTTTTTGTAGGGATGGGTTCTCTCTATGTTGCCCAGGCTGATCTCAAAACTCCTGGGCTCAAGAGATCCTCCTGCCTTGGCCTCCCAAAGTGCTGGATTCCAGGTATGAGCCACCCTGTCTGGCCTAGAATGTATATATTTTAAGACATGAAGAATATAAAAATAGAAATGGGTGGTTCATCAAGTGTTTTTGTTTTCTATTAATAATTTTTAAAGGAAGTGGAAGTATCATATTCAATTATATTGAGGTTGATGCCTCAATATATTGGTTTTTACTTATATAACATTTCATCAGTATTTTGTGGAATGAATGAATATAGAAGAAATGTTAGCAGAGCAAGATGACTTTAGGTAGATTTAGAATAAGCCATGATAATGAAATTTTGTAGCCTTTCTTGTGAATATTCATTTGCTAGGATGCTATATCATCTATTCTCTACTTACACCTCTTAGCATACAGAGAAAGGGCACACTCAGTCCTGAAGAATACATTAGGTTTATATTTTATGTAATCGTTTACTGTGGAAAACTAAAAAAAAAAATTTGACTAAACTACCTTGAAATGCAAAATCAAAAAAAAAAAAGTAACCTTTCTTATTTGCTTGGATCTACTGTCTTCCTCCCCGTGAACTACCACAGAAGGCCATCTACCTCCACCTCGCCAGCTGCTATCATTACAGGCTTAGACATACTCCTCTACACCTTGGTATAGTCATGTTTGGACTTTGAGAAAAATATAATTTTTTTTCATCTCTGAATCTGTCTTTTAAAATATGAAGGGCAGCCAAGGCAAGGTTTTTTGATTCTTTGGTACAAGTGGCTTAAGTTTTTATATGACAAAATTTAATTGAAAAAAACGATTTTTTTTTTTTTTTTTTTTTTTTTTTAATTAGGCTCAACGAGAACCTTTGACAAGAGCACGAAGTGAAGAAATGGGAAGGATTGTACCAGGACTGCCTTCAGGCTGGGCCAAGGTAAAAGTCAGAATTAGCAATGAAGTAGCCACTGTGTTCCTAAAAAATGTTTTTAAAATTTGTTTGTTTTACATCTTCTGTAATGCAGAGGCAATTCCATTTCTCCATTATGAGATTTCTCAATACCCAACCTGAGATGCTGGCTACAATATATGAGCATTCTGGCATTTATCATTTAGAAATGGTGTATTACTTTAAAACCTTAATTTATTTTGAAGTTTATCACCATTTTATTCAAATTATTTTAATCCAGAAGTAAATTTAGCAGAATACTTTGGAGTAATTTGTTTATATAATGCTTATTTTTGATTTTTGACCTGTTTCTTTTTTTCTTTTCCATCTAAGTTTCTTGACCCAATCACTGGAACCTTTCGTTATTATCATTCACCCACCAACACTGTTCATATGTACCCACCGGAAATGGCTCCTTCATCTGCACCTCCTTCCACCCCTCCAACTCATAAAGCCAAGCCACAGATTCCTGCTGAGCGGGATAGGGAACCTTCCAAACTGAAGCGTTCCTACTCCTCCCCAGATATAACCCAGGCTATTCAGGAGGAAGAGAAGAGGAAGCCAACAGTAACTCCAACGGTTAATCGAGAAAACAAGTACGTTTATCTTAACTCCTAGAACTAAAATAATGTGCTGTATTTCAAAATTTCTACTCTGAATCTATCAGCATGTTAGTGTCAGGGAGCTGGAAATTTCTGTGGATGGCTATACCAGCCATTATTATTTACCACAGAATAAAACAAATGAATAGAGAAAATGTTGTTGGTTTTTCTCCCAAGTGCTCACTTAATATCATACCAGAGAGGATTATTTTAAGTGTTAATGTAGATATAAAATCATTGTTATGTTTTACAGCCTTATGCCAGAGTACCTTCACATTTTTCATAGACCTCCTGTGGTCCCTGAATCTCCCTTTGAGGACCATAATTTTCAGGATTATTGAGCTTGCCTTGTTGCAGCACTCAAGTTCCAAACTTTTTTTTCCCTTAGCCAGTAATGTGAGTGAAGTTTTCCTACAGTATTAAAATAACAAGCACTTTAGTATATCAGCCTCTAATCCTTATTCTGTTCCTTTTTCCTTCATTGTATTTTTGCTATTCTGTTTACAAATAGTGACCAGTAGGTTGAGTTTCCCAAAATAGTGTTTTATTTAGCTATACTTCTGGCTTCGTCCCTTTTGGAATCCTCTTAGCTTATGACTGATAGGGCTATGAGGAGATGATTTTAAAGTGTGTGTACCACTTCTAATCTTTACTTTCTTGGAGGAGGGGGGAAATAGGTGGAAGTATAAATAAATGGGTTTTTTTCCCCCATTTATTATACATTTGTATTTGCTAAGGAATTTTAATTAGGCTGTCTTTTAAGCCTCGTTAGTAACACATCCTAAGAAAGTTGAAATTTTTTCCTCCTGAGAACTTACCCTGCTAGGTATTCGAAGGAGCTTTTAAAAATTCTGTTAATCTTGTTACAGATTTTAGGGTTCATTATAATAACTAGTGAGATTTAATTTCTTCTTGAATCATCGTTCTTAGTAAAGTGTGTTAATTTGATAGTGTTTTAAGGACTATCATTTGCTGTTCATGTATTTATGTATATTGAACAGAAAAAGCACATGAGTACATGCACCTGAGTGCATGTAAAGAAGAGCTGATTGAAATATAGTTTAATCTGTCCTCAGTATACTTTTAGGGGTGGAAGAACATTAAGGATTGATTAAAAAAGAGAAAAGACCTATCAGTTAAGATTTTCCTTATGCTTCAGCAGTTCTAGTAGTTCCACATATAAATAAAAAACACCATATTACAGAAGTCTAGAAGGCATTCTCTGCCCCAGCACTGTCCAGCAGATCTTTCCGTGGTGATAGAAATGTTCTGTCTGTACTGTCCACTATGGTTTGTGGCTACTTTGAAACGTGATTAGTGCAACTAAGGAATTTTTTTTTTCTTTTTTCTTTTTTTTTTTTTTTTTTTTGAGACGGAATCTCACCCTGTCACCCAGGCTCAAGTACAGTGGCTTGATCTCAGTTCACTGCAACCTCTGCCTCCTCAAGCGATTCTCCTGCCTCAGCCTTCTGAGTAGCTGGGACTACAGGCATCCACCACCATGCCCAGCTACTTCTTGTATTTTTAGTAGAGATAGGGTTTCACCATGTTGGCCAGGCTGGTCTCCAACTCCTGACCTCAGGTGATCTGCCCTCCTCGGCCTCCCAAAAGTGGTGGAATTATAGACGTGAGCCGTCACGCCCAGCTGGAACTGTATTTTTTGACTAGCCATCCGTGGATAGTCAACACTCTAAAATTTAAGTAATAGTACCCAAATAACCTCTGCTTCCCTTGATATCTACTCCACGGTATTTATTTATTTATTTTTTGAGACAGAGTTTCACTCTTGTTGCCCAGGCTGGAGTGCGATGGCACATCTCCAGCTCACCGCAAGCTCCGCCTCCCAGGTTCAAGCCATTCTCCTGCCTCAGGCTCCCGAGTAGCTGGGATTACAGGCATGTGCCACAACACCCGGCTAATTGTGTATTTTTAGCAGAGATGGGGTTTCTCCATGTTGGTCAGGGTGGTCTCGAACTCCCAACCTCAGGTGATCTGCTCACCTCGGCCTCCCAAAGTGCTGGGATTACAAGCGTGAGCCACCGCACCTGGCCACGTTTTTTTGTTGTTGTTTTTTAATTTTTCCTTGTTTGGCATTCTGGGTGAGTTCAAACATTTGATAATGCCAAACTTCCAAGGATCATTTAAAGGAGTTGAAAAGAGCCTTCTCTACTAGAGCTCCTAGTTCATGAGAAGCGAGATAATCTATCTCATGGTGTCTCTAAGAACCATGATCCACATTCAGAGGTTAAAGGATGTGTTTCATGGAGAGACCTTAGTCATATGACTAATGTTAACCTAAATATGAAATGTCTTGGAAGGCCCAGCATCTTATGAGTTAACATATCAACTGTTTACAAAATGCCTGTGGTACAGGTGCTACAGTTGGCCGCCATTTATAGTATAGAACCCCAATTTCATATACTCAGCATTTTAAGACATCTTGTATCCTTTTTTCTTCCTCAGGCCAACATGTTATCCTAAAGCTGAGATCTCAAGGCTTTCTGCTTCTCAGATTCGGAACCTCAATCCTGTTTTTGGAGGTTCTGGACCAGCTCTTACTGGACTTCGTAACTTAGGAAATACTTGTTATATGAACTCAATATTGCAGTGCCTATGTAATGCTCCACATTTGGCTGATTATTTCAACCGAAACTGTTATCAGGATGATATTAACAGGTAAATAAATGTCATACTTTTTGCATTGTAATCCTAAATAATGATGCTTTATAATGCTAAAAGGATGATCTAACTATATTTACTGTCTTAGTCCATTAGTTTTCTGCTGCTATAACAAAATACCTGAGACTAGGTAATTTGTAAAGTATGGAAATTTATTTTCTCTTAGTTCTTGACTGGGAAGGCCATCATCTAGGTGCCGGTATCTGGTGAGCTTTTTTGCTGCATCCTCACATGGTAGAAGGTGGAAGGGCAAGAGGACAACCTCCTCCTGTCAAGCCCCTTAATAACGGCACCTAATCCTATTCTCCAGGGAGGGGAGCACTCATGGCCTTAGCACCTCTGTAAAGGCCCCATCTCTTCATCCTGTCACATGGGCAACACCTGAATTTTGGGATCTTTGAAGTGAATCTGGTAGTAAACCTGTGAATAAGCAAGCATTTTGGTGTAGGGCTACAGTATGTGAATAATTTCATGTTGACATCAAGAATCCACTGTACCTTGCTGAACTTTTAAACTTCCTATTGTCTTTTGTAACTTTTATTTGCACAGGTCAAATTTGTTGGGGCATAAAGGTGAAGTGGCAGAAGAATTTGGTATAATCATGAAAGCCCTGTGGACAGGACAGTATAGATATATCAGTCCAAAAGACTTTAAAATCACCATTGGGAAGATCAATGACCAGTTTGCAGGATACAGTCAGCAAGATTCACAAGAATTGCTTCTGTTCCTAATGGATGGTCTCCATGAAGATCTAAATAAAGTAAGAAATTTGATTTTTTCTAAGTTGCAGAGACTCTTTAGGGTTGCTCAGTAGCGCTGTATTTTTATTATTTTCATAGCAATTTAAAATTCTAGTTGGTGATAGCCCAGCACTTGTTCATTCAAACAGTGGCTGTGGGAGAGAATTATGAAACACTGGTAAGTGCAGTGTTTGAAGCATGTACAGCTGGCATTTACTAGTTAGCAAGCAGTATTGCTGAGAAATTTGCAAATGTTACAATAGTTATTGGAGTTTGTGACCCACATGTATGTGAAAGTAAAATCATAAATGATCTTATAAAAGATGAGTTTCAGCATTTTTACTGTATATTTATATAATTTCACATATATAATATATATATGTTATTGTACATATCCTTACTCTTTTCTTTTTCCTAGTCCCTTGCTGAAAGTGGCACATGCCTTTATTCTTATACATCCTTCTAAAATAAGAATTACTCGACTGGGCACAGTGGCTTATGCCTGTAATCCCAGCACTTTGGGAGGCCAAGGCTGGTGGATCACCTCAGGTCAGGAGTTTGAGACCAGCCTGGCCAACATGGCAAAACTTCATCTCTACTAAAAATACAAAAATTGGCTGGGCGTGGTGGCATGTGCCTGTATTCTACTCAGGAGGCTGAAGCAGGAGAATCGCTTGAACCTGGGAGGCGGAAGTTGCAGTGAGCCGAGATTGCAGTGACCACTGCACTCCAGCCTGGGTGACAGAGTGAGACTCTTTCTCAAAAAAAAGAATCCATGTAACCAAATGACTCATGTTACTAGTTACAAAGGCATGTATGTATACATCAGTGACCACCCTCCATTTCTGTACTACAACTTCTTTTTAGCACTTTTTATCTCACATACTTTTGGGGTCACCATTCTTAACCACTGAACAGATATATACACCTACACAAAAATATCTGTGTGTGTGTGTGTGTGTGTGTGTGTGTGTGTATATATATATATAAAAAATGAGGCTAGGGCAACAAAATTATATCCGTCCAGTTGTAGCCCTAGTTCCCAGCTATATATGAGATATCTTTTCTCAAAACCAAACTTTTAACTTTTTCTTTTTTTTTTTTTAGTAGAGATGGGGGTCTCACTGTGTTGCACAAGCTGGTCTCAAACTCCTGGCCCCAAGCAGTCCTCCTGCCTTGGCCTCCCAGAATGTTGGGATTATAGGCGTGAACCACCACATCTGGCCCTTTTCAGCTTTTTAAATAAAAATTTGGGAAATTTCAACAAGTCACATTCTTCTGATAAAGTGGGTTTTTTCGGTATTCTTGGCTAGAATTATTTTTTGCCACACTCAATAAGATCAGAACTCCTTTATGAGAACTACAGGTGTTTCTAAATCTGCGAAGTGTTTGTATTTACTTTTATTCTTTCAATTTCTATTTAACTGTTGTCTTTGAGATATTAATATAGAGCTTAAATAATCTTATTTCCAGGCTGATAATCGGAAGAGATATAAAGAAGAAAATAATGAACATCTTGATGACTTTAAAGCTGCAGAACATGCCTGGCAGAAACACAAGCAGCTCAATGAGTCTATTATTGTTGCACTTTTTCAGGGTCAATTCAAATCTACAGTACAGTGCCTCACCTGTCACAAAAAGTCTAGGACATTTGAGGCCTTCATGTATTTGTCTCTGCCGCTAGCATCCACAAGTAAATGTACATTACAGGTAAGTTTAAGATAGAGAGAAAATGATGTATTGGATAAAAATGCTGTTCTTATGGATATAGAGATGTATATTATTCAATTTATTTCTGGTCTTTACCCTTATAAACATTTTATCAGTAAAACTCGGCCAGGCGCAGTTGCTCACGCCTGTAATCCCAGCACTTTGGGAGGCCAAGGCAGGCGGATCACGAGGTCAGGAGATCAAGATCATCCTGGCTAACATGGTGAAACCCTGTCTCTACTAAAAATACAAAAAATTAGTCGGGCGTGGTGGTGGGCGCCTGTAGTCCCAGCTACTTGGGAGGCTGAGGCAGGAGAATGGCATGAACCTGGGAGGTGGAGCTTGCAGTGAGCCAGGATCGCACCACTGCACTCCAGCCTGGGCAACACAGCGAGACTCTGTCTTAAAACAAAAAAAAAATGTTATTGGCAAAACTCAACATAAATTCTGTTTTATAATTAGGCCTATGTAGATTAGAAAGAATTAGAAATTTCTTTTTTAAAGATGCCTTTATTAAATATTCTTTCAGGATTGTTAATGTTTTTAAAAAGTTTTAAAAGTTAATTTGGAGAGTTGTCTGTTGACTAACTTAGGCATACTTTTGGTAAGCATTTGCTTTACATGGGGATATCAAATAAATATCCTGTTTTCCATGTATCAACAATGTCTCTTATCTAAAAGCTTGTTGATACCTTTAGTTTTAAAGTACCTCCAGAATGTCATTTCTTCTAACAGGTTTTCCCTGATGGACCAGGTTAGGGGCTTTCCTGGGTCCTATCACAACACACTGTAGGTAGCACTCACCACACTCTGCTGTCATTGTTCACTTGTCTATGCTCCTCACTAGATCACAAGCTTTGGGAAGGCAGGAACTCTTTTGTGTAGATTGGTGTTGAATCACTGGTGCCTGCAGAATGACTGACTAAATAGGTGCTCTCTGACAGTATTGAAGAAACGAATTAACGGGTATCTGATCTGCTACTTGTTTTTTTCTGCCAGGATTGCCTTAGATTATTTTCCAAAGAAGAAAAACTCACAGATAACAACAGATTTTACTGCAGTCATTGCAGAGCTCGACGAGATTCTCTAAAAAAGATAGAAATCTGGAAGTTACCACCTGTACTTTTAGTGCATCTGAAACGGTAAAGGGGAAAGTTTTTCTTCCTGTTCAGTGAAGTTAAATGAAGGAATTTTAAGTCCTGTGTAATTTATACTTGTTGTACTACCTGCCATGGGTACATAACAAAGGACAATTATCTGGTTACAGTAGATCTAGGAAAATAAAGCAGAAATGAGACCGTTAGTTCACCTCAGTGTTGTCAGTATCAGAGCAAAATGACAGTACCACCATTTCATGTAATTCCTTATGACTCAGTTTCTATAAAATAAAATATTGCATTTCAGATATAATTTTAAATTACAAAGCATCAAGTGAAAATGTATAAAAATGTTACCGTATAATTCAAATGCAAATTAGCACATGAAATGTAACAAACAGCAGACTAAAGCACAACAGACTTAGTTCTGTGTTAAATGAAATTTATAATTTTAAAGTATTTTAACAGTAAAATATGTTAATGATACCATTAAGTGCAGAGATAATTTTGTCCAGATTTTTCCAATTGATGGAACAGATCTAGTCCTATAATAGAAGGAATAATGACAAGCGTTCTAAAACACGAACCAGATCTTTTGCTGATTCTTTGGTCTTCACATAATCCATGTAACTCAAGAACTTTGAGTTGATTTTTTGAAAAGCTTTTTAAAGGAAGTTGCACTTTTTTTGTCAAAAAAAAAGCATTTGTTAAAAATGTGTTATCTTGTATTGAGATTCTTAGTTCCTTATGTTAATTTCAACATTTACATGTTCAGATTTCTCTTGTGTAAAGTTTTTTCCGTTGTCCTATTTGAGGATTGTGGAAGTATAAACATGCTATAAGTGATTACACATTTGTTAAAATTTTTAAATGTTGAAAAGTTAGAAAATTCTGAAATAACCATATTACACCAACTAAGATATCATTGTTTTAATGTTTAAAGGAGCAGAATAATGGATTGAATGGCATTATTTTAGTCAGTAGTCTCCCTACTGTCAATTCCTGGCTCTGGTTTCCTCTGAAGTACAAGCTTCACTCAAGAGCAGCTCTCATTCTTTCTTTTGTGGTGATCAGCATTATAAACATGTGGGTCTTACCTTCGTAGAAGACTCATGTAGCAGTTGAAACTGGACCAGAGTGTAGTCCTACCTCTACCATTCTTGCTGTTTGACCTTAGGCACATCATTAAATATCCATGTGCCTCAGTTTTCTTGTTTGTAAAATGGAAATGAAACCAAATGTCTTTAACAGGTTCCTCTACTACTAAAATTCCAAGTCTTTGTATTTGAAATGGATTTTATAGTGCTGGCTAAAAACCTGGATGTTAATGAATGAGGATTCATCCCGGTATCTTCCTCTGTCAGTGTAATTGTAATGTTTTGTTCTGCAGTTTTTCCTACGATGGCAGGTGGAAACAAAAATTACAGACATCTGTGGACTTCCCGTTAGAAAACCTTGACTTGTCACAGTATGTTATTGGTCCAAAGAACAATTTGAAGAAATATAATTTGTTTTCTGTTTCAGTAAGTATCTCTTTGAACTGAAGACTTTTTGTTTTAAAGCAAGTTCAAAAAAAAAAGTTTCAAGTGGTTTCCTGCCTCAAGGAAGAGTAAGAATAACATAAAGCTTTGAAACTATTGGCATATTTTAAACAATTGAAATTGAATTGATTTTTCTATCTTGTTTGGCACAGAATCACTACGGCGGACTGGATGGAGGCCACTACACAGCCTATTGTAAAAATGCAGCAAGACAACGGTGGTTTAAGTTTGATGATCATGAAGTTTCTGATATCTCCGTTTCTTCTGTGAAATCGTCAGCAGCTTACATCCTCTTTTATACTTCACTGGGACCACGAGTAACTGATGTAGCCACATAAGGAGACATAGGTTATAAACTAGTTATCTTTTAAAAGGCTCAGCAACACAACTCTTGAAATGCTTATCAAGATAATGGTAGCTATAGCTGACCGATTAGAGGAATTCTAGGACAGTGGGAGCTGTGTTACTAGCACTATATAATTCCGGTCAGTGCTGACAAATAACATTTAACAAGTATTGCAGTAAGCATCACTTACAGGTACCATTTATTTCAAAACAACTTTTTTAGTCTGCTCCAAATTTAAAATAATTAACTAGCTAAGCATTATTATTCTACTGGTCTAAAAACCATTGTATCTTTTTTTTTCCTTTTCACTGTTATGGCCTTTTCACATTTCTAAATCCCATCTTGATATACTATGAATACTCTAGAATGATGTAAAGCAGATAGGAATGTATGTGTACATATTTATTGCATACTTGCACATCAAATCGATGTACATAGTTTAACACGTCCTTTTGTGAAACCTAGAACTCAGAGGATTGCTTTTTTTCTTTCAGCCTATTTTGAGTAACTTCAGTGCTTTCTTAGGGAAATGACAGGGCAAAGCGATTTTTCTGTTGGCTTTGGGCTGTATTTGTGCACTAAATCTTTATTCTAAAAAAAATAAAATGGAAACTTTAATTTTTTTAAAATGAGAATTTCATTTACAGCTACATTAAAATCTTAATGAGAAAAATAATTTACAACCCTGTGGGTGTTCTGTCTTTAATATTGTATTATCAAATATGGGACAGTAAAACCATAGATTTTATATACACACGTGCTATATAATAACACCCAGAGTCATACTTTGAAGACTAGGATTCTCATATATTGAGAATATTCATTCTAAATATTAAAGTAAAAAATGCTGGGAGTCAGGCATGATTGCAAAGTGAACTGCATTGTAAATGACATCTTTACAGAGTGATGTATTAAGAGGGTTAAAGGAGCTTATAACTTATTTAACCGAGGGACTCAGTTGCTACCTATGTAGTCAGTAAAACACTCCATACAAAAATAAGATTCTAAAAGTGCTTCAGAAAGATACCACCATTAGCAGGCTCTCAAGGAGATGATGAAAGGATCGGTTCAAACTGTGAAGCTGACAACTTTCCATGTTTTTCAGTTAGTGTAAGACACTACTTCTTGGCTAAATTATTGTATCAGATATATTCAAATCATATTCTTAAACTCAGAGCCATTTGAACAAAAATTGTTTTTGTTTAGCTTCATGAGTATCTTTGGGAAATAATTTGTTGAATATATATAATTAAGAGATATTTTCTGATAAATGCCAAATTTTGAAACCTGAACTCGCTATATAATCTGCAGTGTTTTGAAGGCCTCCATCCATTAGCACTGTATTATATTCACACTGCCTTTTTAAGTGACCCAGGACCCATCTTCTGATTGACAGACTTATCTTAAGATAAAAGGTTGTATAACATGCCCACAAGGCATAAAAATGTTAATAATGCAAGTAAGTTCTACGAGTTTAATGACCAAGCAAAATTCTACCACCAGATGCTGATTGCTTGTTTTGCAGTGTTCAGGAAACACCATTTTCCTGGCTCTTAATGCTTTTGTATTGGTATGGAAAAGGGCTGGCAGCTATAGAACAGGAGATATGCCGTAGCATTTTGAACGGAAGTATCTGGAATCTCACTGACTCGTGTGTCATCAAAGCTATACCAGGCCTGGGTGAATGAATTCTTGCAGAAAGCAGTGTAGTGGCCACCATCCAGATCACCAAAGTGGTTCTATGGGAGAAAGGAATGTCAAACTTAGTATTCACATACAAACACTAACTACTGGAACAGAAATGATAGGGCCAAGAAATGCTTTTTAAATTGTCCCTTATACTAAATTAAAAGTGGTAATTTTGTCGTTAAATCATGCATATAGCCCGACTGCTATATTGCTTCTCATTTCATTGTAACTGCTTATATATTGTGCCCATTGATTATCATCTGTGAATAAAGACAATATTTGGCAGCATCTGATTAATGTTTATCAGTGAATATTTAGTTAGCACTTACTAAACATCAACTATTAAGCATTAAAGGAAATTTTACAACAAGATAATTCAGGCTGGGCACAGTGGCTCACATCTGTAATCCCAACACTCTGGGAGGCTGAGGCAGGCGGATTGCTTAAGTCCAGGAGTTCAAGACCAGCCAGGGCAACATAGCGAGACCCCCCATATCTTTAAAAAAAAAAAAAAAAAAAAAAAGGCTGGGCGCCGTGGCTCAAGCCTGTAATCCCAGCACTTTGGGAGGCCAAGATGGGCAGATCACGAGGTCAGGAGATCAAGACCATCCTGGCTAACACGGTGAAACCCCATCTCTACTAAAAAACAAAACAAAAAAAAAAACAAAAAAACTAGCCGGGTGAGGTGGCGGGCACCTGTAGTCCCAGCTACTCGGGAGGCTGAGGCAGGAGAATGGCGTAAACCCGGAAGGCGGAGCTTGCAGTGAGCTGAGATCCGGCCACTGCACTCCAGCCTGGGCAACAGAGCAAGACTCCGTCTCAAAAAACAGAAAGAAAAAAGAAAAAAAGATGAGCTAGGCATAGTGGTGCACACTTGTAATCCCAGCTACTTGAGAGGTTGGGGTGGGAGGAGGTCGAGGCTGCAATGAGCCGTGGTTGTACCACTGCACCCCAGCCTGGGTGACAGAGTGAGACCCTGTCTTTAAAAAAAAAAAAGGGCCGGGCGCGGTGGCTCAAGCCTGTAATCCCAGCACTTTGGGAGGCCGAGACGGGCGGATCACAAGGTCAGGAGATCGAGACCATCCTGCCTAACATGGCGAAACCCCCTCTCTACTAAAAAAGTACAAAAAAACTAGCCAGGCGAGGTGGCAGGCGCCTGTAGTCCCAGTTACTCAGGAGGCTGAGGCAGGAGAATGGCGTAAACCCAGGAGGCGGAGCTTACAGTGAGCTGAGATCCGGCCACTGCACTCCAGCCTGGGCGACAGAGCGAGACTCCGTCTCAAAAAGAAAAAAAAAGATCTTACTTAAATAAACTTACAATTTTAAGGTTAGGATAAGCCACAAAAGAGACATTCAGTGTTAGAATAAGGATCTTAACTACATGTTGCTACAGCACAAATTGAGGGAGCTATGTAGCAGCCACCCCTCAATCACCTATAGAGCACAAAAAATAATGTGTCTCATGTTCCTTTTTCCATGTCTTTCCCAACCCAGTATTGTTTGGAACAAAGGCATTAGAGGGGTGTACTTCCAAGGAGGAGTCACAGTGTATGATAGGGGTCAGCAAACCACGGCCCATGGGTCGACTCCAGGCTGTTTTTGCAAGACCCATGCATTAGCAATGGGTTTTATATTTTTATATAGTTGGGGAAAAGATCCAAGTAATAATAGTGTTGTTACATGTGAAAATTATATGACATTCAAATATCAATGTCCTTAAAGTTTTACGGGAACACAGTCATGCTCATTTGTTTACACTTTTCAGTGGCTGCTTTAATGATACAACAGTAAAACTGAATAGTTGCAGCCAATACCGTATGGCTTACGAGGCCTAAACTATTTACTGTTTGGCCTTTAACAGAGTAAGTTTGCTGACCTCTGGTGTAGAGGGAAGAAAATTGATTATTTGTTAACTTTTTTAATTTATTTTTTGAGATGGAGTCTCTCTCTCTCGCCCAGGCTGGAGTGCAGTGGCGTGATCTCAGCTCACTGTAACCTCCGCCTCCCAGGTTCAAGCGATTTTCCTGCCTCAGCCTTCCGAGTATCTGGGACTACACGTGCGTGCCACCATGCCCGGCTAATTTTTTGTATTTTTAATAGAGATGGGGTTTCACCGTGTTATCCAGGATGGTCTCGATCTCCTGACCTCGTGATCCTCCCACCTCAGCCTCCCAAAGTTATTTATTTTTAAGATGGAGTCTCACTCTGTTGCCCAGGCTGGAGTGCAGTGACATGATCTCAGCTCACCACAACCTCTGCTTCCTGGGTTCAAGCTATTCTCCTGCCCCAGCCTCCCAAGTAACTGGGACTGGAGGCATGCACCACCACAGCCAGCTAATTTTTCGTTTTTTTAGTAGAGACGGGGTTTTGCCATGTTTGCCAGGCTGGTCTTGAACTCCTGACCTCAAGTGATCCACTTGCCTCCACTTCCCAAAGTGCTGGGATTACAGGCGTGAGCCACTGCACCCAGCCTATTTATTTTTAGAAACAGTTTCTATGTTGCCCAGGCTGTACATGAATTCCTAGGCACAAGCAATCCTCTTGCCTCAGCCCCCCAAATAGTTGGGACTACAGGTATACACCACCATGTCCAGAATGAAAATGGATTTATCTAGTTAATTTCAACTGTGAATTCGGGTGTAATAGTACATGGTGACCTTAGTGAAATTATTTAACCTTTCTGAGCTTTAATTTCTCATCTATTAACATGACTTGTTTTGTAGATCTGTTATCAAACATCCCATGTATTGAGAGCTAGTACACAGGAGTTATTTATTCAGTATTCCCTTCTACCTTCATCTTCTCCACCTCTCTCCTTACAGGTAATAGAAATATCCAAAATTCACATTTAAAAGATCAAGGTTCTACCGGGCGTGGTGGCTCACGCCTGTAATCCCAGCACTTTGGGAGGCTGAGGCAGGTGGATCACTTGAGGTCAGGAGTTTGAGACTAGCCTGGCCTACATGGTGAAAACCCATCTCTTCTAAAAATATAAAAATTAGCTGGGCATGGTGGCACGTGACTAATCCCAGCTGTTTGGGAGACTGAGGCAGGAGAATCGCTTGAACCTGGGAGATGGAGGTTGCAGTGAGCTGAGATGGTGCCATTGCACTCCAGCCTGGGCGGAGCCCTAAAGAGGAAATTTAACAACAGTATGGTGTGTGGTTTATGCTTTGTGACTGCCTGAGCGTAAAGACAGTCCCTGGTCTCTGTAACCAGTATGCTTGGGTTTTAAAGGTCACGCAAGGACACTAGAGGCAAAGTCTTAGGCCCCCTACAAGGTGAGAAGTTGGATTGAGATCCCCATACAAAGCCAGGACCTTTAAAGACATTCACCCTCCATGAAAGGATTAAAACAAAAATCCACCCTCTAGTACTTGTGTTAGCTTGGACTCACGGTACAGAGAATAAAAGCCATTCCTGGGAATTTGTCACCGTGGACCCACCTTCTCACCAGTTTGGGATTCAAATTTATACTACTTGTGTGGTCTGAGAATCCTGTGAACTTAATATGAAAAGTATTTCTAGGGCAATTGCCAGAAGGAAACAGAATTTCTGGGTTGTTGCATGTTAACTCAGACTGAACAGGATATCCACATATGAAACCCCAATGAAGTTGGGATGACAATTCAAAATAACAGAACATGCAAGGAGACAATTTATCATAAGAGTCCGAAGGCAATAAGATTAAACCCCCATTTAATAAATGGTGCTGGGAAAATTGGCTGGCCATAAGTAGAAAGCTGAAACTGGATCCTTTCCTTACTTCTTATACGAAAATTAATTCAAGATGGATTAGAGACTTAAATGTTAGACCTAAAACCATAAAAACCCTAGAAGAAAACTAGGCAATACCATTCAGGACATAGGCATGGGCAAGGACTTCATGTCTAAAACACCAAAAGCAACGGCAACAAAAGCCAAAATTGATAAATGGGATCTAATTAAACTAAAGAGCTTCTGGCACAGCAAAAGAAACTACCATCAGAGTGAACAGGCAACCTACAAAATGGGAGAAAATTTTTGCAATCTACTCATCGGACAAAGGGCTAATATCCAGAACCTATAAAGAACTCAATCAAATTTACAAGAAAAAAACAACCCCATCAAAAAGTGGGCAAAGGATATGAACAGACACTTCTCAAAAGAAGACATTCATACAGCCAACAGACACATGAAAAAATGCTCATCATCACTCGCCATCAGAGAAATGCAAATCAAAACCACAATGAGATACCATCTCATACCAGTTAGAATGGCAATCATTAAAAAATCAGGAAACAACAGGTGCTGGAGAGGATGTGGAGAAATCGGAACACTTTTACATTGTTGGTGGGACTGTAAACTAGTTCAACCATTGTGGAAAACAGTGTGGCGATTCCTCAAGGATCTAGAACTAGAAATACCATTTGACCCAGCCATCCCATTACTGGGGATATACCCAAAGGATTATAAGGCATGCTGCTATAAAGACACATGCACACGTATGTTTATTGCGGCACTATTTACAATAGCAAAGACTTAGAATCAACCCAAATGTCCATCAGTGACAGACTGGATTAAGAAAATGTGGCACATATATACCATGGAATACTATGCAGCCATAAAAAAAGGATGAGTTTGTGTCCTTTGTAGGGACATGGATGCAGCTGGAAACCATCATTCTCAGCAAACTATGGCAAGAACAGAAAACCAAACACCACATGTTCTCACTCATAGGTGGGAACTGAACCATGAGATCACTTGGACATAGGAAGGGGAACATCACACACCGGGTCCTATTGTGGGGAGCGGGGAGGGGTAGCATTAGGAGATATACCTAATGTAAATGACGAGTTAATGGGTGCAGCACACCAACATGGCACATGTATACATATGTAACAAACCTGCACGTTGTGCACATGCACCCTAGAACTTTAAAGTATAATTTAAAAAAAAAGAAAAAGATTAAACCCCCAAAGACTTTAGATAACAGAATTATTAAGCAGAGGCTACAAATAAAGTATATTTAAAATTAAATATATTTAGAAGAAGGAAACAAACTTTGGAAACTAAATAGAATTTTCAGAAATGGGAAGTACAACATAGCTGGCCGTCCATATTTATGGGCTCTGCATCTTCAGAATCAACTAAAGTGATGGGAAAGATTTGAAAAAACAATACAACAATAAAAATGATACAAATTTTAAAATACAGTGTAACAAGTATTTACATAGTATTTATATTGTATTAGATATTATAAGTAATCCAGAGATGATTTAAAGTATATGGGAAGATGTGCATAGGTTACATGCAAATACTACTCCAGGCCTGGCATGGTGGCTCACACCTGTAATCCCAACATTTTCGGGGGATGGAGGTGGGCAGACTGCTTGAGCCCAGGAGTTCTAGACCAGCCTGGGCAACATGGCAAAATCCTGTCTACACAAAATACAAAAATTCACCAGGCATAGTGGCACGTGCCTATAGTCCCAGCTACTTGGTAGGTTGAGGTGGGAGAATTCCCTGAGCCCAGAAGGTCGAGGCTACAATAAGCCGTGACTGAGCCACTGCTCTCCAGCCTGGCAACAATGAGACCTTGTCTCAAAAAACACCATAAAAGACACCATTTTATATAGGGCCCTTGAGCATCTGTGGATTTTGGTAGTCAAAGGGATCCTGGAACCACCTCCCTGCAGATACCAAGGTACAACTGCACTGGAAATTAACTTAATGAAGATATTAGGACAGAGAATTAGAGAATGAATAAACTATAAATTGAAGTTGGGTAAATTAGCAAGAATGGAGTAGTGATGGAAAATACGGGTTAAGAGGCATGAAAAATTGAATGAGAATATCCAGCGTATGTCCCGTAGAAGTTCTAGGAAGAGAGAATCAAGAGTAGAGGAGCAAGGCAATATTAAAAGTGATAATGGCTGAAAATGATTAATGAGACACGAATCTTCACATTTAGGAAATGCAGTGAGCCAGGGATAAATAAAAATAATACTGCAGAACAACAGAGATAAAGAGAAAAAGCTTTAAAGTAACCAGAAAGAAAGTTTGCCCACAAGAATCTAATCTGCTGGTAGAAGTTCTCCATACCAGCCATAGAAATCAGAGACAATACAGTAGCTTCAAAATAATAGAGAAAAATAACTGTCAGTCTAGAATTTGATTTCTAGTTATTATCCAAGAAGGAAAGTGAACTAAAGACTTTTCAAAGACTGAGAGACTTTAGGATAATAGACCCTCACTGAAAAGCCTACTGAAATATGTGCCACATGAATTTTAAAAATTGAATAAAGAAGGAAGAAGTGATACATAATAGACAGTGATTAACAAAAAAGACTGATGAAGATCCAGGCAAATATAACCCAATATGAACTGTAGAAAACCATGATAAATAATGTCTGCTTTAGAGGCATATTAAAAAATGAGTAAAAACTGGCTGGGCATGGTGGCTCATGCCTGTAATCCCAGCACTTTGGGAGGCCAAGGCAGGAGGATCGTTTGAGCCCAGGAGTTTGAGACCAGCCTGGGCAACATAGTGAGACCTGGTCTCTAAAAAAAAATAAAAAAGTTAGCCATGCACAGTGGCATGCCTGTAGTCCTAGCTACTTGACAGGCAGACGCAGGAGGATCCCTTAAGCCCAGAGTTCAAAACTGTAGTGAGCTATGATTGATTCCCCTAGTGCACTCCAGTCTGGGCAACAGAGCGAGACCCTGTCTCAAAAACAAAAACAAAAAATGCGGAAAACAATAGTTCAGTGATCAGAATCACAATGTTCTAAGAGCCTTCCATTTGTTTGGGAGCAGAGTATAAGGATCTAATTAACTTTAGGCTTTAAGTATGGAAGCTGTAGTTTTTAGCATAATTACTAAAGAATCAAAATGTATAACTTTCAAAGTTGTAGAGGGAAAATAAAGAAAGCTTTATCAATTTAGTAGCAGCAAGAACAACAGGGGAAACAACACAGCAGAGGTCCCCAACCCCCGGGGCTGCCGGTCCCTGACCTGTTCTGGACCTGGCTGCACAGCAGGAGGCGAGCAGCAAACCTGCCTGAGCACCGCCGGCTATCAGGTCAGCTGCTGCATTAGAGTCTCACAGCAGCACGAACTCTATTGTGAACTGTGCACGTGAGGAATCTAGGTTGCGTGCTCCTTATGAGAATCTACTGCCTGATTTTCTGAGGGGGAACAGTTCAATCCCAAAACAATGCCCGCCCCGGCCCCCGTCCGTGGGAAAAAAAACCCTGTCTGTGGAAAAATTGTCTTCCGCAAAAATCAGTCCCTGGTGCCAACAAGGTTGGGGACTGGAAATTAGAAAAATAAGGCTAACATAAACACAAAAGAAGATATGACAAGTAAATCCGAATTTATTACTAGTTGAAATACATGGGATGTACTAAATTTACCAAATATTTACTGGATTTTAAAAATCCAGTTCTAGCTGAGTGCGGTGGCTCACGCCTGTAATCCCAGCACTTTGGGAGGCCGAGGCGGGCGGATCATGAGGTCAGGAGATCAAGTCTATCCTGGCCAACACGGTGAAACCTTGTTTCTACTAAAAATACAAAAAATTGGCCAGGCTTGGTGGAGGGCGCCTGTAGTCCCAGCTACTTGGGAGGCTGAGGCAGGAGAATGGCTGAACCCAGGAGGCGGAGCTTGCAGTGAGCCAAGATGCTGCCAGCCTGGGCGACAGAGGGAGATTCCATCTCAAAAAATAAAAATAAAAAAATAAAAATCCAGTTCTAGGCCAGGTGTGGTGGCTCATGCCTGTAATCCCAACACTTTGGGAGGCCAAGGCGGGCAGATCACCTGAGGTCAGGAGTTCGAGACCACCCTGGCCAACATGGTGAAACCCTGTCTCTACTAAAAATACAAAAATTAGCTGGGCCTGGTGGCATGTGCCTGTAATCCCGGCTACTTGGGAGGCTGAGGCAGGAGAATTGCTTGAACCTGGGAGGTGGAGGTTGCAGTGAGCCAAGATCATGCCACTGCACTCCAGCCTGGGTGACAGAGTGAGACTCCATCTCAAAAAAAAAAAACAACAACAACAAATCCAGTTCTATGCGCTATATAACATTTAGAACTCAGAAAAGCTGTATTTCTTTGAGCATCATGTTGGTGCTTAAAAAGTTTCAGATTTTGGAGCATTTTGGATTTTCAGATTAGGGATGCTCAATTTGTCATAGGTAGAAACTACCAAGAGAATGTTAAAGTAGCTATACATCAGCTAAAATGGTCTCTAAGATAGAATGTATTATAAATGAGTCACTTTATAATGAAAAAAGGTTTAAATCACCCAAATTGTATAATTTGAAACTGCTACCTACCTAACAAAACAGATTTGTTAAAAACAAATGACAGAACTATACGGAAGTTTTGACAAGTCTACCATCATAATGGAAGATTTCAACTATGGATCAAGCAGACAAAAATATTAGTATAGATACAGCTTTTATAACACATACTTAGATGACATAAAGTATCTGACTCCTGAAATAGAACTGCACTGTCTCAACAAACATAAAAGAGTTAGTTTAGGCTGGGCGTGGTGGCTCATGCCGGTAATCCCAGCACTTTGGGAGGCCAAGGCAGGCGAATCACAAGGTCAGGAGTTCGAGACCAGCCTGGCCAACATGGCGAAACCCTGTCTCTACTAAAAATACAAAAAATTAGCTGGGCGTGATGGTGGGCGCCTGTAATCTCAGCTACTCAGGAGGCTGAGGCAGGAAAATCACTTGAACCCGGGAGGCAGACGTTGCAGTGAACTGAGATCAAGCCACTGCACTGTAGCCCGGGCGACAGTGCAAGACTCTGTCTCAAAAAAAACCAAAAAACAGTTTAATATAGACCCTAGTTTTTGAACACAATACAATTAGCAGTCAATTCAAAATTATACCCCACAAAAAATCAATGCTTTTGGAAATTATAAAAACACTTCTAAGTAACTTTGTAAATAAGAAATTATAAAACACTTATAAGTAAATAGTAATGAAAATATTATATCAAAACATGGGATGCACTGATGTCTGAGAATGTCTCAAAATTAATATGGTGCCAAGAAGGGAGTGGGTCAGTATTAAGATGAATTGATCATTTATTTTATATTCAAATCTCTTGCTTCGCAAGCTAGCTGATGGATGCATGGGGGTTTGTTATGCTGTCCAATTTTGTATATGTTTGAAATATTCTATAATTAAAAAAAGACAGGCAGAGAAAGTGGCAAATAGACATTTGTAGTTTTAAATGCTTGTATCTTAAAGGATAGACTGAGTGTTAATAAACTGAACACTCAGTTTAAAACATTAAAACATAACAGATTAAACCCTAAGGGAGTAGAGGGAAGAGGTAACACTGTAAGAGGAGTAACCTATTAAAAAAAAAGTAAAAGTTGATCTTTTAAGACAAAATACTTTGGATGTTAGCCTGCTGCAGTGGTTCATGCCTATAATCCTTGCACTTTGGGAGGCCAAGGCAGATGGATCACCTGAGTCCAGGAGTTTGAAACCAGCTTGGGCAACATGGCGAAGCCCCCCTCTATAAAAAAAAAAGTACAGGCCGGGCGCCGTGGCTCACGCCTGTAATCCCAGCACTTTGGGAGGCCGAGGTAGGCGGATCACGAGGTCAGGAGATCGAGACCATCCTGGCTAACATGGTGAAACCCCGTCTCTACTCAAAATACAAAAAACAATTAGCCGGGCGTGGTGGCAGGCGCCTGTAGTCCCAGTTACTCGGGAGGCTGAGGCAGGAGAATGGCGTAAACCTGGGAGGTGGAGCTTACAGTGAGCTGAGATGGCGCCACTACACTCCAGCCTGGGCAACAGAGCGAGACTCCGTCTCAAAAAAAAAAAAAAAGAGACAAGTCAATGATAAAATTAAAAATGAAAAAACATGTAATAGCTACAGATCCAGAATAAATTTATTGTTAATACCCTAAAAACTTGATGCCAGCCAACTGAGACCTTAGATGAAACAGACAAATATCTGGAGAATAAGTTACCAAAATGACTGAAAAGAAATACATGGCTCACACCTATATTTTTTACAGAAATTGACAAGGGCCAGGAATAATCAAAATACTCCTGAAGAATAAGAATAAAGTTGTGATGGTAATGACTTAGGGAATAATGATGGTTCTTGCTCTGCCAGATATCAATATTTATTTCAAAGCTATAGCTATAATTAATATTCATAAACTAAATTAAGCATTCAATTAATATTAAATAAATTTAATATGTATTTTAGAGCTGTAATTAATACAGTATGGAATTAGCCCAAATGTGAACAAGTTGACCAACACACACATACAGCATAGGAAAGCCAGCATTATATGTTACTGAGGAAAAGAGGAGGCTGAGACATTTGGTTGTTCATATGGAGAAAAATGAAATTGAATCCCTAATTTATACTACATTTTTGTCAGAAGTGCAAAACAATTTAAATTTTTGGAAGACATATAGGTAAATATCTTTGTAATTGCAGGGTTGGAAAGGATTTCTTAAATGAGACACAGAAAAGGACTAACTAGAAAAGATTGATGTTCCAACCAAATTAAAACTTGATTGTCAGCAATTACTAAAAGATACAACAACCAAATGCAGTTTGTGAATTTTGGATGGATTCTGGTCTTTGAAAAAAAAAGTTACAAAAAAAAAAAAACCTTGTGACAATTGACATTTGAATATGAATCTATGAATATAAGTGATGAAATTTTAAATTTTCTTACATATAATTCTGCTATTGTGGGTATGTAGAAGAATGTGGTTAAGAGATGTAAGTTGATCTACAAAGTGTCATAAGATTTAAATAATTCGGCAAAAAGTTAGATATACATGTGTATAGATGTGCACATATATATATATATATACAGAGAAAGTACAAGTAATACAAATGTATACACTGCTTAATGTTGATAATTGAATCCAGCTGAAATGTACACCAATGTTTTGTTTTTTGGTTTTGTTTTGTTTTTTTTTGAGACGGAGTCTCGCTCTGTCGCCCAGGCTGGAGTGCAGTGGCACGATCTCGGTTCATTGCAAGCTCCGCCTCCCGGGTTCACGCCATTCTCCTGCCTCAGCCTCCCAAGTAACTGGGACTACAGGCGCCCGCCACCACGCCCGGCTAATTTTTTTGTATTTTTACTAGAGACAGGGTTTCACCATGTTAGCCGGGATGGTCTCGATGTCCTGACCTCGTGATCCGCCTGCCCCGGCCTCCCAAAGTGCTGGGATTACAGGCGTGAGCCACCACACCCAGATGATGTACACCAATGTTCTCTGTACAATTCTTTCAGATTTTCTGAATGTTTGCAAATTTTTATTTTAAAAACTTGAGAGAGAGCACTTGAAAAGATGCTCCACATCATTAGTCATTAGGAAAATGCAACTCAAAACCATGACTTACCACTTCATACCTACTTTGTATGGGATGGAATAAAAAATGAGAGACAATAACAAGTCTAGTTGAGGATGTGGGGAAACTGGAACCTCAGACATTGCTGGTGGGGACGGAAAATGCTGCTGCCACTTTGGAAAACAATTTGGCAGTTTCTCAAAAGATTAAACAGAGTTACCATATGACGCAGAAATTTCACACTTTGGTATATACCCAAGAGAAATGAAAACATGTTTACAGAGAATCCTATATATAAATGTTCATAGCAGCATTACTTACAACAGCCAAAAGTGGAAACAAGCCAAATGTCCATCATTGGTTGGATAAAGGAAATGTGGTATATCCTATACAATGGAGTATTATTTGGCAATTAAAAGGAATGAAGTACAGATACATGCTATGACATGAATGAAACCTGAAAACATTATGCTGAATAAAAGGAGATAAAAACAGAAGGTCATATATTCTATGATTCTGTTTATTAAAATACCCAGAATAGGCCAGGCACTGTGGCTCACGCCTGTAATCCCAGCACCTGGGGGAGCCAAGGCAGGTGGATTGCTTGATGTCTGGAGTTTGAGACCAGCCTAGGCAATATGGCAAAACCCCATCTCGACCAAAATATGCAAAAATTATTGGGGCGTGATGGTGCACACCTGTGGTCCCAGCTACTCGAGGGAAGGAGGAGGGAAGATCACTTGAGCCCGGGAGGTTGAGGCTGCAGTGAGCTGAGATTGCACCATTGCACTCCAGCCTGAGCAGCAGAGTAAGATACTGCCTCAAAAAATAAAATAAATAAAATTTTAAAAATACGCAGGATAGGCAAATCTATAGAAATATAAAGTAGGCCGGGCGCGGTGACTCAAGCCTGTAATCCCAGCACTTTGGGAGGCCGAGACGGGCAGATCACGAGGTCAGGAGATCGAGACCATCCTGGCTAACACGGTGAAATCCTGTCTCTACTAAAAAAATACAAAAAAAACTAGCTGGGCGAGGTGGCAGGCGCCTGTAGTTCCAGCTACTTGGGAGGCTGAGGCAGGAGAACGTAAACCCGGGAGGCAGAACTTGCAGTGAGCTGAGATCCGGCCACTGCACTCCAGCCTGGGCGACAGAGGGAGACTCCATCTCAAAAAAAAGAAATATAAAGTAGAGGCCAGGAGCAGTGGTTCATGCCTGTAATCCCAGCACTTTGGGAGGCCAAGGTGGGTGCACCACTTGAGATCAGGAGTTTAAGACCAGCCTGGCCAACATGGTGAAACCCCACTTCTACTAAAAATACAAAAATACACCTATAATCCAAGCTACTCGGGAGGCTAAGGCAGGAGAATCCCTTGAACCTGGGAGGCGGAAGTGAGCTGAAGTCGTGCCACTGCACTTCAGCCTGGGCAACAGAGCAAGACTTTAAAAAAAAAAAAAAAAAAGTCCATATATATATATATACACACACACACACACACACACACACAAAGAGAGAGTGTGCGAGAGATAAGGCTAGTAGTTGCCATGGACTGTGGGAGAAGGAACGGGTTACAGGATTTCTTTTGGGGATACCGAAAATGTTCTAAAACTGGATTGTGGTGATAACTGCACAACTCTGTGAATGTACTAAAAACCACTGAACTGGCCAGGCACAGTGGCTCACACCTGTAATCCCAGCACTTTGGAAGACAGAGATGGGCAGATCACTTGAGGTCAGGAGTTCCAGACCAGTCTGGCCAACATGGTGAAACCACATCTCTACTAAAAATATTTTTAAAAATTAGCCAGGCATGGTGGTGCACCTGTAATCCCAGCTACTCGGGAGGCTGAGACATGAGAATCATTTGAAACCAGGAGGCAGAGGTTGCAGTGAGCCAAGTTCACACCACTGCACTCCAGCCCGGGTGACAGAGCCAGACTCTGTCTCAGAAACAAACAAAACAAAAACAACAAAAAACACAACTGAACACATTTAAGCTGAATTTTGTGGTATGTGAATTATCTCTAAGAACTTCTTTTTAATAAAATTGGGAAACAAAAAGATCACGTATAACAAACCAAAAACTGAGAGAAGTTATTTCTAACACATATAACATATAACAAGACAGGATCTAGAACATGTAAAGGACTCCTTCCAGTCGATAAGAAAAATAACCCAGTTTGTAAAAATGTGCAAAAGACAAATATTTCATAGAATAGGAAAGACTAAAATGAGATAATTTTATATCCATTAGATGGCAAAAGTTAAGAAGTCTGATGATCCTGGTAGGGGTATGTATTGGTATAATCACTTTGAAAACAACATTACTTAGAAAGTTAAACATGCACATACTTTATGATCTAAGCGACCTCACTCCTAAGTATATACATGAGAGAAACTCTTACACACATATACATGCAGGGATGTCCCCATAATGTCGTTCGTGCCAGCAAAAATCTGGAAACAATGAAATGTCAGTCAATAAGAAAATGGATACTTTATGATATATTCAAACAATGTACATCATAGGCTAGTGAAATTATAACCACATGCAACAATATGGATATATCTTTAAAATATTTCATGAAAAAGTAAGCTGGGCACGGCAACTCACACCTGTAATCCCAGCACTTTGGGAGGCTGAAGGAGGGGGATCACCTGAGGTCATGAGTTTGAGAAAAGAGCGAAACTCCGTCTCAAAAAAAAGAGTGCGGAATCAAGCCACAGAAGGTAATTTAAAAATGTACACCCAAGATTTAAAAAGAACTACAATTCCATAAGAAAAAGGCCACAGAATAGGAAAAAGAGCAAAAGACTTGTTTAGGCATTTCACAAAAGAAAATACATGAATTTAAGTAGATATTTAAACCACAATGCCATTCTACTATATGGGCAACCAGAAGGGCCAAAACAAAATGGACAAAAGACTACCAAATGCTAACAAGGATTTAAGGCAACTGAAACTTCCAGTCATTGCTGGTGGGGGTATGAACTGGTACCGTCGCTTTGGAAAGCTACTGAGCAGTATGTACTAAAGCCAGACATATGCATTTTTTTGAACCAGGAGTTTCACTCCTAGGTATGTAGTCAAAAGAATTGTGTACATTATGTTCCCCAAAAAAACAAGAATGTTTATAGCAATCCTCTTTGCAATAGTCAAAAGCTATTAATTACCCAAAAGTTCCTAAATGGTACAATGAATTACTAAATTGTAGTATTTTCATACAATGGAATACTATACAGCAATGAGAATGAATAAATTACAATACATACAACAATACGGATGAATGTTACATAATTTTGAATGAAAGGAGCCAGACACAAAAAAGGATATAGTATACAATTCCATTTATATGAAGCATAAAATCAGGCAAAAATCTATAAATCTGTCCTGACAGAAGTCAGTGGTTTTCCAGACTCAAAGGCAGGTACAAGTGCAGATAGGGTGCTGGTAACATTCCATTTCAACTCTGTTCTGCTGGTTACATGGGTATGTTCACTTGAAAATCCATCAAGTTTTATCCTCGTGGTTTGTGTACTTTTCTGTATATATGTTCACTTCAATAAAGGTTATTTTTGGTCGGGGGCAGTATCTCATACCTGTATTCCCAGCACTTTGAGAGGCTGAGGCAGGCCAACTGCTTAAGCCCAGGAGTTCCACAGCAGCCTGAGCAACATGGAGAAACCCTGTCTCTACAATTTTTTTTTTTTTTTTTTTTTTTTTTGAGAAGGAGTCTCACTGTGTTGCCAGGCTGGAGTGCAGTGGCGAGATCTCGGCTCACTGCAACCTCCGCCTCCTGGGTTTAAGTGATTCTCCTGCCTCAGCCTCCCAAGTAGCTGAGATTACAGGTGCATGCCACCACACCCAGCTAATTTTTTTATTTTTAGTGGACATGGGGTTTCACCACATTGGCCAGGATGGTCTCCATCTCCTGACCTCATGATCCGCCTGCCTCAGCCTCTCAAAGTGCTGGGATTACAGGCGTGAGCCACCATCCCTGGCCTACAAATTTTTTTTTTAAATTAGCTGGGCATGATGGCATTTGCCTGTAGTCCCAATCACTCAGGAGGCTGAGATGGGAGAATCACTTGAGCTCAGGAGGCGGAGGTTGCAATGAGCCGAGATTGTGCACCACTACACATCAGCCTAGGAAACAGAGAAGAGACACAGTCTCAAAAAAAAAAAAAGGAAAAAAGCATTTTTAAAAAAACAATGAAGAAATAGAAACCCTGACTAGACCTATAATGGCTAAAACAGCCTAAGTCAGCATTTTAAAATCTACCCACCAAGAAAAACGAAATTCCAAGACCAGATGGTTTTCCTGCTTAATTCTAACAGATTTTCAAGAAACAGATTTTTATTTTATACAATCTGTGCCAGAAAAAAGAGTGACAAACTCACTTTATGAGCCTCGTGTTTTGTTGTTGTTGTTGTTGTTGTTGAGACAGAATCTCGCTCTGTCGCCCAGGCTAGAGTGCAGTGGCGTGATCTCAGCTCACTGCAACCTCTGCCTCCCGAGTTCACGCCATTCTCCTGCCTCAGCCTCCCGAGTAGCTGAGATTATAGGCGTGTGCAACCATGCCTGGCTAATTTTTGTATTTTTAGTAGAGACGGGGTTTCACTATGTTGGCCAGGCTGGTCTCGAACTCCTGGTCTCAGATGATCCGCCCGCCTCAGTCTCCCAGAGTGCTGGGATTACAGGCGTGAGCCACTGTGCCCAGCCCATGAGGCTTATTCTAATAAGACTGATACCCAAAACAGAAAAGGGCAGTCTAAGAGAATTATAGGTTACTCTCTCAGTTGTGATAATAGATGTAAAATACATATGTGTGTGTGTGTGTGTGTGTGTATATATATATATATATATATTTAAACACCGTTAGCAAAAACAAAATTAAGGAATAAATCAGTTGATGTAACTTACTACATTAATAGATTAAAGGAGAGATTTCGGACTGTAGTTCTCTTGTCTGGTAAAACATACACATGCATACACATACACAAAAACAAATTTATGTGTTAAGTGTATGTCAATGCATTCTACAGTATTGTTTCTAAAAGCAAAGTATTTGATATAACCTCACTGCCCAGCAACAGAAGAAATGATAGATAGTTACAATGGATTAATAAAGGCAGTTAAAATGAGTGTACTAAAGCTAATGTATCAATCAAATTACAGAAATGTAAATTTTGACATCAAATCATAAAATATTGAGGGGGAGTAAAAGTATAGTTTTTGATTGCTATTAAAATGTTAAGTTGTTATCAGCTTAAAATAGCCTGTAATAAGTAAAAGATGTTTTATGTTATCCCCATGGTAACCACAAAGCAAAAACCTAAAAAGAAAGGATTCAAATCATACCACCACAGAAAACCATCAAATCACAAAGGAAGACAGCAAGAGAGGAAGAAACAAAGGCTCTAAAAAATAACCAGAAAACTAATTACAAAATGGCAGTAGCAAATATCAATTATTATCTTAAGTGTAAATGGATAAAAAAATAAACAAAAAAACATGCCGGATGCAGTGGCTCATGCCTGTAATCCCAGCCCTTTGGGAGGCCAAAGCAGGTGGATCACGAGGTCAGGAAATCAAGACCAGACTGGTCAACATGGTGAAACATCGTCTCTACTAAAAATACAAAAATTAGCCAAGCGTGGTGGTGGGCACCTGTAATCCCAGCTACTCGGGAGGCTGAGGCAGGAGAATTGCTTAAACCTAGGAGGCAGAGGTTGCAGTGAGCCAAGATCACGCCACTGCACTCCAGCCTGGGTGACAGAGAAAGACTCCAACTCAAAAACAAACAAGAAACAGACCCAACAATATACTAGCTACAAGAGGCAGTAGGGATACATATAGACTGAAAGTGAAGAAATAGAAACAGATATTCTAGGTAAATGGAAACCAAAAGAGAGCTAGAGTGGTAGCTATAACTAGACAAAACAGACTAAGTCAAAAACTGTAAACTGAGACAAAGAAGGTCATTGTATAGTGATAAAATGGTCAATTCATCAGGAGGATCTAACTATTATAAATACATATGCATGCACCTAATGTTAGAGCACCTAAACATATAAAGCAATTACTAATATGAGGGGAGAGACTGAAATGCAGTAACAGTAGGGGACTTCAATACCCCACTTGCAGCAATGAACACATTATCTAGACAGAAAATACAGAAATATTGGACTTGAATTACACTCAGACTAAACAGATCTGGCATATACAGAACATTCCATCTAACAGCAACAGAATAAACATTATTCTCAAGCACATGCAGAACATTCTCCAGGATCATATGTTAGAGGTCATATAATAAGACTTTAAAAATGTAAGAGGAGGCCAGGCGCGGTGGCTCATACCTGTAATCCCAGCACTTTGGGAGGCTAAGGCGGGTGGTTCACTTGAGGTCAGAAGTTAGAGACCAGCCTGGCCAACATGGTGAAACTCCATCTTTACTAAAAATACAAAAAATTAGCTAGGTGTGATGATGGATGCCTGTAATCCCAGCTACTCGGGAGGCTGAGGCAGGAGAATTGCTTGAACCTGGGAGGCAGAAGTTAAAGTTAGCAAAGATCGCACCATTGGACTCCAGCCTAGGCAACAAGAGCAAAACTCCATCTCAAAAAAAAAAAAAAAGTAAAAGGATTGAAATCATATTAGGTACCTTTTCCAATCACAATGGCATGAAACCAGAAATCAATAATGGGGAAATCATGGAAAATTCATAAATATGTGGAAATTAAACAGTATACTCCTGAATCACCAACGGGTCCAAAAATAAATCAAAAAGGAAATCATAAAATACCTTGACACACATGAAAATGGAGACACAACATACAAAAACTCATGATATGCAGCAAAAGCAGTTTTTTTGTTTGTTTTTTCTTTTGAGACCTAGTCTCACTGTCACCCAGGCTGGAGTACAGTGGCATGATCACGGCTCACTGCAGCCTCAACCTCCTGGGTTCAAGTAATCCTCCCATCTCATCCTCCCAAGTAGCTGCAACTACAGGCATGTGCCACTATGCCTGGGTAACTTTTTCAATTTTTGTAGAGACAGGGTTTCACCATGGCTAGTCTCTGGGCTCAAGCCTTGGCCCCCCAAAGTGCTGGGATTACTGACGTGAGTCATCACACCCAGCCAACAAAAGCAGTTCTAAGGGGGAAATTTATAGCAATAAACATCTATATCAGAAAAGAAGAAAGGCATCACATTACCTGACTTTAAAATACACTATAAAACTATAGTAACCAAAACAGTATGGTATTGGTATAAAAACAAGACACATAGGCCAATGGAACAGAATAGAAAACCCAGAAATAAATACATGCATTTACAGCCAACTGATTTTTCAAAAGGTGCCAAGAACATACAGTGGGGAAAGGACACCTGTTTCAATAAATTGTACTGGAAAAACTGGTATCCATCTGCAGAAGAATAAAACCAGACCCCCATCTCTCACCACATTAAAACAAAAAAATCAACTCAAACTGGATTAATGACTTAAACATAAGACCTGAAACTATAAAACTACTAGAAGATAACACAGAGAAAATGTTTCAGGATATTGGTCTAAGCAAAGATTTTATGGCTAAGGCCTTAAAAGCACAGGCAACAAAACGAAAAATAGACAAATGGGACTATGTTAAACTAAAAAGCTTCTGCATAGCAAAGAAAACATTCAACAGAATGAAGAGACAACATGTAAAATGGGGAAAAAATACTTGCAAACTATTCATTTGATAAGGCACTAATATCCAGAATATACATGGAATTCAAACAATTGAACAACAACAAAAAAAGAAATAATCCCATTAAAAAGTGGGCAAAGGGCCAGGCGTGGTGGTTCACACTTGTAATCCCAGCACTTTGGGAGGCAGAGGTGGGCGAACCACTTGAGGTCAGAAGTTCAAGACCAGCCTGGGCAGCATGTGAAATCTCATCTCTACTAAAAATGCAAAAAGTAGCCAGGCATGGTGGCACACCCCTGTAGTCCCAGCTACTCGGGAGGCTGAGGTGGGAGAATCACTTGAACCTGGGAAGCAGAGGCTGCAGTGAGCTGAGATCATGCCACTGCACTCCAGCGTGGGCAACAGAGCGAGACTCCATCTCAAAAAAATACAATACAATACAATACAACACAACACAACACAACACAAAAGTGCACAATGGACATGAATACACATTTCTCAAAAGATGACAAATAGCCAATAGCTATATGAAAAAATGTTCAACATCACTAATCGTCTAACAAATGCAAATCAAAACCACCCTGAAATATCATCTTACCTCAGTTAGAATGCAAAAAGATACAAATAACAAATGCCGGCAAGGATACAAAGAAAAAGGAACTCTTAGATGCTGTTGGTGGGAATGTAAATTAGTACAACCGTCATGGAAAACCATCACGGAGATTCCTCAGAGAACTAAAAACAGAACTATTACATGATCCAGCAATCCACTATTGGGCATCTATCCGAGGGAAAGAAAATCATATCAAAGGGAAACCTGCACCCCCATGTTTACTGCAGCACTATTCACAACAGCCAAGATACGAGCTGGTCATAGTATAGCTGCTTGTGCCTGTAATCCCAACATTTTTGGAAGGTCAAGACAGAAGGATAACTTGAGGCCAGTAATTGGAGAACAGCTTGGGCAACATAGTGCAATTCTGTCTCTACAAAAAAGAATTAAAAATTTAGTTGGGCATGGTGGTGCACACCTGTAGTCCTAGCTACTCGGGAAGCTGAGGTGGGAGGATCTCTTAAGCCCAGGAATTTGAGGTTGTAATGAGCCATGATTTTACCACTGCACTCTAGCCTTGAGTGACAGAGAGAGACCCTGTCTTTTTTTTTTTTTTTTTTTTTTGGGATAGGGTTTCCCTTTGTCTCCCAGACTGAAATGCAGTGGCATGATCTCGGCTCACTGCAGCCTCAACCTTTCTGGGCTCAAGTGATCCTCCCACCTCAGCCTCCTTAGGGGCTGGGACTACAGGCATGTGCCACAATACCCAGCTAATGTTTGTATTTTTTGTAGAGATGGGGTGTCACTATGTTGCTCAGCCTGGTCTCAAACTCCTGGGCTCAAGTGATCTGCCTGCCTTGGCCCCACAAAGTGCTGGGATTACAGGTGTGAGCCACTGCGCCTGGCTGACTCTGTCTCTTCCCAGAAAAAAAAAAAAAAAAAAAAAAAGGAATATTCTTCATTCCTAAAAAGAATGAAATCTCATCATTTGCAGTAACATGGATGGAACTGAAGGTCATTATGTTAAGTGAAATAAGCCAGGCACAGAAAGACAAATGTTGCATGTTCTCACTCATAGGTGAGGGCTAAAAAAAGTTTATCTCATGGAGGTAGAGATAGTTACCAGAGGCTGGAAAGGACTTGGGGAGGATAAAGAGAGAGGCTGGTTAATAGATACAAACATGGATAGAAGGAATAAGTTCTAGTGTTTGACAGCATAATAGTGACTATAGTTAATGATAACTGCATATTATTTGCATATTTCAAAATAGCTAGAAGATTGGAAATACTTCCAACTCAAAGAAATGATAAAAGTTTGAGGTGATGGAAACCTTAAATACCCCAATCTGGTTCTTTTGTTTGTTTTAAGATGGAGTTTTGCTCTGTTGCCTAGGCTGGAGTACAATGGCACTATCTCAGCTCACTGCAACCTCCAACTCCCTGGTGCAAGTGATTCTCCTGCCTCAGCCTCCCGAGCAGCTGGGACTACAGGCACACGCCACCAAGCTCAGCAAATTTTTGTATTTTTAGTAGAGATGGGGTTTCACCACGTTGGCCAAGCTAGTCTTGAACTCCTGACCTCAGGTGATCCACTAGCCTTGACCTCTCAAAGTGCTGGGATTACAGGCGTGAGCCACCGTGCCCAGCTAAAATACCCCAATTTGATCAGTACATATTGTATACATGTATGAAAATACCACATGTACCTTGTATGTACAATTATTATGTATTAATTTTAAAAACAATTTCAGAAAAAGAAGATCTCAACAATCTAACACTACACGTCAAGGCACTAGAGAAAGAACAACAGACGGAGGCCAAAATTAGCAGAAGGAGGGAAATAACAAAGGTCAAAGCAGAAATAAACAAGGACTAGAAAAACAACAACAAAATCAATGAAGCTAAGAGTTTTTTTTTTTTTTTTAAAGATAAACAAAATTGACAAACTATTAGCTAGACTAAGAAAAAAAGACAACTCAAAATCAGAAATGAAGCCGAGTGCAATGGCTCATGCCTGTAATCCAGCACTTTGGGAAGCCGAGGCAGGTGGATCACTTGAGGTCAGGAGTTCAAGACCAGCCTAACCAACACAGTGAAACTCCATCCGTACTAAAAATAAAAACATTAGCTGGGCATAGTGGCACACACCTGTAGTTCTAGCTACTTGGGAGGCTGAGGCAGGAGAATCACTTGAATCCAGGAGGCAGAGATTGCAGTGAGCCGAGATCGTGCCACTGCACTCCAGCCTGGGCAATAGACCAAGATTCCATCTCAAAAGACAGCAGAAACAAGAGGACACATTATAATTGGTAACACAAATATAAAGGATCCTAAGAAACTACTATAAACAATTATACACCAACAAATTTGGATAGCCTAGAAGAAATGCATAAACTGCTAGGTACATACAACCTACTAAAATTGAACTATGGAGAAATAGGAAATCTGAAAAGGCCAGGCGCGGTGGCTCATGCCTGTAATCCCAACACTCTGGAAGGCCAAGTGGGCTGCTTGATTGAGCCCAGGAGTTTGAGACCAGCCTGGGCAATATAGTGAGACCCCATCTCTACAAAAGATACAAAAATTAGCCAGGCATGATGGCATGTGCCTATAGTCCCAGCTACTAGGAAAGCTGAGGTGGAAGGATCAGTTGAGCCCAGGAGAAGGTTGCAGAATATATCAATAACAAGGAAATTGAATTAGTAATAAAGTCTCCCATCAGAGAAAAGCTCAGGATCAGACGACTTTACAGCTGAATTCTACCCAACATTTAAAAAAGAACTAGTATCAATCCTTCTCAAACCCTTCCAATAAATTGAACCAGAGAGAATAGCTCTAAACTCATTTTATGAGGCCAATAATACCCTGATACTAAAGCCAGACAAGGACAGTACAAGAAAAGAAAATTACAAGGCAATAGCCCTGATGAACATAGATGCAAAAATCCTCAACAAAATACTAGCAGATCTAGTTCAACATCATATTTTTTATTTCATTTTATTTTTTGAGACAGAGTCTCACTCTGTCACCCAGGTGGAGTGCAATGGTGCAGACTTCCGCCTCCCGGGTTCAAGCAATTCTTCTGCCTCAGCCTCCTGAATAGCTGGGGCTACAGGTGTGTGCCACCATGCTAGGCTAATTTTATTGTATTTTTAGTAATGACAAGTTTTCACCATGTTGTCCAGGTTGTTCTCAAATTCCTAACCTCAAGTGATCTGCCTGCCTCAGCCTCCCAAAGTGCTGGGATTACAGGAGTGAGCCACCACATCCAGCCACTCACCACTTCCTTTCAGCACGGTACTGGAATTCCTAGCCAGCGCAATTAGGCAAGAGAAAGAAATGAAAGGCATGCCAATAGAAAAAGAAAAAGTGAAATTCTCTGTTTGCTGAGGACATGATCTTATATAGAGAAAACCCTAAAAACTCCACCAAAAAAAACTGTTAGAACTGAAATGAATTCAATAAAGTTTCAGGATACAGAATCAACATATAAAAATCAGTAGCACTTCTTTTTTTTTTTGGTGAGATGGGGTCTTGCTCTGTCACCCAGGCTGGAGTGCAGTGGCATAATCACAGCTCACTGCAGCTTCAACCTCCTGGGCTCAAGCGATCCTTCCACATCAGCCTCTGGAGTAGCAGGTGTGCACCACTATACTTGGCTATTTTTTAAAATTTTATGTAGAGACAGGGTCGCCCTATGTTGTCCAGGCTGGTCTTGAACTCCCAGACTCAAGCAATCCTCCCACCTCAGCCTCCCAAAGAACTGGGATTACAGGTATAAGCCACTGTATCCGGCCACAGTGGCATTTCTATACATTAATGACAAACTATCCAAAAAAGAAATTAAGAAAATAATCCCATTTGCAACAGCAAAAACAACAAAAACTACTTAGGTGTAAATTTAACCAAGGAGGTGAAAGATACTGAAGACTCTACATATCCAAGAAAGAAACTGAAGAAAATACAAATAAATGAAAAGATATCCTGTATTCTTAGATTTGAAAAATTAACATTGCTAAAATGTCCATATTATGTAAAGCAATCTACAGATTCAATGCAATCCCTATGAAACTTCCAATGAAATTTTTCACAGAAATAGAAAAAAATCCTTAAATTTATATGAAATGACAAAAGACCCCCAAATTGCCAAAACAATCAGGCCAAAAGAACCAAGCTGGAGGCATCGCACTCCCTGATCTCAAAATATGTTGTTACATAAAGCTGTTATAATCAAAACTGCATGTTCTGGCATAAAAACCGACCTGTAGACCAGTGGAACAGGATGGAATGCTCAGAAATAAATCCAGGCATTTATGGTCAAATGATTTTCCACAAAGGTGCCAAGAACATAAAATAGGGAAAGGACAGTAAATAAATAGTGTCAGGAAAACTGGATATTCACAGGCAGAAGAATCAAAGTGGATCCTTATCTCATATCATAAACAAAAACCAGCTCAAAATGGATTACAGACTTCAACATAAGACCTGAAACTATGAAACAACTATAAGTAAACCTGGAGAAGCTCCACAACGCTGGCCGAGCAATGATTATTTTGAATGTGACCCTGAAAGCACAGGCAATAAAAGCAAAAATAGACAAAGGGAATTGCATCAAATGTGAAAGCTTCTGCACAGCAAAGGAAACAATTAACTAAGGGGAGAGATAACACAAATAGGTGAAAATATTTGCAAACCATACATCTGATAAGCAGTTAATATCTAAAATATATAAGAACTCAACTCATTAGCAAGAAAACAAATAACCTGATTTTAAAATGGACAAAGAACCAGAACAGATATTTCTCAAGACATACAAATGTCCAGTGGGTTCATGACAAAAATGTTCAACATCATTACGCGTTAAGGAAAAAGAAACGAAAACCACAATGAGTGATGACCCCACACCTGTTAGAATGGCTATTATCACAAAGATGAAAGGTAACAAGTGCTGGCAAAGATGTGGAGATAAAGGAATCCTGTACTTTGCTGGTGGGAATGTAAATTAGTACTGTTATTATGGAAAATGGTATAAAGATTTGAAAAACTAAAACCAGGCCAGGTGTGGGAACACATGCCTGTAGTCTCAGATACTTGGGAGGCTGAAGTGGGAGGATCGCTTGAGCCTGGGAGTTCAAGGCTGCAGTGAGCCATGATTGTGCCACTGTACTCCAGCCTGGGTGACAGAGCAAAACCCAGTCTTTAAAAACAACAACAAAAAAACCCTACTACCAGCAATCTGACTTCTGGATATACATCCAAAGGAATTGAAATCGATACGTTGAAGGGATATCTACACGCCCATGCTCATTGCAGTATTATTCACAAAAGCCAAGATATGGAATCAAACTAAGCATCTGTCAGTGGATAAATGAATAAAGAAAATGTGATATATCTGGAACACTATTCAGCCATTAAAAAGGAAATTCTGCCATTTGCAACAGCATGGATGGAACTGCAGGACACTATGCTAAGTGAAATAAGCCAGGCACAGAAAGACAAATACTGCACGATTTCACTTACGTGTGGAATCTAAAAAAAATTGAACTCATCGAAGTAGAGAGTAGAGGTGGTTACCACAGGCTGGGGAGGGGAGTGTGGAATGAGGAGTTTTTGGTCAAAGGGTATAAAGTTTCAGTGAGGAGATCTGACACCTATTGCATGGCAGAGTGACTATCGTAAATAAAAGGTATCGTGTATTTCAAAATAGCTGAGCAAATTTCAAATGCCTCACCACAAAAAATAAGTGAGGTGAGAAATATGTTAGCTTGATTTAATCATTCCACATTGTGTGTGTGTGTGTGCGTGCGTGTATATAGATACATAATCTCTCAAAACATGACATTGTACCCCATTAATGTATAAAATTTTGATTTATCAATTAAAATATTAATAAATTAAAAAGCTAATGTATTGATGGATTAATATCATTAAAGATAATATTGAAGAGAAAAAGCATCTATAGAAGAGTATGTTCAGTATGATACCAGATATAGAGAATATGCAAAACAGAGAATGCAAACATTTGTGGAAAAGAATGCATGGGAATAATATACACCGAATTCGGGTAATGGTTACATCAGGAAATGGAAGGGAGTGAGATCATTAAAGATACACAGGGGGTTTTATCTACAGTATTATATTATTATTTTATTTTAGGCAGAGTTTCCCTCTGTTGCTTAGGATGGAGTGCAGCGGCACTATCTCAGCTTGCTGCAGCCTCAACCTCCCCGGCTCAAGTGATCCTCCCACCTCAGCCCCTTGAGTAGCTAGGACCACAGGTATGTACCACCACGCTCAGCTAACTTTTTAATTTTTTTGTAGAGATGGGGTTTCACCATGTTGCCCAGGCTGGTCTCCAACTCTTGAGCTCAAGCAATCCTCCTGCCTCGGCCTCCCGAAGTGCTGGGACTACAGGCGTGAGCCACTGCTCCTGGCCTGTGTTTTATTTCTTTACCTAGGTGGCAAATAGCATGACTACTTATTCCGTTCAGACTTCTGTGCCTAAAGTATTTCATCATTTTAAAAAACACTCTTTCTAGAAACCAATGATTTGAGGAGGGTTGAAGGAGTTAGATATTGTTAGCATATGATTGCCATTTTCAAATATTTGAAGGAACACGTATAAGAAAAAAAGGTATTTTGCTTTGCTAATGCATATGTACAAGCATTTGTTAACTGTAAGCCACACACATATTGCTATCACTGCTTCAGAGGACAGAATGAGGACAAATGGGAAGACTCTACAAGGAGGAAGGTAGATTTGGGCTCAGTATAGAGACATGCTTAACAATCAGAGGCAGCACAGCGTCAGAGATGAGAGCAAGACGGTTTGGAGCCAGCCTGCCTGGGTTCCGGTCTTGGCTCTGCTCTTTGTAGGCAGAATGATTTGGGGCAAATCATTTAACCTCTCTGTGCCTGTTTCCCATTCTGTAAAATGGGAATAATACAGAGTGCCTACCTCAAAGGCTAGAATAAGGATTAAATGCTTATTTGTAAAGTGCCTAGAACAGTGCCTGATACATAACAAATGCTATGTAAGTGTTCATAAAATAAATCTAACAAAGAATCTAGCAAATAAAGAGCTTGTCTCGCAAAGCAGTAAACTATTCAAGGGCTCATGCAAAGGCTGGATAAATCTCTTTTAAGGATGGCGCAGGGGAATCCTTCCCTTCTAGTCTAGAGATGTATGCTTCTTAAACTTCATTATGCACAGAAACCACACAGGGATATTAAAATGCAGATTCTAATTCAGTGAGCCTGAGATAGGGCCTGAGATTCTTTTTTTCTCTTTTTTCTGAGATGGAGTCTCTCTCTGTCGTCCAGGCTGGAGTACAGTGGCGCAATCTCAGCTCACTGCAACCTCCGCCTCCCGGGTTCAAGTGATTCTCCTGCCTCAGCCTCCCGAGTAGCTGGGAATACAGGCGGATGCCACCACACCCGGCTAATTTTTTTTTTTTTTTTTTTGTATTTTTAGTAGAGATGGGGTTTCACCATGTTGGCCAGGCTGGTCTCAATCTCCTGACCTCGTGATCCGCCCACCTCAGCCTCCCAAAGTGCTGGGATTACAGGTGTGAGCCACCACGCCTGGCCTGAGATTTTTTATTTCTAACAAGTGGTGCCAATGCTATGGTTCTCCTGAGGGCTACACTTTAAGTAGCAAAGCTCTAGATGGTTTTAGTCCTACTGTCATACATCACAATTTCAAAGATGCTTAGTTTTTTATTTTATTTTATTTTATTTTATTTTTTTTTTTTGAGACCAAGTCTCACTCGCTCAAGCTAGAGTGCAGTGGCCCAATCTCGCTCACTGCAACCTCTGCCTCCCAAGTTCAAGCAATTCTCCTGCCTCAGCCTCCCGAGTAGCTGGGATTACAGGCACCCGCCACCACACCCAGCTAATTTTTTTCCATTTTTAGTAGAGATGGGGTTTCACCATGTTTGCAAGACTGGTCTCAAACTCCTGACCTCAGGTGATCTGCCCACCTCAGCCTCCCAAAGTGCTGGGATTATAGATGTGAGCCACCATGCCCAGCCTCACAGATGCTTAGTTTTTATCTCTGATGAATCAATTTGCAGCAAATTCTAAATATAGTTCTCTTTCAAAACCAACTTTTGGCCGCTTAATCAACCAATAATAGTTTGACTACTAAAATAACTAAGTTTTTATTGTTGTTGTTTTGTTTTTTGTTTTTTAAGAGATGGGGTTTTTCCATGTTGCCAGGGCTGCTGGCTTGAATTCCGGGACTCAAGCGATCCTCCTACCTCAGCCTCCCAAAGTGCAGGGATTATAGGCGTGAGCCACTGTGCCTGGCCTAGGACTAAGAATTTATAGGAGGTTTGGGGTGATGTTTTATATAAACATATATATTTCCATAATGCACATACTTTTTTTTTTTTTTTTAAAGAGATGGAGTCTTGCCCTGTCACCCAGGCTGGAGTGCAGAGGATCAATCATAGCTCACCATAGACTCTAACTCCTGTCCCCAAACAATCCTTCCACCTCAGCCACCATAATTGCTGGAATTATTAATACAAGAGGCAGCCAGTGAGTCCAGCAATAATTACAATTTTTATATTAAATTCAGACTTTTGTCATTTGGATTTTCTTAAAGCAGAAACATCTATATGAGAAATAAAAATAGTAAAGTATAAAGGAGGCAGTTCCTGCACTGTTTGGGAATCTACATCAGAGTCTGCATTTGATATAATAGAGAAGAGAATGCCACTCTAGATTCCCAAGCAAGGAAGTGAGAGAAGAAAAACCATGTTTGGGAGCAGGATAAATTGGAAAGGAGAATATCGAGGCTCGAAGTGAACACACAAAATACTGAGCTGATAATTTTGTTCAAGTGTGGAGGTACGGTTCCGAGAGCTGCTCATGAGGAAGACCAGTGGGATTCACATTTTCGAAGACACTAATTCAACAATAAGCTGAAGAGGCAAATGAGACTTCGGTGGACTCTCGTGAATCATACTGGGCTCCAGCGGGCGTCTCAACCATTTGATGTAGACACAACTGGGCCTCCAGGTACAATTTGAAATATGAGTATGTTCTGAGACAGATCTTTAACACTGTGATCCAGAACAGAAACCCAGAGAGGCTTGCTACTTGGGGATGGTTGATGTGAATTCGGTGATTTGGTCTAAATTATACTCCATGCTTTCTTTCCTTCAGGAAATCTTCATTGATCATAGTTGACTTAGAACCATGGGGACCCCAGAGTTTTTCTAGGCCTGGCTGTATACAGGCATTGAATCTTGTGGCTAGTATGTACCTACTGTTTTGCGGCTTTGGCCACAAAGTGGTTCATGGTTATTCAACATAAAGCTATCAAAGGCTGGGCCTGGTGGCTGATGCTTGTAATCCCAGCACTTTAAGGGGCCAGGGTGGGAGGGTCCCTTGAGCCCAGGAGGTCAAGACCAGCATGGGCAGCATAGTGAGACCTCATCTCTACTTTAAAAGAAAAAAAAAATGCCTGTATTTTCATGCGTGTAGTCTCGGCTGCTTGTAAATGCACATGCCTGTAGTCTCAGCTACTCGGGGAGGATCACTGAGTTGGAGGCTGCAGTGAGCTGTGATTGCGCCACCGACAGCACTCCAGCCTGGGCAACAAAGCAAGGCCCTGTCTCAAAAGCAATGTTAAGCTACTGGAACCAACTTCTCCTGCTGCCTCTAGGAGCACAATTTGCAAGTATCCTTAGATCTAAAATAGCCACTGAGTGGAGAGAAAATAAAGAGGCAGTGAACAGTATATTTTATTTCTTTGTTCCTCTACTTGTCTAGGTCAAAGTGGAGAGTTTCCTGGTCTATATATTTTTAAAGTAGGGCATAAAAGAAGTCAGGGACAGACAGGAGAAATAGGGATTCGAGCAGATAATTCTAGAGTTTTCTTTACAATTGGGTTACTTTTTTTTTTTTTTTTTTTTTTGAGACGGAGTTTCGCTCTGTTGCCTAGGCTGGAGTGCAGTGGAGCGATCTCGGCTCACTGCAAGCTCTGCCTCCCGGGTTCACACCATTCTTCTACCTCAGCCTCCCGAGTAGCTGGGACTACTGGTGCCTGCCACCACGCCCAGCTAATTTTTTTTTTTTTTTTTTTGTATTTTTAGTAGAGATGAGGTCTCACTGTGTTAGCCAGGATGGTCTAGATCTCCCGACCTCGTGATCCGCCTGCTTCAGCCTCCGAAAATGCTGGGATTATAGGCGTGAGCCACCGCGCCCGGCCAAAATTGGGTTACTTTTACCAGTTTGTTTTTACTCACCACCACTGCACAGAGATTGTATTTAGGATATTTCCGGAAAATTGGGCAAATATAAGGAGTGAGGTCCAAATTAGTGAGTGGGTAATGAATATCCGTTCTCAGCTTCCTTTTCGTTGTACCCTGAATGTCAAACCTGCAGGGATAATGTGTAAAATACAAAGTAAGCTTGTGAACCACTCATTTGTCTACATGACAAATTCCAAGTATCTTAAAAGTAATTTCTTGGCTGGGCACAGTGGCTCATGCCTGTAATCCCACAATGTTGGGAGGCCAAGGCAGGCATATCCCTTGAGCCTAGGAGTTTGAGATCAGCCTGAGTAACAAGGCAAAACCCTGTCTCTACATAGAATTCTCACCTGTAGTCCCAGCTACTCAGGAGGCTAAGGTAGGAGGATCACCTGAGCATAGGGAGGCTGAGGGAGTCATGATCGAGCCACTGCACTCCAGCCTGGGTGATGGAGTGAGACCCTATCTCTAAAAAAAAGTAATCTCTGGCCTGGTGTGGTGGCTCACGCCTGAAATCTTAGCACTTTGGGAGGCTGAAGTAGGTGGATCACTTGAGGTCAGGAGTTAGAACCAGTCTGGCCAACATGGTGAAACCTCGTCTCTACTGAAAATGCGAAAAAATTAGCCGGGCATGATGGTGGATGCCTGTAATCCCAGGTACTCAGGAGGCTGAGGTCGGAGAATCACTTGAACCTGGGAGGTGGAGGTTACAGTGAGCTGAGATCACACCACTGCACTCCAGCCTGGGCGACAGAGCGAGACTCCATCTCAAAAAAAAAAAAAAAAGTAATTTCTTGGAAAGATTATTTGGTACAGACTTATAAATTACTTTTCTCTTATCTATTTAAATACCACATCCACAAACCTCACCAAAATGAGACTGGAAGTTGAATCAGGGAGTGAGATAGTAAAGATTCAAGCTAAACTTGAATCTAGTAGGGCAAAAAGAAAGGGATAACCAAGGCTCTCAGCATTGGGGAAGTGGAAACCACATTGATAATTCCTGAGGCTTTTGCTCCAACTGAACCTGTTTATTCTAACCAAGCTGACTCAGCTTTTCCTTATCTTGATTTCGGCACAGGTAGTCTTGGCAATGTTGTTTTCAAGCTCTGAGGTTTTTTTTTTAACGTTTTAATATAATGTTTTAATAAGAACATTTTGTGAAAATCTTTCACATTCTGTATTGTTACATAGATCCTAAGTTTGTAAATCTAGGCTCACATCAGTTACTCAGAAGCTTTAAAAAAAAAAAATTATGTTCATTTTGGAAAAATGGCTGATGTAGGTCTGAGGCTGGGAAATTACTGAGATCGAGACATTCTTGTGCCAGAAAGCAAAATACCCTGTTTTCAAAAAACTAAGGGAATGCCATGTGATCCAGCAATTCTATACCTGGGTATCACCCCAAGAGAAATGAAGACTTAGGCCCACATAACAAGCTATCTGCTAGTGTTTGTAGAAGCTGTATTCCTAACTACTCAAAACTGTAAACAACCCAAATGTCCATCAACTGGTGGAGACGTGCAACTGTGGTACACTCACAAAAAGGAATAGCACACAGCAGTAAAAAAGGGACCACTAATGCATGCAACAACACGTATTTCAAAAGAATCATGCTAAGTGAAAGAAAAACTAAAAGCTACATACAGTATGACATAGCACATTCTGAAAAACACAAAATTATAAGGTTGGGAATCAGATGAGCAATTTCTATAGGCTTAGGGTCGGGAAGGACAGTGATTAGTTGGGAGCATGAGAGAACTTTTTGAGGTGATGGAAATGGTTTATATGTTGGTTGTAATGGCGACATGACTGCATGCATTTGTCAGAATTCACAGAACTGTGCACTAAAAATGATACTTTTTTTTGTAAGCATACCCTAATAAACTCATGGGACCCCAGGAGCTAACTTGAAGGGGCTCCCACTGGCCAATTTTGAACAGTTTGAACACCGAAAGCAATGATGAGAGACGTCTAGTTTTCAGTTCTACACATAAGGACACTTGGAAGTCACCGTTCTGTCCTAACAAGTTAAAAGCTAAATAAAACTTTTGGTTATTTTCCTTCGGGAAGGAAAGAATTAACCGAAAGGAAAATAAACAGCTCTTCGTAGAGCTGAAAGAGCGGTGAGGTCACAGGACAAACCACTGCCCCCAAAATTGGAAACACAGACCAGCAAACACAGAGAATCACAAACTTACCAGAGCCAACACTGCCGAGCAGAAACCTCTGAGGGAACAGGTCTGCGTAGGAAAACCTGGACTGTAATTGACTAATTTGCTAGAGGCTCAGTGAAGAGTCTGAGAGTTAAAAACTCCAAAGAATCCAGTCACGGGGGGCCCCTACTTCGTGAGTTTTCCCTCCAGGAGCCCAACCACACTCGCACGGTAAGTATTAGAGACAACTCTCCTCATGGTTCTGGCAGGAGGAAGAAGGGAAAGGAACCATTCTGGAATACACTGGCGCACCCGGCTCTTCACGCCCGCCCACAGGAGAAACTGATCAACCAGAGCCTAACCTGCTGGGGTTTTATCAGAGCTTAACTGACCTGGGGGGAGGAAAACACCTAACTCCAGCCCACGCATAACCATCCTGTTCCACCGAAGCAGGTGTGAAGGGACTGAGGCGCACTTGTGAAGTTCGTAGTCTGGAGGCTTAAGTTCATTAGAAGACCGAGACCCACTCATAGGATTATACAGCGCTTCCCCTGCCCCTCCGCCTTACCACCACATCATCAAGGTCTGTTTACGTCAGTTTCTCTTACCCAGTTCATCATAACTGGCTATCAGGAAAAAATTACAAGGCATACTAAAAGGCGAAAAACACAGTTTGAAGAGACAGTTAAGTATCAGAACCAGATAGGGCAGGGGTGTGGGAATTACCAGACTGAGAATTTAAAACTGATGAACATACTAAGGGTTCTAATGAATAAAGTAGACAGCATGCAAGAACAGATGGTCAATGTAAGCAGAGACCTGGAAATCCTAAGAATGAACTGAAAGAAATGCTAGAGGTATCCTTGTTAGTATAGTGGTTAGTTTTTGTTTTTGTTTTTGTTTTTTTAACTGCTAGAGGAAAAAAACACTAACACGTGAAGAAAGCCTCTGATGGGCTTATTAGTAGACTGCACACAGCTGAAGAAAGAATCTCTGAGCTTGAGGAACCTCAGCAGAAATCTTTAAAACTGAAAAGAAGAAAGAAAAAGACTGGCTGGGCACGGTGGCTCACGCCTGTATCCCAGCACTTTGGGAGGCCAAGGTGGAAGAATCGCCTGAGCCCAGGAGTTCCAGACCAGCCTGGGCAACAAAGTAAGAGCCCCTGCCCCCGTCCCTGGATCTCTACTAAAAAAAAAAAAGAAAGAAAGAAAGAAAATAGACTTAAAAAAAAAAAAAAGCACAACAATATCCAAGGACTGTGGGACAACTACGAAGATGTAACATCTGTATAATGGAAATACCAAAAGGAAAAGAAAGAGAAAAGAACAGAAAAAATATTTGAAATAGTAATGACTGAGAATTTTCCCAGATTAATGCCATACACCAAACCACAGATTCAGGAAGCTCAGAGAACACCAAGAAAGATAAATACCAGAAAAATGACACCTAGGCATTTCATTTTCAAACTGCAGAATATCAAAGATAAGGAAAAAAATCCCAAAAGAAGCCAGATTGGGGGCAGAAAGCACACCTATAGAGGAGCAGACATAAGAATTACATCTAACTTCTCAGAAACCATGCAAACAAGAAGAAAGTGGAATAAAATACTGAAAGTGTTAAAAGGGAGGAAAACCACCAACCTAGAATTCTGTACCCTGTAACATTAACCTTCAAACGTGAAGGGAAATAAAGACGTCATTGGACAAAGAAACATTAAGGGAATTTTTTGCCAGTAGACCTGCCTTGCAAGAAATGTTAAAAGAGGCTGGGCATGGTGGCTCATGCCTGTAATCACAGCTACTCTGGGAAGCCAAGGCAGGTGGATCACTTGAGGTAGGGAGTTCAAAACCACCTGGCAACATGGTGAAACCCTGTCTCTACCAAAAATACAAAATTAGCCTGGCATGGTGGTGCAGGTCTGTAATCTCAGCTACTCGGGAGGCTGAGGCAGGAGAATCGCTTGAACCCGTGAGGCAGAGGTTGCAGTGAGCCGAGATCATGCCACTGCCTTCCAGGCTGGGCAACAGAGTAAGACTCCATCTCAAAAAAAAAAAAATGTTAAAAGAAATCCTTTACAGAGAAGGAAAATGATATAGGTCAAACGCTTGGATCGACATAAAGAAAGAGCACTGAAGAAGGAATAAGTGAGGGTAAAATAAAAACTTTTTTCTTATTATTAATTGATCTAACATAACAGTTTATTCAAAACAATAATAGAGACAATATATTCAATTATGTATGCTTATGTATATATCATATATATTCTTGTGTATCTTTATATATAAGTGAAATGAATGACAGCAGTGATACAAGGAAAGCAGTATGGTGTTATTTGAAAGTGGACATGGATTAGTCGTAAATGTATATTGCAAACTCTTTTGTTTTGAGACGGAGTCTCGCTCTGTCGCCCAGGCTGGAGTGCAGTGGCTGGATCTCAGCTCACTGCAAGCTCCGCCTCCCAGGTTCGCGCCATTCTCCTGCCTCAGCCTCCCGAGTAGCTGGGACTACAGGCGCCCGCCACCTCGCCCAGCTAGTTTTTTTGTATTTTTTAGTAGAGATGGGGTTTCACCGTGTTAGCCAGGATGGTCTCGATCTCCTGACCTCGTGATCCACCTGTCTCGGCCTCCCAAAGTGCTGGGATTACAGGCTTGAGCCACCGCGCCCGGCCGTATATTGCAAACTCTAAGGCAACCACTAAAAAATGTTTTTAAAAGTATAGCTTATATGGTAATAAAGGAGAGAAAATGGAGTCATATAAGATGCTCAATTAAAACCACAAAAAGCAGGAAAAGAGTGGTAGATAAAAACAGGAACACAAAGAACAAGGGCAACAAATAGAAGGCAGTAACAAGTACAACAGATATTTAACCCAACAGCATCAATGATCACTTTGAATGTCAGTGGTCTATATACATTAATTAAAACACAGATTGTCACAGTGAATCAAAAACAAAATTCAACTATATACTGTGTACAAGAAACATACTTGAAATATAAAGACACATAGAGACTAAAGTAAACAGATGGAGGAAAACAAACCATCCTACCACTAAGAAAGTGGGAGTAGCTATATTAACTTCAGACAGAGCAGTCTTCAAAACAAAAAAAGTGATTGAGGATAAAAAGGGCCATATATAATGATAAAGGGATCCATTTTTCAAGAAGACATAGAAATTCTTAACATACATGCACTTAACAACAAAGGGTCAAAATACATGAGGAAAAACTGGCTGGGCACCGTGGCTCATGTCTGTAATCCCAGCACATTGGGAGGCCGAGGTGGGCGGGCCACTTGAGGTCAGGAGTTTGAGCCCAGCCTGGCCAACATGGCTAAACCCTGTCTCTACTAAAAATACAAAAACTAGGCAGATGTGGTGGCACGCACCTGTAATCCCAGCTACTCGGGAGGCTGGGACATGAGAATTGCTTAAACCCAGGAGGCAGAGTTTGCAGTGAGCCGAGACTGCACCACTGCACTCCAGCCTGGGCAACAGGGCGAAACTCTGTCTCACAAACACACACACACACGCGCACACACACACACACACAAAGGAAAAACTGATAGAACTGCAAGGAGAAATAGATAAATCCACTTTTATTGTTGGAGATATTAACACACCTCTGTCAGAAATGGACAGATCCAGGCTGGGCGCGGTGGCTCATGCCTGTAATCCCAGCACTTTGGGAGGCCAAGGCGGGCGGATCACAAGGTCAGGAGATCGAGACCATCCTAGCTACGCGGGGGATCCCTGTCTCTACTAAAAATAGCCGGGCGAGGTGGCGGGCACCTTTGTTCCAGCTACTTGGGAGGCTGAGGCAGGAGAATGGTGTGAACCCGGGAGGCGGAGCTTGCAGTGAGCCGAGACCGTGTCACTGCACTCCAGCCTGGGTGACAGAGCAAGACTCCGTCTCAAACAAAAATTTTTAAATAAAAAAAATCACAATACCATTCACATTAGCACCCTCAAAAATGAAATACTTAGTTATAAAATTAACAAAATATGTACAAGACCTATAGAAGGAAAACTAGAAAATTCTCATGAAAGAAATCCGAGAAGAACCTAAATAAACAGAGATATATTCTATATTCATGGATAAGAAGCTTCAATATTGTCAAGATGTCAGTTCTTCCCAATTTGATCTGTAAATACAATGTAATCCCAATCAAAATCCCAATAACTTATTTTGTGGATATTGACAAAATGATTCTAAAGTTTATGGGATGAGGTAAAAGATCCAGAGTAGCCAAAACTATACTGAAGGAAAACATAATTGGACTGACATTACCAAACTTCAAAACTTATTTTAAAACCAGAATAATCAAGACAGTGTGGTATTGCTGAAAAAAAAAAAAATTAGAAAAAGAATGGTATAGACAAGAGAGCTGAGAAATGGACCCACAAAGATATGATCAACTGATCATTGACAAAGGAACAAAGGTAATACAATGGAGAAAAGATAACGTTTTTCAACAAATGGTGCTGGGACAACTGGATATCTACATGAAAAAAAAAAAAGAAGAAGAAGAATCCACACACAAACCTTACACCCTTCACAAAAATTAACTCAAAATGGATCACAGACCAAAACGTAAAACAGAAAGCTACAAAACTCCTGGAAGATAACACTGGAGAAGATCTAGATAATCTTGTGTTTGGCAATGACTTTTTAGCTACAACACCAAAGGCCTCCTTTACAAAAGAATTGATAAGCTGGACTCCATTAAAGTCAAAATTTTCTGCTCTACAAAACTGTCAAGACAATAAAAAACAAGCCATGGACTAAAAAAAACAAAACAACAACAACAACAAAAAAACAAAAAACCACATCTGGTAAAGAACTGCTATTGAAAATATACAAGAAATTTGGCTAGGCACAGTGGCTCATGCCTATAATCCAAGCACTTTGGGAGACCGAGGTGGGCAGATCATTCAGATCACCTGAGCTCAGGAGTTCGAGACCTGCCTGAGCAACATGGTGAAAACCTGTCTCTACCAAAAAAAGTAAGAATTAGCCAGACATGCTGGCAGGTGCCTGTAGTCCCAGCTACTCTGGAGGCTGAGGCAGGAGAATGGCTTGAACCAGAGAAGTGGAGACTGCAAGAACTGAGATTGCACCACTGCACTCCAGTCTGTGTGACAAAGCAAGAGACTGAAAAAAAGAAGGGAGGGGAGGGGAGGGGAGGGGAGGGGAGGGGAGGGGAGGGGAGGGGAGGGAAGGGAAGGGAAGGGAAGGGAAGGGAAGGGAAGGGAAGGGAAGGGAAATCTTAAAACTCAACAATTAGAAAACCAACAAGTTGGCCAGGCGCAGTGGCTCACACCTGTAATCCCAGAACTCTGGGAGACCGAGGCGGGCGGATCATGAGGTCAAGAGATTAGACCATCCTGGCCAACATGGTGAAACCCCATGTCTACTAAAAATACAAAAAAAAAATTAGTTGTGCATGGTGGCATGCACCTGTAGTCCCAGCTACTAGGGAGGCTGAGGCAGGAGAATAGCTTGAACTCGGGAGGTGGAGGTTGCAGTGAGCCGAGATCACATCACTGCACTCCAGCTGGCAACAGAGTGAGACTCCATCTCAAAAAGAAGAAAGAAAGAAGGAAGGAAGGGAAGGAAGGGAAGGAAGGGAAGGAAGGGAAGGAAGGGAAGGAAGGGAAGGAAGGGAAGGAAGGGAAGGAAGGGAAGGAAGGGAAGGAAGGGAAGGAAGGGAAGGAAGGGAAGGAAGGGAAGGAAGGGAAGGAAGGGAAGGAAGGGAAGGAAGGGAAGGAGGGAAGGAGGGAAGGAGGGAAGGAAGGAAGGAAGGAAGGAAGGAAGGAAGGAAGGAAGGAAGGAAGGAAGGAAGGAAGGAAGGAAGGAAGGAAAGAAAGAAAGAAAGAAAGAAAGAAAGAAAGAAAGAAAGAAAGAAAGAAAGAAAGAAAGAAAGAAAGAAAGAAAAGAGAGAAAGAAAACCAAAACCAACAACCCAATTTTTAAAATACACCAAAGACCTTGACAGACCATCACTGAAGTATCTTACCAGGGACTGGCGGGGCAGGAATGTGGAGTTACTAAAGGTTACAGAGTTTCTGTTTGGGTGATGAAGAAGTTTTAGAAACAGTGATGATTGTTGCACAACATTGTGAATAATGAATGCCAATGAATTGTATGATTAGAATTGCTAAAATGGCAAAGTTTTATGTTATGCTGTATGTATTTTATCACAATTTAAAAACAATAATGTAATATACCAAATATCATTGAACTGTATACTCTAAATGGGCCAATTATTGGCGTGTGAATTACATCTCTAGAAAGCTGTTCGAAAATACGTGCCCACAAAATGTAAAAATCCATACCTTTTAAGGTGAAAAATAATTATTTTGGGTGCCTTGGAAATACCAGCCCTCACGGCAGTTTCTTGCTTGGTTTCACAAAAGGAGCAGTGAATTTGGTTGTTCCAGGTCAGTGTGTCTTGTTGAAAAAAACACTGGAGACAGTCCTGTTCAGGAAAAAAAGGATTTGGTGACCAAATTGGATCAACTGCGACCTGCACTCTCTGTTTCTATTGGAATTTTGCAAATGCCGAGGAAATGTAATTCTCAGTGCTTTTCTCAAAGTCAACAAGTCCAGAAGATAACAGTCTCACTAGTTGCAGCCAGATACCTGTAAAATCCACCTAGAAGGTGTTTCTTTCTTGTTACTGAGATGGATTTGAGTGCCTACCTCACTTATAATCTATAAATCAGTTTTTTGGGTTTTTTGTTTTCTTTTTTTTTGAGATGGAGTCTCGCTCTGTTGCACAGGCTGGAGTGGCATCGACTCACTGCAACCTCCACCTCACAGTTCAAGTGATTCTCCTGCCTCAGCTTCCTAAGGAGCTGGGACTACAGGCGCGCACCACCAAGCCCAGCTAATCTTTGTATTTTTAGTAGAAAGGGGGTGATCTGCCTACCTCGGCCTCCCAAAGTGCTGGGATTACAGGCGTGAGCCACCACACCCAGCCTATAAATCAGCATTTTAACTTTTCTTTTTCCTGAATAATAGTGATTTTGCAATTTTTATTTATTTATTTGTTATTTTATTTATTTATTTATTTTTTCGAGAGGGAGTCTCGCTCTGTCACCAGGCTGGAGTGCAGTGGCACAATCTTGGCTCACTGCAACCTCCGCCTCCTGGGTTCAAGCGATTCTCCTGCCTCAGCCTCCAAGTAGCCAGGACTACAGGCGCATGCCACCATGCCCAGCTAATTTCTGTATTTTTAGTAGAGATGGGGTTTCACCATGTTGGCCAAGATGGTCTCGATCTCTTGACCTCGTGATCCGCCTGCCTTGGCCTCTCAAAGTGCTGGGATTACAGGCTTGAGCCTGTAATGGCTCAAGCAACTTTGCAATTTTCACCAGTGAAATCAGGCAGCTGCTTTATGCTATTCATCTCATTGCTAAAATGATCTGGTGACAAAAATGACTTTCAGGGTTTGGGGGTGGCCTATGATAAAGATAGCAGAACAGGGAAAAATTAGACCCCATATCCATAGGAGAGATCCTCAATGTGGCCAGGTCCTTGGTTCTGCAAACCACTAACTGGAAGAAGAAGATGAGCACAGATTTTGTTTGCAGAGGACCCACTGGCACCTTACTTGGGTGTTTGGAATTTCTTTCCAACAATCTTTAGCAGTTTGAGCTGAGAAACAAAGCCCAGTGCTGAATAAGTAATAGGATTCTATTCTCCAATTCTGGTAGGTAAAACTTTTAGCAATAAAATGTGCTTTCATAATTTAGGAAGAAAAAAATATAAATTTATATAATTCTGCAAGAAAACTTATTGCTGTCTGCCCCTTGTTTGCTCCTTATCGCTGGCTGCCTTCTACTGCCACTCACCCCATGCCCACATCCCCAGTTACAGATTAACTTTTGGCATTGTGGCGAAGAAAATTTGAGAGGTAAACCAAGGCACTAGATTCCATTCTGTCTTTCCAAAACATTTCACAGCTTTAGTCCAAAATATAAGAGCGCGAGACTGAGAGTTTAGAATGTTTTATATCTAGTTCCAAGTCTGGGCCTTACAGACCTCTGGGGTAAGGGAGGGTCACAAATTTTTTCTAGAAATTACAAATTTCTTTTATGCACAAATCTATCTCAATAGACTGAATAAACCCCACTATATTTCCAATTTTACAATCAGGCTATTTCATTGAGTACATTTAAAAATATGATTGAATTCCTAGTAACTTTTGACCAGTATGTCCCTAAAAAAAAAATTCTGTCATCATGGACTTCCTCTTTCATTTATTTATTTATTTATTTATTTATTTATTTACTTATTTGAGACGGAGACTCACTCTGTCGCCCAGGCTAGAGTGCAGTGGTGCGATCTTGGCTCACTACAACCTCCACCTCCCGGCTTCAAGCGATTCTCATGGCTCAGTCTCCCAAGTAGCTGGGATTACAGGTGCCCGCCATCATGCCCAACTAATTTTTGTATTTTTAGTAGAGACAGGGTTTCACCATGTTGGCCAGGCTGGTCTTGAACTCCTGACCTCAGGTGATCCGCCTGCCTCGGCCAAAAGTGCTAGGATTACAGGCATGAGCCACTCGCCCAGCCTATTTCTTTTAAAATTAAAGTTATAAAGCTGCCTCTCATACTAAACAAATGTAGGAAATAGCCCTGAGAAAATCCAGGCTGAGAGTATAGCAAGACAAAGTGTCCAGGAATACCGCATTCCTACCTGAAGGGAGCATTCATATTCGGATGGAATGGGGAGTGAGAGGACAGTGAAGACTTCGTTCTTGTAGGTGCATTTCTCACACTTTAAACACACGATGCTATAATTGAGCTGCCCTTCAAACAGCTGGGTGATGACGGATGTCTCAGTGGTAATCCACTTCCTGCAGCATCTCTGAGCAGAACCTTTCTCGTGTGATCTTCTCCGGGGGTAGTGGTACTGAATCAAGGAGCAAATTTCACCCAGATTAATTACTGGTTATTTAAAAAAGACTGTGGCAACATGGTGAGATCCCATCTCTACAAAGAAAAAAAAAATGAGCTAGGTGTGGTAGCACACATCTATGGTGACAGCTACTTAGGAGGCTGAGGTTGGAGGATCAGTTGAGCCCAGGAGTTCGAGACTGCAGTGAGCCGTGTTAGCACTACTGCACTCCAGCCTGGGTGACAGAGTGAGACCATGTTTCAAAAAAAAAAAAGTTTTCAATGACATGACTGCTTTTTTTTCTATCAGAATGATACATTGCTACCAGAAACCACTTAGTTTTGGATTCAGACAATAAAGTAAGATATCCTTGAAAGTATATATATCATGTGTAATTTCTGATAATTCAGATATTTTCCCTTTAGGTGAAACAGAGGAGTGATGACACCCTAACTCTGGTAAAACATATACCCATGGCCCCATAAGTTACCAGCCTTGGGAGCTAGTTTTTCCTGGGAAGGGGGTAAGTAAGCTAAATTAGCATTAGGTCACTCAAGCAGATCTAAAGGTAAAATATTAAGAAATCCAATCTTTCCTGTCTCCAGTCCCTCCAGGTTAAATTCTGTAGCCTTTTCTCCTTTAACTTCTAGAAAACACTTTTTTAAAAGAGCAAATCTTGGCCAGGCATGGTGGCTCACGTCTGTAATGGTGGTGCTTTGGGAGGCTGAGTCGGGAGGATCACGTGAGACAAGGAGTTTGAGATCAGATTGGGCAACATAGCAAAATCCTGTCTCTACAGGGTTAATTTTTTAAAAAAAAGATAAGAGAGCAAATCTGAAATTCCTAAGGCAGCCTGGCAGAACTAGCCTTGTGGCCTGGTTTGGATCTAGCTCATACTCAGCAACAGCGTTTCTGGGGCACACCCTGAGTTTTCAGTGATTGAAGAGCCTCAGTAGAATATACATTTTGAAGATGCGTTAGCTCCACAGCTGGCTCTAATTTGGGGCTGTGCTCACCATTCCACTTCTGCTTGCTTGTTTCGTCACACTCTGCTGCCAAAGTATTCCACCCTGACAGTAACTTCATTCCCCTAATTCCTAGTCTGATCTTGGGAAACAGAATGCTATTTGTTTCAGATTGGCTGTAGAAGAGGACATGAGGGATTTTTACTGCCCATTCGCCTCTTCTCTTTAAAAAGTGCTGCCATGAATACGTTTTTTTTTTCTTTCTTTTCATTGTTGGTTTTTTTTCGTTGTTGTTTTGAGACGGAGTCTCACTCCGTCACCCAGGCTGGAGTGCAGTGGCGAGATCTCAGCTCACTGCAACCTCCACCTTCTGAGTTTAAGCAATTCTCCTACCTCAGCCTCCCGAGTAGCTGGGACTACAGGCGCCCGCCAACATGCCCGGCTAATTTTTGTATTTTTAGTAGAGATGGGGTTTCACCATGTTAGCCAGGATGGTCTCGAACTCCTGACCTCAAGTGATCCACCCGCCTCCGCCTCCCAAAATGCTGGGATTACAGGTGTCAACCACAGCACCCGGCCATGAATTTTTTTTATTACTCTAAATGAAAAACGGAACTGAGGCCTGCCAATGAGAACAATTAATAGCTATAGTTTGCAATCTCGATGCTAACCATTCCCTGGGTATTAGAGGTGCAGTGAGGTAACATTAGCAGAAGGACATTACATAAAGTCAAGGACACATTTTCAGAGAATGTGGGTCTCAGACCAAGACTAAGGGCAGTGAGTTTTGTAAATAAAGGCAAAACCTCTAGAGTAACTGATGACTTCATGTTTAATGAAACGTATGTCCTAATTCGGTGATGAACTCAGGTTAGGCGTGTTTGGTACGAGGATGAAATTTTGTAGTGCGTAGATCTGTTGCTTAATCTAATATCAAGCTTAATATTTTCATGGATTTGTAGGTCCCAAGAAAATGTAAGCTATAAAATTCTATATTTCTCATGAGGAATATATTTTGCACTTTTAAAAACTAGTCCATGCAGCCTTTATTTCCAAAGAAAAGTAGACTAGTGTTTCCCACGCCTGGCTGACCACTGGAAATGCCAAGTAAGCTTTCCCCAAAGACGTTCTAATTCATTACCCTTGGAGTATGTGCCTTAACATCTGTGCTGTAAAATCTTCCCAGGTGATTCTGATGACAAGTAAGTTTGGTAAATACAGCTACACATTGAAATACTAACTTGGATGTTCTCCATGGGACACCTACCACAGTGCTTGGCACAAAGTAGACAATATTAACTGAACAAGCAAAAGAAGGAAAAATGGAAGTTGCTGATAAAGGTGCAGAACTATCCTATTTCAAGGTCATTAATTCTACTTACCTTTTTTAGAGCTTCATGAAGTTCATTTAGGACATAAATCAAGAATTCCTGAGCATCTTGTTGCGTCTTTTTCGTAAATGCTGGGTAGAGGTTGCCAAGAGCTGACCGGAATATTTCTGGTGAGACACAGTCTGAGTCTCCCAGCCACATGTCTGTCATCAGGTAGGCAAAAGCAGTGGCAACCTCACTGCAATCGCTTGGAAGAAGAAAGGGATATGTTTCTGGCTGATTTAATGAAAAGAAGGCACTTCATCACCCAAGCCTGGGAAATTAGTCTCAAAATGGAAGAGCGTGGTGTCTCATGCCTGTAACCCCAGCACTTTGGGAGGCCAATGCAGGAGGATCGCTTGAGCCCCCAGAAGGTCGAGGCTGCGGTGAGCTGTGATCATACCACTACTTCACCCCAGTCTGGGTGACAGAACAAGACTCTGTCTAAAAGAAAAAAAAAGGAGGCCAGGCTCAGAGGCTCATGCCTGAAATTCCAGCACTTTGCGGGGCCGAGGTGGTGGGTTGGGAGAGGTGGATCACTTGAGGTCAGGAGTTTAAGACCAGCCTGTCCAACATGGTGAAACCCCCTCTCTACTAAAAATACAAAAAAATACAAAAAAAAATAGACAGGCATGGTGGTGCGTGCCTGTAATCCCAGCTACTCAGGAGGCTGAGGCAGGAGAGTCACTTGAACCTGAGGAGCAGAGGTGGCAGGGAGCCAAGATCGTTCCACTGCACTCCAGCCTGGGCAACAGAACGAGACCCTGTCTCAACAACAACAAAAATTTAAAAAATAAAAATAAAAATAAAGGAGCTGCATTCATTTCTTGGTTGCCCTTCCCACTTTTACTTACTCTCGCATGTTATCTGGGAAGCTACAACCTCTACTGACTTGTTTGTTTAATCCCTTAATAGGGATTCCAGAGTTCCTTCTCTAACCTCACCTGTGGGGAAGTGGGGGTGGGAGCTGGGCTGCAGGGAATGCAAATGGGCTTACTTTTGAAGAGCAGTGATATACTTCCCGGAGAGGAAGTATTCCACCAGCGGCGAGATGCTGCAGAGACACTGTAAGATGGCATTCATGTAGCATGTGTTGCCCAAGTTCCGCAAGCCAGTGACGCCCTGAGAACAGGGCTGGCTCCCATCAGCCTCCTTAACTGGAAGGGTATCATAGTAATCTGTGCACTCTGCACTGTGTTGGTGCCACATGGAAAGAAAGGGTTTTGAGAGAACAAAATAAGTACAAATGACAATAAGCCTCTCAATATTGTGAAATAAAGAAGAGTTCTTAATAAGACTTCCTCCAAATGCATTCCCCACCAAGGACAGGAAGTATGGGAACTTGGAGTCTAAAATTACAGCATGGCAGAGCATAGTGGCTCACACCCGTAATCCCAGCCCTTTGGGAGGCCGAGGTGGGAGGACTGCCTGAGGCCAGGAGTTTGAGACCAGCCAGGGTAACATAGTGAGATCTTGTCTCTATTACATAAATTAAATTAAATTAAATTAAAAACAAAATTACATTACTTAGAACAGAACTGTGAACAAGTGCCTGAAGCCAAATAAGACAGATAGAAATTTCTTTCTAAAACCAAAGCAAGACAACCGACAACTTGCTGGACAAGTAATTAAATTATTATTATTATTATTAAAAGTTAATAAAACAATAGCTATCAGGTAGTGAGCCTGGCACTATTTAAGTACTTAACATGCATTTTCCCATTAAATCTCTCAACAATTGTGTAAGGCAGGAACAATTATTTTTACATCCCATTTTACAGATGAGATGTCAGGTTTGAAGTGATTTAGCCATTTACTCGCGGGGTGTGTGGTGGTATGTAGAGAAAAGGAATACCTGGCTATCATCTGTTTGCCTCCCTCCCTCTCTCCCAATATATCTATCCATTGAGATATTTGGATTTATATATATTAAGATTGCCTATATATGTGATTTATATATGTGTGTATTTGTGTATATATGTATATATAGCATATATATCGAAAGCATAACATATACACATATTAAGAGCATGCATATAGATATCTTAAGAGCACACATATATGTATATATGTATATAGCTATATACATATAAATACGCACACACATATATACATGGAAAGGAGAAAGCACACAGACTTTGTAAAAAATGGATCTTAGTTTAAATCCCAACTATGCCATTTACTAGTTATAGGATCTGGGATTCTATGTCTGTTTCTTGTCTATAAAATATGAATAATGTCATCTGCCTTATAGGATGGTTGTGAGGATTATGAAGGTATCATGCAAGGTACTTGACACAGGTTCATCAATAAATGACAACTTAAAAAAGTTTTTTAAGTGACTGGTCTAGGATGTCCTTCCCAGTAAGCTACAGGATTAGAGTGTTCATGTGAATTGGCCAGACCTGCCTGCACGGAGAGAACACTGAGGGTTCCGAAGGGCACCTCCTCTCCCTGCACAGAGCTTCCTCTTGTAATTTTTTTTTTTTTTTTTTTTGAGACGGAGTCTCACTCTGTCGCCCAGGCTGGAGTGCAGTGGCTGGATCTCAGCTCACTGCAAGCTCCGCCTCCCGGGTTCACGCCATTCTCCTGCCTCAGCCTCCCGAGTAGCTGGGACTACAGGCGCCCGCCACCTCGCCCGGCTAGGTTTTTGTATTTTTTAGTAGAGACGGGGTTTCACCGTGTTAGCCAGGATGGTCTCGATCTCCTGGCCTCGTGATCCGCCCGTCTTGGCCTCCCAAAGTGCTGGGATTACAGGCTTGAGCCACCGCACCCAGCCCCTCTTGTAATTTTTTATATCGTGCCAGGCAACCCGGTATCTATGTCCTCTGGGATTTTTCTTTCCATATATTGTATTTAAAGTTGGCCTCCATGAGACAGTGACCTCACATGCTTTTAAGCACAGTTATGCCAGTTTGAAAAGTGTTCACTGTTATAAGAATGGTCATTTTCACTTTTACTCACTGATATCACAGGAGGTCCTAGACTGTCACCCTTTAGGAAGAACATGTATTTATTGCCAAGATATTAGGCACAATCTTCCTTCCTTTCGGGGGACCTCCCATGGGTCACACCTGGGAGAACCCTCCTGAATGTAGCATGTATCCCCTGACTCCTCTGAGCTGGGCTTATCTAGAAAGCTGTAGTAGATCAAGGCTCACAGGACATAGTAGATACCGAAGTCATCTGCAGGGAGAGATCGCTGAGAAGTCATTTTAATGGAACCACGTTGGAATTTCGCTTCTATTCAGCAGCTACAACTATTCCTTTCAACTTCATTTCTCTGAGCCTGTTAACACTGGCTTTTTGTTTTAAACAACTGATATGCTCCTCTCTCTTCCAGTAGCTGCAAACTGATTTTCACCTGTATCAGGCACCACTCCAACTTGGATTTTCTATACATCATAATCCTTTCCATTCACCTTCAAGATTCTAGCATGTTGCCATGAGACACTGTTACTTGGTTGTCTGAAATGTTTTAAAAAGATTAGGCTTCAGAGAATGAATTACACATATAACCTCCCTTCCTCCATCACTCAGTTTCTCTTGCGTGTGTATATATTATACACACACACACACACACTTACATGTGCACAAAAGATTTACCACCACTGAGTTAGTGGACACTACAGCAACCCTGCCTGCTTTGGGCACTCATTCCCCCTTACCAGCGACTACACCACACCTAGGAGCCCTGAGGGAATTTCCTCACCCTGGGGAGGGAGGACTTTCACTTCTATTCAGGAGCTACATCTATCCGGACTGAATCCCGGATCAGAAAAAAAAAAAAAAAAAAAAAAAAATTGCCATAAAAGAACATTATGGGAACAATCGATGAAATTTGAATATGGATAATATGCAGATGGTTTTTTCTATTAATGTTGAATCTTCTGAATTTGATAAAATTGTACTGTGTTTATGCAAGGGGATGCCCTTGTTCTTAGAAAATACACACTGAAGTTTTTTGGGGGACAGGGGCATGATATATGCAACCTGTTTTCAAATGGTTCAGGAAGAAACAGGAACCCGAGGACGGGAAGGAAGGGGAGTGATAAAGCATATACTATAAAGCCACATGCCAGCAGTTGGTGAATCCAAGTGAAGGCCCACTAACGAGCATTATTCTTGCAACTCTTCTGCAAGTTTAAAAAATTAAAAATAGGCCGGGCGCAGTGGCTCACGCCTGTAATCCCAGCACTTTGGGAGGCTGAGGCGGGCGGATCACGAGGTCAGGAGATCAAGACCATCCTGGCTAACACGGTGAAACCCCGTCTCCACTAAAAAATACAAAAAATTAGCCGGGCGAGGTGGCGGGCGCATGTAGTCCCAGCTACTCCGGAGGCTGAGGCAGGAGAATGGCGTGAACCCGGGAGGCGGAGCTTGCAGTGAGTCGAGATCGCGCCACTGCACTCCAGCCTGGGAGACAGAGTGAGACTCAGTCTCAAAATAAATAAATAAATAAATAAAAATAAAAATAAAGAATACAGTAGACATATTTTTTGCTAAAATGGATTTCTCTCCAGATACATGACTGGTAAGTCAAAAAAAGCAAGGTATTGAAGAATCCATAGTATGCGCCCCAACTTATGTCCAAATGGTTAAAAAAACCTACATATATTCTCAGGCTACACAAAGATATTAAGAATATTCATTCTTTGACACCTGGATAAGGAATCCTGGCAAGCAGAGGTGTCTTGTCTTGTAGGTATTTGATATTTGTGATGTATTTACAGAGGTATCTCTCGAAGTCACCTCAGTGGTGGTTCTGCAGGACTTAAATCCTGTAAACTTGCTCTGTTTGTCAGTGAGGCTCTCCCAAGTCCTTCACTTTCTCCTAATCAATAGGGTCTTTTAAAAGTTTCATTTTGTGTTTGATGCTGGTAGGTAAAAATAGAATTATTTGTCATATGTTGGTTGTCTATCTAGGAACCTTTCTAACCTGACTTACTCTTTAATTTTTTGATTTTTATTTAAATAGTGACAGGGTCTCGCTATGTTGCCCAGGCTGGTCTCAAACTCATGGGCTCAAGCGATCCTCCCACCTCACTCTCCCAAAGTGCTAAGATTACACATGTGAGCCACTACGTATGGCCTAACTTGATTTACTTAAGTCTACTTTTTACATAGGTTCTTTGGATTTTCTATAAACACATTCAAGTTGTCTGCAACAAAATCAGTTTAATTTTTTCCTAAGTCTTACTTCTTACCTTCTTTACTAGTGAGGATTGCCAGTAAAATAGTGAAAAAAGTGAATATAGTAAACTAGTGAATAGAAGTGGAGATAGCTAATTCCTTAACTCAGAGAGAAAGCTTTGGATAATTCACCATTAAGCATGATGTTTGCAGTCATAGTTTTGAAGAGTTGTAATCATGAATGGATAGATTCATGATTGTGACCAGATTTCTCTGTATTTATTGAGGTTATCATGAGATTTTCTTCCTTATTCTGTTATTGTTGTTCATTATCAATGATGGTCACATATTAAACTAATCTTCTATTCCTCAGGTATATTTTGTTTGTGATGCAGTTATTTTCATGAATTGTTGGGTTCTAGTTGTTAATCTTTTTGTTCAAGGGTTTCGTATCTATGTTCATGAATTAGATTATCTGTGTTAATGTTCTGTGCTATATAACAAACTACTAAACTTAGTTTAAAACCAGACATGGGGCTGGGTGTAGTGGCTCATGCCTGTAATCCCAGCACTTGGGGAGGCCGAGGTAGGAGGATCGCTTGAGTCCAGGAATTCAAGACCACTTTGGGCAACACAGTGAGAATATCCCTCACCCCCACCCCGTTCCCCCTCCACCCCACTCCCCACCCTCCCTCTACCAATAAAAATAATAATAATTAGCTGGGCATGGTGGCATATGACTGTAGTTCCAGCTACTCAGGAGGCCAAGATGGAAGGATCACTTGAGCCCAGGAGGTCAAGTTTGCAGCGAGCTGTGATTGTGCCATTGTGCTCCAGCCTGGGTGACAGAGTGAGACCCTGTCTCAAAAAGAACCCCAAAAGCCAGGAGTGGTGGCTCATACTTGCAATCCCAGCACTGTGGGAGGCTGAGACGGACAGATCACTTGAGGCCAGGAGTTAGAGACCCGCGTGGCCAACATGGCGAAACCCTGTCTCTACTGAAAATACAAAAAGAATAGCTGGGCATGGTGGGGCAGGCCTGTCATCCCAGCTACTCTGGAGGCTGAGGCACGAGAATCCCTTGAACCCGGGAGGCGGAAATCGCAGTGAGTCAAGATCACGCCACTGCCCTCTAGCTTTGAGACAGAACAAGACTCTGTCTCAAAACAAAACAAAACAAAACAAAACAAAAAACACAAAAAGGAAAACCAGATATGGTTTAGCTGAGATCTCATATTGCATTTAGTTGTCATTGTCTCTTTTAGGCTCCTTCAACCTGAAACGGTTCTATGTATTTCCTTGATTTTAATGAACTTGACTTTTGAAGATGACTGACCAATTATTGTGAAGAATATCCCTTAATTTCTATTCAGAAGCTACATCTATCCGGACTGAATCCTGGATCAGAAAAAAACAAAATCGCCATAAAAGAACATTATGGGAACAATGTTGTCTGATGTTTCTTCATGTTAGATTCACATTATGCATTTTTATGAAGAATATCACTGAAGTGAAGCTGTGTTCATATTGCATTTGTATCAAATGTTATACAATTTTGATTTGTCCCAGCACTGGTTATGTGAACTGTGATTAACTGTGATAACTTGAATGAAGTGGGGTCTCCCAGGTTTCTCCAATGTAGTTTTTCCTTTTGTAATCATCAGGAAGCATTTTGCAGGGAGGACTTTGAGACTGTGTAAATGCTGTTCCTCATCAAACTTTCATACACTAGTTTTAGCAATTGATGTTTCTTGGCCGGATTAATTTTTGCTATGGTGATTGCCAAGTGGTGATTTTCTAATATCATTATTCTGACTCATTCATCTGTTGGTACTCTACTATAAAGAGAAGTTTCTCTTTTTTTTCTTTTGAGACAGGGTCTCACTGTCCCCCAGGCTGGAGTGCAGTGGCACAATCTCAGCTCCCTGCAACCTCCACTTCCCAGGCTTAAGCGATTCTCCAGCTTCAGCCTCCTGTGTAGCTGGGACTACAGGCGCGTGTCACCAATGCCTGGATAATTTTTGTATTTTTTGTAGAGACAGGGTTTCGCCATGTTGCCCATACTGGTCTTGAACTCCTGAGCTCGAAGCGATCCACCTTGGCCTCCCACAGTGTTGGGATTACAGGCGTGAGCCACAGCACCTGGCTATGTCTCTGTTTATTCTTTTATTTTAATCAGCATGGACTCACAAATTACTGTTTTGTTCAATGGATTACATCTGATATTTTATTTATTTATTTTTAAATTATACTCTAAGTTCTGGGATACAGGTACAGAACGTGCAGGTTACATAGGTATACATATGCCATGGTGATTTGCTGCACCCATCAACCTGTCATCTACTTTAGCTATTTCTCCTAATGCGATCCTTCCTCTAGCCACCCACTCCCTGACAGGCCTTGGTGTGTGATGTTCCCCTGCCTGTGTCCACGTGTTCTCATTACTCAACTCCTGCTTATGAGAACATGTGGTGTTTGGTTTTTTGTTCTTGTGTTAGTTTGCTGAGAATGATGGTTTCCAGCTTCATCCACGTCCCTGCAAAGGACATGAACTCATCCTTTTTTATGGGTGCACATCTGATATTTTCTTTCTTCCTTTTTTTTTTTTGAGACAGGGTGTCGCTCTGTTGCTCACTGGAGTGCAGTGGCGTGATCTTGGCTCACTGCAGCCTCAACTTCTTGGGCTCAAGCAATCCTTCTGCCTCAGCCTCCTGAGTAGCTGGGACTATATCACATGCCACTATACCCAGCTATTTTTAAATTTTGTTGTAGAGATGGGGGTTTCACTATGTTGCCCAGGCTGGTCTTGAGCTCTTGGTCTCAAGCTCAACCACTTTGCCCTCTTAAAGTACTGGGATTACAGGTGTGAGCCACTGCGCCTGGCCATGACTTTTTTTAGATGTTCAAATTGTCTCAAGATGAGCCTGCAGGAAGCCCTTCAAGGTGTCTTCTGTATCCATTTGACATGTCCTCATTGTTCTTTGAGCACTTCCTTTTTTTGGCACAGCAAGATCTTCCAGAGTACCATTCCTGCCCCAATCCTGAAGTCAGGTGTTTCTCCGAGCCCTGGTTCCTTTCAGTGAAGAATGGTATTTAGAAACCAAGATCTGGGAGCTGGGTATAGTCATGTTATTACAGCATTGCTGCTTCCAGGTCCTCATGCATACATACATCCACATCCATAGGTATATCTCTCCACACTTTTTTTTTTTCAGTATTACTACCATACTGAATATATCTTGATATTTTGGGAACCACGAATTCATGCCAGTAATTCCAATTCCAAACCTATAATTCAGGATTTATTCTAGTTTCCTCCCTTTTACATATTTACAACCCCATCTCCAACAGAGAGGCACCTCCCATTGTCCTCAATCTATTTCCTTATTTGATCAACCCCTCTGCATATAACTAATCTCCTGTCGCTGCGGACATCAACCCCACTCCCCTCTTTACACAACATACAAGCATTATCCTCACCCTGCTTTGCTGATACGCCCCACCAGGTCACTGTTGCCTCCCACCATGAACACCTATGACTGGTCTGAAACCTAGTGGATTTTAGACTAACTTACGAATGAATGAAGATGAAAGGGACCTGGGGCCTGGTCTTCCTGTTAGTGTGGGTGCGTGTGTTTGAGACAGCATCTTGCCATGTTGCTTGGGCACCTCCTGAATTCCCAGGCTCAAATTATCCTACTGCCTCAGCCTCCCAAGTAGCTGGGATTACAGGCGTGAGTCACCACACCTGGCCCTAGTGGATTACTTTGTAAAAATCCTCTCCTTCCCTTCAAACTTTATTTCCTTCTAATGGCCAAGAAGTTGTGTTTGTTTTTATAATTCTGTTTATTTCCTTTAAATATTAAAAAAAAAAAAAAGGTAACCTGTCACCTTAATCTCTTTGGGTCTAAGGTTTGAATAGCAAAGAATACTGTATTATCCCAACCTATTTGGTTTCTAAACTCTGGATGCCGTGAGTTTGTGTGAAAATGTACATTAATCTATGTAGTTCCTGAGCTCACAGTGCAAGTAAGGATAGCAAGGGTTACCCACATTTAGAATTACCTTTCAATGTCAAAAACACCCATAATTTCTCCCAAATAGAAATGAAACCTTTAGTGTGCTTTTACTATCTTTCCCTGAATCACTTTCAATATTTCAAAAAATTTTATTCTAGTTTACATTTTTCAAAAAACATTTGTGACCAGGTGCAGTGGCTCGCACTGGTAATCCCAGCACTTTTGTGAGGCTGAGGCACTAAGGATTGCTTGCAGTCGGTTCAAGACCAGGATGGGTAACACAGCGACACCTCATCTCTAAAATAACAAAACAAAACAAAACAAAAAAATTGTCAGTAAGCATTTAAATTTGTGTTTCATACACCATTGTTTACTTCCGTGCCTTTTTTTTCCCCTTGTGTCTTCCTATTTATTTTTCTTTGAAGATATCCTTAACATTTTCCAAAAAGCATGGGTAGTAGACTTTCTGGGAATGCCATCACATGACTGGATTCAACTTCCTCCCTCTTTCCCCTCCGAATATTGCTTTGCTGCCTCTTACATACAGGAGATAAGAACTTTTTTTTTTTTTTTTTTTTTTTAAGACAGGGTCTCACTCTGTTGCCCGGGTGGGGTGCAAGGGCACAAACACAGCTTACTGCAAACTCAGCCTCCCAGGCTCAAGCAATCCTCCTACCTCAGGTTCCAGAGTAGCTGGGACTACAGGTGCATGCCACCAGGCCTGGCTTTTTTTTTTTTTGGTAGAGACAAGGTGTCACTATGTTGCCCAGGATGGTCTCGAACTCCTGGGCTTACGCAAACCTCCCACCTCAGCCTCCCAAAGTGCTGGAATTACAGGTGTGAGCCACCGCGCCTGGCCTACTATGTGAGAATTTTGATGTCAATCTGTTCCCTGTAAATTTTTTCTTTCTTTACTTGCAGAATCACAAAATGTGGCATTTAGTGGGTTATTTCCTTCCTTCTAGCGTTTTTATTCTAGGACTTCTATTAAACAGTTATTGTGGCCAGTCATGGTGGTTCATGCCTGTAATCTCAACATTCTGGGAGGCCAAGTTGGGTATATCACTTGAGCCCAGAAGTTTGAGACCAGCTTGGGCAACTTAATGAAACCCCATCACTACAGAAAAATAGAAAAATATCAGCTGGGTGTGGTGGTGGGCGCCTGTGGTCCCAGCTATTTGGGAGGCTGAAGTGGGAGGATCGCTTGAGCCTGGGACGTGGAGGTTGCAGTGAGCCAAGATCACATCACTGCACTCCAGCCTGGGCGAGAGTGAGACCCTGTCTCAAAATAAAACAAAAACCCCCAAAACACAAAATGCTATGGTATCTCATTTATTAATCCAGAAAACGTGCATTTACTTTATGCCACTCATCATGCTATGTATGTAATACTGAATAAAATACAAGTATTCACTCTCATATAGCTTACAAACTATTGACAACTTACTGACAACTTGGATTATTCTCTGTACTTCCAACTCTTCCCACGTTTTCTATCATTATTATTATTTTTTTAACTTTTTTGTTGAGATGAGGTCTCAATATGTTGCCCAGGCTGATCTGGAACTCCTGGTCTCAAGCGATCCTCCAGCCTCAGTCTCCCTAAATGCTGGGGTTAAAGGCATGAGCCCACATGACTGGCCTCATTAGTCTTCTTACATATGCATTTGTATGTAGTTGAACACTTGTATGATTACTTTAGCTTTACATTTGGTGCTTGTGGCCACTTTTTATTAATACCTTGTACCATCCTGCCCCAACTTTCAGCCTTTTTCCCCTAATCTCATTCTTAAAGAGTAACTTAAAAGTGCCTGTTTCCAAACGTTGAGATGGGTTAGACTTATGCACTCTTAGGCCGGGCGCGGTGGCTCAAGCCTGTAATCCCAGCACTTTGGGAGGCCGAGACGGGTGGATCACAAGGTCAGGAGATCGAGACCATCCTGGCTAACACAGTGAAACCCCGTCTCTACTAAAAAATACAAAAAACTAGCCGGGCGAGCTGGCGGGCGCCTGTGGTCCCAGCTACTCGGGAGGCTGAGGCAGGAGAATGGCGTGAACCCAGGAGGCGGAGCTTGCAGTGAGCTGAGATCAGGCCACTGCACTCCAGCCTGGGCGACAGAGCGAGACTCCGTCTCAAAAAAAAAAAAAAAAAAAAAAAAGACTTATGCACTCTGATGCACATTACACACATTTACAAAGATCTTAAGTGTATGGTCATACTTTAATTAGAGTACTAATGGAAGAAGCTACAACATAAATTCCTTCATAGAAAAAAAAAATTACTCTCAGAATGTTTTCTATTTCCCATCATGTCCTCCTGTCCTCATTGGAATTCCCGAATTAAAAAAGTAGCAAGGAGGGACCCAATACTTGAGACCTCCATGTGCCAATATTTAACTCATTCCGCTTTCACACCATCACCATTAAGTACTGTCAGAAAGGGTTGCTCAGTAAGTCAGTCACTCATGGAATAAGTGGCAGGGTAAGAATGACAGTCCAAGTCTATTTAGATCCATTTTGCACTGCAGTGTTATTATAATGCAGTAGCTACAGAATTGAAAGACCCTTAATGTCGGTACTTCATTCTTTTTTAATTGTTAAACAATATTCCATTGGATGGATATATACATATCCAATGTATACATGAAGAAATAACTATTCAGACCTCAGGCCATTTTAAAATTAGGTTGTCTTTTTTTTTTTTTTTTTGAGATGGAGTCTGCAATTCTCCTGCCTCAGCCTCCCAAGTGGCTGGGATTACAGGCATGAGCCATCACACCCAGCTAATTTTGTATTTTTAGTAGAGATGGGGTTTCACCATGTTGTTCAGACTGGTCCCAAATTCCTGACGTCAAGTGATCCACCCACCTCTGCCTCCTGAAGTGCTGCGATTACAGGCACGAGCCACTGCATCTGACCTCTTTTTTCAATTTTATTGATTGCTGTGTCTATCATAGTATCACACTGTCTTGATTATTGTAGTTCTTTATGGGAAGGAGTATTTTAATAGCCTTTTAGATAGCTGCGGATATTCTTGAGGATGAGGACACGAAAATTGGATGAGTAGTAGTTTCCTAAAGGTTAACTATAATGTAGACTCTGAAACCTCATAAACAAACCTTTTCTACTATGTTAGATCTTTCACTTATGCATTATTTTGTAATACTATGCATTGGTCATTCCGAGAATACTGGTTTAGTTATGCAGATCTTCGAAACACTGACACATCTCATTATACACTAATCATTTTTGGCCTGGCATGGTGGCTCATGCTTGTAATCCCAGCACTTTGGGAAGCCGAGGCAGGCGGATCACCTGAGGTCAGGAGTTCATGACCAGCCTGGCCAACATGGTGAAACCCCGTCTCTACTAAAAGCACAAAAATTAGCTGGGCATGGCAGCTCATGCCTGCAATCCCAGCTACTTGGGAGGCTGAGGCAGGAGAATCACTTGAACCTGGGAGGCGGGGGTTGCAGTGAGTGGAGATCACGCTACTGTACTCCAGCCTTGGCATCAAGAGCAAAGATCCGTATCAAAAAAAATTTTTTTTTTCTTTTTTTTTTTTAAATATCAACACTACTGATTTCATTAGGAAAGTATTAGGAAGCTATGGTGCTACTGGTGTTAAAGGCAAGTTTTCCAAAATTCTAATTTTCACTTGATTCATGGTAAGGTTCTGGCAGTTTTACCCATCACTGCTTTTACTCCATCAATACAACTCTCAATATAGTGAAAAAGGCGAACAATATCTTAGTATAAGAAGTTTTGACCTTATCTTACGTACCCCTTGACATTGTCCCGGGGAGACCCTCAGGGGTCTGTGACCCACCATGAGCACCACTGACCTAATTAATAACAGACCCAGGCAATGACCATCAAAAAGACAAGCAGGCATGTGTTTCCCAACAGAATTATATACCCCCACCAATGAAGCATTCTTACCAAAAATTCAGTACTGAATCTATCAGGCCTTTAGACCTAACTAACAACTAGTTTATGACACATGCAGGAAACAATCAGCAAAATCTCAAATGTAGTAAACTTTACAGGACAAGTAAGTTGGTTCTTCAAAACATAAGCTGGAGGCAAAGATGAGACAGAAAACCTACACACTAAGAGACTATAAACAAGCGATTGTTGGCCGGGTGCAATGGCTCGTGCCTAAAATCCCAGCACTTTGGGAGGCGAAGGCGGAGGCAGGCGGATCACTTGAGGTCAGGAGTCAGAGACCAGCCTGGCCAACATGGTGAAACCTCGTCTCTACTAAAAATACAAAAATTAGCTTGGTGTGGCAGCATGTGCCTGTAGTCCCAGCTACTTGGGAGGCTAAGTCAGGAGAACCACTTGAATCCGGGAAGCGAAGGTTATCACTCCACTGTACTTCAGCTTGGGCAACAGAGCAAGACTGTCTCCAATAAAAAAACAAAACGAGCCAGCAACTGCAATGTATGGACGTTCTGTGTCCTAATACAAATTACTTAAAACAAATTCTTTTAGAACAATGATTATATGTTTGACAATAGTTTTGGTTAAACTTTCAGGTGTAATAATGTTAAATTTGTTCATATTTAAGAAACGTATACTGACACTTATAATTACAATGAAAGAAAAATTCTGCAATGCAGGATTACACAGAAATTCCAAGGGAAATACAAGGAGAGAGCCTAATGTTGGTTTGGACAGCACATGAAGAAAGTGCTCTGTTCGGCCGGGCGCGGTGGCTCACGCCTGTAATCCCAGCACTTTGGGAGGCCGAGGCGGGCGGATCACAAGGTCAGGAGATCGAGACCACGGTGAAACCCCGTCTCTACTAAAAATACAAAAAATTAGCCGGGCGCGGTTGTGGGCGCCTGTAGTCCCAGCTACTCGGGAGGCTGAGGCAGGAGAATGGCGTGAACCCGGGAGGCGGAGCTTGCAGTGAGCCGAGATTGCGCCACTGCACTCCAGCCTGGGCGACAGAGCGAGACTCCGTCTCAAAAAAAAAAAAAAAAAAAAAAAAAAAGAAAGTGCTCTGTTCATTGGTGTTATCTACTGTTAGCCTGAAGTGTGTGCTTTTTCTGAAGAACAATGTGGAATCATGGGCCCCAGGAACGGAACTCTGCTTTAAGGAGTTTCCAAAGAAGTCAGAAAAAGAAAATCATATTCTAGAGAGGACCAGAGCCTCAGCCTGGAATTTTCTTGAGAAAAAGCTCACAGATTATTTGGAACCTTTAAATACAGATGCCTTGCTGACACCCAGCTAGGAAACAATAAGATCAGATATGCTAAATAAGGAGACATTCAAAAACCCCTGTTGTGTAGACCCATCATTTTCTGTAAATAATTACTTGATCTTTCTTTCAAGTGATAAATAGCCATTTGTTGAGTATTCTTGCTTTGACTGTCTACTTAAGCATATAAGACTACAACATTATGACCTATCTTTTCAAGAGGAAGTCTGGTATGGAAGAACACTTTGTCATTCAGACTTCTTTTCTTATAGTGTGCCCATCACAAACCAGGCAGCAAGCAAGGTATTGGGTGCTCCTCATCCGGTGAAGTCTCGAGGGTCCCTTCCCTCTGTGAAGCATATCATCTAGTGGGGTAGGCTGCTAGCTACTAACTATGAAAGCAACATAGTCTGACTTGAGAGTGGGGAAAGTGGAACAAGGGAGTAATTTTTATATTTTTCTTCATATTTAAAAACATTTTCTAAACAATCCAATATAATCTTTTCTATAATTTCCAATACAATCAACATGTATTACTTGTAAAATAATGGCATACATATATCGACACACTGAAGAAGGTATACTATTAGAAAACTTTTGCAGAAAATAATTCCACATTTTTTTTTTTTTGAGATGGAGCTTTGCTCTGTCACCCAGGCTGGAGTGCAGTGGCAGCGATCTCTGCTAACTGCAACCTCTGCCTCCTGGGTTCAAGCAATTCTCCTGCCTCAGCCTCTTGAGTAGCTGGGACTACAGGCATGTGCCACCAACCACAGATAATTTTTTATTTTTAGTAGAGATGGGGTTTCACCATGTTGGCCAGGCTGGTCTCAAACTCCTGACCTCAGATGATTCCTTGGCCTCCCAAAGTGTTGGGATTACAGGCGTGAGCCATTGCACCTGGCCGAGAATTCCACATTTTAAGACATATGGTAAAAGAGTTTTATTCTCTTCAGTAAGATGAGGTTGAGAATAAAAAATTAGAGATTAAGCAAACGACACTTTTACATCACAGGGTAATAATAATAAACTTCAATAATCTAAAAACAAGTACTTATTGGGGATGAAAAATGTGGTTTACAAGTAAACTATTACTTTCTAGACTTAACCCAAGAAGTTAATGGAGTAGGTGTGTTTCAGTAAGTAACAGGAAATGGTACAGAAACCACCAATGGTCATCATGATTGAGTCAATATAGCACATAATTTACAGCACAGATGAGGCTGGGTGCAGCAAGTTCATGCCTGCAATTCCAGCACTTTGGGAGGCTCAGGCGAGAGGATCACTTGAGCCCAGGAATTTGAGACCAGCCTGGGCAACACAGCAAGACCCCATCTCTACAAAATACATATTTAAAATTAGCTGGGTGTTGACCAGGTATGGTGGCTCAAGCCTATAATCTCAGCATTTGGGCAGCCGGGGGAGGCAGATCACTTGAGGTCAGGAGTTTGAGACCAGCCTGGCCAACAAGATAAAACCTTGTCTCTACTGAAAATACAAAAATTAGCCAGGCATTATGGTAGGTACCTGTAATCTCAGCTACTTGGGAGGCTGAGGCATGACAATTGCTTGAACCAGGGAGGTGGAGGTTGCAGTGAGCCAAGATTATGCCACTGTCTGGCCTGGGCAACAGAGTGAGACTCCAACTCATAGAACAAAATAAATAAATAAATAAATTAATTAATTAATTAATTAAAATTAGCTACGTGTGGTGGTGCATGCCTGTGGTCCCACCTAATCAAGCGGCAGTGGCAGGAGGATCGCTTGAGCCCAGGAGTTTATGGCTGCAGTGAGCTGTGATCACGCTACTACACTCCAGCCTGGGCAACAGAGCAAGAGCTTGTCTCTATTTTTTTTTCTGAGACAGGATCTCACTCTGTTGCCCAGGTTGGAAAGCAGTGGCATGATTTCAGCTCACTGCTGCCTCCATCTCCTAGGCTCAAGTGATCCTCCTACCTCAGTCTCCCAAGTAGCTGGAACTATATACAGGTGCATACCACCACATCCAGCTTTTTTTTTTTTTTTTTTGATGGAGTCGCACACTGTTGCCCAGGCTGGAGTGCAATGGCATGATCTCGGCTCACTGCAACCTCCTCCTCCTGGGTTCAAGTGATTCTCCTGCCCCAGCCTCCCAAGTAGCTGGGATTACAGGCACCTGATGCCACGCCCAGCTAATTTTTTGTATTTTTAGTAGAGACGGGGTTTCACTATGTTGGTCAGGCTGCTCTCAAACTCCTGACCTTGTGATCCGCCCACCTTGGCCTCCCAAAGTGCCGGGATTACAGGCGTGAGCCACCGCGCCGGCCTGATTTTCGTATTTTTAAAGTAGAGACAGGATTTTGCCATGTTGCCCAGGCTGGTCTCAAACTCCTGAGCCCAAGTGATCCACCTGCCTTGGCCTCCTGAAGTGCTGGGATTACAGGCGTGAACCACCATGCCCCACCGAGACAAACAAAACAAAACAAAAACAGTATAGATGAAAGGCAGCCAGTGTGGGTTCAAATCCTATCATTGCTACTTATTAAATAAATGTAAGAATCTTAGGAACGTTACTTTACCTCTCTAACACCTTGATTTACAAATCTGCAAAACAGGATAATAACACCTATTTCTTTATAACATTGTTATAAGGATTAAATAGGTTAATATATGTGAAATACTTAGAGTAATGTCTGGCATGTAGTAGGCACTAAATAAGTGTTCAGCCGGGCGCAGTGGTAAGAAAAAGTGTAGCTACTATTATAATCCTGTGAAAATAAAATCAATAGACAGCCCATATTGCCCTTTTTTGGCCTAACAAAAAACAGATTTCTAAGAAGACAGTAAGAAATGAGTATTAATTTAAACATTGTACAAGATAGGATATCAAAAGCATAGGTATATAAATGGTTCATTTAAAAAAACTGATACTCAAATTGATACCCTGAAAATGTCAGATTTTTCAGAATGATTAAACTCACTAAACATCTGTAAACAATAATAAATTTATTTCATTTCTTTTAAAGATTTAATGATATACAAAATGTATATAATATCTTTAGTAATACACTTTTTTTCTCCCCACCCCCAATCAATATTAAACACTATTTAAACAGCTTATCATCTCTTGCCTTGTCTGTATCTATGAGATACACTACTGAGTACAAATAAGCTTTATACTGCTCCCTTCCAAATAAAAATTAAAATTAGTACCAAGGAAACAAAAAGAAAAAAAAAGGAAAAAAAAATTAAAGCATAAAACTTGGATGAAAAGCTTTTCTTGTTATTGTTGAATATTCAACAATATCTGGGGTTGTTAAATTACCTTTTATTGGCATAAGGTTGCACTGCAATCTGCCAGTATCACATAATGATAATCCAACTGAATTAATTTCTTAAGTACCACAAACAGCATTCATGTTCAAATGTTCCAACACAATTTTAAATATATGCAAGAGTTCATGTTTACATTCTGATTTGATATAACAATCAATAAAATCTTTGGAGAAGTAAGTTCTGTGTTGTCACTATTGATATAAATAGAGAAAAAGTACTTTAACTTTCCTCACAAGGTAACTTCCCTTGATGAGTGAGTTAGATTTCTCCTTTTATAATTTAGGTTATATATCTGTTTACCATGGCTTTCTTCTACTTAACAGTGACTTGATAAAACAATGTTTAAAAAACCCAATTAACACTTTCACACAATTTGGGTTCTATTTAACAAAAGCTGGCTCTATCTTTAAATATGGAGCCTAACCCTGATTCATAAATACCGTCCCTCTTGAAAATGGTCTTTAGTTCAGGCTTCTTATACCTCTGTGAACCTAGAATTAGAACAAGTCATTTCACTTCCCGTGCCCAGTAAGCATCCAGCTGGGAACCAGTGACATCATCACTGAACGCACTAAATACACTGAGGAAAATCTTGACTGCCATTTAACCAAAAGGCTGAGTGATTTCTTCATTTCCCTACTTGAATGGCAACAAACCAGCTGCCAATAAAATCTGCATGGACATCTACCTTTGGTTAATGGTATTGTACCACACAAGAGAGAGCATCACCCTCATCAGAACAAAGTCAAATGAGATACTCTGCTATATAAAGAGCCCTTTAAAAAGTTATAAATACTAATTATCAACTACCTTTAAAATTTCTCAGCTGCCAGCTCTATCCTATAGGGAATTTCTGACTGATTAGTTTAATCAGGTCAAAAGAATATTGACCTTTTAACAGTGCTGGAGTCAGCAAATTCAACTTGCATACACCTTTCTATATTACCAAACAATTTCCTCCTGAGGGAAAAGTGACACAGTAACATTTCTATGAGGTGCAGGCAAAACCAATGATTCAGTAATATTAATATTATAACATCAGACGAACAGAATTAGTTGATTCTGATTCTTTGGTGGAATTTCCAGGCTGAAGATTCAAATCTGAAGGCTCATCCTGAGGAAATATAATTTTATCAGGCGTATAATCATTCCTCTTCAGATCTACATTGAACACCCACAATAATTAAAAAAAAAAAAAAAAAAAAGAGAGAGAGAAAAGAAAAAAGTTAGTATTTCTTAGAAATAGAGAATTAGGAACTTTTTTTTTCTTTTCTTTTTGAGATGGAGTTTTGCTCTTGTTGCCCAAGTTGGAGTACAATGGTGCGATCTCAGCTCACTGCAACCCCCACCTCCCAGGTTCAAGCGATTCTCCTACCTCAGCCTCCCGAATAGCTGGGATTACAGGCATGCACCACCATGCCCGGCTACTTTTTTGTATTTTTAGTAGAGACAGGGTTTTGCCATGTTGGTCAGGCTGGTCTCGAACTCCCGTCCTCAGGTGATCCACCTGCCTCGGCCTTCCAAAGTGCTGGGATTATAGGTGTGAGCCACCGTGCCCGGCTGAATTAGGAATATTTTCTAATCAATTTTTCTCCAAACATGTCAGACTTGTTTTCCATCAGGCTGTTATAAATTCAGTAGTCACCAAATTTATACACATAAAAATGAAGTCATTCATTCATTCAACAAATAATTACATATTGACCATAAGTCAGAAACTCATGTAGGCGTGGGAATGTAGCAGTGAACAAATCAGACAAGGTCCCTGACTTCAGTGAGTTTATATTCTAGTGGGTGACAAAAAAATAAGCAAATAGAAAAATAACAGAATTATAAGCAGTAAAAAGTGCCTTGAAGGCAGGGTGCAGTGGCTCATGCCTATAATCCCAGCACTTTGAAAGGCCGAGGTGGGAGAATCATTTGAGGTCAGGAGTTCAAGAGCAGCCTGGCCAACATGTTGAAGTCTCTCATCTCTACAAAAAATACACAAATTAGCCAGGTGTGGTGGTGTGTCCTGTTGTCCCACCTACTCAGAAGGCTGAGGTGAGAGGATTGTTTGAGCCCCAGGAGGCAGAGATTGCAATGACCCAAGATCATGCCACTGCACTTCAGCCTGGGCGGCAGAGTGAGATCCTGTCTCAAAACAAAAATAAAATAAGTGCTCTGAAGAAAATAGTGTAGTGATTTATAGTGAGGGACAGATGGAAGATGGTATAGGGTGATTCTTTCAAACAGGTCTGGGCAGGAAAGCCAGAGGAAGAGATTTGAGTAAATAACCTGAATATTGAGAAGTGAACTATCAAAGCTCTAGGAGGAGTGTTCTAGGCAGAGGGAGGGTTAACTGCAAAGACTGTCAGAAGGAAATGGACTTAGCGTGCTTTGAGAATGGTAAGAAGACAGGGTGGCTTCTGCAAGGTGAATGAGAGGAAAAATAGTAGAAATTGAGCTCAAGCAGCAGTTAATGGTCCAAGATTGTCAGCTATAGCTTGTGGGCCAAATCTGGCCTGCTGCCTGTTTTTGTAAGTAGTTTTACTGGAATGCAGTTACACTCATTTGTTTACAGTCTATGGTTATTTCTGCACCACGATGGTAGAATTGGGTAGCTGGGACAGACCACATGGCCCTACAAAGCCTAAAATATTTGCTACCTTGCCCTTTACAAAAGTTTACTGATCTTTATTTAAAAGATACAAGCTATGATGAGAAGTACAGATATAATACAAATCCACTGGAAGGTTTTAAGCAGTCTCAAGAGAGAAACATCATCAGATTTGTTTCAAGAACTATTCTGATGACTATGAAAAGTCTTGTGAGATAATGGGTGGCAGCAGTCCAGGAAACAAGGTGCTAGCCATGAAGACAGAGAAGAGCAGATGAATTCTAGGGAGATTTCAGAATTAGAACAGACAGAATTTGATGAATTGGCTATGAAGGGCAAGGGAAAAGAAGAATTGGATAGCTTTAGGTTTTGGGCTTGAGCAATTGGGTAACCATTAATGAGATGGGGAAACAGAGTTCTAGGTAGGGTGGGAGATGTAAATCAAGAATTTTGGATTGGACACATTACTAAAGATGCTTTATAGCAAGTCTGCCCGATCCTTGGCCCACAGGCCACATGCAGCCCAACACAAATTCATAAACTTTCTTACAACATGATGGCATTTTTTGCAATTTTTTTTAAAAGCTCATCAGCTATAGTAGTGATAGTGTATTTTATGTGTGGCCCAAGACAATTCTTCTTTTTTCTTAGATAAGGTCTTGTTGTTGCCCAGGCAGAAGTACAGTGGCACGATCTCGGCTCACTGAAACCTCCACCTCCCAGGTTCAAGTGATTCTTGTGCCTTAGCCTCACCAAGTAGCTGGGATTACAGGCCTGTGACACCACACATGGCCAATTTTTATATTTTTAGCAGAGACTGGGTTTTGCCATCTTGGCAAAGCTGGTTTTGAACTCCTGGCCTCAAGTGATCTGCCCACTTCAGCCTCCCAAAGTGCTGAGGTTATAGACATGAGCCATGGTGCCTGCCCAACAATTTTTCTTCCAATTTGGCCCAGGGAAGCCAAATGGTTGGACCCCTCTGCTTCAGCCTGGGTGGCAGAGTGAGACCCTGTCTCAAAAAATAAAATAAAATAAAATAGTATCCAAGTAGAAATATAGGTAGCTGAACAGAAACGGGAGCTTGGGAAATAAGTCTCCAGATAAATTTGCTATGATCAGTATATAACCATATTTATAGGTATGGGATAGGAAGAAATCACTTAAGAAGTTAGGACATATATGAAAATAGTTGCAGAACTGGAAATAATGCAGTAACATCAACATTATAAACTAACCAAATCAAGCATAAACATATATAGTATGTTTCTTTTTATTGCCTCAAAAAAAAAAGATACATGTGCAGAACATGCAGGTTTGTTACATAGGTATATGTGTGCCATGGTGTAAACCCTTATATTTTTATCTCCATATAAAACATAACTGATACTCAGAATATAAACTAATTTTTTATTTTTTTAAAAATAAAAATATTTGACCTCACTGAGTCATAAACTGTTAATTTTAATCTAAGAAACAGCCTATATTAAATAATCCAAACACATATTTGCAAATACATGAATTATTTTTGATAAATTTTAAATTCAAGACTATGTCAGTATGGCTTTAGGGAATACAAGCTAATCTGTAATTACTGTACAAAGAACAGTGGAAACACAATTATAGCTCATCTTAATTATGTTGTTAACTAGTAAGTGTATCAATGATCAAGTCATCTCAACTTTAATTATATAATCCAGAAAATGAAGGAGCTGGGCCAGATTGCTTTTTTTTTTTTTTGAGATGGAGTCTCACTCTTGTCTCGCAGTGGTGTGATCTCTGCTCACTGCAACCTCTGCCTCTAGGATTCCAGCAATTTGCCTGCCTCAGCCTCCCAAGTAGCTGGGATTACAGGCACCCACCACCACGCCCGGCTAATTTTTTTATTTTTAGTAGAGATAGGATTTCACTATGTTGGCCAGGCTGGTCTCGAATTCCTGACCTCAAGTGATCTGCCCTCCTCGGCCTCCCAAAGTGCTGGGATTACAGGGATGAGCCACCGTGCCGGCTTAAAAAATGGAAACTGTTTAGATTTAAAACAAAATCAAGAACCTAATTATATGCTGTCTACAAGAAACCCACCTTAAACATAATTATATACAGATGTGTGTGTGTATGTTTTGAAAAAAAGATTGGCTAAGGTATATGATGAAAACCTTAATCAAAAGATAGTTGGAGTGGTTAGAAAAAGCATACCTCAAAATAAGGAAAATTACCATGATATTATTAATACACAATGATAAAATAATCAATTCACCAAGAAGACATTAACAATAGTAAATGTGTATGCATCTAAGAACAACGCCTCAAAACACATGAAGGAAAAACTGATAGAACTGAAAAGCAAGACAGACAAATCCAATTATACTTGGAGACCTCCTTTCTAGTTAATCAATAGAACTAATACACAGAAACCAGCAAGGATATAAGAAATCTGAACACTAGCAACAAACTTTCCTTAATTAATATTTACAGAATACTCCAACCAACAATAGCAGAATATATATTACTTTCCAAAGCACATGGAATGATCAGAGACCATAAACTTTTTTTTTTTTTTTTTTTTTTTTTTTTTGAGACAGAGTCTTGCTCTGTCGCCCAGGCTGGAGTGCAGTGGTGCGATCTTGGCTCATTGCAACCTCTGTCTCCCAGGTCCCAGTGATTCTCCTGCCTTCGCCTACTGAGTAGCTGGGATTACAGGCACCCACCACCACATCCAGCTAATTTTTGTATTTTTTAGTAGAGATGGGGTTTCACTGTGTTGGCCAGGTTGGTCTCGACCTCCTGACTTCAGGTGATCCACCCACCTCGGCCTCCCAAAGTGCTGGGATTACAGGTGTGAGCCACCAAACCCAGCTCCATAAACCTGTAAGGTTAAAAAAAATTTAATTGAAATAGTACAAAGTATGTTTCTTTTATAATAGAATTAAGATATCAATAAAAGACATTTGGAAAACTTAAAAGTAAGAACTAAACAAGACACTTCTAAACAATCCATACACTGAAGAGGAAATAACAACTCAAATTATAACTATTTTAAAGTAAATAAAAATGAAAATAAAATATACCCAAATTTGAGGGATGGAGCTAAAACAATGCTTAGAGGGAAAATTATAGCACTAAATCTCTTGTTAGAAATAAAGATCTGAGGCCAGGTGTGGTGGCTCATGCCTGTAATCCCAGCACTTTGGGAGGCTGAGGCAGGCAGATCACGAGGTCAAGAGATCAAGACCATCCTGGCCAACATGGTGAAACCCTGACTCTACTAAAAATACAAAATTAGCTGGGTGTGGTGGCATGCACCTATAGTGCCAGCTACTCAAGAGGCTGAGGCAGGAGAATCGTTTGAACCTGGGAGGTGGAGGGTGCAGTGAGCAGAGATTACGCCACTGCACTCCAGCCTGGCGACACAGTGAGACTCCATCTCAAAAATAAATAAACAAATAAATAAAATAAAGATCTGAGAATCAATAATCTAAGTTTCTACTTTAATAAACTAGAAAAAGAACAAACTAAACCTAAGGCGAGTATAAACATGGAAATAATAAAAAGAATAAATCAAATAAATTTAAAACAGAAAAGCAATAGAGTAAAACAATAAAAACGAAAACTGATTCTTTGAAGGTATCAATAACACTGGTAAACCTCTAGTCAGGCTGATCAAGAAACAAACAGCACAGACACAAACTGCGATAGGGAAAAAGAGGATTTGCCACAGACCTAACGGGTATTAAAAAGATAGTAAGGTAACAGCATAAATAACTTTATGCCCCCAAATTTGACAATTAAAAAGAAACAGACCAATTCCTTAAAAGACACAAACTACCAAAACTCACTCAAGAAGAATTTGATAATCAACAGTCCTATCCGTATTAAAGAAATTAAATGCTTAGTTTTAAGACCATGTGACAAAGAAAATTTCAGGCCAAGATGGTTTGACTGGACAATCCTATCAAACATTCATGGTAGGGACAATATCAATTCTATACAATCTATTCCCGAAAATAGAACTTTTAAAATAAGTATTATCCTAATACTAAGAGAAAACAAACATAGTGCCCCATAAAACAAACCTACCACAGACCAATATTCTTCATGAACACAGATGCAAAATCCTCAACATATTATTAAAAACTGAATCTAACAATAAATAAAAAAGATATTTATCACAACAAAATGTGGTTTGTCCTAGGAATGCAAGACTGGCTCAACATTAAAAAAATAAATTGATGTAATACACTATATTAACCTATTAAAGGAGAAAAACCACATGATCATACCAAAAGATGCAGGAAAAAACCATCTGACGAAATTCAATATCTATTCAAGACAAACATTCTCAAGAAACAAGGAGTAGAAAGAAATTTCTTTGGCCTTATAAAGTGCATCTACAAAATCCTTACGGTTAACATCATCTTAATGGTGAAAAGACAGAATGCTTTCCCTTAACATCAGAAACAAAGCAAATATGTTGACTCTCACTACACGCATTCTATACCGTGCTGGAAATCCTTGCCGGTGCAAAAAGTCAAGGAAAAAAAAAAAAGATACTACAGGTTGAAAAGAAACTGTCTTTACTGTCTACACAAAAAAATCCCGAGAAGTCTATTACGAAAAGTTCCTAAAAAGGGGAGTTAAGCAAGTTTGCAGGGACATAAGCTCAAAAAAAAAAAAAAAAAAGGTATTTCTTTATTTTATTTTTTTAAATAAAAAACAAATTAAAAAAAATAGTACCATTTACATACCTAATAATGCTTATTATATGGCTGGGACTAAATATCTCACAAAACCAACTTGTTAAGTCCTCAAAAAATCCTTGGTGATGGAGGTATTCTCTGGAGCCATGCATACTGGCTCTTAAGTCTAAGCTCCTAACTACTACATTACTGGTCATACAAAGTGGGACTTTCAAAAATACACAAGGGCTGGGCATGGTGGCTCATGCCTGTAATCCTACACTTTGTGAGGCCGAGGCAGGTGGATTGCTTAAGCCCAGGAATTTGAGACCAGCCTGGGTGACATGGCAAAATCCCATCTCTACCAAAAAAAAAAAAAGAAAAATTAGCCAGGTGTTGTGGCACATGCCTGTAGTCCCAGCTACATGGGAGGCTGAGGTGGGAGGATAACTTGAGCCTGGAAAGTGGAAGTTGCAGTGAGCTGAGATCGCACCACTGAACTCGAGCCTGAGCAACAGAGTGAGACCCTGTCTCAAAAACAAACAAACAGCTCAAGGGTGAGCCCCAGGCATGTGTAATTTTTTTAAAAATTTAATTTTTAAAAGAGACAGGGTCTCACTATGTTGCCCAGGCTGAAGAAGGTACTACAGCTTTGAACTCCTGAGCTCAAGCGATCCTCTGGTATCAGCCTCCTGAGTAGCTGGGACTACAGGCATGTGTCACTGCTCCTGGCAGGGTAATTTTTTTTAAAGTTCCACAGGGGACTATGATGCACATCAAAGAGAGACAACCACGGGTTTGTGCTTTAACTTATGATTAAATAATAACTTGTAATTCACCAAATACAAAGATGATGTTAATATCATGAGACAATATATTTACAGTTCCTGTTTCTGCTTGATCAAACAGCCTTTTCTCAATTCTTCCACAAGGCTAACTTGAAAGTTCTCTCCAAAAAGTTTACTTTTCTCCAAGTAAAGGCAAATATGTTAGTCTCCCAGGATCATTCCCTGACCTGGGTTTGAGTTAAGGGACCTGCTTACATGTTCTATAGCACTCTGTTCTGTTTTTTTGTCTCTCTCAGCATTTATCGGTCCTGTAACTCCCTGCTAGTCTTTTCAATATTCAACATTAGGCTAAACTCCATGAGGGCAGGGACATACCTGTCTGGTTCGATATTCTACTTTCAACACCTAGCACAATTCCTGGCATTCTGCAGACACCTAATACATTAAATGAATGAACTTTGTATAAAGAAAGAAAGAAAACACAGATTCATTTATAACCAACAATATGTATTTGCAAAGGAGCTGCTGAAGCTGGAACAATTAGAGACCATTACATTAAACCTTTGTACCTCTGGCCTTATGAGGTACTGTAGAAACCAAGTTTTGTTAACAATTTATATGCTGGCCGGGCGCGGTGGCTCAAGCCTGTAATCCCAGCACTTTGGGAGGCCGAGACAGGCGGATCACGAGGTCAGGAGATCGAGACCATCCTGGCTAACACAATGAAACCCCGTCTCCACTAAAAATACAAAAAAATTAGCCGGGCGTGGTGGCGGCGCCTGTAGTCCCAGCTACTCGGGAGGCTGAGGCAGGAGAATGGCGGGAACCCGGGAGGCGGAGCTTGCAGTGAGCCGAGATCGCGCCACTGCACTCCAGCCTGGGCGACAGAGCGAGACTCCGCCTCAAAAAAAAAAAAAAAAAAAAAAAACAATTTATATGCTATATAACTGATTAAGAAATTTTTTACCTGGAAGTTTAAGTTTTCTACAGCAAGAATTACAGTGATGTTTTGCTCTGAAGTTTTTAATTGCATCTTCTCCTAGATTTGCTGGGCCAAAAACCATATCACAGGATCTGCAGAATTGGTAATTAAAACAAAAACAACAACAACAAAAAAAGGGACAGTTTATGCAGGTACAAATGTAAAATGTGAAATTATGCCTTAATGAAATAGTTAAAACTTATTACCTCTTTTCTTCTGCTTTTATCACAGATGGGTCAGTCAAATTTTCACCAACACCTTTGTATATGTATATAAAAAAGACAAATAATTTACATTATATAATTGACATAAACACTGACATCTGCATAATAAAAATCATCTTAAGAGATGTTATAGTATCGCCAATCATTATGTTAAACTATTCAAAGGAGTGTAGTTCTTCTCTTTTGATATTTCATAACTTGATTTATGACCCTGGCATTCTACCAGGGAGAGGCATAGCTCCTTGTAATGTGAATAAGAGTTAAACATCAGAGTTGGTAGGTAGGCATATAAGTTCCTTATCCTACAGTGCCAAGTATGCAAATACCTCCTGGTAAAAGGTCTGGTCAATCTGCCCTTGTTTCATCTTAGTTAGCAAAAAACAATTTGGTACATAAAGGAATAATCCATAGGACTTTAAGTGTTTGGGATTGGCCAGGCGCAGTGGCTCTGCCTGTAATCACAGCACTGTGGGCGGCCGAGGTGGGTGGATCACCTGAGGTCAGGAGTTTGAGACCAGCCTGACCAACACGGTGAAACCTCATCTCTACTAAAAATACAAAAAAAAAGTTAGCCGGGCGTAGTGGGGAGCGCCTGTAGTTCCAGTTCCTTTGGGGAGGCTGAAATGGGAGAATTGCTTGAACCCAGGAGGCGGAGGTTGCAGTGAGCCGAAACTGTACTACTGCACTTCAGCCTGGGCAACGGAGTGAGATTTGTCTAAAAAAAAAAAGTGTTTGGGATTTAAGGGAAAAAAACACACACATTAATACATATCACGTTTTCTTGCAAAACATTCATGTAACATAAAGAGTAAGATTGTGAAAATCTTTCTTCACCTCCAACCCTCTCCAGAAGTATTATGATTAAATCCTTCCAGTCTCTCATATATTCATGTGTGTATATATAAACACATACACACACACACACTAACACCTACTGATATTTTGAATAATCACAAATATTTAACCCATTAGAACAAAATCTAATAAAATGGTTTAATTTCACAAAAGGAAAAACCAGAATTAAAACATGATACTATTTTCCATCCAATAGAATGGCAAACATTAAGAATATTCAATACTAGAAAGACTGTAGAGAAGCGGGAACTTCCATAGAATGCTGAGTATGATTTCTGATAAGCTTTTGGGAAAATAATCCGGCAGTTGTTATTAAAATTAAAATTGGGCTGGGCGCGGTGGCTCACACCTGTAATCCCAGCACTTTGGGATGCCGAGGTGGGTGGATCACGAGGTCAGGAGATCGAGACCGTCTTGGCGAACATGGTGAAACCCCGTCTCTACTAAAAAATACAAAAAACTAGCTGGGCCTGGTGGCAGGCGCCTGTCGTCCCAGCTACACGGGAGGCTGAGGCAGGAGAATGGCGTAAACCCGGGAGGTGGAGAATTTCACCTTAGCAATATTTTAATAAATTTACCTTGTAAATCAAGTACCAGTAACTCTCCTCTTGTATATTCATAAGTCCAGTGGCTAAAGGCTAACATGATCTCTTCCAGAGTATTAGTTGGAATAATCTCATCTCCATTATTATTGTTGTATTTTCTAAACTCTCCAGTCATACATTCTTCCACAGCAAACCATTGTCCTGCTGAATGGCAATACAGCAGGAAAACTTCAAGGAACCTTATAAAAAATAGTTACAAATATTACTAGCAGTTTTGTTAATAAAATTCTAAATGATCTACAAAATGGATAATTAAATATTCAATATCAAAAATGAAGGTCAAAAGGGACTGCTATCCATATAATAAAAGATCCCAGAAAAAAAATTAAAGATTTACCTTGGAGAATATGGTATGGATTTGGGTTTCATTTGATTAAAGGCAAATGTAAGCTTTTGTGCTGCTCTCTGTTGTTGAATTTCCTGTAAAAGTGGGGTGGGGAGAACCCTTGTTTAATATTTAAACTAAGATTATATTTGGCTTATTGATATTTCAGAAGTTAAAATATAAAGCTTAAATTATGTTCCACTATTAAACATTCACTGACACTTACTCTCAGACAGAGATGCAGAACTGTATCTTCTTTATAAATACTTGACCATGTATTAACCACCTCTGGAAGAAAAGATTTGATAATATAAAGATGCCCTGATTTGAGGATATCATGTTCTGACCAGGTACACTGTACTTTGACAGCTCTTCGTAAACCTCCTCCCATCTCCTCTTTGCTTAAAAACTCTATTTTGGCACAGAGGCCTAGTTGTGACCAAGAAGACATGCTGTTATTTAATATGTTGGGTGAACTCTCTTCCAAACGATACACTGTGACAGGCTCCCCTGCAACATGAATGGAAAAAGTTTAAGATTAAATTGTGACTTTTTAAAAACGACAAAGTAAAATAAAAATTAGCAGGCATTTTTGATTAAATAAGGAACAGAAGATAAAATGGACCAAGATGTAGTTTTATGAAAAGAAATTTAATAGCAATAGGTAAGAAATCAAGGATATTTTCATAATATCTTTGAATTCATGTGTAATGTAAGCACTTTTGAAATTCTGAGCATTTTAGAGAAAACCTTTAAAAAAGCAACTGAAATTCTACACACTTCTGAATTAAACTTAGAAGTTAGAGCTATCTGTTTCATGGACACTGTGATGTCAATTTATATACATTACTAGATACTGGGTCAAGAACTTTTTAGAATTAGAATATATTGTTGCTTCTGAATATGCCAGTAACGGAGAAATTCAACACTTCTGATGCTTCCCTTCTTCTATTCAAACATACCTCACCCTTGTAGTAGTCAGATTAAGATTTTATTTGAAATTGATACTTATTAATGTAATCCCACCCACAGTCTATATTATAGCTAAAAATCATTAAAGAGTTAATTTTCACTTTTATTTATTTCTTTAATTTTTGGATTTACCTCTTGGAGGCACAGGTGTAAATGGAATGCTCTGTGATAACCTCATCAAGTTATTTCTTTCCACAGCTGCATAAAAATGAGAGAGAAATAATGAAATCCGTAAAGGTTCAAAATACTATTAAATTTTGTTTTTAATATTACCGACCTGAATAATAGTAATTTGTATCCATAGCCGGCTTAAATGGAGAAGTGAGACCTAGAATGGCAAAAACAAATGAGACCATTTAAAAAGTACTAGTGCAGCAAAAATTTTAACCTGGATATTCTCATAAAATAATTTTCAATTTCCATCGTGTAACTGTTCCTCACAAAAACAGAAAAAATTAGGGATAAAATATGTCCCCTGTGCTATATTACCCTGTTTCGTTATGCCAGATTAGTGAGAGCTGTGCATTTAGACACCCACAAGTGAAGACCACATTATGCTGCACACTATCCTAACTCCTGCCATAAACTTACTCTTCCCATACCTCCCACTCAAAAAGAAAAATCTCTCTTTGATTCTGATGTTTGGGGGTTGAGGACTGTAGCCATGTAACTATTTTAGCAGGTCTACGATGAGAAGATGAATTTCTGGAATGTGAAACATACCCATCAAAAGCCCTTTCCCCATCTTTTTTTTTTTGTGTGTGGAATTGACCTTTAAATGTAGCAAGAAGACACAGACAAGTCAAATCTGCTTTGTGCTAAGTTTCTAGAACACAAATAAAAAGAAACCTACTGTCTTGCAGGAAAAGGAAGTTAGCCAACAGTTTTAATACTGTATAATAAACATAAAAATATACTGTAAAATGTGCATATACACATACATGTGTACACATATTGTAAGACTATATAGAAGGAGTACCTAATGCCTTTTGGTTGAGAAGACGTCAAAGGCTATCTCAGAGTAAGAGAAGGGGGAAAATAGAGTATTTTGCAAGGTACTGGTGTGTAGAGGGCTTCATTTACAAAGGCATGGAAGGGTTAAAGTACATGCTACACTTGGGAAACTATACACAGTTTTGTATGAATAGGACTAATTATATACACATCAGAATGACCTATAGAGCTTTTTGGATATACACTCACCCAGATGTCACTCCAAAATATTCTAATTCTGTAGGTATGTGTCATCACATAAATGATTCTCTACAAATGATCTGAATATGCAGCTAAGACTACAAATTAATGGGCAAGAATATAGGGATAACTGCAGGAGGTGAAGCTACAGAAGCAAGGAATGTCAAATTGTTAAGAGGAGGCCAGGCACAGAGGCTCACAGCTGTAATCATCAACACTTTGGGAGGCTGAGATGAAAAGATTGCTCTGGGGCCAGGAGTTCAAGACCAGCCTGGATAACATGGCGAGGCCCCATATCAACAAAAAAAATTTTTTTAATTAGCCGGGCGAGGTGGCGCCCACCTGTGGTCCTAGCTACTCAGGAGGCAGAGGTGGGAGGATTGCTTGAGCCTAGGAGGTTGAGGCTGCAGTGAGCAAAGACCGTGCCACTGCACTCCAACCTGGTGACAGAGAGATCCTGCCTTGGTGGGGCGGGGAGGGGCGTGGAATTAAGAGCCTAATATTGGGCAGGTGGCGGGGTGGGGGGGAATTAAGAGCCTAATATGTTAGGGAAGAACAATGGATTTTATTAAACAACAATGGGGAAAAATGTAAAGTGGAGGAGTGACCAGATCAGATCTTTTAGAAAAATCAGGCCAGCTGCAGTGGCTCTCGCCTGTAATCTCAGCACTTTGGGAGGCCGAGGTGGGCAGATTACGAGGTCAGGAGTTAAGAGACCAGCCTGGCCAACATGGTGAAATTCCCTCTCTACAAAAAAACAACGCCAGGCGTTGTGGTGCACGCCTGTAATCCCAGCTACTCGGGAGGCTGAGGCAGGAGAATTGCCTGAACCTGGGAGGCGGAGATTGCAGTGAGCCAAGATCACACCACTGTACTCTCTACTCCAGCCTGGGCAACAGAGCAAGACTTCATCTCAGCCGGGGGTGGGGAAGAAAAATCATTTTGGTGGCAGAATAGAACATAGACAAGAAGTAAAACTACAGGCAGGGACCCCAAACTGGTATAATCACTTTGAAAACCTATTTGGTAGTAATTACCAAATGTGAACACATGCTAACTCTGACTCAGCAATTCCACTCCTAGGCATATGCCAATAATAAATATATATATGTTTATCAAACAACAAGAACAAGAATGCTTATAGCAGCAAATCATAATAACCATACAGTGGAAGCTACTGAAATGACCACCAAATAGCAGAATGGATAAGTAAATTCAATATATTCACATAAGGAAATTTTATATAGGAGTGAGAATGCACAAATTACCACTATCCACAACAATATTGATGAATTTTATAACAATATGTTAACAGGAAGAAGCAAGACACAAAACAGTATATACTGTATAATTTCATTTATATAGCCAATATGCACAAACATGCAAACACACACACACACACACACACACACACACACACACCCCAAAATAGGTGAAACTATTGCTTTAGGGGGAGGGACTGTAAGAAGTAGAAACAAAGGAATAGGGATATAGGCAAAATTGTTTTTAGGTGCTGATTACATGGCTATACTTACTTTGTAAGAATTTACTGAATTCTGTACTATTCTGTATGAACTATACACTTCGATAAAAGGTTGAAAAAGTAGCGGTCTAAGCTGAAAGGAGCAGTGGGATGTATAGTGGAGGATGGATTTTAGAGACACGTAGGAAGTAAATGCAATAGGACTTTGTGAGTACAAAGTCAAGGTGGTCAAGAATAACTCAGCTGACTAAAAGTTTCATTTGTTACAACAGATGGAATATTAGAAAAGGAGCAGGCTGTATAGCAGAGACCAAGTGGCGGGAGGAAGTGTGACAGTAAACAGATACCACTCACAGGGTGGTTCATGTGTTTGTGAAACATCTACAGTAAGGAAAAACTATATGAGGGAAGAACTCTTCACTACCTTGGCTTTTTCTAGCTTGAAGTCTAAAATGTATTACCTAGAATAATGTGGTGTTTGCTATAACGGATCATGTAAGATTGTCATTTTTTTCACATTAAATCTACCACACACACTCACCATTTAATGTTCCTTCTTCAGATGGCCTAAAGAAACACCAAAAAATATAGTATAAGCTGTGCTATGATATAAATTTTGGCTATCATTTAATTTTTTGATTTTATACTATTGTATAAAAATATTAAAGAAATTCTGATGATTCCCTCCGAATATCTGCCATTTCCCTTAAGCCAATCCCAATCCATATATAGATATATATCCATATATATATACATATTTATCTCCTTATTAATAACTTGTATCTCCAATTTATGCCTAAATATTATTAGTAGTTTGGTGCCAAATTGAAGGCTCTATACTAATAAACTATTTCATAACTTCTGTATTTGTGGAGATTCATTCCAGTACTTTAACAATACATTGAGATGACTTTGCAGGATGCTAGAAATATTTCAATAGAACTGATGAACAAAGAACTGACAGAAAAGTAAGTAGATGTCATTTTGCCTCTTAGTTTCTAATGTTGCAAAATATTTCTCCCAATGTTCACTGTATTTATTTATAACAACATATACTGGCACCAAATGGAGGTTCTTTTACTTCCAAGGATTCCAGTGTCAATTAGACACACAAGTATAGCAGAAAAGAGAATAGAATGAGAATAAAGGAAAACGGGTTAGAGAGTTAGCACTTTCATTATACAGCTATGTATCCTTGCTCAGGAATGAAAGGACCAGATCCAGAAAGGACCTTTGGAATAAATAACCTTGTCACTTTCCAGCTCCTACATTCTATGTGACCCTGTTGTTTCCTGTTTGATTTTCACCTTAATAGAAACATTTTCTTACAAAAAGTATTTTGAACCTAACATCATTCCTTTGCCTGCTGCTAATCAATCACTCTTTTCTCAGCACTCAAAGGATTGCCAATCAACTCCACCTTTATGGGTAATTATCAGGGTCAGCATTCTGCAAGACAATGTTCTGCTGTTAGAAACCAGAATTAACACCAACTTGAAGTACCTATTCTGTACTTACATCCTATGGCTTTGGTTATAAAAGAAAATATTCCTTGAAGAGGTCTGACTATAGGTGGGTCTTCCAAATGCCATTTCAGGGTCAGGAAACTCAATTTGAGCAGCTGCTTATCTGTGGCCCAGGTTTATTTTCTTCTCTATAGATTCAGATTTCTTTTCTTTTTTAAGACTAGGTCTCACTGTTGCCCACGCTGGAGTGAAGTGGTACAATCACAGCTCACTACTCCTGCGCTCAAACAATCCTTCTGTCTCAAGCCTCCTCAGTAGCTGGGACCACAAGTGCACACCATTATGCCCACCTAATTTAGAGACGGGGTCTCACTATGTTTCTCAGGCTGGTCCCCAACACCTGAACTCAAGCGATCCACCCACCTTGGCCTCCCAAAGTGCTAGGATCACAGGTGTGAAGCACCATGCCTGACCCAGATTTATTTCTGATTCACAGAAGGGGGAAAAACACTGCAGAATAAAAATTTCCCCCAAATTAGCCTCTCTGCTCAAGTAATCCATATGAGAGAATAACTCTACCATGCTTCCAGTATCAGGTGTGTGTCAAAACAAGACTTGTTTTTTTTTCCACCATATCCTTCGGAATTCTACAATACTAATTCCTAGGATGGAAACATAGAGATTATCTTAGATTCGTCTTTACCCTTATGTCTAATCTGTACCAAAAAGTTTTACCTTCTGGGGACAATAACCTGTCAGATTGCCTATAGTTTCCACTTTCGGTTTTGGATTACCACATCAGCTTTCTAGTGGATCTTCCTGTATGCAGGCTTTCTAATATATACTGTGTATTACTGCTCTAATCATCAAAGTGCTTTCCAAAAGCAGATGCAAGGTTTGATTAGAATGATGGATAGAGAAATCAAGCAAGTACAAAACTAAAGTCTCAAACTAGGTCTCTCAACAAATTTATTCAGGAATAAGTTAGAAACAGGACTAAATAATAAAATCAGAATTGCATCACTATGAGGAAGACCTTAGTAGAGTTGTAATTATAGTACAACTATACGAAAATAAATTTTAACTTATGTGTTAACCCATAATAAACTTGTTCCCCTAACCTCATCTATGTGAAGAGAGGAGATGCTAGAATAAATCATCAACACTCATAAAGAAATGTTAAAGAGATGATGCAAAGAGCAGGAAAAAAGACAACATTCAATAACTATGATACTTTTCAAGCTAATGGTGAGAAAAAGCTTACTTACATTTCTCTGTTTGATGGTCTATCTTGCAACCAATCCTTCGGTAAAAAAAAAAACACACACACACACACACAAAAACTTTAAAGACCAAAATCTCTAGATGAAGCACAACTGTTTAACTTTTTTCTTATATTTTAAGAATGAAAGGCTAAAAAATTAACATAAAGTTCTTGTTTCATAAAACAATAAATTTATTTATTATAACTGTAACTACCATAAGGCTATTCAACAAAGTGGAATAAAAAATTTTGTTATTTCCCACAACATAGTCTTTCTATTCTTTATGAATTTTTATATTGTTTGAAGACAATTCTATTCTCTTAAAATATACATTTGTGGCCAGGCGTGGTGGCTCACACCTATAATCCCAGCTCTTTGGGAGGCCAAGGTGGGTGGATCACCTGAGGTCAGGAGTTCAAGACCAGCCTGGCCAACCTGGTGAAACCCCGCTTCTACTAAAAATACAAAAATCAGCTGGGCATGGTGGCGGGTTCCTATAATCCCAGCTACTTGGGAGGCTGAGGCAGGAGAATCACTTGAACATGGGAGACAGAGGTTGCAGTGAGCCAAGATCGTGCCACTGCACTCCAGCCTGGGTAACAGAGTGAGACTCCATCTCAAAAAAAAAAAAAAAAAATATATATATATATATACACACACACACACACACACATTTGTTTCTGTGATTCTAAAAATAATATGTGACCCTTGCCAAATAAACATCAAAATATAAACAGAAACATTAAAAGCATGTAAGCTGTGAATGCTCATGACATTTAGGTGTATTTCACTGCTGCCTTTGTTGTGTGTATGTGCATATGGTTTTTATTCTGCAGTTTTATAATGTTCCTAGGTGTGGGTTTATTTTTACTTCCCCACTTTGAGACTCATTCTGCCTGAATTTGAATCTTCACATATTTCATCATTTTGTAAAATTCTAAACCATTTCTAATCTCTTCAAATTTTGTCTACTCTCTCAAGGCCAGTTAGATATGTCTTCCATATCTCTTTACCTTGAACATATTTTCCACCTTATTATGTAGTTTATCTTTTTTTTTTACTTTAATCATCTTGTGGACAATTTATTATTATTACTTTAATCCATTTAATTACAGTTCTGTGTTGCATTCTGATCCAGTTTAGTAACTGCCCCTTCAGATGTGCCTAATCTGTTAATTATAACTCCCACTGAGTGGGGTTTTTTTTTTTTTTTTTTAGATGGAGTTTCACTCTGAAACCCAGGCTGGAGTGCAGTGGTGCAATCTTGCTCACTGCAACCTCCACCTCCCTGGTTCAGGAGATTCTCCTGCCTCAGCCTCCTAAGTAGCTGGATTACAGGCATGTGCCACCACACCCAGATAATTTTTGATTTTTAGTAGAGACAGTATTTTGTCATGTTGGCCAGGCTGGTCTTGAACTCCTGATCTCAAGTGATCCACCCACTTCAGCCTCCCAAAGTGCTGGGATTACTGAGCCACCGCACTCAGCCCCCACTGAGTTTTTTTTTAATTTCTAGTTTTTTCAAATTTGCCAGTTTTTAATAGTATCTCCTTCTTTTCTCATGTTTTATATTTAAAACTTTTTTATGTCTATAATCACTTTAAACATACTTATTTTGTCATCTGTAACCAATAATTCCACTATCTTATCAGAAATCAAATACCGTTTATGTAAGTTGACTCCCACGAGTTCTAAATTGCCATTGTGAGGTCATCTTTGGCAAAGCTTTAATTTGTTGCAACGTTGTGCAGCTCAGGGTCAGGAAGAGTCCCTCCAGAAAGGAGGATTTGTTACTGTGAATCTCTTTAACTAACCTCTTTCCCCACTGAAATAACTTTTTTCAATAACATGATTTTAACAACATAATCTCTCTATGCCAGAACAGATATATTTTGAATGTAAGTCAATATTTTCTTGAGCAAAATTATGAGCACTGACTTATATATACTTGATTTTAAAGGAGTAATTTTTGTCTTTTCCTGAGCTTTTTGTCTTGTCAGTATATGCTTTTAAAGGGAATTTGCAAAATCAATTATTATCACAATTAGCTGGAAATGAGTTCATATAATTAGCTTCAATTCAAACAAAAAGATTTCTGCCTTTATTCTGCATACATTTTTCTTTAAAATTCCTGATTATTCACTGTAAGAAGAAACTTTTCTGTAACTGCTACTTTGCTAAAGTCAGTTTTCTAAGAAAAATTTTTTTGAATTTTTGATATAGTCCCAAATATCACCACTTTGTAGATCTTACCTAAAAAAGTTTAATGTATTTAATAATATGTATCTGTTTAGTTGAAATCTACAAACCGGTATTAAAGCTGCTTTGGAATCTACTTCATGAGTGTCTTCGGTAGATGGTCTTCTACTGATTTTTTCTGCTGAAAGAAAATTTAAAAACATAAAAAAGCTATACAACTGAAGTTTTATGAATACCAACTAACCAAACACAAAGTATTCCAGGCAGAGTATAACCTTCATAAGATAACTCAAACTTTCCTCAACACGCTGAACACAACAGGTACATGAGGCCCATCAATTACTCAATTTATTTTGAGTAAACTATTGTGAAAAGGCAACAATAAATGAGAGTATGAAGTAAAAACATATTTACCTCCCTTCTGTTCCCAAGTAACCCTGACTGGGGGCAGTAAAGATAATTCATTTCTTGTATATGCTTCCTAGGATATTTGTATGTGTGTACACATACCCCTGCCAATATTTAACATAAATGGCAGGGAAATATATATGTCTTGAGGTTTTTGTTTTTTTGAACTTTAAGCTTAGAGATTTTTTTTTTTTTGGAGACAGTTTCGTTCTGGTTGCCCAGGCTGGAGAGCAGTGGCGCAACCTCTGCCTCCCGGGTTCAAGCAATTCTCCTGCCTCAGCCTCCAGAATAGCTGGGATTACAGGCATGTGCCACTATGCCCAGCTAATTTTGTTTTCAGTAGAGACTGGGTTTTTCTCCATGTTGGTCAGGCTGGTCTCAAACTCCTGACCTCAGGTGATCCACCCACCTCAGCCTCCCAAAGTGCTGGGATTACAGGAGTGAGCCACTGTGCCTAGCCAGCTTAGAGATTTTCTACAGAAGAACAGAGATTTCCAATTATCTTTTGATGCTCTCTTTATTTCATATTGGATATACAGTAATGTATTCAAACAAACTCCTACTGATGGACATTTGATCTGTTTCCAATCTCTTCCTGTGATAAACAATGCTGCAATGAATAATCCTTTTCCCCAATTTATGATAATACCTTTGTTGTCATATCTTGTTTATCTGAAATGAACTTTAGAATTAAGCCTACTTCCAAAAAAAGTGAGGACATTAAGTTACAAATCAACTTAAAGAAAGCTTACAATTTTACAGTACAATAAAGGAAAACCTCAGAATGAAGAAAGGAAAATCTCAGAACAAAATGTGTATTCCAGGTGCAGAGAACAAAAAGACCAGACTGAGATATATTAGAAGACTCTGGGCAAAATGTTTTCAATATGATGAAACTGACAGAATACATTATATTCTGAATATCATGAAGAAATTTGGTTAAATATCAGAGAACCTAGAGTGTTGACCTAACCAAAACTGTAGCTATACTTGGTGGAAAAGGGTGAACAGGTGTGCGTGTGTGTGTGTTCGTTTGTTCATTCGTTCTGGGAATACAGAGTGAGAAAAGAGTTCAATTCTTCTCTTCTTTAGTGGAAGGTCAACAGACATGGCCTAAAACTGAAATATGAGGATGCTGCAATACAGGTAGGTTGAGTATCACTTACCAGAAATGCTTGGGATCAGAAGTGTTTCAGATTTCTGTTTTTTCTTAAAAAAAATTTTGGAAGATTTGCACTATACTCACCCAGGAAAGCATCTAAAAATCTGAAATCTGAAATGCTCCAATGACCATTTCCTTTCAGTCAGTACTCAAAAATTTTGGATTTTGGGGCATTTCAGATTTTTGGATGCTCAACCCATATAAGCATACGAACTCAAAAATAACATTTATGTTATCTTAAATACTGAGAATTCTTTTTCTTCCCTCCTAATCCTTCCACCATTTCTTTTTCTTTTTTTTTTTTTGAGATGGAGTCTCGCTCCCATTGCACAGGCTGGAGTGCGGTGGTGCGATCTTGGCTCACTGCAACCTCCATCTTCTGGGTTCAAGCTATTCTCCTTCCTCAGCCTTCCGAGTAGCTGGGATTACAGGTGTGCAACACCACACCTGGCTAATTTTTGTATTTTTAGCAGAGATGGAGTTTCGCCATGTTAACCAAGCTGGCCTTGAACTCCTGACCTCAGGTAATCCACCCGCATCGGCCTCCCAAAGTGCTAGGATTACAGGCGTGAGCCACCCGGCCCCCTTTACCATTTTACTTGCTTTATTGCTCTGGCATCAGAAACAGTAACAGTCAGAATCCTTGTCTTGCTCCCCATCTTGGGCTTTCAATAGTTCACTATGAAATTTGATGCTTCGTGATAACTTTTTGTTGATATCCTTTTTGAGATTACGAATGAATACTGAATGTTAATCAGATACCTTCTCTGCAGCTGTTAAGATGATCTCATGATTTTTCTCCTTTAATCTGCTATTATCATGCATCACCATAATTATATTTTTGAATGTAAAGACAACTTTCATTCCTGGAATAAACCCAATTTGGTCATAATATGCATTGCTGAATTCAGTATGCCAAAGAAAAATGAAAGAAGTGATGGTGAGCTGGACAATGTAGTACTATTTTTCTTAAGGAACCTTTATAATTATTCAACTTTTCAAGGATGTGCATATATAACTTTGACTTATAAAAAAATTATGATATGGAAACATCACCACAATATAGTAAATGAAAAATTAATGGTACAAGGCAACATGTATTGTCTGTGACCTTTTGTGTAAAAAATGAGAGGTATAAGATTGTACTGTCATACATGATTGTATAAGCAAAAAACTCTAAAGGGTAGACAAATAGTGGTTACATGTGGGAACAGAGTGAGAGGGAAAATTTTCAGAGTGTTTGTATTTTAATTTTGAACCAAAAATGTATTATTTTTAAAAGTTAAACTAGAAAAATATGTTGAATAAATGATGATACAGATTAAAACAGATGATACAGATGAACAGATACATCTGTAAAAGCTAAAAGTAGATTTATAAAAAGTTTTTCTATTCCATCTTTACAGAATAAACAATTTTTAAAAAAATATTCTAATAACATTCTAATGAATGCTAGGATTACGACTTATTCAAGGTTACAGTAACTATGGAAGACCAGAATTTTCATCTTCTGACTCCTGTACCATTCACTGCTCACGTGTTTGACAAACATAAAATACATTTATAAAGTGTAAATGAGTATGTTTTCTAACACTATTCATGTAGTCAAAATACTCACCTTGTTTTGAATGAAGAGGAAAGGAAGTTCTGTGACAGTCAGTAAATCCAGCAAGAGAACTCACTCGTTTCAAAGTCTTTTCAGAAGTATTGTTACTCTGCAAATATTGTACATATATACAATTTGAAAACAACTGAACTAAATTTCAACCCATTATTCTAAGTAGTATAAGAGTCCCTTGATCTATTTAGCTCAATATGCTTTATTCTACCTGGACACTGATGGGTATATTATAGATTATGGTTATTTTCTTCAATGCCAATTTCAAAAACTGCACCAAAACACCTTATTTGCCTACTGTTCATAAATCCATCCAAATGAATTTTTTATAATAACAAAAACTCAGGTTGAGTGTGGTAGCTCACACCTGTAATCCCAGCACTTTGGGAGGTTGAGGCGGGAGGATCATGAGGTCAAGAGATCGAGACCATCTTAGCCAATATGGTGAAACCCCATCTCTACTAAAAATACAAAAATCAGCTGGGTGTGGTGGCACACGCCTGTAGTCCCAGCTACTTGGGAGGCTGAGGAAGGAGAATCGCTCGAACCCAGGAGGCCAAGGTTGCAGTGAGCCAAGATTAAGCCACTGCACTCCAGCCTGGTGGCAGAATGAGACTCAGTCTCAAGAAAAAAACAAAAAACAAAACAAAAACAAAAAGCCTCATTAAAAAGTTGGAAAAATATACAAAACTGTGGAGAAAAAATGAAACCATTATGAATTCAAAGAAGCTATTATCTTACATGTATCTTGACACACTGATAACATTAATGGTGGGGGAACTATTTCCTTTTGGGGATCATGGTAACTTTCTTATTGATTTGTATGAGCTATTTATAAAACAAGGTTATCTATATGCTTACTATCTGTCAAATTTCAATTTGTTTTTCAAATTTCTTTTGACTATGTTTTTTAGGTACTTAAATCTCTACATTTTCCCTTAATATTTTTCCATTATTTATGTGTTTGGAAAGCCCTGACGGCTTTACTGGCTCAATAAATACTGCTTTTTTTTTTTTTTTTTTTTTTGAGATGGAGTCTTGCTCTGTCTCAAAAGAAAAAAGTTGTTTAAATCAAAACACAGCTACTGCTTTTCTGCTAACTCACAGAAACTTGCAATGTCTTGCTTTATTAAGGAGTACCTACCACTAAAACATTTTCAGCACATTCCTCTTTAAGTTCATTATTAAAAAGGTGAAATCTGTGGGAAAACTCTGATGCTTTACCTTTTCCCATTAAGAAATGTCCATTTATCCTAAGTTTTATGTCTTATCTATACCAAGTGCTTCACAATAGCAAAACAATACCACTAGAGGTGTGGCAATAATTTGTGTAAAGAAAATGTGATGAACTTAGGTTTAAATAGTTCTACATTATAAACAGCTTTACTAAAACTTACGAAAGTCCATAAAACATTTCATTTACCTATAAAATCTACTTCAATCCTATATGGATTACAGATATTCCATAAGTCATATTGCAATAATTATAAAACCAATTTGGTAGACAGCAGTCTGTCCTTCCTACTTCCTAGTCTCATTCCTGTTTTTCTTCTTTCTCTTTTTATCATTTGTCAGCTAAGGCTACCTAAGAGAACTTGATCCATTTATTTAGCGCTCTCTGTCTAAATATGCCATAATTAAAATGGCTAGAAAACACTACGAATTACAGTCTTATGAGAGGTCCACTGAACCTACACCTATTTTCTCCACCTTGCTGACTTTCTGACTTCTGCATATATTAAAGAGAGTTTACCTCATATTTAGGCATCTCTGTATACTCCATAATAACATTTCTTACATCATTCTGCTGTTCCTATTTGAGGTAAGAAAACTGTGCAACTATTCTCAAAGGCAAATACAGAAAGGAAAAAACCTAGGTAATCATTACACCTCAATTTGCTTATAATAACAAATTAAATTCCAAGTTATCAATATCTGGTTGATATTAACTGATTTAGTACAATACTTTAATCAAAATATATGATAATAAAAATACAAAATGTTACAATACAAAAATGCATTTGAGTCTACTTTTTATATGTAGGGGAGTAAGTAATATGGCCTGATAGCAATTACATAATTAACTTGGATCACATAAAAAGTAAATCATTCATAGAAACTCCTATGTCATTATCATTGACTTGGTTCTAGCTTTAGGAAAGGTCCTGTTTTCACTGTGTATGTCACTTAACATTTCCATAGTGTAAGTTCTTTAAGGGCTAGAGAAGCTTAACACCTTTCTAGGTGTTTTTAATTATCTTGGTGTAGCCACGTTACTACTCTTAAGGCTTTAAATAGCCACAATATATGATAGCAACATTTAAGAAATAAAACTAACTTGCAGGCAAGAAATACACCGTTTTTGCCAGCTGTTCTATATATTTTGAAACTTATTTAACAAACATTTATTGAATTATCTTGCATTTGTACATAATATACAGCTTCTTCCTGCTAGACAATAGGTTTCTAAGAGTCAGGGTCATGTTCTAATAAAACTTTTGGATCTGGGAAGAGTGAGCTCATTAAGTATTTAATCAGTGGAAAACATATGGGGAGAAGAAACTTTAGAAAAAGAAATGTAAGCCGGGCACAGTGGCTCACACTTGTAATCCCAGCACTTTGGGAGGCCAAGGTGGATGGATCGCTTGAGGTCAGGAATTTGAGACTAGCCTGGACAACATGGTAAATCCTCATCTCTACTAAAAATACAGAAATTAGCCAGGCATGGTGGCGTGCACCTGTAATCCCAGCTACTCAAGAGGCTGAGGCAGGAGAATCACTTGAACCCGGGAGGTAGAGGTTGCAGTGAGCTGAGATCGTGCCACTGCACTCCAGCCTGGGTGACAGCAAGACTCCATCTCAAAAAAAAAAAAAAAGAGCTGGGCGCGGTGGCTCACGCCTGTAATCCCAGCACTTTGGGAGGCCGAGGCGGGTGGATCACAAGGTCAGGAGATCGAGACCACGGTGAAACCTCGTCTCTACTAAAAATACAAAAAATTAGCCGGGCGCGGTTGTGGGCGCCTGTAGTCCCAGCTACTTGGGAGGCTGAGCCAGGAGAATGGCGGGAACCCGGGAGGCGGAGCTTGCAGTGAGCCGAGATCGCGCCACTGCACTCCAGCCTGGCCACAGAGCGAGACTCCGTCTCAAAAAAAGAAAAAAAAAAAAAAAAAAAAAGAAAAAAAAAAAAGAGAGAGAGAGAAATGTTAAATAGGTGATGTTTGCTATTTAATTACTATAATTATGCAAGCTATTTGTACCTTTTCATGTTCCTCAATTGTTTGTTTTTTCAAATTGAGGACAGCTTCAAATATTTGGTATCAGCATGTTAATGATGATATCTGCTACAACTGTATTTTTACTGAAAAAACGTTTAATTAAACTTTGAACTAAACATCAAGATAGTAAAATAAAAAGAACTGTGGATGTTTTAATAAGGATTTACTTACGAATAGTATTTCTTTTATCTTGTTTGATGTTTCTTTAAACCTCTGTAAATCCATGCTATCTCTGTGTCCTTTAATAGAAAAAAAGAGATTGCAATGAGAAATTTTTATTTTTCTTCACCAAAATAATGGCATTGCTTAAATTTATAAAAACAATAGATTTATGCTGCTTTTCAAGTACATTTGATGGCTTTGCAGTCTCCTTTAGCTCTTTTGATAAATAAAATTGAAAATTGCCAAGAAGCTGGTGAAGGTTATAGTTCTTTGTTTTTTGTTTTAATTTGAGAACGAGTCTCACTCTGTTGCCCAGGCTGGAGTGCAGTGTCATGATCTTGGCTCACTGCAACCTCTGCCTCCCGGGTTCAAGCAATTCTGCTGCCTCAGCCTCCTGAGTAGCTGCAACTACAGGTACGCGCCACCAAGCCCAGCTAATTTTTATATTTTTAGTAGAGATGGGGTTTCACCATGTTAGCCAGGCTGGTTTTGAACTCCTGACCTCGTGATCTGCCTGCCTTGGCCTCCCAAACTGCTGGGATTATAGGCCTGAGCCACTGCACCTGGCCAAGATTATAGTTAAGTTTACACTAACGTTAAAAGCCAAAGTCCTTATAAAAGAAACCAACATGTGATACGAATAAATAGCTTGAAATTTAAAAGAAACAAGGGGACCAAGCATTTTTACTATTAATAAAAAATATATAAAAGTATTACATATATACGGATAATCAACCAAAAAGGAATGATTTATTCTTATGCCTATAACTTAAACAAGAACAGAAAAAAAATATTTTGGCAATAACACTTTAATTACCTTAATGAAAACTGTTTCACACACAGAGATTGTTCAGACAACATGTTAATAAGCCCATGAATAATCTCCACATTAAGGCCAGCCAGCAAGTTATTTAGGCACTGAACATGCTGATATTTACCGCTAGGCTATATGGAATTCACTCTAGATATATAGATACATAAATTTTCCTATATGATATACATGTCGAGAAAATATATATGATATAAACATATACCTCACTAGTAATACATTAAAAAACAGACTAAAATGCATTTTTAAAAATAAACTGGAAATTAGCTGGGTGTGGTGGCGCGTGCTTGTAATCTCAGCTACTCAGGAGGCTGAGGCAGGGGAATCGCTCGAACCCAGGAGGCAGAGGCTGCAGTGAGCTGAGATTGTGCCACTGCACTCCAGCCTGGGCGACAGAGGGAGACTCTGTCTTAAATTTTAAAAAAAGGAATACATTTAATGTAGGAAAAGTTGTATATCTATGTATCTAGAGTGAATCCCATATAGCCTAGAAGTAAATATCAACACGTTTAGTGCCTAGATAACTTCCTAGGCTGGCCTTAATGTGGCAATTTTCCATGGGCTTATTAACATACTGTCTGAACAATCTCTATGCATGAAAGTTTTCACTAAGGTCTTTAATGTGTTACTGCCAAAATAAATACTGTCTTATTTAAGCTATCACAGGTATAAGAATAAGTCATTCCTTTTTAAAATGTTCTCCTCTGTGAATACATAAATAGGTAGACCATAAATACTAATTTTCCCAGTAGATTCCTAGATTTCCGTTGTTGTTCTGATAATAATTATTAATAGTGCACCCTTTCACTTTTAAAGTGTCTTGGTTTGGGTAAAAAAATTATATGGTTATCTATTTACAGGGCACTGTTCTTTTCCAGTTGATTCTAACCTCCCCTAGGAGGTTCTCCAACTACTTAACACTTAAGAATCACTTAAGTTTTCAACAGGAGTTGATGAAACCCAACTGAAGATATTCAAATTCAAAAGATAGAACCTAAAATTCCATCAAAGAGGTTATATGCCAAAATAACTCTTATAGCCTAAGTCAGTCTATTTCCCATACTTCTGATTTTTTTTTTTTTTTCCCATTTCATTTCTAGAGACAGGGTCTCATTCTATCACACACACTATAGCACAGTTGTGTGATCATAGCCCACTGTAGCCTTGAGCTTCTGGGTGCAAGTGGTTCGCCTGCCTAAGCCTCCTGAGTAGCTGGTACTTCAGGCACATGCCACTGCGCCTGACTACTTTTAAAAATTTTTTGTAGAGATGGCGTCTTGCTATGTTGCTTAGGCTGGTCCTCAACTCCTGGGCTGAAGCAATCCTGCCTGTTCAGCCTCCCAAAGTACCAGAATCACAGGTGTCTGATTCTTTTAAAAATTTTTATAATTATACTCTATGAAAAGATACTGACTTGTAACACAGTATGTGTTTTTATTATTTCTAAGGTGATAATTTTTATTTCTAAGGTGAAAAGTAATATTGATATACAAATATGAATTTGCCAAACTTACCTACAAATGCTCCAAATTCTATATTATCTCCTTCTGCAGCTTTAGAGCAAACAGTTTCTTGATCTTTGGTTCCTGTTTCCAAGTGGCTTTTGCAACTTGGTTGAGATGGTGTACTAACAAAAAATTTGGTTGGTGGGGATGACAGATGTGGTATGCTATTAGATGAACTGCCTAATTTTTGATTTTTATTAAATATTTTTAAGAGTTCTACCCCATGCAGTCTCTGTCGCAGTTCTGGAGGGGAACCAGCACTTGGGAATAAGGCACCAGAAGAGGAACCAGCCTCTGGAAAATTAAATTCTTTTCTCTGGGGTATTGCAGGTAAGTCTTGACCAAATATATTACACTGGGGATCTTTGTCATCTTTCATTAAAATATTACAAAGAAAAGGATTATTACTTTCAAGATCACCTTGAGGAACAGAGGAGCTAAGCGTATTTACAACACTATGCTTTTTCCATACAGAAGGTCTTACGGGACCATCATCAATAAGGTTTTGAGCCAAGTGTTTGGAAATGCTCAGTTCTCGGGTGATTTCATTATGAACTTTGCTAGCTTCCGACGCTTTCTGGGCAGTGAGTGTTTTTAATGTATCTACCGTCAGGGCTGAAAGATCTTGCAAATGGCCAATTTGAGAATCTAATGATTGTAATGATCTTTTTATGTAGTTGACACGATCTCCAACTTCTTTAATCTGAATGCACATCTGTTCCACTCTGTAGGAGAGAAATAAGCCTTTTTTACAAATGTGAAAAAAAAATGTAGAATTTTATTTTGTAGCCTCAAATAATGATAAAGAGAAAAATTGTACATGCATTTAAGCAAGATATAAAATAAGGTACAGTTATTTTTTTTTTTTGAGACGGAGTCTCGCTCTGTTGCCCAGGCTGGAGTGCAGTGGCCGGATCTCAGCTCACTGCAAGCTCCGCCTCCCGGGTTTGCGCCATTCTCCTACCTCAGTAGGACTACAGACGCCCGCCACCTCGCTCGGCTAGTTTTTTGTAAATTTTTTTTTTTTTTTTTTTTTGAGACGGAGTCTCGCTCTGTTGCTCAGGCTGGAGTGCAGTGGTGCTATCTTGGTTCACTGCAAGCTCCATCTCCCGGGTTCACGCCATTCTCCTGCCTCAGCCTCCGGAGTAGCTGGGACTACAGGCGCCCGCCACCTCGCCTGGCTAGTTTTTTGTATTTTTTTAGTAGAGACGGGGTTTCACCATGTTAGCCAGGATGGTCTCGATCTTCTGACCTCGTGATCCACCCACCTCGGCCTCCCAAAGTGCTGGGATTACAGGCTTGAGCCACCGCGCCCGGCCTTTTTTGTATTTTTTAGTAGGGGGGGGGGTTTCACCATGTTAGCCAGGATGGTCTCGATCTCCTGACCTCATGATCCACCCGTCTCGGCCTCCCAAAGTGCTGGGATTACAGGCTTGAGCCACTGCGCCCGGCCAAGGTACAGTTATTTAATTATACAAGGCCTACCTTATGTTTAAGAAGGCTCCAGTGCTAATCTTACACTAAAATGCAAGATTTCAAAAAATATTTTTGTTCCATAGGCTACTTACTCCAATTACCCCACATCAAAGTAACACAAAATAATGTATATACAGCTACATATACACAGAACTACCATTACTGTTACTGTAACTATACCAAACACCATATGCTTCCAGAATGTAGCAAAGTCAACAGAAAAAAAGAAATACTGGCCAGGCGCAGTGGCTTGCGTCTGTAATCCCAGCACTTTGGGAGGCTGAGGCGGTCAGATCACAAGGTCAGGAGTTCGAGACCAGCATGGCCAACATGGTGAAACCCTGTCTCTACCAAAAATATAAAAATTCGCCAGGTGTTGTAGTGCACGCCGGTAATCCTAGCTACTCAGGAAGCTGAGGCAGGAGAATCACTTGAACCCGGGAGGTGGAAGTTGCAGTGAGCCGAGATTGTGTCACTGCATTCCAGCCGGGGCAAAAGAGCGAGACGCTGTCTCAAAATAATAATAATAATAATAATAATAATAACAACAGTAAAAGAAATCCTGTAAAATACTGAGGATAGTTTTACTTTTCTCCCTCTAAACAGTAAAGAACAGTAACTCTTCTATCTTCTGTAACTAGGGTAAAAAAATAAGACTGGCCAACTGACTTACATGAAGTATTAATAGAACTGAACTATCTTTCCAATATATAATGTAAAACTATAACTAAACTTATTGTTTGACAAAATTAATTTAACAATGACCATTTAAAAGAGATATAACTAATAGATCCCATTTTGACATATAATTGATTTTAACTAAAGGGCTTCTGAACCTTTCGAAAGTGACACGAATTCTCTCTTCACTCCCAGAATGAAATTTGTCATCTTTTTCATTGAAATACATCTCAACACATTGCTCTTCAAAATCATGAAGTTTCTTTTGATCTTCTTCTGTTAAAAAAAGTTCTATGGGAGGAAAAGAAGAAAATCAATGAAGAGCTGTCAAGGTATCAACTTTAGCTCATAATTCTTATGAATTATTCAGGGTTTCTAAGACTACATCCATCATCTGCACTTTTTAAACTTTTACTTCTATGCTTCTAAAGCACTAGACAAGTATCTTTCTTTTTTGCTTCACCAGTGTGATGTCAACAGAATACGATCAGGTACTTCCTCCTCCTCTTCTGATTTCCTTTTCCTATACAACATCCTTCCCCTGTCTCTCTCATACCTCTCCCTCACGTATCTACTCAGAGAAATTTAAGAACCAATTTGAAAGTCCCTATACCATTTTAAGCATAATTTGACACAGTACGATTAGTCTCACACACACAGAATATACTAAAATTGTTACTGTTTACAGAGCTGTAAAAATGGTTTGTAGAACAGCAAAGAAGTTAGGTTTACACTACCATTTTAACAGAAACAGAGATGCCATTCTCATAACGAAGTTTAATGTTAAATCCATTTCTATAGATACCATATTGCACTTAAAAATTCCTTTATGTTCAGGCAAATTTAACAAAAGCCTTTACCATAACATTAACCCACTAAGTCATTTTTGAATAAAATCAATATATAGCCTTCAGTGTAAAACTAAGAATACAATGAAAATGTTTGCCTTAATACAGTTTACTTACTTGGTCCATCGGAAGTCTTATCTTTCTTTCTTCTCTTACATATGCAGCAAAACAGAGAAACTATATGGCTAAGAATGATAAGTGGAGGAGGCAGAACTGGTTTCTCATGATAAGCCATAATAAAATGATAACGCTGGTACTTCCATACAATATTGGAAATTGCCTTCACTTGTAAATACACATTGCTAGAGAAATAATGAAAAAAAATAAAATAAACTTTGCTAATCATCTCTTTTTTTTTTTTTTTTTTTTTTTTTGAGACGGAGTCTTGCTCTGTCACCCAGGCTGGAGTGCAGTGGCGCGATCTCGGCTCACTGCAAGCTCCGCCCCGCCGGTTTCACACCATTCTCCTGCCTCAGCCTCCCAAGTAGCTGGGACTACAGGCGCCCGCCACCTCGCCCGGCTAATTTTCTTGTATTTTTAGTAGAGACGGGGTTTCACCGTGTTAGCCAGGATGGTCTCGATCTCCTGACCTCGTGATCCGCCCGTCTCGGCCTCCCAAAGTGCTGGGATTACAGGCTTGAGCCACCGCGCCCGGCCTGCTAATCATCTCTTAAAGTTTTAAATACTGATGATTTCATTGTAATTCTGTACTAAATAAGAATTCAAAAAAATATACTTCTAACAAAACTAATAGCAAACGAGAAACTGGAAAAGATTAACACTCAGCAGAAAAAAATAATTTAAAAAATTTAAAATATTTCATGTAAATGGGTAAGACATAAGAAAATACTCAATCTTATTAGTAATCAAATAAGTGCAAATTTTAAAAAACAAAATCCTGGCTGGACATGGTGGTTCACGTCTATAATCCTAGCACTTTGGAAGGCCGAGAGGCAGGAGGAGTGCTTGAGGCCTGGAGTTGAAGACGAGCCTGGGCACCATAGTAAGACTCTGTCTATTTAAAAACAAAAAAGTCAGCCAGGCGTGATGGTGTATGCCGGTAGTCCCAGCTACTGTGGAGGCTGAGACAGGAGGGACTGCTTGAGCCCAGATGGAACAGCCTACAGTGAGCTGTGATAGTGCCGCTGCACTCCAGCCTGGGCAACAGGTTTTCTCAAAAAATAAAATAAAATAAATTTTTTCATTTACTATCAAATTGGCAACCATTAAAAAAACTAGTATGGGTAGAGAGTTGAGGAAACAGGCCTATTTAGACTTAAATGCAAAAAGCCCTAAAAGTACATATACTGAACAGCCCTGCTTTTAGAAAAACATTCTAAACAAGCAAGTTTTGCTCACAGATTTAACTACAATGTGATGTTTAGGAGAAGAATTACAAACAATCTAATTGACCAATATAACCTACTGGATTGAAAAACTATGGTCTATATCATGGAGTATCAGGTAGCCATTAAAAACAGACTGGAGAAGAACATTTGTTTATCTGAAATAATGTTCATGATGCTTTGCTTAGTTATAAAACAGTACATAAAACATACAAATAGGCTAGGCACTGAGGCTTACGCCTATAATCCCAGCACTTGGGGAGGCTGAAGTGGATGGATCACATGAGGCCAGGAGTTCAAGTCCAGCCTGGCCAACATGGTGAAACCTCATCTCTACTAAAAATACAGAAAAAATCAGCCAGGCGTGGTGGTGCACACCTGTAATCCCAGCTTCTCGAGAGGCTGAGGTGCGAGAATCGCTTGAACCCGGAAAACGAAGGTTGCAGTGAGTCAAGATTGTGCCACTCCAACCTGGGTGACAGAGGGAGACTCTGTCTCAAAACTAAATAAATTAAATAAAAATATTATTTTTGAAAAGAAAAATGGCTTATATATATTTGCAAAAAAAATGATAGAAAGGTGTACACCCAGATATTAACAGTGGAATTATGGATGAATTTTCTATATTGAATGCATATTTGTTGGCAACCGAGGAAAAATCCCAGATGACGACTAAATTTATAAAGAAAACTGCATGTTGAAAGATAATCAAACTTAAAATTTAGAACTCATTTGATTAGGAAAAGCATCTCCTATTTGTAATTTTTCAAATATACTTTTAGTAGTTTAAGCCAATATAATTTTTAGATTTTAAGTTCTATAAATTTCCTTCAAAACATATAGAATTGCACATTAAATCATCTTATCATAATAAGCAATTGAACAAAATTCTTACTTGAAAAATGCAATAAGAAGATTAACCATAATGATATACTGTACAAAGAGGTAGACTGCTTGAAGAAATGGAGTCAACCAGGTCCCAGGACCACAGATTTGAGGGATAACAGAATCATTTGCACACACTTTAAAAAGAAAGAAAAACACAAAAACAACTTAAATATAGTAATTCACCAGTAACTGCTATTCATCAGTGTTTCTGGTTATTTATTTATTTAAATTAAATTTTGATTATGTACAAATCTGTTCCACAGATTCCAGCAAAAGCCTCTAGGCAGGGAGTCATAGGAACCCCAGTTTAAGAGTGTTCAAACACAAAAAGATGTTGTGAGAAATGTGGGTGCTATCTGTTTTACATCTCTATTCCAGAAAAGAAAGTATATTTAGGTGTTACATTTACCCTTCGAGGCAGGATTTAACCTGAGGAGCATTAAAGAGGGTTAAAATTCCTGGATCAACCATATTTTAACATTTCTGTAAGAAAAATGTCTGAACTTTTTACTTTTTTCCTGAGATGGAGTCTTGCTCTGTCACCCAGGCTGGAGTGCAGTGGCACAATCTTGGCTCACTGCAACCTCCGGCTCCTGGGTTCAAGCAATTCTCCTGCCTCAGTCTCCTGAGTAGCTGGGACTACAGGCATGCACTACCATGCCCGGCTAATTTTGCATTTTTAGTAGAGACCAGATTTCATCATGTTGGCCAGGCTGGTCTCAAACTCCTGACCTCGTGATCCACCTGCCTTGGCCTCCCAAAGTGCTGGGATTATAAGCATGACTCAACTTTAAGAGTATGGTTGACTCATAGCAAAACCTGTACATTTACAAACATAAAGAGTACTTAGTTTATCTTATTATGTCACAAAAATGGGGCTGAAGAAATAGCTAAAGTGCCTCTCAATTATACAGTGATTAGATTTGAATTCCTTGTTTTTCATTACCCCATCTGAAAAATTTCTGAAGCCAGAACATAGCTAATTACAAACAAGGAAAGGAAGAGCTTTAATACCCCCCACAGCATAACAAAGAATAAAGTAAATTAGGCAGGGCAAGGATTAGAATTAAATAATGATGAATTAGTGGTAAGTTCTACCTAAATATTTATAGCACACTTAGCATTTAGTATTTGGTAGATTTTTTAAAGTATATGCATCAATGACACTCATAATGGCACTATGATTCCTTTAAATGGTTTTATGGGCAAATCAATGGTAAGGTCCTTTCACTCTTAAATAATTTTATGAATCTATTTCCATTCTATTCAGATTAGTTTGTGGAAGCAAATACCCAAGAAAGAGAATGCAGGAAACTAAAAAACTATACTCAACGCTTTATAACAACTACACAATTAGAGCCACATCATTAGAAAAATAGCAGACAGCCAGGTATGATAGCTCACGTCTATAATCCCAGAACTTTGGGAGGCTAAAGCAGGCCAATCACTTGAGGTCAGGAGTTCAAGACCAGCCTGGCCAACATGGTGAAACCTTGTCTCTACTTAAAAAAAGAAAAACAAAAAACTAGCCAGGCATGGTGGCATGCAGCTGTAATCCTAGCTACTCCAGAGGCTGAGGCATGGGAATCACTTGAACTTGGAAGACAGAGGTTGCAGTGAGCTGAGACGGTGCCACTGTATTCCAGTCTGGGAGACAGAGTGAGACTTTGTCTCAAAAAAAAAAAAAAAAAAAAAAAAGTAGCACAGAAGAAAACCTGGAAACACCACCAAACAGAAGCCATTAAACACAACATTTGACCAGGCTGGTAAAACAACATTAGTTTAACTACTGTTCAAGAACAAATAATGACCACAATTTTCTATGTGGCCACCCTTGGACCTAACCACAATCACTTGCATGGCCAGCCCTTGACCTAATCACCCATAAATATGTGGGAAGGGAGTAACACAGATATTGGGGGAGGGAAGAGGGAAGGAAGAAGAAAGAACAAGAGTGAGAGAGAATTAATAAAATGAAGATTCTATAACTCAAATGTGGAAGTCAGCAGAATATCACTGAAAGCTGACAGCATCACTTATGTTCACAGGTTATCTACTCTCATCGACTAAGACAATGTAAGAGTCAAAATGTGGATAGTAACAAAATTGAAAAACAAACTTAATATTCTCTCTAAGAATAGGGTTGAATCAGTGGGAGTTATGTCATTGATTATCCAGAGAATGTACTCACAAACTGCAACAAAAACCTTGAGTATCTGTCATCTGTAAAACTCAACATGCTGTAAGCTTTCAGTATTCACACAGGATCATTATTTTTGTAATTAACATTGTGCTTGACTTCTCAATGTCGAATCTACCCTGAATTATCTACGCGAATCATGGTAATCCCATCCCCCTTGTCTGTAACCATTTTAGAGATAGGCAGGCCGAAGCCAACTCAAGCTAATGAAATGAAAGGACAGGCTCAAAAGGGAATTTCTGTGAAAGGGACATTTTCCTCTAAAGAGAACCATGGATAAACGGTGTCTCTTGCCTCCTGTGGCTAATGACGGTCTTATGATCATAAGGGAAACTTACAGAGCTGGCAGCGGGATGAAAAAGAACAAGTGTCCTTAGTTATGAATTAACCAACCCTAAAGACCACTGGAGCTAGCTCAAAATTGTTATGTGAGTTAATAAATGTCCTTATTGTGTAGGATGGTTTAGACTAGATTTCTATTACCAGCCACCAAAAAATTTCTAAAATACTTTTTCTTCCAATTAATTTGTATGTTTCTTTTGGAGTTCACTAATGCCTTTGTAGGGGGCTTAGGTTGGTAATAGTTTGACTTCTGAAAATATACAATATTACTATAATTCAATACTGGCTTTAAAACATAAAATAACCAAAAGATAAATCTGTAAACATACAATTCTTACCATCAATTTCGTATGCATAAACTTCACCAAAAATCATCCAGTATGGATGAAAAACTATATCTTTAGCAAGAGTCCAAGATGGTGCTTCATGAGGATAAAGTATTGCCTTTCTGGGAACACCAAAACTAAGTAATACAAGAGCCATAATCACTACAATGTAGAACATATTGGCCACCTGTTAAAAAATGAACACTGTTAAAATACAAGGAAGTTTAAACACTATGACAAATCTTTTTAAAAGATTCTAATGTTCTAATAGACCAAAAAAACCCATTAAACACAAAAAATCTTTGAGATTATTTTTGTTTCTAGTGATAGCTTTCAGAAAAATTTCATCACTACATAAATCTTAACAACTAGGAGATCATGTAAAAAAAATCTATTAAGCTAAGCAAGTCATGGGCATCTTTAGCTACATAAAGAACTGTATCACCAGTTCAAACTGAAGTGTGCGTATTTCTGTGGTACGTGAAGATTTTCAAGAAGTACAGAGACACAGACAGATTTAGGGAAATCAATTTCCATAACTGCCCTTTCCTAAAGCTTCTCTATTCTTTTAATGGAGGCACAGACTCTCTTTTCCACGTTGCCTCTGACAATTGTACTTTGCCCACTTCACACAAAAAAAGAATACTTCCCACCCACCCTGAATCCAAGGGTGCCTTGTCCTGGGATATGAAAACTTCCTACGAGCCAAACAAAACAATCTGAATTATTAGCATGGGTGTTGAAAAACTAAATGATACCAATGTCTGGGAAACAAATACTTTCGTAAGTCATGTAGTTTGTAATTCTTTAAATTCAATAAAATTCAAAAAGGACCCAATTGAGCTAAAACCTAGTAATTCATTGAAAAATTATTTTCATTGTTAAATCACAATGTGCATTTTGACACAATTATGTAAGGATTCAAAGAATTAAGCAGAATGCTATAATAAAACTTTACCTCCCATCTACTTATTTAGGTATATAAGTTCTCCAGCCTGTACTACTTATTGTCTAGCCTAGACAATATAAAAAAGTGAATATACGACCAGCAACAGTGACTCAAGCCTGTAATCCCAGCACTTCAGGAGGCCGAGGTAGGTGGATCACTTGTACTCAGGAGTTTGAGACTAGGCTGGCCAACATGGTGAAACTCTGTGTCTACTAAAAATATAAAACTTAGCAGGGCGTGGTGGCGTGTGCCTGTAATCTCAGCTACTCAAGAGGCTTAGGCAGGAGAATCACCTGAACCCAGGAGGCAGAGGTTGCAGTGAGCCAAGATCACACACTGCATTCCAGCCTGGGCGACACAGCGAGACTCCATCTTAAAAAAAAAAAAAAAAAAAGGGAATATACATATAAAAAAGTGAACACCTTCTCACTCTAGCAATATTGATGAATATTCATTCATAATCATCTAACTGAGGAAAAAGGCCTCATGCAAAAGAGAATACATTTACAATAAATCTGTACATTAACCAACTGTAAACTTAAAATAATTGTAATGACAACTTAAAAAATTATTATGACATTTTCATATATTTTTTAAATGACTATACAGTGACAGTAGAAATGGAAAGTAAGATGTGAAAGGTAAAGGGGAGGCCGGGCGCGGTGGCTCACGCCTGTTAATTCCAGCACTTTGGGAGGCCAAGGTAGGCGGATCACAAGGTCAGGAGTGCAAGACCAGCCTGGCGAATATGGTGAAACCTTGTCTCTACTAAAAATACAAAAATTAGCCGGGCATGGTGATGTGCGCCTGTAGTCCCAGCTACTCGGGAGGCTGAGGCAGAAGAATTGCTTGAACCCAGGAGGTGGAGGTTGCAGTGAGCCGAGATCGCACCACTGCTATTAAAAGATGTATTAGGTTGATGTAAAAGTAACTGTAGTTTTTGCAATTACTTTCAATGGCAAAAACCGCAATTACTTTTGCACTAGCCTATAAAGTGTGAGGGAGGTTTCTTCTTTTTAATCTTTTATTGTCTTCAAGCTTTTCAAAGCTGTTTCCTCTGGTTAGAAACTCCCTGCTCAGAAGAAAACTCCCACATATTTTCTTTTTTTTTTTTAATGATTATACTTTAAGTTCTAGGGTACAGAAATACCATTTGACCCAGCAATCCCATTACTGGGTATATACCCAAAGGATTATAAATCATGCTATTATAAAGACACATGCACACGTATGTTTATTGCGGCACTATTCACAATAACAAAGACTTGGAACCAACCCAAATGTCCATCAATGATAGACTGGATTAAGAAAATGTGGCACATATACACCATGGAATACTATGCAGCCACAAAAAAGGATGAGTTCATGTCCTTTGCAGGGACATGGATGCATCTGGAAACCATCATTCTGAGCAAACTATCGCAAGGACAGAAAACCAAACACCGCCTGTTCTCACTCATAGGCGGGAACTGAACAACGAGAACACTTGGACACAGGGCGGGGAACACCACACACCGGGGCCTGTCATGGGGTGGGGGTGGCGGGCAGGGAGAGGGATAGCATTAGGATAAATACCTAATGTAAATGATGATTAATGGGTGCAGCAAACTAACATGGCACATGTATACCTATGTAAATCCTACATATTTTCTAAACTCCTTTGAAATGCCATAATCTTTGTGAAAGCCTTCATGACAGAATTGGTTACTAGTTCTTCTATCTTCACATAACAATTTATCATATTTTTCAATAGCTACCTATCTGTTCACGTGTCTATATTTAAAGACTCAATTGTTGAGTTCCATGAGGATCTGGACCATGTCTTATTCATCTTTGTAGCCCCAGTTCAGTTTAACTCTTAACATATAATAGATACACAATGATGAAATAATGAACATTAGATCTAGAACAGTAACCATTATGAAACTTCCAAAGGGGGATGTACAGGGATGCTGGCACTAGGGGAAAACAGACAATGATGGAACAAATGACTAGCTGACAATGAGAAAGACATCCTAGCAGAGGGTGGTTTTAGAGAAGATCACAAATAAAGACTTCTGTACTTCCTAACTCTTCCATTTACATTACCATTAAAGTAACTAGACACCACTAAGTCACTAAATAACCTAATAAGCGTAAGAGCTACAACACCTTTTTTGCACGCTAAAACGTTAGGCTAAACCCAATTCTTCCAAAAAAATCTTAACTGCCCTATTTTTCCTTGAAATACCATAAGAATGCCAAAATGTGTGAATAATGAGAAACACTTTGATGTGAAAAACAGTACACTAGTAATTCTCAATTAAGAGGGGGAAGACACATTCTCTTAGAGGGGAAGAGTGTAGCGTGAAACTGCAAATATAATAAATTATATTTAGAAAACCTGAAAGTCTTGTTTTCAAGATGCAAAGATAATCTTGTGAGCTTAGTATGGTTACTCAAGAAATACTTAATTTAGAAGACTGTTTTTTTATTATTATACTTTAAGTTCTAGGGTACAAGTGCACAACGTGCTGGTTTGTTACATAAGTATACATGTGCCATGTTGGTGTGCTGCACCCATTAACTCGTCATTTACATTAGGTATATCTCCTAATGCTATCCCTCCCTGCTCCCCACAGCCCACGACAGGCCCCAGTGTGTGATGTTCCCCATTCCCCACCCTGTGTCCAAGTGTTCTCATTGTTCAATTCCCACCTATGAGTGAGAACATGTGGTGTTTGGTTTTCTGTCCTTGCGATAGTTTGCTCAGAATGATGGTTTCCAGCTTCATCCATGTCCCTACAAAGAACACGAACTCATCCTTTTTATGGCTGCATAGTATTCCATAGTGTATATATGCCACATTTTCTTAATCCAGTCTATCACTGATGGACATTTGGGTTGGTTCCAAGAGAAGACTTATTTTCTAAGATTAAGGGAGCATAAGAAACTCTACGAATAGCTTTTTATACTTCTTACAATGGGACAAATATTTTAAAATAATTGAGAAACAACATGTATTTTTAAAGCATATTTTGATAAAACTACTGTATATACTTATTTACGAGAAGTTTGAAACAAACACATGCATTCATATATGTCTTGAGGGATGGAAGGATGTACATTAAACTGTTAATAGTGAATGTCTCTGAATAGTGATTTTGTCTGCATTTGCTGAAATTTCCTAGGATGAACAGAAATTTCAGAATGAGGAATAGCAATAGCTATATTACAAATTTTGCCTTTTTCACCACTGAAAACCAAAAGGAATTATGGCAAGGAGTAGACCCAATATATTTTAGATTTAGTGTATAAAAAAATTACACATTTAACTTGACATCTAGATTTTAAAAAATAAAACCTGCCACTCAGATAAGACTAAGGAAAAGAGCAAATACTGGGCATACTGTATTAGGAAAAGATTAGGTATCCTGGATTTAACTTTTAAAAAATAGCCTGGGTCAGGCCAGGTGCAGTGGCTCATGCCTGTAATCCCAGCACTTTGGGAGGCTGAGGCGGGCAGATCATCTGAAGTCAGGAGTTTGGGACCAGCCTGACCAACATGGTGAAACCCTGTCTCTACTAAAAATACAAACATTAGCTGGGCATGGTGGCGCATGCCTGTAATCCCAGCTCCTCGGGTGGCTGAGGCAGGAGAATCGCTTGAACCTGGGAGGCAGAGGTTGCAGTGAGCCGAGATAGCGCCACTGCACTCCAGCCTGGGCGACGACAGAGTGAAATTCTGTCTCCAAAAAAAAAAAAGGCCTGGATCAGTAAAGACAGGAAAAAGGAGTTACCTACAGACATAAACCACAGATTGTATAGCTAACATTATCTTGCAAAGCACAAAATGGGTGTAGGGGATTGGGATTGAGCATGAGAAACTCTTAAGGAATGGTTGATTTGAAGTATGAGGCAAACAAACACAAAATAAAAGACATTCACTGGCTCAAATAAAACTATGTTAATAACATTTTTGTGATTTTTTAAAAAAATCAATAAACCCATGAGTATTATCAAACATCTCTCAACTTACCATTTTTCCAATCATCATTACATAAGGTCCTGCCTGTTGATTTACAGCTAGAAAATCTAGCAAACGCACATACCAAAATATTATGTTAAGACAGTAAATTAATCTTCCAGCCACAAAAACATGATTATCATATGCATTTGCAAAGTTCCATTTTGCTCCAAATCTTAGTCCAAATCCAATGAAGAAAGAAATTATGGCAATTGTATCACTGATGTTGAAGTAATCACTAAACCATACTTTAATCTTCTGGTTTACTTTCCCAGCTTCAGACATAAAGATCTAAAGGTTTAACAACAACAAAAAAAGTTTAATCAATTTATTCCTATTAAAACACATACAGCAATCAATTATAACATTACAGAGTTTCACATAGCATTTTATTTATTTATTAACTTATTTATTTTGAGACAGAGTCTCACTCTGTTGCCCAGGGTGGAGTGCAGTGCCGCAATCTCGGCTCACTGCAACCTGCGTCTCCCAGGTTCAAGAGATTCATCCAACTAAGAAGCTGAAAATGCAGATTGCAACCCACTTCGCTAGACCTGGATTGTAAAATACTTCTGCAAAATTGTTTTATTTCAAATTAAAGCAGCACCTGGATATCCTGGTAGTAGCTGCCAAACCTGCCTTCTTTGTAGGAAGTAAATAACTCAATGGTTTAAGTAGCTGTATTTATCTAACTTATTTAAAACATATGCCTCTTCTCCTGAATATATGAATTTTAAGAATTATCTTTCGAGAGGAATGGTAACACATTCACATCTTCAAAATTCATGGTGTATCATAAATACTGCAAAGTATCTGTTTCCCTCTTCTCCCTTAGCCAATTAATTACTCTTCCCACTAGAGGCAATCACTACTATTACTGTCTCATGAACACCTGCAGAACTATTTTATGAATATATATATTTTTAAATGCTTTGCAATTTGCTTTTATCATTTAATAAATCAATTTCTTTAAACATGCTGATAGAACAACATTTAATAAACATATGGACCATAACACTCAGAGGAATTTAAAATGCAAAATAAGCTATTTAATAAGAAATTCCTTCTGGTTCCAGTTGGTGTTTGGAAAAGAAAAAAAAAGAAGAAATTCTTATGATATCTAAGTGAGAGAGAAGTACTATGCCTTCTAATTATTTTTGCAATTTCTTCTATTCTCTAAATGCAAGGTAGAGACATGAAATAATTCAGAGGTACTTATGCAAGTATGTTATAAAACAATATTCATGGCCAGGCGCGGTGGCTCACGCCTATAATCCTAGCACTTTGGGAGGCCAAGGCAGGCGGATCATGAGGTCAGGAGTTCGAGATCAGCCTGACCAACATGGTGAAACCCTGTCTCTACTAAAAATACAAAAATTAGCCAGGCTTGGTGGCACGCACCTGTAATCCCAGCTACTAGGGAGGCTGAGGCAGAAGAATCGCTTGAACCCGGGAGGCGGAGGTTGCAGTGAGCTGAGATTGTGCCACTGCACTCCAGCCTGGGTGACAGAGGGAGACTCCATCTCAAAAAAAACAAAAAAACAAAAAATCAAAAAACAATATTCATGTAGTTACTACTTCAAAAACAAAGTATAAATATTAAGAAAAAGATTTTCTTCAAAATCAGGATATTAAAAATTTAAACTGAAAACTGAAAGACACAGGGATATAAATCTAAATGATGATTCAATGGCAGTATAGTACATTTTAGTAGGCAGTACAATATAAAAGCAAAATAAATACCTATTTATTTTATTTTTATTTTGAGATAGAGTCTCACTCTTTCGCCCAGGCTGGAGTGCAGTGGTGCAACCTCAGTTCACTGCAACCTCTGCCTCCCGGGTTCAAGTGATTCTCCTGCCTCAGTCTCCCAAGTAGCTGGGATTACAGGTGGCTGCCACCATGCCCAGCTAATTTTTGTATTTTTAGTAGAGATGGGGTTTCATCCTGTTGGCCAGACTGGTCTCGAACACCTGACCTCGAGTGATCTGCCCGCTTCAGCCTCCCAAAGTGCTGGGATTACAGGTGTGAGCCACTGTGCCTGGCCTAAAGACCTATTTATAACTTACCTACCTAATTGGCTAAATCAGGCAGGTAAAATAAAAGTCATTTAGCCAAGTATATTTAATACTTTTTGAAGAGTGACAGAGAGCAAATGTGAACATTCAGGAAATAAAACAAACAAAATATAGGCTACATTTTTATAGGCTACATTTCTGACACAAATCATTGTATTTGTAATGGCAACAAAGTATACAGCATACTCACTAATTCTCTATTCTTTTGCCATTCTTTTGCCATTATTTTGGGAACAGTAAAATTACACAGGTTCTACACTTCTACAATCTCATCACACACATAAACACACACATACCCACCCACGTATATACCCAAAACAAAACAGAAAATCTTCCATGTATACAGTAAATTATTGGTAGGAAAAATTAAAGACATACCTCACGGACTTTCTCAATGGCATAAGTAAAAATATACGCAATAACAATCCATTCTTGAACTGAAGGTAATTGTTCCATTTGTACAAGAACCACAAATGTATAAAGCATCAGAAATCCTAAATATGCCAACTAATGAAAAAGTAAAGGTTATATAAACACTGGTTACAAAATAAATCTCTTAATTATGAACATTTTCAACCACACACAAAAATAGACATTAAATGAACCTTTGTGAATTATCCCCTGGTTTCCCTTATTAAAATAGTTTTAGAAATATCTCTTTTTCAGCACAGACATTGCATTTACTGGAGTATAAATGGTCCTCAGAGTATAAACGTGTTGTTCTACAACTCAGTCAACCTTTAGAACATCCCATAGAAAGGATTTTGTAATCAGGTTTATGTTCTCAGCATATGCCACACAATTCTGCTTAACTCACACCTACAGTATCATCATATATTCAAATTACTGCAGAATTTCACCACCATAATCATCAAGGAACACATATTTCCTGCCTCCTTCCTCCCCCAACCAAACAGTATTCCTAAGAAAGACAACTGAGGCAGGGTGTGGTGGCTCACACATATAATCCCAGAACTTTGGGAAGCCAAGGCAGGTGGATCACCTAAGGTTAGGGGTTTGAGACTTGCCTGGCCAAGAGGTGAAACCCCGTCTCTACTGAAGAAAAAAAAAAAGTAGCCAGACATCATGGTGCATGCCTGCAATCCTAGCTACTCGGGAGGCTGAGGCACAAGAATTGCTTAAACCTGGGAGGTGGAGGTTGCAGTGAGCTGAGATCATGCCATTGTACTCCAGCCCGGGCAACAGAGCGAGACTCTGTCAAAAAAAAAAAAAAAAAAAAAAAAAAAGGAGAAAGAAAAGAAAAGAGAAAAGACAAGACAGATAGACAATTGGTATTTTCTTAGCTCCCAGGCACTAAAGTTGAACCCCAAAAAGTGGGAAAGATGTGAAAAGGCTTTGCCCCAGGTACAGAAACAGCCCACCTTTGACACTCTTTACAAAATAGGTTATAGAGAGGTGATAAAGTTTATGTTTAAAAACATGTGAGTCTTTATTTCATTTCAGAGGAAAACCCACACTTATTGACCCTTGAAAAATTATGGGTAACAATCCTCTCATCTCTATCTTGTCTCCATCAGTCCTAGAGTAGGTCATATCCTTGATTTGATTATCTATAACAGGCTAGGGAAGTAAACTGCAGTAAAGAAAGAAAAGAGAAATTCCTGTAGTCACCCATACTGGCTATTTTAACGTAGCCATTCACATGAATGCAAATGTAAGAAAACTGCCCTATTTTCATTAGTGGAGACAGAATTTGGAGATTAGATCAGATAACTGATATTTGCAATTTCAGCCTCTGAATAGGAAGGAACAAGAACATTTTCACATAGAGATGTAAGGAAATGTTAATGGTCACATTTGGGTGAAAAAGTAATCGCCAAAGAAACAGATTCTTATTGATGAAAATGAAAAAATCTCCAAACAACAAAGTTAAAAACATCTTAATTAAGAATTTTCCGATGAAGACGAGTTAAGAACTCATTTACTCAGTCCCTGGTTAAAAGTAGGGGCTAATCTCATTTACTGTATCACCTGTTCCTTCAGGTTGGTCCATCACTAGGAAAAGCAGCACCAGCAAGATAGCCAACTAATATTTCCTAGTGCTCATTCTCCACACAAAACAACCAAAACACATAAACACCTACATTTCAACCAAAATAACAGATGAGTCCATCCTTGTATGGACATATGCTCTTTATCTGCTGTCAAATCAATTTTTCCATAAAGCAAGAGAAAAGCCAATTATATGGAAGGTAATCAAGCATACACTTTAATACGATTAAAGAAATAAGCCACAGATAAATAAAACCATATAAATGATCTGGATTACTTTTCATCATCATCAGTTAACACTGCCAACAGGTTTATTTCAGACTTTTATGTATTATAAAATTATAATACAAAAAATTTTATAAGACAAAAAAATTTTATAATACAAAAAAAACTTTTATAATACAAAAAAAAAAAGTATCAGAATCTCTTTTGGTCCATCTTTTTTTTTTTTTTTTTTTTTTTTTTTTTGAGACGGAGTCTCGCTCTGTCGCCGGGGCTGGAGCGCAGTGGCCGGATCTCAGCTCACTGCAAGCTCCGCCTCCCGGGTTTACGCCATTCTCCTGCCTCAGCCTCCTGTGTAGCTGGGACTACAGGCGCCCGCCACCTCGCCCGGCTAGTTTTTTGTATTTTTTTAGTAGAGACGGGGTTTCACCGTGTTCGCCAGGATGGTCTCGATCTCCTGACCTCGTGATCCGCCCGTCTCGGCCTCCCAAAGTGCTGGGATTACAGGCTTGAGCCACCGCGCCCGGCCGGTCCATCTTTTATCATTAATTTTACTAGTTGATTAGTATTTGCTACCAACTTACAAAGGCCAATGGTTATCACATATTTGTTAAGTATATTTTTGGTTCCAATTAGAACTGAAATTTGTTAGTGTTTATCACTCTAGATGACAATTTAAATGAAACTAAGGCAAATGTATCACTCTTTTAAATGTGAAATGCCTTTTCAGTGATCTAAGTTATATCAAGATTAGTATGGATTCTGAACCAGTGGTCCCCCCCAAAGCCTATCTCTTAAAAACATTATGCTCGTGTAATTTAAAAACATACCGTGTTAAACCAGAATTTTACAATTGGTGCATGATAAAAGGCATAAAACTTTCGTGTGATTGGAAGCTTTTTTGATTTTATTTGTATCTCCATCTCATTCTTTCCTTCATTACTATCCAAAATCCGTACTTCTTTAAACACTTCCTAAAATTAAAAAAAATTTTTTTTGTACAATTATTCAGAACAAATTTCTGTTTACTTTAAAATGTTTTCCTGCTTACCATGGGGATCTCTTCTGTTATGTTCTGAAAGTTGTTTTCGCTGTCATCCATTGTCATCTGATGAGCATCTTGAGATTGTGGGATATGGGACATTTCAGCCTTAGTTTTATATTCTAGCAGTAATATGGCAGGTGGAACTAAAATGCTTAGTATGACCTAAATTTTTAGAAACATAATTTTGCATTTTAAAATTAATGACCTTCAAGAATATAATAAAGAAAAATAAAAGATATTAAATATCTTATGATGATTAGCCATTTTGCCCCAGTAGTGGAGAGAAAAAAACAAAAAATTCATTTTTTACTTACATGTTGTATTTAAAGAGGCCCAAGTTTTGAAGAGTAACAAAACATTTGATTATTATGATAATAAGGGTATAGGATAGATTTAATAATTATTATAGACTTGTCCTTTAAATAAAATCAGATTACAATTTGTTCAGAAAACACATTTTCTTTACACAAAATTCAAACCTTATAAAGGTGCTATGTCCTTAATTTTATCCTAAATCTCTTTGCAAGTGTTCCATGTCATAACATGATTACTCAGCTTGTGCCTCTATAAACAAAAAGGTTTATTTCTAAAATTTTACTTATTACTTGCAAAATCCCAAAGCATGAAGAAATTGTAATTGCGTAACAGGGTTTCTGTTGGTTATTCAGTGGCCTGTGGTTAAAACTGCCTGATTTCTGACTCCTACATTTCTGCACCTTATTTAAAAAGATGTAAGAGAACAAAAAGCAAAGTTAAAAGCAGTATGTATCACCATGACAAAACCTGAAGTACATGTCATTTTACCCAAATTTTTAAAGATATAAACGGGCCACATGTATATACTTATCTATAAGTATAACCTGGGTATATGAATATACTCATTCAATATACTTTAAGTAACTTAAAAGTAACAGATTATTAAATTAGTAGATAGGTCTTGAATTTCAGAATTTGGGAATAATCCTTTCATAAAGTAGTAACTTTTTTCAAGGCTGCTCAGGGCCATAATCTCCAGTATTTCCCATTTGTTCCCCTTCTAGCTCAAAAAGAGGCCATAATCATTATACACACCTGAAAAGGATTCAAAAGTAAAGAAGAGGAGGAAAAAAGAAGCCCATTATACCACTTGGGATGAAATGCCAATCATCCTTCTTGCTCCCTCTATAACCCCCACCATTACCCTCACACATCAAGGCATTTTACTACACATTTAGACTAATTCCTCTGTTCTTTTTATCTTATCATACACTTTATATCAAATTATTTCTAAAGTATACCTTGTACCAGGAATTTTTCCTCATATTCAGCCTTCCCATCCACATATCAGATAACAACATTTGTGTACAGGTGTGGGCTACAAAAGGTCTAAGTCTTGAAGAAACTGCTAACTTAAGGCAGGTTGAATTACTCCAGTTCTTCAGTTCATAAGTGAGCAATTTCATAGCCATGGTTTCATCTTGTCTGAAGGACTGTTCTAATAATTCAACGGCCAACTGACCAAAATCACTATAAAAAGATAAAAGCCAAAATATACTCAGATTAACAAACTGCAATTTTAAGCCACTATTCTTATATACATTAACACTTTCTACCTTTTAATATTCTCACACACACTTACAGAATTATGAGGCATTAAAACCATAACTGTTTTCAGACATCTACATCTATTCACAAAATATTAAAATATGTCGCATTATGTACAAGACTGAAAAGGTGAATCCAGAGCACTTTCTCCCAGTCCTAGAAATCAAACTATAATCTCGAAGGCAATCAAAACTGACAATGCTACAATGCTCTGTTCAAAAAAGTTTATGCAGTATTTCAAACACAGAAAACAGTTGGTACCTGGTAAAGAGGAAGAACAATGTGACTAGGGACTAACCTAATTATGAGAAACATCTGAATTTTGAAGTTCCACTAAGTAACCATAGGATCCCTGTTAAGAGTTATTTTCAGTAACAGTTGGTCACTGTCCTCTAAAGACCCCACTTGGGAAGCGGGAGGTCTTAGTATATATTAGAAAACTTCTACAAACTACATTTCCAGTTTAATATTTCAATACTGCCCCCCCCAAGTAAACTGTAAATTTTTATGAACTATGTCGTTATTCTATGTATGTACTTCTAGTTTCTGAAGTGCCTCCCAGTTGAATTCAGTCTATTTTCTTATAACACAGCTCCAACCTCACTTCCGCCCTTTCCTTACCAATTCAAATGGAACTTTCTAATCCAATTGCTACTATTTGCAAAAATTAAAATGACTTCTGGCATTTCTTCTTTCTTTTGAGATAGGGTCTACCCTGTCACCCAGGCTGGAGTGCAGTGGCATGATCACAGCTCACTGCAGTCTCAATCTCCCAGGCTCAAGTGATCCTCAGCCTCCTGAGTAGCTGGGACCACAGACAAGTGCCACCACACCCAGCTAATTTTTAAATTTCATGTAGAGACGGGGTCTGCCTATGTTGCCCAAGCTGCATTTCTTCTTTCTTGCTGAAATATTTAATTCTTGGGTTGTAAATATAATAACCTCTTTTTCATAGAGGCAGAAAGTTTCTTTCTGAATTAAAAAATATATACACTTCAATAATTTTCTGTCAATTGTACCAGTAAGATTATACATATAAATACATCACCGTTAAGTACGTGGCACTGTAACAGCCACTCAAACAATATCTACTTTGAATTTTTAAAATGTTTTCAAATAGGCTGGGCGCAGTGGCTCAAGCCTGTAATCCCAGCACTTTGGGAGGCCAAGATGGGTGGATCACGAGGTCAGGAGATCAAGACCATCCTGGCGAACATGGTGAAACCCCGTCTCTACTAAAAAATACAAAAAACTAGCCGGGCGAGGTGGCGGGTGCCTGTAGTCCCAGCTACTCAGGAGGCTGAGGCAGGAGAATGGCGTAAACCCGGGAGGCGGAGCTTGCAGTGAGGGGAGATCCGGCCACTGCACTCCAGCCTGGGCAACAGAGCGAGACTCCGTCTCAAAAAAAAAAAAAAAAAATGTTTTCAAATAATAAAATATCACTTACTTGGAATACTGTTTCAGTTCTTCTGAAGTATCATCTACCAGGTCACTCTGCTTTGCTTCATATGCCATTGAACGATAGATCTTACAGGCAACTAATGCTTTAGCCATTGATTCTTCACCATGTTGCCATAAAAAACGGGCCATGACCTGCCTCTTCATAAGGCAAGCCCAAATTAAAAGTTCATTAAGTGGATAAGGAAAGCGCTTGGTTTCTGGATCATCAATGTCTACAATTTCATCTTTGGTTCTTTTCTTCTTTCCTTCTTCCACAACTGTATCAATCTTCCAGGGAAAATAAAGTTATAAAGATCATTATAATAAGGCCATATGAAATTTATGTCACTGAAAATTTTAGTAAAATATCCTTTACATTATTCAGCTCCATAAAACTGCACATAATAGCATAAATTTTATAAACTGGATTTTTATTATAGCTCATAATTCATTTTATGAAAATGTTATTTTAACAGAAATGTCTTTGCAATAAACATTTCCCAAAATTTAAGGGCCTAAATATTTCAACTAATATTCTAATAGAACATAATTTTAATAAAGGGTTAGATAACATTTTTGTCATACATGTTCTTAATCAAGTATAACTGGAATGAAAGGAGTCAGGTAACCATTTATTAAAACATTTTAATTTGGTTATCATCATAGCTAAATATGAAAATGTAGGCTGGGTGCAGTGGCTCATGCCTGTAATCCTAGCACTTTGGGAGGCTGAGGCGGGTGGATCACAAGGTCAAGAGATCAAGACCATCCTGGCCAACATGGTGAAACCCCATCTCTACCAAAAATACAAAAAATTAGCCGGTGTGGTGGCGGGTGCCTGTAGTGCCAGCTACTTGGGAAGCTGAGGCAGGAGAATCACTTGAACTCGGGAGGCGGAGGTTGCAGTGAGCCAAGATTGAACCAAGGCACTCCAGCCTGGTGACAGAGCAAGACTCCATCTCAAAAAAAAAAAAAAAGTAACAGAATCATTAACTTATAATTAATATCTCTGTGTATGAGAAAATGACAATTCTAAGACATACCCAAAAATGAAAGGTAATTCTTACTAAATCCAATTAGGTTTTTTTGTTTAATAATACTAAGTAATTTAGAAAGAAGAAAATAAAAACCCAGAAAGAATAATATTTAAATAAATTTACCTTTGGTCGGTAGGGCTGTGCTGTCTTAATGAAATGGTTATGCCTCATTTTTTCCTTTTTATCTGCCCTATTGCCAAAAGATTCATGACTCTTTCGCAACTGAGGAGTGCTGCTGGAGGTATTTCGGCCAGACCTCTGAAAATGAGCTCTTATTAGCTTTTACAGATTTAAACATGCTGACATGTTATAAAAATTCAAGAATCAATTTATATACGTGTGCAAATGTGTTTATGTATAAACAAAGTATGACTGGTTTAGGATTTTCATGACAAAATATTTCTAATTACTCTTAGTTGAAAATCTTCAATTTTATGACAGTGTTACTTTCTCCATTCTAATGTTAATTCTTAACATTTAAAGTGCATTTAATGTTAAAGCACATATATGGATTTCCCCCCAAATTTTACATACCCGATTATTTCCACCAAGACTATTATATATTAATCGAAAACGTTTCCTAGTATAGGTGCATCTGTAGGTTCCTCCCATGAGATATTCAATAACAAGTCCTATATCAATTAGAGTGATCTTATATCCTGGAGGAAGATTTCCCTAGAAACAAAACATGTTTTAAATAGATCAGATAGCATCTCTCAATATTGCCATGCCCTGCCTAGGAACAGGCCTACTCTCCAAAATGACAAATGTTTACTTTGTATAAGCAGCAAGGGTCAGGTGCAGTGGCTCACGCCTGTAATCCCAACACTCTGGGAGGCCAAGGTGGGTGAATTACCTGAGGTCAGGAGTTCGAGATCAGCCTGACCAACATGATGAAACCCCGTCTCTACTAAAACTACAAAAACATTGGCCAGGCAAGCTAGCACGTGTCTGCAGTTCCAGCTACTCAGGAGGCTGAGGCAGGAGAATCGCTTGAACTCGGGAGGCGGAAGTTGCAGTGAGCCAATATTGTGCCACTGCACTCCAGCCTGGGAGACAGAGCAAGACTTGGTCTCAAACAAACAACAAAAAAAGCAGCAGCAGCAGCAGCAGCAAGGGTTGCCAGCAGCTATCTTTACAGAAGGAGATGTTTGTTTCTCTATTTGTTCTGTAAAAATATGGGATTCTGAAGTTCTGAGGTCTCAAAGGTGTGCCTTGAGACAGGAGTATGACCTAAAGCAGGAAGATAACAATTTCATCTCTCTATTGCCCCAATACTTCACACATAAGATGGAGGCTGGGTGCAGTGGCTCAGGCCTATAATCCCAGCACTTTGGGAGGCTGAGGCAGGCGGATCACCTGAGGTCGGGAGTTCCAGACCAGCCTGGCCAACATGGAGAGACCCGGTCTCTACGAAAAATACAAGAGCAAGACTCTGTCTCAAAAAAAAAAAAAAAAAAAAGAGACAATGGAAATGCTAATTGGCCAACTATTCCATTTTCATTGTGATATACATAAAAAATTGCATTTTTTGGCAAAAATAATGCTGTGTTATATTTCCAGACTGGCCCAGAAATACATGTAAATATTTTTTAACCAAAATTATACTGGCGATATTATAGGTTTTTATAGTGTTGTCTAGGAATTAACTATCACTTGCAACATTGTTTAAAGCTAAGATTTCATTTTCCCATGGCAATTTACAAATGCACTTTTGAAACATACACCATTTGTGAGTTTGGAAAGATGGCCTGTTTAAAAATTTAAAAACTGGTTAATTTCATTAAATAATCTTAAAGGGATTTAATCATCAGATAATTTGTATTTATTAACTAATTCTGCCCTCCTACCATTACCATTTTTTTTATTTCCCTGATTATAATGTCATGAACTTTTTTTTTTTTTTTTTTAATGTCTGTATTTTTACTATCTTGGTTTCACTGGGCACGGTGGCTCACGCCTGTAATCCTAGCACTTTGGGAGGCTGAGGGGGTGGATCACCTGAGGTCAGGAGTTTGAGATCATCCTGGCCAACATGGTGAATCCCCATCTCTACTAAAAATACAAAAATTAGCTAGGTGTGGTGCAGGGCACATGTAATCCCAGCTACTCAGGAGGCTGAAGCAGAAAAATTGCTTGAACCCAGGATGCGAAGGCTGCAGTGAGCCAAGATCGCATCATTGCACTCTACTATGGGCAACAAAGGCGAAACTCCGTCTCAAAAATAAATAAATAAATAAATAAATAAAATCTTGTTTTCATCTGTGAAATTTCTAATTTCTAGATAGCTATATCCTTTAAATATCTAATTTGAAAATAAATCAAAATACATATTTCCATCTTGAATACATGATTTTTGGTTTTAACTCAAGCAGCCTCAAAATATTCTGATTGAGAATGTCACCTATGATACTTGTCAATATTATTTATTAAAAATGACAAATGCCATTATATGAACTCACTTGAATAAGAAATATTTAAATTAGGTAAAATAATGTGAATTATCTATCAAATATCATGACGATCAAGTTCTCAAACTATACTAAGCCATAAAACTCTTTACCAATGTGAATCAAAATATTCAATTACTGCCTTTACTTCAGGATTTATCACTTACAGAAATCAAAAAATAGGGCTTATTATCATAGCCACCAATGTAACAACAATGTATACAAATTCTCAGATTTGTTTCCAAACTTTTAACTACCATAATTCTTAGAAACATGGTCTTAAGGTCTCCCCCATTACTTAAGATTTCTAGGGGAAGGAGAGGAAATTTTAATTATTTAAAAAGACCAAATCAAACTGATGTGAAATGACCAGAATAGGCAAATCATTAGATTAATAGTTATCCTAGGAGGGGGATGGAAGTGGGGAGTAGAGAAGGAGAAGAAATGAGGAGTGACCGCTAAAGGGTACAGGGTAACTTTTCGAAGTATTATAAATGCTCTAAAGTTAGACTGTGGCAATGGTTGCACAACTCTGTGAATAAGTCAAAAAAGTATGCTTTTTTTTTTTTTTTGAGACAAAGGATCTTGCTGTGTTGTCCAGGCTGGAGTGCAATGGCACAATCTCAGCTTGCAGCAACCTCCGCTTCCCAGGTTCAAGCAATTCTTCTGCCTCAGCCTCCTGAGTAGCTGGGACTACAGGCACATGCCACCACGCCTGGCTAATTTTTGTATTTTTAGTAGAGACAAGGTTTCACTATTTTGGCTAGGCTGTTCTTGAACTCCTGACCTCAAGCCACCACGCCTGGCCAATATACACTTTAAATGAACGAATTTTGTAATTTGTGAAATACTTTCAATAAAGCTATAAAGAAAAGCACATGTGGGCTGGGCGTAATGGCTCACACCTGTAATCCCAGCAGTTTGGGAGGCCGAGGTGGGTGGATCACCTGAGGTCAGGGGTTCGAGACCAGCCTGGCCAACATGATGAAACCCCATCTCTACAAAAAAAATAATAACAATAATAAATAAATAAATAAGCCGGGTGTGGTGGCACGCACCTGTAGTGCCAGCTACTTGGGAGGCTGATAGGAGAACTGCTTGAACCTGAGAGGCAGTGGGTGCAGTGAACCAAGATCGTGCCATTGCACTCCAACCTGGGCAACAGACCAAGACTCCATCTCAAAAAAAACAAAATCAGCCAGGCGTGGTGGCAGACACCTGCAATCCTAGCTATTCAAGAGGCTGAGGCAGGAGAATCACTTGAACCCGGGAGACGGAGGTTGCAGTGAGCCGAGATCGCGCCACCGTACTCCAGCCTGGGCAAGAAAGGGCAAAACTTCATTTCCAAAAAAAAATTTTTTTAATATAAAATGTCTCGGTTCTTCCTATGGGATAGTTTAGTATTAAATCAGTTACAAAATAATGAAAATGAAAACAGAAAATGACATTTTTAAAAAACATCCTCAAGGCTGTTAAAAATGACATTTCTAATGTCATTCTTTTAAGACAGGGCCTTGATGTGTACCCAGACTGGAGTACAGTGGCTCAATGACAGCTCACTGCGGGCTCAAGTGATCCTCCCTCAGTGCCCCCCACACCCCCACCAATCATTTGGGACTTACAGGCAGGTGACAACATGCCAGGCTAATTTTTAATTTTTTTGTAGAGACAAGGTCTCGCTTTGTTGCCCAGGCTGGTCTCGAACACTTTCTCTCTGGCGATCCTCCCACCTCAGACTACCAAAGTGCTGGTATTACGGGTATGAGCCACCAGGCCTGGCCTTCGATGTGTTTAATAATGCACTCATATTAAGTAGCAAATAAAAGCTGAAATAAATAATTCTAAACAAAATTTAAGTTTAGAAACTTAGAAGATATTTTAACCAAATAAATATAAATACTATTTTATCAAGGAAAACAAAACTGTATTGAACACCAATATAAATGGCTATAAAAGTGGTGATAAATGTTTAAAACTTTTAGTTCACAAACAATCCTGATAGGAGAGAAGAGGAATAAGGGTACATCAATTTAGTGGCCACAGAACAGCCTGAGATCATGAGAGTGTTATACATTCATCACTACCAATACTAGATTTTGTTTTACTTTTAAAAATGTTAAAGCGATTTATATATATTTAGGGTTACAAGTATAGATTTCTTACATGCATGTGTTATGTAGTGGTGAAGACTAGGCTTTCAGTGTACCTATTACCTGAATGGAGAATAGTGTACCCACAGGTAAATTGTTCAACCCTCACCCCCCAACCCAACCTCCCACCTTTTGTTAAGTCTCCAGTGTCTATCATTCCACTCTATGTCCACAGGTACCCATTGTTTAGCTCCAACTTATAAGTGAAAACGTGGTATTTGACTAAGTTATTTCACTTAGGATAATGAACCTCTAGTTCCATTCACATTGCCACAAAGGACATGATTTCATTCTTTTGTATGGCTGAGTAGAAACACTACATTTTTTTTTTAAGGGGAGAGAGCTTTTCAGTATTTCTACTGGCAATTTTTTTTAAGGGGAGAGAGCTTTTCAGCATTTTTACTGGCAAAGTCTGCCATTAAGATCATGACCCTGTCCTCAATTTCCTTATTCAGTATCCTTTACATTCGGACAATTTGCTAAGGAACAAATTTCTGCTGAAGATAGAGGAAAAAAGATACATTCTATCAACAGTCTTTCTTTTATGAACCAATGAGCTTTATACATCATATTCTATCTTGGATGACCAGAAGCTCAATAGCTTTTTTTTTTTTTTTTTTTTAAAGACAGAGTCTCACTCTGTTCCCAGGCTGGAATGCAATGGCAAGATCATGGCTCATGGCAGCCTCCACCTCCTGGCCTCAAGCAATCCTCCCACCTCAGCCTCCCGAGTAGCTGGTACTACAGGTGTGCACCACCATGCCCAGGTAATTTTTTTAACTTTTTGTAGAGATGTGATTTCAGCATGCTGCCCAGGCTGGTCTCGAACTCCTGGGCTCAAGCAATCCACCAGTCTCAACCTGCCGAAATGCTGGGATTACAGGTTTGAGCCTCCCATGCCTGGCAGTGGTCTTAATTTCATAAATTCTCTTTTTTTCTTGTTTTCTGATACATTATGCTCTTTACTCCTCTCTTACCACAAATTCAGCCCATATTTTATCTTGTTCTGTAAACTAATTTTATTGGTATTTCCAAATGCTTTAAAAAAAAAAAAGATGAAATATAAATGATTTTTTAAAATAACATTTTTCAAAAGCAAAAATAATCTTTTACCTGTTTGACGTCTCGAACAAGATGAAACAGCATTGGATTAGTTGGACCTTGTTTCTTTAGGGAGAAAAAGTTACAGCAAACTATTATTTTTCTTCTAAAATAATTTAAAGTTTACAGGATTTTTGAGAACCTCCTTATATAAATTACACTGTTTTGGAGTTATTTCCTTAAGTTCTATTCATAAAGTAGAACAACAAAGAATTGTCACGTTTACTGCCAAAAAACAAATAATCTTAGAGTATCACTAAAATGATATTCTTTTTTGTTTCATAAAAGTCATGTCAACACTGCAACTTTACAACTGTACCTTAAATTTAAATTTACATTTATTTCATTGATAATGGTGCTGTACAATACCTTTCTTCTTGTTAAAATGTCTGTTCCTCTGTTCCATCACTAATAAAGTCATATAGAGACTTTAAATATTCTGAGTAACAAGTCTTTTAACATAAGCTTGTCCAACCTGTAGCCCACGGGCTGCATACAGCCCAAGAAGGCTTTGAATGCGGCCCAGCACAAATTTGTAAACTTTCCTAAAACATTGAGTTTTTTTCCAATTTTTTTTTTTTAAGCTCATCAGCTATCATTAGTATATTTTATGTATGGCCCAAGACAATTCTTCTTCCAATGTGGCTCAGGAAAGCCAAAAGATTGGACATCCCTGATTTAACATTTATATATGCCATAATTTTGCCATTATCTTACTTCTCTTAATATATAATGTTAGAGTGGACTAATCGCAAGTTCTACCTTTCTAGTAATCTCATTTTGATGGCAGTCTGTATTTTGAAAAAATAGCCAAGTATCTATTCTCCTCGACCAAGAAGGAAGTAAATGGCTCAAAAAGACCTGAGGTAGTCATTTGACCCGTCTGAAATTTAATGCAATGAATTCCAGGTGACACAAATCAAGAGACTTCTAAATACTTTAAATCCTATTGTTTAAAAGAATTATCAAATGGGATTTAATGCCACCCGCGTATTGATATTTTATATGGTAAGTTATTATAGTAATCAACTCAATCTACTTTTTTATTTCGATCACATCTACTTTGTAAAATGTTTTAAAATTTAACTGGGTGCACCTACCATTATTTCTTTTTTTTTTTTGAGATGGAATCTCGCTCTGTCGCCCAGGCTGGACTGCAGAGGTGCAATCTCGGCTCACTGCAAGCTCCGCCTCCTGGGTTCACGCCATTCTCCTGCCTCAGCCTCCCAAGTAGCTGGGACTACAGGTGCCCGCTGCTACCACGCCCTGCTAACTTTTTTGTATTTTCAGTAGAGACGGGGTTTCACTGTGTTAGCCAGGATGGTCTCCTGCCTCAGCCTCCCAAAGTGCTGGGATTACAGGCATGAGCTACCGCACCCGGCCATCTACCATTATTTCTTTGGAGAAAAAGTTATTTTGTTTTCTATTCCTGGCTTTCAAATTCTATATAATATCTAAGATGACTACAATTGACATTGCATATAAATTATACTTTACTTTGCTCTGTCTTCTTTTTACAATATTTATTTAGGGCCGGGCACGGTGGCTCAAGCCTGTAATCTCAGCACTTTGGGAGGCCGAGGCGGGTGGATCACCTGAGGTTGGGAGTTCGAGACCAGCCTGACCAACACGGAGAAACCCCGTCTCTACTGAAAAAACACAAAATTAGCCCAGTGTGGTGGCGCATGCCTGTAATCCCACCTACTCGGGAGGCTGAGGCAGAAGAATCGCTTGAACCCGGGAGGCGGAGGTTGTGGTGAGCCGAGATCACGCCACTGTGCTCCAGCCTGGGCAACAAGAGTGAAACTCCATCCCCCAAAAAATAAAAAATTTTAAAAAAAACAACAACAATATTTATTTAGTCTATCCACTCAGGGGCTAAGTACTCTCTGCCAATTCTCCCCCACAGGTTAACTTTTTAAAATAAGAGTTTCTTCTAAGTTAGTAAGAAGCATCTCATATTTTGGGAGTATTGGGGAATTTCACTGCATTTTTCTCCAACGGTATATAATCATATGCAAAGGCACTTAGAATTTTTTAAATTCTATTTTATCCTACTCTATTAAATGTTTATCCATTAAAAATAAACTGTTAGTAAATAATAAATGTACTTTAACATAGTAATTCTCAAAGTGTGACCTGGGGACACCTGAGGCCCCCATGATTCCTTTGGGAGTTCCATGAGATCAAGACTTTTTTCCTAATCATATTAAAATTGTATTTGTATTGTTTCATTCTTATTCTCTCCGTGTTTGGTGAAGTTTTCCAGAAGCTTTCTGATGTGTGATATTGTGAGATTAAATTCAGAAGCAAATATGAGAATCCAGCTGCTTTTATAAGGCTAGACTTTAAAGACATTTGCAAAAATGTTTTCCTCTCCTCAGCAATTTTTCTGTTTTCTTTAAAAATAAAAACATAGCAGGCTGGGCGCGGTGGCTCATGCCTGTAATCCCAGCACTTTGGCAGGTCGAGGCGGGTGGATCACCTTAGATCAGGAGTTCAAGACCAGCCTGGCCAACATGATGAAACCTCATCACTACTAAAAACACAAAAATTAGCCGGGTGTGGTGGTGGGCATTTCTAATCCTAGCTACTCGGGAGGCTGAGGCAGGAGAATCACTTGAATCTGGGACGTGGAGGTTGCAGTGAGCTGAGATTGTGCCATTGCACTCCAGCCTGGATGACGAGAGCAAAACTCCGTCTCAAAAAAAAATAAAAATAAAAACGTATCAGGCAGAAGGTGCTAATTTAAGAAAAAAGAAATACAAATAACAAATATTTATGTTAACATAGGATAAGGTTAGAAATTTTAAGTAAACATAATTGCTACTTTAATAAAAACAAATATTTTTTAAAACTCGCATTTTTACATTCTAAAATACCAACACACATAAACAAAACCTCTTTAGAAAAGCTCTCTGAAGTTCTTGATAATTTTAATGTAAAGGAACCCTGAAATTAAAAAGTTTGAGAACCACTACTTTATCATGTTGCAAGCCCTTAAATGTTTTAAAACTTCATCAATAATTGATGCTAAAAGTAACTACAGTATTTTCTTAAGACCTTTGAGTTACATAATTTAAAAATTACTTGCCTTGCTAATGGGATCAATGTTTATTTTTATTATTTTACACTGCTTTATATTTCAGGGATAAACCTTACTACAGCACAATGAATAATCCTTTTAATTTTTACATCTATCCACTAGGGACAGTAAAATGTCAACAAAGTTCAATGCAAATGTGCTATGCACTATTAAAAGAAAATAATGGAGGCTGGGCCTGGTGGCTCATGCCTGTAATCCCAGAACTTTGGGAGGCTGAGGCAGGCGGATCACCTGAAGCTGGGAGTTCAAGACCAGCCTGGTCAACATGGTAAAACCCCATTTCTACTAAAAATACAAAAATTAGCTGGGCATGGTGGCGCACACCTGTAATCTCAGCTACTCAGGAGGCTGAGGCAGGAAAATTGCTTGAACCCGGGAGGCAGAGGTTGCAGTGAGCCCAGATCGTGCCACTGCACTCCAGCCTGGGCGACAGAGTGAGATTCTGTCTCAAAAAAAGAAAAAAATGGGAGAAAATAAGATATAATACCTACTTTAAAGAAATTTACAATCCAAAGGGAAAGACCTAATAATTGTACTTAACTATGACATCAAGCTTCATGGAACCAGTGGCATGCATTTGAGCTAAGTTCTAAGCAATGAACATTTCAATAAACGGGTTATTAGTTGGAAGCAAAACAGACCAGCACTGTGAAAACAGCAAATGCTTTTTTAAAAAAAGTTTGTATTTTTGGCTGGGTGCTGTGGCTCATGCCTGTAATCCCAGCACTTTGGGAGACTGAGGCGGGCAGATTATGACGTCAAGAGACCAAGACCATCCTGGCCAACATGGTGAAACGTCGACTGTACTAAAAATACAAAAATTAGCTGGGTGCGGTGGCACATGCCTGTAGTCCCAGCTACTTGGGAGGCTGAGGCAGGAGAATCACTTGAAACAGGGAGGTGGAGTTTGCAGAGAGCCAAGATGGCGCCACTGCACTCCAGCCTGGCGACAGAGCGAGACTCCATCTAATAAAAAAAAAAAAAAGTTTTTATTTTTAGTAAATAGTAGGTAGACATTTACCATCTTATTGCCGCCGTTCCCCTCTCCCCCAGATTTGTGGAGCAATAAAAAGGCCAAGTGAGAAAAGTAGCTGGGGCAATATATGAAGATCTTTGAAAATCAAGTTAAGGATTTGGGTAGTAAATTCATATTCATCAGAAAACCACTAAGAAGGGTAGTATATCTTCAATGCTAATGATAATAAAAATTTGGAATAAAATGAGTAAGTCTTTGTGACAAGAATAATAAGTTTTCAGGAGTCCTTTACCAAAAAAATGAAAACAGTATGTAAGCTAAAAGGGGTATACCATGAGGTCAAACAATGAATGTAAAAAAAGAGCAAAAAGCAATGCATAATTCCTCCATTAGACAACAGAGTCAAAAGAAACATAATCACCCTATAATTAAGAAGTTGATCCTATAGTTTTAAAAAGGGGTGAGGGGAGGGAAAGGGAGACAGATAGGAAAGAGAGGTAGGCTTAATAGCCCTATGTGAGTATGGTGACAGGGAATGGGTTCTAAAAACAAGGAAAGGGTTCCAGACTGTAATACAACCAATCCATACTAAGACTGGCTATAATTTTTTCATATAACCGAGGAAGACATTAAGGGTTTTATCAATAGGAACAGCTATATTCAGGTAAAGTAACATTTCCCAAAAGATAAAATGTAGTCAATAAAGAATTTTAACGTAGACTTACAGTGTTGTAAAGTTCTTCCAGTCTTGGAATGGTAAGGAATTTATGCATGCTTACTCCATTTTCAATAAGAAGTTTTACAAATGCAACTCTATCCATTACAAGAGCATCAAGCATAGCTTGTTCCAAGGATCCAACCTAGGAGTATCAAATTTAATAAGTATATAGTTCACATATTCTAATTATACAAACACTTTTAAATGTTAAGTCCTTAGGATTTATATTTAATTTGTTCCCAACAGTTTTAGAACAAAATTAGAAAGATGCAACACAGTAAAAAGCTAGTAAGACTTTAGGTGTTGAGGGAATAGATTAAAAGACCTCTCTAGAACAACATTTCTTAAAGAATATTCCACAAACACTACTTCTGTAGGAGAATAAATGTTACATGGGGGAAAAAACAGAATCCATCATCAATTAAATCTCGGGAAAGAATACCTTAAAGCAATGCTCTCGGTGTTTAGGGAAGGTTTTGTGGTAAGGATTATTTCAATAATTGAGTGCTGTTACTAACATTTAATGGGTAGGGTCAAGGGACATCAGAAATCAAGCAATATGCTGGAGAATTCTACTCAGAAACTATCCCGCATCCCACACAACTTTTTATTATCCTGTTAGATGTTCATGAGTGAAAAACCAGTAATTCTGCCTTACAAATGAACACTAAGTATTTCATCATGGTTTTTGTTCTACAATGAATTTTCCAAAAATACAACCACCAGATAAGTCAGGCAAGATTGTACTTAGTTTTCTTCAGAACTTTAAAAGAAATCATTCATCATTAGGGAAAAGAAATCACTTGACAGCAGTACAACTTATGTCATTTGTGCTTAATATAACACATCTGTATCATTCAGCATTTGTAGCAGTCCTTTATATATTAAAGCCTATTTTATAGACTTCAACAGACTTTCAAATCAAATACTGGTAAATCAGTAGAGACACAAAATGTAGGTATTTCACTGAGTTTTATTAATATTGTTTTAATATAGTCTGTATATTTTTTAATATTTTGTATATTTCTGTGTATTTTTAAAAATTTAGTACCACATTACTAAAAACATCTTTGTGGCAAAAATCAATACAAAACCACTGGTTTTTTTACCCATTATTTTCCAATCTTATTCTATCTTCAGAGGTTTAACACACAACTACACAACTTCTCTAGAGGAACTTGTATTACCATTTCTTTCTCCAATCTATCTTCAATTTACATCACCTAGCAAGGATATAGTCTTCATGATATTTTCAGTATATACTTTCCATTTTTTCAGACGGGGTCTCATTCTGTCACCCAGTGGCACAATCATAGCTCACTGCAGCCTCAAACTCAGGGGTTCAAGGGATGTTCCCACCTCAGCCTCCCGCGTAGCTAAGAACTACAGGTGTGCACCCCTGTACCTGCCTTTTTTCTTTTTCTTTTATTTTTTTAAATAGGGACAGGTCTCAAACTCCTGGCCTCAAGTGATCTTCCGACCTCAGCCTCCCACAGTACTGGAATTAAGAGGCATGAGCCACCACACCTAGGCCTATTTTAAGTATATACTGATGAAATGTATGCCTTTTACATGATGGCATTTAAAGATACAAGGTATGTTTTCTGTGACATTTTTCAATATTCAATTCTGTCACAAGGAAAATATTTTCACATGCTTAAAAATAAGGCCCAATTTCCAAGAAAATAATACTTATTAGTTTTCTCTACATTAATAGGCTGTAGTTTATCATGGCATGTTACTACTATTTTACTTCAGATTATTTCCTTCTTTCTCTTATCACATACAAATAATCCTGATGTTATTACTTATTCTAACAGTAATATTCTAACATTATTCTAGTGCCCACTTGATCTTTCTTTGTCCTACACTTGCAAAGGATGTTTATCTGTTCCCCAGGATATTTAAGTTACCAACAACATACTTGTATTAGTATGTATAACTGCAGCATTTACACTCATTATAACTGCAGGCATCTGACTTAGTATGTGTTTTATATTGCCAATCTTGAACATTTGTATACTGAAATATTTATTTTTTATTATAAATCATTTTTTCTGTCTTATTACAGTTAGGGCATTATACATATATTCTTAATTTATGTAATTATGACATTTCACTTTAGTAAAATAAAAGGAGATATAACAAAAGTATTGTTTTTAAAACAAGAACATTCTATCTGTGTTTATAATCACTGCCCTAGAACAAAAACTTAATTTTCATATCTGAGGGGAAAAAAGAGACCATTTAAAAAAAAAAGTGTCTGCTTTGTAAGGAGCATTTCCTCAATCACTCAATGCATACTGAACTCCTGGCAAGTAAGAAGAAAAAAGAAAAATAACTGTTCTGCAAATTCTAAGTTTAGCAAGAAGCACAAAATCAAATAGGTAACATTATGCAGAAGAAATCCATCAGACAAACCACATATACACAGAAGATAAATGCTTCATCCAAGCCTTTACATCTGAGGAGAACAAAATCCAGTGAAATTATTCAAGGGAAAAATAAGGTTGGTTATAGTCATCACCACAAATGATTAACATTAATTTTTTTCCTCTGTAGTCCTGCAAGAGGAGAAGTGACTAAATAAACTGTTTTTTTATTGCTATATAGGAAATACACTTCCATGGTTAAAAAAAAAAAATCAAACACTACAAAATGGTATAAAATAAAATTTTCTCTCCTCCAGCCCCCATCTCTCCAAGACGAATCCTATGTTAACAGTTTTAGAAAGGTACTGTTACTACACAGTACATGTAGATATGCATGAATGTTTGTACATTCATAAGGAGAATTTGCCACAATTAAGATCATACTGTGCATACTTTTCTGCAATTTGCTGTTTATATTTACTATGTGGACAAAAAGGATCTAGTTCATCCTCTGTAAAGGCTGGTAATACTTCAAGGTACAGATGAACATTTAATCTGCCCAGCCTCCTATTGATTCAGACATGTAACAAAATTTTAAGTGATTACTACATACCAAGCTGTCAATACAATAGTAAACAAAACTGAAAAATATTCTTGCCCTCAGAAAGTTTACTTTCTAGGAGAAAGACAAACAAACAATAAATAATAGCTACATTATATGGTTTGTCAGATGGCGACAAAAGTTAGGAAAAAATAGCAGGGAAGAATGCTGGTTTAGGGGGATGCTATTAAAATAGGGTGGACAGAGGAAGTCCAAAGAGGAGACATTTGGTTAGAGGCCAGAAAGATAGGAGGAATTAAGCCCACGTGTGTATCTAGGGAAGAATGTTAAGATAGAGAGACAGGCAAGTACAAAGCCTAGAGATAGGAGCATGCTTGATATGTTCAAAGAAGAGCAAGAATGCCAACAAGGTTAGATAAAAAAGAGCAAAGCGGATAGTAGTAGCATGTAAGGCTCTGGATTATGCTCTGAGTAAATGGAATGTGATTCATCTCCTGTTCGTAAAAGGACAGCAAGTATGAGAGAAGTGAAACCAAAAAGTATGCTACTGAAATAACACAAAAGAAGGATGATGATAGACTAGACCAGGATGATAAACTTAGGTATTTTGAAAGTAGATCTGACAAGATTTACAGATGGAATTGGATTGGAATACATGAGAAAGAGAAAAGTAAAACACTAAAGATTCTCATCTTAGAAACTAGGAAGAAGTTGTTCCCATTTAGTAGGATGAGGAAGATTAAAAAAAGAATAGGTCTAAACATCAGGGGGAATGCTAGAATGGATTCTCTTGTATACAGAGCATGAGTTCCAAAGCTTCTTTCAGTTCTAAGATTCTTAGAGATCTATATACTCTATAAAAAAATAAGGTTTTATCTAGAGGCATATATTAAATCCTAAACTGGATCGGAATGGTGTAGAAATACTTAGCTAAACTATTTTCGAACTATTGGCAGAAAAGTAAAATGTCAAGTCAGTTCACAGTTCCCGCAAATACTTTTTTATTACTTAGTGTAATTTAATTGTATTGTGTATGTAGATTATTTACATACCAGCCACTGCTGTCCATAAACAAATACATGATTTTTGGCAATGTCAACTCTATCCCATGCCAATGTAAGGATAAGCTGGTCAAATGCAGATGCATTAGTACCTAATCGAATAAAGAAAATAGTTGACAGGTTCAATTAATTTATCTCCATTAAAAGGTGAACACTTTTTTTTTTTTTTAAAGAGATGGGGTCTTGGTCTGTTGCTCAGGATAAACTGCAAAGGTGATCATGGCTCACTGCAGCCTCAAATTCCTGGGTTCAAGTGTACCTCCCACCTTAGCTTCTGAGTAGCTGAGACTACAGATGAGCACCACCACACCCAGCTAATTTTTTAACTTTATGTAGAGACAGAGTCTCACTTGTTGACCAGGCAGGTCTCAAACTCCCGGCCTCAAGTGATCCTGCCACTTGGGCCTCCCAATATGCTGGGATTACAAGTGTGAGCCACAGTGCCCAGCACGAACACTTATGACATCTCCCCACCATTCTTTAGTTAACTTACACAGCTGGTGTCAGCCACCATTCAGAAGTAGCCTGCCTCAGAGAGATAAGATAAGCCCCAGGGTTAAGAACTTTACCTTTCCAACTATAAACAACATATTCCCATTCATTGCAAACATTTAGAAATGCAGAAAAATGAGAAGAAAACAAAGATGAACTGTTTCTATCACAGAGAGAGCACTATCAGGATTCTGAAAACAGCCTGTCAGGTACTTTTCTGTGCATATACAAGCTCATACATAAACTTTCCATTTTTTATTCAAAAATGGGTTCATACTACAAAAGTGTTCAGTAGCTTGCTTTATGTACCTGGATATCATACCCTGGTTCTTCTTAAAATTATATATAAATCTACCTTATATATACTTAGGTGAGCCACAATTTATTTAACAAATACTTCAAATGGTAGATATTCAAATTATTTTGAATTTTTTGCTGAGTATGTTTTTGTGTACATGCTTGAATATTCAAATAGGATGATATTCTAGAAGTCAAATTACTAGGTACAAGGATATATACTTCAAGGTTTTTGATATACTCCAAAATACTTCAGATCGCTTCTACCATCCACCAGGGGAGGGGTATAACCATAACCATTTCTCCATGTGCCATGGAGAGGGGAGTTTCCCTCTTTTCTTTTCTTTTTTGAGACCGGGTCTCTCCCTGTTGTCCAGGCTAGAGAGCAGTGGCGTGGGCTTGGTTCACTGCAACCTCTGCCTCCTGGGCTCAACTGACCCTCCCACCTCAGCCTCACTCAAGTAGCTGGGACCACTGGTGCATGGCACCACACCAGGCTAATTTTTGTATTTTTTGTAGAGACAGGGTTTTGCCAAGTTGCCCAGACTGATCTCAAACTCCTGGGCTCAAGGGATCTGCTTATCTCAGCCTCCCCAAAATGTATTACTGTAACATTGGCCATCCTTCCATATTTTCTCTAAGTATTTGGATTCCTCTATTAATTATCTATTACATAAGTTCTGACCCATTTTTCCACGAGGTAGTCATCTTTCTCTTATTAATTTTTAACAGCTCTTTTTGATCCCTCCACTTCAACATTTCTCTTCCTTAGTTTCCTCATCTATAAAATGATTAAAACCACAGGAAATCTGACTCGTAGGAATAAAATGAGATAATGTAAACCACTTAAATATAGTGGTTAATACACAGAAAGGTACATGGTAAATAATTAATGAATATGGTACTTTCTTTATAACCTTTTTATTTATTTATTTTTCTGAGACACAGTTTCACTCTGTCACCCAGGCTGTAGTGCAGTGGTGTGATCCTGGCTCACTGCAACCTCTGCCTCCCAGGTTCAAGCGATTCTTATGCCTCAGCCTCCAGAGTAGCTGGGACTAAAGGCTCCCACTACCACCTCCGGCTAATTTTTGTATTATTAGTAGAGACGAGGTTTTGTCATGTTGGCCAGGCTGATCTTGAACTCCTGACCTCAAGTGATCCACCTGCCTCAGTCTCCCAAATTGCTGGGATCACAGGTGTGAGTCAGCGGACGCAGCCTTATTTATTTTTATGCAATCCCATTTATTATTTTTTTTTCCTTTTTGGTTTCTAGGTTTCCTATCACTTGTGATCTCTTGATACCATGATCCCAGATGATATAAATATATTTTATCACAGTATTTTAAAAATGCTTAATGTATTGGCAATTTATTATGGTCTAATATGCAAGAAAATTCTTGTAAATAAAAGGACAGTATCCTCTTAATGTGATGGGTTCCTGGCACATCACTCTACACTAACTTTCAGGTAGATAGATGGGATACTGTCTTAGTTCCTAATTTCTGAGAAAATATTTCACTATAATGTTGTTATATCTGTTGGATGTCTTTGGGGAGACAATGAGAGGATCAGTGTGTGTGTGCGCTTCAATCCCTTAGTCCTAGAAGATACCACTAGTTTTCAAACTTTCCCTTCATAATGAAGACAGCATGTTTTAAAATTCTATCTTTAAATTCTATCAACTAATGCTTTATAACCTTTAAACACTTATTTTTCAGCTGATTAAGAAAGTGACACATTTTTATTTATTTTTAGAGACAGGGTCTTGGTCTCACCCAGGCTGGAGTGCAGTGGTGTGATGATGGCTCACTGTAACCTCAAACCCTAGGCTCAAGCAATCCTTCCGCTTCAGCCTCCTGAACAGCTTGGACTACAGAGTGCACACCACCATGCCCAGCTAATTTTTGTTTGTTGTGAGATAGGGTCTTGCTCTGTTGCCCAGACTGGAGTATAGTGGCATGATCACAGCTCACTGCAGCCTCAACCTTCCAGGCTCAAGTGATTCCACCTCAACCTCCCAAGTAGCTGGGACTACAGGCACATGCCACCATGCCCAGGTAATTTTTAAATTTTTTGTAGAGATGGGTCTATCTTGTCTAGGCTGGTCTTAAACTCCTGGCCTCAAGTGATCCTCCTGCTTTGGCTCCCAAAGTGTTGGGATCACAGGTGTGCCCACCGTGCCTGGCTCAGGATGTTAGACATTCTTAATAGGACTATTAAATAGGTTTGGTGGCATAAACCTTGCTAAAAACTTTTATTTTTTAAATTCTACAAGATTAAATCAAAAGTTACCTTACTGCCAAGGAAACCAACATTGTATTTTTCACAAAGAAAAATGACTGAAAATTCACTTTGCAAGTAGTTAGCCATGTTAAAAGTTTCTATATTTTACATACATACACATATACACATATACACACACACATCCATACAAAAAATAAATAAAAGGTTTTACAAATAAAAAAGTTCTTAGAGGCTTACCTTTAAGCAGTGCAGTAAGTATTGCTACATCTATATCTTGATGTTCATCTGACCCAATATGGAAAACAGTGATCTATTTAAAGATAAATTCATAATATTATGCCTTTATATTTTTAAAACAAAGGCATCATAAGACCCAGTAATATCAAACTCTATGGGGGGGGCAAAATATACATATATACATCTAGGAATACATGTATTATGCATACATAAACATACATACACATAATATATTTATGTATCCAGTTAGTAACTTTATTTCAACCAAAAAAACCAAAAAATTTAAAAAACTTTATCATTTACCAAATAAAATGGCAAAAATACTAAAAATATTTGGTTTCATATGATATTCTGATCTATCTTATGGCCCTTACTAGAGTAAGAAATTTAGGGGCTGAGGCTATAGATCCTTTATCAGGGTAAATAAATCCTACAGTTCCTTCCACAGAATGAACATTTACATGTTCACATAATGTATGTATTCTTGAAAGATAAATGTTTGTTTTGGTCAATCTTTTTACTGTAAATGTCTTTAAAGTACTTGAAACACAGCACCATTTCAGAAATTGTAATTTAATAACATTTTTCATAAAGTGAAAGATGGTCAGGCCCATGGCTCATGCTTGTAATCCCAGCAATTTGGGAGGCCAAGGTGGGTGGATCACCTGAGGTTAGGAATTTGAGACCAACCTGGCCAACACAGTGAAACACTGTCTCTAGGGAAAATACAAAAATTAGCCAGGCATGATGGTGTATGCCTGTAGTCCCAGCTACTTGGGAGGCTGAGGAGGGAGAGAATCGCTTGCACCCGGGAGACGGAGGTTGCAGTGAGCTGAGATTGCACCACAGCACTCCAGCTTGAGCAATGGAGCAAGACTCTGTCTCAAAAAACCAAAAACCAAAAACCAAACAAACAAAAAAAACAAAGAAAAGAAAGTGAAACATTATTATAACCCCAATACAAAATTTTTGGTCAACTTTATTTCATAGTTTACAAAAACTTGCAATGAAAAATACAGCAAATCAAATCATGTTACATATCTATTTATAGGCTTGCTAAAAAATTTTATCTCTGAAAACTTAAGCCCATGTTTACATGACTGAAACAAAGCAGCACTGACCTTTAATTTAATAGGCTTAAGCACATTAAAAAAATTTTTTCCAAATATTTTATTACAGAAACCATAAACAACTCTTTATAGTTCTTCGTTGGTACCGAACATTACCTGTTGAGACCTAGTTACTTTTCCTAAAACTTCCCCTAAAACAGAAGCACAAATACACAGTCTCAATACCGTATAAAAAACTACAGGCCTCCTTCTATGATACCTCTCAACTTGGAACAGACCAATAAATGACATATTTTTACGGTTAATAAAGATTTCAAAGTTTAAAATCCCAATAAAAACAAACGTATTTCACCAATTTAGAATGTATTTTGAATGAAAGAAAAAAAGGCCTATCTGCTGAAATCCACTCACAAGCTCCTTTCTTTTCATGCACTCCATCAGTGTTTGAAATAAATGAACTGCTTCATTCTGGCCAAAGTTAAATGTTTTTTTGATAGTGGAAATAATATCAGGCTCTGCTGCATCAGGAAGATTCCTGGAATAAAAGGAAACATAATTCACTGATTTCATCTTCCATTATTTGTAAGATCAATATGAAGTACAGGTAGATTCATGTAAGACCTTTGAAAACAATGCATTAATATTACATACTTCACCTTGGGTGGGATTATTTTCTCTTTCATGAGACTCCCAACACAAATCTTAGAAGGAAAATAAATGAAATGGAGTGATTTTTCTCTTTGAATTACTTTGTGAATTTTATCAAAAAGTGTATGTGGCAATATCAGTACTCAAATAAGATATTGTATAAAAATAATCTGAAGATATTATGATGTATAAACTAGTATTCCACCACGATGTTCTTAAACATAGGCACTCACATTTTTCTTTTTTGAATATTTAATACATTTTCATGGCTCAAAAATATAGTAGAAAATATAAAATGCTAAAATATTAAAATTAATAGTGAAAGTCTCCTTCCCACTGTCTTTCATCTGCCCAGTTCTATCCCAACTATTTTCAGGAATCATTTACTTATGTAACTTTCCAAGATATCTTTCTGCATATACAAATAATTATCCTCTCTCCTTTTATTCTATATAAAAAGTGGCACAATATATATGCTTCTCTACATCTTCCTTTTTGCATGTACATATTTTGGTAATCTCCTCAAAACCATCCTTACTCAGCTGTAAACCATTTCTTTGTATAGATACACCATAACTAATCTAGTTTTCTCATGTTCTATTTTGTTTCAATCTTTTACAAAGAATCCCGTAACAAGTAGCTTTATACATATATTATTTCACAGATGTACACCTGTAGGAACAATTCCCAGAAATGAAACTACTAGATTAAAAGATAAGTGCCTCTAGGTTTGATAGATCTTACAAAATTGTGTTCCATGAAGATGGTTTTATTTTAATTTCTTCCAATAACATATGAGTCAGGCTATTTCCTCAACGCTTAACAAAGTATTGTATTAAACTTAAAATTTTCATGTTCACAAAACACAGGAAGGAATCCAACGCCGTATTCTAAATACCACAAGCCATTTTAATAAATTAATTAAAATGGGCCAGGCACGGTGGCTCATGCCTGTAATCCCAGCACTTTGGGAGGCTGAGGTGGGTGGATCACTTGAGGTCAGGAGTTCAAGACTAGCCTGGCCAAGACAGTGAAACCCCATCTCTACTAAAAAAAAATACAAAAATTAGCCAGATGTGGTGGTTCATGCATGTAATCCCAGCTACTTGGGAGGCTGTGGCAGGAGAATTGCTTAAACCTGGGAGGCGGAGGTTGTAGTATACCAAGACTGCACCATTGCACTCCACCCAGGCTGGGAGATAGAGCAAGACTTCATATCATAAATAAATTAAATAAATAAATAAATAAAATAAATTAAAATGTTGTCATACACTTACCCTCCTTCTTCTGTTTGTTTATGAATATATGCTAGTAGATCTGCAGCTCTGCCTGTTCCTTCACATACAACTACTGGAACAGGGGGGCTTTCCTGAAGGTATTCAAGAACTGTGAGGATAACATTTGGCCCACCCTCAAATATAAGTGCCACCACAGGGACACCTTGGCCAATCCCTAAAAAGAGCAAAGTTAAATTAAAAAATTATTTCATCACAAGCAAGTTTCTTTCCAAGAAAAAAAATTAGGCAAAATACAGTACTCTAATTTCAGATTTTACTGAAAAAAAAAAATTAAAAAGTAAAAACATAATTTCTAAGACTATGTTGACTTGACTTTAAGCACACCACTTGATATCAGTTCACATATTAAATAATGAATACTTTGTCACTATCTTAAAGGTTGTTCTCTAAATGACAAAAATAGAAAATCCAATATATAATAGACATCAAATAATGTATATATTCACTACTTAAAAGTAAAAATTTGTTTTCCATATTTTATTGAGCTCTTGACAAGAAATGTAAAACACTAATTTTTTAGTTTGCTTTTTAATACATTAGCTGAACTTCTAACATGGATTTTTATTCATTTTAAAAACATATATTTCTGATTCCAAATGAGACATTAAAATAGAAATTAATGACAGTCTTGGCCAGGTGCGGTGGCTCATGCCTGTAATCCCAGCACTTCAGGAGGCCAAAGCAGGCAGATCACAAGGTCAGGAGATCCAGACCATCCTGCTAACACGGTGAAACCCTGTCTCTACTAAAAATACAAAAAATTAGCCAGGCGTGGTGGCACACGCCTGTAGTCCCAGCTACTCGGGAGGCTGAGGCAGGAGAATCACCTGAACCCAGGAGGCAGAGGCTGCAGTGAGCCAAGATCATGCCACTGTACTCCAGTCCGGGGACAGAGTGAGACTCCATCACACAAATAAATAAATAAGTAAATAAAATTAATGACTTTCCCAAACACCATATGAAAGGTTTGTAAAAAAGAAAAAAGAAATGGCTCATGTCTGTAATCCTAGCACTTTGGAAGGCCAAGACGGGCAGATCATGAGGTCAGGAGATGGAGACCATCCTGGCTAACTTGGTGAAACTCCATTTATACTAAAAATACAAAAAAGTAGCCAGGCATAGTGGCAAGCGCCTGAAGTCCCAGCTAGTTGGGAGGCTGAGGCAGGAGAATCACTTGAACCCAGGAGGCGAAGGTTGCAGTGAGCTGAGATCGGGCTGCTGTACTCCAGCCTGGGCGACAGAGCAAGACCATCTCAAAAAAAAAAAAAATAAAAAGGACGGCTGGGTGCAGTGGCTCATGCCTGTAATTCCAGCACTTCAGGAGGCCGAGGCGGGCGGATCATGAGGTCAGGCGATCAAGAACAGTCTGGCCAACATAGTGAAACCCCCTCTCTATCAACAATACAAAAAATTAGCTGGGCATGGCGGCGAGTGCCTGTAATCCTAGCTACTCTGGAGCCTGGGGCACAAGAATCGCTTGAACCCAGGAGGCGGAGGTTGCAGTGACCTGAGATCGGGCCACTGCACAACAGCCAGGGCAACAGTGCAAGACTCTTAACTCAAAAAAAAAAAAAATTAGCCGGGCGCGGTGGCTCAAGCCTGTAATCCCAGCACTTTGGGAGGCCGAGACGGGCGGATCACGAGGTCAGGAGATCGAGACCATCCTGGCTAACATGGTGAAACCCCGTCTCTACTAAAATATACAAAAAACTAGCCCGGCGAGGTGGCAGGCGCCTGTAGTCCCAGCTACTCGGGAGGCTGAGGCAGGAGAATGGCGTGAACCCGGGAGGCGGAGCTTGCAGTGAGCTGAGATCCGGCCACTGCACTCCAGCCTGGGCGACAGAGCAAGACTCCGTCTCAAAAAAAAAATATATATATATATATATATATTTATGGGCCAGGCGTAGTGGCTCACGTCTGTAATCCCAGCACTTTGGGAAGCCGAGATGGGCAGATGAAGACCATCCTGGCTAACACAGTGAAACCCCATCTCTACTAAAAATACAAAAAATTTGCCAGGCGTGGAGGCGGGTACCTGTAGTCCCAGCTACTCCGGAGGCTGAGGCAGGAGAATGGCGTGAACCTGGGAGACGGAGCTTGCAGTGAGCCAAGATCACGCCACTGTACTCCAGCCTGGGTGACAGAGCAAGACTCCGTCTCAAAAAACAAAAAAAGGAATATTTATGAATTCCTTGGGCTGAAATGGAATTGCAATAACAGAACTTTCAATGAACCTTTTTTGGTTTTAGCCTTGATAACCGAGTACCCAATTTTGACCTCTTTTCCTTGGTCTTATCATTTTGTCTAAGATCAACCACTGTTGGTTGTTTCACATGTTATCTTGCTATGTAAGAAAAAGCACTTCAAAGAACATTCCACCTTCTTTGAATTTAGCTATTAGTACAGCCCAGAACAATTTCAACAGTAACAAATTTATGAATTCACTTACTAGCATGAATTCTTTGCTGATTAATAGTTTTTTCAAGTTCTCTTCTCAGTCTGACTTCTGCCCCATACTTTCCAACAGTGCCATCATCCACCAATATGAAATGGGAATGTAGATTATTCAAAACATTCAACTTGCTCAGGGGGTTCAGTAAGGTTTGATAAGGAGCAACCACCTAAACAATAGCAAACAAAGGAGTTGGTGAGCAGGATTAAATACAATATGATGTAAAATAAATTTTGAAATAATCCGTAAAGACAAGTAAGAAGTAAAATTCTATTTTACATGCAGAAATACGAAATCACAGAGAATGTATCAAAAAGCATAAGCTTTTAAGCAGCTGAAGATTAATCAATAATGGGTTGAAATATGTGATTACATCTTGACCCATACTGCGGAATTACGTATTTCATCATCACACGCAAAGACAGAAGCAGTAAATAAGTAAATAGTGCAAAGAAACTATTATCAGATTAGTAAGTGAATAAACTACAATATATAAAAGATATTGTGGCCAGGCACAGTGACCCATGCCTGTAATCGCAGCACTTTGGGAGGCCGAGGCGGGTGGATTATCTGAGGTCAGGAGTTCAAGACCAGCCTGGCCAACATGGTGAAACCCCGTCTCCACTAAAACTACAAAAATTAGCCAGGCGTAGTGGCGGGTGCCTGTAATCCTAGCTACTCAGGAGGCTGAGGCAGGAGAATCACTTGAACCCAGAAGGTGGAGGTTGCAGTGAGCTCAGATTTCAGCCTGGGCAACAAGAGCAAAACTCCATCTCAAAAAAAAAAAAAAAAAAAAAAAAAAAAAGACACAGTAAAAAACAATAAAATGTCAGTCATATTTTAGCCATGAGTAGACTCTTTAAAACTGACATCAGAAATTTAATAACACTTGAAAGTGATCATTATAATTCAGTAATTGTATGTATGTATGTATGTATGTATGCAAGCATGCATGTATGAGATGGAGTTATGTTTTGTCACCTAGGCTGGAATGCAGTGGGGCAATCTCGGCTCACTGCAACCTCTGCCTCCCAGTTTCAAGCAATTCTCCCGCCTCAGCCTCCCAAGTAGCCAGGTGGCAAAGACCACCACATCCAGTTAATTTTTGTATTTGTAGTAGAGATGGGGTTTCACCATGTTGGCCAGGCTGGTCTCGAACTCCTGATCTCCAGCGATTGGCCCACCTCGGCCTCCAAAGTGCTGGGATTACACGCATGAGCCACTGCACCCAGCCAGTAATTCTTTTTAACAGTCTTGATAAATATCTATAACCAATTCACAAGTCTTTAACCTATTCAAACAAAACAGTAGGCTTTAACTCCTATTCCCTATTCTTTGTGAGAATAAAATTAATTCTCATGTCACATAGTCATTAAAAATTTAATTACAAAGACTAGCATATATGGAAAATGTGAAATAATTTTATACATAAAAGACTGAAAGCAAAATGTGCCAACACTATAACAGCATTTATATTTATGAACTTATTTATAGTTATGAATTATTTATCTTTATTCATTTTCAAAAAAATCAGAAGTAAACCTCAGGAAAATACCTTTTAAACTTAATTTGAAAAGTATAATATAATCATGAATATTTTAAACTGGCACTATTCTTACTATAATTTTGTTTATATATAATTTCAAACATAAGAAATTTTAAAAATAATTCTTACATCTCTCCCAACAAGATCATTTCTGTTTTCAATCACTCCCCATGGAGCTATTCCGATAGTGCAAATCTTTCGAGATGATCTGGAAGCATGTTCTTTGAGGGCATCTCCAACATGTTTTGCCACACCTGCTCATAAAAAAAGTTTACTCATTTTGTTTTTTTATTTTCTTAAAGACAGGGTCACCCAGGAAACAGTGCAGTGGTGCAATGACGGCTCACTGCAGCCTCAAACTCCTGGACTCAAGCGATCCTCCCTTGTGAGCCTCCCCAGTAGGTGGGACTATAGGTGCATGCTAAGACAGTTGGCTAATTTTTTTTTTTTTGGTAGAGACAGGCAGGTCTTGAACTCTTGGGCTCATGCCTCAGCCTCCCAAAGTTCTGGGATTACAGTCTTTATTGTGTTCAGAACAACCGTGTGCTCAATCTGTAACACTATAATATGTGATATATTTCTTTACACATACAAGATATAAGGCAACAAAGTCACAACAAACTTAAAACAAGGTCATAGCCAAACCTACGAAAGAATACACAAGGACCAAAAAGGAACAAAAACCACTAAATCCCACAATATCAAATCACTACAAATGCCAGAAACACATACAACACTAACTTTTTTAATGTTAGTAGGTCTAGTCCATTTTTGCATTTCTCCTCTAAGTAACAGTAGGTTTTTTATTACTGCTCTACACATCATTTAGAAAAAATTAAGAATGCAGCTCCGTGGCACAGGACCATACGCAAAACACACACACACACACACAATAAACAATGACGAAAGTCTACTTCGGTCAAAAATGAGAGAGAAAAGTATAAAAGGCAGTTCCAAAGAGCATATAACTCCTCATTATCACTTCTTGTTTTTTAGGGAGGGAGTCAGGGTCTCACTCTATTGCCCAGGCTGGACTGTAGTGGTGTGATCATGGCTTGGCTCACTGCAACCTTAACCTCCTGGGCTCAAGTGATACTCCCACCTCAGCCTCCCAAGTAGCTAGGATGGTAGGCACATACCACCATGCCTGGCTAATATTTTTTTTTTTTTTTTTTGTAGAAAGTATCTTACCATGTTGCCCAGGCTAGTTTTGAACTCCTAGACTCAAGTAATTCTCCCACCTCAGCCCCTCAAAGTGCTGGGATTATAGGCATGAACCACCATGCCTGGCCCATTATTACTTCTTATGGGCTGAATTGTGTCCCCTAACTCCCAATACCACAAAATATGACTGTGGTTGGAGACAGGGCCTTTATATATGTGATAATACCTCAAAATATTACTGTACTGGGAGGCAGAGGTTGCCGTGAGCCGAGACTGTGCCACTGCACTCCAGCCTGGCAACAAAGTGAGAGTCTGTCTCAAAAAATAAATAAATAAATAAATAAATAAAACACACTAAATAAAATTGGTATAATCATCACATTACCTGTGTTTACTCCTCCAGTTAAAATCCAGGCTCCGGTTGTAACTGCAGCTTTAATAAGACCTTTTCCAAGCAACTGCTTGATTCGTGGGTGAAGCTCAAATTTCTGCATGCCCCCATGTACAGAGATAACAAGTTTGGGTAATTCCATTTGCCATTCTTTAAGCAGAAGTTGCAGAATGACTTCAGGTTTGGTGTCATATGACAGCCTAACATACTAGAAAAAGATTTTAAAAGGCCAAAATAATTGAACATGTTCACAGGTTTCATAATGTGACATTATACGACATTGGAAAATTTTATATGAACCAGATTATGTAAAAAGAGATTTCACAGGCTATTTTCAATATATTTATAGTCCAAGGAATAAGCAACAGCAAATGATTTTAAAGTTGAAAAAAATAATTCTGTGAGATCTTAAGAAACAGTAAAACTAACTTTTAAACATTTAGACACAAATGTTACTCTTTCCGTTTAAACTCAATTACCACTGACCCAATTTACCAAGGTACCTGCAGTATTTATTGCCTTCTTTAACTATGACTACACAGTGAGCGAGAAGCATTAAGACTGGCTTCAGAGGATCAGAAAAGGAAAAAAAGGGAATTATGGGAGAAAAAAATGGAGGCTTCTAAGGCTCTTGCTACGAAGAGAGGCAAATACTGATTATCTGTTTGAAACTTTGGCAACAATCTAGTCCAAATAACGAATTGCGACTATGGAGTAAAATTTAAAAAGACATGGCCGGGCGCGGTGGCTCAAGCCTGTAATCCCAGCACTTTGGGAGGCCGAGACGGGCGGATCACGAGGTCAGGAGATCGAGACCATCCTGGCTAATATGGTGAAACCCCGTCTCTACTAAAAAAAATACAAAAAACTAGCCGGGCGAGGTGGTGGGGGCCTGTAGTCCCAGCTACTCGGGAGGCTGAGGCAGGAGAATGGCGTAAACCCGGGAGGCGGAGCTTGCAGTGAGCTGAGATCCGGCCACTGCACTCCAGCCTGGGCGACAAAGCGAGACTCCGTCTCAAAAAAAAAAAAAAAAAAAAAAAAAAAAATTTTAAAAAGACACATTTAATATAGATGATTATTTTATTCGCTGTAATTAACTGGATTTGATCAGACAGAAATAATCAGAAAATCATAATCAACATTTCATGGTGTTCGGATGGATTCTCCAGTTTAATTTTTGAAAACATCTTTCTATAGAAAAATAGAAAAAAAAAGGCTGGGCGTGATGGCTCACGCCTGTAATCCCAGCACTTTGGGAAGCCGAGGCAGGTGGATCATGAGGTCAGGAGATCGAGACCATCCTGGCTAGCACAGTGAAACCCCGTTTCTACTAAAAAAGAGAAAAAATTAGCCAGGTGTGGTGGTGGGCGCCTGTGGTCCCAGCTACTTGGTAGGCTGAGACAGAAGAATGGCGTGAACCCGGGAGACGGAACTTGCAGTGAGCCGAGATCGCGCCACTACACTTCAGCCTGGGCAACAGAGCGAGACTCCGTCTCAAAAACAAAAAATAAAAAAAGAAAAAGAAAAATGGAAAAAAAAAGCTATCGCATGTGAAATAACTTCTTCTGGTTTGAAAGATTTTAAAAATTAACTTCCTGTTTAAGTGATATCACAAGACATACTTGCTATACTCACATTAATTCATTCTCTTGGCCTCAAGCACATATATGAAGTAGCTCATAAGAAACTTCAAATATTCAGACATTGAGACATTTAAAAATCATCTATAAGAAACCTTATTTGCAAAATGATGTATTTCCCATTCCTTTACAAAGACCAAACACCACTGAAAATCTCAGTACTGACAAACAAATGAAGCCAAGAGGCCAGGCACAGTGGCTCACACCTGTAATCCCAGCACTTTGGGAGGCTGAGGCAGGTGGATCACCTGAGGTCAAGAGTTCGAGACCAGCCTGACCAACATGGTGAAACCCCATCTCTACTAAATACAAAAAATTAGCTAGGTGTGAGCGCTTGTAATCCCAGCTACTTGGGAGGCTGAGGCAAGAGAATCCCTTGAACCCGGTAGACAGAGGTTACAGGGAGCCGAGATTGCGCCATTGCACTCCAGCCTGGGCAACAAGAGTGAAACTACGTCTCAAAACAAAAAAAAAGCAAAAGAAATGAAGCCAAAAAAATCCCAGAATTCCATAAAACTGAGTAGAAGACTCCGGAGTCCCTTAAGAATACTTTGGTTTTGTTTTGTTTTTTTTGAGACATGGTGAGGCTCTGTTGCCCAGGCTGGAGTGCAGTGGCGCCACCTCAGCTCACTGCAGCCTCTGCCTCCCAGGCTCAAGCCATCCTCCCAACTCAGCCTCCCAAGCAGCCGGGACTACAGACACACGGACCCTGGATGGTTAATTTTTTTTTTTGTATTTTTTTATACAGACAAGGTTTCACCACCATGTTGCCCAGGCTGGTCTTGAACTCCTGGGCTCAAGTGATCTGCCCACCTCAGCCTGTCAAAGTACTGGGATTACAGACACATGGCACCCAGCATGGCTAATTTTTTTTGTATTTTTTGTAGACACAGGGTTTCACCATGTTGCCCAGGTTGGTCTTGAATTCCTGGGCTCAAGTGATCTGCCCGTCTCAGCCTCCCAAAGTGCTGGGATTACAGGCATAAGCTACCAAACCAGACAAAGAATGCTTTGTCAATAGGATTTGTTTTTGTTTTGTTTTGTTTTGTTTTATTTGACAGAGTATCGCTCTGTCTCCCAGGCTGGAATGCCTTCTGGGTTCAAGAGATTCTCCTGCCTCAGCCTCCCAAGCAGAGTAGCTGGGATTACAGGTACGCACCACTAGCCCCAGCTAATTTTTGTATTTTTAGTAGAGACAGGGTTTTGCCATGTTGGTCAGGCTGGTCTTGAACTCCTGACCTCAGGTGATCCATCCGCCTTGGCTTTCCCAAAGTGCTGGAATTACAGGCATGAGCCACTGCGCCCAGCCAGATTTGTTCTATAGTAAGTCTTTCTGTATCAGTTTTGTTTAACTCATTATTATATTTGGGCACATAAAGTAGTATTAGAGAAGTAGTCTAAAGTTAATGTTTTTAATACTATATTAGAAATAAATGAGAAATTCCACTTCCTACAATGATAGACTAGGTTGGTTTGGACCTACTCTGCTCCCAGGAACTAGAAGAACTAGAAAAAAGAACAACACCTGCATGAAGACATGAGCAGGTGGCCGAGCATGGTGGCTCACACCTGTAATCCTAACACTTTGGGAGGTGGAGGCGGAGGCAGGTGGATCACTTGAGGTCAAGAGTTCCAGACCAGCCTGGTCAACATGGTGAAACCCTGTCTGTAATCCCAGCTACTCGGGAGGCTGAAGCAGGAGAATCTCTTGCTCTTGAACCCAGGAGGCAGAGGTTGCAGTGAGCTGAGATTGCGCCACTGCACTCCAGCTTGGGCAAAAAAAAGACACTAGCAGGGTACAAACGCAGTGAGAATTTGTAGGATCGGGATCCAGGAGAAAAGAAAAACTTAGAGAGATGATAAGCTCACTGTTTGGCACAGTTTTTTCTCATCAGAACACGGAGGCAGGCAGAACAATGTAGAGGTTAAAATGGTTTTTGTTGTTATTTGTTTTACAGGCAAGGTCTGGCTCTGTTGCCCAGGCTAGAGTTTGGTGACATGGTCCAGGGCTCACTGCAGCCTCGACTTCTTAGGCTCAAGTGATCCTCCTGCTTCAGCCTCCCAAATAGCTGGGACTACAGGCGTGTACCACCATGCCTAGCTAATATTTTTGAATTTTAGTACAGACAAGGTCTCACTATGTTGCCCAAGCTGGTCTCAAAGTCCTGGAACTCAAGTAATCCTCCTGTCTAGGCGTCCAAAAGTGCTGGGAGTACAGGCATGAGCCACCACGCCAAGGTTAAAATGTTCAAATCTAAATAAATAATAACTATATTTTAGGGGTTTAAAATAAACAAAATTAAAATTTATGCTGACAAGAGCACATAAGTCTTAAGAGAAATAAATGCAGTTTCAAATATTCCAAAGGTTCTTGCATTGTTGAAAAAGTGGTAAAGGACTAATTTATAGTACAGTCATGTGCCACACATTTTGATTAATGATGAACTGCATGCATACATGCAGTGGTTCCATAATATTATACCATACTTCTGTACCTGTTTCTTGTTTAGATATATTTAAACACATATTTCCCACTGTGCTACACCTGCCTACCATATTTAGTACAATAACATGCCATAGAGGTTTACAGCCTAAAAGCAATAGGCTATACCATATAGCCTAGGCATATAGTAGGCTATACCATCTAGGTCTGAATACACTCCATGGTCTCCATGGTGCTAGCATAACGAAATTGCTTAACACATCTCTGAGAACATAACCCCATTCTTAAGTGATGCATGACTGCACATAACAAGTTAAAAAAATGCATTTTATCGGCCAGGCGCGGTGGCTCACGCCTGTAATCCCAGCACTTTGGGAGGCCGAGGCGGGTGGATCACGAGGTCAGGAGATCGAGACCATTCTGGCTAACACGGTGAAACCTTGTCTCTACTAAAAATACACAAAATTAGCTGGGCGTGGTGGCAGGTGCCTGTAGTCCCAGCTCCTCAGGAGGCTGGGTCAGGAGAATGGCATGAACCCGGGAGGCGGAACTTGCAGTGAGCCAAGATCGCGCCACTGCACTCCAGCATGGGCGACAGAGCGAGACTGTCTCAAACAAACAAACAAAAAAAAGCATTTTATCACATTTATTACAGTATTATTTTTCTTTTTCCTTTTTTTGAGACAGAGTCTCGCTCTGTCGCCCAGGTTGGAGTGCAGTTGTGTGATCTCGGCTCACTGCAACCTTCACTTCCAAAGTTTAGGTGATTATCCTGCTTCAGCCTCCCAAGTAGCTGGGACTACAGGCTCGTGCCACCATGCCCATCTAGTTTTTGTATTTTTAGTAGAGATGGGGTTTCACTATGTTCGCCAGGCTGATCTCGAACTCCTGATCTCAGGTGATCCACCCACCTTGGCCTCCCAAGTGCTGGGATTTCAGGCATCAGCCACCACGCCCGACCTATAATATTCTTTTTCTAAAGAACAGAAAAAGAGGCCGGGCGTGGTGGCTCATGCTTGTAATTCCAGCACTTTAGGAGGCCAAGGCAGGTGGATCACGAGGTCAGGAGATGGAGACCATCCTGGCTAACACAATGAAACCTCATCTCTACTAAAAACACAAAAAATTAGCTGGACGTGGTGGCATACACCTGTAGTCCCAGCTACTCTGGAGGCTGAGGCAGGTGAATTGCTTGAACTCAGGTGGCGGAGCTTGCAGTGAGCCGAGATCACACCACTGCACTCCAGCCTAGGCAAAAGAGTGAGACACCATCTCAAAAAAAAAAAAAAAAAAAGAATAGAAAAAGAACGTATAGTAGGCCTTTTGTATCCATGGGATTCACGTTTATGGTTTCAGTCAATGGTAAATCATATATATTCAAGAAAAAAAACCGAGCCTATACTAAACATGTATAGACTTTATTTACTTGTCATTATTCCTTAAACAATGCAATTAAACAACTATTTACGTTATCGTTATTGGGCATTTTATTAATTTTTTTATTTTAAGTAGAGACAGAGTCTCACTATTTTGCCCAGGCTGGTCTCCAACTCCCAGCCTCACGCCATCCTCCCACCCTCTCAAGTGTTGGGATTATAGGCGTGAGCCACTGTGCCTGGTCTATATTAGGTATTATAAGGAATCTAGAGATGATTTAAACTATATAAGAGGGTGTGCATAGATTACATCCACATACTATGATATCTGCAGACTTTGGTATCTGAGGGAAATCCTGGAACCAAGGCCCCTGAAGGATGACTGTATAAATAATATGCTAATAAAGGAGTAAGAAAATAATAAAAAATACTTAATCCAAAATAATATAAGAAAAAAAACAGAACAAAGAAAAAAGTGAGACAAATAGATAATAACGTAATGGTAAATTTAAATTTAAATACACAGCAGATAACTTTTTTAAAAACAATTAAAAGAAACCTCTTAAACGTAAAAGGTTAAAACCAAAAAGGAAAAAAGATGGCTTAACTATACTGATTCCAGAAAAAGCAAACCATGTCAAGAAAAATGACAAGAAACAAAATACATTTTATAATGATGAAAGGTTCAATCCACCAGAAAGATACAATTCTATATTTGTATGTACCTTTGTACTTTAAAATATGCAAACAAATTACTGAGACCAACTTTTTGTCAATGTTGCTACACAAATTGTGATATTTATTATTTAAATAACAACATAAATGAAGAAAAATTCAATATGTGACATACCTTAGCTCTGTAGGAATGAGAACCCCCTTGAAAATTTATGACTCCATAAGCATCTGTTGGGCTCTGTTCTGTATGCTTTTCCACAGACCATTCTTCTATTGCCTGATTAAAATGGTCACCCAATTTCACATCTGAGTATTTCATGGCAAGACTTGCAGTAAAACAAGCATGTTGCTTGACCAAGCGACCACAAAAACACCTAAAAGAAAAAGGTGAGATGATTAAAATGCCTTTCAAAAAATTAGAGTTAATGAAAAAATGAAATTAAAAATGAATGAACCGACAAATAGTATAAAAATAAGCTTTTTGATTTTAGGATATCTATATATTAATACCTTCATTATAGCACTGAAATAGCATAATTAGTCTAAGATGAATTCATCATCTAAATTTAACGTGAGGCATCTACAAAACATGGTATAGGCATATAACAGAATAGCATTTACACCGGGTGTGGCTCATGTGGGTAAGTCCAGCACTGTGGGAGGCCAGTGCTGGAGGACCTTGAGGTCAAAAGTTCAAGACCATCCTAAGAAACACGACAAGACCCTGACTTGACAAAAAAGTTTTAAAAATCAGCCAAGTGTGGTGGCATACACCTGCAGTCCCAGCTACACAGGAGACTAAGGTGAGAGGCTTGCCTGAGCCCAGCAAGGATGCAGTCAGCCTTGGTCACACCACTGTACTCCATCCTGGATGACAGAGCAAGCAAGACCCCAACTCAAAAAAAAAAAAAAAAAAAAAAGAAAAAGAAATATCATCCAATAATAAAGATAAATGAATGAACCACTAATGATACTAGAGAATGGATAAATCTCAAAATCATCATACTGAGTGAAAGAACCTAGACACGAAAGATTATATATTTACATGATTCCACGTATACAAAATTCAAAAAAATGTGAACTAATCTATACAGTGACAAAAGGGTGATCAATGGTGTCTGAAGCTAGGGTACAAATACGGATGGCATTCTACCCACAAGTACATACTGAACTGTAACACCGAAAGTAGGAACCTAATGGAGCTGGGCAGTCTCACTGATTCGATACAATCTTAAAATCAGATCAGAGTTTGAAGAAGCCAAGGCAGCTTAGAGTTTATGAGGTAGAAAACAAAAAGAGGAGGGTTGCAAATATCTGCAGAAGGGCCAGCATGTGGAAGAATAACTACTTGGCCAGGTGCGGTAGCTCACGCCTGTAATCCCAGCCCTTTGAGAGGCCGAGGTGGGCAGATTACCTGAGGTCGGGAGTTTGAGACCAGCCTGACCAACAGGGTGAAACCCCGTCTCTACTAAAAATACAAAAAATTAGCTGGGCATGGTGGTGCACACTTGTAATCCCAGCTGCTAGGGAGGATGAGGCAGGAGAATCACTTGAACCTGGGAGGCAGAGACTGCAGTGAGCTGAGATCCGGCCACTGCACTCCAACCTGGGCGACAGAGCGAGACTCCGTCTCAAAAAAAAAAAAAAGAGTGAGACTCGGTCTCCCAAAATAAATAAATAAATAAATAAATAAATAAATAACTACTTAAGGCAAAGTTAAGAGCTACTAGACAACAACAGCCGAAACAATTTCTGAAGCTCATAAAGGGCAGGGAACAGTTTATGTTCCCACCAGCCAGAGTAGAGATCTCGTAACACAGAAGGCTTATGATAGAGTCCTCAAAAACAGCATCATTAAATCAGACGCACTAAATTAGACCTAGACAGGCCAGGCACAGTGGCTCATGCCTGTAATCCCAGCACTTTGGGAGGCCGAGGCGGGTCGATCACGAGGTCAGGAGATTAAGATCATCCTGGCTAACACAGTGAAACCCTGTCTCTACTAAAAATTTTTTAAAAATTTTAAAAAAGGCCGGGCGCGGTGGCTCAAGCCTGTAATCCCAGCACTTTGGGAGGCCGAGACGGGCGGATCACGAGGTCAGAAGATCGAGACCATCCTGGCTAACACAGTGAAACCCCATCTCTACTAAAAAATACAAAAAACTAGCCAGGCGAGGTGGCAGGCGCCTGTAGTCCCAGCTACTCGGGAGGCTGAGGCAGGAGAATGGCGTAGACCCGGGAGGCGGAGCTTGCAGTGAGCTGAGATCCGGCCACTGCACTCCAGCCTGGGCGACAGAGCGAGACTCCGTCTCCAAAAAAAAAAAAAAAAAAAAAAATTTTTAAAAAAGACCATGCTTGTTGGGCACGGTGGCTCATGCCTATAATCCCAGCACTTTGGGAGGCTGAGGGGGGAGGATTGCTTAAGCCCAGGAATTTGATATTAGTCTGGCAACATAGTAAGACTCTGTTTCTAAGAGAAAAAATTAAAGAAAAAAAGACTACGTAGAAAAAAAATATGAGCATGATGAAGGCTAACATAATGAAACCCCATCTCTACTAAAAATATAAAACATTAGCCAGACGTGGTGGCACGTGCCTGTAATCCCAGCTACTCGGGAGGCTGAGGCAGGAGAATTACTTGAACGCGGGAGGCAGAGGTTGCAGTGAGCCAAGATCGTGCTACTGCACATCCAGCCTGGCGACAGAGCAAGACTCCTTCTCGAAAAATAAATAAATAAATAAATAATACTAATAATAATTTTCCAAATAAAGTTTTTGAAAATTTCATTTAAAAAATAACCTACACTTCTACCGTAAAAACTAAAAATATCCTAGCTAACCCAGTGAAACCCCATCTCTACTGAAAATATAAAAAATTAGCCGGGCGCGGTGGCGCCTGTAGTCCCAGCTACTCGGGAGGCTGAGGCAGGAGAACGGTGTGAACCCGGGAGGCGGAGCTTGCAGTGAGCCAAGATTGCGCCACTGCACTCCAGCCTGGGATACAGAGCGAGACTCTGTCTCAAGAAAAAAAAAAAACTAAAAATAAGAGCAAATTAACCTCAAAGTAAGCAGAAGAAAAGATATGATAAAGAAAACAGAATGGGCCAGGCGCGGTGGCTCATGCCTGTAATCCCAGCACTTCACAGGGCCGAGGCGGGTGGACTGCGTGAGGTCAGGAGTTTGAGACCAGCCTCGCCAACATGGTGAAACCCCCGTCTCTACCAAAAATACAAAAATTCACCAGGTGTGCTGGTGGGCGCCTGTAATTCCAGCTTCTGAGGAGGCTGAGGCATGAAAATTGCTTGAACCCAGGAGGCAGAGAGAGATTGCAGTGAGCCAAGATCATGCCACTGCACTGCAGCCTGGCTGACGGAGTGAGACTCCACCTCAAAAAAAAAAAAAAACCACAATGAAACAGAAAAGAGAAAAACACTGGGGGAAAGCAAGAAAACAAAAAGCTTGTCATTGAAAAGATAAATAAAACTGATAAACTGAAGTCAGAATAACGAGAAAAATTGAACAGGAAAATAAATTAACACTCCAGCCTGGACAATACAGCAAGACTCTGTCTCAAAAAAAAAAAAATCATTAATACACCTTCCCACAAAGAAAATTTGAGGCCAGATGCCTTCACTGGTGAATTTCATCAAATATTTAGGAGGAAATATCAATTCTACACACATTCTTCCAAAAAAATCGTAAGTGGGTACATTTTCCAATTCATTTCATGAGGTGAGAGTCATTCTGCTTTGGAGAAAAACAAAAACAAAAACAGCCTGTAATTCCAGCTACTTAGGAGGCTGAGGTAGGAAGACTGTTTGAGGCCAGGAGTTCTAGATCAGCTTGGGTAACAAAAGGAACTCCATCTCAAGAAAAGAAAAAAGAAAAAAAGGCAAAGTATTAGCATTACAAGAAAAGACTAGGCCAGGCACAGTGGCTCGTGCCTGTAATCCTCGCACTTTGAGAAGCCAAGGTGGGAGGATCACTTGAGCTGAGGAGTCAAGACCAGCCTGACAACATGGCAAAACTCCTCCTCTACAAAAAAATACAGAAATTAGCCAGGCATGGTGGCATGCACCTGTGGTCACAGCTACTTGGGAAGATGAAGGGGAAGGATCACCTGAGCCCAGGAGGTGAAGTCTGCAGTGACTGTGCCACTGCACTCCAGTCCGGACCACAGAATGAGACCCTGTTTCCCCACTCCCCCCAAAAAGAAAAAAGAAACGGACGTGGTGGCTCACACCTGCAATTCAGTTCTTAAGGAGGCATAAGTGGGAGCATAGCTTTAACCAAGGAGTTCAAAACCTGCCTTGGCAATATGGCGAGACCTCGTTCTCCACAAAAAGGAAAACAAGCACTGGACAAAACTGAATGTCTATTCATTATAAGCATTGTCAGAAAACTAGGAAAGCAGGAAACTTCCTCAACAGAGATAACATAACACTTATTAAATCTTACAAAGAGTACCACTACATGCTAAGTCTTGTGATTCATTCTAGCTAAATCATGGAATGTGGTCTCGGAGATTCCTGACACAAACGTGAACAAAATATATGAGACAACTGTTTCAGGCATTAAACAAGAAGAAACATGGAGCTGTGATTCTTGAAATGAGGGAAATACATAAGGTAAACCCCCATGATTGCACAAGCTTGGGGAAAATTTCTCAATCATAGAGATGACACCTAGGCAGAAAATGGTAGTCATCGAGCCAAGCAAGGAAGTAGAGAACAGAATTCTCGGCTGTTGAAACAGCTGGAATTTGTAGCAGACTACCAGAGAAAATGGATCCATAAAGACAAGAAGGAAAAAAATCTCACATGGGGATTCACCATGGGTCTTTGGCCATGGTCTAAGGTGGATCTATGAGAGATTCTGTGATGCCTAGCGGCAATCACTTGCTGTGTGTGGGTCTGATAACTGGGTCCTAAAGATCTAGAAGACACAGCAGTTTTAGTTCAGCGTGAAAAGACATAACTGAACCCCTTGAACATTCAGTTCAGACCACAAAAAAACCTATAACTTAAGAGGAAGGTCCACATCCTAGGACTATGTTCAAAATAGAAATAGAACTGTCCTAACAAAGAAAAAAATCAAACCTGAATGGACAAAAGAATCTACCAATAATTAATTTAATCACCTGTCAGAAAGAAACCGAACACTCCTTACAGGAAAATTATTTACTCCAGAACAACAATATATAATAAAAAATTACTGGCCGGGTACAGTGGCTCACACCATCCCAGAACTCTGGGAGGCCAAGGCAGGTGGATCACCTGAGGTCAGGAGTTCCAGACCAGTCTGGCCAACATAGTGAAACCCCATCTCTACTAAAAATATAAAAATTAGCCAGGCGTGGTGGCACATGCCTGTAATCCCAGCTACTCAGGAGGCTGAGGCAGAAGAATCGCTTGAATACGCGAGGCGGAGGGTGCAGTGAGCCAAGATCACAGCACTGCACTCCAGCCTGGGCAAGAGAGCAAGACACCATCTCGAAAAACAACAACAAAAAAGATACATTTAAAAGATGAAGAAAAAAAAGCAGTCATCAGAAACAGACCCTAAATGATGCAAATGTTGGAAATCAGTAGACAAAGACTCTAATGCAGGTATTATAAATACGCTGAAGGACATACAGGAATAGACAGTCACAATGAGAGCGCACAGGGTACATCTCAGCAGTGAAATGGAAACTATAACAAAGAATCAAATAGCAATCACAGCACTGAAAAATGTAAGGTGTGAAACGAAAATTCACTGGATGGGGCTGGGCGCGGTGGCTCACGCCTGTAATCCCAGCACTTTGGGAGGCTGAGGTGGGCGGATCACGAGGTCAGGAGATCGAGACCATCCTGGCTAACACAGTGAAAAATTAGCCGGGCATGGCGGTGAGCGCCTATAGTCCCAGTTACTCAAGAGGCTGTGGCAGGAGAATGGCGTGAACCCAAGAGGCAGAGCTTGCAGTGAGCCAAGATTGCGCCACTGTACTCTAGCCTGGGCGACAGTGCGAGACTCCATCTCAAAAAAAAAAAAGAAAAAAGAAAATTCACCAGATGGGCCAGGCGTGGTGGCTCACGCCTGTAATCCCAGCACTTTGGGAGGCTGAGGCAGGTGTGTCACGAGGTCAGGAGATCGAGACCATCCTGGCTAACACAGTGAAAAATTAGCTGGGCATGGTGGCGGGCGCCTGTAGTCCCAGGTACTCAGGAGGCTGTGGCAGGAGAATGGCGTGAACCCAGGAGGCAGAGCTTGCAAGATTGCACCACTGTACTCTAGCCTGGGCGAGAGAGCGAGACTCCGTCTCCAAAAATAAAAATAAAAATAAAAATAAAAGGAAAAAAAAATTCACTGGATGGACCGGGCGTGGTGGCTCATGCCTGTTATCCCAGCACTTCGGGAGGCTGAGGCGGGCGGATCACGAGGTCAGGAGATCAAGACCATCCTGGCTAACATGGTGAAACTCCATCTCTACTAAAAAAAAAAAAAAAAAACACACAAAATCAGCCAGGTGTGGTGGTGGGCGCCTGTAGTCCCAGCTACTCGGGAGGCTGAGGCAGGAGAATGGCATGAACCCTGGAAGCGGAGTATGCAGTGAGCTGAGATTGCGCCACTGCACTCCAGCCTGGGCGACAGAGTGAGACTCCGTATCAAAAAAAAAAAAAAAAGAAAATTCACTGTATGGACAAAACAGCATAATGGAGACTGCAGAAATAAGAGTGAGTGAACCTGAATACATCAATAGAAATTATTCAATACATCAGATAAAGAAAAAAAAAAAGTTAATTTAAAAAAAAAATCTTCCTGGCCGTACACAGTGGCTCATGCCTGTAATCCCAGCACTTTGGGTGGCCGAGGCGGGCGAATCACAAGGTCAGGAGTTCTAGACCAGCCTGACCATCAGGGTAAAATCCCATCTCTACTAATAACACAAAATAAGCCAGTGTGGCGGCATTCACCTGTAATCCCAGCTACTTGCGTGGCTGAGGCAGGAGAATTGCTTGAACCTGGGAGGCAGAGGTTGCAGTAAGCCAAGATTGTGCCACTGCACTCGGGCCTGGACAACAGAGCAAGACTATCTCAAAGGAAAAAAAAAACAAACAAAAACCTTCTCAATTAGGTAAAAAATTTGAACGTGCAAATATTTACGCAAGCAGAATAAGTACAAAGAGAATCACTCTTAGGCATATTATAGATATGCTGCTGAAAACCAAAGGCATAGAAAAAAAAATCTTTACAGTAGCTAGAGAAAAAAAAGACCCATTCCACACAGGGAGACAACTACTGTATGACAGCTGCCTTCTCATTAGAAACAAAAACTACAAGATAAAACAACAACATCTTTAAAGTGCTGCAATGGGCCGGGCGCAACAGCTCACACCTGGAATCCCAGCCCTTTGGGAGGCCAAGGCGGGCAGATCACAAGGTCAGGAGACCAGCCTGGCCAACATGGTAAAACCCCATCTCTACTAAAAATACAAAAAGTAGCCAGGTGTGGTGGTGGGTGCCTGTAATCCCAGCTTCTTGGGAGGCTGAGGCAGGAGAATCACTTGAACCCAAGAAGCAGAGGTTGCTGGGAGCTGAGATCACGCCACTGTACTCCATCTAGCCTGGGCGATGGGGCAAGACTCCATCTCAAAAAAAAAAAAACCTGCTGCAATAAAATAACAACCCAGAATTCTATGTCCAGTGCAAACATTCTTCAAACATGAAAATAAAAGAAACATATTTTCAGATAGACCAAACTGAGAAAATTCATGTTCATTGAAGCTGCACTATATGAAATGCTAAATAAAGGAAACTCTTTGGCCTCGTCAAACAAGAGACACCAGGTGAACCTCACCATCTATAAGAAGAAACGAATAGGACTGGATATGGTTAAGTATAGGGGCAAATATGAAAGACTATCAGGTCTTTTTGTTGATTTTTTTTTTTTTTGAGACACGGTCTTGCTCTGTTGCCCAGGCAGGAGTACAGTGGTGATCAGGGCTTATTGCAGCCTCAATTTCCCGGGCCCAAACAATCCTCCGGGCTCAAATGATCTTCCCACTTCAGCCTCTTAAGTAGCTGGGACTACAGGTACATGATACCATGCCAAGATTTTTGTGTGGTTTTCTTCTTTTTTTTTTTTTTTTTTTTCTGTAGATACAGGGTCTCACTCTGCTACCCGGACTGGTCTCAAACTCCTAGGCTCAAACAAAACAATCCTCCTGCCTCAACCTCCCCAAGTGCTGGGATTACAGGCATGAACCATCACATCCAGCCTGTCAGGTTTTTTGTTTTTGTTTTTATGAACTTCTTTGAAAAACTCTTTAACATATCTAAAATAAACTCATTCTATGTACTTTTATTCCTAGCCTACCACCCAGAGACCTTCTCTTCTTCCTCTCATACTTCCTCATCAGACCCTACAGCATATTACAATTTACTCAGTTGCCTAAGAAGGAAATGTAGTTACCATGCTCAAGTCTTCCCTTGTCTTCACATTCACCAAATCCTATTGCATTTATCTCATTAATCCCTTCAAGTATGCCTACTTCTCTTCATTGTCAAAAACATCTTACTTCAGGTTCTCATCTTTTTGCCAGAATCACTCCAAAACTTTAGTAACTGGTCTATTTTCTTCCAATCCAATCTAAAAAAGGAAACTACTCTTACAAAAAATAAAATTGGCCAGGCGATGTTGTGGGAAGTCAGGGACCCCGAACAGAGGGACCGGCTGAAGCCACAGCAGAAGAACATAAATTGTGAAGATTTCATGGACATTTATTAGTTCCCCAAATTAATACTTTTATAATTTCTTATGCCTGCCTGTCTTTACTGCAATCTCTGAACATAAACTGTGAAGATTTCATGGACACTTATCACTTCCCCAATCAATACCTTTGTGATTTCCTATGCCTGCTTTTAATCTCTTAATCCCGTCATCTTCATAAACTGAGGATGAATGTCACCTCAGGACCCTGTGATGATTGCATTAACTGCACAGATTGTAGAGCGCGTGTGTTAACAATATGAAATCTGGGCACCTTAAAAAAAGGAACACGATAACAGCAATGTTCAGGGAACAAGGGAGATAGCCTTGGACTCTGACTGTTAGTGAGCCAGGCGGAACAGAGCCATATTTCTCTTGTTTCAAAAGCAAATAGGAGAAATATCGCTGAATTCTTTTTCTCAGCAAGGAACATCCCTGAGAAAGAGAATGCGCCCTGAGGGTAGGTCTATAGACGGCCCCCTTAAGGCGGCCGCTTTTACGGTCGAAGCCGAAGGGATGAAATAAGCCCCGGTCTCCTGTAGCGCTCCCAGGCTTATTACAACGAGGAAATTCCTGTCTAATAAATTTTGGTCAGACAGGTTGTCTGCTCTCAAACCCTGTTCCCTGATAAGAAGTTATCAATGACAACGCATGCCCAAAACTTCATTAGCAATTTTAATTTTGCCCCATCCTGTGGTCCTGTGATCTCACCCTGCCTCCATTTGCTTTGTGATATTCTATTACCTTGTGAAGCATGTGATCTCTGTGACCCACACCCTATTCATACACTCCCTCCTCTTTTGAAAATCACTAATAAAAACTTGCTGGTTCTACGGCTCGGGGAGCATCACGGAACCTGTCAGCGTATGATGTTTCCCCCGAACACCCAGCTTTAAAATTTCTCTCTTGTACTTTCCCTTTATTTCTCAAACCAGCCAAGATGCTTAGGGTTTTTCCCCGATAGGGCATGGTGGCTCACACCTGTAATCCTAGCACTTTGGGAGGCTGAGTTGGGTGGATCACCTGAGGTCAAGAATTCAAGACCAGCCTGGCCAACATGGTGAAATCCCATCCCTACTAAAAATACAAAAATTAGCGGGGCATGGTGGCACGTGCCTGTAATCCCAGCTACTCAGGAGGGTGAGGCAGGAGAACTGCTTGAACCCATGAGGCAGACGTTGCAGTGAGCCGAGATTGTTCCACTGCACTCCAGCCCGGGTAACAGAGCAAGACTCTGTCTCAAAATAATAATAATAATCATCATCTAGCATGTTAGTAATTGCCTGTACAATATTCTTTGAACATGAAAAAGTATGTGCAATGAAAAGCCTTGTAGAGTAACTGAAACTCTCATTTTTCTAGGCCCAAATCTCTCAAATCTCCATCTTACATTCTGCAGTTTCCTGACAGAACCATGATGTCTTTCACTATCAGGCCTTCCCACACACTGCTCTCGCTGCCTAAAATTCCTGTCCTTCAACTTCTGCCCAATGGACACAACTTTCCAACTCTTCTTAGGCAGCTTCACCTGAGTTTCAAACAGCTTTGACTGACCCTTCACCTTCCAAGTCTAGGTAAAGTACCCATCAAATATAATAGCATGTGAGTTTCATGCCACTGTGTTCTAACTCATATTTCTAACAGATTAGTTTTATTTATTTTTGAAATTTGTGCAGTATAGTTATGTTAAACTTACCTGACGAGTTGCTGACAAATTTGACATCCTGGAAGGCATCTATTGAACATAAAAAGGTAAATAAATTATTTCAGGGGAAAAACTTTCTGATTTTAAACTAAAGTATATAAAATACATAAAGTACAAAACAAAGAAAAATTATATACCTAGCTTAATTTTTCAGTAGATACCATAGATCACGTATACCTTGATTTACAATTCAAGTAACTTTTTTAACTGACAGTTTCAATATTTTTAATATAATTAGTTGTGATATAAAATCCAGAAACTATAAAAGACCGACTGATTTAACTACATAAAAATACAACACTTATATGTGGCAAAAATCTGTCAGTAATAAAGTCTAAAGACAAACAGAAAAAAAAAAAAATGGCAAAGGGTTAGTTCCCTAATATATAAAGAGCTTCCTCAAATCAATTTTTCTCTCTTTTCTGAGACAGAGTTTCACTCTTGTCGCCCAGGCTGGGGTGCAATGGCGTGATCTAGGCTCACTGCAACCTCTGCCTCCCGGGTTCAAGCAATTCTCCTGTCTCAGCCTCCTATGTAGCTGGGATTACAGGTGTGCACCACCACATCTAGCTAATTTTGTTTTATTTTTATTTTTCTTTTTTTTGAGACAGAGTTTCTTTCTGTCACCCAGGCTGCTGGAGTGCAGTGGAACAGTCTCGGCTCACTGCAATCTCCACCTTCCAGGTTCAAGTGATTCCTCTGCCTCAGCCTCCTGAGCAGCTGGGATTACAGGCATGTGCCACCATGCCTGGCTGATTTTTGTATTTTTAGTGGAGACAGGGTTTCATCATATTGGCCAGGCTGGTCTTGAACTCCTGACCTCAGGTGATCTGCCCACCTCGGTCTCCCAAAGTGCTGGGATTAGAGGCGTGAGCCACTGCGTCCAGCAAATCAATTTTTTAAGATCCAATATTATAAAGGAAAACTAAATGAACAGATAGTTCATAGTGAAAACACACATATAAAAAGATTATTTGATTACAAAAGATTTTTAAAGCATATTTTAAGATCCTATCTTGGCCGGATATGGTGGGCCACACCTGTAATTGCAACACTCTGGGAGGCGCAGGTGAATTGCTCGAGTCCAGGAGCTTAAGACCAGCCTGGGCAACAAGGCGAAACTCCGTCTCTACAAAAAAATATAGTGGTACAGGCCTATAGTCCTAGCTACTAGGGAGGTTGAGGTGGGAGGATTCCTTGAGCACAGGAGGTCGAAGCTAAAGTGAGCCATGATCATGCCCCACTGCACTCCAGCCTGGGAGAAAGAGCGAGAAACTGTCTCCAAAAAAAAAAAAAAAAAAAAAAAAAAAAAAAGACACTATCTTGGTGACAATAGAGAGAGAGTCTGGTATCTGTGGGTGAGAGTATATATTTACATAATCCTTATGGAAGGCCATTTGGCAATATCCGTCAAAATAAAAAACACTGACTCTCACACACTAATTCCAGTTCTACAAGCATAGGCTAAAACACATCTGCAGTATACATATAAAATGAAAATTGTACAAGGTACAACTGTACTGCAGCACTTTTTTTCCCTAACAGCCAAAAGAAAAAGTGAAAATACCTAAAATGTTCAATAAGGGATTACTAAAACAAATTGTAATTCAGACATAATTAAATAGGTTGCAACAATTAAGAACAAATTAGTGGCCGGGCGCGGTGGCTCACGCCTGTTAATCCCAGCACTTCGGGAGGTCAAGGCAGGCAGATCACGAGGTCAGGAGATCGAGACCATCCTGGCTAACACGGTGAAACCCCGTCTCTACTAAAAATACAAAAAATTAGCTGGGCATGGTGGCAGGTGCCTGTAATCCCAGCTACTCAGGAGGCTGAGGCAAGAGAACGGCCTGAACCCAGGAGGTGGAGCTTGCAGTGAGACTGCACCACTGCACTCCAGCCTGATCGACAGAGCGAGACTCCATCTCAAAAAAAAAAAAAAAAAAAAAAAAAGAACAAACTAGTGATCGCCAAGATAAGTTACAGACACAGTGGGCTACACTATATATCTTAAAGGTGGAAGCAGGATAATCATCTGCCTGGACATGCAAAGACTATATCTAACTTTCTCGAAGACACTCCAAGGAATGGATAACATCAGATTTTTTATTAGCAAGGTAAACTTGTAGCTAAAGCACAGTAGTGGAAAGGAGACTTTCACTTATAGCATTTGGTACCTTTTAAATTATGAACCAAGAGTGAATTATTAAGTCATATAAAATTAAGAGTTCAACTAGTGTAGAAAGAAGTGACCAACTACCTGTTTGTAAATTACGTCTCATATGAATGGTTAAAGGTGGGGACACTTAGTAACAGCTTTGGATTTCTTTAATACCTTGAGTGCTTTTATTACTTCTATTGCAAAGTGGAATTAGTAAAACTATAGAAAATAAACTCCTTAATGATAAAATCTTTTTTTTTTTTTTTTTGAGACAGAGTCTCACTCTGTCACTGAGGCTGGAGTGCAGTGGCACCTTGTCAGCTCACTGCAACCTCCATCTTCCGGGTTCAAACAACTCTCCTGCCTTAGCCTCCTGAGGAGCTGGGATTACAGGTGCCCACCACCACGCCCAGCTAGTTTTTATATTTTCAGTAGAGACAGGGTTTCACCATGTTGGCCAGGCTGGTCTCAAACTTCTGACCTCAGGTGATCCACTCACCTCAGCCTCCCAAAGTGCTGGGATTACAGGCATGAGCCACCGCACCTGACCAACAAAATCTATTTTTTTAATAAAGCAAAACAACAATTTCTCTGGAAGAAAAACAGTATTTTATTTTAGAACTGGAACACTGAATTACGGAGGCTTAAATACTAATCCCATCTTTATGAACAGCCATGTGACTTGGGAAATGTCATTTATCCTCTTGTTGAGAAATGCGGTATGATGTTGTAATAAAACATATCTTTAATAAGTAGTAAGAAATCAGAATAAATCATAGAATCTAATGATTGGAAGAGATGTTAAGATTATCTGTTTTAATGATCCAAAAAGAACTAATCAAAAAAATTTACAGAATTTATTAAAAAATTGAGAGATATTTAAAAAACTTAAAATATTTTCTCAATAGTAAATAAATGCAAATTTAAAATATATACTATTATAATTACTGTCAATTAAAAATAAATGTATGCCAGGCACGGTGGCTCACTTCGGGAGGCTGAGGCAGGCAGATTATCTGAGGTCAGCAGTTCGAGACCAGCCTGACCAACATGGTGAAACCCCATCTATACTAAAAATAAAAAAAATTACCTGGTCGTGGTGGCACATGCCTATAGTCCCAGCTACTCAGGTGGCTGAGGCAGGAGAATCACCTGAACCTGGAAGGCAGACTTTGCTCGCCTCAGTCTCCCAAAGTGCTGGAATTATAGGCATGAGCCACCATGCTCGGCTTAAAAAATATATATATATATATATCTATGTATACCTTTTTCTACTTACCACATTTTCTTGACGGTGATGGAAAATGTTACTCTAGTCATTACTTAGTAAAGCAGACAATCTCATTCACTACTGGGTGATCATTTATATTGCTTTAATACTTTTGAAAAGATTTTGGCATTACATAACCTAAGGGGGGAAAATCTTAAATACAAAAAGGTTTTATCCACAAAGATCTTCATTGTGGCCTAATTTAAATTTAAAGTGGCTAAAAATTGAAAAAAACTAAATTGACCAATAGGAGAATAGGCATATAAATGGTGGTATACACAATAACAGAATATTAACTACCATTCTTTTTTTTTTTTTTTTTTTTTGAGATGGAGTTTCACTCTTGTTACCCAGGCTGGAGTGCAGCAACGTGGATCTCAGCTCACTACAACCTCTGCCTTCCAGTGTCAAGTGATTCTCCTGCCTTAGCCTCCCAAGTAGCTGGGATGACAGGTGCCTGCAACCACGTCTGGCTAATTTTGTATTTTTAGCAGAGAAGGTGTTTCACCACGTTGGCTAGGCTGGTCTCAAACTCCTGACCTCGTGATCCGCCCACCTCGGCCTCCCAAAGTGCTGGGATTACAGGCGTGAGCCACTGCACCAGGACTATTACTACCATTCTTATAAAATATCCGTAGTATGAAAAGCAGGTACAACATTTTGCAAATAGACTGAATGTAGCAATACTTTAAAACAAAAACAATACACTGAGAAAAAGCCAAAAATAAAACCACCAAATGTTATTAATAATGACAATCTTAATGTATTAAAACTCTAACTATTGATCGAACTTTGTTTCTCAAAAGTTTTTAAAATGTATCATGCACATTACACTTTCAATGGAAATGTGTGTGTTGGGAAAGATTCATTCAAAGTTAGAATTTTTTAAAATGTTAAAGAGAAATTTTAAAAATTAAATTATGTAAATTTACATTTATATAATTTAACGAAAGGTTTTGGAAATGCTATTCGACAAATATTTACTACGTACCCACTATAAACAAGAACAGTGACATATTCTATAATATAAAGGGACATCAGTTAATAAAAATTGTCTATTTAAGCTATGTTTTTCTAAGAGTTATATATCTAATAGAAATGAAAGTTGCAGAGAAGGCAAATGGGTAGAGAACACAGTGTGATAGGAGATGGAAAAGGAAAGAAGATTCAAAAATCTTGCAAATACTTTTGTCAATTAATTTTCATTTTTTCTAAGTGCCCATGAAGAGAAGTGCTCCATAGGTTAGGAAATAACTACATCTTATATTTCCTTGTTTAAGTTTTTTTTTATCTTTAGGCCTCAGGAAAAAAAAAAAAAAAATTTGCTGGGTGCAGTGGCTCACACCTGTAATCCCAGAACTCTGAGAGGCCAAGAGAGGTGGATGACCTCAGGTCGGGAGTTCAAGATCAGACTGGCCAACATAGTAAAACCCTGTATACTAAAAATACAAAAACTAGGGCCAGGCGTGGTGGCTCACACCTGTAATCCCAGCACTTTGGGAGACCGAGGCGGGCGGATCACGAGGTCAGGAGATTGAGACCATCCTAGCTAACACGGTGAAACCTAGTCTTTACTAAAAATACAAAAAATTAGCCAGGTGTGGTGGCATATGCCTGTAGTCCCAGCTACTCGGAAGGCTGAGGCAAGAGAATCGCTTGAACCTGGAAAGCAGAGGTTGCAGTGAGCCGAGATTGCGCCATTGCACTCCAGCGTGGGCAACAGAGCAAGACTACGTCTCAAAACAAACAAACAAACAAAAAACTAGCCAGGTGTGGTGGTGCACGCCTGTAATCCCAGCTACTCAGGAGACTGAGGCAGGAGAATCACTTGAACCCAGAAGGCGGAGGTTACAGCGAGCTGATATCACACCACTGCACTCCAGCCTGGGCGACAGAGCAAGACTCTGTTTCAAAAAAAAAAAAAAAAGTTAAAAGAATATTTTTGGCAAATATGCTTAATATTTTTGGCAAATATGCTTAAGTAAATATTTCATGAGCTCAACTTTTTCTTTAGTTACTAAGTTAATATCCTTTAATTTTATTTTTTTTCTATTATCAAAGTCATTTCAGAGACCAAAGACACAGACACCTATAGTCTCTGACAATGGATTTTCCAGTAAATAATGATCTGTATCCATATATTGGCAAATAAAAAGAATGACTATTAGGTTCATATTGCTTTCTTCAACATGAACCATAGTGTTGGATACTCAGTAGATGCCCAATAAATACACAAATTTAAGTTTGAAGTATCAGTGAATCCGTTAAAAAAATAAAAAAGAGAGAGAGAGTCTTAACTGCCTTACCTTTGTAAAACACTACACTATGATCTGAGGGAGTTTAGAGATGGAGGAACACTTCAAGGAAGAGATTGTATGCTGTAAATGGCATTAAGAACTCCAAAATACTGATTTTCAATGCTGTTTCTTCCTCCCAATCCTTCCCAAATTAAATGATTAGCAGTAACTATAAAAAATAACAGTAACTACAAATAATGTATTTAGTAGTTTTTGTTTCCAAAAAAGAAATAGCAATATAATTTACACTAAAATTTCTAGAAGATCCCAGAAGCAACAAAGGTGTGCTTACCTGTGAGGGTCCTTGGAACTTGGTATAATATATACACATTCCCTCTTGGTCAAAGTGCTTTCTATCCAGGATTTCTGGGACTAAAACAAAATGTTTTAAAGAATTGTTTAAGTTAACCCACTAAATAAGAAGGAAACAATTTCATGATAAAAACATAAACTTTTTTTTTTTTTTTTTGAGACAGAGTTTTGCTCTTGTTGCCCAAACTGGAGTGCAATGGTGTGATCTTGGCTCATCATAACCTCCACCTCCCAGGTTCAAGTGATTCTCCCGCCTCAGCCTCCTGAGTAGTTGGGATTACAGGCATGCACCACCACGACCAGATAATTTTGTATTTGTTTAATAGAGACAGGGTTTCTCCATGTTGGTCAGGCTGGTCTCAAACTCCCGACCTCAGGTGATCTGCCCGCCTCGGCCTCCAAAAGTGTTGGGATTACAGGCGTGAGCCACCATGCCCAGCCCATAAACACTCCTATACTACATAATTTTTTATTTACTATTCATTACATACTATAGTCTGAAGATGGCACCCCAAAACATCAGAATAATTCCATTTAAATCCCAAGTGACTTAGATTATTAAATCAACAGTACTGTGAAGACACTATTGCTTCAAATAGTCAAAGAGGAGGGAAGCCAAGTTTGAGATTGCCACTGTGAACCAAAAACCTTAAGAGGGGCTGGTATTATTCTAGGATATGTGCCATTTAAAAGACAACTAGCTGGGCACAGTAGCTCACACTTGTAATCCCAACATTTTGGGAGTCAAGGTGAGAGGATCGTTTTAGCCACCGAAGTCAAGGGTAGCCTGGAAAACATGGTGAAACCCCATCTCTACCAAAAGCTAAAAAGTTAGCCAGGTGTGGTGATGTGCTCCTGTAGTCCCAGCTACTTGGAAGTCTGAAGCCAGGCGTGGTGGTGCACACCTGTAATCCCAACTACACAGGAAGCTGAGGCAGGAGAATCACTTGAACTCCGGAGGTGGAGGCTGCAGTGAGCCGAGGTCATGCCAGTGCACTCCAGCCTGGGCAACAGAGTGAGACTCTGTCTCACAAAGAAAAGTAAAAAAAAAAAAAAAAAAAAAAAAAAAAAAAAAAAAATCCACGCTGGGCGCAGCTTTAAAAGTCTTATCTGAGATTCCTTATGGGACAGAGTTCCATCAAAGCCAATTTCAAAAGCCTATGTGAAAAATAATTATTCTTGCTGCACTTTATACAGATAATCTGGCCAAGTATAACAAAGCAAATCAGTCATACTATAATTTGTCTTTAGTAAAAATGGGACATTGGAGAGAGAAAAAAATTGTTTTTTGAGAACTAGGGTACACCCGTCAGTAGATTCTGGTCTCATCAGTTGTTTTTGAGTTTTTTTCCTGCAATTTAGGCTGACCTTGCTTTCTCCTGTGAACCAATCAGTGATCTCTGACTGAAGTGCAGAAAAAAAAAGAGGGATGGATAATGTAAAAATCTGGATCAATATTCTAATTCTGGGCACATAATGGAATCAGTGATTCCATATCAGTGTGGTTCCGACAGTTGCCAGTTCATGGAAAGTCTTCTAATTTAGTTTACTTGGGATAGTTTTACTTATTTTGCTTTACTGTTATGGAATATATTGCTGTTGTACTCTTTATACAGGAATGCAGGATAAGCTTACTAAATGTTTTATTAAACATTTATTAATCTTTCAGATATCATGTTTTGTCAGAACTCAGTTATGGATGGTCCTCAGCAAACTGATGCATTCTGAATGAGCGCCTCTCTACCACAGACACAAGAGACCTTAATAATTAGGCAGGAATATCATCACCCCATTCAGCAAGAAGAAGTTACAAAAGGAAGATCTTCGTCCCTCTACAACCCTTAGGATGAAGGATTCTCTTATAAACAAGGGGGGGAACGTCAGAGGTGTTTAAACCAGAGTGACTCCATCTTGAATAGGGGCTGAGTAAAATAAGGCTGAGAGACCTGTTAGGCTGCATTCCCAGTAGGTTAGGCATTCTAAGTCACAGGATGAGATGGGAGTTCAACATAAGATACAGGCCATAAAGACTATGCTGATAAAACAGTTTGCAGTAAAAAAAAGCTAGCCAAAACCCACCAAAACCAAGATGGCAACAAGAGTAGACCCCTGGTTTTCCTCACTGCTCATTATATGCTAATTATAATGTATCAGCATGCTAAAAGACACTCTAACCAGCACCATGACAGTTTACAGATGCCATGGTAATATCCAGAAGTTACCCCATATAGTCTAAAAAGGGGAGGAATCCTCAGTTCTGGGAACTGCCCACCCCTTTCCCAGAAAATTCATTAATAATCCACTCCTTGCTTAGCATATAATCAAGAAATAACCTCAGGACTGCTCAACCTATGGGGTAACCATTCTTTTGTTTATTTACTTTCCTAATAAACTTGCGTTCCCTTTACTGTAAAAAGAAAGAAAAGGAAAGGAAAGGAAAGAAAAGAGAGAGAGAAAGAGAGAGGGAGGGAGGGAGGGAAGGGGAAAGAAAGCAAGAAAATAATAATGAGGATACCATCAACAACTCTGTGCCAAAACGTGTCAAAACATGTTAAGTAGGCCAGGTGCAGTAGCTCTTGCCTGTAACCTTAGCACTTTGGGAGGCCAATGAGGGCAGATTGCTGGAGCTCAGGAATTTGAGACCAGATAAAAGGGGGCTACTATACATTGTGGAATGGCTAAATCGAGCTAATTATCATACACATTGCCTCACATACTATTTTTTTGTGGTGAGACCACTTAAAATATACTCTTAGTATTTTTCAAGAATACACTGTTATTTACTATAGTCACCATGTTGTACAAAAGATTTCTTGAAATTATTCCTCCCAACTGAAATTTTGTATCCTTTGACCAACATTTCCCCAGTAATCCCCACCCACCCAAGTCTCTGATAACCACCATTCTACTCTCCACCCGGAAATTGAACTTTTATCAGTTCACTTTTTCAGATTCTACATAGATGTGAGACCATGTGGTATCTGTTTTTCTGTTCCTGGCTTATTTCACTGAACATAATGTCCTCCAGGCCTATCCAGGTCACAAAAAACAGAATTTCCTTAAGATTGAATGATATTCCCTTGTGCATACTGTCATGTGCCACATAACAACACTGAGGTCAATGATGGACTGCATATTTAACAGTGGTCCCTTAAGATTATAAGGGAGCTGAAAAATTCCTATTGCAGGCTGGGTGCAATGGCTCACACCTGTAATCCCAGCATCTTGCCACGGGAGGAGGAGATGAGAGGACTGCTTGAGGCCAGGAGTTCAAGACCAACCTAGGCAGCATAATGAGATCCTGTCTCTACAACAGTTTTTGTTTTTTTTTAATTAGCCAGGCATGTTGGTGCCTGCCTATAGTCCCAACTACCTGGGAAGCTGAGGCGGGAGGATCACTTGAGCCCAGGAGTTTGAGGAAGGTTCATCTGAGCTCAGGAGTTTGAGGTTAAAGTAAGCTATGACCACGTCACTACACATCAGCCTGGGTGAGAGAACTGGTCTCGGAAAAAAAAAAAACTCCTATGGCCTACTAACATCATAGCCATCATAAGTTCATAGCTCAAGGACTACTTGGGTATTTGTTTTGATACTGGTGTAAACAAACCTGCACTGCCAGTTGCATAAAAGTATAGCATATACAATTGTGTACAGTACATAATACTTTGTAATGATAATAAATGACTATGTTACTGATTTATGTATTTACTAGACTATGCTTTTTATGGTTAGAGTGTACTCCTATTTTTGTTTTTTGTTTCTCTTTTTGAAACAGTCTCACTCTGTCACCCAGGCTGGAGTGCAGTGGCATGATCTTGGCTCACTGCAACCTCCGCCTCCCGGGTTCACACTATTCTCCTGCCTCAGCCTCCTGAGTATCTGGGACTACAGGCACCCACCACCACGCCCGGCTAATTTTTTGTATCTTTAGTAGAGACAGGGTTTTTCCATGTTGGTGAGGCTGGTCTCAAACTCCCAACCTCAGGTGATTCACCCGCCTCAGCCCCCCAAAGTGCTGGGATTACAGGCATGAGCTACTGTACCTGACCTAGACTGGGTCTTTTTAAAAAAAATATATTAACCACTGTCTTTTGTTTATTTTCAAGACAGGGCCTTGCTCTGTCACCCAGGCTGGATGGAGTGCAGTGGCACAATCAGCTCACTACAGCCTCAACCTTCTGGACTCAAGTGATGCTCCTGCCTCAGCCTCTCGAGTAGCTAGGAATACAGGCACATGCCACCATGCCTGGCTATTTTTTTTTTTTAGAAATGGGGTCTCACTATGTTGTCCAGGCTGGTCTCAAGCAATTATTCTACTTCAGTCTCCCAAGTAGCTGGGAATACAGGCATGGGCCACTGTGCCTTTTTTTTTTTTTTTTTTTTTTGGGATGGAGTTTCGCTCCTGTCTTCCAGTCTGGAGTGCAATGGTGCAATTTCAGCTCACTGCAACCTGTGCCTCCCGGGTTCGAGTGACTCTCTTGCCTCAGCCTCCTGAGTAGATGGAATTACAGACACCCACCCCATGTCCAGCTAATTTTTTTTTTTTTTTTTTTTTTTTGAGATGGAGTCTTGCTCTGTCGCCAAGTTGGAGTGCAGTGGCACAGCCTTGGTTCACTGCAACCTCTGCCTCTCGGGTTCAAGTGATTCCCCTGCCTCAGCCTCTCGAGTAGCTGGGACGACAGGCGCACACCCCCACACCCAGCTAATTTTTTGTATTTTAGTAGAGACAGGGTTTCACCATGTTGGCCAGGCTGGTCTCAGTCTCCTGACTTTGTGATCTGCCCACCTCAGCCTCCCAAAGTGCTGGGATTATAGGCGTGAGCCACCCTGCCCAGCCACCCAGCTAATTTTTGTATTTTTAGTAGAGATGGGGTTTCACCATGTTGGTCAGGCTTTTCTTGAACTCCTGACCTCAGGTGATCCACCTGCCTCCGCTTCCCAAAGTGTTGGGATTACAGGCATGAGCCATGGCGCCCAGCCAGTGCCTGGTTTCTAATAAATTTTTGGTGTCACAATTTATATGTTTTTGTATTATGTATCTGTTAACAAATTATTCTTGCTATTATTATTTTTAATGGTTTTTATCTTTTAACCTTCATACTAAAAATACAAATGATTTTCATACCACCATTATGGCATTAGAGTATTCTAAATTAACTGTACTTACATTTACCAATAAGTTTTATACTTTTCATATTCTTTTTGTTACTAATTAGCAACCCTGTCTTTCAGCTTGAAGAAATTCTGTTAGCGTTTCTTGTAACACAGGTCTAGTGGTATAAACTCTGAGTTTTGGTTTGGGAAAATCTTCATCTCTCCTTCCTTTCTGAAGGACAGCTGTGCCAGGTACAGTATTCTTGGTTGATGGGTTTGTTTTTTTTTTCCCTTCAATACTTTGAATATATCGTCCCCTCTACTACATCTCATAGTAGTTTTGGGTTTTTCCAAGAGCTGGAAACCAGAGTTGTTTCTCATTGGCAAATCCACCCAAAACTTTAGCAAACAATTTGCTAAAAGTCACTTAAATTGTGTCACTCCTATACGCACAGATTTTTACTAAATTTTATGTCTATAGGGACATACAATGACATTAGCATGTTTCAAGAAAATCTCCTGGCCAGGCACAGTGGCTCATGTCTGTAATCCTAACACTTTGGGAAGCCGAGGCAGGTAGATTACCTGAGGTCAGGAATTTGAGACCAGCCTGGCCAACATGCTGAAACCCTGTCTCTACTAAAAATACAAAAATTAGCTGGGCATGGTGGCAGGTGCCTGTAATCGCAGCTACTCAGAAGGCTGAGGCAGGAGAATCGACTGAACCCAGGACACAGAGGTTGCAGTGAGTCAAGATTACGCCATTGCACTCTAGCCTAGGCGACAAAAGCAAAACTCCATTTCAAAAAAAAAAAAAGAAAATTTCCTATAGCTTTCCAAAGTACCTCATTCACCAATTTCGTTTATTTCAAAAACTTACTACCTTTCATTCTGTTTATGTAACAGACAAATGTAAGTATATTCTTCCCACACATAGCATTCTCATCATTTACAGCCTTCACTTGTTACACAGGAATTGGCTTCACAAACCCAACATTCACATACCCCAACTGAAAGCTGTAAATATGACCTAATGATAAAAAAAAGTTTTTACAGTTTTTGAAATTCTAAGTTTCTGCTCTGCCATCAGTCACCCAATCAAATATGCCCTAGTTATAAATACATACAAAAATTCCTAGTTTTTTACACTTTGCTGTTTGTTCTACTGCTAGGCTGCACTACCAAATTTTACCAAGAGGTGGCAAACTACAAACACAAATCTGAAAATTCCTACATTTGTATGTTCCAAGTAATGTAAAAAGGAACTATATCCGCAGAATGCTAGCAGAGAAGGGAATCTTAAAGATCAGTTGGTGATCTTCAGTAGTTAAACAGTACAGATTCTGGAATTAGACTGATCTAAGATCCCAGCTCTGCTGTTTACTATGTGTGCAACCTTGTTCAAGTTTCAGAACCTCTTTTTGCTTCCTTACCTGTAAAACAGGGTAACAACAGTACTTACCTCACAATGTTGCTCTGATGATTAAATAAAATGATCCATGTAAGTTGTTTTAGCACAATGCATGCCACATAGTCAAATTTCAACTATGATGGTGATCACTTCAAAATTCCTTGAATTATAAATTTTTATACCAGTCTACCAGCAATAAGGGACACGTATTACAAGTAAACCTAAGCACATCTCAATCTCTAAACAAATCACTACCAGCATATCCTTCCTGCCTAGATGCTGCTAGCAAAAATTTGGGGAAAAAATTAAAGATTCCTAAAAAATTCTGCTATTAAGGTAACATGTGGAAATCAAAGTTTTTTTTAACAAATAAATACATTCTATGATTCTATATATTAAAATTAGAAAGAAGATACTAGCTATGGAGAAGTAGGTCCTATTAGGCTAACCATCCCACAGATAACCACCATAAACTCTGGACAAAAGATAAAAAAGAGGCCAGGCACAGTGGCTGACGCTGGTAATCCTAGCACTTTGGGAGGCCAAGATGGGAGGAATGCTTGAGGCCAGGAGTTTGAGACCAGCCTGGTCAACACAGCGAGACCTCATCTCTATCCGTTTAAAAAACATCTTTTTAAATAAAAAGATAAAAAAGACTTGAGGACCAAACGCAAGCAGAAACTAGATGGAGTCTACACTTAGAATAAAAGAATGGTATTGAGTGAGTTTCCCAATTTTTAAGGCTTTTTTGCCTGAAGACGGTCCCCATCCTATGCCTCGTGAACAGCTAAATACCAATAGAAATCCCACAGTCTTACTGACTTATAGAACCAGAATACCTACTCAGTGCAAGGTGAAAACAGCAGCTGGAAAGTGATGGGAAAGTTTCTCCAAGAGTCAAGAAAAGGAATCCTAAATACTTCATATTAACTCTACACAAGTCTCTCGCTGACCCATGAAGAACGTACACATGGGGCAGCAGCCCAGCTAACTAAAATAACTGAGTAGATATTCCTGCTGCCCATTGTAGGAGAGACAGTTTGGAGTTTGAGTACAATAACTGTTTTAGCTTGGGATGCCACAACAAACACCACACAGACTTGGTGGGATAACAACTGAAATAAATTTTCTCGGCCGGGCGCGGTGGCTCAAGCCTGTAATCCCAGCACTTTGGGAGGCTGAGACGGGCGGATCACGAGTTCAGGAGATCGAGACCATCCTGGCTAACACTGTGAAACCCCGTCTCTACTAAAATACAAAAAAAATTAGCCGGGCGAGGTGGCGGGCGCCTGTACTCCCAGCTACTCGGGAGGCTGAGGCAGGAGAATGGCGTGAACCCGGGAGGCGGGGCTTGCAGTGAGCTGAGATCCAGCCACTGCACTCCAGCCTGGGCAACAGAGCTAGACTCCGTCTCAAAAAATAAATAAATAAATAAAAATAAAAAAAAAAATAAATTTTCTCACAGTTCTGGAGATTGAAACTTCAAGATCAAGATTCCAGGAGGGCCAGTGTCTGATGAGGGCTCTCAGACAGCTGCCTCCTCACTGTGTCTTCACACAGTGAAGAGGGAGTGCATAAGCTCTCCGGTATCTCTTCTTCTCAGGACATAAATCCTATCAGACCCAGGGCCCCATCCTCATGATCTCATCTATCCCTGATTACCTCCATCTCCCAAAGTTCTCATCTCCAAATACCATCACACTGGAGATTAGGGCTTCAAGATATGAATTCTCGGGGAGTGAGGGAGATCACAGGCATTCATTACATAACAACAACAACACACAAACACACACAGAGCAAAGGATTAAAAGAGAACCCAGAGACCGGGCGTGGTGGCTCACACCCATAATCCCAGCACTTTGGGAGGCTGAGGCAGGCAGATCACGAGATCAGAAGTTTAAGACCAGCCTGACCAACATGGTGAAACCCTGTCTCTATTAAAAATACAAAAATCAGTCGGGCGTGGTGTCACGGGCCTGTAATCCCAGCTACTTGGGAGGCTAAGGCAGGAGAACTGCTTGAACCCACAAGGCAGAGGTTGCAGTGAGCTGAGATCATGCCATTGCACTCCAGCCTGGGCAACAGAACAAGACTTCGTATCAAAAAAAAAAAAAAAGGTAACCCAGAGCCTCTACTAAGTAACAATCCCAATGTCCAACATATACTCCAAAATGACTAGATATGGTAATAGACAGGAAAATGTGACCCATACTCAAAAGAACGGTAATCAAATTAAAAGAAATTGCCTACTAATAAAATTCATGTGCTCAAGAAAACAAAGTTAAATGACACGAAAGACCTAGAAATTGGCTGGGCACAGTGGCTCACACCTGTAATCCTAGCACTTTGGCTAAGGCAGGCATATCACGAGGTCAGGAGATCGAGACCAGTCTGACCAATATAGTGAAACCCCATCTCTACTAAAAAAAAAATACAAAAAATCAGCCAGGCGTGGTGCTGGGCGCCTGTAGTCCTAACTACTCGGGAGGCTGAGGCAGAACGGCGTGAACCCAGGAGGTGGAGTTTGCAGTGAGCCGAGATGTGCCACTGCACTCCAGCCTGGGCAACAGAGTGAGACTCCGTCTCAAAACAAACAAATAAACATAGAAATTCAGAGTTATGTGATAAATTTGTACATGGGTCAACATGCCTGCCAAGGATGACACAGACAATGACAAATAAGACTAGCCTAAAGCAAAATGTTGAAGCTGGCACTCTCTGACTTCCCCTATCAGAGTCCAATACATTTGACTTTCTGACACTCTTAGAACCTACTCTCAAGTTTCATTCATATATATATATATACGCACACGTAATTTTATTATGTCACAGAGTTCCACTCTTACTCTAAACTGGCTGCCAACTACTCAACTAATTATTAGATATTACTGGCATTTTAGATGCAAACCCTATGAGACAGATTTAAAGATACTATTGAAAAGCATCTATAATTCTGTAACAACTGGTAGAAAAGTTCTATATATTTAAAAACTTAATGCCAGGTGCAGTGGCTCATGCCTGTAATCCCAACACTTTGGGAGGCCAAGGCAGGAGGACCACTCAAGCCAAGGAGTTCAAGATCAACCTGGGCAACAGAGTGAGAAGCCCATCTCTGCAAAAACAAAAAAAAATTTTTTTTGAGATGAAGTCTCGCTCTGTCACCCAGGCTGGAGTGCAATGGTGCAACCTCAGCTTACTGTAACCTCCACCTCCTGGGTTCAAATGATTCTCCTGCCTCAGCCGCCCAAGTAGCTGGGACTACAGGTGCGTGCCACCACGCATGGCTAATTTTTCTATTTTTAGTAGAGATGGGGTTTCACCATGTTGGCGAGGATGGTCTCAATCTCTTGACCTGGTGATCTACCCACCTCGGCCTTCCAAAGTGCTGAGATTACAGGCGTGAACCACAGTACCCAGGCAAAAATTTTAACTAGCTAGGTTGGTGGTATGGGCCTGTCATTTTAGGTACTTGGGAGGCTGAAGTGGCAAGATCACTTGAGTGTAGAAGGTTGGGAATGCAGTTAAGCCATGATCATGCCACTGCACTCTGACATGGGCAAGAGGGCAAGACACTATCCAAAAAAAAAAGAAAACTTGGACATTCACACTGCAAGTAAGCCATATCAACCCATTATCTATTAGTGAGTAGGGTGTTGATACTTTTGTTGATACATTCACGATAGGTTTCTACAGGTTTTATTTTATATATATATATATATATTTTTTTTTTTTTTTTTTGAGACAGAGTCTTATTTTGTCGCCCAGGCTGGGGTGCAGTGGTGCAATCTGGAGTCACTGCAACCTCCATTTCCGGGTTCAACCAATTCTCATGCCTCAGTCTTGCAAGAAGCTGGGATTACAGGTGCACACCACCACGTCCAGCTGATTTTTATATTTTTAGTAGAGACAGGGTTATCCACGTTGGCCAGGCTGGTCTCAAACTCCTGGCCTCAAGCAATCCGCCTGCCTCAGCCTCCCAAAGTACTGGGATTACAGGCGAGAGTCACCATGCCCAGTCTTTTCCTGCTGTTTTTTTTTTTTTTTTTTTTTTGGAGACGGAGTCTCGCTCTGTCGCCCAGGCTGGAGTGCAGTGGCCGGATCTCAGCTCACTGCAAGCTCCGCCTCCTGGGTTTACGCCATTCTCCTGCCTCAGCCTCCCGAGTAGCTGGGAGTACAGGCGCCCGCCACCTCGCCCGGCTAGTTTCTTTGTATTTTTTAGTAGAGACGGGGTTTCACCGTGTTAGCCAGGATGGTCTCGATCTCCTGACCTCGTGATCCACCCGTCTCGGCCTCCCAAAGTGCTGGGATTACAGGCTTGAGCCACCGCGCCCGGCCTTCCTGCTGCTTTTAACAAAGAGTTACACCCATCCAGAAATCTATTTAGCTTAATGACTTTTCTAAACTACTAAGGATTGCCTCAGAGTATGTGTCTCTGCATTTGTCAAAATAAAATGCACGGCCAGGTGGTGGCTCACGCCCGTAATCCCAGCATTTTGGGAGGCCGAGGCAGGTGGATCACTTGAGGTCAGGAGTTCGAGGCCAGCCTGGCCAACATGGTGAAACCCCGTCTCTAATAAAAATATAAATATTAGCTGGGCATGGTGGCAGGTGCTTGTAATCCTAGCTACTTGGGAGGCTGAGAGAGGAGAGTCACTTGAACCCAGGAGACAGAGGCTGCAGGGAGCACCACTGCACTCCAGCCTGGGTGAAAGAGCAAGACTCCATCTCAAAAAATATAAAAATAAAAATAAAATAAAATGCCTACAGACTAATGTGTGTAATCCCAGTACTTTAGGAGGCCAAAGGTAGGTAGATCACTTGAGACCAGGAGTTCAAGACCAGCCTGAGCAACATGGCAAAACCCTGTCTCCACTAAAAACACAAATTTTTTTAAAATAAAAATAAAAACCCAAAAAGTAGCCCAATGTGGTGGTGCAACCTGTAACCTCAGCTACTTGGGAAGCTGCAGCAGGAGAACGGCTTGAACCCGGGAGGCGGAGATGCAGTGAGCCAAGATCGCGCCACTGAACTCTAGCCGAATTGACAGAGTGAGACACTCGTCTAAAAAAAAAAAAAAAACCGGCCAACTGAGTTGTAAATTATCTGTCCTGTCCTAAGGTTAATACACAGAAATTTGATAGTAAAGGAAATTCTATTAGATTTCATTATCATTTGAAGAAAATCAAGTACAGCAAACTTTTTAAGTTACAACTTTTTTAAAAAGAACCTTAACTTTTTAAACTTGACATAACATCTGTCATCTGAGGTCTTATAAATATACACGTCCCTGAATATCAAAGGCCTTCTCCAAGTTTCTATAGTTTGGCAGGTCAATACCTACTCTACCACTTTTAGTCTTGTGACCGTTGGCAAGTGATTTTTGATTCTCTGCTCTTTATACATAAATAATGGAGAAAACAGTATTGACTTCACAGAGTTTTCCTGAGGGATTAATATATGTAAAGTGCCGGGCAAGGTGGCTCACGCCTGTAATCCCAGCACTTTGGGAGGCCGAGGCGCGTGAATCACGAGGTCAGTTCGAGACCAGCCTGACCAACATGCTGAAACTCCGACTCTACTAAAAACACAAAAATTAGCTGGGCATGGTGGCACACGCCTGTAATCCCAGCTACTCAGGAGGCTGATACAGGAGAATCACTTGAACCCGGGAGGCGGAGGTTGCAATGAGCTGTGATCATGCCATGCACTTCAGCCTGGGTGACCGAGACTCTGTCTCAAAAAAAAAAAAACATATATATATATATGTGTATGTATATATATAAAGCATTCAGAGCAATGGCCACAACTAAATGCTGACACATGTTAGCTAATGCAAAAATGTGCCTAAAGCCTATTACATACTTCTCTTAGTCCAGAGTATCTTCTGGGTATTGGGTATGACAAATTAGACTAGGAAGACTATCAGTTCATATACTAAAGAGTAATGTATAGCCCTATCTTTCTAGTCTAATTATGTTTCTCCAGTGTCCTCCTAATAGTAATAGAATGCTTCTCAGGTAACTTTCCTCCTGTCATCTCCAGTGTACTACCAAACTGCCAGCAGAAAGCAGAAAACTAAGCCTGTTAAATTTCACTTTGCACATATTTTTCAATCAGTGAACTCTGTCTCAAGGTTGCTATATTATTGATGACTTAGCTCAAAAGCTTTCTGCTCACTTTCCACAAGGAGCTTGGTTTCCAAAGGTTAAGGTTTCCAGAAGTCTAGCCATTGGATAGTTAAGGTGTTACGTTATTGACATGTTTACACGATGGTAAGAGCGGTAAACAGCATTTCACAGACTTTAATCCTAATATTGCTAATCCTCAGTAACCCTAATATTGCTCCTTAGGTCAAGTACAGAAAAGATTATCATCTGCCTTTTACAGATTGAGAAGATAACAGTGATGCTCATAAAAGACTGTGACAGGCGGTGGCTCACACCTGTAATCCCAGCACTTTGGGAGGCCTATCATGGGTGGGCGGATGATGAGGTCAGGAGTTAGAGACGAGGCTGGCCAACATGGTGACACCCCATCTCTACTAAAAATACAAAAATTATTTAGGCATGGTGGCAGGCACCTGTAATCCCAGCTACTCGAGAGGGTGAGGCAGAAAAATCTCTTGAAACTGGAAGACAGAGATTGCTGTGAGCCGACATCACGCCACCGCACTCCAGCCTGAGTGAAAGAGCAAAACTCAGTCTCAAAAAAAAAAAACAAAAAGACCGTGACCTGGTAAAAATATGTCAAGACTCAAGTCTTGACTTACCAACTTCAAAAAACTGCTTACCTCCACACACCAAAATTCCTTTAACAGGGTTCTAAAATCTCTACATGGTCAGAAAACTAAATACACACTACCAGAAAAACAGGTTAAAAAAATCCAGAGCATGAGGTCAGGAGATAGAGACTAGCCTGGCCAACACAGTAAAACCCCATCTCTACTAAAAATATAAAAATTACCTGGGCATTGTGGTGCGCGCCTGTAATCCCAGCGACTTGGGAGGCTGAGGCGGGAGAATCGCTTGAACCCAGGAGGCGAAGGTTGCAGTGAGCCAAGATCGCACCATTGCACTCCAGCCTGGGTGACAAGAGCGAAACTCCGTCTCAAAAAAAAAAAAAAAAAAAATCCAGAGCAATTTCTAAATTCAAAATTAACTGCACCAAAAAGTCAACAAAATCTCTAAAAGAACTAACAATTTAAATTAGAACTAATCATATTTTTATAAAGTACAAGAGGTCCAATTCTCCAAGTCAAATACTGCATTCACATTCAACTAATCTAATAATTGCAAAAGCACCATCTAAAAGTGACACCCATCTTAAGTTCTTTTTATTGATTCACATAAATGACTCAGTTAAAAATCCCCATAGTCAGGCCGGGTGTGGTGGCTCACGCCTGTAATCCCAGCGCTTTGGGAGGCCGAGGCGAGCAGATCACAAGGTCAGGAGATCGAGGCCATCCTGGCTAACACGGTGAAACCCGTCACTACTAAAAATACAAAAAAATTAGCTGGGCATGGTGGCGGGCGCCTGTAGTTCCAGCTACTCCGGAGGCTGAGGAAGGAGAAGGGCGTGACCCCGGGAGGTGGAGTTTGCAGTGAGCTGAGATTCCCAGCTACTTGGGAGGCTGAGGCTGGAGAATGGCGTGAACCCAGGAGGTGGAGCTTGCAGTGAGCTGAGATTGCGCCACTGCACTCCAGCCTGGGAGACAGAGCTCCGTCTCAAAAAAAAAAAAAAAAAATCCCCATAGTCAAGTAATGTTTATGTCCTAAACTAACCTCAACCACTGAATTTTGCTTCACTGTACCAAACATTTTTTTTTTTTTTTTTGAGACAGGGTCTGGTTCTGTTACCCAGACTGTTGTGCAGTGACATGATCTCAGCTCACTGCAACCTCAAGCCATCCTCCCACCTCAGCCTCCCAAGTAGCTGGGACCACAGGTGCACATCACCATGCCCAGCTTTTTTTTTTTTTTGGTAGAGACTGGGTTTCACCATCTGTCCCAGGCTAGTCTTGTACTCCTGGGCTCAAGGGATCCACCCGCCTCAGTCTCTCAAAGTGCTAGGATTATAAGCATGAGCCACTGCACCCTGACCCAGGTACCAAACTTAAAGCAGACATTTAACAGGCAGTTACTAAAAAAAAAAAAACTGCAATTTACTTATATGTTGAAAGATTTCCCAAAAAGAAAGGAGAAAAGGAAACCCAGAATGAAATAATAGATCAATGACAAAACTAAATGGCTACTACAAAAACTATTACATGAGTAACTTATGGGGTACTTCACAACAGAGAGATCAGGCATCAGGCAACGCGAATCCACTGGTCAATCTTAACATTAAAAAAAAAAAAAAAAAAGAAGAAGCCGAGTGCAGTGGCTCACGCCTGTAATCCTAACACTTCGGGAGGCCAAAGTGGATGGATCGCCTGAGGTCAGGAGTTCAAGACCAGCCTGGCCAACATGGCAAACCCTGTCTCTACTAAAAATACAAAAATTAGCCGGGCATGGTGGCAGACGCCCCTAATCCCAGCTTCCAGAGGCTGGGGCAGCAGAATCGCTTGAATCAGGGAGGCAGAGGTTGCAGTAAGCCAGGCACTCCACTCTGGGCAACAAGAGTAAGACTCTGTCCTAAAACAAAACAAAACAAACAACAACAAAAAAAGAGCAAGACTCCATCTCAAAAAACAAAAAAAGACAGTATTTGCCTCTTAATGTAATGCAATAAAAAGTACATAGTACTATCTATGAATATTGTCAAAGCATGTAACTAGAATCCGATCAAGTCTCTCTTTTTTTTTTTTTGAAACAGAATCTCACCCAGGCTGGAGTGAATGGCACGATCTTGGCTCACTACAACCTCCGCCTCCAAGTTCAAGAGATTCTCCTGCCTCAGCCTGATGAGTAGCTGGGATTATAGGCGCCCATCACAATGCCCAGCTAATTTTTGTATTTTTAGTAGAGACGGGGTTTCACCATGTTGGCCAGGCTGGTTTTGAACTCCTGACCCCAAGTGATCCGTGATCAGCCTGTCGCCGCCTCCCAAAGTGTAGGGATTACCGCGCCCTGCCTGATCAAGTTCTTTTTTTTTTTTTTTTTTGAGACGGAGTCTCACTCTGTAACCCAGGCTGGAGTGCAGTGGCACCATCTCCGCTCACTGCAACCTCCACCTCCCAGGTTCAAGCTATTCTCCTGCCTTAGCCCCCTGAGTAGCTGGTATTACATGCGAGCGCCACCACGCCCGGCTACTGATCAAGTCTTTAGACTAACTACTAGTTCACAGGAAATAAAGAAAAGACCGGGCAAAATGGGACATACCTGTAATCCCAACACTTTGGGAGGCAAGGCAGGCGGATCACCAGAAGTCAGGAGTTCAAGACCACCCTGGCCAATATGGTGAAACCCCGTCTCCACTAAAAATACAAAAATTAGCCGGGTGTCGTGGCTCACACCTATAGTCCCAGCTACTTGGGAGGCTGAGGCAGAAGAATCACTTGAACCCAGGAGGCGGAGGTTGCAGTCAGCCGAGATCACTACACTGCACTCAGCCTGGGCAAAAGAGCGAGACTCCGTCTCAAACAAAAAGAAAAAAGAAAAAAAAATACAGAAAAAGAAACATGTTACACGACACTACAGGGATGCATTCAACAAAATCCAAACTGATGGAAATTCTACAGGGCAAATGATGGGGGTTTTTTTCCCAACAAATAAATGGCAAACGACACCCCCACACCCCAAGAGAGAAGGTACTAGAGACTGAAAGAGTTACCAACCAAATGCTATCTGCAGAATTATTTGTAACCTGATTCAAATAAATCAACTGACTAAAACAAGAGACAATCAGGGAAATATGCTGAATATTCAATATTAAGCAATTATTCATTTTTAGGTGTGATAATAATATTGTAGTTATGTTAAAAAGTCCTTGTCTTTTTAGACATAAACACAATAAAGTATCCATAAATGACATTTGTCTGGGATTTGCTTTAAAATCATTCCATTGAGGAAAAACAGGAGGAGTAATAGAAGAAATAAAATTCACATGGTTGAAGCTGTTGAAACTGGCCAATGGGTATATATAGTAGTTTATTCTACAATACATCTTCGCATGTTTGAAATCTCCCATGTTGGCCTGGCGTGGTGGTTCACACCTGTAATCCCAGCACTTTCGGAAGCTGAGGTGGGTGGATCACCTGAGGTCAGTTTTTAGAGACTAGCCTGCCAAACATGGTGAAACCCCGTCTCTACTAAAAATGTAAAAATTAGCCGGGCATGGTGGCTACAGTTCCAGCTACTCGGGAGCCTGAGGCAGGAGAATCGCTTGAACCCGGGAGGCAGAGGTTGCAGTGAGCAGAGATCGCGCCACTGCACTCCAGCCTGGGTGACGGAGTGAGACCCTGTCTCAAAACAAACAAACAAACAAAAAGAATAAGGTGGAAAATAGTGGAAGGCACATTATCTATTCAAAGTATTACTACACTTGTGGTATAAGTAAAACTCTTATTTCAGTGTTGTATGGCACTTGAATAGCGTCCAGTGAAAAGCAAACTTGCCGGACTCCAGCAGAGAGAGAGTTGTTTGCACAAAGCCTATTATATTCAAGTACTGATCAAAAATACCTACTCCGCTCTTCATGTCCCTGATGTAAATGACTTTCTTTTTAAGAAATCTTCAAAACTGGTTCCTGAGATCCAAAAATAAAAAGCTCTATCGGAAGCTGCAATGCACCGCCTCCCTCTCTCCATTCCGCACCTTTTGGGTTAAAACACGATCAGCCGTTCTCTGGGGCAACGGATGAGGTAGTTCGACTTAAATCCTGACTGACAGTACATCGTCTTGGTCCCCACAGAAGTCTCCCCCCACCCACCAAAATCCTTAATTCTTGCTAAAGAAAAAAGATCTACTATCAATATTGTCAAATCCCTCCGTTTTGGCTCCAAAAAGGAAATGTACCTGTAGAGTAACCGCTGCACAGCAAACAAGGCACTGCGTGTCCTCTACCCCTTTTGCACCCTTCCAGCCCTCCCTCCCTTTTTCCATGCAGAACTTGAGCAGAGCATTTGGCTCCCTTATCTGCCAACAACTGGCGCCAGGAGGACCGTGCTCCCAGGAGATGCGGGGCTTGAAGGCTGAGCGCTGCGTCGGGCGCGCTGCGGCCGCTCAGTTCAGCCCAGCCAAGTAGTCCCCGGCTCGCGCCTCTACCGCCTCGAGAGGCCCTCGCTGGTAGCCGAGTCTCTGCTCAGGGGATTCCCGAGAAGAGATGTCGCGTCGGACTTGCTACTTGCTCCCGCCCCTCACCCCCGAACGAACTGCACACCCGTCCCGCGACCCGTTCCGACAAATCCGGAAGCCTCAAGGCAATTTGGGGGTACTTCGCCGCATGGAACGCAGCTCCCTACAAACTTGCCTGCCAAGTCTCTCCTTTACCGCCCGCAACCCCAGGACCATTCCCCGCCCGGGCCTGCCTGGGTCTAGTACCATTCTCCTCACGGGGCGGACTCCGGAAGGGCAGCAACTCCACCTCCTCCTCCTCCGCGGCCTGTAGCCATCTATCGGGAAGCGTCTCCGGAGGCGGCAGCAGAGGCCGCCGGACAAGGAACGCCCAGGGAAACCTTCTCAGAACTAACTCAGCTCCGACGCTAGCAGCAGAAGCCGAGTCTTTCATAATTGTGCGACCAACTCCTCCGGGTGACTGGCCACAGGGACGCGCCCGCGCCCGCCTCCGCCGGCGACGGGGCTGGGGACCGACCACGTGAGCGGCGCGGCGCGTGCGTCGCCGCCCGCGGGTCGGGTCACGTGAAGGGCGCGCGCTCCCTCGCTTCCAGGCCACCTCCCTGCCCGCCGCGCGTACGCGCCGGGCAGGAGCGCGCCCCCACGCCGACCGCCTCCGGGTTCCCCTAAAGTGGTGGGGTGTTCACGCCGTATATCCGTTGGATACCTAGGCAGGACTTGGGCAAACATCTGCCTCAACTACGACAGTGGAACTTGGGGAATCGGAGGTTGAGGGTTAAGGTTGCAGGCTTCCGGATGCAGTTTGGAGTTGCTGTGTGGGCTCATTCCGCTCACCGGGCCTGGCAGTGCCGACCCGCTCCAGCAGACTCCAGTGCTTCAGAGCGGGTAGAGGCTTTAAATGTTACTCTCTCCTGTCCAAAATGCAAAATCATCTTCTTACCCCGATCATGTTCTTCCTCTAGCCTCTCCTGTTGCTGCCGGTAAATATTCTTCTTGGTTTAACTATGAGACTGTCTTTTTCCCTCCGGAGATAATCACCCACATAACACGCATACACCACACCTTCTGGACCAGAGACTGGGTTATTCCCTGGATGTAATATGTACCTATCCACCTTTCCATTTATTTTGCTATCACACAAGCCCAGGTTTGGCTATTAGCAATGGTTTACTAAATGGTATTCTTTATCTACTGGGAAAACCACAATCAGTTTGATTTTCTTAAAACTGCTTTAACATCTTTCTGCTCCAGAAGACTTCGAGAGTTCTTCCATCTGACCCTCAGCGATCTGACTCTATCTTATCTCTTTTTTAAAAACTTTATTTTAAAATAATTGACATGACAAACTGCACGCAATTATATGTCCAATCTGATGCTTTGACATACCTTTGCACCCATGAAATCATACTCAAATGAACGTATTCACCTCTAAGTTTCCTCCCCACCTTCCTAATCCCTGTGTCCACTCCCTCTCCATCACATCCCTTATCAACTACGTATCTACTTTCAGTACAGATAAGTTTGCACATGCTAAAGTTTTATATACGGGAATCGTGCAACACGCACCTTTTTTTTCGGTCTAGCTTCTTTCACTCAACATAAGTATTACCTCTCAAACATTATGACGCACAATTCACTGAAGTAGGATCTTCTCTCAGAAAAAAACTAATCCACCCACTGGTTCCCCCAGCTTGTGAACAATCTTCAGGTATTGTGTATTTCTTCCCCATCTGGCAGATGCAGCAGAACCAAGGCTTAAAAATGTTTTAATATATGTGTCACACTAAATTGTCAGCCTTGGGGAAGGCATCTTGACTAATTTATGCATGCATTCAATAAATGTTTATCTTCTGGATTTCAGTTGGGCCTACACATTTCCTGCCTGTAGGGACGTTATAATCTAGAAGGTGGAGACAGACGAACTGGAAAATCAAAGTTAAATGAGATTAGAGTGCTTTGTTTTGTTAGAACTTTGTAACTCTGGTCTTTTTGTACTCACGAATGCTTCACTCCTTAGTTGGATAGTGTAGAAATGAAACAAGATGAGCTCCTTCACACTTGCCAGAACTCTTTGGTAAATTGGAAAATTTAGAGTTAGAAATGGGGAACAGGATTGGCCGGGCGCGGTGGCTCACGCCTGTAATCTCAGCACTTCGGAAGGCCAAGGTGGGTGGATCACCTGAGGTCAGGAGTTCTAGACCAGCCTGGCCAACATGGTGAAATCCCCGTCTGTACTAAAAATACAAAAATTAGCTGGGCATGGTGGCAGGCGCCTGTAATCACAGCTACTCTTGGGGCTGAGGCAGGAGAATCGCTTGAACCCAGAATTGGAGGTTGCAGTGAGCCAAGATCGTGCCATCGCACTTCAGCCTAGGGGACAAGAGCAGGACTTGGTCTCCAAAAAAAAAAAAAAAAAGAAAGAAAGGGGGAACAGGATTCATCCTTGATTGAACTAATCAAAATAAATTCCTTAATTTTCAAGTGATCAACCAGCCTTGAAATGTATAGATGCTGACTTTAATCAGCAATCAATTCTGGAGAATCAATTTATTCATTCAAAAAATATGTATTGAGCCAGGCACAGTGGCCCATGTCTGTGTTCCCAGCTACTCCAGAGGTTGAGGCAGAAGGCTCATGTGAGCCCAGTTCTGGGCTGTAGTGCGCTGTGCGGATTGGGTGCCTGTGCTAAGTTCAGCATCAACATGGTGACTTCCTGGGAGCAATGGACCACCAGATTGCCTAAGGAGGGGTGAACTAACCCAGGACAGAAATTGAGCAGGTCAGAATTCCTGCTGATCAGTACTTGGATAGTGCCTGTGTATAGCCACTGCACTCAAGCCTGGACTACATAGCAAGACCACGTCTCTAAAAAAAAAAATAAATCTTGAAATATATATTTCAAGTCTAAGTGTCTAAGAAGATGTCAGGAGCAGTTATAGTCAATGTTCAGTGATGACAAGATTGATAAATTCAGTGCTTCAGAAAATGTTTGTTAAATGTTCTTAGACTTTTTTTCCAGAAGGGTTCTGTTTCCATTTTGGTCAATGGCATGTCTATTTTTCACTCGCACTGGATCACATACTAATTCTCCTCCTTGTCCTTGCCTAGTTACAACAATTCAACACTTACTAGTATACTGTTAAAATGCTAAGTAAAATAGTATGAGAATAAAATGATACAGTCTGGGCAACATGGTGAAACACTGTCTCTACGAAAAAAGCTAGAAAAATTAGCCCAGTGTGGCTGTGCGTGCCTGTAGTACCAGCTACTCAGAGGCTGAGGCGGGAGGATTGCTTGAGCCCAAAAGGTTGAGGCTGCGGTGAGCAAGATCATGCCTCTGTACTCCAGCCTGGGTAACAGAGCAAGACCCTGTCTCAAAATAAAGAAATAAAAAATGATAAAATAATAAAGACTCTCTTGAATTTTTTTTTTTTTTTTTTTTTTTTGAGACTGAGTCTCCCTCTATTGCCCAGGCTGGAATGCAGTGGTGCAATCTTGGCCTACTGCAACCTCTGCCTCCTGGGTTCAAGTGATTCTCCTGCCTCAGCCTCCCGAGTAGCTGGGATTACAGGCACGTGCCACCCTTTGTATTTTGAGTAGAGACAGGGTTTCACCATGTTGGCCGGGCTGGTCTCGAACTCCTGACCTCAAGTGATCCACCCACCTTGGCCTCCCAAAGTGTTGGGATTACAGGCATGAGGCACCATGCCCAGCCTATGTATTCTCTATTATAGCATTTATCCTGTTGTATTCAACCAACTTACTTGCTAGTCCCCCACTAAACATTCAACTGCATGAGGATTATAACCTTATCCATCTTAAATGCCTCCTAAGTAGGTGTCATCAAGCATTCAGTCATTTAATAAATATTTGTTGAACAAACAAATAAACTCTCTTGACAGGCCAGCATCTTAAAATTTTACTCTGTCCTCTGATTCTGGCATGCAGAGTGTCATGTCAGATTAAGATAAGGTACCATTCCTAAAGAATAGAGGGTAGCCAGGCGCGGTGGCTCACGCCTATAATCCCAGCACTTCGGGAGGCCAAGACAGGCAATCACCTAAGGTCAGGAGTTCAAGACCAGCCTGGCTAACATGGTGAAACCCTGTCTCTACTAAATACAAAATATTAGCTGGGCATGATGGCACATGCCTATAATCCCAGCTACTTGGGAGGCTGAGGCAGGAGAATTGCTTGAACCCAGGAGGCAGAGGTTGCAGTGAGTGGAAATTGCGTCACTGTACTTCAGCCTGGGCAACAAGAGTGAAACTCTGTCTCAAAAAAAGAAAGAAAGTGGAAGTAAGAGAACCATGAAATTAAGGCGGACGGATCACGAGGTCAGGAGATCGAGACCATCCTGGCTAACATGGTGAAACTACGCCTCTACTAAAAATACAGAAAATTAGCCAGGCATGGTGGGAGGCGCCTATAGTCCCAGCTCAGGAGGCTGAGGCAGGAGAATGACATGAACCCAGGAGGCAGAGCTTGCAGTGAGCTGAGATAGCGCCCCTGCACTCAAGCCTACACGACAGAGTCTCCGTCTCAAAAAAAAAAAAAAAAAGCACTTCTAGGCCAGGCACGGTGGCTCATACCTGTAATCCCAGCACTCCGGGAGGTCGAGGTGGGCAGATATCTTTTTTTTTTTTTTTTTTTTTTTTTTTGAGACGGAGTCTCGCTGTGTCTCCCAGGCTGGAGTGCAGTGGCGTGATCTCGGCTCACTGCAAGCTCCGCCTCCCGGGTTCACGCCATTCTCCCGCCTCAGCCTCCCAAGTAGCTGAGACTACAGGCGCCTGCCACCGCGCCCGGCTAGTTTTTTTGTATTTTTAGTAGAGACGGGGTTTCACCATGTTAGCCAGGATAGTCTCGATCTCCTGACCTCGTGATCCACCCGCCTCAGCCTCCCAAAGTGTTGGGATTACAGGCTTGAGCTACCGTGCCCGGCAGGGCAGATATCTTAAGGTCAGGAGTTCGCGACCAGCATAATGAAACTCCATCTCTACTAAAAATACAAAAAATTAGGCCATGCGTGGTGGCTCACACCTGTAATCTCAGCACTTAGGTGGATCACGAGGTCAGGAGTTCAAGACCAGCCTGGCCAATATGGTGAAACCCTATCTCTAATAATAATACAAAAATTAGCTGGGTGTGATGGCATGCGCCTGTAGTCCCAGCTACTCGGGAGGCTGAGGCAAGAGAATTGCTTGAACCTGGGAGGCGGAGGTTGCAGTGAGCCGAGATCACGCCACTGCACTCCAGCCTGGGCAACAGAGTGAGACTCTTGTCTCAAAATGAAAAAAAAAAAAATGGCCAGGCTTGGTGGCTCACACCCAGCACTTTGGGAGGCCAAGGCAGGTGGATCACGAGGTCGGGAGTTCAAGACCAGCCTGGCCAACATGGTGAAACCCCGTCTCTACTAAAAATACAAAAATTAGCTGGGTGTGGAGGCGCGCTTCTGTAATCCTAGCTACTTGGAAGGCTGAGGCAGAAGAATCGCCTGAACCCAGGAGGCAGAGGTTGCAGTAAGCCGAGATCGTGCCATTGCACTCCAGCCTGGGCGACAGAGTGAGACTCCATCTCAAAAAAAAAAAAAAAAAAATTAGCCAGGTGATGTGGCGGACTCCTATAGTCCCACCTACTCCGGAGGCTGAGGCAGGAGAATCCCTTGAACCCCAGAGCCCGAGGTTGCAGTGAGCTGAGATCACGTCACTGCCCTTCAGCTTGGGCAACAAGAGCAAAACTCTGTCTCGAAAAAAAAAAAAAAAAACTTCTTGGCTGGGCATGGTGGCTTATTGCAGTAATCCCAGCACTTTGGGAGGCCAAGACTGGTGAATCATTTGAGATCAGGAGCTTGAGACCAGACTGGCCAACAGGGCGAAACCCCGAGTCTACTAAAAATACAAAAAGTAGTCAGGCATGGTGATGTGCGCCTGTAATTCCAGCTATTGGGGAGGTTGAGGCATAAGAGTCACTTGAACCTAAGAGGCAGAGGTTACAGTGAGCTGAGATTGTGCCACGGTACTCCAGTCTGGGTGATGGGGTGAGACTCTCAAAAACAAAAAAACAAAAGAAACAATCAAATCAAATCAAATTAAAAAACAAAATTAGCCAACCATGTTGGTCAGGCTTATCTTTTTATTCTCTTAATAGTATCTTTCACAAAGTAGAAGGGTTTTTTTGTTTTTGTTTTTATTTTTTGGGTTTCTTTTGAGAGAAGGTCTCACTCTATCACCGAGGCTGAAGTGCAGTGGCACAATCTCGGCTCACTGCCACCTCTGCCTCCTGGGTTCAAGTGATTCTCATGCCTCAACCTCCCAAGTAGCTGGGACTACAGGCATGCGCCACCACGCCTGACTAATTTTTGTATTTTTAGTAGAGATGAGGTTTTACCATGTTGGCCAGGCCGGTCTTAAACTCCTGACCTCAGGTGATCCATCTGCCTCGGCCTCCCAAAGTGCTGGGATTACAGGCATAAGCCACTGCACTCAGCCCAAAATTTCCTGTTTTTGAAGGAGAGTTTGTTAACTTTCTTAAATGAATGACAATGGGTACATTGAATCATTATAGTATTTTGCTGGACATGGTGGCTCATGCCTATTCCAGCACTTTGGGAGGCTGAGATGGGTGGATCATTTGAGCTCAGGAGTTTGAGGTGAGCCTGGGCAATATAGTGAGACGCCATCAAAAAAAGAAAAAAGGCCATGTGCACTCAGGCTGTAATCCCAGCACTTTGGGAGGCCGAGGTAGGTGGATCACCTGAGGTCAGGAGTTTGAGATCAGCCTGACCAACATGGCGAAACCCCATCTCTACTAAAATGCAAAATTAGCCAGGTGTGGTGGCTCATGCCTGCAATCCCAGCTACTCTGAAGGCTGAGACAGGAGAATCACTTGAACCCGGAAGGTGGAGGTTGTAGTGAGCTGAGATTGTGGCCATTGCACTCCAGCCTGGGCAACAAGAGTGAAACTCTGCCTCAAAAAAAAAAAAAAATTACTATCTCTTGCAGTATTCAGGTTTTATAACTTCCCACAATTATTTAAAATGTTTTAGAAAGCTTGACATTCACAAAAATAGAAGTTTAAATTTATTTTATTTTATTTTATTTTTGAGATGGAGTCTTGCTTTGTCACCCAGGCTGGAGTGTAGTGGCACCATGTCGGATCATTGCAACCTCCTCCTCCTGGGTTTAGGTGATTCTCCTGCCTCAGCCTCTCAAGCAGCTGAAACTACAGGCATGCACCACCACGCCCAGCTAATTTTTATTTTTAGTAGAGACGGGGTTTCACCATATTGGCCAGGCTGGTCTCAAACTTCTGACCTCAGGTGGTCCGTCCACTTCAGCCTCCCAAATTGCTGGGATTACCGGCATGAGCCACCACGCCCGGGCAGAGTTTACATTTAGATAAGCAAAAGCAGGCCAGGCATAGGGGCTCTCACCGGTGATCCCAGCACTTTGGGAGGCCAAGTCAGGATGATCACTAAGTCCAAGAGTTCAAGACCAGCCTGGACAACATAGGGAGACCCTTGTCTCTAGAAAATAAAACACAAACTAGGCCGGGCGCGGTGGCTCAAGCCTGTAATCCCAGCACTTTGGGAGGCCGAGACGGGCGGATCACGAGGCCAGGAGATCGAGAGACGATCCCGGCTAACACGGTGAAACCCCGTCTCTACTAAAAAATACAAAAAAACTAGCCGGGCGAGGTGGCGGGCGCCTGTAGTCCCAGCTACTCGGGAGGCTGAGGCAGGAGAACGGCGTAAACCCGGGAGGCGGAGCTTGCAGTGAGCTGAGATCCGGCCACTGCACTCCAGCCTGGGTGACAGAGCAAGACTCCGTCTCAAAAAAAAAAAAAAAAAAAAAAAAAAAAAAAAAAGAAAATAAAACACAAACTAAAAGGAAAATCCTGAAGGATCTGAAGTAGGACAATTGAAGACATGAGAGTCCTTCCCTCCTTATACTGAAAAACTAACATTCGTTGTGTGGTTTTTTTACTTGCTGGCTGCTGTTCTATTCACTTAACATGTATTAACTTACTAGCTCCTCTCAAGTCTATAAGTCAGATGCTATTATTATTCCCCCACTGCACAAAGGAGAAGATTGAGGCACAGGGCAGAGCCACGATTTCAACCATTATAGTCTAATTCCAGAGTTTGTGCCCTTGAGCCTTATGCTATATTACCTCTTGTGACAGTAAGTCACAGCTGAGAAATCTGTCACTAACAAGAGGAAACAGATTATATGTGATTCAGTCTTTCACAAAATCTTTACCTCAATTCGTTTAATCAACTAGTCAAAGATCTTTGTTTAATGCACTAGGTACAAATTGTTGGCTTATGTGATTGTTTCCAAATTAATCATGCCTCTGGCTTCTCTCTGAATGGATCTGCTATCAGTGTGAGTCCCTGGGCAACTGAAAAAGAGACACACACTTTATCTCAGAAATAAAAAGGAACTATTTAGGGCTGGTGCGGTGGCTCATGCCTGTAAGTGGGAGTCTTTGGGAGTCTGAGATGGGCGGATTATTTGAGCCCAGGAACTGGAGACCAGGCTGCACAACATGGCGAAACTGTGTCTCTACAAAAATTAGCTGGGCATGGTGGCATGTGCCTCTAGTCCCAGCTACTCAGGGGGCTGAGGTGGGAGAATCACCAGGGGAGGTCGAGGCTGCGGTGAGCTGTGATCGCACCATCCCACTTCAGCGTGGGTGACAGAGTGAGATGCTGTCTCAAAAAATATATATATACAAATAAAAATAAATAAAAAGAAATGATTTAGGGCCAGGCACAGGGACCACGCCTGTAATCCTAGCACATGGGAGACTGAGACAGGAAGATTACTGGAGCCCAGGCGTTTGAGACTGCACTGAACCATGATCATGCCACTCCAGCCTGGGCACTCCAGCCTAGGCAACAAAGCAAGGCCCTGACTCTTAAGAAAAAATTTTAAAAAGAAATGACTTAGAATGTCGACAACATTAAAACAATTAAAATTGTTTAAAGCATGAAAACAAAGAGTCAATATATGAAATGTCCATTTTATGTAACTTTCTCTGTCATTTAAACTCGGACACATAAATGCTTGGCAAATGACTACAGAAGCCTTTGTTTATATAAGCAGAAGGTGATTAAACCAGTTCCAACAAATTTTGCTGTACTTTGGATAGAGGATTAATGGATTTTCTTTCTTAGGGACTCTTTCAAAAGAATTACCCTCATTTGCTAGTGGAAAGCTTATAAAATGCCAACTAAAAATACCTGGAATGTTTCAAATATTAATCTCTAACCCCAGTACCTTAGTACAGTGGCTGGCATATCATAAGTATTCAATAAGTATTTCTTGATTAATTGAGAGAATGAAATCAGTCTTCTTTCAATTGTATTATATGTGATATGCTAATCAGTTTCACAATATACAACTAAAAAAATTTTAAACATATTTTCCCACTTTTTTTTTTTTTTTTTTTTTTGAGATGGAGTCTTGCTCTGTCTCCAGGCTGGAGTGCGGTGGTGTGATCTTGGCTCACTGCAACTTCCACCTCCCGGGTTCAAGCGATTCTCCTGCCTCAGCCTCCTGAGTAGCTGGGATTACAGGCACGTGTCACCATGCCCGGCTAATATTTTTTTTTTTTTGTATTTTTAGTAGAGACGGGGTTTCACCATGTTGGCCAGGATGGTCTTGATCTCTTGACCTCGTGATCCGCCCACCTTGGCCTCTGAAAGTGCTGGGATTACAGGCGTGAACCACTGTGCCCGGCCTATTTTCCCACTTTTAATAACCCTTTCTTTGGCCCATGTTTATTTCTAAAAGAGAAGAAAGTTTCTTCCTAAAGCTTGAAAACTCTGTCCCCGGTGACTAGATTTGGGCAAAAGCCAGGACAAATTACCAGTAACCATAGAGAGAAATTCCCCTTTGAATTTAGTAAAGCCCCATGTTGATTAAGAATATTATTGTTGGGGCCAGGCAGGGTGGCTCATGCCTGTAATCCCAGCACTTTGGGAGGCCAAGGTGGGTGGATCACCTGAAGTTCAAGACTAGCCCTGCCAACATGGTAAAACCCCATCTCTACTAAAAATACAAAAATTAGCCAGGTGTGGTGGTAGGTACCTGTAATCCCAGCTACTTGGGAGGCTGAGGCAGGAGAATTGCTTGAAACTGGGAGACGGAGGTTGCAGTGAGCTGAGAGCATATCACCACACTCCAGCCCCAGCCTGGGCGGCAGAGTGAGACTCTATTTCAACAAAAAAAAAAAAAGAAAAAAAATTTGATTTTCTGATACTGGATATAATCAAATTTCTATGATATATTAACATTGTTAATGTCAACTTATTATAATAAAATAACATTGTAAGATTAGCTAATGAATATCCTAAAATGCAAGATAAATGGCATCGATTCAGAGTTACTATATGGGTGTTTATGTGTATAAGTGTATACCTACATGTCTCACTGTTTTTATTTTTCCTTTCTCTCTTTTTTTTTTTCCCTGAGCTGGAGTCTTGCTCTGTTGCTCACTGCAAGATTTCGACTCACTGCAACCTCCACCTCCTGGTTTCAAGTGATTCTCCTGCCTCAGCTTCCCGAGTAGCTGGGATTATGGGTGCCTGCCACAATGCGTAGCTAATTTTTTGTATTTTTAGTAGAAACAGGTTTTCACCATGTTGGCCAGGCTGGTCTTGAACTCCTGACCTCATGTGATCCACCTGCCTTGGCCTCCCAAAGTGTCAGGATAACAGGTGTGAGCCACCTTGCCCAGCCCTCTCTTTTTGTTTTAATTTTATTTTTAGAGACGGGGTCCCACATGTTGCCCAGGCTGATCTTGGGCTCCACCTCAGTCTCCCAAAGTGCTGAGATTACAGGCATGAGCCACTAAGCCAAGCCTTGTCTCATTCTTTTTTCTTTTTGAGACAGAGTCTCACTCTGTTGCCAGGCTGGAGTGCAATGGCTCCATCTCAGCTCACTGCAACCTCTGCCTCCCGAGTTCAAGCGATTCTCCTGCCTCAGCGTCCCAAGTAGCTGGGATTACAGGCATGGGCCACCATGCCCGGCTAATTTTATATGTTTAGTAGAGACAGGGTTTCTCCATGTTGATCAGGCTGGTCTCGAACACCCGACCTCAGGTGAATCCGCCCGCCTCGGCCTCCCAAACTGCTGGGATTACAGGCGTGAGCCACCGCGCTCAACTGTTAATGTGATTTTTAAGGTCTGACTGGTGTAGCCGCTGTTCATCTCCAACTTAATTTCCCGTAGTATAAACTCCATCTCAAAAACAAAAAAAAAATCACGCTAACGATTTTGGACTATTCTTAGATAAATTAGGTGCTGTTAAGGGTTTTTCTAAAGCACTGTAGTTGAATGATCAGATTTCAACTTTGGAAAGATCACTGGCTATGATGTGGAAAGGGAATCAATGGCACAATTAATGGCTGGAAGACCCATTAAGAAACTGTTACAGTACAGACAGATTAAGTTGATTTAGTGGCAGTAGGGATGGTGATTCCTGGAACTCTTTTGAGAGACATCTGAAAGACAGAATGGAGAGGACTTGGGAATTGCCTTTGTATATTTTATTTCTCTGCATTCAGGACTGAATTTGGTCAATAGTTGGTGAGGCTTCGGTTGAAAAGTGTTGCACATACATATTAATACATTTGTGGATGAAACATTTTTCACGTTTATAAAAAAATTATTTGGTTTTCTATAAAATTAAATAGGTAGCAGAGCCTATTTACAGGTGGCTTATTAATTAGAAGCCAATTGGTACCTTTTCCCACTTAATCTAGAGAAGTGACTCTCTGATCTGAATTGTTTTTCTGTTTTTTTTTTTTTTTTTTTGAGAGGGAGTCTAGCTCTGTCGCCCAGGCTGGAGTGCAGTGGCCGGATCTCAGCTCACTGCAAGCTCCGCCTCCCGGGTTTACGCCATTCTCCTGCCTCAGCCTCCCGAGTAGCTGGGACCACAGGCGCCCGTCACCTCGCCCGGCTAGTTTTTTTTTGTATTTTTTAGTAGAGATGGGGTTTCACCGTGTTAGCCAGGATGGTCTTGATCTCCTGACCTCGTGATCCGCCCGTCTCGGCCTCCCAAAGTGCTGGGATTACAGGCTTGAGCCACCGCGCCCGGCCAATCTTAATTGTTAAATTGCTTTTAACAGAGTGATATGCCAAACCATAGACATTCAGTTTTAGCTGACTAAGAACTGTAATATTTACCCATAGCCTCCTAAGGAAGAAAGAATTAGTGCCTTACTATAGTTTACAGCGATCTCTCTCCAGAACTCTGCTAAGAAGTCTGGCTCATTGCTACAAGTGCAATTTTGCTTCTATTCTAAGCGCTCATATACAGGTAATTGGAATTTCCAAAATTTTTTTAGAGAGAACATTTTATCATCAGTGTTACCTAGAATGGTCATTGCTTTCATTTTCTAGCACTAATGCTTTTCAGTGATATTTTAATTTTTGCTTTATTTTTAATTTGTTGTGGGTCAGTAGGGTAAGTGCCACAACAAAAATAAAGTTTAAAACTATTGATCTGGCCGGGCGTGGTGGCTCACGCCTGTAATCCCAGCACTTTGGGAGGCTGAGGTAGGCAGATCACGAGGTCAGGAGTTCCAGAGCAGCCTGACCAAGATGGTGAAATCCTGTCTCTACTAAAAATACAAAAATTAGCTAGGCGTGGTGGCTCACGCCAGTAATCCTAGCATTTTGGGAGGCCGAGGCAGGCGGATTGCCTGAGCTCGGGAGTTGAAGACCAGCCTGGGCAACATGGTGAAACCCCATCTCTACTAAAATACAAAAAATTAGCCGGGTGTGGTGGCCTGCACCTGGATTCCTAGCTACTCGGGAGGCTGAGGCAAGAGAATCACTTGAACCCGGGAGGGGGTGGTTGCAGTGAGCCGAGATTGCGCCACTGCACTCCACCTTGGGCGACAGAGCAAGACTGTCTCAAAAACACAAAAGAAAAAGATATGAATAATTTACTATTTAACCAGCTGTTAGTATGAATATTTATTAAGAGAAAAATAATTCAGTCTGAATGTTTAAATGAATTAATTTTATAACACCCCCCAAAAATTAACTCAGTAGATTTGTATGGTACTTGTATTTTAAATTCATAACAGAAGCATACGATAGAAAATGCAGAAAGCAAGAGTATAGGCTGGGCTTGATGGCTCATGCCTGTAATCCCAGCACTTTGGGAGGCTGATGCAGATCACTTGAGCTCAGGAGTTTGAGACCAATCTAGGCGTCTCTATTTTTCAAAAAATTAAATACAAGAAAAAGAACAGTGTACATGGAAAAGTCGTCACTCCTGTGCCCTAGCCATCTTACTTCCTTTCTCCCTAAAAAAAAGACACTCTTTCCAGTTTCTGGAAAGTTATGTATCTTTCCAGATATATGGGCCTGTGGTATGACACAAGGTTCCTGTATGGAGAGAACAGGATTTTCTCAACATATCATCAAGACAAACTACAATACATATCAAGGCCAATCTCATCTAAATTAAAAAGAAAGTACAATGGCAGCAAGGATCTTGGTAATTTCTGGGAACATCAGCAAAAATGCAAATGTCAGGATTGTTCATCAGAAGGGGTGGGCCTTTTTTTTTTTTGGTAAAACAGAGCCTGTATAGACCTTAGTACATTTTTTTTTTTTTTTTTTTTTTTAGATGGAGTCTTGCTCTGTCGCCAGGCTGAAGTGCAATGACACACAGTCTCGGCTCACTGCAACCTCCGCCTCCTGGGCTCAAGCGATTCTCCTGCCTCAGCCTCCCAAGTAGCCGGGACAACAGGCGCATGCCACCACGTCCAGCCAATTTTTGTATTTTTAGTAGAGATGGGGTTTTACCATGTTGGCCAAGATGGTCTCCATCTTTTGACCTCGTGATCCACCCACCTCAGCCTCCCAAAGTGCTGGGATTAGAGGTGTGAGCCACCATGCCCGGCCAGAATCTAGGTTTTAAGGATAATTTGTAAGACCTAAATAACTGCATAATTTCTTAAGCAATTATTACCATTTTTGTGTTATATGAACATGATCTAGTACAGTTAGTTCATTTTCAATTATTTTTTCATCATTCAAAATAAAACAAATCCAAATTTTATTTTAAAATAGAATTTATTGAATACCATAGTAAATTAAATACATAAAAAATTGTTTTTCTTGTCAGTATTGGCACATAATGATAGTTTAAAGTACTGCTAAATTAACACTTCAAAAATTTCAGATTTTAAAACATTCCATAAAAATATAAAGCCTAATAGTGTTATAAAAGTATTAATTTACACTAACTTACATATCAAAGTGTTAAAAAAGAAATTTCACACTCAAACCAATTATCTGAGAAGTAAAAATTCAATCACATGTTTTTAAAAATGTTTTCATTTGAACAAAATGCAACAGAAGGTATAAAACAGGCAAAAATTACCTAATTTACATTGACTTATCCTACTAGAAAATGTTGCAGGTTAACTTTAGACATTAAAAAGATTCATATTCCAAAGGAATAGAAAAGCTGCTTGCAATACTTTTTACGCCTAATCAAAGAACCACATGATGACATTAAATATTCTACATTTTGTGGGTTGCTCCTTAATTGCCAGTAATGGAGGACTACTATAAAAATTTAGTTTTAAAAATAATTTTTCTCCCAATGAACATTTTATATACAGAGGCTGTCCTAAGTATGGAAAGATTAAACAAGGACATTTATACTTATGATCTTCACTATAATATGGCCTATGTATTACCCTGTCAATTTTTTTTACTCTGAAAATTCAGTAATCTCACATATGAGTATTACAGTAGAGGATCAAATTCCAAAAGGTTGAGTAATTTGATTCAGATCTCTTGAATTTAGAGTACTTTTCCTCCAGGAAATGTATAAAGTTATTTATTTTATGTTATATATCTTTATTTATTTGAGACGGCATCTTGCTGTCACCCAGGCTGGAGTACAGTCACTGTTCACAGGCACAATCACAGCTCACTACAGCCTCAAACTCCTGGACTCAAGAGACCGTCCCATCTCAGCCTCCCAAATAGCTGGGATTACAGGTGCATGCCACCAGACCTAGCTTATATTCAATATTTTGGTTTTATTTGCATTACTGTCACTAACCTTTATTTCCTCTGAGGTAAATAGGGCACTGCTAATGAATTTTTTTTTAACTGTAGAACTGGTTATTTGGCAACATCTTAAATAAATTCAACCTTTTTCCTTGACAATGAAAGCCTTTCAGACCACTACATTCCACTGTACTAGTCTACACTGAACTCCATTCAATTATAGACTGAAGTACAGTTTTTGTTTTTGAAATTTCATTGGTTAAGATCAGGCTGAAATTATAGAGATCAAGCTTAAGTAAATTAGTTCAAATATATATTTGAACTAATTTATATATATAAATATAAATACATATATTTGAACTAATTTATATTTTTTTATATATATATATATATATTTTTTTTTTTTTTTTTTTTTTGAGATGGAGTCTCGCTCTGTCACCCAGGCTGGAGTGCAGTAGCGTGATCTCAGCTCACTGTAACCTCCGCCTCCTGGGTTCAAGCGATTCTCCTGCCTCAGCCTCCTGAGTAGCTGGGATTACAGGCACACCCCACCACGCCTGGCTAATTTTTGTATTTTTAGTAGAGACAGGGTTTCACCATGTTGGTCAGGCTGGTCTCAAACTCCTGACCTCGTGATCCACCCACCTTGGCCTCCCAAAGTGCTGGGATTACAGGCGTGAGCCACCGCACCCAGCCTTAGTTCAAATATTTTTTAGACAAATGTAAAATACATCTATAACTCAAAGGATAAATGCTTGAGGGAATGGATATCCCATTCTCCATGATGTGCTTATTTCACATTGCATACCTGTATCAAAACATCTCATGCACCCTATAAATATATACACCTACATGTACCCACAACAATATTTAAAAATGTAAAAATAATTTTTGCTTATACTAAAGCATAAATTGAAAGAGCAAAGAAAACTGGAAAGCTCATTTGTATTTACTGTAAATGTATCAATTCAGTAAAATCTCTATGGACATGTAAGTAAAATATACGAATGCCAATAGCAAATGGGTTAAAATTCTCTTTCTTTAAAAGAGAAATAAATTGCAGATTCTACTAATAAGGAATTGCTAATCTAAAAAAAAATCTACAAGCGCCAGGCACGGTGGCTCACACCTGTAATCTCAGCACTTTGGGAGGCCGAGGCAGGTGACTCACCTGAGGTTGGGAGTTCCAGACCAGCCTGAGCAACATGGAGAAACCCTGTCTCTACTAAAAATACAATATTAGCTGGGCATGGTGGCACATGCCTATAATCCCGGCTATTCGGGAAGCTGAGGCAGGAGAAATGCTTGAACCTGGGAGGCAGAGGTTGCGGTGGGCTGATATCACGCCACTGAACTCCAGCCTGGGCAACAAGAGCGAAACTCTGTCTCAAAAAAAAAAAAAAAAAAAAAAAAAAAAAAAAAATCTACAAGCTAGAAGAAAAAATAATTTATTAGAATATCAACGCCTTTCCCCACAGGCCTCATATTTATTTTTGGTAAACTAAACAGAGATAAAAGTAATCTATGTTACAATTTGAGATAGTGATTTCTGTTGAGAAGCCACAAAAATGTTCATAGGGATTTTCTAAGAACTTTTTTTTTTGCATCCAGAATTAATAAATACAGTGTATCATCATTTTAAAGACATGTTTAGGGAAAAGACCAGCTTCCCTTCCCCTTAAAGTTATTGGTAGTGGGAGGGCAAGAGAGGAAGAGATGACAGCTTTTTAAGTCAAATTTTCATCTCATCTATCTTTTGTTCATTTTGAGTCCCCAAATAAAACATTTCTGTACTTTAATTTCTTAATCACTACTGTCAGTTTGGTTGCTACACATTTAATTACAACATAAAGTTGACACTGAGGATGAAGAAACTTGAGTAATTATGCTTTTTCTTATTTCTATTTAACCAATAAGATTTTAATAGCAAATTAGAACAAGATTTTACCTCCTTAATAACTAATGGTTAGATAAAGTAGAATTTGTATCAAGTAACTCAGACTTCAGATTTCTGGATGTACCAGTTACTATGCTACTGAGGAGATACATCTAGATGATGAAGTTAAAATATTAATTATGACTCCAGTCATATGAAACCAAATTATTATGAGAAATTATCTTATTTCGCCAGGCACAGTGGCTCACATCTGTAATCTCAGCACTTGGGGAGGACGAGGCGGGCGGATCACAAAGTCAGGAGTTCAAAATCAGCCTGACCAACATGGTGAAACCCCATCTCTACTAAAAATACAAAATTTAGCCAGGTGTGGTGGCACGCACCTATAATCCCAGCTACTTGGGAGGCTGAGGCAGGAAAATTGCTTGAACTGGGAGGCAGAGGTTGCAGTGAGCTAAGATCTCGCCACTGCACTCCAGCTCGGGTGACAGAGGGAGACTCTATTTCAAAAAAAAAAAAAAAGAAATTATCTTATTTCAGTGTAGTAAAAAAAATAATTTTTCTTTAACATTTTTCATAAAATGTGATTGAGGCTATCAAACATCATAAAGCTTGGATGAGGGTGCAGATAATTTTACAAAAAAAGTTGTATTTTGGCAAATATTTTATTATTATAAATGAAAATAAGAGTTTTAAAATGGCACTTAATCTGTTCTCTCTCTCAGAGTCTGCCAAATAAATCAGATTTCTTGGAAAAAATTCGAAGTTGATATAATGGAGGCAAAATTAACTCTTGTCAGATAAGTCATTTGCCATAAATTGAAAGGACCCCTGACCGCATTAAGCAGAGGGACTGACGGTCAGTGGAGCTTCTCTGTTTGCAATTTATTCAGCAAAAGCGAACAATTGTTTACAAGTCTCTAACACAAAATTTAGTTCAAATATCAAAGGTCTGATCCATTTTCAAAGGCATTAGTTCTATTTTTAATAAGTTGAACTGGCCTTAGATGAAAGATATAGTTCTCTTCACATAGTTTACACACTATTTACAGAGAAATGAAAAATCCTGCTGCCTTTGTTATCACTTGTCATTTGGGAATTTCTTTTTTTTTTTTTTTTTTTTGAGACGGAGTCTAGCTCTGTTGCCCAGGCTGGAGTGCAGTGGCCGGATCTCAGCTCAGTGCAAGCCCCGCCTCCCGGGTTCACGCCATTCTCCTGCCTCAGCCTCCCGAGTAGCTGGGAGTACAGGCGCCCGCCACCTCGCCTGGCTAATTTTTTTTTGTATTTTTTTAGTAGAGACGGGGTTTCACCGTGTTAGCCAGGATGGTCTCGATCTCCTGAACTCGTGATCCGCCCGTCTCGGCCTCCCAAAGTGCTGGGATTACAGGCTTGAGCCACCGCGCCCGGCCGGGAATTTCTTAGATAAAATAAAAGAACATGGAAAGATAATTTGACCTCTGACTTCCAGGAGAATGATCAGGCCACATCTAAAATTTACCAAAGAATGAGGGAAAAATTTTTTTCAAGTTGGAAGGTACCAGAGGGATTAGCTGGTCTAACCTACTCATTTTGCAGATGAGAAAACTGAGATACAGTCATCTTGAGCTGCAGCAAATTACTCAGCTCTTCCTTGTATTGTAATTAAACTGAGACTAACACCAAGTCTCTTGCTGTTGTTGCCAATTCTTTTCTCTGAACTGCACTTTGTACATCCTCCACCAAGCTTAAGAGTCATTACCTAAGGGGCAAGGGGTGGGAATCAGGAAGAAAAAACGATAATGGGTGGGGGTGGGGGAATGTGGGATAATGTTAGGAATGTTGTATTCAACAATGAGCCATATGTATTAATAATTTCCTAAGAAAAATAATTTTTTAAAAAAATCAAACCTTAACATCAGCAGAACCAAATTTCAAAGATCAGAAATACCAAAGTGAAACTGAATGTTAGTATTGAAATTTAAGCTACATTTTCAAAAAAAAGGTCAGCAAACCAATGAAAACTAGATTTCAGTTTCTGTCTCCATTTAGTGACTAGTTCTATATATTATGTTTCTCTATACCTGGAAAAATGTTCTTAATATAATACACATGCAGTCTGAAGTAATTTCAGTTATCAAGTTTATGAAAGAATTGGGTTTTAAAAAATACTACAAAAATATGCACTTATATTTATTCCAAAATTATATATTTCTAACCTCTGCAGTGATATAAGGTCCAAATTTTCACTGTTTGTTTTTTGTTTTTTTTTTTTTTGAGACGGAGTCTAGCTCTGTTGCCCAGGCTGGAGTGCAGTGGCGCGATCTCGGCTCACTGCAAGCTCCGCCTCCCGGGTTCCCGCCATTCTCCTGTCTCAGCCTCCTGAGTAGCTGGGACTACAGGCGCCCGCCACCGCGCCCGGCTAATTTTTTGTATTTTTAGTAGAGACGGGGTTTCACTGTGGTCTCGATCTCCTGACCTTGTGATCCGCCCGCCTCGGCCTCCCAAAGTGCTGGGATTACAGGCTTGAGCCACCGCGCCCGGCCTAATTTTCACTGTTAAACCACCTTCTTGCATGGTGTTAAACAGTTATTTCTATAGAACAGATATCATTTGCATAAATCTTTTTTTTTTTTTTGAGATGGAGTCTCACTCTGTCGCCCAGGCTGGAGTGCAGTGGCGTGATCTCGGCTCACACCTCCCGGGTTCACGCCATTCTCCTGCCTCAGCCTCTCAAGTAGCTGGGACTGCAGGCGCCCTCCACCATGCCTGGCTAATTTTTGGTATTTTTAGTAGAGAGGGGTTGACCTCGTGATCCGCTTGCCTCAGTCTCCCAAAGTGCTGGGATTACCGGCGTGAGCCATCGCGCCTGGCCAATTTGCATAATTGTTTACAGTAAAACTCATTCAGAAATAGTAACTACTTTTATCTACCATCAGAGCTGAAAGAAACAGATTTCAGTAAAAAAAAGTATAGCGGTGGGTCAAGGCATTTTTTTTTTAGAAAAATATACTGTATATAGTATATATATCTCGGAAACTACACAGCCAGGTTTTATTTAATGTGAAGGCACAACTTTAACATTAAAAGCAAAGCGTTTTAGTTATTTATGATGTAACTGTCAGTACCAGCTCATAAAAATATATATTTGCGGCCGGGCGCGGTGGCTCAAGCCTGTAATCCCAGCACTTTGGGAGGCCGAGACGGGCGGATCACGAGGTCAGGAGATCGAGACCATCCTGGCTAACACGGTGAAACCCCGTCTCTACTAAAAAAAAAATACAAAAAACTAGCCGGGCGAGGTGGCGGGCGCCTGTAGTCCCAGCTACTCGGGAGGCTGAGGCAGGAGAATGGTCTAAACCCGGGAGGCGGAGCTTGCAGTGAGCTGAGATCCGGCCACTGCACGCCAGCCTGGGCGACAGAGCAAGACTCTGTCTCAAAAAAAAAAAAAAATATATATATATATATATATTTGCAAGCATATCATTGACGACTCTTTCAGATTGTCAATTCAAAAGTCAATTTAAAAAGTCCAAGTCTATTTGTAGAAAATCAATGACACATTATAGCAGCTCCACATATTATTGCTGGACAATCTGTTCACCAGTCAATGCAGGGTTTTCTTCATTTGCTGCATAATCCAGATGGTCCATCGTCTAGGCATAAATAAAAGACATTAGGAAATGCAAAATTTCAACTTGCCCCCAATATTCACTACATTAGCAAAAGGATTCTGAGTTTTTCTAAAAAACACAGATTGCTCTATGAAACTGATCACTCCTTCAGGAGCACTGTTCTGGTTCAACATCCACACTTCTAAGGAGATAGGGTGACACTGAACCTCTAAGGAAGTCTAATCACGTGACTCAGAGCCCATTTGTGTTCTCCAGATCTTCCATTATCTCCATTTCCAAATATGAATACTGCCCTTCATGGCAGTGAGAACTCCAGAACAAAAGGAAGATATTCCTGACACTTATTCCAGGACACTATTCCAGGCAGTGTCCAATCATATAAGTGGGAAAACTAAAAATGGCCTCATGAGTCACTGTGATAATACCTGCTGGCTCCGGGACACTGTGATATTATTGACACCTTGAAATAACCGTAAGATAATTCAAACTTTGGAAACATTATAATAATTTCTACAAAAAATGAACTTGAGGTCAAATGATATTTGAAAACAAAACCAAGAATACATTTGCTAGGCTGGGCGTGGCGGCTCACGCTTGTAATCCCAGCACTTTGAGAGGCTGAGATGGGCAGATCACAACGTCAGGAGTTCAAGACCAGCCTGGCCAAGATGGTGAAACCCTGTCTCTAATAAAAATACAAAAATTAGCCGGGCGTGGTGGCAGGCGCCTGTAGTTCCAGCTACTTGGGAGGCTGAGGCAGGAGAATTGCTTGAACCCAGGAGGCGGAGGTTGCAGTGAGCCAAGATCGCGCCACTGCGCTCTAACCTGGGCAACAGAGTGAGACTCTGTTAAAAAAAAAAAAAAAAAAAAAAAAAAAACATTTGCTATAGACTATTTTAAAGAAATTACTGGCCGGTCACAGTGGCTCACGCCTGTAATTCCAGCACTTTGGGAGGCCAAGGCGGGTGGAGCACAAGATCAGGAGATCGAGGCCATCCTGGCTAACACAGTGAAACCGTCTCTACTAAAAAATAATAAAAAAAAAAATTAGCTGGGCGTGGTGGCAGGCGCCTGGAGTCCCAGCTACTCAGGAGGCTGAGGCAGGAGAATGGTGTGAACCCGGGAGGCAGAGCTTGCAGTGAGCCGAGATTGCACTACTGCACTGCACCCTGGGTGACACAGTGAGACTCCATCCCCACCCCCCAAAAACAGAAATTACCAGTTAAACTTTTCTCAAATGGTCACTTCAGCTCTGCCTATATTCTCATAAAAAATTGTCTTATATTTGGAAATGAAGGATGAAGAAACTGTTTAAATGCTTTCAGTGTTTCAGCAATTCAGATACAATTACTAAAAACAGAAAAAAGTAATGCCTTTGTGAAGACTGTTAAGGACTTTTAGACTAGTGATTAAATTTTGGTATAGAGATGCACTTTTTTCCTTTCCTTCATCAAGAATTAGAAGAAGGAAAGATCAGCAGGATAAATGTTCCTATTTTTGAAAAGTGGTTCTCAAGGCTTTAGTGTTTTTTGGAAGAAGAACAAGAGGGTGGAATCATCTCCAAATAGGGTCTCTTGACTTGCCAGGCGGAAAGAATACAACATGAGCTGAGGCTTTTGGCTGACAACTGTCTCAACTAATGGTGACAGTTTACAAAATCAAAACCTAGGCTGGATGCGGTGGCTCACACCTGTAATCCCAGCACTTTGGGAGGTCGAGGCAGGTGGATCACGAGGTCAGGAGTTCGGGACCAGCCTGGCCAACATGGTAAAAACCTGTTTCTACTACAAATACAAAACTTAGCCGGGTGTGGTGGTGTGCCCGTAATCCCAATCCTACTCGAGAGGCTGAGGTGGGAGAATTGCTTGAACCTGGGAGGCGGAGGCTTTGGTGAGCCGAGATCGTGCCACTGCACTCCAGCCTAGGCAATAGAGCAAGACTCCGTCTCAAAAATAAAATAAAATAAATCAAAAACCTGCTGATACTCTATAAGCCATTTCAAGACCCAAAACCATTTTGAGGTCTTCCAATTGCCAAAGGTATCTCCTAGATTTAAGTTCACTAGTTTGCAGCAATTCTAGGGGAAAAAACAAAAGCCAAATCAAGACAGATAACATTTATTAAGCAGTTCACTACATGAAATGTAAGATGAAGATGTTGAACAGTTAATTTTAGTCAATTTAAATGAAGGGGGGAAAGGAAAAGTATGTAAGATATATTTAGGCCCCTTTTCTTCTAGGAATTTAAAAGTTCTGGGACTAAGAGGTTAGGGCTGTGTAGAGAGAAAATTGAAGCAGCCTCAGCAGAATAGATGGTGGAGAAAGCCTCTTTCTTCCCCAGGATCTGCTTACCCTGGCAACTGTAATCTAATGAAACGATAGCCCACATACCCTAAATTATAACATGCTTCCCTGGTGCCTTGTTAGCACAGTAGGTAGTGAGTCAGTCTCATCTAACTTGCCTCTTCTTTCCTAATCCCCAGGTACCTCACTGGCAATATATAATCTAATCCCTGAACACAGAAATATATTAATTTAAAAAACCACTTTCAAAGTCAACTTATTGAGAAGTAAGCATCTCTATTCCCTATTTACTGACTTTCCAATAAAAACAATACAGAAACATAAAGAACAAAGTTTTAAAAAATACAACAATAAATTAACATAAATAATACAATGAATTGACAAAATTGGCAAACATTTTCATCATATTTGGAAACAGGAAAGCTTGATTTGGAAAGATGGCCTCTGAAATCAGGTCAGCTAAAGTGGCATTTTCTGATAGTTCTGCTTGCTTATAATTGAACCAATCTCCAGAAATAGTCTAATAAAACACTCACTAAAGCAGGGTAACTGGAGACTTGCTGATACTAAAGCAGAGTTGTTCTAAGTTATCTCTGTATTCTGACTTGTCAGTTACAGCTTGTGACTTCTAAAAATAATGAGAAGTACTAGTGACATTTAACAGACACAACTCACTGTTTACTGGGTATTGACAAACCGAAAACTTACTACCTGCCCAGAGTAAAATAGCCCATTGGACATTGCTGCACATATTTAACTCCACTTATTTCATTATAGAAGCAAAAAATATCCCCTAAAATGATGACTCCTCTTCATTGTGCTATATGCCAAAGTAATCATGACTCTGCTTGATTTTTCTCTGCTGAGAAAAAAGTATCTTTATTTGCTTTATATTAATTAGAACTAAGACTTCACATAAAATCAAATAAGGGGGTCTGAGTACTGTAGTTCTTGAAGCATTCCACAAGAAAAGTTCATAGGAAATATACTGTAACTACTTTTGGGCTGTAGAAAATAATTTAAAATTAGTAATTAGTATTTCCAAATTAGTTATTTTTTTTTTCTTTTTTTTTGAGATGGAGATTCGCTCTTGTTGCCCAGGCTGGAGTGCAATGGCACAATCTCGGCTCCCTGCAACCTCCGCCTCCCGGGTTCAAGCAATTCTCCTGCCTCAGCCTCCCTAGTAGCTGGGATTACAGGCACGTACCACCACGCCGGATAATTTTTTGTATTTTCAGTAGGGATGGGATTTCACTATGTTGGCCAGGCTGGTCTTGAACTCCTGACTTTAAGCGATCCACCTGCCTCAGCCTCCCAAAGGGCTGGGATTACAGGCATGAGCCACCGCGCCCAGCCCAAAATAGTATTATTTCAGTGAAACCCTATAGAAATATTACTTCTTTTGAGAGAAACTCACAGGAAGGGCTAAAAGACTCAAAGTAAGATCCTGAAGTACTTCAATAAGGTCTCCAAGTTACAACAAGTGAGTTTTAACTTGCCCACTAAAAACAGCATGGAAAGACTGTCAGGGCTACCTGGACATTTAAAGAGTCTCCAATATTCTTGCACTCAACCCTATTATCAGGCATTCGAATGAACCAAATGACTAATAGTATAAACAAATTTGCCTTAGTCTTAGATTGTAACTTTATATTACTTGTTTTGTATTTGATTATTTCAAAACAGCAGCAAAAACTTGCAATATTTACAAAAAAAGATTGCATATAAAGACCGTAGAGATACATGTCTAGTTTAATGTTTTAAAAGTGCCTCACTTTTATAGTGGCATATGACAATTACAGTCATTTTATAAGGGCTGCTGAAATACAATCAGGAAGCTTATACACACTTGCAAAAGTAACTAAAGGCCAGTGGATGAAGGATTGAGCATTAGAGGCGCACTGCATGAAGACTTTCAATAATATTAGCTGAGAATTTACAGCATAAAAACTACTGTCATAAGCATTGTGGATTCCTAATACATAAGAGCTAATACTTAGGGAGGGAGGCATATATAAATACCAGAACTGCAGGGCAGATGTTAATAAGTATTTAAAGTACAAAGTCTAAAAAAATACGGTGAAAGGTAAATGTGATTTTAATTGGAGTGCCTACTTCCTTCTAATTTCTTAGAGATCTACTTGGAGAAGGCAGAATTTAAGTTGGGAGTTAAACAGGGATATTCTAGAAATAGAAACTGACAAAGCTTAGGAGATGATGGAGGTTGGGAGAGAGAAGCAAATGATTATTATTACACTGTTAGTCTAAGAGATGAGCCAGAGCTGACCCTCAGGCCTATCTCACAGTGGACCCATATCAAGTCTCCCTCTGTCTCACCAGGCATGTAGAAGTTCCCCACTCTTATTTCTGAAGTCTCTGCCTAGCTTTAACAGATTTCAACATCCACCTGCCTCACACCAAGCCTTAAGCTAACCCACTACTATGGATTTCCTTCCCTCCCCGCCCTCCCTCCCTCCTTCCTTCCTTTTCTTTCTTTCCTTTTTTTTTTCCCCGAGACGGAGTCTTGCTCTGTCACTCAAGTTGGAGTGCAGTGGTGTGATCTCGGCTCACTGCAACCTCCGCCTCCCAGGTTCAAGCAATTCTCCTGCCTCAGCCTCCCGAATAGCTGGGATTACAGGCGCCCGCCACCACACCTGTCTAATTTTTGTATTTTTAGTAGAGACAGGTGTTTCACCATGTTGGTGAGGCTGTCTCAAACTCCTGCCCTCGTGATCTGCCTGCCTTGGCCTCCCAAAGTGCTGGGATTACAGGCATGAGCCATCACGCCCGGCCCCACTATGGATTTCTTATTCCCCTACCTCCCTATAGATCCAATCTCATTTTATGGATGAGGAGACAGTCTTCAGAGATTAAGTTATTAGTCAGAACTGATGTCAAAGGCCACAATACACTGTCTCCCACAAATGACAACATTCAAGGTAAGCTAATTTTGATTTTAAATATTGGTCATAAACAATTAAAGATTTTCTTTTTAAAGGGAAATAATTTATAAAGGCATTGCGGCCGGGCAAGGTGGCTCAAGCCTGTAATCCCAGCACTTTGGGAGGCCAAGATGGGTGGATCACGAGGTCAGGAGATCGAGACCATCCTGGCTAACACAGTGAAACCCCGTCTCTACTAAAAAAATACAAAAAACTAGCCAGGCGAGGTGGCGGGCGCCTGTAGTCCCAGCTACTCGGGAGGCTGAGGCAGGAGAATGGCGTGAACCCGGGAGGCGAAGCTTGCAGTGAGCTGAGATCTGGCCACTGCACTCCAGCCTGGGCAACAGAGCAAGACTCCGTCTCAAAAAAAAAAAAAAAGAAAAAGGACTTCCATTTTTACTTTAGACACTTTCACGTTGCTTATTTTAAAAACGCAAATACGCATTACTTTGTAATTGAGATAGAAAAAAGAAAAATTACTAAAATGAAAACAGTGAAGGTCTATGTAAAAATTTTAGTAAATTAACTACCTGTAATATTACAAGACATTGAAACAGAACAAAGAAGACTAGAATTACTATAATGAACATCTTTTCACATCATTTTTGCCCACATTTTTAATCATTTTCTGAAAATACCTTATTTATTTACCTTAAAGTAAATAATAAAGTATGATATAGGCATATGAAGGGAATATTATACAGCCATTAAAATAATTTTATAAGGAATTTAAAATAAAATATAAAATGCAGTGAAAAGGAAAGAGAACTATTTATAGTATCATTCACTCATCTATCCATTTATTCAGAGAAGGCACAGAAGGAAATTCACTTAAACATTAGCTATCTCCAGGTGGTAGGATTATGGGTGGACTTAATTTTCCTCCTGTATTTAAAAAAAATATTTTCCAAATTTTCTATAATCACATATTTTATTTTTATTTATCTATTTATTTTTGAGATGGAGTCTTGCTCTGTCACTCAGGCTGGAGTGCAATGGCGCAATCTCAGCTCACTACAACCTCCACCTCCCAGGTTTAAGCGCTTCTTCCGCCTTAGCCTCCCAAGTAGCTGGGATTACAGGCATGCGCCACCACGCCCAGCTAATTTTTGTATTTTTAGTAGAGATGAGGTTTTGCCATGTTGGCCAGGCTGGTCTCAAACTCCTGACCCCCGGTGATCTGCCCGCCTTGGCCTCCCAAAGTTCTGGGATTATAGGCGTGAGCCACTGCGCTCAGCCTATAAGCATATATTTTTAATAATAAAATACTTTAAAAGCTGTATTAAAGGGAAAGGACTTTTTTTATAAATAAAAACAAATTCTGATAATGAAAATAACAAGAAACATAAATAATTCTGTAAGACAGCACATGTGCTCTAACAATTCTAAATTTCAATTCTAAATTAAACAAAGATTTAATGTCAACTCAGAACAATATTTCCTGATGTTGCTTGTCTTTGTCCTGATTTACAGTTAATCAGATGAGTACCCCTAATAGTAGAAATCTCTTGCTCACAGGCCTGTCCTGAGTCTTTTCTTCTGCCTCTACATTCTCACTATTCTGTATGCTAATGGCACTCCCGAGTATCTATCTCTAGCCAGGTCTGTCTCCTGCACACCAGACCTATTTATTCAACTGCCTATTATTTCTCTCTTTGTGGTGATCCAATAGGTACTTTTGAAATGTTCAAGACTGAATTCATCATCATCTTCCTCAACCCTGTTGCCTTTTCTTCATCACCATCCCCCTAGTTTCCCAATCCAGAAGCCCTGGACTCTACTTCTTTTCCTCTGCCCATACTGACTCTATCATCAGGCCCTATTATGCGTCTAAATTTCTCTTAACTTTGTTCAAGTCTTTCCATCTCATTACTTCGCTAATTCAGGGTTCTATCACTTCTTTTTTGCTTGTGTTTTTGTTTTGAGACAGGGTCTTGCTCACTCTGTTGCCCAGGCTGAGTGCACTGGTGCAATCATGGCCCACTGAAGCCCCTATATACTTCCGGGCTCAAGCAATCTTCCCACCTCAGGCTCCCAAGTAGCTAGGACCAAAGGCATGTGCCACCATGCCCAGCAATTTTTTTCTTTTTTGTAGAGACGGGGTCTCGCATGTTGCCCAGGCTGGTCTCAAATTCCTGGGGTCAAGTGATCCTCCTGGCTTGGCCTCCCAAAGTGCTGCAATTATCAGTATAAACAACCATGTCTGGCCTTCTATCACTTCTTATTGCAATAATTGTCCCCAGTTTTGCTCCCTTAATTTTCTAGATTTTTTAAAACCTTAAATGGTCTCCAGTGCTTAGTATAGAGTTCAAACTCTTAAATGTGGCTTATAAGATGCTACAAGGCTCTCACTCTTGCTTTCTTCTCCAGTTGTCATTTCCTGTAGCTCCCCTAACCCTTACTCAGTATTATAGCCATCCTAACCTTCACTGAGTTCCTAGAATGTGCTATGTTCTCTTCCCTCTGAGCCTCAGAAGACATGGTTCCTTCAACATGGAACACACAGCTCAGTCTTCAAGTCTGGACATAAATTTAATATTCTTCAGAAAGCCTTTCCCAAATCACCTAGGACTCTTTCCTGAAACCACAAGCACTGGATATCCCATCTATAGTTTTCACGGCACCTGCCGTTAACTAATATGTTTATCATACTTTATTGTTAGTGACTTTATCTCTATTCCCCACTAGACTGTAACTTTCAAGAGGTCATGAGAATAGGCCTCTTTCTAACTTGATCATCTTGTATCACCAATACCAAAAATAGTACACTCTATTAGAATCACTCATAAACATTTGCTAAATGAAGAAATATAAAACAATTAAAAAATGATGTAGAGTACTTTTTGAGATGTGATTTTTAGAGTTTATTAGTATAGTGTATATCATAGGATACACTTTTATTTTTAAAAATCTTTAAAAATAAAAAACCTGTGTGAGTGTCATCTTCAGTGGAAAAGTTGAAAGTTACCTTACTAGTTTAGTCAAGGGCATTAGGATCATAAATTAATTCTACGTATAATAGTGTAAGTTGAGACAACAGCTTTGTGATGTAGGCAAGACAGGTATTATTAGCTTAACCAACTCTCAAAGAAATTTTAAGATTTCCTGAAAAGAATTCTAAACCAGTGTTTTTTCAAATCATAGTACTCTGTAACTTAATGTGTTAACCACCTCTCATTAAATAACACTATAAATGACACAAAAGACCAAGCACAAGATGGACATGAACTTTGAACTGTTTATCTACTATCAGAATTGCAGCCACCCACCCAAACTGTCTCTGTTTTTGTTCACGTGACCCCTGACACAGAAGCATGAGGGTGGATGGAGGAGGGTAGTAGTTGTAATAGGGCAAAGCAGAGCTAACTGCCTCACAAAGTGCCTTCATGAAGGGGTCAATGCCATGGCCCTGACCTCAATAGGCTAGGGTTTCCCAACTCTTCTTAATTTCAATGCAAACAGACTTTACTGGAATACTAAGAACATTTAGGGAAATAAAAAAGAAAAGGGTTTAACTTCAATGAAGAAACCACTCAAGCAAAAGAGACTCTGGTATCAAGATTTTCTTTGTTTAGACATTTTAAAGAAAGGTCAACCTTGATTCATTTAAATCTCAAATGAGTGCCCTATCTAGTTTGGTTAGGCCCATTTAGATGCTGAAGAGTACACTTTTTTTGAGATGGAGTTTTGCTCTTGTTGCCCAGGCTGGAACGATCTTGGCTCACTGCAACCTCCGCCTCCCAGGTTCAAGCGATTCTCCTGCCTCAGCTTCCCAAGTAGCTAGGACTACAGGTGCCTGCCACCACGCCTGGCTAATTTTTGTATTTTTAGTAGAGATGAGGTTTCACCATGTTGGCCAGGCTGGTCTCGAACGCCTGACCTCAGGTGATCCACCTGCCTCGGCCTCCCAAAGTGCTGGGATTATAGGCGTGAGCCAACATGCCTGGCCAGAGTACACTTTTTATGTGCAAAACCTTAGGACTCTTACTATAAATAGCTAATGCTTAGTCTCAAAATTAAGTACTTATTTTAAACATACAATTTTATCTTTCATGAAGTCTGCTTTTGTGTAGGTTTTGAAAATACATGTTGAAATGCTCTTTTGTTTTCCCTGATGTCCTCCGCTGTTCTTTTGTAGTTTTGTCTTGAATCACCAGGCTTTTGGCATTAGGTTGCAGGGGAGGTGACAAATGATGATGCAGCAGGTGGACAGTGAGTAAGGGGGTATTACGGTACTTTTTGGTACATAAAAGTGTTGCTATATATAGGCTGTTCCCACCCAAAATCAGTAAGTAAATTAAGTCATAAGATAACATGGTAATCAAAGTATAAGCACATACCTGATAGCTGTTACCTTTCCAGAACTTTTTCATTTCCTTACGTCTCCAGGCAACAATTGAGGCAGTAATGAGTGTGCAAGGTACTAAATAGAGGAGAGCAGGTTGCCCCTTTTTCATCAGCACCAGAACAACAAATGTAAGTATCATGCCAATAGCATAGGCTGCAAGAAGAATACCAAGCCATCAGTCATTTCTACATGTTACCAAAGGTGGGTTTGTTCTTCTCTCATTTAAGTATTGGTTTTCAAATATTTCTGAAGACATTTTTGCTCTATGACTTCTTGTAATTTCATCATTTTCCTAGATAGGATTAGGAGACATCTTCTACGGAGCTTTTGAAAAATCTGGAAAGTGGTTAGCATTTCAATTATTACTAACCTAACCATGTATCATTGACAGAGATAATACTTCATGAGAGTTTCAATTATCTGTTGCTATTAAAGTTGTTAAATGGTTTCATTATTTTAGATAACTAAATCTGTACCAATAGGTACTATAGGTTGTTTTAAAAAATCTTCCTAACACTGATTACATACTTCCTAAGCCTTGTTACTAAGCACATACTTTTGAACTTTTTTTTTTTTCTGAAACAGAGTTTCGCTCTTGTTGCCCAGGCTGGAGTGCGATAGCACGATCTCAGCTCACCGCAACCTCCACCTCTTGGGTTCAAGCGATTCTCCTGCCTCAACATCCCAAGTAGCTGGGATTATAGGCATGCACCACCACACCTGGCTAATTTTGTGTTTTTTAGTAGAGACGGGATTTCTCCATGTTCGTCAAGCTGGTCTCGAACTTCCAACCTCAGCTGATCCACCCGCTTCAGCCTCCCAAACTGCTGGGATTACAGATGTGAGCCACCATGCCCGGTCTGAACTTTCCTTAATGACTCAGGGTTTTACTAGGAACGTAGGATCTCAGAATATTCCTTTATAAACAATTTAGTATAGTTCCTAATATTAAAGATGAGGCAATGGAGGAACAGGGAATTTAAGTGAGCTGTCCAAGGGTACACAGGAGAATTAATGAACACTCCTATAATCTGCCTTTGGATACTAATATGTTAAAGCCCTGGACAGTACCATACTTAGTGGCCTCAAACTGCTTTTTTTGAGATGGAGCCTCGCTCAGTTGCCCAGGCTGGAGTGCAGTGGTGCGATCTTGTCTCTTGAACCCACTTCCCGGGTTCAAGCAATTTTCTTGCCTCAGCCTCCCAAGTAGCTGGGAATACAGGCATGCGCCACCATGCCCAGCTAGTTTTTGTATTTTTAGTAGAGATGAGATTTCACCATGTTGGCCAGGCTGGTCTCAAACTCCTGACCTCAAGTGATCCACCTGCCTTGACCTCCCAAAGTGCTGGGATTACAGGCATGAGCCACTGCATCTGGCCAGCCACTGCACCTGGCTGAGACTACTTTTTGAATTTCTTTATATTTTTTTCTTCATCTTCTCCCTCACTTAGCTATTTTCTTTTCTTTTTCTTTCTTTTTTTTTTTTTTTGAGACAGGGACTCAATCTTTCGCCCAGGCTATAGTGAAGTGGTATGATGATGGCTTACTGCAGCCTTGACCTCTTGGGCTTAAGCATTTCTCCCATCTCAGCCTCCTGAGTAGCTGGGACCACCACATCCAGACTTTTTGGAGACAGTCTTGCTCTGTCGCCAGGCTGGAGTGCAGTGGCATGATCTCGGCTCACGGCAACATCTGCCTCCCAGGTTCAAGCGATCCTTCTGCCTCAGCCTCCCCAGTAGCTGGGACTACAGGTGCACGCCACCATGCCCAGCTGATTTTTTTTTTGTATTTTTAGTAGAGATGGGGTTTCATCACATTGGCCAGGATGGTCTCAGTCTCTTGCCCTCATGATCTGCCTGCATTGGCCTCCCAAAATGCTGGGCTTACAGGCGTGAGCCATGGTGCCCGGCCCTAAAATAGTTTTTATAGAGATGGGGTCTCACTATGTTGCCCAGGCTTGTCTAGAACTCCTGGGCTCAAGCAATCTGCCTGCCTTGGCTAGGACTGCAGGGGTGAACTAACATGCCCAAACTGTAGTCCTTCTTTATTTTTAGACCTCTGTCTTTTCCTCCAGACAATACAATTCAACATTTAATACAAAGAAAAAACAAAAATTTACCAACAGTAGATGAAACATAGTATATATAAGAAGAACCAGTCTGAACATCAAATCTTCTACAGTATGCAATCAACAGGCCTTAAAAAAAAAAAACAAAAAAACACACGTTATTTTCTTAAAACAATAAGAGCAATGCAAATTCAACCGTTAACAATAGTAACAGTATATGTTGTATTGAATCTTCATTGTTGCATTATGAGAACATTCAAGTAGCTCAAATTCTGGATAAAGTTTTATATGCTGATTTTTAAAATACTTAATACCATATTTTAAACATTTCCTGAAGCTGCTAGTTTTTAACTATCATTTTTATTAGCTGCTCAATATTCCATGTCATGAAGAAAACTTTTTTCTTTTTGAAACAGAGTCTCGCTCTGTTGCCCAGGCTGGACTGCAGTGGCGTGATCTCAGCTCACTGCAACCTCCGTCTTCCAGGTTCAAGCGAGTCCCCTGCCTCAGCCTCCTGAGTAGCTGGGACTACAGGCGCCCACCACCACACTTGGCTAATTTTTTGTATTTTAGTAGAGACGGGGTTTCATCCTGTTGGCCAGGGTGGTCTTGATCTCCTGACCTTGTGATCCACAGCCTTGGCCTCCCAAAGGGCTGGAATTACAGGCATGAGCCACCAAGCCCAGCCATGAAGAAAACTTCTTAAATTTATCATTAAAAATGTATCGAATAGACAAACGGGTTTACATCAAACTAAAAAGCTTCTGCACAGCCAAAGAAACAGCCAACAAAGTGAAGAAAACACCTATGAAATGGGAGAAAATATTTGCAAACTATATATCTGATAAGGGGTTAATATCTAAAATATATTAATATAAGGAACTCAAACAACTCAATAAGTAAACAACCCAATTAGAAAATGGGCAAAGGATTTGAATAGCTAATTCTCCATAGAAGACACATAAATAGACAACAGGTATATTAAAAATTGCTTAAAATCACTAATCATCAGAAAAATGCAAATTAAAACCACAATGAGATATCACCTTACATATGTTAGAATGGCTATTATCAAAAAGATGAAAAGTAAGCCTCAGGATGGAGCAAAAAGGGAACCCTTGTTCGTTGTTGATGGGAATGTAAATGAGGGTAGCCATTATGGAAACCAGTATGGTGGTTCTTTAGAAAATTAAAACTAGAACTACCATATGGTCTAATAATCCCACTACTGGGTATACATCCAAAGGAACTGAAATCAGTATGTCAAAGAGATATTTGCATTCCCATATTCACTGCAGCATTATTCACACTAGCCAAAAAATGGAAGCAACCTAAGTGTCCGTAACAGATGAATAAAGCAAATGTGGTACATACACAGACTGGAATGCTATTCAGTTGTGTTTTTCCTTTTTTCACTCTGTCACCCAGGCCGGACTGCAGTGGTGCGATCTCAGCTCACTGCAACCTCCGCCTCCTGGGTTCAGGTGATTCTCCTGTCTCAGCCTCTCAAGTAGCTGGGATTATGGGCGTGTGCCAACACACATGGCTAATTTTTGTATTTTTAGTACAGATGGGGTTTCACCACGTTGGCCAGGCTGGTCTTGAACTCCTGACCTCAAGTGATCCACCTGCCTCAGCCTCCCAAAGGGCTGGGATTACAGGCATGAGCCACCACGCTCAGCTCATGCCTTCATTTGTAAACATGCAATTATGCAGAAACAACTCATTTAATATCTATTTCTTGTAAGAAATTTGTTGAACCTTTTCTTCTTCCCAAAGAAGAAATCTCAGCTTGTATTTATTTATAATGTTATAAAAACAGAAAGAATGACATTTAACTACTTCAAAAATCATAAATTAATTTTACTATCTTCATTAGTTATTTGAAGTAATTAGTTTTGGTCTCTACAAAATTAATAAAATAAGTCCCTTGTTGTTTTTGCTGTTTAATCACATTTCCACGTTTTTTAAAAAAATAGTACCTTTTCCCTCCCTAAATTCAAATTTAGCTTTTAGGATTAAGTCATGTATTGTCAGTACCTCTGCTCTTTAGAGAAATGTTTTTGTTTTAGATCTTTGACATTTACTTCAATAACGTAGTATTTATATACTATTTTTACCAGTTCTATGCCAAGTTCTATATAAAAGATCTTGTATAGCCCTTGGTAGGGAAATGGTACAATCAGGTATAAGTTTAATGATATTCAAAGAAGTTACTCAATAGAGTTACTCAATAGAATGTTTTCCTTATTTTATCAATTATGTGACTTGAGATTCACTGAGCTAAGAGAGCTGCTACACTGGACTTTGCCATGTCAACTTGCAAGGCAACACTGCTAGTTTTTCTCTCTCTACCTGGTTTTGCTATATAAATAGAAGGGCTTTTTCAGAAGCACTAGTACTCCTCACCCATGCACCACAGGCAGTTAGGACATAGGGAGACTGTAAGAAAAATGAAGGAGGAAAAACTCAGTTGATAGAGGAATATTATCAATTATTTCTAAACTAAATTATTACTGGGCTTGGATTAAGTTTATTCTACAGACAGTGCAGTGAGGAAAATAAGGCAGAACTACACTGTCAGAGCAGACATGCTAAGAGACAGTGATCAATTCCACTATAAACTGTGTCTTTTTGTATTGTGCAGTCCTACAAGATGGTGTTCTTCTGTTTCTCCTCTTGATCACAGCCTTGCCTAATATTCTTAAATTACTTTTTCTAAAACATAACCATTATCTTAAAATATAAGTAATATAAACTATTTGTTTGGCATTATTATATTCAACTTCTAAAAAGCGTCACAAATATACTTTCCTGAAGAAGGTTAAACTGATCCTAGTTGCTTCCTTAACAAACTTTTTGAGCCATGGGAGTTATTACAGTACTTTAGTTGTTACCAGTTGGGCTTTACCTTCTACCCTCAATAAGCTTTTTTGTTATGACAATCTCAGCTCTAGTGACAGACAGAAATAGTTAATACAGAGCAGGTAACTTTTAACAGATTCTATACACATGACGATTTAAAATCATCAGTATTTTTTTTTACTAAAATTGTTACAATTGCTTACCTGGTACAATAATGTCTCCAAAACCCAATATTGAAACAGGCATGAGGCACACACTCATTACTGAGAAATAGATCAGTTTTGGTACTCTGATGACTACTGGCAACTGTTCAAAAACAAAACAAAATAAAACAAAACAAAACAAAAAAGAGGCCACCAATGAACTTCTTGGCAATCTTTACCCATATCTTTTATTTATTTATTTATTTTTTGGAGACAGAGTCTTGCTCTGTTGCCCAGGTGGAGTGCAGTGGCACGATCTCAGTTCACTGCAACTGCAACTGCAACCTCCGCCTCCTGGGTTCAAGTGATTTTCCTGCCTCAGCCTCCCAAGTAGCTGGGATTACAGGCATGAGCCACCATGCCCGGCTACTTTTTCTGTTTTTAGTAGAGACAGGGTTTCACCATGTTGGCCAGGTTGGTCTCAAACTCCTGACCTCAGGTGATCCACCTGCCTCAGTCTCCTAAAGTGCTGGGATTACAGGCATAAGCCACCGTACCTGGCCACCCATATCTTCTAGAAAGGGAATGATTAACATTAGAATAGTTCTTTTGATAGTTTAAAGGAACATGAAATACTCTGTTTCTATCTATTTCCAAAAGAAATAGATTAGTTTTGAAAAAATGAAGCTCAACACACACATAGGATTAACAGTATTAATCAACTATCCCCACATTTAACCTTTTTTTTTTCTCTTTACCAAGAATAGAACTCAGGCCTTGACACACAGAAAATAGAACAAGCCTTATTTTTTTTTGGCTATCTGGATTTTTTTCCCCCAAAGAAGACTCTTGCCTCAGAGGGTATGATTTAAAGTCCAATGAACATATCTGAAATACAATCCTTACTTTCTCATGGGGAGCTGAGGGTTGACCAGTGGCTTCCACCAAGTTTCCATCATTCTAGGATGAAACCCAAGTCAATAGGTATTTAATAATTTAGAATAACTAAGAAAAGAGCTATATTTTCTGAGAAATAAGTTTTACAATACCTTTTTTTTTTTTTTTTTTTTTTGAGACGGAGTCCCGCTCTGTCGCCCAGGCTGGAGTGCAGTGGCCAAATCTCAGCTCACTGCAAGCTCCGCCTCCCGGGTTCACGCCCGTTCTCCTCCCTCAGCCTCCCGAGTAGCTGGGACTACAGGCACCCGCCACCTCGCCCGGCTAGTTTTTTGTATTTTTTAGTAGAGACGGGGTTTCACCATGTTAGCCAGGATGGTCTCGATCTCCTGACCTCATGATCCGCCCGTCTCGGCCTCCCAAAGTGCTGGGATTACAGGCTTGAGCCACCGCGCCCGGCTACAATACCTTAACATGCACTACGTGACCAATGAATTACACAGGAAAGCAAATTATTAACTGGATACACATACATACACTGGACAGCCATTTCTATTTCATTGCCATCCCTACCTTTTCATTATTTCCAAAAGGTCCAGCTGCAAGTTCAACCATGATACTCTCACCATTCTAAAATTGAGAAGGAAGAGAAAAGAAGTTGTCTAATCATTTAAAGAAAACAATCTGCCACTATTCAAGTGTGATTTAAGCCCCATGGCATATGGCCAGTTACACTGAAAATGGGCTACAGACTGCTGTTTTCCTAAAAGTCTTTGTAGACAGCAAAAACTGAAGTCATCTAAAACAAAGTCTACCTTGTACAGTTGCTCCACTTTATCAGAGCTCAACAATTCTCAGACATTGGCAAATGAATCACGTAAAAATAATTCAAGTGAACCCTCAGTTCTGATCTGTAATGACATATTAATATCTGACATTTGTAATGGGTTATAAATTTTAGGTACAGTACTTTTAGTTACATTATGCCATATACTGTATGTTCTTAGTAGTTTTCAGCAATATCAAAGAAGAAGGTCATATTAAAATCTTTTACACTTAGCTTTGTAAAAAATATTGGTAACTTTATTTGAATAAATATACATCTGACCTTCTGGCTACTCACCACAATAACAAAACAATGAAACCAAATTTGAAAAGACCCAACCCTATAGAACCTGAGAAGCTTCTCTAGCCTAACTCTCATCCAATTTCAGCCCTGCCTGCTTTCTATGATCCAATCAAAACATTAACCTTAGCTAAATTTCCCTCCCTTGTGCCTGGATAAAGTCTTTTTATGTGGGCTGTGTGAGGGGTTCATTTAAAAACTTTTTCCTGATAGCCAAGTCTGTTGTGGAGAGGGAAAGTTAAGATTGCATGAACCACTCATTTTGTTTCGTATTATGATAAATATATCAGCAAAGCAGGTACAGGGAAGATAAACAAACGCTGAATTTCAGGAAAATTTGATTGACTAACTATAATATTTTCCATGTGGGTGGGGTGCACAGGAGAAACCACTTGAGTGTTTTTAAAAGGACCTCATTGATTCCTGAGCTGAGTAGAAAGGAGGATAAAACCCCTAGCTGCAGAAATCTTTCGCTCATGTTAAGCTTTGGGTTACAGAAGGGTTAAGTCAAAGCAGTTTAGGAAAATAAACTAACACTAAGTACACTTCCTTAAAGCAGATTCCTAGGTTGTGATAACATTTCCAGATAAAGAGTTCATTTTGGTTCACTTTCTAATTGTTATGTAAAACATTTAACTGAAGACCATCATTGATATCCTCCCATACATTTAAAGATACCTGAATAACTACTATTTGTAAGACACAATATTGAGCACAGTGGTGGATGGAGAAAAATGAGTAAGACAGGCTCTTATTGCTGTACTTTTATGGCGACCTCCCTTGCCAACTCACTAGAAGGCCACTAACACTTGGGTCAAGAACATGTTTAGAATATGCAATAGTTAACCCTTCAAATTTACAGTGAAAATCAGGAAAATCAGCAACTGATTTTTGAGTTACCTACTAAAGTAAGGTCTGCTGCCTTAATAAAAACAAACAAATCAGACTGAGAATAAGGTATTAAAGTAAATCTATAGCAGTGAACTCCAAAGAGTGAGCACTGAGTTTTTTCCACCATATTAGGTTGCTAGAAATCATGTTCCAGGCCGGGCGCGGTGGCTCAAGCCTGTAATCCCAGCACTTTGGGAGGCCGAGACGGGCGGATCACAAGATCAGGAGATCGAGACCATCCTGGCTAACATGGTGAAACCCCGTCTCTACTAAAAAATACAAAAACTAGCCGGGCGAGGTGGCGGACGCCTGTAGTCCCAGCTACTGGGGAGGCTGAGGCAGGAGAATAGCGTGAACCCGGGAGGCGGAGCTTGCAGTGAGCTGAGATCCGGCCACTGAACTCCAGTCTGGGCGACAAAGCGAGACTCTGTCTCAACAACAACAAAAAAAAAAAAAAAAAAAAAAAAAAGAAATCATGTTCCTAGTCAGTAGAAACTAAGAGAGAGATAGGAAGACGAAAAATTTCTTTTTTTTTTTTTGAGACGGAGTCTCACTCTGTCGCCCAGGCTGGAGTGCAGTGGCATGATCTCAGCTCACTGCAAGCTCCGCCTCCCGGGTTCACACCATTCACCTGCCTCAGCCTCCCAAGTAGCTGTGACTACAGGTATCCACCACCATGCCTGGCAAATTTTTTGTATTTTTGTTTGAGACAGAGTCTCCCTCTGTCACCCAGGCTGGAATGCAGTGGCGTGATCTCGGCTCACTGCAAGCTCCGCCTCCTGAGTTCACACCATTCTCCTGCCTCAGCCTCCCAAGTAGCTGGGACTATAGATGCCTGCCACCACACCCAGCTAATTTTTTTTGTATTTTTTTAGTAGAGATGGGATTTCACCGTATTAGCCAGGATGGTTTCGATCTCCTGACCTCGTGATTCGCCCACCTCAGCTTCCCAAAGTGCTGGGATTACGGGCATGAGCCACTGCGCCCGGCTAACAATTTTATTTTTTGAAACGGAGTCTCACTCTGTTGCCCAGGCTGGAGTGCAGTGGCACAATCTAGGCTCACTATAACCTCCGCCTCCTGGCTTCAAGCGATCCTCCCACCTCAGTCTCCTGAGTAGCTGGGACTACAGGCGTGCACTACCACATCTGGCTAATTATTTTATATATATATATATATATATATTTTTTTTTTTTTTTTTTTTTTGAGACAGAGTCTCCCTCTGTCACCCAGGCTGGAGTGCAGTGGTGCAATCTCAGCTCACTGCAACCTCTGCCTCCTGGATTCAAGTGATTCTCCTGCCTCAGCCCCCCAAGTAGCTGGGATTACAGGCACCCACCACTGTGCCTGGCATTTTTGTATTTTTAGTAGAGACAGGGTTTCACTATGTTGGCTAGGCTGGTCTCAAACTCCTGACCTCAAGTGATCCACCCGCCTTGGCCTCCCAAAGTGCTGGGATTACAGGCGTGAGCCACCTCGCCCTGCCTCTGGTCTCTTAATTATTGCTATTTTTAGTAGAGATACAGGTTCACCATGTTGGCCAGGCTGGTCTCGAACTCCTGACCTCAAGTGATCTGCCTGCGTTGGCCTCCCAAAGTGTTGGGATTATAGGCATTAGCCACCGCACATGGCCAAATTAGTAAGTTTAGTTATAACCCATAATACTAGTTCTATGAATTTTTTTTAGATTACTATTGTTTGGTGAAGTCAATGAATCAAATGGCTCATAATTAAGGGACAGAAAGGTGCTAGTAAACCAAAATGGATCATCCCTGTAAATCCCAGCACTTTGGGAGGCTGAGACAGGAAGATCTCCTGAACCCAAGAGTTTGAGACCAGCCTGGACAATATGGTAAAACCCCATCTCTACAAAAAATACAAAAATTGGCTGGGTGTAATGGCATGTCCCTGTAGTACCAGCTATTTGGGAAGCTGAGGTGGGAGGATCACCTGGGCCTCAGGATGTTAAGGCTGCAGTAACTCGTAATTGAGCCACTGCACTCCAGCTTGGGCGGCAGACCAAGACCCTGTCTCAAAGAAGAGAAAAAAAAAAAGTTTGGATGGTTAGCTGTATTTTGGGGCAGTTAACTATATTTGTTACCTATTATAATTTTAGCTCCCCAATAGGGTCAGTTTATCTTTATGTTATTATAGCAAATATCAGAAGTGTAGATTTTTACAGTGATTTCACAGATGGTAGGTTTAATGAATGGGTAAAGAAGGAATGAGGCCACAAGCTATGGCTCATGCCTGTAATCCCAATACTCTGGGAGGCCAAGGTATGAGGACTCCTGGGCTTGAGTCCAGGAGTTTGAGGCTGCAGTGAACTAGGATTGTGCCATTGCACTTCAGTCTCAAGACTTGGCCTTAAAAAAAAAAAAAAAAAAAAGAAGAAGGAATGAGAAGTAGAGAATATCAAATACTTAAATATGTGAGAGTGACAAAGGATAAATGGATAATATAAAGTTACAAAGCAAGACTCAAAATGGGAGAAAGTTGGGGAATTAAGCAATAATTAATATATTCATGAGACAGGAAAAGGACCAAAGTAGAAAAGCTGGACAAATAATTAAGGACCACCATACTCACCCAACACCTCTCCTCATTTTACTGAAGAGCTAGTGGCAAAGCTGGGAATATGTGACCTAGCAGCTGCAGTTGCTCTGATTCTAACTTCTTGGAAGAAGCCAGTCTGAGAGAATGAACAAATGGACAGAAGCAAAAAGGGAGAGTATGTGGCCCTGGGTCTAATTTCTCTTGACGCCAGCCCCACACTGGCCTGCAAACACAGCCTAGATAAATGGGGCCTTTTTGGTACAGAAGGCTTAGGTTGGGTTCTGTTATGTTGGAACCAAAAGAATTCCACTGATGGGGGTGGAAAGATGAATAGCTAGCAATACTCCCTCATACAACGGGTTAGTAAATGCAAGCAGAAAGGGCTAACTTGCCTATGGTTGCAAGGTTACAGAGTTACATTCTAGGCCTTCCGATTTCCAGTGTGCTGCTCTTTCTTAGTCTCAAACTAGGGCTTCAGAAATGATATTTTATTTTTTTTACTGTCTATGTTGCCTACAGTAAACATTTAGCTCATAAGAAGAATTACTTTAAAAAGGGAAGAAAATTACAGATATTCTCATATTTGTATCAGTCAAGAGACATTTTAAAAATCTAACAAGGCCGGGCGCGGTGGCTCAAGCCTGTAATCCCAGCACTTTGGGAGGCCGAGGCGGGCGGATCACAAGGTCAGGAGATCGAGACCACAGTGAAACCCCGTCTCTACTAAAAATACAAAAAAATTAGCCGGGCGCGGTGGCGGGCGCCTGTAGTCCCAGCTACTCAGGAGGCTGAGGCAGGAGAATGGCGGGAACCCGGGAGGCGGAGCTTGCAGTGAGCCGAGATCGCGCCACTGCACTCCAGCCTGGGCAACAGCGTGAGACTCCGTCTCAAAAAAAAAAAAAAAAAAAAAAAAAAAAAAAAAATCTAACAAAATGGATTAAAGCCTTGAAAGTTAAAAGGCCAATTTCAATGACAATTCTTTTAAGAGAATTAGAATTCACTCAGTGGTAAACATCTGAAAAATTAATAATCTAGGAGCAGATTTAAGATCATCACTTTTTAGCATGTTTCTTCACGCATTTAAAAAATGGTCATACCTTTGTGATGAATGGTGTTATGAAAACAAAAAATACATCATAGAGGAGGAGAAGGCCTAGAAGTATCACACACGACTGTTGAAGAAAGAAACAAAATTAAAGGTCAATCTTCCTAAATAGAAATTAAGGCATTAAATTATTTTTCAAGTCCAAATAAAGATATGAATATACATTTAAATATTATTTTTAAAAAGATATCTTATAGTTAATACTATGTATAGTTTTATTATTCTACATATTAAAACGCTTATCTTCTTTATCTTGTTTTTTAAAAAAATCACCGAACCAAAGAAATGTGCTGGGTTGGGCATGGTGGCTCACGCCTGTAATCCCAGCACTTTGGGAGGCTGAGGCGGGGCAGATCACGAGGTCAAGAGTTCGAGACCAGCCTGGCCAACATGGTGAAACCCCGTCTCTGCTAAGAATACGAAAATTAGGCCGGGCGCGGTGGCTCAAGCCTGTAATCCCAGCACTTTGGGAGGCCAAGACGGGCGGATCACGAGTTCAGGAGATCGAGACCATCCTGGCTAACACGGTGAAACCCCGTCTCTACTAAAATACAAAAAAAATTAGCCGGGCGAGGTGGCGGGCGCCTGTACTCCCAGCTACTCGGGAGGCTGAGGCAGGAGAATGGCGTGAACCCGGGAGGCGGGGCTTGCAGTGAGCTGAGATCCGGCCATTGCACTCCAGCCTGGGCAACAGAGCTAGACGCCGTCTCAAAAAAAAAAAAAAAAAAAAAAAAAAAGAATACGAAAATTAGCCAGGCGTGGTGGCGTGTGCCTATAACCCCAGCTACTCAGGAGGCTGCGGCAGGAGAATCACTTGAACCTGGGAGGCAGAGGTTGCAGTGAGAGCTGAGATCGTGCCACTGCACTCCAGCCTGGGCGACAGAGTGAGACTGTCTTGGGGGGGGGGGGGGGGAAAAAAGAAACAAACAAAAAAAAGAAATGTGCTTCTCTGATATTTAGTCGTGTTAAAGATTTTATGAATTTGGCATATTACATGAATGATTAAAAATATTTTAAGCAGGCTGGGCACAGTGGCTCACGCCTGTAATCCCAGCACTTTGGGAGACCCAGGTGGGCAGATCATTTGAGGTCAGGAGTTCAAAACCAGCCTGGCCAACAGGGTAAAACCCTGTCTCTACTAAAAATATAAAAATTAGCAGGGCTTGGTGGTGGGCGCCTGTAACCCCAGCTACTTGAGAGGCTGAGGCAGGAGAATCGCTTGAGCTCAGGAGGCAGAGGCTGCAGTGAGCCAAGATTGCACCACTGCACTCCAGCCTGGGAGACTGAGCGAGACTCTATCTCAAAAACAAACAAACAAACAAATAAATAAATAAAAATATTTTAGGCAAGGTGCAGTGGCTCATGCCTGTAATCCCAGCACTTTGGGAGGCCAAGTCAGGAGGACTGCTTGCGGACAGCAGTTTGAGAACAGCTTGGGTAGCATAGCAAGACCCCCATCTCTACAAAAACAAACAAACAAAATTTAGCTAAAATAAAGTATACACATGGATAAGAGTGAGGAATAACAGGCACTGGATACTCAGCATGGTGGAAGGGTTAGAAGGGGTGAGGGATAAGAAATTACTTAATGGGGACAATGCACATTAGTCGAGTGATGGTTATACTATAAGCCCACATTTCATCACTACCCAATATATCCATGTAACAAAACTACACTCGAACCCCTTAAATTTATACAAATAAAAGAAACAAAAGAAAAAAAACAACAATAGGGCCGGGCGCGGTGGCTCAAGCCTGTAATCCCAGCACTTTGGGAGGCTGAGACGGGCGGATCACGAGGTCAGGAGATCGAGACCATCCTGGCTAACACGGTGAAACCCCGTCTCTATTAAGAAATACAAAAAACTAGCCGGGCAAGGTGGCGGGCGCCTGTAGTCCCAGCTACTCGGGAGGCTGAGGCAGGAGAATGGCGTAAACCCGGGAGGCGGAGCTTGCAGTGAGCTGAGATCCGGCCACTGCACTCCAGCCTGGGTGACAGAGCGAGACTCCGTCTCAAAAAAAAAAAAAACCAACAACAATAGTTTAGCTAGCAAATCAGTGGTTGACTGGGCCTGGGGATTAGGACTGATTGCAAAGGCCACGGTAGAGCTTTTGGAAGAGATGAGAAATGTTCTACAACTTCACTGGCATAGTGGTTACAAAGTTACACATTCGTAAAATTTCCATAAACAGTACACCAAAAATTGGTGCATTTAATTGTAGGTAAATTATGCCTTAATAAGGTTGTCTTTTAAAAATTCATTTTAACAAGCAAAGTAGTATTGTATACATTACCTTGAAGTTGGGCAACTTCAGTGTTTTAATTAAATTCAGACAGAAAGCAATCCCCAAGATATCCTGTAAAATCCAAGCCCACCTAAAATCAAAAGATATTACTCTATTGCTTTATTAATGTTTAGATGAAGCTTTTCCAAAGACATAGATCACTGAGGTAATATCATTTAATTGCTATGATTTGACTATTCCTTTTTTTTTTTTTTTTTTTGAGACAGAGTCTCACGCTGTCACCCAGGCTGGAGTGCAGTGGTGTGATTCTGGCTCACTGCAACCTTTGCCTCCTGGGTTCAAGCGATTTTCGTGTCTCAGCTTCCCAAGTAGCTGGGACTACAGGCATGCACGCCACCATGCCTGGCTGATTTCTGACTATTCAATTATTAAACAGCAAGCATAACAACAAAACCCCTCATATATTCCATATTTGGTAATTTTACTGTCCCAGTAGAATAATGATTATTATTATACTAAGAAAAAGTTGAAAAGGCTACCTCAGAAGAACATATATCAGACATAAGTGCATTAACACATGTCTCGTTCTAGAAAACAGCTGTTAACAAAAGAATTTCAGTGTTAACACAGATCCAAATAGCTTGAACATAAAGAAAACAAGTTATGCAACTTACTCCATCAGAAATTGACATGAGTAATTATCCATTAATTATCCTACCTGAAGCTGTATAAAGCTGTATGAGCTTTGTTTCCCAAATTTTAGGCCATTAAATCCTTTCAGTCCTCAATAATTTTATTAATAAAACATTAATATAAACTTAAGTATATATTTTCTTCTGGTTATCTTCCTGCAAATGAACAGATATCTGTATATTTTCTTATATCCCCCTCTTTCTTGCATAAAAGACAGCATACTCTATATATTTTTTTGCACTTCACTTTTTTTCACTTAAAGAAATACAAATATCAAATCAAAGTGGATTAAAGACTTACATCTAAGACCTGAAACTGTGAAACTACTTGATGAAAACACTGGGGAAATGCTCCAGGACATTGGTCTTGGCAAAGATTTCTTGAGTAAGACTTCAAAAGCGCAGACCACAAAAACAAAAATGGACAAATGGAATCACATCAAGCTAAAAGGTTTTGCATGGCAAAGGAAAAATCAAGAAAGTGAAGAGACAACCCACAGAATGAAAGAAAATATCTGCAAACTACCCATCTGACAAGCTATTAATAACCAGAATATATAAGGAGCTCAAACAACTCGATAGAAAAAAAACCAAATCATCCAATTAAAAATAGGACAAAATATCTGAATAGACATTTCTCCAAAGACATACAAATGACCAACAGATATATGAAAAAATGCTCAGCATCTCCAATCAGATGAAATCTGACTGCAATTAGAGAAATGTAAATCAAAACTACGAGATATCATCTCACCCCAGAATGCTGGCAAGGATGTGGGAAAAGGGGAAACCTCGTACCCTGTTGGTGCGAATGTAAATTACCACAGCCACTATGAAGAACAGTATGGAAATTCCTCAGAAAACTAAAAACAGAACTACCATATGATCCAGCAATCCCACCACTGGATATACATGCAAAAGAAAGGAACTCAGTATTAAAGAGGTATCTGAACTCTCACATTTATTGTAGCACTATTCACAATAGCCAGGATATGGAATCAACCTGTGTCCATCAATGGATAGAGGAAATATTATACACATATATATACACATATTTATATACATAAAATTATACAAATACACACAATGGAATATTATTCAGCCACAAAAAATAATGAAGTCTTGTCATTTGTAAAGACATGGATGAAAGTGGAAGACATCATGTTAAGTGAAATAAGCCAAGCACAGAAAGACAAATATTGCATGTTCTCACTCATAGTGAGAGCTAAAATTAAGAAAATAAAAAAATTGAACTCATGGAGATAGTAGAATGATGGTTACCAGAGGCTAAAAAAAGGTAGAGAGTTGGGGTGATAAAGTGAAGATAGTTAATGGGTGCAAAAATATAGTTAAATAAAATAAATAAGATTTTGGTAGCACAATTAGGTGATACAGTTAATAACTTCTTGTATATTGTAAAAATAACTAAAAGAGTGAAATTGGAATGTTCCCAATCAAAGAAATGATAAAGGCTTGAGGTGATGGATCCCACAATGACTCTGATGTGATCATTACACATTGTATGCCTGTATCAAAACATCACATGTAGCCCATAAATATATATAGTTTGTGCTCCTTTTTGTACTTTATATATCATAGAGTATATCCTCTCTCTCTCTCTTTTTTTTTTTTTTTTTTGAGACAGAGTTGCACTCTTGTTCCCCAGGCTGGAATGCAATAGCATGATCTCAGCTCACTGCAACCTCTGCCTCTCGGGTTCAAGTGATTCTCTTGTCTCAGCCTCCTGAATAGCTGGGATTACAGGCACACACCACCACACCCGGCTAATTCTCTATTTTTAGTAGAGATGGGGTTTCTCCATGTTGGTCAGGCTAGTCTCGAACTCCTGACCACAAGTGATCTGCCCACCTCGCCCTCCCAAAGTGCTGGGATTACAGGCATGAGCCACCATGCCCGGCAAGTATGTTCTCTTTTGTATCTACTTTCACTTAGCATTACGTTTGAGATTCATTCACGCTTGTGCATGTAGTATAAGGCTTACTTATTGGTGAATAGTATTCCATTGTGTAAATATAACATAATGTATTCACCCATTCAAAGTTTGATGGACATTTTGATTCTTTCTACACTCTCTCTCTCTGTCTCTTTCTCTCTCTCCTGGAACTCCCTGCATATCAATTCATAGAGATCTTCATTGTTTAGAGCTGCATTGCACTCTATTGTGTGGCTATACCAAAACTAAGTGTGTGTGTATATATATATAAAAATATACACACATGCATATATATACGCACACTTATATATATACATACACACATATATTTTTTTGAGATAGAGTTTCACTCTTGTTGCTGGAGTGCAATGGTGTGATCTTGGCTCACTGCAACCTCCGCTCACTGCAACCTCTGCCTCCCGGGTTCAAGCAATTCTCCTGCCTCAGCCTCCCGAGTAGCTGGGATTACAGGTGTGCGCCACCACGCCCGGCTAATTTTTTGTATTTTTAGTAGAGACGGGGTTTCTCCATTTTGGTCAGGCTGGTCTCGAACTCCCAACCTCAGGTGATCCGCCTGCCTTGGCCTCCCAAAGTGCTGGGATTACAGACGTGAAATTAAGTATATTTTTAAAGTCTATTTCAGTGTATGTGTTGAAATAATAATTCATATTTCCTTCTCTATATGAGTTCAAACGCATGAACATAAGATCTGCTTATTTAAGTAGTTCATTACAAGACTGGTGTTCTGGCATAGAAGCAAAAAAGTTCCATAATAATCACAATAAGTATCAGGCCAACATAGGAAACAATTCATCCTTAATCTAAAAGCAAATACATTGAGTATTCATACCTGTCTTCATTTCTAAACACAGCCCAAACAACAGCTACTGCTATGCACAGTCCAGAGAGAAAAATAAGTCTCACTTCCATGCTTTTGCCACGACATGCAATCCTAAAAAACAGGTTGAAATAGTTAACACTGCAGATGAAGTACAAAGTTTACTTGATATAAGCAGTAGCAAATGTTAACCACAGTCATAAGAAGTGACTGAAATACCAATTTTATTTATTTATTTATTATTTATTTATTTTATTTTTTGAGACGGAGTCTTGCTCTGTCGCCCAGGCTGGAGTGCAGTGGCCGGATCTCAGGTCACTGCAAGCTCCGCCTCCCAGGTTTACGCTATTCTCCTGCCTCAGCCTCCCGAGTAGCTGGGACTACAGGCGCCCGCCACCTCGCCCGGCTAGTTTTTTATATTTTTTAGTAGAGACAGGGTTTCACCATGTTCGCCAGGATGGTCTCGATCTCCTGACCTCGTAATCCGCCCGTCTCGGCCTCCCAAAGTGCTGGGATTACAGGCTTGAGCCACCGCGCCCGGCTGAAATACCAATTTTAAAAGTCTTGATTTTACATAAAACAAATGAGACATAATAAAATGTTTATCAGTCCAATATAATTTTCTGTGATGAGGAAAATGTACTATATCTGTGCTGTCCAATATAGTAGCTACTAGTCACATGTGGCTATTGAGCACTTGAAATGTGGCTAATAAGAATGAAAAAACTCAATTTTTAATTTTATTTAATTTTATTTAAATTTAAATTTAAACACCTATAGGTCCAATGTATATCAGACTATATAGGTTTCAAATAATACTCCTATTTTGTATTGTTTTAAATTATAAACACCAACATTATAAAATTTCCTGTAAGAGATACATACGTGCATTGTCCGTATGGTAACTTATGAATTAGTGCAGCAAGACAGTTGTACAGACTCATTGCTGATGCTATGCAGAAAATTGCTATCATAACATAAACTAGAAAAAAACAAAACACTAAATTACATGAGAACAGAAGGAAAGGTGATAAGAAAATATTTATACAAGCAATATTAATTCTTTAGTTTTCTTTATTGAATCATACTTCCAACGAAGTGACTATACGATGACCTGATTTACTTACTAAGCTGAAATTTAGATCGTGAGGTTTTTGTTTTGTTTTGTTTTGTTATCTGAGAGTCTTGCTCTGTCGCCCAGTTGCCCAGGTCGGAATGCAGTGGTGTGATCTCTGCTCTCACTGCAATCTTTGCCTCCTGGGCTCAAGTGTTTCTTGTGCCTCAGCCTCCCGAATAGCTGGGATTACAGGTATGCACCACCATACCCAGCCAATTTTTATAGTTTTAGTAGAGACGGGGTTTTGCCATGTTGGTGAGGCTGGTCTCAAAGTCCTGACCTCAGGTGATGTGCCTGCCTCGGCCTCCCAAAATGCTGGGATTATAGGCGTGAGCCACTGCACCTAGCCGTCTTCTTTTTAAATAGCAATGAATTTAAGGAAATCTCTCACCAAAAACTAAAATATGCTTTCAGGTAAAGTAGAGGGCTCTCTTTTTTCTATCAATGACTACTATAAACTGAGAGTTGATAACATAAATTAATCTGAAGGAGTATTAAATTAATAAAAGCACTTGTTTGATGCCAACATAATACAAATATCATCCTAGTACTCGCTCTCTCAGCAACAGGTTAAAATGAGTGATATTAACAAAATGAGTTCTTTTTTTTTGAGATGGGGTCTCACTGTGTTGCCCAGGCTGGAGTGCAATGGGGCAATCTTGGCTCACAGCAACCTTCACCTCCCAGGGTCAAGCGATTCTCCTGTCTCAGCCCCTTGAGTAGCTGGAACTACAGGCATGCACCACCATGCCCAGCTAATTTTTGTATTTTTAGTAGAGACGGGGTTTCACCATGTTGGCCAGGCTGGTCTTGAACCCCTGACCTCAAGTGATCTGCTTGCTTTGGCCTCCCAAAGTGCTGGGATTACAGGCGAGAGCCACCGCACCTGGCCAGAATGACTTCTTTTTAATTAAAAACTACATGTCATAAGCTGGGTACAGTGGCTCACACCTGTAATCCCAGCACTATAGGAGGCCAAGGCAGGTGGATCTCCTGAGGTCAGGACTTTGAGATCAGCCTGGCCAACATGGTGAAACTCTGTTTCTACTAAAAATACAAAAATTACCTGGGGTAGTGCCAGACGCCTGTAATCCCAGCTACTTGGGAAGCTGAGGCAAGAGAATCACCCCATCTCAAATAAATAAATAAATAAAAATACAAATATTAGCTGGGCATGGTAGGACGCGTCTGTAGTCCTACAACTTGGGAGGCTGAGGCAGGAGAATCGCTTGAATGTGGGAGGCAGAGATTGCAGTGACCCCAGATTGTGCCACTGTAGTCCAGTATGGGTGACAGAGCACGGCAGAGCAAGACTCTGTCTCAAAAAAAAAAAAAAAAAGAAAAAAAAAAAATCATAGGCCTAGTTTTTAAACTGCTGTCACAGGACAAGAGAAACTGAACAAAAATGGAATGAGGTCAGGCGTGGTAACTCACACCTGTAATCCTAGCACTTTGGGAGGCCGAGGCGGGTGGATCACTTGAGGTCAGGAGTTCGAGACCAGCCTGGTCAATACAGTGAAACCCCATCTCTACTAAAAATACAAAAATTGGCCGGGCATGGTGGCACACACCTGTAATCGGGAGACTGAGGCAGGAGAATCGCTTGAACCTGGGAGGCGGAGGTTGCAGTAAGCCGAGATTGCGCCACTGCACTCCAGCCTGGGTAACAGAGCGAGACTCTGCTTCAAAAAAAAAAAAAAAAATGCTGAATGAAACAATCCTAGGCCCTAGTTTTCTAGTCCAGAAATTTACGCTAATGCTATACACATAAGCATAGTAGCCTTTGGTGGTTCTAGTCCAGAAATTTATGCTAATGCTATACACATAAGCATAGTAGCCTTTGGTGGTTCTCACAAGGGCTTTTTGCTAGTTCTTATCAGGTACACTCCTTTTTCCCTAGTCTCCCTTCTCTTTGAGCTGTATACTGTCCAGGGATGGCAAATTTTCATTCTGTTAAGCCATTAATAAGACTGTTCAGGAGATGGCCAAGCCATTATAGTTCCTATTCCCACTGTCTTCAAGGAAAAAAAGGACTAGTCACTCTCTAGACCACAGGAAGTACCTGTGTGTCTTCAGATATAATATGATCCTGTTTATATAAGTAACATAAAATTCAAGCAATGAAACATTTTCATTTGCAAATTGACAAAAGATAAACTACACTTTGGGAGTAAGTAGAGGCAATACATCAGTAATTTGAATAATCTTCTATTTCATGTAACTAAATATAGCCACCAAGAACTCCTTAATCCACTGCTTAGATACTGAGCTATATCATTCTTCATCTACAGAGAGGAAAACTTAGGGACCATGGCAATTATTTCAACTCATCCATGAAGAAGTGTTCTTATCTGAAAACATAACGTACTTTTTTTTTTTTTTTTTTTTTTTGAGACGGAGTCTTGCTCTGTCGCCCAGGCTGGAGTGCAGTGGCCGGATCTCAGCTCACTGCAAGGTCCGCCTCCCGGGTTCACGCCATTCTCCTGCCTCAGCCTCCCAAGTAGCTGGGACTACAGGCGCCCGCCACCTCGCCCGGCTAGTGTTTTGTATTTTTTTTTAGTAGAGACGGGGTTTCACCAGGTTAGCCAGGATGGTCTCAATCTCCTGACCTTGCGATCCGCCCATCTCGGCCTCCCAAAGTGCTGGGATTACAGGCTTGAGCCACCGCGCCCGGCCAGTTTTTTTTTTTTTGAAATGGAGTTTCGCTCTTGTTGCCCAGGCTGGAGTGCAATGGCGCAATGTCGGCTCACCGCAACCTCCGCCTCCCAGGTTCAAGCAAGTCTCCTGCCTCAGCCTCACGAGTAGCTGGGATTATAGGCATGCAACACTACGCCCGGCTAATTTCTGTATTTTTAGAAGCGACAAGGTTTCTCCATGTTGGTCAGGCTGGTCTAAAACTCCCAACCTCAGGTGATTCACCCACCTCGGCCTCCCAAAGTGTTGGGATTACAGGCATGAGCCACTGCTCCTGGCACATAGTGTATTCTTAATCTGAATATTTATATCTCAGAGTAACAGAGACCTAACACTGATAATTAAAAAAATAATAATATTAACCAAATTATTCATATAAGTTTTCCAGGTAGAATGGCTTAAAGGAAAAGATAAATCTAGTATTAGTCAGTGAGACAATTTAAAAAATTATTATTAACCAAATTATTCACATAAGTTTTCCAGGTAGAATGGCTTAAAGGAAAAGATAAATCTAGTAATAGTCAGTGAAAAGAATGCATGTTAACAGTAACAAACATAAAATATGACTTCTTACCCAACCATTTGTAGAAGAAATAAAGTAAGACCATCATAACACAGCAGATGACCACAAATATGACAACTGTAAGAGGACTGAAAGTTAGATAGTCTTCCTTCTTTTTTCTCATTTCTCTATCTTCAGTTGTCACTGCTTTCAAGTTTTCCCTGTACAAACACAAAGGAACTTTAGCAAATCTTAGCCAAGCACAGTTATTTAAAAAATCTCTCTCTAACACCAATTTAAATGTGTTTCTGAAGAAAGCAATGTATTTTTATTTATTAAAATATTTTTATTTTATTATTTTTCTAAGATATCTTGTTATAGCAAGTAAGGTACTTTTTAAAAACTGTACCCTAAAAAGAAATACGTAATCTAGAAAGTAAAAACCTCTTAAATGCTACCCTCCAGAGATGATCTGTTCTCAACCACTAACTTTTGAAACATTTTTTTCTGCAGGCAAAATTGCTGAAAGAGATGACATTTATTATATAAACAAATTAATACTTGTGGATGTTTATATTACCTAATTTGAAAATTATATTGACACAATAAATTTCAAACTAAAACCAAAGCTTCTTACAAACTTACTATTATCAACTTACAGACAGTAAAGTACTTCTAAAAATTAGCTTCTCTTTTTTTTTGAGACAGAGTCTTGCTCTATTGCCAAGGTTGGAGTGCAGTTGGCGCGATCTCTGCTCACTGAAACCTCTGCCTCCCGGGTTCAAGCAAATCTCCTGCCTCAGCCTCCCGAGTAGCGGGGACTACAGGCACATGCTGGTAGGCCAGGCTAATTTTTTGTATTTTAGTAGAGACGGGGTTTAACCGTGTTGCCCTGGCTGGTCTTGAACTCCTGAGCTCAGGCAACCCATCCACCTTGGCCTCCCAAAGTGCTGGGATTACAGGCGTGAGCCACTGCACCTGGCCACTTCTCTTAAATGCAAATGCTAAATTCTCCTCTCAATCAACTTAGCATTTACTATATGCCTAGTCTATGCTCATCAATGTATTATAAAGGACTCAAAAGAAATTCAAGGCATAACTTTGTCCTACCTTTATTTAAGATAACAAAATATTGTCTCAACTCTTGCTAGGCCACAGAGCTAATAACAGAGACAGAAGTCGAAGAGGAAAAGACCTGCAACTGTTGTTTGCTGGGCAATCTCTTGTCAACCTTACTGTCTCCTCCTAGTTATATGCAATCTACGACATATTATTAATACTACTTTTGAATACTTTTCAACAACTTTGTTCTAAACTCTGCTCCTTCCTGTGCAAATCCTGGCCCTGCTCATTATGTCTGGGCTCAACACAAAATTTAGGTTAAAAAAGTTTATTTCTTTTAATATAGTTTTAAAAATTAAATTTAAAAACAAACAAAAAAAAGAGGCAGGGTTTTGCTGTGTTACTCATGCTGGTCACGAATGCTGAGCTCAAGTGATTCAACTGCCTTGGCCTCCCAAAGGGCTGGGATTACAGGCATGAGCCACCAAGCCTGGCCTAAAAGAGTGTATTCCTTTCGAACTGCATATTTCCCAACTGTGTACCAACAAGCCACTTTCTTACTGGAAAACTGTTGACTGAGATGGCTACTGTATTAAGCATCTGTGATTCTAAGTAGATTGCCTGGGAAAAGAGCAGGGAGAGAGTTGATGGAGACACACTAGCACCTCCCCTGAAACTCTAGAGCTGAATGACAGGGTATTAAATAAATTTCTATAAATGTGGTACCTGAGTGTAAAAAGGTGCTAATTATGTTATCTGTCACTGCAGAAATACATTTAAAGAAATTTTTGTCATAGTACACATACAAGCCATAATAAAGATTTATATATTCATAGTCATTGAACTAAAAAGCACAGGCAATTTATTTAAGGAAAGCATACAGTGTACTAGATTTATATCACATTAAAATATTACAATTCTGCCAATTGTGGTGGCTCACACTTGTAATCCCAGCACTTCAGGAGGCTAAGGTGGGCAGATCACTTGAGGTCAGGAGTTGAGACCAGCGTGGCCAACATGATGAAAATCCATCTCCACTAAAAATACAAAAATTAGCCAGGTGTGGTGGCACGCACGTGCCTGTAATCCTAGCTACTTGAGAAGCTGAGGCAGGAGAATCGCTTGAACCTGGGAGGCAGAGGTTGCAGTGAGCAAAAATCGCGTACCACCACACTCCAGCCTGGGTGACAGTGAGACTCCAACTCAAAAAAAAAAAAAAAAAAAAAATTACAATTCATCTTTTTTGGAAAAAAAATTGAATTTTCATATCAGCTTGAGAGCCATATGCAACAGGAACCTAAGCTTTCTTGCATGTCATCTAGAGGTTATAAAGGCTGAGGACCAGTGACCTTAATATAAAAAGATTTTAGGCTGGGCATGGTGGCTCACACCTGTAATCCCAGCACTTTGGGAGGCCGAGGCAGGCAGATCACCTGATTTCAGATGTTCAAGACTGGCCTGGCTAACATAGTGAAACCACATCTCTATTAATAATACAAAAATTAGCTGGGCATGGTGGTGCATGCCTGTAATCCCAGCTACTTGGGAGGCTGAGGCAGGAGAATTGCTTGAACCCAGAAGGCAGAGGTTGCAGTGAGCCAAGATCACGCCATTGCACTCCAACCTAGGTGACAAGAGCAAAACTCTATCACCAAAAAAAAAAAAAAAAAGATTTTAACACTGCTGAAAAGTCTTTCTATAGAACCCAGGCATCTTTCCCCTTTGCTTAAGGTACATCTCTCATTTGGCAGAGTAATTTTGGGTTGTGAGGTCCTGTCCTGGCACATTTTCCCTTCCCTAAGCCTTACTCTCTTTCCATCCAACTATCATTACTTGCTAAATGATGGGCCTTGTGTTTTTAATAATTCTTTGTATGGAACTTTTTCCTTTGTATCACTGATTCATATTCTCTTTCTCCATATGGTCACCACCCCTTTCTCCTCCCACATACACTTATTTCTCTGTATCTTTATTTTGCTCTTAGAATCAGCCCCCTCAATTTTAAAATCCATGATCCTGCAGGTATGGGATATTTCCTCTCCCAGTCTGGTTTCTGAAGGCAACAAATTACTTGTTTCTGCTCCATCATCATGTTTTACAAATAAAAAAGCTGGTATGTATTCTCCTCCAATTTCCAATTTTCTCAAGGAGGAGCTTGTCCTAACGTGTATATAAAAAAGCTTGCCTTGCTAAACTCAAAGTGTGGGTCCATGGGCCAGCTAAATCACTTGGGAGCTTGTTAAAAATGCAGAATCGGGCTGGGCATGGTGGCATACACCTGTAATCCCAGCACTTTGGGAGACTGAGGCAGGCAGATTGCCTGAGCTCAGGAGTTTGAAACCAGCCTGGGCAACACGGTGAAACCCCGTTTCTACTAAAATACAAAAAATTAGTCAGGCGTGCAGGCGTGCACCTGTAATCCCAGCTACTGGGGAAGGTGAAGCAGGAGAATTGCTTGAACCTGGGAGGTGGAGGTTGCAGTGAGCCGGGGTTGCGCCACTGCACTCCAGCCTGGGTGACAGAGCGAGACACCGTCTCAAAAAAAAAAAAAAAAAAAAGAATACAGAATCTGGGCCCCTATCCCAAACCTACTAAATCTGAATTTGTATTTTATTATTCTTATTGTTATCTTTTTGAGAGAGGATTTTGCTCTGCTGCCCAGGCTTGAGTGCAGTGGCATGATAACAGCTCACTGCAGCCTGAAACTCCTGGGCTCAAATGGTCCTCCTACATCAGCCTCCTGAGTAGCTAGGACTATAGGTTCATGTCACCACACCCAACTAATTTTTTTTTTTTTTTTGAGACGGAGTCTCGCTCTGTCACCCAGGCTGGAGTACAGTGGCGCGATCTCCGCTCACTGCAAGCTCCGCCTCCCGGGTTCGCGCCATTCTCCTGCCTCAGCCTCCCGAGTAGCTGGGACTACAGGCGCCGCCACCTCGCCCGGCTAATTTTTTTTGTATTTTAAGTAGAGTCGGGGCTTCACCGTGTTAGCCAGGATGGTCTCGATCTCCTGACCTCGTGATCCGCCCGTCTCAGCCTCCCAAAGTGCTGGGATTACAGGCTTGAGCCACCGCGCCCGGCCTAATTTTTAAATTTTTTTTGTAGAGATGGGTCTCACTATGCTGCCCAGATTGGTCTCAAACTCCTGGGCACAAGAGATCTATCTGCCTTGGCCTCCCAAAGCGCTGGGATTACAAGTGTAAGCCACCACGCCTGGCCTGAATTTATATTTTAATAAGATCTCTAGATAAGTGTATGCACTTTACAGTTTGAGAAGCACTATTCTAGAAAACAAAAAAATTTACATAGTAATGGAAGTACAGGAAGAATCTATAATAAATAGGAAAACATTTTTAATAAATCAGCAGCTTTTGGAAAATTATTTCTAAAGTTTCCCTAAGTAATACACAAAATGATTTTAGAGATATGGAGATCTTACATACTATGCTTTATAAAGATTAATAATTGCCAGGCGCAGGGGCTCACACCTGTAATCCCAGCACTTTGGGAGGCCGAGGCAGGCGGATCACCTGAGGTCAGGAGTTCGAGACCAACCTGGCCAACATGGCGAAACCCCATCTCTACTAAAAAAATACAAAAAATTAGCGGGATGTGGGGGTTCACACCTACAATCCCAGCTACTTGGGAGGCTAAGGCAGGAGAATTGCTTGATCCTGGGAGGTGGAGGTTGCAATGAGTCAAGATCGCACCATTGCACTGTAGCCTGGGTGACAGAGTGAGGCTCCATCTCAAAAAGAAAAGATTAAAGATTAATAAAGAAGGAAAAAAACAAGCTTACTCATATGAAAGATGTGACTGATATATCTTGAAACATGCTTTCCAAATACGTAAAATGTTTAAAGCTCAATGCTCCAGGAACCTACACTTGTTAAACTCTAACATTTCCCTCTTGATGCAAGTCAATCAAATTTTAGTATTTAAGAAATTACAAATAACTTTAGCTTCATTTAGTTACAGATAAGATCTTTTTTTTTTTTTTTTGAGACGGAGTCTCGCCCAGGCTGGAGTGCAGTGGCGCAATCCCGGCTCACTGCAAGGGTTCATGCCATTCTCCTGCCTCAGCCTCCTGAGTAGCTGGGACTACAGGCACCCGCCACAGCGCCCAGCTAATTTTTTTTTTTTTTTTTTTTTTTTTTTTTTGAGACGGAGTCTTGCTCTGTAGCCCAGGCTGGAGTGCAGTGGCCGGATCTCAGCTCACTGCAAGCTCCGCCTCCCGGGTTTACGCCATTCTCCTGCCTCAGCCTCCGGAGTAGCTGGGACTACAGGCGCCCGCCACCTCGCCCGGCTAGTTTTTTTTTGTATTTTTAGTAGAGATGGGGTTTCACGGTGTTAGCCAGGATGGTCTCGATCTCCTGACCTCGTGATCCGCCCGTCTCGGCCTCCCAAAGTTACAGGCTTGAGCCACCGCGCCCGGCCTAATTTTTTTTATTTTTAGTAGAGACGGGGTTTCACCGTGGTCTCGATCTCCTGACCCTGTGCTCCACCTGCCTCGGCCTCCCAAAGTGCTGGGATTACAGGCGTGAGCCACCATGCCTGGCCCAGATAAGACCTTTTAAATGGAAGCTATAGATCAATTCACAAGGCAAATATATTTTGCCCTTCATACATGAAATAATATGCTCTGGGCACATTTTTTTCATTGAGAGTTATGAATATATATTGACTCTTCTATGTATATTGCTCATTTTAATTTAGAGCCAAAAGTACAAAACTGTAGGGAGACCGAGTTAAGGTTACTACTAAATAGGAAAATCCAAATTTTGTGTATATTTGAAATTTCTGTATTTAAATGAAAATATGGACATGCTTTAAAGTTTTAGTTGATCTTCATGCTATAGATTTTTCCTCTCACTGTATAATTTTGGCCATTTGAGTCTTTTTGTTTAAAGTGGCAGAAAGTTGAAATCTTTGGGTATTCAGGAAATCAAGACTACAGATGCTTTGGGTCCCCACAAATAGTACATTGCATCATTGTTCACTTTAGCAGCAGATGTGCTGGCTATGGGGGCAGTAGGGTTAGAAGTTTGTAGCAGGTAATTTTAAGGATAATTAATTATAAATCATTTCCCCTAATCTGCATAAATTAATTAGAACTGATTTTAATAAAATTTATAAAGTATACAGCAAACATTTAAAGCTGTTGTTGGAGAAAAGGGAAGCATAAACAGATTCAGTTGGATTGCATTTTACTTTTTGGTGTATGAGTTTATGGCAAACAATGCAGTTTGCGGCTTTTTCATTTCTTTCAATAAAAATATTTAGAAAGTATAATTTTTATTTTTTATTTTTTTGTAGAGACGGGTTTTGTTTTGTTTTGAGATGGAGTTTCGCTTTGTCACCCAGGCTGGAGTGCAATGGGATAATCTTGGCTCACTGCAACCTTCACCTCCTGGGTTCAAGTGATTCTCCTGCTTTAGGTTCCTGAGTAGCTGGGACTACAGGTGCATGCCACCACACCTGGTTAATTTTTGTATTTTTAGTAGAGATGGGGTTTCGCCATGTGGGCCAGGCTGATCTCGAACTCCTGACCTCACGTGATCCGCCCGCGTCGGCCTCCGAAAGAGCTAGGATTACAGGTGTGAGCCACTGCACCCGGCCAAGATGGGGTTTCACCATGTTGCCCAGGCTGGTCTTGAACTCCTGGGCTCAAGTGAACTGCCCACCTCGACCTCCCGAAAATGAGTCACTGCAGCTGGCCTTTTTTTTTTTTTTGAGTAGGCTCTCACTCAAAAAAAAGCTTGGAGTGCAGTGGCACAATCACAGCTCCCTGTAACCTGAAACTGCTGGGCTCCAGCAATCCTCTCACCTCCACCTCCTGAGTAGCTGGGGCTAGAGGCGTGTGCCACTACACCAGGCTAATTTTTTTATTTTTAGAAGAGATGAGGTCTTGCTATGTTTCCAAGGCTAGAAAATACAATTTTTAGGCTGAGCCTGGTGGCTCACACCAGTAATCCCAGCACTTTGGGAGGCTGAGGTGGGCAGATCACCTGAGGTCAGGAGTTCAAGACCTGCCTGGCCAACATGGTGAAAACTCATCATAAACTAGCCAGGCATGGTGGCAGGCACCTGTAATCCCAGCAACTAAAGAGGGTGAGGCAGGGGAAGCACTTGAATCTGGGAGGCAGAGGTTGCAGTGAGCTGAGATCATGCCACTGCACTCCAGCCTACGTAACAGAACAACAGAACAAGACTCCATCTCTAAAAGATATATATATAAATATACAATTTTTAATGTGAGAAATCCTATACTTGAGAGATGTCTCAATTTATCAGTGGCTTTATAAAGCAAAATTAAAAACAAACATGGAGGCCGGGCACGGTGGTTCATGCTTGTAATCCTAGCACTTTTGGAGGCCAAGGCGGGCAGATCATGAGGTCAAGAGATCAAGACCATCTTGGCCAACATGGTGAAATGCCATCTCTACTAAAAATACAAAAATTAGCCGGGCATGGTGGTGTGGCCTGTAGTCCCAGCTACTCGGGAGGCTGAGGCAGGAGAATCACTTGAACCCTGGAGGTGGAGTTTTCAGTGAGCCAAGATAGCACCACTGTACTCCAGCCTGGCAACAGAGCAAGACTTTGTATCAAAAAAAAAAAAGGAAAATGTAACAACATTTGTGTTTGTTTTGTCTGACTAGCTTGCTGCTAATTATGTTCTCTAAATGTATAAAAGTTCTCTGATATTTTACTGTTACCTTACAGTTTGCTAAATAGCCATTGCTTTTGAGAATTGAATAGTGTGGTGTATAGCGGTTATTTAACCGTGTCTACATTTTTCAAAGTTTTATATTATTTTTTGTTTGTTTGTTTGTTCGTTTTTGAGACGTAGTCTTACTCTTGTCACCTAGGCTGGAATGCAATGGCGCAATCTCGGCTCATTGCAACCTCCACCTCCTGGGTTCAAACGATTCTCCTGCCTCAGCCTCCCAAGTAGCTGGATTATAGGCACGCACCACTGCACCCAGGTAATTTTTGTATTTTTTGTAGAGACAGGGTTTCACCATGTTGGCCAGGCTTGTCTCAAACTCCTGACCTCAGGTGATCTGCCCTCCTCGGCCTCCCAAAGTGCTGGGATGACAGGCGTGAGCCACCGCGCCTGGCCTATTTATGTATTATAAAAAGTGACAGTGGGGGGAGTGGGGAGAGATAGCATTAGCAGATATACCTAATGTAAATGATGAGTTAATGGGTGTAGCACACCAACATGGCACATGTATACATATGTGACAAACCTGCATGTTGTGCACATGTACCCTAGAACTTAAAGTACAATTAAAGCAAGAAAGAAAGAAAAAGGAAATTAAATAGAATTTGCTTAAAAAAAAAAAAAAGTGACAGTAGTACCATTTTAGTTGGCCTGAATGTTTTCAAGCCTTGAAATAAATCTTGACTAAGTGAAGAAAAAAGGTGGACATTACTAACATCCTTAGAATTCCTAAAGCATAAAACAGAATGATGAGGCCACACTGTAATGACTCAGCCCAGGAGGAGCTGAGAAACTCCCTACTTTCTCTTGCTTATTTTCTTCCAATGTAAATCAATAGGCATATTAGGATATCTCCCATGACCCTTCCTGGGAGACAGAATTAAACATTTTAACTTAAAAGAGTCTCTGATGTGATGTCAGTGTTCCTCTGACAGTGGAAGAGTTAGAGAAATCTGTGACTCTTTTCTCTCTGGTGAAAACATGAATGATCTACATGAGGACAAACCTGCAGACTGGGCTTACTAGCATCACATTCTGAGGGCAGATACAATTTTTATGTTGTTATATAATTAAAATGATTGCAGAAATTTTTAACCCTTGATTACAAAAATGCTTAAGTTAATTAAACTTACAATTCAACTAGTCCACTCCAGTATCCACCTAATGCCACAGTGAACACAGCAATTACAAAAATAACCACCATAGTATAATCAAAGTCAGGCCACGATGGAGAATACATTTTCACAGTAATGTTATTTCCCAGAATCTGAAAGGCAAAATAACAGTTAAACACAGGAATAACTTTTTTCTCTACTATAGTCATAACAGCAATAGTCTACATTTCACTCTGCAACGGACATTATACATCAGACAGTCAAGAAGGCTAGAATTATTGTCTGATGACATGATATATTCTCTAGTCAAAAGTATGATGATATGTTTTGGTTTATAAAATCTCTAAAGTGCAGTGTTCTACACAGTCATATTTTGTTCAGGAATTTAAAGTTAAGATAAATGACATGACAAGAGACTTTTAAAGAACTGAAAACAAACATCCTTTCTAAAGTTTAGGCTTTGAGACACTTTGTGCCAAATGAGAGATGAGTATTTTCCAAAGAAAAACTTGATAGCTTCTTGTTGGCAAATGGAGCAAATATAGCACTCAAAATTAAACATCAGTGATTAAAAATAAAGAGATATAGTATTTATAAACTTTATCTAATATGTAATTGCTAATTTACCTGGTTTGCATCTTTAAAGTCTTTGTGGCTTATAAATGCAATCAGTATTTTCACATCAGGAAATTCAGATCTGTTACCTGAGGGAGGAAACTAAAAGAAAAAAAAATTATGAAAACTTATTTACTACTAATATATTATAGAATAAAATACTATTCCACTAAATATCAATATTACAGCTTTCTTTATAAGACAAAAATGTCAGGTATTCTTTCTTAATATTCTGTAAGTTCTCAAAATTGAATCCTTTTAACATGAACTTAAACTGATAAATGCTACAATATATAGAGCATTTATGATATATATTATGTATGTGTAATACATATATACCTATATATGAATATATATACCTATATCTGAATATATATATGAATATATATATATATTTGTTTCTAACAAAGTCTTATCTGCTCTAGGAATAGAAAAACTGAAAAACTTTCCAAGTAAATGCCTATGAGATCTTGATTATTTATTTACAAAGAATCTTGCCATCAGATTATTCAAAACTCAGCCTCTAAACCACACACAAAGACGTTAATTCCATTTTTGTGAAATTTCACATCATGAACTCAAAATAAGTTATGATCGTTTTTATAACTTACTAGGACACTGTTATTGACAACTAACATTGCTTCAGCACCTCCTTTCTGTGCAATTCTGGCTTTTTCCAAAAAATGGCAGCTTCCCCATGGAACCACAACTGCTTTGCTCTTTATGCCAACAGAAGGAACATCAGAAAGGTTGCATAGTGGTGTGGAAGTCAGATTCATCAAACTAACGGAAGTCTGAAAATAAGAAATGTCTTCTTAACATGATAAAAATCATATTTCATCCTAAATGCATTCAGTTATAAATACTGCATTCAGTTATCAATATTGGTTTAAGACAATATCGTTTGAATTAGAAATATTTAGGCTTAGAATTAAGTATTTTAAAATTCCCTATTTTCCTAGAGAGAAAAATACTTGAGAAAAATCAATAAAATTATTATTTATTAACAACTATACATTACAATGGTTTCACACAATAAAACATAATTATCACTCATTTTCACTTCTTCAATATTTTTTCTTTTTTCTTTTTAAATAGAGACAGGGTGTCACTATGCTGACCAGATTAGTCTTGACCACTTGGTCTCAAACAATCCTCCCATCTTGACATCCCAAAGTGCTAAGATTACAGGTATTAGCCATTGTACCCAGCCATCTTCACTTTTTTTTTTTTTTTTTTAAAGAGACAAAGTATTGCTCTGTCGCCCAGGCTGGAGTGCAGTGGCACAATCTCAGCTCACTGCAAGCTCCGCCTTCTGGGTTCACACCATTCTCCTGCCTCAGCCTCCTGAGTAGCTGGGACTACAGGCACCCCCAACCACACCCAGCTAATTTTTGTATTTTTAGTAGAGACGGGATTTCACCGTGTTAGCCAGGATGGTCTCAATCTCCTGATCTCACGATCCGCCCACCTCGGCCTCCTAAATTGCTGGGATTACAGGCATGAGCCACCACACCCAGCCTCCTTCTTCACTATTTTTATGTTTATGAATAGTAACTGTGATTTACTTACTGCATTTTCTAGGGTACTTGGAAGAGTTGTCCAATAAGGGTTATAAAGCATGCAGTAGTCCTTGGTTGTGCCATTTCCAGACGCATGCAAGATTGCTTCCTGAGCAGCTGTCTAGAAGACAAACAGTAACTTTCAAACTGGCAATGATATGGCTTGCCAACAACTAAGGATTTTAATAAAGCTATTTATATGCAGGGTTGATCACATTTCCTTGAGAGGGACGGTATTCCATGAATTTGTTTCTTCTTGTTTGAGGAAATAAAAAGGAGGGTTAGGAATATTAAAACCATACACAATTGCCCAGCACAGTTTCTTTAAGGAAGATACGCCACTTTCTGAAGGGAGTAACAATTACGACTCTTTTTTTTTTTTTTTTTTTTTTTTTTTTGAGACGGAGTCTCGCTGTGTCACCCAGGCTGGAGTGCAGTGGCCCGATCTCGGCTCACTGTAAGCTCCGCCTCCCGGGTTTACGCCATTCTCCTGCCTCAGCCTCCGAGTAGCTGGGACTACAGGCGCCCGCCACCACGCCCGGCTAGTTTTTTGTATTTTTAGTAGAGACGGGGTTTCACCATGTTAGCCAGGATGGTCTCGATCTCCTGACTTCGTGATCCACCCGCCTCGGCCTCCCAAAGTACTGGGATTACAGGCTTGAGCCACCGCGCCCGGCCTAACAATTACGACTCTTGTTATAAGGGCCGTACTCCAGGAAGAATTCTTGCTATGATGTAATTTCAATACTCCCTTCACAGCTGGAAACTTTCCAATCTCCTATGAATTATTACTTCATTGTTTATATATATATATATGTATATATATATATATATATTTTTTTTTTTTTTTTTTTTTTGAGACAGAGTCTTGCTCTGTCACCCAGACTGGAGTGCAGTAGCACAATTTTGGCTCACTGCAACCTCCACCTCCCACGTTCAAGCGATTCTCCTGCCTCAGCCTCCCAAGTAGCTGGTACTATAGGGGCGTGTCACCATGCCCAACTAATTTTTATATTTTTGGTAGAGACAGGGTTTCACCATGTTCGTCAGGCTGGTCTCGAACTCCTGACCTCCCAAAGTGCTGGGATTATAGGCATGAACCACCGCACCCGGCCATTGTTTATATTCTATAAAATGACATGTACTCAAAATCCATCCATCTGTCTTACCTTCCACATTCTACTAGGAACCAGGGTACAAAGGAAAAAAGTACATTATCATTTCTAAGTGCTATCTTTGGAAGAGAACCAGCTGGGACTTGAAGTAAATTATTCTTGCTCATGTTTTCAAAATTCTGCAACTGCCTATTCAAAAAGACCAATCCAGAATTTAAAGTACAGAAAAAGAAAAGCTTTGTCTCATTTCCCACTACCTGGAAAGAAAAGCCAAGAGGTAAGACGTGATTGGAAAGAGTAACTATAGTACATGGGAGGAGAGGAGAATATAAAATGAAGAAATACCCAAAAATATTTAGAATATACATCACAATAGATTTAGAGTTCACATCACAATTTCCTTAAAACTTGGCTCAATACAAATCCTTCTCTCCTCCTCTGAGCAAATCTTTTTCTAAAGCCATAAGGAAGGAAAAAGAAGGAATGCTTGGCAAATGCTAATGATGTACTAAGCTTCCGCCACTAAAGCACATTATTAGATTGAATCACATGACATTGCTGATATTTCACCATTTTTAATCTACAAAACTGGTAGTTTCATATAAGTCAACGTAAATTTCTAATGAGTATAGAAATATTCTAATCCCATGCTCTGTTACCTAAAATGTCCCTTGAACGTTTTGGATTAGAGGGTTTATGGCATACTTGGGGCTTCATAGCTTATGGATCTAAGCAAGTATAGAGAATTCATAAAGCATGCCATCAAATTACATCGAATTAGGTAAGGAAATAAGATGTGAAAAAGAGAAATGTAGTTTTCATTCAGCTATATACTTGATGGCTATGAATGGATTCTGACAGCAGAGCTGAACTAGTGTTACATTCTTACAACAAACTACATGCTAGGTTACTTTCATACGTTTTTTCTGATTCAGTGTCACTGTTTTACAAAGAAGGGCTCTGAGACTCAGACAAGTCACTAACATAACCTACCTAAGGTCATATAGTAAAATAATTTACAATTTTTTTTTTTTTTTTTTTTGAGACCAAGTCTCGCTCTGTCACCCAGGCTGGAGTGCAGTGGCGCGATCTCGGCTCACTGCAAGCTCCGCCTCCCAGGTTGACGTCATTCTCCTGCGTCGGCCTCCCGAGTAGCTGGGACTACAGGCACCTGCCACCACACTCGGCTAATTTTTTGTATTTTTTTAGTAGAGACCGGGAATAATTTACAATTCTAACTAAAGAAGGTAATCCTGCAGATAAACATGAAGGTTGCTTAAACATTTTTGGAAAGAATGCTTCATAAGTGAATTCGGTACTTCTTACTGCATCCAACAAAATAATACATTAACATCATGATTTCCTGCGCTAGTGATGCTTACTTTGACGATCTGGTTAAGGTGGTAACTGTAGGATTTCTCTAGTGTAAAGACATGTTTTTCCCTTTATGTTTGATGAGTAAGTAATCTATGGCACCATGTGAACAGCCCAACAGCTTCTCACCAGGATATTCGCCTCCATGATGATCCTTGCCTAAATTTAATTTCCCATATCATACTGGGGATTACAAAATGGTGAATTTTTAAAATATTGTCATTCCTTCTACCCTTAATGGCTAGTATCTTTTTTTTTTTTTTTTTTTTTGAGACGGAGTTTCACTCTTGTTGCCCAGGCTGGAGTGCAATGGCATTATCTCAGCTCACTGCAACCTCCACCTCCCAGGTTCAAGCGATTCTCCTGCTTCAGCCTCCAGAGTAGCTGGGATAACAGGTGCCTGCCACCACACCCAGCTAATTTTTTGTATTCTTAGTAGACACGGGGTTTCGCCATGCTGGCCAGGCTGGTCTCAAACTCCTGACCTCAGGTGATGCAACCACCTCAGCCTCCCAAAGTGCTGGGATAACAGGCGTGAGCCACTACACCCAGCCATATCCTTCTTTTTAAAAGAGCTTTACTTTCTCCCCTACCATCTTTTAGTATCAGTAGAGATGCACTAATTTTTAAAAAATTTCAGTGTGGTATAATTACAATGGTTTGTTTGATATTCAAATTGTTCCAAATTTGGTCATTCAGAGCCTCTTCTAGCTGGCTCTTTGTATCCTTTATACAAGACTCAGGCCTGTAATCCTAGCACTTTGGGAGGCTGAGGCGGGTGGATCACCTGAGGTCAGGAGTGCAAGACCAGCCTGGCTGATATGGCAAAACCCTGTCTCTACTAAAAATACAAAAATTAGGCTGGGTGCAGTGGCTCATGCTTGTCATCCCATAATTTCAGGAGGCTGAGGCGGGTGGATCACCTGAGGTCAGGAGTTTGAGACCATCCTGATCAACATGGTGAAACGCTGTCTGTACTAAAAATACAAAAATTAGCTGGGTGTGGTAGTGGGTACCTGTAATCCTAGCTACTCAGGAGGCTGGGGCAGGAAAATCGCTTGAACCTGGGAGGTGGAGGTTGCAGTGAGCCGAGATCATGCCACAGCACTCCAGTCTGGGCGACACAGCGAGACTCCATCTGAAAACAAAAACACATAAAAACAAAAAAACAAACAACAAGACTCCATTTGTCTTTGAGGACTTCTTGTTTTTTTTTTTTTTGACACAAGGTATCCTAGGCTGACCTTGTCCTTTATCTGCTATACATCTGGATCCAGCCATTCCATTAAGCTCCTGGTGGAGAGGAAATGTACCCAGATCAGGATCTGGGTCTTAACTGTGCATGCTGCTGCTCAAGTGGTATAACCTTTTAATAAATAATGAGCAGCATCTATCAAAAGTTGTAATACATAGAATCCTCTGATTCATATCTACCGATATAGTATGTAAAAGCACAAAGATAAATGTATAAGGATATTAACTGCAATATTGTACGTAATAGCAAAAAAACCCAACTTCCACCAATAAGACAACTGTTACATTATGATATGCACAGTACACAGCTACTCAAAACACAGCTAGATCTATTTCTAGAAACAGAAGATGTCCATAGTGAGAAAAGCAAGTTTTAGTGTGATATTTAGAGTATAATCCTATTTTTATATAATGACCCCTCAAGAAGCCCCTACAATGTATCTGTACATTTATAGGAGCTTGAGGAAAAATGTGGAGAGATACATAAAGAGGTTATTAAAAGAAAAGAACATGCAGCAAATTTTGTGAAGGAGACAGCATGCCCAAACAAGTTAAGCCTTTCCATTACATTTTAAATATCTTAGTAAAGTTTCTCACAGATATTGCATAGCTTGGAAAATTCAGTTTACTACAATAGATATTATGGTACAAAGGTTAAGAGCATGAGTTTTGAAATGATAGTACAAGGATACAACGCTAGTTTCATCATTTACTGGTTATGTTACAAGTTATTTAATCTATCTTAAGTTTCAATATCCTCAGCTTTACGATAACAATAAACACTCAGACCTCACAGTTATAATAGAGATTAAGTTAGATGATGCAATTGTTTATACATATTAATCTCTTAATAAATATATCTAGCACCTTGCCAAGTACTTATGCAATGTAATCGAAATACTAAAGGTTAATGGTTGGAAGATTAGTGGTTACCTGGGTCCTGGTGAGATGTGGAGATAAGGGGTACAGCTAAAGGATATGAAGGATATGGAGGTTCTTTCTTTTTTTTTTTTTTTTTGAGACAGAGTCTCACTCTGAAGCCCAGGCTGGAGTGCAATGGCATGATCTCAGCTTAGGGCAATCTCCACCTCCTGGATTCAAGTGATTCTCCTGCCTCAGCCTCCTAAGTAGCTGGGATTACAGGCACCCACCACCACGCCTGGCTAATTTTTGTATTTTTAGTAGAGACGGGGTTTCAACATGCTGGCCAGGTTGGTCTCAAACTCCTGACCTCAGACGATCCGCCCATCTTGGCCTCCCAAAGAGCTGGGATTACAGGCATGAGCCACCGTGCCCGGACTTCTTTCTTTCTTAAAAGACTTTATTTTAGAGCAGTTTTAGGTTCACAGCGAAAGAGAGCAGAGAATACAGAGTTTCCATATAGCTTCTTATCCTACACACGTGTAGCCTCTCCCACTATCAACACCCCACAGCAGAGTGGTTGTTACAGCTGATGAACCTCCGTTGACACATCGTTATCATCCAAAGCCCAAAGTTTACATTAGGGTTCATTCTTGGTGTTGTACATCCTGTGGGTTTTGATAAGTGTACAACAACACATATCCATCATTACAGCATTGTACTACATAGTTTCACTGCCCTAAAATTCCTCAGTGCTCTACCTATTTTCTTTTTCTGATGATGAAAATGTTAGGCCGGGCGCGGTGGCTCACGCCTGTAATCCCAGCACTTTGGGAGGACGAGGCGGGCGGACCACAAGGTCAGGAGATCGAGACCATCCTGGCTAACACGGTGAAACCCCATCTCTACTAAAAATACAAAAAATTGAGCCAGGAGAATGGCGTGAACCCGGGAGGTGGAGTTTGCAGTGAGCCGACATCGTGCCACTGCACTCCAGCCTGGGCGATAGAGCGAGACCCCATCTCAAAAAAAAAAAAAAAGAAAATGTTATAAAATTGGCTGTGGTGATAGTTGCACGTATCTGTGAATATACTAAATATTATTGACTTATACATTTTAAATAGGTGAATTGTTTGGTATGCAAATTATACATCAATAAAGCTGTTGAAAAAATAACACAAAACAAGATAGTCTTACTGGGGAGATTAAAAGCAAACTTGAAACAGATAATCATGAGCAGGACATAATTAAAGACAAAGACTTCCTAGCAAAAACATAAATAGTTCTTAAGGTATTAAAAACGCAAATTGGCCAGGTGTGATGGCTCATGCCTGTAATCCCAGCACTTTGGGAGGCTGAGGCGGGCGGATCAACTGAGGTTGGGTGTTCAAGACAAGCCTGACCAACACGGAGACACCCCGTCTCTACTAAAAATACAAAATTAGCCAGGCATGGTGGCCCATGCCTGTAATCCCAGTTACTTGGGAAGCTGAGGCAGAAGAATCACTTGAACCCGGGGGCCACTGATCTAGCCGAGATCGAGCCATTGCACTCCAGCCTGAGCAACAAGAGTGAAACTACATCTCAAAAAACAGAAATGAAAACAAAACAAAAACAACAACAAAACACAAATTTGGGGCCGGGCATGGTGGCTCACACCTGTAATTCCAGCACTTTGGGAGGCCTAGGCAGGAGGATCACGAGATAAGGAGATCGAAACCATCGTGGCTAAGAAGGTGAAACTCCATCTCTACTAAAAATAAACAAATTAGCCGAGCATGGTGGCACATGCCTGTAATCCCAGCTACTCAAGAGGCTGAGGCAGGAGAATCGCTTGAACCTGGGAGGTGGAGGTTGCAGTGAGCTGAGGTCGCACCACTGCATTCCAGCCTGGGCAACAAAACAAGACTCTGTCTCAAAAAAACAAAACAAACAAACAAACAAAAAAACAAATTTGGAAGGGCATGGTGGCTCACGCCTGCAATCCCAGCACTTTGGGAGGCCAATGCCAGAGGGCCACTTGAGGCCAGGAGTTCGAGACCAGTCTGGGCAATATGGAGAGATCTCGTTTCTACAAAAAAATTAAAAATTAGCTTGGCGTAGGGCTGTGTACCTATAGTCCCAGCTACTCCAGAGGCTGAAAGGATTCCTTGAGCCTTGGAGGTTGAGGCTGCAGGACCCATGACCATGCCACTGCACTCCAGCCTAGGGCCTAGGTGATAGGAGACCCTGTTTCAAAAAAAAAAAAAAAGAAAAAAAGAAAAGAGCAAATTATTGGGCCTCATTCTAGACCTACTGAATCAGAAGTTTTGGCCAATTTATGTTTTAACAAGCTCTTCTGGAGATTCTGATATCAGTTAAAGTTTGAGAACCACTGCTATAGGAGCAGTACTTATAGGAGACAAGATCTCGCCATGGTACTCAGGCTGGTCTCAAACTCCTGGCCTCAAGTGATCCTCCCACCTCAGTCTCTCAAAGTGCTGGGATTACAGGGTATGAGCCACCATGCTTGCCCTGATATTCTGCATTTCTAATAAGCTCCTAGGTGATGCTGATGCTGCTGGTCAATGGACCACACCTTGAGTAACAAGGCTATAAAAGAACAGAACAGTGGAAACCCCAGTGCTGTGTCAATTAAGTTGGGAAGCATACAGAAAATGGGCTTGAAAGTCAGGGTCTGGGCCGGGTGCGGTGGCTCACGCCTGTACTTTGGGAGGCTGAGGCAGGCGGATCACGAGGTCAGGAGATAGAGACCATCCTGGCTAACATGGTGAAACCCCGTCACTACTAAAACTACAAAAAAATTAGCCAGGCGTGGTGGCGGGCGCCTGTAGTCCTACTTACTCGGGAGGCTGAGGCAGGAGAATGGTGTGAACCCGGGAGGCAGAGCTTGCAGTGAGCCGAGATCGCGCCACTGCACTCCAGCCTGACAGAGTGAGACTCTGTCTCAAATAAGAAAAAAAAAAGAAAATCAGAGTCTGTTTGAACATTACAAGTGCCAAATTAGGTGATCCACTCATGCTAGTATTTGATCATTTGACAAAGACCCTTCCTTTTCACCTTCCGAGTTAGATACATGCTCCACAATGTCTGAATTTTCCTTTGTAATCAACTGTGGTCTGGTCTTCTGTGACTTTATTAAAGCCTCAAAAAAACTTCTTTTAGTAAAAAGTTTAATATCAAGAGCTAAAAGAGGCTGGGCATGGTGGCTCACACCTGGAATCCCAGCACACTGGGAAGCTGAGGTGGGAGGATCACTTGAGGCCAGGAGTTTGAGACAAGTCTGGGCAACATAACCAGACCCCACATCAATTGAAAAACATCATTTAAGAGGTAGAAGGGATTTAGAAATAATGTAATCTAGTCTCTTCATCTTATATATGAAACAGATCCAAAATGATCAAAAGGATGAGGTCAGTCAGTCTCAGGACTAGAACTGAGCTCTCTAAAACCGAGATCAGCAGTCTTTCAACTCTGCTCTCACTTCAAGTCCCTTCACACAGCTAGATCCCCAAGCACCTCATTCTCAGTGCCCAACCATCACACTCCAGTTTTCATAATGATCACATATTTCTCTGCATTAGCGGTTAACTCCTTCCCTTCTACAATACTGCCATGGGTTTCCTACCACTTCTCAAATTCCTCTAATAACCAATCAGTTCCTCTCACATCCTAAATCCTTTCCCTATACTCTTCTAAATACCCCCAATTCTAGGACTCTGGAGCTCATGGAACTCCTTTGCCTATGACAACTACTCCTTACTGCTCACCCCAAATCTTCCTTTTACAGGCCAGTTCCTTCAGACTGGTCCTGGAATTGAGTGTCCTCCAGGGCCACCCAATGAATGTCACGACAGCACCTTTATATTCAGTATCTTATTTGATCCTTACACACAAAGGAAGAAAGTCTACTAGCCCATACTATTACGTTCTGCTTCCTTTTTCTCTGACTTTATGCGGTGCCTGTTATGGTATTCTAGGATCTCATGAACAATTTTAATTTACTTTGTCCAGATCAACTGACTTCAATCATATTCTACCATTTTCTTTTCAAATTAAAGAATTTTAATGTTTCCAGCCTGGCCAACATGGTGAAACTCCGTCTCTACTAAAAATACAAAAATTAGCCAGACATGGTGGCGGGCGCCTATAATTCCAGCTACTCGGGAAGCTGAGGCCTGAGAATTGCTTGAACCCAGGCTGTGGAGGTTGCAGTGAGCCGAGATTGAGCCACTGCACCCCAGCCTGGGCGACAGAGTGAAACTCTGTCTCAATTAAAAAAAAAAAAAAAAAAAAAAAAAGGCCAGGCACAGTGGCTCACAACTGTAATCCCAGCACTTTGGGAGGCCGAGACGGGCGGATCACGAGGTCAGGAGATCAAGACCATCCTGGCTAACACAGTGAAACTCTGTCTCTACTAAAAATACAAAAAATTAGCTGGGTGTAGTGGCAGATGCCTGTAGTCCTAGCTACACAGCAGGCTGAGACAGGAGAATGGCATAAACCCAGGAGGCAGAACTTGCAGTGAGCCGAGATTGTGCCACTGTACTCCAGCCTGGGCGACAGAGCAAGACTCCATCTCAAAAAAAAAAAAAAAAAGAATTTTAATGTTTAAATCCATCTTAATGTTGCCTATTCCTTTGATCATTTTTCTACTAAATAGCTTTTGGTATGACAAGTGTCAAAAGATTTTGAAAATCTAAAAAAGGACAACTCTAGCTGGTGCGGTGGCTCACACCTATAATCCCAGCACTTTGGGAGGCCGAGGTGGGGGGAGATCACCTGAGGTTGGGAGTTCGAGACCAGCCTGACCAATATGGTGAAACCCCTCTCTACTAAAAATACAAAAATTAGCTGGGGGTGGTGGTGTGTGCCTGTAGTCCCAGCTACTCAGGAGGCTGAGGCAGAAGAATCACTTGAACCCGGGAGGCAGAGGTTGCAGTGAGCCAAGATCACACCACTGCACTCCAGCCAGGGTGAAAGTGTGAGGAAACTCCGTCAAAAAACAAAAAACAAACAAACAAAATCCAGCAGTTATTTGCACCTATTCCTGGCATGATTATGCATGTCTAACAAATTTTCAGGTGCTCTGATGTTGGTCGAGTACATGGTTATAGACTTTATTATGAATAGTAGTGAAACTCACTAGTCTTCCAGACAGTACAGGGGTCCTCTTAGGAGTTTTCTCAAGAGATTATAGTCACAATGCATCTGCAGTCTGATGGCACAGACATCTGTGTTTGGGCGAGCAGTTCTCCCATTCCTCTCATGAGTTTATTCAAAATTCTTCAGTAGCTGCATCACTGGGTTCCAGTTTCAACACTCCCCTACACAGTCTGTAAGTTAAACCTGGTTCATGTTATTTGTGTTGTTTTCCATTAGATACACTTGTCTTCAATTTAAAGGGACAATATGTGAATGTGACTATAACTCTCTCTCTCCAATTAACCCCTTTGTAATCTTTCTTTATAAAAGGTACAAATTGGCCAGGTGCAGAGGCTCACGCTTGTAATCCCAGCTCTTTGAGAGGCTGAGGCAGGCAGATCACCTGAGGTCGGGAGTTTGAGACCAGCTTCACCAACATGGAGAAACCCCATCTCTACTAAAAATACAAAATTAGCCAGGCGTGGTGGCGCATGCCTGTAATCCTAGCTACCTGGGAGGCTGAGGCAGGAGAGTTGCTTGAACCCAGGAGGCAGAGGTTGCAGTGAGCTGAGATCGTGCCATTGCACTCCAGCTTGGGCAACAAGAGTGAAACTCCATCTCATAAATAAATAAAAAGTACAAATTAAACTATGCATGCTTCTATTTTTAGATACCAAACGGTAGAGGGCTTGGGGGACAAATGTTGTTAATAAACAATTTACTTAGAATGAGGACTAGCAATTTTTAAATATCTATATTCATAAACTGGAATATATAAAGTTACAATGTAATCACTGGTAAATTCGAAGGAGCAACAGCCACCTGCCCTTACATCATAGCAATGTAAGAGATATCCCTTTCTTTACAAATACCTTTCTCTTTCACACAGGTGTCAGTTTTAAGTCAACAGCAACACAATAAAAGAATTGAAAGGAGCCCCTGCAGGAAAGGTGGAGTTGGGATTGTCTGAAGGACACATGTTCCAAAGTCAGGCCTAAAAAACTTTCTGATCATTCACTCTTTCCTCCCTAATAACTTATATAATCAAGACAACACACATTGTTTCTATTCCTACCTCCAGTATTCAAGGTTTATGAAAATGATGCCCTGAAAGTGACTACAATTAGATTTACAGAGATTATGAGTAATTATTTAAATAGTGATGAAGCGGGAGCTAGGACATCAAATAGGGATTTACAGGGAATCAAGTTGTCTGTGGGCCATGGGAAAAGCAGGAACAGGATCATTCCTTCCATCTGGACAATCTGGCAACATAGCAGGGTGTGGGGAGAAGACAAGGCAGCTATTCATTCTTCATTCATTCATTCATTCAATACTCTGCAATCTATGAGATGTTAGGGGAGACAGCAGAGAATGAGTTAGGTAGGGTTCCTGCTCATGGGGCTTATACTCCACTTGTTACCTAGATCCAGCCTTCTTTCTGGTTTTCTCTAAATAATCTTCCTACTTAATATCTCAACCTTTATGGAATTTATGATTTTTTTTTGAGACGGAGTCTCGCTCTGTTGTCAGGCTAGAGTGCAGTGGCGAGTGATCTCGGCTCACTGCAACCTCCACCTCCCGAGTTCAAGTGATTCTCCTGCCTCAGCCTCCCAAGTAGCTGGGACCACAGGCATGCGCCATCATGCCCAGCTAATTTTTGTCTGTTTTTCATTTTTTATTTTTTTGAGACAGAGTCTCACTGTGTCGCCCAGGCTGGAGTGCAGTGGCAAGATCTCAGCTCACTGCAAGCTCCGCCTCCCAGGTTCACACCATTCTCCTGCCTCAGCCTCCAGAGTAGCTGGGGCTACAGCAGGCACCCACCACCACGTCTGGCCAACTTTTTTGTATTTTTAGTAGAGACGAGGTTTCACCGTGTTAGCCAGGATGGTCTTGATCTCCTGACCTTGTGATCTGCCTGCCTTGGCCTCCCAAAGTGCTGGGATTACAGGCGTGAGCCACTGCGCAGCCAAAATGTATGATTCACATTAGAATTCACAAACTCAAATGCCTACAAGGCCAGGCAAGTAATATAAATGCTTAAGTCAGAACCGATTTAAGACCATAGGGCATGGTAAAGTTGGGCAAACTCTGACCTAAAAACAATCAACTTAAAAAAAAATTTTACTATCTTGAGGGAAGGACCTACACTTGGAGACTTTATGGTTTGGATTTTCATAAACAGACCAAATTTCAGGTGATTTTAAACAACTGATCAAATATATAATAAGCATATCTATCTATCTATTGACAGGATCTCACTCTGTCACCCAGGCTACAGAACAGTGGCATGGTCACAGCTCACTGCTGCCTTCAACTCCTGGGTGACTCACCTCACCCTCCTGAGTAGCTGAGACTACAGGCACAAGCCACTGCACCCAGCTAATTTATAAAGTCTTTTAAAAGATGGGGTCTTACTACTATACTGCCCAGCCTGGTCTCAAACTTCTGGCCTCAAGCAATCCTCCTGCCTCAGTCTCCCGAAGTGCTGGTATTACAGGCATGAGCCACCGTGCCTGGCCAACTTTTCCTATTTTTAAGCCTTTTCTTATAAATAAAGCTCACAAATTTATCTTAGTCTTATGCCCTATTTTTGATTCAGAAAAAAATTATTAGCTGGGTACAGTGGCTCATACCTGTAGTTCTAGCACTTTGAGAGGCTGAGATAGGAGGACTGTTTGAGCCCTGGAATTTGAGACTAGCCTGGGCAACATAACAAGATTCTGTCTCTATTAAAACCTATATAACAGGCCGGGTGCAGCGGCTCCTGTAATGCCGGTGCTTTGGGAGGCCGAGGCGGGCAGATAACGAGGACAGGAGATCGAGACCATCCTGGCTAACATGGTGAAACCCCATCTCTACTAAAATTACAAAAAATTAGCCAGGCGTGGTGGCAGGCGCCTGTAGTCCCAGCTACTCAGGAGGCTGAGGCAGGAGAATGGCGTGAACCCGGGAGGTGGAGCTTGCAGTGAGCCGAGATCACGCCACTGCATTCCAGCCTGGGCGACACAGCGAGACTCCGTATTACTATATATATAACATGTTATAATATTATATAATATTTATATATATGTTATATATATATTATATAACATGTTATATTAATATAAATATGTTATATGTATACATACATATATGTATATATATTTATATTAATATAACATGTTTATGTTCTATATATTATATATAATATAAATATATATAACATTTATATTAATAAGAAAAAAATTACTGCATAATTTAGTGGGAAAATACCAAAAGACCTTGGTTCTAGTCCTATTTTTCATTACTTTCTATATGATCTAGGATAAGTCATAATTTTCCTGAACCTTCTCAGGATTTTTTTGAGTTTCAAAGGAGATTATAGGTGTTGTATTTTGGAAAGAGACATATAGCCATCAGTGACTTAGAAAGGAGCCAATGAGATGTAGAAATCACAGACAGCTCAGAGGCAAGGTAAAACAAAAATTTTGAAGAACCTGAAAGTTAAAAGGAGGAATGTGATAAACCTAGCACATCTTAGTCAGCTCAGGCTCCCTAACAAAGTACCACACACTGGGTGGTTTAAACAACAGAAATTTATTTTCTCACAGTTCTGGATCAAGGTGCCAGTTGGGCCAGTTTCTAGTGAAGGCTCTCTTCCTGGCTTATAGATAGCTACCTTCTCACTGTGTCCTCACATGGCAAAGAAACAGAGAAAGTTCTCTGATGCCTTTTATTTCCCCCTCCAAGACAGTCTTGCTCTGTCGCCCAGGCTGGAGTGCAGCGGCGCGATCTCGGCTCACTGCAACCTCTGCCTCCTGGGTTCCAGTGATTCTCCTGCCTCAGCCTCCCACGAAGCTGGGGTTACAGGCACCCGCCACCACGCCCGGCTAATTTTTGTATTTTTCATAGAGACGGGGTTTCACCATGTTGGCCAGGCTGGTTTCGAACTCCTGACCTCATGATCCTCCTGCCTCGGCCTCCTAAAGTGCTGGGATTACAAGCATAAGCCACCACACCCGGCCTGATATCTTTTCTTAAAATGGCACTAATCCTATCATGAGGGTCCCGTCTTCATGACCTCATCTAAACCTAATGATATTCTGAAGGACCCATCTCCAAATATCAATACATTGGGGGTTATGGCTTCACCATATGAATTTGGTGTGGGGCTGTCGGGGGTGTGAGGACACAATTCATTCCACAGCACAGCAACTCAGCAGATTTCTTACTGCCTGGGTAGCAGAACATACCTACTTTCCCCTGGAGGTTGAGAGAAGAGAGCAGAAGAGAAAGAACTGAAGATTCTTTGAGTTAGTGTAGTATACAAAAGGAATGCAAATTTTCAGCAACAGATTTTTCTGCTGGGGATCCTGATTATCATTTCATTGTATCAAGTTCAAGAAGTAGCTATATGTTACTTCAACTTCTTTGAAGAAAAAAAAAAAATCAACAAAACTATTTTTTTCTTTTTGTGTGTGTGTTTTTTTAGAGACATGGTCTTCTGTCACCCAGGTTGGAGTACAGTGGCGTGATCACAGCTCACTGCAACCTCAAACTCCTGGGCTTAAGTGATCCTCCTACCTCAGCCTCCCAAGTAGCTGGGACTAGAGACACAAGCCACCACGCTCAGCTAATTTTTAAATTTTCTGTAGAGGTAGGGTCTTGCTATGTTGACCAGGCTGGTCTCAAACTCCTAGCCTCAAGCAATTCTCCAAAACAGAACTTTTATAAAGACACTATGAGGAAGACTCAGGATTCTTCAGAGAACTCTGAAGCACTTTAAAAAGACAGAGCTGCCGGGCACGTTGGCTCGCACCTGTACCCCCGCACTTTGAGAGGACGAGGCAAGCAGATCACCTGAGGCCGGGAGTTCGAGAGTAGCCTGACTGAAGTGGAGAAACCCCATCTCTACTAAAAATACAAAATCAGCTGGGCGTGGTGGTGCATGCCTGTAATCCCAGCCACTTGGGAGGCTGAGGCAGGAGAATTGCTTGTACCCAGGAAGCAGAGGTTGTAGTGAGCTGGGATCACGCCACTGCACTCCAGCCTGGGCAACAAGAGTGAAACTCCATCTCAAAAAATAATAATAATAATTAAAAATAAATAAAAAGAGCCAGGGCCAAGAGCAGTGGCTCACGCCTGTAATCCTAGCACTTTGGGAGGCCGAGGTGGGTGGATTGCCTGAGCTCAGGAGTTTGAGACTAGCCTGGGCAACACAGTGAAACCCTGTCTCTTCTAAAACACAAAAAATTAGCCGGGCATGGCGACGTGCACCTGTAATCCTACTCAGGAGGCTGAAGCAGGAGAATTGCTAGAACCCAGGAAGCAGAGGTTGCAGTGAGCCGCGATAGGGCCACTGCATTCCAGCCTAGGCTACAGAGCAAGACTCCATCTTAAGTAAGTATATAAATAAGTAAATAAATAAATAAAATAATACAGAGCCAGCACAAACATCATCCATTGTCTTTGAAACAGAATCCCATGACTGGGTCCACACTGCAAAATAAAGTTCTGACCACTGGGGCCCAGGGTGGGGGTTGAACTGGGGAAAGAGAGGTGTAAACTGTAATTATGGCAGCCAGGCACGGTGGCTCATGCCTGTAATCCTAGTACTTTGGGAGGCCAAGGCAGGAAGATCACCTGAGGTCAGGAGTTCAAGACCAGCATGGGCAACATGGCAAAACCCCATCTCTACTACAATTACAAAACTTAGCCAGGCGTGGTGGCAGGCACCTGTAATCCCAGGTACTTGGGAGGTTGAGGCAGGAGAATCCCTTGAACCCGGGAGGTGGAGGTTGCAGTGAGCTGAGATCGCACCATTGTACTCCAACCTGGGCGACAGAGCAAGACTCCCTCTCAAAACAAACAAACAAACAAAAAACCCCCAAAAATAAAATGTACTTATGGCAAGGTCAAGACACAGCTAACTACCTGCTAGGTACTCATTTTATTTCTAGACCTAATGGATTTAAAAAATATTAAAACAGCCAGACGTGCTGTAGCTTTAGTTCAAAATACACAGTGAGGTCACTCTGATGTGAAGATGACAAGATGAGGAGGGTAGGCTAAATGATCTTTCAGGGCCTTTCCAATACTAAATCCTCTGCCTCTTCTAGATGGATGTGCCAGTGGTTTCTGAAGACTATGTGCTGCTTCTATTAGAGATGAGGATGTTGGCCCTGTTATTACATGACTAAGGGGAAGTAGTGCCAGTTTCCAGAGCCCAGAGAGGAGACATGAAATGATTGAGCTGGCATCACTAATCAAATGAACTCAGAAAGACGACCTAGAGCTGTAAAATTAGGGAAGAGGAATAAACAAAGAGCTTCAGACAGAGTTGGAGGAAAGGAACTAGGTATCCAGAAAGGAGAAAGGAGAAAGGAGAGCTCCAGCTGAGGAAAAGGAAACCAGATATACCCAAGTTCTCAGAACAGGAAAGGAATGAGAAAGACCATCCCAGCAAATTAAAGGAAGGAGGAACCAAGAAGAAAACAAATCCATAAAGAAATCAACAAGAAATAGAAAAATCAGCGATACTAGCTGGTATCGAAAAAAGATCCTTACAATTTAAACAGATATTATCAGTTTATTCAGTCATCAGGACATTATATACCATATAATAAGATGCACACCAAATATTTGCAGAGTAGAAAAATGTTACTTAATCTTCACAACAACCCAAGAACTGAGGAGTATAGAACCCAAGATTACCATGGTGACGTACAACAAAGTACATAGGTGCAATATAAAAGGCCTAAACTCCAGAACGTGGGAGACAGCCTAGATACAATTCAGAACAGGGATCATCTTTAGATTTGTGAAGGCTATGAAATCATATGACAAGTCTACTTAAGTAGAGTTTTCTGGTGAGAGGGCTCAGGGCTTTTAATAAGAATTTCAATGTGAGTTTATGAGGAACTGATGTATCACTAAGCTATTAATTTATGTTGAGAAAGGATTAATACGAATGTGATATATATTCATTCTTAAAATCAACTCAAGAGATTCAAATGAAAATGAGGGCCGGGGGAGGGGGGGGGCTCAAGCCTGTAATCCCAGCACTTTGGGAGGCCGAGACGGGTGGATCACAAGGTCAGGAAATCGAGACCATCCTGGCTAACACGGTGAAACCCCGTCTCTACTAAAAATACAAAAAACTAGCCGGCCGAGGTGGTGGGCGCCTGTAGTCCCAGCTGCTCGGGAGGCTGAGGCAGGAGAATGGCGTGAACCCGGGAGGCAGAGCTTGCAGTGAGCTGAGATCCGGCCACTGCACTCCAGCCTGGGCGACAGAGCGAGACTCCGTCTCAAAAAAAAAAAAAAAGAAAGAAAGAAAATGAGTGCAAAAACACTTTGAAAAGTTTTATATCTAGGTTATAGTTTTGCATACATCTATATACTATCTGAATATCTTTTGGATATAAGTATTATCTGATTACACAGTAAACACCTTAAAGACTCCGACTAACACTGCTACTTTGTTGCTCTTTTTATATCGAGCTCCCCTCCCCCAGCAATTTTTAGATACATTCTCTCAGGTTCCTGATGTTGCCTGTCAAAGTTATGAATACACCAAAAGGTACTTACTTTTTGGCTTAGATTTTAGTTTTTCAATAACTATTAAAGACACTTTTGTATTCACTGTATTCACTAATACTAACCCCTTAAACTTGAGAGTCAGCAAAACAGTCTTTCAAAGAAATCGCACGTTCTAATAGAACGAAACAGGCTTACGCGACACCAATTCTGTAATAAACAACATGCATAAGTTTCCAACCTGAAACTCCCTAAGTAAAAGTTACTAGAAACAAAAACTGAAACACCGGGTTCCTGACACCCCACTCCCACACCGAAGCTCGAATTACTTGAGGCTGAATTTTAAAACACTATTACTTTCTCTGTAACTATGAAAACAAATCTATGAACACATATTTGTTATTTATATTTAACCGACGCTCCCCACCCATCCCTTTAAATTAGGCAGAAAACTGAAAACCACTAAAAGACACATTTTGGTGTCTTCTTTTAAAAGTTATTTTAAATTGCTGCTATTACAAAACAACCCCTCACCCCGCTCCAAAAAAAACAAAAACAAAAACAAACAAAAAAAAAACCTCATAACAGAATCAAATGAGTCCTAAGGCGAAGCAGGAACTACAGTGGGGGAAGGAAATTTTATAAAAACATCCGTGTTAGTGCAATTAAAGTGCTAATACCTGGAGCCTTGTATATATATTTTTTCTTCCCAAGGGTAAGAACCCTGGCGCCTTGTATATGTATTTTTTCTTCCCAAGGGCAAGAAGCGGTAAGAAAGGCTTAGACAATAAAACCTAGAGGTCAATTTTACACATGCTGGGACAGTGAGCAACTATTGAGAAGCACCAAAGTCAATGTAACCTAAGGGGCTCCTCTGATCTTTTTGGAGTAGCTATTTCGCCGGACTTACATGGGGGGGAACTGAGTCGGGGGCGGGAAAGTTGAGGGAAAGAGGGTGGAAGAGAGGAGGCTGGAAGGAAAAAGATGAGTAATGGGAAGGGGGGGGAAGAGGAGCGGGAGAGCAGGCCGCGGAGGCGCGGGCAGAGGGAAGGCCGGGCGGGGAGCAGGGGAAAGGAGCCCCGACCCCGCCCAGCCCCTGGGAGGCCTGCGCGCCCTCCCGCCCCCTTACCAGCGGGAGCAGGAAGCCCCAGAGTAGGGCGGCTCCGGCAGGGAACAGCTGCCGCTGCGGCCCCATCGGACTGGTGGGCGCCGGGTGAGGCGGCACGGCGCGGCGCAGCTCACTCGGCGGGGTAGCTCACTCGGGGTCCCGCCGCTGCGCTGCCTCCGTGGCCGGACCGGACCAGACAGGGCGGGCGGCCGGGCAACGATGGGACTGCCGTTGCTCCTGGGGCCGCCACGACAGCGCCGACTTCCTCTTCCGGCCCCGCCCGTAAGATGCGGAAACCCCCGCGCCGGGCTCGGAGAGTCCCCGCGCTCTCCTGGTGTCCAGGCGTCCTGGCGCTGCGAGGCCACCGGCTGCGGGTCTGAGCCTGTCGCTTTCCGGCTGCCCGACTTTAACTCACGCCGAAGCCTGGCGGGACAACGGATTTCTCAAGGCCTCCTTCTCAAGGCTCGAAAGTGTCTGAGCGTCTGCTCGGTTTCCCAGTAACTACCCGAGTGTTGCATGCAGCCAGAAATCTAAGGGTCACCCTAATTCATCTGCCTGTCATTTGTTCCTGACCACTGTAACTCACCACATAACCCAGAGCCATCCACTTTCTCCAGAACTGCTGCCACCACCCTATCCAGGCCACCAACGTCTCTCTCCTCCAAACGGGTCTCAGTTTCCCCTCCGCACAGTCCAGTAGCCAGATAGCAGTTTCGGAGTCATCTTTCAAAGCACAAAAATCAGATCATCTCACTCTCTATCACACTTGGAATAAAGTAAAAACTTGGCCGGGTGTGATGGCTCACACCTGTAATCCCAGCACTTTGGATGGCAGAGGTGGGCGGATCACAAGGTCAAGAGATCTAGACCATCCTGGCCAACATGGTGAAACCAAGTCTCTACTAAAAATACAAAAAATTAGCGGGCATAGTGGCACGCACCTGTAGTCCCAGCTACTCGGAAGGCTGAGGCAGTAGAATCGCTTGAACCCGGTAGGCGGAGGTTGCAGTGAGCCGAGATTGTGCCACTGCACTCCAACCTGGGTGACAGAGCGAGACTCCCTCCAAAAAATAAAAAATAAAATAAAAAATAAAAACTCTACTCTGGCCTACAAAGTTAAATCTGGCCCCTGCCTTCCTGTCTCCCCACCTTCACTACTTTCCCACACTTTAAGGCACACGGACCTTTGGCCCTCCCGACCTTTGCTCTGGTGGCCCTCCCGGACTTTGCTCTGGTAGTCCTCCCTGCTGGAGTGCTTTTCTCTCCAAAGCTCAGAATACCTACCTTGTTGACATTCACTTACCAGCTTCAATGTCACTTCCCAAGACAGGACTTCCTGACATACCCAATCTAAAGTACCTGTCCAGTCATGTTATGTTATGTTATGTTGTGTTATGTTATGTTATGTTATGTTATGTTATGTTATGTTATGTTATGTTGTTATATTATTTGAGACAGAGTTTCACTCTTCTTGCCCAGGCTGGAGTGCAATGGCGCAATCTTGGCTCACTGCAACCTCTGCCTCCTGGGTTCAAGCGATTCTCCTACCTCAACCTCCCCAGTAACTGGGATGACAGGTGCGTGCTACCACACCCGGCTAATTTTGTATTTTTAGTAGAGACGGAGTTTCACCGTGTTAGTCAGGCTGGTCTCAAAGTCCTGACCTCAGATGATCCACCCACCTTGGCCTCCCAAAGTGCTGGGATTACAGGCGTGAGCCACTATACCCAGCCTGTCCAGTCACTTTCATATTATGGTTTATTTTAATTCTCCGCACAGCAGTTTTCATTCTACATATAACTTTGTTTATGCCACCTCCCACTTCATAGCAAGGAGTGTTTTTGCTTTGTTGACTGCTATACCCCTTTACATCTATAGTATTTGGCATATAGTAGGTCCTCACATATTTGTTGGATGAATATTTAATATCAAATGCTGAATAGGACAGTGTGCCTACAACCCCACAGCTCATAGTTTAACGAGGGACACAGATGTGTGAGCAAACACAGGTTAGGGTGAGTAGTGACGCTTGTTTGCACAAGATATTATGGAAGTATCAAAAGGAGGTATAAAAGGGGTGCCAGGAAAAATACCAGCCTGAGCTGAGTCTAGGTGAGTTAATTTTAGCCAGGCAAAGAGTAGAAGAAGGGGGGCACTTCCAGGAAGAGTGAGCCATTAGTGTCAAAGCCAAAGGTGGCATTGAAGGAACTGCAAAACTTGGGCTTGGCTGAAGTTGTGAGTGGTGAAAGATGACATGTGAAAAGAAGTCACAGGCCAAATCACAAATACATTGGGACTGTTCGTGACTTTGGGCTTTGTCCTGCCAGGGGTAGAGAACAAATGAATAATAAATAGGGCAATGACATACACTTTCTGTTTTAGAAAGCTCTCTGTGGTGGCTGGCAGGGCAGCAGACGTGTTGAAACAGGTCAAGAAGTGGAAGCCAGGAGACCTCTTAGACATCTGTAGTAACAAAATCCAGGGACAGTGAGGGCTTGAACTGTGGCAGAAGAAATAGGGAGGAGGAGACGGATCTAAAAGATTTCTAGCACAATTTGGTAACTTAGAAGACATGGAGATGAAGGGAGAGGTGTGATTCCCAGGGACTTGCCCTGGGCTATTTATTGAGTTGGGTGCCAAAGGAGAAGTAGGTGGGGGTTGATGGGATAAATGGAGTCGGGGGGAATACTTTTGGATGTGGGTTTGAAATGCTTTTAGGATATCCAAGTGCAAATATCTGCTCTTGATGGCTACGTGGGTTGGTCTGAAGCTTAGGGGCACAGTGAGGTTAGAGCTGCCTCATCTGCAGCCTATCAATTCTGGACTCTTTTCAAACTTTCTAGTTGCCCACAGCAAGCCAGGTTCCCCCTCTCCTTTATTTTTGTTTTGAGATGGAGTTTCACCCTGTTGCCCAGGCTGGAGTGCAATGGCATGATCTCATCTCACTGCAACCCCCTCCTCCCGGGTTCAAGCCATTCTCCTGCCTCAGCCTCTCAAGTAGCTGGGAATACAGGTGCCCACCACTACACCCGGCTAATTTTTGTATTTTTAGTAGAAACGGGGTTTCATCATGTTCGCCAGACTGGTCTTGAATTTCTGACCTCAGGTGATCTGCCTGCCTTGGCCTCCCAAAGTACTGGAATTACAGGCGTGAGCCACCGTGCCCCGGCCTAGGTTCCCCTTTTATAGAATAGCTGTGATGGACTGGATGACTTCATCTCTAAATATTCCCTTCTGCCTCTCGTGGCCCTTTGCCTAGTGAATCTCTAAATCGGCTCCTGGGCTATCGGAAGAGTTCTAGTTTTTGTTTGTTTTTATTTTTTGAGACAGGGTCTCACTCTGTGCTCCAGGCTGTAGTGCAGTGGCACAATCTCGGCTCACTGCAGCCTCAACCTCCCAGCTCAGGTGATTCTCCCACCTTAACCTCCTGGGTAGCTGAGACTACAGGCATGCACCACTGTGACTGGCTAATTTTGGTATTTTTTTGTAGAGATGAGGTCTCACTGTGTTGCCAGCTGGTCTTGAACTCCTGAGCTCAGGTGATCTGACTGCCTCCCAAAGTACTGGAACTTGTGAAAGGAAAATAAATCTTGGGACCCCAAAATCACTAAGCCAAAGGGAAAAATCAAGTAGGGAACTGCTTAGTGGAAACCTGCCTCCTATTCTATTCCTTAAAAGTGGATGGATCTGGGTTGTGTGGTGACTCAGGATTGTTAAAGCTTCCCAGATGATTTTTTTTTTTTTTTTTTTTTTTTGAGATGGAGTCTCCCTTTGAGGCCCAGGCTGGAGTGCAGTGGTGCAATCTTGGCTCACTGCAAGCTCAGCCTCCTGAGTAGCTGGGACTACAGGTGTCCACCACCACGCCCAGCTAATTTTTTTGTATTTTTAGTAGAGAAGAGGGTGTCACCGTGTTAAGCAGGATGGTCTCGAACTCCTGACCTTGTGATCCGCCCGCCTTGGCCTCCCAAAGTGCTGGGATTACAGGCGTGAGCCACCGCGCCTGGCCCAGATGATTCTAATATGCAGCTAAGGTTAAGAAATGTTGGCTTAGGCCGGAAGCGGTGGCTCAAGCCTGTAATCCCAGCACTTTGGGAGGCCGAGACGGGCGGATCACGAGGTCAGAAGATCGAGACCATCCTGGCTAACACGGTGAAACCCCGTCTCTACTAAAAAATACAAAAAACTAGCCGGGCGAGGTGGCGGGCGCCTGTAGTCCCAGCTACTCGGGAGGCTGAGGCAGGAGAATGGCGTAAACCCGGGAGGCGGAGCTTGCAGTGAGCTGAGATCCGGCCACTGCACTCCAGCCTGGGCGACAGAGCAAGACTCCGTCTCAAAAAAAAAAAAAAAAAAAAAAAAAAAAAAAGAAATGTTGGCTTAGACTGTGATTCTTAAAGTGTGGCTCCTGGACCAGCATATCAGAAACACCTGGGAATGATAAGAAATACAAATTCTTGGCCGGGCGCGGTGGCTCAAGCCTGTAATCCCAGCACTTTGGGAGGCCGAGACGGTTGGATCACGAGGTCAGGAGATCGAGACCATCCTGGCTAACACGGTGAAACCCCGTCTCTACTAAGAAATACAAAAAACTAGCCGGGCGAGGTGGCGGGTGCCTGTAGTCCCAGCTACTCGGGAGGCTGAGGCAGAAGAATGGCGTGAACCTGGGAGGCGGAGCTTGCAGTGAGCCGAGATCCGGCCACTGCACTCCAGCCTGGGGCAACAGAGCGAGACTCCGTCTCAAAAAAAAAAAAAAAAAAGAAATACAAATTCTTGGCCGGGCACAGTGGCTCACGCCTGTAATCCCAGCACTTTGGGAGGCCGAAGCGGGTGGATCATGAGGTCAGGAGATTGAGACCATCTTGGCTAACACGGTGAAACCCTAGCTCTACTTAAAAATATATATATATACAAAAAATAAAAAAAAAGAAGTGCAAATTCTTGGGCCTCACCCCGCAAACTCTGGGAGTAGCGTCCATCAATCTATTCTATTAATAAGAAGTCTCCTATGTGATTCTGATGCATGCTGAAGTTTGAGAACCACTGGCTTAAAGCAATGTCCTTCAACTCTGGCTGCATATTAGAGTGATCTGAGAAATTAAAATGAAAAATCCTATGCTCCAACATGAATTAAACTGAAAGGAAAAATAGATGAATTCATAATTATAGTTAAAGATTTCAAGTGAAATCTTTCAATAATCGAAAGAACAAGTAGGCAGAAAATCAGCAGGGATACAGAAGACTTGATCAACACCATTGACCAACTTGACCTAATTGGCGTTTATAGAACACTCCACCCAACAACTACATAATTTCAAGGGTACACAGGACCTTTACCAAATAACCTATTTGGCCATAAAACACATCTTGATAAGTTTGAGAGGTTTTAAATCATACAAAGCATGTTCTTTGCCACAAGAGAATTGGAAATCAATACCAAAAGAATGTCTGGAAAATGCCTAGATAATTAGAAATTAGACACATGCGCTGAGTGCAGTAGCTCATGCCTGTATTCCTAGCACTTTGGGAGGCTGAGGTGGGTGGTGAAAGTGAGACCGAGTGATGCAGCTACTGAAGAATTTTGAATAAACTCATGAGAGGAATGGGAGAACTGCTTGCCCAAACACAAATGTTAGTGCCATCAGACTGCAGATGAATTGTGACTGTAATCTCTTGAGAAAACTCCTAAGAGGACCCCTGTACTGTCTGGAAGACTAGTGAGTTTCACTACTATTCATAATAAAGTCTATAACCATGTATTCGACCAACATCAGAGCATCACCTGAAAGCTTGTTAGAAATGCATAATCTTGGCCGGGCGCGGTGGCTCAAGCCTGTAATCCCAGCACTTTGGGAGGCCGAGACGGGCGGATCACGAGGTCAGGAGATCGAGACCATCTTGGCTAATCCGGTGAAACCCCGTCTCTACTAAAAAATACAAAAAACTAGCCGGGTGAGGTGGCGGGCGCCTGTAGTCCCAGCTACTCCGGAGGCTGAGGCAGGAGAATGGCGTAAACCCGGGAGGCGGAGCTTGCAGTGAGCTGAGATCCGGCCACTGCACTCCAGCCTGGGCGACAGAGCGAGACTCCGTCTCAAAAAAAAAAGAAATGCATAATCTTGCCAGGAATAGGTGCAGCTAAAACCTGCTGAATCAGCCGGGTGCCATGGCTCACGCCTATAATCCCAGCACTTTGGGAGGCAGAGGTGGGAGGATCACCTGAGGTCAGGAGTTCAAGACCAGCCTGGCCAACATGGTGTAAATGCCATCTCTACTAAAAATACAAAAAATTAGCCAAATGTGATGGCGGGTGCCTGTAATCCCAGCTACTCAGGAGGCTGAGGCAGGAGAATCGCTTGAATCTGGGAGGCAGAGGTTGCAGTGAGCTGAGATCCTGGCATTGCACTCCAGCCTGGGCGACAAAAGCAAACAAACCCCTCCTGGATCAGAATCAGAATCTGCATTTTTTTTGTGTTCTTTTTGAGACGGAGTTTCGCTCTTGTTGCCCAAGCTGGAGTGCAATAGCGCGATCTTGGGTCACTGCAATCTCCACCTACCGGATTCAAGTGATTCTCCTGCCTCAGCCTCCTGAGTAGCAAGGATTACAAGCACGAGCCACCATGCCTGGCTAATTTTTTGTGTTTTTAGTAGAAACAGCATTTCATCATGTTAGCCAGGCTGGTCTCAAACTCCTGACCTCAGGTGATCTGTCCACCTTGGCCTCCCAAAGTGCTGGGATTACAGGCGTGAGCCACCACGCCCGGCCTTTTCTTTTCTTTTCTTTCTTTCTTTTTTTTTTTTGAGACAGGGTCTCCCTTTGTCACCCAGGCTGGAGTGCAGTGGCGCAATCTCGGCTCACTGCAACCTCTGCCTCCCGGGTTCAAGCGATTCTCCTGCCCCAGCCTCCTGAGTAGCTGGAATTACAGGGGCATACCACCATGCCTGGCTAATTTTTATATTTTAGTAGAGATGAGGTTTCACCATGTTACCCAGGTTGGTCTTTACTCGTGACCTCCGGTGATCTACCTGCCTTAAACTACTGGGCTCAAGCAGTCCTCCCATCTGGGCCTCCCAAATTGCTGGGATTACAGGTGTGAGCCACCAGGCCCAGCTACAAATTCAATTTTTAAGATTATGACTGGGTATGATGGCTCATGCCTGTAATCCCAACACTTTGGGAGGCCCAGATGGGAGGACTGCTTGAGCCTAGGATTTTAATATCAGCCTGGGCAACATAGCAAGACCTTGTCTCTATATATATATATATAAATATATATATATATATATATATATATATATATATATATATATATATATGAATGAAAATTAGGCCAGGCGCGGTGGCTCACGCCTGTAATCCCAGTCCTTTGGGAGGCATAGGCAGGTGGATCACAAGGTCAGGGGTTCAAGACCAGCCTGGCCAACATGGTGAAACCCTGTCTCTACTAAAAATACAAAAATTAGCTAGGCATGGTGGCACGTGCCTGTAATCCCAGGTACTCAGGAGGCTGAGGCAGAGAAGTGCTTGAACCTGGGAGGCGGAGGTTGCAGTGAGCCAAGATCATGCCACTGCACTCCAGACTGGGCGACAGAGGAAGACTCTGTCAAAAAAAAAAAAAAAATTTAGACGGGTGTGGTAGCATGCACCTGTAGTCTAAGCTACTCAGGAGGCTGAGGTGGGAGGATTTCTGGAGCCCAGTAGCTTTAGTTTTCGTAAAAATACAAAAATTACTGGGTGTGGTGACGGGCGCCTATAATCCCAGCTACTCAGGAGGCTAAGGCAGGAGAATCGTCTGAACCCAGGAAGTGGAGGTTGCAGTGAGCCGAGATCGTGCCATTGCACTGCAGCCTGGGCGATGGGTTGAGACTCCGTCTCAAAAAAAAAAAACAAAAAAATTAGGTTGGGTTTCATCAAAATAAAAACTGCTCTCTGGAAGATACTGTTAATAGAATGAAAGCATAGCCTAGACTGGGAGAAATATTTGCAAAACCTACATTCAACAACAACAAAAAATGAATCCAGAATACATAAAGAGCTCTTATAACGAAATAAGAAGACAAAAAAATTTAAAATGATGCAAATAGTTGGATAATTCACCAAAGACGATGCACATATGACAAATAAGCACATGAAAAGATGCTTAACATCATTAGTCAGTAGAGCGATGCAAATTTAAAACATTATGTACCTAATAGAACTAATGGTATAGAGAAATCAACTTTTTTTTGAGAAGGAGTCTCGCTTTGTCACCCAGCTCACTCTGTCGCCCAGGCTGGAGTGCAGTAGCGCAATCTCGGCTCACTGCAAGCTCTGCCTCCTGGGTTCCTGCCATTCTCCTGCCTCAGCCTCCCAAGTAGCTGGGAATACAGGCGCCCACCACCATGCCCGGCTCTTTTTTTTTTTTTTTTTTGTATTTTTTTAGTAGAGACGGGGTTTCACCATGTTAGCCAGGATGGTCTTGATCTCCTGACCTCATGATCCGCTCATCTCGGCCTCCTAAAGTGCTGCGATTACAGGCGTAAGCCACCGCGCCCGGTCTTGAACCAAATCTTATTGCTTCATCCTTTTCCATTCTAAAAGTGGGAAAAGGTATCTCATGAGTTTTTTTAAGCTTTATTTTATTTTTACCTGACAAATAACAATTATATATATTTATGAGGTACAATGTGATGTTTCAATACATGTATACATTGTGGAATGATCAAATCAGGCTAATTAACATATCCATCATCTCAAGTACTTTTCATTTATTTGTGGTAAGAACATTTAAAATCCACTCTGTTAGCTATTTTGAATACTGTATACAATACATTGTTATTAACTATAGTCACTATGCCGTGCAATGGATCCTCAGAACCTATTCCTCCTGTCTAACTGAAACTTCACACCCTTTGACCAATGTCTCCCCTTTCCCTGTCCACCCCCGACCTGCAGGCCTCTGGTAACCACCATTCTACTCTCTACTTCTATGAATTCAACTTTTTTAGATTCCACATATAAGTAAAATCATGAGGTATTTGTCTTTTTTGCCTGGCTTCTTTACCACATTTACAAATCCATGTATCCATTGATGGGCACTTCGGTTGTTTGCATATCTTGGCTGTGGTGAATAATGCTGCAGTGAACATGGTCATGCAGATATCTCTGACATACTGGTTTCATTTCCTTTGGATAAATACCCAGAAGTGGGATTGCTGGTTCCTATCATTTTCATTTAGTGGTTGTGTTGTTGGGTTTGGGTTTGTGTGTCAATACCTATCTCTGAACATAACTTCTAGGAGACAATATGTTTATTACCCTTTGCTGGGTGCAGTGGCTCATGCCTGTAATCCCAGCACTTTGAGAGGCTGAGGTGGGCGGATCACCTGAAGTCAGGAGTTCAAGACCAGCCTGGCCAACACAGTGAAACCCCTTTACTAAAAATACAAAGAATTAGCTGGGCGTGGTGGTGGACACCTGTAATCCCAGCTACTTGGGAGGCTGAGGCAGGAGAATCACTTGAACCAGGGAGGCGGAGGTTGCAGTGAGCCAAAATCACGCCATTGCACTCCAGCCTAGGCAACAGAAGCTAAACTCTGTCTCAAAAAAAAAAAAAAAAAAAAAGTTTATTACTCTTTTAAGTGGGAATAATCAATGTTACCACCTCAGTCTCAGTAATTATCTTGTTCACAGATGAAAAAGCTGCTTAAGGTTTCCTGGTGGTGTTTTTCTGAATATCTGACTTTGGCTAAATGCTTGCCTCCTTGATACCTGTTTATGAGACATTTCTCCTTGAGCAAAGCATGTGACTTGAATGCTTCCTGGCTCGCAGGAGGTGACTAGGAGCAGAGAGGCAAGCTGTCAGATGTGGTTTTATCACTATATCTTTTGTTTACCGGTTCACATATATTTATTACTGCTCTTGACAGAGCTACCGCTCCTTTGAAATTGTGTCAATCAGTGAAACATAGTATATACTTCCTACAAGACAGGCGAATTGAAATGTTGACTTGAATGGCAAGGAGTTCAGAAGAGATGTATTCAGTAGATGGAAAGTTCAGGAGAAAGGATTTCAGACAGTTCACAGTTGGAGGACTCAAGGTGATAGACCAAAACTCAGGCTTTGGCCATCTTCCCTTAGGAAATATTTTTTGTTTGTTTTGTTTTGTTTTGTTTTTGAGACTGAGTTTTGCTCTTGTTGCCCAAGCTTGAGAACAATGGCACGATCTCAGCTCACTGCAGCCTCCACCTCTGGGGTTCAAGCGAGTCTCCTGCTCAGCCTCTTGTGTAGCTGGGATTACAGGCATGTGCCACCGCGCCTGGCTAATTTTTTGTATTTTTAGTAGAGACAGAGTTTCACCATGTTAGTCAGGCTGGTCTCAAACTCCTGACCTCAGCTGATCCACCTGCCTCGGCTTCCCAAAGTGCTGGGATTACAAGGTGTGAGCCACCGCACCCAGCCAGGAAATCTTTATAAGCTCTCAGCAAGAGAACTTGAATGCAAAGCCATGCAACGTTTTATAATGCAAGGTTTTAAAATCAAGTCTTTAGGTTTTGATTTGCCTAAAAAGTCCAAGGGTTTCAGCTGGACGCGGTGGCTCACGGCTGTAATCCCAGCACTTTGGGAGGCCGAAGAGGGCGCATCATGAAGTCAGGAGTTCAAGACCAGCCTGAGCAACATGGTGAAACCCCGTCTCTACTAAAAATACAAAAATTAGCTGGGTGTGGTGGCGCATGCCTGTAATCCCAGCTACTCAGGAGGCTGAGGCAGAAGAATCGCTTGAACCCAGGAGGTGGAGATTGCAGTGAGCCAAGATCATGCCACTGCACTCCAGCCTGGGCAGCAGAGTGAGCCTCCATCTCAAAAAAAGAAGTCCAAGGGTTTCTTCACCGATAAAAGCTTGAATTATTTTTCCCTCCAGGACATATCACTAAAAATGAATAAAAATAGCCTGATACATAAGATAACATTATAGAGAGATTTTATGTATATACATATATATTCTTTTGTATGAATGGTCTTTTTTTTTTTTTTTTTTTTTTTTTTGTGGCGGAGTCTCGCTCTGTCACCCAGGCTGGAGTGCAGTGGCGTGATCTCGGCTCACTGCAAGCTCCACCCCCCGGGTTCACGCCATTCTCCTGCCTCAGCCTCCCGTGTAGCTGGGACTACAGGCGCCCGCCACCGCGCCCGGCTAATTTTTTGTATTTTTAGTAGAGACGGGGTTTCACCGGGTTAGCCAGGATGGTTTCGATCTCCTGACCTCGTGATCCGCCCGTTTCGGCCTCCCAAAGTGCTGAGATTACAGGCGTGAGCCACCGTGCCTGGCTGTATGAATGATCTTTAAATAAAAGTTTTATTAAAGAGGTAACTAATAGGCCAGGCTCAATGGCTCACGCCTGTAATCCCAGCACTTTGGGAGGCCGAGGTGGGCAGATCACTTGAGGTCAGGAGTCCACGACCAGCTTGGCCAACATGGCAAAACCCCATATCTACTAAAAATACAAAAATTGGCCAGGCGCAGTGGTGTGGGCCTGTGGGCCCAGCTACTCAGAAGGCTGAGGCAGGAGAATCGTTTGAAGCCGGGAGGTAGAGGTTGCAGTGAGCTGAGATCAGGTCACTGCACTCCAGCCTAGGTGACAGGGCGAGAATCCCTCTCAAAAAAAAAAAAAAAAAAAGGAGCTAACCAATTGTAAGCTAGAGTTCTATTGTTCTTGGTGTTGAGGTATACCAACAGCTGCTATTGTCTGTATAAATCAGTGTTGCTGCAAGGAACAGTAGTTGACTTTAGATGTTGCTGGAAAAAGCAAAACCCAATCCATGTCCAAAGTTTTCTGGCGTAGTGGATTGATTCACATATTAATCAAATCCTCCTCTGACTCCGGATGAATTAATTTATATGATTTTCTTGGTTGGGCACTACAGTATTGACAATTGACATATTGAGACTACTCTGGGCTTTTCAAACCAAAGTTTTTTTTTTTTTTTTTTTTTTTTTTTTTGAGGCAGAGTTTCGCTCTGTCTCCCAGGCTGGAGTGCAGTGGCCAGATCTCAGCTCACTGCAAGCTCCGCCTCCCGGGTTTACGCCATTCTCCTGCCTCAGCCTCCCGAGTAGCTGGGACTACAGGTGCCCGCCACCTCGCCTGGCTAGTTTTTTGTATTTTTGTATTTTTTAGTAGAGACGGGGTTTCACCATGTTAGCCAGGATGGTCTCGATCTCCTGACCTCGTGATCCGCCCGTCTCGGCCTCCCAAAGTGCTGGGATTACAGGCTTGAGCCACCGCGCCCGGCCAGTTGTTTTTTATTATTATTATTTTTTGAAACATAGTCTCACTCTGTCACCAGGCTGGAATGCAGTGACACCATCTTAGCTCACTACAACCTCTTCCTCCCTGGCTCAAGCAATCCTCCTGCCTCAGCCTCCCCAGTAACTGGGACTATAGGTGCACACCACCATGCTCAACTAATTTTTGTATTTTTTTTTTTGTATAGATGAGGTTTCACCATGTTCGAGGCTGGTCTCAAACTCCAGGTTTCAAGCAATCTGCCCACCTTGGCCTCTCCGAGTGTTGGGATTACAAGCGTGAGCCACTGCGCCCAGCCTAAACTTGCTTATTTATAGGATCCTCCAGATTAATAAACTATCACCAAAAGCAAATAAATGCAGTCAGATGAGTTTTGATGCACAAGGAGAATTTTAGACTTCTAAGATGCCATTTGTTACACAACGGTATACTTTCCACATGACTTTTCCGGCTCTATTTTATTATGATTCTATGAACTATGCCTGCTCAGCAGAAAACAGATTCAGAATTTTTGACTAATAGTGCAATTCCACTAATAGCCACTGCTATTATGTACAGGAGGAATAAGGAATAAACCAATGCTGCCTCCCCATGACACTAGCAGGACACAGTGGCTCACACCTGTAATCCCAGTACTTTGGGAGGCCAAGGCAGGCAGATCACCTGAGGTTGGGAGTTCGAGACCAGCCTGGCCAACATGGTGAAACCCATCTCTATTAAAAATACAAAAATTAGCCGGGTGCAGTGGTGTGCACCTGTAGTCCCAGCTACTCTGGAGGCTGAGGCAGGAGAATTGCTTGAACCTGGGAGGCAGAGCTTGCAGTGAGCAGAGATCTCGCCACTGCACTCCACCTGGGGCAACAGTGCAAGGCTCCATCTCAAAAATAAATAAACAAATAAATATAAATTAGCATCTTAAATCAGTATTTGTCAGTTTTGTGTGTGTGTGTGTGTTTGTTTTGTTCGTTTGTTTTTTTAATATGGAGTCTCGCTCTTGTCACTTAGGCTGGAGTGCAGTTATGTGATCTTGGCTCACTGCAACCTCCACCTCCTGAGTTCAAGTGATTCTCCTGCCTCAGCCTCCCAAGTAGCTGGGATTACAAGTGCCTCCCACCACACCTGGCTAATTTTTGTAGTTTAATAGAGATGGGGTTTTGCCATGTTAGCCAGGCTGGTCTTGAACTCCTGACCTCAGATGATCCACCCACCTCCACCTTCCAGAGTGCTGGGATTACAGGTGTGAGCCACTGAGCCTGACCTTTAAGTCAGTATTTAAATATTAATACCAAGAGCCCACATTGCCAAGACAATCCTAAGCCAAAAGAACAAAGCTGGAGGCATCACATTACCTGACTTCAAACTATACTACAAGGCTACAGTACCCAAAACAGCATGGTACTGGTACCAAAACAGAGATATAGACCAATGGAACAGAACAGAGCCCTCAGAAATAATACCACACATCTACAACCATCTGATCTTTGACAAACATGACGAAAACAAGCAATGGGGAAAGGATTCCCTATTTAATAAATGGTGCTGGGAAAACTGGCTAGCCATATGTAGAAAGCTGAAACTGGATGCCTTCCTTACACCTTATACAAAAATTAATTTAAGATGGATTAGAGACTTAAATGTTAGACCTAAAACCATAAAAACCCTAGAAGAAAACCTAGGCAATACCATTCAGGACATAGGCATGGGCAAGGACTTCATGTCTAAAACACCAAAAGCAATGGGAACAAAAGCCTAAATTGACAAATGGGATCTAATTAAACTAAAGAGCTTCTGCACAGCAAAAGAAACTACCATCAGAGTGAACAGGCAACCTACAGATGGGAGAAAATTTTTGCAATCTACTCATCTGACAAAGGGCTAATATCCAGAACCGACAAAGAACTCAAACAAATTTACAAGAAAAAAAAAAACCATCAAAGAGTGGGCAAACGATATGAACAGACACTTCTCAAAAGAAGACATTTATGCAGCCAATGGACACATGAAAAAATGCTCATCATCACTAGCCATCAGAGAAATGCAAATCAAAACCACAATGAGATACCATCTCACACCAGTTAGAATGGTGATCATTAAAAAGTCAGGAAACAACAGGTGCTGGAGAGGATGTGGAGAAATAGGAACACTTTTACACTGTTGGTGGGACTGTAAACTAGTTCAACCATTGTGGAAGACAGTGTGGTGATTCCTTAAGGATCTAGAACTAGAAATACCATTTGACCCAGCCATCCCATTACTGGGTATATACCCAAAGGATTATAAATCATGCTGCTATAAAGACACATGCACACATATGTTTATTGTGGCACTATTCACAATAGCAAAGACCTGGAACCAACCCAAATGTCCATCAATGACAGACTGGATTAAGAAAATGTGGCACAGGCCAGGCGCGGTGGCTCAAGCCTGTAATCCCAGCACTTTGGGAGGCCGAGACGGGTGGATCACGAGGTCAGGAGATCGAGACCATCCTGGCTAACACAGTGAAACCCCGTCTCTACTAAAAAATACAAAATCTAGCCGGGCGAGGTGGCGGGCGCCTGTAGTCCCAGCTACTCGGGAGGCTGAGGCAGGAGAATGGCGGGAACCCGGGAGGCAGAGCTTGCAGTGAGCTGAGATCCAGCCACAGCACTCCAGCCTGGGCGACAGAGCGAGACTCCGTCTCAAAAAAAAAAAAAAAAAAAGAAAATGTGGCACATATACACCATGGAATACTATGCGGCCTTAAAAAAGGATGAGTTCATGTCCTTTGTAGGGACATGGGTGCAGCTGGAAACCATCATTCTCAGCAAACTATCGCAAGAACAGAAAACCAAACACCGCATGTTCTCACTCATAGGTGGGAATTGAACAATGAGAACACTTGGACACAGGGTGGGGAATGGGGAACATCACACACTGGGGCCTGTCGTGGGCTGTGGGGAGCGGGAAGGGATAGCATTAGGAGATATACCTAATGTAAATGACGAGTTAATGGGTGCAGCACACCAACATGGCACATGTATACATATGTAGCAAACCTGCACATTGTGCACATGTACCCTAGAACTTAAAGTATAATAAAAAATAAATAAATAAAAAACAAAAAGAAAATAAATAAATATTAATACCAAGTATCCAATTTGGCAGGAATGTTACATTCATAACAATTTGTAGCCTGACCCCCATGAGTTTTTTGCTGAAAATACAAACTATATAATTATATTTTCTCTTTAAGAAGTCTTGACATTATTAGACCCCTCCCCTGGTTTTTCTTGTTTTTCATTAACTTGTACTTGGCATTCTGTGTCAGGTGTACATGCCAGAGATCAGGATGATAGGGCCATGTGATATTGCTGGCCTAGTCTAGGCATTAGTGTGCGACCCCATCAGCAAGTACAGCCGGTCATTTCCAGCCACCTGGATCAGCTGAGATGGGAACATCAGTTTAAATGAAAGTGTATTTAGAGAGGTGACCCACTGTCACGAGATAAAGACCTAAGGCCATGAGTTTAAAATTCAGTAACAAAAGGGTGGAGCTCTGGAAACTGGGAGGAGTGAGAGGAGTATTTTACAACTTACGAACATAAAAGGTCACTATTTATTCTTTTAAAAAAATGTATAATTAATTTTCTTGAGACGGGGTCTGACTCTGTTGCCCAAACTGGAATGCGGTAGCACAATCTCAGCTCATTGCAATGTCCATCTCCCAGGCTCAAGTGATCTTCCCACCTCAGTCTCCCAAGTAGCTGGGGATACAGGTGCGCACCACCACACCCAGCTAATTTTTATATTTTTTGTAGAGACAGAGTTTCGCCATGTTGCCCAGGCTGGTCTCGACCTCAAGTGATCTGCCCACCTCAGCCTCCCAAAATGCTGGGATTACAGGAGTGAGCCATCATGCCTGGTCAAAAGAGCACTCAGTATATATTCTTTTTTTTTTTTCTTTTTTTTTTTTTTTTTGTGAGACAGAGTCTTGCTCTGTTGCCCAGGCTGGAGTGCAGTGGTGCAATCTTGACTCAAAGCAATCTGCCTCCCAGGTTCAAGCGATTTTCCTGCCTCAGCCTCCTGAGTAGCTGTGATTATAGGTGTGGGCCACCACAGTTAATTTTGTATTGTTAGTAGAGATAAGGTTTTACCATGTTGGCCAGGCTGATCTTGAACTCCTGACCGCAAGTCATACGCCCACCTCGGCCTCCCAAAGTGCTAGGATTACAGGCGTGAGCCACCGCACCTGGCCCTATGTATTCCTTAAATTTACTTTTTTCTTGAGGTATAATATAAAGACAGGAAAGTGTGCATATTGCAAGTGTAGACTTTGATGAGCTTTCACAAACTCAACACATCTGTGTGACCAGCATCCTTTCAAGAAACTGAGCATTTCTTGCTACTCAGAAGTCCCTCTACTGTTCTCTTCTAGCTGACATTTGCTCCCAAGAATAACTGCTTTCTGACTTCAATCACCACATATTAGTTTTGTCTCTTTTTAAATTTCATATTACGTTCAGCTCTATGTTCAGTAACTTTTTGTTGGTAGCTTGAAACCGGCCATAGTGGAAGTATGTATTTACACCACAGAAATCGGCAAATCAGGGTGTTGCCCCCATCCCTGAGCTAGATGTTAAACATTTATGAGTACACCACTGAGTACAGAAGTAAACAAAACTAACAAAAATCTTTGCCTTCATAGAGTTCACATTCTAGATGGAGAAAGACAAAATAAGTAACTGAATTATGTTAGAAGTATATTAGAAAACGCTGGGCATGGTGGCTCATGCCTATAATCCCAACACTTTCAGAAGGTAGAAGGATTGCTTGAGCCCGGGAGTTTGCGACCAGCCTGGGCAACACAGGAAGACTCCATCTCTGTAGAAAATCAAAAAACTAGCTGGGCATGGTGGCACATGCCTGTAGTCCCAGCTACTCAAGAGGATGAGGTGGGAGGATCGCTTGAGCCCACGATCGCTTGAGCACTGTGGGCCATGGTTGTGCCACTGCACTCCAGTCTGTCTCAAAAACAAGAAAAGAAAGAAAAAGTATATTCGGAGAGGAAAAACACTGAAGGGAAAAGTTAAGTTGAGGAAAGAAGTAAGGAGTCTGGGTGGTGGTGGGCATTACAATTCTAAATAGGGTGGTCAGGAAAGACCTCACTGAGAACATGGTATTTGAACATTAATTGAAAGGAAGGGGAAACAAGCTGTGAGTATAGGTAAGAGAAGAGTGGTTTAGGCAGAGAAAACAGCAAATACAGAGACCCTGAGGCAAGAATGCTGCAAGGGGGCCACTAGAACTGGGGCTCCATGAGTAAGGGTAGATAGAGCAGGAACTGAAATCCTAGAGGTAATGAGTGAAGGTAGTGAGGGGTGGAAGGCCAGATTATGAAAGGCCTAGAAGGCCATTGTGAAGACTTGAGATATTTTTTTTTCTTTTTTTTGGAGATGGAGTCTCACTTTGTCACCCAGGCTGGGGTACAATGGCGTAGTCTCCGCTCACTGCAACCTCCGCCTCCTGGGTTCAAGCAATTATCCCACCTTGGCCTCTTGAGTAGCTGGGACTATAGGCACGGGCCACCACACCCAGCTAATATTTGTATTTTTAGTAGAGATGGGGTTTTGCTATGTTGGCCAGGCTGGTCTTGAACTCCTGACCTTGTAATCCACCTGCCTCAGCCTCCCAAAGTGCTGGGATTACAGGCGTGAGTCACCACACTTGGCCGACTTGAGATAATTTAATAGGGGAAAGTATAGATTTTTATACAGCTAAAGTATTAAGTTATCAAATGCTATCTTGTCAGATTCCTTGCTGAATTCAAAGGTGACTTTTGGATTGCTTTCTTTTCTTCTTTTTTTTGAGACGGAGTTTCATTCTTGTTGCCCAGACTGGAGTGCAATGGTGCAATCTCAGCTCACTGCAACCTCCTCCTCCTGGGTTCAAGCGATTCTCCTGCCTCAGCCTCCCAAGTAGCTGGGATTACAGGTGTGCGCCACCACACCCAGCTAATTTTGTATTTTTTTAGTAGAGACAGTATTTTACCATATTGGTCAGGCTGGTCTTGAACTCCTGACCTCAGGTGATCCGCCTTCCTTGGCCTCCCAAAGTGCTGGGATTACAGGTGTGAGCCACTGCGCCTGGCATGGATTGCTTTCTTTAGGTTGAATTAGCCTCTAGACTTGTGTTGTTCAATAAGGTAGCCAGTACTCACATGTGGGTATTTGAATTTAAACTTATCGAAACAAAATAATAATTCAGTTCCTTGTTGTACTAGTCACATTTCAAGTATTCAATAGCCACACTTGGCTAATAGCTACCATGTGAGGCAGCACAGACACTGAACATGTCCATCACTGCAGAATATTCTGTTGGACGCGGCTACTCTAAGACAGCAAACCTTGCTGGGATGGACTATACGCCGATTTTTAGCCTTTTTACAGATGATGCATTTGCCCTAGCAGATCTTTTGGCAAGAACGCCTTGGTACAGGAATCCTGGAGCCATTTGATTTCTGCTCAGATTGTAAGTTTCTATTTCAGGACCTTATATCTAAAAGTAGCTTTATATAAAACCTGTAATCTTCTCCAGAGACATCCTCTAGTATTCATTTATATATTCATAAAAAGTGAGTGATCACTGGCTATTACCTTGCTTGTATAACCTGTTGTGAAAAGCAAGATGGCCCAAATTATAGCCTAGAAACTTTAATTCATTCATTTATTTATTTTGTGGCTGTTTTTAATGCATGGATTCAGGTTAAGTTGTGATTAAATCAGAGATATAAATTGCTCTGAGATATAAATTGCTCAGAGTCAAGAAGTGCAAAAAAAAAAAAAAATTCCATAATATTTTTTGTGAGAAAGGATGCTTTTTAGCATTAATTCAGGGTTCTTCACCCCATTCTTCCTCAGTGCTCCCATTCTGGGTGTGGTATGGGACTGTTAAAACCCTGACCAGGGACTTTTCTCTAGTTGGTGAAATGAAGGAAAAGCAGTCACTCAACTTCATAAAAAAGGCAGTTATCCTGTGATCTTCTAAACTGGCTTATGTGGAGCAGAATGATCCATGAGCAGCTGGGAGCTCACTCTCTATATTCTGATACGAGATGGGATCTTTGGGGGAAGGGGTGTTTCGTGGGCCTAGGTAAGCACAGATCCTTTGAGCTAAGGAGGCCTGGTTGACACCTGTGGTTGCACGTGGATACTTCTCTGGGTTGGGGTGGGTCTTATCTTTTTCCTCCTGCCTCAGCCAAAAATAGTTTAGAGATCTCCAGACTGGCTGCAGAGTTGCTCCCAACTTGCCCTCTGAGAAGACTTTTAAAAGTTTGTTCATGTTAAAATATAAATGATTGGCTAGGAAGGAGGGTAGCTCATACCTGTAATCTCAGCAGTTTAGGAGGCTGAGGCAGAAGGATCACTTGAACTCAGGAGTTCAAGACCAACCTGGATAACATAGACTTCATCTCTTAAAAAAAAAAAAAAAGAAAAAAGGAAAGTAGCCTGCTGTAGTGGCTCATGCATGTATTCCCGGCTACTAGGCAGGCTGAGGAGGGAGGATGGCTTGAGCTCAGGCGATGAAAGGTACAGTGAGTTGTGATCATACCAATACACTCCAGCCTAGGTGACAGAGCAAGACCCTGTCTCAAATTACATATATATATATATATATATATATATATATATATATATATATATATATATGTTTAGTGGTTACTTCTTCCGGGAGACTGAGCCAACTGCCTTGTTGACATAAGTCAAAGGAATAAAGCTGGCCGGGTGCAGTGGCTCACGCCTGTAATCCCAGAACTTCGGGAGGCCAAGGCGGGTGGATCACCTGAAGTCAGGAGTTGGAGATCAGCTGGCCAATATGGTAAAACCCTGTTTCTACTAAAAAATACAAAAATTAGCTGGTGTCATGGCAGGCACCTGTAATCCAAGCTACTCAGGAGGCTAAGGCAGGAGAATCGCTTGAACCCGGGAGGCGGAGGTTGCAGTTGAGCTGAGATCACGCTGCTCGCACTCCAAGAGTGAAACTCCATCTCAATAAATAAATAAATAAATAAAAATAAAAAGGAATAAAGTTTGTGGAATTCCAAGCCTCTCTAGTGCTCTTAAACTAGTACCACGTTTATAGTTAGGGGAACTATACCTCCATTTTGCCTGGGACAGTCCTGGTTTATACCCATTACCCTTGTGTATTTATTAACAGTGCTCCCTTTCACTCTCAAAATGTCTGGATAATAAATTAAATAGTCACCTTATTTTATAGCCCATTCTCTGCCCAAAGCCTAATTAGCCTAGTAAGTACAAGACAGAAAATTTTTAAAATTACTTCCTGGAGTCAGCTTCCTTTAATCATCTCTATGCCTTTTTCTCCTTTTTCAATTTTCATTCTCAAATTGGAAAGCACCAGGAGACAAATGACTGTGCCTGCAATCTTGTTTTTTTGAGCAGTTGTTTAAATAATGTAATACATCTTGGTTCTTGAATAAAATCCTAAAGAAGCACATCTTTCCTAGGTTACTCCTTATCAATTTAGTAATGCTTTTTTTCAAACACTTCTTCTTTCTGTTTGTCTAGAAAAACTTGCTTCCTTGGAGAACCCCTTTTATTGAATTATTTCTTCACACTGGCAATTTGATTGGATTGATTCCATTTTTTATTTCTACAACTACAGTGACTTGGTCCACAGATTTTAGTCTGGTAGGCATATAATTAGACTCTGTTACAATTTTGCCTTTAGGTCCTATATCTTATGGGAGATGAGGGCGTGTAGTGTCTAGCATCTGCAAAATGCATTCCCAGCTAGTCTTGCCTAGAGGCAAACTGGAACACCAGGCACTAGCAGTGAGCTACACCTGTATGCATAGAAATGGCATTTTAAAAGGAAGAAAGCATAAAGCCACAAACTCGTAATGTTCCTTTAGAGCTGGACTGGAACTATAAAAAGCACATAATTTAGACACATTTTTAGCTGTTCTAAGTTTTCTATTGGTTATTATAAAAGTTTATGTATATTCATTTGGATTTTTTAAATCAAGCAGATATTTTAACAGTTCGCTTTACTTGTGCAGCTGTTTTCCTTAAATATATTGGTTATTTAACTTACAAACTTGCCTTTATAAAAAGCCAGGCTAAAAAAAGATTTGTCTTGACCTTTTACTTGGCACTTAAGATTACAGAATTTCTAAATTCAAGCATTACCTAAGAATTTTCATAATTTTGTCCCTGTTGCCCTTTGATTCCAAGTGGTTAGAAGTTAACCTATTTAATGTCCTTAGGAGCAAAGGGTTAAATCCTAGCATCAAGGTTAGTTTAAAAACAACAGTTGGCCTCCTGTATAAACATTCTCTTCCATTTATAAACACACTCCTTTTTTTTCTTTTTCCATTCTAAATGCCAGTTTACAATTCAGTGAGATAGTTTTCTATTTATAGTGTCTTCACCTTAAATGTTATCCCTCAAATATCAGGAGTTATTTCTAAAACACAAAAAAAGGATATCTACTTTCACACCAAAAAACTACATTGACCAAGAAAATTATTTACCGTAATAATACCAAGAGCGTGAAAACTGTTAGTGCAAATGAGTTTATCTATCATTAATAACAGCCTAACTCTTCCCATCAACTGAAGAACTTAATTAGACAAAGAAACAGTAACTAAGTAGAAATAAAAATGAAAATGTAGGCCAAGTGTGGTGCCTTACGCCTGTAATCCCAGCATTTTGGGAGGCCTAGGTGGGTGGATTACCCGAGGTCAGGAGTTCGAGACCAGCCTGGCCAACATGGTAAAACCCCATCTCTACTAAAAATACAAAAAGTAACCGGGTGTGGTGGCATACACCTGTAGTCCCAGCTACTTGGGAGGCTGAGATAGGAGAATCGCTTGAACCTGGGAGGTGGAGGTTGCAGTGAGCTGAGATTATGCCACTGCACTTCAGCCTGGGTGACAGAGAGAGACTCCGAAAGAAAGAAAGAAAGAAAGAAAGAAAGAAAGAAAGAAAGAAAGAAAGAAAGAAAGAAAGAAAGAAAGAAAGAAAGAAAGAAAGAAAGAAAGAAAGAAAGAAAGAAAATGTATAACTTCCTGTTTGAAGGAAAGGAAGGATACATTCTAACCAGACAGAAAGATGGAATCCAATTTTAGTAACTGAAATCTTCCAAATTTATGGTTGTAGTTAGAAAGAGACATGATGAGGCCAGGCACGGTGGCTCACGCTTGTAATCCTAGCACTTTGGGAGGCCGAGGTGGGTGGATCACCTGAGTTCAGGAGTTCGAGACCAGCCTGACGAACATGGTGAAACCCCCATCTCTACTAAAAATACAAAAATTAGCCTGCTGTGGTGATGGATGCCTGTAATCCCAACTACTCAGGAGGCTGAGGCAGGAGAATTGCTTGAACCCAGGAGGCGGAGGTTGCAGTGAGCCGAGATCGCACCATTGCACTCCAGCTTGGGTGACAGAGCAAGGCTCCGTCTCAAAAAAAAAAAAAAAAAGAAAGAGACATGATGCTCATGGACTAGGCTTACTTATAGGGGCAGGGTTTGATGGCTCTCCAGGTGCAGGCTCTGATTAAGCTTTGTGAGTTCTGAGACTGAATTTTATCAGGACATCTATAAGAAATCATGATAAAACTGGCTGGGCAAGGTCACTCATGCCTGTAATCCCAGCACTTTGGGAGGCCAAGGCGGGCAGATCACTTGAGGTCAGGAGTTCAAGACTAGCCTGGCCTACATGTTGAAACCCCATCTCCACTAAAAATACAAAAATAAGCCAGGCATGGTGGACCATGCTTGTAGTCCCAGAGCTACTTAGAAGGCTGAGGCAGGAGAATTGCTTGAACCCTGGAGGCAGAAGTTGCAGTGAGTTGAGATCACCCCACTGTACTCCAGCCTGGATGACAGAGCAAGACTCCATCTCAAAAAAAAAAAAAAAAAAGAAAAAAGAAAAAGAAAAAAGAAATTACAAGAAAACTAATAAACAGGCCGGGTGCGGTGACTCATGCCTGTAATCCCAGCACTTTGGGAGGCCAAGGCAGGCAGATCACAAGGTCAGGAGATCGAGACCATCCCGGCTAACACGGTGAAACCCCGTTTCTACTAAAAATACAAAAAATTAGCCAGGGACTAGTAGCTGAGATTACAGGCATTTGCCACCACGCTCTGCTAATTTTGGTAGTTTTAGTAGAGACAGGGTTTTACCATGATGGCCAGGCTGGTCTCAAACTCCTGACCTCAGGTGATCCATCCACCCCGGCATCCCAAAGTGCTGGGATTGTAGGCGTGAGCCACCGTACGCGGCAACCTATTCTCTGTCTCAGTGATGGCACCCATGTTGCTTCCTACTCCCCAGCACCGTATACATTTCTTCAGTGAACACCCTCTTCTTACATGCTCCCTGAGAAACCAACTACTCCATGTAAACTGATTTCTCATTGTGCTTTTAAAATATTGTTTACAAATTTATTCTAGCCTGGCGTGGTGGCAGGCTCCTGTAGTCCCAGCTACTGGGGAGGCTGAGGCAGGAGAATGGCGTGAACCCGGGAGGCGGAGCTTGCAGTAAGCCGAGATCGCGCCACTGCACTCCAGCCTGGGCGACAGAGCGAGACTCCGTGTCAAAAAAAATAAAAAATAAAAAATAAAATTATTCTTTGCCTCTAAATTACAACTATACTGGTCTGTATTTTTAATCTGTGAACTTTATAGTTTTACCATTCACATTTAGGTCTTTAAACGGTCTAGGTTCCATATGTGATGTTAGATGTGGATTATGTTTTATTTTCTTCCATATGGTGAACCAGTTTTCCAACATCTACACAATCTGTTTCTTTCATAATGACTTGTGGTTCCACTTTTATTGCATAATAAGTTTCAATCTGGACATCGGTTGTCTCGGAGCTCTTCTCTTAATCCATGAATTTATTCCCAGTGGGAACTATGCACTTTCAGAGAAACAAACACTTGTGTAGATTTATCAGAGAACTCCACACACCCATCCCTTTCTGGTATCCGATTATCTGGCAAATCAAATGAAGAATCAGAAATTTTCCTGGTGAGCATGGAGTTAAGATAAAATATATATTTTTAAGGGATATTTTTATGGGTACATCTAATCCAGAAAAATAATCCCTGCCTTATAACAGAATAACTCTCTGCTGAGCAGAACATTGTAATTAGACAATGCTTATTTGACTCTTCATCTCTAGGTACTAAACAAATTATTTCCTTTTTTTATAGCACACTAATTCTTCAGGCTGGCGTGGTACAAGTCATCAGAGTTAAACATGTATAGAACAATCACATTCTAGGCTTGCCTTTTGAGATTTTTCCACATCACATCAGTGATAGGCAATTCAACAGACGGGAGGTGTTACAGCTTTGAACAGAGGTTAATTTGAATCCTGGCTATATTACTTCTTATCTATAACAGACACTGTTTAATGCCTACCTGTCACCTACCAGCCTTTTTTACCCTTTACTTCTTCTACCTGTATTTCTATCAACTCCTAGGTCTTTTTTTTTTTAGACGGAGTCTTGCTCTGTCGCCAGGCTGGAGTGCAGTGGCGTGATCTCGGCTCACTGCAACCTTTGACTCCCTGGTTTAAGCGATTCTCCTGCCTCAGCCTCCTGAGTAGCTGGGATTACAGGCACGTGCCACCATATCCCGCTAATTTTTGTATTTTCAGTAGAGACGGGGTTTCACCATGTTGGCCAGGATGGTCTCAATCTCCTGACCTTGTGATCTGCCTGCCTCGGCCTCCCAAAGTGCTGGGATTAAAGCCCTGAGCCAACGCACCTGGCAACTCACAGATCTTTCTTACTGGATTTTTTCCATTTGGCAATGTGCGCAGTCTCAGGGAATAAATCATATTTATAGTTTAGGGCTATAAATATGATGCTTGGAGCAGAGGGGGCCATCTTGTGACCATGAGAAAATAGCCTAAGTTTTTTTGTTTTTTTTTTTTTGAGACTCATTGTTACCCAGGCTGGAGTGCAATGATGTGATCTTAGCTCACTGCAACCTCCGTCTCCTGGGTTCAAGCGATTCTCCTGCCTCAGCCTCCCGAGTAGCTGGGATTACAGGTGTCTGCCACTACATCAGGCTAATTTTTGTATGTTTAGTAGAGGTGGGGTTTCACCATGTTGGTCAGGCTGGTCTCAAACTCCCAACCTCGGGTGATCCGCCCACCTCAGGCTTCCAAAGTTCTGGGGTTACAGGCATGAGCCACTGAGCCTGGCCAATAGCCTAAGACTAAAAAGTCTGTTTACTTATGATGGTATATCGGAAAGATAGAGGGCTGAGTGCAGTGGCTCCTGCCTGTAGTCCTAGCCCTTTGGGAGGCTGAGGCGGGTGGATCACCTGAAGTCAGGAGTTCCAGACCAGCCTGGCCAATATGGTGAAATGTTGTCTCTCCTAAAAATACAAAAATTAGCCAGGTGTGGTAGCGGGTGACTGTAATCCCAGCACTTTGGGAGGCTGAGGCAGGCAGATCACCTGAGGATGGGAGTTCAAGACCAGCCTGACCAACATGGAGAAAGCCCATCTCTACTAAAAATACAAAATTAGCCGGGCAGAGTGGCACATGCCTGTAATCCCAGCTACTCAGGAAACTGAGGCAGGAGAATCGCTTGAACCCGGGAGGTGGAGGTTGCAGTGAGCCGAGATCACACCACTGCACTCCAGCCTGAGCAAGAGTGAAACTCTGTCTCAAAAAAAAAAAAAAAAAAGAAAAGAAAAGAAAAGAAAAGAAAGAAAGATAGAGAAGGAGACTGTGTCCTGAAGGAAATTATAGAGTTGTTGAATTAATCCTGGAACTACGTACCTCCAAATTGCTCCATTAGGTGAGCAGTAAGTGTTCTCGTGGCTTAAGCACTTGATATTCAAAGTGTGGTCTGCAGACCAGTAATGGCGTCACTTGATTGCTTATTAGAAATGCAGAACCTCATCGCCCCCCCCGCCAATGAATTATAATCTGTGTTTAAAAAGATCCCAAGGGATTTTTTTTTTTTTTTTTTGAGACAGTCTCGCTCTGTCGCCCAGGCTGGAGTGCAGTGGCGCGATCTCGGTTCACTGCAAGTTCTGCCTCTTGGGTTCACGCCATTCTCCTGCCTCAGCCTCCCAAGTAGCTGGGACTAGAGGTGCCCGCCACCACACCCGGCTAATTTTTTTTGTACTTTTAGCGAGATGGGGTTTCACCGTGTTAGCCAGGATGGTCTTGATCTCCTGACCTCGTGATCTGCCAACCTCGGCCTCCCAAAGTGCTGGGATTACGGGTGTGAGCCACCACGCCCAGCCGTGATTGTTATACAGATTAAAATTTGAGAAACACTGGTATAAGCTATTCCTCATAAGTTTTTATTTCTTGCAGTTGAATCCATCCTAGTTGACACTGTGACATTCGCCAAGTTACCCAAGACATACAAGCCTCATTTCTTTATCTGTAGTGGTAACATAACCATCCAAGGGGTTCACCTTGCCCCCTGCCTAGACAGAGCCCATTTATCAAGTCAGGGGAGTTGCAGTAGAGAAAGAGTAGTTCATGCAGGGCCTGCTGTGCGAGAGACCAGAGTTTTATCATTACTCAAATCAGTCTCCCCAAGCATTCGGGGAGCAGAGGTTTTAAGAACTTGGTGGGTTGGGGGAAGCCAGTGAGCCAGGGATGCTTCTTTGTCAGGGATGAAATCACAGGGAGTCCAAGCTGTCTTTTTTTTTTTTGAGATGGAGTCTTGCATTGTCACCTGGACTGGAGTGTAATGGTGCCTTCTCAACTCACTGCAACCTCCACCTCCCAGGTTCAAGCGATTCTCCTGCCTCAGCCTCCTGAGTAGCTGGGATTACAGGCCCCCTTCCCACCATGCCCGGCTAATTTTTTGTATTTTTAGTAGAGACAGAGTTTCACTATGTTGGCCAGGCTGGTCTTGAACTCCTGACCTCGTGATCTGCCCACCTCAGCCTCCCAAAGTGCCGGGACTACAGGTGTGAGCTGCGGAGCCCGTCCTCAAGCTTTCTTCTTGTGCTGAGTCAGTTCCTAGGTGGGGGCCACAAGATCGGATGAGGCAGTTTATCAATCTGGGTGGTGCCAACTGATCCATCAAGTACAGGGTCAGCAAAATCTCTCAAGCACTGATTTTAGGAGCAGTTTAGGGAGGGTAAGAATCTCGTAGCCCTCCAGCTGCATGACTCCTAAACCATAATTTCTAATCTTGTGGCTAATGTTAGTCCTACAAAGGCAAACTAGTCCCCAGGCAAGAAGGAGGTCTGCTTTGGGAAAGGGATGTTGTTGTCTTTGTTTTAAACATGTTTGTTTTAAACTGTAAACTAAGTTTCTCCCAAAGTTAGTTCAGCCTATGCCCAGTAATGAACAAGGACAGCTTGGAGGTTAGAAGCAAGATGGAGTTGGTTACGTTAGATCTTTCACTCTCTCAGTCAGAATTTTGCAAAGGTAGTTTCAATCATAATGGTATTGGCCTTCTAAAAATGCTGCAGTGATTAAATAAATAAATAAAAAGCACAGCATAATGCTTGGCGCATATTAAACACTCAGTGTTGGCTGAGCGCAGTGCATGCCTGTAATCTTGAAGGTGAGTGGATCACTTGAGGTCAGGAGTTCGAGACTAGCCTGGCCAATATGAGGAAACCCTGTCTCTACTAAAAATACAAAAATTAGCCAGGCGTGGTGGCAGCTGCCTGTAATCCCAGCTACTCGGAAGGCTGAGGCAGGAGAATTGCTTGAACCTGGGAGGCAGATGTTGCAGTGAGCCGAGATCATGCCACTGCACTCCAGCCTGGGCCACAGAGCCAGACTCTCTCAAAAACAAAACAAAAACAGAAAAAGCCACTCAGTGTTAGCTATCTTTACTGGACTTTGCAAGCACCCTTAGTGTAGGTGGTGATGTTTGTGTGCAAATAGATTTGCCCTTCCAGCATGGAAACTGGGTGGGGTGAGGACTTTTATTGTCATTGTTGCTGCCCGGAGTGTAGGACAGACTACTTACACCAGCTGCTTTCCTGTGAATTGATAATTGACAACTTGTATCTACAAGCAGCAGGTTTGATTTTATTTTCTTACTTTCATAAGCTCAATAATAGAAGTCATTGTTGAGAAACAAGTAGGCCTATTTAGCTAGATAGTAAAGTTACAAGTCAGCTAATGAAAGCAAGACATACTTGGAAGAACTGTGGGACAAAAGTAAGATTAAGGAAGGAAAACACTTTAAAGCTTGCTTACACAATGACTTTACAATAGGGCAACTGGCTGGAACCCTTGTAAAACGATGTCAAGTCATCATAACTTTAAGTTGAGGTGCGGGTAGGCTGGATTTAACACAATAAAATAATGCGTGCATGTTAAACATGTACCAAATGCAGTATATCCATATCTCATAAAGATATAAGGCCCTAAAACAATTAACTTATTTATGACACTCTACAAACACATTTATCGTAATTAAAACAAATTCATTGAAATACGAAATGCCCATGGAAAAACAAAATACCTTTATAACGTCTGACGTGTACTATCTCAGAACTCCTCTGTGAGGAAGGTCAAGAGGATACCTTGCTCCAGACCCAGCCACACCAGGTAGTAAAAGGTAGGCGTGGGCCCAGCTGAAGGTAAATGCTCTGGCTATTCAGCATGACAAAGGGGCCTCAGTAGACTTCAAGGGAAATGGGCATAGTTGAAACCAATGATTGGTCTGCCAACTAGGACACCAGGGCACAGTAAGATTCCCCAGGAAGAATGGGGAGGTATGAAGTATGAAGAGGACAGACAAAACTCAGGACTCCAAATGTACAGAAAGCTGGCTTTAGGATGTTTACCATGGTTCATTAGTATAGAATGTGCTTCTGGAATAGGACTCAGCAAAGCAAAGCAAAGCAAGGTCTTACTCCTAGGAGCTCCTGGTATATGAAGCTAAAATCCCCCAAAACAAGACTAAGTTGTGCAAGCAAAGATGGAACTCAGGCTCAGGAAGCAGAGCCCATTACCAGAACAGGCTACCTCATGAGCATCAAAAGCTACAACTCCTGGCCTTGTGCAGTGGCTCATGCCTCTAATCCCAGTACTTTGGGAGGCCAAGGCAGGCGGATCACTTAACATCAGGAGTTCAAGGCCAGCCTGGCCAACATGGTGAAACTCTGCATCTACCAAAAAAACAAAAATTAGCCTGGTGCGGTAGTGCATGCCTGTAATCCCAGCTACTGGGGAGCCTGAGGCAGGAGAATCACCTGAACCCTGGAGGCAGGGGGTTGCAGTAAGCCAAGATAGCACCACTGCATTCCAGCCTGGGCGAAAGAGCGAGACTCTGAGAAAAAAAAAAAAAAAAAAGGCTACAACTCTGCTCTTCTATGAATGGCACTGACAAAGTCTCAGGTTAGATAAAGCAGGGAGGAAGTGGTAGATAACACAGGAGTCCAGTGGTCAACACTAATGAAAGGACCTGTTCCTTCCTTCAAAACCCTTATACATTGCGGGTGATAACTGGCTTATACCAAGCTGTTTAAATGCTTTTTATACCAGCCCTGGATGGATCAAGGGACTGGGGTGAATATAATGCTCTGAATGTAATTGGTTTTTTGTTGTTGTTGTTTTTGAGACGAAGCCTTGCTCTTTCACCCAGGCTGGAGTGAAGTGGTGTGATCTCAGCTCACTGCAACCTTTGCTTCCCAGGTTCAAGTGATTCTCCTGCCTCAGCCTCCCGAGTAGCTGGGATTACAGGTGTGTGCCACCACGCCTAGCTAACTTTTTTCTATTTTTAGTAGAGACGAGGTTTCACCATGTTGGCCAGGCTGGTCTTGAACACTTGACCTCACGTGATCCATCTGCCTCGGCCTCTCAAAGCGCTGGGATTACAGGTGTGAACCACAGCACCCGGTTAAATGTAATTGTTAATTCCATTTGTTTATACAAAATCTCAATGGTTAAACAATAACTAATATCTATTTGTGTCATGTTCCAATATATAAATAAACTGGTTGGGGGTGAAGTGGGTGGAGGCTTACTCCACACAGTCATTCATGGACCCAAAAGCCAAGTATTTTTTATCTGGTAGCTGCAGTGTCTTCTTGGGCCTTGGAATCCTCCGCTGGTTTTTCTGCATCTGGTTGAAGAAATGAAGAATGAGGGAGAATCTCAAGTTCAGTGTTTTATGGGATAGGCCCAGAGACAGATACATCATTTCTACTTACTTTCCACTGGTGAGATTTAGTCACGAGGCCCATCCTAGTTGCAAGACAACTGGTAAATGTTTTCCAGAAGTATGTTAAGGAAGAGAATACAAATATAGATGGAATAGATAGTCATTCTTCCATGACAGGAAAAGAAAGGAGACATAGCAGCAGTAGGAATGAAATGGGGTTGATAGCACTAAGTTAAAATGGTTTCCCTTTTAAAAAGTCAATTTACGTTTTATTTTATTTTATTTTATTTTTGAGACAGAGTCTCACTCTGTCCCCCAGGCTGGAGTGCAGTGGCACGAACTCAGCTCACTGCAACCTCTGCCTCCTAAGTTCAAGTGATTCTCCTGCCTCAGCCTCCTGAGTAGCTGGGATTACAGGCATGCACCACCATACCCGGCTAAGTTTTTATATTTTTTGGTAGAGACAGGGTTTCACCATGTTGGCCAGGGTGGTCTCGAACTCCTGACCTCAAGTGATCAGCCTGCTTCAGCCTCCCGAAGTGCTGGGATTACAGGTGTGAGCTACTGTGCCTGGCCTACTTTTTATTTTTAAAATTATATATATATATATATATTTTTCTTTTTAAGAGATAGGGTCTCCCTGTGTTGCCCAGACTGGTCTCTAACTCCTGGGCTCAAGTGATCCTCCCACCTCAGCTTCCCAATGTGCTGGGATTACAGGCGTGAGCCACCACGCCTGGCCAAAAAGTCAATTTACTTATGGGGAGAAGCAAGCTCTAATCATATAATCATTCTTGGATTTATTCATTACTTTATTCAGTCAATAAAAAGTTCATTGAGGACTGACTGTACTGGGCCCATAAAGATGAACTTATTTTTAACAAATTATAATATTGTGATTTACAATAAATTATATACATTTGGTTCTCTGTACCTGTTCTGTATGTCAATGAGGAGGCAAAAGACCAGACTGCAAAGCAGTAAGACAAGGCCTTTACTGGGGTCTTAGGAATTGTAATTCAGGAGACATATGTTTGGCTAGAAATCAAATTGTATTCCAGTAAGAGGGAGGAGAGAGGAGATTTATAAGGAAGTTAAGGGCGATTACACCAGTTGTTTTGAAAGAATTATCATTGGTGAAGGCAGCTGGCTTAGTACATGAGTCTGTAGTTCATTGGCTGTTGCTGTTCAGGAGTTGCAGTGCTGGTGAAATTCAGCTGTTTTCTGGGATGTTGTGGTGATTGCAGTTTGGCCCAGTTCAAAGGTAAAGGCAAGTTCCTGGATTTTCAAAAATCAAGGTTGCAGGTCCTTTGTAGAATGGCCTCCTGACTCCATCTTAGAGCTCTGAATCAGAGGTGCCATATTGTATGCCATATTTCATAGTGGATTGAACTAACCACAAATTGAAAATATTTGGGGAAAAAAGGATAGTTACATCTGTATTGAACATGTATAGACTTTTTTCCTTTTCATTATTCCCTAAACAATACAACAATTTACAAAGCATTTAATTGTATTAGGTATTGTAAGTAATCTGGAGATGATTTAAAGTATACAAGAGGATATGCCTAGGTTATATGCAAATACTATGTCATTTCATAAAAGGGACTTGAGCATCCGGGGATTTTGGTATCTGAGGGAGGGCCTGGAACCAATCCCCCAAAGATACCAATGAACGACTGTATATATTCGGTTTTCTTCCTTGTTTCTTGGCATACAGCCCTTAAAACCCTTGAATCTCCTGAGTGTTAAGAGTGTCTTTTGTATGCTAATGATATGACTGATGGCTGGAGGCCTCTAGATAGCTTCAGGATTGGGGCTGATCACTGGAAAGACTGAGCCATGATTGGCACTCCCAAAACTGCCATAGAGGGGAGAGGGTTGAGTTGATCACCAATGGCCAATGATGTAATCAATCATGCCTACATAATGAAGCCTCCCATAAAACCCCAAAAGGACTGGGTTCAAAGAACTTCCAGATAGTTGAAAACATGGAGGTTCTTGGAGGGTGCTGCTCCCTGAGAGGGCATGGAAGCTCTGCACCCATCCCAGATGCTATGAGCTTTGCATTTCTTCCATCTGGCTGTTCATCTGTTTCCTTTGTAATAAATGGGTAAATGTAACTAACTTGTTTCTCTGAGTTCTGTGAGCTGCTCTAGCGAATTAAAGCCAACAAGAGTTTAATGGGAATCCCTGCTTTATAGCTGGTCAGTCAGAAGTACAGGTGACAACTTACTATTTGTCACTGGCATATGAAGTAGGGGGCATCCTTGTGGGACTTAGCCTTGAACCCATGCGATCTGACACTATTTCTAGGTAAATAGAGTCAGGATTTAATTGAATTAGAGGACACCTGGCTAGTGTCTGCTGCAGAATTACTTGTGGGTTTTTTCCCCCACACACACCTGGTGTCAGAAGTATTGTGCTAAATGGTTTGTGAGTGTGGGAAAAACACTTTTGTATTTTTACCTTTTTTTTTTTTTTTTTTTTTGCTTTTTTGTAGAGACAGAGTCTCCCTATGTTGCCCAGTATGGTCTCAAACTCCTGGCCTCAAGCAATCCTCTTGCGTTGGCCTCCCGAAGTACCGGGATTACAAGCGTGAGCCACAATACCTGGCCTTTTTTCCTTTTTTTTTTTTTTTGAGATGGAGTTTTGCTCTTGTTGCCCAGGCTTGAGTGCAGTGGCATGATCTCGGCTCACTGCAACCTCCACCTTCCGGTTTCAACCAATTCTCCTGCCTCAGCTTCCCAAGTAGCTGGAATTACAGCTGTCTGCCACCACACCCAGCTAATTTTTGTATTTTTAGTAGAGGCAGGCTTTCACCATGTTGGCCAGGCTGGTTTCAAACTCCTGACCTCAGGTGATCCACCCGCCTTGGCCTCCCAAAGTGCTGGGATTACAGGTATGAGCCACCACATTTTATGTAATTTCATTGAAGATTTGTTTTTTCTTATATGACTGTGTGATAAATCAGTTTTAAAATGAAAAGAAAAACCATTTTTAAATTTTCATGTTTATACATCTCTTAATAGGCTATCTTTTTCACGTAACCAGTTGGAAAAAATACAAGCAGTAACAGGATTATAGTTCCTTAATGATATGGCAAAGTAGTATATTTTGATGAAATATTCCATATTCCAAGACTATGTGTATAACTTTTAGTGTCAGAAGGGTGAAGAGATTAGGAAGAGGATAGAAGGATTAATAAATAGATTATTTGCCATTAAAATCTTCTCTTACCCATCTTGTGATTAAGTCTTCAGGAGTTTTTAGTGTGGTCTTTATTACAAACTTGTATAAGTTTGGTTTTTAATTTTAACAATTACGAGACAACAAAACAGTTCTTTGCTGGGGGTGGTCGTGGGCCTGTAGTCCCAGGTACTTGGGAGACTGAGGCAGAATAATTGCTTGAACCTGGGAGGCAGAGTTTGCAGTGAGCCGAGATCATGCCACTGCACTCCAGCCTGGGCAAGAGAGCAAGACTCTATCTCAGAAAAAAAAAAAAGTCAAATAATCTGGCCAAGACATTGAGTTGGGATTTGAACCCAGGCTGATGAATTTCAGAGTTCATAGCTTTTTCCAGGTTTACTTATAGACAAGATGAGAGCAAAGAATAAGATAATTGATAAGACTTTGAATGAAAATAATTTTTTGGCCAGGTGTGGTGACTCATGCTTGTAATCCCAGCACTTTGGGAGGCTGAGGTGGGTGGATCACCTGAGGTCAGGAGTTCAAGACCAGCAACCGTCCTGGCCAACATGGAGAAACCTTGTTTCTACTAAAAAATACTTTTTTTTTTTTTTTTTTTAGATGGAGTTTTGCTCTTGTTGCCCAGGCTGGAGTACAATGGCACGATCTCGGTTCACCACAACCTCCGCCTCCGAGGTTCAAGTGATTCTCCTGCCTCAGCCTCCCGAGTTGCTGGGATTACAGGCATGCACTACCATGCCTGGCTAATTTTCTATTTTTAGTAGAGATAGGGTTTCTCCATGTTGGTCAGGCTGGTCTCAAACTCCTGACCTCAGCTGATCCACCTGACTCAACCTCCCAGAGTGCTGGGATTACAGGTGTGAGCCATCATGCCTGGCCAATCATTTTTTATCCTTTGGCATATATTTCAGTCTGGGCCATCAAGCACAATTTTCAAAGAAACCCTCTTTATTTTTCCAATTCTGTCATGCGAGAAATATTCTTGCTGCATAGCCCTGGGGATGCTTTTTTAATTCCCTTAACTACTGCAAGGGTAGTTTGGCTGGGCCTATTAACAAGTCACAATATGAAATCAGCCGTGACAGGCCTTTCTGCCTCCTGTCTTCAATTTTCCAAGTGTCAGAAAGGTGGCTTAACCTGTACTTCCAGTTTATACTGTCACCAAGTGGAGAAAAAAAAAAAAAAAAGGACCTAGAACACACTGTGCCAACTGCTTAAAGACGAAACAATTTTAATTTCTTTTTAATAACATAATTATCCCATTAGGCCAAATATTTACAATGTGAAGTTCAATTCAGTAGTGGTGAATAGGATTTTTTTACTTCAAAGATCAAGTTGTATAATTCCATATGACCCAACCACATAGCTAAAGAATTCACTGTGAACATTCAGACTAAACATGATCAAATGTAACCTTTGATTAGAAATACATATTTCCAATATGATATCCAGAGAGTTTCCGAAAATTGTTTTGTTCATTTGCAATGAAAATAGATTTATAGTTTGTGTGTGTGTGTGTGTGTGTGTGTGTGTGTGTGTGTGTGTGTGTGTGTGTTTTACTCTGGTTATTTCTTATTGAAACCTAAAAATCCACAGGGGCAGGAAAGGATAGATTGACAGGGTACCCAGAAAACAAGGACTGTTTGCAGGCTGACTCTAACCCAGAGGCATTGACAACAGAGTGTGGAGAAAGCCAGATCTTTTTTTTTTTTTTTGAGACGGAGTCTCACGCTGTTGCCCAGGCTGGAGTGCAGTGGCGCGATCTCGGCTCACTGCAAGCTCCGCCTCCCGGGTTCCCGCCATTCTCCTGCCTCAGCCTCCTGAGTAGCTGGGACTACAGGCGCCCGCCACCGCGCCCGGCTAATTTTTTGTATTTTTAGTAGAGACGGGGTTTCACTGTGGTCTCGATCTCCTGACCTTGTGATCCGCCCGCCTCGGCCTCCCAAAGTGCTGGGATTACAGGCTTGAGCCACCGCGCCGGGCAGAAAGCCAGATCTTGATGCACAACATTGATTATGGGAACAAGAAGAAGGCAAAGCACATGCTGCCCAGTGGCTTCTGGGTTTCTGATCTACAATGTCAAGGAGCCGTAAGTGCTGCTGATGTGCAATAAATCTTACTGTGTTGGGATCGCTCACAATGTCTAAGAACTGAAAAGTCAGAGGAAAGAGAAGCCTGGCTGGCCATGAGTCACCAATCCCAAGGCCAAGTTGCACAGCAAAGAAAATGAATAGACAGCTGTTAAAAGCTGTTAAAAGACAGCAGGCCTCAAATAGAGTCATTTATGCTGAAGTTCACCAAACTGAAACCTAAGTTGTACACCTGTAAGATATGATCTTCTGAGAAATCAGGAGACAGATTATAGTCAAATCCCATTAAGCCAATAGGATCTTGCTTATGTCCCTGTAAGGAAGGTAACCTTGAAATGATGAATCTGCTGTTTGTTTCTTGTTTCTGTTTTTCTCCACTTTTTTCTGCCTGTTAAACTCTCCCACTCTCTTTAGCTCATCAGAGCTCCTTTCTATTTTGTAGACTGGATGCTGCCTGGCTTATGAATTGCCAGTAAAAGCCAATCAGATCTTTGAAACTTGGCCAGGCATGGTGGCTCAAGTCTGTAATCCCAGCACTTTGGGAGGCCAAGGTGGGCAGATCACCTGAGGTCTGGAGTTTGAGACTAGCTTGGTCAACATGGTGAAACCCCGTCTCTACTAAAAATACAAAAATCAAGGCCGGGCGCGGTGGCTCAAGCCTGTAATCCCAGCATTTGGGAGGCCGAGACGGGCGGATCATGAGGTCAGGAGATCGAGACCATCCTGGCTAACACGGTGAAACCCCATCTCTACTAAAAAATACAAAAAACTAGCTGGGCGAGGTGGCGGGCGTCTGTAGTCCCAGCTACTTGGGAGGCTGAGGCAGGAGAATGGCGTGAACCCGGGAGGCGGAGCTTGCAGTGAGCCGAGATCGCGCCACTGCACTCCAGCCTGGGCGACAGAGCGAGACTCCGTCTCCAAAAAAAAAAAAAAAAAAAAGTACAAAAATCAGCCAGGTGTGGTAGCAGGCACCTGTAATCCCAGCTAGTCGAGAGGCTGAGGCAGGAGAATGGTTTGAACCTATGGAATGGAAGCAGAGGTTGCAGTGAGCAAAGATCACCACTGCACTCCAGCCTGGGCGACAGAGTAAGAATCTGTATCAAAAAACAAAAAAACAACAACAAAAATGAAAAACAAAACCAAAACAAAACGAAAAAGATCTTTGAAACTCAATTTGTTGAAATTTGGTTCTTTCACACAGCTCATGTGTAAGTTTTAGTTGTGTTAAATAAAACCATAAAAACTCTGGGAAGAAAAAAGATTCAGATTCCCTAAGCTCAGAGTTCCCTGTGCAGGCATTAACTGCCCCTATTTACATTACCTTGTGGGGAATGGGACTTGGGGAACTGGCTCAAAAAATTCAGACACTGTAGCTACTGCTATTGCTGTGGGTAATAAACTATTTTTATCTTTGATCCAGGAGTCTCATGTCTTCTTCTATCTGCATCCATGAAACTATGACAGGCTAATGTGTTAACTTGCAAGTAGGGTACAATCTCAGATCCCTTACAGTTCTTGACAGAAGCTGTCTCCAGAGGGAGAGACTACTTATTATTTCACTGAATAATATTACACGCCAGGCAGGATGCTGAGTACTGAGAATACAACGTACTTAGCTTGGTACTACTAGTAGAATTGCACTGTAGTGAAACTACTAAGCTAGTCAAACTCAGAACGTGGTCAAACTCAGACTAATAAAATCCTAGCAGCAATTGTGATCACAGCTCAACGACAGGATGGAGATCGTATGGTTTTTAGTCCTCAGAGAATGGATGCATTCTCTGCAGATGGCGGGGAGCTGAGAAACACAAAGAGGTGCATAGGGACTTATAGAAATCTCTCTCTCTTTTTTTTTTTGAGATGGAGTTTCATTCACTCTTGTTGCCCAGGCTGGAGTGCAATGGCGTGATCTCGGCTCACCTCAACCTCTGCCTCCCAGGTTCAAGCGATTCTCCTGCCTCAGCCTCCTGAGTAGCTGAGATTACAGGCATGCGCCACCATGCCTAGCTAGTTTTGTATTTTTAGTAGAGACGGGGTTTCTCCATGTTGGTCAGGCTGGTCTTGAACTCCGGACCTCAGGTGATCTGCCTGCCTCGGCCTCCCAAAGTGCTGGGATTACAGGCATGAACCACCATGCCCGGCCAGAAGTCTCTAAAACAGTACTCCTCAGGCTTTAGAATATCAAGAAAAAATATGCCTTTTATTTTATTTATTTATTTTTTTGAGATGAAGTCTGGCCCTGTCGCCCAGGCTGGAGTGTAATGGCATGATCTCAGCTCACTGCAACCTCCGTTTCCCAGGTTCAAGCGATTCTCCTGCCTCAGCCTCCCGAGTAGCTAGGATTATAGGCACGCACCTCCACAGCCAGCTAATTTTTGTATTTTTAGTAGAGACGGGGTTTCACCATGTTGGCCAGGCTGGTCTCAAACTCCTGACCTCGTGATCCACCCGCTTTGGCCTCCCAAAGTGCTGGGATTACAGGCGTGAGCCACTGCGCCCAGCCCAAGAAGATGCCTTTTAGATGGACTCACTCTTTCTATAACTTTCCTCTGAATAAACTGTCCTAAAGAGTGACAGTAGGAGGATCACGTTCTGGTCCAGAGATCAAAGGGCATGTCTGCTGTGCAGACACCTGGTGATGAGCTCTTTGTACATGGGATTTCTAATTTAGGGTTGCATCTAGGATGGGAGAGAGGAAGATACTACATTAAATGTGGACACAACCAGTGAACAGAACTGCACTGTGAAGGATTGGAAAGTCATAAATAGAGAAGGTCTAGAGCCTCAAAGCTGTGGGTGAAACAGAAGTGGCTTCAGATACAGGACTCAAGAAACTCTGAGTTTTTAATAGCTAGGGACTCCATCAGAAAGTAGGATGTCATTTCCTTATGATGATAGTAAGCAAGAGAACCTGGCAGGCAAGACCTAGCCAGTAGTCTGGGCCTAGCAGACAGTCCACAGGTGCTAAAATAATTTGGTAAATAAACAAGGTATTCTAGATTCATCTGACAAGTTAGATACAAGTAAGTATCATATGGTGTTCAACACAAAGAAAATGTGCCTGGCAGTGGTGAGCACCTGTAGCCCCAGTTACTTAGGAGGCTGAGGTGGGAGGATCACTTGAACCCAGGAGTTTGAGTCCAGCCTGGGCAACATAGTGAGACCCTGTCTCTAAAATAAAATAATAGAATAAAATAAAAAGTACCTGACACAGACACCTAATATGTGGTAGCACAAAACCAGGAGCTTGGCCGGGAGCAGTGGCTCACGCCTGTAATCCCAGGACTTTGGGAGGCCGAGGTGGGTGGATCACCTGAGGTCAGGAGTTCCAGATCAGCCTGGACAACATGGCGAAACTCTGTCTCTACTAAAAATACAAAAATTAGCCGAGTGTGGTGGTGCATGCTTATAATCCCAGCTACTTGGGAAGCTGAGGCAGGAGAATTGCTTGAACCCAGGAGGTGGAAGTTGCAGTGAGCCAAGATCGTGCCACTGCACTCCAGCCTGGGCCAATGGAGCAAGACTCTGTTTCAAAAAAAAAGGTATATTGGGGTCAGGCATAGTGGCTTATGCCTGTAATCCCAGTACTTTAGGAGGCTGAGGCAGGAGAATCACTTGAGGCCAGGAGTTTGACACCAGCCTGGGCAACATAGTGAGACCCTGTCTCTAAAAAAACAGAAAGAAAGAAAAAAAGTATATTGGTACTATTCTAAGTGCTAGGGAGGGAAAAAGCAGTGAACAGGACAGACAAAAGTGCTTGCCCTATTTTGTTCTAAATAAAGTTAAATCTGACTCTGAACCACATTGGTCAAGGGAGATGGGAAATCTGGGTTTTGTCATGTTTACTTTCAGAACGGGGGCATTTACTAGGGCATCTTCACCTTCCCAGGGTCCTGCACATTCCAGAATATTCGGAGGTGAACCCTCTGATCTTCAGACCGCACTGGCTACCACTGCTGGGTGCTGATGATCCTAGTCCTGTGGTTTCTGGGCTAGCCCACCCCTAATATTTTCAGGGTCTAAGACGAATACAAATGGAAGTTTACATACTACATGTTAAATATTTGAAAGTTATAAATCAGGCTGACAACCTGTTAAATAGGTTCTGTCATTCTGTCTTGACAAATATATTTTCATAACAAACTGGAAGTCTCGGTTCAAATTTAGAATTTCAGGACTTCTTGGGCTTCTGTATCTGAATGTGCAGGTGTAAGAAAAGCTGACCCTAGGACCTAGCTGTGGCCTGTGATGATATTGTGATTCATAACAAGAAATATACACTGGGTCTTCTTTTCCTGTACAGAGCCTCTAAACGCCTTGCAATTTCCTGGGTGATTGCAGTGTTCTGTTCTAATGAGGCATCTCTCGGTGGCCCCTAGATAGCTTAAGTACGGGGGCTGGTTGCAGAGGAACCAACCAGGTGATTAGAGGGTTGGAATGTTCAGCCCCATCCCCTGACCTCCAGGCAGGAGAGAGGGCTAAAAGTTGAGTTGATACCAATGGCCAGTGATTTATTCAATTGCGCCTATATAATGAAGCCTCTATAAAGACTCAGAAGTATTCAGAGAGCTTCCAGGCTGGGGAATGTGTGGGCATGCTGGGAGGGCAGCATACCCAGAGAGGGCATGGAGGCTGCGTGCCCCTTACCACATACTTTGCCCTATGCATCTCTTTCATTTGGCTGTGCCTGAGTTGCATCCTTTATGATAAATGGGTAAATGTAGGTAAAGTGTTTCCCTGAGTTCTGTGAGCCATTCTAGCAAACGATTGAGCCTAAGGAGGAGGTCATAAGAACCTCTGGTTTGGCCGGGCGCGGTGGCTCACGCCTGTAATCCCAGCACTTTGGGAGGCCGAGGCGGGCGGATCACAAGGTCAGGAGATCGAGACCACGGTGAAACCCCGTCTCTACTAAAAAAAAATACAAAAAATTAGCCGGGCGCGGTTGTGGGCGCCTGTAGTCCCAGCTACTCGGGAGGCTGAGGCAGGAGAATGGCGTGAACCCGGGAGGCGGAGCTTGCAGTGAGCCGAGATCGCGCCACTGCACTCCAGCCTGGGTGACAGAGCGAGACTCCGTCTCAAAACAAACAAACAAACAAACAAACAAAAAAGAACCTCTGGTTTATAGACAGTCTGTCAGAAGCACAGGTGGCAACCTGGACTTGTGACTGGTAGTTGATGTGGGGGCAGTCTTGTGGGACTGAGCCCTCAACCTTCGGAATCTGCACTGACTCCCACTAGATAGTGTCAGAAGTGAGTTTAATTCCCAGTTGGTGTCCATAGAGAATTGGAGAGTTGCTTAGTATGGGAACAAAACCCCACACATCTGGAGTCAGACATGAAGTATTGACAGTGGTACGAGTATAGAAAAAAAATAGCTTGTTTTTCCTGTATATTTGGTGTTTTCTCCTTCTTACACTTTTCTCCTCTTTGACTTCCCATCCCACCTCTGTTCAGGACAATAAAGGAACCTGCATGCCTGTGTGTGTGTAGACCAGCTTAAACAACCAAGCTCTGTTCACCAATCCCCATTCCTGCCAAAAAGTCACCTTTTAACTGTCCTTCATGTGAGGGCGTGTACACAGAGGCACGGCTGCCTTCAGGAATGTAAATCCTGGAAAGAGGCTGGCTCAGGACCTGGAAATAGTTCAGGCCATTTGGGCTTGGAATTCTGGGGTCCCATTTATATGAAGCATGGTCTACAAGGGTGAGGTGTGGGCTCCAGGTGGACATGCCCCTTGTGGACCTCTTCTCCCATGAAGAGGCACACAATCCCATGGAAGACCAGAGTAGGGCTCTCTAAAGTGTGGGACCCAGGGCAAGAGCTCGTCTCTCCTGGGTCTATAAGTGATTGTAGACAGGTGATTCCTCTACCTTTTTTTTTTTTTTTTTTTTTTTGGGAAGTCTCGCCCTATTGCCCAGGCTAGAGTGCAGTGGTGCAATCTCAGCTCACTGCAACCTCCACCTCCTGGGTTCAAGCGATTCTCCTGCCTCAGCCTCCAAAGTAGCTGGGATTACAGGTGTGCACCACCATGCCCGGCTAATTTTTTGTATCTTTAGTAGAGACAGGGTTTCACCATGTTGGCCAGGCTGGTCTCCATCTCCTGACTTCGTGATCCGCCCGCCTAGGCCTCCCAAAGTGCTGGGATTACAGGCATGAGCCACCACGCCTGGAGATTCCTCTACTTTTGAGCACAGGTTGAGCCAGAGGTGTATACTAAAACTGGAAGCCTTGAAGTCTAGTGGCCAACCCTTCTTGCCCCTGCAGTGTAGCACACTGCCAAGTCAGCTGTCACCATCAGAGGCCTTGGACCCAAGTACTGTGTGGGAGTAGGGCACATGTCCCTGATTTTCTTGAAACCTATAAGCACATTCTCCTAAACTTGGGGAGATAGTCCCCAAATAACTCTATTTCCAGTATTTGTCTACTTCTTCTCCCAACTCTTGGTGCCTCTTGCCACCTCCAATAATCCAGCAGTATCACCTCCAAGACTAGATGAAAGGTTGTATTCTAAGTGTTAGGCAACTTTTAATTTTGGCCCTGCAACATTAGGGCTATTAACCACTCCCTGAAGCAGAGGGCTACTTTCTCCAGATGAGTGAGGCAAAAATACCTACAGCAGCCTGAGCAAAACTCAGATTAACATCTCAGTTCCCCCTCACAGATATATATTATCTCATTCATTTCTTTTTTTCTTTTTCTTTTTGAGATGGAGTCTTACTCTGTCATCTAGGATGGAGTGCAATGGCACGATCTCGGCTCACTGCAACCTATATCTCCTGGGTTCAAGTGATTCTCCTGCCTCAGTCTCCCAAGTAGCTGAGATTACAGGCATGCACCAATACACCTGGCTAATTTTTTTTTTGAGACGAAGTTTTGCTCTTGTTGCCCAGGCTGGAGCACAATGGTACAATCTCAGCTCACTGCAACCTCCGCTTCCTGGGTTCAAGCCATTCTCCTGCTTCAGCCTCCTGAATAGCTGGGATTACAGGTGCCCGCCACCACCCCTGGCTAATTTTTGTATTTATTTTAGTAGAGACAGGGTTTCACCATGTTGGCCAGGTTGGTCTTGAACTCCTGATCTCAGGTGATCCACCTGCCTCGGCCTCCCAAAGTGCTGGGATTATAGGCATGAGCCACCGCACCTGGCCTAATTTTTGATTTTTTGTTTTTTGAGATGGAGTCTCACTCTGTCACCCAGGCTGGAGCGCAATGGCGTGATCTTGGCTCACTGCAACCTCCACTTCCTGGGTTCAAGCAATCCTCCTGCCTCAGCCTCCCGAGTAGCTGGGACTACAGGTATACGCCACCATGCCCAGCTAATTCTTTTGTACTTTTAGTAGAGACAGGGTTTCATCATATTGGCCAGGCTGGTCTTGAACTCCTGATCTCAAGTGATCTGCCCGCCTCGGCCTCCCAAAGTGCGGGGATTTCTGGCGTAAGCCACCGCGCCTGGCCCATTCATTTTTTCATAACAGTTTTGTTAAGGAAATTAAACTGAAGCTCAGGAAGATTAAACAACTTGCTTAAGGCCATAAAAGAAGAAAAACTAGAATTCATTTCCAGAGCTGTCTCACTTCAAGGCTTGTGCTCTTTTCACCATTCACCAGCATCTACCACATCTAAGAGTTTTAAAGACATTTTATTTTTATTTATATATATATAGTTATTTATTTACGATGAAGTCTTGCTCCGTAGCCCAGGCTGGAGTGCAGTGGTGCAATCTCGGCTCACCGCAACCTCCGCCTTCCAGGTTCAAGCGATTCTGCTGTCTCAGCCTCCTGAGTAGCTGGGATTACAGGCATGCACCACCACGCCCAGCTAATTTCTGTATTTTTAGTAGAGACAGGGTTTCACCATGTTAGTCAGGCTGGTCTTGAACTCCCAACCTCAGGTAATCCGCCCGCCTCGGCTCCCAAAGTGCTAGGATTACTGGCATGAGCCACTGCGCCCAGCCAATAAATTTTAAAAATCAAATTTGTGAAGTTGCTGGCCAAAGTGTGTTATCTTGTGTAACTATTCCATTCATCAGAATAGATATTGAGATTTGTTTTTGAGAATCCAAAGTATTACAAGGGATATAGTAAGAGAGGAATTGGAGCCAATTAGGGGATGCATTTCTGTAAAGTGATCATGTAGCATTTTATTGAAATGTGGACTGTATGCTGGACAGCACTAGGGGATTAGTGAACTCATTTTGCATTATTTGATTCCAAAAAACCACTAAGATGCTCATCAGAAAAGCATTGTCAAAAGTGGAAATAGATAAATGTCATCTGTAAATAAATTAGAATTGATTGTGAAATATTTGGTCAGGGCTGGGCACAGTGGCTCACACCTGTAATCCCAGCACTTTGGGAGGTCAAGGTGAGCAGATCATGAGGTCATGAGTTCAAGACCAGCCTGACCAACATAATGAAACCCCGTCTCTGTAAAGTACAAAAATTAGCCAGGCATGGTGGTGCGCGCCTGTAATTCCAGCTACTTTGGGAGGCTGAGGCAGGAGAATTGCTTGAACCCAGGAGGCAGAGGTTACAGTGAGCGGAGATTGCACCATTGCACTCCAGCCTGGGAGACAGAGTGAGACTCCGTCTCAAAAAAAAAAAAAAAAAAAAGAAAAAGAAAAAGAAATATTTAAATATTTAGTCAGTTCTTATTGTTTGTTTTCCTCCCTTCCTTCCCTTCCTTCCCTTCCTTCCTTCCTTCCTCTCTCTCTTTCTTTCAAGACAGGGTCTCACTCTATCACACAGGTTGGAGTACAGTGGTGCAATCTCGGCTCACTGCAGCCTCCACCTCCTGGGTTCAAGTGATTCTTGTGTGTCAGGCTCCCGAGTGGCTGGGATTACAGGTATGCTCTGCCATGGGCAGCTAATTTTTGTATTTTTAATAGAGACGGGGTTTCACCATGTTGGCCAGCCTGGTCTCAAACTGCTGACCTCAAGCAGTCTGCCTGCCTCGGCCTCTCAAAGTGCTGTTTCTTTATTTCTATCATCCTTCTCAGGGCAGAATGTGACCTTCTAAAGGGCAGGGCAGAAAGACTCCTGAGGTCTGGTTTTGTTGATGGTTTATATTGCTCATTGTGAGTTCCAAAGATACACATCCTGGGTGAATAACAAAGACTTATTAAACTGTAATATTTAAAATCATGGAACACAAAGCTTTTTTCCATTACTTTTATGCTACAACCCAGACACTATTAAGTACAGATCCTAATTGCCTCACTACTTTAAGAAGAGAATGAGGAGTAAGACAGGGAAAGGAGAAAGGCCAAGCAAAGGTATAATTTCGGATGATGTCTGGCCTCAGCCTGATCCTGTGGAGAGCTCTGGAGCATAAGTCATGCCTTCAGGCTTATCTAGCTTTGAGGCAAGTAAGTTTTGCTTTCATACTCAGACACTACTCAGGCAATGGCTATGGTTCCCTTGGGACAATTCTGGGTTCGGGGAATAATAGTGAAGTGGAGTGATTGAAAGGAAACCAAACAGAAAGTGGGAGATGGGCCCCAGAGCTAAAAAAGGATCAGAAAAGCTGTGGGTGATTCACTGACAGTATCAGCTATGCCAGAGACCATCTATTCTATAAGTTAATGCTTTCACTGTAGGTCTGACTCTTTCAATCAACAGGCAAAAGCTTCATTGGCAACAAGTAGTTGTGGAGGAAGAGACTCTCAGGGCTTTGAACTGTTAGAGTAGCCTAAGAAATTCAAACATTTTCCTACCCAAGATTCTAGGGGAATCAGACTAGCGGGAATATGATCATATCTCCTAATACAGTGTCAAAAAAAAAAACTTTTAGGCAACGAAGTATAGATCGTCCCCTACTTATGACGGTTTGACTTCCGATTTTTCAACTTTAGGAGGGTACGAAACCACTACAATTTTGAAGTAATGTACAGTATTCAATACATTACTTGATATATTCAATACTTTATGATAAAATAGGCTTTGTGTTAGATGACTTTGCCTGACTATAGGCTAATGTAAATGTTCTGAGAACGTTTAAAATAGGCTAGGCTAAGCTGTGGTGTTCAGTAGGTTGGGTGTATTAAATGCATTTTCAACTCGAGATATTTCAACTTCGATGGGTTTAGCAGGTGGTAACCCCAAAGTAAGTCAAGTAGCATCTGTAAATGTCATGCTGCCAGCACTTTAGGAAAGGTAAAACGTTTATCAGACTCAGTCCTTATAAGCTTACACTATAGCCAGGTAGATGAGATTCACATGCATGAAACGAGTACGAGCAACACTGGACACAATATAATTAAAGACTGTTGAATTCCGAGAAAAGAGGAATAGACTACACTCAGAGACTTACAGTATGAGTGGTAAATAAGGTCAGATCAAGTCTAAGCATGGGGCTATTCAACAGATGTAAACGATGTCTTTGTGCCAGATGATAGGCATTTCAGGCTTAGGGCTGGGGGAGAGATCACAGGTTAGTGTGATAAGTACAATGATAGAGGATGCATTTTGGGGAATTATTTGTGTGCTGTTAGTATTTTTTAGTAGAAAGCTCAATTACTGCATTTCATTGAACTTAAGTCCCATGAATTGTAAGATATGCCATTGTTTTATTAGCATAATGAAAGAAAAATAATCTGCCAGTGAAGCAGTGAATATGTATTATCAATTGTAAGATGTATCCGAATCTCAAAGGTGTTATAATATAAAACAGTGTTCATGCCGGGCGCGGTGGCTCAAGCCTGTAATCCCAGCACTTTGGGAGGCCGAGGTGGGCGGATCACAAGGTCAGGAGATCGAGACCACAGTGAAACCCCGTCTCTACTAAAAATACAAAAAATTAGCCGGGCGCGGTGGCGGGCGCCTGTAGTCCCAGCTACTCAGGAGGCTGAGGCAGGAGAATGGCGTGAACCCAGGAGGCGGAGCTTGCAGTGAGCCGAGATCGCGCCACTGCACTCCAGCCTGGGCAACAGCGTGAGACTCCGTCTCAAAAAAAAACAAAACAAAACAGTGTTCATTTTAGAACCAATGAAACAGGATTAGAGGAGACTTACTTTGGATTACAAATTTTTTTTTCTTTTTTCTTTTGTCTTTTGTTGTTTTGTTTGTTTGTTTTCATTTTATTTTATTTTATCTTCTGAGATGGAGTCTTGCTCTGTTGCCCAGGCTAGAGTACAATGGTGCCATCTCGGCTCACTGCAACCTCCGCCTCCCAGATTCAGGCAATTCTCCCTGCCTTAGCCTCCCAAGTAGCTGGGATTACAGGTGCCCACCACCACGCCTGACTAATTTTTGTAGCTTTTTTTTTTTTTTTTTTTTTGAGACGGAGTCTCACTTTGTCGTCCAGGCTGGAGTGCAGGGGCGTGATCTTGGCTCACTGCAAGCTCCGCCTCCCAGGTTCACGCCATTCTCCTGCCTCAGCCTCCCGAGTAGCTGGGACTACAGGCACCCGCCACTGCACCCGGCTAACTTTTTGTATTTTTAGTGGAGATGGGGTTTCACCGTGTTAGCCAGGATGGTCTCGATCTCCTGACCTCATGATCCACCCACCTCGGCCTCCCAAAAGTGCTGGGATTACAGGCGTGAGCCACTGCACCCGGCCAATTTTTGTAGTTTTTTAGTAGAGATGGGGTTTTGCCATGTTGACCAGGTTGTTCTCAAACTCCTGACCTTAGGTGATCCGGCAGCCTTGGCCTCCCAAAGTGTTGGGATTACAGGCATGAGCCACCATGCCCAGCCTCTCTTAATTCTAACTAGAACTAGTTCAATCTTGTAACAAAGGCCAATAATAATTTATGAATAGTAGCTAATATTTATCAGATGCTCAGTATGGACATGACCTTGGGCTAATTGCTTTTTACCCATTAATTTATTTCTTAATCCATTGAGTAAAGGTGTTAGTATCTCCATTTTACTGATGGGTAAACAGATTTAAAGAGGCTAAGCAATTTGCCTGAGGTCACACAGTGGCTGAGTATTCCAGCAGAGATTGAAATGCAGGTCTGCCTATCTCCCAAGTTTATGCTTTTAACCACTATGCCAGTAGGTGATCTGATTTCCTGCGAAGGAGAAAAAAATTAAGACATTTCATTTCAGTCAGCATTTACCAGTACCATTTTTTTCTGAAGGAGCTTTCAGATAGCAAAACGTTGTTTTGGCAACTAATAAGAAGACTATCTTAAGAGACTAATGCATGACCTATCTTAAACTATGACTATATTTCTGATGTTACTATTGCATAACCAGACTTTATGCAGCCTTTTCGAATTATACTGCTGGATAATGGATTTTAAATTGCATGTTTAAGTAGAATAAGAACTCTACAGTTAGTGGGTTATACTTAAGTGACCACAGAATAGATAAGGTACCCAATTAAAGAGTACATTTCTTCCAAACCCCTAATTTGTGTTAGGATATTTAATTACCATGCTCTATGTGCAGGCATGAATTTTGATCCAGTAGCAATGAAGTCTGGCCCAGAAGTTTGCAGACTCAGAATTATTTATCAGCAAGTATCACTTAACTCGCATTCAACAACAACTGTTTACATTCACAGACAATTTTGGGTTGTCTGAATTTAGAAGAGGTTGGCTAATCCTTGATTAACCTGAGGTAATGGATAGAATTCTAAGATAAAAATGTTAGTTTGCTAGCATCTTAATAAGCTTAGTCTCATCACCCTATAAACTGAACCAGAAGTTTTTAAACTTTTTGGTTTCAGACCCCTAACACACGAGGACCTTAAAGAGCTTTTCCTTATGTGGGCTGTAACTATCGTTATTTGCCATATTAGAAATTTAAATGGATACAGCCATAAAAAAGAAGATCATGCCTTTTGCAGGAACATGGATGGAGCTGGAAGCTATTATCCTTAGCAAACTATGGCAGGAACAGAAAACCAACTACCACACGTTCTCACTTACAAGTGGGAGCTAAATGATAAGAACTTATGAATACAAAGAAGGAAACAACACAGTGGGGTCTACTTGAGGAGGGTGGATGGGAAAAGGGAGAAGAGCAGAAAAGATAACTATTGGGTGCTGGGCTTGATACCTGGGTGAGGAAATAATATGTACAACAAACCCCATGACACTTGTTTACCTATGTAACAAAGCTTCACAGGTACCACCAAACCTAAAGTGAAAGTTTTTTAAAAAGTATGATAGTGTTAGCAGTGGAAGTCATTCGACTCACACAGCACCAAAATATGTTACCAGTGGTGAATCCCTATGGGTCTGCAGCAACTTTAATTCTTGCCTCCTCAGAAAAAGAATTCGACTGAGGGGCATAAGGCAGGAGGCAAGTTTTAGAGCAGGAGTGAAAAAGTTTATTAAAAAGCTTTAGAGGCCGGGTGCGGTGGGTCACGCCCGTAATCCCAGCACTTTGGGAGGCCAAGGCTGGCGGATCACCTGCGATCAGGAGTTTGAGACTAGCCTGGGCAACATGGTGGAATCCTGTCTCTACTAAAAATACAAAATTAGCCAGGCATGGTAGCCGGTGCCTGTAATCCCAGCTACTAAGGAGGCTAAGGCAGGAGAATCACTTGAACCCGAGAGGCCGAGTTTGCAGTGAGCTGAGACTGCGCCATTGCTCTCCAGCCTGGGCAAAAAGAGTGGTGGGGAGGGGAGAAAGCCAAGCGGGCAGCTTGAAAGACAAGTGTGCAGTTTGACCTTTTGACTTGGGGTTTTATATGTTGGCATACTTCTGGGGTCTTGCGTCCTTTCTCCCCTTCTTCCCTTGGGGTTGGCTGTCTGCATGCGCAGTGGCCTGCTAGCACTGGGGAGGTGAGCATGTGCAGCGTGTGTACTGGAATTGTACGCACGCTCACTTGAGGTGTTCTTCCCTTACAAGCCGCATGTCCCTAGGAGGTCATACACCAGTTAAATTCTGCCATTTTGCTTCTTAGTGCGCATGTCTGAGCCCACTCGACCAACTCTTGAGAAGCTACTGATCGCCAGTTTCAGGTTTTTCCTATCTGTAGGGAGACTGCCTTTCTCTGGGCTGGCTGCGACCAGTGATTTTAGACAGTTACCTGATGGTTGCCTAACATTCCTGGTTGGGGACGTGGTGGGAGGAGCCCTCTCCTGCCCTGTTCATGTCTGACTACCTACCTACGGTAACAATAGTAGGAGCAGTAATAGTAAATTACATTGTTCGTTTCTTTTCTTTTGGAATCTTTTAACTCAATCATGTTGAAAGAGCTTCAAATCAGCCTCGTGTTGATGAGGTACTTTTGCTATAGTACCTCATCAACATGATAATGTGAGCCAGCAAATTTTAAGTCAATATTCTTTTTATATCCATCTAAGCAATGCTTGGCTACATAAACCACATTTTCCCTATGCGATTGTATTAAAGAATCCAGAAAATTGTATAAGGCAGTGCTCGAAACGTGTTACCCAGCCTGCTCTTTGGGACTTCTAAATCCTACAAAAAGAGAAAATTGAAAAAAAAAAAAAAAGAAATTTAAATCGAGAAATTTTAAAAATATGTATTAATTCATTTAAAATAATAATAATAATATCTCATTACCTGTTAATATAAATGACATGTTTTATGAAAAGTAACTACATTTCCCCAAACAAAAAGATTTCATGAGAAGAGTGGCATTGTTTCACATTTTTGCAAATCTCTTTCATGCTTGGCTTAATAGAAGGCAGCTGAATTATCTTAGCTGCAATCGCATTCTGTCTTTTGTGATATCACATGTCACGTGACCTCAGCAAAACTCTTATGTTCATTTGAGAGAATGAAGGTTTAAAAAAAAGGAAATAACATAGTATTATATTATAGTATTACATTATAATGAAATTAGTTTTACTTTAAAGGCTTCCTGAAAAGGTATTGGAGACTTCTGGGAGTTGAGATGGGGGTGGTCCCTGGACCACCCATAGAGAACCACTGAACACAAGGAAATGGATTATTCATAGTTCAAAGATACAAATGAAGAGGTAAAATAATATTAGATAAAATACTTTCTACTAGCCAATATTCTTTAAAGATTTCTTTTTTAAAAAATTGTGATAAAATATATATAGCATGAAAGTTAACTATTTTAACTATTCTAAGTGTACAATTCAGTGATATTAAGTACATTCATGTTGTCGTGTAACAATTCTACCATCCATCTCCAGAGAATTTTCATCCTCCCAAACTGAAACTTCATACTCATTAAATGATAACTCCCCATTCTCCCTAGCCCCAGCCTCTGGCAAACACCATTCTGCTTTTTTATTTTTTTATTTTTAGAGACAGGGTCGGTCTCTGTTGCTCAGGCTGGGGCTGGAGTGCAGTGGTGGGAATCATAGCAGCCTCTAAATCCTTTTGTTTGGGGAAATGTAGTTACTTTTCATAAAACATGTTATTTATATTAACATGTAATGAGATATTATTATTTTAAATGAATTAATACATATTTTTTAAATTTCTCAATTTAAATTTCTTTTTTTTTTTTTCAATTTTCTCTTTTTATAGGATTTAGAAGTGCAGTGGTGGGAATCAATGCAATCACTGCAGCCTCAAGCTCATGGGCTCAATGGATCCTCCTGCCTCAGCCTCCTGAGTAGCTAGGACTATAGGTATGCACCATCACACCTGGCTATTTTCTCATTTTATTTTATTTATTTATTTATTTATTTTTTTTTGAGACTGAGTCTGGCTCTGTCGCCCAGGCTGGAGTGCAGTGGCCGGATCTCAGCTCACTGCAAGCTCCGCCTCCCGGGTTTACGCCATTCTCCTGCCTCAGCCTCTGGAGTAGCTGGGACCACAGGCGCCTGCCACCTCGCCCGGCTAGTTTTTTGTATTTTTTAGTAGAGACAGGGTTTCACCGTGTTAGCCAGGATGGTCTCGATCTCCTGACCTTGTGATCCGCCCATCTCAGCCTCCCAAAGTGCTCATTTTATTTTTTTAGTGAAGGGTCTTGCTATGTTGTCCAGGCTGGTCTCAAACTTCTGGGCTCCAGAGATCCAACCCCCTCCCCTCCCAAAGTGTTGGGATTACAGGTGAAGCCACAGTGCCCAGCTTTACTTTTTGTCTATAAATTTGACGACTTTAGGTACCTCACATGAGTGGAATCATATAATATTTGTCCTTTTATGTGTGGCTTATTTCACTTAACAAAATGTCTTCAAGGTTGATCCATATTGTAGCATATGTTAGAATTTCATTTCTTTTTAAAGCTTAATAATATTCCATTGTGTGTATATATCACATGTTATTTATCCATTCATCTGTTAATGGTGACTTGGCTTGCTTCCACCTTTTGGCTATTGTGAATAATGCAGCTATAAACATTGATGTGCAAATATCTGTTTGTGTCCCTGCTTTTAATTCTTTTTTAATTTTTTAGTCAATGACCATTTTGCCAAACTTGCTAACAGTTCTTTCGGGTAAATACTCAGAAGTGGAATTACTAGGTTATATGGTAATTCCATGTTTAATTTTTTTAGGAACCACCATATGGTTTTTCTGTCACATTTTAAACACTTTCTGTTTCTTGTTAAAACTTTAAAAATACATCTTTCAGAATACTACAATTATTTTTATTTTTATTTTGTGATTTTGTCCAATAACTAACAAATGTCCACTGAGTAGCTCATGGATTCGGTATATAATATAAAAGATTATGAGTTCTCTGGAAGATAGCTTTCTCATAGCCCGGGCCTTTAAGGAGCTCTCAAACTAGACTAGAACATGAAAGCAAATTCCTCTAATAAAGGAATAAAGATAAGAGAGTAGTTCTGAAACGGTGACCCTCAGACCATGAGTAATCAAATACACCTTCAGGTGGTCTGGGAGCTGTCAGAAAAATCAACAGTTCACAGTCAGGCACAGTGGACTCACGCCTGTAATCCCAGCACTTTGAGAGGCCGAGGCTGGTGGATCACTTGAGGTCAGGAGTTTGAGACCAGCCTGGCCAACATGGTGAAACACCATCTCTACTAAAAACACAAAAATTAGCCAGGTGTGCTTGCACACGCCTGTAATCCCAGCTACTTGGGAGACTGAGACAGGAGAATCGCTTGAACCTGGGAGGCAGAGCTTGCAGTGAGCCGGGATCATGCCATTGCACTCCAACTAGGGCAAGAGTGAGACTCCGTTTCAAAAAAAAAAAAAAAAAAGAAAGAAAGAAAAACCAACAGTTCACCATTATGCCAGTATCTATCCTTTGTCTATGGTACACCTTTGAGAGACAGTCCCAGTAGAATGAATCCCTGCCCACTTACAAATTTAGAGAGAAGGACCCATAAAATGCTGCATACCTATGCTTGCCAACACCCATAACTCTAAGGGCCAGAGACGTTTCCAGAAGCTCTTTCTAGAAAGAACAGAGGAACAGGAAAGGACAAGGAAGGGAAAGCTTGCCAGAAGAAAGGAGTGGGCAGTGGTTTTAGGTTTGTTTGTGTTCTCTTTACCTTGAGGCTGTAAGGTTGGTGGTGCTTTGGTAATCTGGGTTGTAACTCTACCCTCCAAGGCCTGGGGGCAGACAGGGATAGGGCAGGCTCACTTGGCTGCATGCCTATCCTTCAAGGAGCTCTGCAGCTAAAGAAGTTCACAGCAGAATTGGTGTCTTTATCTGGAAATACTGGTGGGAGAAGTTGTTTAAAGTATTTATGTATTTCTTCCTCTTTTCTTCCCCAACCCCCATTTTTTTCTCTTACTAGCTTTCCTTTTTGCTTCAAAGTTTCACTTGCTAATATGCAACTGCATGTTTGAGTGTGATGACTTTTTGGTGCAAATATTCTGCTGTCAAGATACCCAGTTTAAAACAGCTTTGCCACGTAAGAATTTTAAAATAAAAAAAAATTAATAAAATTGATTTACATGTGTTTCTTTCAAGTGCAATGCCTATAGGATCCATATGAATTCCAAGAATTACTTAGATTTCACTGGTAAAAGAACAATCAAATATGAAATGTATGATTTCTGTTTTGGTATTCTTCTGAACTGTTGAGAAAGCATATCCCAACACTCAATAGATTCCGTACTAGGAAAAGTTTTTAGCATGAAACAATAAAGCTTCCCCTTAACTCTAACAGTTTATATACTCCAAAGAAGTTCAGTTTTGAGCTGGAACACAAGGAATGATGTCAAAAACTCCCAAGGCTTAAAAATATGCGTGCACACACACACACACACACACACACACACACACACACACTCCTAAAAGAAACCCTTGCCTGCTTATTGATTGGGAAGATACACACATGTTACAGAGAATAAGAAGGAGGAAATCATATTGTAGGAAGCAAAGATAATAGTTTTATATTAGAATAATGGCAAAAAAAACACAGAACAATTTTTTTTTTTTTTTTTTTTTTTTTAGGCAGAGTCTTGCTCTGTCTCCCAGGCTGGAGTGCAGTGGCGCTATTTCAGCTCACTGCAACCTCCGCCTCCGAGTTCAAGCAACTCTCCTGCCTCAGCCTCCTGAGTAGCTGGAATTAGAGGCATGCACCACCATGCCCAGCTAATTTTGTGTTTTTAGTAGAGAGGATTTCTCCATGTTGGTCAGGCTGGTTTTATCACAAACATGCTAACACAAACAGCTCTTACATTTTTCTATTCTCTGTGTTATGTTTAGATAGTATTTGGTGTGCCATCCTCCTTTCCTTACTGCTGCTTTCTTTGCTGAGTTTATTTGCATAGTTACTGTGTTTTCTTTTATCTTGTTAATGCTTATGTTTTTCATAAAGTTTCATTTTATGTTGTTCATGCATAACATGGGCAACTCTTTTCTAGACATGTTTTTTTCTGATAAACATGAGTATGAGTAAATCTCTTGGCACCTTTCCTGCCTATTTGATAAGTATTTATGTTTTTCTACAGCTACAGTTTTAGGAAAAAATAACAGGAACAGATTTATTAAGGTCCAGGAAATGAGAAATGAATGCACTATATTTTCTTATTACAGAATCTCAGAAATGGTTACATAATGAAGTGTCTCTTTGCTGGGCAATGACCTTTCCTAATTTTAGAAATCTGTCTGCAAATATGAATCATGCTGAACAGAGTATGGTCATGTTTTTATCAAAAGAACGAACAATTAAGGACAACTTGTATTAAGTGTATAACTAAGTAATATTCATTTTAAAAACCTTTTATCTTTCAGATTGCAAAAATCAGGTAATCTCAAGACTGAAAAAGGAATGTACTGTGTCATCTTACTATCCTTGGTACTGCTAATTGGATCAGGGCTGTGGACATTGGACCTTGGTCAGGGATCTGTGATAGTCTTGTGGGCAAGCTCTGCCCAACAAAGACCCCTCAATATTGCATAGTAAATGCCCCAAATAATCAGATACTCTTTTTGAGGACATTTCAACTTGAGACATAAGGGAAATAGTTTGGCAGTAGTAGGAATAGTGGAAGCAGAGTTAAAGAATATCCAAGTCTCTTTAAAAGCAGAGTACCTGAAGAGGGACTGAGAAGTTAATATTACTTTGATGATGACAATGCAACAAAATGTTTTATACTTTAAGAGATTCTAGTTCTGAAACTATGTGTCAGTCGTCATAATCCATTTTATCTCTCAATAAGCCATCATTAGTTAAGGTAATTGAAAACTTAAAAGATTGTGACTTACAAAGACATTTAACTTGTTTCTGAGTTTTCAGTCTTGCATATGAATAACTTCATGTACATAGTTTTAATCTTCTGTTGAATTAGTTCTATAGCGTAAACTCCTAGAATTGGTCTTAACCGTTTCAGGAAAAACATTGTGGTTTTTGCCACCTATGTTGCCATATTACTTTCCGAAAGGATTGTAACAATGTATCAGCAGGATTTGAGTATGGATTTCACTGTAATCTCATGTGTTGATTTTTTCCCTAATTTTAAGAATATATAATTATGCCCTTAAAGCTTTCTTAGTTTACATGTTTTCGATTCATATCAAATATTATTGAGGCCAGGTGTGGTGGTTCACGTCTGTAATCCCAGCACTTTGGGAGGCCAAGGCGGGCTGATCATTTGAGGCCAGGAGTTTGAGATCAGCCTGGCCAACATGGTGAAACCCTGTCTCTACTAAAAAAAAAAAAAAAGTTAGCCAGGTATGGTGGCACATGCCTGTAATTCTAGCTACTCAGGAGACTGGGTAGGAGAATGACTTGAACTCGGGCGGTGGAGGTTGCAGTGAGCCAAAATTGTGCCATTGCACTGCAGCCTGGGTGACAGAGTGAGACCCTGTCTCAATAAATAAATAAATAAATAAAAACACAAATATTGTTGAGAAAATTTTGATGAACTTTATGCAGATCTAAAAGTCCTCATGCCCTATGGACCAGCAGATGCAACTTCAGAGCTGTAAATTGATGACGTTAGAGTTAGCAATGTGTAAATCTTAGATTGAATTTCTAGTGTTTGTGAACTTGAAAACAAAGGCCTGATTAAACGTAGACCACAATATGAGATTGACAGGCTTCTGCTTGGACTAGACGTGACCTCATCAGTGCTTCAACAAAAGACCATTATTCATTGCATTAATTTCAACGTGAGGATTAGCTTTTATTCCAAATGATCTCAGAAAGTTTTGATCTTTAGACCAATTTTCTACTTGAACCCAATCTATAAATGCCAAGCTAATGCTTCTATGATATAGCTGTCACTTTTGATAGGATGTCTTTAGATTTCATTGTGTCCTAAAGTTACCTGTTCTGAATAAAGAAAAATTTTTCCAATTTTGTTTTGATGGCTCTAATTGCTAAGAACTTCCCAATATGGAAAGACAAACAGACAGAAGGCCACAATTAACATTTGTTATTGGATCTACTCTCTGGTTTCTTAAGGTCATCTATACCAAAGTAACAAAAACAAAAACAAAAACAAAAGGTAATGTGAAAGGATCTAGTCCAGATGGCTAACCCACTCTACACACAGAATGTTGGACTAAAAGTAATAATAATAATTTAAGAAATATGTACCCAAGCTCAAAATCAAGAAAAAAAAATTCTCCAGAAATACATAGATATAAAAGGGAGAAGGAGTTGAAGCTTTGCTGCCCATAGGAGGAACCAAATTGATCTGTGTCTTTGGAATAGGGCAAATCTAGGGCTGGGAGCTGAGGCTGCTGCCCTGTGCCTGGTGCCTGTAGGGAGCTGCAAAATTACTACACTGTCTAAGAATGGGGACCAGGAAAACCCAAAGGCCAAGAGTTGCTGCAAATGTGAGCCAACTCTACATAGACGAAAACAGGATGACCTGCAAGCAATAGAGGCCTTAGCAAACCACCTCTGAGTAGGGGTTATCCTAAATACCATCTGTCCAAAACCAAGACACAAACATAAAGATTTGTAAAACCCACAGGGCTCAGGCATAAGTAACAGTGAAACCATCCCATAGGGAGGCTTCTATTATCCAGGTATTCATGGAACACCATAGAAGTTATAACTCTAGCTGAAGAGAAACTCTCAGGCAAAAAATATAAAATACATAAAGAGCACATTTGTGTTCGAGCTGGATTTAAAAAACTAAGTTAACGTCTGGATATTTTTAATGAAATGGGAGAACAATGGAAAAGGAAAAAAATATCCTAAAACTAACAGAAGGTTAACCAGAAAGGAAAGACAATTGGATTTCTCATTAGCAAAAATAAATGCCAGAAAACAGTAGAATAATATCTTCAATGTGCTGATGTTTCATTATGAGTGTGAGAATGTATAATTACATTTTTAATAGCTTTCAAAATAAAAGTCTATGTCGTGATTATCACTGAAGAGTAAAGGTAAAATACCTTTGCAGATATACAAATACAGACAGTTTATTATCCATAGATACTTGAAAGAACTACCAACTAATGTACTTCAACAAGAAGGAAAATAAATCTAGATGGAGGAGTGGACACAGAGAAGAATTGAGCTTGGGAACAATCACAGCTGAATTTTGTAAAGTATGTACAATTTTGCCTTGGGAAATACATTTCTATTCTATGTCAAATATAATGTTGAAAGACAAATTCTTGCCTTTGCAAATATTTCCAGTAGACACTGAAGTTATAACTGTCATAAAAGATACCAAAAACATTTGGTTTTCTTAATGTAATGCCCAGACTTGTACCACAAGTATTACAAACTTTTAAAAATGAAAATTATACATTCACACAGTCATAATGAAGCCTGTAGTTAGAGGCTGAGTAAAAAGAAAGGTCAGCTTTTAATTTGGAATTAACTGTTTTAAATTCTGGTAAGTGTTAATACTTAAAGTGAGTTGGAATTCCCAGGATTAATCAGGAATAAATGACTTCAATCTCTAAACATCCTACACTTGGTCTGAGGTGAGTTGGTCTCTTTACCTTTGACTTTTTATAACCTTTCAACTTCTTTCTTGAATTAAAGGGTTTGAAGAAGACTACAATACTTATTACTGCAAACCTATATTTCTGTGGTTGTAATGGGCATATTAGCAGTTCTGAGGTTGACCTCAACTTTTAAATACCTTATCATTTGATATCTCATTTTGAACATATTATTTTCTACTTGCTTCTGTCATTGGTATTTTTCTTTTGTATGAGGTCAGGTGAGTTACTTCAAGGTGAAAACTGTTGCTCACATAAATTTTAGCCATTTCATGCTAAGCACAGAGCATTTTACTCAAGTAATTTAGAAAATTTTAAACGATGACATCTCTCAAGATGTCGATGAATAGCCAGGCGCGGTGGCTCAAGCCTGTAATCCCAGCACTTTGTGAGGCTGAGACGGGCGGATCACGAGGTCAGGAGATCGAGACCATCCTGGCTAACACGGTGAAACCCCGTCTCTACTAAAAAATACAAAAAGCTAGCCGGGCGAGGTGGCAGGCGCCTGTAGTCCCAGCTACTCGGGAGGCTGAGGCAGGAGAATGGCGTGAACCCGGGAGGCGGAGCTTGCAGTGAGCTGAGATCCGGCCACTGCACTCCAGCCCGGGTGACAGAGCGAGACTCCGTCTCAAAAAAAAAAAAAAAAAAAAAAAAAAAAAGATGTCGATGAAGAAGTATTAATGTTAGACATGATACCTATCTGTGTAGAATGTATAGTTTGTTGGGAAAATGAGACACACAAAACTGGATGGGGCCAGTTTATGGGCGTCTCCACTGACAGATTTGAGCAGTTTGGATTTGATAGGGAATGGATACTGGATGACTTTCCAGAGTAAGCAAGTGATATTCCAAAAAGCATGTTTCAGAATAGTATAAGTATAAATCTAAACATTCTCTTATGATCTTTGCAATGACTGCCAGCTCTTTATTATCTACATCAAGGTTATTTACTTATTGTGAAAACTAATCTCAGTGAATATTTAGACTTGAAACTGGAGTCAGCCTGTCACTCAGCATGCCTGTGGCCTGTCTTCCTTACCATCTGTTAATGTGCTCTTTGGAATGCAAATTTTAACATTTGCCTAACCAAAACATAATTAGAAAGATAACATTGCTGTCAAAAATAATAAAATCCAGCATAAATGATTTTTCCCTATCGTCATCTTTTTTGGCTAAAATCTGCATTTTTTGACCTTATAAACCACTTTCTTCTATAGCACAACATCCTGTTTTTCTCTTTTTTAATTATAAAAATAATACAAGTACAATTTTGTGATCTAACTGTGGGACGAACTTATTAAACAAGATGCAGAAAATACAACCCACTAGGCAAAAATCAGGGCTATGTATGGGTGCATATGTTATTCACTGCCCAACTTCAGGGGGCCATTTACATAGATACTGTTGTTGTCTAATGTGGTGTCATGGTGAGAAATGGATACATTTGATGAGACACCATATACAAACTTAAGATGGAGGACAGAGCCAGAGAAGATATTGTCAATGTCTAAAACTAACTAAGGATATCTAGAATAGCATCTCCAATAGAAATATAATTTTTGGCTTGCACAAATACAAGCCAGCCATGTATGTTATTTTGAATTTTCTAGTAGCCACAATATAAAAAGCAAAAATAGGCCGGGCGCGGTGGCTCAAGCCTGTAATCCCAGCATTTTGGGAGGCCGAGACGGGTGGATCACGAGATCAGGAGATCGAGACCATCCTGGCTAACACGGTGAAACCCCGTCTCTACTAAAAAATACAAAAAGCTAGCCGGGCAAGGTGGCGGGCACCTGTAGTCCCAGCTACTCGGGAGGCTGAGGCAGAAGAATGGCGTAAACCCGGGAGGTGGAGCTTGCAGTGAGCTGAATCCGGCCACAGAACTCCAGCCTGGGTGACAGAGCGAGACTCTGTCTCAAAAAAAAAAAAAAAAAAAAAAGCAAAAAAAAATAGGTAAAATTTATTCTAAAAATACATTTTATTTAACATATCTAAAATACTAGAATTTCAATTTATTATAAAGATTATTGAGATATTTTGCATTCTTTGTTTTGTACTGAGTTTTTAAAATCTGGTGTGTATGTTATACTAACATTATATCTCAATTTGGACTAGCCATATTTCAAGTACTTGAGCGCTCTTGGCTTAATGGTTAATGGCTAGGGGCTACTGTATTGGACTGCACAGCTCTAGGACATAAATGATACTAGTGCAAATCAGTAAATAAAAGGAAACAACAGAAAAATGGAGAAAGAACACAATCAAGCAGTATATTGAAAGAGAAACCTGAGGGCTTCAGGGGTATTCCATCTCACTAGGAAGAAAAAACTTTAAACAACTAGGCACAACTTTATATTCATCAAATTGGCAAAAACAAGATATTACCGAGTGTTGGTGAAAATGTTAGAATTGAGAAGAACTCTCATGATCTGCTGGTGGAAATGTAAACTGCTGCATCATTTCTAAGCAGCAACTTGGTTTTCTTGTTCTTACAGCAACATGATGTATTGAGTGAAAAAATAACAAAATGAGGTCTGCAACATAATGCCACAAATTTAAATACGTATTTAAATTTAAATACAAACTCCAAAAACACTCCACATATTTTACAGGGATATATGTGTATGCATATATATATATCCCTTAAAAATATGTGTGTGTGTGTATATATATATGTATATTTAAGGGCATATAATTAGAGTGGGTATCCAGGGTAGAGGGAGAAAATGGGATAAGAATAAAAATGGAAAAAATAATACTGCTTATGGTTAAAAGTTTATAGTACAAAAGTTCTCATTTTAAGTTCCCAAAACTTCCATTACTAACTGCTTTTTTTGGGGGACACTCTTTTCTTCTTACAATTTGGATGGAAGTTTTCAACCATTTCTGCATATCATTTTATATATTCTGTAAGACAGTGAGGTCTGACTTTTATTGCAATCTTTATGCCAAATCCTCCTAAGTCTATATCTCCAAACAAGTCCTCATGGACTATTTAGTTCTAGTTCCTACTGAGCATTTTCCCCATCAGCTAAACACCGTAAGCATAATTTTCACCTCCGTCCTAGTTGATGCTCTCTTTCTCAGCTGTCTTATTTCTACAACCATCATTCCTTCAGTCTTTAAGTAGAGCATTTATAGTAATTTTTGACTCTTTCCTTTTCCTTAACCTTTAGGCAGTTATTAAGGCTTACTGTTTTCACTTTGAACATCATTGCTATCCTATTACCACTGCCACATTATATACCTGGAAAACTCATTATCTGCCTTTAGATTTCCATTCCTTCAGTCCATTTGCAAGTTGCCAGATCTCCATATAGCACTATTTTCAACACATTGCCTCCTTGCTCAAAACCTCTAACAGTGCCAGTAGTGAACTTTTGTTGTCTATTGGCTATTCTGTATTTATTTCTCTTTCACACTTCAATTCCCTTTTGGGGATTATCTCTTCTATTGGATTTTAAAAAACCAACTATTAATCTAGTACTTCTCTTTTTCAGCTAAGGGAAGGACATATAACTCAAACTAGAGCTTTGGAATGTTCATCCCTCTAATTTGAATCCTTAGCAATGTAATAAAGAGATTAAACATGGTTGGGTATTCATTTATGCTCGCATGGAGCCTTGGCCTGCTTCAAGACCACTTTTCTAGTTCCTACTTTTTAGCCTTAGAGTCCACTTTGCTTTCTAATGTTTCCAGGCCTGGTTCTCTAGTCTTTGCATTTGTTCTGGGAGCTACTTGTATTTTTCCAGTAAATTCCTCTCTTGAATTTGCCAGAATTTGTTTCAGATGCATGCAAGCAGAGCCTGACTGATCCTTTCTCCACTGTACAAAATATAAACTTCTTTACTGGTCCCAGATCTTCCATAATCTGGCCCCAGCCTTGTTTTCCTTTAATCACCAAAACCACAGCCAGCTCAGTCACTTTGTGACTGGAAAATGCCACGTTAGTCTTGCTTCTGGAATGACCTACTCTCTTTCATGCATCTATACTATTTACTGATTCTTCAAGGTCCTGCTCAGGATCTGTTTTCATTATGAAAACAAATTTTATACCTATGTTAATTTCCACTATCTTTGAAATCTGTTAACATTTAGTGTCTGTTATTAATTTTTCAGTCAGAATCCACTAGTTTTTTTATTTGTAGGAACATTTGATGGGCCAATCTCCAATCCCCTCCCCCAATAATGACCTATTCCATTGTCAGAGAACTATAGTTAAAAGTTCTTTCTTGCACGAAACTGAAATTTCTCATCCTACTACCCATTAGGTCCATCACTGGTTTCAGCTTGGCATTTCAGTAAATTAATAATATCTTGGACATAGATCCTGTGCTTTAGCTAGTGGTTATTCCTTTCATCTTTGTGTCATCTGAGAAATTGGTAAGGTTGCCTTCAATGTCTGTGTCTAGGTTATGATAAAAATATGAAAGAAGGCCGGGCGTGGTGGCTCACGCCTGTAATGCCAACACTTTGGGAGGCTGAGGCCGGTGGATCACGAGGTCAGGAGATCGAGACCATCCTGGCCAACATGGTGAAACCCTGTCTCTACTAAAAATACAAAAAATTAGCTGAGCATGGTGGCACACGCCTTTAATCCCAGCTACTCGGGAGACTCAGGCAGGAGAATTGCTTGAACCCAGGAGGCGGAGGTTGCAATGAGCCGAGATCATGCCACTGCACTCCATTCTGGGCAACAGAGAGCGACTCCGTCTCAAAAAAAAAAAAAAAAAAAAAAAAATTAAAGAGAAGTGGGTCAAAGACAGGCACTTATTGTATTGGATACATATATCTAGATATAGTCATTGAATATGATTTTATAAACAGCTATGAATCCTTTAATTGCATTGTGGGTATTTTCCAAAATTATGTTGTGGGACACTTTGTGAAAGAACAGCTTTGCTGAAATCAACATATACTAAGTCTGTGATATTCCCCTGAGCTACTGATCTAGTTACCCTAACAAAAAATAATAGGTTAGTTTGTCATGGTTCGTTCTTAGTGAATCTGTGTCATCTGCTGATGACCACCATGTGCCTTTCTAAATGTTCACAAACCAAATATTTAATAATAATTCATTCTAGACTTTTCCTGGTGATAACCCTGAACCCTTGTAGCTCGCAATTCCCGATTTTTTTTTTTTTTTTTTTTTTTTTGAGACGGAGTCTTGCTCTGCTGCCCAGGCTGGAGTGCAGTGGCCGGATCTCAGCTCACTGCAAGCTCCGCCTCCCGGGTTCACGCCATTCTCCTGCCTCAGCCTCCCGAGTAGCTGGGACTACAGGCGCCTGCCACCTCGCCCGGCTAGTTTTTTGTATATTTTAGTAGAGACGGGGTTTCACCATGTTAGCCAGGATGGTCTCGATCTCCTGACCTCGTGATCCGCCCGTCTCGGCCTCCCAAAGTGCTGGGATTACAGGCTTGAGCCACCGCGCCCGGCCGCAATTCCCAATTTTTAAAAATCAGAACCCTCAACCATTTTCAGCCTTCTGTCACCTCTAATCTCTGTGAATTCTCGAAGGTTGTTGATAATGGATTGTGAGAGCTGGATGCTTCCCTTATAGCATGCTTTGTCTGGGTCCAGGCACTGGAACAACTTTAGGGCAATTACACTCTGTGACTGTTCATTTATTTATTATCTACTTATTTATTTTTCGACACAGGGTCTCCCTTTGTGGTCCAGCCTGGAGTGTAGTGGTGTGATCACAGTTCACTGCAGCCTCCATCTCCTGGGGTCAACAGATCCTCCTGCCTCAGCTTCCCAAGTAGCTGGGACTACAGGTGTACATCACCATAATTAACCAATTTTAGATTTTTTCATCGAGACAGGGTCTCACTATTTTGCCCAGAATGCTCTTAAACTTCTGGGTTCAAGCGATCTTCCTGCCTCAACCTCCCAAAATGTTGGGATTATGGGTGTGAGCCACTGTACCTGGACCACTCTCTGACTCTTTACTAATCCTAGGCTGTAATACTCTCACCATCTGTTTTCCCTCAATTTACATTTTAGTATATATTTTTAAATTATGAAAATGATATGTGCTCATTATAAAACGATTTCAATATTACAGAAATTTACAAAGTAAAAATAAAAAGTCCCTTCTTTAATCAATCCTAATGCCCAGTGGGAACAGACGGGAAAGCATCCTTCTAGACATTTTCCATGCATTACCAAACATTTTTATGTAATTTTAAGATGAGATTATACCCTGTGTACTGTGCTGCTTTCACCTAACAATCTATCATTAACATCATTTTATATGGGTCATATAGCGCTATCTCTCTTTTTTTTTTTTTGAGACAGAGTCTCACTCTGTTGCCCAGGCTGGAGTGCACTGGCGTGATCTCAGCTCACTGCAACCTCCGCCTCCGGGGTTCAAGCGATTCTCCTGCCTCGGCTTCTCAAATAGCTGGGATTATAGGCACCTGCCTGTATTTTTAGTAGAGATGGGGTTTCACCATGCTGGCCAGGCTGGCTTGAACTCCTGACCTCAGGCAATCTGCCCATCTTGGCCTCCCAAAGTGCTGGGATTACAAACGTGAGCCACCGCGCCCGGCCACTATCTCATTTTTTAAATGGGCACATGGCATTCTTTTGTAAGCACTGCAAAAATACATTATTGTACATGTATCTGTCTTCCTTCATCTGTTTTTCTATGATAGCACATACTTTCCAGTGAGAATAAAGGGGAAACTGCAGGTGCATAGGGGACTACCTAGATAAAATAAGGAGAAGAATGATTCTGCTCTATCCCAGAGGCTCTTAAGTCCATAGTCATGTTGTTATCTTGACATGGCAATTTATGGCTTATGATTGCTTTCACATTTCATTTGATCTTTATTCAAACCTATGAAGTGGCTGGACCAGACAGTAAAATCATTGCTATTTTGCAGTCTCAGAGGTATTGAGTGTCCAGCCTCATGCCTCACAGCTAGTTAGGGACAGTATGTGGTTAGAATCCATATCTTCTATCTTCCAGTCCACTGCTATTGCACAATGGACAGCTGCTCCCTGCACCCGCATGTGAGAGAAGAATTGGGTGAACTGAAAAAAAAAAGCTGTGTAGTGATTCACAGGGAACTTGGGAAAATGGTCATCAAGAATGTGCTATGTCAGCCAGTTGGTGTCATGCTGAGCAGTGTTTTTTTTTTTTTTATGTATGTCGAGAAACAAAGAGAATGAATGTCTATCCGTGTGTTTCTAGGTATATCAGCAATTTCTGCTTTCACAGTAGAGACAGTCATAATATGCATATGCACTTGTATCCTTAAAAGTAAGGCAGAGCATTATTCTTTTTTTTTTTTTTTTTTTTTTTGAGACGGAGTCTCGCTCTGTCGCCCAGGCTGGAGTGTAGTGGCCAGATCTCAGCTCACTGCAAGCTCCGCCTCCCGGGCTTACGCCATTCTCCCGCCTCAGCCTCCCGAGTAGCTGGGACTACAGGCGCCCGCCACCTCGCCCGGCTAAGTTTTTTTTGTATTTTTTAGTAGAGACGGGGTTTCACCGTGTCAGCCAGGATGGTCTCGATCTCCTGACCTCGTGATCCGCCCGTCTCGGCCTCCCAAAGTGCTGGGATTACAGGCTTGAGCCACCGCGCCCGGCCGGCAGAGCATTATTCTAAGTGAAGTAACTCAGGAATGGAAAACCAAATATCGTATGTTCTCATTTATAAGTGGGACCTAAGCTATGAGGACGCAAAAACATACAGAGTGATATAATGGACTTTGGGGACTCAGCTGGGAGGAGGCTGGGAAGGGGATGAGGGATAAAAGATGACATATTGGGTACAGAGGACACCGCTCAAGTGACAGGCGCACACAGGTGCACACAAATCTCAGAATTCACCACTAAAGTACTCATCCATGTAACCAAAAACCACCTGTACCCCAGACACTATTGAAATAAAATTTTAAAATAAACATTTCCAAGGGAAATAAGCAATTCAGTGTCAAACACTGAAACACTGAAAAAAAATCTGTTGAAACAACAAATATAGTTGAAAACTATATTTTATCCTGAAATTGGAGTAATGAAACCTAAATAAAAATAACTATGTTTAAAGAAAAAAAAAATGTAAGGCGGAGGTTCTTAACCCTGTTTGCATATTAGAATCACCTGGAGAGCTTTTAAAAATAACCAGTCTGTGCAGTGGCTCACACCTGTAATCCCAGCACTTTGGGAGGCTGAGGCGGGCGGATCACGAGGTCAAGAGATCGAGACCATCCTGGTCAACACAGTGAAACCCTGTCTCTACTAAAAATACGAAAATTAGCTGGGCTTGTTGGCACACACCTGTAGTCTCAGCTACTCGGGAGGCTGAGGCAGGAGAATCTCTTGAACCTGGGAGGTGGAGGTTGCAGTGAGCCGAGATGGCGCCACTGCACTCCAGCCTGGCTACAGAACGAGACTCCGTCTCAAAAAAAAAAAAAAAAAAAAAAAAAAAATTAACAGAGCTTTCAAAGTGAAGTACAAAATCTGTACAGTAAACTTTCTCTCACCTACAGGGTTAGCAGTAACCAAATTTACCCTGGACAAGAATGTGTCAAATAATCTAAAACTTCTCAGTCATATTTTAGAGCCAAGTATGTAATAAATAGATATTTGTTGAGTGAAAGAATGAATAAATGAATGACCAAACAGAGACTATTTAAGAATCTATTTACTTACAGTCATTTATTCCAGTTCATCAGGGTATTTCTTTGAGAGCCTGCTCCATATCAGTAGTAGTAGCTTCTTATGTCTGCCAAAACAAATAATCACAAACTGGGTGGCTTACAACAATATAAATTTATTTTCTCGCCATTTTGGAGGCCAGAAATCCAAAATCAAGGTATTGGTGGAGTTGGCTCCTTCTGGGGACTGTAAGGAAGAATCTTTTCCATGCATTTCTCCTATCTTCTTCTTCTTTTTTTTTTTTGGGGGGGATAGAGTTTGGCTCTGTCACCCAGGCTGGAGTACAGTGGCGTGATCTCGGCTCATTGCAACCTCTGCCTCCTAGGTTGAAGGGACTGTCCAGCCTCAGCTCCGGAGTAGCTGGGATTACAGGTGCCTGCCACCACACCCGGCTAATTTTTGTATTTTAGTAGAGACAGGGTTTCACCATGTTGGCTAGGCTGGTCTTGAACTCCTGACCTCAGGTGATCAGCCCACCGTGGCTTCCCAAAGTGCTGAGATTACAGGCGTGAGTCACTGCGCCCGGCGCATTTCTCCTGTCTTCTGACATTCCTTGGCTTGTGGATACATAACTCCAATCTCTGCTTTCATCTTCACATGGCTTTTCCCCTATGTCTCTCTTGTGTCTCAAATCTCCTTCTCTTTTCTCTTATAAGGATACAGACCATCCTAAATAAAGGATGATCTCATCCCGAGGTTTTCAATTACATCTGCGAAGGCCTTATTTTATTTCTTGCCTTTCTTTCTTTCCCTTCCCTTCCTTCCTTCCTTCCCCTTCCTTCCTTCCTTCCTTCCTTCCTTCCTTCCTTCCTTCCTTCCTTCCTTCCTTCCTTCCTTCCTTCCTTCCTCCCTCCCTCCCTCCCTCCCTTCCTCCCTCCCTCCCTCCCTCCCTCTCTTTCTCTCTTTCTTTCTTTCTTCTGACAGAGTTTCACTCTTGTTGCCCAGGCTGGAGTGCAACCTGTGCCTCCCAGGTTCAAGTGATTCTCCTGTCTCAGCCTTCCTGAGTAGCTGGGATTACAAGGCATGCGCTACCATGCCCAGCTAATTTTGTATTTTTAGTAGAGATGGGGTTTCTCCATGTTGGTCAGGCTGGTCTCACACTCCCAAGCAGATGATCTGCCTGCCTCGGCCTCCCAGAGTGCTGGGATTACAGGTGTGAGTCACCGCGCTCGGCCGCAAAGGCCTTATTTTCAACAAGGTGATATTCATAGGTACCAGGAGTTAGGACTTGGACACATCTTTTTGGCAGCCACCATTCAACCTACTACACCAGTAAAAGTCGCTCATACTGTGGTCCACACTTGTGTCCTACAAGTGAATGTTTTTTTTTTTTTTTTTCCACAGCTGCTTTCCAGCAGACAGTAGGATTCTACTTGGCTAGTGCAAGTATGGCTTTAACTTTCCATTAATGTCACCAGGAAACATGAGGAACACACCCATCTCAGCAGCCAACACTAATGAGGTCATGTTAGGTGTCTGGACCTTGCACGATAACAATCTAAGGAAAATCACAAATAGAAAATAATCTTTTCCTAATATTTTGAGAGGTACAGTCATCAAATAAACTGAGATGTGAAAAATGACAGTCTCTTTAAAAATACAGAAAAACAAGTCACATTAGAGGATTCCTTCCTCATTAGCTCAACAGTTTTCTCTGAATTAAAGTTTTTTAGAGTATTCAAATTTCTCAAAAGCCTGTATTACAAAAATGAAATGAAAAAGTTATTGTTCTTCAGCAGATATGTGTAACTATAACTTCTAAATTAGAATGAACCCAACAAAATACATTTTTTTCACATACGGTGTCTTTTGGAATGCATGAAGGGCTTGTTTCTTCTCAGTGAATTCTGATTCAAAATGCCTGGCTGGCTTGCAGCTTATCACGCTGAGGATTTGAGCACCAGCTGCTCACCCTATTCATTCAGGTCTGAATAGAGGGGTCTTACTATCCAATACGATTCTTTTATGAACAACAATCATTGCTTCTTACCTATTTCTTTTTCCTTCTGGATTAAATTCTGTATTTCTAAAGAATATTTAAATAAAAAATTTTATCAAACATACACAAAAATACAGGGACTCTCAAAAAGTCATCACCAAGATTCTAGAATTATCAATATTTTTTCATACTTATATATTCTTTCATGCTGAAATATTTTATTTTATTTTATTTTTGTGACAGAGTCTTGCTGTGTTGCTCAGGTTGGAGTGCAGTGGCAGGATCTTGGCTTACTGCAACCTCCATTTGCTGGGTTCAAGAGATTCTCCTGCCTCAGCCTCCTAAGTAGCTGGGACTACAGGCACGTGCCACCACGCCTGGCTGATTTTTGTATTTTTTAGTAGAGATGGGGTTTCACCACATTGGCCAGGCTGGTCTCGAACTCCTGACCTCAGGTGATCCGCCTGCCTCGGCCTCCCAAAGCTAGGACTACAGTTATAAGCCACTGTGCCCAGCCTGCTGAAATATATTAAAGAAACTCCTAGACATTATACCATTTAATTCCTACATCCTTTAGTATGCATCTCTAAAAATTATAGATATTTTCTTACCATAAGTAATGCTGGTATCATATCCAATGATAATTCTTCAGTATTATTTAATATCCAGACTATATTCAAATTTCCCTGATTGTCTCAAAAATGTTTTCTTGTGTTTTTTGGTTTAAATAAGGATCAAAATAAGATCCACATATTAAATTAGACTGCTAAGTCTTTTCAATCTCCTATAATCTAGTAGAGAATTTTTCACAGTGGCACTGCTGACATTTGGGACTAGATAATTGTTGTGGGGAAGTTGTCAAAAAATTTGGACAATTTTTTGACAATGTCCCCTGAGTATAAAATCACCCTTGGTTGAAATCACTGATCTAGTATAGTCCCCCTACTTCATATATATATATATATATGACATTAACAGGCAGGGGGTGGTGGCTCACGCCTGCAATCCCAGCACTTTGGGAGCTGAGGTGGTGGATCACTTGAGGTTGGGAGTTTGAGACCAGCCTGGTCAACAGGGTGAAACCCCATCCCTACTAAAAATACAAAAATTAACCGGGCCTGATGGCTTGTGCCTATAGTCCCAGCTATTCGGGAGGCCGAGGCAGGAGAATCGCTTGAACCCAGGAGGCGGAGTTTGCAGTGACCGAGACTGTGCCACTGCACTCTAGCCTGGGCTACAGAGTGAGACGCCCGTCTCAAAAAAAAAAAAAAAAAAAGAAAGAAAAAGAAACAACAAAAAAAAGACGTTAACTTATAGAAGACATTAGATGAGTTTAGAGGAGTTGTCTTGTAGAATGTTCTACATTCTGAATTTCTCTGCTCCCTCATAGTATCATCCAACATATCCCTCTAAGACCTATTCCCAGTAAGTGGAAACTAGGTTAACTGAGTCTCAGAATATTGATAGTTTCAATATTTTTGACAAAAATAGTTCCCAGTTGGTGCCATATATTGTACTTTATATTGTATTGTCTCAGGAGGTCTAGAATGTCTGTGTCATTATAAGAGATGATAAGATTGATCAGAAGATTCAGGTGGTAATGGTCTGATTCTTTTATTGTAAAGTTCTCAATCTTTATTTTAGTAGTTTTAGCCATTGATGAGCTTTGCCTGTTGTATCAACTGTTTCATTATGTTGTAAAATAGAAAATTTCCAATTTATTGTTCCTTTAATTTATTACCTGGAGTTCTTTTATAAAGAACTTTCCCTCATTAAGTATTTGGTTACTCTGAAGTATACTTCACTCAGGAAAGGCAGGATTAATTCTCAATGATTTTTAATTGCCAATTTTTCAAAGTAAATATTGTACCCTAGGTTTTTATAGTGTCGAGTGTTTGCATGGGTGTGTATTTGCTTTTTCTTGTTTACTTTTATGTTTTGATTCTGTAACATTGTGAACTCATGGATTTTTATATATTCAGTATGTTTAAATCAAATGTAGTCAATATCCTTTTTGTGGTTGTTGTTTTGAGACAAGGTCTCACTCTGTTGCCCAGGCTGCAGTACAGTGGCATGACCATGGCTCACTATAGCCTCCGTTTCCTGGGCTGAAGTGATCCTTCCACCTAAGCCTCCCGAGTAGCAGGGACTACAGGCATGTGCCACCACACCTGGCTAACTTTTGTGTTGTTTTGTAGAGATGGAGTTTCACCATGTTGCCTAGGCCAGTTTCAAACTTCTGGGCTCAAGCGTTCAGCCTGCCTCAGCCTCCCAAAGTGCTGGGATTATAGATGTGAGCCACTGTGCCCAGGCCCAATATTCCTTTTGATGTTCATTTTTTCCCTATATTTGGCCAATGGAAGCTTCTCTATGTTTTTATTTTATTTTTCCCAAATAAGAAAGTTTAGTCGTTTTTTAAATGAGTAACTGAGACAGTAAACTGCCTGCTTTAAATGTCTGAAGTCTTTATTTTGGCCATATTATTGAGAGAGAGAGACAGAGAGATAGATTTTATAATCTTACCATTGCTTTTCTGCAGTACTTCAAAGATATTAATCCATGGCTGGGCACGATGGCTTACGCTTATAATCCCAGCACTTTGGGAGGCTAAGGCAGGCGTATCACCAGAAGTCAGGAGTTTGAGATCAGCCTAGCCAACATGGTGAACCCGGTCTCTACCGAAAATACAAAAATTAGCCAGATGTGGTGGCGGGCACCTGTAATCCCAGTTGCTTGGGAGACTGAGGCAGGAGAATCGCTTGAACCTGGGAGGTGGAGGTTGCAGTGAGCCGAGATTGTGCCATTGCACTCCAGCCTAGGCAACAAGAGCGAGACTCTGTCTCAAAAAAAAAAAAAAGAAAAAAAAAAAAGAAAAAAAAAGATATTAATCCCTACCTTCTGAAATCTACTGTTCTGATGAGATGAACTCTACCTGATCATAGCTCACTGCTGCATCAAACTCCTGGGCTCAAGCAATCCCCTCGAGTAGCTGGGATCATAGGCACATGCCACCACACCCTCTAATTAAAAATTTTTTTTTTTGTAGAGACAGGGTCTTGGTTGGTCTTCAACTCCTGGGCTCAAGTGATCCTCCCAAAGTGACCTCTCAAAGTGCTGGGATTACAGGTGTGAATTACCATGCTCAGGCTCTCGGGTAGTTTTTTTTTTTTTTTTTTGAGACGGAGTCTAGCTCTGTTGCCCAGGCTGGAGTGCAGTGGCCGGATCTCAGCTCACTGCAAGCCCCGCCTCCCGGGTTCACGCCATTCTCCTGCCTCAGCCTCCCGAGTAGCTGGGAGTACAGGCGCCCGCCACCTCGCCCGGCTAATTTTTTTTTGTATTTTAGTAGAGACGGGGTTTCACCGTGTTAGCCAGGATGGTCTCGATCTCCTGAACTCGTGATCCGCCCGTCTCGGCCTCCCAAAGTGCTGGGATTACAGGCTTGAGCCACCGCGCCCGGCGGGTAGTTTTTTAAAAAGTTAATTAACTCCATTGTTTTTAGAACAGTTTTGGGTTCACAGCAGAAAGTACAGACAGTTCCCATACATTCCCCCCAACCCCCATACCTGTATAACCTCACCCACTATGAACATCCCACACCACAGGGGTACATTTGTTACAATCAATGAACCTGCATTGACACATCATTTTCACCCTAAGTCCTTAGTTTACATTAGGATTCATTCTCGGTGATGTACCTTCCATGGGTTTTGATGAATGTATAATGACAGGTATCCACAATTGTAGTACCATACAGAAGAGTTTCACTACCCTAAAAATCTTTTGTGTTCTGCCTATTATCCTTCCGTCCCCCTAACCCCTGATCTTTTTACTGTCTCCAAAGTTTTACCTTTTTCAGAATGCCACATAGTTGGAATTATACAGTATATATCCTTTTCAGACCTGCTTTTTTTTCTTAGTATTAAGTTAGTGCAAAAGTAATTGTGGTTTGGGACCGTAAATTTTGAATCATTATATCTTGGCTCAAACACATCTTTATTAATCAAAATGGGAACTACTACAATCAATACATTTTTGCCAACGAAAAATAATTTTGTTTATTCCTGCAGTGTAAAACCCATGCTTTGGGATTCAACGAACTCTTGGAAAGCATTTTCTGCATCCTGCTGGTTGTGGAAGCATTTTCCCTGCAAACAGTTGTCCAGATGCTTAAAGAAGTGGTAGTGAGTTGGTGAGAAGTCAGATGAATATGGAAGATTAGGCAAAACTTTGTAGCCCAATTTTTTCAACTTTTGAAGCATTGGTTGTGCAATGTGTGGGGGACATTGTCATGGAGAAGAATTGGGTCCTTTCTGTTGTCCAGTGCCAGCTGCAAGCATTGCAGTTTTTGGTGCATCTCATCGATTTGCTGAGCATACTTCTCAGATGTAATGATTTTGCCGGGAATTTGAAAGCTGCAGTGGATCAGACCAGCAGCAGACCACCAAACAGTGACCATGACCTTTTTACGGTGCAAGTTTGGCTTGGGAGGTGCTTTGGGACTTCTTCTCAGTCCAGCCACTGAGCTGGTCGTCACAGTTTGTTGTATAAAATCCACTTTTCAATGCATGTCACAATCCGATCGAGAAATGGTTCGTTGTTGCATAGGATAAGAGAAGATGACACTTTAAAATGATTTTTTAAAAATTTTCACTCAGGTCATGAGGCACCCACTTATCAAGCTTTTTCACCTTTCCAATTTGCATCAAATGCCAAACAACCATAGAATGGTTGATGTTGAGTTCTTCAGCAACTTCTCGTGTTGGTGTCAGAGGATCAGCTTTGATGATTGCTCTCCACTGGTAGCTGTCAACTTCCAACAGCCAGCGACGACGCTCCTCATGTTCAAGGTTCTCCTTTGCAAAACTTCTTGAATCACCACTGCACTGTGTGTTCGTTAGCAGTTCCTGGGCCAAATGCATTGTTGATGTTGAGAGTTTTCTTCCCTGCTAAATGACCCCTTTCGAAATCAAAAAAGAAAATCTCTTGAATTTGTTTTTTGGCTAACATCATTTCCATAGTTTAAAATAAACATAAAATAAAGAGCACGTAATAAGTCATTAGCAAAATCAAAAACAAAAACATAAAGCAAGATATACCCATTAAAATGATGTATAACATAACCACATTTATTTAAGAATGTATTCCAATATCGAAGGGCAAATTCCAACAATGCAAAAACCACAATTACTTTTGCACTCACCTAATAATATGTATTGAAGTTTCCTCCATGTCTTTTAGTGGCTTGATAGCTCACTTCTTAAAGTGCTGAAAAATTCATTGTTTGGATTTACAACAATTTATCCATTACCTACTGAAGGACAGCTTGGTTGCTTCCAAGTTTTGGCAATTATGAATAAAGCTGTTACAAACATTCACATACAAGTTTTTGTGTGAAGGTAAGCTTGCACTTCCTTTGGGTAAATACCATGGAGCATGATTGCTGAATTGTGCAGTTAAGAGTACATTTAGTTTTGTTAAGAAACTGCTAAATTCTCTTCCAAAGTGGCTATACCATTCTGCATTCCAACCAGCAATGAATGAGAGTTCCTGTTACTCCACATCCAGCGTTTGGTATTGTGTTTTGGCAATTTTAATAGGCTATAATGGGATATATTTGTTGTTTTAATTCATAATTTCCTAAGGATATATAATGTTGAACACCTTTTCATATGCTTCCTTGCCATCTGTGTATCTTCTTTGGTGAGGAATCTGTTTAAATCTTTTACTCATTTTTAAGTTGGGTTGTTTTCTTATTGTTGAGCTTTAAAAGTTCTTTATATATGTATCTTTTGCAAATATTTTCTCCTGGTTTTTGGCTTCTTGTTTTCTTGACACTATTTTTCACACAGCAGAAATTTTTAAAATTTTAATCAAGTCGAGATTATCAATTGTTTCTTTTTAATTTAATTTAATTTATTTATTTAGAGACGGAGTCTCGCTGTGTCACCCAGGCTGGAGTGCAGTGGCACGAGCTCAGCTCACTGCAACCTCTGCCTCCCAAGTTCAAGCAATTCTTGTCCCTCAGCCTCCCGAGTAGCTGGGATTACAGGCGCGTGCCACCATGTCCTGCTAATTGTATTTTTAGTAGAGACAGGGTTTCACCATGTTGCTCAGGGTGGTCTCTAACTCCTGCCTGAGCTCAGGCAATCCATCTGTCTCAGCCTCCCAAAGTGCTAGGATTACAGGCGTGAGCCACCACACCTGGCCTCAATTGTTTCTTACATTGATCATGACTTTGGCATTATATCTAGAAGGTAATCACCAGTCCCAAGTTCATCTAGAATTTCTCCTATGTTCTCTTCTATGAGTTTTATAGTTTTGCATTTTACATGTGGGCCTATGATCCATTTTGAGTTAGTTTTTGAGAAGGACGTAAGATCTTTCTCTAGATTCTTTTTTTTTTTTTTTTTTCTGTATGGACGTCCAGTTGTTCTAGCACCATTTGTTGAAAGGACTATTTTTGCACCACGGTATTGCCTTTGCTCCTTTGTCAAAGATCAGTTGACTGTATTTATGTGGGTCTTTCTCTGGGCTCTCTTCTGTTCCATTCATTTAGTTGTCTATTCTTTTGCCAGTACCACATCGTTTTGATTACTGCTGCTTTATAGGAAGTCCTTTTTTTTTTTTTTTTTGAGTTGGAGTCTTACTCTGTTGTCCAGCATGGAGTACAGTGGCATGATCTCGGCTCACTGCAACCTCTGCCTCTTGGGTTCACGTGATTCTCCTGCCTCAGCCTCTCAAGTAATTGGGATTACAGGTGTGTGCCACCATGCCCAGCTAATTTTTGTATTTTTAGTAGAGATGGGGTTTCACTATGTTGGGCAGGGTGGTCTCAAACTCCTGACCTCAGGTGATCTGCCCCCTCGGCCTCCCAAAGTGCTGGATTACAGGCATGAGCCACCGTGCCCGGCCTGAAGTCTTGAATTCAGGTAGTATTAGTCCTCTGAATTTGCTATCCTTCAATACTATGTTGTCTGTACTGGGTCTTTTGCCTCTCTTTTTTAGAAAAAGTTTATTGATATATATCAATAAATTGATTGAAAAATAACTTGCCAGGATTTTGACTGGGATTGCATTTAATCTACAGACTAAGTTAGGAAGAAGTGACTTCTTGATAATATTAGGTCTTCCTAGCTATAAACATGGAATATCCCACTATTTATTTTGTTCTTTGATATCTTTCATTAGTTATATAGATTTCTTCATATAGATCTTATACAAAGTTTTCTTTCTTTCTTTTTTTTTTTGAGATGGAGTATCACTCTGTCACCAGGCTGGAGTGCAGTGGTGCAGTCTCGGCTCACTGCAACCTCCGCCTCCTGGGTTCAAGTGATTCTCCTGCCTCAGCCTCCCAAGTAGCTGGGATTACAAGCACGCGCCACCACGCCCAGCTAACTTGTGTATTTTTAGTAGAGACGGGGTTTCACCATGTTGTTCAGGCTCGTTTTGAACTCCTGACCTTGTGATCCACCAGCCTCGGCCTCCCAAAGTGCTGGGATTACAGGCGTGAGCCACCGCACCCACCGATCTTGTACATAGTTTTTAGATTTATACCCACCTTAGTTTCGGCTGCTATAACAAAGTACCACAGACTGGATGGCTTAAATGAGATAAATTTATTTCTCACAGTTCTGGGGCCTGGGAATTCCAATATCAAAATGCCAGCAAATCCATTTTCTGATGAGGGCACTCTTCCTGGTTTATAGATGGCTGTCTTGCTGTTGCATTCTCACATGGTGGGAAGACAGAGAGAGAGTAAGATCAAGCCTTCATGTCTTTTCTTATAAGGGCATTAATGCCATTCATGAGGGTGCCACCCTCATGACCTAATTACCTCCCAAAGGTCCCTACCTCTTAATACAATCACACTGGAGGTTAGAATTTCAACATATGAATTTGTCGGGACACAACAATTCAGTCTATAGCATTCTGCCACTGGACCCCCAAAACTCCTGTCCATCTCATATGCAAAATACATTCATTCCAAATCAACAGCCTCAAAAGTCTTAACTCATTGCAGTCTGAACTCTAAAGTTCAAAGTCCAAAGTCTCATCTAAATGAGACATCAATAAGAATAGACGTAAGATTCAGCATGAGGCAAAATTCCTCTCCAGCTGTGAACCTGTGAAACCAAATTAGTTATGTGTTTCCAAAATAAAACTGTGGGAAAGGGATAGGATAAATATTCGCATCCCAAAAAGGAGAAATAGGAAAGAAGAAAGGGATGATGGAGTCCCAAGAAAGTCCCAAACCTATCAAGGCAAAATTCGTAAGATGTTAAGGCTTGATGAGCTACTTTGGCTCAATGCTCTGCCTTCTGGAACCCACTGGGGTAGCAGTCCCGCCTGTGTGGCTGTCTCTGGTGGAGGTCACACACCCATGGCTCTGCCAGGCTGGAGTTGTACCTCAGTGGCTCTGCTGAATAGTGCTGTGCCTCTGCCCATGGCTCCATTGGGCATTGGTCCTTCTCTTTGAAACTGAGGCAGAGGCAGCCCTGTTCCCCCAAGTTAGGCATTCTTGTCCTATGGTGGGAGTGGTGGCCTGATGATCTTCGAATCATTTTTGGGTTCTTTCTTCTCTTGTTTTGAGGAATAGTGCATGTTCACAGCTCTATTATCCAGTCCTGCAGGATCTAAGAAGGCTGACAGTTTCCCTCTGCTTAGTCCCAGCTGGCACTGTTTCTGCTGCTATAATCTTGTCTTTATTCCCAGCTTCTGTTGAGATAGATGGCTGATTTGGTTCATAGTTCACACCCATGCTAATCTTTTTTATCAAATTGGTGGTCTGATATGCCCTTTGTGTTCTCTTTGAACACACCTTCTTATTTTTAAAATAATATGAACAGGCTTAGAATTTTCCAAATCTTTATGTTCTAATTCCTTTTTGCTTAACAATTCCATTTTCAATTTATTTCTTCCTCTTGCACTTTACTATAAGCAGTAAGGAGGGACCATGCTGCTCCTTTAACACTTTGCTTAGAAATTTCCTCAGCTAAGGCTGGGAGTGGTGGCTCGCTGTAAAGCACTGTAATCCTGGCACTTTGGGAGGCCGAGGCAGGCAGATTGCCTGAGCTCAGGAGTTGGAGACCAGCCTGGGCAACATGGTGAAACCCTGTCTCTACAAAAAATACAAAAATTAGCCAGGCAGCGTGGCGGGCACCTGTAATTCCGGTTACTCGGGAGGCTGAGGGAGGAGAGTCACTTGAACCCGGGAGGTGGAGGCTGCAGTGAGCCGAGATCGCACCACTGCACTCCAGCCTGGGCAGCAGAGAGAGAGACTCCATTTCAAAAAAAAAAAAAAAAAGGAAAAAAAAAGCAATCTCAGCTAATGTCCAATTTCCTTCTTTTCTTTTCTTTCTTGAGACGGAGTCTCGCTCTGTTGCCCAGGCTGGAGTGCGGTGGCACAATCTTGACTCACTGCAACCTCCGCTTCCCGGGTTCAAGCAATTCTCCCACCTCAGCCTCCCAAGTAGCTGGGATTACAGGTGCCTGCCAGCACACCCAGCAAATTTTTCTATTTTTAGTAGAGATGCGGTTTCATCATGTTGGCCAGGGTGGTCTCAAACTCCTGACCTCAGGCAATCCGCCCACCTCAGCCTCCCAAAGTGCTGGGATTACAGTCATGAACCACCGTGCCTGGCCTAAATGTCCAATTTCATTGCTCATTCATTATACCTTTTACCAAACACTAGAACATGAACAGTATTCAGCCAAATTCTTTGCTACTTTATGATGAGGATAGCCTCCAGGAAGAAATAAAAACGCTGAACAGACTAATAACAAGCAGCAAGATAGAATCAGGAAAAAAAAAAAAAAAAAAAGCCAACATAAAAAGTCCCAGGACCAGATGGATTCACAGCTGAATTCTATCAGACATTCACAAAAGAACTGATGCCAATCCTACTAAAACTATTCCAAAACATAGAGAAAGGGAATCTTTCCTCCCTAAATCATTCTATGAAGCCAGTATCACCCTAATATCCAAAAAGAATATAACAAAAAAAGAAAGCTGCAGGCCAGTATCCCTGATGAACATGATGCAAAAATCCTCAACAAAATGCTAGCTAACTGAATCCAACAGCATATCAAAAAGATAACACATCATGATCAAGTTGGTTACATACCAGGGATGCAGGGGTGGTTTAACATACACAAGTCAGTAATTGTGACACCCCATATAAGCAGAATTAAAAACAAAAATCAGGCCGGGTATGGTGGCTCACGCCTGTAATCCCAGCACTTTGGGAGGCTGAGGTGGGCGGATCACCTAAGGTCAGGAGTTTGAGACCACCCTGGCCAACATGGGGAAACCCCATCTCTACTAAAAATACAATAATTAGCTGGTTGTGGTAGCGGGTGCCTGTAATCCCAGCTACTTGGGAGGCTAAGGCAGGAGAATTGCTTGAACTCGGGAGGCAGAGGTTGCAGTGAGCTGAGATCACGTCACTGCACTCCAGCCTGGGTGAGACAGTGAGACTCTGTCCCACAAAAATCAATCAATCAATCAATCATACGATCATCTCAATAGATGCAGAAAAAGCATCCTTTTTTAATAAAAACCCTCAACAAAATTGGCATAGAAGGGACATACCTCAAAGTAATGAAAATCATCTATGACAAACCCACAGCCAACGTCACCATACTGAATGGGGAAACACTGAAAGCATTATTATATATAACTGAGAACTGGAACAAGGCAAGGATGACCACTTTCACTACTTCTATTCAACATAGTATTGGAAGTCCTAGCCAGAGCAATCAGACAAGATAAATAAAAAGCATCCACATTGGAAAAGAGGAAGTTAAACTGTTGCTATTTGCCAATGATATGATTGTATACCTAGAAAACTCTCAAGATGCATCCAAAAAGTTCCTAAATCTGATAAATAAATTCAGTAAAGTGTCAGGATACAAAATCAATGTACATAAAATAGTAGAACTGCTACACACCAACAACAACCAAGCTGAGAATTAAATCAAGAACTCAATCCCTTTTATAATAGTTGCAAAAAGAAAATTTGTAAACAAAGTACTTAGGCCTGACCAACATGATGAAACCCTGCCTCTACTAAAAATACAAAAAAAAAAAAAAAATTAGCTGGGCATGGTGGCAGTTGCCTGTAATCCCAGCTACTCAGGAGGCTGAGACAGGAGAATCACTTGAACCTGGGAGGTGGAAGTTGCAGTGAGTCGAGATGGCACCACTGCACTCCAGCCTGGGCGACAGAGTGAGACTCTATCAAAAACAACAACAACAACAACAACAACCACACACACACAAAACAAACAAGCAAACAAAAAATCTTAGGAATATACTTAACCAAAGTGGTAAAAGATCTCTACAAGGAAAACTACAAAACCCTGCTGAAAGAACTCATAGGGCTGGGTGTGGTGGTTCATGCCCATAATCCCAGCACTTTGGGAGGCCGAGGCAAGTGGATCACGAGGTCAGGAGTTCGAGATCAGCCTGGCCAACATGGTGAAACCTTGTCTCTACTAAAAATACAAAAATTAGCTGGGCATGGTGTTGGGTGCCTGTAATCCCAGCTACCTGGGAGGCTGAGGCAGGACAATTGCTTGAACCTGGGAGGTGGAGGTTGCAGTGAGCTGAGATTGTGCCACTGCATTCCAGCCTGGGGAAAAAAAAAAAAAAAAAGATCTGAAAGAACTGATAGATAACACAAACAAATGGAAACACATCCCATGCACATGGATGGGTAGAATCAATATTGTGAAAATGACCATAAGCAATCTACAGATTCACTGCCAAAAGCAATCTACAGATTCAATGCAATTCCCATCAAAACACCATCATCGTTCTTCACAGAACTAGTAAAAACAATCCTAAAATTTATATGGAACCAAAAAAGAGTCTGCATAGCCAAAACAGTACAAAGCAAAAAGAACAAATCTGGAGGCATCACATGACCTGACTTCAAACTATATTATAAGGCTATAGTTACCAAAACAGCATGGTACTGGTATAAAAGTAGGCATGTAGGCCTGGCATGGTTGCTCAAGCCTGTAATCCCAGCACTTTGGGAGGCCAAGACGGGTGGATCACGAGGTCAGGAGATCGAGACCATCCTGGCTAACACGGTGAAACCCCCTCTCTACTAAAAAATACAAAAAACTAGCCAGGCGAGGTGTTGGGCGCCTGTAGTCCCAGCTACTCGGGAGGCTGAGGCAGGAGAATGGCGTGAACCCGGGAGGCGGAGCTTGCAGTGAGCTGAGATCCGGCCACTGCACTCCAGCCTGGGCGACAGAGCGAGACTCCGTCTCAAAAAAAAAAAAAAAAAAAAAAAAGGTAGGCATGTAGACTAACAGAATGGAATAGAGAACCCAGAAATAAAACCAAATACTTATAGCCCACTGATCTTCAACAAAGCATACAAAAACATAATGTGGGAAAAGGACACCCTATTCAATAAATGGTGCTGGAATAACTGGCAAGCCACATGTAGAAGAATGAAACTGGATCCTCATCTCTTACCTTATTCAAAAATCAACTCAAGATGGACCAAAGACTTAAATCTAAGATCTGAAATCATAAAAATCCTAGAAGATAACATTGGAAAAACTCTTCTAGACATTGGCTTAGGCAAAGAATTCATGACTAGGAACCCACAAGCAAATGCAGCAAAAACAAAAATAAACAAATGGGACCTAATGAAACTAAGAAGCTTCTGCCAGCAAAAGAAATAATCAGCAGAATAAACAACCAACCACAAGAGCAGAAGAAAATATTTGTAAACTATGCATCTGACAAAAGACTGATATCCAGAATCTGCAAGGAACACAAACAAATCAGCAAGAAAAAAACAAATAATCCCATCAAAAAGTGGGCAAAGGACATGAATAGACAATTCTCAAAAGAAGATATATACAAATGACCAACAAACATGAAAAAATGCTCAACATCACTAGTTATCAGGGAAATGCAAATTAAACCACAATGAAACACCACCTTACTCCTGCAAGAATGGCCAGAATTTAAAAATAATTTTTAAAAATGTGTTGGTGTGGATGTGGTAAAAAGGGAACACTCCTACATGGCTGATGGGAATGTAAGCTAGCACAACCACGATGGAAAATGGTATGGAAAATCCTTAAAGAACTAAAAGTAAAACTACCATTCAATCCAGTAATCCCAATACTGGGTATCTACCCAAAGGAAAAGAAGTCATTATATTAAAAAAGATGCATGTACTCACATATTTATAGCAGCACAACTAACAATTGCAAAAATATGGAACCAACCTAAATGCCCATCAACCAACAAGTGAATAAAGAAAATGTGGTACATATACACTATGGAATACTACTTAGCCATAAAATGGAATGAAATAATGGCCTTTGCAGCAACTTGGATGGAGCTGGAGGCCATTATTCTCAGTGAAGTAATTCAGAAAAGGAAAACCAAGTATCGTATGTTCTTGCTTATAAGTGGGAGCTAAGCTATGAGGATACAAAGGCATAAGAATGATAGAATGGACTTTGGGGACTTGGAGGGATGGGTGGGGTGGGTAAGGGATAAAAGACTACATCTTGGGTACAGTGTACACTGCTTGGGTGATGGGTGCACTAAAATCTCAGAAATCACCATTAAATAACTTATCCATGTTACAAAAGAACACCTGTTCTCCCAAAACCATTGAAATAAAATTTTAAAAAGATAGCCTCTTCTCCATTGTCCAGTAACATGTTCCTCATTTCCATCTGAGATCTCATCAGAGTGGTCTCACTATCCATATATTTACCAACTTTCTGTATGTAGTTACTTCTATATTTTCTAAGAAGATGGAAGCTTTCTCTCCAGAAATCTTTTCTTTCTGAGCCTTTACCAGAATCATCTTTAAAAATTTCTTTATGGCATCACTGGCTTTATCTAGCATGCACCTCAAAACTCTTCCAACTTCTACCCATTACCTAGTTCCAAAGATGCTTCCACATTTTAAGGCATTTGTTACAGCAGCACCTCACTTCTTGGTACCAATTTCTGTATTAGTCAGAACATATATACGTAGATATTTATTAGAAAGTATTAGCTCATGTGATTATAGAAGCTGAGAAGTCCCAGGATTTGCCATCTAAAGCTGGAGACCCAAGAAAACTGATGGTGTAGTTCAAAGGCCTGAGAGCTGGATAGCTGATGGCGTAGATTCCAGTTTGAATCTGTAGGCCTGAGAACCAGGAGCAGTGTGAGCAGAAGATTGATGTCCCAGTCCAAGCAGTCAGGCAAAGAACAAATTCAATTTTCCTTCACCTTTTTGTTCTATTCAGTCCCTCAACAGATTGGGTGATGCCCACCCACATGGGGAAAGGCCATCTTTATTCAGGTCACCAATTTGAATGTTAATTTCTCCAGAAACACCCTCACAGACACACCTAGAAATAATGTCTAGGAGTTCAAGAGTTCAAGACCAGCCTGGCCAACATGGTGAAACTCTGTCTGTACTAAAAACACAAAAATTAGCTGGGCGTGGTGGCAGGCACCTGCAATCCCAGGTACTTGGGGGGCTGAGGTAGGAGAATCGCTTGAACCTAGGAGGCGGAGGTTGCGGTGAGCCAAGATCATGCCATTGCACTCCAGCCTGGGATACAAGAGTGAAACTCTGTGTCCAAAAATAAAAAATAAAAATAAAATAAAATAAGAATTCACCATTATAATACCTAAGCTTTCATTTTTTGAAATGCTAATGTAAATGCTAATGTGTTTTTAATTTCTTTTTTTTTTTTTTTTGAGACGGAGTCTCGCTCTGTCGCCCAGGCTGGAGTGCAGTGGCGCGATCTCGGCTCACTGCAAGCTCCGCCTCCCGGGTTCACGCCATTCTCCTGCCTCAGCCTCCCGAGTAGCTGGGACTACAGGCGCCCACAACCGCGCCCGGCTAATTTTTTGTATTTTTAGTAGAGACGGGGTTTCACTGTGGTCTCGATCTCCTGACCTTGTGATCCGCCCGCCTCGGCCTCCCAAAGTGCTGGGATTACAGGCGTGAGCCACCGCGCCAGGCCAATGTTTTTAATTTCAAATTCCATTTGCTCATTGCCAGTATATAGGATAGTGACTGACTTTCATACATTAACCTGTGTCCTACAATTTGGCTAATTGCAGGATACAATTAGCTTATTAGTTTCAGGAGCTTTCTGGTTGAATCTTTTCGATTTTCTACGTAGATTATCACATCATCTGTAAATAAAGACTATTTATTTCTTCCTTTCCAACCTATATACTGGTTATTTTCTTTTAAAAATCTTATCGCAGTAGCTAGGACTTCCAGATGTTGAAAAGCAGTGGTAAGATAAAATATCCTAGCCTTGTTCCTGATCTCAGTGGGAAAGCTTTGTTTCTCACCATTTAAGTAAAATTTTTGCTGTAGGTTTTTTATAGTCCTTCTTTATCAAATTGAGGAAATTCCCCCTCTATTCCTCATCTGCTGAGAGTTTTTATCATGAATGGGTGTTGGATTTTTATAAGTGCCTTTTCTGCAGTCATTGATATAATCATGTGACTTTCTTTAGTCTATCTATGGATTTCAATAATATATTTTTATATATTGAACCTGCCTTGTATACTTGGGATAAATTTCACTTGGTTGTAGTGTATAATTCTTTTTATACATCATCGGATTCAATTTGTTAATATTTTAGGGGGGATTTTTGCAGCTACATTCATGAGAGATACTGATCTGTACTTATCTTTTCTTGTTATGTCTTTTTCTGATTTTGATGTTAGGGCAATGCTGGCCTCATAGAATGAGTTAGAAGGTATTCTCTGTGCTTCTATCTTTTGGAGAAGATTATAGAGAATTGATGTATGTACTTTCTTCCTTAAATGTTTGGTAGAATGGTGAACACGTCTGAGCCTGGTGTTTTCTAATTTGGAAGATTATTAATTATTGTCAATTTTAAAAATAGATATAGGTCTATTTCTTCTTGTGTAACTTTTGGCAGATTATTTCTTTGAAGGAATTGCTCCATTACATCTGGGTTATCATATATGTGGACATAGAGTTATTCACAGTATTCTTGTATTATTCTTCTAATGTCCATGGGATCTGCAGTAATATCTACTCTTTCATTTCTGGAATCAGTAATTTTTTTTCTTAGTTAGCAGGGCTAGAGTCTTATTGATTTTATTGATCTTTTCAAGGAACCAAGTTTTTGCTTTATTGATTTTCTCTGTTATTTCCTGTTTTCAATTCCATTGATTTCTCTGGGAGTTTTTTTGCTTATTTTTGTTTTGGGTACAAAGGTTATCTTGAATCTCTGGTAATTTTTTCAGATTTTTTTTTTCTTAGCATTTTTCAGTTTCACCATGGAGTGTGTGGAAGTATTTTTTCTTGTTGTGTAAATAGTATAATGCTTGGACAGTGGTGTGCTGGTAAACGTGGAAGTGGGGGTTGATTTGTAGCAATTTGCCAATTTCTGTGACATAAACATTCCCTCAATAACCTATTTCAAGCTACCAATGTAACATCTTTAACTAAGGATTTGAGAAGAGATGCAGAGTGGCATACCATTTTATTTTAGCCATGCAAACATGATAGACATGAATAAGCTCAAGAGCATTAATAATAGTAAAATGTAGTAAAATAATTAGGAATTGACAAGCTTTAAATATTTATTACTTATGTTTTTAATATAATTATTTAATGATAAGTTTATGCAATTTAATTTTAATAATGGTTAACACTTGGCTTGCACATTTTCTGAATATTTAACAAGCTGCTCTCATAAGCTGGCTCCAGCATATTTCTTCAGTATAAGGATTTATCTCTCTTTAATTCCTGAAAATTCTTGGCTATTATCTCTTCAAATATTGTCTCCCCCTCCCATTCTTTTTGCTTTCTCCTATTTTAATAAACTCCTATTAAATACATGACAACTCTGCTCATAGTAGTTTTTTTCTTTTACATTTTCAATTTTTTTTTTTTTTTTTGAGACAAGGTCTCACTGTCACCCAGGCTAGAGTGCAGTGGCACAATCATGCTCACTGCAGCCTCGACTTCCTGGGCTCAAGTGACCTCAGCCTCCCAGTAGCTGGGACTACAGGTGTGTATCACCACACCCAGCTAACTTTTTTTGTATTTGTTTTTTGCAGAGATGGGGTTTTGTCTTGTTTCCCAGGCTTGTCCACAACTCCCGGGCTCAAGTGGTCTGACCCTTCCACCTCCCAAAGTGCTAAGATTACAGGTGTGAGCTACCACACCTGGCTTCTACTCTTGTTTTTATTTTATTTAAACATTTTTGGCCGGGTGTGGTGGCTCACACCTGTAATCCCAGCACTTTGGGAGGACGAGGTGGGCAGATCACCTGAGGTCAGGAGTTCGAGACCAGCCTGACCAACATGGTGAAACTCTGTCTCTACTAAAAATACAAAATTAGCTGGGCATGGTGGTGCATGGCTGTAATCCCATCTACTTGGGAGGCTGAGGCAGGAGAATTGCTTAAACCTGGGAGATGGAGTTTGCAATGAGCTGAGATTGTACCATTGCACTCCAGCCTAGGGAACAAGAACGAAATGCTATCTCAAAAAACAAAAATTTATTTACTTACTTTCTTTATTGTTTAAATTTTTATTTTTTTATGGGTTTGAATCTACTCTTTTTAAAGTTGCTGTTTATTTTTAAAATTTCTAGTTCTTAAACTTCAAATTCCCCCATTTCCTGTTTATGATTATTTTATCAGATTCCTAACAGGAAATAGATGATATACTAAAATTTGTATAATTCCAAGGTGGTTTATTTACAGAGGGACCATTTACAGAGGTGTGAGCAGGGTGTAGTGTGGCCACAAAGGATAGTGCAATAACCTGGAAATGGTTGCAGTGGAGCCATTACTACTCCTTGGCCTGAAGAGGCAAGGATAGGGAGAAGTGTCTAGAATTTGAAAGAAACTCATGAAGAAAAGATCACCTTGAGAGGTGCAATTACCTTCTGTTTAGAGACACAGCCAACAGCTGAGAGAGAGTCAACTGGGGAATAAAACTGATCCCACTTTCCAATATTCTGCTAGGGTTTCCCATTGGCTGAATCCAACAAGAGGCCAGAGGACATGAGAACTCACTGATGCAGTCCATGCAGGTCTGGCTCCAGCAACAGAAGACAGATGTAGAATAGTGGAGAGTGGGTCTACCGGGGCAAGTGGAAGATATGTAATGCACCTTTTCTCCATCCCAGTGAGGCGTTTCTGCATGTGATTTGTAAGTTTTGGCTGTGAGTTCATCTTTAGCAGGTTGTTTTACATGGGAGTCCCTTGTGCCCTGGGTTGGGAGGGGTCTCGGTTAAGAAGTTTTGTGTTTGCCTGTCTCTGGGACACAGAAACACTGTATTTGGATCTATTTTCATGTGCGTTTTTCTACTTAGAGTTCCTACACCTTGCAAGTAGTGTGAATTCAGATCTTTTGTCCATAGTGACACAGGTCTGTGTTTCTGATTTCTTTGGATTCATTTGATTCATGGCCCTAGGCTTTCAGCAGGATTCCTTGCTGCTTCCCTTGCTAAGGACCACAGTTTACCTCCTGGTTTACTTCAAGAGCACCCTCTGTGTCTCCTGTCATTATATGGGGACTTTGGTTCCAGCTCCTTATCTTTTACAAAAATTATGGTCTAATTAAAAATTATTTATTTATTTATGATTTTTTTAATTTTTAAAAATTGTGGCAGCAGGGTGCAGTGGCTCACACCTGTAATCCCAGCACTTTGGGAGGCAGAGGCAGGCAGATCACGAGGTCAGGAGTTCCAGACCAGCCTGGCCAATATGGTGAAATCTCGTCTGTACTAAAAATACAAAAAATCAGCCGGGTGTGGTAGCTCACGCCTGTAGTCCCAGCTACTCGGGAGGCTGAGGCAGAAGAATTGCTTGAACGTGGGAGGCGGAAGTTGCAGTGAGCTGAGATCGCGCCACTACACTCCAGCCTAGGCAACAGAGCGAAACTCCGTCTCAGAAAAAACAAAACAAAACAAAAAAACCTGTGGCAAAATACATAAAATTTGCCATCTTCACCTTTTTCTCAATGTAAAGTTCAGTGGCATTAAGTATATTCCCATTGTTGCACTACCATCATCACCATCTATCTCCAAAGTTTTCATCTCCCCAACCTGAAATACCATCCCCATTAAACAATGACTCCCCATTTCTCCCTCCTCCATTGGCATTGGCATTTACCGTTCTACCTTCTGTCTCAAAGAATCTGACTACTGTAAATATCTCATAGCAGTGGAATCATATAGTGTTTTTGTGTGTGTGTGTGTGTGTGACTGGCTTATTTCAATTAGCATAATATCCTCAAGGTTCAACCATGTTGTAGCATATGTCAGAATTTCCTTCCTTTTTATGACTGAAAAGCTTTCCATTGTATGTATACATCACATTTTATTTATCTGTGCCTTCATTTATGGACATTTAGGCTACTTCCACCTTTTGGCTGTTACAAATAATGCTGCTATAAGCATGGGTGTACAATCAGTTCTCTGTCTTTTGTGGACTTAAGATTTAGTATCCTTTCTGCATATATGCATTTAAACTTTCTCATTCAGCACCAAAGGCCTACTTCCAATTTCAAAACCCGTCTTGAGTGATGTAGCTTCTGCTCCCATTTATCAGGAATGCTGGGTACAGGTAAGCAGGTTATATCCCACATAAAGAAACCTGGGCAAGGTCATGCATGGGGATAATATCAAGCTTGAACTCCACTCACCAATTTCTGAACCCATGAGGGTGAATTTGTTCAGGGAGTAGGTCTAGTTTTGATTCATGCAAAGGCACGGGTTGGCTGCCTTGCCACTCATTCGCTTACATCTTTTTATGGCTTTTAGTTTCTGCTTCACTTTTGGCATCTAGAGATTTACCTTTCTTGATTTTGAATTCATTCATGTATTTAATTTTTTGTTGTTATATTTTCTATTATTTGTATATGTTTGGAATAGGATTGTCTTAGTCAGTTTGGGCTACTGTAACAAATATACCACAGACTAGGTGGCTTAAAAAACAAATGTTTATTTCTCACAGTTCTGGAGGCTGGGAAGTCCAAAATCAAGGTGCCAGTGTCTGATGAGGGTCTGCTTCTTAGTTTGCAGATTGCCATCTTCTCATTGTACCCTCACACGGTGAAAAGCAAACAGACAGAGGAAGCAAGCTCTATAGAGTTTCTTCTTATAAGGTATTAATTCTGTTAATGAGGGTTCCCCCTTCATGGCCTAATTATCTCCCAGAGGCCTCTCTGGGAGGGGGATTAGATACCATTACATCAGGGATTAGGCTTCAACATATAAATCTGAGGTACGGGTTGGGGACACAGAAAGATTAACTTCATAGCAAAGAGAAAAATTCTTTTCATTGATTGGAAGTCATAACCATTTATCTATCTATCTATCTATCTATCTATCTATCTATCTATCTATCTATTTTCTGCGACAGAGTTTCGCTCTTGTTACCCAGGCTGGAGTGCAATGGCGTGATCTCAGGTCACCACAACCTCCGCCTCCTGGGTTCAAGCAATTATCCTGCCTCAGCCTCCCAAGTAGCTAGGATTACAGGCATGTGCCACCACGCCCAGCTAATTTTGTATTTTTAGTAGAGACGGGGTTTCTCCATGTTGGTCAGGTTGGTCTCAAACTCCTGACCTCAGGTGATTCACCCGCCTTGGCCTCCCAAAGTGCTGGGATTACAGGCATGAGCCACCGTGCCTGGCTCTCATTATTGTTATTTTTAAATAACACATTTAGGCTGAGCACAAAAGTTAGGTGGCTGTGGTGGCAGGTGCCTGTAATCCCAGCTACTTGAGGGGCTGAAGCGGGAGAAACACTTAAATCTGGGAGGCAGAGGTTGCAGTGAGCTGAGATCGTGCCACTGCAGTCCAGCCTGGGCAACAGCAAGACTATATCTAAAAAAAAAATAAGATAAAATAAAACAATAAAATAGGCTGGGTGCGGTGGCTGATGCCTGTAATCCAGCACTTTGGGAGGTAGAGGCAGGTGGATCACCTGAGGTCTGGTGTTCAAGACCAGCCTGAGCAACATGGTGAAACCCCGTCTCAAATAAAAATACAAAAAATTAGCTGGGCGTGGTGGTGTGTGCCTGTAATCCCAGCTAGTCAGGAGGCTGAGGCAGGAGAATTGCTTGAACCCGGGAGATGGAGGTTGCAGTGAGCCAAGATTGCGCCATTGCACTCCAGCCTGGGCGACAGAGCGAGACTCCATCTAAAAATAAATAAATTCAATAAATAAATAAAATAATAATAATAAAATAATGCATTTCTTCTGTATGCTCTTTATTCTTCCAAATTAGATGAGGGATAGATACAGTAAAAGAAACAGAAACTTAAAATTTCAAGCCTATTAAATCAAGAGCAAAAAGACAAGAGTCAAGTAATGAAGCATGAATATGTTAGGAGTATATTTACACTATGGGCAGCTACTAAAAGTGAGACTAAAACCTAGCTACCTTTTAAAAAAAATCTCGTCAAAATCTGGTTTTCTTGGTTACAGTTTTAACCAAAGAATTTTCACAACTGTTGTAGGTAAACAGATCCATTTACTAATATGTTGGGTTTTTCCCCCCTTTTTTTAGGGGGTCTAGCTATATTGGTCAGGCTGGATTTGAACTCCTGGGCTCAAGTGATCCTCCCACCTCATCCTCCCAAGTAGTTGGGGCTACAGACATGCACCACCATGCCCAGCAACCTCACTACCTATTTGGACAACCAAGACAAAAAGAGAAGTATGATGGACTGTTTTTAGGGTATTGTATTTTGTAATTGATATGTGCATAAAATGTATTTGGAATTTTCCCACACAAGCAGATAGAGAAACCCCTTTTGCCCTACAACATAAAAGGCACCGTGTACCAGTTTTTCCAAAGTTGAGTGTTTGTAAGTGCAGGACTGGCTCTCCTCCATTTGTTTTGTTTTTTTTTTTTTTTTTTCCAGACAGAGTCTCACTCTGTCGCCCAGGCTGCAGTGCAATAGTTCCATCTTGGCTCACTGCAACTTCTGCCTCCCAGGTTCAAGCAATTCTCGTGCCTCAGCCTCCTGAGCAGCTGGGACTACAGGCGGGCGCCACCATGCCCAGCTAATTTTTTTGTATTTTTAGTAGAGTTGGGGTTTTACCATGTTGGCCAGGCTGGTCTGGAACTCCTGACCTCAGGTGATCCGCCTGCCTCAGCCTCCCTAAGTGCTGGGATTACAGGTGTGAGCCACTGTTCCCGCCCTGCTTTCTTGTTTTAAAACCAGAACAGTCCTGATTTAGACAAATAATCTATTCCTTACCTCTGTTATAACACCCAGCAAGTAGTTACGAAAGATGTTTTTTGCTCAGTCTCATTGGGTGTATTCAAAGTGGAAGTTGAAGAGTTTTTCCCTCAGGGCAAAAGGTTTTCATTCTCTCTGCGTGCTTTCCCTTACACAATGACTTCAGAGACTGGCAACATAAATGTTGCTTAACTTGTTCAGATGAACATGAAGGTAGAAGCTACCGCCTTAGGATTCAGAACCTGCAAGTGAGGTTAGACCTCAGAAGTCATCAAGTCCTAGTTTTGAGGCCCATGGGATGGCCTGGCATTTTTGTTTGTTTGTTTTTTCTCTCTGTTGGCCATTGAGCATAAGCAGAGAACTGATGGCTGTGAAAGCTGCCTGGAGGCCTGGCAGCAAGGGTTTTACCTGAACTATTTGGGAGAGGAAGTCCAGTCTTCCCTAGCTAACAGAAGAGGGCCTCTCTTCACTAGCACCTTGCCTAACCTTTAGATAAGGCACCTACATTCAATTTTGCATAAAGTGGTTGATTTCAGAGCAGCCAAAGCAGAAGTGAAACCAACTTGGTGAATCTTATGGAAAGACCCTTCCTGGTGCTCACAGTGGGGTAACAGAGATTAGGTTTGCCTGATGGATGTGATACGAAAGAGAAGGAACACTCAAGAAAACAGAGTCATGGAATACTTTTAGAATATGAAAACAGAGGCCGGGCGCGGTGGCTCAAGCCTGTAATCCCAGCACTTTGGGAGGCCGAGACGGGCGGATCACGAGGTCAGGAGATCAAGACCATCCTGGCTAACCCGGTGAAACCCCGTCTCTAGTAAAAAAATACAAAAAAAATAGCCGGGCGAGGTGGCGAGCGTCTGTAGTCCCAGCTACTCGGGAGGCTGAGGCAGGAGAATGGCGTAAACCCGGGAGGCGGAGCTTGCAGTGAGCTGAGATCCGGCCACTGCACTCCAGGCTGGGCGACAGAGCGAGACTCCATCTCAAAAAAAAAAAAAAAAAAAAAAAAAAGAATATGAAAACAGAAATAGTTTACCTCCTCTATGGTTTTATCTGAGGAGCTTGAAGACGTAGAATATTTAGCTCCCAACTTTAGCTCACTATGCTGGTTTCTACCCCAATGTTAGATTCTGAAACAGTCTTGCGAGAGTGAAAAATCCAGGATGTAATATGGTCTGCTACTGCCCTTATCCAGGCTCAATGAAAGACATCTTATATGTGTGTGTCAAAAGGTTGAGGATTGGTTGGTAATCTTTACACAGGAGCCTACGTCTGCAAATGGGCTTATGTGGCTCTCTTTAATTACAAAGTAGACTAGGTATTAGCAATTAATTACCCTACTCAAGAAATTCCACTACAGAGTCTTGTCCTTAACAGGATTACTGTTCCATGTAGGCCACTTTTCCCTCTGTGAATCCCAGCCCAAGTCTTGGTGGTGATTCCTCCTCCAGCCCCTTCATCCTTTCAATTTCCACACCTGGTGTCTACCAAAAACCCACTCTGAGCTTCTGCAGAGTGCCACTTTATTCCACGGAGGCGGCAAGCATGTGGATGGGAATGGGTGTTGCTCTAAATTAACCTCCTACACATGTTCCCTCACGTGCACAGGGCATTTGCATTTTAAGCAAATCTTTTCTATATTTTACTGGTCACAGTATAATTTTACCTGCAATACAAATAAAACAGTGATTACATTTTCTTTCTAGTAATTGGCTGTAGGAATCACATACTCTTATTAAACTCTTCCTGTCAGTTTATACTGCATCGTAATTTTAGTTTATCACAGTGCCTACGTGCAATGCTACCTGATACTCCCTCCTGGAAAAGAATTTTGTTCTGTTGTGCTTACTTTGCTCTTTTCTGTACAAACTCCCTTTTATATACTTTTATGATTTATTGGCATTATGAACCCTCTAGCCTCCTTTCCCGACCGGGCTCAAACACTTGGGAGTGATATGCGTTCTCTCCCTTTCTAGTTGACTCTTTCCTGGCTCCTTTACTCTTCCTTCTCCCCATCTCCTGCTTTCTTGTCACTGGCTTCTCCAATATGCTTTTTCCTCTTGTTCTCTCTTTGCCCAGCCTTATAGCACCCTCTAAGAAATGTGTTTTGCAGAAGGAAGGTCTCTGTACACTGTTACTACTTTCTTCTTTGGCTGTGTTCTTAGTTTTTGTGTCATTTCTGGGAACTCTGCTACAGTAACATTCCATGAAGGAAAGTTGAACACCAGTGAAAGGAGAGAGAAAGCTGGGGAAAGAAAGAGTGGAGGGAAGATGGAGAGGGGCTCAGGGAGGATCCCAAGCAAGTTAACATGAGGCATCTTGCAGTAAACTCTACAAATAAACACACTTTTCACAATGTTTTACTGTCTACAAAGCAGTTTTCATAAGTTACCTGATTATCTGGTAACAAATATAGGCATGCTTCTTAACATTTTGCAGATGAAGAGACTGGAGCTATAAATTAAGAATAATATAAACTGTGATGATGCAGCTTATAAAAGCAGAGTTAGGATTTGAGGCTTCTGACTTCAGGTCTCTTTCTTTTCCCACCATTCCACAATGCCAGGAAAATGGAGTTGAACTCGGGGAGAATTCAAGTCACCTTTCACAAGGCTATGTTTTCCATAGGTTCAAAAAAACCAAAAAATCCAGACTTATGCCCTAGTTTATCATGATTAATTTTTCTTGTGGTAAGTTTTGTTTGTTGTAGCAACAATAAATGAATTACTTTCCAAACTGGGAATATCCCTTTGTAGCCAATGAAGGAATGAGTACAAGTGTGGAGGAGTAAATCTGCATAAAGATAAATATAACTTTAGAAAATTCTTGAGACATTGACAGAGCCTTGGACCTAATTTCTAAATGGGTAGAAAGCTCTCTTTTAGAACAGCTTCTCTGCAATCCTGTGTAGAAGTGGGAAGATGAACATGGAGACTATTCAAGGCAGGGGTGGTGGACTTAGTGGGTCATTTTCACTTTTTTCAGTTTCAAAATCTTACAGATTCTATTATTTTTGGCTCTTTCTGTGTCTTTGAGAACTGCTCTTTCTGCCTTAAATCACCTCCAAAATCACCAGGGCAAACATTCCACACAAGAAGCTTATTTGAACTTCAGGTCTCTAGAAAACAGACTGCTGTGTCATTGCATTTGGAAAGCAATCATTTAAAGATAGTTTTCAGGCAGGTGAAAGACCAGCACAACAAACTGATAAAACTGCCTCTGTCATTTGATCTCCTGCAGCCATTCTGGAGAGAAGACATTCTTGTTAGAAATTTGAGCAAGAAGCTCTGGTCAGGAGACTTCTCTTTTATTAGGATCCTGCCTCACGTTAGAGGTCAAGTTACAACTCCCCTCAAAATTGCTCTGTAATAGGCTGCATTACATAGAAAATTCCAACAAAGCACTGGAATGTCTGAGTTAAGAGAACTCTTTGTAAATTAAGAAGAAAAATAAAGTTCAGCAGCATAATCCTATCTCTAAGCCAAATCTGGATAATATTAAAGGACTTCCAAATAACACCATTTAACTCTTTATTTGCGAGAATTATAAGAGTTTGCACTCTGAGCGATGTCCCATCCACTGCTCCCCAAACCCCAATAGAAGCAAAGCAGCTAGCAACACTCTACCTCATAAACTTAGTATTTAAACTGTGCAAAGGTGAAGAAAAAAGGTGAGAATAAAAAAGGTGAAGTGGGAAGATGGCAAGGAAATGTCCCATTCTTAAACACCTTTTAAAAAAAGAACCGTAGTCCCAGCACTTTGGGAGTCCGAGGCAGGAGGATCACGAGGTCAAGAGATCGAGACCATCCTGGCCAACATGGTGAAACCCTGTCTCTACTAAAAACACAAAAATTAGCTGGGGCTGGTGGCGTGCACCTGTAGTCCCAGCTACTTGGGAGGCTGAGGCAGAAGAATCACTTGAACCCGGGAGGCGGAGGTTGCAGTGAGCTGAGATCACACCACTGCACTCCAGCTTGGTAACAGAGCAAGACTCCATCTAAAAAAAAGAACTGTAATGCCAAGATTTGCTCAAATAATTTCCTCAATTTCATGGGGACCCAGAGTCCATTGACCCTGACACCTTCCACTGCCTCTCATGGCCACTGTGTCCTCAATGCCCCTTCTTAGCCAGCTTCCATTTGCAGTCTTTGCATGCACCAACTTATTTGCCTCTCTCTCCTTTCAAAGTACAGTATGTGCCTGGCAGTATCTTAGATATGGTTAAAACCAACTCTCTGCCTAGTTCATGCTTAAAAGTGTTGGGGGAAAACATGCAACCATGCTGACTAGACTCACTTTAAGTTCACAATCATTCACGATTATGGGCATCCTGTTGCCCTCCATGCTGCCTGGCTGTTCTTTTTTTTTTTTTTTTTTTTTTTTGAGGCAGAGTCTCGCTCTGTTGCCCAGGCTGGAGTGCCCTGGCATGATCTCTCTTGGCACACTGCTACCTCCTCCTCCCGGGTTCAAGTGATTCTCCTGTCTCAGCCTCCTGAGTAGCTGGGATTACTGGCACTTGCCACCATGCCTGGCTAATTTTTCTATTTTTAGTAAAGATGGAGTTTTGCCATGTTGGTCAGGCTGGTCTCCAACTTCTGACCTCAGGTGATTCACCTGCCTCGACCTCCCAAAGTGCTGGGATTACAGGTGTGAGCTACTATGCCTGGCCACACTGCCTGGCTGTTCTGTCACATTGCTCACGCCCCTAGATGGCTCGTCAAACCTGTTCCCCCCTTTTATGATCAGTGGATCACCTTGCTTAACTGTTTTCTTAAACATTTCTATGTACTCATATTACCCCAATTCCTACAGGACTTATATCAGTTTAGACCTTGGAAGATGGCACCCAGCACTGGCTACATGCTCCTACTCTAGTTGTCATTTACTTCAAGGGCAGCATATTTACTGAAGGTTAAAACAACAAGATAGTACTGTCCTAGGCATGTTCCCTGGCAGCAGTGTCCCTCTGCCTCATGTTGCTGTGCCTCTATTGCTTGAAACGTCAATAAGTGAATGCAAGCTTGTTTAACCCAGGGACCTGAGCATGTGTCTGCCGCCCACACTTCTGCTGAACTACAGTTCACAAGTCTCACTGGGACAGTCTGGGAAGATGCTAGCTGTACAGACTGCTTTTGCTTCTCACTGCTGTTACCCCATCGAACTGTCACCCAGAGACCTGCCCAGAGTTTGCAGGTGCATGTCCAGGAGTAAGGTGGGACCACACAGGTCAGCACTTCGGTAGGACTGTCCCTCACTGAGTCCTGCCCTGCTTTCTGCCACCTCCCCTGATGTCTGCCAGAGGAAGAGGCCATGCAAGAACTTAGGAAAAAGAAGCAGTGGGCACATTCATAATGGCTACCATTTACCAAGTATCTGTTGTGTGCCAGGTGCCTTACACACATTCACTCACCTAATTCTAACAACTGCATTCCAAGGTGTCATTATTCTCATTTTATAAATGAGAAAACTGAGGCTTAGATTACATAATATGCAGAAGCCTCACTGCTAATAAAGGGTAGAGCCTGCATCCGGACCCAAGTCTACCTGAGTTCAAAGCCTATGTTCTTTTCACGACACTACTGCCTATTCATTTATGTCAAAATGAGAGCTTAGAGTTCACTGCAGACCTTCAGTAGGGGTCTCCAGCTTTCTTAGAATGCTGTGTGCTACCCAAATATTTTATTTTCTTCGTTAAGTGCAACAATTTGTGTTAATACATGCAATTATATAAAATCAGAGCATGAACATGACCTGATAAACTTTGTATTTATTTTCATTTTGACTTGGACATCTAATAGGCATCTGAAACTTAACACATACAAAACCAAATTCCTGAAGACCATCTCTCTGCTAACTGTAGCTCATGTAGTCTTCCCCAGCTTAATAAATGGCAACTCCATTATTCTAATTGCCCTGGCAAAAAAATCTTGGTGCCATCTTTAATTCTCTTTCTGTCATAGAACATCAGAAAATCTTGAGGACTCTACCTTTAAAATATATTAGAATATATTTTCTATTGCTGTTACTACCCTGCTCCAAGCTTCATTTTCTATTGGCCTGGATGATGGCAGTAACTTGTTTCCTACCTTTTTGTCTCCTGACAGCCTTCACTCAACATTATGTTCCAGAGTAAGCCGTTAAGATGGAAGTCAGCCTTCCCCACTCCCACGGCTTCACACGACTAGCCTAAAAAAGAAAGACAGAAGTCAGGTCGTATCGTCCTTCTGCTCAATATCATGGATTGGCTTCTCATATCACTCCAAATAAAATTTAAAGTCCTTAAAAAGCTTATAAGGCTATATATCATCTAACCCCTCCTTCGCTACCTGAATTACTTCTACTTCTCTCCACCAATCTCACTCTGTTCACACTGGTTTCCTTGTTTTCATAAACATATTATGACTACTTCTGCCTCAGGACATTGTGTTTGCTGTTCACCCTGCTAGGAGATCTCTTCTAGATACCCACATGGCTTCTCCCTCGCTTCCCTTCTATCTCCACTCAACTATCGCTTTATCAGTGAGGCCATCCCTTTAATAACTGTGGTAGCTAGTGTCCAAAAATGGCCCCCAAATGAGCCACATCTTCCAATATTCTCAGCCTCACAGAGTCCTCTCCCCTTGAATCCAGTGGTCCCTGTGACTTGTTTTGACCAACAGAATGTGGTGGCAGTGATGCTTGCCTGACTTCCAAGTCTACATCTAAGAAGCCTTGCAGTTTTCGCCTGGATTTTTTGGAATACTTGCTTCAGGAGAAGCCACCAGCATGGGAGAAGCCTGACTACTCAATTCCCCCATGCTGTGAGAAAGCCCAAGACAGCCACATAGAAAGGTCATGTGCAGACAGAGTAATGCCTGGCCAGACCCTGGTTGTTCCAACCTTCCCATCTGAGGGGGCCAGCCATGTGAATGAAAAAGCCGTTTGGTATGTCCAGCCCATTTAATTACTCAGATAACTCTGACCCCATTTGCCATATGACCGCAACTGCTTAAAGACCTCAGGGAACCTACAAGATCCTACATTTTTTTTCTTAAATTTTTTTTTTTTTTTAAATTTTAGAGACAGGGTCTCACTCTGTCACCCAGGCTGGAGTGCAGTGGCACAGTCATAGTTCACTGTAAACTCAAACTCTGAGTTCAAGCAATCTTCCTGCCTCAGCCTCCTGACTAGCTGAGACTATTAGTGCATGCCACTACACCCAGCTAATATTTTTTGACCAATAGGATTCAGGGTGTTTTGTTGTGTGGCAATGGATACCTGAAACAGAAATCAATATATTACACTCCTTCCCGCATATATAATGACACTCCATATCCTCCTTAACTTGTTGTATTTTTCTTTTGTTGTATTTACCACCTGGCTTACTGTGTATCTACCTATTTGTTATTGTCTCCCTGTCCCCTCTGGAACACAAACTCTGGGAAGGCAGAGACTTTGTCTTATTCATTACTGTATCTCGAGTGCCTGGAATACTGTCTAAGACAGGCCTTCAATACATTTTGTTAAATGAATGCATATCTTTAATTTAATTTAATTTAATTAGATAAGTTTACTTTTTGTAAACATAACAAGTCCACAAAAAGACTGAAATTAATTTAAATTGCCCATGCCGACAGGCTTCCCTCTTATGGACACAATAGCTGGAGCTGTCTAAAATACTGCAATCTTTGCCTTTCCACTGAAGCATAACTTCCAAGGGGGAAGGAGTAAGATTCTGCTCCTTTAATACATACTGAGCCCAGGAGAAAGGGACTAGACATGTATGGACTGAATGTCTGTGTGCCTTACAAATTCATATGTTGAAATCCTAACCCCCAATATGATGGTATTAAGAAGTGAGACCTTCGGAAGTGATTAGGTCATGAAGGTGAAGCCTTCAGGAATAGGATTAGTGCCCTTATAAAAGAGACTTCAGTGAATTCACTAGCCCTCTTTCTGCCATGTATGGAAGATGGCCATCTATGAACCGGGAAGCAGGCCCTCAACAGACATCATATCTTCCAGCACTTTCATCTTAGACTTCCTAGCCTCTAGATCTGCAAGAAATAAATGTTTGTTGTTTAAGCCACCTAGTCTATGCTATTCTGGTATAGTAGACTGAACTAAGACAAGAAAAAAAAAATGGTGTCAGGCAGATTCCAGGAGAACATCCCTTAAACATAACCCAAATGGAGATGGCTATCAGAATCATCAAACCCTGTTGAGGAGCTCTTGTCAGTAGATCTGTGCTACACAGTGCCACCTCTCCCTTAACTCACTTCTGGAAGGACTCAATAAATCCTCGTTATTCCACAAGCACTTCTTGAATGCCTACTCACTCTCTTATGATAAAATATCCATTCCCCCCTTTCACGAAATTAGTCAGAATAAAGAAAAACCATTGGGTTGAAAAACTTTGAATAGAATGTTTAAAGTGATTTAGAAGTTTGGACACAGTAATTTTGCTTGCGTTAAAATATTTCAAGATCTCATCTCAACCACTTTGTGGGAAAATTGCTAGCATAGAGATGTTTCAGCTGTTAGCTTGGTTGACGTTTTTGTTTTGGCACTTCTGGAAAACAGAGGAAGGGGCTGAAGCTCATATATTCTTGGAGAAATAAGGCAAACAGCACAGCTCAGGGATGGGCTGGTGATGTGGCATTCTGTGTCAAGTAAGGAACACCCTGCCATCTTCTGGGCCTCAACTTCAGATTTCTGGACAGCACCTTCTCAGGCAAGAATACATATTTTCCCAGGAACAAGCAAGAAGGCTGCCCAATCCATTTAGATTCATATGGAAAGAAAAGAGACACTGCCTCAACCTCAAAAGCAACAAAGCAGGCAGAGACGAAGTACAAGCTCAGAAACTCACAATAATTGCTTTACTAACCAGAATACCTAGTTAGCTTCTCTGCTGGAAATATCTGCAGTTAGGTTTTCTCAAAGTGCTCTTAATGATACAGATTAGCTACAAGTTTTACTTTTTGTAAAGGGCCCAGTTGGGTAATTTTTCCAGAACGAAGGGTGAATACAACGAATAGTCAAGTTTTTACCTTTCTCTAGACTGAAAAATTCTAGCTTTAAAATAATAGCTTTTCTATATTATTTCAGTACCCTGCCCTCCCCCCTCCTTTAAAAAAATAAATCTTATAGGTTAAGTTTGGGCATCTGGTTGAAAAAACCCCATTTAAAAGATTAGAAAATTGAGAGTTAGAGAGTCTTAAGATCAGCCAGTACATGAGCCAAATCTTCAGATACAAAATCCATGTGTTCTCCACGGTGGAACACTGTAAAATTAAACTACCATACACTTACAAAGCCTTTTTTTTTTTTTTTTTTCTTAGCCAGAGTCCTGCTCTTTCGCCCAGGTTAGATTAGTGGCACGATCTCGGCTCACTGCAACCTCTGCCTCCTGAGTTCAAGAGATTTTCCTGCCTCAGCCTCCCGAGTAGCTGGGATTACAGGTGCATACCACCACTTTCCCAGCTAATTTTTGTATTTTTAGTAGAGACAGGGTTTCACCATGTTGCCCAGGCTGGTCTTGGACTCCTGACCTCAGGTGATCCACCCGACTGAGCCTCCCAAAGTGCTGGGATTACAGGTGTGAGCCACTGTGCCTTGCCTCACAAAGCTTTGAAAAGCATTCCTTAATAAGGCCTCAAGGATGAACATGTCCTTGTGTATTTTTTTTCTGTGAAAATGAAACTAGTCTAAAATCTCCATGCAACTGTAGCTGGAGAAATAAATATTGATCCAGTTTCCTCCTATAATTCTGTTTTATTTCATAGGAGCTTAGAGTTAGAGGCAAACTTTAGACATTATTTAGTCCTAATCCATCATAAATTATAAGAAAAAACTCAAAATAGCTTTATTTAAAAGGAAGTATCTTCAGATATAATGCTATTTTCACACACGATTGATACATTTATTAGGATGAAAATCATATTAGAATAAAATATCTTTGAGGCTACAATTGGTCCTTTTTATGTGAATAGTAAAATTAAAGGTTTAAAATATATGCTAAGATGAAGATGAAAAATATTATTTTAGGAAGACTGGAAAATACAATGAAGGTTTGGCTTTCATACAAGGTTTGGATTTGTTTTTTAGATTCTTCCCAGTAATTAGATTTAGGGTTTAGAGTATCTCATGTGACTCTCCTATAAAAACAGACATTTTAACCAAGCACTGACATGCAAAATAAAAACAAAAAACTTTTTCCTTCAGGGACTAGCCCAGCTATAGTTGGAAGTTCAGTAATGCAAAAATACACATACATAGTAATTAAATCTAGCTTCCAACAAACTTAAAGTTAAATTTTAATGACTTTTTATGGCTGGGTAATAAATTGTATGTAAATGAGTCATGGATGGAGACCTTAGTATATATAAAATGTCAAAAACCAGTACTGATTGATATATTGAAAAGAAAAGAGGCCTTGAAAATCTGTGTTCTAGATCTAACTCAGCCACAATAGCTCCTTAACCAAATCATTCAGCTGTTTTGGGCTTCGGTTTCCTCATTTGTAAAATATGATAGTTACATTTGGTAATTATAATTAATGTTTTTGTGGTGTTTATGTCTCTAAAGCTCTTTCCTGTGTATGATCTGACTTCACATATAATTCTTTGAAGTAAGAAGAACAGATAATGTCACTTTTAGTATACAGATGAAGAAACAGCCTCATAAAGGCTAAAATATATGATCAAAGGCTGTACACAGTTTGTAAATGGATTCAGACTCAGATGTTCAGACACAATTTTATGTAGGTAGACAGTATACCTACCACCTCTAAAAGTCTGATATAATAGAGTTGTGTTTAGTCATTACTCAATTATAACTAGACTTTTAAAGTACCTTAAACACTATTCAGCAGGTACACCATGTTCTTTAGCCTGCAGGACTGAATGCTCTTATGGTTTCCCTGCAGGAGGATCCAATTAAGTGCTAAGTTAATAGCCAACTTTATAGCCAAGCTAATAGAAAAGCCACATTACACTGGCTCCGTCCTGTCAAACCACTTTTAAGACTTTGTGCTGATTTATGTCTCTGATATTCACTGTAATCTCTGGGTTACTGTAAAAATGCACTCTTCCATTGCTCTGTTACTAAGATGTGTTAAGAGTCACAACAGTAGTCAGAACACCAATAAGTAAATAACGTAAAGAGTATTCAAGTAGTTTAAGAAATGATGTTAGTTATGTGTCTCCATGCTCTCCCCACAGATATTTAACCCTAGGCATTTGGTAAATCTTAACAAGCCATTATTTTCACAGTTCTTGATTTCCACTTGAAGTCAAGCCAAATATTATGTTCATTTACATTTGCATGGCATACTTTTGTATCTTTCAAAGTGCCTTCGCATTCATTATTTCATTTTATTCATATATAATGCTAATAACATGCCATTGAAATTGTTCTCTGCGGTTGCCAAAATAGCTATTTCTTTATTTATGTTTTACTTTTCTGTCTGTTTTTATCCCATCCAGGCATTTAAAATGCTAAAAAATGAACAAAACTGGACTGTCATAGAACTTCCATGAAGACAACAGAAGGATGAATAGTAAAGTGTGCTAATTCCACCTAAAGTTAGTAGGGACTGAAACCGAGAGAAGCAACGATAATAAAATAAAGTAACATATTTCAAAAGTGATAAATCAATCTAAAAATATAACCTAGGTTCAGTCTTCAAATGTGTAATTTCAAAGAATGAGAGAAAATTGGTAGGAATTGGTGAGAATACCTTTGTAGCAGAAATGCCAGTAACACTGAAGGATTTAGAAGGTCTAAATAAATTTAATTATTTTTAAAAGATAAAAAGAGGCCGGGAGCGGTGGCTCAAGTCTGTAATCCCAGCACTTTGGGAGGCCGAGACGCGCGGATCACGAGGTCAGAAAATCGAGACCATCCTGGCGAACACGGTGAAACCCCGTCTCTACTAAAAAGTACAAAAAAACTAGCTGGGCGAGGTGGCGGGCGCCTGTAGTCCCAGCTACTCGAGAGGCTGAGGCAGGAGAATGGCGTAAACCCGGGAGGCGGAGCTTGCAGTGAGCTGAGATCCGGCCACTGCACTTCAGCCTGGGCAACAGAGCGAGACTCCATCTCAAAAAAAAAAAAAAAAAAAAAAGATAAAAAGAAATAATTGAACACAACTTTACTAAAGGCCATGAATATTCATTGTAAGAGAAGAAGATGCAAAGTGAGATTTGTTGATGTTTTGTCAACGATAGGAGTCAAACTCTGTAAAATACTTGAAGAAATTTATTCTGAGCCAAATATAAGTGACCATGGTCTGTGACACAGCCCTCAGGAGGTCCTGAGAACATGTGCCCAAGGTGGTTAGGGTACAGCTTGGTTTTATATATTTTAGGGAGGCATGAGACATCAATCAAATACATTTAAGGGCTGGGGGCAGTGGCTCATGCCTGTAATCCCAGCACTTTGGGAGGCTGAGGTGGGCGGATCACTTGAGGTCAAGAGTTTGAGACCAGCCTGACCAGCATGGTAAAACCCCATCTTTACTAAAATACAAAAATTAGCTGGGCATGGTGGTGCACACCTGAAATCCCAGCTACTCAGGAGGCTGAGGCAGGAGAATCACTTGAATCCGGGAGGTGGAGGTTGCAGTGAACCAAGATCGTGCCACTGCACTCCAGCCTGGGTGACAGTGTGAGACTTCATCTCGAACAAACAAACAAACAAACAAACAATCCAGATACATTTAAGAAATACATTGGTTTGGTTCAGAAAGGTGGGACAATTCAAAGTGGGGGTTTCCAGGCTATAGGTAAATTTAAACATTTTCTGGTTGACAATTGGTTGAGTTTATCTGTAGACTTGGGATTAATGGAAAAGAATGTTCAGGTTAAGATAAAGGATTGTGGAGGCCAAGTTTTATTATGCAGAGGAATCTCTCATATAGCAGAGTTCAGGGAGAAAGCAGGTTGTAAAATGTTTCTTATTGGACCTAAAAGGGTGCCTGGCTCTTAGTTGATTATCTCCTGGATCTGGAAAGAAAGGAAGGAAAACAAAAGGGAAAGGGAATTCTCTATAGAATGTGGATTTTTCCCACAAGATACTTTGCAGGGCAATTTCAAGGTATGGCAAGGAAATATATTTTGGGGTTAAATATTTTTTCCTTGTCTCATAATGTTATGCCAGAGTCAGATTGAAAAGTCATGATATACAGGGTCAGATAAAACCCATCTGATGAGAATTTATGGTTTGTAGGACATGACTCCTTAGACCCCTTAGGTAGGAATTTGGGCAAAATAAAAAACAGAGCTTAGTCCTCCATCCCCCTTCTTGGCCAAAAAGTATTTCACAAAATGCATATGCAGGCCAACAAACAGCAACAGGTCCCATAATGCTAGGAATGCTCATTCCTAGAGTAGTCTGGTTGGGTGGTAATAATTTTAAGTATTTGTAATTTGGATCATGGCGGGAGGACATGGTCTGACCTGATGTAATAATCAATAGTTTAAGGAGTGAGATGGAGTCAGACCTAGGGTTTAGTATTAAAAAATCCCAGATCATATCTATTTTGTGAGCTATCATGATCTGGGTCTTCAATTGTGCCTTGTTCATTTTGCTGTAACTGGCATAACATTTACAAGAGATATATAATGCTAATACAGTGACAAATACCCAGATAAATACCGAGACAAATACCAAAATACCCAAGATAGCAAAGATTAGGCATCCAAGAAGATTATAGGTAGAGTCAGAGGGCAGTAAACAATCTAACCAGCCAAAAAAACCACTGCATGCGTCATCATATTCTTTGATCAGACTCACAGTGTGCTTACCCTCCTTATCAAGGGTCATTTGAACTTTATGATAAATCTTACTTGAGAATTGTAGGACTGACACTAAATCAGAATCTAATAAATTTAGTCTCTCTTCCAGCCAATTTATCTCTAAGGGTATAACATCCTGAGGAGGGTATAAATCAAATGCAAGGAATGCCTGGTCCTCAATGTCTAAATTGTTACAGGACTTATTAACAGTGGACAAATATATTTTTCTCACCACTTTTGTATTGCACCATATACTGGTATTTGGGAGAGAAAAGGAGGTTTTGTTACAGAAGTCATATAATTCTACAGTGGCGTTTTGTTGTCCCTCCCAACAGAAATAGCCCTTCCTTATATACCAGATGCTATGTCCCATAGGGGTGGATATTAGAGGCCAAGTTTAGGAAAAATCAGGGTTCCAAGTGGTTTGAGGGCATAGCCATTCTCCTTTTCTATTTTCATAATCTAAAAGGAAGATGGAATACTATGTGTTATTATCAGCTAAAATAGCCCACCTATTTCCCAGGGGCAGTACCTTTGAGCCTCATTTAACTTCAGTGCCTGTGCTCTGAGAACACAATGTTTAAGGTCACATTTAATGTCTAAAAATCTCCATAAGTTTGGAGGAGCACATATTTTCCACAGGTGTTTGGATTGGGCCTCAGTACTGAGGATCGTAGGCCATTGCTTCATATCCACCTCCAATTCCATTTGTAATAAAATAGACATGAGCCCCTATCAGGTAAGAGTACATGCTTGTTCCCATCTTTGGATTTGGGAGTACGTTTTCACGGTTTGTCGTTGCTTCTATCCATTTGATGAGTGCTGCATTATCTTTTAAAGCAGCTTCCCATCCTTTTCCCTCTTCCTGGAATAGCATTTCTTCAATGTGCCCTATTTTTGACAGGGAATTTTTTTTTTTCTAAAGAATGTCTCTCTTCATTAGCCATGAACTCAGCTTGCCTCAGTATGCCTTGCCCAGCTCCGACTCCTCCAGTGAGGTCATGCTTTAGTTTTTTGGGTGGCCAATTTTCATGTATCTATCAGGAATGCTGTTGCCATTCTACACTGATGCCATTTGTACAATTTGGATAAATGGAATCAATGCAGAACCGCTGGGTATCCCAAACAATTGTTAGGTGAGTGGAGGTTACACCTAAATATGCTCTTGTCTGGGTATTCCATAAGGCTTCCCAGTGGCACCCTGGTTTTAGGGTGGAATTTGTGCTGTCAGGGACCTCTGTCCACCAATTGACTCCCATAAATAGTTCTTTAAGGGCAGTGTCAGTGTGGTTGGTGCTGGATAGGAGCATCCAGCCACAAGCACAGGGCTGGTGGCTATTTGGGCAGGCCATGCTATGGCAGTTTACACAGGAGACATTGTAACAAGGCAGTTGTCTCAAATGACCATCCCCAATATCTATTGTTATGCAATGTTCTACCTGGTTAAACCCCCTCAGTGATCATCCTGAGGCATTGTTAGGCAAGTATTTCTGCAGGGCGTCATATTTGGTTGCAGCCCTATAATAGAGGTACCTAAAAAGTGGGGACCTTGGGGAATGTTTAGAATGGTGCTGTTCCATGTAACTGTCTTCATTTCCTCTGGTCTATAACATACCAAATGATGTGGGCTCCACCTGCAGGAAGATTGCTGAGGTTTGCAGGGGACCAGGAGAAATTTTCAGGTTTGAAAAGAGGAGTGTGGGGTAGGTAGACAGAGGAGATTGTGGGAATGAGAATGAACAAGTAAAACATTTTCCTGGCTTTAGCAAGGGAATGTATAGCTGCATCCATTTAGAAAGTTATCCCAAAGAAGATTGCATAGATTCCAAACAGCTTCTTAGGGGTCTCAGTTAAAACATGAGGGTTTTAGCAATATTCTATAGCAAGGAAAGTAAGAATGATAGTTATTTTAGGGTTCTCGCGGACTGGCCTGGTCCAGCATCTCTGGAATTATGTTGGCTTTTGTTGTAGCCCTAGAGACTGGCTGAGCCTCCAGTGTTCTCTTGATTTGCAGGTGGGTGTCAGAGACTGCTACGGAAGTCCAGGGGTGGTCAGGAATGTGGTCAGGTGCTCATTTTAGGCATAAAATGTGAATCCAAGAAGCGACTCCCTTTAACTTTGCAGCACAAGAGTTGGTTAAAAGCACCTAAAAAGGTCCTTTCTGGAGGGGTTGTACGGAATCCTTCAGTTGGTGTCTTTTCCAATATACCAAGTCACCTGGTTGTAATCCATGATCTTTGGGGTCATCTGCCCCCTGGAGTTCACTGTGGAAAGATTCTGTTACCAGCTTTGTATTATTTGTTAAGGTTTTGAGGAGCTCTTGACAATAGTGCAATATTTCCCCTTTGAGTAAGGCCAGTTTGTATAAGCCCTCATCCAGCCTCACAGGCCTCCCTGTTATGATTTCACAGGGCAATAAACAACGTTTTCCAAAAGGAGTGGATCCAAGATTAGGGAAGACCAGTGGGAGGGCTTTTGGCCAAGGAAGGTTAAAAGCCTCTGTCAACTTAGCTAACCGAGTTTTTATTGTGTCATTTGTCCGTAACACCAATCCAGAGGATTGGGGACGGTAGGCACAATGGAAATGTATTATGAGCCAGATTTTTCAAATGGATTGAACAACTTGTCCAGTAAAACGAGTCCCACAATCACTGTGCAGTTCAGAAGGAATTCTCCAAACTGGAATGACTGTCTCTAACAAAATTTTCCCTACTGTTAAGGCAGTAGCCCTCTGACAAGGACATGCTTCTACCCAATGAGAAAACATACAAACTAAGAACAGCACATATTTGAAATTTGAGGATGGCGGCATCTAGATAAAATCCAACTGCCGTGCTTCAAAAGGTCCTACTGGCAAAGGAAAATGACCTTGGGAGCCATGTAAGGGCTTGCCAGGGTTACGTTTGGGGCATATAGTACATCGAACGTATACCTTTTGGGCTACCGTGGGCGATGGTTTCCAAAAGTATTGTTTTTCCCATGATACCATTTTTTCAGGGGCCCAATGAGTCATTTCATGAATGAACTGAAGGAAAGGCAATTGCACACCTATGGGAACTATGGGTTTTTTGTTAGGCCTTAGCCATAATTTCTTACTTGGGTCAAACATGCCTCCCTTTTGCTGCCAGGTTTATTTCTCTTGAGGGGCAGATGCTTGCTGATAATGTAAAACAATGTTAGTGATGGTATTTTTAGGACAAAAGGTATATTGCTGTACAGGATAGGCCATCTTTCCTAGGGCAGCATTCTTGGCTGCAGCATCAGCTAGATTATTTCCTTTTGCTTCTTCAGCGTTATTCTTTTGAGTGCCCAGGAATTTTTATGATTGCAAGTTGCTTTGGCATCTGAATTGCTTCTGGTAACTCCGAAACTTGGTGCCCATTTCGTATGGGCTGTCTGGATGAGGTAAGAAATCCTCTCTGTTTCCATAGCATGCCAAAATCATGGGCTACTCCAAAAGCATATTGGCTATCGGTATATATTTGTCAATTTTCCCTTACCTAATTTACAAGCTCTAGTTAATGCTATTAATTCAGCCATCTGGGCTGATTTGACTCCTTGGAGTTGGGCACTTTCGATTATGTCTGTTATGGAAGTGATGGCGTATCCTGCCTGGTAATATCCCTTAAATAAGAACCATCTGTGAACCAAACTAATTCAGCATTCTCAATTGGAGTTTTCCTATAAATCTTCCCTGGGGGAGAGTAAGATATTAGTTAGTAGAGTGCAGTCATGTTCCTCTTCCTTTTGTTGTCCACCTGGAAGGGGGAGCAGGATAGCAGGGTTAAGAGTGTTACAGCGCTTCAAAATGATGTTGAAGGCAGAAAGCAGGAGTAGCTCATAAGAGGCGAGGTGGCTAACAGAATAGTGTTGAGTGTGGTGAGAGCTTAGAAGAGATTTCACAGAGTGGGGGACACAGATGGTCAGAGGGGACCCTAGGACAAATTCTTCAATGTTTTTGCATAATGTGGCTGCAGCTGATATAGCCCTCATACAAGAAGGGTGCCCCCTTGCAACTGGATATAACTGTTGACTGAAATAACCAATTGGTCTGTGATTGTCACCATGTTTTTGAGTTAATACTCATAGAGCATTCCCATGTATTTCATGTACAAAGAGGGAAAAAGGAAGACTGTAATTGGGGTGGCCTAAAGCAAGCGCTTGGGTGAGAGCCCGTTTCAGATCTTCTATGTGTTACTTTTTCCCCTCTTCCCAGTGGATTGAGTCTGGCTGGGTCTGTTTTAGTTTTTTATATAGGGGCTGAGCAACTAAGGAGTAGTATGGAATCCAACTCCTGTAATAGCCTGTTAACCATAAGAAGCCTCTTAGTTGCTTTTTAGTTTTGGGCAGGGAAAATGTCATAACAGCAGAGATTCTCTCAGGGTTTATTAAAAGCCCCCTTGGGGAAATAATATGTCCCAAATATTTAACTTGGGGGAGGCAAAATTGCAATTTATCTTTTGACACTTTGTGTCCCTTAAAAGCAAGCTGTTTAAGGACTGTATCTTCTCTGCATTTTGGTAGGGAGTACGAACAACAAATCATCCACATCCTGAGTTAGAGTACATTCATTTGAAAAATCAGTGTCATCTAAATCTGCCTTTAGTATTTGAGAAAAATAAGTAGGACTTTCAGAGAAGCCCTGGGGTAAGACTGTCTATGTGTATTGGCAATTTTCCCAAGTGGAAGTGAAAAGATACTGGCTATTTTGCTCTACAGGTATGCTGAAAAATGCACTACATAAATCAATACCAGAGAGGTGGCTGGCAGTGATAGGAATATTGGACAGTAAGGTGTGGGGATTAGGAACAACAGGGTGTCTAGGAACTATGATTTTATTTATAGCTCTTAGGTCTTGAACAAACCTCCAGCCTTTCTCATTTGGCTTTTTTAACTGGGAGGACTGGTGTACTGCAAGGGCTGGTGCAGGGTATTATGAGTCCTTTGTCTAAATAGTCCTGAATGATTGGTTTTATTCCTAGGAAGGCTTCAGGTCTAAGGAGTTACTGCCTTACATTTGGCAGAGGTTTGGATTTATTTATGGTTATCTCTATAGGGACTGCTGACTTAATTCTCCCAATATTTGTGGAAGAGCTTGCCCATTAGGAGTCAGTACCTTAGATAAGAAAGGCTCTAATTCTTCCTGTCCAGAATCTTGATTAACTTTCCCAAGCATAATACTACATGTGGGCTTTTGTAAGTCTTCTATGTCTCCCAGGTTGAGAATAATTTCTCTCTTTTGTGAAAATGAGATGTGAGCATTATGGGTCTCTAGGAAATCCCATTCCAGCAGGTGTGTGTGGGACACTATCTACTATAAGAAAAATGTGATCCCCTACTAGTTTTCCTAACTGAAATTGAAGGGGATTTGATTTAAAGGCTATAATAGGAGAGTTTGAAACCCCTACCATGTGTACTTTTTCTTTACTCCAAAGGAGACGGTTTTTAATCAAGGTGGGGTTGAGGACTGACAGTGTAGTGCTGGTGTTGACAAGCGCTTTGATATTTTCCCCACTTATGGATATTTCTACTTCTCCTAAAGCGTTAGTTAGAAGTAGGGGGAAAACCCTCTCTATTCCCTCAGAGCATCATTATTCTGATTTTTGAGTTGTTCTGGTGCCTTCCTTTGGGGCCGTTTGCCCACTTTGTGCAAGCACCCATTTAAGTTTTTTACATTATTTTTTAAAATGTCCTTTCTTTTTGCAATAGTGGCAAATTGCTTCCTCTTGAAGTTGCTTAGATCTCTGGGGACCATGAGACCCTTGCAAACTCTCAACTTGATTACTAAGTTGTTTGAGTTGTAAACTTATAATTTTAAAGACCGTTCCCTTTTCTTTCTAAATGATTGCTTGTGACAACTGGTCAGCTAGGGTGACTAGGTGGCTAGTGGGAAAGGAAGTCCAAGTCAAATTATTCCTCTTTATTAGGGTTGCTAACTCTTTATCTAAACCTTGAATAAACTCAGAAGTAAGTAAGGTATCACTTTTACCATGCTCAAAGTTTTCAGGAGGTATTCCTGAAAACTCTTTGAATATCTTTTCAAACCTGATGTAAAAGTCAGGCATGGTTTCGTTTGGGCGTATTTTACACTGTTGCACCTTTGCTCAATCTATAACCTTGGGGAATATCTGTGGTACAGTTTCACAGAGGTGACTGCAAAGCTCTCTGCATTTCTGTCTTCCAGTTGCATCTATTTTGGCAAAATCTAATAAAGGCTGTCTCCAATCTGCTACTCTAAGCCATTCTTCAGCTTTGTTTTTGGAGACCAGTAACTGAATCAGCTGATATAGGTCAGAGAACCCTGGGTCATAAATCTTAAGACTTAATTGGAATTCCTAAGCAAACCCAAAGGGATCTTCAGTCTGATTGGGGAATGAATACCAGGGCCTTAAATACGATTTGGTCCGGGGGCATATATTATGTTAGAATCCCCTCTGCCTATGGGTTTTACTCTAAAAGGAACAACTACTATATTATTTTCTGCAGCTATTTCTGGTCCCCCTGTGGTTTGAGGCAAGGGAGGAGGGAAAGGAGGAGGAAAAATGAAATTTTTTGGACAAGGAAGTTCAGAGAGTAGAGGGTTAGGAGGAGCAGAGGGGAGACAGTTTCTGGAGCCTTCCTGATTTCAGAAGTGGCTTTTACTGGTTTTTTAAATTCTGAACCAGTTTCAAAATTTTCTAAATTAACTTCCTGGAGGGAGGCAAACTTATCCTTCCCTCTTTTTGATGATTCTAGATGCCAGCTAAAGTACGATTGCCATTCATTTTCTTTGATTTGGGAGCCTAATTTGTCTAATCTAGCGTGCAGGAAAACCAATCGAGGAATATCAAAGTTCCCCATTTTGGAAACCTTAGACCTAGGTCATCTTTAGTAAGATCTTTCCATTTACATAAATACTTGCAAGTAAAGGGGCCATAATTATTAAACATAAACTCAGTTGGGGTGCCCATAGGGGGCCACTCTCCTTGCCTTTCCTCTTTTTTGGAGGATTTATTTCCTATCTTTCTTTCTTTTTTTTTTTTTTAAAAAGGGAACTGACCTGTGGCCTAAGGCTTTTGTGTGGTGGATTGATATGTGCTGCCTGTGGGCAGGACTCCACAGTGTGTCACCACTGAGTTGTTTCTGCACTCTTACGTGTCTCAGTTTCTCTCTTCAGAGGTCTATCACCTCTGAGAGGGCTCAAAAAGCTGGGTGATCAGCCCTTATATGCATTTCCTGCAGTAAGCCAAGATTGCATCACTGCACTCCAGCCTGGGCGACAAAGCGAGACTCCGTCTCAAAAAAAAGAAAAAAGAAAAAAATATCTGGGGTCATATACATTGATGTTACAGCAATTATCAAGGAAAGAATACCTATTTGTACGGATTTTTATCTGATCGGATACAGAAGTTTCCAGATGTTATTGAAACATGTGTGAGAGTGTTTTCTTTCATAAAACCATAAACTTGGTCTCCTTTAAAAATTCTAGCTGGAGAGCTACTGATTAACTTGTAAACTTACTGTCCCTTGATACATTTTAAGTGTATTTCAGTAATGGGACCATAAAAAATTTGCCCTTAGGCCAGGCGCGGTGGCACATGCCTGTAATCCCAGCACTTTGGGAGGCCAAGGCAGGTGGATCACCTCAGGTCAGGAGTTTGAGGCCAACCTGACTAACATGGTGAAACCCCATCTCTACTAAAAATATAAAAATTAGCCCAGCGTGGTGGCCGACGCCTGTAATCCCAGCTACTCAGGAGACTGAGACACGAGAATAGCTTGAACCTGGGAGAGAGAGGTTGATGGCACCATTGCACTCCAACCTCCAACCTGGGCAACAGAGTTAGACTCCGTCTCAAAAAAAAAAAAAAAGAAATTTGCCCTTGTGCCTCTTCTTATGAATTCTGATGGATGAGGGAGAAGGGAGAGAGGAAAGAGTAAGATTAAAAAAAAAAAAACAAAAAACCACAAGATGGAGGGTAAAAATATTATGGTTATTCTTTTAACTTATCCAGGAACAGAATGAGTAGCATTTTCAGTGTAATGCCCTCACGGTGTATTTCAGAATACTCAGCACCTCCTAACCATTTTGTATTTAGAAAGGCTCCCAGAAAAAGGCTAATTTGGTTTACTGCCACTTTGGGACGATTCTGGTTCTGGGTGGATTCTGGTTGTCCAACGGAGTTGTTTTCCTTGCATCCCCTCTGGATGCAGTTATGTAGCCATCTAGTGACTCGGTTGGGAATTGTAGCTTCCTTACAGATTGGGGAAGCCTGCCAATTCACCACCCTGCCTCATTGCAGATGTGGAATGAGAGAAATTCTGTTGGCATGCCTCCTCCTAATGGAGAATACCTTAGTGAACTACTTTGCAAGTCTGTCTCCTGTGTCCTTCTGCAGACATCTCTTGTGCAGAGCCTTACACCCTTACATTACCTCACAGGGATACCAAGACGATAAGATGAAGTTACATAAACTAGAACACATAAATGTATTTTTAAAAATTACTGTTGTTTTTGTTAGAAAACCCTTTGGAACAGGTCATTGAAGAGCCTTGTTAAGTGCAAGTCTGTCACAAAATCAGAGATGTTAAAGAAGACAAGACTTGAGAAATCAATAGTCCAAGCCCTTTATATGAAGAATGAGGAAATCGAGGCTCAGAGAGGTAAAATGAAAGGAATTCAAGGGGTCGTTATGCTTTCATTCATTTATTAACAATATTGTTCACTGAGTTTCTACTTGGAGTAGGGTGCTGGGGAAACAAAGACGGATAACACATAAGAGGCACTCTGTCTAGAGGGGAGCCAGACTTGGAAGCAATTTTTTGAAAGTATATCAGAGCAGTGGTAACTGTGCAAAGTGCCTGCTTATGCCAGACCTGGGGACACTGAATCCCATTTAGGCAACATGCTTTAAAAAGTACACAGAATCGGATGGGCACCGTGGCTCACACCTGTAATCCCAGCACTTTGGGAGGCCGAGGTGGGTGGATTACTTGAGGTCAGGAGTTTGAGACCAGCCTGGCCAACATGGTGAAACCCTGTATGTACAAAAAAATACAAAAATTAGCCGGGCATGGTGGTGCGTGCCTTTAGTCCCAGCTACTTGGGAGACTGAGGCAAGAGAATCACTTGAACCTGGGAGGCAGAGGTTGCAGTGAGCCGAGATCGCACCACTGCACTCCAGCCTGGGCAAGCACTCCAGCCTGGGCAACAGAGTGAGACTCCGTCTCAAAAAAAAAAAAAAAAAAAGTACACAGAATCAAACAAAATGTGGTATATCCATATCATGGAATATCATTCAGTCTTACAAAGGGAGGAAATTCTCACATGTGCTACAACATGGAGGAATCTTGAGGACATTATGCTAAGTGAAAAATAAGCCAGCTGCAAAAGAGCAAATACTGTATGATTACATTCAGACGAGGTACCTAGAATAGTCAAATTCATAGAGACAGGAAGTAAAATGTGGTTTCCAGGGGCTCAGTGGAGAGGCAAATGGAGAGTTATTGTTTAAAGTACCGAGTTTTGCTTTGGGAAGATGAAAAAATTCTGGAGATGGATGGTGGTGATGGTAATAGAGCAATGTGAATATACTCAGTACTACTGAACTGTACACTTGAAAATAGTTAAGGTGGTACACTTTATGTTATGCCTATTTTACCAGTTTTTTAAAAAGTACACAGAAAGCAATGAGAATGAATCAACTATAGCTACACACAATATGACATGCATAACTCTTAAAATGTTGAGCAAAAGAAGCCAGATACAAAAGGGTGCATACTGTGTGATTCTATTGACATAATTCACATGTTAAAAGTCAGGATGGTGGTTACTTCTGGGGGAGGCAGAGATAAAAAGGTAGCATAAACTTCTAGAGTTCTGGTAATATTTCTGTTTCTTGACCTTTCACTGTGTAAAAGTTAATTGCACAGTGTATTTACAAGTCGTGCAGCTTTCTGTATGTATCTTAAAGCTTCAGTTTTTTTTTTTTTTTTTTTTTTTAATGGGACATAGACAAAGTGAAGGAGAATCACCAGGACAGTTAAGGGACTTTAAACATTTGTAGGAGGAAAAGTCAAACAATTTCAGGATGGTCAAAATAGTTTATAGTCTTCAAATACCTGAAGGAGTGGCATGTGGAAGAGGAAGCAAAATTTGCTTGCTATACCCAAAGGGGTAGGATTTGGAGGTGGTGGTGAGCCAGAGTTAGAGGAAGACAGAATTCAGCTCATTATAAATGACAATTCAATTGTAGGGTAAGAATGGGATCTCTTAGGAAATCACACAGCTCCAACTTTGGGACCAAAGGTAATTGGGTATGAATCCTGGCTCTGCCACTTACTTGGATGAATTATGTCACTCAATCGAGTTTCACTTTCTACATTTGTAAAATGTGACTAGTACTAACCACTTACTGGGTTACTTTCAGGACTAGTGATAACGTATACCACATACTTCGCCTAGGCCCTGGCCCATAGGAAGTGCTGAAGAAGTAGTAGAAGTTATTTTCAGCAGAAAATGACATAGAAGATGGATTACACCTCAGTGAGGTGTTATGTATTCAAGCATGGGTTCCTTTCAACCCCAAGAATCTATGTAACTTGCCCAAGGTCACACAGCTCATAAAGCCTTCGGTTCCTGATTGGTCCACTCCACTGGGTTGCCTTAGGTGAGAGGGTTTCTAGCATCAAGCCATTGCCCATCAGGGCTAATTAGATAATCATGTCTGTAACAGACCATGAGGGATAGGATCTTATTCCTTTAAATTCTGACTGTACTCTACAATAGTTCAAAGGGGGAAATCTGGGAAGGTTGTTCAAGTGGTAGCTGTGAACAGACAGGTTACGGCTTGAAAATACCAGGTATTGGGGTGTGTGTGTGGTGTGGTGAGTGAGAGAAATTGTTTAAAAAAATTTTTTTAATGGATTAAGGAAAAAAATTGAAGATAAGTTTGGCCAACTTCACCATTTTTCAGGGTCCAGCTCTTACTGACTGAATAAATAAATCATGAGGCAGAAACAAGAGATACTGCTTTGAAAACCAGTTTCTTTGGCCGGGTGCTGTGGCTCATGCCTATAATCCCAGGACTTTGGGAGGCCGAGGTGGGTGGATTGCCTGAGGTCAGGAGTTTGAAACCAGCCTGGCCAGCATGGTGAAACCCTGTCTCTACTAAAAATACAAAAATGAGTCAGGCATGGTGGCAGGTGCCTGTAATCCCAGCTAATCAGGAAGCTGAGGCAGGAGAATCGCTTGAACCTTGGAGGCGGAAGCTGCAGTGAGCTGAGATCGTGCCATTGCACTCCAGCCTGGGCAACAGCACGAGACTCCGTCTCAAAAAAAATTAAAAAAACAAAAACAAAAAACCAGTTTCTTCATTTGTGGGCAAAAGCAATGGAGTCAATCCAGACGGGTGAGAAAAACCTGAGTTAACACTTTGGCCTAAATTGTCCCAAAGCCTCTTTCTTGGCCTGACTCCAGGCTGCTTAACCCTTACATTTCCAAAGGAAATGACTTGCTGGGGCAGGGCGTCTCAATTTCTACTCTAGGCTTCCTTCCCAACCTCTGGTGAATATTTCTGCCTTGGATTTATGCCCTGGAAACAAGAGGAGTCTCTATGACAAGAGACTTGAGGAAACAAACACCTAAAACAGTCCCTCTTTGTCTTGGGCATTATACACTGAAGTCACACTGACCCTTTGAACTTATCTTCTACAGCTGCTCAAATGTTATGTCTTGGCCCATATAATTTTTATACTGGATGAAAAATAAATGATATGAATTTAGCTCACTATAGCTTTGGTCTTCGCCAGAGGAAAGAAATACCAGCAGCTTCTTTTTGCAAGTAGCAACTTATTTTAGTGCTTCCCTCTTCAGACTAAAGCCCTTGGTAGAAACCAAAATTACAGCCAAAGCCCACACAGAAACCTCAGATTTTAGTCATATGTCTTGCAAGGATGTTACATCATTTCTTAGTTTACCAAATGGAGACATTTCCTGAAACACAGAGACTCACTGTGAGCTTTGGCCTAAAAGATTTTGGGAGTGTGTAGCCCACAATGATCCAAACTAAATCTTATTTAGGTATCTCATTGACAGACATTTTTTCTTTCATCTTGATCAGTGTGCTTGTCCTTTACGCAGGCCAAAGTGTTAAGCAGTTACTTGTGTTATTTCTGAGATCTCAACATCAGAGTCCTGCAGGAAATTATGGCGTATTTAAAATGAATAATTTTTATAATTCAAAGAAAGAGACTAAAAAAAGAGAAAAAAGAAAAAGAAAATGAGTACTTTGAGGAGAGTATAATAAAAAGGACTATTTACAAAGGTAAAAGAGTTCTGGGGAAGCAGCAAGGAATTGGGCAGTATTCTAGGGTTAGTTACTGCAAGCAAATGAGAGGGAGTAATTCCTTCCAACAGCAAGCAGTTTTCAAGCTTTAGTATGCATCAGAATCACCTGGAGGACTTATTACAACACAGATTACTAGGCCCCACCCTGGAGTTTCTGCTTCAGTAGGTCTGGGGTAGGACTAAAATATTTGCATTTTGCATAAATTCCCTGATGATGGCAATGCTACTGGTCTGGAGAGAAAACTGTGTGGAGGAGGCAATTTGGCGCCAGATGTGTAGCTCACGCCTGTAGTTCCAGCACTTTGGGAGGCTGAGGCAGGAGGATTGTTTGAGTTTAGGAGTTCAAGACCATCCTGGGCAACATAGTAAGACCTTGTCTCTACTTAAAGAAGTTGGGCATGGTGGTACATGCCTGCAGTCCCAGCTACTCGGGAGGCTGAGAGTGGGAGGACTGCTTGAACCCACGAGGTCAAGGCTGCAGTGAGCTATGATTGTGCCACTGCACTACAGCCTGGGTGACTGCCAAAAAAACAAAAACAAAACAAAACAAAAAAACGACAGTTTGGCAATTTGACACAAGCTGTGCCCTCCACAGAGAGATGCAGCCAACATGGGAGATCCAGCAGGGATGTACCAAGAGAATCTAATGAAGTCATCAAAATCTACCCCTATCCAATTCCTTCTGTTGCTTTTTTTTTTTTTTTTTGAGACAGTCTCGCTCTGTCGCCCAGGCTGTAGTGCAGTGGCGCGATCTCGACCTCGGCTCACTGCAAGCTCCGCCTCCCGGGTTCATGCCATTCTCCTGCCTCAGCCTCCTGAGTAGCTGGGACTACAGGCGCCCGCCACCGCTTCCGCCACATTTTTTGTATTTTTAGTAGAGACGGGGTTTCACCGTGGTCTCGATCTCCTGATCTCGTGATCCGCCCGCCTCGGCCTCCCAAAGTGCTGGGATTATAAGCGTGAGCCACCGCACCCGGCCTCTGTTGCTCCTTTTTAAACTCAACCAGCAGCCAAAAGGCAAGGGAATCCATTAATGCAATTCCGACAATTCAGCCTTTAGGATATGGATCAGAGTAGAGAGTAGAGTTGGGTGAGCAAATGGGAAATATCCAGCACTTCTATCACAAAATATCAAGTACCTTCTCCTCACTACTTTTTTCAGGCTATTTATATTTTTATTTTGCTTTCCAGTATATACATAAACATATACATGATATAAATGTAATCTCACAGTAACCCTATAGGGTAGGCAGGAAGATATTTATGCTCATTTAGAAAAAAGAAAACTGAGGCTCAAAATGGTAAAGGCTACACATCTGAAAACAGCTTGGACTTCATCACAAGTTTTCTGGGTTCCAATATGGGGGGCTTCTGCCACCACTTCACACTACAGACATGAGGGAATCTGGCAGTGATGCTGGTTCCCCCACTCTAGGCTTCTGGGAAGCTGTCTCTTTCTCCTTCACTGCCCCACCTGCCTTCCCCCTGAGCTGCGTTCTCTTCTGGAAAAGGTGGCTCTCTTCTTTAACTGAGGAGCTCAACCCTTGCTCAAGGGCATACAATGAATTTAGTCTTCTACTAGAGTCTTTTTTTTTTTTTTTTTTTTTTTTTTTTTGGCATTTTTCACTGATTTTTCAACCTTTTCAGTGGCAGGGCTACTTAAAGTCTTGATTTGGGGGCCATGGAGAGACAAATAAATCACAGCTGTTACCCATCTGAATTCCTTTTGAGAAATAGACACAAAAATCAGACAGATGGAGATAAAAGCATCAGCTTTAATGAGGGTGAGGACAGAGTAGAGATGCTGCAGTTCAGGTCTCACAATCAGACTTCCTAATATAGTCATGCACTGCAATAAGGATTCTAATTAATGATGAACACATATATGACAGTGGTCCCTTAAGATTATAATGCTGTATTTTCACTGTACCTTTTCTATGTTTAGATACATTTATATACACAGATACTATTGTGTTACAATTGCCTAGAGTATTCATTACAGTAACGTGTTGGATAGGCTTGTAGCCTAAGAGCGATAAGATATATCACATAGCCCAGGTGTGTAGTAAGCATCTAGATTTATTTAAGTGTGCTCTATGATGTTTGCACAACAAAGAAATCACCTAATGCAGAACCCTGCATTAGGTCCCAGTTCCAGGTACTGGTCCCCGGCCTGTTAGGAACCAGGTCACACAGCAGGAGATGGCGGTGAGCAGGAGGCGGGCGTTACTGCCTGAGTTCCACTTCCTGTCAAATCAGTAGCAGCAGTAGATTGTTATAACAGTGCAAACCCTGTCGTGAACTGCACATGCGAAGGATCTAGGTTGCATGATTGTTATGAGAATCTAATACCTGATGATCTGTGGTGGGAGTTTCATTCCAAAACCATACCTCACCCCTTCCAGTCTGTGGAAAAATTGTCTTCCACAAAACTGGTCCCTCCCTGGTGCCAAAGAGGTTGGGAATCACTGACCTAATTACATATTTCTCATAACGTATCCCTGTCTTTAAGTGATACATGACTGTACTTGACTCCTAAACTTTTTGGGGAGGCAGGAGTGTATGTGTGTGGGGAGGTGCACATGCTTCAGTGGTGGGGTTGGTGGGAGGATGCACCTGTCTAGTGGGAAGGCTAGTCCAAGAAGGTTGCAAAAGGGCTGAGCATGCTCAGTTCCTTCTTCAGTGGTCCAGTCAGATGAGTCACTCCTTCCTCGGGGAGAACTGAGAGGGGAAATAGCAGGAAGGTAAATGCTGTCTTCACAATTCTTCTGAAGTGGAAGTTTCTATTTTGTGGACCTGGGAGAGGGAGAAAATGGCTTCCCCTAACAACATTGCTCTTGGCAGTACAGAAGTTCCCCAACTTAAAAATTTTTAACTCTACCAGGTGCAAAGTGATATGCATTCAGTAGAAACCACACTTTGAGCACCCATACAACCATTCTGTTTTACTTTCAGTACAGTATTCAATAAATTACATGATATTCAATACTTTATTATAAAATAACTCTAGGCTAACATAAGTGATCTGAGACTTTTAAGGTAGGCTAGTCTATGATGTTCAGTAGGCTAGGTGTATTAAATACATTTTCCACTTACGATATTTTCAACTTATGAGTTTATTGGGATGTAACCCTATTGTAAATCAAGGAGCATCATCTTTATGTAACATCTTGCTCTTAGCAGTATAGAAGGACTACTGATGCAATTAATTCTGTCATATGATCTATGTACTGTAGTTTTTGAAGTCTTGATTCTCATTAGTATATTAGTAGAGGGCTGGGCGCGGTGGAGTACAGCCTCAGGCTTCAGCAGTACTATCACCTCTTTGGAATGTTTTTTTAGTTTCCTTTTTTTTTTTTTTTTTTTTTTGAGACAGAGTCTTGCTCTGTCGCCCAGGCTGGGGTGCAGTGGCCGGATCTCAGCTCACTGCAAGCTCCGCCTCCCGGGTTTAGACCATTCTCCTGCCTCAGCCTCCCGAGTAGCTGGGACTACAGGCGCCCGCCACCTCGCCCGGCTAGTTTTTTGTATTTTTTAGTAGAGACGGGGTTTCACCGTGTTAGCCAGGATGGTCTCGATCTTCTGACCTCGTGATCCGCCCGTCTCGGCCTCCCAAAGTGCTGGGATTACAGGCTTGAGCCACCGCGCCCGGCCCAGTTTCCTTTTAACTTGATTCATTTTTGATCCCTTGATCAGTTCCCATAATGCTCTGGATCAGGGCCTGCTTGAATATTAAATTCCCATTGTTTCCTTCTGGGAAGGTCTCTGCTTATCCAATCTGGAGCCTATCTTTCTTCCTTGTCTTGGATCTGGTAGACTACTGGGAAAAGTCCTTACAAAAATTTCCTGGGAACTGGATTTTTAAAATGAGTGCATGTGGGAAAATACTCTCCAAGTGCAAAGGGGACTCTGTTTTTGCCTCTACTTATATTTCCAGCTCCTCGGGGAAAAGAAAAGTATTATAGGTCAAATCTCTTTACAAGTAGTTCAACTTGACTGTCTAAATATGTGGTATGGAGTAGAATTTTATTTCATGGATTACTGCTTGCTAGGTTAGACACAAGCTGGGTTGTGGAGAACTTTTGGTTAAATAGAGATTTTCATTGCAAAGGTATTTGTTGTAGAGGAATTTACCCAGTAAATAGATCTTTTCCAGCTAATGTTTTTACCAGGCTGATTCAGACTGGGAAGCAGGAGCGGGAAAACACTGTGGACACAGTCTGCTGACTAGCGGTCAAGGCAGAGGAAAGAAAACACAGGCAAAAGTCTGTGTGAAATGTCGACCTGAGTCATGAAAGGAGAGGAAGAAACTAGTAGGTGTCATTCTGTAAAAGCTCTTCTTAGGGTTGTTTGGGCTGTAACCACTGCCTCTCTCCATAGAGTGTCACAGGCCACTTGGGCCACTTGGCTCTTCCTGCTGCATTTTCAGACTTAAAAGGAAGCCACCTTCAGGCAAATTCCCTCCGCCTCTCAAGAAAGATAATAAAACAAAATGGAGAGTCCTGGTCTCTAAAAAACCTGGGTCAGGTTTTGAATGAACGCAGTACCGTGACCCAGCATTAGGGGCTGGAAATGTCTACAATCACGACTGAGGCTTGCTGCTCTGGCGCCCCCTTGCGTATGAGAATGGAACTGTATACAAGGTTGCCTAAATCCCCACTGCTGCAGTCCCCGGAACTCCACCTAGTGTCTCTTTTTCTAGGCCTTTCTCAGCCTGGAGAGTTTCCTGACTAACTGTTTGCCATTCTCAAGGTTTTTCTCTGACCACCACAAAACACTTCTCAATCTACTAATTTTTCTAAATAAATTCTTTTATCTTTCTAATTCTGCATGCATCTCTAGTCACTAAGTCCCAGAAAGATCCTGTAGCAAACTGTCAATCAATAATAAATTACCATTTCTGAAATTCATGAAACTTTTTCTTAGTTTTATTGAAATATATTTTATGTACCATAAGACTTCACCCATTATAAGTGTACAGTGAATAATTTTTAGTAAATTGATAGCCTTCTGCAACCACTGTCACAATTCAGTTTTAGAACATTTCTAACACCCAGAAAAACCTTGTGAGAATTTGCAGTCCAAAAAAAAAAAAAGAAAGAAAAGAAACCAAACAAACAAACAAACAAAAAGACAGTTTGCAGTCAATCCTCACTTTTTACCTTCAGTTTCAGACAACTACTGATCTGCTTTCTGTTTCTAAAAATTTTCCTTTCCTGTTCATTTCATATAAATGAAATCATATACTATATAGTTTTTCATGATTGTTTCCTTTCACTTAGCATAATGTTTTCAAAGTTCACCCATGTTGTAGCACGTATCAGTACTTCATTCCTTTTTATGGCTGAATAATAGTGTTGTATATAGATAAACTACATTTTGTTTATTCATTCATCAGTTGATGAACATTTGGGTTGTCTCCAGTTTTTGGCTATTATGAATGATGTTGCTATGAACATTTCTATACAAGTGTTTGCATGAATATATGTTTTCATTTCTCTTGGGTAGATACTTCTTAGTAGAATCACTGGGTTGTATGGCAAATCTATTTAGCTTTTTAAGAAACTGCCAAACAGTTTCACAATGTGACTGTTCTATTATTTCATATTCTTACCAGCAACATATGAAGGTTTTCCCACAACCCCTCCATCACTAGGTATTGTCTGACTTTTTGTTTTAGCTTAGTGGGTGTGTTAATGCTATCTTATTGTGGTTTTAACTTGCACTTCCCTCATGACTAATGATGTTGCACATTTTTTTCAAGTGATTATTAGCCATTTATATATCCTCTTTGGTGAAATGTCTATTCAAATGTTTACTTCATTTTAAAATTAGAGTATTAGTCTTCTTATTTACTAAGTTATGAGTTCTTTGTATATTTTGGATATGAGCCCTTTATCACATATATGAGTTATAAATATTTTCTTTTGGTCTACATCTTTTCAATTTATTATGGATGACTTGTAAACACAAAAGTTTTAATTTTGATAAAATCCAATGAGCTATTTTTGTGAACTGTGCTTTTGATGTCATATTTAAGAACTCTGCCTAGCCCAAGGTCATAAAGATTTTTTCCTGTGTTTTCTTTTTTAATATGAAACTCTTTTTTTTTTTTTTTTGAGACGGAGTCTTGCTCTGTCACCCAGGCTGAGTGCAGTGACACGACCTCGGCTCACTGCAAGCTCCGCCTCCTGGGTTCACGCCATTCTCCTGCCTCAGCCTCCCAAGTAGCTGGAACTACAGGTGCCTGCCACCACGCCCGGCTAATTATTTGTATTTTTAGTAGAGACAGGGTTTCACCACGTAGCTAGGATGGTCTCGATCTCCGGACCTCGTGATCCACGCGCCTCGGCCTCCCAAAGTGCTAGGATTACAGGCGTGAGCCACCCTGCCCGGCCTTTTTTTTTTTTTTCTTTTTGAGATGGAGTCTCGCTGGTCGCCCAGGCTGGAGTGCAGTGGCACGATCTCGGTTCACTGTGCTCTGCCTCCCCGGTTCACGCCATTCTCCTGCCCCAGCCTCCGGAGTCCACGGCGCTGCCGGGACTCTTTCCGGAGTACCCGGGAGGCTGGGGCAGGAGAATGGCGTGAACCGGGGAGGCAGAGGTTGCAGTGAGCCGAGATCGCGCCACTGCACTCCAGCCTGGGTGACACAGTGAGACTCCATCTCAAAAAAAAAAAAAAAAAAAAAAAAAAAAACCCAAAAACCCTAAAAACGAAAACAGAACTGAAGGGAAAAATAGTGATTCAAGAATAGCTGGAGATTTCAATACACACTTTCAAAAATGGTTAGAAACCAGAGAGAAGATTAATAGGAAATAGAGGACTTGTACAATACTATAAACCAATTATACTTAACAGATATATGCACACTCTGCCCAACAGCAGCAGAACACACATTCTTCTCAAGTGTACATGGAACATTTTCCAGGACGGGCTGTATGTTAGGCCACAACACAAACACTACTAATACATTTAAAAAGAATGAAATACAAAATATATTTTCTGACCACAATAGAATGAAACTAGACATCAATAACAGAAGCAAAACTGGAAAACTCACAAATATGTAGAAATTAAACCACACACTTTTAAACAATAGGTCAAAGAAGGAATACAAGGTGAATCTGGAAAATACCTTAAGATTTATGAAAATAAAAACACAGCATACCAAGACATATGAGATGCAGCAAAACAGTGCTGAGAGAAATTAATAGCTGTAAACACATTCATTAAAAAAGTGGAATAGGCCAGGTGCGGTGGCTCAAGCCTGTAATCTCAGCACTTTGGGAGGCCAAGGTGGGCAGATCACTTGAGGTCAGGAGTTTGAGACCAGCCTGGCCAACATGGTGAAACCCTCATGTCTACCAAAAATACAAAAGTTAGCCAGGATTGGTGGTGCACACCTGTAACCCCAGCAACTCAAGTGGCTGAGGCAGAAGAATCGCTTGAACCTGGTAAGTGGAGAGGTTTCAGTAAGTCGAGATCGCGCTACTGCACTCCAGCCTGGGCAATGAAAAAAAAAAAGAAAAAGAAAAAAAAAGGCCGGGTGCTGTGGCTCACACTTGTAATCCTAGCACTTTGGGAGACCAAGGCAAGTGGATCATGAGGTCAGGAGTTTGAGACCAGCCTGGCCAAGATGGCAAAACCCCGTCTCTGCTAAAAATTACAAAAATTAGCCATGCACAGTGGTGGGCACCTGTAATCCCAGCTACTCAGGAGATTGAGGCAGGAAAATCACTTGAACTTGGGAGGCGGAGGTTGCAGTGAGCCGAGATCATGTCACTGCACTCTAGACTGGGTGACAGAGCAAGACTCTGTCTCAAAAAGAAAAAAAAAAAAAGTAGAATAGTTTTCAACCTAACTGTACACATTAGAGAACTAGAAGAAGAAGAGCAAACTAAAGATTTGTGCAGAGATAAGTGCAATATAGAATAGAAACACAATAGAGAAATCAATGAAACCAAATTTGTTTTTCAAAGAATAACTGCATTGACAACCTGTAGCTAAATTAAGAAAAAAAGAAATACTCAAATAACCAAAATCAGAACATTACAACCAAAGCCACAGAAATAAATAGGATAAGAGAATACTACGAACGACTGTACACTAACAAACTGGATAACCTAGAATAAATGGATAAATTCCTAGAAAAATACAATTTATCAAGACTGAATCATAAAGTAAAAGAAAATCTGAACAGACCTATAGTTAGAATGAGATTGAATCAGTAATCAAAAATCTGTCAACAAAGAAAAGCCCAGGATGAGATGGCTTCACTGATGAATTCTACAAAATATTTAAAGAAGAATGAAGGCTGGGCACAGTGACTCATGCCTGTAATCCCAGATCTTTAGGAGGCCGAGGCAAGAGGCTTGCTTGAGTCCAGAAGTTCAAGACCATCCTGGGCAATGTAGTGAGACCTGGTCTCTGAAGAGAGAAAAAAAAAAAAAAAAGTTAAGAATGAACACCAAACTCTCAAACCTCCTCAAACTCCTCCAAAAAGTGAAGAGGAAGGAACACTTCCAAATTCATTTTAAGAGGCTAACATTACCCTGATACTAAAATCAGACAAAGACACTACAAGAAAAGAACACCACAGACCAATATCCCTGGTGAATATTGATTGATTTAAAAAAATCCTCAAAATACTGCTAGCAAATAGAATTCATTAAAAGGGTTATACACCATGACTAAGTGGGATTTATTTCTGGAATTCAAGGATGGTTCAACAAATGACAATCAACCAATGTAATGTACCACATTAACAGAATGAGGGAAATAACCCATTCAGATTTTTTTTTTTTAAATTTTAGAGACAGGGTCTCACATTGTCACCTAGAGTGGAGTGTAGGTGCACAATCATAGCTCACTGCAGCCTTGACATCCTGGACTCAAGGAATCCTCCTACCTCAGCCTCCCAAGTAGCTAGGACTACAGGTGCACATCACCATGCCTGGATAATGTTTTATTTTATTTTTGTAGACACAGGCTCTTGCTATTTTTCCTTGGATGGTTTTGAACTCCTGGCCAAAAGTGATCCTCCTGTCTTGGCCTCTCAAAGCACTGGATTTACAGGCATGAGCTACTGTGCCCAACCCCCATTCAGATTTAATACAATTTATCAATAAGGTTGAATTCATGTCTGCCATTTTGCTATTTGTTCTCTATATGCCACTTGTCTTTTTTGTTCCTCTGTTCTTCCTTTACTGTTTTTTATGTTTAATAGATATTTTTTATATCCCATTTTAATTTCTGTGTTAATTTTTTTATTATTTTTTAAGTTATTTTCTAAGTGGCCACTCTAAGAATTACAATATGCATCCTGATTTATCAAAATCTATTTCAGATTAATTACTCTAGTTAAATATAGGAACTTTGCTCCAATATAGTTCCACTTACACTTTCTTCTTTTACTATTGTTATACACATTACATCTATATATGTTACAAAGCCATTTATTGTTTTGTAATTATTAGTTCACATAATATTCTGTTTCAAAGTTCTTAGAAAATATATCGGTACAGTCCTTTATATTTACTCATATGTTTATTTTTATTTTATTTATTTATTTATTTTTTATTTATTTTTTTTGAGACGGAGTCTCGCTCTGTCGCCCAGGCTGGAGTGCAGTGGCCGGATCTCAGCTCACTGCAAGCTCCGCCTCCCGGGTTTACGCCATTCTCCTGCCTCAGCCTCCCGAGTAGCTGGGACTACAGGCGCCCGCCAACTCACCCGGCTAGTTTTTTGTATTTTTAGTAGAGATGGGGTTTCACCATGTTAGCCAGGATGGTCTCGATCTCCTGACCTTGTGATCTGCCTGTCTCGGCCTCCCAAAGTGCTGGGATTACAGGCTTGAGCCACCGCGCCCGGCCTCTACTCATATGTTTAATATTTCCTGTGTTGTGCATTTCTTTGTATAATTTGAGTTACCATCTGGTGTTATTTCCTATTAGCCTAAAGAATTCCCTTGAATAATTTTTTTAATGCAGGTCTGCTGGGCCCCTCTCGGCAGTCCAGGCCTTATGTTGACTCATTTACACACAGCTCTGCTTTGCTTTGACCTTGTCAAAACACTGCTTCATTTAAATTTCACCTAAACTCTACTCTTCCCCTACAATCCTATAATAATTCCATCTTTTCCTCTGTCTAGTCAGATCCGCCACAGTTCCCCTGGTAAGTGGTCTCTGTCATTGCCATGAGTCAATCAACTTGTTTATAAGTTTGTCCCTGAAAGCTTATTGGGCTACAATATTTATTTAGTACCGCTTTTCTCCATGGGACTAAAAACTCCAGGACTGGGCTGGGTATGGTGGCTCACCTCTATAATCCCAGCACTTTGGGAGGCTGAGGCAGGTGGATCACCTGAAGACCAGCATGGCCAACATGGTGAAACCCCGTCTCTACTAAACATATAAAAAATTAGCTGGGCATTGTGGCGGGTTCCTGTAATCCTAGCTACTTGGGAGGCTGAGGCAGGAGAATTGCTTGAACCCAGTAGGAGGAGGTTGCAGTGAGCTGAGATTGTACCATTGTACTCCAGCCTGGGGCAACAAGAGCGCAGCTCCATCTCAAAAAAAAAAAAAAAAAGAGTAGTATGAGAAGATGGTAGAGAGGCAGGCAATGGAAGAGTTATAAATATCTACAGATGCCCAGGAGCTTCCATTTTGCCTACCAAACTATTTTGAACTGAGAATAATAAAAGATTTCTGAGTTAGAAATCAGATGGCTGGCTGAAAAGAGGAGAGGATAGTGATGGCAATGACAAATTAGATTTTTATAATAATTCAGGAGAGAGATGAGGTACTAAAGTAAGATATTTGCAAGGGAAATGAAGCAATGGGGGATGTTATTAGGGGTAAACTAAGGCAACAGCGAGAGTGGAAAATCAGAACTATTGATGAGGGCTGTCAAGGTCTTTGCTGGAAAAACATTGCCACATGTCAAACCCAAAGAGCCTGGGGATAAAGAACGCTAAATGCAGTTTAGTAGTTGAGGGGGTTGAAAATAGGATGAGAGCCTAGGAGAGAGTATAGAAAGGGAGAACTGGGGCCATTGGATGTGTGTGTATATCCTAGAACTTTCCTTTCAGGTGATTCCCAGGTGCACTGCTGGAGCAGGGATGATAACTCTTGGGGTAAGTGAGCATGAACAACTGTTGTCTGTTTGCAATACTCTAATCAACAGGTGGGCAGAGATTTTCAGTAAAATGTTAAAAGAAGGAATGATTCCCTAGAGATACATTCTAAAAAGAAGTGGGCTGAATTCTCTGTGGGCATGGGATGGCATAAATGACTTCCAAAATGAAAGCTAATGTTTCTGTAAAAAATATTGCTGAAGAAATGGACCATGGTGGTTGCTTCTAAGGAGGAAAGTAGGAGGCTGAGGAAAGGAAGAGAGGAATACTTTTCTCAGTGTAAGCTTTTGTACATGTTGAATTTTGAATAAAGTAAATGTAATGTTTGTGCAAAATAAAAGTTTTCTAAAAGAAAGCTGAGGAAACACACGGAAGAAAAACATGTTTTACCTTTTCCTGTACCTCTATATATTTCCAAGTGACACAGAAAGAAAACTTTCTGTATATTTCCAATTGAGACAGAAAGAAAATTAAAAAAAGTGAGCCAGAAAAAAAACTTGTGGAGTGGCTGGTGGTGACAGTCTTATAGAGAATATACTAGTTTGCCCCCCTGCTGTCCTTCTTCTTTGAATTACTCATTTCTAGGTATTGCTATGTTATATGCTCCATACATTTTAATAAACTTCTGTTTGTTTTTTTCACAGGGGCCCCAGTGAAGAAGTTAGAAAGGTAAGAGGAAAAAGATTTTTTTCTTTCCCTACAACTGAAAGACTCACTGTTCATTTTCAAGAAAACTACTGTTTATCACTTTCTTTTTTTTTTTTTTTTGAGACAGAGTCTCGCTCTGTCACCCAGGCTGGAGTGCAGTGGCGTGATTTCCGCTCACTGCAAGCTTTGTCACCTCCTGGGTTCACGCCATTCTCCTGCCTCAGCCTCCCGAGTAGCTGAGACTTCAGGCACCCACCACCACGCCCAGCTGATTTTTTGTATTTTTAGTAGAGACGGGGTTTGCACTGTGTTAACCAGGATGGTCTTGATCTCCTGACCTCGTGATCCGCCTGTCTTGGCCTCCCAAAGTGCTGGGATTACAGGCATGAGCCACCGCACCCGCCGGTTCAGCTTTGAAGTTAAACAATGATTCAAATGCTTTTCCTTGAGAAACTATCTTATCTCAGTTATGCTTCAGGATTTTGTTTTGTTTTGTTTTGTTTTTGAGATGGAGTTTCATCTTGTTGCCCAGGTTGCAGTGCAATGCCATGATCTCGGCTCACCACAACCTCTGCCTCCTGGGTTCAAGTGATTCTCTTGCCTCAGCCTCCCAAGTAGCTGGGATTACAGGCATGTGCCACCACGCCTGGCTAATTCTGTATTTTCAGTAGAGACAGGGTTTCACCACGCTGGCCAGGCTGGTTTCAAACCTCTGACCTCAGGTGATCCGCCCACCTCAGCCTCCCAAAGTGCTGGGATTATAGGCCTGAGCCACCACGCCTGGCCAAAAAAAAAAAAAAGCCTCAGGATTTAAGAGTTTATACTTTATGAGTATTTTCCATTTTGTCACAAAAAAATTTTTTTAAAAAGTGCACTCAAAGACCGAGATTTAATAAAATTAAGAATTCTTACTGCATCATCAAGGATATTCTTAAGTAAAACTGACTTTAAAAAAATGTGAGTGTATTGTTCCAGGATAAACTATGAGATTCAAAGAAGTTGGTCAATACATTATTTCAGCATCACTTGTGTTTCTTGTCAAGATTTATGTAAAAGAAGATCTTCAAGAATTAGTTGGTGCTGACACTGGATGGATATAAGCAAAGTAACAAGTCCAGCTACATGAATAATTGTGTCCATTTTAAAGGAATTATAATTCTGCAGACGAGATATTAACTCAGTTTTTATGTTTGCAACTAAATTCCTTCTTTTTTATGAGACAGAGTCTTGTTCTGTTGTCCAGGCTGAAGTGCCGTGGCACCATCTCAGCTCACTGTAACCTCTGCCTCCCTGGTTCAAGTGATTCTCCAGCCTCAGCCTCCCGAATAGCTGGGATTACAGGCATGCACCACCAGGCCCAGCTAATTGTTCTGTATTTTTAGTAGAGACAGGGTTTCACCATGTTGGCCAGGTTGGTCTCAAACTCCTGATCTCAAGTTATCCGCCTGCCTTGGCCTCCCAAAATACAGGGATTACAGGCATGAGCCACCTCACCCGGCCTGCAACTAAATGTCTAATTTGGTGAGTTACTGCATCTTTGGTAAGCAGCACTCCTATGATTTCTTTTACTGATTATCATCTAGCAGGCATTCATTAGTCTTTTAGCTATTGCATGTCCTTCTCCAACGAATGAAATATAATAAGTTCATGTGTAAGATGCTTCAGTAGGTTTTTTTATTTCTACTTTGAAAATGGTAATACAAAAGCTTTGGCTTTTATAAAGCATATCATGTCTATGTTGAAAATATTCAATTCCCTTTCTTTTAAATTCTGACTGGTCTGAAAACGATGTGTCAACTTGATTGGCACTACAATAGTATTTGAAAATGTTCTATTGAATGAGATAAAATAAGGCAAGTGATTAACATCTCTAATGCCAAGGGAAAGAAAGAAGCTTTTGTCATACTTTCCTTTGTTATTTATAGTTTCAACCAGATTTCTCCCTTTCCCTGACTCAGCGAATTCTGATACTGATGTCAGCATCATCTTTTTCAGGATCTTCACATATGGGAACGTTAGAAAGCCAATCTTCTAGTCTCCCCTTTTTAAGCCAATGGAAGAGCCTAAAATTTAAAAACTACACATAAAACAAAATTTAATTTTAAGATAAAATATTAAATTCCTTTTTTTTTTTGGAGACAGAGTCTCGCTCTGTCACCCAGGCTGGAGTATAGTGGTGTGATCTTGGCTCACTGCAACCTTCGCCTCCTAGGTTCAAGCAATTCTCTTGCCTCAGCCTCCCAAGTAGTTGGGACTACAGATACGCCACCATGCCCAGCTGAATTTTTTGTATATATATATATATTTTTGAGACGGAGTCTTGTTCTGTCACTCAGGCTGGAGTGCAGTGGTGGTATCTCAGCTCACTACAACCTCTGCCTCCCAGGTTCAAGCAATTCTCCTGCCTCAGCCTCCCGAGTAGCTGGGATTACAGGTGCGCGCCACCATGCCCAGCTAATTTCTGTATTTTTTTAGTAGAGACATGGGTTGGCCAGGCTGGTCTTGAACTCCTGACCTTGTGATCCGCACACTGTGGCCTCCCAAAGTTCTGGGATTACAGGCGTGAGCCACAGTTCCCATCTGAATATTTTGTATTTTTAGTAGAGATGAGGTTTCACCATGTTGGCCAGGTTGGTCTGGAACTCCTGAGCTCAGACAATCCGCCCGCCTTGGCCTCCCAAAGTGCTAGAATTATAGGCATAAACCACCGTGTCCGGAAAACAAAATATTAAATTCTAGGCCGGGCGTGGTGGCTCACGCCTGTAATCCCAGCACTTTGGGTGGCCGAGGCGGGCAGATCATGAGGTCAGAAGATCGAGGCCATCCTGGCCAACATGGTGAAACCCCACCACTACTAAAAATATATAAAATTAGCCAGGCATGGTGGCGCGCACCTGTAATCTCAGCTACTCGGGAGGCTGAGGCAGGAGAATTTGCTTGAACCTGGGAGGTAGAGGTTGCAGTGAGCCGAGATCACACCACTGCACTCCACCCTGGGCAATAGAGCGAGACACCATCTCAAAAAAAAAAAAAAAAAATTAAATTCTAAAAGAGTATCCCTTTCCGGCTGGGTGCAGTGGCCCGCGCCTGTAATCCCAGTACTTTGGGAGGCTGAGGTGGGCGGATCACCTGAGGTCAGAAGTTCGAGACCAGCCTTGTCAGAATGGTGAAACTCCGTCTCTACTAAAAATACAAAAATTAGCCAGGTGTGGTGGCGGGTGCCTGTAATCCCAGCTACTTGGGAGGCTGAGGCAGGAGAATTGCTTGAACCCAGGAGGAGGAGGCTGCAGTGAACCCAGATCGTGCCACTGCACTCCAGTCTGGGTGATAGAGCGAGACTCTCAAAAAAAAAAAAAAAAAAAAAAAATTAAATAATGAGTGTCCCTTTTAGATAAAGTTCAAATATTTTAAAATGTTCTCAATATGTTAAAAAATATTCTTGTGAGACAAGCCAACAAACTGAACTTTTTTCTTATGTTTCCGTATAGATATTAGAACAACTTCAGGATTTCAAAAAAAACTCATTTATTAGGTGACAAGGAGGTTACAGAGATTAGAGCAGGTATAACTGAAGATAGCTTGTAAGTGTAGCTGTAGCTGGTGGGCCGGTTGAGGTTCTGGACTTCGCAGTGCAAAATAATTTAAAGTCCAAAGTAAAAGCAAGCAAAAGAGTTTATTGCAAAGCGAAAGTACACCCTGACAGCTGATCAGAGCGGGCTGCTCAAAGGTGAGACAGCATGCACTGATACTGGTGAAACTCCCTTTGTAGGAGTCTCACAGGATCATTCATGAAGAGGGGAGAACAGGTGTTGCTATTAAGCATGTTCTCTAGTTTTCTGGGGCCATGTGCGCTGTGGTTGTATATGCTAGTATATACATTGCATGTCTTATTAGTATCTTAAATCTTCACCCAGGGCTGGTTTTTTTTTTTTCCCCCCTACTATTACAATGAGTATAATTCAGCCCAAGGATACTGATGGGTTTCTGCACTTGTGAGAATTTGGGGATTTTCCCTTTTGCTCTTCTACCTCTTTGCTGCAAAATTTTCTAACCAGGAGCCTGGGAAGTGGTTTGTACACTATGGGCTGGTTTGTTCTATTTATTTAGCAAGTTTGTTCCCCTTGAAGGGAGGCTATGACCACCTATCTAACCTACCTCCTAGAAACACACTAGGAGTATTGAGGGCAAACTGCATTAATCTCTGAAAACGCACATATTTATGCCCTAAACCTACTACCTTAGAAAATTCTAGAAAACACAAGGATACTCCAGCATACATTTTACCAGCTAGTCAATCATCATCTAGCCTCTTGAAAACTCTGTACACTTCCAACAGAATGAGGGTGAAAACGGCAAATAACATGTAAGAAACGTTATCAATATTGACTTTGTGAATTCCCTAGAAGAGTATCAGGGACCCTGAGGTCAGAAAACCACATTTCGAGAGCCACTGTACCAGATTCTGTTCTAGGTAAAAGCTGGAGCAATCGGCATGAATAAAATACTCTCTCTATGGGGAGCTGTTTACGTAGTGGCAACCGCGACCTGTTCTAAAGTGGAACAGAACCGAGCGCTGTGAGAGGGTGGGACGTGGAGACCTGTCCTTGCTCGCCGGGACAGGGGAGTGGGCTCCAGGAAAGTAACCTTTCAACTGCGACCTGCTGAGGAGGAGTCGGCAAGGGTGGCCGCCAACTACTTCTTTTTCCCGTCCACCCCCCAAATACCAGGAGAAGAGGGGCGGACGGGAAGCGACAGTGGCCGCCAGTCTCTGGCACGCGACGGGCTCTCAACCTGGCACGCCGAATCCTCAGGACAGCTCCGCTATCACGCAACTCCTCGGGTATGAGTCGCCAGGGCCGGAGCCGCGCGCGGCGCCGGGGACCCGCGTGAAACCGCCTGTGGAAAGTGGGCGGGTGGTGCGCGGTCCGGGGACAGTGTGAGGCGGTGGACCCGGCAGGGACGTCCCGAAAAAGGCGCGCTCAGGGAGACGCAACTCCTGACGCGGTCTCGGGCTACGCGCAGGCGGCTAGTGGGAAAGGGAGACCCTGGGAGACAATGCCTAACAGGGCGAGGCCCCTGGCGGCTTCCTCAGGAGAACTCACAGTTCTGGGGGATCCCGGAGCCGCTACCCCGTTGCGAGAAAGGAGGTCCACTTCCGCGCGCAATCTCTGGCGAGTGGCCTTTTCCACCCCCGCGGTCTCTTGCGCACTCTGGTGGCCTCTGGCGAGAACGACACTGAACTGGTTCACGCGGGACGCCAATAAAGATTTCTTATTCAAAAAACAGGAAGTGCCTACGGAGGCCGGGCAGGCAGCGGCGGCTGGGCATGAAGCCGGGCGGCTACCGGATCGCGGGCGGCGGCGGCGATGAGCGACATAGTGGAGAAGACGTTGACGGCGCTGCCGGGACTCTTTCTGCAGAACCAGCCAGGTGGTGGGCCCGCGGCCGCCAAGGCGTCCTTCTCCTCGAGGCTAGGCAGCCTCGTCCGCGGCATCACCGCCCTCACCTCCAAGCACGTAGGTGCCCGCTGGCCCGGGAGCTCAGGGACATCGGAGTGAGGCCCCCGCGCCAGGAGGCCCTGGCCGGGCGGCGAGACTCCAAGGCCTCCGGGGTTAGCCCTCCGGCGGGGCTCAGGGGCTGCTGTGTCGGTTCGTCCTTTCGTCTGCCTGGAAGCTTCACTTTCCTGCTGGGACTGACAGCAAGGGAGGCCAGTTTCCACAGTTGGTTCTGACACTGACTCTTTGGTCTGGGGCATATCTCTGTAACCTCTGACCCTCCATGTGTTTTCTCAACGTTGGCGTGGAAAAGTACTGATACATAATTCATAGTGTTTTTGAGGATTGGGTGAGATGTCAAGCGTGTGAAAATACCCAGTGCGATGGAGGTGTCAGATATTGTTTACCTTCCACAAAGTTTTTTTCCCTATTCAGTTTCCTTCTCTCCCCCCGTCCCTTCAACTGAACAACAGTTCAGATGTCGCATACCTGAACAGATCCTGTGAGCCTCATGTTGAATATCTTTGAGGAGCTTGAGGTTCTTGGGTTAGAACAACGTGTTGGGCAAAGAAAAAGCATAGTTCTCTTAAAATGTAAAATTTGCTAAGTTTCTGCCTCAAATGGGCTTTGAAAATGAGCAGTTATAAAAATTCTTAAGCTTTTAAAAAATTTTAATTTTTAATGACGGAGTCTCGCTTTGTCGCCCAGGCTGGAGTGCAATGGTGCGATCTCGGCTTGCTGGAGCCTTAAGATTTTACAATTTTTTAATTTTTTTTTTTTTTTGAGATGAGGTCTCGCTCTGTTGCCCAGGCTGGAGTGCAGTGGCACCATCTTGGCTCACTGCAAGCTCCGCCTTCGGGTTCATGCCATTCTCCTGCCTCAGCCTCCCGAGTAGCTGGGACTACAGACGTCCGCCACCACGCCCGGCTAATTTTTTTTGGTATTTTTTAAGTAGAGATGGGGTTTCACCGTGTTAGCCAGGATGGTCTCGTGATCCGCCCACCTCGGCGTCCCGAAGGGCTGGGATTACATGTGTGAGCCACCGCGCCTGGCCTTAAAATTTTTTTTTTGAGACGGAGTCTTGCTCTGTCTCCCAGGCTGGAGTGCAATGGTACGATCTCGGCTCACTGGAGTCTCTGCCTCCCGGGTTCAAGCGATTCTCCTGCCTCAGCCTCCCAAGTAGCTGGGATTATAGGCGTACGCCACCACACCCGGCTAATTTTTGTAGTTTTAGTAGAGACAGGGTTGGGCTGTCTGGTCTGGAATCATGTTTGACCATGTTAGGCTGGCTGGTCTGGAACTCCTGACCTCAAGTGATTCGTCCCTTTTGGCCTTCCAAAGTGCTGGGATTACAGGCATGAGCCACCGTGCTGGGCCCCCACAGGTGCTTGATGGTTGCACGGATTGTGTAGTATATCAATTCACAGCTACAAGGAGTGTATATCTTAAAAAGAGCACATATTAATGTCATTATTTGTTCAACAAATGTTTATGGGAACAAGGTTATGTGTTAGACACAGGAAAATAGAATTAAAGACATTCCCTTTTCCCAAGGAATTGGTCATTCGTTTTGGGCTTAAGACAAGTGTAAGCATGACTATAATGCAATATAAATGCTAAAAAGAGAAGGAAAGACAGAAAAGAAGGTTTAAAAAAATTGTTTTTTGGCAGCTCAAATAAGTTGATGCTATACGGAGAGAAACTGCTTCACATTCCAGAATCATTATTTGTGGGCTTTGTTTAGTTTTGTTTTTGAGATGGAGTCTTGCTCTATCGCCCAGGCTGGAATGCAGTGCTGCAATCTTGGGTCATTGCAACCTCTGCCTCCTGGGTTCAAGTGATTCTCCTGCCTCAGCCTCCCTAGTCGCTGGGATTACAGGCACGCATCACCACACCTGGCTAATTTTTATATTTTTTGTGGAGATAGGGTTTCGCCATGTTGGCCAGGCTGGTCTTGAAGTCCTGACCTCAGGTGATCCACCTGCCTTGGCCTCCCAAAGTGCTGGGATTACAGGCGTGAGCCACCACGCCTGGCCATTTGTGGCCTTAATGTTGTTTTTCTTAAGGTTTTTGTCCTTTGCTAATTTTTAAGGGATGCTCAATAAAATTTTTTAAAAAGTTATTTTTGATCTTAAATAGTTTGAAACTGTAGATAGGCATCCACGTGTGTCAGTGCTTCACTAGTGGCTTTTGAATAGCCATCTGATGAACATGTAATTCAGTGTGTAATTTAAAGGTAGCATGATTTTAGCCAAAAAAAATTGGGCCAATTTTTTAAGTGCTTAGGAAGATAACATAAAATGCAGACAGTAGAAGTGACCACATTGGTATATGTCTGAGATAGGAAGTGATGGAAAGGATTCGGGGAATGAGGAAAAGACAGGGAAGAAGAATGTAGTTTAAGGGGAAAAGACTTAATTTCTGTTTCTGCTTTCTTACCCTATATCTTAATTCCATGAAGACTTTTTACTTCTAAGGGGAAGATGTGAGATGAGACTCTTTTCTTGGGCCAATACATGGAGAATTTCTACTCTCTCTTCACGTTTAATTTTTTTTTTTTTTTTTGAGATAGAGTCTTGCTCTGTTGCCCAGGCTGGAGTTCAGTGGTACGATCTTGGCTCACTGCAACATTCACTTCCTGAGTTCAAGCGATTCTCCTGCCGCTTTCTCAGCTTCCTGTGTATCTGGGATTACAGGACGCCCAGCTAATGTTTGTATTTTTAGTAGGGACGGGGTTTCGCCATGTTGGCCAGGCTGGTCTCAAGCTCCTGACCTCAAGTGGTTCACCCGCCTTGGCCTCCCAAAGTGCTGGGATTACAGGCATGAGCTGCTGCTCCCGGCCTCCACCTTTAGTTTTTAAAAAAACATTTTCTGCTCTTCTACCATTAAGGGGAAGTAACTGAGTAAAGAAAAGAGGAAGGGGCCGGGCGCGGTGGCTCAAGCCTGTAATCCCAGCACTTTGAGAGGCCGAGGCGGGCGGATCACAAGGTCAGGAGATCGAGACCATCCTGGCTAACACCGTGAAACCCCGTCTCTACTAAAAAAATACAAAAAACTAGCCGGGCGTGGTGGCAGGCGCCTGTAGTCCCAGCTACTAGGGAGGCTGAGGCAGGAGAATGGCGTGAACCCCGGGGGCAGAGCTTGCAGTGAGCCGAGATCGTGCCACTGCACTCCAGCCTGGGGCACAGAGCAAGACTCTGTCTCAAAAAAAAAAAAAAAAAAAAAAAAAAAAAAGAAAAGAGGAAGGATGGGGTAGCCTGGAAATATTTATTCTCTCCAGGGATGGTTCTGAGGTTTGGAGATAGGGCTTTAGATAGATCATAAGTACATAATATTTATAACTCTCCTTTAAAATAATGTTTCTTTTAAATTAAAAGTATTGTAAATTATATTTTTTCCTTTAGATAAATGCTGTTACGGTTTTAAAAGACAGTTAATTAAGCGTTTAAATATTTTCATTTTCTCAGGAAGAAGAAAAATTAATCCAGCAGGAACTGAGTAGTCTGAAAGCAACTGTTTCTGCTCCTACTACAACACTGGTAGGTTTGCATAGTCAGTGCCAACACATTTGAATTTGAAATCTAGTCTACTATGGACTCAATAGTGGCATCTAACTGATGATTGGTTGCTAAAATTTGATTTATCGTAGTCAAAATGAATTATAGATGGTAGCAACTTAGATGTTAACTTTAGCCTTTTATTGTTGACTGGTTTGCACCAGAACAAGATTTGCCTATGTGAAGTCAGGGCTAATGTGATGATGATTACATAAATGTGGAGATACTCTTGGGACCCTAGTGCTGATCTGATGTTTTTAATGTTATGCATTTGGAAAAGGTTGGGATATCAACATGATATTTTCAGACCTGAATTGATATATTGTAGGTATATTTAATTTTATTATGTAAAACCTAGTTGTTTTTAAACTTTGTTCTACATAATTTGATCTTTCAAACAATATTCAGCAACTATTTAATGAATGGTCATTCATTATTATGCAGGCCACTGTGGGGCTGTCCCAGCATAGCTAGATTAAAACCCAGTTTGATTTTTTTTCTTTCTTTTTTTTTTTTTTTTTGAGATGAAGTCTTGCTCTGTTGCCCAGGCTGGAGTGCAGTGGCATGGCACGATCTCGGCTCACTGCAACCTCTGTCTCCTGTATTCAACCGATTCTCCTGCCTCAGGCTCCCAAGTAACTGGGACTACAGGTGCCCGCCACCACGCCTGGCTAATTTTTGTATTTTTAGTAGAGTTGGGGTTTTCACCATGTTGACCAGGCTGGTCTCAGACTCCTGACCTCAAGTGATCTGCCCACCTCAGCCTCCCAAATCAAAGTACTAGGATTCCAGGCGTGAGCCACCGTGCCTAGCCTGATTTTTTTAAAATGAGATTTTGTTCCAAGCAACGTTTGTTCAGCAAATATTTGGTGAGTGTCTTCAGTATACAAGCTACTGTGGGAATGTTTTCCCTCTCTACCAGTAAAAATATCAGGGTGATCATTTTGCATAAGCACATGATCGTGAATTTGAAAAGCACTTGTAAAGTCTGAGAGAATGAATATGTTTTCTTTTGTGGTCATAATAATAGTTTGTGGCAAATAAAACTCAAAACATCTGATATATCTCTGTGTGTGTGTATATATGTATGTTTGTGTGTATACATGTATGTGTGTCTGTGTGGCTATGGATAAAATAATTATGCTTCATAGTACTAGATAGAATTGTTAAACATAAATCGTTTTTGTTGGATTTCCATTTTTTATGATTGGCATCAGTACATAGTTTTCCTTGTTCCAAGGCAGAAACCTGAAGTTGGGCAGAACTAAGTTAAATAGGTAGAAATTAGGAAGGCAGAGTTTGAAAGGAAGATTTTACAACACTATGACCATCCAACTCTGTGTATATCTTACAGAGTAGTCTGTCCCAGCGCTGTTCATGTAAAGGTTGGCTGTCAGAGAAATTGTAAAGAGAATTCCTGCATTGGGGAATGCATTTTCATCTCTAAAAATAAATGCATGAGATGTAATCTCACTTAGACAAAGTTGGTAATGAGTTTTGAAAAACTCAGATAAAATGTTACAAATCTGGGGTTGAAACTTAATGGCTTAAATGAACACTTTCACTCCTAATTAATGTAGAAGTCTGAAGAGGGACTTCCATTATTTTTTGTTTGTCTTTTGTTTGTTTTCTCAGTATTCTGTAGCCTTTTTTTGGGCGGGGGGACGGGGTGGGAGGATGGAGTCTTGCTCTGTTGCCCAGGCTGGAGTGCAATGGCATGATTTTGGCTCACTGCAACCTCTGCCTCTCGGGTTCAAGCGATTCTCCTGCCTCAGCCTCCCAAGTAGCTGGGATTACAGGCGCGGGCCATCATGTCTGGCTAATTTTTGTATTTTTTTAGTAGAGATGGGGTTTCACCATGTTGGCCAGGCTGGTCTCAAACTCCTGACCTCAGGTGATCTGCCTTCCTCAGCTTCCCAAAGTGCTGGGATTACAGGAGTGAGTCACTGCACCCTGCTAGTATTTTGTAGTCTTAATTAATGTGTTAATGAGTTAACTTTTGCTGCTTTAAGCACAAGTGACCTGAGTTAAATCTCATTCCCTTAAGATTTTCCTATGGTTTCTCTTTAAACTCTTTATATTTATATTAAACATTATTATCATTGCTTTCAAATATTCAATTTTACTGTTTCCTAAGCATTTTGTGATTTAATAATCCTGTAATATGCTAACCCTAATTAATTTTGACATATTAAAATAGTCTATGTCGCCAGGTGTGGTGGCTCACATCTGTAATCTCAGCAATTTGTGGGGCCTAGGTGGGTGGATCATTTGAGGTCAGGAGTTTGAGACCAGCCTGGCCAACATGGTGAAACCCCATCTCTACTAAATATACAAAAATTAGCTGGGCGTGGTGGTATGCACCTGTGGTCCTGGCTACTCGAGAGGCTGAGGCATGAGAATCGCTTAAACCCGGTAGGTGGAGGCTGCAGTGAGCCAAGATCTCGCCACTGTACTCCAGCCTGGGCGACAGAGCGAGACTCTGTTTCAAAAAAAAAAAAAGTCTATGAGCTTTTTGTTATTTTGAAACATATTTTATTTATATATTTTATTTCTGATTAAAATTTTCCATAAATATTGATAATGCAAATATCTTAGTGATAAAACAAATTTTTTAGCATCTCTTAAAAATTTTTGGCTTGCATTGAAGATGTTAAAAGACCCCATTAGAAAACTAAATATTATTACAATAGCTATGCCATTAATGAAATCATGCCCCTCAGTTTATAATTGTGAGTTTTTAAAAAAGAGTGCCTATAAAGCAAACTATTCTGTATTGTACTTAGCACAATAATTCTGAGGAAAATCTAGGTGCAATTTGGTTTTCCAATGTGAAAAATATTTTTGTTACAGAAATTATTACCAACTTGTGGGAATTTTATGGATATTTTCGTTTGACAAAGTCTACTAAAATTATGTGCTGTATTTTAGAAGCCCAAGTAAGATGACCATGATGAAATCTTGTGTGATGACCCATGTATCACATTATAACCAAATTTTTCACTAGGGGCACATAGAAATAGCTACAGTTGATTTATTTTATAGTAGTGCCACTAACAAAATAGTGAGATAATTTTACTAAAAGTAATACTATTGGTAAGATTGGGAGCAATTTTTATTTATAAAGTCTGATATTGGGTGATTAGTTTGTAATATATATGTTATTTCTTCAGTGCCAGGATTAAAGGATTCTGCTGTTAAATTATGAGAACATAGTAAAACAATCTAAATATTCTATTTATTTATACGGCTACTGGATATTTTGCTTTTCAGAAAATGATGAAGGAATGTATGGTGAGACTTATATATTGTGAAATGCTTGGATATGATGCTTCCTTTGGCTATATTCATGCAATCAAGTTAGCCCAACAAGGAAACCTCTTAGAAAAAAGAGTAGGTATGTATGTGTTTAAGACTTTCATGCTTTCATGTTGTCCTTGAAGTTCCAATTATTACGCAAAATGAATGATGGCAGGTATATAGTATGTTTTTAGAATACTGTATTATAATTTCTAAAACTTTAAAAGATCACACTTCAGAAACTCAAAGCCATTTATAGGAAATCAGTTTTCCTGATTCGTAGCATTTTGGAGTTAAAGAGAAGACTAAAAGTTACTTAGTCTTGTGATGGCAGTTAGATGACTATATATGTCAGAACTCATTGAACCATACATTTAAATATTTTTTGTATATAAATTATATGTCTTGGCCGGGCGCGGTGGCTCACGCCTGTAATCCCAGCACTTTGGGAGGCCGAGGCGGGCGGATCACAAGGTCAGGAGATCGAGACCACGGTGAAACCCCGTCTCTACTAAAAATACAAAAAATTAGCCGGGCGCGGTGGCGGGCGCCTGTAGTCCCAGCTACTCAGGAGGCTGAGGCAGGAGAATGGCGTAAACCCAGGAGGCGGAGCTTGCAGTGAGCCGAGATCGCGCCACTGCACTCCAGCCTGGGCGACAGAGCGAGACTCCGTCTCAAAAAACAAAAAAAACCAAAAACAAAACAAACAAACAAACAAAAATTATATGTCTATAAAGCTGACTTTTTTGGTATATAAATTATATGTCTATAAAGAGCTGATTTTTTTTTTTTTTGAGACAGATTCTCTATGTATTGCCCAGGCTAGAGTGTACTGGCGGGATCTCTGCTCACTGCAACCTCTGTCTCCAGGTTCAAGTGATCCTCCTACCTCAGCCCCCTGAGTAGCTGGGACTAAGCTGTGTGCCACCATGCCTGGCTAATTTTTGTGTTTTGTTTTTGTAGAGATGGGGTTTCACCATGTTGCCTAGGCTGGTCTTGAACTCCTGGGCTCAAGTGATCCGCCTGCCTTGGCCTCCCAAAGTGCTGGGATTATAGGTGTGAGCCACTGCGCCTGGGCAATAGAGCTGATATTAAGAAGTTTGTTTAATCTTATTAGTTTAATGGTCAGAAATGATTCTTTATAGAATAAAACTGAAATTTACTAAAGTAATTTTAAATGTCTTGTTCTTAGATTCTCAAATGTTAGCTATGAGGATTGGCAGTGTCGTTTAAAAAAATTTCTATAGTTAACCTTCAGGGCTATTTGGAAAAATTCTTTTAAGCAATTAAATACTCTGTTCATAAATGTTCAGCTTTATATCAGAATCTCAAGAAGGAAGCATTTTAGAATAGTAAAGGGTAGAACATGTTCTTTATTCAGAGAAGTTGATAATGTCATGTCGTTAGGGACTAGCATTATTCATAAATTATATTGCTCTGTGCTATCAGATGATGGGGTGGAGGTGACAGATGTCTTGGTAAACTTTCTGAGACTGAATGCACACAATATTCCACTTGTGGAACCCCACTCCGCCCAAAACACTCTTCAAATTTTATTTCTCCTGTGATCACTCAAGCGGCTCCTACCATCTGTTACCTTTCTTGTTATCTTTTCATATATTAATGTCTTAGCTCCTGAACTGATTTTAAGATCCCTAAAGGCAGGTATTTTTTTTTTGAGCTATTAAATTAGTTTTTATTAGTAATTTGCTTTTCTTAAAACTTTAATTTTTTTTTAAACATTATACAAATATGGAATATAAGCTCTTCCAGTCATACTCACTATTTTCAGTTTTCATCCCAACTGAAAGGTCAGGAGATCGAGACCATCCTGGCTAACATGGTGAAACCCCGTCTCTACTAAAAATACAAAAAATTAGCCAGGTGTGGTGGCAGGCACCTGTAGTCCCAGCTACTCAGGAGGCTGAGGCAGGAGAATGGCGTGAACCTGGAAGGCGGAGCTTGCAGTGAGCCAAGATCGCGCCACTGCGCTCCAGCCTGGGCGACAGAGCCAGACTCCGTCTAAAAAAAAAAAAAAAAGAATTAAGGTTTCATTGGGATGGTCTTTGGATTAGTTTGTTGGCCTTGATATTGGTGACTTCGGAATGGGTGATACCTTAGCTGAACAGGTGATTTATCAGCAATCTGATAAGACAATCTCCACTTTAAATGCTTCCTGGGGGCCTGAGTGTGGTGGCTCACTCCTGTAATCCTAGCACTTTGGGAGGCAAAGGTGGGAGGAATCACTTGAGTCTGGGAGTTTGAGACCAGCCTGGGTAACATAGTGAGACCCTGTTTCTACTTAAAAAAAAAGAAAAAAGCTCGGTGTGATGGTGCACGCCTATGGTCCCAGCTACTTAGGAGGCTGAGGTGAAGGATTGCTTGAGTTTGGAAGGTAGAGGCCACAGTGAGTTTTGATCATGCCACTGCCTTCCAACCTGAGTGAGACTCCGTCTCAGAAAACAAAACAAAACAAATGCTTTCTGGGATTTTCCTAATCGCTTTCTTGGCCTGGGTCAGATTTGTTTCAACTCTTGTGATTGTGGGAGTAATAGCTCTGCTTCTCTGACCTCTAGTGAAGGTGTTGGAATTGGTCATGCTACTACCTCTTGATTGTGAGAATAGGAAGTTTCTGTTTTCTCCTGTTCCGTAGTGGACACAGACAGCATGGATGCTGGGTAATGATGGGTATAATTAACATTAGAATCCCTGATGAAAGGGCTGAAAGAATTGAGAAGAATGAAAAACAACGAGCATGGAGTCAGGGAATCAGGTCTCAAGATAGACTGTGGAGAGGCAGTAAAATACGGGGGTTTAAGATATGGACTGACTTCAACTGTCTGCGTTTGAGTCCTGGCTCCACCATGTGATAGGTGTGGACCTTAGGAAATTGCCCTTTTTTGGATCTCTTTTTTTTTTTTTTTTGAGATGGAGTCTTGCTCTGTCACCCAGGCTGGAGTACAGTGGCGCTATCTTGGCTCACTGCAAGCTTCACCTCCCGGGTTCACGTCATTCTCCTGCCTCAGCCTCCCGAGTAGCTGGGTCTACAGGCGCCCGCCACCATGCCTGGCTAATTTTTTGTATTTTTAGTAGAGATGGAGTTTCACCACGTTAGCCAGGATGGTCTTGATCTCCTGACCGCGTGATTTGCCTGCCTTGGCCTCTCAAAGTGCTGGGATTACAGGTGTCAGCCACCATGCCCAGCTTGAGTCTCATTATTATATACGGATAAAAATGCCTATATATGCCTATATATAGCCTATGAGATTCACTGGGTGGTTGTGAGGATTAAATAAGTAATGCTTATAAAGTACTTGACCCATAGTGACTGTCTAATTAAAGTGTTAGTTATTATCATTGTGAAGCCTGACTGAGAAAATTCCTTGGAGAATCTAGATTCTATGTACATGACATTTGCCATAGTGTTAATACATTTCCTCAATCTTAAAATGTACTTTAAAAATGTTTTAATATTATTGCAATAAAAATGCTTATTTAAGCCAATGAGTACATTTAATGTGTCAGACAGCGTTTCTTTCCTGAATAATTGTTATTCCTTCAATTGAGAAAATAAGGTATTGTGTGTGGCTTAATATATTTAGTATATTATTTACATCATGCAGGTTGACATTAGGACATTAGGTGGCTAGCTCACTCAATACAAAGAGCTAGTAACTCAGTATTAACTGTAGTGATTAGGGTTTTTTTGGTGTTTTTGTTTTTTTTTTACTGTAGTGGTTAGTTTTTGAATTATATGTTTGGCTATAAAATAGCATTTCTAAAATAGAGAATGCTTTGGTTGATAATGTAAAGATTTGCACAAAAAATAGAAGGCATGTCTTCTCGGTGCCATTTATAAGATTTTAAGTTGATACACATAGTGTCTATTCCATTTCTGGAATATCCTATGAAATACATAATTCTGGAAGATTTCAGGATGAAGAATACCTGAAATCTTCCTTACTGAAGGTTTTTAACCTTGTATTTTGCAATTTGTTTTTATATTTACTTGTTACTGGTATCTTTGATACTTACAGGACTGCTTTAATTTCTTGTGAAAAGTCTATTTTTGGTAGGTAGTAATGAGACTTTTCCCTCAATTTTTATAGGTTATTTGGCTGTTTCCTTATTTCTACATGAAAGTCATGAATTATTGCTTCTCCTTGTGAATACAGTTGTAAAGGTATTGTATTGTATGTTGGTTAATATGAAGTCATAATTCTTGTCAGCACCTGACATTTCTCCTCGATCATATTCAATTAGATGATATTAGAAGAAAGTGGGCTTGCAGAATGGGCTTAGAAGAATCTTTTAGATCAGTTTCTGCATCTATAAAATGGAGTTAAATAATAGAACTTACGGAGTTGTGAGGATTAAATGAAATACACGTGAAGTAGTAGCTGCTGCTCTTCTTGTTATAATTTCATTGTAAAACACAGAGTTAGAACTAAAGTCCAGGTCTCTAAGCTGTTAGTTTAGGTATATTTTCCATGCTGTTATCTTTTTTTCTAGGATCTGTTCTAAAGGGATATAGATATAAACTGAATAATTGAAGTCTTTAAAGTTTAAAAAGTCATTTAAAAAAAGAATAGAATATAATCAACTGAAATGTAGAGATAATGAAAACAATCCACACTCACAATATTTTCTGTTTAACTTCCAAATCAGAATGATAATGAGATGTAATTGAGTTGTTGAGCTTTTTATCTTGTGTCAATATTTTGATACGTGAGAGAGAGAGAGAACAGTATTTTCTGAACTTTAAGTCATATACTATATTAAGGTTACTAGTAGCTTAAATTTTTTCCAAACTTAAAAAACATATTTTTAGGTTCTATTAGAATGGTTTATAAACCATATGGATAGATAAGTACATATGAATGTGTGCATTTTATTGTGAATATTCCAAAATCACTTCCTTTTAAACTTACATTCATATTATTGTTGATTAATAAGAAAAACTCATAAAATTGTTTTATTATTGGTTTAGAAAAGTTTTAAAGGCTGTAATAAAGGAGACTACTTTGGCTAGATTCAGAACAGAGATACAGTTTCCTCTTCTATCAGTTGCTCTTTGGCTTTATCTACTGACTCTATTAAGGCAAATGAAACAAATAGGAGCATTCCAATAAAATATGCCATAAATTTGGATGTACAAATTAATTATAAATAGCACAAAATTACTAAGTATATAGGACCATTACAGTGTTGAATTTGCCATTCCTAGTTTCAGTATTTACACTGAATGTTTTCTTTCCTTAATGTTGTACCAGGATCTGCAGAGCACTAACCTAGTAGAAGTGTGTATGGCACTGACTGTTGTTAGCCAGATTTTCCCCCGAGAAATGATTCCAGCTGTTCTTCCATTAATAGAAGATAAACTTCAACATTCTAAGTAAGTAAATTCTTTGGGAATAGGTGTCTATGCCATATATTTCAAAACAGAAGTTTATGCTAGAAAATTTATTATAACTTCAATGCTACCAGGATAGAGATTATTCTTTGACTGCTAGGAATAATACAAAAATCTTAAGTAGGATCATCTTTATTTTTATGTGGGTTTAGGGAAATGTTAGACAGCTTTCTAAAGTTAAACTAAGAGACAGTGAGGCCTAGTGTCCAGGAATCCTTGGCTTTCCTCCCAGTTCTACCACTAATGAGCAGTGGTCTTGTTTTTCCTTGGCTATATGGGGTTGGTTGAAGCTCCTTAGTTCTCCCAAAGTTGTTTTGGGGATAAAGTAAAATAATGAAAGACATATGGAAATTGTGCAAGTGTAGTGAATGCAAAGCTTCAGTGTAGTGGGAAGATGCTTTTTGTTTTTTTTTTTTTGAGACAGTCTCTCTCCGTTGCCTAGGCTGGAGTGCAATGGCACGATCTCGGCTCACTGCAACCTCTGCCTCCCGGGTTCAAGCAATTCTCCTGCCTCAGCCTCCCAAGTAGCTGGGATTACAGGCGCCTGCCACCACACCCGGCTAATTTTTTTTTTTTAAATAGAGGCTGGATTTTGCCATGTTGGCCAGGCTGGTCTTGAACTCCTGACCTCAGGTGATCCACCTGCCTCGGCCTCCCAAAGTGCTGGGATTACAGGTGTGAGCCACCACACCCGGCCCAGGAAGATGCTTTTTATATCAAAACCACAGCATTTTAATCCTGTTTTACAGCAGAATGTATACAAACTTAATTTACTTTGTAGTATTTTCCTAATCTTCTCTTGTAAGTTTCCTTAACAGTCTCCTTATCAGTTTGAACTTACTTGTTCACTGTATTTGAATTATTAATATTTTGTTTTTGACCAAGCTCCTTTATGTAATAATTTTAATTAATTAATTAATTAATTAATTTTTTGATACGGAGTCTCATCTGTTGCCCAGGCTGCAGTGCAGTAGAGGGATCTTGGCTCACTGCAACCTCCACCTCCCAGGTTCAAGCAGTTCTCTGCCTCAGCCTCCCAAGTAGCTGGAATTACAGGAACACGCCACCATGCCCAGCTAATTTTTTGTATTTTTAGTGGAGACAGGGTTTCACCATCTTGGCCAGGCTGGTCTTGAACTCCTGACCTCGTGATCCACCCGCCTTGACCTCCCAAAGTGCTGAGATTACAGGTGTGAGTCACTGTGCCTGGCTCATAATTTTTAAAGTTGGAAAAGGTTTGCAATCATTGTGATTATGGTATGTCAGTTACATATTCTTGATAAAGATTTTTTTGTTACTCATACAACATTTATTTTATATACTTTAAATCAGTATTTTTAATGTTCTAAGATTGCAAAATGTTGTCTTATAGCTTGTATTCTTTTTTTTTCTTTGAGATGGAGTCTTGCTTGTTGCCCAGGCTGGAGTGCAGTGGCGTGATCTTGGCTCACTGCAACCTCCGCCTCCTGGGTTCAAGCGATTCTTCTGCCTCAGCCTCCTGAGTAGTTGGAACTACAGGTGCCCACCCCTATGCCTGGCTAATTTTTGTAGTTTTAGTAGAGACAGGGTTTCACCATATTGGCCAAGCTGGTCTCGAACTCCTGACCTCGTGATCCACCTGCCTTGGCCTCCCAAAGTGCTGGGATTACAGGCGTGAGCCACCACGCCCGGCCAGCTTGTATTCTTTTTTTTTTTTTTTTTTTTTTGAGACGGAGTCTCGCTCTGCCGCCCAGGCTGGAGTGCAGTGGCCGGATCTCAGCTCACTGCAAGCTCCGCCTCCCGGGTTTACGCCATTCTCCGGCCTCAGCCTCCCGAGTAGCTGGGACTACAGGCACCCGCCACCACGCCCGGCTAGTTTTTTTTGTATTTTTAGTAGAGACGGGGTTTCACTGTGTTAGCCAGGATGGTCTCGATCTCCTGACCTCGTGATCCGCCCGTCTCGGCCTCCCAAAGTGCTGGGATTACAGGCTTGAGCCACCGCGCCCGGCCTTGTATTCTTTAAGAAATATTGGATCATGAATCTTCCAGCCAAAATGATAGCTTTTACCAAGAATTACAGAATAACTTCATAGGTCTTTCAGACTTTCTATATATTGTATGTCATATCTGTGTTTAGAACAGAGGATGATTATGGACAATTAATTATTGGAAGTATTCACTTTTTAAAGATTTATAAGGTGATCTGATTATACCAGCAGCATATTTTTGCTTAACTTTTTCTCACCACTACTTTTGTGGTAACCCTACTTACTGACCAGTTGTATGAAATCTTTCTGAGAATTGAAAGGGCCCTTTTCAATTTTTTCTTTATTGCTTTGTATTTAGTCTAATTTCAAGTCCTGGCTAGAGGGCTAGAGTTTAGACTTTGTGAAACTCTGGTTCTGCAGTTACGGCCGTACTCAGCCCCATGCTCTGGAGTAAAGAGCTGAAGAATATGGGGCAGAGCTATAGGTAAACCAGTAGATGTCACAAAGAATATGTGAAACAAGGCTTGAATTCAACTTTTGAATCCCTGGCCGTATTTCATCATACCAACCCCAGAGCCTGAATCTAGGTCTCTCGTCTTATGTTAGTACCACCACTTGAGGCCAGGCTTATGAATTCCTGGGCCTATTCAGAGTTGTTTTTTTTTTTTTCCCTCACCTCATTTAGATATTCTCCCCTAGAATTAATATCAGTTATCATGCAATGGCAATACACTGCGATGTGGCTTGCATTCACCACAGTATTAATACTAACAGTAAATCTGTTGTTAATCTGCTTTTCTTTTTTCTTTTTTCTTTTTTTTGTGAAAAGAGTTTTCCATTATGGCGTAGCTTGCCTAGGAAGATAAGAGTTGTTTATTAATGGAATTTGTATGACCACTTACTAAGAATCTTATAAAAGGTGTTCTTGAGTGGAACACAAAGGATTGCATTGAATAATCTCAGTCTTGAGATTCTATGACAGAAATATCTGTTAAGGAACCCTAAAAGTAAATACTTCACTTTTGTGATGTTTGCTGCTCTTCTGAGCACTGCCAGCATAGTCTGCAAAAAGAGATATGTAGATATAGACAGAGAGAATAACAAGGAAGAAGCTTCCTTGGAAACTACATCATGAACATAGGATGGCATTTCTTTATTTTTGTTTCTGTGTGCTAGACGTTATCTGCTACAGATGAAGTGCAAGACTAGTATATACTTTTCTTCTTTATTATCATGAGGTTTTGAAACAGATGAACAGGGCAAGGAGAGGAGTAACATCTTTTTATTCCATGTGTGTCCTTGTATTCCTCCCCTCTGTCCTCCAAAGTATTTGGAGTCTGCTATCCAGTGATAGATATATTAAAAAAAAGAAGCAAAGAAAGCTACTATTTTAGAGTAAGAATGTTAATGAGTTTTTTTTCTTTTCTTTCCTTTTTTTCTTTTTTCTTTTTTTTTTTGAGACAGAGTCTCACTCTGTCACCCAGGTTGGAGTGCAATGGCACAACCTTGGCTCACTGCAACTTCTGCCTCCCAGGTTCAAGTGATTCTTGTACCTCAGCCACCCAAGTAACTGGGACTATAGGTGTGCACCACCATATCTGGCTAATTTTTGTATTTTTAGTAGAGACAGGGTTTCGCCATGTTGGCCAGGCTGGTTTTGAACTCCTGGCCTCAAGTGATCCACCTACCTCAGCCTCCCAAAGTGCTGGCATTACAGGCCAAAGATTTTTCATATTAATAAAAAGACTTTAATATTACTAGCTGAAATTACCTATTACTTAAACTTACTGTTGACTTTTTTTTTCAATTTTTAGAGATACGTCTTTTAAAGATGGAATTAGAGAATTAAGAACTTTGTTTTTCTTGTTTTTTTTAAATCTCAAAGTAATATATGCTTGTTACAAAAAAAATTCTCTAACTATATAAATATATAACATGGGCAGTTAAAGTTTTGAGACTTTACTTCCTAGAGGTAACTACTTTTTATAATTTGGTATATTAGAATAAATAAATTAATAACCAATGTATAATTATCTCTTTCTTTGTAAATTAAGGCAATGAGCCAGTATTTTGAAATCATCTGGCCCATAATCTTTCAAAGTAAATACTCGAAAATTCAGATTGTCTTGTTTAAATTTCATTTTTTGTCTTCAGGGAGATTATACGAAGAAAAGCTGTTCTGGCATTATACAAATTCCATCTCATTGCTCCTAATCAAGTACAACATATTCATATTAAGTTTCGGAAAGCACTTTGTGACAGAGATGTTGGGGTCATGGCTGCCTCCTTGCATATATATCTTAGAATGATTAAGGTAAGTTGGAAATTTTAGCAAGTACTGAGTAGTTACCATTAGAAAAATACAATTACGGGATTAAAAAGAAACAGATATTTTGGTAAAATGCTTAGTTAATGTTTTATAATTTTATTATTGACCTTTGATTTAGTAATTTTGCAAGTTGTTGAGAGCGTGAGTTGTAGGCACATTATGGAATTTTTTTTTTTTTAATGCCTAAAATTTTTTGATGTCACTAAACAGGTGTGGAAAAATGGTAGCAATGGAAGTTGTCTTAAGTTTTCAGATTTGTGTTTTTCAAGCAGTAATTCTCTTTTATATAGCTTCATGGGATGCATACCATTTTATAGAAATGAGGGGAACCAGTGGGGTTGTGCAAGCTATAGATTGTAGTGTTGACGCCATATATTGATACTGTGTCATACGAGGAAAGAGGGTTGAATGTTATGGTAAAACAGATTTCTAAATGGCGATGATGGGTTTATACTAATTCATCCTTAGTGTATTGCCTGAAACCATTTGTGTTCAAATATACATACTTGTAACAGATTTCATGGCACCTACTATAACAAAATAGAATATGCTATTGAACTCATTTAAAGTTATATTGTTTCTTATGTATTGTGTTCTCAAACAGTACAGTTTAAATAGATGTTCAATATTAAATTTTATTTTTTCCCTAACATTTACTAAAATTTGAAAGAGCTTTATTTCCCTTCCAAAATTTTTCCCTTGATACATAATACAAATTAGAATAAAGAATCTAATGTTCCTTTTAAGGAGTGTGGATCTAATTTCCCCAGTCCAAGAGATTACTCAGATAGATAATCAAGGCACACTCCTTCAGAAACAAATATTTTTAGGTACAATGTGGCTAATTAATTTTTAATTGGCAGGCACACTGATTTTGGGGACTTTTTTTTTTTTTTTGAGATGGAGTTTCACTTTTGTTGCCCAGGCTGGAGTGCAATGGCACGATCTCAGCTTACCACAACCTCCACCTCCCGGGTTCAAGCGATTCTCCTGCCTCAGCCTCCCGAGTAGCTGGGATTACAGGCATGTGCCACCACGCCCGGCTAATTTTGTATTTTTGGGAGAGTCAGGGTTTCACCATGTTGGTCAGGCTGGTCTCGAACTCCCGACCTCAGGTGATCTGCTGGCCTCGGCCTCCTAGAGTGCTGGGATTCCAGGTGTGAGCCACTGTGTCCGGCCGATTTTGGGGACTTTTAATGTTTAAGTAGTCTTGGCTGTGCTCTTCTACCCAGAACAAAATTTTTTTTTTTTTTTTGGATGGAGTTTTGCTCTTGTTGCCCAGGCTGGAGTGCAGTGGCATCATCTTGGCTTACCGCAACCTCCAGCTCCAGGGTTCAAGCAGTTCTCCTGCCTCAGCCTCCCGAGTAGCTGGGATTAGAGGCATGTACCACCACGCCTGGCTAATTTTGTATTTTTAGTAGAGAGGATTTCTCCATGTTGGTCAGGCTGGTTTCAAACTCCCAACCTCAGGTGATCCACCGACCTCGTCCTCCAGAAGTGCTGGGATTACAGGTGTGAGCCACTGTGCTTGGCCCCAGAATGAATTTAACTCATTTACATGTGAAGTCTTTTGGAAACAGAGTTCAGAGATTGCAAACAGGCCTTGATTTTCATCCAAAGCAGAGGTATTACTGTCCTTTTGCTGTATGCCAGTTCTTTTCACTTTTTGTTTTAATTGCTGGTATTGGCTGTTAAGGATTCTACCTAAGATGTAACTATAAGAATTTTGAAATGTGATTAAACTGTATGTGGGAAAAAGTAGGGAGTGGTGGAAGCTTTTCTGGGATGATTCAGCTTTGGGTTGGTTAGCCAGAGGAATTTTATCATGGAAGATACTATACATATTAGGGCACGGTTTCATTAAATGTGAACATAAACTTAAGCATGTGTTAAGTTAGGTTCTATATGACATTTCAACTAGGTCTATTTCTGTTTAATAAGATGTTATTATTAACAGAAAGTTTTTTTTGCGGGGGGATGTAGGAGAATTCGTCTGGATATAAAGACTTGACTGGGAGTTTTGTAACCATTTTGAAGCAAGTAGTTGGAGGAAAACTCCCAGTAGATTTCAATTACCACAGTGTCCCAGCACCATGGTTACAAATTCAGCTCTTGAGAATACTAGGACTTCTAGGAAAAGATGATCAAAGGTAAACTATTCCCAGTAAGTTTGCTTAATGACCCCATACCAGATGATAAGCTTAGACTTTAGTAACCTAGAGGTTTAATGATATACCAGATTCTTCCAATGTTTAATTGGCTTAGTAGTGATAAAATAGGCCATTGTAAGAACCACATAAATGCTTTCAGGTTGCTGGGATAATCCTGGCTCTCTCTTTATCCTAATTTTACCTATCATGAAAGGTACCCATGAAGTGCCATCTCCTCTGTGAAGCTTTCGTAATTGTTCTTGTTCAAGGGTTGGGAAACTTTCTCTGCAAAGGGCCAGATAAATATTTTAGGCGGCCGGGCGTGGTGGCTCACGTCTGTAATCCCAGCACTTTGGGAGGCTGAGGCGGGCGGATCACAAGGTCAGAAGTTTGAGACCAGCCTGCCCAACATGGTGAAACCCTGTCTCTACTAAAAATACAAAAATTAGTTGGACATAGTGGCACGTACCTGTAGTCCTAGCTACTCAGGAGGCTGAGGCAGGAGAATCACTTGAACCCAGGAGGTGGACTTTGCAGTGAGCTGAGATCGTGCCACTGCACTCCAGCCTGGGTGACAGAGTGAGACTATCTCAAAATAATAATAAATAAATATTTTAGGCTTTGTGGGCCATATGTTGTTTTTTTGCATCTATTCGACTCTGCTATTATAGCATGAAAGCAGCTACAGATAGAAAATAAATGAATGAAGAAGGCTGTATTGCAAAAAAAAAACCCTTTTTATGGACATTAAAACTTGAATCTTAGATCAGCACATCATAAAATATTCTTTTAATTTTTTTTTCCAACTATTTCAAAATGTAAAATCTCTTCTTAGCTTGAAGCCATACAAAACCGGGCATCTGGCCAGATTAGGCCTGCGGGCTGTAGTTTGCCAACCCTTACTCTAGCTGGGTGTGAGTGCTTCACCTTTTTAATTCATTTATCTGAATTATTCTTTTAGCGAATAACTTAAACTTTTCATGTGTATCTTTCCAACTATATATATATATATATATATATATACTTTCAATTTTGCCTTTTTTTTTTTTTTTTTTGAGACTATGTCTTGCTCTGTTGCCCAGGCCGGAGTGTAGTGGTGTGACCTTGGCTCACTGCAACCTCCGCCTCCTGGATTCAAGAGATTTTCCCATCTCAGTTTCCCAAGTAGCTGGGATTACAGGCGCACGCCACCATACCCGGCTGATTTTTGTATTTTTAGTAGAAATGGGCATCACCATGTTGGCCAGGCTGGTCTCGAGCTCCTGACCTCAGATGATCTGCCCTCCTCAGCCTCCCAAAGTGCTGGGATTACAGGCATGAGCCACCTCCCCTGCCTCAATTTTGCCATACTTTTTCAAACTTAGACACTTCCATATTTCCAAGGACAGTACAGGGAGCTCCCTTATATCCTGCACCTAGATTCATCAATTTATTTGCATTTGTTCTATCATTCTGATTCTCTGTGTGTGTGTGCACGTGTGTATGCATTTGCATGTGCACATACATATTATTTTTATTTTAAAAACCTATTTCCAACTTGCTTGAGAGCAAGTCCCTTGAGATTTTAGTTCCCTTGAGAGCAAGGACCTTGGCTGGAGTTCCTGATATGTTTCTGTCTTAAGAAAATATTTGCTTATCAGTGTTCTGATTTTATGAATATTGTTCCCTTTTATATAGTAGGGTACCTTTGTATTGTAATTCTTTACCCTAGCTTTACAAAGGGACCGTTCTCCAGGCTTTTGCTCCTAGAAATCAACTTAATGTCAGAATCCATTTGCCTGTGAGCTCCTGACTAGCACTCATTGGGCTACATCACTCTTGGTATTACAGTGTTACTTTTTTCTGTGTTTGTGAATCTCAACCCCTGATTGAAACCTGCAGTGAAAATGTAAGGTGATGGAGCATACACACACATTAGAAATGATTGTCTGAATTATATTTTATTTTGTATCATGCCAGCCTATCCTAACGTGGAGCTCTAGTTGGAGTTACTGGAATTATGTTTTAAAATCATGAATTTTATATGAATGTATCAGATCTTATTGGTCTAAAAAGACTTACTGCCATCCATTGTTATCAGGAAGTAACTTGGGAGGCATTTAGTGAATTTATTAAATTCATTAACTCACTATCTTCCTTTTTCTTGCCTTTGTGGATAAATTTGTTTAATAATATATACAAAGATAAGCAAGCTAGTCTTTACTTTCACAGCCCTCAGGTGACTAGTAATTAGGCTCAGTCATGAATAGAGTGGAACTTTCTTATAATGTTATGGAACATTAGAATGTTTTCTCCTTTTCTGTCTCAACTCTAATGAGATTTTATTTTAACGTAAATCTAATGTTTTGTCAGACATTATTAGCTCAATGTAGCAAAGTAAAAATTTAAGTTATAACTGTTTCTAAAGTATTTAATTGAAAAAACCCTTTTACTGGAAAAATCTGTTGTATTTATGGTCTTTTATATCTATTCGAATATTTTCTTGTGTTTTGTAGCTTTGTGCTTCTTAGATTATTAAGATTTATCTTGATCTTATTCACAAATGTTTCTTTATTTCATGTGGTTAAGACTCATGCCAGACATTGGCTTTTAAAATTGAGGAACTAGACTATAATGTAGGTATAATATTACCAAATATTTTTGGGGGGGACGGGGAAGGATTGGTAATGTCTGCTGTATGGTTATCTTCTGAGGAAGAAATGCTTATGCAATAAAACGAAGGATTTTAGAATGTGGTTCTGGATTCCTAATTATTGGATATTTATACTTCAGTCAAGACAGAATGAAAGTATGTGCACTTAGCATTGAACTTTCCAGCTGTATATTTGGAAAAAAAGACATTTTCTGAAAGATGTAATTAATTTATATAGTCCCAAATTATTTTGATATTTTCATTTATTTTATGGCACTGTTTCTCTGCAAGACCACTGTATGTATCCTATGTTGCTGGTGTTTTTTTTTTCTGTTAGTGCTTTTTGAATTAATAAAACATACAAAATACCAGCTGAGAAGCTATAGTTTTTCACGTTGGCCTCTTGGAGAGGACATTTCTCTAACAAGCATGGAGGCAGAGTGCACTTTTTTTTTTTTTTTTGCACAGTATCTTCCTCATCACAGTTATTGTTACTGTAATCGGTGACCATAAAGACATATGAATGGTCCAAACCTATTCGTTCCACAAAATATCTTTTTTTATATTAATGTAAATGTAAGTAAAAATTTTCTTTCTGAAGAGCCTAGTTGCTGCTCAAGGAAAGACTAGTATTTGAAAATTTTTTTAACAGTATCTGGTTAAAATACAGTTAATATACTATCTGAAATAATATGAATATATGAAGTGTTACTATAGTAATTTAGAAATATTCTGTTGAAAGAAAATTATAAAATATACTGTGTTCAACCAAATAAAAACTTGGTTTGTAAACTAGGCATAGTGAGGAAAGAGTTGATTGATGTATATATCTCATTGGTTAACTAGTCAACTTTGATAAAGTAGGAAGTTCAGCTCCTGAAAAACCTTTTAAGAAGTGAAATTTCCGTAACTTCATCATAAAATGAATTTCTTTCACTTCTCTTCTGTAGAGCCTCAGTTTTAAAGAGAAGTTTGAAAAACTGTTTTATTGGGTTAGAATACTGTAATTCTACTGCAAATAAAATATCTTTTAAACAGGACAAGTGAATTAATGTATGATGTTCTTGATGAATCCTTACGAAGAGCCGAGTTAAATCACAATGTCACATATGGTAGGTAATATATGTAAATGTTCCTCTAATGACTAATAATGTTTTTTAGTATTACAGTTAAATCTGTGTTAGAATGCTATAAATTCCAATAGAACTTTATACACTTATTTTAAGATAGTTCTGTGGATTATTATTTTTTCAAGGTAAGCATTTAACTACTGATAGATAAGAGTAATTTGAACTCATGGCATGTTCTAAATGTTGACCTAAGTTTATTATTATAATTGTCTCTATTGAAAACACATATCAAGTATCCATTTTTTTAATTGATTTTTTTTCAATTATCTAATTGACTGTGAAGATAACTCCATAGATTTGTTCCATATTTGGTAAAAATTCACAATATTCGAAGACAGTTCTTAAATAAATCAATCAGCTAGTTGTCAGATATTTTATTAAATTTCTGTTGTCAGGCCTTATGCAAGGTACTTAGAATACAGCAGTGAATAAAACATTATCATGGGGCTTTTGTTAATGTTACAAAAGAGAATTGCAGGGCGTGGTGGGAGAATATAGCAGCTAGTCTTGAGGGGAAGAATAAAGAAGGTTGTCCTGAGAAAGTAATACTTAAGAAGATATCTGAAGGATGAATAGGATGTAGACAGGAATATATAGATGTAGAATAATAGTTTACTATTTTATGAAGAGACAATAAATTGTTACATACAATCTAAAAATTAGTAATAGGAGACAAGAGTAACTTGGGGGAAAGGGGTAGAAAACTGAGAAAGTAGCCAAAAAAACTTCCAATTTTAACAGCCAGAGGGAGGGGCTATTCTTTTTGATCAGCCTGAGAAAGCTCAGTGAGGAAATTGAGATACTTGGAGCTATTTAAAAGGTAGAACAGTTTGAATTTTGCATGCTCTGGAGGACAGCAGTAGAAGAGGCACTGAGAGATGTAACTCAAATGAGAAGTCATTTCTTAATCTGGTAAAATATCATGAAGTAGGAGATGAAGAGCATTACTTTTTCTTTGAGATAAGGGTAACCTGTGGACCTTTAAGAACAATGGTTGTAGAAGCGTAGGTTAGACCAGAGGACAGAAATTGAACTGGTTTAACTGAAATAAAAAGTGCTTGACAAAGATGCAGTACAAATAAGGAAAAAGGATTGTGTGTATGAGATTAATACAAGAAAAATAATGCACATGGTAGTGACTTGGGGTGGTAAACTTTGAAGGATAGATTTATGTTTTGCATGTATGAATGGTAATTAAGGTAATAAGGATGCCTTATTAATTTGTTCAGCCAGCATTTATAGTGTGCCTGTGAAACAAAAACTTGATTGTGTTTTAAACTAGGTGTGGATTGAGGAAAGAGTTGATTGACTTATGTATTTCTCCATGTTAAGTGTGGGAGGTAAAGGGAAGACGAAGGTAGACACAGGCCTTGTCCTTATGAGTATATAGTGTAATAAACAGTAGATATTATATAGGTTTCTGCTATGCAGTGAGAATAAGGGGCCACAGATATGGATGACCCTTACTGAAGCAGGTGATTTTCTGAGAGAAGATCTAGGAAAGTGTCAGAATTTTTCCAGTAAGTTAAAGTAAGTTAAAATGTTTTGTTTGTGATATAACCAGTGTCCAGGATAAGGGTTTGAAAGTCTTTCAAGAAATTCTGCTTAAAATTCAGTTAAAAATCTTGTTTTTTTCCTTGCAGAAAGTTTTTTTTTTTTTTTTAATGACATTTCAGCTTTAATTTTTTTTTTTTTTGAATAGGTAATATATGCACATGGGTCAAAATTCAAAAGGTACAAAAGGGTGTACAATGAACAGTAAGTGTCCTTTCCACCCTTATCACCCACCACCCAGTTCCCTTTCCTGGGGATAACCACTGTAAAGTTACCTGTTCCTTTTGATTTGGAGAATACTGTATACCTGAGGAAATATTTTTTAATATTTTCCAGTACAACCGTTTTATTAAGATTGCTTGGCCAGGCACGGTGGCTCACGCCTGTAATCCCAGCACTTTGGGAGGCTGAGGTGGGCAGATCACGAGGTCAGGAGTTCACGACCAGCCTGGCCAATATGGTGAAACCCCATCTCAACTAAAAGTACAAACATTAGCTGGGCATGGTGGCGCGTTCCTGTAATCCCAGCTACTCGGGAGGCTGAGGCAGGAGAATTGCTTGAACCGGGACCGAGAGGCAGAGGTTGCAGTAAGCCGAGATCGTGCCGTTGCACTCTAGCCTGTGCTACAGAGTGAGAGTCCGTCTCAAAAGAAAAAAAGATTGCTTAAACCAACACCAACAGTTTGTTTCTTTGCAGGCTCTTGATCCAGTGTTTCACCTCGCCAGAGAAACCTTATAGTTCCTGTTGTTTCATTTCCTTTGTTTAGCTTTTCATTGTTATGCTTTTCCCTGTGTCTGTATTGATAGAGCTTACAACTTATATTGATTATATCAGTGGTAGAGTATTCGCTAGCAATCCTGATACAGATATTTTACCCCTTAAGAATGTTAATTTTAACTGTAAACTTTATAAGGGCAGGGACTGTGTCTCTCTTATTAACCAGCATATCTCAGTAGCTGGCACTGTGTTAATGAGTAATGTGCTTTAATTGAATTAAAGGAAGAAAAAGTTATTTACTTTATCAGTTATCTAAGTGGGTTTCAGTATTAATACTTTCTATATCATATTTTTATGGAAGCTGTATTACAATTTAGTGTCTAATCAAGAAATTACATTAAAGACATTTGTTGAATATCTGCTATGTGCTAGGCATTGTATAAAGTGGTGTATAGGATATGAAGAAGTATAATATGTAACCTTTGTCTTTAAGAAATTTACAATATAGTGGAAAGATAACTTGTTCTGGAAAGCTTAACAACAGTGTAAGGCAGAATGTGAAGGGATAGTTCAGGGAAATAAGTATTGTAGGAGTTCCTGGGAAGTAGAGATCATTAAGGACCTGAGGGCACAGATAGGGATTTATTGACCTGATAGGACCCTGAAAGGTAGATAAGATTTAGCTAGGCAGAAGGGAGGTTGAAGGGGCTTTTAGGTGGAGGGAACTTGAGAGAAGGTGTAGACATGGGGCTATTCAAAAACAGTTTCAGAAACAATGTCTCACCAGTCAGAAAGGATAATTTATGGTGGGGAGCAGTGGAAAGGCTGTATTGTGGAGGACCTCTCACAACAGCTGGATTTGTAAATCTGGAGGTATGGAAGATTTTTGGGTAGGGTACTGATAACATGAGAATGTCATTTTTAGTAAATTAGTAAATTGAGAGAATTATATAAAATGGAGTACAGGGGACAAAGACCATCAAAAGTATGTAGATAGAAGTACTTTTCCGTTTTTTTTTTCTCTCACTAACTTCACCTAAAACCCTTGGATACTGTGTATAAGAAACATCAGACTCAAGAACAAGTCAGGCTGGTTAGAGACGTCAGGATACGAGGAAAGAAACAGACATGGTGGTGCGTACCCTGGGTTTTCTTTTTGCCTCAGGTACCCCAGACTGGGTACTGAAGAGCCAGCAGTCTGGAAATGCCAACAGACACAGACAAAAGCACCCCAAGAAAAGCCTGCCCTCTCTCACCAAAGGACCAAGAAGAAAAGGGAAATTAGCAAGGTAGAAAACTTTTAGACGATGACCCCTCTATTCCATCCAAGCACAGGAGAAAACTGTGGAGCCATCCCCTCCAGCAAAGACTGAGTGAAAAACCAAGATGTCCATCCTCACCAGGTATAATGAGGTGCCCCAACACACCCTCCCTGACCCCCCACTAGAGTGGTGACAGAAGCCCAAGAGGAAGCTGGAATTTCACTGATGCCAGGTGATAAGGAAGGCCCCTTCCTTACACTGTCTGTGGAGGTGACTTGGGAAGTCTGGATTTTTCCCATCTGGGAGTAGGGAGTAATGAGGTACTTTTTCCCTCTTTGCGGCCAGGGTTCGGAGGTGTGGGTGTTAGAGAAAGCCTGGTGGACAGTCAGAACTTCCCTCCCTGATGAGCAATAATGAGGCCTCTCCCTCATAGTATCACTGGAGGCCACAAGGAGAGCAGTAATGAGGTACCCCTCTCTCTCCCAGGCAGGGCAGAATCGGTTGATACTTCCTCCAGCAATAACCAGGAGCCTTTCCATCCCCAGGTATCAAAGGAGACAGAGTAGAGAGCCTGGATTCCATTCCCATTGGGTGATACCCCCCCTCTCCTGCCAGAATAATGTCAGTAGATACTTATTTAACTTACTTAAGGTGAGAGTAAACTATTCTGAGGGATAAGGTGTCAGAAGAACTTCACATTTTGTTTGAGCATACATAATCCAACCCAAAATATCTATGATGAAAATGCAGTGTCATGAATGGTAGAACATTATTAATTTTTAATTTAGTAATATATACTTTGTAGTATTTTAATTAGTACCAAGAGAGTAACCAAGAGTACTGAAGAGTAACCAAGTTCCATGTTGTATTTTTAGGTATAGAAACCCTCAGTTGTGGCCAGGCATGGTGGCTCATGCCTGTAATCCCAGCACATTGGGAGGCTGAGTTGAGCAGATCACTTGAGGTCAGGAGTTGAAAACCAGCCTGGCCAACATGGTGGAACCCTGTCTCTACTAAAAATACAAAAATTAGCCGGGCATGTTGGTGCACGCTTGTACTGCCAGCTACTTGGGACGCCAAGGCAGGAGAATCACTTGAACCTGGGGGGTGGAGGTTGCAGACTACATCTCAAAAAAAAAAAAGAAATTCTCAGTTGTATTTTACTTCACCACCACAGAGAGGAGACAGCAGAGTGACTGCTCTTTCAATTATGAACTTATGAACAGATATTTGTAGAGTTGGAGAATAAAATGACTTAGATCTAGGTGAGAAAATAATTTTAAAATCCATTAAATTAATTTTCAGCTCAATTATGCCTAAGGAGACTAATAATAAGTGCACTTTTTGAACTATTATTTTTTTTCCCATATTGGCATCCCAGAAACTTTATGAGCATCTAAATATAAATGTTTAAATTTTGGATGGGTAATGGCAGGCTTGGGATTAAAACAATTTAATCCCAAGAGAGTTCTTATTGGTAGGAAGCCATAATGAAAAATGTGTCAGTTATGATGGAAAATGGAATATCATCATTTGAAATCTTAGGACTGTCATGGTAGTTCACAATTCAGCAAACTTTTTCTGAAAAGAGGGCCAGATAGTAAATATTTTAGGCTTTGCAGGTCATGGAGGTTTCTGTTGCATATTCTCCTTTGTTTTTTGTTTTGTTTTTTACAGCCTTTTAAAAATGTAAAAATCATTCTTTAGTTCACAGGCCTATAAAAATAGGATGAAAGCTGGATTTAGTGGCAATTTAAAAATAGGCTGAAGGCTGGATTTAGTGGCAATTTCTCCATTCCTGCCTTATCTTATTAGCCGATTGACAAAGTTCCTCTTTGTTTAGTTTGTCTAGTTCATGAATCATAAAGACAACTTTTTTCACAGCACAGAGTAAAGACATTTTAAAGCATAGCATCTAATATACAAAGCCTCTTCAGGTTCAGCTAACTTAGTCTGTAGTTTTTCCTTTAAAGGCAGTTCTTTTCTTAAAGAAAAATTAATATTTCTGATTTCTTATTTTTTTCTGTCTCTGTTACGGAAGAGGTTTTAAATTTTTTTTGTCTTTTCTTTCCATGTAAATTTGAGAAAAAGGAAGAGGTTTATAGAGGTTTTTTCCACAAAATTTATTTGTGCATTAATTGGTAGGCAACATAGTGTAAAACATAGCTAGCTGAATATTCAGAATATATTTTGTACATAAAGAGAATGTCTGGTTATGTTTTAAGCTTTTAGAAATAGAGAAGGAGTGATTGTATCAGGACTCTTGATATGCTTCAACTTGTACTAGAACAGTTTTTAAGTGTTGATTCTGTACCTTCACCGTGTCACACTTCTGTTACTGTGATTCCATAGAACATATAGGACTTAATGGCCTCTCAGTGATTTTTCTTTACCATGGCAAAGCTCCAACTGCTTGTCTCATACTTTTTCAAATAATTTGAAAAGAACTTTAGTGTCCATTTTGATCATTCACTTTGATCATCTGTCATAGTGATGAGACTTTCGACTGTATCAGAAAATCAAATTTGAATGCTGTCAAGATGTCTAGTAGATTATTTTATATGCTTTGAGGTTATTTTATTTTTTTTTTTATTTTTTATTTTTTTTTTTTTTTTCTGGAGACGGAGTCTCGCTCTGTCGCCCAGGCTGGAGTGCAGTGGCCAGATCTCGGCTCACTGCAAGCTCCGTCTCCCGGGTTCACGCCATTCTCCTGCCTCAGCCTTCCCGAGTAGCTGGGATTACAGGCGCCCGCCACCTCGCCCGGCTAGTTTTTTTTGTATTTTTTAGTAGAGACGGGGTTTCACTGTGTTAGCCAGGATGGTCTCGATCTCCTGACCTCGTGATCCACCCGTCTCGGCCTCCCAAAGTGCTGGGATTACAGGCTTGAGCCACCGCGCCCGGCCGCTTTGAGGTTATTTTAAAGAATAGTTTGAAGATGTATGAGTAGTGACTGTATCTTTGAAATAAATATTGGATCATCCTATAAAATGATTATGTTGAAATAAACTACATACACAATTTTGACATGTAAATGGTCAAAACTGTTTGAGAATAAACCATTTTAAAGCATTAAAGGAGTGTGGGAAATATCTTTTTATATAGGAATAATGAATGTATTATTCATGTTGCCATTAAAATGTGAGCTTCTTGAGGGCAGGGTCTTTTCTTCCATCTGTTTTGTTCACTGCTATATTCATAGTACCGAAGCCGTGCCTGGCACATAGGAGGTGTTCAGTAAATACTTTTTACGTTAATAAATGCATAATTATTACCAGTAAATATAATTTTTAAAAAATTGTGTTGTGGTAACCTAATCCTAATAACTGTAAGCCTGAAAACAGTAGTGTTTGTTTCTGTGAAAAGTCCATAAATAAGATTTCTGACTAAAATGGACTTTCCAATTAGTTTTATTACAAGTTCTACAGAAATACATTCTTTTGTTATACCTTACCATGATACTTACCATTTCTGCCATTTTTATTTTTCTTTCTCTAGCTATTTTGTTTGAATGTGTGCATACAGTTTATTCTATTTATCCTAAATCGGAATTACTTGAGAAGGCTGCCAAGTGCATTGGAAAATTTGTTCTGTCACCTAAAATAAATCTAAAATATTTAGGTAAGATTATTGGTTCTTTTGACAGAAATTACAGAGATAGCTTTTGAAATTTGCTGTGTATTTCTTTCAATTCACTTTGTATAATGTGTCTTTGTTTCTAGGACTGAAGGCTCTTACCTATGTTATCCAACAGGATCCTACTCTGGCTCTTCAACACCAGATGACAATAATTGAATGTTTAGATCATCCTGATCCCATTATTAAAAGAGAGGTAAACTGGTATTTTGAATAGTATATGTGAAGTGTTAAAATTTTTAAACATTTTGTTGGTATTCTGTAGAGAGATTAAAGTGGTGGACAGTGTGTATGTATGCTTGTGTGTATATTTTAACTTTTGGATGTATTCAATTCTTTTTTTGTTTTCTATTTTGAGACAGAATCTCACTTTGTCACCCAGGCTGTAGTGCAGTGGCACGATCTCAGCTCACTGTAACCTCCGCATCCCGGGTTCAGGTGATTCTCGTGCCTCAGCCTCCCGAGTAGCTGGGATTATAGGTGTGTGCCACCACGTGTGGCTAATTTTTGTGTTTTTAGTAGAAACGGGGTTTTACCATGTTGGCCAGGCCAGTCCTGAAATCCTGACCTCAAGTAATCTACTTGTGTCGGCCTCCCAAAGTGCTGGGATTACAGGTGTGAGCCACTGCACCCGGCTTATTTAATTATTTTTACTAAAGTTTAAGTAACTTTTCTAAAAAGTACTATGTCAGTGTCCACAGGAAAGTCTTTAAATTATTAGTTGAAGGAATTAGGTCCAGTCATCTGTGTGGGTTCATTAATATAATTTCGGTCTGAGCATCGTACCAATAGGAGACTTGAATTCTGGTCCCAGGTTTTCCTATTAGTACAATTTAAAATATACTCCTGTTATTGTACAATTTTTAAGATGCAGTTGATGTTAATTAGTGATTTCTCATTATTCTCTTTTATATCTATAACATTAACTAATTCCCTACCAAACAGATAGAAATATTGAAAGAATTAATGAAGATATTCATAAAATGATTTGAACTTCTTGGAAGGAAAGGCTTAATAATAATGTCATCATCATATATGTCACTTATAATAATAATATACTTCTTTCCAACTTTTTCTTTTTGTAAATTTGCTTCAGTGTCTACTTGGGTGTCTATATAAATATTTCTTTTGATTCTTATGGAAGAAATCATTCAATATCTTCATTTAAAATGGTATATGGGACCTAGTTAAGAGTAAAAAATTTTCTATTTATAAAAATAGCAAAGATTTAAAAAGAATTTAAAAAAAAATTTAGATTTAGGGAATACATGTGTGGGTTTATTACATGGACATTTGTGTAATGCTGAGATTTGGGCGGCTATTGAACCCATCACCCAAATAGTGAACATAGTACTAAGCAGGTAGTTTTTCAACTCATTCCTTTCCCCTTCTGCCCTCCCTGTCTGCTTTTGGAGTCCCGAGTGTCTGTTGTTTCATCGTTATGTCCATGTGTACCCATTGTTTAGCTCCCCCTTATAAGTGAGAACAAGTGATAGTTGATTTTCTGTTTTTGCATTAATTCACTTAGAATAATGGCTTCCGGCTGCATCCATGTTTGATTACATTCTTAAAAAAAGGATATGATTACATTCTTAAAAAAAGAGAATTTACTAAATATCTAAATATCTTAAAAGCAATGAGCTAAGAATAGGAGAGTTTATTGAGAGAACACTATTGCATTAAACAACTATGATTTTTGAAGATTACAAATTTTAAATTTTAAAAGGGATTTTTGAAACACATTAAAAAAATTTGCCTTCATATATATATTTATTTATTTCATATTTTTAGTAGTCTGAAAATTGTTACATGCCTTGGGTCTGGGCAGTTTGCAGACGTACTAATTTCTGTGTGTAGACATCCTAGAAAAATAAGAAGGCTCCAAGAGACTGTAACAAATAGTTATACAGTGCTTCTACTTTAACAGATACAGAGCACGCATTTCCTTTGTATAGTTGAGTACTAAGTTGAACAAAGTTGACTTAGGTACAGTTTTTTTCTTACTGCTATATGGTAGTCCCCACTTATTTATGGAAATATGTTCTAATACCCCCAGTGGATGCCTGAAACCACAGATAGTATTGAACCATATATATATTTATATATTTTCAATCGGATAACCAAGATGGCTACTTAATAACTAATGGGCTGGTAGCATATACACTGTGGGTGCAAAGGGATGATTCATGTCCCAGATGGAGTAGGATGGTGCAAGATTTTATCATGCTGCTTAGAAAGGCATGCAATTTAAAACTTATGAATTATTGATTTCTGGAATTTTCCATTTAATATTTTTTGGACTCTGTGGGTAACTGAAACCATGGGAAGCAAAACCACAGATGGGGGTTTGTAATATTGTTGTATTTAATAATTATACTTGCACTTAAAAATGAGAGTCAAAGGGAAAATAGGCGACTTTTAAAATTATGAAGGTTGATCTGTTTGATCCCTTACCTGCAGTGAGATGAGTGATTTGAATTCTTTGAGGAGATACTGAGTATCCTTGGTGCCCAAAGAAGGCACTAAAGTACTGTCTTCTCAGTGCTGTTGTCACTTCTAACCTCTATCAAATAATACGGTGAGAACTTTGGTCCTTGGATGTTTGGTGATCTGTAGCTTGGGGTAGGATTCCCTTTTGCCTGGTTGTATTACGTCTCTTATATACAGGAAGAGAGAAGGTGAGAAGGAGCTACCAAATCTGAACAGAAAAGACCTCTGGCAATACAGTTTGTAACACTAAACCCCATGCAGTTCTGGAAATGCTATATTTCATGGTCTTGGAATAGGAGATAAATTTGATGTATGTTATCTAAAACTATATAACATAATTTGGAGTCCACAGGGAGCATGTCTGAAGCAGCTCCATAAGTTGAAAGCTGTTGATGGGGTGGCCTATGTATTTTTAGATTTAAGTGGCGTTAAACATTAACTGAAACAGTTTATAAAAGAAGTCGAGCAGTGGGCAGAACTCCTAGCAAAGAGCTCATGGAGTCCCGCTAGAAGAGGAACCAAGATGAAGATGAAGATACCGAGCCGGAATCTGGACAATTATGTCCGTGAACCCAAGTTGGACTTCCAGAGAGTTCCAAGAAACTATGATCCTACCTTACATCCTTTTGAGGTCCCACGAGAATATGTAAGAGCTTTAAATGCTACCAAAATGGAATGAGTATTTGCAAAACCATTCCTTGCTTTGCTGGATGGTCACCAAGATGGAGTCAGTTACCTTGGCAAAGCGTCCAAAGAACCTGGCTACTGTCCTTTCTGGGGCGTGTGATGGAGAGGTTAGAATTTGGAACCTGACTCATCAGAAATGTATCCGTACAATACAAGCACATGAAGGCTTTGTATAAGGAATATGTACTCGCTTTTGTGGGACTTCTTTTTTCACCGTTGGTGATGACAAAACTGTGAAACAGTGGAAAAAGAATGGACCAGGCTATGGAGATGAGGAAGAGCCATTACATACAACATTAGGAAAGACAGTGTATACTGGGATTGAGCATCACTGGAAAGAAGCTATTTTTGCCACATGTGGACAGCAAGTAGACGTTTGGGATGAACAAAGAACTAATCCTATATCTTCAATGACCTGGGGATTTGACAGTGTAAGTAATATTAAATTTAACCCAATTGAGACTTGGGAAGTTGTGCGTCTGACAGGAATATAGTACTGTACGATATGAGGCAAGCTGCTCCTTTGAAAAGGTTATCTTAGATATGAGAACAAATACAATCTGTTGGAACCCTGTGGAAGCTTTCATTTTTACAGCAGCAAATGAAGATTATAACTTACATACTTTTGATATATGTGCACTGGACACTCCTTTAATGTTCCATATGGATCATATATCTGCAGTGCTTGACGTGGAGTACTCGCCCACTGGGAAAGAGTTTTTGTCTGCTAGTTTCAGTAAAGCTATTTGAATCTTTCCTACAGACAAAAGTCGAAGCAGGAAGGTATATCACACAAAGTGAATGCAACATGTTATCTGTGTAAAATGGACTTCTGATAGCAAGTATATTAAGTGTGAATCTGATGAAATGAACATTTGTCTGTGGAAAGCTAATGCTTCTGAAAAATTCGGTATGCTTACATCATGAGAAAAAGCAGCCAAGGATTATAACTAGAAATTGAAGGAGAAATTTCAGCATCATCCTCATATAAAACGTACAGCTCGTCATCGACATCTACCAAAATCTATCTACAGCCAGATTCAGGAACAGTGCGTCATGAAAGAAGCTCGTCAGAGAAAGGAAGTTAATCGTATTAAACATAGCAAGCCTGGATATGTGCCAATTGTGTCAGAGAAGAAGAAGCACATAGGGGCAGTTGTAAAATAATTGGTATTCCTAACAATCCTGATGTATAATTATTTGTTACTTTTGATTTGAGAACTCTACAAATAAAAGTGCTGGGACTAGATTAATTGCATACATTTTGGTTATATGTGTAGAGCTTTATTGTTGCTCCTTTTAGCTGCCCTGAAAAATGATCCTTAAAGGTGGCCTAGTTGATAAGACTGTCTAACTGTTTTATCCTTAATCTGCATTCTTCTTTCATTGAAGAATATAGTATTTGCAACTAACTCATTTTTTCCTGTTTTAATTACAGATATACTTACTTTCTCTCTGATCTATTGTTATAGACACTGCACATTCAAATTGACATTTAAGACCAAACATCGCTTATGTTATCTTTAATATATAACTTTGAATAATGATTACAATGATGTTTCTTCCTGTGATTCCACATAACATTTAGAAGAATGATGTCAACTTTTTATAACTGAATGTATTTCTAGTGCTTTACTTATATTCGGCTTTTTAACTCTTACAAAACAATCAGCCTGCATTTATATAACTTTTATAAATAATATAATTTGGGTCAAGTTAAGATAATAAAGCTTTCTTTCACGTTGAAAAAAAAATCTTTCAAAATATGTTATCCTTTGTGCTTGAAGTCCTGGCTATAAGGATTGAAAAATTAGAACCCTAAATATACTGAGCAAGTTTGACAAATATGTGGAAATTATCTTGCAGCTAATATTGCTGATCCTAAAACACCAATAAATGATGCTTTCTCAGTATTGCCTTTGGACTTACTGATTTCTGAGAGTTATATTTTCAAAACCTTAATCTAGAGCTGTGGAAAGCCATGCAAATGGGAGCTTACTCTGGTATTGGTCTTCCTTCATCTTATTTGAAGCAGCTAGAGGTATATTCCTCAGCACTTAGAAAGCAGCTGTAGCAGCTGGACACTGTGGCACACCTGTAATCCCAGCACTTTGGGAGGCCAAGGTGGGCGGATCACCTGAGGTCAGGAGTTCGAGACCAGCCTGGCCAACATGGTGAAACCCCATCTCTACTAAAAATACAAAAATTAGCCAGTCTTGGTGGCAAGCTAAGATTGTGCCACTGTACTCCAGCCTGGGCTACAGAGCGAGACTCCATCTCAAGAAAAAAAAAAAAAAAAAAAAGAAGGAAAGCTACAGGCCAGGCACAGTGGCTCATGCCTGTAATCCCAACACTTTGGGAGGCCAAGGTGGGAGGATCACTTGAGCCCAGGAGTTCAAGACCAGCCTGGGCAACATGGTCGAACCCCATCTCTACAAAATACGAAAAACTTAGCTGGGCATGGTGGCACATGCCTATAGTCCCACCTGTTTGGAAGGCTGAGGTGGGAGGATTGCTTGAGCCCAGGAGGTGGAGGTTGCATTGAGCTGAGATTGTACCACTGCACTCCAGCCTGGGTGACAGAGCAAGACCCTGTCTCAAAAAAAAAAAAAAGTAGCTATAAAACAGTTCTTCCTTGATGACTAAGATTTTGAACTAGGCTTTGCTAGGCTTTGGAGCATTTGAGCCACCATCCTTTGTCCATCCAAACAAAAGCTGTTTGCCTGTCTTCTGTTGTTTGGAAAATAGTCTGCTGTCTTCTGTAGCATGGGAAATAGTTTCCAAGACTAGATTTATACACACATACATACACTTGCATATATACACACCCATAGCTATAGGTAATGTATATTTAAGGGTTGTTATGTTTTTAGAAAATATATATCTGTTGTATTTGAACTTTTTAGTCTCTAAGTATTCTGTCATGTAAAGATGCCAGATTGTGATTATCTCAATAGAAAGCTTATAGACATTGGAATTGATCATAAGTCATTTTTTGACAATAGTTTTACCTTTCTTAAGCTTTTCATTGAAATTTGCATTTCTTACCTGTTAACTGGCTACCCAGTAGATCTCCATAAAAGTAGAAGAATCAACTGTATGATCAACCTTTATGTTACTGTACTCATTGGTGTTATGCATAGTTTTATAATGTTTTTAATTTCTCTTCTTTAAATAGACTCTGGAACTTCTTTACAGAATTACTAATGCACAGAATGTAACAGTTATTGTCCAGAAAATGCTTGAATATTTACATCAGAGCAAAGAAGAGTATGTCATCGTCAATTTGGTTGGCAAAATAGCAGAGCTGGCTGAGAAATATCCTTTTATTTGGACCATGAGTCTTAAAATAGTAACACGGTGACTTTAAGATGATTGGTATAGATATGGTCACCTGAAGTTGAGTTCAGAGACCTAGCAATACTTTTTATTCCTGATTTTCAAGCCTCTTGTCAGAAAAAGGGATTTGTGTAGACCTCTTAGGAGATGGCCTTTTTTTTTTTTTTTTTTTTTTTTTTGCTGGTTTCTTTTATTCATGTTGTCAGTATTTTGAGCAGGAAGATAGAGGAAGTTTTATCCTCTTTATTCCTCTTTCAGTCCTGCCTCGTCTCTACTTCTATCTTGATTTCTTTTCTGAGTAAAAGTTCTTGTGTTTTGGGGAAAGCGGAGGGTATGTGGGAGTGGTCAGGATGCTAAAACTTATCCTTTATTGTTTTATGCTGGAAATTGTCACAATTAAGTAGTTGGGATCTCTATTAACATGTTACTCTTCTTCAAGTTTGTTTCTTAAAAGTCAGAAGAACTTTACAGGTCATAAGGATATTCCATTCATTAAAAAAACATTACTGTTTAGGCCGGGCGTGGTGGCTCATGCCTGTAATCCCAGCACTTTGGGAGGTCGAGGCGGACGGATCACCTGAGGTTGGGAGTTTAAGACCAGCCTGACCAACATGGAGAAACCCCATCTCTACTAAAAATACAAAATTAGCTGGGCATGGTGGTGCATGCCTGTAATCCCAGCTACTAGGGAGGCTGAGGCAGAAGAATCGCTTGAACCTGGGAGGCGGGGGTTGCAGTGAGCACCATTGCACTCCAGCCTGGGCAACAAGAGCGAAACTCCATCTCAAAAAAAAAAAAAAAAAAAAAAAAGTGAAAAAAAGTTACTGTTTAATTATAAAAAAGAGTGAGTGAATACTGTTAATGAAATTATATTGGAAATTACTTAAGTCTAGTTTTGTCCTAGTCAGTACTATAACTCTGGCCAGTAGAATGATAGAACTTTAGAACTGATGAGGAAGAGATTAGAAAAGAGGCTGAGCACCTGTAATCCCAGCACTTTGGGAGGCGGAGGCAGGAGGATTGCCTGAGCTCAGGAGTTCACGACCAGCCTGGGCAACACAGTGAAACCCTGTCTCTACTAAAATACAAAAAAAATTAGCCGGTGTGGTGGCATACACCTGTAGTCCCAGCTACTCGGGAGGCTGAGGCAGGAGAATTGATTGAACCCAGGAGGCAGAGGTCACAGTGAGCCAAGATCGCACTGCTGCACTTCAGCCTGGGCGACAGAGCAAGACTCTGTCTCAAAAAAAGAAAAAAAAAAAAAAAAAAAGGAAAAGAAAAGAACAGATGCTAAACGATTTGTTCAAGTAGACATACCACAGTATTTAGCTTCTTTGAAGTGAATTATATTCTTTTTTGAAGAATATAGTTTTCCATTATTTGCATCTAGTTAGCTGGTTTGTTTCTTTCAGTTATTTCACATTTATTTATTGGATGACTGTTTTGTGCAAGTGTGGTGCTAAAGTGACAAACTCAGTTTATTAAGTTTATTAAATAAGCTTTTACTGAGTACCTATTTCACATAAAACTGGGGTATGGAACAATTTATGGCAGAGGTTAAAGGTAAAAATGCCATACTAGGATGAATTGGGGTTATTATTTTAAAGGTTGCTACAGAAGGATAATTTTAATAAGTAGCATTTGGAAGTGTACTTGTTCTTAACACTGTGGACACATATGCTCCTGATAATGCATGGTTTATTCAGACAATGAATGCTGTGTTTTCAGTAGGAGGAGATGTAATGCATCCTGATATTCCCAATAACTTTCTGAGACTACTAGCAGAAGGTTGGTAGACTATTACATTCTGTAAAGTAAACATTTTAAAGTTAAATGTTTTTATTACAGAGTCCTTAGATAAGTTTGTGGAAATTAAAATGGTGTATCAATTTCTTTGTAGGTTTTGATGATGAAACAGAAGATCAGCAATTAAGACTCTATGCAGTTCAGTCTTACCTCACTTTACTAGATATGGAAAATGTGTTATATCCACAGAGATTTCTTCAAGTTATGAGTTGGGTGAGCAAAGTACATTAAATCATACATTTTTAAAACATTTTTTATACAAACCAAATGTTAACATATTTCCTTCAGAAACCATTCACTTCTACTCAGCTAACTCCTTCAGCTATTAGTTTTTCAAATGGCCACCATCTATCACTTAACTATTTACTTCTCTGTTTTTTCTCTCTGCCATCTCACTTGTCTGGTCTTTTACTTGTCTCTTTGTGTTTACAGTGTTTTGTTGTGTTTTTTATGTGCATCCGTGTTTGAATATTTGAATACTCGTTTATCTCTACTATATTAGTTTTTTTAAAAATAAAAAACTGTTTTTTAAAAATAATCTATAAATTATTTTAACCAAATAGAAAGAGGTTCATCTTTAAGAAGCATTTTCTAGGTACCAGGCACAGTGCTGAATACTTCTATTATTAACTTTTTTTTCTTCTTCTTTTTTATTTTGTTTTATTTTTTAAGTTCTAGGGTACATGTGCAGAATGTGTAGGTTTGTTACATAGGTAAACGTGTGCTATGGTGGTTTCCTGCATCTGTCAACGCATCACCTAGGTATTAAGCCTAGCACACATTAGCTCTTTTTCCTAAAGCTCTCCAGCCCCACCACCCTCCCTGATAGGCCCTGGTCTGTGTTGTTCCCTTCCCTGTGTCCTGTGTTCTCATTGTTCAGCTCCCACTTACAAGTGAGAACATGTGGTGTGGTTTTCTGTTCCTGTGTTAGTTTGCTAAGAATAATGGGTTCCCAGCTTCATCCATGTCTCTGCAAAGGACATGATCTTATTCCTTTTTATGGCTGTATAGTATTCCATGGTGTATATGTACTGCATTTTCTTTATCTAGTCTACCATTGATAGGCTATCTGTGCTATATTAGTTTTCTTATGTTGCATAACAATGTTACCGCAAACTTAGTGGCTTAAGACAATACAAATTCATTATCTCATAGTTTCTGTGGGTCAGGAGTCCAGGCATGGCTTAGCTGGATTCTCTGCTTAGGGTCTCACAGAATTGCAAGGTGTTGGCACCTTGCAATCATCTGAAGCTTGACTGGTAAATAATCCACTTTCGAGCTCATGTGTGGTTGTCAGAATTCATTTTCTTGTGGCTGAGTTTTTGTGACTGAGGGTTTCACTTTCATACTGTCAACTGTCAGCTGTCCTTAGCTGCTAGAGCTGCTTTCAGTTTCTTACCATGTGGCCTACCAACAGGGCTGCCTGCTTCATCAAAGCCAGTAGTGGAGATCATTTTTTTTTCAAGACAAAGGTCACAATTTTATGTAATATAATCACATGTAATTGCATACAGCTCATCACCTTTATGTATTCTTTCTTGTGCACATAGGTGAGTGTTTCTTTAGGGGAGATTTAGAGAAGTGATATGGTATGCACATTTTAATATTTTATAGAATTGCCAAATGTCAGCATGTTAGCTTAAATTTTCCCCAGATTTTTACTTAAATTTTTTCTTTTCTCATCTGCAGAAAAGTTCAAAGACTAAGATATTAAAATATACTTTTTATTTAGCTTTTTCAGTTAAAGAAAATTTTTTTTTTTTTGAAACAGAGTCTTGTTCTGTCACCAGGCTGGAGTACAGTAGCATGATCTCGGCTCACTGTAACCTCTGCCTCCTGGGTTCAAGCAATTCTCCTATCTCAGCCTCCTGAGTCGCTGGGATTACAGGTGCATGCCACCACTCCTGGCTAATTTTTGTATTTTTAGCAGAGATGGGGTTTTGCCATGTTGGCCAGGCTGGTCTCGAACTCTCCACCTCAGGTGATCCACCCGCCTCAGCTTCCCAAAGTGCTGGGATTACAGGTGTGAGCCACCGCACCCAGCCCAGTTAAATACTTTTAACTACATTTGTTTTACTATATCTGCATCTATAGGTATATCTAGGTCTACGTATATACAGTTTGTTTTGCTGAGCTGTTTAGAATTGAATTGCAGACATTGTGGCACTTCACCCCTAGAACCTCAGCGTGAATCTTCTATGAACGACATAACTATAAAACTGTTATCATACCTAAGAAGTGTAAAGAGGCCGGGTGCGGTGGCTCATGCCTATAATCCCAGCACTTTGGGAGGCTGAGGCGGGCAAATCACGAGGTCAGGAGATCGAGACCATTCTGGCCAACATGGTAACACCCCGTCTCTACTAAACATACAAAAAATTAGCCAGCCGTGGTGGAATGCACCTGTAGTCCCAGCTACTCGGGAGGCTGAGGCAGGAGAATCACTTGAACTCAGGAGGTGGAGGTTGCAGCGAACCGAGATCGTGCCACTGCACTCCAGCCTGGGCGACAGAGCAAGACTCCATCTCAAAAAAAAAAAAAAAAAAAAATGAGGATCACAAATTGCCTTTACTTGTGTCTCTTTAGCCTTTTAAAATTTGTAATGAACCCCACTTTCTTTTGGTTTTTATGACTGATTTTTTTGTTTGTTTTGGATGACTGCTGTTCACTTGTAGAAGGTCCTACATTCTGGATATCTGATTATTTTTGTTCAGGTTAAACATTTTTAGTGAGAATACTGCCTAGGCAATGTTGTGTATTTCCTACTGTATCATATCAGGATATATATAATGTCAGTTTGTCCACTTATTGGTGATTGTAAGTTTATAAGTTTGGGTTAAGATGGTGGCCTGGTGCGGTGGCTCATGCCTGTGATCCCAGCACTTTGGGAGGTGGGAGGATTGCTTGAAGCCAGAGTTTGAGATCAGCTTGGGCAACAAAGTGAGACCCAGTCTCTACCAAATGGAGAAAAAAAAAGAAGGTGACCTCCAGATCTTTGCATTGTAAAGGTATCTTTCCTTTTTGTAATTTATAACTAATTTGTCAGGTGATTCTATCAGGCTATGCAAATATCTTTTCCTCATTTATCTTCAGTGGCTTTAGTGTTGATGATCCTTCCTGAATTGATTATTGGTTTTGTGGCCATTAGTTTTTTTTGTCCATGAATGTGGCATGTCACTCCACTTAATTTAGATTGTCTTTTCTTTCTTTCTACAGCGTACAGGTCATGTACAGTAGGTCTCCTTATCTGTTGTTTTGCTTTCTGCAGTTTTAGTTACCTGTGGCCAGTCATGGTCTGAAAATATTAAATGGAAAATTCCAGAAATCAACAATTTATAAGTTTTAAATTATGTGTTGTCCTGAGTAGCATGATGAAATATTGAGCCATCCCACTTCATCCTGCTCTGCCCCACCTGGGACCTGAATCATTCTTTGTCCAGTGTATCCATGCTGTATACACTACCTGCCTGTTAGTCACTCAGTAGCTGTCTAGGTTTTCAGATGAACTGTAGCATTATTGCAGTGCTTATATTGTAGTAACCTTTATTTACTTAATCATGGTCCCACAGCACAAGAGTTGTGATGCTGGCAATTTGGATATGCCAAAGAGAAGCTATAAAAATGGTTCCTTTAAGTGAAAAGGTGAAAGTTCTTGACTTATTGAGAAAAGAAACATATGCTGAGGTTGTAAAATTCTACAGTAAGAAGGGAAATTGTCTCTGTGAAATTGTGAAGAAGGAAAAAAAACTCCTGTTAGTTTTGCTGTCATACCTTACACTACAAAAGTTATGGTCACAGTGCATGGTGAGATCTTAGTTAAGATGGAAAAGGCATTACATTTGTGAGTGTAAGACATGATCAGAAGCATTTTCCAATTGATGGCAGTTGGGTTCAGTACTATTTTCGGATTCAGGCATCCACAGGGAGTCCTGAAACCAATTCCCTTTAGATGCAGAGGGCCAACTGTATATACAAATACAATAGATTTTGTATTTTGAGCTTGTAATCTACAGTCTTGCTGAACTAACTTAATAGTTCTAGGAGTGTTCTTGTAGATTTCTTGAGACTTTGTTGAGAATTTTATCTAGTGTCATGAGGGCTATTGGTCTGTAGTTTTCATTTTTGTGGTATTCCAGTTTTGGTATCAAAGTAAATACTAGTTTCATAACATGACTTGGGAATGTGCCCTCCTGTTTTCTGGAGGAATTTGCATAAAGTTGCTGTTAATTTTCCTTTAAAAATTTGGTAGAATTTTCCAGTGAAACCATTTGGACTTGTAGATTTTTAGGGGAGTTATTAAATTACAAATTCAATTTTCTTAAAGAAAAATCTCTTGACTGAATTTTCATTCAATAGTTCAGTGTTTTTTTTTTTTGTTTGTTTGTTTTTTGGTTTTTTTTCCCCCTTGGGACTTATCTTTGAGTCATGGATTATTCAGAAAAGTATTGTTTAGTTTCTGAGTGTTTAGAAAATTTTCTGTTATCTTTCTGTTACTGATTTCTAGTTTGATTTCATTGTGATTAGAGAAAATACTATGTATGATTTCAGTTCTTTCATATTTGAGGTTTGTTTTACAGTTCAAGGCACAGTCTATCTTGGTATATGTTCTGGGTTGCTTGAAAAGTATCTATTTTGCTTTTTCTGTGTGGTGTGTTCTGTAAAGTCTGTTGTGATGGTGTTGTTGAGTTTTTCTATATCCTTGCTGATTCTTGGTCTAGTCCTATTAATTGTTGAGAGAAGGCTATTGACCTTTTCAGTTCTGTGGCCTACACTGACACTGTGAGGGGGTGGCTTGCTGAACAGTGGGGAAAATCCTGATTCCATCAGGTTTCCACTGACACACTCCCATCAGAGAAAGGCAGGGGCACTGCATTTCTCCTTAGTGGAGGTGAAGTGCAGGCTCCCTGCCCAGTCTCTACTGACACTGCAGGGGAGTAGGCCTCTCTACAGCTCAGTGGGGATGAAAGTCCTGACTCCTCACTCAGCCTTCTCAGTTCCCACCCTGCTGGGGAGTTTGCGGTACCTCATGTAGCCTGGTGAGGGTAGAAGTCTTGATTCTCTACTCTGCCTTTGCTGGTATGGGTGGGGCTGCAGATTTTTCTGTGTGGTATTTGGCTGGAGTAGGAGGGTTATTGTCTGAAAGTTTTCTGTCCTCTTGGCTTATTGACTAGAGGGCAGGCTCCTCTTGGGGCTTTTTGTCTGTGCCCATTTGCATTTCCAGGTTTCTGGCTCTCCATATCCAGTCTGGGGTAAATGAAACAACAGATAATCTGCTGTATGTTTTATATATAATATCAAGGGTTTTTAGGTATACTTAGCAGGAAGAATAGGGATAAATACGTCTTCTCCATCTTCCCCGAAGCAGACATCCATTACCATTGATTTTTGAACTGGTACTTTTGTTACCTGTTCTTCTGGAGCTACCTTCCATTTTTTCTAAAACCACCTAAAAATAATCATACTGTTTAAGGATTGAACTCATTTAGTGCTATTTATTTTTCCTTTTCTTCTCTTCCTTCTTGCTAGCTATACATTTTCCCTTGCCTATCACCCAGCCTCCTTTTCTTGCTGGTACCGATATTATACCAAAGACATGAAATTATTCCATAAACACCATTTAGGAAAGCGTAATAGTCCATTCTCACGCTGCTATGAAGAAATATCCGAGACTGGGTAATTTGTAAGAAAAGAGGTTTAGTTGACTCACAGTTCCACATGGCTGGGGAGGCCTCAGGAAACTTAAAATCATGGCAGAAGCCTCTTTACAGGGTGGCAGGAGAGAGAATGAGGCTGAGTGAAGGGGGAAGCCCATCATAAAACCATCAGGTCTCGTGAGAACTTACTCTCACAAAAGCAGCAGGGGAAACTGCCCCCATGATTCAGTTATTTTCACCTGGTCCTGCCCTTGACATGTGGGGGATTATTACAATTCAAAGTGAGATTTGGGTGGGAGCACAGAGCCAAACCATATCAGAAAGATTTCATACTTCCTGAATTATCAGTTTATTAATGATTCTAAAATAAGAAAACTTGACCCCTTTGTAGGCTTTGAGACAGGTGCTTCACTTACTCATCCTGCAGCTCTCAGCCCCTCGCGGGAGGGTGAGCATGCAGGTGAGTGGGTGCGGGAGGCAGAGGGAGTGCTTTTGGGCTCTGGCAGGAGCAAAACTCTGTGTGCGCCCCATGGCAGCATCTAGTGGGGAGTACCTGCGACTCCTGAAGCCCCAGTGAGCGTGTTACACTGCTCTTTTAGCTCTGCCATCAGCAGACAGCTTAAGTGTTAACAGCTCAGTGGGCCCTTTTGTATCTGCGCTCACTCCTGAGCTCTTGTCTGGTGTCCAGGAAAAATGAGGTCACATGAATGAATTGAAGGATAATAAATGCAGGGGATTTTGTTGCCGGTGAAAGTGGCTCTCAGCAGGAGGGGGAGCTGACAGGGGGACTGGGGCGGCAAAGGTAATGTTCTCCAGAAGTCCAGCCATCTCTGGCTGGATTCTTCTTTGAAGTTATGCTGTCAAGCTGTCCCTCTGAAGTAAAGCCGCTTCTCTCCGACATCCAGCTGCTTCTTCCTCTATGCTGGCTGAGTCTGGGGTCTTTATAGGCACAGGATGGGGCAGGGCAGGGCAGGGTCATGGGTGGTTTAGGAAAAGGCAACATTTGAATGGGAAAATAGGGATATGGATATAAGTTCTCACTTTGGGCCATGGTTTCAGGCTTTTTGGCTTGCGGGTGGGGCTTCACCAGGGACCCCACCCTTTTCTGCCTAGAATTTCTCTGCCTCCTGTCCCTATCCGTTCTTTCACTTACAGGATTGTATGTCACCTAAGTTAGATGTGTGACACAGATAAGCGTTTCTTCTCTTTTTTTTTTTTTGAGATGGAGTCTTGCTGTGTTGCCCAGGCTGGAGTGCAGTGGCGTGATCCGAGCTCATTGCAACTTCTGCCTCCCAGGTTCAAGCGATTCTCCTGCCTCAGCCTTCCGAGTAGCTGAGACTATAGGCGTGTGCCACCACATCTGGCTAATTTTTTTATTTTTACTAGAGATGGGGTTTCACCATGTTGGCCAGGCTGGTTTCGAACTCCTCAGGTGATCCACCCGCCTCGGCCTCCCAAAGTGCTGGGATTACACGCATGAGCCACCGTGCCTGGCCAATAAGTGTTTCTTAAAGTCTCTTCTGTTAACTGTCTACATCAGAATCAGCTGATGCATATTCAAATGTATATCCTTGGGGACCACAGGCATACTAAATCAGAATATCTGGGGATAAAGCCTAGAAATCTGTATTTTTATGAAACACTTTAAGTGCCTCTTACTATGTAGTAAACACCATCATTACATGAGAATCATCATTTAAATGCTTACTGGAAAATAATAACAGGATGTGATAGTGCTTATGAAAACCAACAACCAACTCCAGAAGTTCAGAAACTTGTAAAGGTATCCTGCTTTATATATTGTTAATGACAATGGTGGGGAAAACCATTTTGAATTATTGGTATAATTTTGAACCTAAAATATACAGTTGTGTCTTTAATAATTTTTTCACCATGAGAGGATGTTTAATCTACTTTAAATTCACTCTAGCAGTAGGCACTTTGTTTAGATTTGAGTATAGTCTACTGTATAACTTGATATTTCTATATAAGTATCACTTTGTTTTATTTACAGGTATTAGGGGAATATTCCTACCTCTTAGATAAGGAAACGCCAGCGGAAGTTATAGCTAAGCTCTACAGGTTACTTATGAATGACTCTGTGTCTTCAGAAACAAAAACCTGGTTAATTGCTGCTGTGACCAAATTGACACCTCAGGCACACTCTTCTGATACAGTTGAGAGATTAATCCATGAATTTACCATATCTTTGGATACTTGTATGAGACAACATGCATTTGAATTAAAACATTTGCATGAGAATGTGGAACTTATGAAGAGCTTGCTTCCAGTTGACAGAAGTTGTGAAGACTTGGCGGTAAGACATTGGTGTTCCATCTTTTTAAAAATTGCGTTGTCATTAAATATAGAGTAATTCTTGCATTTGTGACATATCAGGAATATATCAAAATGTGGTTTCTGCAGCATTTAAGGTGAATGTTGGAGTTCTTTCTCACATTAGTATGACGGAATCTGAGAGCTCCCAGCACTTTGGGAAGCTGAGGTGGGCGGATCACCTGAGATCAGGAGTTTGAGACTAGCCTGACCAACATGGAGAAACCCCATCTGTGCTAAAAATGCAGAATTAGCTGGGCATGGTGGTGCATGCCTGTAATCCCAGCTACTCGGGAGACTGAGGCAGGAGAATTGCTTGAACCTGGGAGGCAAAGGTTGCAGTGAGCAGAGATTGCACCATTGCACTCCAGCCTGGGCAACAAGAGTGAAACTGTATCTCAAAAAAAAAAAAGATTCAACCTTAAAAAGGTCTTCACCAAAGCACATTATAGTCAAACTGACAAAAGTCAAATTATAAAGAGAGATTTCTAAAAACAGCAAGAGAGAAGTATCAAGTCATACATATAAGAGTATCCCTATCAGACTAATAGGGATTTCTTAGCAGAAACCTTATTTTATAGGCAAGGAGAAAATGGGAAGATACACTCAAAGCATTGGGAAAAAAAACCCAGAAACTGCTAGACAAGTAAGTATACTATACACAGCATAAAGGAGAAATAAAGTCTTTCCCAGACGGGTAAAAACTGAGGGAATTCATCCCCACTAGACCAACCCTAAAAGAAATGTTTGAGGGAGTCTTACATCTGGGAGTGAAAAGATAACTTCCAACATGAAAACACATGAAAGTATAAAACTCACTGGTAAGGCAGATACACAACTGAGAAAGAAAAAGGAATCAAATATTATCATCACACACACAAAATCCATAGAGGTAAACAGTGAAAAAGGAAGAAAGGAAAAAAATGTATAAAACAATCAACAAAATGACAGGAGTAAGTCCTCGACTATCCATAACAACCTTTAATGAAAACAATTTAAAGTCCCCAATTAAAATATATAGGCTGACTGAATAGATAACAAAACAAGATCCAGCTGTATGCTGCCTATAAGAAACTCACTCACCTGTAAAGATGAAGGGATGAATAAAAATAACCATGCAAAGAGAAACCAAAAGCATGTAAGAGTAGCTAATGTTATATCAGACAAAATGGACTTGGAAAAAAATATAAAGGAGACAAGAAATGTCATTATGTAATGATGAAGGGATCAGTTCACCAAGGGCATATAACATTTGTAAATACATATGCACCCAACACTGAAGCAAATATATATAAAACAAATATTATTGAAGCTTAAGAGAGAGGTAGAACCCCATACAATCATAGTTGGAAACCTTGACACATCACTTTCAGATTAAGACACATCATCTAGACAGAAAAATCAACAAAGAAGCGTCAAACTTAATTTGCATTCTAGACCAAATGGACCTAACAGATATTTACAGAACATTTTATTCAACAGCTGCAGAATACACATTCTTCTCAACACATGGAACATTCTCCAGGACAGACCATATGTTAGGCCACAAAAAAGTCTCAACAATTTGAAAAAATTAAAATCATAGCAAGTATTTTCTCAAGCTGCATATAATAAAACTAGAAATCAATAATAAGAGGTACTTTGGAAACTGAACAAATATATGAAAATCAAAACAATATATTTCTGAGTGACAATTAGGTCAGTGAAGAAATAAGGAAATAAAAACTTTTCTTGAATCTAATAAAAATGGAAATTCAAACACAACTTACCAAAACCTATGTAATATGGCAAAAACAGTGCTAAGAGGGAAGTTTATAGCAATAAACACATGTATCACAAAAGTAGAAGGATTTCAAACAAACAACCTTATAATGCACCTCAAGGGACTAGAAAGGAAGAAGAAACCAAAGTCAACATTAGTAGAAGGAAATAAATAGTAAAGATCAGAGCAGAAGTAAAAAAATGGAAACTTAAAAAAGATACAAAAAAAAAATCAATGAGATAAAAAGTTGGTTATTTTGAACAATAAAATTGATAAACTGCTGACTACACTAATCAAGAAAGAGAGAAGATTCAAATAAGTAAAACCAGAAACAAAAAAGTAGCCATTGCAATGGCTACCACAGAAATACAAATGATTATTAGAGATGATTATAAACAACTGTACACTAACAAACTGGAAAACCTGATGGAAACAAATAAATTCCTGGACACATCTACCATGATTGCACGAGGAAGAAATAGAAAACCCGAATGAATAGTGACATTGAATCAGTAATGGTAAGTCTCCCAACAGAGAAAAGCTTACGAGACGACTTTACAAGTGAATTCTAGCAAATTTATAAAGAAGAACTAGCACCAACTGTTCTTAAACTAGTCCAAAAAAATTGAAGAAGAGGACATTCTTCCTAACTCGTTTTATGTGGCCAGCATTACCCTGATACCAAAACTAGACAAGGACACAACAACAACAACAACAAACTATAAGCCAATATCCCAGATGAACATAGGAGCAAAAATTCTCAACAAAATACTGGAAAACTGAATCCAATAACACATCAAAAAGATAATACACTATGATCAAGTGGAATTTTCCCAGAAATGCAAGGATGGTTCAGCATACACAAATCAATAAATGTGATACTTCATATCAACAGAATGAAGGACAAAAACCATATGATCATCTCAATAGATGCAGAGAATTCATTTGGTAGAATCCAACATCCCATCATGATAAAAACTCACAGGAAATTAAGCATAGAAAAAGCATACTTAACATCATAAAGCCCATATATGACAAACCCAAAGCCCATATCACAATGAATAAGGAAAAACTGAAGGCACTTCCTCTAAGAATTGGAAAAAGGCAAGGATGCCCACTTTCATCACTCCTATTCAACATAGTACTAGAAGACCTAGCCAGAGCAATCAGGCAAAAGAAAGAAATAAAGGGATCTAAATTGGAAAAGAGGAAGTCAAATTGTCCCTTTTTGCAGATGACATGATCTTACATATACAAAAACCTAAAGACTCCAACATAAAGTTCTTAGAACTGATAAAAGAATTCAGTAAAGATTCAGGATACAAAATCAACATACAAAAATCAGTAGCATTTCTATACACCAATAACAAACTAGCTGGAAAAAAAAAAGTAATGCCATTTACAACAGCTACAAAAAAAAAAAAAAAAAAAAAAAAAAATACAATACTTGGAATAAATTTAACCAGGGAGGTGGAAGACCTGTACAAGGAAAACCTCAAAACGCTGATAAAAGAAACTGAAGAGGATAGAAACAAATGGAAATACATCTCTTGCTCATGGATCACATGAATATTGTTAAAATGCCCATATTACTCAAAGCAATCTATAGATTCAGTATACTATCAAAATACCAATGACAATCTTCAGAAATAGAAAAAACAACCCTAAAATTTGTAGAGAACCACGAGACTCTGAATAGCCAATACAATATTAAGCAAAAATAACAAAGCTGGAGGCATCACACTACCCAATTTCAAAATACACTACAAAGCTGTAGTAACCAAAACAACATGGTATTAGTATGAAAAAAAGACATACAAACCAATGGAACAGAGAGAACCCAGAAAAAAAATTCGTGTATTTATGACTAACTGATTTTCAGTCAAAGTGCCAAGAATATATACTGGGGAAATGACAGCCTCTTCAATAAATAGTGTTGAAAAGCCTTGATATCAGCATGCGGAATAATGAAACGAGATCCCTATCTTTCACCATATAAAAAAATCAACTCAATGAATTAAATAATGTAAGATCCAAAACTATAAAGCTACTAGAAGAAAACTTACAGGAAATGCTTTAGGACATTGGTTGAGGCAAAGATTTGTGGCTAAGACTTCAAAAGCACAGGCAAAAAAGGCAAAAATGGCAAATGGGACTGTATTAAGGTCAAAAGCTTATGCACAGCAAATGATACAATCAATAGAGTGAAGAAACAATCTGTAGACTAGGAAAAAATATTTACAAACAAGGGACTAATATCCAGAATATATAAGGAACTCAATTCAACAGCCAAAAAAGAAAAAAAAAATCCCATTTAAAGGTGGGCAAAGGTCATCAACAGACATTTCATGGCCAACAGGTAAACAAAAAAATGCTAAACATCACAAATCATCAGGGAGATGTAAATCAAAACCACCATATTATCTTATTTCAGTTACAATGCCTATTATCAAGGAGACAAAAAATAACAAATGTTGCCAAGGATGCAGAAAAAAGGAAACTCATGCACTGTTAGAAGGAATGTAAGTTAAGATAGCCATTATGGAAAATAGTATGGAGAGTTTTCAAAAAAAAAATTGAACTACCGTAAAACCCAGCAATCCCACCCCTGAGTATTTATCCAATGGAAAGTAAATCATTATTTCAAAGGTATACCTGCACCCCCATGTTCCCTGCAGTACTATTCACAATAGCCAAAATATGGAATCAACCTAAGTGTCTGCCAATGGACACATGGATAAAGAAAATATGGTATGTATACACAACGGAATATTATTCAGCTAAGTAATATCCTAGCAACATAGATGGGACTTATTTCACTATGAAGTAAAATAAGCATGGCACAGAAAGTCAAATATTACATGTTTTTATGCACAGGTGGAAGTTAAACATGTGCATCTTACGGAGGTAGAGAATAAAGAAGCTCAAAAGGGTCGGGGGACAGGGAAGAAGAATGGTTGGTTAATGGTTAGTAAAATACTTAGATAAGAAGAGTAAGTTCTAGGGTTTGATAGCACAGTAGGGTGACTATAGTTAGTAATAATTGTGTATTATTTGTATGTTTCAAAATAAAGAGAAGATTTGAAATGTTCCCAACACAAATGATAAATGTTAGAGGTGATGGATATCCTAAATACTGATTTATGTATTACACATTCTATGCATGTATCAAAGTATCATATGTACGCCAGATATGTATGTCTTAAAATCAACAAATAAGAGAAATTCCTGAATTATTCTATATTAAGAGACTGTCACAGGATATAAATATCTTCACTGCAGTTCTCCAAAAGAGATACTCTTCTTCCTATTTAGAATCAGTACTGGATTCAACCTGGCCAGGTTGAATCTCTTTGAGGCTCTTTTGAGCTTCCTGCATATGGATGTCTGTATCTCTTGCAAGACTTGGGAAGTCTTTAGCTATTATTTTTCAATTAGGTTTTCTGTGCCTTAGCCCATTTTGTCTTTAAACTCTCAAAATCCAAATATTTGTTTGCTTTATGTTGTCTCATATGTCACATATGCTTTCTTTATTCTGTTTTATTTATTTATTTTTGTCTGGTTTATTTCAAAGACATGTCTTCAAATTTGGAGATCCTCCCTTCTCAATCTAGTCTATTGTTGAAGCTCTTGGTTATACTTTTTATTTCATTCATTGAATTCTTCAGTTCTAGGAGTTCTGTTTGTTTCTTAGAATTTTTGATGTCTACCTCTTTGTTGAATTTCTCATTCAGATCATGAATTGTTTTCTTGATTTATTTTTGTTTTGTTTTTCTGTGTTCTCTTGTATCTTTTGAGTTTCCTTAAGATCATTATTTTGATTTTTTTTTCAAGCATTTTATAGATTTCCTTTTTTTGGGATCTGCCACTGGAGAGTTACTGTGTTCCTTTGAAGGTGTTATATTTCTTTGCCTTATTTTTCTTGTGTCCTCACATTGACATATGTGTATCTGGCATCATAGCAGGTGGTTCTAAGTTTATGGATTCTCTTTCGTAGGGAAAGACCTCTCCCTATAGATGTGTCTGTGGTATTGGTTAACAAGGTGCTTGGGCTTTGATTCTGGATGGGCACAGTAGTATGATTTCTACTACTGTGAAATGATTTCTTCAACTATAATTATAATCAGTGATGTCTGTGAGTTCCTCAATGGTGATATGGTTTGGATCTCCTGCCCAAATCTCACGTTGAATTGTAATCCCCAGTGTTGGAGTTAGGGCCTGGTGGGAGTTGTTTGGGTCATGAAGGCAGATACCTCATGGCTTGGTGCTATCCTCTTGATAGAGAGTGAGTTCTTGAGAGATCTGGTTATTGTAAAGTATAGCACCTCTCCCCCAACCACACGTGCGCATGCGCACACGCGCGCGCACACACACACACACACACACACACACACACACACACACCCCGGACTCTCCCTTTGGCTCCTGCTTTCACCATGTGATGTGCTTGCTTTTGCTTTACCCTCCTCCATAAGTAAAAGCTTCCTGAGGCCTTACAAGAAGCTGAACAGATGCCAGTATCATGCTTCTTGTACAGCCTGCAGATCCGTGAGCCAATGAAACCTTTTCTTTTCTTTTTTTTTTTTTTTTAATAAATTACCCAGTCTCAAGTGTTTCTTTATAGCAGTGCAAGAATGGACTAATAGAATGGCTTAGGCTGTGGTTGTTAGTGGAGGCTGTAGAAAGGCTTTGTTGAGGATAGAACATTAGGTGAATTGATCCTTGTGTACCACTGATAGCAGTGGTTGGCTGGGCATACTGGTTGTTAGATCCCTGGGCAGTGTGTATGAGTCCTGGCAGTGGCAGGATTGGGTGTGCCAGTCCTTGGGCCTCCAGAGGTGGCATGCACACATGCCGGTGGTGGCAGCAGTGGGGCGCACACAAATTGATTTTTAGTAGCGATTCATGAATTGGGCAATATCTCATTAGCATTATTCCACACTTCCTCCTTGATTTGTATTAGCATACTGGTTTATTATAAGCTATATTGCAGAGGATACAGAGGAAGGAGATGCATAGGGCAAGCTATGGAGGAAGGTTCTCAGAGCTTTTATACTCCCCGTGGCCATGCCACTTTTCAGGAACCTCCACATGTTTGGCTATCTTCTTTTAATCTCCTTTGAAATTCTGTGTCATTTTATTCCTCCTCTATTTGAGAATCCAAAAAAAGTGGTTTTCCCTTTTATTTTGTCTATCTATGTGTTAAAATCTTTACCATTTTGGACCCTGATCACCCACCTTTTAGTTTCCCACCTACTTTTTGCCACCACCCCTTTTAACCTAAAGTTCTCACTTAATACTCACTCTCTTTATTTCATATCATGATCTCCCTCAGGTGTAAATTAGAAAACTTTTTTTTTTTTTTTTTTTGAGATGGGGTCTTGCTCTGCCACCCAGGCTGGAGTACAGTGGCGTGATCTCGGCTGACTGCAACCTCTGCCTCCCAGGTTCAAGTGATTCTTCTGCCTCAGCCTCCCGAGTAGCTGGGACTGCAGGTGCGCGCCACCATGCCTGGCTAATTTTTTCTGTAATTTTAGTAGAGACAGGGTGGCACCATATTGGCCAAGCTGGTCTCGAACTCCTGACCTAGTGATCCACCCACCTTGGCCTCCCAAAGTGCTGGAATTACAGATGTGAGCCACTGTGCCTGGTCTAGAAAACTTTCAAAGGTAATTAGAATTATTCAAATTAGTTGAGAAAGAGAAAAAAGGGTAATATTTCCACTAATTTTGACTCAGATTTTCATGGCTTGTATTCATTTTGAACATTTCTTCATTAGTTCTTTCAGTAGTTCCTCAAGGGCAGAGGCCTTGCTTTAGTATTTGGTGGGCATTCCAAAGATGTTTATTGAAATGATGAATGAATATGCTACACATAGTATTATACTAGGGAGTAACTACACTTCCCTTTTCCTCCAATAAAAGATAATGATGTTGACATAGCCTCATCTCAAGAATCTTTTTTTTTTTTGAGATGAAGTTTCACTCTTGTCACCCAGGCTGGAATGCAATGGCACGATCTCGGCTCACTGCAACTTCCTCCTCCCAGGTTCAAGTGATTCTCCTGTCTCAGCCTCCCAAGTAGCTGGGATTATAGGCATCCACCACCACGCCTGGCTCATTTTTGTATTTTAGTAGAGACGGGGTTTCACCATGTTGGTCAGGCTGGTCTCGAACTCCTGACCTCAGGTGATCCGCCCACCTCAGCCATCCAGAGTGCTGGGATTACAGGCGTGAGCCAGCACGCGCAGCCTAAGACTCTTATTCAAGCAAAACCTTTCCAGATTCAGAGAGTGAGGTGCCATTTTTATGTTTGATAATTATTTGCTATTCTAAATTATCTGAGCTATTTGTATATACTTGGCTAAATCAGGAGAGGCAAATCTTTGCTTTCTGAGGTCATCACTGCTCTCTCCACTTGTTTATTGTTTTTGTTCATCTCCTTCTTTTCTCCTTTCCCTGTCATTCTTTCTTCATCTCTTATTTATTCATTAAAAATTATTCTCCTAACACTTTTCCTGGTGAAATTAAGTAATTTTCCATAGTTTTGTGAAAAATAATTTTCAGTTATATTAGGATATTTAAATCAAAGGCACTGTGGGAGGCTGAATAATGGCCCTTGCAAAGATGTCCATGTCTTAATCTCTGGAATTTGTGCTTGTCCTTAAACATTAAAGAGAACTTGGTAGATGTGATGAAATTAAATATTTTGTGATGGGGCAGTTATACTAGATTATGTAGCTAGGCATGATATAATCACAAGGATCCTTATAAAAGTGAAATGAGGTTACAGAGGAGAAGGCAAAGAAAAAACAAAAGCAGAGATTGGAATGATGTGGCCACAAGTCAAGGAATGCTGGCAGTCTCTAAAAGCTGGAAGAAACAAGAAACGGATTCCCCTGGTACATTCAGAAGGAAGCAGCCCTGCCAAAGCCTTGATTTTAGCCCCTGCAGCAGGAAACCACTACAGTTACCGTACCTCATAGTATATATGTCTGTTTCTTCTGGTGGGTTACAGTTCTGCTCAGAGTAGGAACTGTGTCTTCCTTTGTCTCAAGTATAGAACCTAATAGGATGCTGTAACATATTTGATGCTCAAAAATATATTCTTCACTGCAGTGAAATTAATAGTAAGTGCAAATGATTTATATTGTTAGATTCCTAGGCAGGTGATCTGATTATAGATGTTTCGGAAAGCTAGAGAGTTGGGTAGCATTTTCATTCATTCATTCATTCATTCATTCATTCATTCATTCATTTTTTGAGATGGGGTCTTGTTCTGTCGCCCAGGCTGGAGTGCAGTGGCACAGTCTCGTCTCACTGCAACCTCTGCCTTCCAGGTTCAAGCAGTTCTGCTGCAGCCTACCGGGTGGTGGCTGTGCTGGGACTACAGGTGTTTGACCATACCCAGCTAATTTTTTTGTATTTTTAGTAGAGATGGGGTTTTGCCATGTTGGCAAGGCTGGTCTCAAACTCCTGGCCTCAAGTGATCTGCCCATTTTGGCCTCCCAAAGTGCTGGGATTACAGTCATGAGCCACCGTGCCTGGGTGAGGTAGCATTTTTAGAATTGAAGTTTTCATTTCTCATTTAGAATTTTTAAAAATATATATGGGCTAAAATTATTTATGTGACTGTATAATCTACTTAGGATAAATGTATTTAATTCCTAATTTTTGCTTAATTTTAATATAGGTAGATGCTTCTTTATCTTTTCTGGATGGTTTTGTGGCTGAAGGACTCAGTCAGGGTGCAGCGCCTTACAAACCTCACCATCAACGCCAGGAGGAAAAGCTTTCTCAGGAAAAAGGTAATTTTTCATGGATTTGTGTTAAGCTAGAGTGTAGGGATGTAATTTTTGATGTTATAGTCATATAAGTAAATAAATAAAGATAATTACTTTCTATTATTCCTCTTTTAATGATTCACTTGTGATTTGTTTGCCCTGACTAGGTTTTCAGATACCCAGAGGAAAAAAAAGTTAGCCAAGAGATATTCCTGAAGATATAGGCTGTCTATCCACAAATACCTAAGATATGGTAGTCATACTGGAATTTATTTATTTATTTTTTTGAGACAAGAGTCTTGCTCCGTCACCCAGGCTGCAGTGCAGTGGCACGATCTGGGCTCACTGCAACCTCTGCCTCCCAGGCTCAAGCGATTCTTGTGCCTTAGCCTCCCAAGTAGCTGGAATTACAGGTGGGTGCCACCACACCCAGCTAATTTTTGTATTTTTAGTAGAGATGGGGTTTCACCCTGTTGGTCAGGCTGGTTTCAAACTTCTGGCCTCAAGTGATTGTTGACCTCCCAAAGTGCTGGGATTACAGCTATGAGCCACTGCAACTGGCCATTATACTGAAATTTTGAAGAACTTTTTTTGTTTTGAATAATATATTTATTAACATAAAGATCTTTATGGGAAACTTTTTTTTTTTTTTAAATTTAAACTTTTTAGTTCAAGGGTACAAGTGCAAGTTTGTTACATAGGTAAACTTGTATCATGGGGGTTTATTGCTCAGCTTATTTCATCACCCAAGTATTAAGCCTGGTACCCATTAGTTTTCCTGATCCTCACCCTGCTCTCACCCTCCACCCTCTGAAAGGTCCCAGCATATGTTGTTTCCCTCTATGTGTCCATGTGTTTTCATCATGTAGCTCCCACTTTTACGTGAGAACATGCAGTATTTGGTTTTCTGTTCCTGCATTGATTTGCTAAGGATGGCCTCCAGCTCCATCCATGTCCCTGCAAAAGACATGATCTCATTCTTTTTTATGGCTATATGAAAAAAGTTGAAGGTAGGAGTATCATGTTGTTCACTGTGCTGGTAGGCTGACACATATTAGTCTGAGCATATCTGTGGAAAGTTTTCAGAAAACAACCCTGGTTACTATGGACTAGTGAGTTTCATTTTTATTTTGAGCGGTCTTATATTTATTTATTTATTTTTAAATTTTATTTTCTTAATTGACAAATATACATATTCATGGGGAATATAGTAATGTTTCAATCCATGTATAGTGTTCAGATAATAGTAATTAGCATATCCATCATCTCAAACATGTATCATTTCTTTGTGTTGAGAACATTCAATATATTTCTTCTAGTTTTTGAGACTATGTAATACTTTATTGTTAAACTATAGTAATTCTGTAGTGGTGTAGAACACTAGAACTTATTTCTTCTATCTAGCTGTAATTTTTTATCCTTTACCTTATTCTTCCCTTTCCCCCTACCCTTCCTAGCCCCTAGTATACTGTATTCTAATTTTTACTTCTATGAGATCAACTTTCTTTTTTTTTTTTTTTTTTTTTTTTTTTTTGAGACGGAGTCTGGCTCTGTCACCCAGGCTGGAGTGCAGTGGCGCGATCTTGGCTCACTGCAAGCTCCGCCTCCCGGGTTTTACGCCATTCTCCTGTCTCAGCCTCCCGAGTAGCTGGGACTACAGGCGCCCGCCACCTCGCCCGGCTATTTTTTTGTATTTTTTAGTAGAGACGGGGTTTCACCGTGTTAGCCAGGATGGTCTCGATCTCCTGACCTCGTGATCCGCCCGTCTCGGCCTCCCAAAGTGCTGGGATTACAGGCTTGAGCCACCGCGCCCGGCCGAGATCAACTTTCTTTAGTTTCCACGTATGAAAGAGAACATGTGGTGTTTAACTTTCTGTTCCTGACTTATTTCACTTAATATAATGTCCTTCGGTTTCATCCATGTTGCCATGAATGACAGGATTTCATTTGTTTTTATGACTGAATAGTATTTCACTTTGTATATATACTACATCATTTTCTTTATCCATTCATCTGTTGTTGGACACCTAGGCTGATTCCATATTAGGTTGATTCCATATCTTGGCTACTTTGAATAGCGCTCTGCAATAAACGTTGAAGTGCTAGATAATTCATTCAATGCTGAGAGTGCAGTGTTTTGAAGCCCCCAACTATTACTGAATCAGGGTCTTTCTCTTCTTTAGGTCTAATATTTGCTTTATATATTTGGATGCTCTGGTGTCAGGTACATATATATTTTAATTGTTACATTCTTTTTATGAATTGATCCCTTTATTGTACAGTGTCTTTCTTTGTCTCCCTTTACAGCTTTTAACTTAAAATCTGTTTTGTTTGTTATTAGTATAGTGACTTCTGCTCACTTTTGGTTTTTGTTTGTTGGAATATCTTTTTCCAACCGCCCATTTTCAGTCTGTGTGTCTTTAGAAGTGAGGTGAGTTTCTTGTAGGCAGTGTATTGTTGAGTCTTGTTTTTTTAAAACCCAGGCAGTGATTCTATGTCTTTTAAGTGGGGGAATTTGATCCATTTACTTTCAAGGTTATTATTGATGGGTGAGGATTTGCTGCTATCATATTATTGATTGTTTTCTGGGTATTTTACATATGCTTTGTTCCTTACTTGCTCTCTTATTATTTTTGCAGTTGGGTGGTTTTCTTCAGTGACAGAGTTTGATTCCTTTCTTTTTCTTATTTGTGTATCAGTTCTACCAGTGAGTTTCATAGTTTTGAATGTTTTCATAATGGTAGTTATTGTCTTTTCACTTCCAGACTCCCTTGAGCTTTTCATGTAAGGGGTGGTCTACTGCTAATGAATTTCTTGGTTTTGGTTGTCTGCGAAAGATCTTATTTCCCCTTTATTTCTGAAACATAGCTTTGCTGGGTACGATATTCATGCTGTTTTTTCTTTTTTTTTTCTTTTAGTACTTTGAATATATCATCCCCTTTTCTCCTGGCCTCTAAGGTTTCTGCTGAGAAATCCAGCTGTTAGTCTAATGGGGATTCCCTTATATGTGACTTGAAGCTTTTCTCTTGCTGCTTTCAGAATTCTTTGTCTTTGACTTTTGACAATTTGACTAAAATGTGCCTCAAAAAGGACCTGCTTGGGGTTGAATCTATTTGGGATTCTTTGAGCTTCCTGGACTAGGATGTTCTCTCTTCCAAGACTTGGAAAGTTTCCTGCTATTATTTCATTAATTATTTTCTTCACATTTTCCCTTCTCTTCTCCTTCTGAAATGCCCATAATACAACATTTATTTGCTTAATGGTGTCCCATAAATCCTGTAGGCTTTCTTAATTTTTTTAAAATTCTTTTTTCTTTGCTTTTTGTCTTCCTGTGTTATTTCTAAAGACCTGTCTTCAACTTCAGAAATTATTTTTTCTGCTTTCTAATGTGTTGTTGAAACTCTTGCATATGTATTTTATTTCATTTATTGAATTCTTCAGCTCTAGGATTTCTGTTTGGTTCTTTTTTGTGATATCTGTCTCTTTGTTGAATTTCTTGTTCAAATAATGTATAATTTTCCTGATTTCATTGAATTATCTGTCCGTATTCTTTTGTATCTCACTGAGTTTCCTTAATATTGTTATTTTAAATCCCTTTTCTGGAATTTCATATATTTCCTTATGATTGAGGGTCTGTTACTAGAAATTTATTATTTTCCTTTGGTGGTTGACATGTTTCTTTTTTCATGGTTGATTTGTTCCTATGTTGATTTGTATGAATCTGGTGGAAAAGTTGACTCAAGTTTATGTAGTAGAGTTTGAAGGGAAAGACTTATTTGTATAAATGGGTTTTGGAGTATAAGTTCAGTAGGGTACTAAGGCCTTGGTGGTGGACATGTAGTGTCGTCTTTATGTAGTTTTTTTCTTTCTTTCTTTCTATCTTTTTTTTTCTTTTGAGACAGAATCTCGCTCCGTCACCTAGGCCGGAGTACAGTGGCACGATCTTGGCTCACTGCAACCTCTGCCTCCCAGGTTCAAGCAATTCTCCCATCTCAGCTTCCCAAGTAGCTGGGACTACAGGCACACGCCACCACGCCTGGCTAATTTTTGTATTTTTAGTAGAGACAGGGTTTCACCATGTTAGTCAGGCTGGTCTCAAGCTCCTGACCTCAGGTGATCCACCTGCCTCAGCCTCCAAAAGTGCTGGGATTACAGGTGTGAGCCACTGTGCCTGGCCATGTAGTTTCTTTACCTGTAATCTGCTCTAGCGGTATTCGTGAGTTTCTCAGTGGCCCAGGCTGAGTTTGTGGTGATGGTGGTGTGGCTTTGCCAAGGGCAGGCTTCCCAGGCTGTTTTCAAGTCATGGATATGTGCATGTACACAGTGAGTCAACCAACTTGGGTTCTGGCTTACTGAGTTTGGGGCCATGGAGCTGTTACCCTGACTGGGAAGCATGGGCATGTAGTTGCCTAGCCAGCCTGGGGACACGTCTGCCAAGAGTAGCCTATGGGGCTCTTTCTTAGGCTTGTGATGTGGGTGCAAGGCTGTTTGGCCGGCCTTGGAGATGGGGGGCATGTCTTCTGAGGGTAGCCCTATGGGGATGTTTCTCTCACACAGGACATAGCTGCATGACTGTGAGTAGTCTAATATTTCTTAAGTGTATTAGAATTCTTCATTCAACAAAATATCTGATGATTTAAGTTAGAAACAGTTAATAAAGGAAAGAGTAACTTTGTACTTAAGAAATGCAGCCTGTTAGGAAAATACATCTGTCATGATTTTGGTAAAGGGGAAATCATTGAGTTATTTGGATGGTAGAAGGGAAGTATGCATATGAATAAAGGGAGATCAGTGAATAAATATATTATCTGTTTATGAGTTCAGAATGTCAATACTGAAAAATTCAGTGCTAAAAGGTTTTTCTTTTTTTTTCCTATTTGTCCTTTAATGATTTTGTTTAGTACTTACTTTCCAGGCTGTGTGCTAGGCATATTGAGTTAAGACAACAACTAAACTGTTGATCCTAGAATGAGACCAAAAAGTTATGAACATTATTAATAGGCTTGTGTTCTCTTTCTCCAGAAGCATTTGCTCTTTTTTGCCTTTTATCTTCTTAAATTTTTTTGTTATTTTATTTTATTGTGGTTAAGAACCTTAACTGGAGGTCTCCCCTCTTAGCAAATTTTTAAGTGTATAATATGTTATGATTGACTATAGATACAATGTTGTATAGCAGATCTCTAGCACTTATTCATCTTGTTTAACTAAAACTTCATGCCCATTGATTGGTAAGTCCCCATTTCTCTCTCCCCTTAGCCTCTGGCAGCCACCATTCCATTCCTCAATTCTATGAATTTGACTTTTAGGTACCTTATAAAAGTAGACCCATGCAATATTTTTCTGTGCCTTACTTATTTCACTTAGCATAATATTCTTAGGTTTCATCCCTGTTGTTGTATGTTGCAGAATTCCATTGTATATGTGTATGACATCTTCTTTATCCATTCACCTACTGATGAACATTTAAGTTGTTTTCACATCTTGGCTATTGTGAATAGTGCTGCAGTGAACATGGGAGTGCTTTATTTGGGATAAATACCCATCCGGAAGTGAGATTGTTGGAGCATATAGTAGTTGTATTTTTATTTATTTATTTATTTAGAGACAGAATCTTGCTCTGTCACCTAGGCTGGAGTGCAGTAGAATGATCGTAGTTCGCTGTAGCCGTGAATTCCTGGGCTCAAATGATCCTACTGCCTCAGCTTCCTGGGTATCTAGGATTCCAGGTGCATGCCATCATGCCTGGTTAATTTTTATTTTTTTGTAGAGACATAGTCTCCCTAATGTTGCCCAGGCTGGTCTCAAACTCCTGAGCTCAAGTGATCCTCCTACCTTGACGTTGCAAAGCACTGGGATTATAGGCATGAGCCACTGTGTACTGCCTGTATTTTTATTTTTTTGAGGAACCTCCATACTGCTTTCCACAGTGGCTGCACCATTTTGCATTCCCATCAACAACGGGTAAGAGTTCTAACTTCTTCACATCCTTACTGACACATGGTATATTTTCTTTTCTTTGATAATCACCATCCTGACAGGTACAAGGTGATGCCTTATTATGGTTTCAGTTTTGTATTTTCTTGCTAATAGTAACATTGAGCATTTTTTCATATACCTGTTGGCCATGTGTATGTCTTCTTTAGAGAAATATTTATTTAAGTTATTGGCCTATTTGTGATCAGGTTATTAGTTTAAAAAAAAAAAAAAACTATTGAGTCATAGGATTAACATATTTTGGAGGTTAACCCTTACCAGAAATGTGGTTTGCAAATACTTTCTTCTATTCCATAGGTTGCCTTTTCACTCTATTGAGTGTTTTCTTTGCTATGCAGAAGTTTTTTTATTTGATGTATTGCCACTTGTTTATTTTTGTTATTGTTACCTGTACTTTTGGTGTCACATCCATGAAATTATTGTAAAGACCAGTGTCACGAAGCAGCTTTTCCAGCTGGGCGTGGTGGCTCACGCCTGTAATCCCAGCACTTTGGGAGGCTGAGGTGGGCGGATCACCTGAGGTCCGGGAGTTCGAGACCAGCCAGACCAACATGGAGAAACTCCATCTCTACTGAAAATACAAAATTAGCCGGGCGTGGTGGTGCATGCCTGTAATCCCAGCTACCTGAGAGGCTGAGTCAGGAGAATTGCTTGAACCCAGGAGGTGGAGGTTGCGGTGAACTGAGATTGTACCATTGCACTCCAGCCTGGGCAACAAGAGCGAAACTTCGTCTCAGAAAAAGAAGAAAAAAGCAACTTTTCTCTTATGTTTCTTTCTTATGAGTTTTACAGTTTTGGGTCTTAGAGTTAGGTCCTTAATTCATTTTGAGTTGATTTTTATGGATGGTGTAAGATAAAGGTTCCATTTTATTGTTTTGCACGTGAATATTTGGTTTTCCCAATGTTGTTTGTTGAGAAGACTGTCCTTTCTCTGTTGTGTATTCTGGGTGTCCTTGTTCAAAATTAGTTGGCCATACACGCTTGGTGTTATTTCTGGGCTCTCTGTTCTGTGTCTATGTCTGTCTTTATGCCAGTACTATGCTGTTTTGATTATTTAGGTTTGTAAATATATTTTGAAATTGGTAAGTGTGATGCCTTCAGCTTTGCTCTTTTTTCTTAAGATTAATTTGGGTATTCATGGTCTTTTGTGGTTCTTCATTGGTGAATTCTACCAAACACTTAATGAATTAACACTGGGGCTGGGCACGGTGGCTCATGCCTGTAGTCCCAGCAATTTGGGGGGCCATGGTGGGAGGATCGCTTGAAGCCAGGAGTTTGAGACCAGTCTGGACAACATAACTTGACCCTATCTTTACAAAAGAGACACACACAGAGAGAGTTCTTTTCAACCTCTTCCAGAAATTTAAAGAGGAGAGAATATTTCTAAACTTATTTTATGAGACCAGCCTTACCCTGATACCAAAGCCAGACAGAGCCACCACAAAAAAAAAAAAAAAAAAAAAAAAAAAACCCAGAAAACTGCAGGCCAATATCCCTGATGAATATAGGCAAAATACTAGGAAACTGAACTCAAGAAAAGGATAGTACACCATGATCAAGTGGGATTTATCCCAGGGGTCCAAGGATGGTTCAACATCTGAAAATAAATTAATGTGATATCATGTTAACAGAATAAAGGATAAAAACCACACAGTTCTCAGTAAAAGCAGAAAAAGCGTTTGACAAATTGAACACCCTTTCATGATTAAAAAGAAAGTTGATAAACTGAGAATAGAAGGCAGTATTTCAATATAATAAAGGCCATATATGATAAACCCACAGCTAACATCATAGCATGGTACAATGAAAAACCAGAAGCTTTTCCTGAGATCAGGAGCAAAGCAAGGATGCCCACTCGTCTCTTTTGTAGTCAGCACAGTACTGGAAATGTTAGCCAGAGCAATTAAGAAAAAGAAGAGAGGTATTCAGATTGGAAAGGAAAATTGTTCCTCTTTGCAGATAATATGGTTTTATTTATAGAAAACCCTAAATTAGACTCCATTAAAAAACTGTTAGAAGTAATAAGTGAATTCTGGAAAGTTGCAGGATGCAAAGTCAACATGCAAAAATTATTTGCATTTTTGTGCACTAACAACAAACCATTTGACAAGGATATTAGGAAGACAGCCCAATTTATGACAGCACCAAAAGGAGCAAAATACTTAATACTAAACTTAAGCAAGTGAGAAAGTTGTGTTTAATGAAAACCACTGAACATTAATGAAAGAAATCAAACATAGCACAAATAAATGGAAACACATCCTGTGTTCATGGATTGGAAAGCATGTATTCCGTGCAATCCCTTTCTTTTAAGGCTTTTTATATGTTATTTAGCACAGTGATAACTAATGTACTATAAAATTAAACTCTCTTTCAAAGTGTAATCAGTTTCCTCTCATTAACTTTATATATTAATAGAATATACTGGGGGCAAAAGTAAACTTTTGAATTATAATTGCCTAACCTGTGGCTATACTGCATATAAAAGCCTTGTGACATCCAGGGGCCTAGAGTGAAAAGCTCCTGGGTTTCCACAGTGGGAAGTATGATTCAGTTGTCATATTTCCTTATTTTCAGTAATCTGCCATTACTGAAGTTAAGGGTTGGATAGGGAAGGGAAGATAGAGTAGGGAGACTCTTTCCTGGCACTGCCTATTTTCTTTCTTAAAATAAGCTAAATTGCCGACACAAATACAAGAGCCCTGGAATTCCCCAAGCTTATGCAGTCCTTTGCCAAGTACATTTTTTCCCATAGAACCATCATTATAAACGGGATTAAGCTCTCAAACTAGATTCTCCCTCTCTCCTCCCAAATCTATGTGCTTCAAAAGTCCTTTAAAGCAAAATTGAAATTTCAGTAGACTGTTAAGAAAAGGAAATTGGTTTTGGACAAGATATAGCAAGTATTTAATAAATACTTGTAGAAGAAATTATAAAATTATGTATCTTAGAATTGGGATTGGCTATAAGACAAAATAAAGAGTAGGGGGAAGTAGGTATTTTATACATAAAGAGTTAATTCTTGAATCTTTTAATTATCAATCTGTTGTGGTAATCTTTTTTTTTTTTTTTTTAGACAGAGTCTCTCTCTGTTGCCCAGGCTGGAGTGCAGTGTTGCAATCTTTTGGCTCGCTGCAAAAAAAAAAGAATTGCTCTCGGGTTCAAGTGATTCTTGTGCCTCAACTTGTGCCTCAACTAAGTAGCTGAGACAACTGGTGCATGCCACCACACCCAGCTATTTTTGTATTTTTAGTAGAGATGGCGTTTCATCTGTTGCCTAGGCTGATCTCAAATTCCTGACCTTAAGCGATCCGCCCTCTTCCACCTCCCAAAATTCTGGGATTACAGGTGCAAACTACCATGCCAGCCTGTTCTGATACTAATCTTATTTCGGATTTCTATAATCATTTGCAGAGAGTAGTAGTTAAATGTTACTTTAATAAATGATACTTTGATCTTTTAGTTAGAAAAATGAATAAACTTCAGGAAAATATCATGGGATACTAAGAATTAGCAAAAATAGGTGAGATGGTGGGGAACAAACTTTCTTACAAGTTCCCATCAAAAAAAGCATTTCAGAATCAGTGTGGATTATTCTATTAAAATGTTAATAAAATGTGTTATAACTCCAGCACTAGATAACCAGAAATAATAAGGGGAAACAGTATTTACTAATTGGCTTTTAGAAAGCCATGTCAAAGTAAGGTTGCTAGTCTCTCAAAAAATAAAATAACAATAATCAGATAATTAAAGTTAATTATTTAAGAAATTTTAAAAATTATTAATAATAGCTGAGAATGGTTAGAGAAATATACCCAAGTTGTCGGGGTATAAAAGAATTGCAGTACAAAGTATGATAAATGAGTGTGCATATAATTGAGGCCTCTAAAGTATTAATAGTAAGGGATACAAATAGGTTAAATGTTGAATTATTCACTTATGCCCAGGATAGTTTATACTTTATTATGTCTTACCTAGAGTACTTCAGTGGCTCCCAACTCCAAGGACTCTCTGCCTCCAGCTCATGTTTTCTCTTCTGGTGAATTGCCCTCATTCTTCATCTGGCTAAATTCTACATATTCACTAAGTTGCAAGTCAGCCATCTTCTTCCTTCCCTTGGCTCTCTGCATACCATTTTTCTCCTTCTGTTCCACATATGTGCGTGAGCTCTTGCACATGTAGTTAACACTTCAGCATCTTTAGTCCTTTTAGGCATTATCACTGTATGGGTCTTGGGGAGTTTTCACTGAAGAATGAAAATAATGTGGTTTGAACTTTATTTTCAACCTTGAGCCTTTCCAGCCCTTCCTTAGATGACAATCTTAATGCTTTTGACTCGGAATTAATATTTTTTTCTGCTTGCTCTCCAAATACTGTTCCTTTCCATGTCTTTTTTATTCTCTCTACTTTCAAACTTTGTACCTCTAATTTTGAGCTTCTTTCTGCTTTTTGGTTTAAACTCTTTACCTTCAATGTGCATAGAAAACATTTCTTGAGGTATTCACTGTTACTGGAAGTGTTAATGCAGTGGCTAGATGACTCACTGTCACAGATGCTATTAAAAAGATACCACTGTTGGATGGTAAGTGCAAAGGTTTGAATGTGTTTGTCAAAACCCATATTTAGATTTAATTGCCATTGGGATGGTATTCAGAGGTTGGACTGTAAAGAGGTGATCAGGCCATGAGGAATCTGCCTTCGTGAATTGATTAATGTCATTATCATGAGATTGGGTTGTTATAAAAGCGAGTTTGGCTTTCTCTTGCTCTCATGCTCTCTTGCCTTTCTGTCTTCTTCCTGATGCAGCATGAAGGCTCTTGCCAAATGCTGATGCCATGCTGTTAGATAGCCCAGCCTCAAGAACAATGAGCCAAATAAATTTCTTTTTCTTTTCTTTTTTTGTTTTTTTTGAGACGGAGTCTCACTCTGTCACCCAAGCTGGAGTGCAGTGGCATGATCTCGACTCACTGCAACCTCTGCATCCCAGGTTCAAGCAATTCTCCTGCCTCAGCCTCCCGAGTAGCTGAGATTAGAGGTGTCCACCACCATGCCTGGCTAATTTTTATATTTTTAGTAGAGGCACGGTTTCACCATGTTGGCCAGGCTGGGCTTGAACTGCTGACCCCAAATAATCCACCCACCTTGGCCTCCCAAAGTGCTGGAATTACCGCCCGGCCATAAATTTCTGTTCATTACAAATTACCCATTCTGTGGTATTCTGTTATAGCAACATAAAATGGATTATGACAGAAAATTGGTCCTGAGAAGTGAGGCTGTTGGCTATTAAAAATATCTGAAAATGTGGAAATGGCTTTGAAACTGGGTAATGAGTAGAGCAGAAGAATTTAAAGGAGCAGGCTAGGAAAATTTTAGATTGCCGTAAACATAGTATTAAGGGCACTTCCGATGTGGGCTGAGAAGAAGAGGAGAGCTGTAGGGAAAATCTGAAAGTTAGAGATTAAGTGTTCATGATCAGAATGTTGTTAGAAATATGGGCTTCACTATCTCTTAATATCTAAGTTACTTAAGTGTACTTAAATTCTAGGTTCATTAAGTGTATGGGATCCCAGACAGGAAAGAGGAATATATCTTATTGGAAACTGGAGTAAAACCATCTTTCTTATAAAGTGGCAAAAGTCTTGGATGAATTATGTCTCTTCATGCCTGAGGGCTTTATGGAAGACAGAATTTAAGAGCGATGAACTAGGATATCTGGTGGAAGAAACTTCTATGCAAAATATTGAAGGAGCTGGGTCTACTTCTAACTGCATGCAGTAAGATATGAGAGAAAATAAATGACTTAAAGATGGAATTTATAATTAAACAGAAGCATAATAGAAAGATGGAAAATTTTCAGCCTGGCCATGTAAAGAATGAGAAAATGTGTTTGGGAGACCAGGTCAAGGATCTGGTCAGGTGATAGAAATGATCATCAAGACACTGGGAGAGTAACACTAAAGGCATTTCAGAGATCTCAGAGGTTGCCTTTCTCTTCACAGGCTCAAGCTCTGGGAGTGCAGGATGCTTTCGGGGGATGACCAGGGTGCCCTTCATGGGCTTGCTGCCCAGAGCTTCCTCAAGTCTCTGCTCCCGGCATTCTGGTACAGCATTCCGTGGTTGCTCCAACCATTCATGTGGGCCCAGGTGTGGCTTCACCTGCTGTTCCAGAAGATTCAAGCCATAAACCTTGGTGGCATATGTGGTGCTAATTCTGTAGGTGCCCAATGTGCAAGAGCCGTGGGTTCATGGCGTCCTCCACCTAGATTTCAAAAGATGTTGTGGACTCCCTGGGGCTTAGTCAGAGACTTGTCATGGGTGTGAAGCCATCACAGAAAGTCCCTGCTAGGGCAATGCCGAGCAGAAAGACAGGATCAGAGCCATCACAGAGAGTCCCACCAGGGCAGTGCCTAGTGGACCCTTAGGAGTGGGGTCACTCCTGAGACCCCAGAACTGATGCTACTAGTTTGCAGCATCAGCTTGGGAGAGTTGCAGGCGTGAGACTCCAATCCCCTGAGAGCTGCTGGGTGGACTGAGCCCCGAAGTCATAGGACTTTATCATAGGTGTGGGGCTGCCTAAGGCCTTGAGTGTCCAACTCCTGCCCCAGTGTTCCCAAAAGGTGGGATGTGGAGTTGAGATGATAATTCTGGAGCATTAAGACTTAATGTTCATTCCTCTGTTGGGTTTTGGACTTACTTGAGACCACTTACCCCTTTCTTCTGGCCTATTCCTCCCTTTTGGAATGGGAATATCTACTTTATGCCTGCCCTACTATTGTATTTTGGAAGCATATAACTTGTTAATTTCACAGCCCCACAGCTGGAGAGAAATTTTCTTTTAGTCTCACCCATATCTGATTTAGGTGTCTCTGGACTTTGGAGTTAATGCTGGAATGAGTTAAGGCTTTTGAGACTATTGTAATGGAATGAATATATTTTGTATCATAAGGACATGATATTGGTGGGGCAGGAGCAGAATGCTGTGGTTTGAATGTGTACTCCGAAGTTCATGTGTTGGAAACAATCCCCAGTGAAACAGTGTTGGGAGGTGAGACCCAATAAGAGGTGATAGGTCACGAGGGCTCTGCCCTTACGATTGAATTAATATCATTATCATGGGTGTGAGTCATTAAAAAAGTGAGTTCGGGCCAGATGCGGTGAGCACCTGTAATCCCAGCACTTTGGGAGCCTGAGGCAGGTGGATCTCCTGAGGTCAGGAGTTCAAGACCAGCCTGACCAACATGGAGAAACCCCGTCTCTACTAAAAATACAAAATTAGCTGGGCATGGTGGCGTATGCCTGTAATCCCAGCTACTCAGGAGACTGAGGCAGGAGAATCACTTGAACCCGGGAGGTGGAGGTTGTGGTGAGCCGAGATCGTGCCATTGCACTCCAGCCTGGGCAACAAGAGCGAAACTCCATCTCAAAAAAAAAAAAAAAAGAAAAAGAAAAGAAAAAGACTAGGCTAGTTTGGCCCTCTCTTGCTCTTGCGCTGTCTTGCCCCTCTGCTTTCCTTCCACCATGGGATGATGCAGCATGAAGGCCCTTACCAGATGCCAGTGCCATGCCCTTGGACTTCTCAGTTTCTGGAACTATAAGCCAAGTAAATTTCGGTTCATCATAAATCACCCATTCTGTTGCATTGTCTTATAGCAACATAAAACAGACTATGATTAAGTTAGATGATTAAACAACTTAAAATGAGAGGAGGCCGGGCGCGGTGGCTCAAGCCTGTAATCCCAGCACTTTGGGAGGCCGAGGCGGGTGGATCACGAGGTCAGGAGATCGAGACTATCCTGGCTAACACGGTGAAACCCCGTCTCTACTAAAAATACAAAAAACTAGCCGGGCGTGGTGGCGGGCGCCTGTAGTCTCAGCTACTCGGGAGGCTGAGGCGGGAGAATGGCATGAACCCGGGAGGTGGAGCTTGCAGTGAGCCGAGATCCGGCCACTGCACTCCAGCCTGGGAGACACAGCGAGACTCCGTCTCAAAAAAAAAAAAAAAAAAAAAAATGAGAGGATATTCTACTTGGAAAGGACCTTAAAGAGATTTAGATAAGTGGTTTCCAAACATGATTATGAATCAGAATCACAAAGAGTTTTTAAAAAATGAGACTTATTTTGAGCCCTACTCCTATTCCTTCTATATCTGAATCTCTCTGAGCTTGGCTGTATGTATAAAAAGGTCCTTGGGAGATTCAGTGAAGTAAGCTTGAGTCTCATCAGATCAGCATTTGGAAACTGTTGACGTAGTTTGAATTACTCACTTTACAGATGAAGAAATGAAGATCTAGTTCACATGCCTCATTAACAGCAAAGATATGTCCAGAACACAGTTCTCCTGATCATTAGCCCATCATTATTATTTTTTTACATTGATTCTTCTTCTGTATCATTTATTTAGGTAACTAACAAGCATTTATTTAGTATTCTTTGGAATAGGTGATATTTCCTTTGGAGGAGACCATATGATATAATAGTTGAGAGTACAGCTCTGATGCTAGAAAGTCTAAGTTCATGTCTGGCTTTGTCATTTTATATTTTTTGTAATTTGGGACAAACTGTTTACCACAGTTTCCTCATTTGTAAAATGAGAATAGTAATTACAGAAGTTGACACAATATTTTCTAAGATACTTTTTATGATTTAAAAAGGTCCTTTTCTATAATCTAGACTGTCCAAAATTTGTTAGTTAAGATTAGGCTTGGTGAATTATCCTATTAAAAAATAAAGAAACAAAGTGGGACCTCATACAAGATAGATGGTTATTGCTTTCTCCCATTAAAGGAATCCAGAAGTAGGCAATGTAGGGTTGATGATGGCTTCATGATTATTAAAAAACCCAAGTTTCACCTCTGTTGCTGTTCTGGCATCTTTGGTGTTCCACTTTATGATCCAAGATGGCTTCTTGCACCCCAGCAATCATGTTGCAGTCCAGCCAGCAGAGAAGAGGAAGGGGGAGAAGAAAGATTGTCTTTTATTCCAGGAGGACTCCTTCCAGAAGTTGCAAACAAAATGTGTGCATAATTTCATAGGCTAGACTTCAGTCATATGGCAAAGGTGTCTGTAAATGTCTCTGGGTGGTCATGATCTACATAAGAATTGAGAGGTTTATTACATAGAAAGAAAGGGAGAGTGGATATTGGCATCTGCTCTACCACAGTAACAGTATGAATTTTCTTGGCTCTTTTGAATTAATTAGATTATACAGATTAAAAGGAATCAGAATCTATGTTAACCTTAGGGAGATTTCACATTGAGGACTCCATCAGTCCATTTGGTACAAGAATGTATCTAGGAGCAGTTTGTTCAGCAAAACATGGTCACTTCTTCATTATAACTCATTAAACATTTTTGCATGGGAGCAGCAAGTTTTCGGTAGATTTGGTTTATCAGTTATCTTTCCTAATTGAGTCTTTTTTAGCTTCTAAGGGAGGTAAAAAGGTAAAAATGAAGGATAGTTTGTCTTTAATCACCTAGTAGTGTGAAGACTTACAGTAGACATTTACCAAATGGTAGTTGATTTATTACTGGAAGTATTTGATTAGATCATCCTCAAAGTCCCTCAGAGTTTAAAAATTGCTATTAGATTCCAGTCTTGAATTATTTTGGTAGTGAATGGTAACTTCGACAGTTTTTTGCTTTGTTTTAAATATGAACCTCTGTTACTGTTTTAAAATTCTAGTTCTCAATTTTGAACCGTATGGACTCTCCTTTTCTTCATCTGGCTTCACTGGACGACAGTCTCCTGCTGGCATTTCTCTTGGTTCAGATATATCTGGGAATAGTGCTGAGACAGGACTAAAAGAGTAAGTTCATTTCTTTACAAAATGGAGGTTATGGGAGTGTTTAAATGTCTTTTAGCATTCCATTTACCTTCTGCTCGTGCCTTGTATCATCATAGTCATTATTTGCTTATTTTAGGATAACTTTCAAGAAGTCTGTTGTTTCAGTGGTTTTCACATAATTTTCAAAGGGAGAGGCACACTTGTGACAATGTGTTTTAATATAATGGTTTAGAAAGGTTTTTAAAGCTAAATTCTGTATGGGCTGTTGTTTCAGTGGTTTCTATTTATTGCTCTTAAGGTATTAATATTGTACAGTATGTTCTTTAAGAGCTTACCTACCTTCCAAGACAGCATAAAATGTGTACAAGCTTTATACGTAGTAATAATATGTGTTATTGCTACATATTTTATATATATATATATATTTAGAGGCATATTAGAATTTATACATCCAGGTTGATATTTAACATATCATTCTACATTCCTCATTCTTCTGAGAAATATATCCTGTAACCATCTCATTGGAACGCTGACAGATATAGAGGTGAACATAAAATAAGGTGATTGATTTCACCTGAGGAAGCCATATAGTCAGTCACCCAGTGAAGGCATATACAGATGCCCCTCAACTTATGATGGAGTTACATTCTAATAAACCCATTATAAGTTGAAAATATTGTAAGTCAGATCTACCAAACACCAGATCTATGTCTAGAACTCAGTTCTGCTGATCACTGGCCCATTATTATTTAATATTTTATTATATTATTATTATTATTACTTTGAGACACATTTTCACTCTTGTTGCCTAGGCTGGTGTGCAATGGCACGATCTCGGCTCACTGCAACCTCCGCCTTCTGGGCTCAGGCGATTCTCCTGCCTCAGCCTCCCCAGTAGCTGGGATTACAGGCTCCCGCCACCATGCCGAGCTAATTTTTTGTTTTTAGTAGAGATGGGATTTCACCATGTTAGCTAGGCTGGTCTCAAACTACTGGCCTCATGTGATCCACCCACCTCGGCCTCTCAAAGTGCTGGGATTACAAGCATGAGCCACCGTGCCCAGCCTATTTATTATTTTATTAGCTCATTATTATCTCTGCATTGCAAGAGAATATCCTATCACATTGCTAGCCTGGGAAAAGATAAAAGTTCAAAATTTGAAGTGTGGTTTCTACTAAACTCTATTGCTTTCACACCATTGTAAAGCCAAAAAAATCATTAAGTTAAACTATTATAAGTCAGGGACCATTGGTAGTCACCTGAGGAAGCTGTATACTTTGCTCAAAATGCTTTCAGAGTTTCTTTCCAGCCACCTTGAAAATTGGTGATACGTTTGTTTAAATGTTTTATTTGGAGCTGAATTTCATTGTAAGGTTTATTTTGATGTTGGAAACATAATTAAGTTACCTTTAGAAACATAATTAAGTGAATAAAATGAGATGACATGTGTAAAGTACATAGTACAGCCCAGTTCATAGTGATTGATAAATGGTAGTTGCTGATATTAATAAGGATTGTCATTACCATCATTGTCTTCATTACCCAAGAGGTGAGTTTACCAAATAATATTCATGATCAATCTGAATAATTTTGGTCAATATTCTGATGTGACAGTAAAGTAAGGAAATGGCTTTCTTGTTTGAGAAGAAGCTGCATCTAATAGAGTTAAAAATGTTTTAAGTAATGGCCGCATTGTTGGAATAAATGTGATAAAATCTCAAAAATGATAACTTTGAAGGATGACATTTGAATTTTGAGTTCTATATTTATTAAGAAGTCAGTCATTTTATGTTCATTGTTACATTTGTCAGTTGTTCAGTGAAATGGTTACAAGTATTTATTGGAAGAAAGATACTAATAATAGATCATGAGGAATGTAGCATATGTTGAATGAAATGGCATGAATTCAAATTCTTCTTCTTATCCTTTTGTTTTTCCTTCTCTGTTAACCTCCTTATTTTCTTTCCCAGATATTTAATTTTGGTATTCCAAACATGGGGAGCAGATATTGTTTGTGGGCATTTGATGGTGGAGGTGACAGCAATTAAGTGTCCCAAACAGGGACCAAAGGGACAAGGGAAAGAGACAGGAACCCTTCAAACCCAGGGAGGAACTTACACACTTTTACCTGCACAACAGGTGACAGCATCTGTTACTATAGTACTGAACTAGGATCTGGGGGCTGTGGCAGGGCCTTGTAAATACTGTACATATACATCTACTACCCTCAGAGAAATGACATTTGGCAAAACTGCTAAGCAATTATATAATATATGCTGTATTATTGTGAAATGGAAGATGAGGGATGAATTTAAAATTTGTTTCCAAAGAGGACCTCAGCTCACACATTATTTCAGAAGAGGAACATAGTAATTGGCAAGGTGAATCATCGTAGAGGGAAGACAGTTGCTCTTTTACAGTCCCTGAAAACCTGAGAATAAAGTAGTAGCAAACCTAATTTATAATTTCTTACTTGGAGCACCCTATCTCAAAGGGGAATTCCTAGAGCTGAGTTAAAGTACATCCCTAATCTTTTGAAGCTTAGTTACTTGGTCTGAATTTACATCTATGTTTGAATGGTCTGAATAAAAATAATACAAGGACACACTGTAGAAAACCATGTATGATATAATAGTATTGTTAAAATCCGGGCAAAGATGACTCATGTTTAAAAATATTCTTTTTCTAGTGTTTCATATCATTAAGAAGCATATTCTGTGTATGAAATGGCCTTATGTTGCTTTCTTATGTATTTTCCTATTTATTTATTTATTTATTTATTTATTTATTTATTTATTTATTTATTATTTGAGACAAGTCTCGTTCTGTCACCCAGACTGGAGTGCAGTGGTGTGATCTTGGCTTACTGCATTCTCCACCTCCTGGGTTCTGGTGGGTTCTCCTGGGTTCTTGTGCCTCAGCCTCCCAAGTAGCTGGGATTACAGACGCCTGCCACCACGCCTGGCTAATTTTTATGTTTTTAGTAGAGGCTGGGTTTCGCCAAGTTGGCCAGGCTGGTATTGAACTCCTGGGCTCAAGTGATCTGCCTGCCTCAGCATCAGTGCTGGCATTACAGGTGTGAGCTACTGCACCTGGCCATATTTTCCCACTTTTTAGATGATCTGTATATATGCATAACAGAATATTTGTGTTGATCATAACTATGTATGCAGATGAAATAAATAAGAAAAATCTTTAAAATAGTTTGAGGCTCCTTTTAGGCTCCTTTTGTACCTCCTGCCCCTTTTTGCCAGTTGTGGATTGAGTTCCCTGGGAAACACATTCTGTGATGGCATTTAGTATGCAGAATAATTAGGAGTCTCATTGGGATCAACATCTATAGAAGGAAGGAAAAAGAAGCAGGTTTGGGCAGAAGTTAAGATGCAATGCATTGCCAGTGACAACCTCTGCTGACACCATGGGGAGCTATGGAGCTGGAAAGACCCTTCAGAGTTGTCCTGAGTTGAACCAAGATGGATGGCAAGGACTTTATACTTCCATTCATCCATCACTGGATGTAGGCTGCCTTGGAAGGGGCGTGATCTTGGGTGAAGTAGCCCTCTGCAGCTCAGGCAATCCCTGAAGAGGCTGAGAGCTGACAGCACTCCCAACAGCTGGTCAACAGTCCTTCATTGAAGAGGGATCGGGATGGAGCAGCCCATTGTCCTCCACATCTGCCTTTTGTTGTTGTTGTTGTTAAACTACTATTTAAATCATTTATTAGTAAAATTTAGGGACTTGTTCTCCTTTTTTTTTGTGAATAAAGGTAATATTTTGGTTAAAGGGAGTATACAGATACTATAATACTCTTGTGGATATTCACAAATTCCCTAGAGGTGCTTCTTTTGAGAATTCTGTTCTAGAAATGTTAGGGGTTATTTTTGTGGTTCCCGTGACCACTTGGGATCTGCTTATGGCAAGTACAACCAATTTTTGTCTAAGAGGTTTATTGTATAACTTTTTTTTTTTTTTTTTAGAAAACTCTTTTAGAACCTGGAGGAAGAAAGGGGGAAATGAAGATATTTGTAAAGGGATACTCAGCAGCAAAAATCATTGAGAAGGAATGAACCAGTTCCCTTTAGGGCATTTTAAATTAACATTCAATTTTTCCTTTAGCTACTTACTTCTTAATAGCATTAATTCTTCACTCAGTATGAAGTGTAATTACCTGCTTTTGCTTTGTTTTGGGCTCAAAATCACATTGATCATGATTCCAACAATTTCAATACTAATAATAATTAATAGAAATATTTCTGAGTCTTCCTTTTTGTTCATTTCATGATCAACTCATCTTGTAGTAAAAATGATTTTTTTTAAATGCCATTTTGGACCATGACAGAGATGCTTAAATGAGTCAAGTGCCAAGGGCACATTTTTTTTTTTTTTTAAACTCCAGTGTTATTGAGATATAATTGCTAAATAAACATTGTATAGCTGACCCTTGAACAATATGGGTTAAACTGTGTGGGTCCACTTAGTACACAGATTTCTTCAGTAAATATGTTGGAAAAAGTTTTTCAGATCTGAGATAATTTGAAAAAACTTTCCAACAAACTGTGTACCCTAGGAATATCAAAAAATTAAGAAACAATAAGATTGTCAGGAATACATAAAATATATATAGATACTAGTCTTTGTATTAATCGACTGTTTATATTATTAGTAAGGCTCCAGTCAACAGTAGGCTATTAGTGGTTAAGTTTTGCAGGAGTCAGAAGTTACACATGGATTTTTGACAATGCAAAGAGTCAGTGCGCCAACCATCTCCATTTTTCAAGGGTCAGTGGTATGTATTTAAGGCGTGCTATGTGATGTTTTGATATACCCTGTGAAATGATTACCACAATCAAACTAATTAATGGACACATAGCTCTTATATGAGAATAATAGAGATGATCCTTGGCTATTTTAGCCTGCGCTTATTAGTCACTCTAGATTCACGACTGCAACGTTTGTGACAACATTAGGATTCTAAATTTGGCCCTGGACTTACTGCCTAGATGCCTTGTTTAGGCTTTTTGGGTAGGACACCTGGCTCCTAAATAACACCTTAATTCTTTTTCAACTTAGGTGTAAAAATTCGTCAGCCTCAGGCTTTTTCCTAAAATCTTACTTTTTTTCTTTTATAGATAAAACTTCATTGCATTTTGATAAAAGTACACTTAATAATAATTGGAAATGTCGCGAGTATGCATAGTGAGAAAAACCTTTTGGATTAAAGTAAATTTATGGGGAGCATGTATTCACGGCAACTTGAATTTATGTCTCCTGGGTTGTAAAATTAAAGAAAAAATACAATGTAAATTTATACATAGGAGTACATTTGAGTGATGTTTTTGCTTTTAACAGGATTTTACTTAATGAATTTATATAGGTTTAATTCCTTCATATTGCTAAGAAATTTGAATCATTTCTCATCTTTAACCCATCAGAATTAAAGGTATTTTTGAAAAGTCAGTGGAAGAAAGAAACTGATTTACAGTAGTTCTATTTTTGTATAACTTAAGCAATTAAGTGAAAATTAAATGCTGTGAAATTTTTAACTAAGTCTAGAGTTCTGCAGCCTTAAATCAAATCCTTTGACTAGAGGGTGGAGAGATGTTGGCTATAACTAAAATAAAATCTAGAGATCGAGGTTTTACTTCTGGCGTGCAGAATATAATGTGGCAGTTGTTTTTAAAAGGCCATGGGCATTGATATGTTTTGAAAGAATGCCTCAAGAAAGTAACTATTAGCAGTTATTTAAATTGACTTGATTTTATTATCAACCTCCTTAGGACAAATAGCTTGAAGCTGGAAGGTATAAAGAAATTGTGGGGGAAAGAAGGCTATCTTCCCAAGAAGGAAAGCAAAACTGGTGATGAAAGTGGAGCTCTGCCTATTCCTCAAGAGAGTATAATGGAGAATGTAGATCAAGCTATAACAAAAAAGGATCAATCTCAAGTTCTTACCCAATCTAAAGAGGAGAAAGAAAAGCAGCTGCTGGCATCATCATTATTTGTTGGGCTAGGATCAGAAAGTACAGTCAACCTGGTAAGTAATCGGTTCTATTCCTCTAAGAATCGTTGTTGTCTGTCTGTACAAAAAAACTGGCTCTATAAAAGCTCCTGGCTGTCATCTATTTGTATGGTGAGAAGTGGCTTCCCCAGTTCTTACTCACCATCATTACCCAGCTGCAGAACCACTAATGACACACCTTTTATATTCCTGAAAGAGAAAATGCAGTTGGCTCAACTTGAGTCAGGTGTTCTCTGTAACCCAGTCAGTGGACAAGGGTCAGGCTCCAAATGGTTACAGGTATGACCACGGCGACTCTCACCCCTGTGGGTGGATGGGGCAGTTCTCAAAGGGAAGGGGGATGATGATAATTTTTCAACAATGTTGGTCTATCTTCGTAAAAAGTACTCCTCAAAATTGTATTACATAAATTGTATTCTCCCAGAACATTATTCAGCTCTAAGAATGATCAATAATATTGCTTTGTAAAATGAAAATATACTTAAATGATGTATTAAACAAAAAGTCCAGAGTATAAAGTTTTATTTATACCTTGTTTATACCTAAGGCTGAAAGGAATGATACAAAAATGATAATTATATTCAGATATTAAGATTATGATTTTTAAATTTTTTATACTGAGAAATTATTTTCATAGTAAAAGAATGACAAGTTGGAGTGAAGGACAGGTGCTATTTTTGAGCATCTGAGAATACCATGTAATGTATCCTCCTTTTGGTGGCTAATGAACCCACCTTGTACAAAATTTTCATTAGAGTGACATCCCAGCTCTTTCAACCTCCTCCTCCCATGGTGAAATTTCCCCTTCATTCCTTTCAGTACCAGGCCAGATGGTATACCATACTATGTACTCTTTATCTTTGTCTCTTTCTTTTCTAGACTCACCAGTCTAGATCCTGTTTCTGTCAGACTTGATATTCTCTCTTAAGAAAAAACAGATTCAGCCTAAAAATATTAATAATTAATGTATCTTAATATTTTCTGAGTTGACATTTGCAGATCAGCAGTAAAGTGACTGATCTTGGGTTTTTGAGTTGTCCTGGTAGGCTGTGATGAGAGGGTACCAGTGGAATGCTCTAGGAGGAACACACCAAAGTCAGATTACACCCAGGCTCTTGGAGCCCTGATTTGTGAACCTCATTGCTGCCTATTTAACAAGTGCATAACTTTCAGATAGATTTTTTCCTCAGGAGAACATTCAGGGTGATATTAGGTTTTTTTGTGGCGAGTTTGAAATCAGAAATGTTGTTATGATGTTTTTTCTATTAATGATGCTAAATCCTTTTTGGCTTACCTCTTATACTTCCCCCTCATTCTCACCCAGCTGTCACTGAAGAGTAGAAAAAGCAGTGTATTTCTCTGTTTTATGAGACCCTGAATTCTGTGAGGAATTGTGTTGTAACGTAGATGCGTCATAAAGAAGGAGGAACAGTTAATGATAACATAAAATTAGCATGTATCCTCTCACTTCTCAGCCCCGACCCTTCCTCTGATATTGGGGCAAAACAGACAGGATTGGGACTAACTGAATGTGCTCTTTCTGTGTCATGCCTCATTTTGGGTGGCTGTTTTTCTCCAGGAATCCTGTTCCCTGCTGATTTTTCTTACGTTAGCGTTCTCAGTTACATACATCAAGATTCTATTGATGTATTTCATTTTAACTAGCTTTTATTTTTAGGTCTGTGATCCATTTTGAATTAATTTTTTACATCACTTTAGAAAGGCCAAGGTTTATTATTTTTTTTCACCTTTGGCTTCTTATTTCACCTTTTTTTTTTGAGACAGTCTTACTCTGTTACCCAGGTTGGAGTGCAATGGCATAATCTTGGCTCACCGCAACCTCTGCCTCTCAGGTTCAAGCAATTCTCCTGTCTCAGCCTCCCCAGTAGCTGGGATTACAGGCATGTGCCACCAAGTCCGGCTAATTTTTGTATTTTTAGTAGAGACGGGCTTCACCATGTTGGCCAGGCTGGTCTCAAACTCCCGACTTCAAGTGATTCTCCTCCCTTGGCCTCCCAAAGTGCTAGGATTACAGGCGTGAGCCACCATGCCCGGCCTCACCTTCATTTTTAAGACATTTTTTTTCTGAGTATGCTGTGCTAAACTGTTTCTTTTCTTCAAGCATTTAAACAAAGATGTCACTACAGTGTCTTCTGGCCTGTATAGCTTCTGAATACTAGCAGATTGACAGTGCAGAAGAAAAGATCATTAAGCTTGAAGACAAAGTAATAGAAACTATCCAAAATGAAACATAGACCAAAAAAAAAAAAAATGCAGAGAGCATCGGTGACCCAGGGGACAGTAACAAGCAGTCTAATATACATCTGTTTTTTTTTTTTTTTCGTTTTTTTTTAAAGACAGAATCTTGCTGTATTGCCCAGGCTGGAGTGCATTGTCACAATCTCAGCTCACTGCAACCTTTCCTCCCAGGTTCAAGCAATTCTCCCACTTAAGTCTCCTAAGTAACTGGGATTACAGGCATGCGCCACCACACCTGGCTAATTTTTTTTTTTTTTTTTGGTAGAGATGGGGTTTCACCATGTTGGCCAAGCTGGTCTCGAACTCCTGGCCTCAAGTGATCCACCTGCCTCAGCCTCCCAAAGTACTGGGATTACAGATGTGAGCCACCATGCCTGCTCTCTAATATACATCTAACTTGAGTCCCATAACTACTGAAAATAACTACTATTTAACAGTTATTAGTAACTATTGAAAATAACTACAGTAGTTTTTGTGCCCCCTTGTTTTTGTGTTAATAAAATGTTAGTTCTTGTTTGGTGACTTCTGAACTGGAGGTAAGAGACAAAAATCATCCGTTCAGAGTTGGAAGAAGGTGTTGGGACTTGAGGAGAGTGACAGAGAAGATATGAAAAGGGAACTAGAATTCTGGTCAACTAGAATCATGTAAAGGATGCTGTGTAGTGTCAAAGCACCCCGGGGGGTGGAGGTGGAGAGTAGTGCCAGTCTGCTGCACTGATTCTAAATAGAACTTTGTGAGGCAAGGGAACACTTGAACCATCACTCCTCTTACATAGATTCACAGAACATTCTTCAGAAAGTTTAGACCAACAATGACAAGTTTGCCATTCTGTCTCCTGAATGTGTGGCAAACATCACTAGTCAGTTATTGAATTCTTTCCTGCTGAGTGTTCCAGTCAGCTGCTGCCAGTTAATTCTTGAGATAAAATCAGTTTTTCTTTCTTTCCTGCTTACTAACTCACAGGCCACGAAATCATGATTATTATAGGTGACTAAAACGAGGTTGGGTCATCCCTGCATTCAAGAGTAACTTAGGCTTATACAGAACAACTATGGCAACTCAAAAAATGGCTAGTTTTCTCACTGTTTTTTAATTTGTTCAGTTTTTTATGCTAGTATTCTGAAATCTAACAAGTTTTTTGTTCATGACTGACTTTTTGACCTTATTTCTTTTTCTGATTCCATGCGTTTTTTAATGAGAAACAAGATTTAGCTAATAGTTCAAAGTTATATAGCTGTCAGAATTTTAGGGTTTAACATTTTATTTATCTCTGATTCTTTGCAAATTTATTCTTTGTAGTTAGAACCTCATCAAATTGTTATATTGCCAAGTTGAAATTATAGATGAATGTTTAAAACTCATGACTAGTAGAATGATTTCTTTTTATATTATGATGTTTTATTTTTGCAGCTGGGAAAAGCAGATACTGTCTCTCACAAGTTCAGGAGGAAATCAAAAGTCAAGGAAGCTAAAAGTGGCGAAACAACCAGTACTCATAATATGACCTGTTCTTCCTTTAGTTCTTTGTCAAATGTGGCATATGAAGATGACTATTACTTGAATACTTTGCACGATAGAGGAGACAAAGAATTAAAGACATTTTCTCTCAATTCGGAACTTTTGGATTCTGAGTCACTCACAGAACTGCCCTTGGTTGAGAAATTCTCAAATTGCAGTCAGTCTACACCTTCATTGTTTGCTGATAACAGCATGGAAATTTTTCACCCTCCTCAATCTACTGCAGCCTCAGTTGCCAAGGAAAGCTCTTTAGCTTCATCTTTTTTGGAAGAAACTACTGAATACATACACTCAAATGCTATGGAAATCTGTAATAATGAAACCATATCAGTGTCTTCTTATAAAATTTGGAAAGATGATTGTTTATTGATGGTCTGGTCAGTCACTAATAAGAGTGGTTTGGAATTGAAAAGTGCTAACCTAGAAATTTTTCCTGCGGAAAATTTCAAGGTAAAATTTAAAGGTATTATTGTTTTATTTTCAGTGTGTATTTTGTGTTCTCTTTTCCTGCGCTCTTTAAATGTCTGGTTCACTTTTGTCATAAACACTAAAACGAAATTCTCAAATTATTTAGCAAAGTGGAAGATTAAGGAGTAAGGATATTGAAGAATAAATGTGTATACTGTTTACTTCTTTCTGTCACCAATTTATTTTTATATACTGAGTGCTCAGACATCAGTTCTCTTTCTTCCCTAGCTCTGACAGATTGCCATTGTGATTGCTGGAAGTATGTTTAATTGCATTATTGTATGGATGATGTCCTTGGTGAAGTTGTAATGAGATTTGACTAGTATATTTATCTTCCACAAAACTGGCCCAGTTTCTTCTATGAGCTAGAATGTGTTGAATGGGATATTGTCTGCGCCACTGACCGGAGCAAAAGTTCCTGATACTAGATGTGCTTTACAATCACCTGTTGGGCCGGGCACAGTGGCTGACACCTGTAATCGCAGCACTTTGGGAAGTTGAGGTGGGCAGATCACGAGGTCAGGAGTTTGAGACCAGCCTGACCAACATGGTGAAGCCCCGTGTCTACTAAAAATACAAAAATTAGCTGGGCGTGGTGGTGCACACCTGTAATCCTAGCTACTCAGGAGGCTAAGGCAGGAGAATCACTTGAACCTGGGAGGTGGAGGTTGCAGTGAGCCAAGATTGCACCATTGGACTCCAGCCTGGGTGACAGAGTGAGACTCCATCTCAAAAAATAAAAAATAAAAAAATAACCTGTGGAACTTAAAAAAACAGACCAAACCCTTCCCAGTTGCTTTAACTCTACCACCAGAGCTTGAGGGTAGAGAATGAGAATAGATGACACCTGTATTTGTATTTATATTTAAATTCTTTTAAAAATTATTTTAAAACTCTCCTATCTTTAAAAACCTAGGGCCAGCCAGGACATTTACAGAGTTTTAACTGTAATGCCATTTGTTAACATAATTTTGACCTGTGTACAATTATTATTTCATTATCTGTTCTAGTGAATTTTTCTCAAGTGAAATTGTCAGTCATCTTCATAATGTAGTTTGTTATTAACTTCCCACATTAGTATGATTTGTACCACTTAAATAGAAAATTGGTAGTCATATAATAGTCTGTATTGATCCCTTCCTTCTTCAACACTTTTATTACTTTTATTTGCAGGTCACTGAGCAACCTGGATGCTGTTTGCCTGTAACGGAAGCAGAAAGTACCAGAAGCTTTCAATATAGTGTGCAGATAGAAAAACCTTTTACAGAAGAAATTCTTTCTGGTTTTATTAGTTATCATATGATGGATACTCATTCTGCTCAGCTGGAATTTTCTGTAAACTTATCACTATTAGATTTCATTAGGTAAATGTTTTGTGAAATGTTAATTCAAGTTGTTCATTCACCAACTATTTTTAGACCTCTTCTGTGGATGGAGGCACTATGCTGGGTGCTAGGGAGTGTAACAGTTAAAAACTACACACAGTTCCTACCTTAGAGGAATTTCTAGTCTATGGAGGAGACGTGGTGCAATTACATACATATGTATGTAATTATGAATTGTGCTATGAAGAGAAAATAAGTGGTACAATGAGGGATTATAGTGAGAGACCTGATTTAGGTTGGAGTTGGTGACCTGGAAAAACTTGTGAGAAAAAGTATTATTTAAACTAAATAACTCCAAAGATTCTGCATGGCTTTTGAAAGTTTCTCTCGTTTGTATTTTATTCAATTATTTCATAAAATCTGTTTGTTAAGCTTTAGAGAAATGTAAGAAAATTGCTCGACATAGTTATTAAACTTTTATTAAACATGCAGTTTTTGCCATTATACTAGGCACCGTGCAGTGTTACCAAAATAATTGAAAACAATATCTTACCTGCCCTAATTTTGTTTTATAAATGTACTGTTTTTGAACATTAAAAATATGAAGGCTGCCTGAACCCAGAATGCAGAATACCAATGAATATCTCTATATATATTCTTAACCTCCACATGTCACTTCTGTTACAATACAATGCTCTAACTTTTGTTCATCATTCTTTTTTTTTTTTTGAGACAGGGTCTTGCTGTGTCACCCAGGCTGGAGTGCAGTGCCACACTATGGTTCACTGCAGCCTTGACCTCCCAGGCTCAAGTGATCCTCCCACCTCAGGCTCCTGAGTAGCTGGGACTACAGGAATGTGCCACCATGCCAGCTAATTTTTGTGTTTTTTGTAGAGACAGAGTTTTGCCATGTTGCTGAGGCTAGTCTCAAACTCTTGGGCTCAAGCAATCTGTCTGCCTTGGCCTCCCAAACTGCTGGGATTAGGGGCAAGGGCTACCATGCCCAGCTTTGCCCATTCTTTCAAGTCTTTTAGTAATAACATAACTGTCAGTCTGTTAGAGTACTGTATGCCTGTGGTGCTGATAGGATAAAATCCAGCCTTCAAAAAACTTATGTTGTGTGATTGTGGAGGTGTATCCCGTGGCGAACCTTAGTAATCAGAAGAATCACAGTATATTTAACACAGACCGTTGTTCTGTGTGTATTAATAAAATCCTCTGTATTTTTAAGATATCTTTCTTGATTATCAAATCAATAGATACTTATTATAAAACTTAAATGCTACAGAAAAATATAAGTAGAATATAAAAGTTCTTTGTAATCCTATCCCCAGATATATCCAGTATTAACTATTTGATCTTTAGTCTCCTGAACGATTTAAAAAATATATTTGTTAAAGTTCTTTCTTTTGGTCTAATTTACTTAGGGTGCTAGATCTTTGTATTCATGTTCTTTTTCATAGCTTTGATAGAGTATCCCATTATCCCCAAATTCAAAGTAGACATGAAAGAAAAGTTCTGTATTATATTTGAATGGTTTATGAAATTACTTGGTAAAATCTTACTGGAATGACTAGTAGAAAGAGAGAGAACTGAGTGATTTATTGAAATGATATTTTAAATTTAATAATATACCTGCTTTCAGTATTTTCATCAGGTTGGAGGATGATACTAACCATTTTTAGCGTATTTGCTTTAAAGACATAAATCTTATGGGACCCAAATTTACAATGATTATGTTTTATTCTCACGAGGCATTTGAAATTTGTTTGTTTAGAATCATTTCACTGTTTTTGACATATATCTAATTTTAAAAATTATTTTCAGACCATTAAAAATCTCAAGTGAAGACTTTGGGAAACTCTGGTTATCCTTCGCCAATGATGTGAAACAAAATGTAAAAATGTCAGAATCTCAAGCTGCACTTCCTTCTGCACTAAAGACTCTGCAACAGAAACTAAGACTCCATATTATTGAAATTATAGGTTTGTAGAGTTATGAAAAGGCTATTCTGTGTTTATAGGAGCTTTCTTATAATTGGAGCACAAATTAACTCTTACAAGTATCAGATTTCTAGAGCTTTATTTCCTATTATGACTGTCTTTCCGATGAATGTGCTTTTCAGACTGTATTAAATAATTTTTTATTGGAAAATACACATATATAAAATATACCATTTTAACAATTTTTAAACATGTAGTTAAATGGCATTAAGTATATATACACTGTTGTGCAACTATCACCATCATCTGTCTTCAGAACTTTTTTATCTTCCTCAGCTGGAACACTATACCCATTAAACACTAACTCAGCCTTTCCCCTTCCTCTCTACCTCTTGGCAACTACCATTTTACCTCTTGTCTCTATGAACTTGACTATGTTAGGTACCTTATGTAATGTGGAATCATACAATACTCGTCCTTTTATATCTGGCTTATTTCACTGAGCATAATATCTTCAAGGTTGATCCATATTGTAGAATGTGTCTGAATTTTAATGTGATACATTTTGTTTATCTATTCATCTGTAAATGGATACTTGGGTTACTTCCACCTTTTGGCTATTGTGAGTAATGCTGCTATGAACAGGGTTATACAAATACCTGTTTGTGTCCCTACTTTCTGTTCTTTATTTGGTTATATACCCAGAAGTAGAATTAGTAGATTATATACATGATAATTATAGATGTAATTTTTTTTTTTTTTGAGACAGAGGCTCACTTTGTTGCCCAGGCTTTAGTGCAGTGTGCGATCTGAGCTCACTGCAACCTCCACCTTCCATGCAAGCTATTCTTATGCCTCAGCCTCCCGAGTAGCTGGGATTACTGGTGTGTGGCACCATGCTCAGCTAATTTTTTGTATTTTTTAGTAGAGACGGGGTTTCACGATATTGCCCAGCCAGGTCTAGAACTCCTGAGCTTAAGTAATCTGCCTGCCTCAGCCTCCCAAAGTGCTGGGATTACAGGCATGAACTACTGTGCCTGGCCTAGATTTAATTTTTTGAGAAACCACCATAGCATTTTCACAGCAACTGCATCATTTTATATTCCCACCAGCAACGTACTGGGGTTCCAGTTTCTCCACATCTTCATCAACACTTGTTATTACCTGTTTTTTTTCTTTAATATTAGCCATCCTAATGGGTATGAAGTGTAGTTTCTCATTGTGGTTTCAATTTGCAGTTTCCTTGGTGATTAGTGATACTGGGTATCTTTTCATGTGCTTATTAGCAATTTGTGTATTTTCTTGGAGAAATGTCTGTTTAAGTCCTTTTGCATTAAATCATTTTTCACTTTTGTTTTGTTGTAGGCAATGAAGGGCTATTGGCCTGTCAGCTGCTCCCATCCATCCCCTGCTTACTGCATTGCCGAGTTTATGCAGATGTATTAGCCCTGTGGTTCAGATCCTCCTGCTCTACTCTTCCTGACTATTTACTGTATCAGTGTCAAAAGGTGATGGAGGGATCCTAGCAGAAGCTCTGCTAAATTTTACTCCATCAAGATCAATGGTTTACATAGATAAACTTATTTACCAAAGTAAAAAGGACTCATGGTACGTCTAATGAAAATGGGGATTATTACAAGTGTGGTTTATATGTTTTCTTTATGATTCCTGGTCAAGAAGGATCCCCAAAACTGTATCCCTAACTTTTAACTCAGGATTGTACAGTATGTTTAGGTTCCTCAAAAAGTGACCTAAGCTAATGTTATAAACTGCTAATGATTTATATATCACTTAGTGTGTAGAGGGACTGAAAATATTTATTTTGTTATAAATAATTTTATAGCACATTTACTCTAGTGCTAGCTAATTTTTAATAAAGCCAAGTCTCAGTTTTCTGCATTAAATGAAAGGGAGACATGAAATTGATAATCTCAAACTTAATTCATATTTGGCTTTGGAATGCAGTTATGTTTTTTGGTAGGCAAGTCAATACTTTCGATTATGTTTGGCTTAGATCAGTGTTGAACTAAGTTGGCATAGCACACACTAACAGTTGTAGGAGATCCATGAGCATGCTGGATATTGAGGGGATCCAATCTGTGGTATATTTTTTATTATAGATAACTGTTACACATAATTCCAGATAATTTGGCTATAAAATTTGTCTGTTTTCCACTTGGATTTATTTTAAAATTCAAAGTAAATCACTCTATTCTTATTTTGAAAACTCAGAGCCATTTTCAAAATATCATATAGAAACAAAACCCATAAGAGCACACAGTAACAAAGCAAACAGATACAAAAATGGCTTTTTAGTTACCCAAATATTTTAGTCAGTTACCATTTAGATCCTTTTGGCAAATTAAAATTTGTGATTAGAGTATAAATGGCAAAACGATCTTTTCCTGGCCTTTGAATCCACTAGTACTCAATGGATATAGCTGAAGCAGAGACTGTCTAAGTATAACATACAGGTTTTTCAGTAAAATGTATCATTTTCATGTTATAGTTATGCCTGTGTGGCCTCTGTCAGAACTATTATCAGTAAAAGAGGTTAAGCCTATATATGAATGATGGACCAAAATCTTGAGGTTGTACATTAACTGAAATAGTATTTTATAAAATCTTATGGTGCTGTGGAAAATATTATTTCACCTTTTCTGACACTTCACCATGGAGACTATTTTAAGTCATTGCAGTTAATACTCTGGTTAATTGGTACTGTTAATCACCCAGGTCAGGAATTCTGATTTTAGGTTTATCTCATTAATCATGGCTGATAAAGAAGCTAAGGGGATTCCCCAGAGCTAATAGATTTCATTAGTCATTTGTGTCAAGAGTATTCTTCCCTAAAAATAAAAGCAGTATTTTCTTTCTCAATTTTTAAGTTATTCATTAAAAAATATATAACATCTTGTTACTTTTATTCTTTTAAAAACATACAGTGAAACCTTGCTACAAGAGTAATAAGTGACTGGAATTTCTTGCATAATAGGTTCCTCCTTTTGAATAGATCAGATTCATCCCCAGGCTCTCAGCAGTGTCATGATGAAAGGAGTGTGCTGACTCCAGGGGTGCGGTGAACACTGGTAGCTAGCCTTATCAGCTCCCTCCTTATTCCTACCTCTGTCAGCAGCATCCCTCGCCCCTTACCTAATTCTGCTGTGACTCTGACAGAGAGGAAGTGCCTTCTCACTTTGCAAAGGAATGCAGCATGTCACAAAGAAGGTGCTCCAGTTTTTTGTGTCCTTACTTCCCTATGTTTGCCTAGTTACTGAGGCTAGGTCGAGTGTGGAGCAGTAGGTAAGATGCTGAGAGCACATGGACAACTACCAGGGAGATCTGCTGCTTGGTTACAGGGTGTATTCATGAGTGGTAGCTGCAGTTGTTGTGAGAGACATGCTTGGCATACAGAGCTGCCTAATGGATGGGAGACATGTAATGGTAGATTTAGGGCTGGGAGCATGATTTTGGGTCTGCCCAAAGGAACGCGGTGTCACTTTTGTTCTTTCTGACCTACTAAATAAAAAGTAGGGTAACAGGGTTTCTACTGAAATGTTTAGTAGAATGTTTACAGTTTTTATATTTTTATGATTTTAGAAACAAACAACAATAATAGAAGAATAGATTTTAAGGAACTTCAGAGCAGTATATATTCTGTCTAAACTCATTGAATCTTTTAAGTTGTAAATCAGGCATCACACCAGCCTTTATTTTTGCATTGCAGGAGATGTGATATAAAGTAGGGAGTTTTGTTTTGTTTTGTTTTGTTTTTTTTGAGACGGAGTTTCACTCTTGTTGCCCAGGCTGGAGTGCAATGGTGCAATCTTGGCTCACTGCAACCTCCGCCTCCCAGGTTCAAGTGATTCTCCTGCCTCAACTTCCCTAGTAGCTGGGATTACAGGCATGCGCCACCACACCCAGCTAATTTTTTTGTATTTTTAGTAGAGACGGGGTTTCTCCATGTTGGTCAGGCTGGTCTTGAACTCCCGACCTTAGGTGATCTGCCCGCCTCAGCCTCCCAAAGTGCTGGGATTACAGGCATGAGCCACTGTGCCCGGCCTAATTTATTTTTGTGGGTAGACTCATTCTCTTTACCTAATAGTTATAATTTAGTCAGTGAAGGGACAACATCTGGGGTAAGAGCTATGGAGGAGATGCTCAGCTTTGTGAGTTTTGTGCCAGGCATCTTTGCTGAAAATGGAGATGGCAGCAAGTGTGAATCTGGGGGAACAGAAGGGAAGACAGAAAAGCCTTAAGAGTAGATGGAGGAGGAAGGGTACCAGAATAGTCCCTGTGGAGGCAGGCAGATCAGAGCTCAGGGTTTGAAAGTGGGCCTGAGTAAGGGTCCTGCTAGAGAAACTGCAGATGGAAGCTGAGCAGTTACCAACTGCTAATGTGCCAAGTATGCCAAGCACAGCGGGTGTCCTATAGAGGAGCATTATTTTAAACAACGTTCTATCATCTACCAAAATAATTGTGGTAAAAGTGTAGTATTTTATTTTTTCCTTTTATGTCAGCAATATTTTAAAATATTGATCTGTTTATCTTGTATTTTTACAGATAAATGTGGTATTTGCCTCATGATTGTGAGCCACTGAGAGTGCACTGAATCTATTCACATGTCTTTAAGATGTTTTGCTGTGTTAAAAATTTTAGGAGAGAAAAATGCAAGTGAATAATTATTTAATAGACGTTTATTACTTTATTTTGGAGTTGAATTCTGTCATTTGAAAAAGTTCAGTAATGTAATAAATACAAAGTGATCTGTACTTTTTTTGGTCTATATGTTCTTTATTAACTAAGTAGCTGAATAGTAAGTAATATTATTTAAACAATAATTTGGTAGACATTAGCTAAAAAGAGCAGGAGCAATTGGAATGGGATGAAAAGAATGATTTATTCATTACAGCCCCCAAAGAATCTTGTCTAATTGGTTAAAAGTAAAGATATTGATATTTCTGTTTCAATGTGATGGTCAGAGAGAACTTTGTAGGCTTCAGACAAGTTACAGCATAGATTGATTCTCAGGATGCCTGTCCATATCCCCTGCTTTCACCTTAGGCTGACCATCATGCCCTTCCTTTATAGACGTCTGAAGATGCCAGAAACACAGCAAATCAATTAGAAATTTTGTGACCAAAGAATCTGAGTGTGCTGGCCATCTCTGCCTCATGTATCCTAAAACACAAAGCTAGATCAGAAATGGAGTTTAAATCCCACTGATTTGTGTCTCTTGTTGGCTACAATGTATAAGAAGAAAAAAAAACCCTGAAGCACTGAGGTCAAAAAAGGAAGTTTAAATGCACCACACTCACTATAGTAATTGAAAAGAAGGGAGCTGTTGAAGGGAGGGGTGGCCTGCAGTCCTATGGGCTAGGGTTAATGATTGCATGGTAGTTACTGGTTTAGTGTATACATAATGGGGATTTTTGTGCTTAGGAACTCCCTCTGTGTGTATAGTTTTTTTTTTTTTTGTTTTGTTTTTTTTGACAGACTATTTTTTAAGACTTTTTTTGAGCAGTTTCAGGTTCAAGCAAAATTGAGAAGAACAGAGGTTTCCCATATACTCCATCCTGCCACATACATGGATAGACTGCCCCATCATGAGTATCCCCTACCGAAGTGTTATATTTGTTATAATTCGTGAGCCTACCTTGACATATTGTTATCACCAAATGTTTTACATTAGTGTTCACTCCTGATGTACATTCTGTGGGCTTAGACAAATGTATAATGACATGAATCCACCAGTGTAGTATCATACAGAGTGTGTTCACTGTAGTAGAAATCCTCTGTGCTCTGCCTGCTTATCCCTTCCGCCCTCCTGCCCCCAACCCCTGGTAACCACTGATGTTTTTTACTATCTCCATAGTTCTGCCATTTCCAGAATATCGTATCATTGGAATCATATAGTAGTAGATTGTTAGTAGAACAAGTTTTAGATTGTTCTCACTTAGTTAATATGCATTTTAAGTTTCCTGTATATCTTTTCATGGCTTACTTTTTAGCATTGAAAAATTCATTGTGTATACCACAGCTTTTTTAATCCATTCACTTACTGAAAGACGTGGTTGCTTCCAAGTTGTGGCAATTGTGAATAAAACTGCTATAAACATTGTATACAGATTTTTGGGTAGACATGTCTTCAACTCCTTTGGGCAAATACCAAGGAGCATGATTGCTGGATCCTATGTTAAGAGTATGTTTAGTTCTGTGAGAAACTGCCAAATTGTCTTCCAAAGTGGCTGTACTATTTTGCATTCCTGCCAGCAAAGAATGAGAATTCCTGTTGCTCCACGTCCTTGCCAGCATTTGGTGGTGTCAGGGTTCTGGATTTTGGCCATTCTAATAGGTGTGTAGTGATATCTCATTGTAATTTGCATTTCCCTGATGACATATGGTGTTGAGCATCTTTTCATATGCTTTGTTGCCATCTGTCTATTTCTGTGTGTGTATGTGTGTGAGATGCCTGTTAAGGGCTTTAGCCCATTTTTAAATCAAGTTTTCTGATTGTTTGAGTTCTATCTATATTTTTGGTAACATTCTCTTGTCAGATGTATCTTTTGCAAATATTTTCTTCTGGTCTGTGATTTATCTTTTCACTCTGTTGATAGTGTCTTTTGCAAAGTTTTCTGATTGTTTGAGTTCTGTCTATATTTTTGGTAACATTCTCTTGTCAGATGTATCTTTTGCAAATATTTTCTTCTGGTCTGTGGTTTACCTTTTCACCCTCTTGATAGTGTCTTTTGCAGAGCAGAGATTTTTAATTTTAGTGAAGTTCAGCTTATTAAATGTTTCTTTTATGGATTATGCCTTGATGTTATATCTAAAAGTCATTGCTAAACCCAAGGTTATCTAGATTTTTCTCCTGTGTTATCTTCTTGGATAGTTTTGCATTTTACTTTTAGGTATATGATCCATTTTGAATCAATTTTTGTGCAAGGTGTAAGGTCTATGTCTAGATTCATTTTTTTTGTTAGTTTGTTGTTTTTTTTTTTTTTTTTTTGCATGTGATGTCCAGTTGTTCCAGCACCATTTCTTGAAAAGACCATCTTTTCTCCATTATATTGCCTGCTTCTTTGTCAATGTGTTACTCTGTTTTTACGTTACTCTAAAGAAATACCCGAGGCTGGGTAATTTATAAAGAAAAGATGTTTAATTGGCTTATGGTTCTGCAGGCTGTACAGGAAGCACAGTGCTAGCATTTGCTTCTGATGAGGCCTCAGGAAGGCTTACAATCATGGTGGAAGGCAAAGGGAGAGCAGGTGGTGTCTCATGGTGAGGAAGGGAGCAAGAGAGAGAGGAGGGAGGTCCCAGACTCTTTTAAACAAACAGACCTCATGTGAACTAACTGAGCAAGAACTGACTTATCACCAAGGGGATGGTGCTAAGCCATTCATGTGGGATCTGCCCCATGATCCAATTACTTCCCACCAGGCCCCACCTCCAACATTGGGAATCACATTTAAACATGAGATTTGGAGGGGATAAGCATCCAAACCGTATCAGTCAAATCAGTTGACTATATTTATGTGGATCCATTTCTGGGCTCTCTGTTCTCTTCCACTCATCTATTTTTGTCTTTTGCCAGTGCTACACTGCCATGATTATTCCAGCTTTATAGTAAGTCTGTAAGTCAGGTAGTGTCAGTCTTCCAACTTTGTTCTCCTTCAATATTATGTTGGCTATTCTGGGTCTTTTGCTGCTTCAGATTAAATGTAGTTTATAGATATGTACAAAATAACTTGCTTGGGTTTTTATTGGGATTGCATTGAATCTAAAGGTCAAATTGGGTAGAAGAGACATCTTTAATCAAAGAGACTTTTATTTCTTCCTGCCGAATCAGTGTACCTTTTATTTCCTTTGTTGCCTTACTAAATTCACCAGTATTTCTAGTATAATGTTGAAAAGCAGTGGTGAGAGGAGATATTCTTCTCTTCCTCCTGATCTTAGTGGGAAAGCTTCTAGTTTCTCACCATTAAATATGATGATAGCTGTAGGATTTTTGTAGAGATTCTTTATCAAGGTGAGGAAGTTCTCTCTATTCCTGATTTACTGAGATTTTAATCACGAATGGGTGTTGGATTTTGTCAGCTGCTTTTTTATTTTTATTTTTTGAGACGTAGTCTCACTCTGTCGCCCAGGCTGTCATCTCGGTTCACTGCAACCTCTGCCTCCCAGGTTCAAGTGATTCTCTGCCTCAGCCTCCTGAGTAGCTGGGATTTCAGGCACACTCCACCATGCCCAGCTAATTTTTGTATTTTCAATATAGATGAGGTTTCACCATATTGGTCAGGCTGGTCTCGAACTCCTGACCTCGATCCACCTGCCTCGGCCTCCCAAAGTGCTGAGATTACAGGTGTGAGCCACCGCACCTGACCTGTCAGCCTTTTTTTTCCGTATCAGTATGATCTTTTGATTATTCTTCCTTAGCCCGATGACATGATGGATTACATCCATTAATTGTGATTTTTTTTTTTTTTTTTTTTTTGAGACAGTGTCTCGCTCTGTCATCTAGGCTGGAGTGCAGTGGTACAAGCTCAGCTCACTGCAACCTCCACCTTACAGGTTCAAGCAATTCTGTCTCAGCCTTGCAAGTAGCTGGGACTACAGGTGCATGCCACCATGCCCTGCTAATTTGTTTTTGTATTTTTAGTAGAGACGGGGTTTCACCGTGTTGGCCAGGCTGGTCTTGAACTCCTGACCCCAAGCGATCTGCCTGCCTTGGCCTTTGAAAGTGCTGGGATTACAGACATGAGATAAGTCCTACTTGGTTGTGGTGTATAATTCTTATTTTATATTGTTGGATTTGATTTGCTAATGTTTTGTTGAGGTTTTATACATCTATATTTATGAGAGACTAGTCTATATATTTTTTTCCTTGTAATATCTTTGTCTAGTTTTGGCATTAAGGTAATTCTGACCTCATAGAACGAGTTAAGAAGTATTTCATCTCTAGTTATCTCCTGGAAGAGAGCTGCTATAATTTCTTCTTTTGGTAGAAACATCTGTGAACCCACTTGGGCCTGGTGCTTTCTGTTTTGGAAGTTTCTTAATTATTGATTCAACTCGTTCATAAAGATAAGCCTATTCAGATAGTTTTTTTGTGTGTGTGAGTTTTGGCAGATTGTGTCTTTCAAGGAATGGTCCACTTCCTTTAGGTTATCAAATTTGTGGGCATAGAGTTATTCATAGTGTTCCTTGATTATCTTCTTAATGTTCATCGGCTCTAGAGTGATGTCCCCTCTTTCATTTATGATATTAGTAGTTTGTGTCCTCTCTTTTTCTTATGTGTAAGTTTTTGTGTCTCTTTTGCCTGACACAATAGGCACTCAATAACAGCCATTCATCTATTGAATGAATAACTAAGGAGACCTGTCCACTCAAAATAAGTGACCTGGGACCAGATAATATCCAGGGATTTATATTAGTAATTCTGTGACCCTCCCAGAAGTAAAGAAATGTGATCTGATCCAGTTTAAATATTTAAGTTAACAGAAAGGGGTTCCAGTGAAAATAGCCTATGCCAGTTTGTACCAGGTGGGAGAGAGGAAACATGATATCTTCATGAGACCCTTCCAGCCTGAATACTCTCTTATAAGAACATGTCATGCCATTTAAGAGATCTCTCTGCAAATGCAATGTTATTACAGATAGAAATTATGACTTGGAGGAGGGATACTTTTCTGTATTAATTAGTTCATAAAGTTTTATTGTTCTAAAAACTTGTTCTAGGACAGAAAGTAGTAGACATCTAATTGGGGCAGTTAAAAATAGGGAACTAATGAATATGATAAGGCAGACTTACTAGCTAAATCAGCATCACTTATTTCTTCTAAGAAGTAGGCACTATGATAAAGGGAGGGACAACTACACATTAATAAGATCAATAACGTCAGGAAAGTTGGGAAAGAACAGGCCCTCTGGGAGAAAGCAGCAGAAAGGAATTACTTAAAAGGAAATGTGTTTCATATGCATCACACACAAAAATTTTTATGATAGGTACATGGTAGGAAAACACCCAAAAGGTGAATCCCAGAGAATCCTGAGAACTTATAAACATTGCGGATACAGAGAAGATGGGCCTGGTTGTGCAGAAAGTACAGATGATGTGGAGCATATGAGCTTCCTGGAGCATCTTTAATGCTGAAAAAATAGTGGGTCCTTGTAAGCAGTTGCAGCCAGATTGTGGGCCTTTTTCCAAGGGAGGGAATCAATTTCCGTTAGTTATTTAAAACTCTTTTCCTAAGTGGATGAGTACTTTTCCTTCCCCAAAACATTACATTGCCAATGCCACTAAATGGCTGACTTCAGGAAATTTTTCCTTGATAGGATCTGGCAGATTATGTGCCAAATGGAGAGACGAGAGCCCAGAGGTTAATTGTGTTTCAGTGAAAGTGCTTAGAAATATTTTAATTGCACATCTCCTCCACTCCTTATATGACAAGTAGAAAGGAGCAGAGGCAAGGCATGTACATTCTCAGGGGGAGGCATTTGATCTCTACCAAATAATTTAATGAAGGCAAGGACAAAACCAGTGACTGGAACAAGCTGGTCCTGTTAGTGATAGTTATCAAGGTATTCGAATTTATTTTCTTATTTTAGTTGAATGATTAATGGTTTACAGGGGTAAATAGTTATTGTGAATTATGGGAAAGATAAAATGATTTTGTACTCTGTTACTGGACCAGTCTTCATTTACAGACATAGAAAATGTCTATTTTGGAACTTAGAAATTCCTAGGTTTTTATAGATAAAACATCATTTATAATTAATTGGTTTCTCAAATGTTGCCTTTTTATTGATTCAGATTTTGTTGAAGATGATTAGAACATTGAATATCTTTAATATGTCCTGTGATAGCTGCCACCATGAATAAAAGTGGTATAATTGGAAAGACCTGAACTGCAATAATTTTGTAAACTTTTTTATTATAAAAATTTCAAATACATACAAAATAAACAGTGACATAATGAACCCATGTACCATTATCCAGCTTCAACAACTATCAGCATTCTGCCATTCTTATCATACTCACTTCCTGCCCCCACTAGATTATTTTTATAGTTCTTTTATTCGCCTACATTGAAACGCACAAATCTTAACTGCTTAACCTCATCAAGTGGATATGCCTTTGTAACCCACAACCGTATCAAGCTGTGAAGCATTTCCATTACCTCAGTAACCTCCTCTTGTCCCTTCCCAGTCAGTCCCTGTGCTCCATCATCACCCTGCTGCAAGGCAGCTACTGTTCTGTGTTTTTTTTTTCTCCTATAGATGTGTTTTACTTGTTCTAGAACATCATATAATTGGAATCATTAAGGATGTACTGTTTTTTTTTTTTTTTTGGAGACAGAGTTTCGCTCTTGTCGCCCAGGCTGGAGTGCAGTGGTGCAGTCTGGGCTCACTGCAACCTCTGCCTCCCGGGTTCAAGCAATTCTTCTGCCTCAGCCTTCCAAGTAACTGGGATTACAGGCGCCCGCCACCATACCCAGCTAATTTTTGCATTATTAGTAGAAATGGGGTTTCGCCATGTTGGCCAGGCTGGTCTTGAACTCCTGACCTTAGGTGATCACCCTCCTCAGCTTTCCAAATTGCTGGGATTGCAGGTGTGAGCCACCATGCCCAGCCAAGGATGTACCTTTTAAATCAAGCTCTTTTGATTCGTTAAATCTTTGTTGTTGCATTTATCAACTATATGGAAAGGCAGGACCTGACAGGAATAGTGTACTGAGCAGATGTGGGAACAAAATTAGATACGATATTGATGGCACATGAGGAGTATTGGTGAGATATTCCTTAGCCTGAGATGTGACATATTGATGAGTTCACACATTTTCTCTACCCACTAATATATCTCCAGCATCTAGAACAACTTTAAATGACATGAGCTCAAAACAGAAGGGGTTGAGTGACAGAAGGTAACATGATTTGGGAGGGAGATGCAAGATTGGGAATTTGTGGTCAGAGAATAGTGATCCACTTGAATTAAAGGATTCATTAAAATGTTTGTAGCAGGCTCAGTCATCTCAACCTTTGATAATTTTATCACATACATATGGGATTATATTTAGCCTGACCAATTCTGAAGACTTTATTTATGCTTTTCAGACAGAGTCTTGCTTTGTTGCTGAGGGAGACTGTAATGGATCCATCACAGCTCACTGCAGCCTTGGCCTCCTGGGGTCAAGTGATCTTTCCACCTCAGCCTCCCAAGTAGCTGAGACTACAGGCACACATCATTAATGCCTGGCTAATTTTTGTATTTTTTGTAGAGATGGGGTTTTGCTATGTTGCCCAGGCTGGTCTTGAACTCTGGGGCTCAAGCATTCCAGCCACCTTGGCCTCCCAAAGTGCTGGGATTACAAGCCACTATGTATGGCCAGACTTATTTCAAACTATATTGACTGTAACCCACAGTAAGAAATACATTGTATATCATGACCTAGTTTATGCATCATGTATATAATTGAAATTTCAAATTGCACAAAAAATCACTTAGCTAATAGTCCCATGCACTTTGATACCTTCTATTCTGATCTATTCCATTCTTTTGAAAAGCTAGTTGCAATCTAATGGGTTAGATTAGATCAGATTCTAAACTAGTTGAAATCAATTAGATTGATTTCATGACCTATTTCATGCCCACCAAGCCCAGCTTGGATCAGCTAAACTGTAGTTGACCTGCAGACTCATGATGATGAGAACAATACTTGTTGCTATTAGCCACTGAGTTTTTCAGGTGGTTTATAGACCGCATTGTTGTAGCATTAGCTGAGATGCACATCAGAAAGTCAACATTACTTGTTGCAGTAAGATCAAATTATAATTCTGATCAAATTGGTTCTAACCTTGGACAGGTCATCTTTTCTCTCTGGGCTGTAGTTTTTTTTGCCCTGTAAAGTGAAGAGAGAGAGAGGACTGGAGTAGATCTCTCAAATCCTCCTTACTTCTGAAGTTCAGAGTCTCAGGGCTGCTCTGAGCATATGTGATTTTCACAAATTATATTGCTTCCTCTTCTAAAATGTTTTAGCTCAAGGAGATCACCCTTGTCACTATTGTAGAGTGGGGAGCAGATTCTTAAATTTTTATCTAGAACAGTGTGGAAGAGTATCAGTCCATAGAAGAACAGTAACTTACTCAATAAGTTTCAGCATAACCCACGGGGTCTTAGTATTCAACAGAAGCATTCTTCGTGGCCAGTGCTTTCTGTGCATGGCAACTGGCCTTCTGTCTAATCAGACAGGAAAACATTGACTGTGTTGGCAGCTCTGATCTGCAGAAGAGCCTCCCCACTCTTTCATTCGGCTCTACAGTTGCGGTAGCGTCACTGTTTCCACATGCTCTTCTATGTTTCCCAGCTCCTTTGGAGTTGGATTTTCATGTGATTGAGTTCCAGTCAGTTATATTCCAATAGAATGTTGGTGGAAATGATATACAGAACTTCTAGGCATGGGCCCTAAAACATTTTACATGCCCTCACTCTTTGCTCATCAGGTTGCTGGATGGAGAGAATCCAGTTATAAAATTTCCAAAAAGGAGACAATGGAGCTACTGGCTGGAAGAAACATGAGTCTCTGAATGGAGCAGTTCCTTTCCCTCTTGACCTCCCTGGACTGTAACCTGAATTAAAAACAAGTCTTTGTTGTGTTAAGCCACTGAGATTTGGGGGTTTGTTATATCAGCTAGAACTACCCTGACTAATGCATCTGCTTAGACCCATAATTTTCAATATGTTAGCCACTAGCCACATGTCGGAACTGAGCACTTGAAATGTGGCTAGTCAGAATTGAGATGTGCTCTAACTATAGAACAAGTGGATTTCAAAGACTTAGTACACAAAAAGTAAAGGGTTAATTTTATATTAATAGTATTGCAATTATATTTTGGATATATTAGATAAAATATATTATTAAAATTAGTTTCACCCATTTCTCTTTATTTTTGATGTGACCACTAGAAAATTTAAAGTTGCATATGTGACTTGCATTATATTGTATTGAAAAGTGCTGTCTCAGATCTGACTTTTTTTTTTTCCCCCCAGATCTGACTTTCAATCAGGATCTCAGTTTATAGTCTTCAAAGATTAAATCTAGAAAAAACATCAGTGATTGTTCTATTTCTTACTACTAAACTAACCTTAAATCTGTATACTATACTTGAATTTTAATGGCAGGTCAGAGAGAATTATTTCTGAAAAGGAAGATACTCCCTTCACTTCTGGAGGAGTTTGATATCTATTTGTTTTCTTTCTTGCCTCCCTCCTACATCTAACTTATTTTTGTTTAATTGGTGATTAATCTAATCTAGGTGTGTTTTTAATCTCAGATATTACATTTTTCATCTCTAGAGATTCCATTTGGGTCTTTTATATCTTCAGTTTGTGTCTTCATCATGTTCACATTTTCTTCTACTTTCTTAAACATATGGAATGTATTTTTTTTTTGAGACGGAGTCCCGTTCTGTCGCCCAGGCTGGAGTGCAGTGGCACGATCTTGGCTTACTGCAAGTTCCACCTCCTGGGTTCACACCATTCTCCTGCCTCAGCTTCCCAAGTATCCGGGACTACAGGCGCCCGCCACCACGCCCGGCTAATTATTTTGTATTTTTAGTAGAGACGGGCCAGGATGGTCTCGATCTCCTGACCTCGTGATCCGCCCGCCTCGGCCTCCCAAAGTGCTGGAATTACAGGCGTGAGCCACCGCACCCAGCCTACGGAATGTATTTTTAATAGGTGTTTTAATGTCCTTGTTTGAGAATTCTATTCTGTCATTTTTATGTCTGTTTCTATTGATTGCAGTTTCTCCCTGTTATTGATCATATTATTCTGTTTTTTGACATGCCTAAAGTTTTTTTTTTACTAGATGCCAGATATTGTGAATTTTATATTGTGTGCTGAATTGTATTGTATTGTATTCATTTGAATGTCAGCATGTTTTTGTCGCATGCTGAATTGTATTGAATTCATTTATGTAGTGTTGAATTTTGTTCTGGTACACAGTCAAGTTACTTGGAATCACTTGGATACTTTTAAGACCTGACGTTAACATGCACTCAAATATTAATTGCAGCACCAGTCATAATGGCAGAGACATGGAATCAACCTAAATGCTCATCAGTGACAGATTGGATAAAGAAAATATGGTAGATATACACCATGGAATACTATGCAGCCATAAAAAAGAATGAACACATGTCTTTTGCTGGAACATGGGTGGAGCTGGAGGCCATTATCCTTAGCAAACTAATGCAGAAACAGAAAACGAAATACCGCATGTTCTCACTTATAAGTGGGAATTAAATAATGAGAACTCATGAACAGAAAGAAGGGAACAGTAGACACTGGGGGCTCCTTGAGGGTGGAGGATGGGAGGAGGGAGAGGAGCAGAAAGTATAACTTGAGTACTAGGCTTAGTACCTGGGTGATGAAATAATCTATACAACAAACCCCCATAGCACAGGTTTACCTGTATAACAAACCTGCACATGTACCCCCAAACCTAAAAGTTAAAAAAAAAAAAAAAAAAAGAAAAGAAAGACCTGCCTTTAAGTTTTATTAGGCTGGGTCCAGAGCAGTCTTTAGGGTTAACTTATCCCTAGGAAACATCCTTCTGAGGATTCTACCAGATAGCCTTTGTGTCATGAGGGCAGTCTGGTTGGTGGAAATATAAATTATTTCTATCCCAAATTCTGGCCACCCTGACCTCCCTTAACTCTTAGGATTTCTCCTCCCTGTGCTGTGACCTGGAAACTGCCTCTAGTCAGTAAGCTGTGACAATTACAGGGCTTGTCTTGTTTTCGTTTCCCTTCTCTCTGGGAGATTAGAGTTCTGTGCTGGTTGTTTTTCAATGTCTGAAAATCATGATTTCATAAGTCTCTCTGGTTTCCTAGTTGTTTAAGGCAGGAAGATAAATCCAGTCCTTGTTACTCTTGGCCATAAGACGTAGTACCTTAACCAGGTAGTACCAGGTTTTAGTTTCATTAGATATTCCTACCCTATTCTAGAAATTGCTGAGGAACTTGATCAAATTCAATACAGAACTTTGAAGGAAGAGAGCTGTCTCACTCTCTGTAGACAAATAACTCTTCTATATGTTTGTTTTGTGTTTGGTCAGGTTATTAAATATAATGATGCTGCAATTAGGGGTACCATTATCATCAAAAGGAAGAGCCCCTTATTGCGACAGCTAAATGGTGAGTTAGGAAAGCTAAATAGAGAAGAAGAGAAATTTTTAAATCTTCTCATTAGAATGAGGCCCCTGAAGACTTGCATCAACAGATATTTCTGGACAGGCCACAGTGCACAGAGCAGAGGCTTTTGCTGGAACAGGTCAAGGCAAAAACTGTGGTAGGCCAGTCCGAGCTGACCTCTTCCCCAAAATTGTGAGTGGTATTTGAGAATGTTCTTTGTGGGAGAATACTGTGGACTTAGGACTACCAATTTGTCTGTTTGCATAATTGCATTTTTTTAAAAAATTATTTTGTTGGGGGAAGTTTGCTGTTTCTTAAAAGTTTCCCTCCAGGGACATCAAACTTATAAATGTTGAAAATTGTTGTCAGCCCTTGGGCTATCCAGCAGTCTCCTTTCCCTACCTCTTCCTCAGATTTTCAAGGCATAAGCCAGTAAAGTAGGATATCTCTAAAGTTTTGTCCCTATAATGACATGGATATTATCAGTACTGGCATATTCTTTGTTAGACAATTTTTTGTTCGTTTTAATTTAAAAACCTTCATTGACTAATATTTGTGATTCCAGAAGGTAATTTTCCCTCTGATAATTTTTTCTCTTTTATTTTTAGTTGACATGTAATAATTATACATATTTATGGGATATAGAGTGATATTTTGATATGTATATACAATTTATAATAATCAAACCAGGTTGTAAAAAGCAAATCCATCACCTCAAGCATTTATTATTTCTTTGTGCTGTGAACATTCAAAATCCTCACTTCTAGCTTTTTGAAAATACACAAATAAGTTACTGTTAGCCATATTCACCCTACAGTGCTGCAGAACACTAGAATGAATTCTTCCTGTCTAGCCATAATTTTGTATCTATTAACCAGCCTTTTCCCATCCTTCCCTCCCCTTTATCCTTCCCAGCCTTTAATAGCCACAATTCTACTCTCTACTTCCATGAGCTCAAAAATTTGTTTTAGCTCCCCCTTATAAGTGAGAATATGAAGTATTTAACTTTCTGTGCCTGACTTACTTTGCTTAACATAATATCCTCTGGGCTCATTCATACTGATATGAATGACAGGATTTCATTGGTTTTATGGCTAAATAGTATTTCATTGTGCTCATTTGAAAATCCATTCATCTGTTGATGGAAATTTAGGTTGATTCCAGATCTTAGCTATTGTGAATAGTGCTGTAATAAACATGGGGGTGCAGGTATACCTTTGATATACTGATTTCCTTTCCTTTGAATAAATACCCAGTAACGGGATTGCTGAATGTATGAAAGTTCTATTTTTAATTTTTTGAGAAGCCTCCATACTATTTTCCATAATGGCTGTAGTAATATGCATTCCCACCAACAGTGCATGAGTTCCCCTTTCTCCACATTCTTACCAGCATTTGTTTTTTTCTTTTTGATAACAGCCATTCTAACTGGGGTGAGATCTCACTGTGGTTTGAGATACATTTCCCTGATGATTAGTGATGTTGATCATTTTATTATATACCTGTTGGCCATCAGTATGTCTTCTTTTGAGAAATGTCTATTGATGTCCTTTGCCCACTTTTTAATGGGATTATTTGTGGGTTTTTTTTTTTTTTTACAGTTGAATTGAGTTCCTTGTATATTCTAGATATTAGTTCCTCCTTGTCAGATTAATAGTTTGCAGATATTTTGTCACAATCAACAGGTTGTGTCTTTACTGTGTTGATTGTGTCTTTGCTGTGCAGAAACTTTTCAATTTAATATAGTTCACATTTGTCTATTTTTGTTTTTGTTGCATATACTTTTGAAGTCTTAGCCATATAGTCTTTGCCTAGATCAGTATCCTGAAGCATTTCCTCTGTGTTTTCTTCTAGTAGTTTTATAGTTTTGGGTCTTAGGCTTAAGTCTTTTATCCATTTTGAGTTGATTTTTGTATGTGTTGAGAGACAGGAGTCTAGTTTCATTATTCTGCATATGGATATCCAGTTTTCCCAGCACCATTTATTGAAAAGGGTGTTCTTTACTCAATGTGTGTTGGAACCTTTATTGAATGTCAGTTGGCTGTAAATATGTGGATTTATTTCTGAGTTCTGTATTCTGTTCCATTGGTCTATGTGTCTGTTTTTATACCAATACCATGCTGTTTTGGTTACTATAGCTTTGTAGTATATTTTGAAATCTGGTAGTATGGTGCCTCCAACTTTGTTCTTTTTGTCCAGGATTTTTTTTTTTTTTTTTTTTTTTTTTTTTTTTGCTATTCAGGGTCTTTTGTAGTTCCATATACATTTTAGAATTGTTTTTTCTATTTCTATGAAGAATGTCATTGGTATTTTGGTAGGGATTACACTGAATCTGTAAATTGCTTTGGGTAGTATGGTCATTTTAACAATATTAATTCTTCTGATCCATGAACAAGGGAAGTGTTTCCATTTGTTTGTGTCCATTTGTTGTGTTCAAAACACCAATGAAAGAAGTAATTTCTTTCATCTTTCAGTGAATATGTTTTGGTGTTCAAGAATTTCTTTCATTGATGTTTTGTAGTTTTCCTTGTAGAGGTCTTTCACTTTCTTGGTTAAGTTCCTGGGTATTTTATTTATTTATTTATTTATTTAGTTTGTTAATTTCAGCTTTTAGATACAGGAGTATCTAAAATATTATAAAACAAACCTTGTACAGGCTTGTTACATGAATATATTGTACCCAGGTAGTGAGCCTAGTACCCAATAGGTAGTTTTTCAACCCACGCCCCTCTCACACTCTCCCTCTTTTGGTAGTCCTCAGTGTCTATCGTTGCAATCTTTATGTCCATGAGTACCTGATGTTTAGCTACCATATATAAGTGAGAACACGTGGTATTTGGTTTTCTGTTCCTGTGTTAATTTGCTTAGGATAATGGCCTTCAGCTCCATCCATGTTGTTGCAAAGGACATGATTTCATTCTTTTTTTATGGCTTCATAGAATTTCACAGTGTATATGTACCACATTTCCTTTATCCAATCCACAGTTGATGGGCACCTAGCTTAATTCCATGTCTTTGCTATTGTGAATAGCATGGTGATGAATATATGAGTGTGCATCTTTTTGGTATAATGATTTATTTTCCTTTGAGTAAACACCCAGTAAAATGGGATTGCTGGGTTTAATGGTAGCTATGTTTTAAGTTCTTTGAGAAATCTCCAAAATGTTTTCCACGGTAGCTGAACTAATTTATAGCCCCACCAACAATGTATAAGTGTTTCCTTTTCTTCATGTCTCACCAGCACCTGGTTTTTGACCTTTTTTTTTTTTTTTTTTTCGAGATGAAGTCTTCCTTTGTCGCCCAGGCCGAAGTGCAGTGGTGCAATCTCCGCTCACTGCAAATTCTGCCTCCCGGGTTCAAGTGATTCTCCTGCCTCAGCCTCCTGAGTAGCTGGGATTACAGGCACATGCCACCACACCTGGATAATTTTTGTATTTTTTGGCACACCACCACACCTGGCTAATTTTTGTATTTTTTAGTAGAGACAGGGTTTTGCCATGTTGGCCAGGCTGGTCTGAAACTCCTGACCTCTGGTGATCCTCCTGCCTTGGCCTCCCAAAGTGCTGGGATTACAGGCATGAGCCACCATGCCTGGCCCTTGGCTTTTTAATAATAGATGTTCTGACTGGTATGAGATGGTATCTCATTGTGGTTTTGACTTGCATTTCTTTGATGATTAGTGACGATGAGCATTTTTTCCATATGTGTTTGGCTGCTTTTATGTCTTCTTTTGAGAGATGTCTGTTCATGTCCTTTGCCCACTTTTTAATGGAGCTATTTGTTTTTTGCTTGTGGCATTAAGTTCCATATAGATTCTGGATATTAGACCTTTGTTAGATACATAGTTGGCGAAAATTTTCTCCCATTCTATAGGAGATATTTCCTAGGTTTTCTTCTATGATTTTTATAGTTTGAGGTCTTACATTTAAATATTTAATCTCTCGTGAGTTAATTTTTGTATATGGCAAAAAGTAGAGGTTCAATTTCATTGTTTTCTTCTGGGATAACATGGCTAGCCATTTTAAGGCTAGGCTTTATTACTGAGTATTTGTTCTGTTCTATTGGTCTGTATGTCTGTTTTTGTACCAGTACTTTGCTGGTTTGGTTACCATGGCTTTATAGTATGGTTTGAAGTTGGGTAGTGTGATGCCTCTGGCTCAGTTCTTTTTGTTTAGTATTGCTTTGGTTATTTGGGCTCTTTTTTTAGCTCCATATGAATTTGAGAATAGGTTTTTCTAATTCTGTGAAGAATGACATTGGTAGTTTGATAGGAATAGCATTGAATCTATAAATTACTTTGGGCAGTATGACCATTTTAATGATACTGATTCTTCCAATCCATGAGCATGGAATGTTTTTCCATTTATCTGTGTCATCTCTGATTTCTTCCAGCAGTGTTTTTTTTTACTTCTCCTTGTAGAGATCTTTAACCTCCTTGGTTAGCTGTATTCCTAGGTATTTCATTTTCTTTGTGGCTATTGTAAATGGGATTGTGTTCTTGATTTGACTCTCAGCCTGGACGTTATTGGTGTATAGAAATGCCACTAATTTTTGTATATTGATTTTGTATCCTATAACTTTGCTAAAGTCATTTTTTAAAGTTTTCTTTTTGGTGAAGTTTTTAGAGTTTTCTAAGTATAGAATCATATCATTAGTAAAGAGAGATAGTTTGACTTCTTTTCCCATTTGGATACCTTTTATTTGTTTTGCCTGATTGCTCTGGCTAGGACTTCTAGTACTATGTTGAATAGGAGTGGTGAACATGGGCATCCTTGTCTTATTCCAGTTCTCAGGGGGAATGGTTCCAGCTTTTGCTCACTCAGTATGATGTTGGCTGTGGTTTTGTCATAGATGGCTCTTACAATTTTTGAGATATGTTCCTTTGATGCCTAGTCTATTGAGGGTTTTTATTATGAAGAGATATTGGACTTTATAGAAAGCTTTTTCTGCATCTATCGAGAAGATCATATGGTCTATACTTTTAATTCTGTTTATGTGGTGAATCACATTTATTGATTTGCATTATATTGAACCATCCTTGTATCCCAGGAATAAAGGCTACTTGATTGTGGTGAATTAACTTTTTGATGTGTTGCTGGATTCAGTTTGCTAGTATTTTGTGAGGAGTTTTGCCTCTGTGCTTTCAGGAATATTGGCCTGAAGTTTTCTTTTTTTTTTTTTTTTTTTGTCATTCTCTGCCAGATTTTGGTATTAGGCTGATACTGCCTTCAGAGAATGAGTTAAGGAGGAGTCCCTCCTCAATTTTTTAGAATACTTTTAGTATGATTGGTACCATTTCTTCTTTATACATCTGGTAGAATTTGGCTGTGAATCCTTCTGGTCCAGGGCTTTTTTTGGTTGGTAGGTTTTTTGTTTGTTTGTTTGTTTATTTTGAACAGATTCAGTTTCAGAGCTTGCTATTGGTCCATTCAGGGTTTCAATTTATCTTATATCCCCTGAGTTTCCTTAAGAGCATTGTTTTGAATTCTTTTTCGGGTATTTCGTAGATTTTTTTTTTTTTATCTGTTACTGGAGAATTATTGCAGTCTTTCGAAGGTGTCATGTTTCCTTGCTTTTTTAAAAACGGTTCTTGTGTTCTTACATTAACATCTGTGCATCTGGTGCAATAGTCACTTCTTCTAATTTTATGGATTGGCTTTTGTAGGGAAAGATTTTTCCTGTAGTTGTATCTATAGTGATGGTTGGATTGGGTATTTTGGCTTCAATTCTGAGTGGGCACAGTAGTGTAGTCTCCATATGATTTCTTTCTCTGTAATCAGTGTCATTGGTGTCCGTGAGTTCCTTGATGACTTAGGCTGAACTTGTTAGTGGAGGCTGTGGTGAGGCTTCGCTCAGGATGGGGACACCAACTGAGCCATCTTCAGGCACCAGTGGTCGTGTTGGTGAGACAGACATACTGGTCTTCATGCCCCTGGGAAGCATATGTGGGTGCTGGTGGAGGTGGGGGCCCTGCATGGGCCCATTCTGTAGCTTCCAGATGGCATCCACATGTGCTGGGAATAGCAGTGGTGGGCTGGGAGACAGGCCTTTGGCCCTTGGCTGGCATGCATGGCACCACTGGTAACAGTAGTGGCAGCAGGCTGGCTGTGGGGCCCCTGGGTGGCACATGTGGGTGCCAGTGGTGGCAGCAGAAGGTGTCACAGGCCTGTCCTTGGGGCTGTGGCCCACATGAGTGCTGAGCACTGGCAGCAGTGCTGAATTTTTTTGTAAATGAAGTGATTCTTAAGTTTTTTCTTGGTTTAAGAATTATTATTACTTGTCTGAATTTATCTTGTGAGGCTGGCTACAAAACTCATTGAAGTTGTATCCTTTGTGCGTAGAATATCAGGAATGGCATAAACCATCACTTCCCCTTCTGCAATCATGGTAGGTGTTGCCATCTATCACATCTCTCTTGCTCTGGATTTAAAACTCAGCTTCAGGATCCTTCCCAGCATAGTGCTTCAGGCATCCACTACTAGTTTATCTGAGTTGTCACTCAAAACGAAACCTATTTTTTCTGTCTTAAGCAGTACATAAAGCTGGGCACGGTGACTCATGCCTGGAATCCCAGCACTTTGGGAGGCTGAGGCTGATCACCTGAGGTCAGCAGTTCGAGACCAGCCTGGCCAACATGATGAAAACCCATCTCTACTAAAAATACAAAAGTTAACTGGGCATGGTGGTGGGTGCCTGTAATACCAGCTACTTGGGAGGCTGAAGCAGGAGAATCGCTTGAACCTAGGGAGGCAGAGAATGCAGTGAGCTGAGATTGTGCCATTGCACTCCAGTCTGAGCAACAAGAGTGAAACTCCATCTCAAGAAAAAAAAAAAAGTATATAATTGGCTTGTAACATCAACCTTCCTCACATTAAGGGGAAGTAGTCTGGAAGTCCCAACTTGAAGACTACAAGTACAGTTCAAACACACCTTCTACATGATTTACTATTATCTATAATGACACTCTACTTCTAATTAAAAGGCCTACAAGGGCCGGGCGCGGTGGCTCAAGCCTGTAATCCCAGCACTTTGGGAGGCCGAGACGGGCGGATCACGAGGTCAGGAGATCGAGACCATCCTGGCTAACACGGTGAAACCCCGTCTCTACTAAAAAAAATACAAAAAACTAGCCGGGCGAGGTGGCGGGCGCCTGTAGTCCCAGCTACTCGGGAGGCTGAGGCAGGAGAATGGCGTGAACCCAGGAGGCGGAGCTTGCAGTGAGCTGAGATCCGGCCACTGCACTCCAGCCTGGGCGACAGAGCGAGACTCCGTCTCAAAAAAAAAAAAAATAAAATAAAAATAAAATAAAATAAAATAAAAGGCCTACAAGAAAAAATAATTTGTCATCACAACAATAAGGAAATATTTATTGAGTGCAGCTGGGTCAGAAGCTGTTCTAAACACTGTCATGTGTTTTATTTTAATCTCCTCAAGCCCCTGTAGCACAGGCATTATTTTCCTATTTTATTGGTGAGGAAACAGAGGCTCAGAGAACTTAAATGATTTAATACAGATATCTATCTGTAGAAGCAGGATTTGCGCTGGGATCTCATGATCTTCCGTGAATATCCTCTTTTTTCTTATTTCATTTTCCCTTTCATTCTTCCACACCTCTCGGCTTTCGTGAGCAGCAGCTGGCCCTTTGGGAGCTCTGCCAATAAGAGGTGTCATAACATCTGCGAGCAGATTGACAAGTCACAGCCTGTCACAGGGAGGGTTCTTCTTTTTCTACTGGAGAGAAAGACATTTTGCTTTTTCTTTTCTTTGTTTCTTCCAGATTTGAAGTGATTCTGACGGCCAAAAGTCCAGCTAGTCTAAAGAAAACTGGGGGATTATAGTAGCTTGTTTTATTTTAGATTAATTTGGTAGTTGGGTCAGGAAATTAAATAATATTGTGATTATTTTATTTTATTGAAGCAGGTAATCATGAAGCCAGAGGAAAACTATTTTCAACAAGTTAATCATTGATGATTCACTGGTATTTTTCATAGTGTTGTATTAGAAGAATAATCATTACCAAAAATGAATGAGAAGTAGATAAATTCAGCATATACGGAGACAGACACAAACACACCCAACCATACCACACCCACATATACACATATATAATTATTTATTGAAGTAAACATGTTTGAAACTATGAATTATTATTAATATGTGTGAAATATCCTTTTCAAATTAAAATTTTCAGCCACATCAACTTGAAACGTCTGAATATAACATTTCTCAGCCAAAGTGCCATGATTGCTCCCAACAGAGCAGAATGTGGAATAATGAGACCACCAGCTCCTCTTCAGAGTTCTGGGAGCAAGCCTAGGGTGGCAGGAGCCCTGGAGTTCAGAGCCAGCTGTTTGAGGCTGGGTCTGATGCCAATTTTGAGGTTGAAATGCAGCTTCACTGTCTGGTCCAGGGAGCGTGGGTGCTAGTTCCAGAGCCCAAAGGTGGGGGGCAAGCACTAATTATCATGCCAGCCTTTCTGTAGTTCTTCGGGGATCTAATACTAGAGAACAAAGGAGACATGGCCCCAAGCACTGGGATTGCAGGAACAACATAGAACCCACAAGTGAAGGTAATCTTCCTTCCCTCCTTCCTTTATTTTCTTCCTTTCTTCCTTTCATCATTAATCTTTTTTCTTTTTTTTTTGAGACAGAGTCTCACTCTGTCACCCAGGCTGGAGTACAGTGGCATGATCTCAGCTCACTGCAACCTCTGCCTCTCGGGGTCAAGCAGTTCTCTTGCCTCAGCCTCCCAAGTAGCTGGGATTGATTACAGGCGCGAGCCACCACACCCAGCTATTTTTTTGTATTTTAGTAGAGATGGGGTTTCACCATGTTGGCCAGGCTGGTCTTGAACTCCTGACCTCAGGTGGTCCTCCTGCCTCGACCTCCCAAAGTGTTGGGATTACAGGTGTGAGCCACTGCACCTGGTCTGATTGCTTTTTTAGACTGTTCACTCTTGGCATATAGAAATGCTACTGACTTTTGTATCATTGGTTTGAATGGTTTGAATATACCATCCCTTTTTCTCCTGGTCTGTAAGGTTTCTGCTGAGAAATCTGCTTAGTCTTATGGTGTTTTTTTTGTTTGTTTGTTTTTGTTTTTTTTTTGAGATGGAGTCTTGCTCTGTCGCCCAGGCTGGAGTGTAATGGCGCAATCTTGGCTCACTGCAAGCTCCGCCTGTCGGGTTCACGCCATTCTCCCACCTCAGCCTCCCGAGTATCTGGGACTACAGGAGCCCGCCACCACGCCTGGCTAGTTTTGTTTTTGTATTTTTAGCAGAGACTGGGTTTCACTGTGTTAGCCAGGATGGTCTTGATCGCCTGACCTCATGATCCACCAGCCTCAGCCTCCCAAAGTGCTAGGATTACAGGTGTGAGCCACCACACCCGGCCTTATGGGGGTTCTTTTATAAGTGATAAACATTCCTTTCCTGCTGTTTTTAGAATTCTGTCTTTGTCTTTGACTTTTGACAGTTTGACTATAATGTGCTGTGGAGAAGAGCTTTTTAAAATTATATGGATTTGCATGTCATTGAGCTTCCTGGGTGTCTAAATCTTTTGCTAGACTAAGGCAGTTTTCAGATATTATTTCGTTAAATAGGTAAATAGGTTTTTATACCTTTCATTTTTTCTTTGCCTTCTGGGATACTGGAAAATTAAATATTTGGTCTTTATGGTGTCTGATACATCTTGTAGACTTGTTTCATTCTTTTTAATTTTTTTCTTCAATTTTGCCTGACTGGGATATTTTAAAAGACCCGTCTTTAAGTTCTGAGATATTTTCTTCCACTTGACTTAATCTATTGTTGAAGCTTTTGAATGTATATATATATATTTTTTGAGATAGAGTCTCACTCTGTTGCTCAGGCTGGAGTGCAGTGGCGTGATCTCAGCTCACTGCAACCTCTGCCTCCCAGGTTCAAGCAATTCTCCTGTCTCAGCCTTCCAAGCAGCTAGGATTACAAATACCTACCACCATGGTTGGCTAATTTTTGTATTTTTAATAGAGACAGGGTTTCACCATGTTGGCCAGACTGGTCTTGAACTCCTGACCTCAAGAGATCCACCTGCTTTGGCCTCCCAAAGTGCTGGGATTACAGGTGTGAGCCACTGTGCCCAGCCTGAATGTTGTTTTGTATTTCATGTAATGAATTCTTCAGTCCTCAGTTCCAGAATTTCTGCTGAATTTACTTTTTTTGTTTTTTTTTTTGAGACAGAGTCTCACTCTGTTGCCCAGGCTGGAATGCAATCACACAATCTTGGCTCATTGCAACCTCTGTATCCCAGGTTCAAGAGATTCTCATGCCTCAGCTTCCCAAGTAGCTGGGATTACAGGCATGTGCCATCACACCCAGCTAATTTTTGTATTTTTAGTAGAGATGGGTTTTTGCCATGTTGGCCAGGCTGGTCTTGAACTCCTGGCCTCAGGTGATCTGCCCACCTTGGCCTCCCAAAGTGCTGGAATTACAGGCATGAGCCACCATGCCTGGTGAATTGACCTCTTTATTATCATATAATGACTTTCTTTGTCTCTTTTCATAGTTTGTGTCTTAAAATCTATTTTGTCTGATATAAGCGTAAGCTACTCCTATGCTTTTTTGGTTTCCATTGGCATGGAATATCTTTTTTCATCCCTTTATTTTCAGTCTGTGTGTCTTTATAGGTGAAGTGTATTTCTTTTAGGCAACAGATAGTTGGATCCTGTTTGTCCATTCAACCATTGTATGTCTTTTGATTGGAGAGTTTAGTCCATTTACATTCAATGGTAGTATTGATGAGTAAGGATTTACTCTTGCCATTTTATTATTTGTTTTCTGGTTGTTTTGTGGTCTTTTCTTCCTTCTTTCCCTTTTTTCTTCCTTTTTGTGAAGGTGATTTTCTCTGGTGGTATGTTTTAATTTCTTGCTTTTTATTTTTTGTGTATCTGTTGTAGGTTTTCTGATTTGAAGTTGCCATGAGGTTTATAAATGACATCTTAAAACTCATTATTTTAAACTAATGACAACCTAACACTGATTGCAAAAACAAACTACAAACAAGCACAGAGAAAACTAATAAAAACTCTACATTTTAACTTTTTCCTCCCTCCCCCACTTTTTAACTCTTTGTTGTTTATATTTATATCTTATCACATTGTCTATGCCTTTAAAAATTGTTGTAGTTATTACTTTTGATAGGTTCATCTTTTAGTCTTTCTACTGAAGATGTAAGTAGTTTACACACCACAATTTCAGTTATAATATTCTGTGTTTCTCTGTTTACTTACTATTACCAGTGAGAGTTTTGTGCCTTCAGATGATTTTTTTTTTTTTTTCTGAGACGGAATCTCGCTCGGTTGCCCAGGCTGGAGTGCAGTGGCACGATCTTGGCTTGCTGCAACCTCCACCTCCCAGGTTCAAGAGATTCTCCTGCCTCAGCCTCCCGAGTAGCTGGGACTACAGGCATGCACCACCACGCCCAGCTAATTTTTGTATTTTTAATAGAGACAGCGTTTCACCATGTTGGCCAGGATGGTCTCCATCTCTTGACCTCGTGATCCGCCCGAACATCCTTTTCTTTCAGATTGAAGAGCTCCCTTTAGCATTTCTTGTAGGACAGGTCTGGTGTTTAAATCCCTCAGCTTCTGTTTGTCTGGGAAAGTATTTCTCCTTTTTGTTTGAAGGACACTTTTGCTTGATATACTATTCTAGGATAATTTTTTTTTTTTCCTTCAGCACTTTAAATATGTCATGCCACTCTCTCCTGGCCTGTAAGGTTTCCACTGAGAAGTCTGCTGCTAGTTGTACTGGAGCTCCTTTGTATGTTATTTGTTTCCTTTCTCTTGCTGCTTTTAGGATCCTTTATTTTTCCTTGACCTTTGGGAGTCTGATTGTTAAATGCTTTGGTGGTAGTCTAATTTGGGTTAAAGATGTTTTGTGTGCTATATCCTTCTCGTACTTGAATATTGATATCTTTCTCTAGTTTTGGAAAGTTATCCGTTATTATCCCTTTGAATAAACCTTCTACCCCAATTTGTCTCTCTATCTTCTCTATAAGGCCAATAACCCTTAGATTTGCCCCTTTGAGGCTATTTTTTTTTAAGATCTTGTAGGCATGCTTTCATTCTTCTTTTGTCTCCTTTGACTGTGTGTTTTCAAATAGGCAATCTTTGAGCTCACTAATTCTTTCTTCTGCTTGATCAATTCTGCTGTTAAGATACTCTGTATGTCTTCAGTATGTCAGTTGAATTTTTCAGATCCAGGAATTCAGCTTGATTTTTAAAAATTATTTCAATCTCGTTGTTGAATTTATCTAGTAGGATTCTGAATTCCTTCTCTGTGTTGTCTTGCGTTTCATTGAGTTTCCTCATGAGTTTTGAATTCTTTGTCTGAAAGATCACATATTGCTGTCACTCCAGGATTGGTCACTGGTGCCTTGTTTAGTTTGTTTAGTAAGTTCATGTTTTCCTGGATGGCCTTGATGCTTGTGGATGTTCATCAGTGTTTACACATTGAAGAGTTAGGTATTTATTATAATCTGCGTTGTCTGAGCTTGTTTGTACCCATCCTTCTTTGGAAGGCTTCCTAAATATTCAAAAGGAGTTGAATATTGTAATCTAAATATTTGGTCGCTGGTGTTTAAATCCCTCAGCTTCTGTTTGGGAAAGTCTTTATTGCCTGTGTTTTGGGTCACCCCAGGTCTGATAACATTGTGATTCCTGCACACTTATAGAGGTACCATCTTGGTGGTCTTGGGAAAGATCTGGGAGAATTCTCTGGATTACCAGGCAGAGACACTTTTTCTCTTCCCTTACTTTCCCCTAAACAGGGTATCTCTCTCTCTCTCCATGCTGGGCTACCTGGGGCTGGTTGAGGGGTGACAAACAGCCCTGTGGCCACCACCACTGGGCCTGCACTGTGTTAGAGCCAAAGCCAGCATAGCACTGAGTCTTGCCCAACCTGCGGAGACCACTGCCTGGCTACTGCTGATGATCACTGAAGGTCCAAGGGTTCTTTAGTCAGCAGATGGTAAATCCGGCCAGGCTTGTATCCTGTTCATGGCAGCGAACTCCCAACTCTGGCCCAGGGCAGGTTCATAAATGCCATCTGGGAGCCAGAGCTTGGAGTTCAGAACCTTAGGATTCTACTTGGTACTGTATTCTACTGTAGTTATGCTGGCATCCAAACTGCAAGATCATCCTTTCCACTCTTCTTTCTCCTTTTCTAATGCAGAAGGAGTGTCTCCTCATGGTCACCATTGCCCCAGGCCCACTGTGAGTACTGCCTGGCTAGTGCCAATGTTCACTCAAGGCTCACATGCTCTTCAGTCAGCTTGTGGTGAATGCTGCCAGGTCTGAGTCTCTCCCTTCAGGGCAGTGGGCTCCCCTCTGGCTGAGGGTGGGTCCAGAAATGCCATCCAGAAGCCAAGGCCTGGAATTGGGAACCCCAGGAGCCTGCTTAGTGTTGTATGCCACTGCGGCTGAGCTGATGCCTAAGCTCTATGACAAAGTCCCCTTTACTCTTTCCTGTCCTTTCCTCAAGCAGAAGGAGCCTCTCCCTGTGGCCACCACAGTTGGGAATATGCTGGGTCACATCTGAAGCCAGCACAGCCCTGGGTCTCATCCAAGTACTGCTGATGTTTATTCAAGGCTCAGCAGCTCTTTAGTCAGCAGGTGATGAATCCTGCCAGGACTGGGTCCCTCGCTTCAAGGCAACAGTTTCTCTTCTGGCCCAGGGTATGTCTAGAAATGTCATCTGGGAGGTAGAGCCTGGAATGGAGGCCTCACAACTGCCTGGTGACCTCTTCTACTGTGGATTAGCTGGTATCCAAGTTGCAAGACAGTCCTCTTTAGTCTCCTGTCTCCTTTCCTCAAGCAAAAGGAAGAAGTCTCTCCTGGGCCTGTAAGCTACACTGTCTTGGATTGGGAAAAGGGTGATTTAAGCATTTCTTTGGCTGCCCCATCTAGTGTCTCACTGAGTTGTGTGCACCCCAAGTCCACTGGTTCTGAGCCCAGAACAGTACCAGGACTTGCCCAGGAATTGCAATCCTTGTGGCCTAGACTGACTTTCATGTTTATTTAGGACCCCAGAGTGCTTTAGCCTGTGGGGGGGGGGGGGCTAGCTGGAACTCAGGTTCCAACCATTGGAATGGATGATTCCCCTCTGTCTAAAGCTGGTCTAAATGTTCCTTCATGGGTGCTGGCCAAATTCTGCCCTGTGTTTCTTTCCACGTGACAGGGCAGTGCTGAGTTCCAATGCAAAGTCCCACAATCACTGCAGTGCCTCTCCCCAAAGCACACATATTCTCTCTACATGCCACATGGCCAGTGCTGTGGGGAGGGATAGGGGTGATGTCAGCAATTCAAGACTGTCTTTCCTATCTTCTTCAGTGCTTCTTTCCTTGATATGATGTTCAAACCAGGTACTGTGACCACTCACCTGATTTTCGGTTCGTATGAAGGTGCTTTTTTATGTGGATCGTTGTTCAATTTGGTGTTCTTGCAGGGGAGATGATTGCTGGAGGGTTCTGTTCAGCCATATTGCTCCGCCTCCTTGTCTGAATTTCTGTTTGTTTCTTTTTAATGATTTCTATCTCTTTGGTAAATTTCTCATTTATTTCCTGAATTGTTTTTCTGATTTGTTTGTATTGTTTTTCTGTGTTTTGTTGTATCTTACTGAACTTCTTCAGCATCAATATTTTCATTTTTTTTCTGCGATCTCATAAATTTATTTTTTGATTGGAATATATTATTGGAGAATTACTGTTTTTCCTGGAGGTGTCGTATTTCTTTGCTTTTCATGTTTCTGTGTCCTTATATTAATATCTGTGCATCTGGTGTAACAGTCACTTCTTCCAGTATTTTGTATTTGCTTTTATAGGAGAGGACTTTTTCCTGAAGATGTATCTATGGTGTTGATTGGGTAGGGCACTTTGCTTTCATTCTGGGTGCATGCAGTAGTGTAGTCTCTGTATTATTTCTTTGGCTATAAACAGCACTGGTGATGTCTGTGATTTCCTCACTGGTTTTGGGGTGCAGTTGTTAGTGGGATCTGTGGTGAAATTTTGCTGAGGACAAGAACACCATGTAGTCCTGTCCGTGGGCCCCAGTGGTGGCAGCAGCAGGCAGAGTGTGCCTGTCCTTAGGCCCCAGGGCAGCGTATGCTGGCACTGGTGTTAGCTGGTCCAGGCTGGCTGATTCTTGGGCCTCCAGGCAGCTTACTCAGGTGCTGGTTGTGGCAATAGTGGACAAGTTCTTCAGGCCCTTGAGGAGTGAGTGTGGTGTGGGCAATGGTAGTAGTAGTGTTGAGACAACCTTCTGACTCCCAAGCAGTCCTTGCTGGAGTTGGTGGTGGCTGTGATGGGCTGGGTAGATTGGTCACCAGGCCCATAGGTGGCACATGCTGGTGGATTCCTGCTATAGTGGTAGTGGCAGGCTGAGTGAGCCTGACCTCAGGCCCCTAGGAGGCTCAAGGGCCAAAACTGGTAGACTGGTCTGGGTGGTCTCCTGGATGGCATGTTTGGGCATTGATGGGTGGCAGAGCTGGGATGGGTGGACTTATCCTCAGGCCCCCTGGTGGTGCATGCAGGAACTAACTATAGTAGGCAGAAACAGGGTGATCCCCAGGTCCTAAGTGAATGTTCAGGCGGGGGTGTCGGTGTCAGCAGCCCTGCTACTAGGGAGGGTGGGGTTGCTTTCGAGGGCAACAGCTATATGCAGGCAGCTAAGGAGCATACACTTTGCTTGTGCTTCACCCCCCCCACCCCACCGTGGTGGCAGCCTGCAGTGTTGGTGGCTGTGGGCAGAGGAGTTTGTCTTCAGGGTTCATGAATATGCATGATGGTTTTGCTGCCAGGAGCAGTGGGGATGTTGCCAATGGTTTAAGCCTCAGCCTTGGCAGCAGCAGCCAGCTGTGGTGGTGGCTGTGCTTGGTGATGTTAATGGGGATCCAGGGATGTGGAGATGCAGGTGCTGTTGGGCCCCCAGGCAGGATGCAGGCTGGTGGGGCTAGGCTCTCAATATAACACCATGCTGTATCTGCTTAGGACTTGGGAAATGTTTGGGACTGAGCATAAGCTTCCTCTCTGGAGCAATACTGTTGTGTGGTCTCCAGGCAGCTTCCTATGTTAGTCTCAGGGTGGCCCACAAGGGTCAGTGGGCTCCCCCATGGCTAGGATTGCAGGAGTCTGCTGTGAGAATGTGGACTGCTGGGGATCTCTCACCCTTTCCCCACTTTGGGGAGCCTCTCCAGGCTCCCAGCTGGTCCTGGTCAAGGAGGCTGCCTTGCTTCTCTCTTCTTCCTTGCTTTAAATGTTTCCTGTCATTTCTCTGTTGAATTCCAGTGTTCTCTTTTAGATGATCTATTCAAAGTGTGATTATCTGTTGCTATTTTCGTTCTTCTTTGTGGAGGAGGTGAGTGCTGGGTGCCTGTAGTCAGTCCTCTTGAAGCCCTTAGTCACCTATATTTTCTGTTAGAGTTTTTTTTTAATTCTTACATTTAAGTATTTGATTCATTTTGTGTTAAGGTCTGCATATAGCATGAATTAGGGGCCTAGATGCATTCTTTTGCATGTGGATAGCTAGTTGTCCCAGCACGATTTGTTGAAGACTATTCTTTCCCCACTGAATGGTCTTGGCACCTTTGCCAAAGATAAATTGATGATAAATATATGGATTCATTTTCTAGACCAGGGGTCCCCAACCCCTGGGCTGTGGACTGATACTGGTCCGTGGCCTGTTAGGAACCAGGCCGCACAGCAGGGGGTGAGCAGCTGGTGAACAAGCATTACAGCCTGAGCATTACAGCCTGAGCCTGTCAGATCAGCTGCAGCATTAAATTCTCATAGGAGTGTGAACCCTATTGTGAACTGCACGTGCGAGAGATCTAAGTTGTGCGCTCCTTACGAGAATCTAACTAATGCCTGATGATCTGAGGTGGAATAGTTTCATCCTGAAACCATCCCCTCAACTGTCCATGGAAAAATTGTCTTCTACAAATCCGGTCTCTGGTGCCAAAACGGTTGGAAGCCACTGATCTAGACTCTTGATTCTGTTCCATTGATCTGTATGTCTGTCCACATTATCTTGGTTATTGTACCTTTGTTGTAACTTTTGAAATTGGGAAGCGTGAGTCCTCCAAATTTTTTCTTCTTTTTCAAGATGACTTTGGCCATTCTGTGTTCGTTGCAATTTCATATAAATTTTAGGATAGGCTCATTCACTTCTGATAAGAAAGGCGGTTGGAATTTTGATAAGAATTCAACTGAATCTGTAGATCACTTTGGGGAGTATTGCCATTTTAACAGTATTGTCTTCTAATCCATGAACACAGGATGTCTGCATTTACATAGGTTTCCTTTAATTTCTATCTATGATGTTTTGTAGTTAACCTTAGCTTATTTGGTTAAATTTATTCCTAAGTATTTTATTCTTTTGGGTGGTAATGTAACAATTAAGAAATTGTTTTCTTAATTATTTGTGGACTACTCATTGCTAGTAGATAGAAATTTTTTATATATTCATCTTGTATCCTGGAACTTTGCTGAAATAATTAGCTCTAGTGTATTTTTGTAGATTCTTTGAGTTTCTATATGTGAGATCATGCCATCTGCAAATAGAGATAGTTTTCTTTCTTTCTTTCTTTCCAATCTGGATGCCTTTTTTCTTTTTCTTGCCTAATTGCCCTGACTAGAACCTCTAATACAATGTTGAATAGAAGTAGTTAAAAATGAACATAGCAAGTCTGTCACCATTAGGTATATGTTAACTATGGGTTTTTCATAGATTTCCTTTATCAGATTGAGAAAATTTCCTTCTATTAGTTTGTTGAGTAGGTTTACCATGAAATAGTATTGGGTCTGTGAAATCCTTCTTATGTATCCATTGATAACCACGCTTTGATAAAAGCTTCAAAAATTAAAGTTTTTGGCATTCTGAGGATGCCCTGATTAAAAACTTCCAGCTGATTTTCAACCAAGTACAACCAAAATTTAGAGATTTTATTTATGTAAAAATTCAATGCCACTTAGTATACTTTAGTTGATTTCAAAACTAATTTTCCAATGGCTCAGACATTTTGGAAATCTAATTGATGATGGATAGTAAAGAGAAAAAGTATGAAGTCATACTGAAGCATTGAAAAAATTCAACATTATCTTTATCAAAAAATTTTGTAGTGCGTATATATAAAATACATGTAAACTTTGATAAGTACAGCTGCTGCTTCAATTGGTAGACTATCCTGGTTTATGCTATTGAGTTATAAATTATGTATGCACCACAGTCCATTCAAAATACATTTTTGCTCAATCTAGTAAGAATATGTTTTATCACAATGCTATAGTCTACCAAATTTGTATTTATATTACCATTGCAAAAATAAATAATTCTATCCTTGATGCCAAATTTTTAATTGAATTTATAATAATATTTACAATAAATGTTTCACTTTTGGCAAAATGAACATTTTAAGACTTAATTAAATGAAAAAAATCGAGGCATTATGGGAATTAACTGATTTTATATTTGAATCATCTAGTGATACTGGTATTAAGCTAGGCATCATTCAACTGTTTGCAGTGTACTTCTGCTATTAATTTACCTTTTGTCCATGCATGAGAAAACTTGGAATCAAAAATGAGCAAAATTCATTTAAGGGGAGAATCATTTGATCTAAATGAAAAGTTGTGCTTTTCAGAGTGATAGGTAAACACACCTTCTCTAGCTGCATATGATAAATCCATGTCTTTGGGTGCAGTCTTCTTAAGATAATTGTTAATTTCTGAAGGAGATGCTGATGTTGCTTCTAATTCTCATGTGATCATACTATCACAGAGGTAGATGGTAAATATAAACATTCTGTGCAAGTTGTGTATCCATCATCAACTTTTTTGTGAAATGGAAATTTGATTATTTAATTTTCATTAAATTTTTATTTTTTGAGCTCATTGCTACTGAAAGGATTTACTACAAAATATAAAATTGTTGCCAAACGATGAGATAAATAGTTATAGATTCACATCATATAATACATGAGAAAACCAAAATATCAAGAGCATTTGGGAAACTTTCTTTTCATTTTCATCTTTCGTTTGCCCTTGTATTTCATGTAGACCAACTCCAACAACTTTTCGCTGACTCTTCCAATTAGTGGTCTGAATGCTTTGTGCACTGAAAAGGCTGTGGCAATGACCATGATATAACAGGCGGCCAAGAGTGACACATACTTTTCCCACAACCACCCAGTAGTTAGCTGGTCCTAGTCACTGGCATAGGAGTGTACTTAGTTTTATCAGTGAATACTCTGCAAACCAGTTTTGAAAGGGATATGTTAATTACATCGTATCATAAAAAGTTGGAAAAGAGATATGAGTATAGACGGCCATCTTTCAATGTGTTAAAATGAGAAATCTGTTCACTGCACATGAGTCTCACACACCATTACCTGAAACTGTGGTGGAAGGTGGAAGTGCAAAGTGGAAGTCTACCAAACCTATCTCAGCTCTTTTTAATACAATTGTTAATACTACTTCATTATAAGATGAAAATTCCAGGACATATGCTAAACAAGATAGGATGCCAGGAAAACAGATGTATATTGGGACTGTCCTTGGCAAATCAGGATAAATGGTCTCCCTACCTCTAATGGTCTGTGGGGAGCCCACTGGAGTAAGAGAGGATAGGGAGAAGGGTTGATCATATTTATTCCTCTCCTTCATGTTTATTCAAAGACCTGAAAAGGATCAAACATTTCTTTGATGCCTACTGGGATCTAGACTTGTTTCCATGGGATACAGTGACTTTCTTTAATCTTTTAAGTAATCTATAGAGAAATCTTTACCCCTAAACTGAGAGTCCTGAAAAGGGAGGTTACACGTAAATGGAGGTGGTAACATGCCTACAATCTACTTCAATTTTTTATTCAAACTGAACCTCCTGAGCTCCTGAAAATAAGTAAGTTTTTCCTCTCTATCCCTCCTGTTCTAAGGGTTGGTAGCAACTCCCTGCTATTGCTAATCTTTGGGGTGCATCACTGTACCCTGTTAGACTTCTCAACTCTTTCATCAACTCAGTAATCAATTGCCTGTATTAAATTCTATGTTTGAAATTTTGGGAGCAGTATTTTTTTATTTAATTTTACTTTAAGTTCTGGGATACATGTGCAGAACGTTCAGGTTTGTTACATAGGTATACATGTGCCACGGTGGTTTGCTGCACCTATCAAACCCATCATCTAGGTTTTAAGCCCCACATGCATTAGGTCTTTGTCCTAATGCTCTCCCTCCCCTTGCCCCCCATCCCCTGGAGTGCTGTTTTCTTGATTGAACCTTGATTGATTCAGATATCCTTCCCTATTTCCTTTTTGTCATAATTCTTAGGTGCTTAATGTTGCCCAGTTCATCCTATTATAGTGATCTGTTTAGTGGGATTGAGCCATCCCCTCCTGGGTTTTCTGTATTTTATACACCTCATCCTCCATCTTCTATCAACATTTGCTACATTAGTGTCCCATTGCATTGTTTTCCAAGAAAACAGCTATCTATTTGACATCCACTTGTGCCACAGGGTTAGGAATGATAATGGATTACTGCATGTCCTTCTCAGAAGTATTCAAACACTGCACAGAAATGTATGGCCACATGATGCTCTACCTAAAAGAAGTCCCAATATTAGAATTTCAGGCTTTTCCTGGGAATTCCTAAAACTTCACCAAGCATATAGTCACTACATAAAGTTGGTCTTTTCTGCCGGGAGGCTTCCATTTTCTCAAAATGACCAAAATTTTGGCAGCTGAAAATGAAACAAGATGGGTTTAGAGAAACGATAGATTGAAAACAGCAGAAGTGTTTTTTGCACTTGTTTTTCTGAAGTGGACTTCCAAGCAAGACCTGCTGATTAACAGAATAGCTAAGTCTTATTCTTTAGGGGTATACATGTAGGATGGAGGAGGAATTTGGGTTTCATGGCTGGGGAGAGGGCAGGGATGGGCAAGTGGAGAAATGACAGGGCAAGTAGTTTGTGTTTGAGCTCCAAAGCAATCAGGCTGTAGGGAAAACTAGAACAAAGATAGAGGCAGAGAAAGGAGAGGGGTAGGAAAAAAGCAGGAGAAAATGCAGGGCTTTATGAATCCTCAACTGCCTCCAGGCTACAACCTGAGAACAACGGAAACCACTCTTCACCTAGGAAGTGATAATGACCACAGCACATTATATGTAGCCTTGGCCGCCTTTCTCCAGGATCATCCTCCTGCTAAACAGCCATCCAGAATTTTTCTAGAGGAAGGAATAATGTCAAACAGAGTGACCCACAGTGAGAAATTCTTCCAACGCTCTAAAAGCAGTCATTACCCAAAATAGGCATCCAACATGTTCATTTATGACTTGCCATAAATACTAGCATTAGCAAGACAATATTATCCTCGTATGAGTTGACTTTATTGTGCTTCAGAAAGTCACATCATAAATATCTATGAACATGTTATTTCATCTGCTCTCATAATTTGTCTCTTTCAACATGGTTCTGGCCAATTTTAGAAGTTTCCATGTAAATACATAAAAATAATGATAGGAAAAAATGAAGACAGAGCAAAAAGAGGTCAAGTATCACATTTAGTCCACAAATATTATGACAGAATATGAAATTGTTTTATGGATGGCTAAAGCAAGCTTTTTTTGTGTGTGGTGGTGGTAGTGAAGATGATGTTATGTGTATGTATATTATCACCAGTCTAAAAAGAAAGGATGCCCAAATAGGGAATGGAGCAGGCATCTTTAGAACCTCTTTTAATCTCTAGTTAATGATGTAAACCAAAAATAAAATAAAATTCTAAGCCCCCCCGCCGCCCCGCCCGCCCCCCGCAACCAACCATCTGAATGGACTTACTCCTCAGCCAGGGCTCTTAACATGTAACCTGAAAGACTGGTTCAGGCCATGAAGGGAAGTGGGGGTCAGACATGCCTCATTATAGTCTTGTCTCTGGCATTAACATCAATACAGATTTTAAGTCTGATAGAAACGTTTTACAACCTATTCTCTCGGAAGCCTGCAAGTTAAAGCTTCATCTGCATAGTAAAACTTTGGTCTCTACCACCAAATGTCTCTTTCTATTGATCCCAGGTCTTTAGACAAACTCAATCGTCAACCAGAAAATGTTTAAATTTACCTATAGCCGGCCAGGCAGGGTGACTGACGCCTGTAATCCCAGCACTTTGGAAGGCTGAGGCGGGCGCGTCACCTGCGGTCAGGAGTTCGAGACTAGCCTGGCCAACATAGTGAAACCCCGTCTCTACTAAAAATACAAAAATTAGCCGGGCGTGGTGGTAGGTGCCTGTAATCCCAGGTACTCAGGAGGCTGAGGCAGGAGAATTGCTTGAACCTGGGAAGTGGAGGTTTCAGTCAGCCAAGATCGCGCCATTGCACTCTAGCCCGGGCAACAAGAGCAAAACTCCATCTCAAAATAAAATAAAATTAAAAAGGCACCCTCCACCACCCCCGACCCCACCACTTCGAGTTGTCCTGTCTTTCTGTACCAAATCAATGTATTTCTTAAATGTATTTGATTGATGTCTAATGCCTTCCTAAAATGTATAAAAGCAAGATGCACCCCGACCACCTTGGGCACATGTTCTCGTTCTCAGGACCTCCTGAGGGCTGCGTCACGGGCCATGATCACTCATATTTGGCTTAGGATAAATCTCTTCAAATATTTTACAGAGTTTGACTCTTTCGTTGACAATGTCCACCTTTATAAAAAGTTTGGTGGTGTCCTAAAATACTAGGCCCAGCAAATTTATGTACACGTAAATTTATCCTGGCACTTTAAGAGTAACAAACAAACAAACAAACCAAAAAACATTATTTTAAAACATGCAATACTCTGTGACACCTCTGGAAGCATGCCATAAAAGAAAATTAATTGCAAAACAGAGTTGGTTCCCATCTATTGTCACCAAAAGTTATTCAGGTGAAAATGAACAGTTTGGATTCTAGGAAGGTGTTAATTAAGGGAGCAATTAAGGAAATTGGTTAACAATTATTGTTCACTTGAGTTTTCTAAAAAATATGCCTTGGGTATGAACTGTGATTCTCTCTTCTGTTCTTGAGTCTGGAACCCTCTCCTGCTCCCAGGTTACTTTTCCAGCAACCTGCAACTCTGGAGAGAACTATCCCAATGGCTTTGACTTCCACATGTGTTGCAAGTTGGGGATCAGACAGAATTCAGGTTGAGAAGGTTCAAGTCTATATTTTCAGGAGACACACCAGGAAGAGTTCAGCGGCTGTCTGAATGTCGGTCCATGTTGTTTAGGTAAATTGGTGATGGGGTAGATTAAAAGGGGACCTGTTTAGTGATTTGCTGGCAACTGTTCTGATTTCCTCCAGACTTCCTCTTGACAGCCGAAAGGAGATTCAATGAAATTATATCCAGGAAGGTACAGAAGTGGAGGTGGTAAGGGTATTGATTTGGCGAACACATGAGTTGAAGGGGAGGGCCTAGGTCTGAAAAACCTAGTTCTCCCTCCTGAGACCTCTATTTATAAAGATAGGAGATAAGACTTTGGAGACAGGTATGTGCCATATAATCTGCTTTGGAGATTAAGCAGCAACAAAGAGGGAATGAAAATGTGCCAATCAGTAATGTACCATTTGCTCTAAAAGAAACAACTATGCCTTTTACTGCACCAGTTCCTCAAACATTTTATTTTTATTTCTTTAAATGATGGCAGCTCCAGGACCACATTGGATAACGAATATCAGTGACCAATACCTTTTTAAACGCCTCCTGCTGGAGAGTTTTTTCTCTCTTGTCTCCGTTTCAGGGGAAACTCAGCAACCTCTGGGCCTTTTTACAATGCACAATCAGGGGCTTATAAAGAAAGAACTGCTACAAGAGGTGTAGGTACTCATGCTGGGTATTCAGGGAGGCTTGAAGGCTAAAGGTGAGATACAGTGAACTTACGGAACATGGTGGAACTCAAAGAAGGGTTTCTGAGATAAACACCCTTATTCAAATGCCAGAGACACACTGTTTCTCTAAACAGAAACTCTTAAGGCCCGGCAGTTTTTATGTTGGAGCAAAAGATTTGGGTCAGAACCAAAGTTTTAAAGACTTTTTATTGAAGAAGTTCAAAGATTCCTTGGCCAGCAGCCAAGTGTGGTCTGATTTGTTTGCATTTCCTCTGGGAACTCACAGGCAAGTGAGGAATTGGCCAGCCACCACTGTGAGGGTCACCCACACCCCTGTGGGCCTTTTCTCCCTGAGCAGTTCCAAGGTGGGGGAGGGAAGCCAGGGGGAATCAGATCCCTACAAAGGCCGAGAGTTCAGCAGCCTGGCCAAGCTGCAGTTCTTTCCTGGGTGAAGGAGTATCTCTCTCAATAGCTGCAGTATCTCTTCCAATACACCAAGATGGCATTGATTAGTTCACAAATGAGACCACTATGACTCAGGAAGTAAGTGAGAGGCATCAAGGGGAGAGGTGGGAAGTGAAATGTCACCTCTTCTTCCCTCCTCCCAGTGATGGTAGAAGGACCTGCTCCAGGCTGGGAGGCATCAAGCATGTGTGCTAATGGGCCAGTTCTCCACATTCAAGATCCCAGAGATGTTAAGTTTATCCAAAAATCTTTCAAGCAATCCTGTTGTTTGCAATTAACTCAGAGGGAGTTTTGAGAAATCTGTCAACTGGATGTAATTTTAAAAAGGGAAAATATATCTTTTACTATGGTTTTGGAAGTTTGAAAAGGAGATGCTTATGTAACCACACACGTGTACACACACAAACAGCATGAAGGTTTCTCCTCTCCTTGGGATTTTGATCACAGAGGTAGAAAATTAGGCAAAGTGTAAAAGGATATGTGATTGTCAGAAGGTGAGGAGTTCGAGGGACTGAAAGAAATGGGTCCCTGGTTCTGCTGGAGTGATGGGTCCCAGCAAGTGACTGATGCCCATCAATGAGCAGATTTCATGACCTCTTCTTCGGTGACCTGAAAATCTAAGAGAGAGTGGAGCAGGAAAGCTGGAGGTCACACATATATAACCTCGACAGGGGCAAGGGCTGAGTAAGCAGGAGCTCCAAGAGTGAAGATGTCTGTTATTGTGTTGAGCAGTAGGAGGAAAACAATTTCAATTCCTGCCCCTCCCAACTAAATGATAAGGGAAGGAGCCTCCATCCATATAGAATGAAGAGAAGTGCCCTGCTGAGTTCTGGGCATTTGAGTTTGTGGGATGACTAGGGTGTGGCCTGATACCTGAACTAGGAGCTGGTTGATCTCTCCAGAAGTGAGCTGCCTGTTGTCAGATTAGAGGCATGAGATCAGGGCCAGCCCTCACTTTTGCAGGGCCTTACATAATCCCTGCCAGGAATGGCCTTGTATGCCAACACCTGTCGTCCTGCCCTGTGCTAGGGGACCTGCAGTGAGGGGAACCTAACCCTTTAGGGAGGCCTGGGAGCAACAACTCCCACACAGGGCTGGGCTCCCCACGTTCCTTTTTTTTTTTTTGTTCATTGGCTGTAAGGTCCTTTTCTGAGATGAAACCTTCTTCCCTTTTCTCAAAGAGATCTTGGTTAGGGAAAGCTAAAGGGGTTGGTAGCTCTGTTCAACTTGCAACCACATGGAACCAAATGTACATGCTCCTGGAGGCCTCTCCCCTCTGTCCCTGTGTGTCCCCGGTTTCTCTTCTGCCTCCCATCTGGGAGTCTCATGGCTGGCTGATCTGAGCCTGGGTTCAACTTTTATAGATGTTGTTTCTCCATTGGCTAAAAGAAAGGAATGTCGCCTGGGGTGCTCTTTCTGCTCCCCTTTGCCTCCAGGTTCCAGGAGTAATCCTGCTCTACACTGGGGTTTCCAGATCATCCTACATTACTGGAGAGGAGGCCTTGGAAAGAAAAGGGTCAAAGAGAGACCTAGCAGAATACGACATTTACCTCAAGGGGTAGGGACTCTCTCTCTTTATTCTTTATATATGGGTCAAATATAGTTCTGGAAATTATATCTCCAGATCAGCATCCCAGGTCATTGACCTTAGAAGAAAACTTTTAAACAGTTACTAAAGGTAATTAATTGAGAGGTGAGAAATGGAAAAAATGCCGCAATTGCCAGGACATTAGGGGCCAACTGGTGCCACTTTTCTCATGGTTCCCATGGCTCTTCACATTGGAATAACTGCCTAAAGATAGCCTTCAGGCACTTGCAGCTAGTGAGAATAGGGCTTGCCGACAGCCCCAGGGAGATGAAAACATGTGAAGGGTAGTGGGTTGGGCACATGGCCAGAGGTTGCTTCCTGAACACAAAGGAAGAAGAGGGGATGGACTCAGTTTCAAAACTGAAAAGGGCGGGAAGTAAAAACAATTCAGGCAGGAGTTACATTCTGAAAACCTCAGAATTTGAGATGCAAATGATTTCAAGTGGAGCCCTCTATACTGGGTCAGCAAACTTTACTGCGTCTAAAAATCACCAAAGAACTTTTTAACTATGCAGAGTCCCAAGCCCCACCTCCAGAAATTTGGAGCTGGTAGGTTCGGGGTAGGACTCAGGATTCTGCCTTTTTTTTTTTTTTTGAGATGGATTCTCGCTCAGTCGCCCAGGCTGGAGTGCAGTGGTGCAATCTCAGCTCACTGCAAGCTCTGCCTCTCGGGTTCACGCCATTCTCCTGCCTCAGCCTCTTGAGTAGCTGGGACTACAGGCGCTCACCACCACGCCTGGATGATTTTTTTGTATTTTTAGTAGAGACGAGGTTTCACCATGTTAGCCAGGATGGTCTCAATCTCCTGACCTCGTAATCTGCCTGTCTGGGCCTCCCAAAGTGCTGGGATTAGAGGCGTGAGCCACCGCGCCCGGCGATTCTGCATTTTCAATAGCACCACTCCCCATCCCTGGGACCTCTGATGCAGGTGTTTCACAGTCCCCAGTTTGAGATCCTCTGCCCTATGTAATGCCTGAATTCCTTCTATGGCACACCCAGCCATGGCTATTGACTCTGCATCCTCAATGGGGCTGCAGGATGATGATGGAGTGGCCAGCCGCTGGCAGCCAGGTTGTCCTTAACATTTTGCAGAACCCACTTCCCCACAGAGGCCACCCCTGTTAAGAGGCTGATGAGGCTTCATCTCAGGAGAATGTTGAGGTGGGGGACACAGATGGAGCTTGAGGCTCAATCTAGGATGCGGTTCAGCAAAATGAGTCAGTCATGCATATAACTGGGATTTGCTTGATCTGAATCTAAGACCATAGAGCAGTTCCAATATTAAGAAATTCTTATTTGTGATTTTTTGGAAGAAAATAAACTTTTATGTTGCTAATAAGGTCTCATGGGGGTAGAAAGGTGATTGATAAGGTATTGGGCTTCTTTCCGAGATAATGAAAATGTTCAAAAGTTGACTGTGGTTAGGGTTCACATATTAATGAATGCTCATACACTGACGGGGATTCATTCTGAGAAATGCTTTGTTAGGTGATTTGATTGTTGTGCAAACATCATAGAGTGTACTTACAAAAACCTAGATGGTATAACCTACCACACACTTAGGATATACAGTAGAGCCTATTGCTCCGAGGCTACAAACGTGTACTGCATGTTACTGAACTGAATACTGTAGGTGACTGTGACACAGTGGTAAGTATTTATGTATCTAAAATACCTAAACATAGAAAAGGTACAGTAAAAATACAGTAGAAAAGATAAAAAGTGGTACACCTGTATGGGGCACTTACCATGAATGGAGCTTGCAGGACTGGAAGTTTCCCTGGGTGAGTCAGTGAGTGAGTGTTGAGTGAATTTGAAGGCCTAGGACATTATTGTACACCCTTATAAACTATAAACAATGTACATTTAGGCTACACTAAATTTATAAAAAATATTTTTCCTTCTTCAATAAAATTAACCATAGCTTACTGAAACTATAAACTTTTAAATTTTTAAAAAATATTTTGACTCTTTTGTAACACTTAGCTTAACACACACATTGTACAGCCATACAAAATGTTTTCTTCCTTTTTGTCCTTATTCTATAAACTTTTTTCTATTTTTAAAATTTTTACTTTTTAAACTTTTTTGTTAATAAACTAAGAAACACACACATTAACCTAGGCCTACAAAGGGTCAGGATCATGAAGACATCACCAGGTGACAGGAATTTTTCAGCTCCATTATAATCCTATAGGACGACTGCTGTCTATGGGGTCAGGTGTTGACCAAAATGTCCTTATGTAGCGCATAACACATCACAATTCAAAAAACCATCGAATTGTACTCCCAGATTGGTACATTGTGTGTTATGTGAACTATATCTTTATAAAGCTATTTTTAAAAAAGGACTGAGAATTCCATAAAATGTTTCATTTGTTGGGGGAATGGCTTCATTATTTTAAAATAATTCTGATGGCATCCTATGATATTTGACTCAAATCAATAATGACTTATTCATGACTTTGTTTATATCCTGTTCTCTGTCCAGAGACCTGTTACTGGAGTCTGACACAATTTTGATCTGTAAATGCATGTCTCAATAGAGGGTTGGGCCTAACATTGAACCCCAGCGGGCTCCTGCTGAGTTGGCTAATTGGCTGACTCCCTGGGCCCACAGTGTGTAGTTCTCTGGGAGTCTCGATTTTACTTTTCATTTTTCTGGCTTAAAGCTTTTCCCGTTGAAAGCCATCAACTAAGATCTTCATTCAAAAGTTCTGAAGAGGATCACTGAGGAGTCATTTTTCAATTTGGAGGCTATTGCTCCGTTGAATAATGAATAGGTTTCCCCTCTAAGAGACCTACAGTGCAGGAATGCCCACAGCTTCTCTTCTATGCTGCTTGGAAGAACTATGGAACTGGAAGGATTCTTAAGAGACCTTGTGCAACTCTCTGCTTTTGCAGTTGAGGAAACTGAGGCTTGGAGAGGTGAAGCATAAGGAAATCCCTGGCTAATGGGCAAGCTAAGATGAATCCTCCTGACCCATAGCTGGCTCCATGTTCTACATCTTCTATTTTCTGTGAAAGCTGGAAAGACAGCAAACCCCAAAATATCTATCTCCCTCATCTCCCCCAACCCAAAGCCAACAATCTATTTCTAAAACCAAGTTGTCACTATTTCTGAAACACAAAGTAGGGGAAGCCCCATCCCATGGCTGAGAGGAAATGTGACCCTCTCACAGGGAAGCCAGCTGCTGGGAGAGGTGGAAAGAGCCCAAGTCCCTCCTCGGGGACCAGCCCACAAGCTCTTCCTTCACCAGTGACAGAGCCTGAGAAAGCGCTTCTCTCCCTAACATAACCTAATTGCCATTTCCCCACTAGCCTCCAGCACTCACTCTGTGCCAAGTTCTGGCTCCTGCCCAGCTGCTCCTTGAGCTGGGAGCCAAACCCCAGACTCCCTTGTCTCAGGAACTGGTCCAGAATGGCCTTAGTAGTCAGCTAAGAAGAGCTCTATATCAAGGCCTGGGAGGGCTGGCTGCCCAGACTCTGGCTGCCTGGGTGGGCTGCCAGGACCCCTCCGATGGACAGACCTGCCCCAGCTCAGCAAAGGAAGGACATGTAAGGAAAAGGCAAGGCTACCAGTGGAACTGCAGTGCTGTTGGGGGTAGGTGTGAGTCTTTTCACCAGCCAACCTCTCATTTTTCTGGGGCTGGAAGGAATTTGATGCCACCAGTATCTTAGAGCCACATGCCTCATTCTTCAGGAACAACTTCTTGGGATCCCGGAAGCATACAAGGTCTCCTGACACCTTGGACTTGTGTCTGCATGCCAGCAGATGAGGCTGGAACTAGGACAGAGTGTGAGCACGTGCAGGTGACCTCTTCAAAAACTTCTCCTCTGTTCCTTTCCTTGGGAGTAACACTGCCTGCTTTGTCCAGTGATGGACTCTCTTGAGCCTTTGAGGTTTAGTATTAGGATTGCCAGCATAGGTTGGTCAATTCTTTAATTTGATTTCTATGTTGATATGGTTTGAATGTGTGTCCCCTCTAAATCTTAAGTTGAAATGTAATCCCTGGTGTTGGAGGCGGGGCCTGGTGGAACGTGTTTGGGTCAATGGGGATGGATTCTCCATGAATGTCTTGGTGCTGTCCTTGCAGTAGTGAGTGAGTTCTTGCTCTGAATTCATGTGAGATCTGGTTGTTTAAAAGACAGTTTGTTAAAACAGAGGCATCTCCTTTCTTGCTCCTTTGCTCCCTCTCTTGCCATGTGACATGCCTGCTCCCACTTCACTTTCTGCCATGAGTAAAAGCTCCCTGAGTGCTCACCAGGATCAGATGTTGGCACCATGCTTCCTGTACAGCCTGCATAACCATGAGACAAAATAAACCTTCTGTCTTTATAAATTACACAGCCTCAGGTATTTCTTTATGGCAATGCAAGCAGACTAACACATATGTGGTAGCTTCTCTTGGCCAGTTTTCAAAGGGCAGGAAGAACATGTGGAAGTTGACCTGCACATAGAATGCAGACCTATGTGTGCTTCAGACACTTGGCTCACCTCTCAACCTTCGAGCCCCCACAAATAAGTCACTGTTTAGGGGAGGGTGACATTCATTCTCTGCAAGCCTCCACTTTCATATGTCATAGCAATGTTTCTCTAAATTGAGCACTCACAGACCCTGAAAGTTCCCCTCTGCAGACATCTAGCTGATGTCAGACCTTAAACGCATGAAGTTAAATTCTTTTCTTTCACCTGCCGTGCTCAGTCAGCATGAGTGATGTAAACACAAACTCAGAAACTCAGACTGAAGCCAGATGGCACCACATGGCTATAAGGTCATTCCCAAATGATGTGGAACATACTTACATTGATTTTAATTTTTTTAAAAAGTTGTCAGAAACAAAAACTTAAAAACTTATTTTGGAACTCATGGACTCCATCTCCCCCGCCCCCTTGCCCTCAGGACTTTCAGAGATTCACAGATGCTATGTTGTAGAAGATTCTCTCTCCCCTTCCCCTGCCCTTGCCAACAAGCAAGACCTCCCTCTAAAGAAATAGCATGAGCTGGGCCCACCTTCGGCTGTGGCTCATGTAGCAGGGTCAGATTAAACAAGCAAAATCCATTTGACCATTTAACTCCCAGTTGGGAGGGCCTTGGCAACCTTCTTCTCCAAGGCCATCTGATTCATAACTCTATTGTCAACATTCTGGTCCATTGTTGGATAGCTCCTGTTAGTGCAATGTTTTTACAGCTAAAGTTGAATTTTCACTGATTGGTTTCGGTCTTGACCTCTGGGATCATGTTGAATTAAAAAAAGAGAAAAGTCCTAAAAATATTGGGGCAAGGCTGGGCACAGTTGGCTCACTCACATCTGTAATCTCAGCTCTTTGGGAGGATGAAGTGGGAGGACTGCTTAAGGCTAGGAGTTTGGAGACCACCTTGGGCAACATAGTGAGACCCCTGCCTCTACAAAAAAAAAAAAAAAAAAAATTAGCCAGGCGTGGTGGTGCACACCTGTAGTCCCAGCTACTCAAGAGGTTTAGGCAGGAGGATTGCTTGAGCCCAGGAGTCTGAGGCTTCAGTGAGCTGTGATCATGCCACTGCACTCCAACATGGGTGACAGAGGGAGACCTTATCTCTAAAAAGTAAAAAAATTAAAAAAAGATATTGAGGCAGAGGGCACATAGGCCTGATTTGAGCTCTTTCCTTTTTTAAAATATAAATAGATGCAGTAAGTTCATTGGAGCAGCCAATGAATATGCTGATTTGATTCTAAAAAATGTACAGATGGGAGAGGTGAGAGTTTGAAGAAGCATAGATGGAGAAGTCTTTTCATTTTGTCACTGAGAAGACACCTGGAGTTACTGAGGGTGTCAAGACCCACAGATGCAAACACAGAGAAGAAGAGTGGTACAGACACATGGCAGGTGGCAGCTGGCAGGGAATGTGTTTCTGCAGGGCTCAGATACATGAGGAAGGACACGTAGAAAAGAGCTTGGTGAGGATTTCAGCACAAGTTCCTGGTGTCCTCCTGTGGGGACAGAGCTGAGTGTTCAGGGATGGTTGAAGACCCAGTGATGTTTCCAGATGACTGATGCAAACTGCTCCTGCCACTCCTCAGCCTTAAAGAATGTCACTCCCTTACTTGGTTTGCTGAATCAGGCATTGCTGTCTGAAGTCTGTGTAGGGCTAGATCAATTGAGCCATCTTGTACCATTGCTTAGTTTGAAATTACTTTCCCATCATTTTGCAAAACGATGTTTGTTATTGGGGAACTAAAAATGCAGCTATTCTAACTCTACTTTTGTGGGTTCTCATATTGAGAATTTTGTACAGAGCTCTGAGCACAAATGCACATCTAGAGTCCTGCTTTCCAAAGCATCTGCTGGCCTCTGTCACATTTTTTTTCAGCCAAAACAGCCTTGCAGGGCGACCAGGTGATGTGGTTAAGAGTCCTCAGGATAAACCAATAGGACTGTATAATGAGATGCTAGCTTTGGTCACTAGGTTGTTATGTAAAATATTTGAAATTTGTAGGCCTTTCAGCTGCTTGATGAAACTCAAGAATCACTTGATTTAGATGACAATTTTATGTTTGAAATGTGCACATGGGATTGGTTTTGGCTTTGTATTTTTAGAAGAGTTCTTGTGCCCAGGTAGCCCAGCTCCCCACTGGTTGCTGCTGCTAAGTCTGGGGGTCTTGGATAGAGAGCCCCCTGGCTCCCTCAGCAGGGAGCCTAAGGTAATAGAAAATGTTTTGCTCCATACTCTGCCATTGCACTTGGTGAGATCCACTGGTGGAAGTGCTGATCCTTCCTTGACCAGAGCAGAAAGGACCCAGTTTCCTTAGAGACTTGTGGCTGTCAGAACCCAACTCAGCCTTCCTCCTACACCGTTGTTGTGCTGTGGCCTGCAGAGCCAGGAGAGAACCCACCACCTTCTTTAGCTGGGGATCCTGCCTTCTTCCCCACTGTATCTCACACGGACAGAAGACAGGTTCACTCATTCCTCTTGGTTCTGAGTTGGTCCACTTAATGAACAATGAACCTGCTTCTAGAACCATCTCTTGAACAAGAAAACAATCTTTGGTCAGATAAATATATCAAGGCAAACCTTGAAGACTGCATGAGAAAATCCAGCACTGCTGGACTGGTGCCTTGCAGGCAGGTGGGAAGGAAGGGGAGCCAACTGCTTGTAGTTCCCACCAGAAGTGCCAAATGACCAGCCATCTCCTCAGCCCAGGTGTGCACAGGGCATCATTGTTCAGCCCTTGAGTTTGAGTATAGGGCGAGGCCATGTTTGTCCAATATGGAGAATAGGGGTTGGCCTTACTCCTCCATATTCCATACTGAATAGCCTTCCTATGAACTAATTCTGGCTGCTGTGGCTGAAGAACGTAACTAGATGGTTTGCTCTGATATTGACATGACAGCCAGCTGAGGCTGAATGGCCAGCGAGGCTCAGTGGACATTGTTTCACATCTCCCCACAAACCAGCAAGAGCACAAAACCTCTTGATGCTCCTGCTGGAGATAGACCATGGGGTGTGATGAACCATATGGCTGCACTAGTATGGTATTTTTGCATTATCATTAGAAGAGAAGCACAGGAGGATGGGAGGAAAGGCAAGAGGAGCAAGTCTCTTAATATGGCACAGTGTTGAAAGGAAGTACATTGTTCTGGTGTTGGTTAAGACTATGATGAAAAGACCTCAGAAGCTGCACTGTGAAAGCAAGGCTGTGACATTTGGAGAAGGTGGTTTGTGTCTGTGGGCTAGCTCCCCATTGACCATCTCACAGATCCACCCACTTATGCTCCCCTGAATCTACTTCCCCTTAGGGTTTGAGGGCAGAACTCTTGCTCTTCATTTTCTTCTTCCCTTCAATCCTGTTATTCTTAACACTGTATTTAACTCCAAGGAATTTTATTTTGAATCACAACTCTAAGATCTGTTGTTTGGAGGGTAGTTTCAATTTATTAATGAACCAGAGAAAACAGCACAAAATGACTGTGAAAGGCCAAGAAAGATGGGTAGGGGTTCATTCTGCCTGATTCTCCTGCGCATATGGAATAAAGCCTCCCTGAGCTCCATGCCCCTTAGATAAGGGAAGGCTGGTCCTGCAGAGGGAGCACAGTGTTTTTCTGTTTCTGTGTTGTGGATGGAAAACTCTCTCTCTCCACCCCCAATGGAAAGTTTCTCTCTGCAGGATCATAAACCTGAACATCTAAGACCTCAAAAAACACCTCTTTTTATTATTATTATCATTTTTTTTTAGAGACAAGAGTCTTGCTCTGTTGCCCAGGCTGGAGTGCAGTGGCATGGTCTCAGCTCACTGCAGCCTCCATCTCCTGGGTTCAAACAATTCTCCTGCCTCAGCCTCCTGAGTAGCTGGGATTACAGGCATGCGCCACCACGCCTGGCTACTTTTTGTACTTTTAGTAGAGATAGGGTTTCATCATGTTGGCCAGGCTGGTCTTTAACTCCTGACCTCAGGCAATCTGCCCACCTCAGCCTCCCAAACTGCTGGGATTACAGGTGTGGGCCATCACGCCTGGCCAAAAAGAAGACTCTTGAAACACATTTTTCCAATTTGCAGCTATACTTTTTCACACCTTTGGATTTCACTTTGTCTGAAGCAGTACATTTAGAGACAGATTGCAAACCCAGTCCATTAGATTCTATTGTTCTTTTCTCCTATGCTGCTTAATAGTCTACATCCAGGTTTATCCCCTCATGCTCAGAAGACAAAATATTAAGACCTTAAATTAGAGATTCCAAAAGCATGAACATACATCATCTCATCTGGTCCTCACAACAACCCTGTGAGGCAGGCAGGCATCATGGTTCCAGAATGCAGAGGACACAATCCTAACTGGTTAAGCTGGAAACCAAATCCATGTCCTCTGTCTTCTGGTCTAGTGCTCCTCCCACTCCATGAGATGAACTGCACTCACTGTAATGAACAGAACAGCCTTTCTGCTTAGAATAGATGAAATGTCCTTTGGGCTTGCACACATGTGATTTTAAGTAGAAACCTTGCTGGAGAGCGCAGAAGAAAAACACACCTGAGCTCAGTTCAGCATCAGAATCAGCATCGGAGGGATGAACAGGACAGAACATGGACATCTTTGACAAGGGTTTCTGCTTATGTTCTTGATTCTCACCCAGATCATGGTTGAGTGCTGTAACTTTAAAGCAGCAAAGTCCAGGAGGGGGGAAGGCATTTAAAGGACTTTCTCATCTAGCAACTTATTGATTCCTTCACAAATCCTCTTGAGGTTGGGTCTACAGTCTCCATCCAGACTATAAAGGGTAGAGAGGAACTCCACATTGGCAAAGTGGTTAAAGACGTGGTTGATGCGCCCGTGGGTCCTGGGCGTCAGGTGCCGCTGCACCAGTTCATGTACCAGGTCCTTGCACTCATGCAGGAGATTGGAGAGCACATTCCTATCAAAGGTGTATTCCACCTCATAGAAGCTGACAATGGTCATGGCGGTCTGGTTCAGCTTCTTCCGGAACTTCTCCACAATAACAAGCTCCTCTTGGCTAAACTGGTTGTTTCGGTAGAGGATCCCAATTTTGATTGCCACCTTGATTAAGTCTTTCATGATCTTGTGGGCTTCCTTCTTGTTGTGAGTGTGCTCTTTGGTGACTTTGTAGAGCTCATCAAAGATCTCACTGCTGGTGTCATCAATCAACATGTTGGCCACAGTTTTGCTGGCTATTTTGCTCAGAATCTTCTTCTGGGCTTGAAGAGCAAGACTCTTTGAACTAAAAACATCAGGACCTATGGTAAAAAAACATATAAAAGTTTTAGAATTATAAGAACTGTCTATTACTTTTCCACAAGTAAAACACACTAACTTGAACTTATGCTCTCAGAGCAAAAACTCATGTCTTTATATCCCCTAACTCCCTAACTAAACCCCACCCCAGCCTGGTTCCCCCACTTTCCTCTCCATGTGACATGCTTGTTTACCCTTTCAAATCCTCTAAACTGTGCTTATGCTCCTTCCTCTGCTGGAGGTCATCTCCTCTTATCCAGGCCAAATCTTACATTTTTAGACCTACTTCATTCATAAAGCCTTCCTGATTCTATTAGCTCACAGAGAACACTCTACCACTGCTCTCACACTGGAAACCATTCAGCTTCGCAAACTATACAGCAGCAAATTATTGCTTAATTGCAAGAATGCAGCTCCATTGTCAACCCCATTCCCAGGGCAGACATGGATAGTTGATCATGACAGTCATTTTTGACTGAGTCTCAGAACCCACATATCATTGGGCCTAAGAGGTATTCTTTTGCTTTTGAAAAATTGAAAATTGGATGGGTCTTTCAGTTACTGTTGCCAGGTAGCTGTTGTGCTGTGGTTGTTATTACCTGTGTGCACATCAATTTACACAAAAGTTGTCAGAGATTTGGGAGAAAGTCAAGAGAAATTTTTGTAAGAAATGTTGCCTCCTGAATACTCTTGATGGCATAGAGAGTTGTACTGTGAGAACACACACATCAATAACTCCAAATCAAAGATGCTACAGATGAGTAGTACTCCGAAGGTGAAGCAGCTTAGGAAAACCAGACCCAATTTATTTTGCTGTTATTTTCCACTTTATGAATGAATGAGAACAATATATGTTTAAAAAATCCACAATATTATATGCAAATAAGTCTAAAAATCCTCTTTCAATAAGTATAAATAAAAATTCTAAGTAATAAGAAAGCAATGGTTCATAATTTATAGCGTATTTTTTTTCTTAAGAATGCATAAAATGGCATCTTACAATTGATGGTGTTTTGATTTGATGAAATACTCTACAAGGCCACCAATTAGCTGGAGCTGACATCTGAAATGAAACCCACTAGCCATTCTCACTCTACAGTATGTATGCATATTGTTCTTATCTTCCCAAGGAGATTCAAATTGTCCAAGGACAGAGGCAATGTCTCCCACAGCACCTAGCTCAGTTCTGGGAATAGGGAATGGTGCTGTTGAGTAAAAACCAGAGAAATGCAGAAGAATAAGAAAGTAGTAAAATACAGTGTTCTACTAAGTATTTTAGTAGAACTAAGAAAAACCAATATTCCTTTTGAGAATTGAGGGTCCTTGAGAATCTCAAGAGCTTTTGTCCAGTGCTTTGTGTTCACACAGAAGTGACAGGATACGCAGAGCAGACAGAGCAATGGCCACATGCCTGGCTTCTGTTGTCCTTGTCTGGACCCTGCCTCTCTGCTCCTGGGTCAGCAGAACTAAAGCAGCGAGCACCAGGGGCCTTCCACAGCCCCAGCAAGCTTCTCTTCCAAAGTCTGAGACCACAGAATCTTTCAGCAACTTCACACCCAAGTGACCCTGACATGGCCAGGCTTTTCCCTTCTGCCTCAGTGCTAAGAGGAATAAACACTCATTGTGCAGAACGTAAAAGGAATGAACAATCTCTCCTGACTCTTCTTTACTATGAGAAAGCTCCGACTTCCTGACTGATGCTATTCCAGAGTTTGAGGCAAATGATATTCCTGCCCAGTCTCATCATCTACCATGATCACTAGAGCTTTGTGTGAATAGCTTTTGTTCTCTGCAAAATCAAAGTTGCTCTCCAAAGGCAAATATTTACTAGCACTAAGCATATTCAGAAGATTGCACTGTATGCTTTGAAGTCAATTCCACAGATGAAGCTTAAAGACTTTTGAGTAATCGCCCTGTCACTGAAATAAGTATATGCCTCCTCAGGTAACTATTCTAATAGGAATAGTGGAATGTAGACGGATCCATTCTAGAATATAAAAATATGAGTCATGGCTTTGTAGTCACAGCTTCTAAAAACTGCCCAAGAATAAGGTCTTAGACTCTCTGGAATTGCAGCCAACATGCATTTACACAGAAGCAGCAGGTCAACTACATATGCGTCCAGTGGCAGGTTAGTGCCTGGTGACAGGGACTCGTGTCTAAGCCCGACTTTACCCCTAGTGCTTGGCACACTGGCAACACACAGGTGTCGGCTGAGTGAAGGGAGTGCTGGCTCTGTGCCAGGTGCTGTTTAACCCTTTGGGCTGGGTTAAGTGGGCATTTTCCCTAGGCTTTCCTGCTGGCCTGATTCCATACCCTGCTGTTTGTACTGCCAGCATTTTCTGCTCTGGACCAGTTGTCAGAGCTCACATATCCCCATAAGATTTATTTTAAAAATAATTAATTGGCTGGGTGCTGTGGCTCATGCCTGTAATCCCAGCATTTTGGGAGGCTGAGGCAGGTGGATCAGTTGAGGTCAGGAGTTTGAGACCACCCTGGCCAACATGGCTAAACCCCATCTCTACTAAAAATACAAAAATTAGCCAGGCATGATGGCGTGCACCTGTAGTCCCAGCTACTTGGGAGGCTGAAACACGAGAATTGTTTGAACCCGGGAGGCAGAGGTTGCAGTGAGCTGAGATTGTGCCACTGTACTCTGGCCTGATCAACAGAGCAACACTGTCTCAAAAAAATAATAATAATTAATTCAATTTATCGACATTTATTTTATTTTGTTCTTTGAGATGGGGGCCTCGCTATGGCAGCCTCAAAGCTGGCCTTGAACTCCAGGGCTCAAGCAATCCTCCTGTCTCAGCTTCCCAAGTAGCTGGGACTATAGGAATATGCACTGTGCCTGGCCCCTATAAGAATTTTTAAAAACTGTGTACCTCCTTGAATATTTTAAAACTTGTCAGCAAGCATTTTTCACGTTAAGATTAAATAGGAAAGATATAATTTCTAGGTAAGGTAAATAGTGACATTTTCAAATTAACCTGTTAAATCATTATTTTAAATGTGTCCAATGTAACATAAGTACCGTTGTTATATAATACCCATTATTGTACACTTTAAAAATGACATGAACAAGGTCTTCTTTAAAAATTGGAAATGTTACATTTTTTTTCTCCTTGAAATTGTATCTCTATTCTACTTCACCCACAGCACTTTAACTTCATGTATGTGCTTATGCTTGAAAATATTTATCAATTCATCATAATTCTCTACAACCAAAGGATGCATATGAATTTAAATTTAAATTAAAAGAAGATAGATTCCAGGAACCATAAATCTCTAAGCAAAAATTAAAAATTTTCTTTGGAGCGAGTTATCATTTTAATTATTTTAGGTATAATATAAAATATCAAACTTTGATAACTACTTACCAAACATAAGAAATGAAGTTTTATTGGAAATGCACCTTTAAATAAGATGGGCAGGGGTGAGTTATGGTGCCTTACCAAAAGAGTCATTGGCAATGCGAATTTCACATCAACTCTTTGTTTGCCAGGAGGTTTTATACCCCCAGGGCAAAATGTCCAATTAAGATTTTTTTCTTGGCCACCACACCCTGTAATCCCAGCACTTTGGGAGGCTGAGCTGGGCAGATCGCTTGAGCCTAGGAGTTTGAGACCATCCTGGGCAACATGGCAAAACCCTGTCTCTAGAAAAAATACAAAAATTAGCTGGATGAGGTGCCATGCACCTGTAGTCTCAGCTACTTGAGAGGCTGAGGTGGCAGGATGGCTTGAGCCCAGGAGGTTGAGACTGCAGTGAGCTGTGATCATGCCACTGTACTCCAGCCTGTGTGACAGCGAGACCCTATTTCAATAAAAATAAAATAAAATAAAATACAATGAAAAATTAGCCACGCATACACCTGTAGTCTCAGCTACTCAGGAGGCTAAGATAGGAGAATTGCTTGAGCCCAGGAGGTCAAGGCTACAACAGTGGAAGAAAGGGAGATCCACCATGCCTTGACCTTAGGTTTCTTCTTAGGCAGCTGAGTTTGTATATTAGTATGTACAAAGAATATGTATTGAAGTTGCCAAGAGGAATTTGGATCTATAACTGAGTTCCCTCAAAACTCTGTATGTGTAGTGAAATGTCTCTGGATTCTTGCAGTCTGCCCATCTACCATTCTGAATCCTACTCTTCTGCAAGAGCAGCAGCTTTCCATGAAATGTTAAGAAGTGTTCCTTGGGAAGAAAAGAAGAATTTCTTGATTACATAAATTTAAAAAACACTGATTAAGCATTCTGTGAGATTTTAAAAATATTTCTTTAATACATTAAGGTGTTCTATCAACTCCCAGAGAGAAGTTGGTGTGGTAGGCAGAATAATGACCCCCAGAGATATCCACATCCTCATCCCTGGATATGCTGCCTTACATGGCAAAAGGGAATTTGCAGACATAATTAAGTTGAGAGTGAAAGAGGGAAGTGGGAGAGCGAGTTAGAGAAAGAGATGCAATGATGAAAACAGAGGTTGGGGTGACATGGTGGCTGGCTCTGAAGATGGATGGAGAGTCAGAACCAAGGAATGTGTCCTGTAGAAGCTGGAAATGGCCAGGGAGGGGATTGTCCCCTGGAGCCTCCAGAAAAAACAAAATGGAGCCCCTGCCACACCTGGATTTTAGCTCTGTAAAATCCATTTCGGACTTCTGATCTCCAGAAATACAAAATTATAAATTGGTGTCTTAAGCCACTAAATTTGTGGTAATTTGTTACAGCAGCAATAGGAAATGTATTCAGGTGGGTAGAATGAGATGTAGCAGTCTCGATTTTCTTTGATTAGGGAACTATTTTTGCCTCCTGAGTGACCAAATGTCCAGTTTTCCAGCAAGGAGGGCTTTCCCAGGCAGTGGACTTTCATTGCTAAAACTGGAAATGTTCCATATAAATTGGGACAAGTTGGACATCTATTCCTGAACTACTAGTGATGTATATTTATCATATGAAGAACAGAGAAGTAACAAAGACACAACTTGAGAGTGGAGGAAGATTATACCATTTAAGAAGCTCTTACCTCAGCAGGCGAAGTTGAGTACCTACCCATCTTGCCACATTTACCACCTGCTCTACCTGCTTTTTAATTCCAGAGCCAACTTTTTGTCTCTTTTAGACCAAGGTCCCCTTTGTCCCTTGTCTTCTCTGCAATTATTGAGCATTTACTCTTAGTTTGGCTACGTATCAAATGCTATGAGGAAATCCCGAGAAAAGTATTCAATTGGGTCTTGCTCTGAATATGATCCTGCAGTGAGCCCAGATATAGAAATGAAACAAAATACAGAAACACGTGAAACAGCCCGCATTGGCATGAGTGAGAATAGTTGGGGTAAAGTCCATGGGCTCTGAAGGTGGATTTGCATGTAGGTAGGGACAGCTATGATGTTAGGAAGTGGTTTCTAAAGTCATGGATATAGGCCAGTATTTTTCCCCAAGTCACAAAGTCCCTGGGTGGTTTCCCTGATAAGCTTCCTGCCATCTATTTTGTATAAGAATTTATTATTTACCTGCAAGTAATTTTGGGTACAAAATTCTACAGTGAGGGCTCAGGAGGGTCACCGGGATAGCATCTCTGAAGCTTTAAAGATCAAAAGTGTCGTGCAGAGGAACCCAAATATTATGGACCACTAAAATTACCAGGAAGGCTTTAAGAAAAAGCAACAACCAAGTAGGTTTCCATACTCTACCCCAAATTGTCACAAGCTCCCTAAGTGATTCTGACATGATGAATGTAGGACCCACGATTGATAACACTGTGCTCTAACACGCATCCTACAGAGCACTTGTCCTGTTAGATGCGCCAGGAAAGAAAGTCTTGAGGTCAGTTAAATGAGTTTGTAGATGACAATATATCATGGTTTGCTTTTGATGGTTCACCATACCAGGTAGCTTATTAAGGCTTTGAGAAGTCCTATAGTAAAGATACCTGCATAGTTTTGTTTAATCCACCACTTCTCAAACTTACTGGAAATATATATATGCATATGAATATATATATGTCATAAGTCATATATATGACATATATATATCACATTCTCTGGTAAACATTATAGGAAATAGTGGGATAGGATTGAGAGAAATAAAATCAAGACACTGGTCAACAGAACACTTTCACAACTCTCAGAGATTAATGGGGAAGGTGGGGAGATACCACTGTTTCCAGCATGCATACATAATGTTACAAGTGATTTAAGGGAGAGAGAGGGCACTGAGGGAGCAGTCCCATTTGGAAGATTTTTTGCACATGGAAATCTTGGCCTTGCTTTCAACCATCCTTCTGCCTCAGCCTTCTGCACAGGGTGCCTACTGGTGACCCACCAAGGAGGAACACTGCAGGCTGAGAGAAATAGCATGAGCTAAGCTTTGGGAGTCAAGGTCACGGGTGTGCTTGGGATATTTGGGAAACAGGCCTAACTAGTGGACCATGTTTATCAATGGGGAAACACTAAAAGATGGACGATAGGTCTTGGTAAAAACTTCTCTTTCTGTATACAAGCCCTAGGAGAGCTCTTCTGGCCAAGGATAATTCTTTTAACCATGTTTGAACAAAAGTTCCCACTTTCTAGGCATGAAAGGTAATGGATTGTTTATAGTACCTCAGAATCTCTGAAAATGGATATAAAAATGTGATTATGTAGCGATAGCAAATTCATCCTGGTAGAAAGACAGGGGGCCTCCTTAAACCAAGATTGATAGAAGAGCTCAATCAAAGATAATATGAAGGCTCTGAGAATAAGGACCCTTCAATCATTTACAAGAAAGGAAACACACCAGGACTATGTTGGGAGAATGGGGTGACAATGGCAGTGAGCTAGTTTGGAGAGAGAAAGCAAAAGATAATTTAAGGGGGGAACTTCACTGCATGGAAAAGTGCTGGGGCCAGTCTGAGCTGCTGCTTTTATAAATGATGTTCAGCTGGAATACAAGTGATGTTTCCATGTTTCTAGAAATACTAAGCTCTCCCAGATGGTGAAATGCCAAGCTAATGGTGATAAACAACAGGAAGATCTTTACCAAGCTGGGTGAGTGGGCAGAAGAGCTTCAGCATGGTAAGAACAAGGTAATAAATTTTGGGAAAAATAAAGTAAATGATAGTTATAAAAGATGACAGGCTCTGAGCTCTGAGCTACAGCCCAGCATCACTCCAGGATGTGGGAGTGGACAGGGTGAGGGGACAGCTATTCTCCCTTCTTTTTCACAGGACTTGGAAACTTCTCTAAGGAGTGTGTGGAAAACTTGAATGTAAGTGTGGATAGCTGTGTCAAAATTATAAAATGCGAAATTATTTGTAATAGCCAGTACAGATCAGAATTACTTCGTTTCTCTAAATAGCTTAAGATAATGGCAGGGAAGAGAATTAGCTAAAATGTTAAGCAGAGGTTAAGAGTGAAGATGGTTCCCAGAAGAAAACAATCTGGAGTGCTTAATGGGCATCATCTGTCAAGGCAGGGGACCCAGAGGACAGGGAAGGTGGGAGGAAAGGCCCAAGGGAAGGGATAAGAGCCCTAGGCGGAGGGACATTCCTGGTAGTCCAAGTTTCTGGCACTCAATCTCTTACACTTAATTGTTAGGGGAAAAAAAAAGAGGAACTTCAAGCAAGCCTCCTTGAGATGGAGCAGGCTCACAAACTACTTTGAACTATCTTTTCTTTTTTTTGAGACAGATTCTTGCTCTGTCGCCCAGGCTGGAGGGCAGTGACACAATCTCGGCTCACTGCAACCTCCGCCTCCTGGATTCAAGCGATTCTCCTGATACAGCGCCCTGAGTAGCTGGGACTACAGTGGCACACCACCATGCCTGGCTAATTTTTGTATTTTCAGTAGAGATGGGGTTTCACCATGTTGGCCAGGCTGGTCTACGAACTCCCGACCTCGTGATCCACCTGCCTTGGCCTCCCAAAGTGCTGGAATTACAGGTGTGAGCCACAGTGTCTGGCCTGAATTTGAACTTTCATGATGAGCAACCATCCTTCTGCTCAGTTTATGCAGCCAGAAAAGCTGACTGAACCTGGCACGTCCCTCATGCTCCATCTTTCACTACTGATAAGTGGCCAGGAGCAAATGGGGAGAGTGATGGCCTTGCCGCCCCTTCCCATCTCCTTTTCTGTTCTGTGGGTGAATGATGAGGAAGGTGTTTGTGGTAGGGGTGAGGCGTGGTGGTCTGCAAGATGGGATATCCTTGATGATGATAAAACGCCTCCTCAAGAAGACACTGCCTCTGCTTTAGGTTTTGGTTGTCCCTAAGAAGCTGTGGGGGCAGGACCATTAACGACCTTTAACTAGTGTTTTGAAATGTGAACCTAACACAGTTGTGGTTTCCAGAGAGACTCACTGAGTTGTTGCATCTCCAGCGGATTCAAACTAGAAAACATTTTTCCATCCCTTGTATAAAACTGTTGTTTGTATATTCCTAGAATTTTAAAGAAAGAACATGGAGATGTAGGAGGTAGAATGAAATGAAAGTCTTGAGGGATGGTGGGGCCTCTGAGTCAGAGATAAGCAAAAAAAAAAAAAAAAAAAAAAAAAAACCTTGATCCTCCCCCCTCCTATGTAGAAATAATCAAAGCTTAGAAGCTCATGAAAAGTGCCTTTGATTGGTCTAATTCCTTTCATACGTGAGTGAGGATGGTAGTTTTGAGGCTTACAAAAGGCATTTGGGAACACTTTAAAAGGCATCCATGGTGAAACTTAGATGATTTAGAAGGGTTAGGGAATGGATTTTTCACACTCAGTGTTAACTTCACAGTATATTCTTGAAGACTTCTTGGGTCTGGTCCTTTCCCAACCCTCCAAAGGAGCCACCTGCCTTGAAGACAGATACCCTGAGCTTACCCCTGCTTCTGGGAAGACCTGAGGTCTCCCAAATTTCCACCACCTGCCACAGGAAGCAGGCAGTTTGGGGGACTCATGGGGGACAACATGACTGAAAGGGTAGCAGCCTCCACTAGGCACCATTGGTGGGGTGCACAAAATGGAACTCTTAGAACCTCTATTTCGGTTTCCTTTTCTGTAATGAGATAAATTAAGCTTTACCAATATTTAATACACAGATAGATTTGGGCCCCACTGTTGTGTGGCATTCTGAGGGATGAGGGAAAGATCCCCCACGTGGGGTGGGGAGAGGTGTTTAGTTTATGCCTCACTTGTTTGTTCTTTTTTAGTAGTTTTAATTTATTTCAGCATATGTTTATGTGTGCTTGGTTAAACAGACTCACTGATTATACTATTTCATTCTAACTAAACTAGCCCTTGCAAAATAGCCCAGTGATTTCAAAGGATGCCTGAAAGAAACAAAACCGAGGACTGAAGATGAGCCGCTAATCATACAGACACATGTGAACAGCAGGAAAACGCAGAGTGGACAATTATCCTTCCTCTTGGCAAGAGCTTTCCCATAGCCTCACTTTAAGGGAAAAGTAATGTCTAATCAGATCTGACAACAAGTGGGCCATTGACATTTCAAAAATTTCTATAGGACAACTTGAAGAATGGATTCCAAACACTTTTACTTGCCTTGAGATATTTCCCGAAGGCAGTAGGAAGCCATGGCAATTAGAAAGATAGTTAAACACCTCGTGTTTAAAGACAGTTAAATGCCTCATGTTTCTGATCTTTAGCTTGTCCTCTGGGTGACAGGGAGAGAGCACAGTAAGGAACAGCATGAGTGATTGCTGGGGTTCAGGGATGAGTCAAGGATTACGATGAGTGTTTCTTCTAGCTTGAGAGACAGGTAGGGTGAAGGGATATAGAGGTGCCACCAACTGAAATGGACATCTTGGAGGAGGAGCCAGCCTGTAGGGAAGATGAATTCATCCCTGAGTTCCTGGTACCTGTGGGGCATCTGGGTGGAGATGGTGACACCAGCCTGTCTAGCAGGACACTTCAAACCTCACCTGTCCTACCCTAGTCTTCTCATTTTCCCCTGCAAACCCTATCCCTTTCCAGTAAGGAAGAGATGATGAAAAGACCCATCTTCCTGAAATAATTAGCCCACTAGAGATCTTGAGGGATAATGGGCTCTTCCTTCAAAATGCAAACACGTCCATTTAGCTGGTTAAAGTGGGTTCTCTATTCACTTCAGTCAGAGCCACACTGTATCTCTCTTGGGAGTCTCTCTCCCCTTTGTCGTCCACCATCAAACTACCCCTCCTCTTTTTTTTTTTTTTTTTTTTTGCAAGACAGAGTCTTGCTCTGTCACCCAGGCTGGAGTGCAGTGGCATGATCTCAGCTCACTGCAACCTCTGCCTCCCGAATTCAAGCAATTCTCCTGCCTCAGCCTCCCAAGTAAGCTGTGATCACAGGTGCACGCTACCATGCCTGGCTAATTTTTCTATTTTTAGTAGAGATGGGGTTTCACCAGGTTGGCCAGGCTGATCTCGAACTCCTGACCTCATGATCTGCCCCCTCCTCCCGCCTCAGCCTCCCAAAGTGCTGGGATTTCAGGGGTGAGCCACTGCACCTGGCCTACCTCTCCTCTTTCATCAAGAGAATGAATTATTTAATAATTAGGGTAGGGAGGGAGAGGCAGCCTTGGGTGCAGCAGGACAGGGGCAGAGGTTGGAAGGATGAAGGACTGAATTACCGGAGACAACCAAATACAGAACAGGGGTGCTGGTTTACCAGTCTTCACCCTCTCTGTCATGTGACCAGCTTTCCTGACTCCAGCTCTGGCTTAGGTGCCCCTGAGATCCTGCCTTTGGCTGGGGCCTGCTAACAGGCACAGAGCTTTGGCTTTGCAGTTGGTAGCTGCTCAGTCCCAGAGATTCATTCATCCACAGGCCAGGAATGGGGATTTGTGTGTTTTGGGGGCACCAAACACGACAAAATTTCCCAACTCTTTTGGACATTTTAAGGGTGCTGAATAAGAACATACAAAAGCAATGGCAGTCAAAACAGGATACAATTTCAGATTGCTTCAATGCCTTACATTGAATAATTACACTTGAAAAGCAGCATTTAATTGTCTTCAAGATGAAGACCTTTCCCCTGCCCTTATTCCTGGGCCTTGAAGAGAACAGAGATTGGCAGGGGGAGCTGTAAAGCCTTTTAGTTCATTATCTCAGCTTGTTTTAGAACTTCCAATCCATCACCCATCAGCACTGAGCAATCTGTAACTCAATTAATGATAATGTCAGAGATAAGGACAACTGCTGAGTACAGATTATGCAAATGAGTTGGTATATACCGTATATTTGATCCTCACAATCCCTCAACAGAGGGACTGTGAGTTCCATTTTATAGATGGGGAAACTGAGGCACAATTTAAGTAATTCACTGCCAGCTAAGTGGCTAGTAAGTAGCAAAGCTGCAGTTGGGCCCAAGTTCACCAGACACCAAAGCCTGCAGTTCACTAGACACCAAAGCCTTCCTGCATCTGCCTTTGAAAAACTCCCCTTGGCTCCCTAATGACTGCGATTTCCCACTCATTTGAAATATTGAAGAACTCAATTTAAATCTCCACCTACCTGGGGGAGTTATATTTCATCACTTTTTTAAATACAAAAGGGACAGTCTCATGTGATAGAACATATTCATCAAGACTTGAAGATAGATGTAGCTTTCATTTTTAGAGGGAATTCTATATATTTCAACAGTTACATATTGATTTTATAGCCAGCTCTGAAAAGTGAATGAGTGTTTGATAATTTTACTTACCAGAGCTAACTGAAGCAGATACTTGTGAAGCCAGTGGGGGGGTGAATCATCTCCAAATCAACAGGTTAATTTTGGAGATCTGAGAGATATTTTTGGCTCACTGCGGAAAAGTAACCATCACTAAAAACAACATCTACTTACATGATTTCTTTAAACACAGCTTATTCATTCCCCCAGTCCCTTGCATCTAACACAAAACTAGTGTCTCTCTGAATGGTAGATCATATTCAGGCATAATAATAACAAAGTGCTCACTCTTTCATGTGCTTTATGCAGTTAAGCTATCATATTCTTGGAACAACTGTATGAAGTAGGCACTAATGTCAGCAATAGCAATGGATGCAGCATTTCACATCAAGGAAACCAAGGCAAATAAGAGATTAAGTAGCTTGCCTGAATCTACCATTTAGAAAGTAGTAGAGCTGGATTGGGCAGACTCTGCCCCACAGTCTGCCTGAGTTCAGTGCTTCAGCCTGCCACACTGAGCTGCAATGCATGGAGTGACAAACATCAATTAGTTTAAATGTTTTGTGAATTATTGCCCACTTTAAGATGGAGACTGAGCAGTTTTTTTCCGTCACAAGAATTTTCTAAAAACCACCAAGCGTTTCAAACATATATATAATAGATAAAAATGCCTAATACATAAAAACATATACATAAACATAAACAAAATAGAAGATAATTTAACAAACACTGTGTGGCTACCATCCAGATGGAACAATTCTTAATATTTTAGATATTAAGCATTTCAAACATACAGACAAAATAGAACATAATTTAACAAACATTTTGTGGTCACCACTCAGGTGGAAAAAGTCTTAATATTTTACCCTCAAAGACAGGGAGAGGTAAAGCCCTATTTGCTTTCAACTCCCTCTCTTCTGCTTCTAGCTCCCAGATAAAACTGCACTACCAGAAGTCGCATTTTTGTTTCATCCTTCCACGTTTTTATGCTTTTGTCTCGTTTCATAAGTATGCATGCATCAACATCATGTTTAAGCTTCACACAGAAGGTGTCATACTACACAGATCCATCTACAACTCTTTATTCCACATCCTGTTTTCAAGATTTATCTTGTTTAGTCATTTAGTTGCTTATATAAATATATATCTTCAAGTTTCCTCCTGATGGACATTTAAGTTCTTTCCATTTTCTGCAAGCAAAAAAGTGTCTCCTTGTGTGCACACACACCACAGTCTCCTGGGGTCTACACCTAGAACTTGATTGCCAAGTCCTGCAGCAGTAAAGGCTGCCAATGGCTCTCCAGAGAGACTGCACTCATTTTCACGCCCAGCAGCAGTGTCTGAGTTCCTGTGGTTGCACTTCCTCATAAGCACTTCAAATCACCCAAGTTTTTAATTTTTGCCAATCTGATAGGTATAAAATGGTATCTTGTTTTAATATGCATGTTTGTGATTGCTGGTGAGATTCAATATATTTGTGTTTATTGGGCATTAAGGTTTTTCTCTTCTGCAAATTGCTTGTTCATATAATTTACTCATTTTTTCAGTTGAATTATATATCTTTTTCTTTTTTTGTATATTTTGTTTATGATTCTAAGCCTCTGCTGATCACAGGGGTGGCAACTATCTCCTCCCAGTCTGTAGCATTACATTTTAACTTTATTATCATGTCTTTAGTGATATAGAAAGCTAAATTTCTTTTTTTTTTTTTTTTTTTTTTTTTGAGACGGAGTTTCACTTCTGTTGTCCAGGCTGGAGTGCAATGGCACGGTCTTGGCTCACCACAACCTCTGCCTCCCGGGTTCAAGCGATTCTCTTGCTGCAGCTTCCTGAGTAGCTGGGATTACAGGCATGTGCCACCACATTCGGCTAAGTTTGTATTTTTAGTAGAGACAGGGTTTCTCCACATTGGTCAGGCTGATCTCAAACTCCTAATCTCAGGTGATCCGCCTCCTTTCAGCCTCCCAAAGTGTTTGGATTACAGGCTGAGCCACTGCGCCTGGCCAGAAATCTAAATTTTTAATAGTCTAATTTATCAATCTTTTCCTTGATGGTTGGTGGTTTCTGTATCTCATTTTAAAAATTCTTCTCTTGCCATGAGATGATAAAAGATAATCATATATTTTCCAGAGGTTTAAAGGTTTTGTTTTTCACATTTAGGTCTTTAATCAATCTGAAAATTATCTGTACATATTGCATGAGGTTGGGAATCTTTTTCTCCCCACAATTTATTCTATTTATTGAATAGTTCATCCTTCTGCTACCTATCTGGTATGCCCCTTCTTTTCATATCAGGTTTCTATATTGCATAGATCTGTTTTTGAGTTTTTTACTCTGTTCCATTGGTCTATTTCAGTACAAAAACCAAGTTTTCTTAATATAACTCATAAGTCATGATAGATCAAAGGGAAGTGCCCCCCTCACCCTCACTTTATTCTGCTTAGAAACTGTCTTGATTATTCTTCCCTTTATTCTTCCACAGGAATTTTAGGATCATATGATCAAATGCCATGAGCACTCTATGTTAATCTGAAGTAAACTGGTATCTTTTTTTTTTTTTGAGATGGAATTTTGCTCTTGTTGCCCAGGCTGGAGTGCAATGGCGTGATCTTGGCTCACCGCAACCTTCACCTCCTGGGTTCAAGTGATTCTTCTGCCTCAGCCTCCTGAGTCACTGGGATTACAGGCATGCGCCACCATGGCTGGCTAATTTTGTATTTTTAGTAGAGATGGGGTTGGCTGGTCTCAAACTCCCGACTTCAGGTGATCTGCCTGCCTTGGCCTCCCAAAGTGCTGGGATTACAGGCGTGAGCCACTGCGCCCAGCCTAAACTGGTATCTTTATGATACTGAATCTTCCTCTCCATTAACATGACATGTCTCTCCATTTAATCATATCTCCTTCTGTGTCCCTCAATTATGTTTACAGTCCCCTCCATAAAGCTCTTGCATATCTTTCATTAGATTTACTTCTAGCTACCTTATAGTTTTGGTTGCTGCTGTTACTTTTTTTCTATTACAGTTTCTAAATGGTTATTAATGATGCATAGGAACCCAACTGATCCCTGTATACTTATCTCCAATTGAGACATTTTGCTGAGCTCTGTTATGAGTTCTAATATATTTTATATAGCATCTCTTGGACTTTTTAATGTAGACAACATTGCCTCCACAAAATGATTGTTTTCTTTGACCCACTATTTCTTTTCCCTGCTTAATAACACCAGTAGAAACATCCAGCAGAGTGTTGAATAGCATTACATGGCATCCTGGTCTTGTTCCTAACTTTAACAGGACTGTCTCTAAAATTTCCCTGAGTATGCAATGTTTGCTGTGGGTTTTGACGGATACCCCTTATCAAGTTATCTTCCTTTTATTCCTATTTTGCTAAGGCATTGTTTGCTTTTAAGTAGAAATGTATCCAATTTTAGCAAACACTTTGTATCCACTGAGATGATCATATAATTTATCTCTTCTAATACGTAAATTTAACCAATTATTCAAAGACTTTTTGATTTAAATCATCATTATTCCCAGGATAAGCCCTACTTGGTCATGATGCATATGCATTTACCATACTGATGAATTCTATTAGTAAATATTGCATTTTGCAACTATGCTCAAAAGTAAGATTGGTCTACAACGTTTTCATAGTATTATCTTTGTGAAATTTTGACTGGTCCCATAAAACGGATTGAGTAGCTTTCCTTCTTTTTCTATGTCTGAGAGTGTTTATGTAAGGTGGCGATTAACTGTTTTTTGACAGTTTTAGTAAAACTCGCCTGCATTTCACTCAACATTCTGAGGGTATCTTTCTATGACAACAAATGTACTGTATCATTGTTTTTTGACAATAGCACATGCCACCATTTTCTCTACTGGTCCCCTCTTGGTAGGTTTCAAACTGCTTCCAGTTTTTGCTATGAAATATCTGCAGAAAGTAACAACCTAGCAGCAGGCTGCCTGTTGGGGAAAAGGGTGCCTATTGGCACATGGTAAGATTCCCTTCTAATGCTCCTTCCTAAGTAACAAAGTGGCAGGAAACACTGAAGAGGAGTTCCATGAACAGACCTCTGCCTCTGCCCACCGGATCCCATCTCTCCTACCAGACGCCTGCTTGCCCAATTCAAAGCCAAAAGGAGGCTCAACTCTTCACAAAAACGGTTTTGCCCTAACCCAACTGGCTGAAATAGTCAAAATGACAGCCAAAGAGTACCAGAAATCAAGCCGGTTTTCCCTGAGGGTGCTGCCCTGGCTGCCAACCATGCCCTGACTCTCTTGTGCCATAGCTGAAACCAGTGGACCCTTGCCCAGGTTGCAGAAGCACAGCTGACAGGTTGTTTGTTGCAGCTGAAGGTCCCCTCCCACCATGAGCCCCTGGCCAACCCTTATGTCCCTCTTGTTGGGGAGGCTGGCCCTCACACCCAGCTCGGTAGTAGCCCTGTTCCTGTGCTGCACTGCGACTGGCCCTCCACTTTCCGCATCTGGTGCTGAGTTCTTAGGGACTGATGCTCAGAAGACCTGTGAATCCCCATAAGCAGGTCAGTGCCTACTATGTAGAAGTTGCTCAGTATATGTCTTGTAGATATGTCTCAGTAAATGAATGACTGAATGAATGATTTTAGCATGTTCGTTCTTATTCTTTAAGGCTCAGATTCTATCAGTTCAGGACCCACACCTGGAAGGAGGTGCATATTCACAATGTGCAGGTGGAACTGAATTTACTCAAATGCCTTCTGAACTGAGCACAAGGTCCACCCTTTGCCTTTCATATGGAGCTACCTGCTTGGCCCACTTGGGTTCTGCCTGTCTTTGCCCCAACAACAGCAGCATTGCCTGGGGGCCAGATGGATCACCCACAATGCTCTCAGTGTTCAGTTCCAGCAGTAAACCCTCTCTCCGCGACAGCAGCACCCCTCCTTCCTGCCACCCCCGGAGCCTCCCCATTCACACCCCTTCACACTCATGAGCTATTTTAATATACTCAGGAGCTGTCGGGCATTGGAATAGCACAGTCCACGTTCTGTCTCTCTGGGTAATCCTGCCTCTCCGCTGGCAGCTCCCAAACTTTCTCCACCACGGCAGGCACCCAAGAACTCAGGCTCAGAACACCAGACTGCTAACAAGGACACCAGTAGGATGCCACATTCAGAGCCATGGGAGCATGCCAAGACGGTAATATGTGAAATTAGTAAACAGCCTAATGCAATAAAAATGTCAGTCTTTGGAATGCTGTAATTTTTGGAGTATGGATGCAGAACCTAAAATGTGCAAAACAATAAGATGGAAGAAACTCCAGTCTATCTTGGAAAAAAGAAACAAAACATGACCTGTGGCAGTGGGTATTTAAACCTAAAGGACTGAGGCTACTGGAAGGTGCTCTAATTAATTAATGTAGTAACATGTAAACCCTCAGCTTAGTGAGCTTAACAACAACCAGACAAACTGTTAGCTGTACTTGAGAGGTCGGAACACATGAGGGAGAAGAAACCAGAAGGTACTTCTGGATGGGAGATGATTTGGCAGACAGCATTACGGCTTCCTCAATGTTCTACTTGATTTTTTTTTAGTGAAATATGAATCCTGAACAATGACATTTTTGGCTTTCAGTCAATCTGAATGCAGAACAGCAGGAAAGGGACATGTAATATATTGCTTATAAGCTCCCTTACATACATTCTGTAGTAAAACTGGTTTTGTTTACGGATTTAAGACATGTCAAGCCACATTTTTAATGTCATGGTCAATATCTGGCCTGTGGAATGACAGTGTTGAGGGATGTTGTTAGCAGATGGGAGGTGGGATGACACTCGCAAGATCTCCTGAGGTTGGGCTCCTAAGCTCTGCTGGGACCGCTACTGTGATGGAACCACTCTGAGTCCAGGGGGAATCCCATTCACATGACATAACGGGAGGGGCCAACTAGCTGTGGAGGTTTAACTTCCTGGAAGCTTCTCAGAAATGTGACTTTCTCTCAGGCTTCCTTTCTAAATTAAACTCTAAGGCCACAAATCGCTCAGAATACAATTTTTTCTACTTCTTTATACTTCATGGTAATATAAAATAGTACCACCAAAAGGTTTCACTGTTTTCCAATCAAATCACCAGGTGTGGTCACTCAAAGATGCTGAGAATGGCTGTCTCGCACAATCAAGATGCCAGGGTATATCCATGGAGTAGCTACCTCCCCGGATACAGGGAAAACTAGAGAGCCCAGCCCTGGTCCTGACTTTTGCCACTGAGCCAGCAGCAGGAAGTGGAAGAGAGAGCCCAGCCTCTAGCCCTGCCCTGCCCCTGCCACCCCCAGCGCACTCACTGTGTGCCATGCGCCCATCTCTTTACCTGTTGGTTGCTGGGTCTGTTAAATGAGAAAGCAGACTAGAAGATTCTGCTAATTTGCTTTCTTTTCTCAATTTAATAGTAACCCCTTAAGTATGATAAATTGAATTTTTGTCATCATCTGGGCACGCATCAGATGTGCGCTGATGCCTGTGGAGGATCCTCCGCGTTCCTCCTCCCCCGCTTCCCTCCCCCCGGTTCTGCTCCCGCCACTCTTCATAAATGGAATTCTCCTGCTTCTTTCTCACTCTGTAACACCTGGGGCATCGACATTGGAGCCTCCAGCTTTCCTCATCTGTGGCTTCCCTCCAAAATGCTGCTCCCTCCCCTGTTTTCCTGGGGCTCTTGACTCCTCCATTAGCCCTCAGCCTCCTGTCAGCTCTTGGCCTGTGGTCGCCACAGAGCGTGCGGTCAGCAGGCGTCATGCTGGTTCTCCCTAAGGCCTCTTCCTGTGTTGGCCTCAGCGCCCACAGACCAAACCACAGACTGCCAGGACCCCCAGGCCCCTGGCCCCGACAGGCTGCCCTGTTTTGACGTAGCTGTGGGTGGGACTCATGTCCAAAACCTCAAGGCCAGCTCTTCCCGCTGGTCCCACATCCCAACTGCCCTGGCCTGTCTCCCCAGCCTCTCATCCCGTTTTGCTCAGCGCAACTCCTCCCTAAGCCAAGCACGCCCTGCTGCCCACCCAGCTCCCATCTTCTGCAAGGGGGCCTAGTCAAGGAACCCACACCCGGCTTCAATTGTTTGTTCCCTGGCAGTTCCGAGAGAGGAGACCTTTGATAGAGACAGGAGATAGCCAAGGGGTCCCTGGCAAAACACCCCCTTCAAGCCTAAAACGGCCTGAAAGCTGAAAGACCCGACGGCCAGTCCCGGATGAAACCCGCAACCCTGAGAGAGAAGAGCCCGTCTGCCCGCCCTTCCCCGCCAGCTTATCGCTGAATAACGCGCACATGCGCACTGGGGGAACGGGGGCGGAGCATCGGGATTTCGCGCCTTGGGCAGGGGGAGGAGCTTGGGCTCTTCAGCTCGAGTGTGCTGGCCTGGAATTCCGTCTGAGGTGGAAGCCTGTTAGCAGGACCTCTTATTTTTTAACCTGAGAGCTTTCTTTTAATACATTCTGCTCCCCTCACCTTTCAAAGTGTCTACGGGCCTCATCTTTCCTGGTCATGTGACGAGAACCCGGTTTTAGATGAACTAAGGAGCAAAAACTTTTGCATCACCTTAACTGTTGTGTTCACCGTGGCGTCCCTGACGTGTGCTAGGAACTCAATAACATACATTTAAACCTCAAAAAATAAATAGTGATTGGGCAGCCCTGGAAGAGGCCTGAGGAAGGAATGGTCACGGCAGGACAGAGGCGCTGTGGTTTTGTTCCTCCCTGGCTTTCACCACAGACTCAATGGTAACCGCTCTCACCAAGGTCACCAGATGGTCTTGTAATTGGCCCTGAGGGGTGTTTGGAAACATGGGAGGGCATTTTTGGTTGTCACACATATAAGTAGGGGTTCCAAAGGCTGTTTCTGGGGGCAGATATGCTAACTACTTGTAATCCTGGAACGCCGAGGGCAGCCCTGATACACACGGCCTACCTGGCCGCCAGCAGCAGGGGACCCTCTCTTGGTCTCGCTTTCCTAACCCCACCTCTCCTGGCCCTCCTCAGCCTCCTCCAGGCCTCCTCCTCCTCTGTCAATGCCTCATGTCTGGGTGTCCTCCCGAGCTCACTCAGGGTCCTCTTCTCTTGCTAGACACTCCCCAAGTGTGAGATGCCACCCCTGTCCCATGGACTGACTCCTGCCCCATATGTTCCCCGGTCCGGGGGACTCTCCCATCCATAACTGCTTGCCCGATCTCTCCACCTGGATTCCCACAGATCCCTCCCCCTCCACATTCAATATTTCTCTCAGCTCCTTTCTCCAACCCTCCTGAAGTCTTCTCCTTGTATTACATGTGACTCTGCCACCGGCCTGTGTCCGGACAAGAACCTGGGGACCATCCTTGCCTTATTTCTCTCCCTCACCTCTCATATCTAACGAGGCCTCCGACTGTCTATTCAGCTTCTGTGATGTCTTTAAATGCACCTGCCTTCCTCTGCCTCTCTCTTGCTACCTCAGTACAGACCCTTATGGTTTCTTCCCCGAATGTTCGTCTGTCTCCTTGCTCATCTCTCTACCCCAGCTACTGTTCTATTTTCCACACCAGGCTGACAGCAGGCTTTGATGCTGCTGCTCCTCTAGAAAGGGCCTCAAGGGGATTCCCATAAACTTCAAGACAGAGCCCAGACAACTCTTTAGCATGGCACACCAGGCCACTGAACTGACATCTGTCTTCTCTTCACCCTCTACAAACCCTAAGCTTCTGGCTCCAGGCCACAGACAGGTCTCACCTGCACCAGGCCTGGGTCACCTTGCACCTTTGCATTTTCTGTCCCTGTGCTGGGACACTGACCTCTTACTCTCTTCCCAGTCCAATTCCTGCTTAGTTTCCAGGGCTCCATTTGAATGACTTCTGACTTCTAGGCAATTTCTTTTTGCAATCACCTACCCTGTCACTTATCACCTTGTGGAGCAATCAATCATCCACTAGCTGGATGAGGAATTTTATCACCCACTGGTCTGTGAACTCCTTGAAGGCCGGGACCAAAGCTTATTTATCTGGGCAACTGTAGCCAGGGACTGAAACAGAGAATATTCATTGCTTGAATGTATGGCTCTCACTCTTGACATTTTATTGAAATGCATTCACGCTCATGTCAGGAGCAATAATGATAATGAGAGCTGGCATGTCCTCCAACCAGGGGCCTGAGACACTCCCACCTGGGCATGGTTGCCACATCACTCACCAGGTTGCTCTGTCACTCCTTTTTATTTAAAAAAGTTATTTTCAAAGTAATACAGGGTACAATTATTTAAAAAGTCAAATCAGACTGAGCATGGTGGCTCATGCGTATAATCTCAGCACTTTGGAGGTCAACGTGGGAGGTTAACTTGAGGCTAGGAGTTCAAGGCTGCAGTGAGCTATGATCGTGCCACTGTACTCCAGCCTGGGTGACAGAGCAAGACCCTGTCTCAAAAAAAATAAATAAATAAATACATAAAAATAAAAAAATAAAGAAAGAAAAAAAGAAAAGTCATTCTACGAGGGAGGCTTATAACAAAATGTAGCATCCCCAGCACACCTCTGATGCTAGCTCCTTACAGACAAAACACTTTAAACTATTTTAGCTGTTTCTCTATATTTAAGTTACATGTGTACACTGTTAATTCTTGATTTTATTTGCTTTTAACTTTCTACTATAGAAGGTGAAAACTTAGCTTTCTTTCCCATTCATTTCTCCTTCCACCTTCCAATTTGCTTCTCTTTCAACATTTGGTTAAATCAAACTTCAGTGATGACATTACTATGATTTAGCTATCATTCATAGCCAAGTCATGTAGTGTCCTATGACTTCCATGCCAGCATTTCCTTTCTTATTCATCTTGTTTTCCCAGGAGTTAAACACTACTTTTTAATCTCCTGGTTAGTTTTTTATCTGTCTAGTGCCAATTCACTCCTAAAGTTCCTAGCAGAATAGAAAGTTCTTCTCAACAGGTTCAAACACATCAACTAATCAACTGTTCCCATTTTTTTTTTTTTTTTCTTGAAAACATCTCTGGCAGCCCTCTGTCCCCCAACTCAACTCTGGGCATGTTTTTCTCTATGCCTGACACAGGCAGTCAACGTGGGTCCTCCCTTCATTCTTTACCCCTTCTCTCTTGTGTCCATCTCCTGTTTCTTGGATCTCACGACTCCTTTTTCTTAATTTAGTCCTCGGTTCAGTGGAGCACTTGGTCCAGCACAGGTATCAGCATACTGCCTTAAAGAGCCAGAGAGTAAGGGAGAAAAAGGCAAAATAGAGAATATTGTGTAGGTACTTCAATAACCATGTAAGGTATAAATAACCATGTAAGATGTACTTAAAAACGTAAACACAAAAACAGGTGACAGGCCAGATTTGGCCTGGGGGCCTCAGTTGGCTGCCTCCTGAGTAAGCAGCTATCTCAGGAAGAGGACATGATAAAGTCATTTTTGGGGATCTAACATTTCATACAATGACTTTATTCCAACCACACGTTTGATGGATGGTTTACCTTGGTCCAGAGCTCTATGTTGGAAATCATTTGCCTTGAGAATTCAAAGGCAGGGCATCACTGTTGTCTAAAGTTCAGCTATTTAGAAAACTAGTATACATTGGTAAGGGCCTGTTTTTTTCTCTCTGGAAGCTTTTAAGATTTTTGCTTCGTGACTCGACTCCAGGAATGGCCATAAGACTTGGATTTTTCACTGCCTTAGTCCCTCTAGCACTCAGAAGGGCTTCTGGGGGTGGGTGGGGGCCCAAGGCAGAGGAAACAGAGAGGAGCATCTGGGCCTGAGATGGGTCAGGGAAGGGAAGACATCCCAGGTAAGGCAGAGAGCTGGGACCAGGGAGATGGGGAGGACAGGGCGAAGTCAGGAGGAGAAATTGAGGTTCTAGAGTGTAGACAAGATAGGTAGGGCCCATGGGGGAGCCCAACTTTGCTTTTCTGGAAGTTTTAGGTTCTTTGAGCTTAAGAGATGCTACCCTCCAGGTGGAGGGGCCCAAGAAAGCTGGGGCAGCCATGACAGGACTCAGTGACTCATGAGAGAATGGACTTGTCCTACAGCACTCCTGTCATGTGCCCCATGATTCCCTAAAACACTGACCAGCTGCTCTTGGCCCTCATGTGGCCTTGATTCCACCTGTGTGCTGTCTCAGCACCAACCTCCACCCTCTTCACACACTGCTCAGACCTCAGTCACTCCCATTGGGTTATGACAATTTGGCAAAGCTATTTTTTACATAGTTTTTTAAACAACAACACAACAGAAAACAAAGCAAAACACTAAGAATGGGTGGAAACAGGCCTCCTCATCCATTCCCTGAGTGTTGGCACATCACTGACCTCCCTCCCAGGATGAGGAGAAATCCAGGTTGGTAGCAGCCCCTGTGCTTACCTGCTTACCACGCTTGCTGGTCTTAGGATGAGCTATCCATCATTCTGGGCACAATGCTCCCTTTGTCCAACAATTTACTCCTAACTCAATCATTCTCCCTTTCATATTCCTTTTAAAATCGCAGTGGTCATAGTCACTCACTTGCAAATAATAAGAAAAGATGGCTCCTTCATAAAGGCACTAAATAAAGGAACTTTCCTGCTTTCAACTTGAAAACTAAGAAAGAGTGATTTTTTTTTTTCTTAATAAGGGGAATTTTCTGGAAGGGTGAAAAAGCATAGTCAACATAGAGTCATGAGTGACTTGATGGGGCTACGTTCTCAGACATGCATTGTTAGGGGATTTTGCCATTGTGTGAACATCATATGGTATACTTATACAAACCTAGATGGTAAAGCCCACTACCACCTAGGCTACATGGTACAGCCTTTTGCTCCTAGGCTACAAACCTGTACCGCATGTTACTGTACTAAATACTGTAGGCACCTGTAACACAATGGCATTTGTATATCTAAACATGTATTAGGGACAGTAAAAATGCAGTATAAAAGATAAAAAATGGTCCACTTCTCTAAGGCACTTAGCATGAATAGAGCTTGCAGGACTGGAAGTTGGTCCAGGTGAGTCAGTGAGTGAGTAGAGAGTGAATGTGGAAGCCCAGGATATGACTGTACGCTGCTATAGACTTTATCAATACTTTACACCCAGGCTACACTAATCTTATAAAAAACATTTTTCTTTCTTCAGTGATAAATTACCCTTATCTTACTGAAACATTTTTACTTTATAAACTTTAAATTAAAAAAAACTTTTTGACTTTTGTAATAACACCTTAAAACACAAGCACATTGCAGAGCTGTACAAAAATTATTTTTTCATTTATATCTTTATTCTATAAGCTTTTTTCTATTAATTTTTTTTTTCTTTTTAAACTTTTTTGTTAAAAACTAAGAAAAACACATGTATTAGTCTCTGCCTACAAAGGGTCAAGATCATCAAAACATCATCAAGTGCAAGGAATTTTCAGCTCCATTGTAAGCTTAGGGACTACTATCACGTCCAAAATATCATTACATGGCACCTGACTGTATAATTTTATACCTGAAAAGGAGTAAGGATAAATCATTTTTCATAATATAAACCAAGAAAGTAAATAAAGATAGACAAAATCCTGGCTGATGGGAATACCAACTATTAAGGGTGATTGGGGCTAATTTAAAACTGGGTTAAAAACTCTGTTAAATGTGAATCTAAATGGTGCATACTTCCTTTTCTAGAAACTTCCTGACTGGGCTTCCTCTGCTTGGGAGGCTAGAGGGGAGTAAGGAATTCTGGGACCACCGTATGAGCTCTTAATTTTAGCTTCAAGATGCATAAGGAATCCTCAATTAAATTTCAGTCTAATTCCTTCAGAAATAGATTCACATTATATTTAGTATTACACCACTCCTCAATAATAAATTTTTTTGGAATGATGGACTAACAGTGGTGGTGGCACACCAATACCTCCTAAAAGCTAACAATCCTGTTATAACAGACTTTTAAATGTCCTTGTTTCCCCCTCTAATTTAAAAAGTAATAAAAACACAAAATTAGTATAGGTAAATGAAAATGTGGGTAGTGAACGTCACTCATATCTGGGATAGAGGTCAAGGACAGAGGAAGGGTGGCAGAGGGCACGTGGGTCAGAGCTGCCAGTTGGACCTCCTGCCAGCCGGACTTCCTGCCAGCCAGCGAGCAGCAGTGACGCTGAGTTTCAAGACAGCCAAGATGGCTGAATCCATAGGCTCACCCACAGGTGCGTTTAGACTGGGAGGCTGCAGTGCCCTCGGTCAGTCTGTAGGCCTCATATTTACAAGCTCATTAACTATTCTGACCCTCTGTTCATGGCATAGAGGCCCACAAAGGCTAGGCCAGGTGGGCTCAGAATAGGAGGTGGTGATGGTGGTGGGAGCACCAGAGAAAGCATGGGCTGAGGCTAGGGCAGGGGGTGTGCAGGGCAGAAGGCTGGATCACCGCAGGTAGGGGGCTGGGCAGAGCCAGTAAGGGGGCCACAGAGGACTGCTCTAGGGGGAAGAGGAACATAGGGAATTGATGGAAGAGCAAGTTTCAAGGGAGAGGATGGAGGGGCCTGGGACAAGCCTGCAGGAGGATGAGCTGGGGAACAGGCACTGCAGCTCACTTGGCTGTTGTTTATAAAAACAAATTACCAGCTGAAAGCTGCATGTACTCACTGAAGACAAATCTGGCAGAGTACAAAGAAGACAATTAAAATTACCTATACACTCATCACAGAGTGGCTTATTTTGCTCTAGCATTAACAAAAAATCTCAAGTGTTTATGTGTGTGAATGTGAGGGGAGATTTCTCCCCTTCTCCATATACAAAGGGGCATATGTATAGGGGTGGGTGTGTATATGCGCATTTATGTACACATGTACATACAGCAAAACAGGGATCACAGATTATTGAACCTTCTTTGACAATGTTATAATGTGAACATTTCCCTATATCATCAAATGTTCTTCAAATTAACTTTCCTTAACATCTGAATAATATCCCACTGTGTGGAAATGTCATTATATATTTAATCATTCCATAAATATTTGACTGAATATTCAAGTTGTTTATTTAGGTTTGTTTCTGCCCTCACCCCGGACAGTTTTAAATAGCAAAAGTCTGCCATTTACTTTGTGATTGGGATAATTTAATCTCTCTGCGTCTGTTTCTTCATCTGTAAACTGGGAATGGTAATACCTGCTTTATCCATGTCATGGTTTTGCTATGAGAACATGTGTGGAGGAGATTTCACTGTTCTATGATTTCACAGTCTTTTAACTTTGAGTGACTTGGTGGCTGTCAAGGCCACCAGCAGAGTTGGGAAAAAGTGAGGGAAAGGTGATGGCCTGCATGTGGGTGTGTTGGGGTGTCTCCTAAACAGTAAGGAGGAGGAGTCTGGGGCCTTTAGAAGACAGGATTCTTGCTCAGGAGAGAAGACTGGGCTAGAGTACAACTTTGGGAGTCTTTAGCTTCCCAAAAGCTTACAGCTTTTGTTATAAGAACAGATGGTCTTTTCTAAAAGAAAGTATTTTGTCAGAAAAAAGCAAGGCAAGAGCTCCATCTTAGGGGACACAGGTAGGAAAAAGATATTAATGAGGGATGCAGGAGGAGCAACTGAAGAAGGGTACAGGGAAACCAGGATTATACACAGATAAGTTAGAAACAAAAGAGAGCCACAAAAATTCAGGTTTAATACCTACCAGATACTGCTGTGGGCTCTCTAAAAGTTGACCCTATATAAATTTAGCTCTGCCTGCCTTGTTTGACTCAGCGAATTATGAAGTTAAATCCTAAAGGTAGAGAGACCTAACATGGATGAACAAACACGCCAGTTTCTTTATAATAAAAAAATCATCTAAAGAAAGATAAAATGTAATTGGAGAACTAGTGGTCAATAAACCTTTTCTTGAAGCTAGTAGCTATTTAAGCTCAAAGTAAATTAACCTTTGCAATTGTCCCTGGACATCTGTAAAACCTACCAAATGCCTCTCAAGTATTTAAAAAAAAAATGCACTTATCTTCTGAGGGCTTTGTGGAGGGCTCTTCTGACTCAGAAAGAGAAGTGGGCCTGACCCAAGGGAAGGAGGCCCCTGGGCAACGTGCTAGCGTGGGCCTGTGCTGGTCTAACCTGTGGCAAATGGGCCCAGGATGGAGAAACCTAAGAAAGGAAATGCAGGTGATGGGAGGGAGTGGCAAGAACACAGTAGAAGGTGTCAGAAGGAAAAAGAGCAAAAGTCCTTTTGATATCTCAATACCTGGAATAGCTCTCTGATCCTTTTTTTATTCTTTTTAATTACCTATGTTTTGGGGTAAACACAAAGAAACCACGGGATTTGGCCTCCAGTTCTTGTTCTAACACTGCCTTGCAGTGGAACAAAATGTTTTTAGCATCCCAGGTCAACATTTCAGAAACGGGACTCTCATTCTTTTTAAACCCTCCCCTCTCCCTAAATAAAGCTCTCACATCTTTTTTCTAATTGCTTTTGGACCACCTTCTTGGAAGAGTGCAGTCTTCTCTTAGGGCTCAATCTAGTTTTCTTCTTTGTACTGTTTTCACATATTCTACCATGAGCTTGCACTTTTTTTGTCAGAAAATAATGTTACTGACAAGCAATAACTAAGCGACAATGCTTGAAACACAAACCTGAGTCATCCAGCTCTGAATGTCAAGTTCTTTTCACTATGTGTACTCTCACCTTTTGAATTTTCTCTCCTCAAGTCCTGCTGGTCACCATGTCCTGGGGATTGTATATCTGAAATGATTCTAAATGCTGGGGTGAAAAAAAGGGCTTAGGACCCAGCTCAAGCACACTCTGAAAAAGGGTGTACTTGACTTTGGTATCTCTCTTAACTCTGCTTTTCAAACCTTCTTCTCTCCTCTCCCACCAGACCCGTGTGATCCAGAAGAAGCCCACGGCTGCAGCATCCTTCTAGGACCTTCTCCTTAGCAGTGGCTGTGTGCTGACTCTCCCATCTTCCCTCACAGATCGCCCTTTACCATCCCCTGATCTGGAACCGGAGTCAGCCAGTCCTTGACCATGTTGTTACTGGGCTAATGCAGGGAATGTCTGCAGCTTAAAGCAGGCCTTTGTGGAGGCAGAATGCCCTCACCTAACAGAGGCAGCCTAAGGGTCAGGATTCTGGGCACCGTGGAGGCTGTGTGGGGGATGCAAGGCAGCCTGGTGGCATCCATGAATCTAATTACATAGTCTACCTGTGCAAGAGAAGAGTCTCTGGAATTAGACTGGCTTCGTATCTACTGAGAAGCTGTGCAATCTTAAGCAGGTTACTTAACCTCTCTGTGTTTGGTTTTCTGTTCTATAAATTGGGGCTATTTATAGTACGTAGCCCAGAAGGCTGGTATAAGGATCAACTACCATATAAACAATTAACCCAGTCCCGAATACATTGTAAGTGCTTAATTAATATAGGATAAATAAAAAAGTAAAACATCATTATACTTTTATGTTCAGTAACAGCCCTTGGGGCTGACCTTGGGCTGGCAAGGATCACGCCATCTTATTTCTCATCTTGTTTTGCCACAACTTTTTTTTTTTTTTGGAGTCAGAGTCTCTCTTTTGCCCAGGATGGAGTGCAGTGGCACGATCGTGGCTCACTGCAACCTCTGCCTCCCGAGTTCAAGCGATTCTTCTGCCTCAGCATCCTGAGTAGCTAGGATTGCAGGCATGCACCACCATGCCCAACTAATTTCTGTGTTTTTAGTAGAGATGGGGTTTCGCCATGTTAGCCAGGCTGGTCTCAAACTTCTGACCTCAGGTGATCTGCCCGCTTCAGCCTCCCAAAGTGCTGGGATTACAGGTGTGAGCCACTGCACTCGGCCCATAACTTCTTAAACCCTGGCTTCTCTTATCCTGTAACCCCCAATCCCAGTCTTCCCACCCTCACTTTCTCAGTCTTATCCAAAGGAAACCAAGGAGACAGGACTCAATTGTGGCAGGAAAGAGCTGCCACAGAGGCCTGCTGGGCAGATGGCCCCCCTCACCTACCTCCTGTATTTGACTTTGTATTTGTCCATCTTCCCAGCATAACCCACAGGCTCCAAATCAGGGGCGTGGGATGTGTGTGCTCACTAGCAACAGCTCCTTCCAGAATCTCCTCCCTCATGTGAAACTGGATGCTTCTACTACAAAAATATAAACCAGGAGTCTCCATGAAGCTACATATGGCTAACATGCTTCCTTTCATGGCCAGAATATTTTCCCAGAAAGCACATTTTACTTCTGAAACACAACCTAGAAGCCAGTGGCTGCCCCTGTGGTTTTTCAACAGTTTAAAGCAATATTGGACACCACCAAGTGTCTCTTTTTTTTCCCGGAGAACTGAGTTACAAAATATTGGTTTCTATTAGGGTGTGTCTAGCACTTTCTGTGCTGCCAAGCCTTCCATTTTTATAGTCTGCACACTGGTAGATTTTCCATGAACAGGCTCAAATTTATTCCCAAGCAATGATGCTTAGGAAACCCAATATGAACGTGAAGATTGTTCTAAAGCAGACTCAGAATTTGTCCCATGCCATTGCCTAAAAAGAGCATTTCTGATATGTAATAAAATTTTTCTAGCATACCTTAAGATATATATATGGCAATGGGGAGGATATTTGCTCTCCTTATATGATTTTTTGGATTGAATTTTTAGAGGAAACTTGTCTTTTAAATTCTTCTTCTCTATCCTTTTATTTCTATATTTGTATAGAATACAGCCCAAACATCCACCTACACAGGCATTTTACATAAAGAGTTGGAAGCCAAGTGACTGAAAAACAAAACAAAGTTATTTATGTAGTGTCTTTATAGAGATTTACATGTGAATTCGAATGGGAGCCAAGGGTAATGCTGGAGGGAAATGAACCAGTTAGGGAACTGTGCTAATGGAAAGTGTGACTATAATTTAGCTTTGTTGACAAATAAAAAGGCAAGTGCTGTATTTTTTAAGAGAAAAATAACATAGGAAATAGAGCTTTCCATGTATATATTCATATACACTCAGTCTTTACCTCAAGAAGCCTTCCCACTAGAACTCCAAATCACATTGCCCCATGCTCCAAATCCTGCACTATTTACTGCTGGTGATGCCCAGTTTTACAGATCCAGTTTGGGATGGGTTTTCTCTCCCCAATATGGCTACAAACCTCTGGAAGGCAGGAGCACATCTAAGCGCATTTCTGTATACTATCACAGCACCTGGCACCACTCTGAACACAAAACAGCTGATCAGCTGGCATCTACTGCACTGTGTGGATTGAACAGTTGGATTCAGAACTATGAGGTCTAGAATGGCCACTTTAATCTGGCAACTGAAACTGCCCCAAAGAGGTCTAGACAAAGTTTGTAGTTCAATAACTATCCCCTGAACTCCGCTGGTAGACAGGCCTGCCATCCCTAGTAAACAGTCCTAAAGATCTGTGGAGGCCACCTGTGGTGACCACTGCCATGTGCTTCATGGACTCCCCCTTCAGGAACGAAGGACTTCCTCCACAAGTGGCTGGTAGTGCTACCTGCAGAAGCCCTCGGCTGGAGGGAACAGCCTCACCCAAGGTCATACCTCGTTCCTTGAAATGGCTTGCCTTTAATGACTGCTTATTTTGGGGGTGTAAAGGTATAAAGGCCTGGCCTCTCACCCCAACTCAGAATAGTTCTGATGAGCCATTCTAGCTCCAGAGCTCCCATGGACTCAGCTGAGGCTGTTGGGTCTACATGATAGCTCAGCTTCTCTGCCCAGTCCTGTTCCCTTCCCTTCCCCCTTTTTTTTCCTTGCCTTCTACAGGTATTAATTCCAAGAGAAGTTCCAAATAAACCTTGTGCATGCTGCTGACCTCCATCTCAGAGTCTGCTTCCTAACAAACCAACCCACAACACCATCCATCCAACCATCCACCCACCCACCCACCCACCCACCTATCCAGCCAGTAACCTGCCACTATGTTTAGGGGACATAGATGGCATGGGCTCATACAGATGAAAAAGACCCAGTCTTTGTCCTTAGGAAGCTAACTAACAGTCCAGCACAGGAATAACCATAAAGTATGCAATAGGAAGGGCTGGTGTTAAGGGAGATATAACTGGGGATGTGATGCAGGTAAGGGAGGTGAGGAGTCTTCATTCACTGGCTTAGGCTGTGGTCATCAGTAGACATACCCTGTCTCCTCATCCAATGTCAAGCTCTGGAGGTCAGGGTGAACTGTGTCCTTATCTCTCTTTGCATTTCCCATAATTCCTAACACAGAGTCCCAGACAGTACAAGAAATCTTAAAACACTAAAACAAAACACTGAGGGAAAGCCTTGGCATCCTGTCTACTTTATAGGACAGGTTTCTGGCTGCTGGTCTGGCCTTTTAGGACAAAGTTCTCAGGAGGTTCCTCAAGATGCTCATTCACTTACTATGTCCATAAAATCTCAGGAACATGAAGAAGCACAAGACAAGGTCCTGACTCCCAAAGCAGCTACAGCTTACTCTGTGGATGAGGCAGAGATCCATGCACATTTCAACAAACAGGAACAAGAAATGGGAAAATGACTAATAGCCAAACGGCACATCATTCCCAGGCTGCCCTTGCCCTTAGCAGGCCAGCCCATTTATCTTCAATCTGTCAGTAGAGAAAGATTACTAAACAGTCTCTGCAAGGAACCTAGCAATGAGAATCAACAAACCCTCAAACCTCACAGTGCCTCAAAACCAATACACCTGTGAAACTTATTGTCTAAAGGGGAAAAGAACCTTTACCCCAAACATCACTGCTAAGTGCCTGAAGGGAGAGGGAGCGTCTGTGGGGTGGCAGAGCCCGTCTCCTGCATTTCCCTGCCTCCAGAGAACGTTACCCAACACAACATGCCACTGTCTCTTTCAACTCTCCCTCTCCTTTCACTGCTTTTGTACAATCTGTCACCAACTTCTGTTGCTGATTTCTCTGAAATGCCATTTGCACCCTTCCTCTTCTGTCTTGCCTTAGTGCCACTACCTTTTCTGATGTTGTGGTCATACCCTGGGAGTTGAGGTGCCAAGTCCAGGCAAACCTTGCATCTGTCCATCTCTGCCAGATGTACATTCTGAAAACTCAGCTTTCATTTGGTCACATCTCTGCTCAAGAATCATGGGGGCTCCGGAGGCCCTGCCAAGACCAACTTACTCCCTATACTCACCTAGCTTTATCTCCCAGAACTCCCCATTATGTGCCCTCTATTCTAGCTACCTTCCTGTTTATTTGTGCCTTTTGAGACAAGTTGTATGACTTCTGGAATGTCTTTCCCTCTCACCTGCCACCTCCTCAACAGGATCCTATTGAATCCGATCCATTCCTTCAGTTGGTTCACGTGGACCAAGCTGAGCATGTAGGGGAGGAGAGAGACAGGAAGGGCAGAGTTAGGGGCCTGGTGTTTTCCCAGTCCTGTTTTTCTCTTGTGGTTCCCCTACCATATTCTGACTCCATCACATAGAAATGCTTTTCTGCAGCACCGACCCAGGCACAAAGGCACCATCAGCTGGATTGCCCTGGACCATCCAGTTGTGGGAGGAAGGAGCTTATCTGCCCTCAGCTGGGTGGGCTGTCTTGATCTTCCAAGCCAGAAGGGGGAAAAAACTGACGTCGCTAATGTTTACTCCCCTGTTGCTTCTTAGGAAAGACTTAACAACTCCCAAGTGAATGCATCAAGCTCTGGGATTTCTGAGAGATGGATGGTGGGTTTGCCAAAAGAAAGAGTGCCAAGTTGGGTCTCTGGAAAGAATCCAGTGTTCCATAAACCTTGCCTCTTCCCTAATCATAGAAAGATCCATAAAATGATAGAAAGGCAGCGGAGAATGCAGGCAGCAGAATGACATAGAAGCATCATTCTGTGCTTCCTGAAAAACAGAAAATGCAGATGGAGACAAATTTCATCCTCCGCCCCACCCTCCACTGCAGTGTGTTGCTCTATGAGAGATCTGCTCTGCACGCACAAAGTGGGGGGAACTTTGGAAGAGTCTCTTGAAGGTGGTACAGTAAAAAGTGAGTTGTCTTTGGAGATTTTCTTACTTCTCTGCCAATAGGTGACTAGAAAGGTGACCATGATGGGCAAAAGTGGCAGGGAGGAAGGTGAGCACCTCCTATGTTTCCTGCCACTTTGAAGGGAAAAGGTTTACCAATGGAATAGGGGAGGTGGAGGGCAGGGGATTGCCTCCTCTTCTTCCACTTGAAGCACCATGAAAGAAGAAACGCTTTCATCTCCACGTTAGCAGGTGGATTGAGTAAGGGGTTCTCTGTTTTTTATAACTTTCCCTAGAGGCGTAGGAAAAGCTGGTGAAAGCAGCAGGTTGGAATATCCCCATCTCATGCCTTGTGCTAGAAGATGGATGAAGATGAGAAGAGGTAAACTAAAAATACTTCCTCAAGCACACACACACGTGCACACACAAGAGAGAATGAACAAGAGACTGAAAAGGAGAAAATACAAAACAAATCTCTTTAGGCAGTTACATTAATGTGATAATAACAACATCAACATTAATTGTTTTACACATGCATTTATATTTTAAAACACTGGAGTTCATTATTTAGCAATATTCTTACAACAAATAATCCAATCAGGTAATAACCAAAATAACAGCTACCATTTACTAAATGATTACCAGGATCACCTCTCATGTGTTATTATACTGAATCTTCATAAACCCCTATGGTACTATTGTTATCCCCATTTTACAGAGTGGGAAACTGAGGTTGGAGATGTTAAATAACTCGCCCATGAGGTGGAGACTGAAACTCAGGTCTGTCCAGTTCCAGAGTCCAGCCTTTTACTCTTACAATGTCCATCTTATGGCAGGGCTTTTCCACAAATTCAGGAAATGGAAAGGCATGGACGAGGAAACAGCCTTTATGACTCAGTTCCCTGTGAGGCAGATACACACACACATATAAGTTCTCCAAGAGGTCCCACTCTGCTGTACTTCTCAGTTACACCCATTCAGCTTTCATAGATACAGGTCCATGGATGAATGTCAAGTTTCTTGTAGGGACAAAGGTCAATCTCTAAGGAGAACATACCTCTCATCTAACCTGCATCTGAATCCGCAACAACGGTTTCCATTTGACAGGATGCAGCCCTAGCAAGGTGGTGAATTAACATCCAGCTTTGAAGCACTGTCATACAGGAGAATACTTTAAGACGGAATATAATGAGTGAGACTGAATGACATTTAGCAGAATGGCTTGTGACATTAAAATACATGTTTGACTTGTGAGATTTAAGCACACGCAGAAAGAAGTGACTGCAGAAAACAGTAAGGCGCAAACAAATGGTGACAGCTCACGAGAGCAGGCTGCGCTGTTCTTCATGGGGTCCATCTGACCTTAGTGATGTTTGCTGTCAGCTACACAGAGGCCTTCTGACACAAACTGACCGTGAATATAACCGGGATATTAAACACTGGGGCAGGCTGGAGAGAGAAAACAACAGGGTGCGGAAGAATTCTTTTCCTTCCCTTTCACGGAAGTACCAGGGATTCTGAAGATACTCCTCCTTCCCCCGGCTTCTCCTCCTTCCTCTTTCTCTAAGCCTCCTTATCCTCCTCCCCCTTCTCCCTCAACCCCTTAACTTCAACCAGAAGAAGAGATGGAGGGTTGGGCAGGGTAGCACAGAGAATGCTGTTCTTGGGATTTTGAGAGAGTTAAGTGTCAGTGTCAATGTCTCCCTCCCGCTTGCGCTCTCGAAATAGATACACACAAAACACCTACTGGAACTTTTAAATGATGACAGGAGATCCACAAGCCACCTGTGAAGCAAAATCTCAGCACTTTATAGTCACAGAAACATATAGGCATGCAAAGGGCTCATGTTTATGAATTATATCCACATATACCTACGCAAAGCAGGTGGCTCTCGCACACACACAGGAACCCTCAAATACAAACATCTTGGCATTTCCTTTCCGCCAGCCTTGACCCTTCCCACCCACCCAAAGGTGCTGGCCACAGCCACCCTCTGTGGGGCCAGATGCAGGGTGAAGGGCGTCACTAGGTCCTGGCTACTCCGGCTGTGAGACGTGGGCAAGCTCTTTACTCTATGGGAATCTTTGTAAAATGAAAATAACTGCCTGGCCAGGGGCTGTGAGTATGAAAGGGTATTAATAACACACACAGGACGCTGTCCTGCTTGGTTCCCGAACCTCCCTTTCCTGCACCCACGGCTGGAATGATGGTGACTTCTGTCACTTGGTCCCCACCGTCAGTATTCTAGTGTGACACTGGGAAGAGTGGGGGGCTTAGCCAGGGCCGCGGTCTGTACAGGAGGGTCCCAGCCCGCAGGTCCCGGGACTGCAGGCCCAGGGCTAACCTTCAGAGCTGCACGAGCGCCGGGAGCCGTGGGCACGTACGGAGGGCGAGCCGGTCCCAGGTGCGTAGACCCGTGGGTGGGGGGCGGAGCGGGCCAGTGGAGGTAGGCAGAGCCCGGCGGCAAGTCGACCCACGGCTGTGGGTGGCTTCCTCCTGTTGCTCAGGATCAGGGAGTGGCGGGGGAGGACATTCTTTTTTTTTTTTTTCTTCCCTAAGTAAGCATCCACCTATTTCCACCTATTGCTTTAATAACTATCGATTGTGAAAAGTCGGTGGGGCCTCTTAAAGGAGAAGACCAGCTCCGCGCCCCCGCGTCTGTGTTCGGGACTCGTCCGCGGGGACCTTCTGGACCTTCTCTGCCGGCTGCGCGGCAGCGATGGACGAGCGCCTGTGCACGGGCTCGCCTAGCAGCCTCGGGAACCGCAGCTGCAAGATGTGGTTTGACCCCTGCCCCATCCACTCGCGAGGCCTTTTCTGCTCAGAGCCCCCAGTCACGTTCTTGGACCCAGTCACCTGCTCCGCAGCGCAGTCCCGGCGACCCAGGTTCGAGGACCGGGCCCGCGCTCGGAAAGTTATTTCAAAAGGCAGATGTGTTGCAACCCTCTCTGCAGCAAACTACAGTACGCGGATTCCCGAACCCTTCCCCGCCCCCACCCAGCCCGGGCGACCAGAGCCCGCCGCAGGAGACTGGCAGCAAGGAGAGCCACCCCTGAATGCACCTTCCCTTCCTCCCGCGCGCCCAAGTGCAATGGGGTTGGGGGAAGACCCAAAGCAAACTCACGGCGCGGAGCAACCGCCAGTCGTCCTGGCCGGGAAGGGGTCCGGCTGCTGAGGATCGGCTTCCCGATTTCATGCCCCAGCCTCCCCTCCTCCCCAGCCCCAGCCCACCAGGCTGGGCCGTCGCGGCCCCTCGGTACCTGCGGCGGTCACGGGCTCCCCCTCGCTCTGCTCCCCGGAATCTGAATCCATGCTGCGGGTTGCTGACTGGGCGTCCACGGCCACCCGCCCGTCTGCGGGGCGCTCGGGCAGCCGCGGCGCACTCAGTGCGGACAGCGGAGCGGCTGGAGCCCCGGCGGCGCGGGCTGGGCGGTGCGCCGCGGCAGCGGCCAGGGGGCGGCTCCGCAGAGGCGAGCGCCGCCCGCGCCCCGCTCCCCGCGTCCGCCGGCCGGTGCCTGCGCGCGAGGCGAGCGCAGGGCGGAGGGTGGGGCGCGCCGGGAGAGAGATGGGAGGAGGGAGGGGAGGCGGGAGCGCGGAGGAGCCAGAGCGTCCGGCGCCCAGTGGGCTCCAGGCTGGGGTTAAATACCCCGGGGGCGGCGCCGCGCCTCCCTACCCGCGCCCTGCGTCGGAGCCCTTGGACTTCCCCCGCGCGGCGAGGTTGTGCTGGTCTTGCAAGGCCGAGCCCCTTCCCTAGGGTGAGGCCAAGTTTGTAAGATTCCTAGGTGAAAAAGCGCTTCAACTCGCGCAGGAAAGGAGAGGTTCCGAGTGTTCCGAGTTATGGGGCTGCGAGGGTTCGAGTCCAACTCCACCGCTCAGAGACCTTGGATGAGACCCGTGTTTTCTCACTAGGCAGATGAGGGAAGGGGGCGGGGGGGGGAGTGATAAGGGAAAGGGGCGGGGTGGGGGGAAATGACAGTTTCCTCGTAGGACTGTTGTCGGAAGTAGTAAGACAAGGCATGTGCGGGACAGAGCGCAGGGCCTGGCACCTAGCGACGAAGTAAAGACACAGGCAGGTAATGCTAACTCTGGCTGTTTGAATCTTCTCCCGGCACGGGCAGGGCAGGTGGGGCAAGCGGTGGTGAAGCTGGTTCCGGGGGCTCGGTGAGTCCGAACCCTGACTCGCCTGGAAGGCTGGAGTCACCCTGCCAATCAAGCAGCCGTGCCACTTCGCGCCCGCGACTAGAGAGGGGCCGGAATAAATTTTAAAAGCTTTTCTTTGTAGATGGGATTAAACACAGAATGCTAAACTTCCGTAACACCCTCCTTTCTGAAAGGCGGTGGGGAAGCATTTGTAAACCTGTTTACTAATTAAGAGCCCAAACGAGGGAGGAAATGCACGGAGCACTGAGGCCTTTTGTTGTTGTTGTTAATTCTTGGTTATCTATATGCTCTTGTTGTCTCCCTATTATAGGCTCCTACACTCACAAAGCCTCAAGATGGGTTCTCTGCATGTCAAGTCTGCCCAGAGAGTGCAAACTATTGGCCGGAGCAAAAGAAAATCAAGAAGAAAAAGTCTACTAAAAAGCGCCACTTACTGAACGTTTCCCTTTGTGTCCTCATGTAATCTGTACAATGACCCAGTGAAGAATTAAGGTTGCACCATTTGAAAATACTTTTTGGAAGTAGAAAATGGTTGACAGTTGGCAAGTTCATAGAATTCAACTTATTTTCACTCCCATTTTACAGATGGGAAAAGTCTCAGAGAAAGCAGATGATGTCCCTGTGGTCTCAGGTCATCCAGTAGGTAGGTGAGCTGGGACTTGAAATCAGGACCTTCTGATGTCCAGATCTGCTCCTGACTGCTATGATATAGTATCATAAGTGAGTTTTGGCTTCTGGTCTACCTGAGGGCTGCCTTCTTTAGTGAAGTGTGGGCTTAACAGAGTGCAAATACCACTCTACTTTGTGTTTGCAGAAAACAAAGGATGGCCAAGCTCAGGGACTCTAGTGATAAAAGTTGGATGGATATTGATGAAATGGTCAAAAGAACCCCACAGTGGATGTGTTATCTTGGGCAAATGGCTAAATGTCCCTCGATTTCCTCAAGTGTTGGTGTCTCCTTCATAGGGCGTTTGTAAATAAATTAATGAGTGTGAAAGCTATGCCTGGCACACAGTGAATGTTTGATAACTGGAAAGAACACTAATTCTTATATCGAATGGATCCCATTTAGAAAAACAAAATATTTTAGAATTGCATTTTTTAATGAAACAAACTGGGGGCCGGGCGTGGTGGCTCACGCTTGTAATCCTAGCACTTTGGGAAACCGAGGCGGGCAGATCATCTGAGGTTGGGAGTTCGAGACAAGCCTGACCAACATGGAAAAACCCCATCTCTACTAAAAATACAAAATTAGCCGGGTGTGGTGGTGCACGCCTGTAATCATAGCTACTCACGAGGCTGAGGCAGGAGAATCTCTTGAACCCGGGAGGTGGAGGTTGCAGTGAGCCAAGATCATGCCATTGCACTCCAGCCTAGGCAACAAGAGCAACACGCTGTCTCAAAAAAAAAAAAAAAAAAAAGAATGGCAAAATTTGGATACAAGATGATTCTCAAAAAACAAATAGTTGGGATCATTTAAAAAGTTTGCTATAATAGCTTTGCAGTCATAAGGTAAAATAACAATGATAGCTTCACAGAACAGAGCATATGGGATTGAAAAGGCATTCAGCTTCCTCTAAAGGTTGTGCCTAGATTCAATAACAGGAAATGTGAAACTTTCCCTATTTCCTTAGATCTCCTTTCCTTGCACTTCATGGAAGCTTTTTTGGTTTTGTTTGTGTTTTAATGTACAGGTAGCCTGGGTTGCAGTGTGAGGGAGACAGACCACAGAGACATGTATGGATAACAGCAAAAAAGAAATGGAGAAACTGCTGGAATTTGATCAACAGTAAACAATGTACTGAGAACACACATTTACAACACATGTATGCTCATCAGTCATCAGGTCTTCACTAAGTATCTAGTACATTTTGACCCAGAGAGAAATGCTTGGGGCATGCGGGGGGTGAGAAAGAACTGGTCAAGGTATCCTGAAAAGTCTTTGAGTTAAGTTCTTAGATAATGCCTATTAATTTACCTGCACCTATATTCATTCATAGTATATTTCTGCGAAAGGAGGCAGACATAGAATGAAAAATTGAATTGAATATGGAATTAGACAATGGGGAAGAGAGATCCAAACTAAATAAGGTCTTCATTCCAATTTCCTATGATGTGCAATCTGTTGTCATGGGACAGCAAGACAAAGGGAAATGACTATTGGCACGTGTGTGAATTTAATGAGGAACATTAGTGGAACATACCTTATCTCTCCTCCCAGTATGGAAAAATCTGTGTAAGAGAAGGAAGTCCTTAAAATAGTATCCTATGACCATCACCCCAACTAAAACAGTGAAATCTGAGGTGGTAAATCTCCTTTTACAAACCAGTTCTGATGTATTTCTTGGGGGGAAAAAAAAACTCTTAAGAAACAGAAAAGGGGAAAGGGTTTCTGTAGTTCCTCTGTATATTTTTAGAAAAATGGCATCACTTTGCAGACTTGAATCTAGAGTCTGAGGGTTATAAACCAACTTCCTCAGTGTTTCCACTACATCTTTTCAGCCTGGCAGCTCTTCAGATATACGAGTTTCTACCACTCATTGGTCATTTCTTAACTCGAGTGAACAAAATTGTTGGCTTTTTAAGGAAATTGCCTGTCTGGTGGGTAAAGCATATCTATTTGTAAGGTGTCAAGAAACAGATAATAAAATAGATCCATTTCTGCTAACACAATAATACTCCTTTAATCTGAGCCAGTGCTATGACTCATCTGCCTGTCTCCTCTTGTGGGATGGAAAGGGAGCTGTCTGCAAACCTTCAGCAGTGGGAGGAGGGAGGGAGATACTTTTCACATGTTAGGGCTGCTGCTCTGCTTTGAAAACCCACCAACTCTAGAACTGCTGTTTTCTCTAGGCTGAAGAGGCCTTTGGTCCTTAGAGGTGAGAGGTTGGCCCTATTTTTGATAATTTATCTCAAGGTAGACTTTGATCCCGAGGAAGCTTCTACCCAGAGCTAAGGAGGCCTCCATGGACTGTAGGTAAGCTGGAGAGCAGGGTCCAAGCTAGCTCAATGTCCATCTAACAGAACAAGGTGCTAGAAGACAGCCTTGAAAAAGGGAGCTTTTCCTATTTCTTTCTTGCCAGTAAAAATAAGCTTTAATTAGTCCCCCCTCTTGTTTAAAAAGTAATGCACATTACTAGAAAAATTGGAAAATACATATAAACAAAAAAGAAGAAAATAAATTAATTCGTAATTTTACCAGTTGCAATCATGGTTAACGTATGTTTTAAAAAGTTTCCTTCTATATGTGTACAGTATTCGGCTTTTATAAGTTACTTTTTCCTTTTAACAATATGTTGGGAACATCATTTCATCTATTCTTTGATAACATGATTTTTAATAGCTGTACAATTTTCTACTGGATGAGTACACCATATGTATTTAAATAATCCTCTATTGTTGAGCATTTAGGTTGTTTACAATTTTCTGCTATAATAGTATCAATCAATATCCTCATGTCTAAATCTTTGCACACATCACTAATCAATGCCTGTGAACTTTCAGCAGCCTCCTTGGTTTACCTTGGGAGAGAGAAACAAGAAAGAAAATTGCAGCTAACAAAATAGTTGTTGTATATATCCCAAGACTTTAAGGTTATCAAGACTTTTCATGGGTATAATCTCCACTAGGCAGTGGGTGGCTTATTTGAGTTCATTCTTGCATTTGTCCAGCATCAATTGAGCCCAGAGGGGATTTCTATAGGTTTAGGAGAAGAATACAAAGTTTCCTTCCACACTTTCTTTGTGGGCAATGTGTCCTCTGCACAGCCCCATCCAAGTCCAGACCCCTTGTAGGAGGCAGAGGGCGGATGAGGCTGGCAACTTTGTCATTCAGCTATTCTCCTGGGTTCTTAGCTTCTGTTTCTTGAGCTGCTGCCGGCAGGATAGCTTTCTGTGTGGTTAATGCAGTTATAGTGACTCAAAAGCACTGATCCAAAGGGAGAGGGAAATTGGGAAGGAGAAAGGGAGAAGAGAAAGAGGGAGAGAGAAGAAAACTCTATGGGCCCAACCTCTGTTGTGCCCTAGCCCAACCCTATGGGGTTATTTATAAGCCCTTGAAACGGCAGCACCAGGATCTTTGGTTCAGCCCCACTGGGAGCCTCCCTGATCACATATGGTGTGTGATCTCATTCGTGGCATTCATTTTGGCTGTGGGATGTGACTCCACTGCTGTATGAGAGCTGTTCTTACGAGCATCTACACAGCTTGTATGTGGGTACCCTAAGTGACTGCTGAGCTCTGCCCAGTGCCTTCCCATCTTCCTGGATCCTTACACAGCTCTATGGCATAGAAAAGGCCAGTATTATTCCCACAGGGGAGAAGATGGAATCAAGACCCATGAGGCTTCAGTGGCAACTAGAGTCTTTATGGTTTTCAGGATGATAGGAAAGTACCCAAAGACTGGGTGGGGCAATGTTACCCCAGTTTTCAAAGAGAAGAAAGGAGTTGATTCCAGATTTAACAAATTGGTGACTTTTTTGTTGCTGTCTAGCAAAAGTCTGGAACAAAGAGGTTTATAAGCATTTAAAGAAGAGAATTCTGATCACCAGCAGCCAACATGGGTTCCTTACCATGTCCTGCTAAAATAACCATATTAACTTTCTTTAAACAGAGTCATGAAGTGTATAAATCAAGATAATTTTATTTTACTTGGTATGTATCAAGTATTTGTTGAGTACCCTCTGTGTTTCAGGTGCAAAATGAAGGGAAGGGACTGTCACAGATACCATATATTGTGATTTAAGTTTTGAGGAGGTCTTACACAGTTTCCTTGCTGCTAGGTGGATCTGGAGCTGGTTGAACAATCCTACGCAGTGAGCTTTGATTCATGGGCTTTGAGTTAACTAGGAGGGAGGTCTCCAGTGGAGTGACACAGAACTCTGCACTTGGCTCTAGTTTATTGTACTTTTTTTTTTTTTTAAGACAACAACAAGAATAGTGATTTAGGGAAAGAATTTGATGCTTGTGCTTATCAATGGTATAGATTACCATACTAACGCAGGTCAGAGAAGACAAAATCGTGTGGGAAAGACATGTGGGTCTTAGTTGTCTATAAGAGCAACATGAGTCAACAGTGGGATAATAACTGTATTGCTACAATAAGGGCAGGAATAGTTCTTCTGTATTGGAGCTAGTCTTATAGACACCTGGGGTCTTATGAACATCTGGTGCCACATTTTAAGGGACATATCAGGAATCTCCCCAAGGTGGGGGAATCAAGATGTTGAAAGCGGCTTGGAAACCATTCTGTATGAGAAAGTTTGAATGTCAGGCTGGAGAAGGCCAAAACACAAAACCAAAAACAAAAACAAAAAAATCCAAAGAAGGCATGACTGGATTCATGTCCTTAAATGTGTAAAGACTTGGCTTCTAGGCTGATGTGGGACTAATGGATAAAAGTTATAAGAAGGGAGAATTTGGATCTTGTGCCAGTCCTGGCCTGCCTGTCCTTGCCCTTTCCATCCTCTGTATGGAAAAGGGGCTGACCCCTACAGGCTGCATTTGCCAGGCCCCTGTACTAGCTGGTTTCTAGCTGGATAGAGCCAGTGGGAGGCACTGGCAGAAGATGGGCAGGTTGGGGAAGGAATATTCTCCCCTATCCTCTGTCCCTCAATCTTGGCACCTTTGACAATTGCTGTATCTCCTCTGTGGCTCCAGCTCCCACCGAATGGACCTACTGTGGTTCCAGCTTTCATGAGGTGATACCAACCACTTGGCTCCAGTAACAGCAACTCCTCCCTTTTCTCCTCCAGCCCAGGGTGGCAGTGACTTCATGCTGTTGCTAATGTCTAGGTTACCTCACTATCCTCTGGCTTCTCAAACCTGTGTAGCCAGTTCCCTGCATTGCATGATCTCCTTTGAAAAGACGTAAAATAGGGCGGGGCGCGGTGGCTCACGCCTGTAATTCCAGCAGTTTGGGAGGCCGAGGCAGGCGGATCACTTGAGGTCAGGAGTTCGAGGCCAGCCTGATCAACATGGAGAAACCCTGTCTCTACTAAAAATACAAAATTAACCGAGCGTGGTGGTGCATGCCTGTAATCCCAGCTACTCGGGAGGCTGAGGCAGGAGAATTGCTTGAACCCAGGAGGCTGAGGTTGTGGTTAGCCAAGATCACACCATTGCCCTCCAGCCTGGGCAACAAGAGCGAAACTCCATCTCAAAAAAAAAAAAAAAAAAGAAAAAAGAAAAAGAAAAGAAAAGAAAATATGTAAAACATTTTCTTAGTTAGACCTCATTGATACACATGTACCAGTGGTACAGGAATAAGAAAGTGTTTTTTAATGATTACAACTGGATGACCATGGGTAGGGGTATTGTGGGAGGCTGGAGTCCACGACTTTTAGGATTCCTTTGGAAATTCACACATGGAAAGGAAATGATGTGTCCAAGTCCTGGGAGTGGCAGAGCTGAGACTAGAGCTCAAGGCTCCTGATCTCCAGACAAGCAGGCTTTCATCTGATGCTGACTCTTCTCCTGCGCATGTCTTTAAAAATATCCTCCCGTGGTTTATGTTAATCATCCTTCTGATCTGTGGAAGGGAAAATTGAATCTCCTAAATTTGTTTTTTCTTTTAATTCTCTAATGTTTATGTGACAACCCAGTTCAATAATGCTTACTCACTAATTATTTTACAGAACAAATATCGCTCGCCAAGTGTTGAGTGGAACCTTTTGTTCCTCCCTTCAAAGCATTTTCTACTTAGAAAAGCTAAATACATGTTCCAATCTGGACGGTTCCATTTTTGTAAGTCTCTGATTTCATAACATCTACGCCCAGTTGAGGGCTGTAGAAGGGGGAAGAAATGTTCAAGGTCACCTAGTCTAACCCCATCACTTTAGATATGAAGAAATAAATCTAGAAAGATGGAGTGGTTTGCCCAGAGTTAGGAACAACTGGGACCAGAACCCATGTCTCTGGCCCTATTTCAGGATTTCCCATCATATTACCATGCTCCTTTATGGCCTGTGTACTCAAGCCCAGGACAGCAGTGACTTCCTGCTGCTTCCTTTACTACATCCAGTTTTCATTTGGTTTACACCCTCACTTCCCAAATCTCTCTCCCCAGTACTGATCTTTCCTCTCCTTTTACCTCCTGTACACCAGTGTTCTAGTAGATCATATACATCTGGAATGGAATTAACAAAAGCAGGACTTGACCAATACCTCTTTTCAATTTCTTCATCTCATCAAAGACTCTCTCTCCTCTCCTCCCCTCCTCTTTCCTCCCCTTCCCTCCATCTCCCTCCCTTTCCCTTCCCTTTTCTTCTTTTCTGGGTTTTCAAACTTTCCATTCCTCTCTTCTATCTATCCAACATTTTCTTTCCCGCCAAGTCTTCCCTTGGCATTGTCCTTAAACTGATCCCTCCCTTTTGTGTTCAAAGCAGTCTGCCTGGTTGAAGCTATCAACACTTCTAAAAGAGGAATCTTCCATGCTTGGTTGCCATAAGCCTTTGCTCATTCTCTGAGGAGGCATAAGTTAATGTTATCCCTTAGTAAGACACCTGGGCCTCTCTCCATTGCTTCTCTGGCCTCTTGACTGTGGCTGTGGGCATCTTAACACCTCAAACATTATTGCAGAGAAGGGAATTCCTTCCATGGCCAAGGATATCAAATTTATTTTATTTCAAACCATTTACAGACATCATCCCATGAGAGTTTCCAATGTTTCAACAACTTTCTCCTTTGACTGTCACTATCAATCTTAGCTGGTTTTTAGATCTTGCCAAATTTGTGTTATCTAGGCATTCATAAGCGGTTAGATTTATTGAAGCTCTTTCAGGATAGCATTACAGCATAATGTTTGAGTCACAGTGACCTCATTCAAGTGGACTGGTCCTCTTCTAAAACAGACACGTTGATACCATATTTCCAGTTAGCTGAACTGTGGTCTTCTATCCTTCCAAACTCTGTGTTACTTTCTTCTAACGTGTATTGTCTCAGTCACATATTTTGTCAAAAACCCAGGAACTCGGTTCATCCTCCACATTCCTGTAACTCATACCTTAACTTCTCTTGATGAAATTCATAAGTCCAAGGATAAAATATTTGGGTTCTGTCCCAGGAAACAAGCATGTGGGACATGTGCCTTCTTCCTTAGTATAGGTGATATTGCTGCGAGAGTTAAGAGGAATGAGGAGTTACTGGCAGGAAAAAGGAGAGCCTGTGAAACCAGGAATCACTTCCCAACATGCTCTCCTCTGCTAGTACAGAGTGGAGGGTGAGGTCAGTGTAACCATTCTCACCTCAATCACATCTTTCCAACAATTACATCTCCATTGTACTGAAGATGCTAACAGCCTCCCAGTTCCCCAGGCTTATAGTCTCCAAATCAGTGCCCTTATTTCTGTCTTCCTTGCTTCAATGCTGCCATCCAAAGTCCTATCAACATCTGATGCTATTTCTACCATGAATCTCTTCATTTTACCCTTTCCTTTCCATCTTCACAGGCTCCCTCCTCCCAGCTCTCTCCTGTGTCTTGATTGCTGCAACAGCACTCTCTTGGCTATCTCCCCTTATCCATCCCTGCCCAAATCCAGCTACACCCAAGCCAGAGTTCAAGCTTTCTCAGCCATCCTAGAGCCGGCCTCTTTACTAACCTGCTATGCTCCCCACTCACAGGAAAGTCCTGAATATACACCAAAACAAAGAACTACCCAGAGTCCACACAGCAAGGAGTTTGTCATAGCCCAGCCACATCCTGCATCTGCGCCGTGTCAGTCTGTTTCTGCTCTCTGCCCTGCTGCTGCATGTCTTTCCTCTTGCTCTCTGTCTGCTGCAGCTTCGTCCCTGGTGTGTGCACTCCTGGCCCCTCCTTCCCCCAGCTTAAGGCTGTCTCCTCCCTGCCAGTGGATGCTTTGCTGTGATGGCTGGAGGTTTTGGCTCTCCGACCTGGCCTTGGGCCCTTCTCTCTGAATTATCCTCATGGGACCTTCTGGCCAGCGTGCCCTTGTGTTCCTGGAACCCACATCCTCTTAGCTTTGCCTCTAAGTGAATCAATGTTGAGTAATTTCTGCTGTGTTGGAGTGAAGACACCTGGATTTTTGTTCTGGCTGTTCATGAATTTGATGTGGAGCACTAAATAAGAGATGGGCTGCCTGTGCTGGCCCTCTTCAGATGCCAGCTCTGTGCATCCTCACCACCTTGCATGCTTTGCACATGACTCCCCGCCCCTATATTCTCTTCTCTGCCAGTTCCTGAGCCAGTGTCGACCAAGTCCCTTTCCCCTCTGAAGATGAAAAGATAAGGGGATGAGTCTTGTTTGTAATGTGGCATCCCTTGTGCCGTGGACCCCTGTATATCTATTGACCTGCAGTTTCCCCTTTGGCTCTGCCTCACAGAGTGTGGAAACAAGTGTGCTTGGGTTTTGCCACAGTTTCCCCATTTGGACTCAGGTGTCCTTCTTGGGACAGTAGCCCTAACTTGCACACTGACTCTTTAGGAGGTCTGGTCATTTCCCATTACTTGAGGTAACACTAGCAAGTCAGTTTTCATCTCTAGGGAGTGTATGTAACACTACCTGCCATTTAGTGGACTCTTACTTTGCTTCAAAAATTAATTATATTGGACTTTTTGAATGATCAAAAAAAATTTTTTTAACTACCAGTTGCATTATAGCACCTTTAAAAAATATGATCAAGAACCAAGGAGAAATCAGAAAGTAAACACCCCTAAGCTATCAGAAAAGGTATCCTTTACTCAGGAGAGAGTCCTGTAGGCTCTCACTCATAGTCTAGTTTTCTTTCTTTACCCCAAAATTCTATCAGGAGGGCAGGGTAGAGCAGGTGCTCCTGTCTACACTCACTTTACCTCTTACTCACCTGATGGCTTCCTACTGCAAACACCTGCAGGCTTTTGATAGTGCCTGGGAGTTAAGGGCAGTGGTTCTAAGAGAACAATGGGCAAGATTTGGAGATGAAATCTAGGTTCCTGCCCCTTGTCTGGGACAGTTCTGCATAGTCTTATAGAAGTTCTGGCAGGACTGAAGCCCAGCTGTCCACAGGGGTTGAATAAATAACCTCTCAGGAATGCACCTGGATGGGCTTCCTGGTACTTCCTGAGATTGCCTCCCAAACAACTACCTCTCAAGTCCTTAACTCAGGGTCAGCTTCTGGAGAAACTTATCCTAAGACATGCTGCAAGAACGAAAAGCCAAGAAATGATGGAAAGAGAAAATAGCAGAACTCTGAAAAAATGCAGACAACAACTAAAGTATTTTGGGGTCCTGTAGCCCTTTAACAAGGACCACTGGGACACAAAGATATGTGGCATAGTTTCTCTACACACTGAGGGCTGGTGTGTAGTGATCTGGGTAGAGTGTATTCTTTTAAGAGGCCCCAGGAATATGTAAGATATTTGAGAAAAGGTTCTACCTGAAAAGTGAACATAGGTTGTGATACTTAAAGGAATGGTTTGTTGGCTATCTAGAATCTTGAGTTTACTGAATGCCCCTTTCCCTGACGACCAGGATTTATTGGATTTTTAGTTGAATAAAATTCATTGCCGTTAAGACTCAAAGCTCCCAGTTCTTGCAGTTTGGTGCTTTAAGATTCATTTCCTTTATGTTTTTCAGTCTTTGATGCTGTCCCTTCTCATCTCCTGTTGCATAATGGAATTAGTTTTTTGTTTTTGTTTTTTAAATATGGCTTCCCACAGAAGCCCCCTTTCTTTCTCGGTCATTTCAGTGTCCTTTCTTGAGCACCATTATCTCATTCCTGGGGTAAGGGGATCAGTTCTGCATTCAATATTCCAAAGGCCAGTACAGTGCACTGAGATTTGTACTTCTGCTTTGTTTCCAATCCAAAATGATTATTTTTTTTTTCAGTTTTCATCCAGATGTTTGATATCATGTAAACACAGCTTGAAAGTGTTCCTGAACTGCTTACAGATGTATGCCAGTGACACCCTTTCCAAATTATATATAATGATTCTCTGGGTCTATTTATATCCATGTCATAGTCTCTGGCTTGAATTTTAGCTATAAGACTAAGTTGAAAGAAAGTGAAAAATTCATGTGTATGAGTAAATTATCCACTTGATTAAAGACTCCAGATATTTGGAAATGTTCAGGGATTGATGCCATTTTCCACTGAATGCTGACATGTCTGTAACCATGGTGTTATGCCTGGATGTTTGTGTCCATTCCAAACTCACATGTAGAGGCCTAGCTTCTATGTGATAGTATTGGAAGAGCAGGCCTTTGGGAGGTAATTAGGGTTAGATGAAGTCACGAGGGTGGGACCCTTATAATGGGATTAATGCCCTTAGAAGAAGAGACACAAGAACTCTCTCACTCTCTCTGCTCACGAGAAAGGTCAGCTGAGTACACAGCCAGAAGGTGCCCATCTGCTACCCAAGGGTAAAGCCTCACCAGAAACCAATCATACTGGCACCCTAATCTTAGACTTTCAGGCTCCAGAATGGTGAGAAAATTCGTTTCTGTTGTTTAAGCCACCTAGCCTATGGTATTTTGTGATGGCAGCCTGAGCATACTAGTATATTTGAGGACCCAGATTCTGTTGAGCCATTTAGTTTACGGTCACAGTGACTCTCAAATGTGCTGTATCCCTATTTAGACTATACCTAATAGACCAACCTATTTAGACTTATTCATCTAGCGTTGACACCAAAAAGATACCCTTTAAGGACCAAGGGTCTGCTCAATTCTTATCAAAGGCTTTATTGCAAGATATAGTATGTATAGGTGATTGCATAGAGGATGTTGTAGAAAATTCTGTTTTCCAAAGATGGCGGCAACCATACCTCCCATCCACATGCTTTTTTATAATGTGATGACATACCTTCTACCAAGAAGTGGGGTCTATGTCCCTTTTCTTTGAATCTGGGTGGGCTTGTGACTTGCTTTGTAACCAACCAAATTCAGTGAAAGGGACTTCGGATAACTTCTGAGGCTAGGCCAGAAAAGACTATCCAGCTTTTGTCTGGCCCTCTGGGACATTCACCTTTGGAGCGCTTAGCTACCACAGAAGAATTCTGATTACTGTCAACCTCCATGCAGTGAGGCAGGCTGGGCCATGTGGATGAGCCATGTGTGAGTTCCCCTGTCCCAGCCAACAGCCAGCACCAGCCATCAGCTGCGTAAGTAAAGACGCTTCCAGATTCCGGCTTTCACATTGCCCCTGTGTGAACACCAAATATCACAGAACAGAGCAAGCTATCCTTGTTGTTCCCTATCCACACTACTCTTGCTCAAAATTGTAAGCAAACTAAAATAGTAATTTTAAGCCACTAGGTTTTGGGGTAATTTGTTATGCACCTATAGTAACTGGAACAAATGTACATCTCATTGATTCCTCTTGCCAGGAAGATCCCACACCTGAATCACACTAGTCCAGCAGAAACCTACCTTGCTTAGATCTTGTCTTCAGCTGCTCTTGGGTGTGGTGCCCTGGTTTGTACCAAAAGGCAGGATCAGAGGCAGCTATTCTGTAGAGATACTGTTGAGGATGGAACAGAGTTCACTTAGGCCTTACTGCAAGAAAAACTGTGCTTTCTTGAAGGAACTGGTATCTTGCAAACATTGTGATTCTTGTCATTGCTCAGTTTTCCCTCTTTGCTTTGGCTTCTCTGATGCTTGGGACCAATTTTGGAACCAACTTGTAATAATTAATCTTATCTCTTTATATCCTGCTGTATTTATTTTTGTGGCCCCTCAAAATACTTCTGGAACAACATGAGGTAAGTGAATTAATGAAGGGAAAAAATGTCCCTCAAATCACTGTAATGTTTGAGATTATTTTTAGACTGAGCTAGTTCCAACATATAACTTTATTACAACTAAAAACCAAACATACTTTATACTCTCTAAAACAAAAATGCAAGAAGCTAAAAGGGGTAGTCTAAGCCAGATATTAAAAGAAATAATCATCACTACAAGGCAACAAAATATCATGTAGTAAGCAAAATAATGAGATCTTTAGACAGGAAAAATAATATTTCTTGAGCACACACTGACTCCCAGGCACATATTTTCTAGGTCCTTTAGGTACACAATTTTATTTAACCCTGATAAAACAGCTCCAGGGGCATGCAGCTATCTTATTTTGCTGAAGGCATAGATCAGATCCTATTCATGTGAACACCATGCAGATATAATTGTTTTGTGGAGATGGGGTTTCGTTGTAATTAGTCATGGCCCAGAAGAAATTCAGTGCCCTGGCAGGGAAGGTGAAGTCACAAGAAGGAATAGTGACATTCCTGCAAGGGATAGCCTCTTACACAACCATTACTTTCTGAGCTCACACTTTCAGAACAGGATGTTTCATTTTCTTTCTTCTCTTCCACATTATCACCACTGTGCCCTGACCTCCTCTGGAAAATAACAATGCTTCTTCAATGAGGCTCCCTGGAAACCTCTCAGATGTCGGCCAGACTGTGGGTGAGGCTTCTGTCATTCCCAACTCTGACAGCCTGCTTGTTTCTGGGCACTGACACACAGAGGCATGCCATTTCTCCCCACATATGGACGGGAACTGGGAAATGTGTTCTTGGTACCAAAATAATTCCTCTCAATGGATTCAGTCATGAGCAGATCAGGCAAGCATCGTGACCATGGGCTTCTGGGTGGGGCTTAGACATTCTTGCATTTTGTGTCATGAATTGTTCACTGTAATGATACCCTGCTTGCTGCCCTCTTGGTGAGGCAGTGATTTTAAGCACCAGAAAGGAGAAACCCTGACCTGTGGGTAAGAACTCCATCCAAGACCTAACCACAAGCTGCTGTTTATCTGGGTAATACTGCTGAAACTATGACTTAAATTCTCAAATTTCTCTAATGACTTGTCTGTGTAAATGATCTTTTGGTTACTACTGGAGTTATAAGTAGGTACAAAGTGACTCAAGGGGTGATTTGGGTGAGACAAACAGCCGGACACCTTCTCCCTGCTGACCGTGGTGCCTGAAGTTCTGTCATCAGTGGTTCATACCACTGAATCAAAAGGAATTTTTCAGTGTCCAAGAGTTCCCTAATAAAAGTTTTTCTGGATTGATACTTGAAGCAGGTAGATGGGAGTCAAGGTAAGCTACTGCCCTCTGTAAACTCAGCCCTCTCCTCCCCAATTCCCATCCCACTAGCAACTGGTACCTGTGACCTTCATAAGGTCCTGGTTCGGTCCTGGCCAGTTCTGTACCAATTCAGGATGTTAGTGTCCTTCACATGCCAGCAGATGGGGTTTGGCAGTTCACTCACTCATTATTAAGTCAGCAAATAGTTATTGGGCAGGTCCATCTCAGGGATCAGGCATTTTGGCCAGACTCTGGGCATACTGGAGTGAACAAAGTCCCTGCCTTCATGGAGCACACATTATAGTGTAGGAGGTAGAGAATAACAAGTTTACCGGTAATACACATGGGTCATATGGTGGCAAGTACTGTGGAGACAATGAGGTGGGGCTGGAGAGTGAAAGGGATGGGGAAACATATGAATGATATTGTATATGGCAGACAGAGAGGTTCTCTTGCCTGAGGTGACAATTGGGCAGAGAGCTATAAGCAGTGAGTGAGCTATTGGGACCAGCACGCCAGGACAGGGAGTGGCTGGGGCAGAGCACCTGAGTGGGAGCCTGCTTGGTGGGGCTGAGGAACAGCAGGAGGCTGGGGTGGTTGGGTGGAGGCATGGAAAGGGTGGTAGTGAGGAAGTCAGAGAGGTGGGGTGACAGGAGCAGTTACTCCTGATTCCCCAGTTCGAGTGCCTGGAAGGCCTGGAGTAAGCCCTGGTAGAGCACTCACTCAGGAGCTCCCTCCTGAGCCCTGGTGCCCTGGATGAGGCCCTGGAAACTGCCTGTCAACTCCCTTGGGGCTGTAACCCCCTTCCTTCTCTTCTGCATCAGCAAATATCATCCCGGCTACAGGGTGCTTTCCAGGGCTCTCCCTGGGATGAGCTCTATAGCCTTTGGTTGGCCACTTCCCACCTCCCCTGCACAAGCAGCAGGGGCAGGCATCTCTCAGGTGGCTCCCCTTAGCCCCAGCCCTATTCTGCCCCAGATTCTGTGCTACCCCCAACCCCTCCCGACCATCCTCCCATCCCTTTACTGAGCTTGGGCCTGTTTGTGTGAAATTATCAAAATTGCTGTGAGAGCAGTTGTGGGCAAACACCTTCCACCTAGCAAGTTCAGCCAGGGCCCGCCCTAGGTAAGCCTCTCCCGCCCTGGGGAAATGTACTGAGTGCTTGCTATGTGCCAGGAGCTGTGCCTTTCATATGTCAAGATTTCATTTAATCTACCCCACTTCTCAATGAGGTAATACTACTAAGTTTTAGCCCAATTTTGCAGATGAGGAAATGGAAGCCCAGAATGGCTAAGTAATTTGGCCAAGGTCACACCGCTGGTAAGTGGTGAAGTTTTGGTTGAAACCCAAACCTGTCTTCCCCAGAGTTCTTCTCACTGAATGTGTGCAGGAAGAGGTTCTGAGCAGAGAATGATAACAGGGATAGCTCTATTGCTCTAGGCATCAAGGAGCTACTCTATGCATCCTGCTCACATTGTTCGCCCACCAGGAATGAAGATCCTGGAAACTCTCCCATCATCCTCCACCAGTGATAGCTCTACTATTCCAGCAACCAAAACAGCTCTGTTTCTCTGGCCTGGAGTTCCCTGATTCCAAAAAGAAAAAATCCTGCATTTGTAGTATTTCCCCTGATGTATAATATTCTTTTTCCTGGCCCTAATGCCTAGCCTCTTACATCCAACTTTCATTGAATGCCTGGTGGGTGGCAAGGGCTGGGAACACAAAGCCAGTGACAGCCTGGTCCCTGCCATCATGGGGCACCCAGAGCAGAGGACCAAGTGACCTCTCAAGGCAGCTGCCCCATGACACTGTTTTCCTGATGGAAAAACCACACTGCTGTCTTCCCCCACAGTTCCCCTCAGATCTGCAGGTTCTTATTGAGCAACTATTACCTGTCAGATATGGTCTTGGGCCTGCTGAGGACACAGTGAAAAATGAGACCCTTCCAGTCTTAAGGAGTTAATAGCTAGATTTTGGGGGACAGGAGGCCATGCGGAGCAGGTGCAAGACAAGTACCCCAAACCCTCTGCTAGCAGACAGAATATAAGGCCTTTTCTTGCTGAGCTATGTGTTTAAAAACAAAACAAAAAGTAAATAAACACAATGCCATTTCCACAAGATGAACCTGAAATGAAAATGGAAAAATATTTTTAAATTTTCATGACATTCAAACTGAAAATTATTTTGAATTAAACTGGTGTTTTGCAAAAGTTCCACATTTATCTCACGCGGCTTTTTGAGAGCTTTCTAGTAGATTAGGAAGCTCCTGTGCAACTGGTTAGGTCAGTTTTCACTCAGCCTCCAGATGTAGAACTCATAGGGAAAATCAATCCTGTTTCCAGGAGGAATTACAAAAACACAGATTTGAAGGCAACTTTCTTTGGCTCAGAAAGTATCACCTGTTTTCTATTGCAGTTTCATTTGGGTCTCCTCATTCCTCAGGGAGAGCCAGGAGAAGGCCCAATGTCCCCAGAGCTGTGAGCTACTGGGTGCTGTTGGGAGATCATTTGGCACTCTGAAGTGCCAAATGTCCTATCTGCCACCAGGCGTGTTCCCCATAATCTGCTACAGTGCCTAAAATTCTACCATGAAAGGTTTGTTGGTTTCTTCGACAATGTTTTCATCACACTACCTCTGGAGGCATTATCTCCCAGCAGCAGAACTTTTTGAAGGGGGATGATGGTAATGCAATGGAGCTCTTTCTGCAAATGAACTCTTGTACCAAAGACCCTGGCATACATAATTCAGATGCAAATTAGGGATCTCCCTCTCCTTGCATTCTAGGTGAGATTCTCTAGACATCAGTCTCTCCCCAACTCTACCTACTTCCACAGGCTGATGAAGCCCTGGGGTGTGACAGTCTTGTGGTCCCCTCAGCTTCTGGCTCCTGAGTCCCATTTTCTTTCTTTTCTTCTTTCTTTCTTTCTTTCTTTCTTTCTTTCTTTCTTTCTTTCTTTCTTTCTTTCTTTCTTTCTTTCTTTCTTTCTCTCCTTCCTTCTTTCTTTCTTTCTTTCTTTCTTTCTTTCTTTCTTTCTTTCTTTCTTTCTCTTTCTTTCTTTCTTTCTCTCCTTCCTTCCTTCTTTCTTTCTTTCTTTCTTTCTTTCTTTCTTTCTTTCTTTCTTTCTTTCTTTCTTTCTTTCTTTCTTTCTTTCTTTCTCTCTCTCTTTCTCTCTCTCTTTCTTTCTTTCTTTCTTTCTTTCTTTCTTTCTTTCTTTCTTTCTGTCTGTCTGTCTGTCTGTCTGTCTGTCTGTCTGCTGGAGTGCAATGGCGTGATCTCAGCTCACAGCAACCTCCGCCTCCTGGGTTCAAAAGATTCTCCCACGTTCAAGAGATTCTCCCACCTCAGTCCCCTGGGATTACAGGCATGCGCCACCACACCTGGATAATTTTTTGTATCTTTAGTAGAGATGGGGGTTTCACCATGTTGGCCAGGCTGGTCTCGAACTCGTGACCTCATGATCCGCCCACCTCAGCCTCCCAAAATGCTGGGATTACAGGCGTGAGCCACCATGCCCGGCCCCCATTTTCTTATACATCCCCCTCATGCAGAGCTCAGGCACACTACAGTTTCCATGGGCACACATCGTGGTGAGTGTTTTGTGAGTTTTGTGGAGATCCCTGAAGATTTCAGGGATTTCTCAGGAGAGTTCATTCTGTTGTCAGGCTCACCCTTTTGTCCTTTGACTTCTCCTCACATCCAGATTCTCTTGGGGCTCCAAATTTCTCTCTCTGCACTTGGACTACGTAACTCCACCTGGCCCTGGTGAATCTCTCTTCCCTGCCAGGAAATACACTCCCTCTCCAACATCCACTCACTGCTCAAGCCTGGGACCGGTCATCCTTCCTTCCTTCTCTCTCTCTCTGTGTCTCATGTCCAAATACCAAGTCATGTCTACCCTAAATACCCCTATTTCTTAAGGCTGGATATAAAATTTCAACATGGGGGTGCTCAAAGAATATCTGCTGGTGGGAGGGGTACAGGGCTGGGGGTTCATTTCCTAGCTGCAGGAGCATAGCTAAACACTGCTTTGAATTTAACTTTCTGTTTATTGAGGTGACTTTTGGAGGTGCTTTGATCGAGATTATGGGAAGTGGTTAAAGACCCCTAACCTCTCTGCCACCACTGTTCCTTCTCTCAGTCCCTGCCACCACCGTACCCTCTGAGGGAGGCAGGGCAACTACACAGCTTCCCACCCAGAGTCCCTGCCTTTCCGCTCCTTCTGACCCATTTTCCACGCAGCCCCCAGGACTGGCTTTCTGCAAGTTGAATCCAATCATGCTGTTTCTCAGCTTCAGTGGTCCTTGTGGCTAAAACCCAAATCCATTACACAACCTGCAGGGCCTACCAGTCTGGGCCCACCTCTCCAGCATCAGTTCGGCCTCCCTCAGATCAGCCACACCAACCTGTTTTCAGTGCCCTGGGTGCCTCTGTGGTGTTTGCACAAACTGTTACCTCTGCCTGTAACACTCTACGTGCCCCATTACCTGGTGAAACCCTTTGGATCTCTGCTTACCCGCCCAGCTAGACATCACTCCCTCTGGGATATGTTCCTGATGCCCTAGGCTACCCCATAGGGTGCTGGTATGGCAATTTTTTGCTGAAGATAATAATAATAATAATGAGAATAATAATAGTCCCTAAGTCGAGGGCTTCCCTTGCTGACTATATTGCCAGCCCTCCTTTCCAGACAAGGCATTTTGCCCAAGATTGTATCCCAAGTCTCTGACACAAGCCTGGCAGATCATAGGTGCCCAGTAATTATGTGCTGAATAAATGAGTGAATGAATGAATGAACAGGGTGCCAAAGGGATGTTTCCATGTGAAAATAGATCTCATGATGTTTCATCTGGAAAAGAGACAACACGCAGGGGCGGGGAGGCTGTGCACGATCACTACCTGAGGTTGCTGTGAGAGATGCTGGAGAATTAGAAATGAGGTGCACAGAGCCTGAGACCCAGTAAGCTTTCATGGAAGAACACTTCCCCACCCCCATGCCCATCTCCTGATTCCTTCTCCCACTACCCTCCCCGAGTGCATTGAATGAGGTGCAGGAAACAGAGAGTTTAGAGAAGCAGGTTTCTGGCCCTGAGAGAAGTTTCAAACAGACCATTCTAGAAACGAAACAGGATCCTAGTGATGGTGACATCCCTGCCCTGCATCATATGATGTTGAGAAGGGGAGCCACATGCCAGAAGGGGTGGGCAAGGGGAAAGATCAGATGGCCCTTAGGTTTCCTTCTCTCTCCAAGAAGATGATTCTATTATGTCATCTTTTCATAAAATTCTTCTTTTGTTGCCTTGATTTAAAATAGGTGTAGGGATGTTGCAAATTCAAATATGAGAGAAATCTCAGGAAAATTACGTTACTAGGAAACCAAAAAGGTTTGGCATTCTTTCAAGAGGAATTTCTATTCTGTCATCATATATTGTTCCTGAGGTCCTGCCAAACCGAATTCTTTATATGTGGCAAAGTCTTCTTTGGGCTGGATTCACTCCAAAAATGGCCAAGGCTAACATCTCTGGGCACCAAAAGCTACTTGTTGGTTATGGCCTTTCTTGCCCTTTTAGGAATTAAAACCTAAAGCAGGATTTTAAAGTAAGCTTCTTATTCCAAGCAAGAGTGTGGATTTATTCTGGACATTTGGGCTCTGTCAATAAAACATATAACATTTCTCCACCTTGGCACTATGGCATTTTGGGGCAGGTGGTTCTTTGTTGTTGGGGGCTGCCTTTTGCATTGTATGATGTTGTGGCAGGATCTTTGACCTCTACCAACTAGATACCAGTAGTACCTCCCCAGTTGTGACAACACAAAATGTTTCCATATATTGCCAAATGTCTCCTGGGGAAGCAAAATCAACCCTCATTGGGAGCCACTGGTCTAAATAAAAAGAATGGAAGTAAGTTGTGTAGATGTTCAGTTACTCTAGGTAACTAACCAAATTGCACCTGGAACCCAGCTTTTCTGACCTCACAATTTGGGCCTAGGAGGTAGGACCTTGATGTGATTAAGATCAAGGACCCAAAGTCAAATGATCTGCGTGCATATCCTGGGCTTCCTATCTCAAATTCTCAATCTTTGTGAGCTTTCCCTTCTTCATCTGTGAGATGGGCCGATAATTGTACTTAATCCTACTGGTGGTCAAGAGGATTAAATGAGATACGGTTTGCAAAGGCTTATCACAGCACCTTAGTAAGGCTACAAGTCTTGTGACCTATTATTGTTTGTGACAAAAGCTCTGTAGGCCAAAAAAGATAATCTATTCTTTGGCAAATAACTTAAATACCTGCATGCATTCCATATTGGACAGCATAGGCTAACTGCTATAACAAACAACCCTGATGTTTAAGCAGCTGAACACAATAAAAGTTTATTTTTCACCCAACCACTAGTCCATCACAGGTGTTTCTCACAGGGCTGCTCTCTGGGAGGCTCAGTCCCAAAAAGTGAGTTGGGAACCCAGGCTCCTTCCATCTTGTGGCCCTGTCTCCTTTAGGATCTTTCCTAAAGCATGAATGTTTTGTGCAAATTGAAAGAATTCTGAAGTCAAATAACTTTGAGAAATAATACACTAATGAACTCTTTCTTGGAAATTCAAAGTGCTATTAGCATGTGAAGGACTCTAATAAGTTCTGCAGTAAAGAAACCTGTTGGGCTTTGTTTAACCCAGTGTTTATTAAAAAGTTAAACTTCTGGGCCAGATGCGGTGGCTCACGCCTGTAATCTCAGCACTTTGGGAGGTCGATGGGGGTGGATCATTTGAGGTCAGGAGTTCAAGACCAACTCAGCCAACATGGTAAGACCCTGTCTCTACTAAAAATACAACAATTAGCTGGGCATGGTGGCATGCGCCTGTAATCCCAGCTACTCGGGAGGTTGAGATAGGACAATCACTTGAACCTGGGAGGTGGAGGTTGCGGTGAGCTGACATCGCACCACCGCACTCCAGCCTGGGCAACAGAGTGAGACTCTATATCAAAAAAAAAAAAAAAAAAAACTTAAACTTCTGTGGGTATTGACTTCCCCTGCTATTTAAAAATGCTGCCCTATCGGCTATTAACATCTCCATGGGACAAGCACCCTGTGGGAAATCTGCATGTTGGTTTTGAGCAGAGGAATGACATGGTCAGACCTGTGTTTCAGGAAGGGAATTTCAGAGACAACTTTAAAGTAGTTTGTAAAGACAAGTAATTGGACCCAGAAGGTGGCTTCTGTTCCAGTCTAAGCAAGTGATGGCCTGAACCAGGGTATTGGCAGTGGGCTGGGGGAAGAGGGACTAGACTGTAAATACATAAAATTTTTATTTATCGATTATACCTCAATGAAGCTGGAGAAAGAAGAGTCATTTCAGTGGTAGAATCACTTGGACTTAGCAGTTCAGTGGCTGAAGAACTGGAAATGCCAGTGTTGTCTATCCTGTATGACAGAAAAGGCTGAATGCTAAAAGCTGAAAGCAGAACCTTGGAGGCTTGCAGGGAAGTCTCTGACATAGGGGAGATCATCCAGGCAGAGGGGGTAGAAGAGGAGAGCAGAAGGCCCAGGGTGGAGTACGGGAGAACAACCCACTGCGGGGCTTGGAGATGAGCAGTCAGAGAGGAGAAAGAGGCTGAGGCTGCAGCTTGTCCCAGAGATCAGGACAGGAGGTGTTTCAAGGAGGCCGTTGAAGACAGCAGATCCTGCAGAGGAGTCTTCTAGAAAATGAAAGGATTTGACCTGGACTTAAGAGCACATTGGATTTGACCTGGATTTAAGAGCTTAGTGTTCTGGGGTGGGGAGTGGAAGCCAACCTCAAGGCTTAGTGAGGCGATGGGGAGGCAACAAGGGTAGACACCTCTCCGAGAAGTTTGGCTGGATGGGAGGGAATGGGGAAGGGTTCTTGATCCTCCCTGCAGGGAAAACATCAGGGGGAAGATGGAGATAGAGACACCTGAACAGAGGGGCCTGGGAAAGGGGAAGGAAGCCTCTTCCTTTGAGAGGAGGGCAGCAGACAATGTTGAGAGTAGTGCAGAGAAATTGTGAGGTGCAAAACAGGAAAATGGAGGGAGCTCCCATTCTTTTCAAGATATAGACAGTGAGGGCATCTGGTAGGAGACAGAAGAAGGGGTATGTGAGAAGGGGTGCCTTTGAGGAGATACTGCTCAGCTGCCAAGACTAATGTTACAAGCAGATTTTTTTTTTTCAAAATGGAAACTTTTTGATTGCTTGAGTTGATCATAAGCAATCATAATTATCAAAATTCTAATTATTCAGAAATACAGACAAATGACAGTGAAATTTATCCATAAATTTACATCCCAGAAATAACAACTGTTAGGTATGTATCTTTCCATAATTTTTCTCTTTCTCAATCTACCTCTTCCTCTCTAGTTCTATTTCTATGTCTCTCTCTTGTGGTTTTGTTACAAAAATGGGATTATACTTACTCCTTTGCACCCTGCTTTTTAAACCTTATTCTGCACACCTTTTCTTGTCTATTTGTACAATTAGACATCATCATTTTAATGGCTGCATGGCAATCCATTTTATGGGCATATTATAAATAGACTAATACAGAATTATGTTCCTTACAATAAAAGATTTTTAAAGTTTTAAAAGCTAACTGGGGTTACATGCCCTCAGGACTAGACACATAAACTCATTTTGTACACAGAAAAAGAAAAAAAAAGAAAACAGCTCCATGTTCTGGTGTCATCTTGGAAAATAACTCAATTGTTCAGTTGTTTCTACTATGGTTCCTTTAGGAGTTGTTTGTTCTCCTTTTTATATATAAACATAATTTCTGCAGAATCATTCTCTGAGAAAACACCTCATATAATTTATTTTCAAATAAAAATACACTGCCTCCTGATGTGAGACATTGAGAAGAACCCAGTGGCATCACCATGTGATGCCAAAAGGGCATAGTCAGAATCTAATGACGATGAAACATCAGAGAAAGCCAAATCTGGGATATTCTACAAAATAACTAGTCATTCTTGCAACTTTTCTGTAAGTCTGAAATTATGCCTAAGATAAAATAAATTTTAATGAGAATACAAACATAAACTCTTTCATTTTTATTCCTCTCAGAAGACCTAGACATGCAGCTTGAAGTGTTCGGGTATGGTTGACTGGTGACTCATTAACCTTGAGAAAAATCACAGAAATTTAGCTTTCCTTGTCAGTATTGCCAATAATTCACCATCTTTGGTGCCAGCCCTGATGACACACAGTCTATCAGCTCACCATTCTCCCATGTTTGCCCTCCTCTCGCTGAACCTGTCCATCCGGCCATTGGCTCCCAGTCATAAAAACATTGAGTCATGCCCATATCTACCTGACTATGGTTTTGCATGTACTTGTCTAGAATTCTCTCTGTGTGGATCATAACAGTTAGGATTTTGGGGAATACTTAACATCTCTGGGTCATATCAATAATTGTAGACATTTTCTTAAGGCCCCACTTTTTCCTCATACCCCATCTTACAGTGATGGGATAAAATATATTTAGACTTGAATATTCCCTTCTTTCCTTTTGATTAGGAGAATGTTGTCTTTATACCTCAACTCTTGCTTCCTATACCCCATCCTTTCCCTGACTCCCCAACCCCAATTAGGAGTGCTTTCATTTGTCTGAAGGGTTCCTGACTTTTGTGACACAGAAAGGTTGGAACAGAGAGGTTAGAATGGAAGAGGAACAGCTTAGCCCGAAAATTGAAGTTGATTTTTATAATAAAGTGCAGGAAAAGAGGAGAAAAAGAAAGAAGTGAAGGAGGCGATTAGGCATATAGCAAATAAAAGATTATGGAGTAGTGTGTTTGGAGGAGGAGGAGGAACAACAGGGATTGAAGAAGAATTGCTGGGAGCTATGCATTGGAGAAATGGAAGTAAAAGACTGGAATTTTTCTTCTTTTTGGTTAATTTTGACAGTTTGGATTGTACTTTTTTATTGTAACTCCATATAAAGCCTGGACACATGGATCTGGGATTTATAATGGTTACGTTATTCCCAATCTTTCAGTAGCTTCCTATTGCCTATAAAATAACTTGCAAGCTCTTTAATCTTGTCATTCAAGCCCCGTACTCCATGTCCAATCTGGCTCTTTGCAACCTTACATTCCTTGTAGGAACCCTCTCCTCCAACTACACTGGCTGACTCCCCATGCTCCCACTATGCCATGTGGTGTGCTCACTCTGTGCCTCTGCTCACCTACCCGCCATTTGGAGTTTGGCTTAGAAGTCTTTCTTCTCCTTAAAGACTCCCTTCCCTGGAAGCGTAGGCCTTTCAGGTGTCTCCTTCCTTTGTACTTCTGTAGCACTTGTACATCTTGCTCTGTTGTTCTCATTCTACCATCTCTTCTTGTTAGTCACCTTTTCTTTGTGTGTGACTGGCCTCCCACTGGCTTGATAAGCTCCCTGAGGGCAGAAATGCCTCCCACATAGTGCCTAGCTCAGTGGCTGTGGCTGGTAGACTGCAAATCCTTCTGTGATCTTAGCGACTATGCCATCTGACTAAACCACTTCCCACACCCCGACTTTGGCAGCCAGAGGCTTTCTGAGCTCTATTCTCCCTGTTGAGTGAGCCAAGCACTACGTACACGGCAGCCCCTTCCAGTCCTTTGGTTTAGTTTAGAAAATTCTAACAGATATTAGGAAGCAAATTCTGCTCCTCTCCTGCATAGTTGTGCCATTGGCCAAGAATTTCACTCATTTTATTTGCAGATTCCATCTTTAAGAAGGTTAACATCATCTCTTCCCATGTATTAGATATGCTGGACCCAGACCACAGGGCTTCAAATACATGATCTGTACTATAAGGCATTGTGTGCTTGAGATCTGCTTCCAGTTATGACATCTTCAGTTCTTATTTATAAATATTCTTCTTTATTAAGCCATTTGAGGTCTCTGAAGTACTCATTATGCTTAAAGATAATATTTTATAGCTACTTTAAAATAAATCAATGTGTGAATATGTTGCTGTGTTATAAATTCCTCCTTTACCTCCTGGAGTCACAGCTATTCCTCGATGTCTTATTCTCCATCTTTGGGCTACTTAGCTTTAAGATTTTTCTGGACTACTTATTTCCCTGCACCAGAAGCTTCAAATGGTTTCCAAGTCAACAAAGAAAAGGTCTTACTTTGCTTGTCTCTCTCCATATCATCCCTCCCTGTTACTCCTGCCTGCACTTCTCTTTATAACAGGAGACAAAGTTTTTTTTTTTTTTCCCCAGAATATATCTGTGCTGAGAGCAGAACAGAGTCATCAAACTAGGATCTTTCCAATCCTGTGATATTTTCTTAGTGAATTTTGTTCCTTCCCTCCCTTCCTAACTTTTCGAGAAGCAGCCGTTCAGTTAACATGGATCCATCACCTCTATCGGCTTTTTGACCAAAACCCTCTGAGCTGCCCTCTCCTCATTGGTAAGACAGGGACACCACCTTCTTCCCTACGTAGCTCTAAAGATTAAATGAGATATAATATAATCTAATAATCTAAACTATATAATCAAATGCCTAGTGCGGTGCTTGACATAAAGGAGGAGTTGAAGAGATGTGAGGTCTTTTCTCTGTAGGGAAGAAGAGATTTCTTTCCTCATCCGTCAATAGGTTCATGACTGAGACCCTTATAACAAAAAGCAGGTTAACAAAAAAAAAGCATACACATTTATTTAATATGAATTTCATGTGACACTGGAGCCTTCAGAAATAAAGACCCAAAGAAACAGAGGAAACTATATTTTTATGAACAGTCATGCAGAAGTATGATTGGAGGACAGAAGGGTGTGATTTACTGGTAATAAACTGGGGGGAACTTACCAAGGCCTGTTTGTTCAGATGCTTCTCTGTGTCTCTGTGTGACATTTCTTTCCTCCGGGTATAGGGAGGATGTCTCTGGAATGAGGCTTTTATGACCTACTTTTAGAAGATTAGAGAATTCTTTCATGGCCTGCATCAGCAGAGGATTGGAGACCTTCCTGCCACTGCTGTTTTCTCAAATGCCAAGGTGCCGTATCTCGGGGTAGTATGTCCTGAACCCCATCATCCCCCTCTTTCTACCTAAACAATGCCTTAGAACAGTGGCACTTAAACTAGGGTTACAAGAAACAAATGGGGTCCTTGAATAAAATCAGATTCCAGGGCCCCATACCTAGAGAGTCTGACTTAGTGGGTCTGAATGAGGCCCAGGAATCTGGCTTGTTCATCAGGCCATGATTCTAACATAGGTGGTTAGTAGATCACACTGTGAGAGACCCTGTTTAGAATCATAAAAGTATACAAAGATAGAGCTGGAAGAGACTCTACAGTATTTCATCCTACAACTACTCCCCATTCTGCTGAAGACAGACTAAGGTTGGGTGACTCACCCAAGGTCACAGAGGGAGGCAGTACAGGGCTAAAACAGGAACTCACATTCCCTGACTCACAGGATGACTTGGACTACACCAGGCGATCACCTCCTCTTTATCAGGAAACAATGCCTCTCCTGGCTCAAGTTGAGGTTGCCTTGAGCAACTCCTTGGCAGTGGCTTAAGCTCTCAGCCTTCTTAGTCAAAAGTCCTTCTAGAAACTGTTTTCTGTAAGGATTACTCCTGTATAGCAGCCTGCACATCCTTTCCAAAGCCTTGTTGAGTGTGTCTTCAGAATAGCAAAACATTTCTTCAATTATTTTTTTGATTATAGTGGATATTTTTCTGCCCTTTAATATTTTCTTCCAGCATCCTTATTAATTGAAGACTGAAATAATTTTTAATGGCAAAACATTTCTTAGTTCAATTTCAACTGTTTTATTATAAAACACAAATATAGAAAATGTAACACAAAAGAAATGATAGCTTAGAGGATTGTTGTAAGGCAGACATCATTCTAACCTCCACCCAAGTGAAAAAAAACCAGAATTCTGCCAGCTACCCTAGAAGGCCTTTCATGAGCTCTGTTCCAACGATGACCTCCTCCATCCCTCCAAAAGTAACCATGATCTTGACTTTTATGGTAACCACTTCCTTATATATCTTTACAGTTTTATCACTCCAATTGTGCATCCCTAGACACTCAAGTTTAATTTTGCTCCTTAAAGAAATCTGATACGTCTTTTAAATATCTTTTAAACTGCAGATTCCCCTCCATCTCTTTCTTCTTCTGACAGTTTATCTTTTGAAAAACCTGCTCTATTTGACATATGGAGATTTTCATAGTCATGGTTTTGCTGATTGCATTCTTGTGGTGAAATTCAATGTTTCTCCATCCTGTATATTTCCTACAAATTGGCAGCTGTATCCAGAGGTTTGATCAAACCTATATTTGATCCCTTTAACTGCATTGTTAGTGGTGTGTGTTTTTTCATTAGGATGCTCATAATGTCTGTTTTTCACTTTTTTCTCTTATATTAGCAGCCATTGATGTTCAATGTCTAGATCCAGTAATTCATTGGAGGGTTGTAAGATGGTGACATACTTGTATGTCATTTTCACTTATTTCCTGAATAATTTTATACAAAAAGACCCTCTCCTCCATCTACTATTAGGAAACCTAGCAGTATAGTTTATATAAGAAAGGCAAAACAAATGCTTTAGTCTTTTATGTACCCAATTTTCAAAATAACCAGTAGGCCCTCTGTCTTCCTCTGAAGATGGGTATTATTTTTTCTTAATATAAATGATTATGTACCATATTTGATTGGTTTCAGTCCCTTGTAATGTTAATCCTTATTGAAGCTCAAAATGCCCATATTTGGCCAAAGGTGGTTTCTGAATCCTTTGACATGAACCTCATAGACTTTGATAACTTCCTTGCTGTCTGGCATAACAAGGTGTCTGGCATGACAAGGCCTTGTAAGGCTTATTGTGCATATTTCCTGCCCCAGAACAAAAACAGATCATTTCTCCAAGAAGTCCTCATTTTTTTTTAAATTGGAGGTGACACTTCAAGTCCACAATCTTGGGGGCTAGATTGGCCGTTGGGTCATTATTTATGTCTTTACAGTAGGCAGAAGTGGAAAAATGAACACACACACACACACACACACACACACACACTTGTTTAAAGATAAAACATCTTGTGATTTCATTTGATGTTCCAAATTCAAAACAAATTAAAGAAAAATTTAAACACATTTTTATTTTAGGATAATTTTAGTTTTATAAAAAAGTTGCAAATGTGCTCTGTATTCTTATGGAATAAAATGTTGAAATGTTTGATAATGATCAGATTTTCTTTTCCTTATCAGTCATTTGCTCTTTTGCCTAGATGCCAAAGCATTGTTTTCCTTTTTTAAAAATTAGAGTCCAGTCATTTTACTATGGTATTCTGTTCCTTCACTTTAGTTTTTATCTTTAGGCACCTCTATTGTCAATTTGTTGGATCTTCTTTGATATCTTCAATATTTGTTTTTTTCCTCTCAAATTCTTTTTGTCTATTTTTTAAAATTTAATAATTATTTTTTTCTTTCCACCATCTATTTTTCTTGAGGAATTATTTATTGTGTCTGTTTTCTCTGGTGGTACTTGAATATATAAAAATATATTTGTATACATATGAAATCTTTTTCTTTCATTTATTTATTTTAAATTTTATTTCATTTTATTTTAAGTTCTGGCATATATGTGAAGGAAGTGCAGGTTGTTACATAGGTAAATGTGTGCCATGGTGGTTTGCTGCACTTATCAACCTGTCACCTAGGTATTAAGTCTAGCATGCATTAGCTATTTATCCTGATGTTCCTCCTCCTCCTGCCCTCCAACAGGCCTCAGTATGTGTTGTTCCCCTCCCTGTGTTCCATGTGTTCTCATTGTTCAGCTCCCACTTATAAGTAAGAACATGTGGTATTTGGTTTTCTGTTCCTGTGTTAGTTTGCTGAAGATAATGGCTTCCAGTCCCATCCATGTCCCTGCAAAAAGCACATGAACTCATTTCTTGTTATGACTGCATAGTATTCCATGTCTTTATCCAGTCTATCATTGATGAGCATTTTACATATAAAATATATTTTATATTATATATGTTATATAATATAAATATACAATTATATAAATAAATATAATTACATATTTTACATATAAAATATATTTTGTATATACAAATATTTATCTATAAATATATACTATATAAATATGAGAACTTTTTCTTATTTTAAACATTCTCTTACATTAGTCACTTCTTTCCTTTTTTAGAGCCAGGGTCTCACTCTCTCCCCAAGCTGGAGATCAGTGGCACAATCATAGCTCATTATAGCTCAAACTCTTGGGCTCAAGCGATCATCCTGCCTTGGCCTCCTAAAGTGCTGGGATTACAGGTGTGAGCCTGCACTTGGCCTTAAAATTATTATTCATGTTATTCTTTTATATCTTGTATCATTTTCTTAATGTTCCTAGTCTTGTTTGAAATTGTATATAACAGCTCAAATATTTAAAGTACATTTTTCTGGTATGCTTTTATTTTCTAGAAAGAAGTCATTCTGCTCATTCTTTTTAATATAGTAACCATGGATGGGATTTGACGTTGATACTTATCTTTTGCCCATTTTTATGTGAATTTGGTTTGTCTGAACTTTGAGAAGGAGACTTGGTTCAGATAGCTCGTCTAATTCGCTTTTCTAACTTCTTTGTTTTCAGGTGGTTTTAAAACATATGGTAGCTTGCTTTCTGATATTTACTGGCTGTGTTCCCTTCCGTGCATCTATCTGAGCTGCTCTTCAACTCTTTTGTCCCTGTCCTCCTTTATTTTTACTCTACTACAAGCAGTTTCTTTTCAGTGTGGAACTGAGTTGTTTTGTACTGGAAGGAAACCCTGGCTATCAGTTTAGAGCATTCCCAGGGCCTCTGGCTGCTCCAGCCTCTTTAATCCTTACCCCAATCTATGATTGGGCACAGCTTCTCCCAGTTTTTGCCTCAGTTGGCCCACCAGGCTTCCCAGTGAATATCTGTTGGCTCTCTAGGGGTTCTCTCAGGTCCATCAGAAGCCCTGATGCTGCCCTCTGCTTCCTCTGCACATATCCATAACTCACAGATCTGTGGTTGTTGGTGGCTTGTTTCATCTGCTTGTGTTTTGGGCTTCCTGGGGACCCCTTGCCACCTAGTTTTGTTGGAAATGTTGTTTATGGGTTTCAGTTTTGTTATCGATTTGCTCTAATATTATTATTATTATTATTATTTTTTCTTTGAGACAGAGTCTGTCTCTGTCGCCCAGGCTGGAGTGCAGTGGTAGGATCTCGGCTCAGTGCAAGCTCCGCCTCCCAGGTTCATGCCACTCTCCTGTCTTATCCTCCCGAGTAGCTGGGACTACAGGCACCCACCACCACGCCTGGCCAATTTTTCTATTTTTAGTAGAGACGGGGTTTCACCATGTTAGCCAGGATGGTCTCGATCTCCTGACCTCATGATCCACCCGCCTCAGCCTCGCAAAGTGCTGGGATAACAGGCGTGAGCCACCGCGCCCAGCCTATTTGCTCTGTTTTTATGCAAGGGTTCAGGAAGATCCCCAGCCTGCCAGCCTGCCACTGCTGTTGCCAACTTTCCAGAATCTGTTCACTGGTTTTGAAGTTTGTTTTCCTGGTTCTGAAATTTCTCATATTTAAATATGTGGTGGAACCAGAATCAGCACTAATATCACTTATTAATAGACTCAGTTTCAGTTTTCTCACTTGTAAAATATATATGATTATAATTCTTCCCAATTTACTTCATCCATTAATTCATTTGTTCATTCAATGACCTTTAGTGAGCATCTAGATGCTGGTGAATCAGACAGAATCTGCCTCCAAGGAGTTCACCTCAGTGGGGATTAATAATAATATTTAATATTTATAGAGTGTTTATCAGATTTTGGGTTTTATGTGAAGTATTGTGCATATATTATTTATTTATTTATTTTGGAAACAGGGTCTTACTCTGTTGCCCAGGCTGGAGTGCAGTGGCATGATCTCGGCTCACTGCAACCTCTGCCTCCTGGGTTCAAGCAATTCTCCTGCCTCAGCCTCCAAAGTAGCTGGGACTACAGGTGTGCACCACCATGCCTGGTTAATTTTTGTATTTTTTGGTGGAGACGAGGTTTCACTGTGTTGGCCAGGCTGGCCTCAAACTCCTGGCCTCAAGTGATCCTCCTGCCTCAGCCTCCCAAAGTGCTGGGATTACAGACATGAGCCATTGCACCCAGCCTGCATATATTATTTAATTTAATTCTCACAACAACTCTCTAAGATAGGTACTATTATTATGTCCATTTATCAGATGGGGAAACAGAGGAGTAATTTGACTGCTCTGTGAAATATACCCAACACATGTTCATTAAGGCCTATGCATATAATTCTGAGCAAAAATATACAAAGTTTTTGCCCTATATGGGGCAAGATATATATTTTCTTATCATTTAGTTGGGGAAATAGACATCAATCCTCAAATCACTCAAATAATATGTAATCACAACAATGATAATTGCCTCATCTATTCAATTTCATTTTCTTGGTAGCACAATCCCACTTTTTAGTTATCATTTGAGTGAAAGACACATTCTCAGCATCTCTTGCAGCTAGGTATGGCCATGTGACTATGTTCTGGCCAATGAGCCAGAGGAATGGAACAATCGGAGTGTCTCTTTAAAGGAGAGGAGTTTTGTCTGATCTTCCTTCCTGGTGCTTAGAGTGCTAACATGATGGTTGGGATTTCTACAGGCATTGAGCCATGAGTGATTCTGGAAGCCTCCTGTTAGGATGGTGGAGTGGGGAGTAAGAAGGAGCCTGGCCTGGGTTTCCTACCTCTGGACTTCTGGTTATGTGAGAGCAATATACACTTCTTTCTGTTTAAACCACTGTAGGTGGGTTTCTATTAAATGCAGCCAAACCTAATCTTGACTGAGTACCCATCACTGATACCATTGAAGAGGTGCCAGGGGAGCAGCAGTTAGGGAGAATTACCTGACCAGGTCAGAGAAAGTTTTTCTGAAGAAGTGATGGCCAAGCTGCATCTTAAGGAAGATCAGGAGGTAACTATTTGAGTGGGAGCCTGGGATGGTGTAAAAAGCCTTCTGACAAAGGAATGATTTGTACAGGGTTTTGTGGTGGGAAGGAGGGAGTGTGGCAAATTGAAAGAACTCCAAAAATGTCAAAGAGTAGCTGGATCTCAGAGTGAGAGAGAGGGTGGTACTCACGGTGGCTGGAGACACGAGTTTTATCTTTTTCCTAAGAACAATGGAAAGCCATGAAGTATTTTGAGGAGGGATGAGAACCCATCATCCCTTGTTTAAAAAAATACTTCATTTTTAACAATGTCATTGTGGCTGCTGTGGGGAGAAAAATTGGTGGGGCAAGAATGTGTGTGGGGTGGCCAGTAGTCCAGGTGAGAGATGATAAACTAGGTTGGCAGGATGGAGCTGGAGAGAAGCGGGCAGGTTGCAGAAATATTTAGAAGACACAGTAACGTCTTCTAAAGTAATGAACTGGAAATGGGGATAGGAGGGAGAGGAAGTTGCCTGCACTGCTTGTGGGTTTCTGGCTAGTGTAACAGTATGAAGGTTGTGCTAAAATCAGGGAAGAGGCTGGTTTGGATGATGAGATCAAGAAATCAGATTTGATCTTAATGGGCATAAGGTATTTGTATTCATTTGCTTGGCCTGCCGTGACAAAGTACTACAAACAGAGGGACTTCAAGCAACAGAAGTTTATTCTGTCACAGTTCTGGAGTCTAGAAGTTTGAAATCAAATGTCTGCAGGGCCGTGCCCCCTCTGAAGGCTCTAGAGGAGGCCTCTTCTTTGCCTCTTCCTGGCTTCTGGCGGCTGGTGGGAATCCTTGACATTCCTTGGCTTGCAGCTGTGTCGCTCCACTCAGACTCTTTCATCACATGGTGCTCTCCCTGTGTGTTGGTGTCTTCTCCTCTTTTTATAACGACATTGGTCCTGCTAGATTTAGGTCCCACCCTAATGAGTATGGTTTCATCTTCACTGATCAGAACTACAAAGACCCTATTTCCAATTAAGGTCACATTCACAGGGACCTGAGGTTAGTACTTCAACATACCTTTTTGGGAGGCATAATTCAAGCCACAACAGTGCCTTTGCACTGTCTAAGTGGAGTGGCAAGTAGTCAATAGTCTGTATGGACCAGTAGAGACAGGGCAAGACAAGGGAAGACGGCAAGAAGCAAATGGTGACAATGCAGTGTGGAAGATGCTGAGATAGGTATATTAAGAAAATGTAAGTGGAGGACTAGGATGTGGGGCTGTGGGGGAGAGGATAGAGGGGAGCCACACGTAAGATGTTCACATCAAATCCCCTGCTGAGTAGGATCCTCTCAGGGAGACAAGGAGCAATGCAGGCCAGAGCATGAAGACTTGAGCGTCACGGGTAGGCAGGGGACAGTACAGTCTCCAGTGTGGCCAGAGCGTAGGGTGTGGTGTGGCAGCGGAGGGGCCCTGGGTCTTGAGGGCTTTGGGGTTTGTGCTAAAGACTCCACATGTAACCCTAAAGGCGAAGGTGAGCTGCTGAGTGGTTCCAGTGGTATCCATGAGAACAGATCTGGATTTTAAACAAAGGCTAGCCAGCTTGCCTTGCAAATGGCTGATGAGGTTTTGGCAGAGGTTTAGTGTGTACGGAAGGGCACTTTATCCCACATGTTCCTGACTCTGATTCCTGCCACTGATGCCCACCTCAGGCTTGCTGACCATTTGGCCTGAGGGGCCATACAAGGTTTTGGCTTTGTTTATCCATCTCACCTCTCCCCTTAGGAGGCAGAGGGTTTTCCACAGCCACAGGGTGGTGGTGGGAGCGGAAGAGGGGCCGGACATGAACAAGGTGATTCACATGAAAGCACCAGAAGCATTTCATTCAAGTCTGGTTGTAGAGTCAGCTTGACCTGGGTGCACTTTTGTTTTTTAAAGCAGTTTTATTGATATCATTTCCATACCATAAAGTTCACCTGTTTAAAGTGTGTAATTCAGTGGTTTTTTTGTATGTCACATTGAGCAAGCATAACCGTAAACTAATTTTAGAACATTTTCATCATCTCCAGTGAAACCCCATACCTGGAGGCACATTCCGCCTCCACCCTTCCACAACTTTGTAACTGTGGGCAGCTTAGCCTCTCCGAGCCTCAGTTTCCTCATCTAGTAGGAACAAGATGTTACTGGGAACAGTGTCATACAATTTTATGGGCTTATTTAAAGACTGAATGAGAGAGCAAATAATACTCTTAACACAGTGTCTGGCACAGGGTAGGCCCTCAATAAATTTCATTCTCCTAAAGTGATGTTGGCAGTTGCTTTTCTGTGGATTAGTCAGGAATCGCCCTGAGCACTTATTCATGAGTCACTGTCACTGCATCCAAACCTTATCCGGAGAGCTTATAGCCCTTACACTTAACCTGATGCATTTACACACACACGCACACACACGCATGTGCACACACACACACTAACACACCACACCTCACACACGCATGCACAAAAATGTTAATACAAGACAGATAACTAAGTAAGCTTTGAGAGAAGTTCTGGAATTATTCTATGCTTGTAAAGCTAACTGCTCTTTAAATATATCTATCTGTATCTGCATCTATATATCTCATGTAATGAATGTCTATAATCTGCATTTTGAAGTGAAAGGGCTTAGTGTCTGATGATGTCCAGCAGAACTATCACAGCCAATATTGTAAATTAGGCAAGGTTGTAGTTTGGTTAATATTTAGGTTAATATATATTTAGGTAATATTTAGTTAAATAGTTCAAGGTTATGTTATTAGCCTTGAGTTAATAATTTCTTGGGCCAGTCCCATGCACCAGGTTTAGGATGAAATATTTTTACATGTGTCTTTATCTTTGCCTTGACCCTGAAAGCTAAGTAGGTATTCCTATCACAATGCAGGAATTATTATCACTTCCATTTTGTAGGAGAGGGGAAAGGAGGCCTAGAGTATTAAGTTACTCAGCCCAGGGCACACCTGAGGAAGTGGAGAAGCCTGGGTATGGGCTTAGAATCTCCCACACGACACTGGGCTAACCCAGCTTCAGTTTAGGCTCTTTCCAGGTGTTGCTAGCAATCTACTTTTAGAAGGCAGGTTAGGTTACTCCCAGAGTTGCTTCCATTGTGGTAGGGGCTGCCACTTTAATATCCTAAGCAATACTCTCCAACTCTGGGATGCAGCAGAATAACTCCAGGGAGCTTTAAGAAGATTGAGATTTCCTGGTTCCACTCCAGACTGCTTGCAGCAGAATTTTCTAGGGTGGATCTTAGAATCTGTACTTGTAAAAAGCTCCCCAGAAACCATTTTACATGGAAAATATAGAGGCTATAAAATGCAGGCGTACAAGAAAATATAAACATTTTACAATTTAAATTTTACTGCAAGCACAGTCATTACACAAATGATAGTTTGGCGGAAACAGTTGTAACACATATGGCAGGTGGTGGGTGTGTTAGTTAGATTGGCTCTGTTGTACATATAAACCCATTACACTCTATGGTTTAGCACAATAGAATTGAATTTCTCACTCATATCAAGTCCATGATGGGTGATCCTATTTGGCAGGCAGCCCTCCTCCAGGCAGAGATTCAGGAACCTGGGCTCTTTGTATTGTGTGCACCGCCATCTTTAATATGTGGCTTCCAAGATCCTTGTGGAAGGGAAATTAGTAGGTAGGCTCACAAGTGGGTAGTTCTGTGGGCCAGGCCTGGAAGGGTAATACTCCACTTCCACCCACGCTTCACTGACTGGAACTGAGACTATGGATATACACAAGCACAAGAGAGGCTGGGACATGTGGTCTGGCTGCTCCTATGAGGATGAAGAAACAGTTCAGGTCAACCACTAGCCAGTCTCTACTCCCCAAAAGTTAACATCTTACAAACTGATAACAAAAAGGCAAACAATTCAATTGAAAATGGGCAAAGGATAAGGGCAGGCCTTTCATAGAAGCACAAATTCAAATGACGAATGAATGTTAAAAGATGCTCAAGTGCATTGGTAGGGAAATGCAAGGAAAGTAACAGTGGGCTATCAATTTCCACCTGTCAGGTTGACAGAAGTTAAAGGATGATAACACCTACTACTGGTGGGAGTCAGGAGAGAGTTTACTTATGAACTATTGGTAGAAATGGAGATTGCTACCACATTTTGGAAAGCCATCTGGCATTAGCAATTAAAATTTAAAATGCACATTCTTTCAACCTGGCAATTCCATTCCAGGGAATCTCTTTGATGGAATAAAAGCAGTATGTATGGATAAATAGGTCCTCAGATAGTTATTGCAACATTATGCATAGTGACAAAAATAGAACCTAAAGTTCCCTTCAAAGGGGGAATAATGTAGTGCATTGTAATTATCACCATTATGGAATATTTTAGTTTTTAAAAAGGTGACTAAGAAGTATTCCCAAGAGGTATTATTAAATGAGAAAATCAGGAGCAAGAGAAATGTATATTATTCCTTTTTAAAAAATGATAAATCAAGAGGTAATCTCTATTGTCTTTTTAAACTTTTATCATCATCATCTTCATCGTCATCATTAGTCTATATCTGTCTATATATCTATGTATGATTGATAAGCATAGAGAAGGTTGTTAACACTGGTGACCTGGACCAAGTTGTGTGGGTGAAAGGAAACAGAGGAGGAACAAGACGGTAATCAAGGTAGCCTTCCTGCCAGTACTGTATTTAAAGAGGTAACAATGAAAAAAACAGCTTGTGTGATAAGACATCATAAAAGATATATATATATACACACACACACACACACACACACACACACACACATATATATATGTACCCATGTGACCCTGGACCCATTACTTCAGCTGCCTGGGCCTGTTGCAAGGAAGGGAGATGATGCCTGTGGATGCTATATGTATATACATATACACACACACACATATATGTAAAACAAATACACACACATATAAATATATATTTTATAAAATTTATAAAATTTATTTTAAAATTTTATTATAATATTTTATATTATAATGTATATTTTATATAAATATAAATATATTTATTATTAAATATATAAATATATAAATATATTTATAACATATTGAATATATTATAAAATTTATTATAAAATTTATAAAATATATATTCATAATGAAATGCATGAATTTAGGTCATTAATGTATCGATAATGGTAATCTCAGGGTAGGATTTCAGGTGAGTTTTTTCTTCCTTTTCTCTTTATATATTGTTTACAATTTTAGAATAAATGTAAACAGATGGAAAAGCAGTGAGTTTTTCATGATATAAAAAAAAGTAAAAGCTTTCTGAATGATTCTGATAGCAACCAGGCTTCATCACCAGGGTTTGACTTAGGAAGTTTAAAAAATGGAGTTTCAAGCATTGAATAACAGAGTGGTAGAAAACCATTTCTGAGTGAGGGGTTCTTGCTGGAAGCCCAGAAGCCACTCCTCATGAATCACCTCCTGCAGGGGACTGGGAAATGTGAGGAATGATTCCTAGGAGATATCAGTCAGTTTGGGCTTCAGGTGCTGGCTCTTAGCATCTGAAAGTTCTAGGTTGGGGATGGCATCTGGTGGAGAAGTTGGTGGGAGGAAAGTAGTGATGCTTGAGGGGAGGGGCAGGAGTTAAATCTGGGCTCTGCCACTTACTACCCATGTGACCTTGGACCTGCTACTTCACCTGCCTGGGCCTGTTGTAAGGAAGGGAGATGATGCCTGTGGATACTAGGGGTGGCCTGGTCAGTTTTGTGTGTTTATCAGCTTGTTGGAAATATCAGGGTCATGGTCCTGGTAAGAGCCATTGCTCAGCTCAGTGGGCAATGGAGGAGCAAGGAGCATCATCAAGGTGATAAGTGGGGGCTGTCTCTTGAGGAGAGAGGCTGGGGAAACCCTGGGCTTGAGAGGCCCTGAGTCTCCCATCGCTCTTGATCTCTAGACCCAACTTTTTGTCCTTTTCCTCCGCCATGCTTTTGGTAAATTCTTGTGAGTTGGCATTAGGTGAGTGTTATAAACTGAAGGTTTGTGTCCTCCTCAAATTCATATATTGAATTCCTGGGCCCCAGTGTAGTTGCATTTGGAGATGGAGTCTCTGAGGAGGTAATTAAAGTTAAATGAGGTCATAAGGGTTGGACCCTGCTCCAATAGGATTAGCATCCTTGTAAGAAGAGACAACAGAGACCTCTCTCTTTGTGTGTGCACACACCAAGGAAAAGCCATATGAAGATGCAGTGAGAAGGAAGCCCTCTGTAAACCAGTAAGATAGCCCTCACCAGAAACTAAGCCCTATTGGACCTTGATCTGGGACTTTCCAGCCTCCAGAACTGTGAGAAGTAAATTTCTGTTGTTCAATTACTGGCATTTTTTATGGCAGCCTGAGCAGACTAATACAGTGACGCGTTCATTGTAAATAGTAAAATTCCTTCATTTCATTGACTACCAACAATCTGCTACTCAAGACAGGCATAGCACCCATGACCCTCAAAATGCTGTGCATCCAGCAGGGAGTCAGATGACTAAACAGAAATGAATGTTCTGCCTGACAGAGAAAGTACAGGATGGTCCTGGAGAAAAGAGAATGGTGTAGACACCCAGTGCATGTGACTCAAGATTTGCTAACTAGGATTCCTCAGTATGTTTCCTTTGGCCCCAGCAGTGTTTAAATAATTGGGAAACAGCACATAAAAAACTAGATTTCTATTTTTGCTTGAAAAATCAGTTTCTGGTTGCACTGGGCCTACATTGCCACATGGAAGCCACTGGAAGGCGCTAAGGAGCAGCTGCCACCTTCAGAGACACTGAGCTCTCAGTTCAGCAGTGTCCCCACTGCTCCCTAAGGTTTCCTTGCTCAGCCTGATGCCCTCACTTATGCCACCTGCCATTTGAGATTCCTGATGTAAACTGTTGCTTTTTTTTAAGTGCTTGCATATGTGCCCAATTAATTGTAGATTTCCTTCCCTATGTTAGTCAGTTTACCAGGTTAACTCAAAGTACGTCCAAAGCTAAGATGCTGACGCTATAAAGGTCACTTGGCACCCATGTTGTATCAGAGACTGGAAATTTCAGAGCTGGGAGGGACTTTGGGGATCATGCAGTCTAAGCAACTCATTTCCAAATGTGGAAACAAAAACCCAGAGAGGTGAATTCCCCTGCCCCAGGCCACACATCTGGACAGTGGGTAGCAGAGCCAGGAGAAGAACCCTAGTTCCCTGAACCTAGTCTGCTGCTTTCTGCTCTGATAAATTGCTTTTTTCCACCTATTATCTTCGTAGAAAAAGAAAAGTAGCACTTTGCCACGTAGATTTGGGAAAATGTTGTCATGTGATATTTAATCCATGTTCAGGCCCTTTTCTTCACACTGTCAGAGAAATTATCAAAAGAAAATTATTGGAAAGTATTAGCCGTGTATTATGGCTTCCAAGCTCACAAGCACAGATGTCCACTGGCAAAACTGAAATGAAATTGGAATAAATTAAAGCCCATTTTGTTTTCCAGCCCCTGGTAATAAAAAATTCTTGCTGCAGATGAGTGCTCGAGCCCAGTCTCCTCCTCCTTATTATTAAACAAAAGCAGAACACAACAAAAATAGAAACGAATGCAGAAATCTGCTCCGGTTTCCTCTTTTGTGTACCAGTGTTTTTGTTGGTCAAATCACATTACGGAGCGTCCATTACAATGGCTTATCTTCAGAGGCCCCAAAGCAACTAGAGAGGCTATGAAGGATGGTCTGTTGTAAAGCAGGATTATATGATAGCCCCATCTCTTTGGGTTTCTTTATCCCCAAATTGGTGGTGGGAAGATTAATTAGCATGAAATCCACTAAAGAATCAACAAGATGAGAAGCTATATCATGTAGTGGATAAAGCTATGAGTCTGACGCCAGACTTTCTGGGTTCAAATCCCAGCTCTGTTATTGGCTGGCAGTCTGACTTTAGGCAAGGTACTTAACTTGTTGGTTCCTCATTGGTGAAGCAAAGATGATGATCCTGGTCCCTGCCTTCCAGGGTATTTTGAGGACTCAGAACACCTAGTCCCAGTGTCTGGCTTCATAACTGTTATCTGGACCTTTGTGGCAAGTGACAAAGACTCTCTCTTTGACCAGACTTTAGTGAGGCTCCTATGAGCCTCTTCTCAACTAGGCCTTGACCTTGGACTTCTGTGTCTGTGTCTGTCCCTTCCCAGTCCAGTTTTAGTAAGAATCCTGCCAAGTCAGTTTAGGGAGAATCCTTCATGCTTGGTATCTGATCACATTAGTCTATGTTTAGCAAGAGTCCTGTTAAGTTGATTTTACAAGAATCTCCTACCCTTGATGTCTTCTCTTAGCAACTTTCCATATCCACTAACCCTCTCACTCTCTTCCTGGCTGACAATCCCACTTGTCCTTGAATTTGAAGTTGAACCTGATCTCTCACCCCTATTGCAATACCCCATCACAATAGTCCTGAATAAAGTCTTCCTTATTGTTTTAGCAAGTGTTAGAATACTATTTTCTTTAACATAGAGAAGAGGGTGTTGTTGAGACTGAGGACCCGGGTGAGTTTGGGGGAGTTACTGAGAACTTGGTGGGAATTTTGTTTTTAGTAGGATGAGAATGAACAGAAAGCAGGTGTGAGCAATTGGGGCTGACTGCTGGCTGTCCCTCACAGGATATCTGCAACCTGGTGGGGTCACTGTGCGCCCAGAGTCTCACCCCATCTTTACAGGTTCAGAGGTTTGATTCATCAGAGTACCCAGGAGTCAAGGAGGTGTTAGAGTGCAATGTATGAATCTCACAAAGTTCCCCGTTTCACATACACTTGAATTCTGAGTATTCTTCTTAGTAATTATGGGAGCTTGGCCAGGTCATTTAATTTCTAACTCTCAATTTTTCTATCTCTAAATTAGAAATAACAAAACCTTCCTTTCAGGTGTTCTGATGATTTACCACAATATGGGTTGAAAGCCTCAAATAGCTAAGCAGCTAATACATAGTCATTATTCATTGGGCTCTGGATAACCTCATCTAATCATCAAACTCACAAGTTAAACTATAATGTGAATTAGTTAATTCACACGAATTGAAACACTGTCCAGGCACCAGAGACCTTGTGACTGCATTCCACCCAGGCTTTTGCTTTTCTCGTCACATATCTTGGGATGCTGGACCAACAATTAAAGGCTGCACAGTGAGCTGGGAGCACATGCAGCAAGGTGACCACAGTGTGGGCACCCCACACTCACTGTGCATGCCTGAGGGCTGCCTACTGCAAATACCTGGGACTCTGCCCCGGAGCTTCTTTCTGGCCATGGGAACACCCTCCGCCCACACAAGGAACAATCTGGAAGCACCTTAGAGTTACTGCCCTTAGAGGCAGCCCCCAACCAACTAACCAATTAACCCCTAGGTTAGTCAATTAGCCCCCTAGCTTAGCATAACACTGAGCTTCAGTTGTTCACTGTAACTTGCTTGATAACAAGCCCCTTATTGACTTCTTTCCCCTTCCTGTTCTCTTTCCCCTTCCTGTCCATTTCCCCATGCCCCTATCCATGTTGTCTGAGGTCATCTCCCAAATAAAGTACTTGCACTTGAATCCTTGCCTCAAGGACTGGTTCAGCCTAACACAAAGGGTGATGATCCTATAGGTGTTCCAAGCCATGGTGCAACATCTGGGATGGGCCTGAGAGACACACTCCTACACTCCGTTTGGTATGACATCATACCAGCTTCATGTAAGAGGGTAATGACTTGAGGGAGACCCAGTAGATATCCATGTGCTATCTCTAAGGCATGGGCTGTGCAGCTGTCAACGATGTGTTCCATCTTCTACCTGCTGCGTCAAGCTTGCCTGTCAGCACTTTCTCTCATTATCCTGAGGTTCTGAGGTTCTCTTTCAAGAGGTTCATGGCTCTTGCATTAATGAGCACAGATTTCCTGAACTTGGAAGGGGCTAAGCTGGGGGATTTGGGACCTGAGGGTGTTTGAGTCAAGGAAAAGTTACTGAGGACTTACTTGACTGGACACGCAAGGGAATCTTTGAGAATTGTGTTGAGTTAAGAAATCCAGCATGCGAGTGGAAAGGTGATCTTTGCTTCCTAAAAAGAGTGTTGAGATGAGGGCTGTGGAGAGCTGAGGCAAGAAAGGGAATTTATATCATTGAACCCAGGCAGTGTTCGGGTCTCCACCTTCACTTTCATTTAATTTTCACACAGAGCCCGTGGACAGGCGTTAGTTCCTAATTTCATGGATGAGGAACTGGAGTCAGATGGTTTAAATGACTGTCCATGGCCAACTGGCTTGTCTGTGCTGAAGCTGGGGTTGGGGCCTGGAGCCTGTTCCCTTCCCCTCCAAACTCCTGGGTTCAAATGATCCTCCTGCCTCAGCCTCCCAAAGTGCTGGGATTACTGGCATGAGCCACTGTGCCCAGCGTGAGTGACCTCTCCTGCTTGGATTCTGTGATGCCTTGGGGCTTGCTCTCAGCTGGCTGCCAGCCAACTCACCCAGGCAGTAGGGCTGCAAGTCACCTTGGTGTGGTCAGAAGGGCAGCCTGGCTGCAGAGCTGAGGAGGTCAGCCCGACCCTCATCTGTGCAGGCCCCCTTTTCGGAGGTCAGAGCACAGGTGCACTGAGGCTTGGAGGAGCAGAGGCTCAGGTGGAGAATCATGAAAGGGTGCTGCATGGGGTCGGTGGCCCAAGTGCCAGCAGACGTTGAAGCTGCTTTAGGGAAGCCTGGGGCTCGCCCAGCAGGCCCTCCAGAGGCTAGAAGTCCTTCCCGCCCATCCCAGTCAGGCCACCTGGACTCACCTGTACCCTCTTCTTACACTGTCCCTATAGCCATTCCTCTAAGGACCAGCCTTCTTCATTCTCCCATAGGACCTACATCTCCTGCCCATTTTGCCCATTTATGAAAATGAGAGTACAGTGTCACCTGAGAGTGACACGTGAGCCCTCTCCAGGCTTCAGCACAGCCCTGGGACCAGGGGGCTCTGTCACATGCCAACATGATTGTATTGGTAATAGTGTCTTTGCTTGTTGTTGCCAAATGCATGTTCCTTCATACCCACATATCTGCTTTGATGAGGTCTCCAAAAATGTTTGCATCCATATTTTAGGATGCAGGGAACCTGGGTGCAGGGGCAGTGTTGGGGGAAGGCCACTCCTTGGTTTTCACTGTGGAGCTATAAGATGTGAGCCCCTCTAGACTCCAGGATTGGCCATAGCCCAGGCTCTAATTTCAGGAAGATACTGGGCTTCAGACCCATCTGTAGGATAGCCCCAGTGGATACCCCTGAAAACATGTTCCTTAACACCTGAAAGCTTATTTCTCTTAGCTATGAATCCTTATGATCCCTCTTGGTAACCACAGTGTCGAGCAGAGTATTTGGCATGTAGTATGAGCTTAATAAGTGTATGTGGAACAAATGAGGTTTGGATGCCTGTTAAATGTTTCAGTCATGTTTACCATAATGTAAAGGAGTATTCAATCTGTTCCAGAAAATAAGCAGGTGGCAATGCTGGACAGGGTGACCGAAGAGAGCCTCTGTCAGTTTGGGAGTTGGTCTGTGTCAGACCCTACTTACCCCTCCAATCAGGGATGTCAGCTGTACATGACTTAGCTTTTAGCTAGTGTCAGGAGCCCATACAAGACAGCCATAAGTGGCCCAGCTCAGGAGTTCAGGGCAGAAGGAGGTCCCCACCCTGCTTGTCTCTCAGTCATTCTGGGATCTCCTGAGGAGTCTGCACATAGTCCAGGCATCACTTTCCAGGTCGCTGCTGCTTTCCCGCCTGTAAGCAGCCTCAGAAATGAAATGGCTGCTGTCACTGGGCTCACAGGGCCTCCCAGGAAGCTGGAAGGTCTGTGGATGTTTCCCTGGTGATGTGACACAATCTCCAAGATGGGAAAAATGGTTATTGGGGAACATGAATGTGCCCTGCAGAATCTTGGGTGGCAAAGGGAGGAAGGAGAGCAAGTAGGAGCTTGTTTCACTCTGCCTGAGGAATTTCTTTCTCTCTGTCTTAGAAAGAATGGGGCAAGGGCCGACAATCCCATTAGCTTCAGAAGCTGCAGGGAAAAGATTGCTGTAAAGACCACACTGCTCAGCGTGAAGTGGGTATTTGTCAGATGAGGCTTCAGACGTAGAGACCATCAGACCTTGAAGGGACCCTAGAGAGCATCTGTTCTGGCCTCCTCATTTCAGATGTGTGTTGCTCAATTTCCAAACAGATGGGGATTTTCTAATCTTTTTTTAAAAAAACATTTATTAAGATATAATTCACATAGCATACCATTTACCCATCTAAAATGTACAATTCAATGGTTTTCATGTATTACATTAATTTTTAAAAACTGTGGTAGAATATAGATACCAAAATTTTCCATTTTAACTATTTTAAGTGCACAATTTAGTAGCATTAATTATATTCATATTGTTGTACAACCATTACCACTATTTCCAAAACCTTTTCATCACCCCAAGCAAAAGCTCTTTAACCATTAAACAATTATACCCCATGTGCCCTTCTCTCCAACTCCTGGTAACATCTATTCTACTTTCTGTCTCTATGAACTTTTTTTATTTTAAGAATCTCGTATAAGTGGAATCATACAATTATGTATGCTTTTATGTCTGCCTTCTTTCACTTAGCGTATTGTTTCAAAGTTCATCCACGTTGTAACATGAATCAGAACTTCATTCCTTTTTATGGCTGAATAATATCCCATTCTATATATATGCCAGATTTTGTTTATCCACTCACCTGTTGATGAACACCTGAGTTGTTCCATCTTTTGCCTATTGTGAATAATGCTACAATGAACATTCTCCTACAAGTATCTATTTGAGTCCCTGCTTTCAATTCCTTTGAGTACATATATACCTAGGAGTAAAATTGCAGGTCAAGTGCTAATTCTGTTTAGGTTTTTGAGGCACTCTCAAACTGTTTTCCACAGCAGCTGCACCATTTTACATTCCCACAGTAATGCACAAGAATTTCAATTTTCCACATCCTTGCCAACACTTATTTTCCATGTTTTTAGCTATAGCCATCCTAGTAGGTGGAAAGTGGTATTTCATTGTGGATTTGGTTTGCATTTTCCTAACAATGAACGATGTTGAACACATTTTCTGTTTTTTTTTTCACTGAATTCAATGTTTTTATTTATTTTATTACTATTATTTTTAAATTTTATTTTATTTTAAGTTCCAGGATACATGCGCAGGACATGCATGTTTGTTACATAGGTAAACATGTACTACGGTGATTTGTTGCACCTATTAACCCATCACCTAGATATTAAGCCCTGCATGCATTAGCTATTTATCCTGATGCTCTCCCTCCTTCCACCCTCCTGACGGGCCCCAGTGTGTGTTGTTCCCTTCCCTGTGTCCATGTATTCTCATTGTTCAGCTCCCACTTATAAGTGAGAACATGCAGTGTTTGGTTTTCTGTTCCTGTGTTAGTTTGTTGAGGATAATGGCTTTCAGCTCCATCCATGTCCCTGCAAAGGGCATGATCTTTTTCCTTTCTTTGGCTGTGTAGTATTCCATGGTGTATATGTACCACATTTTCTTTATCCAGTCTATCATTGATGGACATTCGGGTTGATTCCATGTCTTTGCTATGGTGAATAGTGCTGCAATGAACATACATGTGCATGTATCTTTATAATAGAATGATTTATATTTCTTTGGGTATATACCCAGTAATGAGGTTGCTGGGTCAAATTGTATTTCTGGTTCTAGCTCCTTGAGGAATTGCCACACTGTTTTCCACAATGGTTGAACTAATTTACATTTCCACCAACAGTGTAAAAGCTTTCCTATTTCTCCACAGCCTCACCAGTATCTGTTGTTTCTTGACTTTTTAATAATTGCCTTTCTTACTGGCATGAGATGGTATCTCATTGTGGTTTTGATTCACATTTCTCTAATGATCAGTGATGTTGAACTTTTTTTCACATGTTTGTTGGCGGCAAACAATGGACACAAACAAATGGAAAAAAGTTCCATGCTCGTGGATAGGAAGAATCAACATTGTGAAAATGGCCATACTGCTCAAAGTAATTTATAGATTCAATGATATTCCCATTAAATTACCATTGATATTCTTCACAGAGTTAGAAAAAACTACTTTAAAATTCATCTGGAACCAAAAAAGAGCCTGTATAGCCAAGACAAAGTCAAAGCAGTCCTAAGCAAAAAGAACGAAGTTGGAAGCATTATGCTACCAGACTTCAAACTGTATTACAAAGCTACAGTAACCAAAACAGCATGGTTCCGACAGATAGACCAATGAAACAGAATAGAGTTCTCAGAAATAAGACCACACATCTATGTCCATCTGATCTTCAACAAACCTGACAAAGACAAGTGATGGGGAAAGAATTCCCTATTTAATAAACGGTGCTGGGAAAATTGGCTAGCCATATGCAGAAAATCGAAACTGGACCCCTTCCTTATACTTTATACAAAAATTAACTCAAGATAAATTACAGACTTAAAGTAAAATCCAAAACTATAAAAGCCCTAGAAGAAAATCTAGGCAATACCATTCAGGACATAGGTATGGGCAAATATTTCATGACAAAAACATCAAAAGCAATTGCAACAAAAGCACAAATTGACAAATGGAACCTAATTAAACTAAAGAGCTTCTGCACAGCAAAAGAAACTATCATTAGAGTGATGATAGTGTTTGGAATAGTTTCAGAAGGAATGGTACCAGCTCTTCAGAAGGAATGCCAGCTGGTTATTTGTACCTCTGGTAGAATTCAACTGTAAATCCATCTGGTCCTGGGCTTTTTTTGGTTAATAGGCTATTTATTACTGCCTTAATTTCAGAACTGGTTATTGGGCAATTCAGGGATTTAACTTCTTCCTGGCTTAGTCTTAGGAGGGTGTGTGTGTTCAGGAATTTATCAATTTCTTCTAGATTTTCTAGTTTATTTGTGTAGAGGTGTTTACAGTATTCTCTCATGGTTGTTTGTATTTCTGTGGGGTTAGTGGTGATATTCCCTTTATCATTTTTTATTGTGTCTATTTGATTCTCTGATTCTTCTCTCTTTTCTTCATTAGTCCAGCTAGTGGTATGCCTATTTTATTAATTTTTTCAAAAAACAATCTCCTGGATTCATTGATTTTTTGAAGGATTTTTCGTGTTTCCTTTGGTTCCGCTTTGAACTTAGTTATTTCTTGTCTTCTGCTAGCTTTTGGATTTGTTTATTCTTGCTTCTGTAGTTCTTTTAGGTGTTATGTTAGGGTGTCAATTTGAGGTCTTTCTAGCTTTATGATGAGGGCATTTAGTGCTATAAATTTTCCCTGTAACACTGCTTAAGCTGCGTCCCTGAGATTTTGGTACATTGTCTCTTTGTTCTCATTGGTTTCAAAGCACTTGATTTCTGCCTTAATTTTATTATTTACCCAGGAGTCATTTAGGACCAGGTTGTTCAATTTCCATGTAGTTGTTCGCTTTTGAGTGAGTTTCTTAATCTTAGTTCTAATTTGATTGCACTGTGGTCTGAGAGACTGTTACGATTTCAGTTCTTTTACATTTGTTGAGGAGTGTTTTACTTCCAATTATGTGACAGATTTTAGAGTAAGTGCCATGTGGCACTGAGAAGATTGTATATTCTGTTGATTTGGGGAGGAGAGTTCTGTAGATGTCTATCAGGTCCACTAGATTCAGAGCTGAGTTCAAGTCCTGAATATCTTTGTTAATTTTCTGTCTCGATGATCTGTCTAATATTGACAGTGAAGTGTTAAAGTCTTCCACTACTATTGTGTGGGAGTCTAAGTCTCTTTGTAAGTCTCTAAGAACTTGTGGTATGAATCTGGGTGCTCCTGTATTGGGTGCTCATGCATTGGGTGCATATATAAATTTAGGATTGTTAGCTCTTCTTGTCGAATTAACCTCTTTACCATTGTGTAATGCTCTTCTTTGTCCTTTTTTATCTTTATTGGTTTAAAGTCTGTTTTGTCAGAAACTAGGATTGCAACTGCTGCTTTTTTCTGCTTTCCATTTGCTTGGTACATTTTCCTCCATCCCTTTATTTTGAGCCTGTGTATGTCTTTGCATGTGAGATGGGTCTCCTGAATATAGCACACCGATAGGTCTTGACTCTTTATCCAGTTTGCCAGTCCGTGTCTTTTAATTGGGGCATTTAGTCCATTTACATTTAAGATTAATATTGTTGCTGGTGAGTTTGATCCTGTCATCGTGATGCCAGCTGGTTATTTTGCAGACTAGTTGATGCAGTTTCTTCATAGTGTCATTGGTCTGTGTGCTTCAGTGTGTTTTTGCAGCGGCTGGTATTCAGCATCTTTTCATGTGCTTATTGGCCTTTTGTATATCTTCTTTGAAGAGATATCTGTTCAAGACCTTTTGCCCATTTTTAAAATTTAATTTTTAAATTGGCAAATACAAATTGTATATATTTATTATATAAAATGTAATGTCTTGAAATATGTATACATTGTGGAATGGCTAAATTGAGCTAATTAACATATGCATTACTTCACATACTTTTTTTGTGATGAGAATACTTACAATCTTACTCTCAGCAATTTTCAAGAATACAGATGAGGCTGAGGCAGGAGGATTGTTTGAGCCTAGGAGATTGAGGCTGCAGTGCGCCATGTTCACACCACGGCACACCAGCCTGACCAACCGAGCGAAACCTTGTCTCAAAAAAAAAAAAATTATAATACATTGTTATTAACTATAGTTACTCTGTTGTACAATGGCTCTCTTAAGCTTATCTTGTTATCTTTTTGTTACTGATTCTAGCTTAATCCTGCTGTGGTCAGAGCATGTATGCTACATGACTTCAGTCCTTTGAATTGTGTTGAGACTTGCTTTATGGCCCCATGTACAATCAATTTTAGTAAATATAAAAGTTCGGAAAAACTTAGGAAAAAGTGTATATCATATAATTGTTGAATGCAAATTCTTTATAAGTTAATTGGGTCAAGTTTCTATATTGTAGTGTTTAAATCTTAGATATTTTGTGATTTTTTCTACTTTTTCTATCAATTATTGAGAGAAGCATGTTAAATCTTTCAATATGACTATAGATTGTTTATTTTTCTCTAATTCTGTCAAGTTTTGCTTCATATGTTTGAAATTGTTATTAGGTGCAAACAAATTTAGAATTATCATGGCTTCCTGGTGGACTGGATTTTATCATTATGAATTGTTCCTCATTATCTGTAGTACTGCTTCTTCCTCTAAGTCTACTTTGCCTGATATTAGTTCACTTCTAGAGTTTTCATTAGGTTTGTGTTTATATAATACATCTTTTTTCTTCCTTTACTTGACCTTCCTGCATTGTGACATTTAAATGTCTTTTATAAGCAGCATATAATTAGATTTTATGACAATTTCTGTCTTTTGCTTGATATATTAGGACCATTTACATTTAATGTAAATTATTGATACACCGGATTTAATTCTACCATCTTGCTTTTACTATTTTTTCTTTTTTTTGAGACGGAATCTCGCTCTGTCACCCAGGTTGGAGTGCAGTGGCGCGATCTCAGCTCACTGCAAGCTCCGCCTTCCGGGTTTACGCCATTCTCCTGCCTCAGACTCTCGAGTAGCTGGGACTACAGGCACCAGCCACCACGTCCGGCTAATTTTTTGTATCTTTTAGTAGAGACGGGGTTTCACCATGTTAACCAGGATGGTCTCGATCTCCTGACCTCGTGATCCACCTGCCTCGGCCTCCCAAAGTGCTGGGATTACAGGTGTGAGCCACCGCACCCAGCCTTACTATTTTTTTTGGTCCCATCTGTTGTGTATTTCTTTTCTTCTTTCCTTGTTGCCTTCTTTTGGATAAATCAAGTATTTTTAACATTATTATATTTTTTATTTTTGTTGAAGTGAAATTCATCTAACATAAATTTAACCATTTTAAAGTGAACAACCCATGGCACTTCGCAATGTTGTACAACCGACACATCTATCTAGTTTCAAAACATTTTCGTCATTCCAAAAGGAAATCCCATATCCGTTAAGCAGTTGCTCCACAATTTTCCCTTTCTCCTGCCCCCAGTAACCACAAATTCGCATTTTTCTTTTTGGATTATGGACAAATCAAGTATTTTAATAATTCCATTTCATCCTCTAACCTCTTGTTAGTCATACATTATTTTACTGTTCTTTTAGTGATTACCTCAGAGATTACAACACACATTCATAATTTCACTATAAGTTAGTACTTTGATTGCTTCTAGGGCAAAGAAAGTGTTTAGCACACATTCTAATTTTTGTCTCCTCAACTCTGTCCAGCTGCTGACAGCTAAGGTGAGCTTCCTAAACTCTAAAATACCATTCATCCACTTACAGTGAACTGCTTATGAGTCAGCAAGTACTTTGTGGGGGGAAAGTGCTGGCAGATGGTTGAACTCACGTCAGTCTGCTTGCGTTCCCCCGAGGTCCTGTCTCCCCAAGTCCTCGCTGACAAGGCATCTCTCCAATACTTTTGTGTGTGTGCGCGTGGTCTTTTGTATCGTCTAGTTTTTTAAGACGTTCTCAATGGGAGAGTTGGTCTTCAACAAGCTGCTCTGCTGTTATTTTTTTATTTTGTATGTTTTATTTTTTGAGACAGAGTCTCACTCTGTCACCCAGGCTGGAGTGCAGTGTCATAATCTTGGCTCACTGCAGCCTCTGCCTCCTGGATTCAAACGATTCTCCTACCTCAGCATCCCAAGTAGCTGGAATTACAGGTGCATGCCACCATGCCTGGCTAATATTTGTATGTTTAGTAGAGACGGGGTCTCATCATGTTGGCCAAGCTGGTCTTGAACTCCTGACCTCACATGATCTGCCCACTTCGGCCTCCCAAAATGCTGGAATTACATGGGTGAGCCATGTGGCCAACTGTTCTGCCATTATCAAGGGCAGAAATCTGGCTTCCTTATTTTATAGCAAGGAAACAAAGGTCTGGAGGGGAGAAGGGGCCCATCTAATTTCAGCCTGCTAATTAAGGCAGAGCTGGAATTACACTTAGGTCTCCTGATGCCCATTCCAGTGCTGTCTACCATAGCATGCTGCACAACAATGCGATCTTAGTCTATCAAACACTCATCCAAACCATCATTTATTTACTCAAAAAATATTTCTCAAGGGCCTGTTCTATGCCAAGCACTGGGCATGTAAATTTGTCTTTTTTTAAATTTTTTTCTGACCACTTTCAAGATTTTTCTCTTTGTCCTGATTTTCAGCAGTTTTCTTACGATGTGTGTGTTGTGGTTTTCTTTGTATTTATCCTGCTTTAGTTCCTACAGCTTCTTGAATCTATGGCTTGAGAATTTTTTTTGGTCAGTTTTGAAAAATTCTCAGTGATTGTGTTTTTAATTATTCCTTCTGCCTCACACTCTCATTCTGTTATTTGGAGATTTCAATTATATGCATGTAATACCTTCAAGAATTATACAACCTCCAAGTGGGGATCAGAGGTAGGCAAGTATATTATTTAAGAAATAGGTTTAGCTGCATGTTACAGAGACACAGAATAACAGTTTTTACTTAGCGACTGGAGGTCGGCCTCCAGGGAGTAGTACGGAAGCTCTTCTCCTTTGGATGTTGCCTTCAGCTGCTTGAACCAACATGGCTCACCACTACCTCTCTGGTCTCCTCACAAGGATGGAGAGAGTGGAAAGATAATAAGCTTCCCCTTCAAAGTTTCTCCCTAGAAGTTATATACCTCACCTTCTTTCTAGTCACATCCCACTGAGTGAAAGTTGATCACATGGCCACAATGAACTAGAAGGGAGACTGGAAAATTGAATCTTTCTTTTTTTTTAGAGATGGTCTCACTCTGCTGCCCAGGCTGGAGTGCAGTAGTGCAATCACAGCTCATCACAGCCTTGAACTTTTGGGCTCAAGTGATTTTCTCACCTCAGCCTCCAGGGGAGCTGGGTCTACAGGCACAGGCCACCACACCTAGTTCACTTTAAAAAAATTTTGTAGAGATAGGGTCTCACTATGTTGCCCAGGCTGGGGAAATGTAGTCTTTATTCTGGGAGATCACTTGTTGGGATAAAATTTAGGCAGTCTACTGTTATGGGAGAAAAAATATAATAAATATTGGGGGACAATTAGGGGCCTCTTCCACAGCAAATAAGCACAATACAAGGCAACAGTTGTTAAGCTGAGGTCTCAGAGGAAGAAGCTGGAAAAAATGTCACAAAATAAGTCACATTTGACGGGGCATTGAAGGGTGAATAGGAGTTTATTGAGGGAAAAATGATCAAAGGGCCATCCAAACAGGAAGACTGGCATGAGCACCTGACTCCTGAGTGCAAAGCTACCGTATTGTCATCTATTTAACCCCAGTTCCTGGCACATAGTATGCTACTATGTAGATGTTGTCAAATAGAATTATTTTTGAAGGCAGAAGGAAAGGGAGGGTTTTACTCTGGGGACTGGATGTTTAGTGGAATCGGAAAGTAAGCGTCACTTGTGGGGCTGGGGAGAGGATTCATGCCATTGTAGTTGCAATGAGATTTAAGGTGAAAATGGGCAGGCCAAGTTGAAATTGCTGCACAGGCAGTGGGGAGACAGCCTGAGCAGAAGTGGGGATTGGAGTTGTGGGCTTGGGACCTGTCTATGAAGCACGACCATTGAGGCTGTTAGAGAGGGTACTTTCTTCTTAGGGAACATATATTGAGAGCAAAGAGGATTGAACCTTCTCAAAGGAAGAGAAGTAAGCAGAAAGGACTGCCACATGGAACAAGGTGTCCCCAGAGGGCTTTCCGAGGCCTCTTTCCTCTCTGAAGGGCTCCCAACACTTCCCAAACCTATCCTCTCCCTTAGGCCTGGCCACACCTCCCTTCTTGTGTCTTGATCTTCCCTGGATCCTTGCTAGCCTTCTGTTAATAAGTAATTTAATATACTCATTAAACTTTGATTGGTTAGGTAATTTAACTTCATTCATAGAAGGATTTGAAGCAATACTGTGGTTTGATTTTTATTTTATTTTATTGTTTTTTGAGACAGGGTCTCACTCTGTCTCCCAGACTGGAGTGCAGTGGTGCTATCAAGGCTCCCTGCAGCCTTGACCTCCGAGGCTCAAGCAATCCTCCTGCCTTAGCCTCCTGAGTAACTGGGACCACAGGTATGCACCCCAGCCAATTTAAAAATTTTTTATAGATATGGGTCTCGCCATGTTGCCCAGGTTAGTCTCAAACTCCTGAGCTCAAGCAATTCTCTCACCTTGGCCTCCCAAAGTGTTGGGATTACAGACGTGAGTCACTGCACCTGGCTTCTCACTTAATTTTTATTATAAACATAATACATATTCATTTTTTAAAATATAAGAAAATATAGTCAAACAAAATAAATAATATTAAAATCACTTATAACCTCTCTCCCAAGATTGTTAGCATTTTAATACTGATGTGTCCATACTTTATGCTCTTTCTCTCTCTCAAAAAATTAATATCAACAATTGTCATTTATGAGCTCTTGCTATGTGCCAGACACTGTTCCAAGTTTTATATCTGTATTTCATTATTGAAACCTCATAGCAATCTACAAGGTAGTTGTTACTATTATCCTAATTTTACAGACAAGGAAACTGAAGCACGGAGAAGGTTGGAAACTTACCCAGAGTTACTCACATGGTGTTATTCTAACCTTTACATACATACTGATTTGTTTTTTAGCTTTTGATTATGAAAAATTTTCAAATTTATACAAAAATAGAAAAGAAAAAATGGTGAGGTTTTGTGCAGTCAACACCCAGATTCAACAAGCATCAACTCATGGTTGATCTTGTTTTATCCATTCTCCTAACCAGCCCTCATCCCAATTATTCTAAAGCAAATCCCAGACATGATACCACTTCACCTGCTACACATGTGCCTACATAGAGGAGGCCTGTTTTTTTGGGGGGGCGGGGCGGAGTCTCGCACTGTCGCCCAGGCTGGAGTGCAGTGACGCGATCTCGGCTCACTGCAAGCTCCACCTCCCGGATTCACGCCATTCTCCTGCCTCAGCCTCCCGAGTAGCTGGGACTACAGGCGCCTGTCACCACGCCTGGCTAATTTTTTGTATTTTTAGTAGAGACTAACACAGTGTATTTCACTGTGTTAGCCAGGATGGTCTCGATTTCCTGACCTCGTGATCCATTCACCTAGGCCTCCCAAAGTGCTGGGATTACAGGCGTGAGCCACCACGCCCTGCCGGCCTGTTTTTTTTAAATGTAACCACAATGCTGTTATCATCACCTGTCCAAATGAACAACTCCCTAACGTCATCTTTCTACCAGTGTTCAAATCTCCCCAATTGTCTCGTCAATGTTTCCCCACAGTTTGTTTGAATCAGGACCACACATGCTCTTTTACGGAGGTGGGGCTGTAATTCATACCCAGATTGGTCTTGCCCCAAACCCATGCTCTTTCCAAACACCCAACTCACATTGTGGATGGAAGAATCTCTATGCTTTATGTAACAATTAACTTGATAACATATATGTGTATGCAACAATTTATAAGTTTTAGATATTGACTTAGGAAGTAAAACCAAGGTATTAATTTGCAACTTTTCTTCACCAAGGAACTAGTAGAAACCATTAGTACAGTCTTTCTAATCTCTGGTGCAAATCTCTTCTTATGACCTGCAGGACTCTTTTTATTTTTTATCTCAAATGAGTTTCTATTCTATTTTTGTCCCACGGTAGATTGTTCTGAGGTTGTTATTTCCTTATATCAGGATCTTTATTATTATTTTCATTAATCCACACAGTCATCCAACAAATCAATTGAGCATCTATTATTTGCCAGAGAGTGTAATTGACAGATAGGGCCCCTATTCCAGTGGACTCACATTTTATGGGTGAGACAAAAAATAAGTGGACAGGTGATTAGAATAACTTCAAATTGTGATAAATACCCTGTGAAAGCAAACAAGGAGGGAATGTAGAAAAATAATGGTGGAAACTACTTTCAAAACCATTTAGAAATGATCTGCTTTTACTTGCTGGAAGTTCTTTTTAAAAGCAGCCTCCATCGTTGGTATTTAAAAGATATCGCATCTTTCAATATGCTTTCTGCTAACTGCTTGTTACTAACTACTTATTACTCCCCAATGACTTCCCTTTCTTTATTTATGACACTGCAGTTTTGCTTCTACAGCTCTTTAATTTGAACTCTCAATATTATAACTCCAAAGTGGCATGGTGGGGCCTTCGTCCTTGATTTCTTTGGTTAAATGAGTAACTTCCATATTGAGTCCAAGCAGAATGCAGATCTCCCATGAGGCAAAACATGGTTACCACAATGCTTGTTGAGTCATTCCTTTTGGTGGTGCTTGTTCAATTTGTGGAAGTGTTTCTAATTGAGTTGGTACATAGTCATCAAAAAATGCAAACATTATGAAGGTTTATACATGAAATACAGTCCCTATCAAGCCCCCCTTCTTCCACTCCTAATCCCAAGTGAAACCCTTAATGGCATTTCTGTGTGCCTTTTCCATCTTCTCCTATGTGTATGAGGTTGGCTAGAATAGATTGTCCAACAGGGCTACCACCAACAGATATGTCTGGATGGAGGGTGTCTGGAGGCCAGGCTTAATTTGAGAAACTTCTGTGCTGAGCATCCAGAGTCTTCACGGTTATCACACTCCAGGGCGCCGTGAGCTTCATTGGTATTGGCCTACACTGTTAATGTTCTTTGGGAAGTTTGCCTTTTGAGCTGAATACAACTTAGTAGAAGCTTACTCCTTGCCAATTGGGGAGATAAAAATATAATGAAGTGTGTTTATGGCCATTTTGTTACTGTGAGACTTCTGGCTATTATCCAGATTGAAATAAACCGTGAAAGGAGAGGATCTGACACCAAGTCATCAAGTCTGACAAAACAGGCCATCATTGGAAGGCAATTTTAAAAGAGATATTCAAATAATGTTTCAGCAGGCACTACAAGTGCTGGCATAGTGTGAACATGCAAAGGTAAATATATTGAAGAATATTAACAATTTAATTACTGATTATTAAATAAAATGCATTTAATTCAAAACTCCCTAAATGCTTTGATCTCATTTTGGGTATATATGAATTTATATATGATGTTCTGCAACTTGCTGTTTTCACTCAAGAATATCCATAATCAATACAGTCCTATCTCATTTCTTGATAGAATGCATAGTATCCCATAATATGAATATTCTGTACTGTGTATGACCATTCCTCTATTGATAGACAGTGAAGATGCCTCTAACTGTGCACTATTATCAATAATACTGCAAGAAATATCTATGTACAAATATCCTCGAATGTGTGTGTATTCCCAAAGGATAGATTCCTAAAAGTGAGTTTCTGGGTCAAAGCATAGATGAAATGTTAATAGATTTGATCAGATTGTATTCTGAAGATATTCAGACAAAGCACAACATATGAGAGTGTTCTTTACAGCTAGAAAAGTCAAAGCAATCTTAAGCAAAAAGAACAAAGCTGGGGGCATCACATTACCTGACTTCAAATTATACTAGAAGGCTACAGTAACCAAAACAGCATAGTACTCGTACAAAAACAGACACATAGACCAATGGAACAGAATAGAGAGCCCAGAAATAAAGCCGTACACCTACAGCCATTTAATCTTCAACAAAGTTGACAAAAATAAGTAATGGGGAAAGGATTCCCTATTCAATAAGTGGTGCTGGGATAGCTGACTAGCCATATGCAAAAGAATAAAACTGGGCCTCTACCTTTCACTATATATAAAAATTAACTCAAGGTGGATTAAAAATTTAAATGTGAAACCTCAAAGTACAAGAATCCTAGAAGAAAACCTAGGAAACACCACTCTGGACATGGGCCTTGGGAAAGAATTTATGACTAAGTCCTCAAAAGCAATTACAACAAAAACAAAAATTGACAAGTGGGACTGAATTAAGCTATAGAGCTTCTGCATAGCAAAATAAACTATCAACAGAGTACACAGACAACCTACAGAATGGAAAAAAATATTTGCAAACTATGTATCTGACAAAGGTCTAATGTCCAGAATCTGTAAGGAACTTAAACAATTGAACAAACAAAAAAATAAATAACCCCATTAAAAATAGGCAAAAGACATGAACAGATACTTCTCAAAAGAAGACATACAAGTGGCCAACAAACATATAAAAAAGCATTTATCATCACTAATCATCAGAGAAGTGCAAATCAAACCCACATGAGACACCATCTCACACCAGTTAGAATGGCTATTAATAAAAAGTCAAAAAGGAAAGGCTGCAGAGAAAAAGGAAATGCTTATACACTTTTGGTGATAATGTAAATTAGTTCAGCCACTGTAGAAAGCAGGTGAAAATCTCTCACAGAACTTAGGGTAGAGGTACCATTCAACCCGAAAGAAAATGAATCACTTGACTAAAAGGACACATGAACAGATACGTTCATTGCAGCAGTATTCACAATAACAAAGTCATGGAATCAACCTAAGTGACCATTAATGGTGGATTCGATAAAGAAACTGTGGTACATACACACCATGGAGTGCTCTGCAGCCATAAAAAAGAGTGAAGTCATGTCCTTTACAACAACATGTATACAGCTGGAGACCATTATCCTAAGTGAACTGACACAAGAACTGAAAACCAGATACTACGTGTTCTCACTTCTAAGTGGGAGCTAAACATCAGGTACTCATGGACATAAAGATGGCAACAATAGACACTAAGGACTACTAGAGGGAGGAGGGAGTGGGGATAGGGTTGAAAAACTAACTGTTGGGTACTATGCTCTGTACCGGGATGATGGGATCATTCATACCCCAAACTTCAGCATCATGCAATATACCCATGTAACAAATCTGCACATGTACCCCCTGCATCTAAAATAAAAGTTGAAAAAGCAAAAAAAAAGTGCTCTTTTCTTTCAATGCTTCCACCATTGGATATTATCAGGCCTTTCATATTCCCAATATGAGGGGTCTAACATAGCATCTTGTTTTAATTTAAATTTCTCTGGTAACTAGACTCTGATATCATCTTTTCACATGTGTATTAGCTATTTGCATTTCTTCCTCTGAAAGTTTCTTGTCCATATCTTTTGTGCATTTTTCTGTTGAGCTGTTTGTTTATTTTCATATAGATTTGTAGAAGCTCTTTTTGTATGGTAGGGACACTAACTTCTACACTGTAAACATTTTCCAACTGCTTTTGTTTTCAAATGTTGTTTAATTGTGCATTTTACTATAAAGAAAAAAGCCTTTTCATTTTAAGGAGTCGAAAGTGAAGTCTGTTTCTGGTTTCCGGCTTCTGGCTTCTGACTTCTGTTTTTCCCAAGGTTAACCAACTTCCTTGGCTGTAGCTGCACCAGTGCCTCCTATTTTTCTACTTCATACACATTAAGAGATGGGCTACAGCCAGAGATGAGAGAAATGAAGTGGGGTGGGGGAGGGGAGAGAGAAAGAAGGAAGAAGAAGGAAGACGGAATCGAAGCCAAAGACTCTCACCAGAACTTGCTAGAACTCCCGTTCTGGCGCTAACCTTTGAATTGCACTTGCTTTCCTGGCAGATCTCAGGAAAGCCAATTGGAAGGATGGGAGAAGTTGCACTTGATCAGGCTCCATTCCCTGCCGCCCTGGGGCGCCGTCTTTGTTGTAACCTCCCTAGAAATGCTCCAGATTTGCTTCTCAGCCACAACGCCCATTTCTCAGGGCTCCTCTGGGTGGAGGTTTGGGAGTCTCGCTCTGTGGCCCAGGCTGGAGTGCAGTGGCGCCATCTCGGCTCACTGCAAGCTCCGCCTCCCGGGTTCACGCCATTCTCCTGCCTCAGCCTCCCGAGTAGCTGGGACTACAGGCGCCCGCCACCGCGTCCGGCTAATTTTTTTGTATTTTTAGTAGAGACGGGGTTTCACCGTGTTAGCCAGGATGGTCTGGATCTCCTGATCTCGTGATCAGTCCGCCTCGGCCTTCCAAAGTGCTGGGATTACAGGCGTGAGCCACCGCGCTTTGGGCTCTTTTTGCAAAAGAAGACAAGCCCTGATTCTCTACAGGAGAATTTCTTTACCCAAGGACATGTTACACTGGTGGTGTGGAGGTCATTTTAAGTGGTTCATCAACCCAATATATAATAACTTTGAATTGCAGGGTGAGAAAGTTATGCCCTTTCTAATTTGTTTCCTAATCTTTCTGATTGTATCGAGGAGTATTTATCGTGGGAGTTAATGTTCTCCACACCTCCCTCACTCAAGCTAGAGTCTGTCTTTAACAGACGGAAAGTAGGCCTCAGGCTCACATTTTTTGGCAGAAGACTATTTAGTTAGAATTTAACAACATGCTATTGTTCTCATTGTATTTATTTTCTACAGTTATATTCTATTTTTGGCAAATGATTCTGGTAGGGATTTAGAATGGAAATATAAAGTTTCCTTTTAAAATACATTTATTTTTAGAAAAACAGTCAGTAGTGGTGCAGATGGCATTTGAATATAACGAAAGTCATGCTGGCGATCCTCCTCGAGTTGGGGCTTGGGAAACCTAAATCAAAGTCTACTTGGCCTCCCAACAGCTCTACTCCCCCTTAATCACCCCCTTACCTAGAGGCCTCTACTGCCTTCTCTTCACTCCCTGGAGTCCTCATTCTCTCCTGGCCCCACCGCGAGCCATGTCTATACTGACCTAGTCTTGGAGCTCCCCACCTTTTTTTTTTTTTTTCTGTTTTTCTTTTTTTTTGAGATGGAGTCTCACTCTTTTTTTTTTTTTTTTGAGACAGAGTCTCGCTCTTTTTGCCCAGGCTGGAGTGCAATGGCGCGATCTCGGCTCACCGCAACCTCCGCCTCCTGGGTTCAAGTGATTCTCCTGCCTCAGCCTCCCAAGTAGCTGGGATTACAGGCATGCACCACCACCCTGGCTAATTTTGTATTTTTAGTAGAGACGGGGTTTCTCCATGTTGGTCAGGCTGGTCTTGAACTCCCGACCTCAGATGATCCACCTGCCTCAGTCTCCCAAAGTGCTGGGATTACAGGCATGAGCCACCGTGCCCTGCGGAGTCTCACTGTCTTGCCCAGGCTGGAGTGCAATGGTATATACATGGCTCACTGCAGCCTCGACCTCCTGGAGTTCCCTTTTCTAAAAAATTTTGTGCTGGGGTGTTAATGGGTGCTACCTGTTCTTAGTCATGATAGGCTCATTTTAATAATGACCTTGGGGAGAGGGTTTCTTAACACAAGGGAGATAGTGGTAAGAGCAAATGAGTTCTGTGCTCAGATAGATCACAGTCTACCTCCTGCTTTAACCAAATATTAGCTGTGACCTTGGGCAAGTCGATGAACCCAAAAGAAGAAGGTTAGCATTCCAGGAGATTGGGGCTCTCTATTAGAAGAGAGATGGACTGTGGCAGGATGAGCCAATGCCACCCCACAAATGATACCAAATGGGTCAGCTCTTCCTGGAATCTTTCAGAAGACTCCATTGTCCCATCTTTCATTGTCCTAACCTGCAGGGAAGAAGACAGCTTTGTGAGGACACAGGCAGAGCCCTTAGAAAGTCTTCCCTGCGTAATAGCATTATTTTTAATAGCCCACACTGAAATGACCCACACGTCCATCAGTGGGAGGGTGGATAAATAAGAGGTACCTGTATGAGGCTGTTCTTGCATCGTGGTAAAGAACTACCCAAGACTGAGTGATTTATAAAGAAAAAAGATTTCTCTGGCTAATGGTTCTGCAGGCTGTACAGGAAGCATGGTGTGGGCATCTGCTCTGCTTCTGGGGAGACCTCAGGGAGCTTTTATTCATGGTGTAAGGTGAAACAGGAGCAGGCACATCACATGGCGAAAACAGGAGCAAGACAGAGTGGAGGAGGAGGTACCACACTTTACGACAACCAGGTCTTGCGAGAACTCACTAAGGCAAGGACAGCACCAAGCCATAAGGGATCCACCCATATGACCTAAACACCTCCCACCAGGCCCCGCCTCCAACATGGGGATTACAGTTCATGAGATTTGGCAGGGACATAGAGTCAAGTCATATCAGTACCCTAGTTTAGCAATGGAATACTATATAGCAATGAGGGTGAAGAACTACAACTGCAAGAAACAGGATGGGTGAAATTCACCAGCATAATGTTGAGTGCAAGCCAGACACAAATGAATTCGCACTGTGTGATTCCTCTTAAGTACAGCATAAAACAGGCTGACAAATCGGTGCTGTTAGAAGTCAGGATAGCACTTGCCTTGGGTGGGAAGATAGTGCCTGGAAGAGGCCATGATGGACTTCTGGAAGCTACTCATACCCTATTTCTTGACCTGGGAGCTTGTTTCACAAGGGTGTTCACTTTGTGAAAGTTCATTGAGCTGAACACGTGTGATATATATACTTTTCTCGATGTCAGTTATTCTTCATTTGAAAGTCTTAAAGAATGTTATTATTATAAAAAATAAGACCTTCTCACCATATGTGGCCACAGCGCCTTTTGGTGACAGCAAAATGGGGAAGGATTATCTTCTCAAGTCATAAAAGGGAGACGAAAATGGATTGGGAAAAAGTGGAGGATGATGAAGAGCAGGGCACAGAGGAGACAGCTGAGGGGCCCTCCTGGTTTGGGACTTGCTCTTAGGAGGGACTTCCCTCATGACTCGGGCAGACAGCAAGGTCTGGGGGTCCCGGTGAGGTGGAAGTGTGACTGTTTTTCATGGAACTAGTGCCCGCCATGGTTCCTCCTCACCTTCCTCCTCATTCCTCCAATCCCACTTTCTCAGGGAGGATTGAGATCCAGGTGCACCAGCCAGGAATTGAAAGGTCAGTGAGGCAGAGTCCAAACACCAGAAGCTCAAGTGAAATTGCTGTGGCAGAGTGGAGTTGGCCCACGTTGGATTTCCACGGAGCCTCAGGGGTAATTCTTCCTACGAGATGTGAAAGAGTATTCCTGGCTGCTCCCGGCATCCGCTTTGTTAGTTATTTTTGCTGTTGTCTCTGTGGTCTGGCAGTGCTGAGAAGCCTGAGGGCTCCCACAGAGAAGGCAAGGGTGTGCGGATTGGGGAAGGAATTGGGGGCCATTTGGGCCAGGCTGGTTTTGGGGGGAAAGATGTTTGGGTCCCAGGAGGCAAGGAGTGAAAGAGCTGAGGCCGGGAGGGGAGCAGGACTGTGGGGCCTAGGATAGGGCAGGGAAGAGCAGGGTGGAGGCCCCCCTGCCGGGTTGGCTGGCCTGAAGGATGTTGTGCTTCTGTCCCCAGGTGCTTTTGTTTAAAAACAATTTTTAAAAAATTATGAAGGATACACTGCCCCCAATACACATGCCTTGCAGCCAAGCCTGTACCTCTTTCATTTGTCAGTTGGCTTTAGAACCCCTTGCCTGCCTTCCACTTTAAAGAAATCAAACAGATGGACAAGTCAAGTCCCCGCCACTCCCTTCCTCTCTCTCAGAGGTGGCTGCTCTCCAGAACTCCGTGCTCAGGCTTGCAGAACATGTTTTTAAATGCTTTATGCATCCTCCACTGGCATCTCCGGTGGGTGTTTCCATAACCAGAGAGGCCTCTGTGCTGCAGGAGTGATGGTTTGGGCACACAGGCAGAAGCAGGAGCTTCTGGGAAGCAGGGGTTGCTCGGGACCAGGCAGCTGTTGGAGGCATCAAGTGCCTGGGGAAACAAGGAGGAAGCAGACAGGTCATGAGGGCTGAGAACAGCTGCGGGTGATGGCTCTGCAAGGACGGACATTCCCAAGGAAATGGGTGAGCCCTGTGGTGTGGTCGCTCCTGGTGACCCCATGAACCATCAGAAAAACTGCAAAGAAAGTGAAGTGCCTGGTGTGATGGATTTCTCAGGGAAGCCAGTGAAGACTCTGTAGTGTGCCTATGCTGGCGGCTGTGGGGGGCACAGGGAGTGCAGGAGCGTGGCTGGCTGCTGGTTACCCTTAAAATGCTGCTCTCAGCACAGGAATGTGTGCATCTGGGGCTCTCTCCCTCCTTTCTGCTTGTCTACAATGCTGGGTCTGAAATGTAGAGGGTAGAGACTCATACTTGTCTGGAATAATTTGATAATTACCTAATGATTCCATTCATTGATCCAACAACACTCATCCAGTGCCATATCAGGCACTGGGGAGTGCACAGAGATGACCAGGATGATGTTCCTGCCTCCTCTCCTTTGGGGAGACAGGCCTGTGTCACAAACCCCAGCAAGAGGCCTGCTGTGGGAGAGAGGTCCAGGCTAGTATGGAGGGACCACAGAAGTGTGATAGGCTCCCATGGATGGGATGGGAAGAACTTCCCAAAGGAGAGGGACCGTGAGAGGGGAGGATGTCTTTGAGTACAAAGGAGCTTTGAAGCTGAGAGTCAGTAGGAGTGAGGGCAGGAGGGGATGAAATACACCTGGAGGAGGGAGCAGGGAGGGATGAACTGGAAGGGGAGTGAGGCCTCACTGCACACTTGGGGCTTGGCTATCATGCCAAGAAATGTGGATGTTACCTGTGGGTATTTCTGAAGTGATGTGATTCAATCAATTGTTCCCCCAAATTCATATGTTGAAGCCCTAAATCCCCATGTGATGATATTTAGAGATGGAGCCTTTGGGAGGTAGTTAGGTTTAGATAAGATCTCAAGGATGGAGCCTGCATGATGGGATCAGTGGCTTAATAAGAAAAAACAGTAGAGAGCTTGGTCTCTCTCCCCATCACATGAGGCCACAGTCTGTCTGCAAGCCAGGAAGAGAGTCCTCACCAGGACTTGACCATGCTGACACCCTGATCTTGGATTTCCAAGAACTGCGAGAAAATAAATTTCTGTTGCTTAAGCCACCCAGTTGTTTCTGGAGGGAGTCAAGTGAAGGTACTGTTGTAATCTTGCAAGTGAGTTGCATGAGGGACTAGTTAGGGAGAACGTTGGGGATTATCCAGAGCAGCCACTGCTTTGCATGTTTACCAAGCGCTCCTTGCATGCCAGGCGCAGTGCAGAGTTCTTTACTTGAGGCTTCTTATTCACTCTTCCCTAGAAGGGATTGCTGTTCTGGCCATTTTACAGATGAGGAGACGGAGGCTTAGAGAGGTGTAGTAACCTGTGTGAGGGACCAGATGGGTAAGTGGCCAAATCAGGACTGGAAGGCAGGTCTGGCTCCACATCCTGCTCTGACTACTCTGCCATTCTAATCTGTGCTGAATTCAGACCTCCCAAGATTCCAGCTCTCCCTGAGGGAGGAACATTCCCCAGTCTCCTAAAGGGTCAACAAAATCACAAATGTCTACCACTAGGGATCTGCATGAAGTATGTTCCCTCAAATCACAGTACCCTTTGTCATCACTGCAGGAAAATGTGACCTGTGTGTCCAGGACAAAGTGGGAGGCTGAGGCAGGGCTGGGGCTGGCTGGGGGAGGGGTGGCAGGGTGGGCGCTCTGTGAGGGCTCCTGGCTGACTCGGAAGGGAGGTGCCTGGGCATTGGGAACCACAGACAGGTGCACTTCATTTTGAAAGGCACTGTGACCAGGTGAGAGGGGGCAGGAAAGGAGGTGTCAGCCCACACTCAGGAGAGCCTCCAAGGCCAGAAGCCGGCAGAGAAAGGGCTTCATGATGGTGATGGCCGACTGCCTGTCATTTGACCAGATTGTTTTTGAGCCCCCACTCTTAGGGACCTCTTTGGGCTTCCTCATGGCAGAGTGTATGGGGGTGACTGCCGCCTCAGCAGCCTGAGGGATTCATGAAACCCATTAATGGGAACTCCTGGATCTTACTACCTTGTTAGCCTCCTCCTGCTTGAGCACAGAGTTTTAGCAACCCTTTTAGAGTTCCTGCTTCCCACATGGATTTCTGGACATTTTAGTAGTGTCTGATGTGGTCCTAGGCCTCTGTTGCTTCAAAATAAGGACTCTCCCCACCTCCCACTGACGCCTAGTTTGCCCCTAGGAGTTGGAATCCTAATTAAATGCATGATTAAAATGTTTTCTTCTGAAGTTCTTAAGCTCCATGTATAACAGGTGATACAACGATGTTTGGACATGTCACATAACACAACGCATGGGAAGTGTATAGATCTGAGTGTTGTCCCCACTGGGACCCCTGACATGGAGTAAGAAAGGGAGAAAGAAGGGTGAGGCACCTGCCATAAAGGCAAGTCTTTTCTGTGTGTCTTAGGCATCTTGCCTGATGTAGTCCAACTCTTGAGGTAGATATTCATAGCCTCATTTTGTAGATAAGGAAACTAAGGCAAAGTTTGCACAACTGGAAGGCAGCAGACCTGGCCAAAGTCACTGACTTCCTGGTTTGGAAGTCCCTTCTATCACGCCCTTTTGTCCCTCTTTTCCCCCCACCTTCCCATGTTGTAAAGAAGGAAGTACTGCCAAGAATATGGTCACAAGATTCATAGGCTGAGATTGGCATCTGGGGAGCTGGGTTGTCTACCAGGAGACCTTAGTTCTGGTTGCAACTCTACACATCCCTCTGGGTCTGTCATTTGACCAGAATGTCTTTGAGCCCCCACTGTTAGGGACCTCTTTGGGCTTCCTCATGGCAGAGTGTATGGGGGTGACTGACTCAGGTCTGTCATCTGTCAAATGGGAAGGTTGCTCTGCTCATCTCCAAGATCCTTCCAGCAGTGACAGCATGACATACAAGGCCCATGGAAGGTGCAATGACAAAGCAGCTTGCTTGATCCATTCCTCCTTGGGACTACGAGGCCTGATTTGTGGTTCTGCACCCCCCATCCTTGCCAAAGATGGTGCCATCTCCAGATGGGCGAGCCTATACCATAGACAGGTGCCCTTCACACCCTGGAGTGCCATGTGCTGTGCATGAGCCTGGGAGGGAGGGTGATACTGGAGGGTCTTCTGGGGTGGGCCTAGGCTGCTTCCCTGGAAAGAGTAATCAGCAGTGGTGGCTGGAGAGTCTGGGGCTGGTAAAGGGGTCTGCCTTCAGGTGTTTTCACCTTGTTCTTTGATAAAGGGGCCATATTTTCTTCTTTTTATCCTTTATGTAGCCAGTTTCCTTAGTAGAAAGTAAACAAGCAGACAACAATTAGACAAATAGATATGGTATGGTTCTGATTAGCCAAAGCAGGACAAACCTAAATTCTAAGGACACTAGGCAGTCACTGACCAGCTGAGGGACCATAGACATGTCATTTTACCTCTGTAGGTCTCAGCTTCCTCCTTTGTTCAGGATGTGTCTGGTTTGGGTGATGGGAGGCCTGGCATTCCTTGGCTTCATGAATGAAATGGTGAAGTTGAGTAGCAGCAGGGCTGACTTCCTGGGCGTGCGACCAGGACAGTCACACAGGGCCTCATGCTTAGAAGGGTCCCATGCTTGGTCTAATGCTTTGCTGCCACCACCTTGAAATGCATAGTATTTTTTGAGCAAAGGACCTCACATTTTAATTTTGCACCAGTCCCTGCAAGTTATGTAGCCGGTCCTGGGAAGCAGTACCCACTCTCTGCTCTTAGACACTGGAGGCTGAGTGAATGCCAGGGCTGCCCCTGGCCAAGTTGTAAGGTAGAGACACTTGTCCCTGGCTCTTCATCTGGCCTTTCTGAGTCCTTACCCATCATCTCTTGGAGCTAAGGCCTCCCGCAGACACTGGGTGCTTCTCCAGAGTGTGCCACCATGTCCTCCTAGGTGTGCCTGCCTCTGGTGCCACACCATGCAGCACCAAGACTTTCCCAATTCTTTGTAGTGAATTGGGTAGTACCTCTGTGCTTGTCCATGCTAGGGGCTTAGCAAACATTTATTCACTAAGGTGATCGACTAAATATGTGACCGAATAATAATACGCGATGGAAGCAGCTTGACAGAGTGTTCAGTGCCAAGGGCACTGGCCTAGGCATCCAGTCTGGGCTCTGATCACCTCACTTCCCTGGACCTCCTTTTCCCATGAAGTAAAAGAGGCGCTTGGTGAGATGGTTGGAGCTCTCCCCCAGCGCTCGCTCTCAGACACACCTTGCTGGTGCCTCTGAAGTGACGTCGCCAGGTTCATCTCAGCTGACACATAAGCCCTGGGTAAGATGTCTCAACTGATCAAGTGGACCAGAGGCCACATATGTTCTCCCTGATAGACCTCTGAGGACCCACCCTTCAGAGGGGGAGCAGGGATATGGTGTGGGGGCTGAGAAGGTGGATTAGGGAGGAGATAAAAGTGGTGTAGGGATGGGAGCAAGTTTCTAAATTCCATTTGAAGTCAATTTGCAAAAGCAGAGACTTGAGCACTCCCTGGACCCAGAGAAACACCTAGACTGTGAGAGACACTAAAAGTCTATCTAGAATTCCACGTTTACAGTGGAGCCCAAAGGAACCAGCCCGGCTCCTGGCCCCTGCCCTTGGGGACTGGCAGCTGAGTGGATGCCCTCCCATGGCACTGAGCCGGCTGGGAGGACACGAGTTTGACAGGCTCTTTTGTCTGCAATATGTATCACTTTGCTGTTGAGGCTTTCAAGTGAAGTCGTAGAGCAGTTACTGGCAATACCATTTCCTTTATTCCAAAGGGCTATTTATAGAAATTCTTGCCTTAAGTGTATTGGCAATATCTCCTCACAGGAGGGCCTTCATCTCGGTTCACCCCCCGGGGAGCTCTCAATTCCCTTAGTTGTTTTGCTTGTAAAAAAGCAATTTTAATCTCCCAAACAGCCATCTTCCTTGACCTCTAGGGGAAAAGAAATCTATTTCCTAGTAGGTTTTAACTGAGCAAAGGCTAAACTGGGGGAAGCAGACTTGTTTTTCAGTTTCCTCTGAGTGAGGTCTCTGGGTGTTTGAATGTCGAAGTTGAGGTATCGTAAGGAGGAATGCACTATCTGTCCACCAGGACACCCCCAGAAGGCGCTGCCATGGTGGACTCACCATCACCTAAGGTGGGGACTCTGCCTTGTGGGTTTGGTCATACATCCTCTCACCGTCTCCCGCACAGTCCACTCAGGCTGACAGAGTCTGCGAGAGACCAACTCCAGGCCCCAGTGTCAATATGCTGACTGAAAATAAGGAATTGTAACCACAGGATGGACTGCACATGCATGATATTCTCTTTCTGGGGTATGCTGGAAGGCAGATAAGAATAAAAATATCTGTTGATGAAGATGAGCAAGAATAGGGGGGTTAGTTACAGAATATGGGTTGCATTTAATGGCACCAGATCCAACAGCCCTACACAGTCATCTCCTCCAGAAGGAAGAGTCCGGCCAGGTGGAATGAAGCTTGTGAGGTCCTGACCATGCTTCTTCCCCCAGGACAGCACCTGGGTGAGCACTGCTAGACAGTATCTCTGGGGCTTCCGTGGCTGACCAACTTCCTTCTGATAGACACAGTTCTTTTCAAGCTATGTCCATCCTGTCGGATCTTGTTTGAATGGGAACCAGGCTTCCTAAGCTCTCTGTTGTGAATCATTCTCTGAAAAGCGGACTCTGAGGCAGATATGTGTGTGGAAGTTTAACTGGGGCATGCCCTTGGGATCAACATTGGGAAGAGAGAGAAGTTGAGCCGTGATGCAAATGTAACAAAGGTCTCAGCGAATCCCACTGGGGGTCTGGAGCTAGGATGGTCCCTCAGAGTTTTGCTGTATGAAAACCAGGGGTCTGGGCCTTGCCCCCTGCATCTACCCATCTATTTGATATGGATTGTCTATGGGAAGGGGTTATCTATTGGAAGGGGACATATCTGGGTGAGGTAGCTCTCTGTAACTGACAGCAAGTTGAAAGACAGCAAGATGAAAACTCATCTGAGCCCATCAGTTGCCAACGCCACAGATGGGAAATCAACACCTCAGTCCCACAACTCATGCTGTTCAGTCCACACAGTGACTTGTAGATATGAGCCTTGCTTCCAGAGTCTGAGATGATGACAACGGCTGGGCCCAGACAACCCCAGCCAGATCAGTGCAGCAGCAGGGGAAATGACAGTCAAAGTGACTGCCTGGGATTGTATTCATTTGAAACCTCATTATTAGTTCTTGTTGCCTCAGGGAACCTCAGGAATGATAAACCCATGTGGTGGAGATGAACATATGGCCATCACATCCAGTGTTGTGGTTGGAATCTGGGTCATTGTCGCCCTAGCTCTGCACCTCCTTTCCAGGGCGTGCAGAAGGACCACTGTCCCTGACCCCTAACTCTTCCATTCCTCTGTGCTTTTCCACTTGCCATTCCCTCTGCCCAGAATGCTCTCTGCCTCACCTTTCCTTCTCCCTCCTCTTGCTGATAAACTTCTATCCATCTTTCAGCGTCCAGTATGAATGTCACCTTCTCTTGGGAACCTCTCCCTGCTGCCCAGCAGAATTGGCCTCACCCTCTCTGGCTCCCCAGGCACCCATTAGTCCAGCCTCAGGCAGCGCTCTCCACACCATGGGTCTGCTGGTCTGTCTTCCTCATGCTGAGCAATTTAAGGTCAGGAACTGAATCCCACCCCTGTTTGTATCTCTGAGTACAGGGTAAAGCAGACTCTGTGGATGAGCTGAATGGATGCAGGAGAGAACTTTGAAGACTTTTGAGTGAAGGAATAAAGGAGAGAAGTCAGGCTGCCGAGGAGGCATGGTGGATTGAACCGGAAGGAGATCATGCTGCTCAAGCCCAGCAAAGAAACTATTCCTTCTTCTCCACCTGGGGTGCCTATTTAAAGCCATCTGAAAAGATGTCCTCTCCTAATTCCACTGGCCATACTGGCCTCTTTTCTCTACCATACTGCAGCTGCAAATAACAGCCGTTGGTGTCCAGTCAAAATGTGTTGAATAAATGAATGAATCCAGAATTCAGGTCATAAAGGTCAGGGTGTGGCCCCAGGAGGAAAAGGGGTGAAAAATATTTTGGAAGCAGAAATGACAGGCCTAGATGACAGGCCTTAGTAGCTGGAGAAGTAGCGTGCTGGCATATCATAGGTGAAGGCAGGGTTGGAAAGCCAGAAGAAAGAACCAGTTTCAGGTTGGGACCTAGAATATGGTCAGCTCGAATGGCCCATATACTGGAATGAATGTTGAAGTCAACAAAGCAGGACTGTGGTTAGAGGAATATATGACATTAATGTTGGAGAACAGACAGGGATCAGGACACATGGACCAGGTGAGACCACACGCTCAATTTGTGATGCTTCACTCTAGGTACAAATGCTAAAAGCAATGTTTGAAGATCTTTTAAATGAGATGTGCTTCTAATCAGAAATGACACGCAATTGTGGGTGGGCCTGCTAAGACTGCTGTGGCCCCTCAGTGGCTGTCACATGTCTGTCATTGGTGCAATGTGACTGGGGGCTCCAAGTGCCTATGGGGAGCCTTCTCCGCTGGCTCCCATTTAGCAATTTCCACTAGGTGGCGACAGAGACTCATTTGCCTCCCCTGCAGAGAGCCTGCTTTTTTGAGATACAAAATTAGCCTCACAATATTCCAGCTCTATAAAAATAGATTCCTCTTTGAAAAAAAAAAAAAATCCCATAAAACTTCATTATGTAAAACAGTGGAAATCTTAGCAAAGATATCGCCAAAGAGTGGAGAAGCCATTTAGGATAAATATACAAACAAAAGATCTAATTATCTCTTTTGTCTAAGCAGGCACTATGCAGCCTGACTTTCCCGTTAAAAACTCATGACTCAACGGGTTCTGGTAGTTTCTCTTTCAGAGTTCTGTCAGTCTGTCTCAGCTTCTCTCCTGTGGTTTTGTGGAGTTTATTTCTGCCTTTTCCTGAGGTTTGAAGGACACTGGACCATTTGTCTCTTTCCTCCTACCTAGATTTCCACATAAAACAGAGGCAAAGCCTTGCTCTGCAGGTTGCTTTATCAACCATTGGAAGATGGACAGAGGTTTTTTTAAGCTGCATGAACAGAAGCAGACAATTTTACTTTGTTTTTTCCCCTGTGCTATCCAGATAGCAGCAGCCACCCTGTAGGTGGCCACCCCCAGGGACCACAGACCAATTCTAACTTGAATGGCTCCCTGGGGCCATAGGCGTTTTTGCCTCCCAGCTGTGGAACCTCAGGCAAGCCTTTGAACCTCCCTGATATCAGCTTTCTTACCTGTAAACTAAGGATTAGCATAACACCTCCCTCTTGAAGTTATTTTAAGGCTGGATAGGGAGAGGACAAGGGAGACTGAAAATTGCAAATCACTTTACATATGTTGTACATCAATAGATCTCTTTTAAAAAGATGCCGCTCTTAAAGAAAAAGTTGATTAAGTTTTAAAAGCATGCTAGCTTTGGAGGGTTCTTGTGGCAAATGCGACATTTGAGGAGGATCCATCTTTGCCTACTGAGTGTGGAGGGGCATGCTGTAGCCCTTCCTATGGAGTCAGGAAGCACCCCCAGCGGCCATTCTGTGAAGAAGCCAATGCGGTGCCCTGAGTGCCTTGTGCCCAGGATTATGTGCCAACAGCTGCTTCACTGGGAGGAGGCCATTATGAAATCAGTGGTTTCCTGAAGCTGGTTGTGTCCATAATTAAAGAATGTGAAAACTCTGTAGTTGATTTTCCACTTCTGTCTCTGGTGGAAAGCAGGCTATTAATCGTCCCATTACACTGGGGTGGTGATGGTCAGCCTAGAGTCCAGAGTGGCTGAAGCTGGAGTCTACATGGCTTTGTGCTGGTCACTACCTTAGCATGGAGAGAACTTTTCACTGCTGTGAGCTGCTGGGGTCTGCCACACAGCGTGGCGATCCAAAGTGCTGGGATTACAGGTGTGAGGCACTGTCCCTGGCCAAAAAAAAAGTTTTTTTTAAGGTAGTGCAATGATTGCAAAGGCCACACTCTAAGTGGATGTATAGTAATAACTTTTGACAAGCACTGCAAAATCTTCTTCCATATCTCACCCCTCTATCTCTCTATCTCATCACTTGTATTAACTGGGGCTGATACAGATAATACAAGTGGAAGCTGCTTTTTTTTTTTTTTTTTTAAGAAAAGATCTACTTATTGAATAGTTATATGTACAGTCTAAAAGCCAATTTGCTGAATGTTCTATTAATATTTCATTCTATCAAGAAAAGAAAAAAGAGAACTGCCTGAAGTTCCTTTTGGTATGTAGCCTGAGATTCATTTTTTACCATTATGAGTTGGTGACTGATATAAGAAAGAAATAAAATTCTCTTCCTCCCATTAAGTGATATGCTTAGAGAACCTATAAACCCATTTAATTATATGTAAATAGCAATCAGGCAGAAGACAGGATTCAAGAAAAGAATCCTTTTGTAATAGTGATGAAACAAATAAAATACCCCCCAAATAAATTCGTCTACTGAAGGCCACAACTCTCTGAGGAATGGTATTGAGTTTCTCAGCATCACCAGAAGTGTTGTTTTCTCTGGAAATTTGAAAGTGCAGGTGCAATAGCACATTACTACTTTTTTTTTTGGAGACAAAGTTTTGCTCTTGTTGCTCAGGTTGGAGTGCAATGGCCTCGGCTCACTGCAACCTCTGCCTCCTGAGTTAAAGCGATTCTCCTGCCTCAGCCTCCCAAGTAGCTGGAATTATAGGTGCCTGACACCATGCCAGGCTAATTTTTTGTATTTTTAATAGAGATGGAGTTTCACCATGTTGGCCAGGCTGGTCGCGAACTCCTGATCTCAGGTGATCTGCCTGCCTCAGTCTCCCAAAGTGCTGGGATTACAGGTGTGAGTCACTGTGCCTGGTCCACATTACTATATATTAATGAAACTCATCCTAAAACTCCATATCCATGTTGCTTTTTTGTAAAAAAAAAAAAAAAAAAAAGTGTAGAATTGGCAACAAATGGGGGCTGGCTCTTACAGGACAGGGCAAGACGACACAGTGATCAGCTCTTATGAAAAACATATTAAAATGCTCTTTTAAGCTACGCAAAGAAAGGAGACACAAAAGAAGCCGTAAGCAATGGAAAGGTCTACTGTTTGAACATCCATACTTGGGAAGATTCAATATCATGAAGATGTCAAGTCTCCCTAAATTAGTCCAGAAGTTTTCAGGCATGTCAACTGAATCTAAAGTTCACATGGACAAACAAACAAGCATATTCTTGGAGAGAAAATTTGTCAGGAAAAAAAAGAGTACTGAGGAGGGAAACATCCTAGCAGATATTGAAACATATTATAAATCTACAGTAATTAGAATAATGTGGTACAAATGCATGATTAAATCAATAATACAGACTAGAAAGTCAAACTAAATACATATGGGAATTTAATATATGATATAAGCTATATCCTTAGGGAAAATGCGGACTATTCATTTAATGATATTGAGACAAGTGGATCATCTTATTTAAAAAAAGCTGGATCTCGCTTCTTACACCAAAAAAAATTTTAGATAGATTAAATATATAAACATGAAAATGAAATCATACAAGTAGTATGTAAAAATGGGAGATTTAACTAATAATATCAGAATGAGGGAGGCTCTTCTAAGAAACCACACCCACACACAAATTGGTAAATTCTACAAAACAAAAACAACAAAAAATTGTGTATTAAAAGTAACACTAAATCAAAATGGAAAGATGAAAGGCAAACACAAAACTGACAAGGATGCTTGTAACTTGTATAACTGATAAAGGGCTATTTTCCTGAATATATTTCTCTATTCTATAATTACTTTCTTTAATATATTTTAAAAACTTCTGTAAGTATGAAATAGGCAAATGATAAGAACAGTTATCAGAAAATGAAATACAAATGATTCAAACATGAAAAGATGCTCGAGCTCAGTCTATAATAATAGACAGACCCTTAAAAGTATAATGAAATATCTTTTATAAAAAAACCTATCTGATTAGCAAAGACCAGCAAGCTGGAAAAACAGAGGGTTTTTTTAAAGATCACGCTTGTGAGCCAAACTAAAGGATTCTGTGCTTTCAAGAATTACACTGCTTAGAGTTTGGACTTTTTGAAAAAATGTACATGCTTTGAAATAAATTGGCCTTTTAAAAAAGAGTTTTCAGCAATGCTGAAAGTAGTGGCCAAAAGCATGATCAAGAGATAAGATATTATCTAATCTCAAACCATCTCCCTATAAGCTATTTATCAATTACAAGTGAAAAATACTAACTGCACAGTGGTGAATGCAGGTAGCCACCATCCTGTAAGGAAGCCCAAACCAGTCACCTGGGGAAGGACTGGGGTTCTCGGCCACACACAACACTCATTGCTGTCATGTGGTAAAGGAGCAGGTAAAGGAGCCTTCAGACAATTCCAGCATTTAGCCTTTGAGTTTTTCAACTAAGGCCCCTGACATCATGGAGCAGAGACAAGCCATCCTTGATGTTCTCTGTACAAATTCCTGACCTCTAGAATCCACAAGCATAATAAATGGCTGTTTAATGGTGCTAAGTTTGGGGGTAATTTATTATGTAGACAAAGTAAATGGAACAGGGAGTGTCTGTCAAATTTCTCCACCGTGATACCATTTTCCCTTTTGTAAGTAGTAAGTAATTTGAGGGAAATGCATTGAGACTGTAAATATTCTGTTTCTCATCAACCTTTCACCCTTATCAAACTAGTTTTGGCAACCACTGATGATTTTCTAATTCTATCATCCCTTCTATATTTATTAGTTGGCTTTTTTTGTTTTTTGTTTTTTTTTAAGACAGAGTCTCATTCTCACTGTCATCCAGGCTGGAGTGCAGTGGTGCAATCTCAGCTCACTGCAACCTCTGCCTTCCAGATTCAAGCGACTATCTTGCCTCAGCTGCCCAGTTAACTGGGATTACAGACACGCGCCACCACACATGGCTAATTTTTTCGTATTTTTAGTGGAGACAGGGTTTCACCATGTTGGCCAGGGAGGTCTTGAACTCCTGAACTCAAGGGATCCATGTGCCTCAGCCTCCCAAACTGCTGGGATTACAGGTGTGAGCCATGGCACCCTATCTAGTTGGCATTTTTCTGTCAGTGTGCTCTCAGGGATTCTTATTTTATTCAGTGAAATACAATGCAGTATTATAATTGATGCTCAAATTGTCCCAAATATAGAAGAGTCCCTTCAGTGGCCAGTGGAAGTTCCTTCAAGCTAATCCTGGGTCCTATGAATGTTTCCCATTTCTCACTGAGCATCTTCTTAGTTTCTTGTGAAATAAGATATCCTAAACTCATCTTGTGTTTCCACACCCCAGTCCTGGAATCCAAGACTTTTCTTCAAGGACTCTTGGTTCGTTTTAGTGGAGAATGGTACTTAGAAACCAAGATCTAAGTGCTAGATGTGCTCACTGCTGCAGACACTTTTGGTGGAGAGAGTTAGGAAATATATTTATCTATTCATCTATTCATCTATATATCAAAAAACATATGTTCATACTGGTACCTCTAATTCCAATCCATAACCTCAGAGAACACTCTAATTTTCCCCTTTTTCCATAATTTGTTTTTTTTTTTTTTTTTTTTTTTTTTTTTTGAGACGGAGTCTCGCTCTGTCGCCGGGGCTGGAGCGCAGTGGCCGGATCTCAGCTCACTGCAAGCTCCGCCTCCCGGGTTTACGCCATTCTCCTGCCTCAGCCTCCTGTGTAGCTGGGACTACAGGCGCCCGCCACCTCGCCCGGCTAGTTTTTTGTATTTTTTTAGTAGAGACGGGGTTTCACCGTGTTCGCCAGGATGGTCTCGATCTCCTGACATCATGATCCGCCCGTCTCGGCCTCCCAAAGTGCTGGGATTACAGGCTTGAGCCACCGCGCCCGGCCCTTTTTCCATAATTTGTAACTCTTTTTTCTGACAGCAAGAAACATGGCTCCTATTTTCCTCAATATATTTATTCATTTGCTCAATCATAAGATACACAGAAATTAATTTCAGAATTGCTAACCCACACTGCTGAGAAAAGCAAGCCTGCTAGTAGAGTACAAAATTTATATATAGTAAAATACACAAATCTTAAATGTATAATCTGATATGTTAAAAAATTTTTAAGTTGACAAATAATAATTGTATTTATTTCTAGGGTACATAGGAATGTTTTGATACATATAATGTATAGTGACCAGATCAGGGTATCAGTGTATCCATCATCTCAAACATTTACATTTCTTTGTGTTGGGACCATTCAATATCCTCCTTCTAGCTCTTTGAAACTAATAATATGTTATTGTTATAGTCATCCTTCAGTGGCATAGAACACTAGAACTTATAAGGAACACATGCTCACTCCTGTTAAGGCATAAAACATTTCTACCATCCAGAAAGTTTCTTTCTTCATCTATCCCCCCAGAGCCAGCCACTTTTCTGGTTTTGTTTCACTATAGACAGTTTTGTCTTCTGTAGAACTTCATATAAATAGAATCATACAATATGCACTTTTTCATAATTGGCTTATTTTGCTCAGCATAATGTCTATGAGACTCATCCATTACATAGAAGCAGATTTTTCCCATTTGTTGCTAAGTAGTATTCCATGTTATAAATGTACCACAGTTTGTTTATCCTTTTCCCTGGATTTGAGTTGTTTCCAGTTTGACTGTTATAAATAAAGCTGCCATAAATATTCCTGTACAAGTCTTTTTGTGGATATACATTCTCATTTCTCCTGGGTAAAAACTTAGAACTATAAGTGCTGAGTCATTGGGTAGGTCCATGTTTAACGGTAGAAGAAACAAATCTTTCCAAAATTGTTTTACCATTTTACACTCCCACCAGCAATGGATGAACATTCTGGTTGTTTCACATCCTCACCAACATTTGGTGCTTTCAGTCCTTTTATTTTTAGCCATTCTAGTAGATTTAATTTTTATTTCTTTGATGACCGATGACTGAGCATTGGTCCAAGTGAAGTTTTTAAGCATGGGCATCTCCAAGGCTTGCGTTTGGTTCTACTCTGTTCTCTCTCTTCAGTTGGATTTAGTTCAGGGAGTGGGAGTAGTGGTATGGTTCTTAAGATTTTTAGAACAAAGCTTGAAGAAATGGATCAAAAAGTTCAAGAATGTTCTTTACATTCTTAATTCAGATTTACATAAGTTTTTGTTAATAAGACAAAAATTTTGTAATTAATCATGTGCATATAATTTACTTGGGTTTGTTCTGTTTTGTAAAGCTGATTTCAATTATAGATATTTATAAAGAAAATGAATATCTGGCATTGTTTACATGCTAACACTTCCATAGTTTTTATGAAAATTATACAAGTAGAAAGATGAATTTTTATAAAATTTTCTTAGCAGCCTTTTTTATTTTTAGAAAGTAATACAAACTGTTCAAGGCTAGCATCAACATATTGCCAGACTGATAATTGTACTTGGTGTTTTCATACTTTTCTTTTGTGCATTCATTTAGTATGCCCACCACATCCCTATTTGGTATTATCTGCATTTTACAGATGGAGAAATGGGAGCCTCAGAGAGGTGAAGCAATTTGCCTAAGGTCTCACAGTTGGTAGCAGATGAGGAATTAAAATGAACAGGTCTGGGTCCATGCTGATTTTATTAGGAGTTGTCTGGGTCTCCTCATGAGCCCAATGTGTTCTTTGACCTTATGAAAGCAGCTTGGTTGTTGGCTTCCTTTAAGTAGCACTATGAAACAGCCCAGGGGGCCAGACCCAGCCAGGGATACGGAAGGTCTACATTTTGTTATAAGGAGGAGTGGAGGACCCAGAACTTTCAGGAAGGGGCAGATGTCTCTGCTGGCTTTTCATGGGGAGGGACTCTTCTACAGAGCATCAGAGGAGATCAGTAATGAGAACTGGGCCTCCTCGACCCTCCTTGGAGAAACAATTGCAGGGTTGGGGGCTGGAGGAGGTCCTCTTTTATTCCCAGATCTCAGGAATCTCTGTCAGCACGGCTAAGGTCTGGGTTGCAATGTCCCAATGGTCTGAATTGATCCTCTGCTTCTGGATACAGCATTAACAGTCTTGACCGTCTCCTACCTGGTTTTCTGGTCAGATAATTTCAGTTCATTTCAAAGCAATTTCAGTTCATAGTTCTAGGCCCTTCACCTGGGTCCACATCCTGGTGGTAACACTCTTATTCAGCTTTTTCGTTCCTTGCTTCCAATTAAAAGGGACAACTCAGGGGACACCCTCCAGCTACAATTTGCAAATTATTTGGCCAAAGCAAATTGATATTGATATGTCTAATAATGTACTTGTCCAGTGTAGATGCTTCTCAGACCATGGAACAACTTTGACTGGAATTATAGCACAGGGGTACAAAATAATTTGTGAGGAAAAACTCTAGAAAGTATTGCAAAGAGATGCCACTATATCATTTATTAGTATAGACTTTTGTAAAATATAAATCTAAGGATAGGCTGCTTGGGTATCCATTAAAATACAGTATCATTCGATGATGTAAATTAGTCTGTACTTATAGGTATGAAATATAAGACCAGTTATGCTAAGGTACACAGGAGATTGTTGTTAAAGAGAATTTGGCTACAAACTAAGAATAAAAATGAAGACACTTAAAAAATTATGTTAGAAATGAAATCTTACTCTGTACAGTAAAATCTCAGTGATGGGACAAATATATCCCTGAAAAACATAATACTTGAAAGCATTTTCCTAGACACATAAAGTCTATGGGAAGTTGGGAAATGGAAGTGTGATTTGATGCTTGTCTTTCATGTGTTGGAAATCTGAGTAGTGTAGTGAAGCCAACAGTGATACTAACACCTCCGCTGGTAGATGCAAAAGGGCATCTCAGGCAGTGGCAGTTACTGGTCTTAGAGACCAGATAGAAATAACCGCCGGGATGAGGTTTGGACCTAAGAAGTCTGGAGGGACAGGGTGGGGCAGTCTCAGGCCTGGGGCTTCGATGGGGAGAGAGAAGGAACAGAACTATTGTGGAAGTCAGCATTCTGGGTAGACAGGCCTGAGTACAAATAGCGGTGTGGGGACCCTAGCACAGCATGGAAGCTCTGGAGCTTGGGAGTTAGAGAAGGAAGCCAGGAAGCAGAAGCTGGGACAGGGAGGCCTGTCTCACCTCTCTCCCGCTCCTTTCCTTCCTCCTCTGGAGCTGCTTGTTTAAACATCACAGGGAAATTTGCACAGCCTGGTGGGTTCTCCCTACAAGGTTTCCAGCTTACAGACTCAGTGCAGACAGAAACAGCTCCATGACGTGGAGCCTCTTGCTTGTCACAGAATGGGACTTAGTATACTGGTGACTATGATTAAAAGGGAAAGAGCTTTAAAAGGAACACTGTAAGAGGGTTTGTTCTCTCCTGGGCAGTGTCGTCTCTGTGACCCCAGCGTGGGTGTTGGGAAACATGCCATCCAAAATGAATAGCGCTTACCTACCTAGCAGGATTACAATCAATACACACCTGGCTGTTTGCTGTCCTTTCCTGTCCGGGACAAGCCTCAGAGCATCAGGAGGAAGCATTTGCCAGGGGTTGAGGACCCAGGTGGGCAGAGCCAGTGGCCATCATGGTGGACCACTGTCATCCTGGCCTATTCAGAGCACCCTCACCCCACCCACGGCTTCCACTGGGGATTTGCTCACCCTCGCCCCAACCATTCTGTACACACGGGGTACCACATAAAGCCTATCTCCCTGCTGTCCCCCAGCCCCAAGAGATCTGGTCTGGAACTGAGATAGAGAATCTTTCCTGGGGCCAGGATTTTAAAGGGAAAGACTTTCTTAGAGCCAGAGGAGACTATTTGCAGCAGGATCTTCTCAAATATGCCCCCGTGCTATTGGTTTGGGTAAGATCTGGCAGGTCACATCAGTAGTCAGAGAGATAATGGTGTTTACACATTTTGATCTTCCCTCAGCCAGGGCTAAGGGACTACTAATACTCCTACTAAAATAAGAACCTGGATAGTAGAAAGGGAAATTTTAACTGCCGTTGGAATAGTAAAATTCAGTCAAGTTCAGAAATTAAACAGCTGAGGGAAGGCCAAGTTTGGGGAAGTAGAATACAGCGAGTTATTCTCCTCACCTGGCCTCTGAAGACACAAGATCAGAGAGTGTTAGTGGAGGCACTGGCAAAGGCCAAGAGAGAGTTAAGAAAAGTATGTGGAATGTGGTTGAGTTCCTCTCTCCCTCCCTCCCTTTGGGGAAAGGAATTGAAAGTTGGCAGCAGGGTGTATATATTTTTGTACTACTTGAATTCTTTATCATGCGAGAGTGCTGGTTTTCTATAAATAAAAAGTAACGCTGTAACAGTAACATTCAGTGTGACTGAGTTGGGCTGAGATAGCCTTTCTTAAATATTGGCAAACAATGCTAGAAAGTAATTTGGCAACATGATTCAAAAGGCTTAAAACATAAATATCCCTTTACTCTGGTTTTACTTTTAGGAATTTATCATAAGGAAATCATCCTTGCAGGATTTTTCTAAATATAAAGAATTAAAAACAATTTTGGAAATATCCAACAATAGGGAAATGAAAAATCAGATCAGATACCAAAATGTGAATGTTGGTCATCTTTGCATGTGGTACAGGACCACAACCTCTAACTTAAGACTTTTTGGGTCAGATGGTGGTAGAATCCAGAATCTTTTGGAGTTCAGAAAGGTTAATGTAGACCACTGGGGCCAGGAGAAGTACCCTGTTATCAAACTCATTAATAGTTCTCCCTTGAAATATAGGATATTCACACTAAGTGGAATAAATGAAAGCTATAAACATTTTCCATCAGTTCAGCTCAAGTTTTGTCACCAAATTTTCCATCTTCAGAGCTCTCACATTTCCCACTTCTGTGTAGAGAGTCCCCCAAGGCAAGGCTACCTTCAAGGGGCTGGTGGCCACTGAGCACCCCGGAGTCTCCTCTGCTAGCGAGCAGGTGAGCCAGGGACTGTGGCTGTGTTCTGCAGACCTGCCTTTGAGGTTGAGGGGAGCTGTGTGATGGGGAACGAGTAGAAAACCATTTTATTTCACATTTAGCATTTTATCTGAGCAGACAGCTCTCTTAGCAGCAAAGCCCTGAGGGGAGAATCTGGGCATCCGTCCTAAACTCTCAACAGACCTTTGAATTAATATTTTATCAGGGCATATGTTGGATATTTGCCCAATGTAAGTTGGTGGTCTTTTCGTCAGATCACTGTCTGAAAACACCAGCTCTCTTGCGCCTTCTCTTGTTTATGTAGACGTTGGCTCTAGCGTCACTGTTATAATCTCTCTTTATTGTCCTTTCTTCACTAGGTCAGACTGCCCTGGACGTGCTCCCCTGCTGCATATACACGTTGTGACTATATCTCATTTAGTCTCGTTTTCACATCTCTCTTAAATGCCTAAATCCCCAACTTAACTCTTTCTCATTTAACTTCTTTATTGGTAGAATTGTTTCCAGGATAGAATTCACTTGTGTTCTTTAGGGGAAGGTAACTTTTTTGAGCTTCCTATTTATAGTCATTAAGGTTCAAAATTTATAGCATTAGATGCTAGCTTGCAGAAAAACGGAAGGGAGGTGAATGATTTTTGCCTGGTTGAAGTGAAAATGTTTCTGTTTGGTAGAGGAGGAAACCCTAAGAGTGATGGTTTTATTGCTATGTTGGGCATTAACTAGTTTCATATCTAATTTAACAATCTCATTCCCCTGTTCTCTTTTTATCACTGACTTTCTATATATATCATTTCCTTGTGTCATCTTTTGAGCCCGTTTTTTTCATCCTGCCTTCTCTCATTAATGAATTATGTAAATCTTTTGACACATGCTCCTTATATATTTATATGAAAGTTACATTTTTAGCATTTTGAAATTATACTTTGACACCCCCAAATGTGACTGAGATTGAATTTCTCACCACTCCGGAGAGTCGTCAAAGCTAGATTACTTTGAGTTAGAAAAATAAAGTGGTCTGGAATTCCTGCTCCTGAGTGTGGTGGTTTAAGGACTCATTTTAGGAGTGGGAAATTCCAGGGCCAGGGAGCAGCCCCCAAATATCTCTTGAGGGCAATGTTTAAAGCTTAAGAAAATAAAATGGAGTGGATGGGATGGTGTTCCACTGTGCAGTGCATGTTGCATATTTATTCATTTATCCAATCAATTTAGTCACCCATCACACATTTATTGAGCATCTACTATTTGCTAGGCACTGTTCTAGAATCTAAACGATGGGTTTGGGAAGACAGAAGTGAAACTCCTGTTCTCCAGAAATCCCCAGAGTAATGTGGTGGGTAGAGGTCTAAGGGGTCAGTGATGTAAGCATGGAGGTCAGTGCACAGAGGGTTATGAGAACAACGTGGTGTGGGTGACAGCATGGGGATCATGGAAGCCTGCAGCACTTGCTCCTGACACATCCTGACAGGTGGCTCCAACTGAGTCTTAATGTAGGAGTAGGATTTAGCCACATACGAAAGTGAGAAAAGACCATTCTGGGCAGAAAAGCATTGAAGAAAGGATGGAAGAGAAAACAGCTTGGGATGTGTAGATGTGTACAGAGGTCCTTGTCCCCAGAGCATCAGATGTGATCAAGGAGTGGCATGTGCTCTATAAATAGGCTTTTATATATGGTTAATTTTAGGTGTCAACTTGACAGGGCCTGGAACGCCCAGATAGCCAGTTAAACATTATTTCTGGGTGTGTTGTGAGGGTGTTTTCAGATGAGAGTAACATCTGAATTGGTGGGCTGAATAAAGCAGATCACACTTCCCAAGGTGGGTGGGCCTCATCCAACCCCTGGAGGGTCTAAGTAGAACAGACGGCAGAGGAAGGTCGTGTTCTTTCTCTTCGCCTAACTGCTGAGCTGACACATGGGCCTTCTCCTACCCTTAGGCTGGGACTTACACCATCAGAGTGGCTGGTTCTCAGGTCTTTGACTAAAGTTTACACCCTTGGCTTTCCTGGGTAAGGAGGGAAGCTTGCAGATGGCAGACCATGGAACTTCTTAGTCTTCATCATCATGTGAACCAACTCCTTATAATAAACCTCATTTGAGAATCTAGCTATCTATCCTCCCTCCTATTGGTTCTGTTTCTTTGGAGAACTCCAACTAATACAACTCGTATTCTTAATTGATGTTCTCCTCTACCTGTATCATGTGCTCTTTTTTTTTTTCCTTCTATCTTGTGGACATTCCTCTCTGCCACTGGAAGGGAGGGAATGAGAACAATTCTTCTCTTTCCTAATGGCAATTAGGGAAGAGTTAGCATCTTCTTTGAGGGGAAAGAATCAGAAAACAAGCAGCAGTACATTTCCAGTTTCACCTTCAAAAGGTCTCTTACACAGAAGAAGAGTTTTCAAGGATTACATGAGCACATTTCCCAGCCCCTCAGATTAGAAATAATTTTTATGACTTTGGGGAAAATAACTTGAATTTCCAGCTCAATTCTCTAGTTCCAGAAATCCCAAGGGAATCAGTTTCAATTAACATGTCCAGTTGTCTACTGAGGAGGCCAGTGAGGACTGCCGCCAAGAGGCAGTTGGCTGCAGGAACTCCATTCCCCCAAACTTGGCTCAGCATCCAGCTGACACCCATGGACAACCCACTTTCAATGGCCCAGAACTCTGGAGGCCCCCTATGTAACAGATGATGGGCTGAGCTGGTGAGGGTGAGGTGGTGTGGGGCTGAGAACTCCTGCACCTGGGCAAGTTGGGAGAAAAAAGAGCCAGCTGAGATCACTCCTCAAGTGGAATGGGATGGACTGACTTCTTTGATTATAGCTGGCACCAGTATCTGCGGTCTACAGGAAGGGTGCTGCATGTCTCCCACATGTTCAGAGGGAGGTAGTGAGAGGAGGAGGGAAGCTGTGCCTCTCTGGATGGGATTTCAGCATGTTGGAGAGTGCAGGTCGTCTGGGTGTCATGTATAGTCATTCCAAGTTGCCTCTTTAGGTTCTATATCAGTTGGGAATTGAGTATGTCTATGTATTAGTTATTTATGGCTGTATAATAAATTTAGGGCCTTAAAACAACAATGCACATTTATTATCTCACACAGTTATTATGAATCAAAAATTTGGGAGCAGCTTATCTGGTGGTTCTGACTCGAGGTCTCCACTGGGATTGCACTCAAGATGTTACTAGGGTTTCATTTGTCTGAGGGCTTCATGAGCCAGGGGCTCTGCTTCCAAGTGTTCATTCACAGGGCTGGCAAGTCGATGCTGGCTATTGGCAGGAGGCCTTGATTCTTGGCCATGTGGACTTTTCTGTAGGGCTGCTTGCATGTCCTCAAGACCTGGCAGTTGGCTTCCTCTAGAGTGAGTGATCCAGGAGAAAGCAAGGCAGAACCCACCATGTCTTTTATGACCTAGAAATCACATATTGTCATTTTCTTAGTATCCTATTGGTTACACAGATCAGTTCTATTCAACGTGTGGAAAGGCTATACAAGAGCACGAATCCTCCCAGTGGTCCCAGTGAGGATCACTGGGAGCCACCTTGGAGGCTAGCTACCAAACTCTCCTAATAACAGGCCTGAAACGACAAGTGATAAGGCTTTATTTTTCTCCTACATAAAGTAAGTCTGGAGGTGGAGAGCACCATCACAGGCACCTTGTATCTTTCTGTACTCTCATCCTTAGGGTTGCCTCATGCTTCCAAGATGGCCTCGGCGGCTCCTGTCCTCACGTCTGAGTTCCAATTAGCAAAGGAAGGAGGAAAATGCAAAAGGGCTTCCCAGATGAATCCACTGTTTCTTTAAGGAGCTTTCCCAAATGCCCCATTCAATATCCTATGCCTATGTATTATTGGCCAGAATTTAGTTCTGTCGCCATCCTTATCTACAGGGTAGGCTGCAGATTACAGTTTTTCTTCTGGGCACATTGAAACCCTGAGTACCAGGCTTTTGTTGGTGAGGAAGAAAGGGAAGATGGATTTGGGGAAGGCTCCCATTCTGCTCCCATCCCTTATCTAGGTCTTAAGACATCATGAGTCCCCTCCCACTGACATCCCTCCCACCCTTAGGGTCCCTGCTACAGACTTGGAGCTCAAAAATGCTCACTCAGCTCCCTACGTTCATTCATCTGGCTATGGTTTGGTTGTGACCTGGCAAGGAGGTTGCCTTCTAGAATCATCTATGGTTTGGCTTCTAAGCTGTAAAACCTGGGGGTTAGAAGTTACATCATTTAATCCTCATGACATCTCCATAAGGCAGGTAGCATTATCCTCATTCTCCAAATTAGGAAAGAGATCCACAACTGGTAAGTGTAAACCAGGGCTTGAACGTGGTCCTGTCTGGCTCCAGAATAAGTGCTGTTTCCACGACAGCACTTCCCATGGACTGGGGGGGCTATTTCAGGTGGGGTAATGGCAGTAATAAAAGGGCCATAAGAAGCTGTTGATAAAGGGTGTGGTTTGCTTGTTCAGAGTGGAGTACATCAGTTAAGTAGACTTTTACGATAGTCTATTTTTCCAGGATGTAATATATTTATACTAGGCTGTTGCATAGATTTCCCTTGCTCCTTCTCTAAGGGAAATCCATTGGTTTGCCCTGATTGTGTCGCAGGCCCATAGAACAAGGTAGAGATTCACGTGATAGACCAAGATCAAACCCTGATGACACAGTCATGATCAGTGTGAGAGTGGATTCCAGAGGTAGCCTTGTTCTTGTCGGGGCTTCAGGGCAGAAGGAGTACTATATTATTTACCAGTCAGTCATCCATCAAGATGTGGGGTTTGCTCTGTGTGTTGCGTGCATGGAGGATGGAGGAAAAGAAGAGAAGTTGTATTTCTGGAATAAACACATGAAAAATTAATGATTTTTTAAAACCAAGATAAATTAGTTGATACTTGGATTGGAAATGATTCCTGGCCTCAAGGAGCTCATGGTGGCATCTCTCCCACCCACTGAGTGCTCAGTGGTGGCCCAAGCTACTCTCTGAGTGCTTCTCAGCCCCAGGGAGGTGTACATCAGCATATCCTTGGAGGGGAACTCTTCCAATACTGTCCCCCTGCAACATCTTTGTCTATTTTCACTCTTTCCTCAAAGAAGTCACCCACTCTGGAGTTTGCTTACAAAGTGTTGTTTCCCAGCTGTGCGTGGTCATCCTGTTGTCTGAAAAGCGTGGAGGGGAAAGGGCATGGTATTATTGAATAACATTCAGATCGATGCTTTAGAAACATGAATTCCAACAGCAGACGCTCTAGTACCCATCCCTGGGGGCACTTACCTTGCTCTTTCAGAGCTTCCTTGGCCTCTGAGTTTCGGCCCTGACGTTGGCACATCCAGGTGTGCGCACACCTCACTGCCCAGCCGCTGCACCTCCTCCCAGCTAAGTGGGAAGGCCCAGCCTGGTGAGGACACTCGGTGTGAAACAGAGACAGCTTTGCTGTGGTCTTAACCTCCTTTCTCCTCAGATAGCCTCGACCTATGTAAAATCTCTTCCTCATGCTTTGTGGTCAATAAACCCGCATGTGCCAGCTCTGCTCCAAGGCTCACAGAGTTTTTCCTCTGGCTCCTGCATCCGCATCATGCCGAGTGGGCTACTCCCCTGGAAAGTCCTCCTGATGGCAGCTGGGCCTTCTGGTAACTTTCCCCATGCCCTCTGGCTGTCCTCACCATCCACTCCACGGCCCGCACATGACTCTTTTCCTTAATATCATTAGTTCTCTAATGTGAAATCTCAGTTGGGTTCTCTAACAGTCATCCCGGGTTCTCAGACCCGCAGTTGCAATCGTGTTAACAGCTCCTAAAACTGACAACTGTGGAAACAGCTGTTATTAGTCCATACTTGCTTACAGTGTTATAAACCACAGCCGAATGCCCACAGTGGTAATAAGAGCTGCCGTTTATAGAGAGCTGATGATGTGTCCAGCACTAGTATTTTACATGCTTTTAAACTTCAAGATAACCCTATGAAGTAGGGACTACTATTTACAGTTGGAGAGACTGAAGGTCAGGGAGGTTAAGTACACTCCTGAGTGTCACAATTAAGTGTCTGTCTGAGTGTGGGGCTCAATACTCCCCAACTACTGCCGGGGCGGCCATGCTGCATAACATAACATCCCCCTCCTGCAGCTGTGACCTGATGCCCTCTTCTGAGCGTGCCACACCCAGAGTGGCTGTGGGTGGAGGCTGGGGGTCCAGCTAAGATCAGTCCAGGGAAAATTAATGTTAAGACTCCTCCTCACAGGATCCAGAACACCAGTCCTGACTTGAGCATCTTTTCACACTGCCATCTTTTTTCTCCCATGTTGGCTATTAGGAGAAGGAATGGCAGGGAGGAAGTCATGGCCAGGAGTTACTTGTGACTGAAGGTTGGCATATTGCTGAAGGTTTTCAACCCCCAGTATAGGCAAAATCATAATGTGTTTGGTGGTGGAGTCGGGGAGAGGGGAAAGCAGTTTGGTTTTCTTGATTTCCTCAAGGGCAGGAGGTGATGTTTGTCTCAGCCTCAGAAACAGCCGCCATCTTTCTTGTTTTCATATCAGCCTGGCTTTGCAGCCAGCCAGTGGCTAAGGGTTTTCTTAGGCTCTTGAGGACCTAAGAAAGAACGTTATCTGTCCAAATAAGATATGGGCCAACTGTAAGGCATTATTGCAAGAAAAACTTGCCTGTGCTTTATAATTCAATATATACGGTAATTCTAGTAGCTGTTGTTCTGTCCTAGGAGGAAGAGGAAGGTTTGTCAAACTTTCTCAAGAAGTGAATTGCAGCACAGAATTCTGTTGACCTGTGTTCAGTTCCCTCTGGAAAATTCTAGGCTGTCAAAAGCAGACAGCTTTTCCAACACAGCTGCATTATCCACAACAGCAGGACAACAATAACTCCCACTGCCCTGGCTATATTGCTTGGGGAGTTCGTGTGTGTGTGTGTGTGTGTGTGTGTGTTTCTTATTCTATTTTTCCATCTGGTGACTTTTGTTTTCTTATAAACGGTGCTGTTTAAATGCTTTCCACAAATGCAATCTTGAAAATAAACACACTGAATGGACAAGAACAAAAGAGGCTCCATTCTCTATGCTGATCACTGCTGAGAGGTTTCCTCAGCTGCAGGGAGACAGGAGATGAGTGGATGAGCGGTCGTCAGTGTGAAATGCTGCTCACGGGTGCTGTTGGGATTAGATCCAATCAGAATGGCATTAATGGTGCCCTGGCCCCTGGACACACAGAAGGCTCAACAACTGGGCACCCATGAGCTACCATTGGGCCTTGAAAATTTAGGAGGCTCATCTCCCAGTTGGCAAGTCAAAAAAGCCCTGGTTTCATGACTTCTGGAGTCTCCTAGTTAAGAGAATCCTATGGCTCGATTGTCACTTCATCCTGCAGAGATTTTCCTGTCAATTTATTTTCTCATGTTCTTCAACCAACCACTCCCTTATGATCACTACCTTAGTTTGGGCCCCCTAGAAGTAGATGCTGAGACAGATTTGAGCATAGGCAATTTATCTGGGAGGGGCAGAAAATGCCAGTAGGGGAGGGGGAAATGGGGAAGTGATTCAGGAAGGAAGGCAGCCAACAAAGGATGCAGTTCCACCAGCTCTCATAGCAGGCAGATGGAGCTTAGTTCCGTGAGGAAGCTCTGGAAACCAATATCAAACACAAGCCTCAGAATATTACCACCCAAGGGAGAGGACAGGGTGTTTATACAGCAGCTTCTAGGTGCATTGGTGGAAGGCTGCTCCCTAGGGGTGTTAATTCTCCCCCACTTCTGGCTTTCTTTGCATGTGAGTTGAGGGGATTTCCACAGTTTTGGAAAAAGTCCCAGGCACAGGCATAGAGACACACAGTTTGAAGTTGGCTGAAGTCCACTGAAAGGTCTAAGGGATGTGTCTGGGACACTAACAGCCTCTTTTTTCACCATACGCACGACTTCAGGTGAGCAACTCCCTGGGAGTGTTGGGGCCATGTCTGAAGGGTTTTCTCCCCCTAGTGTTTTCCATTTTTTTGTTTCATCACTGTCAAGTTACCACACATCAGAACTACTCCCCACACACCCCCGCCTCCATCCCCTGGGTGTGAGTTCTTGAGAATTGCAAAGAATCGATTCTTTGCCTTTATGGGGGGAAGATACCGAGAATCACGTCTTGACGGCTCATGCATGAACAACCATAGGGACCCCTGACCCCAGCTGCCCCAGGAGGCAGCAGCTGTCTGCTGGCAGCAGGATGTCGGTTGTCGTGGGTGGTGATGCTCCAGCCCTGGCTTCCTTCCCCAGAGTATGCAGCCCACCAGAGACCTGGCAGATCAAGAGCGCTGTATCAGTTATGCTGCCTTTAGTGACAATAACAGAAAACCCCAACTTGAACTGGTTTAAGCAATACAGAAAATGTATTTGATTTCACCAAACAGGAAATTTGAGGTAGAGTGCCCCAGGTTAATTCGGGCCCCCAGTACTTTCCACCTCTTTGGCTTGCTATCTGCAGTGTGGCAATTTTGTTTTCTGTTATCTCTGTTGCTTGCCAGGTGGCTGCTGCAGGGTCAGTTCTCATGCACATAACACAGGCCTTCCAGACCCAGCCACTGTGGTGTGGAGGACACCCACACCACCCTACACAAGGAGACCATAGGGGGAGGCCAAGTGTAGATGTTCTGCCCAGTAGCCAGTGGAGATGCCAGCCGACAGCCAGAACGTGAGCGTGGACACCTCCAGGTGATGCCAGACTCTGTCATCCATCACCCCCAGCCATTGAACTTTCCCAGCTGAGGGTCCAGACATAATGGGGCAGAGACAAGCCACCCCATGGTACCCTCTTAGAGTTACTGACCCACAGAATCCGAGAGCATAAGAACATAGTGCTTTATGTCGTAAAGTTTTAGGGTGTTTTTAACACAACAATAGAAACTGGAACATTGCTCCTGGTGGCATTTGCTTCGTTTCTGAGGAAAATCTGAGGGAAAGTTAAGGGGCTTTCAGTGCTCATTACCTGTCACTGTTCATGTCTTAGAGAGGGGCCCAGAATCCCTGGGGGATAGAGAAAAAGCTGGCCCTGTGCCCGGACACTTGGCAGGGGCCAGAAAGGCTCCTTTTCATGGGTGATGTGTTCTATTATCCTGGAGACACCAGGAGAGGGCTTTCCAAGAAAGGTTATTGGGATCAGGCCCCACATGGGAACACTCCTCAAAGGACAGTCTCAAAGGTTTCTGAAGACTCCCAAATCCCAGAATCTCATTACTGCTCCCCGAAGTCGCTTGCCACGCTGCTCCAGCTACCACCGTCTCCTGTCTGAGCTACTGTAAGTGGCTTCTGAGTGATTTCCTGTGTCACCCCTTCCCCACTAGACTTCACTGTCTGTGAAGTGGCCAGAGTAGTTCTTTTGCCTAAGCCAGCCGGTGTATTTGGTCTGCTCAGGACCACCCTCGAGTCACTCAGCATAGAAGGCCCCTCTGGGTCTGCACCTCCTGCCTGTCTCTGACACGTCTCTGACATGCGTGCCCTTGTCCACTTTGGTCCAGCCACAATGGCCTCCTGCTGCTCCTCAAACATGCCAAGTGTTCTCTCACCTTGGGGCCTTTGCACTGCTGTTCCCACCATCCAGAATGTTCTCCTCCCATAAAGCTGCATGGCTTATTCCCTCACCTCCTGCAGGTTTTACACAAATGCCCCTAAATAAGCCTTCCCTGACCACCCTAAGTACACTTGCACCCTCCACCCCCACCCCGGCTCTCTGAATCCTTTCTCTCTTTAATTTTCTCTATGGACCTTATCCCTAGTTAGCATACTATGTGTTTTACTTATTTACTATGTTTGTTATCTAAATCCTCCACTGGAATTATAGCTCGATGGAAGCAGTGATTTTTGCCTCTTTTATTCAGTCTAGAACAGTGCCTGGCACATAATAGGCCCTCCATTAATATATGCTAAATGAATAACATATCTGACCTCTCCTTAGCATCAGTCCTACGTTTCAACTTCTGGCTGAAAAGTGCTGCCTGGAGGTCCTGCCAGCACCTCAGATCTACCCTCACACCCTAGCATCTAGGATCAGGCTTCTCAGCCTCCTCCACACACAGCGGGGCTGGTTGGCTTAGCCTGTGTTTAAATCCCAGCTCTTTGTCACTTCCCAACTAGAAACAGGCAGTAACATGCACGCCCTCATGAGGTTGCCTTTAGCATGTGATAAATGAGGAATGAAACGACAGGACACGCTGCTTCGTGGGCATCCTGCCTGGCAGAGAACAAATGCTTAATAAATGCCAACCATTACGACTGCCATCACTAGCTACTTCTTCTCTTAAAAGAAATTCCTGTCCAGGCATGGTGGCTTACACCTGTAATCTCAGCACTTTGGGAGGCCAAGGTGGGCGGATTGCTTTAGCCCAGGAGTTCAAGACCAGCCTGGTCAACATATAGAAACCCTGCCTCTACAAAAAATACAAAAATTAGCTGGGCCTGGTGGTCCCAGCTACTGTGGAGGCTGAGGTGGGAGAATTGTTTCAGCCCAGGAGGTGGAGGTTGCAGTGAGCCAAGATCATGCCACTGTATTCCAGCCTGGGTGACAGAGAGAGACCCTGTATCAAAAAAAAAAAAAAAAAAAAAAAAAAAAAAAAAAAAAAGAAAAAGAAAAGAAAGAAAGAAATTCCTTATGCATCTTTGTTCCTGTGGTTAAGAATTGTAAAGTACTTCTTGCTTTGATAAATTAATGATAACTTGACTTCTTTTTAGATTCATTCTATTTTTTACTTCACCTTGGGAGGGTTACAATGTTTTTTTAGGTCATGGGAAAATAATAGTGAGGAAGAGTGGTCTATAGTTCAAAAAACCCAAGAGCCACAAGCACTTACTCAATGCATCCTCCACCAGAAGCTGCAGTCTCTCGCTGACAATAACAATGAAAATAACTGCCATTTATCACATGTTCAGGGCAGAGGTGGTACCAAGAGCCTCACGTGTATCACCTTACTTAATTTTCACACTGCCCTTCCGCCACCCAGGAAATAGGTACTGTGATATCATCAACATTTTTTTAAAGAGGAAGAAATGAAACTTGGGGAATTTGTTAATTTGCCCAGATCACAGAACTAGGAAGGGGGCAAAGAAGAACCTAAAACTGTGTCCTTCAGGATCCTGTGTTTGCGCTTACCCAGTTAGCTGCATTGTTTTCTTTTTTTGCACCACCCAATTCCAGAGTTCCAGTTTGGTCCCTCAGCCCCTAGGCAGCCCATGATGGGGCCCGCAGCTCTGGCCTTGCCAGGATCCTTCCCTGCTCACTGTTTATTGCCTTTGGGCCAGGCAGAGTTCCTTCCAAAATCCACCCTGCCTTCCGCTGTCCATGCCAACCCTGGCCAGGAAGCAGAAGACAAGGCCAACCTGGGCCCTGGCCTCACGCCTGCCCTATGAGGTCTACTGGGCCTCCTGCCAGCAGACCATGGTACAATGAAGAGGGGGCCTTCCTCAGGAAACCCAGGGACCATGCATCTGAACCTGACCTCTTCCCATGTGATAGAGGATAGTCTTTTTAAATAAGTAAAATAATGGTTCTCATGGAAATGTACAATGAACGCGTATCAAAGATTTTATTTAACTCCCTAGTTGAACGAGGGAACTGGTAAGATGTTATAACTGGTTCAAAGAAGTCAAAACAACTACAGGTTTATATGGCATAAAGAAATGTTAAAACAACTTTACATATACATTTGAAACTTGCTTTATTATTGGGGGGGGGGGGCCACAGAAACCAGAACGTTCTGCTGTGAGATTCAGCCACATTGTTGTATGTAGTTGAAGTTTGTTCATTCTCATTGCTGTCTCAAAATACAATGTATGCACCCATTCTGCAATTGGCAGACAGTGGGGGCAGTTTCCAATGTATGGTTCCAGCCCATACCCTTTGGCCCACAGACGTGCACATTTTTGTGGGGTCTGCTTAGTCTTTAAAAGAAAAGTGGTGAGTTGTTTGGCCAAGACATTTTCTTGACCCAGGCTTAACAGATGATTCACCCTGTTTTCTCCTTTGCCATAATCAGCAATTTTTCTTTTGTACTTTTTCTTCCTTGAAGTGCACCATTCCATCTGCAGGACTCTTCAACGTTGCTGAGCAAGGCCAATGGCTGTCCTGTTATATTTTTAACATACGCAGGTGACTTATTTACATCCTGGCTCCAGACTGGCTCAGGGGTGAGGGGACATGAGCATCAGCTGCCCGAGCTGGCCGGCAAACCTGGACGCTCAGCTGTCCAGCCAGCTGACGCTGTGACTTTCGCGGTTCAGACACTCAGTTGTGTTTTTCCACTCCGGAAACAGTGATTTCTGCTCCCTGCCCTTCTCTGTCTCTTGATGGGAAACATCGCTAGTTGGCCTCGCTGCCCCTTGCTCTGCTCCTGAAATGGATACAAAAAGCAACTTATCTCTGAACCTGTGCTTTTCAGCTCACACCTCCACATCGTCCCTTTCTTTTCTTCTCTGCCCACACGATGGGCTGGCCCTTGGCAAGGTCTTTACTTTCACTGTGTTTTCTTTCTTTCCCCAGAGTCTCTCATCCTGTCTTTCTCAGAGGTGTTTTCATTGTTGCTGTTTCTCCTCCATCTCTCATCCCCTCAGGCCTCATGAGTCACTTCCTTACCCGTAATTTTTTTTTTTCGGAGGAGCTGGGGAGTGGGGCGGGGGCGGGGGGAGGTTAGTGGCCTTCCATTCCCTAAAGTGCTCCGCTCTGACTTCCCATCAGTAAGGCAGCAAGCCCAGACCCCGGCATGGAGCAGGTCAGGCAAGAAGTGTATGCTGTGACTTAATAAATAAAATAGAAAGGAATACGAGAACCAACAGAAAAAAAGCATGCAGAGCCGATGGTCCTGAGGATCAAAACAGCAGCAAAGATTGGCCTTCAGCTTTGGTGCTGAGCTTCCTCATAACAAGGGCAATCAAAGAAATAAGAGAGGCCGGGCGCGGAGGCTCACGCCTGTAATCCCAGCACTTTGGGAGGCCGAGACGGGCGGATCACGAGGTCAGGAGATCGAGACCATCCTGGCTAACACTGTGAAACGCCGTCTCTACTAAAAAATACAAAAAACTAGCCGGGCGAGGTGGCGGGCGCCTGTAGTCCCAGCTACTCGGGAGGCTGAGGCGGGAGAATGGCGTAAACCCTGGAGGCGGAGCTTGCAGTGAGCTGAGATCCGGCCACTGCACTCCAGCCTGGGCGACAGAGCGAGACTCCATCTCAAAAAAAAAAAAAAAAAAAAAAAAATTAGCTGGGCGTGTTGGTGGGCGCCTGTCGTCCCAGCTACTTGGGAGGCTGAGGCAGGAGAATGGCGTGAATCCGGGAGGCGGAGCTTGCAGTGAGCCGAGATCGCGCCACTGCACTCCAGCCTGGGCGACAGAGGGAGACTCTGTCTCAAAAAAAAAAAAAAAAAAAAAAAAAAAAAAGAAAGAAAGAAAGAAAAAAAAGAAAGAAATAAGAGATTTAAGAGATTACAGTGTTGATAATAGATAAATGATAGAAAATAATTGTAACATTTTTGAAGGAGCATCTTATTAATTTTTCGGTCTCCTAAACACGTGGGTCAGGGCCTTAAGCATAGTAGATGCTCAGTAAATGCTTAAAGGATGAGTTAATAAAGTAAAATCACGTATTATTGCTGGCTTATGTGTATTGAGTACTCAACTACATAGCAAGAAATTTCTAATTTGTTTGACCTAACAACCCCAGTAGGTGGGCACTATGGTTCTCCCCGTTTTCAAACGTGGAAGCCACAGAGTAACTTCCCCAAGGTCACAGCTCTTCAGCGACCAGGTTATGATGTAAACTGAAGTGCCCTGATTGGAGCCAGCCATTAGGGAATCTGAAATGATGGAGCAAATGAGCATTTAGGGGTATTTTTATTTTACCAGACAGTAATACCAACCTGACTGGCTTTTTACTGCTGGCCCCTGGCAGGCAGCCCAGTTCAGTGAGCAGCGCTGCTAGAAACCGAGGCAGCAGGCACACTCCTCTTCACAGGGAGCTGCCTGGCTTCAAAGCCGGTAAACCTTTTCCCTGTCTGCCCCCTGCTGGCGGGTGTGAGCATAACAGGGCTCTCTCCGACTCCTTGCAAGAGCACCCTGGAGGAGAGAGTGAGGCTGAGTGAAGCCCGGCTGCTGCTTGGGCTTCCGTAATTGTAGGGGAGTGGTGAATTGCCGTAACCCCAAACTGGGACCTGGGCTCTGACAGATAGGAATGTCTTAGGATGGGCTGGTTAAAATTGGTTGCTGTCCTGGCAAAGCTAGTTTGTGTAGTCACTGGATGTGGGGTGGAAACAGTGGGGCTTGGAGGAGGACGGTGGGAAATTAAAGATCATCTTTAAAAACATTGGAACACCATTCAGGGGACTCTGGGTTCTTGTCCAAGGGTCACCTACTCCAGCGGCAGGTGTCCTCTCTGAACCTGTGTCCTAATTTGTAAAAGAAGGCATTAGACTACACGACGTCTAATGGTCCTTCGATCTGAAATCTCTACCTGTAAGCTCTTTAAATGTAAGCTCTTTAAAGATTCCTCTAAGCAGGTCTCCTCGCTGGATCTCACATTCTCTCCCCAAAGCTCCTCCCCAGTCCCCATACCACGTCTCCAGCCCTGCTCACCTGCATCCCCCCGTGGCCAGACAACTTGCTAACTCCAGCTGCCCACCCTGCCCCCCAACCTGAGCCACCGTTGTATGAGGTCCCCAGGCCCTGTTCCCTGAGAATGGGAATCTTATGGTTCAGAAAGAAACTAGGCTGTGCTTCTTGGTGTTGAGGCCAGCTTGCCTGTCACTTCCTGACAAGTCCAAACACAGGACAGAGGAGACAGCGAGAGCTATCAAGAAGTGAGGGGAAGGGAGCTGCCGGCACTTTCCATTGAGCAAATGGCTGAAGTTCCCAGAAAAACTGGAGCCAAGGAACTCTGGGGAGGCACATAAAATTGTTGTGGTCCAGGAGTGGATGCCTGAGGAGCCCAGAAATTCCCAAGGGAAATGTTGTGGGGGCTGGAATTCCTGTGCCAGCAGGGGTGGGAGGTAGAACCAGCTGTACATGGCTATTGCTATTAATGTGACCTCATGTTCAACCCTGGTATTTTCTAAAGAAACAAGACTTTCCAGATAATTTTTGTATTTACTTTGGAGCACCCATATATACACATATATTCAGCCTCAGCAGAGCCTAAGGCAGGGTTCCTGGGGTGAAGGACAAATTATTTTTCTTAGTTTTCAACCCATAGGAACTGACACTTTAAAAAATGCAATAAAAATAAATTATTAGAAAATGAAATGAAGACCACCGAAAGTAGTCTCTACTCCTTTCTTTCCTTCCTTCCTTCCTTCCTTCCTTCCTTCCTTCCTTCCTTCCTTCCTTCCTTCCTTCCTTCCTTCCTTCCTTCTTCCTTCCTTCCTTCCTTCCTTCCTTCTTTCCTCCCTTCCCTTCCCTTCCCTTCCCTTCCCTTCCCTTCCCTTCCCTTCCCTTCCCTTCCCTTCCCTTCCCTTCCCTTCCCTTCTCTACTCTTCTCTTCTTTTTTTCTTTCTTTTCAACAGAGTCTTATTCTGTCACCCAGGCTAGAGTGCAGTGGTGTGATCTCAGCTCACTATAACCTTCGCCTCCCAGGTGCAAGCGATTCTCTTGCCTCAGCCTCCCAAGTAGCTGGGATTACAGGCACATGCCACCAGCCCAGCTAATTTTTGTATTTTTAGTAGAGATGGAGCTTCACCATGTTGGCCAGGATGGTCTCGATCTCCTGACCTCATGTGATCCACCCCCGGCTTGGCTTCCCAAAGTGCTGGGATTAGAGGTGTGAGCCACCATGCCCCGCCTCTACTCTTTTCCATGAGACAAGTCCTCTGGTGGTGTGCTTAATGATGTGGCTGTTGTCAAATTGCTATAAACTTTCTAGACTCCGACTCATATCTATGTTTATCTCACCAGGAACCCTCAAACAGTTTGCAGACTGGCCCTAGCCTATGGGTACACTTTGAGAAGACCTGGTCTAAGCCACTCTTACTTCTGTATTCTCTGGAGATGAAGGACATCAGTGGGGATCATAATTTTTAACAAATAGTTTCCACAAAGAGGAGAGGAGTATTCATAGCACTTTATTTGTCAACTTTACAAATGACACAGTCACATTAAAGATACATTTTGTGTGCAGATGACCATGGCACTCTGAGGAATAATTGAGTTTCTCGGCATCACTAGGACTATTGTTTTCTTACTTTAAACTTGAACATGCTCAGGATACCAGACAGTAAAAGGTACAGGAACAATAGCACATTACAACATTTTTATAAAACTCTACTATACTCACCCTAAAAGCCCACATCCAAGTTACTTTATTGAGAAAAACATGTCCAGAAATGGCCACAAACAGGGGCTGGCCCTTATGGGACAGTAGCCAGCTCATCACCTATCTTTCCTATTTTCCACTTATTTTCAGCTTTGAATTTTAATAACTGCATTTCATCTGTTTCTGTTTTGATTTCAGCTACAAGGTGAATTACATTTTTTAAATTAGAAAATAAGGATTTCACATTATGTGTAATGTTTTAGGTACATTAGCAATCTGGCTTCAAAATGATCCTCTTGTTTGGAAACACCCTGAAAATGTGAAGGAAAAGACAGTCCTAACCCCCTGAATGAAGTGTGATTTTAATGGAATGATATTGGTTTTCAGTAGACATACCAGAACTTCTACCTTAAATTTAGGGATCGTACTGTTATTCTAATGATGCTGCCACTGCTTGGAACAATTTCAGAATGGCTTTTTTTTTTTTTTTGAAATTGCCTTTAGTGGACAGTTTTGAAGAGAGATGAATAAGAAATAGTGTTGGGCTGTGCATGACAGAGGCCACCGGCCTAAAAGACTCCATGTGAGCCAATGATTTCCTAACTTCCTGTGTTCACAGAGCACTTCATGCTACTAGTGCCTATATTAAAGTAATCAAGGACCCCAGACACCACTAGAGACAGTGAAAGTTATGATGAAATTAAAGTGTAGTCACAGTGTAGTTACAACTACATGATGAGATTGTCTCAGAGGGTTTTTGAAGGCACACATAGTTGTGGTTCTAATCAGTCACTTGGGTCACAATTTGAAAAGAGTCCTTGTTGTCCTGATCAGGCTTGCTTTTTTTTTTTTTTTTTTTAAAATCAAAGACGAAGTTCCTGCATGTCCCCTGGGTGTCCTTGGCATAGTTGCCCTGTGTTCTGCCCCTTCCTCTTAGGAGTTACAACCCCTAAACGCTACACCACATCACACCTCGCACTTAGCTCAACTCCAAAATCATATGTAATAAAATGCATTTCACATGTGGGTCACATGTGGATCAAGTGTGATTGTACCACAGTGAGGGATTTGCAGTACCAGTAGCTGCAGCATAGGAACTGAGCAGCACTAGTCCCCGGTAACTGGAGACTCAGCCTTAGATAGGAGTCTTCCTCAGCATAGTGAATAGGGATACACGTTTCTTTATTGTAAAGCACTAAAATTATAGATACCAGCCAAGCATTAGAGGATTAATTACAACAGAGATATAATCCAGGTACCATGTCCAGCACCCTGGGTAGACAATAATCAACCCTCCTGAAAGAATATGAGGCCTGGTAGCTGGTGAGAACCCTTGATATACATTAATAAACTTTATCATTACAGTGATATGTAATGATTATATTACATTAAATGATTACATTTAATCATTTGAGACTTATGAAAAGAATTGTAATGGAATCTTTTAGATATGTGTAAACTAACAACATAATTTTAGGATTATCCTATGTCAATTCAGGTGTAGGTAAGAGAGCCAGTGAAAAATTATGTGAAGCAACTAATTGGAAAACTTTATATATATGTTTCAAAATCTAGCTGAGACCTCCAAGGGTAAAGGGGCTCCTAAATAATGCCATTTGCCGCTCGATGTTGGGGCAGCCCTGTGGTTTAGGATCTGGCTTCCATGGGTTTGTCGGGTTTGTCTGTGTCATGCAGACGATCCAGTGGTCTAGAAGTTCTGGCCAATATGCCAAGTCTCTGGCACACATGCTTCAGAGGGTCCTGGTGTGAATCTAGCTTTCTTGTCCCTCCTCTGTCCCATCACGTAACCCACTCTCTTCCTCCCACCTGCTTTCCCTATGTGACATGCCCTCCAGGTTCTTCAGCCCACATCCTCCAGCTTCATCCAGCCGTTTTCCCCACCGTGGTCATTCCACATCTGCTGCCCTGTCTAAATCATGGGATGAGACAAATTTGGAGGAGAGGTAAGGGATGATGGAGGCACAGACCACAGGTCTAGGAACTGGGGGTAGAGAGGGGAGAGCCAGTGGAAGAGGGGTCAGAGACAGGAATGGGCAAGAGTGTGAGCTGGGCACTTGGAACAGGGTCTTCCTCTCACTTTATAATCTTCCCTGTGCTTTCTAGGGTCTATGCATTTGCACCTGCACCTGCATTTGTGGCCAGGTTCAGGGCACCTTTCCTAATCTATCCCTCAATCACAGCAAAACACCCTAAACTCTTGGCTCCACTTTGTCTCTATAAATTGTACCTCAGTAATATGAAGTGAAACAGGTTATTTAAGACCATGGATTAGCAAATAAACGGTTTTAGCCAGATGATAAAATAATTACTTTGCAGACGTGTATCATTTTCCAAGAAACCACACAATATATGTACATCACTCATAAATAATTTCTTCCTCAAAATAAATGTAAATGAACTTGGCTTCTGGGACATACATACAAACTATTTAGAGCTGTGGTTAATCCTCAACATTTAAAGGATGTGGGGTAAAAGACGGAGTCCTAACGGTGGCTATGGGAAGTAGCTTTTCAAGTCGAAGTAGAGGCTACAGGATCGGTTGTTTGGACAAGAGAGATGGAAGCCAGGCTGTGTAGCTAGGTCTGAGGAGTCCAGCTAAGGAAGGCAGGGGTTTAGCTATAACAGTGACATCTCACCAGTTTCTTGCCTAGTCTGGCTGCTGGGCATAGCTACCTCTATCTAGATCAGCCTGGGCAACAGGAGACGCTGTCTATACGATTTTTTTTTAATTAGCTGGACATGATGACTCCTACCTGTATTTCTAGCTACTTGGGAGGCTGAGGTGGGAGAATAGCTGGACCCCAGGAGTTCGTGGCTGCGGTGAACTATGACTGCACCACTGCAGTCCAGCCTGGGTGTCAGAGTGAGACCTTGTCTCTTAAAAAAAGAAAAAGTCAATTTTCAACCACTTCACACCCATCAGGCTGGCTACTATTTAAGGAAACAAAAACAAACAGAAAATTGCACTGTTGGTGGGAGTATAAATTGGTATAGCCATTATGGAAAACAGTATGGTAGTTCCTCAAAAAAATGAAAAATAGAGTTAGTAGTGTATGATCTAGCAATTCCACTTCTGGCTATATATCTAAAATAGTTGAAAGCAGGGACTTGAAGGGATGTTTGTACATGAATGTTTGTAGCAGCATTATTCACAACAGCCCAAGTGCCTATAGACAGATTAATGGAAAACAAAATATAGTATATGTATACAATGAACCATTATTCAGCCTTAAAAAGAAAGGCTATCTGGACATATGTCACAACATGGGTGAAACTTGAGGACATTGTGCTAAGTGAAATAAGCCAATAAGGACAAATCCTATGTGATTATACTTACATGAGGTATCTAGAGTCATCAAATTCACAGAGACAGAAAATAGAATGGTGGTTGTCAGGGTTTTGGGAGGGAGGAAAAATGGAAATGTTTGGTGGTTACAGAATTTTAGTTTTGCAAGATGAAAAAGTTCTGGCGTGAGTGGTATATAGCAAGGTGAACGTACAAGTACCACTGAGCTGTATTAAAAATGGTTAAGATGGTACATTTTATGTTATGTATATTTTATCACAATTAAAAAGTTTTTAAAAAGGGAAAAAAAGAGAGGGTTACGTCTTCCCATCTGTGCATCTCACGACTGTGTTATTACTGAGAGCTTGATGCCAGTCCCTTAGAAACACAAAGATGACTTGAAAACTTATGTACCAATTCATTTCCTCCAATTTCCCCCACAATGAATAGAACCATAGTTCATCAGGAAAAGAAAAGTAACTTGAATATAGGCCAACTAGACCAAGGCTGGCCCGCGTCCAGACCACGGAGGAGGGAAATGCCGAAGCAATCAGCTGCCTTCATCAATGGGCAAGGCGTCTTTTGCCATTTCTGCCTTGCCTTGCACAGGCAGGCTGAGGTGTGGTCTTGCTTTATGGTTCAGGAGAGAGGGCCAGAACCAGGCTGGCAGGGCCCTGTGCTGGGAGGCGGCCTCCAGGGCTGAACTGGGATTTTAACCCCATCCCTGGGGTGGTGGCACCACTGCAGAGGCAGCAAACAACCTTACAGCTGGCAGCCAGTGGCCTGAGCTTGCTGGCAGGGAAAGCTAGAGCTTTCTGAGCACAGCCTGGACTGAGAAGAGAGAGGCCGAGCTTCCAGTCCTCGTGTTGCCCCAAAGAGCTGTGTGGCCATACGCAAAACATTCTTAACTTCTAAGACCTCGGGGTTTGTAGATGGTGGATTGTGCCCACTCTAGCCAGAAAGTTCCATTAAGCTATAAACGTAGTAAAATCATATAAAGAATTTCCCTGAAACCCTGAGATATGATTAATTTCTGGGAAGAAAAGGTGCTGTTCTTTCATCCTAATGAACCTTAGTCATTTTTATTTCCAGAATCTATATGAGGGTCTTTGAGGCTCTGACTCATTTGAGACATTCAGATGTGAAGTCTGGTCTGATGGTAATTTTAAGTGAGGAAGAAAGCTGGTTATAGAGCAAAAGTTTAAAGAGAAAAAGAATACTAAGTGCAGGCATCAGTTCTGTCTGTCTTGTGTGACAGTAAAATGAACACAGGATTTCAAGTCAGAAAAACTGGGTTCAAGTCTCTCTTATTGCCCCTCCCACACCCACCCTAGCTTCCCTCTTATCCTTCAGAGCCATTCCCTACACAGCAGCCAGAGGGATTATTTTAAAACATAAATTATGTTATAACATCCTCCGGCTTAAACCCTCTAGTGAGTTCTGACTGCACTTAAATTGCACATACACCAGTGGTATTCTGTTAAGTGTTTAACAACTGGCTCTCTTGGAGGAGAGATCTGGGAGAAGAACCTGGGTTTGTTGTATTTGCCAATTATCATGGTGTAAATACTCCCACTATGGCCAATTTCAAGCTATCAATTTGACATTAATCAGCTCTTAAAACCCTGAAAACTTAACAAGTGGATCTCGTGAGCTAGAATGAGCCAGATCCAGCAACTTTTTCTATTTAAAATCCAGCTTCTGAGACTCTCATGACCCAGTGTGGTTTGTCCATCTTGCCAGCTTTACCTCATTTCATGTTCCCTCTGATCATGACACTGCAGCCACCCTGCCTGTGTCAAATATTCCACCTCAAATATACACCCTCAAATATTCCAAGCTTGATCTCACGTGAGGGCCTTCTCACGTGCTGCTCCCGCTACCTGGAACTTTCTTCTCTAGATCTTGACTGGCTATTCTTTGTCAATTTGATCTTAACTTCAGTATGTCAGGGAGGCCTTACCTGAGCACCTAATTCCAAAATAGAGCCACCTCCCCCATTACTATCTCATTACCCAGTTCATTTGCTTCATAGCCCTTGCCACTATCTGAAATGATCTGTTTCATTATTTGTTGCTTTATTTGTTTTCTGTTTTGACATATAGGGTGCAAAGGTATAGGCACTAAGAACCAGGTCCAGCACATAGTATGTGGCAATAAATGTTTGTTGAAGAAATAAATGATTAATAGGTCAAAAATAAATTATTTCTGTTATAAGATGGAGTTATTTAAGCAGTAGAAAATTCCTAAATTCATTCTGACAACTTATAAAACTGGTTTCAAAGTTTTTTCTTTTTCTCAGTTGACATAGTTTTCTTTTGAGGTGGACAAAAGTATACGTGCACTTTTTAAGACAAGATCAGGGACAGTCTTCTCTTCAAATGAATAATTTGAAAGATCTCTAGGCCAGGGAGAAGGAGGAGGAGGAAGAAAACAAAAATATGTAATTGGCATCTTCATTTTCCTAAGAGCCATGTGAAGAGAAGAGGACCAAAGGAAGATCAAAGAAAGGAAACAGACACTCTCTGAACCTCGTTGCTGCCCCTTACATGCTGGGTGCTAATACTCAAGATGTACCTAATGGAAGAATCCTGTGGGGCGTGTGTTTCACAGCTGAGGAAAACTAGGCTGTAGGAGGTTAAGCAACTTGCCCCAAGACACACAGCTGGTAAATAGTAGAATTTAATTCTAAGTTGACCAAGTTCAGGCTTTGCCTAATTATGTATCTCCTACATAATAGGAGGTAGGGTGGCAGGAGGGTCCCCTCCAGAGGAAATTCTATGAATAAAGAAACCACATAAGTAATGATGGCAGATACCTAACAGAAGCTTTTAATTGTGGGAACATCCATTCTTAGTTCACTGGGATGAAAGAAGAGAGACACATTTTCATATTTTGAATCCTTACGAGTAAAGAGTTTGATGGGAACTTCAGAAGAGTGGAAAAAGCACTTTTTTTCTTTTTTTTTTTTGAGACGGAGTCTCACTCTGTCACCCAGGCTGGGTTGCAGTGGTGCGATCTTGGCTCACTGCAACCTCTGCCTCCTGGGTTCAAGCAATTCTCCTGCCTCAGCCTCCCAAGTAGCAGGGATTACAGGCACCTGCCACTACATCCAGCTAATTTTTGTGTTTTTAGTAGAGATGGGGTTTCACTGTGTTGGCCAGGCTGGTCTCGAACTCCTGACCTCAGGTGATCTGCCCGCCTCGGCCTCTAAAAGTGCTGGGATTACAGGCGTGAGCCACCACACCTGGCTGGAAAAAGCACTTTTAATTGATCACTGTATTGAAAACAAACAAACCAGGATTACAGGGATAATTTTCTAGTGACTTATTTGAGCAGGATAAAATCCTGTTTGGTAGCTTCCATATGTGTCACAACTGTTGTGGCTTGATGGAATTAGCAGTCTTGGGACACATGGCTACTTGGTTTGGGGTGCAGGTTGGGGACATTTATGCAATAGAACAGTGTTCAAGGGAAGACGTTGTTAATTGCCTTCCAAGGGCTTCCACTTAGGGGCACAGAGGAGTAATAATCTGTGCAGGGTTGCAGAAGAGCTGCCCCAACGAGGCTGAAGATTCCATGAAGATAGAGTTCAGAGTGTAATCAAGTGGGGTCTTAGTTATAAAGCATGAGGGTTAAAAAAACCTTCTAGACTAGATGAGCGCTTCTCAGCCTTTAACATGCAACTAGAGTGTGTGAGGATCCTGTTGTAGTGCAGATTTGGACTCAGTAGGTCCAGATGGGGCCTGGGCATTCCTATTACAACAAGCTCCCAGGTGGTGCTGCTGTGACTGCTCTGGGGATCACACAGCTACACATTTTGGCTCACCTTGCTCCTCAAAATGTCAGCATCAGTGTGACCTGGGAGCTTGTTAGAAATGCGGAACCTCAGGCCCTATCCACACCCATGGAGTCAGAACTTGAATTGTATCAAAATCACTAGGTGATTCACACATTAAAGCTTAGGAATTACTGCTTTAAAAATCGAGAAGTGCCAGTCTGTTCTGGGGGCGCAGTGGGTCGAAAGGGGTCCCCCAAAAGATAAGTTCACATCCAAATCCTTGAACCCGTGAACGTGACCTGATTTGGACAAAAGGATCTTTGCAGATGTAGACTAAAAACCTTGAGATAAAATCATCCTGGAATATTGGGTGGGCCCTATATCAAATGCTGTGTCCTTAGGAGAGAAGGCAGAGGGAAATTTGAGACAGAAGAGGGAAAGATACAGACAGAAGAGGAGGAGGCAATGTGACCACAGAGGCAGAGATTAGAGTGATGCAGCCACAAGCCAAGGAAACCAAGAATGGCCTACAGCCACCAGAAGCTCAAAGAAGCAAGGAAGGATTCTCCCAGAGAATCCCTCTCCAAGGGAGTGTGGCCCTGCCGACACCTTGATTTCAGGCTTCTGGCTTTCAGAATTAAAAGAGAATACATTTGTGCTGTTTGAAGTCACCCAGTTTGTGGTAATTTGTGGCAGCAGTTTTAGGAAACAAATATAAGGAGGAAGGGCTACATCTCATCTACACAAGAGTTTGTCGTGATGAAAGGAGGGTAGCTGCCTCCACTTCACCAGCTCAGAATAAAAGGTTGACCTCAGCCAGAGCAATTCAGGATGGTGAGTGCAGATGGTAAGAGAAAGGGGAAGTAGAAAACAGGAGGCTCAGGAGGGAATGAGGGAAATACGGAAGATGGATCTGCAGAGGTAGAAGAAAGAGGAGGACACAAAGCAAACACAGCCCAGGTTTGCTGGGATGGCATTCAACAATAGGGGCAAGATGGCAAGCCTGGGGCTGGGAGACAGGCTGGAGTTTCCCCAGGGCACAGTCCTCAGAGCTGGTCCTGAGACAGGCCGAGGGGAACTGCAGAAGGGAAGAACTACTGAGAGGATTCATTATGGAAGAAGCCACAAAAGACCTGTGAGAAGTAGAAATACAGGCTGTTGGGAGAGGTTAGAATGAGACCTAAGAAGGAGAACCAGGAACAATTGCATTAAAATAGAATGAAATGTGCTTTTTAAATTCATTTGTAAATGAATTAGCCTTGTAAATAGGCATAGTGTTACCTATCCTGGCAACCAATGGGCATCAAATGTGATTATTAAACACAAAATACCATATATTTGCGACCCTTATGAGTATAGGCTGATTATTAAGCTAAAAGAGATTCTTCTGAAAGATGGCCCCTTTGAGGCTATGTGTTCCCCAAAGCCAGCTTTTTGGTTTAACTTAGAAAATGTCTAAATCCTCACCAACTGGTTGTAGAGAGGGGAACAAACCCATTGGCTTGTGGAATCTTCAGTTGCAGGAGTCCAAAGTTCATCTCCTCCAATTTCCCAACAAGCGGGAATATCCACCCCCAACTGCCAGTACCCCTGACCAAGATTATCCGGTTTCCCCGACTTGGCCATGTTTTTCTTGCTTAAGTGTGTGGATTGATCATTCACTGTCCTCCAGTGGCACTTAGTAGACTGCAAAGGCCGCGTTTTAGAATGTGTACATGTGGTGCCTATTCTTAGGAATTTGATAGTACTAACTTCTCTTACTGGTTTAAAGATTCACTCTTTCATTCATTTAACAGAAATGTACTGAGAGCATGCTGTGTGCCAGACATGGAGATGAGTAAAACGTGGATGACTAGAGAACACATATGTATCAGTTTACTTTGGTTGCATAACATAGCTGAATCAGTAGAATCGGTTTGACTCACCCCTAGCTGTTGGTTGGAGAGACAGGACAAAATCTCAAGTCACTGTTCTTGGACTTATTCCCATGGTGGAGTGGCTGGTGTGTTATGATAGGAGACAGAATTCCCTAGTTTCCCAATACCTAAATTCCTCCAATATCAATACCTAAATTGTTGACCAATTAGGGGTATCTGGAAGGTACCATCTCCTTTCTCTCCTCCTCTCCTCCCACAAGCCGAGCTTGCCTATCAAGCTTTTGTGCAATTCCCTAGAAAACCAAAAACTTTTACTGTAAGGGAGGATGACATTTTGAAACTTAGCTATGCTTTATAACTTAGGTAGACACATTTATTTATTTATTTATTTATTTATTTATTTATTTTGAGATAGGGTGTCACTTTGTCATCCTAGCTGGAGTGCAGTGGTACTATCATAGCTCACTTTGATCTCGAACTTCTGAGCTCAACCAATCCTCCCACCTCAGCCTCCCAAGGAGTTTTAAAAAAATGTTTCGGGAGCAGTTTTTGATAATAGAAGCTGAGACACTGGCCATATGTGTTAGGGTATATGTGGGTAGGGGAGGGAAACCCTACCAAGCAGGTAGCAAAGGAATAAAAATGGATGGATGGATGGGGGAGAGTAATAACCACCTCACAGTATTGTTGAGAGAAGTAAATGACATGATTGTTAAAAGGGCTTAATGTAGCAAGAAAGTACCTACAGTTACTGTTTTCCTGGCCTGAAAGAATGAATGTACTTTCACAACCCTTAGTTCTTCATCTATCCAGGCTTAACTAGGCTAGAAGAGGAAAGCTTTGTGCCCATGTGTCTGGTTTTGCCTCCTCCACACCAAACCCCTAGCTTATCCCCACTGGAAATAACTATGTAAGGGACTGAATATTTCATTCATATATGAAATCCTTGCCAGAAGAAGAAATTGCATAATAGCTGTCAATCATAATAGACTTATTAGCATTTGCCAATTTGGCCAAAATGTAGGCAATTTTATGGCCATCATGCAGTCTGCCTTGCACACTGTGTGTTTATAGAAAATGACTATAAAATCCACTCCTTATTTTTTAATGCAGTGACAAATCTGAAATGAATTGAAATTGTGTGAAGCTAGAAATGTTCCTGATGGTCAGGTAATGGCCAAATGGAATCTGATAATTTCTTATTGAGGCAGCTGTTGGAATACACTCATTAATACTACTACCATTTTATAGTAACTAAACTTTTACAGCACTTTCCTCGATCTCTTTTGAGAAGGTAACTTGAAACACATTTGGGAAGTAGGGAAGGCAGGTAAAATCATCCATGTTTCATAGATGAAGAAACTGAGATATTCCTTGCTTCATATTCCTTGGGCAATGAGATGGGGAATGAGCAGCCCTTAAAAGGGGTTTACCCAGCATCACATGGTGAGAGAGCTGGGCAAGTGGAATGAGACTCCCCAGCCTCTCAGCAGGTTAGTCCTGCTGCAAAAAGATGGCACGAGAGAGGGGACAAGGGCTTTGGAATGAGAGATGGACTTGAATCTAGGTTGCTCCTTTACTAGCTGAGTGCTTGGGTGCAAGTCCCCAAACTCCCTGGGACTCTGTCTTATAAAAAGGCTGCAGGGATTACTGAGGCATTCATACTGATGGGAAGGTTGTCATGAAGCCTAATGTGAGATAATAGAAGCATCTGGCACATCATCTCCTGCCGCCCTCTACTGCACAATAAGAGGTTTGAGGAGATCATGATTCAGCCTAATTACTCAGCTTGTCATTATCATGCCCTATGCTCAGTGAGAGGCTGCTGTGTACCAGCACTGTGCTAAAGGGCTTCACAGAAATTATTTCTTGCAATCCTCATAGCAATGCTTATAAGATAATTATTATCCACATTGGATTGATGAGAAAACTGTGATATGGAGAAATGAAACACTTTGCCCAAAGCATATTCTTACAAAAAGGCTGAGCCCAGATTCAGGGCTCCACTGCCTCCCTATTTATGGAGTTGCAGTGCTGAAAGGAACTTTAAAAATTACCTGGACCACAGGCACTCAGCTGCCATACCTTCTAATCAAGACCTTCTTTGCAAGACATGTTTTGCTAACAAATTAAAATACTGAGGTTTGTGAAACATTTGCTTTTTGTTATAAATCACAGTGGATTCGAGGTTATTCTTATGATAATTATCGTTGTTTTCTTATGACTCTTATTTGTTTTGCACTTTGAAATGTATTCTTGATGGGAGAGAGAGGGGTAGAGTATACTTAATGGGCTGGACTTGATGAATGGGGGTTGCCCTGTCTAAATACATTCCATTGTCTTGTTGACCTGGTAGAAACAGGGTTATGGTCATTGACTTCCTAGAATAGGCCAATACCTGCTAAAAGCTGCAGAAAGGAAATGAAGAATTTGAAACAGGTAAGCCCTGACAGAATTGAGCCGTGAAGGGTTAAGCCCTTGACTTTGTTCTTTGAGCTAAGAGCAACTGAAAGCATCATATGCTCCATTTGACTTACTACTTTGATAAGGTTTAATTAGTATGTCCTTCTGCAAGAATAGGTGAGAGATTCAGTCCCAGAGCCCAGCTGATAACAGATTGAAAAGGGTCCCTCCATCCTTCAGTGGGCCAATGGCACATGCTTTTGTGGAATATTAGCACCATTAGCAGTGAAAGGTGCTGCTTAGGAATAAAAAGTGGCAATTTCCAAGTGGTATTTCTCAATAATGAGAGAGCTTGCTGGATGTGATTATTTTCCACTTGAGAGGGAAAATGGGATCTCAATGAAGGCATGGGGCTGTCTAGTATGCCCAGAGATATAGAAGGGGACAATTGTCCTTACAATTTGATAATGATAGAGCCCTTATATGCATGCATTTCACTGATAATTTACACATTTCAGTTCTTTGAGAACTGATGAAAATGGAATCCACAGCACATTGCACATTCAAGAGTGACAGTTAAGCACTTAACAGTGAGGCAAAATTCTGAAGAGATAATAGAATTTTCAAATACATGTTCATCAGCCTACTGAAAAGCCAATGGTATTCCAAAATTCCTAGGCCAAGCCTTACAAACATATGGGGTTTGTCTATACAGGCTAAGCAGAATGAAAGTTGAACAACTACCCAGGTGTTTGATTCTGGGAGAGTTTGTTTGGATCATTTAAACCAACACTTCCCCTCTTCCTGTCCCTCCCCCATATCCCTCATTTCCACCCCCCACCCCTCCACTCCCAGTTTTTCCCTAGGATATTTTTGTATCTGCAAAATAGTTATCTATGTACAACTATATCAAACTTTCATTTCACTTTGACTGTGTAGACACAGACCTTGGCTTCATATATACAGATAAAATATACATAAATGTCCCAAGTGTATTGGATAGGCGAAGTACATGGATCCAAAGTTGGACTTCCTCCACCATGCAGCTCCAGCCAGAGGCAATGTAAACAGAGTGTTACTAATTTTCAAGTGAATCAATTTGGACACATTAAATCGCAAATCCTGGCCTTGCTTTCAGGGGTCTAAATTATTTGGATGATTGTCTCGAGCTGACTATAGACATATTCAGGTACACAGGCATAGTCCATGTATTTTTAGGCTTATATAGATGATCCAAATAATTCCAAGCTCAACTAAACGTTTTATTTTTTACTCATATCCATTCTTGAATTCTTGGAATACCTACCTCTTTATTTGGTTTCTGCATCAGTTGGGAGTATCTCTGAGCAGGAGTGCCTATTCAGAACTGAGCTTGGGAGAGAATACAGGGAGACAGGATGGGGAGATGGGGATGCAGATGGATTACAAAAGAAAGAAAATAGCTCCTGCTTTCAGGGAGATTACACTTTCATCTTATACTCAGCTGTTGCCTTATTACTATACAGTAGGATGAAAAGAATAGTCAAATGGGATGGCAATGGATTCAATGACAAATATTTACCTACTTGTAAATAAGTTTAATTTTTCAGTTTTTCAATGACATTCAGTAGAGATAGTTATATTGGCTATATAACACAAGTAAAGTGGTGTTTGAAAAGTTCCTCCATTCATATTTGATTTCCTTTAGAAAGCGAATTCCAAGGTATGCATTTTATCCACGACCACATACAATGATTCAATGAACTAGATAATGTTAAATCTCTCAGGTAACTGTTAAATTTTGAGGTAGGATTAAAAAATACTTCAGGGGTTCTACTCTGACCACGTTCTTTTCTGATCTATTGCCCTTGGCTTTTGGGGTCATGGGAAGAAAGAGAGGGAGAAAATGTCGAGGGAGAAGGATAAGGGGATGAGAGGAGCACCCCTTAGAAGTTTGAGCCCATTGGGTTGGGACTTTTCCTCCCCCAGTCACTGAAGCTGTAGTAAGAGCAAATCAATGTCACATTTACAGTTATCTCTTGGTTAGCCATACTAATTGAGCTAAGCAAAAATGGAAACACGCCAAAAGGATTTTTATTTGAAGTGCATTATGCGAATTTTTTTTTCTACAGCAGACACAGGGTCCTAAAAATACTTAACCCAGGCTATTACTAAATTAGTTTGTATTACTTGAATCTACAGGTAATACAACGAATTGTAGTATAGGCAAGTGGCTGAGGCATAAATTGACAGACTGGGAAAGAATTTCCTCTGATTTAACTTTTGCCACAGACAGATCATATGTGGACAAACAGGAATTAATTGGGCTTAATTCACAGGAAGGGTCAAATGCTGAATTTCTAAGCATTTCTCCAAAGACTATGAATGTTACTGTTCCGCCTCCACAGAAAAAAAAATTAAAGTATTTTAATTCACACTAGCAGTTGTGTTTGGCCCCAGGTACCCTGACATTGGGCTGGTCTTTCTAATCAACTTGAGTGTTTCTGCCCCAGACATAAAAATCACCTTGGGTTGAGGCAGTAGAGCTTTAGTGGGGAACCAGACATACATTTTGTTAATGAAGGCCTATCCTTCTCAAAGCACATTTGGTGGAATCGGGCCTTTACGGATAGTTTCTTCACTGACTATTTCTCCCTCAAACTCTTGGCCTTTGCTTTTTCTCTTGTAGTCTGGTTCTCTGGTATGAACAGGAGCAGATGACCAATAGCACTCAGCTTGGTGACAACCCATATGAAATATGCCTATAAAATGCAGTGGGCCACTGAGTGTTCACTGTGAGGATGACAGTATTGGCAAGGATGGATGATTTGTATGTGAACTACTGATGAGAAATGCTCCAGAGTGGGTACTGACCAGCCTTCTCTAGTGTTCCAGACACCTGTCTGAGTTTCTGGGGGTAAAGATCATTTCCAGCATGTTTTTAGTCTCATCTGGGTGCGAGGACAAGTCGTGTATCTTCTGTATTCTCTCAACACACTGTCCTTGCAATGTCTTCACATGGAATCGTCTCAGAAGTGTAACGAGGACAGCTTTCATCATCACCATGGCGATGTACTTTCCTGCACAGCCACGGGGCCCAAAGCCAAATGGTTGAAAGTACCTATAAGGAACCTGTGAAAATGATCAGACAGCCAGAATATTAAAGGCTAGAGTCACTCAGTCTCTGTTTGATTCATTCTGAAAACATGGGTCAGTCAGAACACTGTGTCGTGGTTATCAGCCACAATGCCCTCCAGCCCCTCAGATGAACAACTGGAACTCAAGCCCTTTCTCTGTCCTGTTTGATTCACCCCTTGTGATCCAACCCAACCTCAGAGAGTCCCCAGTTTTGCCTTTCATGTGCTGGGGTAAAGTAATGCAAACCATCTTATTACAGCAAGTGTTAGTATAATCAGGTAACTCTGTGGAATAGCCACAGATTTACTACTGTTTTATAAGTCACTAAGGCAAAGATTATTTTTTGTGATACCATATAAGAGACAAAGGCAAGCAAAGATGTAGATTCCTGGCCTATTCAGTGCCAAGCATCTAACTAACTTTAGTTATGCAGAAAATTAATGAGGACCACATCTGTCTTGTCCACATCTGGACTTAGTGCCTGGCATATAGTAGATGTTCAACAAATTTTTGTTGATCAGTTTACTGATTTACATGGCATTATCTGGATTGCCCATGTAGAAACAAGATGAATTGGAGTACTTAATTAATTTTAGCATCATGTTTCTACACCATATGCAAATTGAAAAAAGGGCACTTAGGGAACTGCTTATGTAATTCAGATTGAAAAACATATTGCCTAAAATTTGACCTAATGAAGGTGGAATCTCTAGTACACATCAATTATAAAAAAAAGAAAAACTGTCTCTCTTCTAATTAGTAAGTCCTATTTAGAATGGGACCTACTGCTCATGGGGCCATTTGATGAGCCAAAGGCACTTTGCAAAAACTAAATCTTCTGGTCTCATTTGATTTTCATCTGAAGCAGTAGTGGACTTTCCTTTGCTCAGATGGTGCTATAGCTGAATCTGATGACATGCTGACAAAGTTTAAATGGAAAAGTAGGTTGGTTGGGTTAAACAAAAATCACCTCATTTTAGCCAAATTAAGGGCCCAGCTTTTTCACATTTTGACCTATTTTGTGGCCACCATGTAGATACTTCTTAGAGCTGGAGACTCAGCATCCTTGAAGGCTTGAGGATGAATACGGGAGCCCTGCTCCAAGCTAGGGTACATGTGTGCTCCTGGTGAGGTGGCAGAGGGAATGAGTAAGAAAAATGAAACGTTTATGGTGCAAACACAAAGAACCAGAGAGGATTTAACAGTTGACATTTTCAAGAATGGCATGCTCAACTTTAAGGAAGGGCTCTTACATTCTTTGCAAAATTTTCAAGAGTAAATTCATTGGGTTTGGGGAAAAACTCGAGTCTGTGCATCCTTCCAATATTCAGGATAATGTTCGTCCCCTTTTTCACTGGGTAGCCATCAATTACATCATCTTCTAAGGCTTTGCGCATGACCAAGTCCACGACAGGCTGGTACCGCATGCTCTCATAAATGAAGTTTTCCATCACTTTTAATTTTTGCATATCATCAATCTTTACGTCTCTCTCACCTGTGGAAACAGATAAAAGGGACAAATAAGGTAATGTTAGTTTCCATCTGTGATTGGCATCAAAGCTCCTGTTTTTTCCACAGAACAGTTTGCTCTTGGTTGAAAAAAACTGTGGCTCTAATTCTAATGCACACCAGCAACCAGGGCCAAATATGTTACGCTCAGTCCACAAAGTGTTTTATAAAAATTCAGATATGAAGCCAATTACCTTAAAAACTGGAGGATTTTATAGAAAAGCCTGAATATCCAGAAAACTTGGTGATGCTGAACTTACATTCCCACATAGCAATAATGGGCTGACACTGAGTGGCCAATTACCCTTTTAGAGGGGGCATACGTCACACAGTTCCATCTAGACCGTGCCCAATCTGCTTCAAACATTCATCTTATCTGCCTGCTTTCTGAAATCTTTGAGTTTTTGTTCCCTGCTCTAAATTGTAGGGGACATTCATTTCCTCTCTTCACTTGTGAGCAAACTGGCACCACAACCATCCCAGAGATGATGCACAGGCTGCTGCAGAGTCAAAGTGAGATGGCAGATTTGATTCATTTCAACGAAATTTTCTCCTCTGGTTACCTGTGCAGTCATCTGCCCTTACATATCACTGATAGTCCCTCGGCATTTCATCAAGAAAGACCTGCAGTAGAGTGACAAGGACGTTCTCCCCACCACGACAAAATAGGTGCCTCAGATCAGCCCTGGGTGAGCTGGGGATTGATGGACACCCTCACTGTCTCAGATTGGCCTGACACTGGTCAAAGAGGCTCAGATTATTCCCAGACATGGTAAAGCTTCAGAGATGCCACTTTTGCAGAATAAAAAATAGCCCAGGGTCCTGAGACAGCCCTGTCTCATATACAACCAAGCTACTGAGGAAAGGTCTAGTTTGGTCAGAGTCCTCTCATGGCCCTTCCCCTTACATACTGCCCTTGGCACACTCAAGGGTCTAATGGGGCCTGTATAGCTGGGGTTGGGAAGTAGAAAGGAAGATGTTGGAGATGGTGACCAAAGGAGCTCACTAGGAAGTAGTTATCCAGTCTGTGTGTGGCACACGGGAGGGAACATGGACAATTGCAAATGGCTCTGCTGCTTTTCCATCTTTGCAGAGGCCTTTTGAAGTGTCAGGGAACATCAACATGTACACACACATTTCACCTCTCAAATAAATTGTATTCAATATGTATTAAAGGCTTATGGTTTCCTTGAACGCCCTCCTTCAGTCTCTCTTTACTGTATTGAGCTTGTTTTCTTTTTCCCACCAGACCGTGAGCCCCGCAAGCACAGGGATGGTGCTGGTTTGTTCAAGGCTGTAGCCCTGCACCTGGCACAGAACCTGAGAACCTGAGAGGAGGCAGTCAAGAAAACATTCTGGAATTTGGAGTCTAGATGTTATTCCGGCTCCTTGCTATCTACCTTGCCAGGAAACTTCCCACCTGTGTGAGGCATCTGCAGATCCCTTCTCTCCCATATTTAACCCTTCAGTGAAATTTCTCCTTATGTTTAACTATTTCAAGCAGCACTCCCATGGTTTGAAAAAGATGATGCCCTTCTACAGCCAAATAACTTGTTTTGCAGGGTCTGTGTAAAGTCAAGAGAGGGAAGTCTACATTCTCTGATATCTCTTCACATTTGTAAGAAATGTGTTCCTAAAAGATTACTCTTGTGAAGGAAGTGTCAAATGAGGAATTATGCTTTCTCCCAGAAAGAAAATTTGATTTCTTTCAAAGTTGGCATGGTTGTTGCTGTGGAAGAGTGGAGCAGGATGAAACTGAAGCGGAGACAGAGCAATGAAGCAGTAGAGTTGGGGAAGACCTGAGTGTGGACCTGGAAGCTCCGCTGCAGAGGAGCAGAGGGCAGGGGAGAGGAAGGGGCTGGCATCACTGGATTGGAGTGGAGAGGGATATGTATCACTCCCCTGTCTTTGCTGTCATCTTCTCCTCTTCCTTCTGCCACAAACTGGAAGTTCATTTGTGAATGGGTCGCTTGAAGCCCAGAAACACTGCTGTAAATGAGAGACGATCATTTCCCTGGGAGATTCCACAAAAGTCTTTTGTAACTGACAAGGGAGACAGAACACTGTATGTGATCCCATATTTTTGTAAAATGGACAAATCCAACCATAAATATGTGTTTGTGGGCAAACAGAAAAAGATTTTAGCAAATGCACAGCAAACTATTCACAATGGTTGCCACTGGAGAGTGGGGATGAGGCTGGAGAGGAGAGTGGAAAAGATTGGGGGATGTCACTTACTGCTTTACACATCACTGTGATTTAAATTCCTCCCAATGAGCATGTATTACTTTTATGATTAAGACAACAGAAATAACCATCTTTTCAGTCTATCTAGTATAATCAAATGTGACAGAATGTCTTGCTTTATTGTTTGGAGTGAATTATAAAAAATTTTATGTTTGATATCAGATTTTTAGGACATAAGAAATGGACATTCAGAAGAAATTGTTTTTAAGCTGTGTTATTTATTTGATAAATTCTTACCAACAACAGTCTGGATTTCCTTCATTATTGCCTCTTCAACATTAGGGTGCTTTGCAATGAGAAATAACATGAAGAACAAAGAGACAGACATGGTGTCAGGAGCTGCGATCAGCATTTCCAATATGCACTGGTTCACGTTCTCTCTCGTCAGGTCACCTCGTTTCTGAACAATTGGAAGACACGAAAAATTTGGAAAGTGAATCAAAGTTTCAAAAAATGAGGGGAGGTGATACTCAAGGATCAACAACTTCAACAAAATGAAATAATAGAAACCACATGTCTCTGTGACTGACTGTGGACATTTTACATGACAATCTTTAGCTGAAAGATGAACAATTAGGCCGGTTGTCTATGTATGTAGTGTCTTTGGCCTCCCCCAACTTGTTTTCATATTTTATATTGTTACACAGAAGAGTCACAATCTTAGCAGTCAGTCTTACTAGAATGTTCCAATCTTAAAGGCCTTACTGAAATACCTAATGTGTTGGCTATTTGGATTGGGATTATAGAACTGCTAGAGAAAGTATTTAAAAGCAGAAATACACAACAGTTACAAAAGGGGATCTTTACACACCTCTACACAGTCATAACATATGTGGCATGGGAGTTATGGTTAGTTCAGGTCAGTACCTCGGCTAAAATCAACTCAGTGGCAAAGTCCATGCATTCTTCCAATTTTTCTTCCGTGGAAATCCTGCGTCTTTTTTCTGCTATCAGAACTTCTATGGCATCTTTCAAATCCTTGCTGGAAAAAAAGTCAAAATATAGTCTATTTGTACTCAGTTTAGACATCTAGTGAAACAGATTTATTTGCCACGTATTTAGGTAAAATGATCTGCTTTAATTGAAACCGTTGGTGCTTATGAGTCAGTGAATTACTGTTTTATTTCTTCATAAATACTCTTAAATTACATAGACCTTATACTTCATGTTAAGGTGCCAGAGTTAGCTAAGATTTCTGGATTCTGGTAGCAAAATCAAGGCTGTGACTTCTAGTTAAGGGTTAAAAATTGATAGCAAAAGGCTAAATCTAGCAATATTTTCCAATTTCTGATTTGGCAGGCACAATGTTTAAATTAAAACAAAAACAAAAAAAACCTGTGAGTGCTGTCAGGTGCTCTTCAGTTTGCCACAGGCACCTCCATTTCCTTGTCTTATGTTTCCACAGCCTGCTTTTTTTTTTCTTTTTCTTTTAATTGAGACAAAGTCTCAGTCTGTAGCCCAGGCTGGAGTGCAGTGGCATGATCTCAGCTCACTGCAACCTCCACCTCCTGGGTTCAAGCCATTCTCCTGCCTCAGCCTCCTGAGTAGTTGGGATTACAGGCACCCGCCACCATGCCCGGTTAATTTTTTGTATTATTAGTAAAGACAGGGTTTCACCACGTTGGTCAGGTTGGTCTCAAACTCCTGACCTCAGGTGATCCACCCACCCCGGCCTCCCAAAATGCTGGGATTACAGGCATGAGCCACTGCACCCGGCCCCCATAGCCTGCTTTTCTTTGCCTAGTCCTGAAGACTGTTGAGTTTGAGATTCCTGTTATAAACAGTAAACTCCAGTGACTAGGTATCATTATTGATGTTTATTCTCATGCCTTGTTAGTTTCTCCCACATTGTAAACACTAATATGTGTTGAATGAATAAACAGTTGCATAAATATGTATAGGTATTTTGGCAGTGTGGTTGAAAGAACACTTGGACGGGGTGGGGTCAGGTCCTAGTTCAGGTTGTTCTCTTTCTATGTACGATACTTTGAGTCTCTGGGCCCTACATCCTTTTAAAGTGAAGGGATCACACTAGATGAAAAATAAAGTCACCTTGAATCTAAATTCAATTTTTCCTATCTCTGTCCTTAAGTGTATGTGTTCTTTGTAAGTGTATTGTTCCCTTATCCCAGGGAACAATGTTCTGTATTACATTAAATGTACAATAAATCCATCTTTCAAATTCTAATTTACATGTTCACTGATACACTTAAATACCCTACTGATCCATGCATTCATCAAATGTTTGCTGAGTAACTCCTACATACAATTAACAGATATTCACTCAGTTGGGCTGTGGTGCCCTCTTCCTAGTAGGCCGAGAATGCTCATAGCATTCCCATCTGAGCACTAGCCCCAAATGGTCTGGGAGGTGTTGGAGTGCCCCTAACCTGTAAATTCATAGAGAGTTCCTTGACGGAACTGCAGAAACCTAAGAGAAACCTTTACACAGACTTGTACAATAAATTTCTATAGGTCCAATGGCCAAGACCAAGGCTAAACTAATGACTAAGAACTATGTAATGAACTCTTCAGACCACTACCACTGCCACCAACTCTGATCACAGGAAAGAGATGAATCTTTTATCTATTTGTTTTCAAGTCACAATAAGCTCTGGTGGGAACGAAATGTATAAAGAACCAAGTGTCTAAAACATTCACCTAGTACTCATCAACCATGAGAGAATAAACAAAACAACATCAAGTTGGCTTCTTCTCTAGAAACTAATATTATTGAATTTTAAAATCCACAAGTAGAATAAAGTCAGGTCTTCAGACAAGCTTGGGGACGTTTAGAGATGGAGAACTTGAGATGGTTAGGAACATCTGAGGAAGATATGAGCACAGGAAAGGGAGAAACTAACATATTTAGTACCCTCTATGTGCCATGCTCTATGCTAATTGCCTTACTTATATGATGTCATTAACCTATGCCCCTACTCTAGAAGATAGGTTATATCTTACTTTAAATAACTTCCCAAGGCCATTAGAAACAGGACACAAAGCATAGGCTTCTAGATTCCATAGGCTTTCCACTGGTGGTTAGAGGTAGCAGTGTTTAGTGACTGGCTACTTGTACTCTACAAACCCATTGATTAGCCTATAGGCCACTGGGCATTTGTCCGGTTTTCTGATGGACAATTCTAAGATCAAAACAAAGCCATTTAATGACAATTTCAGGACCCCCAACGCACAAGATACATAATTTTAAAAACCCACACGCATTTTATTGAAGTTAGTTATACTCATTAAGAAAAAATTGTATTGAGACTAATGTCAGTTCTTACAAGTTAAATTATGTTAAATTCTTTCAAAAACAACACAACTATAAATTGATTCTGTGGTTCCAGATTTTCAGTTGTGCAAAGATAATTTTGACAGATATTAATGACAGGATCAGTCAACCCTTCTCTTCAACTCAAAACACACCAGTGTCCTAGTTCCCGAGTTGAAGCTCCGAGACCACACACTCAGACCCCTTGCCGAGAAGCCGCCCAGCCAAAGGCTTCATTTACTCTCTGGTCTGGCCAAATGCAGCCAGATTGCTGTAAAAATGTTTCATCAGCAACCTAATCAATAGCTCCCTGTGGGCTCTAGAGAGCAGAAAAGTTACCGGAGAGGCCAACAAAAACAGCAAAGACACAAGGGGAAAAAACCAATCCAATTGTACTCATATATCTTCCAAAGTTGTATTACTTACACAGACTTCTCATACTTTTTGTATAGCCAAGAAATCTTAAAGAAGATGTCTGGTTTGATGAGGAGAGCTTGCCATGCATCAAAATAACCTTGGATTTTAACCACGATAGCACTTTCTGTAGAAAAAAAAAAAACGCACAAGGAAGAGCAGTTGAGCAAAATGTGAGCCTAAGAAGGGTGCTCTGGGCAGAAAACATTCCCTGTAGATTCTCCTAACAGTCCGGGGTTCTAAGCTAAGTGAGGTTCCATCTTCAGTAGGAGTCTTAGCCATGTGAATACCACTAGAGAAATCAAGCACTGATTTGTTCTCCTTGCCATCCAAATTGGACTAGTTAACCAATGAGTTGCTAGTTTTCAAGTTTTCAACCTGGAATTTCACATATTCTCCTTGGGCTGAGCTTCCAACTTGCTCCTGTTTCTCTGGACAAATGGAACTAGTAATTACGGCTGTTATGGCCTTCACTCTGGTACCTGGGAGTGCAAAAAGTGGAGCCTGTTAGATGGCTAACAAGCACATTTTAACTTCATTTGGTGTTGGGTAAGCAGAGCCATGAAGTGGACAGTTTATATGGATTATACACTTAATAGCTTCTAATCATGTTCTCATGGTGCTTTGTTCATTTTTCCCCCATAGCACTCATCACGTAGCTTTCATAGTTATTTATATTCAGTCCAGAGTGTAGAATTCATCTTGTTTTCTTCAATGCCTTGTCCTAAGCCTCACACACAATCAGCTCTTAACAAATGTTCTTTAATTAAATTGAATACTAGAGGAAATAAAACCCTTACTTTTTCAAATTATACCAGATAATATACAAAAGGGAAGAGAATAGACATTTATTTCCAACTGCTAAATACCAGTCACCATGCTAGGCGCTTTGTGAAAGAGATTTTTAATTTCATCTTCATATTCTTGCCATGGGCTTTGTGATATCATCCTTTTGCAGTTGAAGAAACTGCAATTCATAGAAATTCGGAAGCTTGCCTAAAACCATACAGCCAGTGTGGCAATAGGGAGTGCCCACACTCACTGTTGCCCTCCTTCACTTCCTGTCCTCTTACCCTGCTTCATTTTTCCTTCAAGGCACTTACTATTGCTAATATTTTATTAGATATTTATTTCTTTTCCTGTCCATATCACCCACTGGAATGTAAGTCCCTTGAAGGCAAGAACTTTATCCGTCTGGGTCACTGTTATGTCCCCAGAACCTAAAACAGTGCCTGGCATAAAATAGGCAATCAATAAATGTTTGATGAATGAATGTTTGAATCAATGAACACTGGTGTTAAGTTAATTCAGGAAAAGTCACACTGAGTTGTACATACTTAATGCCAATAGCAGAATGGAATTAATCCAAATGATAAATTTTCTATTGATACATAATAGATATACATATTTAGGGGTACATGTAATATTTTGATAGATTTGTATAATGTGTAATAACCAAATCAGGGTAATGAGGATATTTATCACTTTAAACATTTATCTTTTCTTTATGCTGAGAACATTCAAATTATTCTCTACTAGCTACTTGGTTGTACATAGATTATTATTTATTTTCTTCACTACACTGATTTATTGAATATTAGGTCTTGTTTCTTCTATCTACCTGTATTTTTGTACCCATTAATCAACTTCTCTTCATCTCTTCTCTCCCCACTACCCCACTATGCTTCCCTTCCTCTGGTAACCACCAAACTACTCAAATGATTTACGCTTTTTGGTGTGGTGGTAGAGTTGCATGTACATTTTTTTTTTATCAGTAGAGTGATTTGGGGGATTTATAGGTTTTTAGGGTATATTCACTACTAGGGTTACAAAATGTATGAGGTCACGATATGAATAATGGATTTAAGAATCTTGTTTAATAATAAATTCTGTTCCTCTTGAGATAATATAAGGCCAATGCTTATGGATAAGAAGTAATAAAAAACAAATTCTATTATTCAAGGGCATAATAAGCATATGTCAACTGTATAAATATTTAGTGGTAAGTAATGTTCTAAAAGACATCTGAATGGGCTTGTGAATTTTTCTTTGTGTACATGTATTAGTACCTTATGCACAGACTACTAAAATGGAGACCAAAACATTCTTTAAGAGTAATATATAATTTAAATGACTTTAAGAAGAAAACAAAAAAGGTATATCAGAAAGAATACCAATTTTTTAATTCCTATACTTTCCAGGTTAGTGTGTGGATAAAGGTTGCAATGGCAATAAAAAATGTAACCCATAGAAAACAATGTAAAACAATTAGGTACAAGTACAGTGAATTCCATTCCTGTCAGGTGTTTGATCATTAGGTTAAAAAGTTATCAAAAAGTCAAGGACTTTTGCACAATGGCACAACTTTTCAAGAACTAGCCGAAATATTGGCAGTTGTACTCAAGTTGCAAATTGGTTTAATCCTGCCAAAATAAAACCAAGTTCTATGAGTTTGACGTGTGCATGCACATGTTTTCATATTCATTTCTGTATCATAGTGAGGAAACTAGCCTTTTGAGTGAGACATCTTGTTAAGACTATAAACAATAAATGGCAAACATGTATATATAGCAATTTTTAATACTGTTTGGCACACATTAGATACTACGTTAATGGCAGCTAATATCATTTCCATCAGCATCAGTATCATCAGCAATATTGACATTTTTATCATATAGGCATGATATTTTCATGTTTAGTAGCTTTGAGGGAGGAGTGTGTGTATATATGTATGTATATATCATGCCCAAAAGAACAGTTGGAAATGATTAAATATATAAAGTTGATTGGTGGTAGGATATGCTAATAACCAAATGAACTAATCACAGTTGTTAAGTTTCAACTGTGGGTAGAATTCTATTTCCTAGAGTAATGAGGAAAGATACAAAAGAAATAGATGCCGGCCCCTACTTTATGGAAATTTATATTTTATAAGTGAATAAAGCAGAAACACTAGGGAAAAAAACGAGGAGTATTTAGAAATGTTTGAACAAGAGCAATGTAGAAAACGGCATGTGATTCCTTTGGTCTGCTAACCCTTCTAGCTCCTTGTTCAATAAAGGACAGATGGTCAAGATGCGAGAGTGAAAATGTCAGTACCGTCCAAAGGGATCCTCAAGAAGAGCATGTTAGAGGTGTCCAGCATGACACGCCGCAGGAGGGTCAACACGTCCACGTAGCCTGATTCATTGGTCACTTCCTCCAACCTGTCCAGATGTGTTTTGAGGGATTCAGCACAGACTGTGACCATGCGAACAAGGCCGGGGCCTGACAGAGCTGCAGGGTACACATCAGAGAATCAGCCATCATGAACTCCAGGGCACACACAAAATCAGGCCATTCTGGCTTTTTATGTTGGAGCTTAATTGTCCACAATTTTTTATTTAATAATTGGGTGGAAATTTTCATCATCTTATGCTTTTCTGTGATTTTCCATAAGCACGTACTATCCTATAGTTAAGAATGAATGAATGGAAGGAAGATAGGGACAAATATTATTTTAAACAAACTGTTAAAAATTCAACTTTTTTCATGCTCTAGCCAGCCATTTATGAGACTGCAAAGGAAACATTTAGTACTTGTGGTCATAACTCACAAATCAGTGATTTTTTCATATTTATTGTATACATTTCCCTCCAAAGCTGATTTGGATTTGCCTAGGATCATATTTATTTTGTGTTTCAACAGGTGGCAGGATATTACTGGAAAACTGGTCAAATTGGATCCTATTTGATCTAAGGTGCTTCCTGTTAAAGTGTAAAAGGCTAGTTGTAAAAATCCCCCAAAGTGCCCTTCTCTTAATTTTGATTTCTCTTCAAACTACTTCCAGGTTTATTTTACTCAACCAACGGCATGACAGCTAAGCAATTCCTTGCTTGCTTACCAGTCTTCCCTTACTGAACTGAGAGCTCTTTAAGGACAGTGACAGTCGCTCATTAGCATTGCCCTTCAAGCTGATGGTCCATGGGGGCCTTCATACATATTTTTTCAACAGAGAAAAGAATGAATGAATGAAAACAGAGTAAACTGGCTCTGATCTCACTCTTGCTCTGTTCCTGACTATCTGAGCAGTCCTGATGGTGGGTGGCCTACACAGGAGGGTTTAACCCTTAAAGTGCCCCTTTCTCTCTTTGTGTTAAGTTTCTTTAAGCTTCTTTTAGGAGTAATCTTTCTTTTTAAATCTTTTATTATTCATGTTTGTTGTTAACGTCAGAGTCTTTGAAATGAGATAAAAAATATTGGGAAACTTTGTAGATGTAACTCCAGAAGAAGATTATCCTCTGTCTCTCTCTCTCTCTTAAACACACACACACACACATACACACACACACACACACACACACACACACACACACACACACACACACAGGGTTAAGCTGCAGAACCCCCATGCCTGAAGGTATACTTTGCAAACAAGAAAGGAGGCCTGAGGACTGGTCCTAGACTTTTGAGATTTCCATACATCTTGGAAGGAAGGTTGAGGTAGGAGCAGGCTTTCTGACCATAGGAAGGACTTGGCAGATGTGAAAGACCAGGATGTTGTTCTCTGGGTGACTGCCACTTCAGCAAGCAGGACAAATGACTCAACCCTTTGTGTGGAAGGGTTGGCTTAGAATGTCACTGGTGGTTTTCTCCCAGGCTAATGCATGATTTGCCTCTGTGTTTAAAGAGCTTGAAGCCACATGCCAAACTTATGGGCAAAAATGTAATAACATTGCTTATAGGCAGTGGTATGATGTAGATATGATTTAATTTTTAAAATGTGCCAAAACGTATTGAATCTGTCCAGTCAAAAGAAAATTGGGCAAGCAAACAGCAAATACCATCAATATGGACACATTTCTCGGCAGTTTTGGGAAACATATGCTATTTCTTCACCCCTCGCTCCCACCCTTCCCCACCTCCCAAGATGGGCCATTGCCTAAGTTTCACTTAACTATTTCTCTACAGACTCACCTAGTAAGTCAATACTTTCATTAACGTTACTGAAACCTGTGCCAAACTTTCTGCTATATCAGGAAAACCAACAGGGAGTCTAACTCTAAAAGGAAATTCACTGAAAAATGCTTAGGACTCTCATTGATTATAGAAATGTCAGACACCACAGTGAACTTTCCAATAAGCAATTAGCCTCCTATTTCTTGGGATTATGAATTTGGGTCCAATTGTGTAGCACTTTTTTGTAGAAACCCTGATCTTCCCTATAGAAGGCTATCTAAAAAAAAGTCACAAAGATGTTTGGCTTAATTTCCAAGTACTATAGGGTCTACTACCGTAGGGTCTATCCTTTTGACTATCTTGAACCCACAGCCTCCCCTCCACCTTTCCTGCATCACTGCAGTAGCTCCTAAATGTTCTCACTGCTCACGGTCCTGCTTCCTTCCAATTAGTCATTCTCTCTGCTACCAGAGGGATTTTTATAAAATACAAATATGTTCATATCATTCTGCTTAAAATCTTTAGTGATTCTCCATAGTTTTTGAGATAAGCTCAATTCCTTGCCTTAACCGAGAGATTTTTGGTGATATGGCCCTGCCCTCCCCTTGGCCACGTCCCTGAATGTATCTGCACCAGGCACAAGGACTTACTGACAGGGCCCTGGATGCGTCATGTCTAACTATTCATCTGTGCCTTTGGCTATCCTGTTCTTTACTCCTAGAATGTTTGTCTTTTGTTTTCTTAATTAGCTTCTACCTTACTCATTATGAGCATCCAGTCCTCTGAAAAGTCTCCCCTGCCCCTCAGTGTGCTTCAGATGGCCTGTTCATCTGTACTTGGCATCACTCCGTGCAACCACCAGCATTACTATCACCTAGGGTAGTGTTTGGTGATGTGCTGGGCTGCCCCTTCCTAATTCAAACCCCCCTCCCCCATTATAAGTTCCTCGAGGGCAGGAACCACATCTGGTTTGTCATTGTATCTTGGTACCTAGTTCAGTGATGACAACAGTGGTTTGTCAAACAAATGGATGAACTTAGAGATTCTTTTAATTAGCTCTTGCATGTCAGGGTAGAGGATATTGGTATGTGAAAGTTAACTACTCCTAAATACTAGTTCACATATTCCTAATATGCCTGAGCCAAATGAAAAAGTCAAACGTGGGATCTTACAGCATTATTTCATTTGCTCTTCACAATAGCCCTAGAGTGCAAGTTTTATAACATTTATCACCTTTTGTGAATAGGGAAACTGAAGCTCAGAAAGGTGAAGCGACTTGCCTAAGGTCAGATAGGTAGCAAGTGGCAGTGCTGGGACTCAAACTCACAACCTGTAATACCAAGTCCTATACTTTTTCCATTAATTCATTCCATAGTTTTATAAGGTATAAGGAGATTTATCTCCCCCAACATGAGTGATAGGCAGAATAACAGCACCCTAAATTTGTCTGGGTCATAATCCCCAGAACCAACTAATACGTTACTTTACATGAAAAATAGCAGATATAACTAAGGTTAAGGACTTTGAAATGGGGTGGGACAAACCTCATCATGAGTTCTTAAAAGCAAAGATTACAGGCTCATGCCTGTAATCCCAACACTTCGGGAAGCCGAGGCAGGTGGATCACAAGGTCAGGAGATCGAGACCATCCTGGCTAACATGGTGAAACTCCATCTCTACTAAAAATACAAAAAATTAGCCGGGCGTGGTGGGGGGTGCCTGTAGTCCTAGCTACTTGTGAGGCTGAGGCAGGAGAATGGTGTGAACCCAGGAGGCGGAGCTTGCAGTGAGCCGAGATGGCGCCACTGCACTCTGGTCTGGGCGACAGAGCAAGACTCTGTCTCAGAAGAAGAAAAAAAAAAAGGCAAAGGACCTTTCTAAGCCAAGGTCAAAGCCAGAGAGAGATGGGATGACAGAAGGTGGGCCAGAGATGTAACGTGCAAAGGACTCAATCCACTGTTGCTGGCTTTGAAGCTAGAGGAAAGGGCCACAAGCCAAGGAATGTGGCTGGCCTCTAGAGCTGGAAAAGACAAAGAGAGTCTTTCCTAGAGCCCCCAGAAAGGCACATAGCCTTGCCTATGCCTTGATTTTCAGCTCACTGAGATCCATGTCAGACTTCTGACCTACAGAACTATGAGATAAATGTGTTCTTGTAAGCTACTTATTTTGTGGCAATTTGTTACAGCAGCAATAGGAAAGTGATACACTGGGGTCTACAGCAAGAGTTGTGCTGAGTCCTGGTGAGGGGCAGCTCTGAAGGCTGGAATCAACACCCAGTGGGCACAGGTACTGGCATAGCTCTCCCCATCTTAGCAGGCACACGGAAGGTGGTGACCTGGGTTCACAGCACGGGCTGCTGGAGGGAAGGCTGTGAATAGACAGGGCCGGACCTAAAATCATCTAGCCCCAGATTCCACCACTAAGAAGGTTTCTAGGGCACGATTATTTTTCTTGATGCTTGATAGTAATGTCCAGGCTTAGTCATGTGTATTCCCCAGTAGTTTCATTTCCAGCATGATGAGGTAAAGGGAGAAAAATCACTGGATAAGGAGGCTTGCAACCGAGTCTCAGCTCATTCATTACTCCCTGTTTTGCCTGGGTGAAAATCATAACTTCATTGGGACTTTATTTCCTCAACTGTTAAAATCAGAGGTTAGATGACAGATATGGTCCCTCTCAGTTCTAAAATTCTCTAATTTCATTCACAAATTGCTTCCTGCTGAATCATCTGGGCTGTCAGTCAAGCACTCAGCAAACACATTGTGTGGCCATGTTTAAATCAAACATATGGGTGACATGCTAAATTCTTAACTGAAATGATTCTAAATATATATCTTCATCTCTTCTTTATACCTATAAAATTGCTTTGCATATCAATAAGAAGAAAAGAATGTGTGGTGATTAAGAAATATAGGCTTCGGGGATATATTCCAGGCTATCATTTACTAATGTTTGGACCTTGGGCAAGTTACTTAACCTCTTTATGCCTTCATTTTCTGTCAGTTGTAGGTGATAACAACATTTACCACATGGGGCTGCCATTCAAGTGTTTAGAACAATGGCTACTACAGAGTAAAGGTATAATGAATGTTAGCTCTTCCTCCTTTATTGCAGTATAATTCAAAATATGATTTCAGACTGGGCATGATGGCTCATGCCTGTAATCCCAGCACTTTGGGAGGCCGAGGCGGGTGAATCGTTTGACTCCGTGAGTTCGAGCCCAGCCTGGTCTCAAATGTGGCAAAACCCTATTTCTACAAAAAACACAAAAATTAGCCAGGCATGGTGGTGCAGACCTGTAGTCCCACCTACTTGCGAGGCTGAGGTGGGAGGATCACCTGAGCCCGGGAGGCGGAGGTTACAGTAAGCCAAGGTCGTGCCGCTTCACTCCAGCCTGGGTGATAAGAGTCAGACTCTGACTCCATAAATAAATAAATAAGTAAATAAAATATTTAACAAATGTGATTTCAAAAAAGGCATATTCATAGACAAAAACGAAGATTGTAGCTAAGTACCTGCTTACCTTTCATAAAGAAGGGTCGAGTTGTTTTCCAGAGATCTGGATTGTTGTTAAATATGATGCCTTTCTCATGCATACCGATGCACTGCAGCCCAAGTTTGCTGCCGAACCGAGAGCTGTAATGATTGTGCTTCATTATGTGGAACATACTTGAGGACCTGAAAAGAAAGGAAACCTTGGTGTCAATTTTTAAGGGTCAGCAGAACTCATGGTGGTACATTTTGACTAGGAGGTGGCTCTCTTAGCAAATGCATGTCGTTCCAAATGCAGTGTGCATGATTTCTAGTATTCAGATTGAATAAGCACTTCTGTTAGCATGAGGACATCCTTCTCCAGTTGAATCATTTCTACCTACTGATTCCCTGTTTAAACATCACCAAAGATAGAAAACACACACACATACCCACATACCATTCCTTATTTCTCTTTCTTCTCTAACTTCCCCAAAATACTACCCACTACTGGAGTCAGAGCTTCAAGGCTGTTAAGAAGCTGAACCCTCCATACCACTAGAGCCAGAAGAACCTCCAGCCTCCCAGGTCTCACCCAGCCTCACTCCACAAAGTGCCACCCACTGCAAGAGTGAGTCACAGAATCGGAAGTTTGTGGAATTACCAAAGTCTTGTTTTCCTATTTTGGAACCAGCAGTTTTGCCCAGTACCACCCAACTCTAGTCTCTGATCAGGCCTGCCCTCTCCAGTGGAGTATCAGTCAGGGCTTGAAAAACATCTCCTTGGACACTTCTTCTAGCCCTGAGCTTGGCCAGGGGCTGGCTGGGCTGGCATGCAAAGTTCACTGTGGTAGTAAAGGAAGCTATTTTGGGGCTCTGCATTCCATCATGACTCATCAAAGTCTCCAGGGTCACAGAGTTCTCCCATGACATAGGATGTGATGAGTCATGAGATAGTACAATTTGCATGATGCTCAATTATGCAAATTCAAGATGCGTAAGATGTCATTGGTATTATCTTGATTTCAGATGTTGTTGTTACTTTCTTGGTGAACTTAATATTTATACAAAATTTCATGTATTAATTTCAACTTTGGTCCTCCCTCCCCTCTGGTCTCCCAAAATTTCGTTTCACAATGCAAATTCTCCTACTATGGAGGTTTTCAGAACACATAACCCTCAAAGATTAGAAGTGGTTACTATAATATCTGCAACTGGTTCTCAGACAGGTTGGAGAGACTCTTATTCCTCCATCTCCTAGTTGACACTTGGCTCCTAAAAGGATACCTTTGCCTTAGTGAGGTTGTTCAGTGTACCTGCTGAAATACCTTCCCAGAGGACTCTAGGCCTAAAAAGCGCTGCTCTGGTTCAACGGATTAGGTTGTGGGCTAAGTATTAATCCAGCTCTCACATCTGTGATATGTTCCATAGTCCTATTTAAGCTTTAAAAGTAAGCCTCTGAAATAATGGTAGTGTCAAGAAATTAGAACAGGATTATTATTATATAAGATACAAAAATTAGCTGGGCGTGGTAGTGTGTGCCTGTAGTCCCAACTACTTGGGGGGCTGAGGCAGTAGGAGAGCTTGAGTCCTGGAGGTTGAAGCTGTCCAACCTGGGTGACAGACCAAGATCCTATCTCAAAAAAAAAAAAAAAAAAGCAGAGCTATTGTATAAATAACTTATTTACTTGATATCTATTTCAGGAAAAATCCCCTATTTTCAAATAAAAACACCATTAAATATTCTTTTGATCTGATTCTGGATAATATTCATCAAATAATCCTAAGTTTTGGATATGTTTGCCTCTCCCTAGCAAAAAATTAAAAATAAAAACAATAAAAACAAAACAAAAAAAAATACAGATGCTTCCATTTGTATTCTAGAGAATTAATTTGTCTGACACTTCAAATTTTGTCATATATATAAAAATTATGCTATAGGAAGGCATGAAATTCTTACTAATTAAACTATTTGAAAACTCTAGCTTTACTTACCTTCCCCTCCATCATTCCATAATTAAAGCAGAAATTAAGAAATTTATATATTCTTTGTTCACAAACTCGTATCTAAAAATTTTAAGCACTTAACGGACAAACACTATTTTTCTGCTCTGACCCTAGGGCTTTTGCATACTGCATTAATTATATTGGCCTGTCCATTTCATTTAAGAACTTGCTAACCAGTTTTCAAAAGAGAGTAAGAAACTCCAAACATAAAACAAACCCAACTAAATATTTGCTAGTTATTAGTAACAAAGAGTCAACCTTTAAAATTCATGTGTCCTTTAGGGGGCACCAACATCTCAGCTATTTTGAATCCAAAGCTCAGGCTTGTCAGGGACAAAGCTAATCAGGCAGAAGTGATAAAGCAAGGGATGTGTGACTGGCCACAGATGAGCAATTTAAAACAAGGTCACTTACTAAAAGTAGGCTGGATTGATCTAGCCAGAGTAAATCAGAGAAGTGAAGAACAGAAGGTCAGTGACGAACTAAGGACCCCAGCCCAGAGCTCCTCCTGGCAGTCAAGACAGGCCTGGCTCTGGCTTGTGGGCCAGCTTGCAACACTGCCATAGGCAAGCGTTATACTCATTAGTTGGGAGAATGAGGATTTCTTAGCACTGAGGAGAGTCCAACTGAGTCCCCAACCTCACAGGGACAGGGCACAGTGTTGGGTGTCTGGTCACTAGGGTTATTATCCCTCATTAAGCATGACTGAAGACAAAAGACATCTCCAAAGATGGCAGACCTATTGTCTGTTCAAAATGAAGAGTAGCCAGGGAGTAAGCTCTTAGGTGATGAGAAGGAAGCCACCTGAGTTCTGGGATTAAACAACTCACACACTTGTGGGCAGGTTCAACAGTGATGAGGAGGCAATTAATGGAATAATTGGTGACTTTTTTTTTTTGAGACAGAGTCTCATTCTATTGCCCAGGCTGGAGTGCAGTGGCACAATCTCAGCTAACTGCAAACTCCACGTCCCAGGTTCAAACAATTCTCGTGCCACAGCCTCCTGAGTAGTTGGGATTACAGGCGCCCGCCACCAGGCCCAGCTAATTTTGTGTGTGTGTTTTTAGTAGAAACAGGGTTTCACCATGTTGGCCAGGCTGGTCTCAAACTCCTGACCTCAAGTAATACGCCCACCTTCACCTCCCAAAGTGCTGGCATTACAGGTGTGAGCCACTGCACCCAGCTGGTGACAAACATTTAAAAACAGTTGCCTCGTGTAGATCTGTTCCATCAATCCTGTCACCTTTTCACTGTCCTTAACATCTCTAATATCCTCACTTACCCAGCTTAAATTCTAGGTGACTATAAGAGATAAGCAATCTTTATAACAGAGGAATCTTACTGTAACCACCCAACCAAGTGATCAAATTTAACATCAATGCTACTGGGACAACCCGTTACTCATCTTCTGATGTGATGTGATATGAAGTTCCTAGTACTACTGAAGTGTTATTGCAAAAATGTGCAACCTTAATCTAATTGAGCCTTTAGACCCAATTTCAGTTTACAAGAAATACAGGGAATAGTTGAATATAGTAAATGACATCCTGATGAAACAGTGAGAGAAATTCAGAATGTGGGATATCTTATAGTTGACCTGGTCTCTTCAAAAGGTCAATGTCATAGGGGGAAAAGTGTGACTGGGGGACGGCTCTTTCAATTTTCCTACTCATTTGATAATTTTCTTAATAGAAAGTTGGGAAGAAATTATTGTCAATCATTAAAATTAAAATACCCTTCCCTGAATCCTCAACTCCCTTGACCCTCTTCTTACTTTGTCATGGTTGCCTGGTAAAACCACAACTCCAGCTAAGTCCAACTCTGAGCTTATTCTGTGCTTGCATCTGGCAGTTGAGGCTGGGAAGAAAAGAAAAACCATGTATGTGCACACGTGTGTGTGCATGTGTGTGCGTGAGCACACACGTGCCTGCTGTCAGGTCTTGGTTAAATTCAAGTGGGCTCTCAGTGTCGCTGGCAATGCTACTGCAAGTCCCCAGCCCATTCACTCTCTCACTCTTCTACATGACTATTATATTCTCCCCACTCAGCCCCAGCTGAAGACTTTATTTCCAATTTTCCCAAGAAAATGGAAACAACTACAAGAGAATCTCCGCAAGCCCCAACGACCCGGACCTGTGCCCGTATATTCCACCTTCCCTCCTATTACGATGGAAATTCCATGTCCCCATTCAAGGCCAACCCATCCACTTGTCCCCAGGGACCTCTTCACGTCTCACTTAGCACACCCTTCCTTTCTCTTCCATCAACAATCATTTGATTTTCCTCCATAACTGACCATTCCCCCTACAACTCACATGCTGTAATTTCTCCTATTTTAAAAATCAAATTTCCTTTGCCTGCACATCTTGTTCAGCTACTGTCCCATTTCCTGCCTTCTTTATGGCAAACTCCTTGGAAGACTTGTCTACACTTGATGCCTCTGATTCTTCTCCCCCTATTCTCTTCTCTGTTCAGACTTTTGCCCTGACTAGTCCAATGAAACTGCTATTGTCAAGGTCACCTGTGACTTCCCTGTTGCTAAACGCAGTACTGAAATCTCCATGCATTCCCTTTCCCCATCAGTGGTATTTGACATGGTTCACAATTTTCTACGCCCTGATATGGATTCTTCACCTGGTTTTCAGACATCACACTTTCCTGGTTTTCTCTTCTCGGTCCAGCTGCTCCTTCTCAGTCTCTGTTGCTAGTTTCTGTCCTATTTACATTAGAGGGTCTCCAGGTTCAGTCCTCTCTACTCAATCATCCCACTCAGATGTCAACTGGGCATGTCAAATCTAACATGTCTAGAATGGAACCCTAATCTCTCCCCTTCCCAACTTGCTCCACCTATCTTAGGACACGATGTCCCCATTCAATGCAAAACTGGACAGCACTTTGACTCTTTTTTTTTTTTTCTCTTACATCCTACATCCAATCTGTCAGCAAGTCTGTTGGCTTTGCCTTCAAAATTTGTCTGGAATTTTCCCTCATATCTTATCACCTCTACTGCTACCACCTGGACCAGCCACCGTCACCTCTTGCCTAACTGGTCTCTCTGTCCCCATCCCTTGTCTTCTTGCACCTATTATCAACAGAGCAGCCAGAATGATTCTGCTGAAACACAAATGAGTCACATGCGTCACTCCTCTGCTCAAATTCTTCAGTGGCTTCCTTTCTCACAGAGGGTAAAAGCTGGAGTTGTTACAATGGCCTGCAAGGCCTGACGTGATTTGGTGCCCTATTGCCTCTCTCATCTCATCTCCTGTGTTCTTCCACTCAGGATCTCGCCTTAGGACATTGGCACTTGCTGTTCCTTCTGTCTAGAATGCTTTTCCACCAGGTCTCTGCATGGGCTACTTGCTCATTTCCTTTAGGTTTTTATTTAAATGCTGTCTTCTCAGTGAGGGCTGCCTGAACCACCTATTTACAATCACACCTGCGTCTCTACAACTCGTCCTCCCCCATCCGCTTTCCCTATTCTTTTTCTATGTAATACCTATCTGCCTCATAACAGTGTGACCAGCTATCCTGGTTTGCCCAGGATTATGCCAGTTTCAGCACTGAAAGTCCCACATCCTGGGAAAGGCCCTGGTCCCGGGCAAACTGAAACAATTGGTCACTCTGCTGATACACTATATATTTTACTTGTTTATTGTTGACCTAGTGACAACATACTGCTCCATGAGGTAAAGGAATTTTGGCTGTTTTTTTCACTGCTGTATTCCCAGAGCTTAGAACAATACCTGCTGCTATACATAGTAAGTTTTCAATAAATATTTAATGGATGAAGAGCCAGTAATGACTATTACAACTTAGAATCATTCAGTGCTTAGTATATAATAAATTCTCAGTAAATGTACATTCAAAGAATAAATGAAGGAAACCCCTGCAAATGATGTGTAAATTTGCACATCTTTAAGACAGATGTAAAAATATAACCCTAATTAGTATGTTAATTGCTAACAGATATGCAAATAGAACCCGAATTAGCATGCTAATTGCTAATTTCCCTTTATGAGTGCTACATAAATTTTTTTTTGTATTCATGACAAAAACGAATCTAGGGACATATAATGGACATATAGTGTCATGCAGCACCTACAGACCCTCATTAATTTAGAGCACAGCTGCCTGGGTAGCTGACTGGGGGAAGAACGGTGCACACATCATCTACATCTCACCAGATGGACTGTGCCTCGACGCCCCCAGTGGTGCAGGCGGAATCGCAGCAGCCCACATGCCTGACTTCTCCCCTGAAGTTCTGCAGCCCCCATTACTTTGGGACAAAGCTGGTTGGAAAAGTTGGACCATAATTTCTACACAGTTGTAATGACTACAGACCTCAAACTTTTCAAAAGAAAAAAAAAATCTGGCAAACTATTCAAATAAAAATAAAAAGCTTTCTGAGGTCCAGTGGGGTCTTTTCAAGAGGTACGGGGAGTTCTGGAAGGGACTTGAAGAGCAGGCAAGGAAAGGAGATGGGGACAAACATGTCCTATTCCCGCGGGGAGCTCAGCCTTTAACAACAAAATGGAACTGCTCTGAGGCAATTAAGGAGAACACAAAGACTCCAACAAGTGAAAAGCCTGAGAGGACAGGAAAAGGAAAGAACTGGGAGAGCTGGGGGTAGGGTGGGTGGGTTGTGGCCGCGTCTCTGCGTGCACAAGCGCCTGACTTGGTCGGGGTTGTTGGAATCAGTTTTCTAATTAAGATTAGCAGAGTGGTCAGATGCCACCCCCACTGTAACGAGCAACCACTTCAAGAATTGTCTTTGGGAATTCAGGGAGTTTTTCTGGAGACTTAAGAATCTAGCATCGAAATATCTAGTATGTCAGAATGATTTCTATCCTGGTACTGTGGTCCTTTCTCAATTCCATCATTCTTTACACCAATTCTAGTCTTATACTGCCACCACCTCAGCATAAGACAAAACCAAACCTGCATCGCTGTTTCCCCTAACCCCGGGGAGAGGCCCTCCTGCCCCAGGAGCTTCCGCCTCCACCCCCTCTCCAGATGGAAGTTCTCAAACTCAGTCACACCCTGGGATCACCTGGGGAGTATTAAACACCACTGATGCCTGGGTCCTACCCTCAGAGGTTCTGATCTAAAAATGGGGGTGTGGCCTAGGCAGTGGGGCTTTGAAAATCTCCCTGGGTGACTCTAAGGTACAGCTAGGGTGAGAAGCATGGCACTGTGCTAGATCCTGGGCAGCAGGTAGATATCCTTCTAGATAAATATCCTGGGGGTCACTTCACCTGTCTGCTGAGGGAAAGAGGTGGTGGGGAAGGCAGACCCTGGGCTGGGGAGAGCTGGAAGGCAGGTGGCTGTGTGGGGAAATGTAAGAGAAGCAGCAGCAAATGTCCCTACCCGCAAACCCAAACACCAGCGCTTCCAGGATATTTGTGAGACCGTAGCCAGTTGTAAAAGTGACTCAAGTACTGATTTTTAAAATGAGAACATACCAAGAACATATCATAGTCACTTAAATTTGGCTGACTAAAGCCTAATAGACCAGGAGAATTAAAATTAAAAAAGTAATTATGATCTAGTTCTTAGAGCAGTGGTTCTCAAACTCAAGTGTGCAGCAGAATCACCTGCAGACTTTGTTAAAACACGGATTGCGGGTCCCACCCCAGACTGTCTCATTTAGTAGGTCAGGGTGGGGCCCAAGAAGGTGCATTGCTAACAAGTTCCCAGGCTTGTTGATGCTGCCTGTTGAAGGACCACACTTTGAAAACTACTGCATTAATGTACGTCACAATGAACCCAATGAAATGCTGTTTCCACCTGAAGCCATTTCTGTTTAGTTGTGTGAGGTCTGCCTCAGCTACTCTTAGAAGTGCTACAACATGAAACTGAATGAAACAAACAAAAAAATCCCAGGCCAAAAAAAAATTGTTTTGGATAGTTTGAAATATTTGGAAGTATTAAAATAACACCTATTTCTCTCCTGCTTCCTTCTTTCAGTATCTGCTTCAAATATTTGGGCTTTGAGGATACCGTGGTATTTTATGAGATGACGTATGTAATCTTGACCTGAAAAAATTATGTAGTTTCTAGAAAAGCTTCACTTGCTTTTGAGCTATAGTCTTTGTATCTGAATGAATAATTTGAACAAATTGGTAAAACACCCTGGTCAGCTTCGGTTTGTGGGTAAAGCTCTGTCAGGGATTACAAATATAAAAATGTGTTAATGAGACAGTGTTTGCACATAGGTTTGCTAAAAATCTACTAAAACTGGCTGAAAGTCTACGGAAATACGCTGCCTTTGAAATTCTCCATTTTCTAAGATCAATAAACAAGAAAACGAGTATTTCACCAAACTAGTTCTTTATAGTCAATTCCTATTTAGTTAACCATAGAACTAATTCAATCTGCTAGTTATCCACAAAATATAATAATGCAGAGAGGGAGGACACTATTTTTTTAAATGGGTAACATTGTTCCTGATTTATGTAAGATCCCTCCACTGGATACTGGCGTAAAGTCATAAATGGAAGAGCAGCATGTGAATGACTTCTTTTTCTACCGTCTCTTCTTTTATTTTCTTTTTTCTTTAATCAGATTCAGCCAAGGTCGGCTTACCATCTGCTCTTTTAGAGGTGCTCAGTGGCTTGGCAGGAGAATAAATTAGCAAATTGCTGATCAGATACCTCTGCCTCAGGTTTTATTTTACTTTTTAAAAGACAGGGTCTTGCTCTGTCACCCAGACTATAGTGCAGTGGTGTCTTGGGTTTTATTTTTGTTTTGTATGGGTTTTTTCTTTGTTTGTTTGGCTTGGTTCTTTTTAATGTTTATTTGTGGTTAAGACCAAAAAACTTCGGAAAGCAGAAAAGATAACACCTCTCCCTAAAGTATGTTTCGTTGAAATCAAATTATCTGGCTTCCAAGTTTCCACATTCACTGCTCACAGAGACTGTAAATAATTTCCCAACTTTCCAGAGTTATTTATTTATGTTCCGCTGACTTCATTTCAAGCAAAACCCAATTATTCTGTTTCAATGTTAGATTTCTGGGGATTGCTCACCTTCATTTCAGTGGTAAAAATATAGCATTAGAAACAAAGACATCAATAATCAAAATAAAGCTGTCTTAAGTGGAAAAAACTCCAGCCTCGATTTAAAAAGTATGTCTCCTGCCGGGCGCGGTGGCTCACGCCTGTAATCCCAGCACTTTGGGAGGCCAAGGTGGGTGGATCACGAGGTCAGAAGATTGAGACCACCCTGGCTAACACGGTGAAACCCCGTCTCTACTAAAAATGCAAAAAATTAGCCGGGAGTGGCGGCGGCCACCTGTACTCCCAGCTACTCGGGAGGCCGACTCAGGAGAATGACGTCAACCCGGGAGGCGGAGCTTGCAGTGAGCCGAGATCGCGCCACTGCACTCCAGGCTGGGCAACAAAGCAAGACTCCGTCTCAAAAAAAAAAAAAAAAAAAAAAAGTATGTCTCCGATTATGAACAGACTCACTTGCTGATAATGAGTGTTTCCTCTCCAGAGATCCAGACTCGCATGAATTCTCCATACACCCGGTTGTAATAGTTGCAGGCACTGCCGATCCCCATCCACAGGAATCTGCCATGGGAGATGAGGGGTCCAATTCCCAGGCAGTAGCCAGGACCTAGGACAGGTGTCAGAGAGTAAGCTACATCTTAGTCACACCAAAAATTGCAACTGCTTTGTGTTACTCCTGTTTTTGTTCTTTTATAGCTAAGTGTTCTTTACATTTGATGTATATCTGTGAATCATGAATAAAGTGATTTGAAACAAAACAAAACAAAAGCCTCACACTTAACATGAGGCTCTTCACCCCTCCGTGAGTAAAAAGGATTCAGTATCCACGCCACACTAGTTTTATTTGGTCTCAATCATTTCAGTCTGAATGAACTGGGGTGTGTGTGCTAATTTCTTCCCAGGTTAACCGGTATCAATGAGTTTTGAATACAAGTCAATTCGTGCGTTTGGTAGCAAACATGGAAACGCTGACGAGCCGGCAGATCTGTTTGGCGCGTAGTTTTTTTCTGGAAACTTTTGGTTTGAGTGCCCCAGTTGACAGAATAGGTGGGTTAAAACTGGTCTGTAGTTTTGTAGGAAATCTTTCAACTGAAAGAAACAAGATCTACAAGGACAATGTCTAATCCAAGAACATCTATTTTATTCCCCTCAAAAAAGACTGTTTAAGAAAAGGCTCTTAAGCTAAATCTCATTAGGCAAAATAAAGCTAAGAGTTGAGGAGTCAGGCAATGGGTCTTTGAGCCTCTAGACTGGAGTTTGAGTCCCATAATCTGGTTTTAGCTGAGAGTAGTGGCTGCTTACAACCTTGCTTATGCAGAGGATGGCAGAATTATAAAGAACATGAACCCAGGGAACAACTGGGGAATTTGATGTTGCTTATATCAGAGAACAAACTTGGTACTTTGATTTTACTGGTGGTGGTAAAAAGTTAGATTAAAAAGTTTTAGAATTTTTTAGAAATTGTCAAGTAGTAGTTTTTCTGAATCTTTCTCCTTTAATTCCATTCTGCCAGTGAAATCATTCTGAAGCCAAAACACTCCTAACTACGTGAGACAGCATTCTCACCTTATGGGCAAGAGTTGTGTAATGATATACATAGTGTAAGCTTTTGCTTGAATCACCTAAATTGGATGTTTAGTCCCAAACACAGCAAACAGTTTTTAGTCTTTTACTTTGCAATAGCTGAGTTAATATGAGCAAGACTGTCGGCTCTTTTTTCCCTTTAAATAGAAGATGTTTGCTCATACCTATAGAACCAAAATATGGTCTAAGGTTGTTAATCTTGTGATTATTTTAGTAACACTACATTATACAGTAGATGACTGACTTCGTATTAAAATAATTTCATTAAGCTCTTTAAAAGATTTCCACGGCAGATTTGATTGAATATGTATTTCCTTAAACTGTCATTAGATATATTAACCTTTAATCAATTAATATATGCATAATATTACCTCACTGGATATTTACAGCTTGGCACTTTGTAGATGCTCAATAAATATTTCCTGAATAAATTTTAAAAATTAATTAGGCATGTGTATCTAATATAAAGGATGAAGTTTTAAATGCCATCCTTTTTTTTGAGACAGAGTCTCGCTCTCTTGCCCAGGCTGGAGTGCAGTGGCATGATCTCGGCTCACTGCAACCTCCACCTCCCGGGTTCAAGCGATTCTTCTGCCTCAGCCTCCTGAGTAGCTGGGATTTGGGATTACAGGCTTGTGCCACCACACCCAGCCTGCCATGTAAAAATCTTAATATTTGGGACCTGCCATTCAAATGTAAGCTATGACGCAGGAGAGACGTATCTACTGAAAAAGGGAGATTGAACCTTGTGCTTAGATTAAGAACTTTAGTGTTCTAACCAGAAGAGAACCAGAGTTTTGAGTCCTTAGCGATCAATTCTGTATCAGCTTAATTCATCCAACAAACAATTACTGGTATAGATACTACTGGTATAGACACTAGCTCCAAATTAGGGACTGGAGATATTATAAGTATAATGGTCCCCATCAAAGTCTAGGGGCAAGACAGGAGAGTATGTGAAAAATAATTACAAAATAAAAGAATCTTAACACAGTGTGACCTTTTCATTTATGTGTATATCTTATGCTTCTACCCACCCTCCAGCTGGAGAGAAGAATGCTGGAGGAAGGTAGAAACTTTGGTAGAATATTAGGGAAATATTCTGGTTGTATCCACATTAAGCTGATCTTTGCTTCTCAGATTTAGGAATGCTTATTTAGGCATGCAGTGATTGTGGGAGCCTCTTTCACACCCTAAAAGGAGTAGTGAATGCTTTGCTGCATTTTTGTACAGAGACAGCCTCCTTGGAGCCAACAGCTGGGACCTCTCCCCAGCTGTCCTAATCAACAAGCTGTTGCTTTCCACGCCTTACACATATACACCATAGAGAAACCTGTGTGCACATATACATTCAGAACAGCCTTGTTCACAATAGCCCCAAACTAAAGACACCTCAAGTGTCCCTCAACAGTGGAACTGGCAATTAAACCATGAGATATTTATATAACTCAATACCCTATGGCAATGAAAATGAACTACACCTGCGTGCCACAATGTGGATGGATCTTAGAAACACACTATTGAGCAAAAGAAGCAAGATACGAGAATACATAATGTATGAATTGACTGCTAAAACGTTTAAAACAAGGCAAAATTAACCTGTATTCTCTGGGATATGAAATTATGTGGTAAAATGATGGAAAAAAAAAGCAAGGGAGTGACTGTCACAAAATCAAAGACGGTGTTTTCCTCTGGAGTGAGGGAGAGTGATTGCAAAGGCACATGAGCAGCTTCTGGAAGAAGGGTAACATCCGCTTTCTCAGGCTGCATTGTGATGGCAAATTTATCACCGCGCTGTGCACTTTTCTGTGAAACATTATCTTAATAAGAAAAAGTGGAATGTCAGTTGCCATGCTTTTTTCCCCCCCAGTTCTCTGCTCTGGGATGTGGTACCCAGGGCACAGCATGGCATATGGAGGGAGAGGACCCTTGTTCAGAGCTGGGGATGGCTATATGTCCTTGGGGAAGGGAGAGCAGCCCGTGCCAGGTGACTGTGAGTCCTGACCCAGATCAGTAGACTGGGAGCAATTTTTCAGAACTGAAGCTTCCAACCCTGCCCCCCACTACCCTGGCCACTCTCCCTCCCCCACAGGAATGACACTTTCCTCAGGACTTTCATAGCCCTTACCTGGCACTAAGTCAGCCACCTATGTGTGTGCCCCTGACTGTCTTTACTACATTTATATAATCCCCTCGGGGCAGAAACCACATCTCTTTAATCTTTTCACACATCCTCCCTCCCCTAAGCAGGAGAACAGGGCCTCTTAGTAAATACAGCTAGAAGAAGCTTAGATATGAGCCCCAGTTTCATCACTTACTAGTTGTGTGACTCTTTGAGTCTCAGTTTTGCCACCTACAAAACAGACACAAACACACCAACCTCACCATAGAAAATGGGCATGAAACTGCTTTGTAAATTATAACTCACTCAAGGACTTTAAATCATTGTAAGTTCCTCCAGCTTTCACTGGTCCTGAGCTTTCCTGACTCTGCGCTTCCCCCAAACCTCTAAAACCAAGAACCTAGAGAGCCACTGATTCAAGTGAGCTGGCAGGAGCTCAGGAGTATTGATCAGCAAAAACCACCCCAAACAAGGCCAATTTTCTTATCTTCCCTCCCCCAACCAGAAACCATAGGATCTCACAGTCTGTGCTACTAGTGGATTTTAACTAGACCTTCTGCTTTCAAAGGGAAAGTGTGAAACTAGAAACTACCTGTCCAGCAAAATGATCATCAACCTGGGCTTTAGGACTTCCTGGTGGCCCCCCTACATTCCCACTTCCTGTCCAGCTGGGGAGCTGACAAGCCATTTCCCTTCTCTGGGCTTTAACCCTCCACTTGTAAAATGAGGAGTTTGAACTCCATGGCTTCTCATGCTTGTCATAGCGTTTTGCCTGGGCAAGGCAGATCAGCTCCCCGGGTCTCAGTTTCCCCTTCTGTCAAACGAAGGAGTTAGGCTCATATCTGTGGCTCTCAACCTTGGCTGCTCATAAAAAATCAGGAGTGGAGATTTTTTTAAAAATAGCAGCCCCAAACCAGCTGAGCCCCTACCTCAGACAGTGCTGAGAATCACTGTGCTACTTGATCTGACTGTCAGTGGATGCAGCATGATGGCCCTGGCCCAGAAATGGTGGACAGAGTGAGATGCTGCCTACTCTCCTGCTGATCCAGAGCTTCAGGGCTGCTGGTTCTCAGGCTTGTCCTAACAGGCTGACCTCCTTGGTCAAGGGTCCAAGGAAATTCTACCAGTGCTGATTAGCATAAGCATCCGGGGGGACTTTTTAAAAATGCATGTTTCTAGACCTGAAGAGCCTGAGTCAAAAAGTCAGGAGCAGGGTCCAGGAACAGAAATGTTAACAAGCTCCTACCTGCTGGGTGTTCTTACATAGACTTAAAAGCTTGATAACCAGTGGCTTACTGGATGGGCAATGCGGTGTGGGCAGTGCTGGACTCTCCTGGCCTGATTCTCTGATAATACAGACAAATTAGAATTTAGCACCTGGGCCTATGAAGGGAAGAAGAGGAAAAAGAAGGCTTTCCACCCCTCTACGTACTCACCCCACCCCGACCATTCACTGACCCTGACCATGAAGCCCCCTTGGGAGAGGAGAAATCCAGTGAGGAAGGGCCACGCTGGGGAAGAGAGTTCAAGTTAAAGACAATGAAACAGTCCTCCCTTAGCTCTGAGCCTCCCTTCTCTAGAGCTGACCCTGTCAGGGAGCAGAGAACAAAATTAACTAAATGTTCCTTTAAACTGGGCATTAAAGTAATCTAAAATATCAGGCTGAATCAGGCAGAGAGACAGGCAATTATCTGCAATGTTAAAAAGAATCCAGACACAGAGCATTTTGTGCCAGCCCCATGCTCCCACTTCTGATCCCACTGAGACGAGGCCCACCACACTTACCAGTGTGTAATAACTACGCTCTTAGAGTCTCATTGGATATCTTATGGAATTGGGAACAGATGTGTCTGCAATGAGGCATCTTCACTGAAAACTAAAGAAGCAGTCTGAAATTTCAGGTCATTCTGAATTAATCTGATATCTGATCACTGTAGCTTTAACAGTGGAAGGGTGGGGTTTTCTATTGGGATTATCTGGATAATTATATTATTCTCCACTTTTGATTGACCCACAGATCTTGTTGAAGATTCTCTCGAGGTGTGATGTTCCAAGAGTACTGCAGTGGTCTGAATTTTTATCCCACTGCCTGGATCTCATTTGACCCTTATGGGAGCCAGGTAGTGGGAGAAAAATGGGGACCACTATCACCACATTCCCAAGAATAAGAGAAAATGATGAGTGGAATAAAGAGAAGGGATAAATATAAGACAAAGAGGGGGCATGGAGGAAGCAAAATGAAAGGGAGAAGAAAAGCAGTGAAGAAGGCGTTCCAGAGACATTTTCACCTTCAGAGCAAATTTGCAATCTCATTTTTAAAAGTTAACCAGAAAACCCTGGAATTTTACTTTACTCCACCCCATCTTGAGCTTGTTTTAAAGGTACTTGTGCCAAGTCTACTTTACGAAAGCACAGTGCAGACTGGAAGGGTTTATCTAAGATATTTTTAAAGTGCTTTCATTTAAAATGTGCAGATAATTGGTTTGAAAATTTTCACCCAAGTCCTTATTTGCTAACACAGCCATAGTCTTCAGAGATCTTACCAGGTGTGCTTTTTGTCCTTTTGCAAAATTTTCTTTACCATCATGGACCAAAATCCCAAGTAAATAATCTCCTTAGAAATGGAAATAAACAACTGACTTACCTGGTATTGAGGATGTACCCTCATAATTCCACACCAAGAGAAAAAGGCCAGTGAGGAGCAGGATTGGCATGGTGGCAGCAGGCATGGCCTCAGGCACCATGCTGGTGATGTTATAATGCATCGGGTTCAGTATTTCCAAAACCATCTTGTGTTCCTTGACCTCAGAGGGGGCAATTTAGAGTCCTGTGGAAATCAAAGGGACAGAAAATTACAGAATCCCCTTAAAGGTTCATCTACAGCTCCTGTTGCTTCAGACGGTGCTGCACAGTACAGATTCACTCACTGTTTTATAATGTGATCAGACATTTAGGCAAGACTAATTTATGGTTACAAGTCAAAACAAGGAAGCCCAAGAAAGATCTTTTGGCTTGAATTGCAGTATTTCTGACCTTGGTAGAGTCTCAGGTTCCTTTAGACGCTTGGTCTGATAGAACCTTATCATCTTGCCCTTGAGTGGGTAGAGTGACGTGCATTCCCAATTGAAAGCCAAATTTCTTGTCAAAATATAAGAAAATAAAGCTCATTCCAGAGGTGGAGTCATTCTGTGACTTCATCAGCAGGTTTTGTTTAGGCAATCTTCTTCCCTTGAAGCCAAATCAATTTAAAAACAAAAAAAGCAATTCCCCCAACTCCCCTTTTTGACCAAAATGACTTTTTTGATCAAAATAGTTTCTACAGTAAGAACACAATTCTTGGGCATCGAGGTCTTCTCAGAGCCTTCCATCAGTTTGCCTATTAAATTCAAAGTGACTCACTCAGGCCATCTCTAGTGACTTCAATGAAGATCTAAAATCTCTTGTACCATGGGCCAGATTAAACAGTGTCCCTAGGGACCTGCCAACGGTAGTGTGGAAAAAAAGAATTGCAGAGGACGAATAAAGGGAGAAGAGAAAGAAAGGAATGGGGAAGGAGGAAGAAAGAGAACGGCAGAATAGGATGCCACCAGCAATAGGCTCAGGTGCCACTCAGGAACCTCATTCGAAGAGCAGCTAACATCCTGTGCAAGACAATCAATTTACAGTCTGATGTGCTGGTTCTATTGTGTTTTTCAACATTCTATTGAGTCTGTATTTTCAGCCAGGTTTTGTAATCCCTTTACTCTCAGAACAGAGTTTCAGGGATGGTAGGTAGTTTGTAGCTGAAGAGGTGTAGTTTGAACAAACTTGTATAGTGAGGAAAGAGTGAGTCATCATTAAATGCATTTTCAGTGGCAGATGACATGCTCCAAGGTTTGCCTTTACTTAGATAGTGCCTACAGTTTTTGGAACTTGCAGTGGCTCTCAAACGAACTTGGGCTGGGTTTCACCTAGTAATAAAGTAATAAAATTCTAGATTCATAGCCAGGGCTTCTAATTGGATATCCAGGGCTCTGTGGATTCCTTGAAACACTGCATAACATTGTATCGGCTCATGTGCACATTCTGGTGGAGAAAGGCCATAACTTTCATCAGATTCTTAAGGAGTATGTAATTGTATTTCTTCTCTGATCTACATGAGATCTTAAAGTCCAAAGACTGATTTCCGTCAACTACAAAAATTCGACAACATAGTTGAATTTATCCAGTTGCTTCATCATTTTATGTTATTCTACCATTTAAATAATCATTAATGCTTGGATGCAGGGCACTGAAAATGCCTGCGCTTATGTTGAGCAGTTTTGGGGTTGTTTTTTTCATATATATAAGTTGAGACTAAAAAGTCAGCCTTGTGTATGTTATCATCTGGTTCCTTTGTTGATGACAAGCTATTTTTAACAGGCTGAGGTTTTAAATTTCTAGAGTGGAATTTGACATCATTCTGAGTAAGCTCTATGTGACTTTCTGACAGCCAGGACCCTTAAAGTTTCTATTTATATTGATGAAACCTGAAACCATTGTTCAAAGCATAAATGAGGAAAGTGGTTGCGACAAAAAGGATGAAGATGTCCCACAGGAAGTGATGCCAGCAAAAATCTTCACATTATAGGAACTTCCAGAGGTATTTCACAACATTGAAAGCAAAGAGTATAAGATGTTGGAAGCTGATGCAAATTTATAAAGGACTATGGCAATTCACTGGTAGAGAAAAGATGTTCCCTCAGTAGCGTAAGTTATGCAAAGAGAAGAAGGCAAGAACTTTTAAAAAAAAAAAACCTCTCAATAAGTTTATTTTCACAAAGAAAGAAAACACTTAAAATGTTGCATTGTTTCTAATGTTTCAAATTACTGTGTACTAAAATATTTGTTTTACTATTTTTGTTTGCTTGTCTCCCTACACACTTACAACCTATGGTAAGGGTTTCTAATGCTTTGACAAAAAATTTTAAAGGTCACAGAACAGTTGTAATTTTTCTCTTGATTTTTAGGATTGCTTTGCACAGTTTTAGCTTGCATGGCCATTTTTACAGTCCCATACTACCATGCAAAGTGAGGACTGTTTGTGTGTCTAAAATGTTTAACAGAGCTAAGAAGCCTGGTTTCTCATCTTCCTCAAAAGTATGTCATAAAGATCCCCGAGAAGAGCATCACTTAAAAACCCAACAGGGTAAGAATATTTTTTAACACCCAGAAAGCGTGTGCTGTGTCAATTATTGTTCTAAGCACTTTACAAATATTAAGCCACTCATCTTCATGATAAGCCTGAGAGCTAAGTCTAACTATCCCCATTTTACAGATGGAGAAACTGAGGCCTGGGGAGGTTAAGCAGCTTGCCCTAGAGCACCCAGCTCACATGTGACAGAGCTGAAATTGGAGCCTAGGTGGTCTGTCTCCAGAGCCCATGCTCTTTATCATGCCGTTTTGCAACCTATTATGGGATTCAGTCCCCACATTCATGGACTTTTCATTCGTTTATGCTCACTCCTGGGCTAATAATAGGAATTATTCTATTATTTAGAATAACTCCTTTTAAAGGATTAAGCTTTATGGATCTCTGCATGCCACAGCTGGAAAGGTCCTTTGAGCTTCTCTCCTGATTGCACATTGGTTTTCCTGTTCAGTGGAACATTCTAATGGGCCACGTGGGTATGTTGAACAGAAGTCTTCAAATAGGGGTACAGGAGTATAGGAAGGTCCTAGAACTTGCACATAGGTTGTTCATATGTCCCCTTGGCTAGTAATACCCTCCTCTCACCCCCAAACATACACATATAGGCACACAGCCCTCAGGTGCTGTGCATTTGCCAGGCCGTCTCAAATGCCTGGGTCTCCACTGCCCTCTGAGGGTCATTTTCTTGGGTCACCCCATTATTACCTGCTGAGTGGTCTCTGCCTGCTCAGGCATCCCACATTTTCCTGGCACCAAGCAGGGGCTCTGGCCACTTGATGCACCAGGCCCGTGTGCCTGTGCTACATGGAGCCTATTAATACCTTCATTCAATGCCCCACCAACCTCTGCGTAAGGAAATGCGAGTCCTACACCCAAAGTCCTCAGCCTGAGTCAGGGCAAAAACCTGTGGGGACACAGCAGAGCCCAGGTGTCCTGGTGACCTGGGGGTCTGAACACATTCGGGTCCTACAGTGCCATGAAGGACTCTCAGATCCTCTAGTACAGCTCAAGCCCTAACCCTAGCCTGCCACAGGGAGGGGAGGCAGGCCCTGGCCTTGCAGAAGTGCTGCCTAGCATGTCCAGACCCTGCTAAATCCTACCTTTTAGCATGGGGGCTACTGGCCCAGCAGGGAAACAGGCCCAGTCACCCTGGATCTGAGGGCTGGGTGCCAAGCTTGCACTCCCTCTTATTCTCTCCAGCAAACCTGGCCCATCCCTCTTTCACACCCTAGCTCCTGCAGAAATGCATTTTTTTCTCTACCCATTTCCTCTTATCTCCCGACTTCTGCCTGGCCACACTAAAACCTGTCTCTGAAAGCTGACACATGACCTGACTACTGCCTGATCTGTACCTCTTCCCCATCTATGTTTGTTCTTGATCTCATTCTGCGGCGTTGGACCCATTTGGCCATTCCTCCTTCTTGTATCTGTTCTCCAATGATGGTTGTGGCAGGTTTCTCTCATTGTTTCTATTCCTCTACAGCCGTTCTTATTCCTCCGTCAGTCCTCAAACCATGAGCATCTCTCCAGCCTAAACCGTTTGCCCCCTCTGCTTTATTCTCCTTTTCAGAACTCTATTTTCCTGTCTTAAGCTCTTACTTCTGTGAAGGCACCTCCCCCGATTCCCTTCTTGCCTCTGTCCTCTCCATCTCTGAAGCACTGACTGCCTAGTGAACTCCACGATGCAGATACTTCACCATTACTCCACAGTTACATCTAAAACCGAATCCATCAACCTCCTCCTGACCTTCTCCCTCTGTCCTTTTTTATTTTTATTTTTATTTATTTATTTTTGAGACAGAGTCTTGCTCTGTTGCCCAGGCTGGAGTGCAGTGGTGACACAATCTCAGCTCACCACAACCTCTGCCTCCCAGGTTCCAGCGATTCTCTTGCCTCAGCTTCCCCAGCAGCTAGGATGATAGGTACGTACCACCATGCCCAGTTAATTTTTGTATTTTTAGTAGGGATGGGGTTTCACTACGTTGGCCAGGCTAGTCTCAAACTCCTGATCTCAAGTGATCAGAGCCCTAACCTTCTTATACATCATTACCCTATCATCCAGCTTTAAAATCTTGGGTGTTTTGTACTTCCCTTTTCCCTTTACTTTCCTAACATATCCCTTCCCATCCCAGTCTAACCATATCCAGTCACAAAGTTCTAGGCATAGTCCTTAATAATGTCATGTCCCTGTCTCAAGATACATCCCTGTATTTTTTTAATCTTCTGGCTTATATGTTAATTTTTATAATGGGCCTTAACCCTACCCTCTGCTCCATTCATGACAAAGGATATCTCAGTGGTCAGTTGAAGGCAAATTCCTGGCTTCCTTCTTTGCCAAAACTTACCCCTACCTCAAACTCTCTAATATTAATTGCTCTCAAAAGCCTCTGCTGTGAAAAATCTACTGGGGATTCCTGGTGGACCCTCAATCCTCTTTTGGCAGCCCCAAGCTCTAATGTCTTCAAGGGCAACACAGGTGACGTGAATGTGGAGGGTGGGGGATGGACTGCAGCACATTCTAGAGCACAGCCTTCCTCTCAAAGGACCAGGCATGATGCCAAACAAACCATCTCTCCATGAGCCCAATCGAGACTCCAGCCCATTTGCTGCCATTACTCAGTATCTGAATCAACCATCACAACCTTCATGGAGCTACAAACTGGGAACTAGTCACTTGTGTTCTTCGTGCAACTACCTTTGTCTAGCCATGCTTTGGTGCCAGGCCATAAGCTACCTCTGAGTGACTTTGTAAGGTCAGCCATAGGGAACTCACTATTTTATCTAATGAAAGGATGTTGTCAAAGGCAATAGGTAAAATCACTTATTTTTATTATTCTGAGTGGATGTATGTTTGTAAATTTCCTCACGCCTCTTACAGAGCAAAAAGAGGCATTCATTCATGAAAAGTCAAACTCTTCCATCTGTTTCTTCTCCCTCTAGAAGGTGAATTCCCAAAGGACAGGGATCTGTGTGTCTCTCTCCTTCACAACTGTATTCCACTTCTAGAACAGTGTCCAGGCCTTCGTACATGCTTGCTACAAACCCGTTGCTTGAGTTTGCACTATCTCCAGCTTTGTTCGGCTTTTATTCCCCATTGTAAACTATCCAAGATCTTCCTTCTCAGACCTTCTCTTTCACTCTCTTCTGCACGTTGCTGCCAGATTTGCTTTTTAACTCAGCTTACAACACGTCAATCTTCTGCCAAAAACCCTTCTTTGCTTCCAGTTGTCTGCAAGGCTTTCAAATTCATCTTTTTTTTTTTTTTTTTTAACAGAGTCTTGCTCTGTCACCCAGGTTGGAGTGCAGTGATGAGATCTTGACTCACTGCAACCTCCGCCTCCTGGGTTCAAGGGATTCTCCTGCCTCAGCCTCCTGAGTAGCTGGGATTACAGGCACCCACTACCATGTCCGGCTAATTTTTGTATTTTTAGCAGAGACAGGGTTATCACCGTGTTGGCCAGGCTGGTCTTGAACTCCCGACCTCAGGTGATTCAACTGCCTCAGCCTCCCAAAGAGCTGGGATTACAGGTATGAGCTACCACGCCCCACCCCAAATTCGTCTTGACCCAGCCTTATTTTTTGGTTCTCTCCACTCAAAGTCTGACTCCTGCTTTACCACAACATCTTACCTGCTGAGTTCTTCCTCCTCCACGTTTCCCTGCTCGTCCAGTTCTGCCCCACTGGTTTCCCATGACAAGTCTGCTTCTTCTTCTCCTTGCCTGAGCCATCTCTTACCTGGTATAAATACTCCTCCTCTTTTTCTCTCTGACATGGGTCTTGGACTACTATTGATTTTGACTGCCAAGGCACTATATAAATCAGAGCCTTGGAGCGTTTCATTCAAGAAACACTTATTAGGAACCTTATCTGAGCAGGGTACTACATCCAGACATTCAGTTTTCTTTCTAGACATGGGAGGCAGTAAGACAAGCGAGCTGAAGGTGCTGCTAGCTAGGACATCTTATGAGAACCACAGTTCTCTAGAAAGACATGTAGAGCTGCCCATGAACTTCTACATCAAGGAGACACAGGGTATCAGGACTGGAAAGAAATGCTGTGATCTTCTAATAATATGGTTCTCTCCCTTTAAAAATGAGCCACTTACATGACATCCAGGGAAGGTCACTTGTCAATGGTTACTTAAAAGCAGGGAAGGTTCACCCATGTGCACATTCAGTGATCTGATTTCCATTCCCTGGCACTGGGGTCATGAAACTTGAGGTTCCAGTTGTTATTCCTAGCAAGCTTCCAGTGATTCCCTGGGACATTCTCGTTCTGGAGCAGGAGCGACACAATAGGAACCAACAGGAAAAATGCAGATAGATACACATGGTGTGGACTACCTTCAGGGCAAATGCCTTGTCCACCCTATAGTTCCCATCCCTGCTGTGGTCTCTGACTGACCATTTGTGTGGAATGAGCAAAAAGCCCTGAAGGCACCAATGGGAGACCTCAGCCCCTAGGGTTCTACCCACATAGGGAAGACTATTGACAGTGTATGAAAGGTACCTGCTGCTAACACCCACATTTCACATGTGTGTGCAGACCCAAGGCTCCTGGGCATCCTTCAAACAGGACTGTGACTTTCTCACTCACCTGTGAGGTCCCATGATTTCCAGCACAACACCTGCCCCAGGAGGTGCTCTGTGTGGGTTCGTGGAATCACTCCTTTCTTCACAATGACTTAGTGGCTGACTACCAGCAAGCCTGGGACTTGGGAACATTGGCAGTCAAAAGCAAGAGTAGTCCAAGAATGCCCTTATCTCAGCTAGCCTCTTTGCCCGTCTGATGGTGCCTCTGGTTCCTCAGATACCTAATCTATCGTCTTCCCAGTGGGCTGCATCTGATAGAGTCTCCCAGAGAAGTTTTTTTTAAACAGTGAGAAATGACTGTCTTAAAAGACTTCTTGATTATTTAAGGCATTTCAGGCCATGAGACAAAGTGGGGGCAGTATTTGGGGAACCTGTTGAATTGGGGTTGATCCTCCAGTTCCTATTGTATTGGGATTGCCTGACACCCAAACCATAGTTTTTTTCATGAGGAGTTCGACCTCGCCTTACAGAGGAGGCAGAAAGGGCCAGTTGGGGACTGTTCCAGCAACAGCAGTCATTTTTCTAAGAGGTTTCCCATGACTTCACTTTTCAATTCAATTTCATAAGACCTGATGGGTTACCTGGCCCCACAGGAGATAAGGTAGTGGAATTTTCCAGCCAAAATTGGGCTTTTAACCGGAGGAGGGAAAAGGCAGAAGTGACAAAAGCACAAGAGCAGGCTTTAGGATCAGATGAGCTGAGTACAAGTCCCAGAGACCACGTCACAAGAACAGGCTTTGGGGCCAGATGAGCTGAGTACGAGTCTCAGAAATGTGCTTACTTCCCAGGCCTGCTATGCCCTGGCTGAGGGGGTGCACTGAAGCTGCCTCAGGACACTGAGGTGGGTGAAAGGGAAGCCTCCAGAGCCAAGTGCCAGTGGTGGTGTTTGTCGTTCCTCCAGCTTTAAGGTCTCTGTGGCACATGGAGTTGTGGGATTCCTTGTCTCTGGTAGTAAAGACGGAAGGTCCCTAAATGGATACACAATCCTTAGGGCAGCCCAGGTGCCCCCAGCCAGAGAGGCCCCCTGAACCTCTTTCTGTGGCAAGATCCAGAGCCATGCCTGAGTCTTGGCATCCAAGATTTATGGCACTGCAGTCCCAAGTGGCCTTGCTTCCTTCCGCTCATCTACCTGGATATGATAAGTTCTTGTAACGGCAGAAATAGGGGATGTCTGTCAATATTCCCACAACATAAGTTCCTCCAGAGCAAGGACTCACATCTCGCTTTTCTATCTAGCCCCTGGGGGCTACCACAAGTGCCTCACACCCAGTAAGTGCTCAGTAAACGTTTGTGAAATGAAGTGAACCAATGGTTAGCATCTTAAGCCTTTTAGGCCTGGAGTTGTCAAAGAATGATGCATTCACATATCCTCAGAGGGATGTTTGCCTTCTGCACATCTTAGCAGTGATTCCAAATGCCAAGTCCCAGCAACACAGTGGCCCATAGCTACCACCCAAACAGTCAGATAGCAGCAGCACTGCTGGCCTTTCCTTGAGAGCTTATCTGTTGTTTAATGAACAGACTGTGAGGCCATAGAGATGTCCTAGAGCAGGGACACTCTCTGGCAAGGAAGCCCCTGGCTGACCCTAGAGTGCTGGGGCCACCTAGCCTCTCTGGACGTCCGTTTCCTTATCTATAAAACGAGGGGGTTGAGTCACAGGGCCCCTCTTATCTCTGTATCTGCTGCCCAGCATTCTTACCCTTTGTCTTAGCTGCCCTCCCCCAGCCCTTCCCTGTGCCTTTGCCCTGTCGCCTTCCTTGGTTCTTTTCTTTCGCGTTGTCATAGGCCAGCCAGTGGTGCCCGCAGGCCCAGGTTTGCAGAGAAACACTGAGACGTCAGGGAGCCTGGGGTGCACGTGGCCCACTTTGGTCACCTTCTCCATCTCTTCTCATTTCTTTTAGAGTCCCCATTTTGAGGATCCAGTGAACGTGGTGGAATCTTGCTCTGGAGAAACACACTCAGGAATCAACATGCAAAGCTTTCAGTACAATTCTGGGATCCCGGACCCTCTAAAGCCCATCCAAAGACCTCAAATGGACAACTCCTGGGCCTAGTTCCTTTCTCAACCTTCTGCTTCAAGCTGTCCAATGTCCCAGAGGTTCTTTCCTGATTAAAACCGCTTTCACTGACCAATAGAAAGTTGTTTCCAGGTTATAAGTGAATATAATTTCTCTTGAAGATTTTTCATTTTAACTAGACCCCAAATTACAGTTGATAATGGGGTGTTACATTCTTCGGTCCACAGAACCAGTGAGAAAGGTTTAAGGAGAGAGTGAGGGGCACAACTGGTACCCTGATATCCCATCTGTGGGCCCTCAGACTGACACTGTCCATGGCCACACTGTGGCCCTGAAGAGGGCATCAAGGCTCGTGGGATCTCCAGGGTTCTGCCAAGGAGGTTTCCAGTGCATGGAGGGCACACGGAGTGCACGCATGTGGAGGCCACTGTCTTCACCTCCAACACTGAGTAAATCTACAACGTCCTAGCCGCTGTTTTATGCTCTAGGGACATGGGGACATGAGGTTGTTGCTCTTACGGAGTTAATCTGGGGAAGACTGAGCCACCCATATCATCATAATATAAGTCAGATTGCACAAATGTTCAACCAGAGGCATAAACAGCTATGAAAAGAGAGGAGAAAGTGACTACCCTAGGAAGGTCACGCATGGCTTTACAAGCAGGATTTGAAGGAGAAGCATTACTCTGCAAGACACCAAGCTGAGGAAGGGCATTGCAGGTAGAGGGAATGAGAAACGAATTGGCGGGGAGAAACTCAAAGCTGCTTCTGCATCCCTCCCCACACCACTCACTTTCCTGGGTCCAGGGAGACCCTCTATCACTGTGTCCACTGCTAGATCTCTGCTTAGTTTCTTCATTAGAAAAACATGGGGGAAACAGCGGTATTTCTTGATGTGGTTACTAGGAGGAAGAAACAAGATAAAGCCTGTTAGGGCCTTATCAGGTGTCTAGCATATGGTAAAACCTCGATAAACTTATTGTGATTCCATCTCCAGCAAGAGCAGAAGTAACAATGGACAGTCCCTGGAATAGCTGGAAGGAACAGTTTGGACTGGAGTTGTACCCTCAGGGGTCCCTAAAGAGCTGTATGCCTTTGAACAGCTCACTATATCTGTCTTAAGAACATGCAGCAGGTTGGGGAGTGGGGTAGTCTTGTAGTTCCCAATACATCCCTCTTGTCACAGCTATATTGGGGGATCATGTGAGAGCCACGAGGTCACTGAACACACTTGTGGGATTCTCAACATTTGCCTCCAGTGCCCCTTCCCACCCTCACTTCTTTTTTTGTGTAATTTCCCCACATTTTCTATCCACCTACTATGCTCTGCCCAGGCAGAGGATATTACCTTATCAAAATAATTCGTATCCAGGGGCTAATCCTTTAACTTGTTCTCCCTCCTGGGATATCTTCATGTTAACATGTACCTGGAGCAGTTCCTAATGATCATTAAGAAAATGTTTGGCACACTCTCAGCTCTAGGGAAGCCTGCAGTCTACTGGGAGAGAAAAACTAAGAAGCTTGGTACTGTTGACAAGTACAAAGAGATATTAGCATACAGACCAAAGGAGGCTTCATGTGAATGATGGGACATGTTCTGGGCCTTGAAATGTGGTTGAGATTTTGATGGCAAGTAGAGGAGAGGTATTTGCAATTCTGGAGGTAGGAGTACATACAGCAGTTGGGGGATAACAAGAATGAAGAGGCTAGATTTGTGTTAGGAAGCAATAATATCTATTGTGGAACTATAATTAGAAAGGCAGTTGATGAGGGAGGATACAGGAGAGGCAGTGCTCTCTTAGTTGACCCCAGGTTTCTAATTTGTTCATGACCTCCCATTCAGTGATACAAGGAAACTAGAGGAGGTTTTGAGAAAGACGGAGCAAACTCAACTCACTAAACTCCCTGTGGGTGCTGATGGCAGAGGCAGGCATCTTCAGAAGTCTATTATGAGCCTTGCAAATAATTTTAAAAATGTTCATCTAATTTAACTTACAACTAATTGTCGACAAGAACTAAGTTTGATTATCCATCTCTTCTATCACACTTGGTTGCAAATGACCTTTGACTGCTTTCCAAATTAAGTCTACCTTCAGCAACTGATTGAAGGATTGGCCCCAGTGAGATATCTGTGACTTCTTACGTCTGAGACTTCAAGCAGTCTTCAGTTCTTCCTTAATATTTGACTGTGTCCCCACCCCCCTCCATTTTTACCATTTTGGCGTCTTAGAATACCTGTTAGACAAACATTCAGTCTCATGGATCCATCCTTCTTATTTCTTGCCTGTTTTCTCATATTTTTCATCTCTTTTCTCTTTGTGCTACATTCTGGGATAATTCCTTGATTGACTCTCTCAATTCAGTTTGTCATTTGTTTGTCCTTTCAGGCTGTCCATTTATATTTTTATTTCAAAAATCAAAATAGTAATGTCCATTATCTGTTTATGTTCTTATGGATGCAATATCTGCTTGTGTCTCTGATGCTAACAATTCAATATATACTTGAATATATTGAATGTTTTGAATGATCAGTAAGTCTCCTCTGGTATAAACTCTGTTTACAACTTGTGGCTTCCTTTCAAGGTGCTGGCATTCCTCAAATGCACAGTGATTACTTAGTATGTGCTCATTTGTGGCTGAAATTTCCTGTTAGTCAGTTGGCTAACAGGAAAAATGAGACAAGATGGATCAAAGGGATCTGTGGGGTCCTATGGGAGGAGGTAACAGAAAACCCTCCAGAACCCCAAACACGGTCATGTGCTCCCTTAAGCTGAGTCTTAAGGGTGAGTATTTGCCAGGAGAAGAAATGGCAAGGGGGTGACTTATTCCAGGGAGAGAGAACAGTGTGTTCAAAGGCCCTGATGGTGAGGAAGGCAATGTTCTTACCAAAAGTAGGAAGTCCGCGTGATTCAGTAATTGGGAGCAAATGCTATTTGTTCTAAGGGTCTCTGGAATAGCTGAGTGGTAAATTCCCACATGGTTTCTACCCAACAGGGTATGGAGAGTTGAAGGGAGGGTAGCCCCAGTACAGGTGGGCTTGCCCTAATTGATGTTTTCACCATTCCTCATTAAAGTCATTTATGACATGGGAAACAGAGAATGGTCCCTTGTCTCTACAAAAACCGAGTTAAAGTAATTCAAAGGAATCTTTACTCAACAGAATATTTGAAAGCAGATTACATTTTCAGTTTGTTATGCTTACAAGTGGCTGAGGAGGGGAGGCTCTCTGATGTTCCATTCCTCAGAACTGGGATCAGCACCACTGTTGAAAGTCAGGAAGCCCTTAACACCTGGAATGCAAACTGTCCCTAAGGCCCAAGTCCAGTGGAGACAAAATCTGTGGCTTGCTTGATATTAATCCCAAATTCCACATGAAAGCTGTTGTCAGTGGTCCTGAGAAATCAGTAGGTGGGGCAGGTGGGGGACTCGGGGAGTTTTTCCACATGCTAGGATATGATTTAAGTAATGAGATTGCTTCTGGACAAGCACCCTGGGGATGACAAGCTTTTTAAGGGTAGATAAACAATGTGTTTGCTAAAGAGCTCTCTTTTCACACTCGTGCCAGTACTACAGGAAGCAGTCCTTTTCTCACACTGTGGAAACTACCCTGAAAATGATGGCCCCAGAAGTGACAAAGTTGCCCAAACAGTTCAGCTGAATTCAGAGTATCGTTGCCCAGTTTTACAGGAGCCCTAGCTTTGCTCACATGGAACCAGACATTTAGAGTTAATGTTTTCCACCAACAAACACTTAATGGGCAAGGTAATGTATCGTTATCACCACAGCAGAATCAGAAGTGGGTATTCCTGGAAGAAGCGTGTCTGTACAGCATATTAATAAGCAGCATGGGCTCTAAAGATCCTGCTCTTCAACACCACCTCCCCCGCCAACCCAACCCTGGGAATATCTGAAATGGAAAAAATAAGGATAAATTATTCAGCAGGCTTAGCTATACAATCTTTAGGAGTTATGAAAACTATACAAGATTCCTTTTACAAAGAAACTCAAACCAGATTTCACAACCTATATTTAAGAAGCTTCCATTTATGCGGAAATCTGAGGTCAGCCAATCGTTATTCAGCCCACTGCTCTGACCTGAGAGTTGGGGAACTGGTGGATGTATGACAGGAAGATATACACCCTGACACCTACCCCATGAGTGCAGCAGGGGAGGGGTGGGAGTGGGGGTTCTGCATAAGTCATTCTGGGGTCACTGCTAAAGATTCTGGCCTGCAAAGGCCAATAAAATGCTGTTAAAATGGTGAGTGGTAAATGCCAAATATACCATTTAATAGACCTGTAACCTTGGCTGGGCAAGTGACTTAACCTCCCTGAGCCTCACATTCTACAACCGAGTAATGGAGGTAGCACCTGCTTCCCAAGGTTGCTGCAAGGATTTTAGAGCTCATTTCCATAAAACACCTAACACAATGGCTAACACATGTTTGCTCCTCAGTAAGTGATAGCTAATGTTAATAGCAGAATCATACCCTTCAAAAAACAAAGCGATCAGGGAGAAGAAAAATATCCCACTGAGAACTATGCTTTCAAGAAAGAGGTGTAGTCAGATGATGGGTGGGCAGTGGGTAAGGAATCATGGGCAAGTCTGCCTAAGACTGTCCTAATTTATGTCTGTTGTTTTGGCACCATTATTAATTGCACCCCCCCCCTTCAATCTTAAGTGTCCCCTTTTGGATAATAAATTGTATAATCAACTAATTACATGTGAGTGGCAAGGGTGCTTTAGGCAGCAGCCACCCCCTTTCTCTCTGCCTGCAGCATCAATACTGTCCTTGTTGCTGCTAGTAAGAATGAGCATGGCTACCTTTTATTGAGTGCCAAACTTCACCCCATTACATCTAAACCTCACAATCAGACCCATAAAGTAGATTCTATTCTCATATCCACTTTACAGATGTGGCTTGGCAATATTAGGTAACTTGCCCAAGAGTTCATATTTCACCAGGTAACCAAGTGTAAACCTTATGGTCATGGCCCCAATTTGCTACACTTCTGGGCTGGAAGTAATAGCAGGCCTAGGTCGGCCCTCCAGGCTGGGGCAGGACACAGCAAGGTGAAGGGTAGTGATTCAGTAAGGACAAGAAGAGCCATTCTGGGATTTTCCCTTAGCAATCAAATTGGTCTCCCACAACCTCAAGGGCCCAGACCACAAACACCCCTAGGAGGGGTGAAGCTCACAGGACTGTGGGCTCTTGGGTTGGCAGCCAAGAGGAGCTTTGCCTCCATGTCATGGTGTAAGGAATCCAAACAGGCCTTGGCTTCCTGGACATTGTGCTCCAGTGCCTGAGCCCAGGTCCCCAAGATCAATCCCACACAGCACAGCTTCCATTGCAATGCTTTCCTCCAAATGTTATTTCAAAGTGCTGAGCCACTTAAAAACAGCAACAACACACGAAGGTCAAGTTTTTTTTACCCCTGACTTTTCAAGGTGCCCTGTGGAATATAATAACTTTCAATTTATGGATCCTAGTACTACTTGCAGATCGCAACGGGCATTTTGTGTGTGCAAATGTGTACATACTGGTAAATGTACATGTGTGCATATATTTCTATGCATGTATTATCATAATAATAGCTATGAGTTATTAAGAGCTTACTCTGTGCTAGGCACTATTCTAAGCACCTTTTAGCCAATAGTCTCATTTAATCCTCATATCGACTCTGTGAGGTAGCCGTTACCATAGAAGTCCAGAATAGAAGCAACTTGCTCAAGGTCACCCAGGGATTGAGTGGTAAAATAGGACTCAGAACTAGGCTCTGTCCTCTTGACTGCCTCTTGCTTTCTTTTCTCCCCTCTCTTTTGTGCTGGGTAGCTAACATTATATTTATATCCTACCTACTTGCAAAGGACTGGAGGCAGTAGGTAGGACTCTGGGATGCTGCCAGTGGCTGGGACCATTTTCTCTCCTTTTAGTTTGGGTTGCATACTTCCAAATCACAGTTCCTAGCCCACAGCGCTTGTCGTCCTCCCCAGCCTGCCGACACCTCTCCTACCACTGCTCTCCTTCATTGTACATGACTGCATTCGGCACTTGGTATATATCCTTGGTGACATTTCTAGCATATCTTTATTCCAACAAAGCCCACGTGCTTGTTTAATTTTTATGCATGCGACTTGACTCTCTTATAAACTATCCTGTATGTGCCTCAGCCTTGTTCCAGCAGGACCCCTACTAGCCAATGCTGCACATTTATGTGTTCTAGACGAGCCTCTGCCTTCAGGAGGGTCCACTTTGGAAAAGGCCCTCTTTCAGCAGAGCTTGGACTACAGTCCAGGCCCCCTGCCCCACATTCCTTCCCCCAACTATTCCCTCTCATCTCCAACCCCTGGACCAGTCTGGAAGAACTAAGAGGTGTATGATATGTACCTATTGCCTGAAATTCTAAGGTAAGGTCTGTTGAAATTATTTACAAATTTTACAAAAGATTTACAAAAACTAAGGAGTCTTTTAGATAAGACTTTCTTTTTAAAATGTAAATCTGATTTATTTAATTAGAAGAGTTTAAATCCAAAAAAATGGGGAGCCAGCATAAGTGGATGACTAAATATCCAATGAACCAAAGTTGACCAAAGTGAATGCCGCTCATGACACATCTGACAAAAGCTTCAGAAAGTGGGAGTCTTAGGAAGCTGGAGGTTCAGTGTTGCCCCCATCCCCCCACCGTCATTGACAAACTGTAGCTGTTTAGGCAAATCAGGAAATCCCTCTCCCAGTCCCAGATTGCACATCTGTAAAATGAGACTAATGATCCCCACCCTCCCACCGTTCAGGACATGATATGTCATCACAGGAGACAACAAGTAGTGAAAGCAGTGAGAGAATTGTGAAGTACTGGGTAGAGTTGGGACTTACTGTGATTATTATCACCAAGGACATCTGTCTAGTAATCACCAAAGCCCAAAATATTTTTTTTTCCTTGAAAAATAATGGTGTGTCTGTTACACACAGTGATCAGTTTCTGGCATACACTACATTTATAAATAATTGTAACAACCACATTATTCTGTCTATGTGCAAGAAAACATGGTATAACAAAAGAACCCAGAGACCACATTGTGTTCAATTCTCCAGTTTCAAGGGGGATTTGGGGGAGTGAATTGGACACTGCACCTAGCTTCCTTTGGCTCCAAGTCAACCAGCTCTTTTGCCAAGGAAGACTTTGTAAGCTTTTCTTGTTGAGTTGACAAAGGTTGGTTGAAGTGGCCAGGGAAGGGGTGGGAGAAGGGAGGGTGAAGATGGCATAGTCTTATCAGGGCTGAAGAAACCAGGCATGGTAAGACAGTTCTGCAAATGCAAAGGGTAAACCTTGGAACTAGCCTTCCTCAACATCTTTAACAATGAGTCCAAAAGGGGAGTGATGGTGCAGGTGCCAGGGCTGCACCAGACTGACATTCTTCAGAGGTGGAGAGAAATGCTAGACAGATGGGGAGAAGCCACAGAAAGCCAGTATGAGTGGGCAGAGAAAAGACAAAGATGGGTGACACATTTTGTGAAAAAATTGCCCCAAATTACATTTATGCTTCATCCATTTATCAGCTTTCCTAGAACCCTGAACACCAAAAAAGTGTAATGCATGGTGTTAGGATTCCAGTACTGGGGAGAAGAGGACAGGTAAGAAGAACACTAAATGAATATTGTTTTTGCCTTTAGTGATACAACTAGAGAGAAAGACATGAACATAGATAAAAACAGCAAAGCTTTATGTGATAAAATGTTGCAGGAAAGGCATATGCAAATTATCAAAGTAGAACAGTGAAGGGAAACAGGAATCAGCAGCTGTCTCCCAGTGAGGCAATCTTTCTTGTCTGGTGGAATCACTAGGATTTTGCTAAAACTAGATGGTAGCATGCTGTAGGTGATGATATAACACACAGATTCAGATGTATTTTGAGTGTTTTCCCAGAAATACTGGTCCTAAAGGGCTGCTGAAGCCTTAGTTTGGGAAATTTTTGGAAACACATTAAATGTGAAGTCAGGGAAAGTATTAAATACAAGGAAGCCTATAGAAGCTAACCCACAGCATATCTGAGGTAAACTATGCTATCATATGCATCCATTGTGACTAACAACGTCTGGTTCCTTTTAAAAGGCTAAAGCAGGCCCACACAGATAGCTTGGAAAGAGGTTAATTGGAACCAGCTGAGCTGGAGCACAATTACCATGGGTTTTCAGGATATTGAGTCATTTAGTCAGAGGTGGTGTCTCAGGCTATCCCAAAGTTAAGAGATTGTTTACTTCAAAATCAAAGGAAGTAAGAGACAGGACTAGATGGATTTCCTAGGCCGACTAAGAATTCTTAAACCCTAGCTGGAGAAGGTGACCGCACCTACCTTTAAACATGGGGCTTGTATCTCAGCTCACACTGGGCCAATCGGGTAGTAAAGAGGGCTCACTAAAATACAAATTAAGCTAAAAGCAGGAGGTAAAGAAATAGTCAAATCATATATCATCTGAGAGCACAGGGGAAGGGACAATGATCGGGCTATAAACCCCAGGCATTCGAGCCAGGCATAGGCAACCCCCTTTGGGTCCCCTCCCCTTGTATGGGAGCCATGTTTTCACTCTATTAAATCTTGCAACTGCACACTCTTCTGGTCTGTTTGTTCCGGCTCGAGCTGAGCTTTCACTCACAGTCCACCACTGCTGAATGCCACCATCACAGACCTGCCGTTGACTCCCACCCCTCTGGATCTGGCAGGGTGTCCACTGTCCTTCCTATCCAGTGAGGCACCCATCACTGCTCCCGATCGGTCTAGAGGCTTGCCATTATTCCTGCATGGCTAAGTGCCCGGGTTCATCCTAATCGAGCTGAACACTAGTCGCTGGGTTCCACAGTTCTCTTCCGTGACCCATGGCTTCTAATAGAGCTATAACACTCACCGCATGGCCCAAGGTTCCATTCCTTGGAATCTGTGAGGCCAAGAACCCCAGGTCAGAGAACGAAAGCCTTGCTGCCATCTTGGAAGTGGCCCACCCCATCTTGGGATCGCTAAGAACAAAGACCCACCCATAACAGAAGGAGCAGGCCAATATCATCCAAGACCTTGGAATTCTATAATCTTATCAGAGAAATGAGTAATGGGTATTATTAACACGACCTACCAAAACTTCATAAAAAAGCAAAAAGAGGAAGATAATGCTTTTGGTCAGTTAATACTAATTGCAAGTCAAGGAAATAAAGAAAGCAAGTGTGTTTCTTCAAATGTATGGGTTTTTTTAGCCATTTCATTACAGATGGCACAATGCCTTGATACAGCTAACTGCACGGGCACTCGTGTTGCATACAACTGGAAATAAAACTGACCATTTGACAACTGCTGTTGGGGTAAAGAGGAAAGAAAGAGTTACTTTCCCAGGAGTAGTCACGGCAAGTTTCATAGAGGTCATGGTGGAGAAATAGAATTACAAGGAGAGAAGGGTGGGGCAGGTCCTCCCAGGGAGTAAGAATAGCATGCATGTGAGGGCCCATTGGAGAGGCTGATGGTTGAAGCAGTAGAGTCTTCAGGTTCTGGGCCACCTCTCACTGCCCACCATCTCACCCCCAATCAGTTGTTATTTCATCTCTGAAAGTCTCTCCTTTCCCCTCTGTTGGGAACAGGCCCCCAAATCTGGCCATAAACTGGCCCCAAAACTGGCCATAAACAACATCTCTGCAGCATTGTGACATGCTCCTGATGGCAATAATGCCCACGCTGAAGGTTGTGGGTTTACCAGAATGAGGGCAAGGAACTCCTGACCCACCCAGGGTGGAAAACCACTTAAAGGCGTTCCTAAGCTACAAACAATAGCATGAGCGATCTGTGCCTTAAGGACATGTTCCTGCTGCAGATAACTAGCTGGAGCCCATCCGTTTGTTTCCCATAAGGAATACTTTTAGTAAATCTATATTCTATAGAAACAATATCACTGGCTTGCTGTCAATAAATATGTGGGTAAATCTCTGTTCAGGGCTCTCAGCTCTGAAGGCTGTGAGACCCCTGATTTCCCACTCTACATGCTATATTTCTGTGTGTGTGTCTTTAATTCCTCTAGCGCCACTGGGTTAGGGTCTCCCCAACTAAGGTGGTCTCAGCACCTCTCTATTCTCAAGGCCATCCATGAACAAAGGCTTTCATCAGCCCTCCCCTGAAACAGAATCACAACAAATAACCCTGCCCCTATTCTCTCCTCCTACCAATTCTTCTTCCCTACTGCTGACAGTTAGCCTTCCAAAATCTATGGAGTTTGCTATGTCATGCCTGGACTCACAGACTTGAAGACTTCTCACTCTCCTAGTGCTAGGGTTATTAATATAAGATTTCCCCATTTCTGGCAAAAGAAACTACTTGACTTCCTGTTCTGCAATAAAGAAAATATAACTGCACACTTAAATTTGAAGAAAAGGCTTCAATGACATGTCCTAGCTCTTAGAAAATTTCATGATACTTGCTTTGGCCTGTGGCAGACAGAGCATGAACCCATTGGATAGAAGTTGACATTGAAGCTGACTCAATGGATTATGGAAGTCGTGAATAAAAAAAAAAAACATTGCTTGCACTCCTGGAGCTTATAGTCTAGGAGGCGAGACAAGCAAAATACAGATAATCACCCAAGTAAGTACTTAATTTCAGTTCTGTGATGGAAAAGTTAAGATTTCAGCAAAGATTAAACCAGGGACCTAACTTTGGCCACTGTAGAGATGGTATTTAAGGTCTTGAGAGAAGTTGAAATTGCAAGGGAGAATATGTTGTGAGATGAGCTCCCAAAGAACTCAAGAATTTAGAATTTGGTAGGAAAAGGAACAGACAAAAAAATCCTCAGAAAGAACTGTCATAAGGTATAAATAAAACAAACAAACAAACAAAAACCCTGTTTTATCACTGAAGTCGAGGAGAGAGTGTTTCAAGAAGGAAGATATGGTTAACTGTATGAAGTGTTGCTGAGTGGTCAAGTCAGATGCAGGCAGAACATTGACATTGGATAAAGCAAGGGAGTGACTGGTGACCACGGCAAGAGCAGTTTCTGCAATGAAGCAGGAAGCAGGAAGCAGGAAACCAGAATGGAAAGGAGAGGAGGAGATAAAGTAGAGGCAGTGCCTATGCATAATAGTCAAAAAGCATGGCTGTAAAAGGAGAATAGACAGAATTGGTGATAGCTTGACAGAGGTGTGGAGTTAGGGAAGTTTTCACTTGCTTGGCTTTGTTTGTGAGGGTGGATGCTCTCATATGTTTGAGTGCTGAAGGGAAAAATCCAGTAGTGAGGAAGAGGTCAAAGATTTGGAAAAGAGAGGGTGTAGCTGACGGAACAAGAGCCCTGACCAGGGAGGAAGGCATGGGATCCAGGCACCTGTGGAGGGACTGTCCTTTGCTGGAGGTGATGATAAGAGGAGAGGACAGGAGCAAATCCAATGGACCCATCCAGTCCTCCCAGGCTGCTTCTCTGGGAATAAAGGGTTTGCAAGCATTCCAACTCTGAGAGGAAGAAATGAAATTGTGATTCTGAACATGGAGGGAGCTTCTAGAAAAGCATAGTAAACCTGCCAGGAAGTGTGGAGGTACCAGCTGAGTTTGGAGAGCATGAAGCAGCCAAAATGCCCAGTTGTGTCACATTCTCCAGTAATTCTGATCTGTTCAGGCAACAGGCATGAGTAAATCTGGGAACAACTGAGAGGTCAATAAAGGATTTAGTGGTATTTTAGGACACTATAGGAAGAACCATGGCCTCTGAGCTAGATACAAAAGAAAATGAAGATAGGAGGAAATTTATGGACATAGGCAAAGTGGAGGGACCATTGGCTTGGAAATCTCATTGGGGCTGGAGAACTGCTGTAGAGAAGGGACTTGAGCAAGGGAGCTAGAGGGTGGTGGCAAGAGAATGAGATTTCAGAGGAGGCACAGTTTCTGATGATGACAGGGTCACTGCTGTGGCCATGTGAGTGTGCTGAGGTGAAAGGGCAAATAACATCACTGAAGGTGCAGTCATCATGGAACTGGGCAGTCAGCGCACTGGTTGGATCAGCCACAAGGACATTCAGTTACTTAGAATGATGGCAGGAGTCAGGGGAGAGGGTAAGACCCCGAGAAAGATATCAAAGCCTTTGGTTAGTAGGGGAGACAGGGTGAATTGGTGGATAGTGTGAACCTTACAGGAGATTTCAGTGTTTCAGAAAGAAAGAGTAATGGTCAAGGGACAGCAGTGAGTTGCCTGGAAGACACCAACACCAGCTCCCAGCACTGAAATTGTAGAATTTATTATTGAAAACGAAGGGCAGCAGGAAAAAACGGAGTCTTCAGGGGCCAGCCCCAATACAGTAAAGAGAGATAGAGTTGGAAGGATCACCGGGGAACAAAAAGAGCTGGATGGAGCTGGGGAAACAGGGAACAGGAACTGGGGTGGGGTGCAGGCAGAAAGTAGTAGCAGTCGCTTGGTTACAGCTGTGGCACACCTCTCAGTGAAGTCTGATGTGACTTGATATCCTCAAATGAGTCCAATCAGTATCAGTTTGGATACTTCATAGAGATCAAGACCACCCCCAAATTAGGATAGATGTGGTTTCCAGGTCATGGTTTCTGAGACTCTGAAGGTTCTTGAATGCATGTCACTTCAAAGTGCACAGATGTTAAATTATACGAAACCAATGTAGGGTCGGGCCACCAGTTTTACAAAAATAACACATAAGTAATCAGACATTTGAGCCAATCACACTTTCTTATGTTACGTAAATCCTATTTCACCCACCTTTCCAGTCTCATCCCCTGCCACTTGCCCTGCACTCTGCCCAGCTCTATCAAACTGGGCCTAACTTCCCAAGCACACTGCCCCATTTGGGCCCCCAAGGCTATGTGTGTGGCATTTGGCATTTATCCACCCAGTATAGCCTCCCATCCTGGATCCCACCTCCCCTGGGCTGCGGGCAGGTCAGACAGCATTCCATGTCCTCCCTTCCCTCTAAGATGTTGACCTGTTTACCCTTTATTCCCTCCCCACATTAAGTCAGCTGAGCATTTTTCATTGCCTAAGGGAAGCAGAAAGCAGATGGAAAAAAATAATTATTTTGAGTTTCAAAATCCAGATCCTATAAAGGTTAGGCAAGGATTGGCCACAACAATGGCTTGAACAAAAGGGATGGGGACAGACAGAAAGTCTCCTCAGCCTGGAGGGAGGAAAAGAGGCTGAGGGAGGCGGGGTGCTCCTGTCAGGGCTCTCTGTGGGGACCCGGGCAAAAGCGCATTGCTCTCAGATTTCCCAGTCCCTACTGCAGTTTCCTATCATTCACCCACTCAACCTGCTCACCTGTCTTCTTTTGGCTTATACTGAGTTTTATATTTGCTTTCGTTGTCTTTATTTAAAATTTTGGATATCTTAAATTTTAAAAGTGCAGATTTCAGGCCTCTTTTAATAAAAAAATCAGATCTGGCTCCAGAGGAATCACATTACCTTGTAGCAACAACCAGCTGTCCCCAAGCAAGGACTGCCCTCTTTCTGCAGGGCAGGGGCTCTCTGCTCTCCTCAATGCCAACCATTCCCCCACAGTTTATTATACTCTGGTTGTTATCTGACTGCCCTTTTTAGCTGTTTGAGCTTCATTCAGATCCCCGGATGCCCACTGAGCCAGTCAGGCTACAGGCTAGAGGATATGTCTGGTCTTGATAAATCTAGTGATAGCTCCAGAATCAAAGCAAATCTAGCTTCCGCCAACCTTGAGGGAAATGGCTGGCTTCCTTTGCACAAAGGTAAAGGAAGCTTCAGTTCTCTCCCAAAGTCTCCCTAGCTGTGCAGCCCAGAGCCAGCGGAGGAAAGATTTTGCTCTCACCTCACAAAAAGCTTCCAGATCCAATCAACCCTTCTCTGCCAGGCTGGGAGAAGAGCAAAGAGAAATGAACACATGAGGATGTGTGCCTACACATCACATTATGTACATGACACATTCCTCTCCTTGCGAGGCACTTGCATCTCCACGGACAGAGCAGGGCAAGCGCTGGAGCATCCTAAGAGGTTAAACTATGTACCCAAGGTCTCACAGCTAATTAGTGACAGAGTTTGGAGCCCAGGCCACCTGTCTCTCTTTCCAACCAGTGCCCCCTAAAGATGCGATTGCTTCGTCCTGCCTATGGAAGGAGGACTGAGTGGGAAGCCTCCCCCGTGGCAGGAAGAGAAGCATATCCCTCCCTCCTCACCTAGACGAAGGTGGACAAGCTTCTGCCAGTCCTTCTTCAACCCTCGGAGTCAAGGATTCGTGCACAATTTCTATCAGTCCCTAAGCCTTTTAATGGAACTTTCCAAGTTTATTTTTATTTTGAAATTCCATGAGTTTACTCCATTCGTAACACATGTTTCCTAAAAACAGCTCATCTCTGCTCTTGCCCTTTTAGTATAAGCTCTCGAAAGCAGCCCCGGACCCTGTGAGAAAGCTGGAGGCAAAGAGCTGACAAATCACGGAGGTCCCCTAATCTGTGGAAGGCCCCAGGGCAGGGCACGGGAAGCTTTCCCTGGTCTGGTCTTCCCTTCCGCTCTTTTGGCGCAGTTGAGTCGCTGTCTGACTAGGAGCTTTCAATCTGGAAGGGAAGGCATTGCCAGCGAGCTTTACACATTTTACTATGCTCTCCACGATGTGGCTGTTGTCATGGTTACTTTTTTCACCAAAATGAGACCCTCAGCCTTATTCCACACTGGAGAAGAAGTCAAAGAACAGGGCAGTCTGTATCCAGAAGAAAATCTGAGGCGGGCAGGAACTTTCCTTGCTTCTACCCAGACACATTCCCTGCTCTGGAGAGCAAAGCTGCCCTCCGTTTCCGGCTTTTCATGACAAAGCTTGGGCCTTTGTCACTCCCAAGCAGGGCGAATGGAGCCAAATTTTTGTTGGACGCGTTCGGGAGCAAAACCAGCTCCTCTGCTTGCGTTCCATTCACAGCTGTAGCAGCCCCGGCACTAGGCGAGGCAGTGGGGCCGCGAGCGCTCTCCAGCCGGCTGCCTGCGGTCGGTGCCGCCCACAGAATCTGCGCAACCCAGTGCAAAATGAAACGCGGGGGCCCGTGTTCAAAAAGCAGGAAAAAGCCTTTCTCTTTCTCCTGTGGTCTTTCTGTCCACCTTTCTCGACGGGGTTTATTTGCTAGTTAATATTGTGCTGCCTTGGGCACAGGGACGCTGGCGGGGCAAAGGCCGACCCTCTTAGGCGACCCGGCGCTGCGGCGAGGTCCCTTGGCTGTGCACCCAGGCCTGCGCCGCCCCCACATCCGTGGCCGGCCACTGCCCAGGGCGGAGGGCAGCGGCGTTCGCCGGGTGGGGGGTCCAGAACGCGTCCCAGGAAGACGCAGGAGACGCGACCGGAGTGAGACAAGAGTCCAAGCATCCGCTATGTTATTGCGCTTCACTTACAAAACACTAATTCGAAGAAAAAATGATTAAGAATTTCATATGGTGACTGCAGAGCATTAAATTCCAAGCGGGACCGCTTGTGAGCGCGGGACCCTATGGCGGATTGCCGTTGAAACCAGCCCTGCCTGCTCCCCATGGCCCGGGGAAGGGTCTTCCCTGTGCCCACCCCAGCTTAGCAGGCGAGAGCACTATAAGGAGCCTGAACCCCGCAGCTGGTTGGCACTAGACATTGCTCCACCTTCGCCCCTCCCCACCCTGGGGAAGAAGCAGATACTAAGTAGATAAATATGAAAGCAAAGCACCGTATCACTTCCCCCTAGGTTTCCTCCAGAGCACGTGTCAAATCTTTTTACTGCAGAGGTGGGGTTGCTCTCCTTCCATCAGACCCACCCTCCCCCATCCCATTTAAAGGACCTCACCAAAGCATAAGTAACATGCAATAAACCTCAAATATTTAAAGTGTACTATTTTATGAGCTCTAACACATACACACGCACTTGTGAAACCATTACCAAAATCAAGGTGGCATTTAATTTCCATCACCCACTTGTCATTCATCCTTCCTCCACCCCCATCCCCTGATAACCACTGATTTGCTCCCTGTCATTATTGATCAGTTTGTGCTTTCTGGAATTCTATTGTCCTTATAATCAAACAGTCTGTACTCTTTTTCGTCTGGCTTCTTTTACTTAGCATATTGATTTTGAGATTCATTCTTATTGTTCATATCAAGTTTGTTCCTTAATATTGCTGAGTAGTACTCAATTGCATAGCTATGCCACAGTTCATCCATTCACTTCTTAAGGAACATTTCGGTTGTTTCCCTTTTGTTGTTTTGACTGTTTCAAGCAAGGCTCTGATGTCAGTGTGCAAGTCTTTGTGTGGACATATATTTCACTTCTCTTGTGTAAAAATCTAACAGTGGCTGTATAGCAGGTGTATGTTTAACTTTTTGAGAAACTCTTCCGAGGTGCCACTGCATTCCCACTAGCAGTATATGAGAGTTCCAGTTGCTTCACATTCTCAGTCTTGAATTTTAGCTATTCTAGAGGTATCTGATTGTGATCTTAATTTGCATTTTCCTGATTGTTAATAATTTTGAGCATTTTCCAATGAACTTACTGGCCATTCATATATCTTTTATGAAGCATCTGGCCAAATCTTTTTTCCCATTTAAAAAAAAGGGGATTGTCTTATTGGCTTTTTAAAAAATATATGTTTTGGATTCGAGTTGTCTGATACGTGTGTTTTGAATACTTTCTCCTAGTCTGTGCTCTGCTTTATTTTCTTTGTGTCTATTGAGGATCAAAAGTTTTTAATTTTTGATCAAGTTTGTCAAGTGTTTTTATGGCTCCTACTTTTTTTGTGTTCTGAGAGACCTTTGTCTACTCCAAGGTCACCTCCTGTTTTCTTCTATAAGTGTAATACTTTTAGGTTTTATATGTAGGTCTATGATCCATTTTGAGTTAAATTTTGTATATGGTATGAGGTAAGGGTTAATAGGGTTATTATTTTTTCTTTCTTATGGATATATCCAGCACCATTTGTTGAAAAGGCCCTTTTCTCCCCCTCAAATTGAATTGCCTTAGTACTTTTGTTAAAAATTGGCAATATACATATGGGTCTATTTCTGCATTTTCTGTTCTGTTCCATTAATCTATATGCTTATTTTTTGCCAACACAAAGCTGTTTTGACTATTATAGCTATAGTAAGTCTTAAAATGTAAAAGCAAGATTAGTAAATTGGAGGATGAGCTCTCCAACTTGGTTCTTTTTTTTTTTTTTTTTTTTTTTTTAATTACTTCATGGGGTTGCACTGCTCGAATCTCCTTAAAACAACAACTACCACTACTACTACTATTTGGAGCATAGTTGACAGTTCCACCCTATAGATTCACCACCATGTTCACAGAAAGGCCATATTTCTCTGGGTAGCTCCTAAACAATGACAAGCATGCTAAAGGTACTAGTGATAGCCCATTCCAGACAAGGCAGGACTCTTCCAACAGGCAATCTTTGCTTGGGGGTTTCCTACTGCAGGCTGAAACTCTCTCAGAGCTACACTGTGATCTGAAGCCCTTTCCACACCACTCATCCTTCCCTCTCTTCTTTCACAGATTTCAGACCTACACTGGGGACTGAAAGCTTTTTGGCCTACTGCTGCTCCCTCCCTTTTTGTCTTTCCCAGTCATTTGCTGCTGTAAGCCCCTGTTTAATGCAGTCTTGCCACCTGCTTCTTAAAGGTTCCTAACAAACACACACATTGGTTATTCTAGGTATTTTGCATTTCCGTATACATTTTAGAAATCAGCTTCTGAAATTCTACCCCAAAAAGCCTACTGAAATTTTAAGTGGCAGTTCACTGGCTCTATAGATCAATAGAGCCAATTATCCATGAACTTGATATATCTCATCATGTATTTAGGTCCTTTTCAATTTCTCTCAGTAATGTTTTGTAATTTCTGGTGTAGAGGTCTTAGACATCTTTTGTTAGATTTATTCCTAAGAATTCTTTGTTTTTTTTTTTTTTTTTTTTTTTTGGTACTACTGTATTGAAATTGTTTTAAATTTTTTATGTTCTAATTGACTGCTGATAGTATATAAGAATACAATTGGATTTTGTATGCTAACCTTGTATCCCGAACCGAAATCTTGCTGAATTCATTACTAGTCCCAGTAGTTTGGTCTCTGCTTCCTCCCCCCACCCTCTTAAACAAAAGCTTTTGGGGGATCCCAGTGCTCTGGTAAGACTGGGGTGTGGGTAGCCGGAGCTCCTCCAATCAGTATCCCTATCCCTGCCTGGAAGAACCCCTTCACCCTCAAAAACAGCTTCTAGAAGTTTCCAAAGAAATCTCATACTCCAAATAACACAGTATAACCAGCCACTATTCTAGGGAAATTGGTATTTACTCAACACCTCCCCCTGTATTTTATAGGCATCTTATCTCATTTGAGTCTTTAAAATTAAAAAAGGAAACCACTGTGTGAGATAAGTAGAAGTAGCTCCATTTTAAAGATGAAGAAGTAGAAATTAAATCTCTTTGACAGGGTCTCAACAGTTGGTTTCTTTCTAAGGAAAGACCAAAATCCATCCGTCTGACTCCAGAGTTCATGCTCTTTCCTCCCACCACAAGCTGACTATCCCCAGGCTACACAGGCAGACAGATTCCAAAATGGGTCTCTGCTGAGGCCCAAGATTTTAGACTGACTGTCTTGTGTTCATTCAGCATGTGACACTGTGGGTCTGGAGGCCTGACTAGGCTCTGGCATTCCACCCCCACAACACCTGCCACCAAGTCTGGTTTCCTAGGTTCCTGTTCCTCCCAAATTGCTTTCTGAGGGTATCAGTGGCCTCCCTGTCACCCTGTCTGATGAACTATGTGCAAGTCTAAGCATTTTTTTTTTTTTTTTACTTCTCTGCTGCCTTTGCAGAGAACGTCTCCTTGGAACCATGTGGCTGTTTGTTTCTGGTTCTCTTCTCAAATCTCTGGTCACTTCTTATTCATACTCTGTCCTGATTCTTTTTGTATCCCCCTCTTCTTAATCACCCAGGTCATGCAGTCTGTGGTCTCCAGATCTTCTATTCTGTCCCTCTCTCATTCTTAGAGATGCTCTTTCAAGCACCTGTAGGAGCAAGACCCTTCTAACCAAGCCTGCCAGTCACCTAAAGTTCTGACTACCCAGTTAACCCTAATATACCCATAAAACATTATAGTACCTTGAAATTTCTAATAGTTTAGCATTTAAATGATGCTTTCCAGATTGTTCCCCTGTCTTCCTGTACTCTCAAAAGAGTACATCTTTTCTAAGACCCAATGTGTCTTGATGTATAGTTTGGGCGACATATTTAACATCTCCAAGGAATGTTCTCACTTGGATGGACAATTTACAAGATCTAATAAACCTTGTTGACAAACTAGCTCCACCACAATTCTACGGAAACAGGTAGCTAAGCCTTAAACTTCTCTTTAGTTCTAGGGATCCCACCATCCTTTTGGTTTTCTTTCCTTCCTCTCCCATATCTACTCACTGAGCCTAGCCCATTGTTTTCTCTGAACTAGTCTTGGGTTAGGCTGTATTCTCTGTGGCTACTGCCACTCTTTGATTTATCAGTCCAAGGATTTCCAAAGACTGATCTTCTAGTTTGTATTGTCCCCCCATCAGGGTCAATGTTACTTTGACAAAAATCTTTTCCTTTGGCACTTTTTACATCATAGGTGTTCACAATCTGGTGACATTAAAAAGCCAGCAGTGTTTGCATCTGCAGAAGATTTTGTACCAGCTCTTTATTATCTGTTCACTACATCCAAACTCTTTTGCTTGGTTTTTAGGATTTTCTACCATCATCCTATATCACCAAGTTCATTGTTTATATTATGCCTCAATGTGGAACTCCTTCAGCCAAGAGAGAAACACCAGGCTGGCTGACCCTTTTGCACAACCCGGCACTCTCTCATCCGTACTTGTGCCCATTGTATTCTACACACCGTGAGTGCCAACTTTCTGTCCAACTTCAATTTTTCCCTTCAGTTTTAACCTCAGCCCTATCTCTTCCTATCCTAGTATTTCCTCTCCAGCCCTTCCCAACCTTCAAGATATGTGTTCCGGAGTAAATCTCTTATGTGCTATTAGACTAGCCCGAAGAGCAGAAGTTCTCAAATTTAACTGGAAATGCGCTTCATTAGGCTATGAGCTTCTTCAAGACAAGGATCGTGTCTTATTTAACTTTATAGCACCAGCATCTAGACCAGTGCCAGGTACAGCATTTGAGTGCAATAAAATATACACTGAATAGACAAACACCACTCTATGGTGTTGGCCTCATCAGCAGAAGAGTTTGAGCTTCCTCATCTGGAAAATGGTGCTCAGAATATCAACATCATAGGTAGTGAACACTAAGAAAAGTTATCTGAAGGTCTTAGCACAGAACCCGGCACAGAGAACTGTGTAGTTATGAGTTCGTACCCTCACATTACGTTTTTAGAACTGTCATCAGAATTGCAGAGTTCCTATAATTGCTCCTCTACAGCAGGGTAGTTTTGCTAGAGCCTCCTCTAGAGTAGTACCAAACTCAGGTGTGAAGTTTGTAATTATCTATAGGGGAAAAACCTGTTCCAACAGGAGGAAAAATCCACAGACGACTGCTTACAATGCCTCTGGATATGATTTTTGGTGTGGAGTTTGGCTGTGACAGTTGAGATAGACAGAGATGCAGATATACACTGATTTGTCTTTTTCAGGGATTTCATAAATGCATACTCTGTTAGGACACCAGGCTTCATGATGGGACAGACCATTTTTCCATTCGCTTCCTCATTTTTTTTTTTTTTTTGAGACGGAGTTTTGCTCTTTTGCCCAGGCTGGAGTGCAGTGGCGCAATCTTGGCTCACTGCAACCTCTGCCCTTCCAGTTTCAAGCAGTTCTCCTGCCTCAGCCTCCTGAGTAGCTGGGACCACAGGTGCACATCACCACACCCAGCTAATTTTTGTAGAGGCAGGGTTTCACCATGTTGGCCAGGCTGGTCTCAAACTCTGGACCTCATGATCCACCCACCTTGGCCTCCCAAAGAGCTGGGATTACAAGCGTGAGCCACCACACCTGGCCCCCTTCCTCACTTTTTATACAGGAGAGAAACTATATGATCAACAGGGTGAATAGTGTTTGGACACTCTGATGTGTTTATTTTAACACTGTACCTTATTTATATTTAGCAGGCAGAATGAAAATTTTTAATCCAGGAAAGCAGTTAGTTAAATCACTCTCATAGATTTAATAACTTTCATAGTTTTGGAGTGGCAGTTATCCCTAATCTAACTATGCCCTCAGTTTTCCTATCTGTAAAATAAGGGTAATAGTTTACTCTCACCCTCTTCTTAGGAATAGCAACTATTATGGTACAGAGGAAAGAGCACTGGAATGGGAGTCAAGAGAACTGAGCTCTATCCCACCTTTGCCTAGCTGCACAGCCCTTGGGAAAATCACTTCAACCCAGGCCCCTCACCTCCAAGAAGTCCAAACTAAGCAACCTCTAAGTCAGTTCCCAGAGTAAGAATGCTAAGCTTTAAAAAAAAATTACAGCTGGCCACAGTGGCTCACGCCTGATATCCCAACACTTTGGGAGGCCGAAGTGGGCAGATTACCTGAGGTCAGGAGTTTGAGACTAGCCTGGCCAACATAGTGAAACCCCATTTCTATTAAAAATACAAAAAATTAGCCGGGCATGGTGGCAGGCGCCTGTAATCCCTGCTATTTGGGAGGCTGAGGCAGGAGAATTGCTTGAACCTGAGAGACAGAGGTTGCAGTAAGCCAAGATCGTGACATTGCACTCCAGCCTGGGCCACAGAGCGAGACTTTGTCACAAAAAAAAAAAAAAAAAGACATAAGTGGCCCTATTCTTCTACCCAGAGTTGCCAGAAAAAAGGAGACTTCCTTTGCACCAGGTAGAGAGTGGGACTGGGCATGCGCTGTCCACGGCAGGTGTGTGGTGTCAATGTGCCAGCCATGTACATCAATAGCACCACACACCAGGCAGGAACTCAAGCGGGGTGAACATGTCTGCTTGGAGACAGGAACCCTAGGGAAGTAGAGGCATGAAGATTACTTGCACAAGGATTATTACCTAATTTTGTACAAAAATTGAACCTATTACTAGGCATTCTTTTCAGACTTCCTGAGTTGCCCATCAGCCCTCTGACTCATGACTGGAGGAATTACCCATAGATATCCCTGAGTGGGGAAGGAATGGAAAAAGAAATGGGAGGTTGCCTCTTATGCCTCTTGGGAGCATTAGTCCCTCCTCTGGGAATGGACTCAAGTGTAACAGGTGAAGAGCTCTCTCCGTATTCACTTGATGGTCATGCCCAGTTCAAGGCAGACCACCTCAGACTCTGTATCTGCCTACAAATACCATCAGATTTCCCAGATGTAGGAAACAGCCACAGTGGTTCCAGTCAAAAGACTTGAGTTTGAGTCCCACCTACATGAACTGTCTGGCTTTGGGCACAATGCTCCAAGTGTCTGAGTGATGGAAGGATCACAAGAAATAGAGATGTACAGAGGGTTTATTCCAGGACTGGCTACAGCCACCCCTGCCCTCGCTCCTGTATACATCATCTCCTGCCCAAATACTATTTCAGAGAATATATATATATTTTTTTTAATGAACTCTCTAAGATTGATCCCTTTGTCGGGATATTTGAAGAAGAGAGAAGGGGCAACATAATAAGCCAGAGGGGACAGCATACCGAAATCCTGAAACTTCGGAGAGAAAGCTCTGCTTTCGCTATAATTATCTCACCCCCACTCTCAGGCCTGCTCCAGCCACACTTTGGCTCTGTCTCCTTCACCTTAGCTTGGTGGCATGTCACTTGGCCCATTCTGGATCGTGGTTTGGCTTCCGCTCTACTTGCACAGTCCCTAGCTGTGGTGGCCTGGGTCAGGGTGGGAGGGGACATCCAGAAAACCCAGTTCTCAGAACTGTTCACACAGAAAGGGAACCTTAAAGAGTCCTACCCCACTTCACTTGGGATGTGCATCATGGCAAGAAATGGTGCCATGGCCTGAGCGCCCACCTCTGGTTCATAGCCAATGGCAGCCTTGGAAACACAGGACCTGAGTCACTCCAACCAACAGAACCAGTAGCTAAGGAGTCTCTTCTGTGAAAAGATGCCTGAATCTTCACCTCCAGCCCAACTACTCAGAGCTTTTGCTTTACTAAGACCAGAGGGACTATTTAGTGTCCGTTTTAAATTGCTGCTTGTGCCATTGTGATACAAGGAAAATGCACAGGCTTGGGAGTCAGACTGTCCTGGGTTGAAATCCCAACTTTGCTATTCACTGTTTAGGTAACATCTTAGCAAACTGCTGGGTCTGAATTAGGCACGTATGAAATGGGGACACTGAGACCTCTGCACAGTTGCTGTAAAGGTTAAACAAAACTGCACATTGTAAATTGCCCGGTCCTCGTCAAGCACCTAACTCAAGAGTGGCTGCTCACATTTTTTTTTCTTGTTTCCTTCTCACCGGAGAAAGACTAAATTATCCCAAGTATGGCTTATTTATAAGAGTTTAAGAATTCTGCCGAAAGGCCAATCATGTAGTTATTGAACAAGTTCCTGCCTGATTGTTTCCATTCAGGTAGTAAGGTGTCCAAAGTAAATGGATTCATTCTCAACATAGATCGCCCCTACAGCAGGACTGCTTGACAGCGTGCCTGCCAGCTGCTGTGCCCCCTGCCCTGCCCCACACCAGATTCCAGCCTGAGGTTTGAAGGAAAAGAGCCATCAAGTTTGTCTAGGATTTCTAGACACTAAATAAAGATTATGATGGAAACTATCATTCACAGAATTAAAACTATTCTTTTTCCTGGGAAGCTCTCACTGATAGAGAGGCTTGTTCTGATTTCCAGATTTATACTGAGACCATTCATATGCACGCATGTGTGTGTGAATGTGCGTGTGTGTCTCAGAAATAACTAATCCTAACACAGCAGAATGATTTGGCTTAGTCTATAGCAGCCAGTCTAATCAGAGTATTTCATAGTCTATCTCACGTCTTGCAGGAGTTTGTCTATCTTCGTCAGATGGCTCATTAAGCCAGCCAAAATGACAAGCTCTACAATCCCATTGACCCCCTTGTTTCCTCATGTATAGATAAAACTCAGAACACATGAACTCAAAAGACACAGTGACTAGATTTGCAAAGTCCCAAAGAACCACTACAAAAACTTAGCTGCCACTTACAATATAAATGTTGCCATACCTTTGCTTTCATGTTAACTACCCTTCATATTTTAGGAAACTACAGTACAGTTAAAACTGAAAATATATCCAGACATAGCCAACACAAGTTACATCTTGTAATTATTTATGCAAGTTCCTTAACTTTAAAGCCACAAACCATTTCTACAATAATTACCACACTGCAAGTACATACAATTTTAGTTCTGAAGGACAAACCTATATGCTTCTCTGTGATTTCATGGTGCATTGCTTTAAAAACATCTCTGCAATTCAACCTAAAACATCCAACTTTCTAACTTCCAAGCAAAGCCGCCACAAAAATGAATTCTTCCTGCCTGAAGTCGGTAGCAGTAACAGAAATACAAGTCATAAGCAGCTTTTAAAATCAAATGTAATCATAATGTGCTATTGAGGTGCCTTTGCTTAGAGGAGCAACTGTTAAGTCCCAAAATTTGTGGGATTGTGTTGGTTTTGAATGCCCTGACCCATTACCAAGCTTTGTATTCAGACAAAGCATCCCATTTTCTGGTTCCAAGAGAATGTCAGCATACAGTTCAATTTAAAGAGGTATTTGCACCTCAGAAAGGGCACCAAAAAAAAAAAAAAAAGAAAAGAAAAGAAAAGAAAGAAAAGAAAAAGAAAGAAAAGAAAAAAGAAAAGAAAAAGAGAGAGAGAGAAAGAGAAAGACAGGAAAAAGAAATAAAGAAAAAGAGAGAAAGTGGTACAAGCAGTTCTTATAAAAAATAAAACGATGTGTCACTATCTCAACTTGTATTTACTGAAACTGCAATTTTCTAGTCTGTTTTCTTAGATCTGCAGTATCTCTATGTAACACTGTTTCCAAGTTCAGTTAGGAGGATTTTTATTTCATCCCCATAAAACATCTCCTTTTTTATGCCCTTTGAGTACCCCAAGTGGGTTTATAATTACACAATCTTAATTGAAGGAGTACAGATGAAATAACAGTTGTTTCCCATTTCTAATTCCAATTTTCTGGAAAGACATTGAAATCTTCAATCCCTGGGTACCTGAAAAAAGCAAACAAGGTACAGATGCCTGTAATTTTTCCTATTTTTAGTCTTGTAATGAATCTTTTCTTACGGCAATGAAAGCAAATGAAAAAACCAGTCCTTGAACACTTGCAACAAAAGACTATCACTTGCTACTGGAATAGACATTGGATTAAAAAGCTAAAGTTTGAAAGTAAAATTATTTTGCTACTCTTTAAATATTTAAGCAGTTTGAAAATACACTAGAAAATAAATACACATATTTCCCTAATAGTGCACACCTCTTGGGTGACATTCTATATACTCCTATTTTTGCCACGATGTGAATCTTTTCCCATCAAATGAAACCCTACAGAAATAAACTCTGAAATGGATAGATTGTTCCCCTCCTTCCATTCTCATGCCAATGAAATACTTCAAGTAAACTGTTTTCTGATCACAAATATCATGTTTGTTTGTTTGTTTTTTAATCAAAAAAGCAGTCATTTAAAAGAATACATACTATTATTAAAAGTTAGTCAAGACCAACTAATAAGACCTCAAAAATGAACATATTTCAAAGAATTTTGTTCTCTTCAATAGTTGCATGAGTTATTTTTTCCAGGAAAATGCGCAAATATCAAGGTTACCTGGGTCTGCTGGTCACTTCTAGTTTTTGGACTCTTGAAGATGGTGAGTTTTGCTAATGATGCACGGCTGTTTAAGAACCGGGTGGCTTTTCTGGCAATCACTCTTCGTGTGCCATCTTTTATAAAGGTGCTTCTTGTTGCTAAGAGATCAGTTGCTTAGAGACCAAACCATTAAAAAAATATATATGTCAGGGGCCAACATAAATTATAGCCAAATTTTGTCATTTCAGCTCGCCCCCTGAATGTTTGGCTTTTGTAATAGATCGTAGCGTACCAAGAGAAGCCAATTACTAATCACAAATAGAAAACTGACCAGGAGGAGGAGAAAAGATCTGTGAGTACACTCCTGTGAACAGAGAGTAATATCGTGCCTCCCTTCCATGGAGTTACATTGTCGCTGGGCTCTCTGAAACTTTGTCTCCTCACAGGGGGTCCTAGACATATGCCGTAAATATAGATTTATGCACACACATAGATACCTGTCCCAGGAAAACTTGAGTGCAGGGTGGAGTATGAAGATGTGGGAATTATGGAACTACTTTACAGTCTTTTCTTAAGGAAAATTAAGAGAAAAATGCTCTGCTGAGGAAAATGTACATCGGAAATCTGAAGCGATCTTAGTCTTTAGCCAGATGTTTTATGTGTGAACACGATTGTCACTGCGTCAGGTTCAGTTGAGTACACCTGGAAGCCAGGGGGATGCTTGGATAAAAATCTCTCTACCTTTTATTTTCTCTCCTGTACTGAGATATAGCATCATCTGAGGGAGGAAATACAATTGGGTTTGACTTGGGGGGAGATGCCCTTCTGTCTCTTTTCCTGGTGACACTGCCCCTTGAGCCCCTTGAGACCCTCCCCTCAAATTTACTGTCGGCTACATACTGTCCCACATAGGGACATTCACATTTTAGGAACATATTTTTAAGTGAAGGACTCGAGTTCCTTTAGGATTTAATGGAATAGTGGCATTCCAAGCTTCTTAAGAGGTAGGACGCAAGATCTTTGGGGGCAAAATAAAGCTGGATGCGAGCCTCCACTGGATAACTCCACAACACATCTCCTTCCTGCATTTCTCCTTTTTCTACCTCCCCCATTCTTCAAGGTCTCTGTGATTCTGTCCTGGGTGAGAAGAAACCAAGCACGTAAGAGTCAAAAGACTTGGATTAAAAGCAAGATAAGAAGTAAAAAGAGTACCTAGCGTCTTAAAGATTTGTTCCCTTCCTAGCCTCCAAAGTACTTGCCATTCTAGAAGCCTTCATGCCCTCAGCTTGATTGGGAGGGCATCCGGGAATGAACCCTACCACACAGGAGAGGGTAAGGTGGGGCCTGGGGGCTGGGGTGGGAGCCCAGCAGGAGGTAGAGAAGGTTCCCATTCCCCTCTGTAGTGCTGGTCACTGTCAGATTGGCATCAACCCCCACACCCCCATCTACAAAGTAGGTGGAAGACCTACAACCAACCCGAATATGAAGTAGAGATATATGCCAGAAAAAAAGAAAAGAATGATGCCCTGGGCAAGTGGGATGTCGCTAAGGCCCAGAAGAAATTTCCTCAGCAAGAGGAAAGAAACACTGACTTCCCCCCAACCAAGCTATGAGTGAAAACTGATACATAGGCCAAGGACATATATTTTTTCCCTTGAAGTCTCTTCCTTCTAATTCCCCAAATTTCTCTTTGTGGCTTATATTTTGGGATAGAAATGGAAGAAGAAAGGGCTAAGAAGGAATTAGAGGTGGAAAAGGCAAGAGAAATAATAATGGCTGGGTACACAGTTGCTGCCTAGGACCTGCTAGGTGAAGGAATAAGAGAGAGAAGAGGAGGCTGAAAGAGAAAGAGGCTGTGAACTCGACTTTATATTCCTTGAGGGCAGAAACTGTCGTATTCTCCTCTTTTCCCAATTCCAAGTGTTTGCACGGGGCTTTTGCATTTAGAATGCGATTAAATATTTTTGTTAACTTTGAAGTCAAAGGAGAAACAGAGAGAGAAAGGATGGGTCTAAGGGCGTTGAACTGTTACTTTGTCCTAGACCCCATGTGACCGGCTCCCGCCATAAGAGCCCACTCTGTTCACATTTGTACTTTGGACTTATCTAAAACTAAAAGCCTGCCCTTCTTCTTCTTCTTTCTTTTTTTTTTAGACGGAGTCTCTCTCTGTCACGCAGGCTGGAGTGCAGTGGTGCGATCTCTGCTCACTGCCAGATCCGCCTCCTGGGTTCACACCATTCTCCTGCCTCAGCCTCCTGAGTAGCTGGGACTACAGGCGCCCGCCACAATGCCCCGCTAATTTTTTGTATTTTTAGTAGAGACAGGGTTTCACAGTCTTAGCCAGGATGGTCTCAATCTCCTGACCTCATGATCTGCCCACCTCAGCCTCCCAAAGTGCTGGGATTACAGGCATGAGCCACTGCGCCTGGCCAAAGCCTGCCCTTCTTATCTGTCCATCCTGGTCTTGCCATTTTGAGGGGGCTCTGGTTTGGCTCCTTCTGCCTTGTGGCCATTTGCCTTGGACTCTTAGCTTTGACCTCTAGGACATGAGGTCCTACACCTCGTTTTGGCCACTTCCTACCTCTCAGGAGGTGACTCGGACACCATTCTGGACACTAGTCCTTGGCAGGCTCCGGGTTCTCATCTGCCTGGGTGGAGGTAGGGAGATACCGTGGTCTGTAATGAGCCATTGCCCTCACTCAGTGTGGTGTGGTGAAGAAAACAGGCTTGGACCCATGAGAGCTTGGCTTACAAATGTTCCAACTTGAAGCTTGGAAAACAATTTTTGGTACAGCTGTTAACTGTGTCAAGGAATGTAGTCCAGTGTCATTTTGGGTCTTGCAGTGTGGCAGGCCACTTGTCCACAGGTACCTGGACCACAGTGCTCTCACATCCTGACCCACCATTGCTGGGAAGCTGTCCAGCCCACATGAGCTCCATCTTCCAGTTTCAGGAATGGGAAGTCAGAACAGCGGGTGCCTGCCTCCAGACCAAGAAGACAGCACAGTAAAAGATGCCAAGCTCCAGGGCATCCTCTGTGGAAGTGACCGCCACTGCAGGCCCAGTCGCCTCTTACTGGGGAAACGAGTGTTCCCTGATGCCACCCCCACTGAGCATCCAGACACCCTGGTGCTATCTATTGCTTACTGCCCAGCTGCTGCTAACTCCACCAGGACTTGCCCTTTCCCAGGGGAAAATTCAGCAGACACCATTTCTAGAAATGCTCACACAGCCCCCTTGCTACACAGCCCCTTCTACTTTAGAAAGGACCCGCTTCTATCCCAGGAAGACTCCAGTGTAGTGACCACAACTCTATTCTATTTCTCCAGGACACTGTTATTAGAAGAGGCCTGAAGAGAAACATGACTGACTAGGTAAGAATAAAGGCTATAGCAGGGGTTTGGGGCACTCTCTGGAGGTTCCTAGGGCAGCAAGGAGAAGCTCAGCCACTACCACGCAGGGGGGTTTTTTCCAAGCCCTTTCAGGGTCCATGTGCTGGACAGAAACCTACTCTGAGGAGCCAGAGCACTGCGGGCAGGAGAGGAGGACCTGCCTGGAGAAGTCACATCCAGACATCCAGCCCAGCAGCTCCTATGGAAGAGCAGGACTTGAGCAACAGAGGGCAGCAAAGCACAACCGCCTTCTTCAGCTGAGCCCTAGGGCAGCCTTGGGAAGCAGGCGGTGAGGGGCAGGAGTGTTGGCCTCTCTCCCAGGGGACAGCTGCTTGGCTGGCTGGAGGTACTGGCCAAGTTTGAATTTGAAGTAGAGATATATGCCAGAGAAAAAAGAGAAGAATGATGCCCTGTGCAAGTGGGATGTGGCTAAGGCTCAGAAGAAATTTCCTCAGCAAGAGGAAAGGAAACACTGACTTCCCCCACCCCAAGTTATGAGTGAAAACTGACACATATACCAATGACATATACATTTTCTCTTAAAGTCTCTTCCTTCTAATTCCCCAAATTTCTCTTTGTGGCTTATATTTTGGGATAGAAACGGAAGTAGAAAGGGAAGGGCTAAGAAGGAATTAGAGATGGAAAAGGCAAGAGAAATAATAATGAGAATAAACCAAATAAAGAAAAATAAAGCAAGCTTGCTCCTGTGTTGGTTGCCTCTCTGAATTCTGAAAAATATTTGTCACAGTCCACAGGGACCTCTGGAATGAGAAGAACTGAGACAGAGAGGCTGGAGTCGAGGAGCAGCAGACCTCAAGACACATGGCGATAGCCACCCTCGCTGATTTCATCCCTTTCTCTGGTCTCACTTCATCCTTGTAGATGGAGCTCCTAAGACATGACACTTCATCTTCTTGTTGGGAAAAACCTGAGTGTTGGGAAAAAAAGCTGAGGCAGGGCTTGCAAGTCTGACACAATGTCCAGGGTTCAGGGCATAAAACCCCTCGTGGCCTCTGGGATGAGTCTAGACGTGCTGGCTCCTTGCTCCTAGCTTCAACTGGAAGAACATGCTCCTCATTATCTCAAGTAGCAGAATATGTTCCATATGCTTCAAAGGAAATGCTAAACCATCACAGCTGTAGATCATGTGCTTGCCCTTTCACCCCCACATTCTCACCACCTGTTTCTTTGTTTGATCACCAATAAATAGTCTGGGCTTCCAGAGCTCAGGGCCTTCACAGCCTCCATACTCGTGTTGTCCCTCTGGACCCACTTTCTCTCTCAAACTGTCTTCTCATTCCTCTGACTCCACCAGACTTTGTCGCCCCCAATGCCTGGTGTTGGGTCTGATCACCCCAACATTTCCTGGCTGCCCAATGTGGGGCAACAAAGACCCCGGTGAAGGAATGCTAGAGCATGTGAAAGCAGAGGATGCATCGTCAAAGGACACCCGGGGATGACTAAAGGAAGCTCAGTGGGAAAGCTGAGCACTCTGAAGAACCAGGGTAACAGTGGGACAAAGTGAAAGCAAACATTCTGCCTATTTAAATTTCCTAAGGCATTTATTACAAAGGAGGAGTGAAAGTTAGGACCCAGAATTTGTTGTCACTCTTTAATACAGTGAAGGAGTTTTGCCCATGGTTCCTCGAACAAGGGACTATGGGGTTGGATGAATGGGAGAGAATTGGCAGAGATTTTTAAAAGGCACATAAAGATGGAGCAAAAATTCCAGTTTTTGTTTGGTCAGTGTGGGTGCTAATAAAGGCAGCTCTTGAGCCATTTCAAACAGATGATGAGGCAGATTCAGATGAGGAAGAGGAGGACGAGTGTAAAGAACTAACTTCAGATTCTGAATGTGAAGAACAGAAACCAGAGGAAATTAAAGAAAAGAAAGGGAAATTGAAAAATATGTTTTACTAGCCCATCAGCTCCACCTGCTGAATTAAGTGAATGGCCACCTCCTCTCTCTCCCCTTAATGGGCAAGAAAAGGAATTAGCTGAAAAACTTACTGCTCCTGTAGTTGCAACATTAAAACCTGGAGCAATTGGTGCTGTATAAAATTCTATTCAAAAAGCTAGAGCCGAGGGAGACCTTGAAGCATGGCAATTTCCCATTACTATAATCCAGCAAGGAGGAAGGGAATTCAAGAAAGCCATTACTCTGAATATGTTAAGGCTTACAATGGCATTGGAGGTAACTTACATAAGGCTGTTCTTTTAGTTCAGGCTATGGCTAGATTAAGAGTAGGAAAGAATATGCCCTGTTTCTCAGGCTCTTGCTTCAATTGTGGGCAATTTGGACACACAAAAAAGGAGTGTAGAAAAGGAAATCAAAAGGCAAGAACTACTACCATCAATCAACAGAAAAGCCCTGGTGTATGCCCCCATTGTAAAAAAGGCACTCACTGGGCAAATCAGTGTCACTCTAAATTTAGTAAAGATGGACAACCTCTTTCGGGAAACGGGAAGAGTGGCCTGCCTCGGGCCCCTCAACAAACAGGCATACTCAGCACAACCAGTGCCCTTACAAGCATACAACAGTTGTCCCCCACCACAGCAGGCAGTGTTGCCATAGACCTTTTCAGCACAATTCCCATCTCCCTACTTCCAGGGGAGCTGCCAAAAACGTTCCCTACGGGAGTTAGAGGACTCTTACCTTCAGGAACAGTTGGTCTATTACTTGGAAGGTCTAGTCTAAATCTGAAAGGTCTCACTGTGTATATGGGAATAACTGACTCTGATTATACCAGAGAAATTCAATTACTTATTAGTTGCTCGACTCTGTGGTCTGCCTCCCCAGGAGAAAGAATTGCTCAGTTGCTGCTGCTACCCTACATAAAACTAGGAAGCACCACAGTGAAAAGAAAGGAGGCTTTGGTAGTACTAATCCTGCAGGAAAGGCTGTATATTGGGTTAATCCAGTGTCTAACAAAAGACCTATTTGCACAGTGACTATTCAGGGAAAGGATTTTGAAGGACTAGTAGATACTGGAGCTGAGCTGATGTCTCTATTATTGCACTAAATCAATGGCCCTGACACTGGGCCAAACAAAAGGCTTCCATGGGTATCATGAGAATAGGAACAGCCTCAGAGGTTTTTCAAAGTTCCTTGATTTTACCATGTCAAGGACTGGATGGCCAGGAAGGGAAAATTCAGTTTATTATTATACCTATTCCTGTCAATTTACAGGGTAGAGACTTATTGCAACAGTGGGATGCTGAAATACCTATTCCTATGGATCAGTATAGTAATAATAGTAGACAAATGAGAAATATGGGATATCGCCTGGGAGAAGGACCAGGAATATAAGACACTGCATATGCAATTGCATTTAGCTTTATTAACATTAAATTTTTTCAATTTACAGAAAGATCAACCCATAACTGCAGTGGAACAACACCTGACAGGATAAAAGGAAAATAAAAAGGCTGGACAAGATATATGGTGGAGGGATGCACATGCAAAGAACTGGGAAAAAGCAAAGATAATTATATGGGGAAGAGGATTTGCTTGTGTCTCTCCAGGTGACAATCAGGTGCCTGCGTGGGTGCTCACCAAACATCTGAAGATCTAGCATGAGCCACAGCATCTAGTGGACCCACATGTACAGTGCAAATTGAAGGTTTGAGAAGTCTTGATTTGCTTTCTCTGTGCCTTCTGTTAGAAGGGGCCTGTTTCTCATTATCAGTGGAAAATTTTACCTCATGGAGATGAATGGAACTGTGTGGGTACAATCCCCATAACATGGGGACAGATCAAGAAAACCGCACAGGAAGCTGAGAAACTGCTGGAGTGCCAGGGTTTTACCTATAGATGCTTAACGGACCAATGCTTTCTGATTGAGTGCCTCTCTACCCTGAATACAAGAGACCCTAATAGTTAGGCAGGAGTATCATCGCCCGTATTCAGCATGAAGAAGTTACAGAAGATGGACCTTCATCCTGCAACCCCTAGGATGAAGGGTCCTCTTGTCAAAGGGAAAGGGGAGATACGTGGGAAGCATTCAAACCAGAGTGACTCCATTTTGGAATAAGGGCTAAGAAAAACGAAGTTGGATCACCAACCAGCAATTAAGGGCTGCACAGCCTGCAATTGCCTTGCTCAATTAATTTAAAAAGAAAAAGAGGCCACCTTTTATGCTAGTAATAATGATAGCTGTGGCAGTTTTACAAAAAAGAGAAGGGGGACATGTTGGGAAAAAGCTGAGTGTTGGGGAAAATGCTGAGGTAGGCCTTGCATGTCTGACATAATGTCCAGGGCTCAGGGCATAAAACCCCTCGTGGCCTCTGGGATGAGTCTAGACGTGCTGGCTCCTTGCTCCTAGCTTCAACTGGAAGAACATGCTCCTCATTATCTCAAGTAGCAGAATATGTTCCATATGCTGCAAAGGAAATGCTAAACCGTCACAGCTGTAGATCATGCGCTTGCCCTTTTGACCCCCACATTCTCACCACCTGTTTCTTTGATCACCAATAAATAGTCTGGGCTTCCAGAGCTCAGGGCCTTCACAGCCTCCATACTCGTGTTAGCCCACTGGACCCATTTTCTCTCTCAAACTGTCTTTTCTCATTCCTTTGACTCTGCCAGACTTTGTCACCCGCAAGATCTGGTGTTGGTTCTGATCAACATTCTTTTTTCTGGGCACCTGTCACCACAGTCTCACTCCTTAGAAAGACCTCTAACTACCTTACTTGCCCCAATCCAGACTGCACCGGCTTTGTCAGGCATCCGCATCTCCACATGCACACCCACCAGTTCTCCAATAACCACCTAAAGGGAAGGCCAGACCTATTCTGCCACTTGGGTTCTTGGGAAAGATTTGCCCTCTCACCCACAACAGGCCTGATCCAACTCTCCAGGAGAAGTCATCTATAATAACTCTACCCGTCTCTCCTGCTGGATCACCCCTTCCCTGCCTTGCTCTCCCTTTCACGCCTGCCACAGAAAACCTGGCTTCCCTCCTCACCCAAATCCCCAGAGTTCTGGTCAACACCTCTTATTTGCATATAAATATTCTCTCTTCTACCTCTCCACACATCATAGCTCAAATCTGGGACAGATGCACATCTTTAGATGAGGGGGGTTAAAATAAAGGCCAGGAAGCACTCCATTAAATTTCTGTCTTCAGGCACTTGTTTGTCTGTTTTGTTTGTTTGTTCTTTTCCCCTGGAAGGTTGATTCCTATCTGACCCACAGGATGGTACCAGTCAGCTAGCAGGGTACAAAGTGCTTATTCCACTTAGCACGTTGCATTTCAAAGCCAAGTGTGCCCTGACTACCAAGCATGTCCAAAGCCCATGGTGTAAGGAAGCCTCCCCAAGAAAAATGAAGACCCTCCCACTGTGAGTACCCCCTTAAGAAGATACCACCACCTCCTCCATTCACTGTCACCACACTCAGAGTTCCCCAGCTCTTTTCATTTTGCAGACCTGTTGCTTTGTACCTGTGCAGCAAGGCAATCAGATGAAAATCACCCAGAAGGAAATAAAAGGCAGGGACCCATGCATAGGAGGATACATTGGCTGAAGGATAGGTGAGAAGTTGACCCCTGACCCAGGAGATCTTGAGAGAAGTGAGCCACGGCAGATTCAGAACATATCTCTAGATGGCCTCTAGAGGGGACAGGAGGTCACTCTAGTCTTGCTGAGGCTGATTCTAAAAGAAAGAGCTTTTGGCTGAACCTACCCAGCACATTCATCTGTGAGGTGGGTGGCATCAATAGAGGGCAGGGTTGGCAAGAGTGGAGCTGCCACCACGTGTCCCATCTGGACATGACTTATCCAATGACAACTAATGCACATAGTGATGAGCTCAAGATCTAAAAATCTAATCTAAAAATAGGACTTAGGAACAAGCAAGAAAATTTATTAGTCCTTCCCTTCTTGCCTATCTTGTTCTTCCCAGTACCCCTGGACAAATCCAATCAAAATAGTGGAAAATATATCCTTTAAGAAGAAACAACCGAGGCTCCTCAGGCAAGAGAGAAGAAAACTAAACATTGCTGCAGTGTTGACCCTATTGTCTCCCACAGGCATTGCTAACACAACACGAACCTTGGTAACTGTGTTCTCTGGCAAATCAGGCAGGTCTGTTTGGAATAGGCCAGGAAACAGAGCCCACTTGAATTTGGGGCTTCTTCACACCAGGCTGTCTCACATGCTACAAGTCCCACTTCCCTGAAGCTGTGTGGGCCTTGTCGGCACTCCTGGGCAGCCACAGCTCAGACATTGGTATCGCTGCTGTACAGAAGGCAGCCTCTCCCATGCAGGCTTTGTCTCCTGGGCCCAAACACCTTTCCCCCTCACTCTGCCCTGGCCAGGTCTCCATCCTACTCTCAGATGCCCTCACCTTCCCTCATACCCTCCAACCAGTTGTTCAGTTAAGACCCCCAAAGTAATTATTCAACTGAGTCCTAGTTTTCTTCAATGGTCTGGGGCTAACACTATAAAATGAAACAGAAGCACCACCACCTTGGTGTCTGACCTGAAGCAGTCCCAGGTTGCCAGCCAATTTGATTGGCAACTAAAGTCTATGTGCATCTTAGAGCTGAGTTGAAGGTAGAATGTTCAAAAGCTCAACGCCTCAGTGGAATAATCCATGGGCAAATAAATTTGATATGCATAAGCTAAAGAGTATTAGTGGAGTAAAATATGAGTAAGAGCTGCTTTTGTATAATACTTTCAAAGCACCATGAGTTTGACTTAAGTATCTTAAGGCACTGGAGTCTCTCTTTTCCCCAGTCTAGCTCTCCTACAGCAATCCCAAACCTCTCAAGAGTAAGGACCATGTCTTACTCATCTTCCTATCCCTGGCCTGCTGGTGTTGGGAACGCTCAGCGGTTGTGCAGTGATTTTTCAATGAATGAAACTGCTTACCCTTTGCCTTTTGTCCCCAGCCCCTACCATCCCTGGCCCTCCTCAGGTCCTGACAGCTGAGTTATCTGTGTGCTCAATCCTGCCATACTCCCAGCCCAATCTGGAGACAGGAATTCTTGTTCAAGCTGCCACTGCTCTGCCCACTGTCCAAAGTGTGGCAGCAACTCACCGCCCACCCCCCATAGCCCACCCTTGGGTTGACCACTAGTGTTCCACAGCTGCTACTTGAGTCACAGCTTCTCCACCATCCCACACCCCTTGGGGGTTGCTGAAACCTGAAGTCTTGCACCTCAGGGTTCACCACCGTGTTCCTGCTTTATCTAAGGGAGCCTCCTCATTTCAGATAAGCAGTCTGGTATGTGCTCCATCCTCTCACCCTTTGGCATGCTCCTGCGGCCCACTACAGGGAAACTGTCCTCTTAGCCTCCTCCTTTGTTCTTGTCCCCACTTACTCTCCCATCCTTGCTTTTTCCTGAAAATCAGAGCCCAGATCTGACCTTCTGGCCCCACAAGCCTGCTCCTTGTTAAATGCAGACTGTTCTCAGGCATGACAGCCGTGATCTGGGCTCTGCCTTGCTCCTCTGGTGAGACACCCTTCCCCCATATCCTACTGTCCATTATGGAATTGCATGGGGGATGGCTGTGCCCTTTGCCCTCCTAGCCAGCCCCACCCGTAGCGGCTAAACCAACACCGATGAGAGAGCCCTGTCGTCTCCCAGCCTAACTTGCCAAGCTTCATCATGAGCAAAAGATCTGCAATGTGGCAGTGACCTCCCCCCCCACACAACTGCATTCTGACCTCCTTCTTGCAGTGCCAAGGGAATTGATGGGTGAACTAAGTACAGGAGGTGGGGTTGTTCTCAAATGCGGTCATTGCTACAGAACCAGCGTTTTTGGTTAGTTACATTCTTTGTTGAAGAACAGGGTGGTGGATACAGGTCCCTGACAAGCCGACATGCTGAATTGTTTGAGACAATTCTACTCCCTGTGGTATTACATATATATATATGTAGAGCCATCCTAAGTTTGGCAGAAAACTAGGTTTGAGGCAGATCATTAAAAACCTTGAAAGTAAATGTATGGAACTGAGAGTGGGGGCACTGGCATATATATATGTATTTCAATGAAGGGTAATTTACCTCATGCTTTCCTAAATACACAAATCTTTACATTTGGAATGCCTTGTTAGAGTGTACACAAGATTCCAGAGACATTTTAAAATAATTCATTTTCAAATCTTAAATTTGGGAAGAGGGGGCCTAGGGATGGGCAAGTTGACCAGGCCACTGCTTATGCCATTCCCAGCACAATTCTGGGCACGGAGCAGCTCTCCTAGAGCCCCCCTGCCCCTGACTCCTGCTCCAGGCTTCACATTCCCAGAGCCACACTCTCATCCACAGGGACGTGAACTTGGCTCTGCTTGTCATCATTCTGGGTTTCTTCCCATGAGAGGCTTTTAAACCAACCTGTCTCACATTGGCTGGGTCCTTTGGGGCCTTCTGCAATGCTATGATGGCAGGTGTTTGCCTACAGCTTCCCATTGTGCCCCCTTTTCTCCCCACTCTCCAGCCAGCCAGGGTTCCTGGGCATCCTCTCCCCAACCCTCGCCAAATAATTTGAGGCAACCTTGTTAACCTTCTCTAGAGCTATTTGCATTTGAAGCCTGTTTGGAGTGAATCAAGGACTGAAAGCTCACCCTGTGAAGGGAATTTTTAATATTTAACCTTGAAGGGTGTGGGGAGATGAGAGGGGGCTGGGATAGAGTGGGAGGGGCTGAGGAAGAGTCTTCTTCCGGCTCCCCAACACCCTACACAACAGTCATGCCACCATTCCCAGCAGAGGCTGGTGAGGGCCAAGCCTGAACAGCACCCCAAACCTCCCACCTTGCCCCTGTCCCTCACTAAATGCCAAGCCTGCTACTGAGTGAGTGAAAGTGATATAGCAGGCCTGAATCTGAGGTTGAGTTGCAAAACCATCTGTTGAGTATCGTCTCCCCTGGGGTCGCAGCCCCAGTGAGCCCTCACTCCCCTAACTCCTCAGTTTCTATTTAAGGTTCTGTTCAGTTTCCCAGGAACTACCTGGAACTGAGGCATTGTGTTTCCCTTTGCACAGTGCCTGGCATATAGTAAGCACTCAGTAAATGTTAGCTATTAATAATAAAAAGAAGAAACCCTGGATAGTTTCCATGGGGTGCTTGCATAGATGCTGCTAGGAGCAGCCATGATGGTGAACAGCAAAGTTCTCAGCACATGGTGGACCATTCATTTACTGTTTCTGAACTGGAGGAAGTTTTGGTTCTTTAAAGTGGAAAAAGAATGCCTTCTGACCAAATGATAACAGTAAGGGCCGTTTTTTATTCCTAAGTCTTCAGAAGAGTGAAAAACATCTTCCATGAACTGGCTACACATCCTATTCAATGCCTAAGATGGAGATTTACAACCCAAACCTCGCCTGTTTTCTATCCTGGCTGTGAAAATTCCAATTGGCCAGGTGATATAGGGGGCTTTCAGAGGACCTGGCACTTTATATGGAAAGAAGGGGTAAGTGTAGGGAGTTGTGTCAGACCAATTAAGCAAGCACTATTTGCAAGATACATGCCTAAAGCCAGGGAAGAGAAAGATGAACAGTTGCGGGTCCACCCTCAGAATTAACCTAGAAGCCCAGGACCACTGCATTGCCTTCTTCCTTCCCTCCCAGCGTCATGTTGCTCTATACATAGGGGTTGAGATTTTGCCTCCTTTTCCCAAGACTCTGGACTTCCAACTGGTCCTCTAGTGCTGCCCTGGCTTTTAAGCAGCTTGGCTGGGACCCACTCATTGATCTTCTTGCCTAGGATCTTTGCCCTGAGGACCAGAGCCCAGCGCCCAGGTATAGGTGAAGCCCCATTTCACGTTGAGCATCATTAGGGCCCTAAAGCATTGCCCCAACCTCCAGATTGGAGGCTTTGGGATAAACACTGGCTACCCTGGTTACCCTACCCCCTTGGATTCTGTCACTGAGGTCCCAGCATGCCATGTGATTGAGCCATCCTAAGTTTGGCAGAAAACTAGGTTTGAGGCAGATCATTAAAAACCTTGAAAGTAAAGGTATGGAACTGAGAGTGGGGGCACTGGCAGTTTTTGGGTGGGAATGTGATCTGAAACATGCTTCAGGCAGTAGTGGCGGGCAGAGAGGATTGGGTGGGCAGAGCCTAAAGGCAGAGAGACTGGTTGCATGGGCCCAGATGACGTCCCTTAACATTGAAAGGAGAGGACCAACGTGAGAGTTGTTTCCAGAGAAATGGGCTTGCAGAGGTGCAGGGGAGGAGAAAGTACATTATTACAATGAAAAACTAGATGATTCCAAGCCCACTATAGAGGGGAAATGTTCATGCTAATAAAGAATAGGGAAGGAGACCAGCATTTGACAAGTGCTTATTGTATAATGAGCATTGGTAGCATTCACAGAACATGAGAAAAAAGGACTTAATTTCAAAGGCCACACAGAAAAGTGTACAACTAGGATTCCAACCTAGGTGTATGACTCCAAAGTCTTGATGATTTCTCTAAAGAAGCCGCAGCAGGACCAACATAGAGAGGGGAGATGACAGTCTTGAACATGTTGAATTGTGGGCATTGAGGACTGGACATAGATGAGACCGGCTGAGATGACTCTGGGAGTCTGTCGCAGAGTTGTTATCACGGAAACCCCACGAGTGGGCCAAATCTCCAACACAGAAGATAATCAGGGAAAAAGCTCAGGCTAGAACCTTGAGCAATACACTCGGCTTAGGCACTAATGAAGAAGCAGAAAAGCAGCCACGAGGGTAGAGGTAACTTGGAGAGGGTCATTTAACTGGAGTCCAAGGAAGAAAGTAGAAAAAAAGGAAAGAGAAGCCATCAGCTTAGAACACTTTACACTGACAAATAGGGTGGGAAAACAAGAAAAGACTGGCTACTTCAGCAGTCCAAGATATTGTGACCTCTCGTCAGTCAGTCACTCAGTCAGTCAGATGCAAGGCAGAGAAGCTATTGAGACAGCAAGTGTGGACCCTTCTTTCAAGAAATTTGGCAGTAAAAGAAAGAGGAGAGACCCAGTAATGGTGGATGAAGGTGGAGGAACTCTCCTTTGGACTAGCCTAACAATCAAATTGGACAGGCATAGTCCCTCGGCTCTCAACCCTGGTGATGGTCAAAGAGAGAAATCATCCCCAACTAGGGTTAATTATTGGCCCTGAACAGACTATACTTTAGTGGCAACCGTTTTATAATGTTTCTCCTTTCATCCCCAACTGCTTGCTGGTAGTGAGTTTATAACCACCACCAGCCTGCAGAATAATGTATTTCAACACAATGCTAGGCTCCTGGACGTCATCCCCGCTGCAATGGGATTGACCCAGCATGTGACGGCAAGGTGCCTTGTGCATCCCAAATTTATGGAAAGCTTTCAGCATTTTCATAAACTGGCAATCATCTCTGTCACAGGTTTAGTCTGTCCCTTGGCATATGCCTTTCAATGGTCTTGAGCCTTTGAATTGGGAAGGCAGCTGTGTGGGGAAAACAGCGTTAAATAAACCTCAGGGTAAAGCTTCCTTCATTTGCACGGGGGCAAGGGAACTGAAATCCTGCCCCTTCTTTCCTGCCAAGCTTTGTATCTATCCAGATGGGACACCTTTTCCTCAACTGCACAAAGGAGCAGACGGTAGTGGGGGTCCTGCCTATGCATTTACACTGGGGGGAAGGTCGGGGTCCTTCTTCATGGGCAGAAAGTACCTTTTTTTTTTTTTTTTTTTTTTTTTTTTTTTTACAGGAGAAGCCTTTTCCTTTGACTGGGGCCCTTTAGTGAACACAGGCCTGGTCCCCAAACACCAGGTGCTCTGATTCTCTGCTTGGCATTGAGGACCATGTCTGGGAGAATATGGATTGAGTGCTCCACTGCCCATAGTGTCTTGGGTAGAAAAGGCCAGCCTCCAAAGGAAGCGACTAAATAAAGCAGAGGAAAGGACCAACACAACTGGCTGAGCCGTGGGAACAAGGAACAAAGCTTAAGAGTTCAGTGCCTTATAAAGGACTTTGGGGATTTGGGGGAAAGGGTGGGAGGGGGTGAGGGACAAAATAAAACACATTGGGTATGGTGTACACTGTTTGGGTGATAGGTGTGCCAAAATATCAAATCACCACTAAAGAACTTGTTCATGTAACCAAACACCACCTGTTCCCCAAAAACCTATTAAAATAATAATAAGTAAAAGAGTTCAATGCCTGGTGAACAATATTGCCAACTGTAGAATTCGCACAATTGTAAAAAAGTACTAGCAAGTGTGAGCTAAGAACTCCCTGGAATGAGCCAGCTGAGACCAGACTACAAGAGGTTAAATCATGTGAAAACTCTTATTTTTAAATGGAACTTCATTTAGTAAAGAACCACTTGTGTAGGGTATGTCTTCAAATCAGATATTCTTGCCATTTGCCAGAGAAAATGTGCTTTAATTCCTTGATGCCAAAGAATGTCTGATACATTGTATAATGAAAGCAGAATAATTGAGCTACTTGTTCGTTACAAAGATCTCTAGCTGAATACTCAAAATTCTTCAGCAGCTGAGTAGGCTTGGGGCAAATTAACAACATGGTTTTTATTTTTTTATTTTTTTAAATTAATTTGAGGTAGGACACAAAATTTACAATAGAATTTTTTGTGAAGCACTGCTGAAGTCTCTTTACTCCAAGAAGGACCATACATTATTCTTTGTTGACAATGCCAGGGTGATTCAGAAGGACAAGTACAATGTTAGCCAAGGCATTACACAGGAGCGCAGACCAGCCCCTCTTCTCTCAGTTTCCTTAGGATCCTCTATTACCTGCTCCCCTCCATCCCTAGGCCCAGCCTATCATGCATCTCTCTGGAGTTACTGCCAGATTGCCTTGCCTCACTGTAGCTAGAACATCTATTTTCCCCATGAATCTGTGAGCCCTGCAAAGGCAAAGACTGTGCCTTACTAACACCCTAGTCCTCAAAAGCACACAACAGAGTACTTAACACCCAGAAGCCTCTCAGGAGGCATTGCTGTTGAGTATAGAAAGCTAGAGTTAGGTAAGACACTGTGGAATATAATGGAAAATTCTATTGAATGGAATATAGTGGAAAAACCAAGTCCAAACTCAGAAAGACAGATGCGGGACAGCACTGAAGCATGGTCTTGGCATCTTCCCATCTCCTGGGCAGATAAAAGGACGTTCAAGTTCGGCTGGGTCCTTTGGGTCCAGTTCTGGATGGCTTTGGGGAGCTAGCCAAACCCTTCTGTTAGGAAGCCCTGGCAGCACAGAGGTCTGTGGAGGGCAGAGAAGAGTGAGAAAAGAGGAGTGACACAGTCAAATGTGGCCAGACCAGGAAAGGCAGGCGAAAGAATGTTTCTGGGAGCGCACGAACGTTCTCAAGAACACAGGTTGAGGATGACCATGACCAAGGACAGACTCCTGGATTTCCAGAATCTACTTGATGATTCTTCCATAGATTCCAGAGAGGGGAGGCTAGAAGCTGGATAGCAGGGAGGCCAGAGGGGCTGGGGTCTGAGAAAAAGACCACATCTTTCTAGAACCAGCATGAAGGGGAACAGGCGGGGACAGCAGCAAGGAGAGGCAGGCAAGTCAGTTGGGGGCCAGGAAAGGGGACAGACATGGGCGCTTTATTTTAGCAGTAATCCTCTGGGCAGGGATTTTTGTAGAAGAGGCCTTGAGAGAAAGAATCCGAGGAGCAGAGGAAAAGTGTGAGACCCTGAGACCTGAGGGAAAGAGAAAGAAATGGATGTCGATTTCACATGGTTTTGTGAGTGTCCCTCTCCCAAGTCAAGATGGCACGTGGGGGCATGACAGGGTTGGAGACCTTCACAATCACTTCTCTGCAGTGTGGGCAGGTCTCTAAAAAGAACAGACAGGCGGTCATGGGGATCCACGGGCCTTTGTCAGAAGGCACTGGCACCCCTAAACTTGTGATCCCCAGCGTGCCAATCCATGGGGCGGGTGTACGTCTGTGGGAAACTCGCTAAAAGTATGGACAATGAGGCACATTTTCCATAGTGCTAAATTCAGCTTAAAAGGTTGTTCCTTTATGCTGAGATTATATTCTCCTCACTTTTTGGTGTTAAAATGCTTCATGTTTGCTGGACATTAAACAATGTGGTAGATTGGAGTTTGAGTGTTTTTCCTCAACGTCCTTACTTAGCAAAATTTAAAAAAGGTGTTCTTAGTGGATCCTTCCTCCCACCACCATTTATTTTTCATATTCCTGTTCGTAAAATAAATTATTGGGGAGCAATTGTTCTAAAACTAATGTTTGCACACCTTTACAGTTTTAAAAAGACCATTTTTAAAAAATGAAGTATTTTTGAACACCCAAGGGGAGAAGTTTCCGGTTTGCTCTCCCGGTTAGGATGTACAGCCTCTCATGCCAGTGCACCAGTTGGACTGCAAACTGTTTTCTGTGAGGCCCTGGTTAAAAATGACCAGGAGGCCAAGACTTTTTTGACTCAACTGTTTCCAAAAGAGCCAAGTGACGACTTTTGTGTCCATCTCTCTCCAGAGACACCAATGAACAGGTTTGAGGTAGGAACAGGTTCACGCAGCCCTAGGATCCCAGACCTTTAGACCTGGAAGAACTTTAGAATTTATCTTGCCCACATTATTCTGATGGAGCAGATTGACTTAAGGCCATGCAACCAACTGGTGGCAGAGCTGAGACAGGCCCAGACTCCAAACACCCCGGCCAGCCCTCTCCCTCATCTCCACATGCCCCCCGGTTTAGGTTTACACCAGCCTCCTCTTTAACAGATGAGCCTCAAGCCAAGCGACAGCTGCCTTTGCCCAGCATGCTTAGGCCCACCGGGGAAGACAGAGTCCCATGGAGTACAGCGCATTTTCTCCTTTGTCATAATGGCTGTTTGCCTCAAGCGTTCAATGTCTTCCTGATTGTGTGACTCAGAGCTGCTTGCTACAGCCTCTCATTCCCCTCCAAGAGGGGCTTCTTTTTCAATGACCCAGGGGTTAGTTCTAAGACCCGGGCTCCCATAAGCTACCTCAGCCTCCATGATTTTAACAAGGCTTTCCTGCAGACACCCCCACTGCTCTTCTCCCTCCCCTATCTCCCTCCCTGTTCAATGTCTACCGCAGTAGGGGTATCTTGTTTCTAGTAAACTCTACCTAGTGTGGGTCCCAAATCTCCTATATTGGCACTAAAATTCTCATTGTAGTCTCTCTGTACAGTCAAACCTGTTCATTGGTGTTTCTGGAGAGATTCACTGTAGGAATGACAAAAAGACAAAAACCAAAACAAAACAAAAAAAACCCTAGGCCTGGTGGGGGCCTAACACAGTAACGTTACAATGTGACTGTAGGGGTATTATAAAGAGAGGAGGCATTAGGAGAGGATTTAGGCTACTCTGAGGAATGGGGAAAGATGCAGGAAGGCTTCACAGAGAAGACATTGGAGCTGGGTGTTGAAGCAGGAGTTAGATGCAGGGAGAGGACCTTCCAAGTGTGGCTCCCTGCCCCTGGATATTGAATTAACCCCAGAGAGCAAAGCAGGAGCTAAAAGGAAGTACTGCATCAAGAGCCCAGGAAGACATACCAGCTGGAATGCCGCCACTGTTCAGGTGGTCCTTCCTTACTGATCTGGATATGCCACCAGCTGATATTTCAGAGTTATCTGTCCATTGACTATAAACTGAGATTTAATACCCCAATGTCATTTAAGTTACTCTGTGTCTGGGGTTTGTTTAATTAACTTAGAGTTTGTACAATAATTTAGTTTTATGGAGCCCATGCTACAAAAAATGAAGTGTGATAATTGAAACTCATTAAAACAAAGAAATCCAGAAACATTCTACTGATCTTTATGGAAAGAATATTCACATAGGAATCAGGAAGAGCTGGCTTCCAGCTCTACATCAGCTGAGTGCCTCAGCCCTAAACCATCATCCACTTCACTTTCTCATCTGTAGAAATTTTCTAGGGAGGGAGAAAGCAGACTAGATGGTTTCTAAGGACTCTTCCAGCTTGGCCATTTTTAAGATTAAATTCAAGGGATTCCTTTTTTGAACAGCAGTCCAGAACATTCCCTTCCATGCCCATCAATCACGTTTAGCATTTGCTTCTGAGGCTCCAAATTCCCCGGCTTTCTCAGGAACTCTTAGCATTGGTAGTTTGTTGACTTAAAAATAGCTCAACTGCTGCTGATCATCATCCCACATTAGCTACTGCTGAGGAGAAGCCAGCAGGGCTGAAGGAAGTTAGAAAAAAGAAGCTGCGTCTGGGGCAAAGAATCACCCCTGGGATAATGGGATCACTGCTTTTCCTTAAATGAGCAAAGGAGGCCTGAGCTCATTGCTAATGTGAGTTTGCCCACGTGGCTAGTGGGAAGTTGGGAGAGGAGTGGCTGGGACCAGGCACCCTATCTGCCACCCCCATGCTCCACGAAGGTTTGCTGGAACCGGCAAGGCCTTTTTCTGCCCCAGAGGGCTTCACGAAGACGTGAGGGGCCTTCCGCCAAGACAGAGGACCTTTCCTTTGGAGGTCCTGTGTACTCCTCTCCATTGTTGATGGGCATCTTCTGTCTGAAGGGCTGCTGGGCTTCTTGCCACCACCAGGGCTTCCATCTGATCCCTGGTTTACATGGCTTTCTGTTGAGCAAATAAACTCACACTCATCCCTGCCTCCAACAAGACAAAGGCGATTCATTCACAGGAGCTGCTGCCCAGCTGACAGATGTTTTGGCCTTCTGGTCCTGAATCCAGACATGCTGCTGACCCCAAAGGTGAAAGGCTCTGTTACCCATTCTCATCCCCCATTGGCCAGTTGCTACCCAGGATCATCCAAGAATTTTGACATTTGTCTTTCCTCCTCTACTTCTGCCTCCACAGCTCTTGTGGCTCTTAGAACTGTTTCCACTGTGGCCTTTGGTCAGGACAGCTAGAGAATGGAAAAGATGGCCATGTGATCAGGGCTGCTTTGCCACAGCTGCTCAAATTCTGCGTTTGCAGACCTAACTGTGCCTTTGCAAAGAAAAGGCCATGAGGAGTGTTTTCATGCAGTTCCCCCCACACAGAATAAGCACCCTCAGTGAGAAGTTCCTTTACAGGAATTTAATGGCATCTGAAAAAACAAGTGCCACCTTTCTGGCTTATCCTAGCTTCGATGCTCAGCAATCTTCTACTCACTTGTTGACAGCCCAGCAGGGGAGATAAGACCTTTGCTAACACCCTCATTTTTAGAGTGTAGGGGAGCACCCAACCAAATGGTGGTTGAGTCCAGAGGAGGGAATATTGACCTCCCACTGGACACTCATTGAAGGTTCTACAGAGGAGGTGACATTTGAGCTGAGCCAAGAGGAGAGGTAGGATTTCGCTGGGCAGAAATGGGGATGGGAGTACTATCATTCATGCAGTTACATTTGTTTGAAAGCAAGAGAATGCACAGCCAATCTGAGCAACAGGAAGAGTGAAACGGCAACCGGTAGGCAGGACCAAACCATTGTCAGTATGCTTCTGCAGCGTGTCTATCAGCTCCCCTCAGAGTCCTGAGCCACCAGGAAGTACTGACCCCAGTTTGAGTAAAACTCTTATTTAGATGATTTTCTTCATAGAAATCCATTAAAAGGGTTTTGAGGAGGAAGTGACTCCTAAGGAGTCTTTAAAAGAGAAGGCAAATCCATGATCTCAATTTCTTGTCTAGGCTCTGTGGAGTCTTTCAACATTTTTCTACACAGTTTTACTGGGTTCTACGCTTATGACCTAAGCTACAACTAACAAGAGGGCTGCACGTAGCCTATGAGCTTCTTATTGAGAGATAAGACTCTCAATAAATCACTTTGGTGCATTTCAACGGCTTTCATAGGAGAGATCATCTCTGGGGCAGATGGTTGGGTGTGATAGAGGTTTGAGTCACCTGTAGGAGAATTGAGTGAAACTGACCCCTTGTTCCCCAATCAGTTTCAAAAAGACCACAAAGGGCCTGCTCCTCCCACCATGCCTGCCAGGCCTGGAGCTCCGGAACCCCCTGTGCCAGCAGCCTGAATGCAGCATGTGAGCAGTACCACCAGCAGCTCCTCCTCCAACCCTATACTGGGAACCAGCAGCTCCTGCTGCCTTTGCCTCCTACAGCGAACATGCTTGCCCCCAAATTACACCCCCGTTCTATGCCTTTCTTATTGTATCAAATGCTTGGGGATCCCTATTCATGCAAACTATTTAGTTTAAAAATATATGGTTATGAGGACATTCCTCAAAGAAAATTGTAACCCACAGAGACATAAAACAGTGGTAGGCCCCAAACTGAATTTGAACACCAATATTATTGGAGGCCAGCAAAGTGTTTTTGGAGAAACAGCAGGAAGGAAAAAGAGGTGAACAGAAGTGAATAGGAAGCTAAGAAAGGGAACTACCTTTCCAGGGAAGACAATGGAACCAGTTCACAGGGTGGTGGGGAAGCTGTCAGAAGGGAAGTCAGATCCAAAGGGGACTGCCACATTGAGCATTAAACAGGTATTTCGCTGGGGCTTGGAATGATCATAGGAAAAGGGCCTTTGAGGCAACCTACTGGGGGCAGACAGAAGCTGGAGAGACCAGCTGAAAGAACAGCTATATGAAGAAATCTCCAGAAGGCAGGTTTCTCATACTGGACTTGGCTATGTTGCCTCCTCTCTCTGATATCCTGAGATTCTTTGTTCTCTGTGGCTGTTCTTGCCCCTCAAAGGCAGACACTGAGCATAAAACTGAGATAGCACAAAGCTTCCTTTCCAAGTTAGATCAACTTAGCCTTTCTGGTCCTGACTTGACAGAGGCAGGCTTCATCTCATTTTGGATGCAGGGGCTACACCTCCAAGACCAAGGCTTCTTCCACCAAGGCAGGTACATAAAAAGTGAAGTAGAAAATGAATGCTCTTCCCCTCCCAAGGGGTCTTAGGATTGGAGGCCAGAGCCCTGCATACTGACCCCTATTTGGGCTGACCCCCTGCATGCCTTCCTTCCCTTCTTTTTCTGGCCATCCAACACATGCTAGTGCTCTCTCTGGCCTAAGTCTTCTGCTCTTCATCCTTTGATTGACTAGACCTGATTTATCTGTCAGCTTCTATTTTAACAAATATCACTGGTTGCTTTGTCTTTGCAAGGCTAGGTTTATTGCTGGCTAAATTCAGCCCACTGGGAATGATTAGAATCCTGGGAAAACACTGGTTATGCTGGGATTTAAAAACAAAAGTCCAAAGCATGTGGTGCCACCAAAGATAAAACAAAACTTATTTTTGAAATTTGCACAAATATTATAAAAGTTAAGATTTTGGTAATTATTTCCCTGTCAGAGAAAAAAAATTCACAAGATTCCCTCTGTAACCTCCACAAAATGTAGAGCTGCAATTCTAAAATAGCAACAGTGGGGGAAGAAAACCAGGTACAATAAAGTATAGGCTTCTTAACCTCCCCCTTTATCACCCAGTTACCCCTTCTTGATCATTTTTGGGAGGTTCTCATCAAGTACCTCACTGTCATGTTCTTGCCATCTAATGCCACCTTCAGTCTTTTTCTTCACCTCTACCTGCCCTCATACTCTTCAAAGTATGTGTCCATTCTCACTCTGCTGACAGGCATGAGCTAGTCAATAATCTGGAACTATTGCAAATTCAATTGAGCAGTCCTGGACATATTCACTTTTGGGGGTTTCTCCATCTGCTATTCTCCTGTGAAGGAGCATTATTCCCCTGAGGGAATTCGCTGACCAAGAGGACTTGCCTAGTCCCAAAGGTGTGTCATTGGCTCCACCTGGGAATCACAGACTCATAGAATCATAGGGCTGAGAGTTGGTTTAACTGCCCTCAGAGGGCACTTTTCAAATCCAAGTCTGAGTTCTCAACTTTTAGCTAATTCAAAACAGCGGCCTATTTTCATCAGGGCAATGGTAGGCAAGATGTTAAAGCAGGCAAAGCGTGATCCTTGGTGTCCTCTTACTAGGGAAGGTGGTCAGGGTCTCCTTGGCCTTTTACCCTTCCCTGGCTTTCCCCCCTCTCCACCGCCCTCACAGATCACAGCCTCAGACTGAAGGTGTCTGCTCTGTAACTAGCACCACCTCCAGGCTCTGCCTGTGGAAAGTCCCCTGCCATCTTTCGAGGTCCAGCTCAAATGCGACCTCCTCTAGCAGGCCTTCTTTGATGTCCAGCCCGTATCTTTCTCTCTTCTGAAGTCCTACAACCCTTGAAATTTCCCTGGGTTGAAATTGTACTTGGCACTTTTTGCCAGTAGACAGTAAGCTCCTCAAGGGCAGGATCCATGTCTGATTCATCTCTGAGTCCCTTGCAGAGCAATGCCCCATAAACCCTCAAGGAGGTTTGCAGGCATGGTTTGGGGAGGAGTAGGCTGTGAGGAGCTCAGCCTGGGAGTCTGCTTCTTCCTGAGGCTGGTAATTTCCCTTCCCTCTTGGTCTCACTCCCAACCCTGAAGGACCTCTCTCTTTCACGGTCCTCAGCCAACTGTCACTGGGGGACAGAATCCTTTGGAAGGCTTCAGCTGTTAACAGTTTAGAATGTTGCTGTTCCCAGGAACCTTTGCACTGAACAGTGGAGATGGGGTGGGCAGGCGTGGAGGGGTGAAAGAGGTGAGGGGTGAGTATCTTTACTCCCCAGTGACCTGCACTCTGATGAGAGAATTTAGGCAGGACCAGCTGGGCCAGGAAGGCCTTTTGAGGGTGAGAGAGCTGGTTCTTGACACCCTTCCAATCATAGCCCCTTAGTACTCTGAGCTGCTTTTCCTCTCCTTCTGCCTATAAAAAAAAAGAGAGAGAGAGATGTCCTGGCACGTGCTAGTCCTTAAATAAGTAGTAAGTAGTATTGTCATCACTATAAAGTCAAGAATGAAAACAACATAAAATGTGAAAATATACATAGCCCAGCCTAAACACACGAGTGCTTGGAGGATGCCAAGTAGGAGATGTAGGTGGGTTTTTTTTTAGGCAGAGCTTCTGAAAGGCAGTGTCCATCGGGGTTTTGAAGCATCTGCCTTCTTGGTGGAAAAAAATGTCTGAGCAAATACAAGGAAGTGAAAACCAGCAGGTATACACAAGAATAGCTAATAACTGAAATGATGGTCCCTCTAAGGGGCGGATAAGAGCTGATTAGATGTCAGGAGGCAGTGAGAGGGCAGAGAGGAGCCAAGCTGAGGGGACACTTGACAACCAATTCACCTTTGGCTGCAATTGCACGTGTCCATGTGTCAGTAAAAGGAAATGTCTTCTAGGAGCCTGAAAATCCCAGGCTGAGGATAATACATGGGACCTCATCCAGAGCAACAAGTATAAAGCAAGAGGCAAGGTGCAGGATGCAGCGGGGTGTTCAAATGCAGAGGGGAGGGCAGTAATAGTGGTGATAATAGTGGTTTCAGCCTTTCCATGCTCACCAATTGCAGCAAAAAAGTTCAGAAAGGTAAGACCACAGAGAAAAATGGAGGATCAGGCAGGAGGAAGTCATTAGAAACAACTGTGCTCTCAGGGCAATTTCGTTTAAAATACTGACATTGTATTTAGTATTTTGCTAGTGATTTCAAAAATTAACATTTTTATTGTTTTTCTAGGTTGGGAGGTGTACTGAGGGCTTGACAAATATTGAGTTGAAGTTCTGGCCTGGCCCCACTCCCTGGTGCTAAATTTGCACAAGTGGTACCCCTTATCTTGGAGGTGTTGTGGAAACCATTGCTTCCACCCCACTCATCTCTTTTTAGCCCCTCGCTAGTCAGTAGATCTTGCCAAATTAAGTCCTCTTTACATAGCTTGTGCTTCCCCCTACAGTGTCACTACGATAATAAGTGAGTGTGGAAGGGAGCCCGCAACGCTTTCCAGAGATAAAGCTCTCTCCCTATTTTTTTCCAACCCAAGCCCACTCCCATGTCAAGTTAACCATGGTTTTCAGTGGATGGTAAGATCACGGGAAATGTTTATTTCCTTTAAGCTTTCTGCATTTTCCAAATACTAATTCCATAGCTAACTTTGTTTTAAAGAAAGAAAAGTAGGTTGCAGATTACTGGAGTTTATTGAAGTTATTCTTAGAAAGTCTTCTGAGAAAATCCTCCAAAGCATGAAATTCCCAGTGACTTGACCCTGTCTCTGTGTCTCTTTCAAGAGAAAATCCTCAGTGTAATATGCAAGGTTTTTAATTTAGTTTTTTAAAAGATGCATGACAAGAGACTCTACAAGGTGAGCTTTACAAATGCATTTCTAAATAGAACATTTGCCATCCATCCCCCAAGTAACTGTGTCTCTTCCTTTTTTTTTTTTTTTTTTTTTTTTTGAGACAGGGTTTCACTCTTGTCACCCAGGCTGGAGTGCAGTGGCTTGATCTCGGCTCACTGCAACCTCCGCCTCCCAGGTTCAAGCGATTCTCCTGCCTCAGCCTCCTGGGCAGCTGGGATTACAGGCACCTGCCACCACGCCCAGCTAATTTTTGTATTTTTAGTAGAAACAGGGTTTCACCATATTGGCCAGGCTAGTCTCAAACTCCTGACATCAAGTGATCCGCCCACCTCGGCCTCCCAAAGTGCTGGGATCACAGGCATGATCCATTGCACCCGGCCGTGTCTCTTCCTTTCAATGTAGGATGTCACTCATGAGCATCAATTCTTCACTGCATTAAGGAATGTGTGATTTTGGAAAGTGCCTGAGTATAGAATTGTGAGGGCATGGCCTATGTCTTAGGCCTTGGAGAAACTCAGCTAGCAGAGAAGAATGGAGAAAGTGGTCATAAGGTTATGATTGTCTCAAAACCATATGCAGATAATATGACCTTGAGCTGTGAAGCACAAGGTGCCACAGAGACAGGGTTGTGGGATGATGGCGGTGACAGACAGAGACACAGGGCTTTGGGCCTAGTGAGACCCTGAGCAGAGGAGCCAGCTGGTACCATGAGATAATAAATTTGCGTGTGTGTTTTTGTTTGTTTTGAGACGGAGTCTTGCTCTGTCGTCCAGGATGAAATATGATGGTGAGATCTCGGCTCACTGCAAACTCTGCCTCTTGGGTTCAAGCAATTCTCCTGCCTCAGCCTCCCGAGTAGCTGGGACTACAGGCATGCATCACCACACTGGGCTAATTTTTGTATTTTTAGTAGAGATGGGGTTTCACTATGTTGGCCAGGCTGGTCTCGAACTCCTGACCTCAGGTGATCTGCCCACCTTGCCCTCCCAAAGTGCTGGGATTACAAGCATGAGCCACTGTGCCCCACCTCGTATTGCTTTAAATTAATAAGCTTTGGTAATGACATAGCAACAGAAAACTAATACAGTGAGTAAAGAGGGAAGTAAATGTTGAGGACCGAAAGGATGCTACATCTAGGGTTCTAGGAGAAGCTGGGAAGCAAAAAAGCATCGTGGCTGGCTGGAGTCATTCCACCAAAGGTGTTGAAATACAGTCAAGCAAAGAAAACCTGCTCTCCTCCTTAGGAGAGCAGCACTTGAATCCCCCTGGCAGGGATGAAAACCAAAGTCTCCTTTGCGAGAGAAGTGCTCAGGTGACTGGTGCCGGCTATGGCTCCATGACTGCTACCCAAGGAAAGCTTGGTAGGGAGAGTGGAATCAAGACAGAGGTGAGGTGTACACACTCAGGTGCACACAAGCGCTGCCATTTTGTTGTGCATTCCCAGTTCTTTCAGAATATTGGAGGAAAAAAAGCACAGTCAGTTTATTTTTCCTCCAAAAGAGCCAATATTTGGGTTTTCTTTCTTCTTTTTTACATTTTTGGAAGGGTCACAGCAGTTTAAAAAAAAAAAACTGGTGAATCATTTTAATGTTTGAATAATTTAAAAGGGTTCAGAGGGACTATTTCTTTAATGTTGGAAATAATTGGAAGTTATATAATTTGCACAGGAAGAACAAATAGCTTTAAAAAAAACCCTTTATCTCCTTTTCTTGCACCATCTCAAGGGCCCTAAATCCCCACTGGAGACATTTTTAATGACAGAGTTATCTTTATGAAATTGCAAAGTTCTAGCAAATTGAATAATAGAATATTAAGTACCTATTCTGTAAGAAAAGCATGGCAGTGTGCCATGATGATGTCTACAACACAGAAGCAAATTACAGACATAGAAAGACAATTAACAATACAGGATAATTGTACCTGGCACGAGGAGTCCAGACAATCAAAAGTGGAATTGCTAAGGAGGAGGGAAATTATCTAGAGTCAAGGCAACCAGACTTAAGCCCTTCTTGGAAGGAAGGATGACTGTCCATCAGTGGTGAGAAATGAGAAGAAGGGAACTCAAAAGGCACGGGTAAAGCTGGGAAGATCAGAAGGGTCTAGACATATTGATGCACCAATAATAAGTAAACCAGATAATAGTAAACCAGAGATAATAAGTAAACCAGGTGGTATTCGCAACAGGAAGTAGGGGAGATGTTTGGAAAAGCAATCAATGGTGGAAGTTTTGATCGCTGAGTCTAGACCTTTCCAATCTGCAATGGAAACCACCGAAGGCTTTTGGAGCCAACAAAAGCAAATGTGCCATGAAGATCCATGGTTAGTAGTGTTTGGTTTTGTTTGGATTGGTGGCAGGGAACCTGGTGAGAGTTTATGGCACTGATGAGGACCCAGCCAGGGCAGTGGCAGTGGAAAGGAGAGGAGAAGGTGGCATTCAAAATACAATATATAGAAAAATCAAAAGGACATGATGCCACTCGAGAAAATCTATTGATGTCACAAAGCTTCAAAGGTTTGGGCTGGGACCTTGCTTCTTTGAGGGGGGACAAGTGGTCTCAGGCAATCTTCTTTCTCTTTGCAGAAGAATATAATTTTGGTGTGCTTACTCTAACATTCTTACAGAATTAGCTCATGACTAATTAAGAGTGTCAGAGATTTAAAAAATTAGTCATGTCTGGCACAGAGCATGGTAATGGTGTGAAAGAGCTGCCTGCAGCAAGTATGAGACAACTTTTAAAGATGCTCTTTGGGTGCAGGTGGGTGCCAAAAGGTGCTGCTTGAGCCCTGAGATTCCATGGGCTTCCATATATCATCATCTTTGGTTCCCAGCTAAGCTGTCAGCTTCTGGGTTTGCCTCAATTTCCTTCTCATGGAAATAGGGCCTCAAAAGAGGAGCACCCTGAGAAATGTGTGTGATTAGCCCTAATGCCAGTCTCATCTTCCCCCACCCAACCACTTGACATTGTTCTTGCCTCCTCTCTGCAGCAGTTGTGAAACTGAGCCATCAACTGCTGCCTTGTGCCTGGAGATCAGTAAAATGAAGGACATGGAGACACTAAAGGTAAGAGCTAACATTTATTGAGCATCTACAGTATACCAAGCCCTCTTTTTTCTAGAAACAAACGAACACAAAGTTCTTGGAACAGTGCCTGGCACAGTCGGGCTCCATCAAGTTTCATTTCCTTTCTCCATGCTATTAAATGAGAAAGAGGGCATGAGGAGGTGGGAGGAAACGAGCCAGAAAGGGAAGGTAGGAGACTGGCAAGAAGAAGCCCTGGCTGCTCTGAGATGCAACATGCAGGTTCCCCCAACCCTCCTGGAGTAGGAGAAGCTGCCCCTCACTGACCACTCAGGAAGGAGAGAAGCCTCCCATGTCAATGCCCCCAGCTCTCATCTGGGTCACAGCCAGCAATGAGGACAGGTGGGAGAGTAGAAGGGATGACTCTTCTCCCCTGGGCTGCCTCTGATCCCCACCAAGTCTGTCCTCTGTACCCAACTTACCCTCCTGGTCAGAGGAAAATGTCCTGGGAAATAATCCCTGCCTTCCCTTGTTTTTTCTTCCTTTGTTTCATAATTAGTTTCTGCACCATTTTAGCTTTTTTTAAAGAGGGGGAAAAGCACTTGATTGAATTATACTCCAGGGAGATATAGGTCTAAAGAATCTGGGATCTGGCTTCCAAGTGGGCATCTTCCTCTCTCGTGAGCCCCCAGACTCTGCTGTCAGTGGTAAGGTCTCCTCCCCAGTATGGCTCACATGTCACTTAGGAGACTGCTGGGGCTCTAGTGGTATGAAGAGGTACATATTCAGACCCCAAAGTCTTAAAGGCTGGTGCAGTAGGTAAACTAGATAAACAGAACCCACACTCAGGAGACCTGGATTCTAGTCTACAGTTTGCCAGCTAATAGCTTGAGAAAAATCACAACACTTCAGAGTCTCGGTCTCCTCGTATACCACACAGGAAACACAACACTTATCACACAGACCTGCTGGATTGCTGTAAGGGTGGTAAGATAACTCATGCACAGGGTACCCTTGTTGGTGCATGGCATCTACTTGTGCTACCTAAATGGCTGAACCCCGATGCTTCCCTCCCACCTTTACCTCCTTTCCCAGATCCAATGCTCTGGCATTACATCAATGCAGAAAGAGAAGGTAAGTGCTTTCAAAGAGAAAAGGCAGCAGAGGTGGGCTGGGGGAATGTTATGGACTGAGTGTGTTCCCCCACAATTCACATATTGAAATCAAATCCCCAGTGTGATGGTATTAGGTGGTGGGGCCTTTTGAAGTGATTAGGTCATGAGGGTGGAGCCCACATGAATTGGATTGGTGCCTCTATAAGAAGAGGTACCAGACGACTTTTTAGCTCTCTTTCCACTATATGAGAATACAGCAAAAGTTGGCAGAGACCCTCCCCAGAACCTGTCTCTGCTAGCACCCTGATCTCAGATTTCTAGCCTCCAGAACTATAAGAAATAAATGTTTGTTGGTTAAGCTACCCAGTCTATGGTAATTTGTTATAGTGATTTGAACTAAGACAAAGATATGGTTAATCTGCTTTATGAAGGATTATCTCCTTGGCAGATGGCCCCCATCTCCCCCACTCTTTATTTTTAAATATCAGATTCGATCTACTAAAGGTGCTAACTGAACACTCTCCATTGTCTTCACTTCCCTTTTGAGTTCTGGAGCCCTAAACCAGACTGTGTTCTCTAAGTCTATGTTTAGTAGGCAAGAAGACTGTTACAAACAGGTAATCTAGGCATTTGTAGAGTTCACAAAACAAAAGGAGCATTTTATATACTGTTTTTTTAATATACAGTGCTTTGCTATTGGTTCCCCTCAGAGGAGAGAAGCAATGATAGAAGTTTCTAGAAAGGCAAAGCTCCAGAATCAGGCTAGAAATTGCTCTCTGACAATATGTTGTGGTTCTGGGACCCACAAGATGTCTTGGGAAAGAAGCTTTCAAGCTTGGATCCTAAATTTTTACTGCAAATCCCTTTATTCCACTGGCCTATGAGCTCCTTGAGGGTGGGCACTATGTCTTCGTGATTTTTGTGTCTCCAGGATATAGCATATGGTGGGCACCCACTACCTCTTTGTTGAATGAGCATTGTTTCACGTGTCTACCCAAATCAGGTAGAAAACTTGGAGCCATAGACTCCTGGGACCTGCCACCACCAGGCCAGGGAATATAGGATTCCCAAATACAGGTTCTATTTTTGGATTCTGTCTGTGAAAGTCCTGGGGATACACTAACCAAAAAAGATGAATTCCAAGTGTGTTGCTCAACTTCTAGTTCCAACCAAATGGAAGGCATGCATTGCACACTATCTCCCTCATGATTACAACCAAACACTCTTAACAAAATACAAAAAAAAAAAAAAAAAAAAAAAAAATGAACCAAGGTCTCTGAAAAGTCCTCTAAAAGCAGCTAGATTGCAAAAAGAAGTCAAAATTTGCTGAATGACCAATATGGTGAATTTCCTGGAATTTGTTTTCTCCTGGCTTTGACCCAAGGGTGAGCTGAATCATGAGACCTCCCAGCAGTCATGGACAGCAACAATGCCAAGAAATGGCCCATCTTTCTGGATAGATAATCTAGAAAAGGGGCCCCTGCCAGACAGAAAACGTGGGGAAAATCTTTGTCTTTTTTTCTCTCAGCTCAGCCCCACAGTCAGATGCAGCCCCCAAACTGCACCGCCACCACCTTGGCAGCAGCTTGAGCACTAAAATCTCGAGAGAAAACCTGTCCCTCTGGGTAGAGAAATTCAGAAAAGGGGTCCCCGTTAATGTCAAGAGTGTCGGGAGAGTCCTCACTTTTTTCCTCTTGCACTTTGCTCTAAGGTCTGGCCAAGTTGAATGAAAGTTTGTGGTATCATCAGCGGCTCCAGCTCTGAGAGAAATCTATCCTTCTAGCTAGAGGACCAGGAAAAGGAACTGGTCCTTTTCCTGCAAGAGAGAAATCTTTCAGAGGAAAGAGCGGGAGAAAGAGACTTCATGTAGGAGCCAACACAAGTCCTGAGCTCACCCCCAAGACGTGCACGTGTGGAACACAAACAGCTTAACAAAGGCTTTGAAAAGTGAGCTGACATTGAGACCACTGCCTACAGGAGTAATGAGACAGAACTTGCTGTTGAACTTAACGGGGTTGATTGCCTGCTAAAACAAAACAAAACTCAACATGCTTTATGATTTTTAACAGGACCCAGAGTCTCATAATGTACTACATGAAATGTCCAGGATACAATTTAAAACTACCCAATGTGATAAGGACCAGGAAAACATGACCAGTTCTCAAGGGAAAAGATAAGACAATATTGGAATTACAGAAAAAAAAAAAAAAAAAAACTCCAAAGCATCTATTATAATCATCCTATGTGACATAAAGGTGAATGCTCTTACAATGAATGGAAACATAGAAATTCTCAGTCAAGCAATAGAAACTATATAAAAGAAGAACCAAATGGCAATATTAGAACTGAGAATCACAATATCTGAAATTCACTGGATGAGATGAGCCCAATAGCAGAATGCAAATGACAGAGGTAGTGTCAGTAGACTAGAAGGTAGATCAACAGAAATGATCCAATCTGAAAGATAGAAAAGTGTTTGGAAAATAATGAATAAAGCTTCAGGGATCTGTGGGACAATACTAGATGGTCTAATGTTCATGTCATTGGAATCCTTAAAGGCAAGGAGAAAGAGATTGTTACAGAAAAAAAGTTTGAAAAAACAATGGCTGAAAACTTCCCAGATTTGACAACTGACATAAATTTAAGATTCAAGCAGCTCCTTAAACCTTTAACAGGATCAACATAAACAGAACTGAACATCTCACAACTCCTTACCTTCCTACTTGCCAATGCCCTCCTCCTCACTTATCTGGACTCTGAAAGCGTCTGAGCTTTTGACCCTGAGGTAAGGGAAGGGGCACATGAATAGGAGTCAGACCTCTGGTGATTTTAACCCTGGCTCACTGACATGTGTGAGAGCTGGAGAAAACCAGTCCTTCTGCCTGGGCCTCAGTTCCTCACCTGAAAAAAATCTCAGGGTTGAACTAGACAGTCTTCTAAGTCCCTTCAGCTCTAAAATACCAACCCTTTATCAACTCCTATGTGAACTTTTTCTGTTCAAAAATGATATTATGTATCAAACCCTAATGCTATGAAACAAAAAACTACTTTTCTTCCAAGAGTCTTTCAATCCTTATAATGGTGCAAGTGACTGAAATGAAGATGGTTACAAAACAGAACCAAAAATGGAGTTTCATAGCAACCGGAATGGAAGTCAGCTTTCCCAGCAGCTTCCGGCGGAGCCCTGCAAGCACCATGGGAAGCCTGGAATGCATTGGAAAGGACAGGAAGCTCTGTAGAAAACTTTTCATTTTCAATAAATGCATTTCCAATTTCATCATGTTTTCCAGATGCTAAGGCACAGAATATAATGCCCCTACTGCCTTGGACTCTGAGTTTGGCATCCAGTCTGTCAGACTGTGTTAACTCACCCACATGTGTAAACACGTTAACAAGCACCGTTTGCATAGCATTTTACAGTTTACAGAGCAGCTCCCATGCATTACATCATTTCATCCTCCCAGCCTCTGAGGTTGCAATCATCTGTTTCCTCAGAAGAAACAGTTTGAGAGAAGTGGACGTTTTCCTCCAGACCATCCAGCCCTAGCTTGTCTGGCTTCCAAATTTGTCCTCTTTCCTATCACAAAGAACCAGAGTCCTGGGTAATGCCCGAGCCACGCTGTGAGCACCAGTCATTGGGCCAGGGGCCGATTGTCTCACATTTGCAGAACAGGCTGGAGAAGATTCAGATCTTCTCAGCTCATTTCTCCAGACAGAAGTACAGTGCTGAGAGCTGGCTCCAAGACTCGTCTGTCCCGCTTCCATTCCCTCCTTTGCCCTGAGGCAGATGGCTTGGCTTGGAGAGGCTCTCTGGTGTTAGACACAGCAAGTTTTTCATTCCCACACCCCACATACGATGGCTCTTTTGAAAATATCTTTCCTCCCCTCCTTCCAGCTGCTTGTGAGGGTGCAGGGCTTTAACTCAAGCAGACTTGGGGATGGATGGGACTCCTTCAGGTTTCACCATTGATTGGCCTTGAAGAGCTTTGCGGCTTGGCCCCCACTTGCTCTCCTCTCTGCCAAGGCGTTGCGATTCCCTCCCACTCTTGCACCTTCATGTGGCCCCCACTCTGCCCTGGTGTGCTCGAGGTCATTCTCCCCTCCCTTCATGAGCCATTTTCAGCTCATTTTTTGGCATATTGTCTCTTCGTTTTCAAGAAAAAATACAAAGTAGTCTCTGTGAGTGTGATGATTCTGAGTCATTGCATGCTGTCATCATTCCAGAACAAAAAGATGTCAAAAGGTGGGTGGGTTCATTTCATCTGCAAGGGAATAGGCCTTCTCTTCTTTGTTTTATTTTCTTCTTTGTTTTACCCTTGATGACTCATTTAACCTGAATCAAAGCTGAGTAGTCTTGGCCTTCAAATAGGAGGCTGGGGTTGGGGGGAGCAGAGTGGAGGCACCACCTAAACTGGGGCCATAGGCCTGAACCTTAGGAGCCATGTTCTTATGGCATGGAGCCTGCAGAAGGGGCTGAGAAAATAGAGAGGTAGCATGTGGAGCCCTTGCTCATGTTTGGACCTCAGTTTTCCCGTCTATAAAAAACTCAAGGCCAGGCACAGTGGCTCACGCCTGTAATCCCAGCACTTTGGGAGGCTGAGGCGGGGTGATCACTTGAGGTCAGGAGTTCAAGACCAGCCTGGCCAACATGGTGAAATCCTGTCTCTACTAAAAATACAAAAATTAGCTAGGCATGGTGGCGGGTACCTATAATCCCAGTTACTCAGGAGACTGAGGCAGGAGAATCACTTGAACCCAGGAGGCAGAGGTTGCAGTGAGCCGAGATCATACCACTGCACTCCAGCCTGGGCGACAGAGTGAGACTCTATCTCAAAACAAACAAACGAAAAAGCTCAAAAGGATCACACAAGAGCAGGTTGGGAAAGGGCTTGGGGTGTATGGTCTCAGTATAAATATTTCCCTGACTCACTGTGCTTTCCTACCTAGGAATTGGAATCTTGATTCAAGAAAGGAGGTTCAGCCCTCACCTGGCTTAGGAACCTGGACAGATGGAGAGAACAGGCTTTGCTGTCAGACAGACAAGTTTGGGTACTCCCTCTGCTGCTTCCTGGCTGTGTGACCCTAGAATACCCAACTTCTCTGAGTCTCGGTTTTGAGAGGTTGAATAATTATTCTAGGGTTACACAGCCAGGAAGGAGCAGCGGGAGTACCAAACCTAAGTATTCCATGGCCTTGGATTCACGTAGTCTCCCTGATGGGTTTGCAGGCCTCACTCACCAGTGCAGCCTGTGAGGCAGGACTCTGCTGGAGCCTAGAAGTAGTGAAGCAACACCCTGGGATGGCAGCTCTCAATATGGGGACTGGACCACAGCAGGAGGCCTATGAGAATGAAAGTATTGATTTTGAGAAAGAGGGACTTTTTGTCTTTGTCGTGGTGGAAGCCACTGTCTATGAGGGTCTCAGGCAGGCTGGGCTGTTTAGTGATCCACTGACCCCTTAAGGTTCCTACACAGGTGGCCCAGGGGTCCATGAAGAGCTCTGTGCCATTCTGGGAGAGTGATGAAATTCGTCTCTGTAATCCCTCCTTTCAATAAGAGTTTTAGTTAGCACCCCCTGGAGAATCAGCTCTTTGGGAGTCTCCCAAGAAAACCATGACCAAATCATGCTAAACAAATCACACACTGTTCTGCCTTAGAACTCTAACTTGCATCATTGTTTAGCCTGGAATGTCCTCTCTACCCACCAAAATCCTACCCATATCTGAGACCAGCTCCAATTCTAACTCTTCTAGAAAGTCCTTCAAAACCTCTGTAGCCTACAGCGATTTTTCCTTGCTCAAAATACATGGTCATGCCGCCATTTTCTTCCTGGAGTAAGGCTATTGTTTTTGTTACCCTCTGTCTTTGTTTCTTCATAAATGTTGGTTTCCTCCATTTTCCTCATTTCCTACTTCCAACCCAGTCACCAAACCTGTTGGTTGTAGCTCTTAAAGTAGTCTCAAATTCCTCAACCTCTCTGCACCTCTCTGGGCTGTTTCCTGGTTCAAGCCACCATCCCAGCAACAGCTCCTAATTGACCTCTCTGAATCCAGTCCTGCTTGCTTTCATCTACTCTATATCCTGAGGCCAGAGGACTCTAACATACAAATCTGCTGCTTCAAGTCCTTTATCTCACTGGCCTTGAGATAACACAGAAACTCTCCAACAGGCTTTCAAAGTCCTTCACTTATGGGCCCCTGCCTACCTTTCTGGTGTTTCTCAACATTCCCCACCTTTACCAACACCATCACCCAGGCCTGCCGCAGTCTGGTCAGAAGGTTATGCGTGCTCCTGCACATTCTCTCCACGGGGAATACACTTCCTTCCCACTTGCCACACCCCTCTCGGTGCATGCTTAGCTTACACATACTCAGTCTTCAGGTCTCCACTGTAATGATATCTCACCCACTCGGACTTGCCACGCCATCCCAGTTTACACCCAAAGTAATCACTGCAATCTTCATTCCATTTTGTAATTGCATCACTGCAATCTTCATTCCATCACTGCAATCTTCCCATCACAGCAATCTTCATTCCATTTTGTAGTTGCCTGTTTACTTGCCTCTGTCCCTCACTAGACTACAAGCAATTTTAGAGCAAGAACCATATCTGCACAGTTTACTGTTGTATACCCAGTTACATGGTTCTTGCTCTAAACCCAGTGCCAGGCTCAGTGTCTGCTGCTAGTAGAGGCTCAAGAAATAATTCTTGAATAAATGGATGAAAAGTAGAATGAACCTATACATCCAGGCCCTCAAGGGCAGTGACCATTCCTCTTGCTTCCCTGGATCTCCCTTCAGGGACTAATTCAGGGCCCTGCAGATTCTGGCTGCCAAGGAAAGGAAGTGATTGTTTGCTCTTAGCGAAAAAGCCTTGTTATTTTAATAGCATGCTCCTCTATTTCTTCATGTTTCCCTCTCTTCAGATGGAAAGTTTTTGAACTACATACTGGCAGGAATGTGGCTGACAACACGGTGACCTGGATCTGCCTCCAGGGGTGCTGGCAGAGCAGGGCCCTCATGCAGGGTTAGGAGATGCATGGAATTCAAGGCCTCCGAGTGACAGTTAGCAGAACCCGAATGGGCTGCTCATCAAGGAAACAGCCCTGATGGAGTCCAGGAACTCAAGTTCCAGTTCTGGTTCCTTCGCCATTCAGCTGTGCCATGATAGGCACATCACTTAGCCTCACTGGAGTTCAGTTTCCTCAGTAGCAAAATGTGGTAAGGCAAGGGGAAGAACCAATAATTTATCTTCACTTACAACTCTGAGTTATTATTCTATGAAAAAAGTATGTTGGCTGAGCACGGTGGCTCATGTCTGTAATCCCAGCACTTTGGGAGTCTAAGGAGAATTGCTTGAGCCAGGCGTTTAAGACCAGCCTGGGCAACATAGCGAGACTCTGCCTCTACAAAAAAGAAAAAAGAAAAAAGAAAAAATATGTCACCATATTTCCACTAGAGGTGAAGAAAAATTGGGCTGTTTTCAACCTAAAAGTCAGGACAATTAACTTACCTAAAATGAGTGAAGTGTTTTGTAATAATAATCTCATGTATTAGATAAGACTTTAAACTTCTTAGTAAATTTTTATATTTTTTATGCTTTCAGTAACTGCGGCAGAGGCAACTGTATGGGTTGCCAATATCTGTTCTCCCAGCCACCCCTATCAATTTTATTAGAAATGGCAATATGGCCAGGCATGGTGGCTCACCCCTGTAATCCCAACTCTTTGGAAGGCCAAAGTGGGTACATTGCCTGAGCCCAGGAGTTGGAGAGCAGCCTGGGCAACATAGGGAGACCCCTGTCTCAAAAAAAAGAAAAAGAAAGAAAGAAGGAAGGAAGGGCAATATGTGCAGTTAAAAACTATATTCCCCAGCCTCTCTTGCAGCTAGATATGACCATGTGACTAAATTGTAGCCAAAAAGTTATAAGCAGAAGTGTCATGTGCAGCATTTAGGAAGCCTCCCTCAAGGAAGAGAATACATGCTTTGCCCTCTTCATCTTCTGCTGGCTGAATGAGAATAAGATGTCTGAAACCCAGGCAGCCATATGGGACTATGGGGTAAGGTGCCAAGAGTGCTGGTGTGGCAAGACAGAGGGAGCATGGGTCCCCAACAAAAGGAGCTACCTTCCCAGTCCTGGGCTATCCTCCTTTTAGGATCCTTTGGCATAATCACTTTTTCTTTTCTTTTCTTTTCTTTTTTTTTTTTTTTTTTTTTTGAGACAGAGTCTCGCTCTGTCACCCAGGCTGGAGTGCAGTGGCATGATCTCAGCTCGCTGCAAGCTCTGCCTCCTGGGTTCATGACATTCTCCTGCCTCAGCCTCCCGAGTAGCTGGGACTACAGGTGCCTGCCACCACGCCCGGCTAATTTTTTTTTTTGTATTTTTAGTAGAGACGGGGCTTCACCATGTTAGCCAGGATGGTCTCGATCTCCTGACCACGTGATCCACCCGCCTCAGCCTCCCAAAGTGCTGGGATTACAGGCATAAGCCACCGCACCTGGCAAGAGAAAAATCACTTCTAACTTGCTAAATAACTATTGTGTTTGTTTTCCTGTCCCAAACCTAATCCTAACTGAGAAAACAATGATCTGCTTTATGCAAGCCCCTGTGCTAGATGCTGCAGGGGATGCAAATGTATATGGGCTTTAGATACACAGAGACTTGGGCAAGAGCATTCACCCCTACACAGAATGCAAGAACATTCTGTCTAGGGGTGAAAGAAGTGCCCAGAAGAGTTTGATATGACAGAACAATGTGGGCATGAAGAGATGTGGTGAGGGAGTATGATGGAAGGCTCTTGAATGCCAGGCTAATGAGGCTGGAGTTCATCCTGTGACAGAGCAGATAATCTTGTTCCAATGTACAAATGAAGAAGCCCAGACCTCAATAGGTTGAAGGACTTGTCCAAGGTCACCCAGCCAGGGAGTGGCAGAGCCCATCTCAATTCTCCTGACCCTTGGTCCAGTGCTATCTTTCAATTTTGTGCTCTTTGAGAGAATCTGGGGCAGACACAGCCAGAGAACAGGACTATATCTCCCCACCCCCATCACACCCCAACAGGTTCAAGAGGGGGTTTTGGGGGTTGCTACAAGTCTAGGATCTGGACCTATCCTTAACTCAGAGCCCACTCCATGGGCCTCCTGTGTAGCTCCCCTCACAAGGCTATCACAGCTGTGGCGCTATCCCACTATGGAATAAGTATCAATGTGTCTAGCACAGTGCTGGGTGCTTTATGTACATAGTCTAATTTACTGCCCTCAGCAGTCTAAAAAAATTAAAAATATATTTATTTTATAGGTGAAGATGCAGAAACTGAGTATCTAAGAAATGAAGCCACCTACTCAAAGCCACTCAGTTGATAGCAAAGTGGAGATGCAAAGCCATGTTTGTTCAACTCCAAAGACAAGTTCCATCAACCACATTCTAACATCTTCCTGATCCCTGCCAAAGCATAGAACAGTCTCCTGTCCCTACTCAGACTCCAAGAACTTACCTGATTTGATGGGCTGACCAGTGCCAGGGACCTCCTGTCAGGTTCCAGCTGGTCACGTTCTACCTGGAGCCAGGAGCCAGTTTCCCCTCCAGCAAGCACATCACTCATGCCCTGCCCATGACCCCACATGGGTCAGGGATCTCCTGGACAGGGGGCAGGCCCCCGCCTTCTGTGACCTCAATCTTCCTGGGACTCTTAGTCTTGGTTGGTCATGGGGCAGGGGTGTCAGAGTTTTCCCAATCTAGTTTCTAGAGTTCACAGATTCCAGAGGGCTGTTTCCTGGGATCAAGGACACTTTGTTTTGTGTGTCCTGACTGTGGCTGTCATGGTTAGAATGCATTAATTATGAATCGAGCTGACATTCTTTCAGGAAACAACTGGTCGTTAGAACAGAATCTTCTCTCATTACCAGCATTTGGAAAGTTGAGTTTCATTTTGTCAGTCATTCAATGTGCATCTTTCCAATAATGTGGTATGTCCAGCGTTCCAGCATGAACCACATATTTCCCCAAGCTGACCATACAGCTTTCTTCTGGAACTTTCACAGGAAACACCCTGAGATGTAGCCTGCAGAGCTGAAGGCGACAGATGAACCTCAGCCCCTCTGCATTCATTGCGCAACTATGAGGGGACAAGCAGTTTGCCCTCAGTTGTCATCAGCCCACATGATTCCTGTCTGGCACAGCCTCCCTTCCCATTGGCCAAACTCTCACCATTCCTTTTCAGGCTCCGCCTAAGTGTCTCACCCCTACACCCTTTCCCTTAATCAGGCTGAAGTTGGAATGTGTTCACCCAATTTTATTATAACTAAATATATTCAGCTTGACCTAAGCTTTAGCAGATTTTAATAGTTATTAATGGAATATTCATCTATTTCCCTATACATACTGTAATCAACATTCCAATTCTCAAATGCACTAAAGTATCTGAAGATCAGACACTTTAAGTAATTTAAATTTATGACAAAGTTTTCTGAAGATATAAGCAGATCCTGTTAGATACAGATGCACTGTAGCATGATGAAATTCTTACACTTTCATGCACTGTAGCATGATGAAAATATCTGACCAGAGCCTGTCACTGTACCTTGTAGACATTCTTACAAATAGCTCTTATCTAATCCTCATAATCCATCACCCGTCACCCACAGGTGACAGTTAAACCATTGGATCCACATGATTACTAAAGGCTTGCTTCTTCATTGGCTGCAGGAATCTCATGAAAATCATGTCTTCATATATAGCAAAACTTTGGGCTTATGCATCCTTCTAGGAAGAATAAGCAGTTAATGGGCATGACAGGCCTTTGAAGCCTATGTAACCCTGCATGTGTGCAAGCTGCTCTTTTAAGTGGACAACAAAAGACAGTGGCAGAAGTCAGGCTGGGCTCCAGACCCAGCTCTACCTTAATAGTCAGGTGATCTCTATCAGGTCATTTGTATTCTCTGAACCTCAGGTTTCTTGTCTGTCAATGGAAATTATAATAATGCCTGCCCTACTGTGAAGTTCAGATGAGCTCATGGATGTGAACACCTTTTGTGGGTTACAGAGCAACACTTGAATGCCAGCCATCCTTTGTTAACGTATATTAACTCTTAGTTCCTACAATACTAGGAGGTAGATATCATCCCCTCCTTTCACAGATGTGGAGACTCCAATGAGTAGACCCTTGAGGAGCTGACCTTCCAACTCAGATCTCCCCATCCAATGCTCTTCCCCTCTGTGCCCAGGCACCATCCTCGGCTCCCATCCCTGCTCACAGCTGCATCATGTGCATACTGTGAGCATCACATCATACAGTCTTACCTTAAATCTGGGGTCAAATCAGTTGTCAAGAGCCACACACTGGGAAGAGGGAGATCAAGGAAAACCAGCCAAGCTCCTCCCAATATAAGGATGTTTGCCAAGTTCCAGGGAGCTCCTGCTACCCCCAGGCCTGGGTGAAGTAAGCACTGGATAGAACAGACAGGATACAATGGCATTGCCCTGAGAAGGCTTTCCATCTGGCTGAGGCAAGGACTCAGAGACACAGGTAAGCAACAGTCAAGCACAAAACAGCACATGGGGCTGGGCGCGGTGGCTCACACCTGTAATCCCAGCACTTTGGGAGGCTGAGGCGGGTGAATCCCGAGGTCAAGAGATCGAGACCATCCTGGCTAACACGGTGAAACCCCGTCTCTACTAAAAATACAAAAAATTAGCCAGGCATGGTGGCGGGTGCCCATAGTCCCAGCTGCTTGAGAGACTGAGGCAGTAGAATGGCATGAACCTGGGAGGCAGAGATTGCAGTGAGCCAAGATCGCGCCACTGCACTCCAGCCTGGGCGACAGAGTGAGACTCTGTCTCAAAAAAAAAAACAAAAACAAAAACAGCACATGGTTAGGTGCCAGGTGACTGGGGAGGCCAGAGGGACATTCCAGGTGCTCCAGGTAAAGACACCGGCAACTTCTGAAGCTCCTTGTGGCCCCAAGAGGCCCAAAAGCTGCCTCAATCTGGGAAGATACCAAATCTGCATCATCTCTCCTCTTTCCTTAACCCCACTTCTCAGGTTTTCCTCTCAGCCCTGTTCCTCCTGTCCCCAAAACTTTGCCTTATTATCTTCCCCTCTAACCCAGTGCTGTCCATGGAGATAGAATGTGAGCCATGTAAGTAATCTTAAATTGTGTAACACACAGATTAAAAAGAGAAACAGGTGAAATTAATCTTAATATATTTAATTCAACCCAGTATATTCTAATGAAATTATTTCATCATGTAATCAATATTTTTAAAATGATTGAGAATTGTACATTCTTCACATCAAGACTTCAAAACCTAGTGTGTGTCTTATCCTTAGAGCACATCTCAATTCAGACCAGCCACACTCCAGTGCTCGAGAGCCACCTGCGGCTCGTGGCCTGTACAGTGCAGCTGGAACCCAATGGGTGGGTTCTCTCTTCCCTGTGCTTTCAACCCATTCCTGTCTCCCTACTCCAGCCAGCTTACTCCAGGACCTTGCTGTCTCTTGCCCACATCCAAGCTATAGCCTTTGAACTAGACCTGTTCTTCCCAACCACCCTGCACACTGCTGGCCAAGCCCCCCATAGAAGTCATCTGTGACCCACCAGTGCCTCTCCATTGCACATGGAATTCAGGCTCTTCACAATCATCACTGATGGACCCTGTGAGCACCTTTCCCCATCCACCCACCATGCCCCTAGACCCCCCATGACTGCCTACTCTTGGCGGAGGGAGCCCACCACACTTTCCTTCCCAGCCTCTGCTCACTCTTCTCCCTCTGCCACAATCCAATTTCCCTCATGATGCCCTGCCCAGTTGCCACCTTCTCCAGGAGCTCCTTCCCCATCTTTCGATTTGAAATCACTTGTGCCATCCTTAGAGTCCTCAAACCAGTTCATCCACCCCCTTTGGCTCTAATTTCGTCTGCATATCTAGGGGTAGATTATCTCTGAGTTCTTTAAGAAAAGACCTTCTAACTTGATCATATCTCTCTCTGTCTTGTAGGTGATTTTTAAGGTCCCACTTGTGTCCCTCATTGGTCTACAGGCTCCATGAAGTCAGGTATCAAACATTTCCATTGCTATATTCTCCAGGCCTAATCTGGATCCTCCCAGGGCGGCTCTTCAGTGAACGTGTACTGAACTGAACAGACATTCACAGAGCAGATGGACAGCACTAGGGACTCATCCTCTGGCCCCAGAGGCCCATGAAAGAATATCCAGGCAGGCTGGACTACGCTGGGAAGGGGGAGGCCTGGACTCTCATCGACAGGGAGGGGCCCCAAAAGGAAGAGAAACCCATCAACATCCTGTGAACTAAATGGAAAGAAATGCTGTTTAGGAAAAAAAAACATGATAAATAAAATTCCTGAGAGCAGCTGCTAAGCCAGGGAGCACCACACTCATCCCCTTCTGCAAGAGAATGAAAAGATGGAGCTACAGCTCCCGTCCCACATCTGCATCTGGTGTGGCCTTCCCGCCACGGGCCAGGGGTCGGACCTGGTTCCACAGGCAAAGGGGCTGCTTAGGCTGGGCTTGAAATAGGCTGAGTGGAAACCTGCGCGCCCCTGCCTGCCTCCCTGTACATGGAAAGGAGCTTTCAGTTCGTATGGAGATTTCTGCCTTTGTCAGAGGAAGGCGTCCTCATCACAAGGCAGGGCAGGTGTCTGTGCCCAAGAGCTGAGCAGAGAACAAGCAGCCAGTGGAGGCTTTCGCTTGAACCGTGCAACCCTTACCTGATTGGGAAGCGCAAGTGACAATTAATAGTGAGTCACTTTATGTAAATGCCTCTCTCTTTTTGTATGCTATATTTAGAGAAACAAACTGCTTTGGCATTTAGAGATACATTTTATGTAAGAGTTTGTTGCTGATGCTGCTGTTACTGTTCATCATCCAGATAATAAAAGCAAACTAGAAATACTCAAATGCCAGTACCACCTCCAAATATATCCTAGGCCCCTTTCAGTCATCACATTCTTAATTTTTAGGAAGAGGCCTTGTCATAATCTGATGCTTGACAAAATGCTCTCTATCCTTGCATCACCCCCACTCCCCGCTTTCCCACTATGACTTTGCAAGTGCATTTGACTGTAACAACCTTAGGGGACACTAACTCACTGGTGGCGTTGAGCCAGCCCCTACTGTGCTGGGTCTCACCAGCTGGATTCAGCACCTCTCAGTTTCTCTCCCACTGTGGAGACTTTTTCAGCTCCATGAGTCCATAACCAGTGATCCCATTAGGAAACAATGCAGTTTCTAGAATTTTATGTCTGTAGGGAATACATCCACTTCTGGCTGAACTGTCCCTAAAATGCTGCTTAACATAGAGTTTCCAAACTTTCAAGCCTCAATAATGGCTCCAAGGAATTCAGTGTTTTCTTCTGCACCAAATGAATGCTGGAGCCAGAGGAAGGGCCCTGGACAGGGCTTAGTTGGTTTGGTTTGAAGAAGGAACTTGACCTTCCTGTTTTCCCTTGCAGTGGCCTCCAGGGCCGCTGTCTCTGGGCCTCTTCCCAAACCTCTACCACCATGTTATCACACCCTGAGAGTCCAGGCCCTTGGGTGGCCCACAATTGCTCGCCATGCCTGGCCTTTCTCCAGCTGTCTCTCTCCTTGCCTGCTGAGAAGCTCCTCCTTATAGGAAGCTGCTCTCAGGTAGGGAGTAGCCTCACTCAGGCATAATACTTCCTGAAGAATTTAAGTGCAGATGTCCTATAGAAGGAAAAAGTCAGTTAAGCTTCCAAAGAAATTAAAGTTAAGTAGTAGAACTTGTGGGATCAATGATAAACGGAGATGGAAATGTTTTATGGCATGAAAACCTTCCAGCACAAAATTTTTGGATTTGGGTGTGTCTCTACTTTTTTTTTTTTCAACCATGTGGTCTTAGGAAATTTATTTAACCACCGTAAAATTCTATGTCTATGCCTATAAAATGGCTATGGAGCCACTGATCTACCCCCACAAGATAACGTGAAAGTGCTTGCAAACTGTAAAGCTCAGCACAGACCTCAATGTCCATGCCCCGCCCCCAGTACCCTGCCTCCTCCTCTGCCAGGGTGTCATCTTCATCTCAGCCCTGACACTCAGAGCCCTGGAGAGAAGAGGGAGGGATGTACACCGGCGCTTTCCCTTCCAACCTTCCCACACTGCATCCCGTCCCCACCTCCCAACTCACCACAGGGATTTCCAAATGTTGCTTTGTGTGTGTGGATTTTTCCCCCCAAGAACACTCCAAATTTCTGGAATCCACAAGCTGAATTTCACCACAGGGTTTCTGACACCGCCTATGAAAGGACAACGGGACTCTGTGCCAGGGCGGAAGGGAGGAGGGTCTGTGTGGAGCTTTTCTACGTCACGGCTAAAATCAGGGGACCTGGGGATCTTGCTTCTTTTTTTTTCCCCTATCCAAAAACGTGTCCCTTCTGACACTATTCACAGAATCTCTCAGCTCCCCCTACCCAAAGACTGGGCAGTGTGACGACAGGCTTGGTCCAATTTTACAATCAAGCAGCACTTGGAATGGGGCTATTCCCACACATGAAGGCCAGTCAGAAGACTCCCCGCCAGCCCCAAAAAGAGTGGACACACTTATTTATGTAAAGGTAGACATACCTGGTCATTTCTGTCATTGCCAAAGATGAATATTTTATAAAGTCATAACTTCTTGGGAATTATTATAGTTATTTCTAGTTACCATTAGCCTCATATAATAACAATTTGTTCCCAAATAAGTTTAGGAATTTTTCCAAAGATGCTAACATAGAAATCAGAGTGAATAAAACAAAGCCAATTTATAGGCTACTAGAACATCGTAAAGAGAGGGGCCATCACATTGACTGAGCCCCAGTCTGATGAATTAAGTAATGCACCCTGTGTGACAATGTAACAGGCCAATGAGGGGTAGGTTAGAACCCAGTTCTTCTAATCCAGGCCAGCTCCTGGCTGGTTGAGAATGAAATGGCAATAAAATAATATAAACTAAAACATAATTATGAGCCAAAAATAAAAGGCAACTTTAAAACTGGTTAAAAATGAAATGTCTATTTAAGTCCAACTAACAAACAAACACATACAAATTAAAATTAAGTGAGAAAGAGCAACGGAAGATGCAAATTTCAGACAGGTAGAGTAAATGTTAACAGGAAACCCTTTAAGCTGTCCACTGATCTGGAATTTTTAGAGTTCTAGGGACCCTAGGGGTTGTAAATCTGAGGTGGAAGTGATTTTATGTTGGGAAAACAAAAGTCGTTGGAAAAACAAAAGTCAGAGGCAAAACAATAACAACATTCTGGGGTTTGTTACAAATTAAAGTCAGAAGTAGATTTGTAACCTCATTTTTGGTGAAAATGACAAAACAGGATAAATAAAGAAAACACTTCCTTTCCCCTCCTCACAAAGGGAACAAAATACCAGTTACAAGAAAAACAAAATAATTAAGAGAATTCCTGAACCAGACAAAATTTACAAGTTTAGGGCACACAGTTATGTGCCTGCAGTCCCAGCTGCTTGGGAGGCCAGAGGATTACTTGAGCCCTGGAGGCTGAGGCCAGCTTGGACAACAAGCAAGAGACCCTATCTCAAAAAACATTGCCTGTTTGCCTAGGGTTAGTGTCCAAGCCAAGTTGCTACAGGGTGAAGCCCTTATAGTGGATCTGAACAGCAAGCTGAAGACAGATGTCCTGTGGGTGTTCTTTGCTGGCAGGGTGTAGGGGTGGTGAGGACTGAGAAGTCTGGGAAGAAAGAGCCCATTGTAAGGACGTGCAGTCCATAGATATTCGCCTCCCCTGCCATCCACTTTCTCTGTTCTAGCCTGTTGGGCTAGCAGAGTACAACACTAACCATGGGGATTGAGCCTCATAGTTATCCAACAAGTACAGGTGCTCCTCAACTTACCACTGTGCTCATCCCTATATGTCCTTTGTACGTTGGAAATATTGTAAATTGAAAGTGCAGGCTGGGCGCCATGGCTCACGCCTGTAATCTCAGCACTTTGGGAGGCTGAGGCAGGCGGATCACGAGGTCAGGAGATCAAGACCATCCTGGCCAACATGGTGAAACCCCATCTTTACTAAAAATACAAAAATTAGCCAGGCGTGGTGGCGCATGCCTGTAATCCCAGCTACTTGGGAGCCTGAAGCAGGAGAATAGCTTGAACCCAGGAGTCAGAGGTTGCAGTGAACCGAGACGGCGCCACTGTACTCCAGCCTGGTGACAGAGCCAGACTCCCTCTCAAAAAAAGGGGGGGGTTGCATTGAGTCCACCTAACCTACCAAACATCATAGCTTAGCCCAGCCTACCTTAAATGTGCTCAGAACACTTACATTAGTGCACAATTAGGCAAAATCATTTAACACAAAGCCCATTTTATAATAAAGTGTTGAATAGCTCATGTAATTTATTGAATATTGTACTGAAAGTGAGAAACAGAATGGTTGTATGGGTACTCGAAGTACAGTTTCTACTAAAAGTGAACGTCACACCATTATAAAATTGAAAAATCACAAGTTGAATCACTATAAGTCAGAGGTGTCTATAATTAAGATAACTCCTGAGTCTTCCCCAGATGTTCCCAGTTTGATTAGGGTAGGTATCCAAACCAGATTGTCACAGAGTAAAGATTTGTCTTACTGAGCACTGTCAGCTCAATGCATAGTTTACCCCTGGACCTCCCACGGCCCAGCTTCCAAGTGGCCAGACGCGAAGCTCTTCTAGAAAAACAAAGGAAGAGAATTGCATGGGCAGCATCAGATGTCCAGAACTCCTGAACAATGAAAATGAGACTAGAACAAAACTCATAGTAACCCAACATAGACCTTACAGTTAAAGAATTCTTGCTGTAGAATTTTCAACTACGATAAAGTTGAGAATGTGGCTCAACTTTAAGCATTATACTAGTAAATCCCAGGGATCTAGACTTTCAATTTTCTGTATCAGATTTGTCCAAAATCATACTAAGTACCTAAAGAAAGGAACAATGTATATATGATGCAGTGGTGTCCTTGAAAATAAAAAATGACAAGTTATGGAATAGAATGCAGTTGTATAACAGAAAATGTTCTTTTTCAAATTCATTGGCCAGAAACATAGAATTTTGAACCTGGAAGAAATTAATATGAGACCCAGGTTTAGGATAGTGATACCGTCTAACAAAATGCGACACAGGGCTTTGGAAGGGGCCAGGGCAATGAGAGGCCTGAAAGTACAAGTATTTTTAACTTCATGTTGTATCTACTATAAACACATCGCTGTGTAATTCCTCTGAATCGTTGTTTACTGCATTTCATTGAACCGTAGGTTTAAACCTGGAAATATGAACTAGCTTGCCCATGGCCATACATCTAGTTGTGGGGAAAGTCTGGGGTCAAGCTCAGTCTTTTGCATCCAAACCCAGAACTGTTTTCCCTACTCCCACTACATCTCCAATGACTCTGCATACACCAGTAATGATCCAAATGCAGCCCGTATTTTTTGGTTTTGGGTAGTCAAGAAAAGGTCTTAATCGTCTAGCATCTTGAAAGAATAAACACGAGTAACATTTAGAAGTAAAGTTACCTAGGACTTAGTCCAGCCCTAAGGCCAGTGGGTGATCCACGGCGCCATATGCCAGGCTGGTTACTGCCCAGATCTCTCCTGTCTGTGTTCATCACTGTTCTCTATTTCTTTCAGAATCAAGTGCCAGGGCTTAATTAAACTCCTGAGTAAAGCCTAAGGCACCATTAGGGGCTCAGTTGGTGAGCTGGCTGGTAGAAAGCACAAAGCAGTTTCCTGTGTTTGATTTCCACAGACACTGGGATTAAATTAGTAGAGCCATCTAATGTTCTCATCCCCCAAATCACGCATGCATGCATTCACTCATCCATCCATTCACTAATTCATTTGACATTCTTTTTTTTTTTCTTTTTCTTTTTTCTTTTTTTTTCCCTTTGAGACAGAATCTTGCTCTGTCATGCAGTGGCATGATCTCAGCTCACTGCAACCTCTGCCTCTGGGGTTCAAGTGATTCTTCTGCCTCAGCCTCCTGAGGCACACACCACACCCAGCTAATTTTTGTATTTTTAGTAGAGATGGTGTTTCACCATGTTGGCCAGGCTAGTCTCAAACTCCTTGCCTCAAGTGATCCACCCACCTTGGCCTCCCAAAGTGCTCGGATTACAGATGTGAGCTGCCATGCCTGGCCCATTTGACATTCTTAATGAATGCCTTAGGACACAGAACACATCCATTTCCTCCCTCAAGGAGTTTACAGTCATTTTGAGAACATAAGAAGTGAACTTATGAAAAAAAAGTTAAGGTGCAGCAAGTGGGCAGAACAGAGAAGTGGAGAAAGAGGCTCCTCGATGTGGAGCTGATCAGGGAGGCCTTCATGGAGGAGGCAGGGCCTGCAAGCTTCTGGGAGGAGCTAGGTGTGAAGCCTCTTGATTCTTCCATTCCTTGGTAGAACACAGAAATATTCCAGTGACACTGAGGAGTAGGACTTATCAGTCAGTTGCTTGGGGACTTAATCTCTGAAGTGTCCTCAAAGTGGAAAATAAGGTAATCAAGGATCCAGTGCCTTCGGGATCCAGTGTCCACAGGCCCCTTGGGGCCAGGCTCAGCCCAACAGACAGATGTGTGTTCTTCACAGGCACTAGTTCAGTTGAAATAGTGGCTCTCTGCCACATCAGTGTCCCTTCTTATAACATAAGACTCCGTCTCAGAAAAATCAAACCAATGAAAACAAACAAACCAACACCACATAACTTGTAACTCTCCTTTTGTTATGCTCAGTTGAAACCCATAGATAATATATCTACCTACACACAACATTTTCTCCCAAAATTCATAATATCAAAAAAATATATAATGCACTCACTGGGTTATAATCAAGAAAGAAAGAAAAGCAATTTTATAGAAAAATAAGCATTTCAGTATCTGAAAAAACTTGTACATGACTACACTGGAAAACCTAGTGTGTAGTTAGGTGTCTGCACCTATGTGTAGAGTCGCCATGAATGCAATAGATATAAATGCACATAGATTCACATGTGTTTTTAGGATGGCTCAAACACTGTGATCACCATTGCCATACATAACATGATTTTCCAAAATGGTGAACAATCTTCATAAAGTCCTGAACAAACATGTACCATCTTCACTCTATGCTGCATTCCTGAAAAATTCAGTGTATGTTAAAACTGCAAAAAAAAAAAAAAAATCCTGTGTGTTTATATATAAAATGGGGTTGGATGCTAGATCCACCTAAGTATACACAGGTTTTCATGGACATAAACATCAAGTGGGACATTTGAAAGTCATGAGGGACAGTCACTTGTGATGTGGATGGTCCTGACCACTACAGAGCATCTGACATCCCCCCCACCCGTCCCCCATCGACATTTATTGGACAATAAATATTAATGGCATCCCACATTCGTCATCATAACAAACTGTGATAGTAACAAATGCCTCCGTAAATTTCCAAAGACACCTCTTAACGGGTGGAACCACCCTCACTGGGAATCCTGAGTTACAGGGCAGGGGTGTGTGTGTGTGTGTGTACGCACACATGTGTGTGTAGGTTAAATGTGCCTTCCAACAGCTGGAGCTGAGAGTTACCTGATCACCCTATTGCTCCCTTTGATGGTTAATTTTATGTGTCAACTTGACTGGGTCATAGGATGCCCAGATATTTGGTCAAATATTTTTCTGGGTGTGTTGGGGAGGGTGTTTCTGGATGTGATTCACATTTAAACGGAATGAGTTGCAGTAAAGCAGATTGCCCTCCCCAGTGCAAGTGGGCCTCAAAAAATCAGTTGAAGGCCGGAATAGACAAAAAGTTACCATCCCCCGAGTAAGAGAATTGCTGCTGCCTGACTGGCTTCAAGCTAGGACGTTGGCTTCTTCCTGCCTTCAGATACAAACTGAAACATTGGCTCTTCCTGGGCTTTGAGCCTGCTGATCCTCAGACCGGGCCTACACTCTCGTAGGTCTCCTGCTTGCCAACTTACCCTACAGATCTTGGGATTTGTCAGCCTACATACTTGCATAAGCCAATTCCTTATAATAAATCTCTTTCTGTATACACCCTATTGGTTCTGTTTCTCTGAAAAACCCTGACTAACACACTCCCACACGAGTCTGAGCCATGTTCTTGCCCCGGCCTGCCTCCTCTCTTCTCATCACTGACTCTGGGATGCCAGGCTCTTGGCCATAACAGCCCTTGGTCCATGCTGAGATGACCTGGAGCACTCTAACAGGCGGCTACTGCTTCCACACATAGGGCCCCACTCCAGACTCAGCAGGAGCCAGGCAATGGCAAACCAGAGAGGCAGGAGACACCAACAAGGCACCCTCTGAGAGCTGACTGCCCCAGGATTTCCACTCCTTTTCAGTGTCTATTTGGATATTAAGGCTAGGGGCCTTTTGAAAAACAGCTGAAGACATGGCTATTAGTAGTGCCCCCCAAGAAGTGTAATGGGAAGGCCAGCAAGGCCAGGGCCAATGACAGAGGGAAATTTTACGAGGTAAACACGTATAGAGAACTCCCTTCAAATACCACCAGGGATGAAGAAAGTTTCCCAGTGGAGAACCATCTCTCAGTGGGCAGAGGGTGCTGCTGGTATGAAACTGATCACTCCCCTTCAGCAAGTGAATCCTGTGGTCAGGAAGGGAGATCTCCAAAAGAAATTGTAAGGGCACTGCCCTCTGTCACACATTCACTCATTCAAAAATGTGTTGAACATCTACTACATGCCAGGTATGCATGAGGTTCTGGGAGTATTAGATGAGCAAGATACAGGCGTATCCCCAAGGAGTTCACAGCCTGGCAGGGAGACAGACAGGAAGCAACAGGCCATTGAGAAATGACCAGATATACACCAGGATGGGTAAATACAATTGCAGTGGAAGCGCACAGTCGGGGCAGATAGCCCTCCCTGGGAGGTGGGACTGAAGGGCTTCCCAGAAGGGACAGCAGATGTGTGTTTTAAAGAATAAAGTCAGCCAGTCAGAGAAGGGGAGAAGAGGAAAACAGGCAAAGAAATGAGCATGACAGTGGCAAAGAGCAGGGAGGGAGAAGGCACCTCCCGGAAGCTGGAAGAAGGAACATAAGGCACAAGGGCAGAATGGTGAGAAACAGGGCAGAGAGAGAGTAGGCAGAGGTGGGGCATGGAGGGCCCTGTGTGTGAACATATCCAACGGACTGAAGAATCGAGTCTGGGCTCACAAACTAGCAGACTGGGAGTAGAAGGTGCACTTGGAGAAGTGGCACGGTGACATCGTTGAGGTGTGCTGTGAACCCAAACTAAGGTGCAGGACAGAAAGGAAGAGGAGGAGGGAAGAGCATAAGAAATGTCAAGTGAGGAAAGGATTTATACACATATACCTACAAACATGCACAACTGATCAGTAAAATATGAAAACATCTTGCTGTCATTAATAAAGCAACAAAAAATAAAATGATATGGTACCTTCTTCCGTCACACATGGAGTCACACCACCGGTACTTGCCTGGGCAGCAGGCAGGGTTTGGGTATGTGGTGGTCAGAAGCCTTGGCAGTGGATAAAATCATCAAGGAAGAGTCAACAGCGTGAGGATGTAGGGCACAACCCTGGAGAACACTAGCAGTTGAGGTGCACAGAAGGTGAAGAACAGTTCAAGGAGGCTGAGAATGAACAATCAGAGAAGTAGGAGGAAAACCAAGAGAAAGTAATGTCATGGAAACTCAGAAAGAAAGGGATGTCAAGGAGGAGGAAGTGATGAAGAGCTTTGAAAGTTGCAGAGACGTTCAAGTGAGATTGACCTTTAGACTGAAAAGTTTTCATTGTATTTTGCAAATAAGTCATCAGCGACGTTGGCAGGATGGGTTCAATGTTTGGTGGGAGGAGAAGCTACATGACCATGACTTGGGGAATGAATGAGGGGTGAGGAAGTGCAGCTGAGGAGTATAGCCGTATTAAAGATGGCTGGTTGACTTTGGGAAGAATAAGGTGGCTTTGGAGTTGTAAGGAGACTCCCAGAATTGAGTTCCTGTTTTCTCCACCAGAATTCTAAACCAATCAGGTGGTAGGATGAGAGCCAGGCAGATGGAGATCAAAACATCCACTTTATTAGGGATAAAGCTGACATTGGAAATGGTGACATTAAATGCTCAGCAACAATTTTTCAAAATGAGAAAGACAGACCCACTGATCACAGGCAGCACTGAACACCCGAGGCCTTTCTGCACAGAGGCTGCCCCTGGAGAGCTGGAACTACTTGAGTGTAGACCAGAATGACAGCTTGCTGATAAGGCTGGCTATGCAGAGGAAAGAGGAGAGGTGAAGAAGATGAGTCAGCCAAGACATTCCTCCTCTCTGGGGAGAAGCAAAGGGGGAGAAGGGGAAAGAGGACATGGGACATTTTAGAGAAATCTCTCCTCATGGAAATAAGGAATGGGGGCAAATCTGTAAATACTGACCCAGAAGGAGATAAGTATTGTTAGCATCTTTTGTCTGCGTCTTTGCAAGTGCATATGTATTTGTATGACCCAGAATGGTTATTTATGGAGTAGAACTGGATAGAATGGGAGCGAGTTCAGGGGGGCGCAATTTCTTGCTGTCTGTAAAGAAAAAAGGTACTGGAATCACACATGGCTTTACTAGTTTTCACATTTGATTTTTAACACATACTGGTTAGTGACTTTTTGCAAATTATTATCTTATCATTACATAGCAACTCTGTCTTATTCAGTGCTCGTTACATTTCATTTTGTTGGGTATTAACATAGTAATTCTTTCCTGCTTTGTTATTTGTATTTGCCTGGTATTTTTTCTTGACTTTTTATTCTCAATCTTTATCACATTTGTTAAATGTGTTTCTTTCTTGTGTTTGTGTGTGTATGTATATAGATATACATATATATATATAAACAAGAAAGCATATAACTGTCTGCTTTTAGATTAATCTAATAGTCTCTCTTTTAAGAATAATTCTATTCACATTTAATAATACACTGAATTTTATTTCTTCTATTTTACTTAATATGTATTACTCATCTAAGCCCCCTTGATGTTCTTTGTATTAATTAGTTATCAAGTTGCTATTCATTATTTTCTTTCTCTTCTTTATTTGGGAGCTCTAGTCTAGTTTTTCATTCTACCAGCTCTTTCTCATTTTTGTCACTGGTAGTCAAACTCATTCTTTTACTCCACTATACCAACATAAGAGTCCAACTGTTTCCCCAGATTCTCTCCTCTCCTGCTGCTCCTCCTCCCCCAGCATGAGGCCTTTAGAGTGCTTTCACTTCCCACTCTCACACACCAATGTGAGACCTGTGGAAACTTCACTTCCCCTCTTTCTCCTTTAGAACTTTTTGTTCCAGGCTATTGTTAACATTTCCCTTGAAATATGTCTCTTCTATTTTCGCAATTACACATTCCTGAACTATCTATTATTATCTGTCTGAATTTAACTGATGATGTGTTGTAAGGCTCCTTTCTCGCCACTAATTTTTTTCTCCCTTTTCCTCCTTTCATCCTGCAGCCTTTAAGCTGATGCGTCGATTGTTTGGTTAGATCTTAACACCCTTTTCTCTGATGGAAGATATGGGTGACAAATCTTTTCCTTGTATATTCTCAACTATGTTTCCTTGACCCTGACAGAGAAGTGGGGTCTTGCTACAGGATTCTTGGTGTGCAGTATTTTTATCTCAGTAATCTTCACGCAATTGGCCTCAATCATCCCTACTTCAGGTGTCATAGAATAGAAAGCTGATGCCCCCATGATCCTTCTTCCCCTATAAGTCACTTGTACTTTCTTTCTAGAAGATTGTAGGATTTTCTTTTCATCCTTAGACTTCTGGAATTTCCCAACCTGTGAATCATTTGTCCTGCCCATAACTTGCCAAAACCTTCCAATAGGCAGACTGAGGCCCTTTCTTAACTTGGAAAATTTACTTCCTATTAACTACTACCTCTCTTTCCTTCAGCTACTGAATTTGTCTGCAGATCTTGTCATTTGGTTGCAGAAAGCCTTTTTGTGCTCTACTGGAATTTTTATGTCCTAATGTTAATATTTTAAAACGTATTACTGTTCCCTAGTGGCTTGGTTTCATGTGAGCCTCTTCTAAGAGCATTGCTATGCCCCTTAGGTATGAGGGTAATGTTTTCTTTTGTCTGCTCTCTAGGCTCAGGCCCAGCAGCTGAGGTGCCTTCTCAGAAGGGACAGATCCACAAATGGTGGTTATCAATCCCCTATCAAGTCACTGCGGGGAGACTCTCATCTTCCTGTTTTCTCACACCTCCCAGGCTCAGGAGTAGAGATAGACTCAGCACACCTCTACAACTCCCTTACCTCATCCAGCCAGGTCCATCTGCCAGGATACTCACTGATGCCCGGATACTGGTGCCCTCTTATGATTACAGAATCGGGGGTGGTTTGGAGACCATGTGTTTGCTCACACAGCTTTAAGAAAGTAGCACGGGTTTAGGGTCCACAGTTTGACCTAAAAAGTGACATTTTCTAGAACTCAGCACTTCCTTATTTCATTTGGAAAGGTGGTTTTAAAGGCTAAAGTTGGCCCTGGTGGAGGTCAGAGATCATACATGGCTTCCATAGTGACAGAAGCCACTGCAAGTCTTGGCAATAAAAGGTAAGCTTCCCCTAGCTGAGGCCGCTCATCTGGTCCCTGGCTTGAGTCTCCAGGCTCAGCAGATGGGGTGTCATCTTCTTTAGGCTTGATATTGGCAGGAATCCCTTTTGGTCACTCCCAACCAGTCTCTTTGGAGAGGTAAGGCATATCTATTCTAGTTTGTTACTCTGCCTTTGCAACCCAGGAAGGAAAGGTCTTAGGCTACCAGGCCCCAAATTCACTTTTTTTTTTTTAGGACTTCTATGCACCTATTCACTGCAGAGATGACAGTTCCCCTACATGGTTTTTAGGAAATCATGTAGTTACATCATTGCTCTCTTAAAACCCCCCTTACTCTGCTAGACCAGGCTTGGCTTTCTCTCTTGACTAGCTTACACATTCTAGCATTCAGCACCTGCTCCAGGTTTGTTTTTAAGCCTTGGAGCCAAGTGCCAGTCTGAGCCCTTTTCCACTCCATCACTTTGAATCACCTCCCTGCTCTACTGTTTCACTTCCTGTCCATCATTTTGAGCATTCCTCAGTGGCCTGAGATGGGGGCCAAAAAAGTTCCTACTTTTGATAAACAGGGCGTGGGTGAACGCTGATGAGGTTTCAACCATGTGACCTTGGGCAGATTACTTAAACCTCCTGAGCCCTGACTTCCTCATCTGTGAAATGCTTATAAAACCTGCCCTGCCCCCTTCACAGGCTTATTATGGGACTCAAATGACATGAGCAAGTGCTGTGAAAACTGAAGTGCTCTACACATGTAAGGCTTTGTTTTATCCTTTCAAAAACAGTGACTCGAGTTTCGTAAGTGGAGCTTTGCAGTTTTAACTTACTTCTGTGGATTTAGCAGTTTCAAATTCATGAGCCATTCTCATGATTTCACAGAATCCACTCTTAGAGCTTCCCTTTATATTTTCATTGTTCTGAAAACAATCGCTTTTTTATTCATTGAAAGGCCATAACTCCAGGTGAAAAAGGAAAAGATTTCTTTCTACAGCCTGACACGGTTACAATTTAAAGCCTTCTAATGTTGGAATGGCAGATTCAGGTGGTTGATGTGGTAGACGTGCACAGCACTTTCAAGAAAGGACTGACCGCCTGGCTGCAGAGATTAAGATTAAAGCATGCTTCAGCTACAGAGAGCCACCTGGCCCCAGGGCAGCCCACATCTGTCCTGTGACTGAGTGAAGTGGGTAAAAGCCCAGTCACTTTGGCCTGACACGGGACACTCTGATGGGCAATACAAATCCAATCTTCCCAGTGGGTTGGCTGAGGCTTCACAGGGTTGGACTGTGCTGGATTTCTCCCTCTGCCCAATCCTGCTTCTCCTTCTTTCCTTCATAGGTGCTGATCCCTAATAACCATCTTGTACTCCAAATTCCATCTCAGCACTTGTTTCCAGAGAATCTAACCTGTGACAATCGGGTACACTACACTCGAAAGGTGGAGTGGGGTGGGGTGGGAGGGCATGTTTGTTGTGAAGAAGGAGAGAAAACAATGGAAAGCAGGGATTTGAAATGGCATTACCTTCCCAACCACAGACAGCTCCATGTCGAACAATGAGTGTGCAACTCAAAGCTCTAAGACACTGCTGCTACGATAGGTAGAAATCTGTTGTTACCAGCCCGACTTGGACTAAAATCTCACAAGGGAAGCAATATTGTCTATTCTTATTCCCAACCCTAGAGATAAGCAGATTTGGTGCTTTTACCTGGAAGCACCAAAGGCTAACTTCCAAGAAAATGCTAACAACACACTGTGTATTATACAAAGACCCCTACTAGTATCAAGATTGGCTAAATGATCTAAATGTTAGTCACGGTTCTGTTTTTCAACTACTTTTTTACATACAGATGAAAGAGAAAGTGACATTTTCTAGAACTTAGCACTTCCTTACTTCATTTGGAAAGGTGGTTTTAAAGGCTAAAGTTGGCCCTGGTGGAGGTCAGAGATCATACATGGTTTCCATAGTGACAGAAGCCACTGCAAGTCTTGGCAACAAAAGGTGATCTTTTAAAATGAAAATCTATCATCCATCTACCCACTCCTTCTCATCCCACACACATGTAAAACTCCTCCTTGGTTTCCCATTGCTTTTATAGTAAAGGCCTCAACCCTACACGGCACGTCCCACCCACAGAGTCTGGCCCCTGCCTTGCTTACAGTCTCTTTTCACTCCCTCCTCCTTGCTCCTGACGCTCCATGCAGCACCACATTGCCTTCCTATTGTTCCTCAAATAAGCCATGCCATCTCCTGCCATAGGGCCTTGAACATGTTGTTCCTCCCCTCTGCATCTCTCCTCACCCCCACCTTCGCCTAGTTTACAACTCAGCTTCAGGTGCCAACACAAGCATCCTTTTCTCAGGGAAGCCTTCCCTGAACCACACATCCAACTCTAGGACAGGCTCTTCAGTGATACGATCTCAAGGAACTGCGTTCCTTTCTTCCAGAGGATTTATCTCGTGGCCGCATTTAGAACTGCACCCTCATGTCTAATATTGCTTGGTAAATCTGTCTCCCCACTCTGGACTTCAGGAATGGTGCCTGGCTTTGCTCTCCATGCTATGCCTGGCTCCTAGCACAGTTCCTGGCAGATAGTAGGCACCCAATTACCATTTGCTGAGTGAATGAATACCTGAAAGAACAAAAGAAAGAAAAAAGGGAGAATTGCTGACTTTGGTTGGGTGGTGTGAGGTTTCCTGGGGTTTAACAGTAGGAATGGGGAGTTACAACCAGAAGAGGCTGAGTGGAAGGTACATGTGGTAACAACTTTTAGGGTGGCTCTCTCCCTAATCACCAGTGGGGTGGAAGGGCGGTGGGGCAGCAAAGCCATCAGAAGTCACAGCGTAGCTGTCAATCTCATCACTGAAGACAAGAATACCCGAGTGCTAGGCCAGGAAAATTATTCACTTCACAATCAGGAAGAAATGCTGTGGAACTAAAGTTGGGGCATATTCTTTAATTTGATTTTATTCTCCAGAGCCCTAAAGTTAACCAGCTGGAATCATTTTTAAGGACCATTCTATTTAACTTTTGGAAATGAAGCATCTGCCTTTTAATGGAAAACCTACTTCTCATTGTAAAGATAGCACACAATGTTCTTGGCCGCTTTGGTCTCCAAAAAAAGGGAATTGAGATATCTCCCTGTGTCCCCACTATATCTTGAACCTCCTGTGTCAACAAAACAGGCCAGATTGATAGCTGACTTTTTTTTTTAATAATAAGTAAAAAGTAGCAGCCCATTCTGTGAAGTAGCAGGCAGGGCAGCCTATGCAGGCATATCTGCCTCTCGAGAAATCTCAGGAGGCTTAGGGATCCACACTGAAAGGCTCCATATAACCAACCTCAAAGCCACTGTATTCAGACAAGAACCCAAGTTTATCATGCATTCAAAAGTTCTGTTCCTCAAAAAGCATCTACAAAGTATGATTAGTCAATCGATTAATCAAATATTCCTACTTGGCACAAGTCCACGCTGTGAGAGGACACAGTTAAGATAAGTCCCTGCCTTAAGAATACTGTAACCCAACTGAATAAATAGGATGTGGGAGCACTAAGATGTCAATTAACAGCATAAGGCACAGAAGAACTAAGATATCAACTAACAGCACAAGGCACACACTGTAAGTCTCAGCCGGTTCATACGGCCCATATCCAACAATACCAACCTGTGTTGAACATTTATTATACAACAAGTGCTTTACATGTATTTTCTCATTAAAGCTCCATAACCCTATGAAATAGATACAATTACAATCTCTTTAAAGAACTTGAGTATCTAAAATCATGCAGTTAAAAAACAGTTTCAAGGTCAGGTCTGATTCCAAAACCCAGGTGTATAACCACAGAGCCCCTGCAGCTTGTAGAGCTCACAGTGCTTGGGGCTGGCCTAGGAAGGCAAGGCTGGATGAGGATGGGGGCTCTGAGCTAGGCCTTAAAGTGGGCAACACTGAAATAGGCCAGTGATGGAGATAGGTCACTGTGTGGCACTGTGGTGGAAAGAGGGTTGGAGAGAGATGATAGAGGAGAAGGGGAAAGAGGACAGAGCATGGCAGCTGCTTGGGCACAGCCACTTTAGGGTGAGGGATGAGTGAAGATGTCTACCTTGTAGGCCATATCGACATGTCCCCCTTCTTCTGTGAAAAATGCCATCATCCCACACAGGAAGAGTTGTAGAGGGATCCGACAGTAGAGTCTGGTCGGAAAGGAGTCTGGCCTTTCCTTTGCCATTCCTTCTGCCCCTCTCTTGCCCCAGAGTAATAGCCCAGGCTTTCCACCCACCCAGCCCACGGGGTGGCCATGCTACAAGCCTTTTGAGTCCTGCATCCCAAGAGGGGCAACTTCTTGGCCTGAAGGTGTCTGATAGAGCCTGCCTGGCTCCAAGCGGGCCTCATGTCTGCTCTGTCTACTGGATCTGGGCTCTGAACTGGGGAGGGAGGTGGGGAAGTGGGGAGACTGGTTCAGGCTATCACTTCCTCTCCTCACCATTGGATAGCCAGCCTTGCAAGGAAGGTGAGGGGCCAGTTCTGTGGCATAGAACAGTATAGTTCTTAGATCCTCCTATTCAGAAAAACACTCAAGCCATGTTTTCCCTCTGCTCTCACACCATGACACCAGTCATCAACACAGAAGACTTCCGTGACCAAATGTGTGGGGATCTTCCCCCACAAACCAAGTTGCGGGCACCAGCTGGGTGTCCTCCCACTCAGCTCCAACGCTATCTACCTGGAAAGAGTGTCTGATCCCACAGGTTGAGGGTTCAGTCAGATGAAGAGATACATACGCGAAGTCTAGAAGATCCTGAGTGCAGGAGCTTCTGTGCTGACAGGATAAATTCTTCTTCACCTTCCTGTTTGCCTCCACGTGTTCAGCCCTCCAGAAATTCCCTGAACCCTGTCCTCTGGGTCTTTTATGGAGATTTCATTTGTTGTCCATGACTGAAGCATGTGATTGAACAAAATGCGATTGGACAAAAAGGGTATGATCTAATCCCAGCAAGATCTGTCTGTCCAGATTCTTCTTCATCTCTCTGTGCAGCATTCCTTCCTCCAGGGTACGGGGCTTGACCTCCTCTGGAATGAGGGTCTTATGACCCACAGTCAGATTGTAGAGTCCTGCCTTGGGTGGATGAAAGGAGGGCAAAGAAGGTCAGAGAAACATTCTGTTTCCTGAGGCCTAAAGCACCTCTACATGACAGCAAAAGACCACAACAAGTGTCATAGGAGTTATGGACCAGGAACCATGAACAAAAACCTATATACATGTAATCATAAGATCACACCCCCCACCACACACCACATTGTTCTACATAGAAATGCCTTCACGATACAGCCTTTCATTTATTCATTCGTTCATTCACTCACTTATTCAATGGGTAATACTGAATTCCAAACCAGGAACTGTGCTATATGTTGGGGATGACATGACCCCTAGCCTCGGGAGACTTCTATTCCATGGTTAATGGTGGGTATTGGTGACAGATGATCAGTCAACAGTAACTGTAATGAATGTTAGGATAAAGAGAAGCCCAGAAGGCTCCATGATGTTCCAGCTGCTCACAGGGTAAGCTGCTTGTCTTGTTTATTCCTGTATCTCCAATGCCCATTACCATACCTGGCACAGGAAGTGCTCAGTTAAGTGTTTACTGAATTAAATGAAGATCTGACTGATGCTAAGTGCCAACCCTCTCTCTCAGTGGCTCCTCCCCATTGGCCCTAAACCTGATACCTGGATGAAAAGAGATAAGAATACATGACAATTCTTCAAGTAGGTCACAGAACATTGTTTAAGTTGGGAGGAAATGGACAAAGCTTTTTTTGTTTTTTTGTTTTTTTTGTTTTTTTTGTTGTTGTTGTTGTTGTTGTTGTTGAGACAGAGTCTTGCTCTGCCGCCCAGGCTGGAGTGTAGTGGTGCGATCTTGACTCACTGCAAGCTCCGCTCTCCCGGATTCACGCCATTCTCCTGCCTCAGCCTCCTGAGTAGGTAGGACTACAGGCACCTGCCACCAGGCCTGGCTAATTTTTTTTTTTTTTTTTTTTTTTGTATTTTTAGTAGAGACGGGGTTTCACCGTGTTAGCCAGGATGGTCTCGATCTCCTGACCTCACGATCTGCCCGCCTTGGCCTCCCAAAGTGCTGGGATTACAGGCGTGAGCCACCACGCCTGGCCTGCACAAAGTTTTTTACATCGCTGCCATCCCCTCCCAGTCATCATGTTCCCACAGTGGGGGTACTTTATGAAACACTTGGACCTTCATGCTTTCCTAATTTCTCCTTATCCTGGATGCTTTTCTAAGAATACTGAAGTTGGTCAATGTTCCTATTAAAACTCAGGAATCTAAACCTTGACCCAGAATTTCTGATTGAGATGTCACTTCAGTTTCTTTGTGCATTCTCAGAGGCTCTACCCTGGCTCACCCTGGAAAGTAGGGGGCAAGAAGTCAGATGCTACCCAGCTTTCTCTGCTGTGCCAGAAATACCTACCTGCAAGAATTGGAATGTGTATTCGTCCATTCTCGCCTTGCTATAAAGAAAAGCCTGAGACTGGGTAACTTACAGGAAAAGAATTTTAATTGGCTCATGGTTCCACAAGCTGAACAGGAAGCATGGCAGCACCTGCGTCTGGGGAGGCCTGAGGGAGCTTTTACTTATGGAGAAGGCAGAGCAGGAGCAGAAACATCTCACGTGGTGGGAGCAGGAGGAAGAGGGGGCAGGAGAGATGCTACACACTTTTAAACAACCAGATCTCATGATAACTCACTATCATGAGAACAGCACTGAGGGATTGTGCTAAACCATTCATGAAGGACCACTCCTATGATCCAATCACCTCCCATTGGGCTCCACCAGCAACACTGGGAATTGCAATTCAACATGAGATTTGGGTGGGGACACAGATCCAAACCACATCTGAATGCAAATCTTTGGGGAGTAGATGGTTACAGAGCTCCTACCATTAAGTCAAAAGGTGCTTGCTCTCCGATCATTCTACTGGTCTCCCCCAGGTGCTGAAACAGTGTGACCTCTGCTAGAGGAAGTCCTTTCTCTATAACTGCTCCAACTGGCTCAATGGCAGGGAGCCACCTCTTCCTTGAGTTATTGGGTTATGGAAACAGCAATCCTGCCTTCTGGTTGGGTCTCCCAAAGAGACATCCATACAGAGTGATTTTTTTTCTTTCCTTAAATAATGTCAAACTTGAGGTTCTTAACATGGAGTTTGAAGATTGCTGTCTACATTAGTTTTCCATAGGCCCTGGGGCCCCAGGGAAGCAGAGCCATTCTAGGAGAAGCTGAGAAAGATCATGAGTGAAGAAGTTCTCTGAGGAGGCTCAAAAGTGCCTCTGCATTTGGTTGACAGTGGCCCTCGAGGCAGAGCAGGTATTGGGCAACATAATAGTTGTGAGGAGTAAATGAGAGGCATGGGACAACATGCTTTCCTAGGACTAGGTGAGAACCCAACCCTGGCCCAGCTCTCCAACCCTTAGGCCAGAAAGCACCTCCGCATGGTCTTGGGACATGCTCAAAGCCTCCCAGCCGAATAGCAACAGAGTGGCTTTAGAACAAGGTCTCCTGATTCCTGTTTTTGTTTTCCTCATCACCCTGCCATTTTCTGGATATGGATCTCATCGGAGAGTTCCTGGCTTGTCAAATCCGGGAACTCTCCCTTCAAGGACGAGCCCCGTTGGCCAGGCAGTCCTGGGCTTTTCTGGTTCTGATGGGTGGCCTTTTTTGCCTTCCAGTGCCAAGTGTCTTCCTGCCCCTATCGATCCCCTTCCTGCGAAAGGTCGTCTGGGGTCTTCAGTGGCCCCGTGGAGCCTCATGGCCATGGGTGGGGAGTGATGGGCAGCCTGGGGCTGGGGCCAGGACCAGACCTCCCATGGACAATGGGCAGGTGCCTTAGCATCTGGGCATGCTGATCTATTTCTCCAAAGAGGGCAGTGTGGGGGTAGAAGGGGGCGGAATCCGGAGACTTTTCTCCATAAGAATTCCTGCTCTCCCCCTCAGTCTGACCCTTGCTTTGCCTGTCTGGGCCACGGCAGTGCCCACGGGCAGAGCAATGGGAAGAGGAGGAGAGGGTTTGCTCAGCTGGCGGGACTCTGGCAGTGCGAGACCTGCCAGCCCCTCCTCCGCGGGCTGTCTCGGCTGGCTCCTCTCCTGCTTCTGCCCGCCTGTCCCTCTGGGCTGCTCGGGCGCCACCACTACTGTCCCCATCCTGCCCCGCCAGCTGGGCCAAAGGGTGACTTGACTCACGGCGCAGCCACCAGCCCACGGCTTGCCCGAGGCGTATAAAGGCTGCCAGGGCCGAAGGCTGCCAAGCCCTGCCCGGCCCAAGGCGCACAGAGCATGGCCCGAGGCGCTGAGCGAGGCCGTGGGGACGCGGGTTGGGGCCTGCGCGGCGCCCTGGCGGCCGTGGCGCTGCTCTCGGCGCTCAACGCTGCGGGCACGGTGTTCGCGCTGTGCCAGTGGCGCGGGCTGAGTGCGGCGCTGCGGGCGCTGGAGGCGCAGCGGGGCCTGGAGCAGCGCGAGGACAGTGCCCTGCGCTCCTTCCTGGCGGAATTGAGCCGCGCGCCGCGCAGGGCGCCCGCGCCACCCCAAGACCCGGCCAGCTCAGCTCGCAACAAACGCAGCCACAGCGGGGAGCCTGCGCCGCATATCCGTGCCGAGAGCCAGGACATGCTGATGATGATGACCTACTCCATGGTGCCGGTAGGCGGGGGCTCGGTTCCCCGTGGCGCCCCCGCCGGGTGGGCGGCTGGGGGTGTGGGGCGAGGACGCCGACGCCCTCTTCTCCCCTGGCCAGCGGCGAGGTGCTGCAGAGAGGGCTGTGGGCACGAGTAGCTGGGGATGTCACCTTGGCAAGCACCTTAACCCACTGGAGTCTGTTTTCTCATCTGTGAGGTTGGGGAGAGGGTGAAGGAGGGAGTCTCTTCTACCTCTGACATTCTTTGAGTCCGCATGTAAATGAAGGGCGAAGGCAGTGTTTTTAAAAGCCTATTTTCCTCCTCTACTTACACAAGTTTTTGTCTTCTGGTGTGAACGGAGCCACAGCAGCCTTGGGGCTCCGCCTGTGCCACTGGCCTGTGGGTGGGGCCCTCTGAGAGGATGGAGGCGCGTTTCTGAAAGAGCGTAGGCTTTTTCAATAAAGGGATTCTTCCTCTGGCATCAACTAGTGGTCTGGCTTTTCACCTGGCATCACCTCATTCCTACAAGATGACCGGCCTAATTGTTTCCGTTTAAGTGAAAACATCCCTAGTTTAACTGCCCACCTGGGACCTAGATGCTGGGAAAGTTGCCCCTGGATCTCAAGCAGTTCCAAATGAGAGACATCAATACGGTGCAATTTTTTTCTTAAAATGCAGCGTCAAAGCTGAGGTTGTTAACATGGGGCCTGCGGATTACTCTCCCCATTGGGCTCCAGGGAATATATGGAACTGCAGAAATTGCCAAGTGTGTGTGCCTGTGCCCTCCTGCCCATGTGGATGAGGGTCCGCAGCTTTTCACTAGATCTTCAACGGGTCCCCCATTGCATGCCGCCCCCAAAAGGTTTAAGAAACACTGCTCTGAAGAAAGTCTTCAAAGCCTCAAAGATTTGTTTTCCGCTGGTAAGCTTCTTTGCTTTTGCCACTTTTAATTCAATAAGTATTTAACAAATACTGTTAGATCACACTGCAGTTCCCCATCCCATTTCATTATCTATTACGATTGCGACAGTCTTATTTCACTTTATACTTAGAAAGATTTCGGCTATTACCTCCAGTCAAGTGTGAGCCATACTTCAGAATCCTAGGTATTTGAAAATAAATCGACTTAAAGCTTCCATTATCATAGAAGCTTTTAAATATCTTACATGAGCTGAAATGCTTTTGAAATTACGTAAAAGCACTACATACTTCAAATACATCTTTTGAGAGAGATCAAGTTTTCCATTCCTCACTTCATTTGTTTTTTAAATTCATGTTATTTAAAAATCTGGACCAAAGCAGAAATTTCCAAAAAGGACTTCTGTAAGATGAAAACGCCTCCTTAGGGGATTCATTCTCTCCCTCTCAGCTCTCTACCCTACATTTTAAGGCTTTTTTAAAACCCTCAAACCCTCATGAGCATCATTGTTGTATATTTTTAATCCTGCTTTTAAGGTAGAAGGTTTTGTATCCAAATTGCAACCTGTTCTGTCACTAACAAATTGAATGGAGACACTCATCTCTGTGTCAAATTAACTCTAGGTGACCTAGCAGTGCTACCACTAACGCTGTTACAGGGCAGAGAGCAGAACTATCACATTTGTCAGACTGGAAACTATTAGTAGATTATCATCAACTCATCCTCCACCTGCAATGGGTATGTTTTGACCTTTTAGAGTCATGAGGGCCTGTCCCTGAGGCTAGGAGAAGGCAATCATCTTACTACTGACTTTCCTCTTGGGAGCAGTTCTCAAACAGTAGGCTCAAGAGTCAACTGGAAGCATATTACAGTGCAGATTGCAGGGCCTCTCCCTCAGACCTATAGAATCCTCTCCAGAATCTTCTTTATTAGAAGTCCCCTGACCCTCATCCCCCCACCTCCTATGCCATTGGTGAGTTTGATGCAGATGGTCCAGGCACCACACTTTAAGACACACTACTCAGTCTCTAACACTGAGTCTTTATTGTGCACACAAACATTTTGGGGATCTTGTTAAGATGCAGATTCTGCTTCAGATGGTCTAAGCTGGGGCCTAAGATTCTGTATTTCTACCAAGCTCCCACTGCTACCAATGCTACTGGCCTGAAGACCTGAGTAGTAAGGTTGCCTACTGGAACTATTTGGGGAGCTTTCAAACTTACTAATACCTGAATCCTATCCTGAGAGATTCTGAGTTAATTTGTTAGGCCCCAGCCTGGGGGTGGAGTGCTCACTCTCCAGCAGGAAGGACCTTGGCATGACTTCCTGTGGATAGTAGCTGTGTTAGGCATCACACTCCCACCAGATCCCCATCAAGGCCTTTGCTTCAGGCTGAGGAGCCAATTTTATTACTGAAAAGCTTTTAAATTTATGACAGCAAGATTCTTTCCATTCAGCTTCACAGTTTTCCTCATCTTTACTCTCTGCTTTTCTCAGAACAATTATTCATATAAGAAAACAATTTTTAAAAAACATCATTTGGTAGCTCTTGGAGAGAAGTTAAGAGAATGATCTAGTGTATATCGTGGAGGCAAGTGTACACACTTCTCATAGGTGAAGGCTACACCTTCCCTGGCCCTTTTATACACCACCAGATCTTGAATGAGAGTGAGATCCAAGGTCCTCACCCTGAGGTCTTATGTCCTTAGAGGTCTAGGAACAAAGAAACAAACTCTATGCAGAGTAATGTCAACATTTCAAAAAGCCTTCCAAAATGGTTCATTTATCCAAGATGAACCTCAATTTAACTGATAGTTTGAGTTTCTGTACTGGTTAGCTGAAAATACATCAACTCAGCATGAGAATTCTGTTTAGCTGAGCACATTCTTACCAGAACCTGGTTGGCAGCTGTAAATGACTTCATTAAAAAGGCAAGATAATTATTAAGTACAGTTAATTTGACAGAGCCAAGAAGCACATTAAATCTCTAAAACCATGTGCATACTCTTGAGAGAAAGTAATAAAAGGGGCCCTGGATGGGGCTTGGAAACCACTGAATTAGGCCGATAATGGGAATGGGGATCTGGTGAGCGTGAGTGGGGAGAGAAAATTTGACCCATCTGCTACTAACTCCTGCGGGAGATGCTACTTCTGTTTATTCTCTTTTTCTCTGACCTCCTCTCATATTCTTTTTGTTCTCTTCCCATCAGCTACCCTCTCTCGTTCCTCTCTTCCTGTCTCACATTTGCTGATCTTCTGGTAGCTTTATCATACTGTCTTTAAGTAAAGTCCAAAATCTAGGGTCAAGCACCCACAGGGAGTTTCATAAATATTTTCATAAATTAAACAAACATAGAGAAGATGTAATACACTGAGACTGGTGATTACGTATCCATGATAATTGTTGTCCTTGAGGGACCATATGCATTTGTACGCCCAGGATATTGTTCAAAATGTCCTTGGAACCTCTCTAACAAGAAAATCAGCCTGGCTATTTTAAAGCAGGAGTTACAATTCAAATGATTTTTTTAAGGAGGGCAAATATGATTCCATAATTGTCAAATGATGAAAAGGCATTTGATAAAATTTAACATCTATGCTTGAGTTTTAAAATATGCAATAAAATGGGAATCAATGGATTATTTCTTAACACGATAAAATGCAATTGTGTCTTGCCCCCAAGACTATAGCTTTCCACTGAATTGTCAAATCCTGGAGATGTTTCTACTAAAATCAGTATTAAGACAGGGATGCCCACTATCACCAATAGTATCTCGAATTGTCGTAGAAGGATCAGCCAGAGCAACAAGACAAGGGAAAATGGTCTAAATATGTTAAGAAGTGAGAGTCTGGCTATATTCAGATCATACGATTATATACCTGGAAAACCCTAGAGAATCTGTTGATAACCTACCACTAACAATAACAGAATTCAGTGGGAAACAAGGTATTAAAATATTACTAAGAAATCAATAGACTTCTTATACCAAATCATCTGTTGAAAGATATAATGAAAGAAAAGATGTGCAAAACCTGTGTGTGTATCTATATACTTATCTTTTGCGTTAAGAAAGGGCTGGGGAACAACTCTTGTAGAGCACAAAATATTTAAACCAAATGGAAAAAATAACATGTTTTTGGATAGAAAACTTAGCATCATAATGAGTTAACTGAAAGTTAACTTAGAAATCTGATGCCACCCCAACATAAAACTATCAATAGGTTTTATTTTCTAGGATTAGACAAACTGATTCAAAAGTTCACATGGAAAAATAAGCGTTCCTGGCAAGGAAACCACTGAAAAAGAACAAGGAGGAACACTAGGTTCTACAAGATATTAAAATATAATTAAAGCCTGATACAATTAAAACAGAGTGGGATATGAATAGATAAACCAGTGGGACAGAGTGGAAAGTCCAGAAAAAATCTTAAATACATATGGCAATTTAGTACATAATAAAGACAGTATCTCACACCAGCAAGGAAGAATGAATTTAATAAATGATTTTGAGACAACAGGCAAGCCCTCTGGGAAAAGATAAAGACTGGAAAAGAATAGTTTTATTCTCACAATGTCTACTTTAACAAACTCTAAATGGGTCAAAGATTTACATTTTTAAAATATGAAACTAAAAGAAAATATGAGTATATCATTTTTAATTTTGGAATTGGGAAGGCTTTTCTTTCAAGTTATAACTCAAAAGCCAGATGCAAACAAACAATAAATAAATTTGACTATATTTTAAAAGCACATGAAACAGCAACAAAACTTCTGCATAGCAAACAACAACAAAAATAAAAACACCACAAACAAAAGCAAAAGATAAATAACAAACTAGAAGGCTGAGTGCAGTGGCTCACGCCTGTAATCCCAGCACTTTGGGAGGCCGAGGCGGGTGGATAACCTGAGGACAGGAGTTCAAGACCAGCCTGGCCAACATGGTGAAACTAAAAAATACAAAAATACAAAAATTAGCCGGGCATGAAGGTGGGCGCCTGTAATCACAGCTACTCGGGAGGCTGAGGAGGGAGAACCACTTGAACCCGGGAGGTGGAGGTTACAGTGAGCCAAGATGGTACCACTGCATTCCAGCTGGGTGACAGAGCAAGACTCCATCTCAAAAAAAAAAAAAAAAACCAAAACAAAACAAGCAAAACAAACTGGAAAACTCATATCATCTCTCACAGACACATAATCTTGCTAATACATTTGGCATTCCTAAAAGATGATTAAAAAATTTAATAGGAAAATCAGCAACAGAAATGAGAATCCAATAGGACAATGAGACAGACAGTTCTCAGGCAAAGAAATACAAATGTCTCATAAGCACATGGGAAAAGATCTCTTCATTTAAAAAGGTAGATTACAACTACCCCAAAATGTAATTTTCACCTAACACGAGCTTATGCAATCTGTGACCCAGGATGGCTTTGAATGTGGCCCAACTCAAATTCATAAACTTTCTTAAAACAGTATGAGTTTTTTTGTGATTTTTTTTCCTTTTAGCTCATCAGTTATTTCTAGTATTCGTGTATTTTATGTGTGGCCCAAGACAATTCTTCTTCTTCCATTGTGGCCCAGGGAAGCCAAAAGATTGGACACCCCTAACCTAACAGAAAGACAAAACTACAAAAGTTTGACAACACGCTCTATTAGGGAAGATGAAGAGAAACAGACAAGCTCTTGCATTGCTGTTCGGGGTGCAGAATGACAGAACCCGTACAGAAGGCACTTTGGCAAAATCTGGAAAACATTACAAATACTCTTTGACCCAGCAATCTCACCATAGATTTTATCACCTATGAATGACATATGTGCATATTCATTGTAGAATATTTGTAAAAGCAAAAGACTGTAAATAACCCATATCCACCAATTCAGTACTAGTTAAATGAATGTATACACCCACTGGAATACTAAGTAGCTGTAGAGGAATGAGGAAATTATCTCTATAATGAGAGTTGGAACAATCCCCAGGATATATTCTAAGTGAACAAAGCAAGGCAGAGAAAAATATATATTGTATTACTTTGTGTAAGCAAGAAAGGGAAAACTAATTGAAGAAATTAACAAAAGTGCTTACTTTTGGAGGGTATAAGGGAGGAATGAACCCCTCACTGTATAGCTTTCTGTATCATTTTGACTTTTGAATCATGTGACTGTGTTACTCTCTTCTTTATGCGAGTAAAAGGGGCCTTGCCCACCGGGTCATCCGGTAGCTGCTCCTGGGCTGGGGAGCAATAGAGCGTGGTAGGGACTGCACCAACCTGAGGTTCATCTGCTTTGTCTAAAGGAGAGGCTCCCACTGATGGTGACTGTACAAGAACCAAAGCCTCCTGCTTCCTGTGCCTGATTTTTTTTTCTTTTCTTTTCTGTTCTTTACTATTTTATTTTATTTTTTATTTTATTTTATTTTATTTTTTATTTTAGAGACAAGGTCTCACTGTGTCGCCCAAGCTGGAGTGCAGTGGAGTGATCATAACTCACTGCAGCCTTGACTAACTGGGTTCAAATGATCCTCCTGACTCAGCCTCCTGAGTATCTGGGACAAGTGTGTGCCACCACACCTGGCTAATTAAAAAAAATTTTTTTTTCTTTAGTAGAGATCTCACTATGTTGCCCAGGCTGGTCTTGAACTCCTGGGCTCTAGAAATCCTCCTGCCTCAGCCTCCCAAAGTGCTGGAATTATAGGCATAAGTCACTGTGTCCAGCCTGATTTATTTTTTTTAAGAGAAGTACAAAATCTGTTTTTTAATGTGAAATCTCCTGGCTTTTAAATATTGACAGCAATTCAAAAAAGTTCTCTTTTTTTTTTTTTAAGTTGGCTGACAGAATGTTGGCCAAACAACACTCACATTGTTAAGGGCCATGTTAGGACTTCCAATCATGCATTTGCAGGAGTCTCATCTCAGAATCATGAGCGGCTTTGAACCCAAAGGGCTTTATTTAGCTTGACCACAATGCCCTTATTTACCAGCCTGACTCTGAAAGTATAGTAGTTACTGTGTCATTGTGATTGTTGCTATTACTGATTGAGGTCGATGTGGTTTTTTGCATTGGGTTTGGTTTCAGTTTTTTGTTGTTTTTTTGCTGTTTCTAAAACTCAACTCCATCTTTAGTGGATGGAGATTTCCTGTCACTGTGGCTTTTCAAAAGCATGTGCTCCTGATTCTCAGGGTAGTTCCCGAGTGGGAGATTCCAGCTGGATTAAGCAGTAACACATTATTATAGCAAACAGGTAGCTTTGCATTATGACTGCCGTAAGCTACACTGATATGAATCTAGAAATTCTATTGTTTATAGAGAAAAAAATCAGATTACCTGCAGTCACAGCTCCTGTTTGCATGGGTGCTGTATTTCCTTAAATTGGCTGTGCCAGAGTTTATCTCCCTTTCCCACTTCCTTGGACTGGGTTATTTCCAAACGTTGTAAAAGCTGAGGATTTAGACTGGGGTCAGCAAACTATGACCTGTAGGCCAAGTCCAGCCTGCTATTCGACTTGTTTTTGTACAGGCCATGAAGAGTGGTTTTTACATTTATAAATGGGTGGGGAATAAACAAAAGAATAATAATATTGCGTGACATGTGAACATGATATGATATTCAGATTTCAGTAACCATAAATAAAGCTTTATTGGAATACAATCATGCCCATGTGTTTACAAACTGTCTATTGCTGCCTTGGCACTACAGCAGCAGAGTTGAGTAGCTGCAGCAGAGACCACAAAAAGCCTAAAATACTTTTTGTCTTGTTCTTCTCAGAAAAAGTTTGCCAGAGCTCCACTTACATCGTAATTCCCTGGAACAGCACTAGGGTTGATTCTTTCTTTTTCTTTTCTTTTCTTCTTTCTTTTTTTTTTTTGTTTTAAGACAGAGTCTCTCTCTGTCACCCAGGCTAGAGTGCAGTGGCGTGATTTTGGCTCACTGCAACCTCTGCCTCCTGGGTTCAAGCGATTCTCCAGCCTCAGCCTCCCAAGTAGCTGGGATTACAGGCACCCACCACCACGCTCAACTAATTTTTTTTTTTTTTTTTTGTATTTTTAGTAGAGATGGGGTTTCACCATGTTAGCCAGGATGGTCCTGATCTCCTGACCTCGTGATCCGCCTGCCTCGGCCTCCCAAAATGCTGGGATTACAGGCATGAGCCACCACGCCTGGCCTAGGGTTGATTCTTAGTAGCTTGGGCTACTAAATCAGGGGTGCTCCAGCCTTGGTTAACTCTGGGGTCTAACACGTCTCCCAAGGCGATGGAATGCAAGACAGAGACGCACTAAGAGTGCTGTTCCATCTACAGTGAGGCTGTAGGGCTGAGCCAGGCTGCTTGCTGGCTTCCCAGACTGAGAGCAAACAATGTTAGGGGGGCTTTTGGCCATCCATTATTCCCAAATCTAGGCCTTGTTTCAAACTCTATCTGTTCCCTTTGATTGAAGGAGAGAGATGCATACCACGTTAGGTCCTGCGGAGTGAGGGGCTGGGGGAACTGATGAGAGGTTAGAGGCCTGATACAGGAGGATTAAAAAAGACAGGGTGGCCAAAGTCAAACCCCATGCAGACCCTGGGAAGTGGGTTTCCATGGCCCTTCTCACGGCAGCATGTGCACAGGTGCCCTTAGGATGTCAGGGCTGTGTACTCTGAGCACACCCGACACTGTGTACTTTGTTCCCATGTTAGAAGCCACCTCTAGTTATCAATTAAGGGTTGGGAGAGAGCTTGCAGCCATATCTCTGCTAAGATTGTGTCTAGTGGTGTTGGTGATGGGAACACACCTTTAAGCTTAACTCATGTCTTAGGCAATGATGGTGCACAAGGAAGACAGGAGGGAGCTGGTCCCTGAGATCCATTGCACATACACAAATAAAGCATTCCATGTAAGAAATTATTGGCATGATTCTCTAGGGACATATATAAGAAACAGGTGGGTCAAGGCTGATCATCTGGACCCATGAGAATAGAGCAGTTGTGTTGACCAAAGGAACGGCATGAAACCATCAGGACCTACTCCCATGTCCCAGAACTATTAAAAGCCTCCAGTCTCTTTCTATCCAAAGCAGCAGAGGTGAGGGCAGTAGGAATGAGCCTACCAAGCCTTTATAGACTGAGCAGGGTAGAACCTTCTGGGGCTTGGTGAGTTGTATGCTCTTGTCTTTTTTTTTTTTTTTTTTTTAAGTGAACATAAACTCAAGATTTTATTGTATTCATAATAAAACAAAAGATGACACTTAAAACGAGATCTCTTGGCCCTTTCTCTTCTTGTGTCCTCCCAGTTCAAAATGCTTGCATCTCTTGATAGCCAGCATTCTCCTAGATCTGTTTAGAGACAGGGTCTCACTATGTTGCCCGCGGTGGTCTGGAACTCCTGGGCTCAAGTGTTCCTCCTGCCTCAGCCTCCCAAAGTACTGGGATTACAAGCATAAGTCACCACACCCAGCTGCTCGTGTCTTTATCCACACTATTTCCCTGCCTTTCCCTCAAACTTCCCTGCCACTATGCCAGGGATAAAATTGATTTTTGTCTTGGAACTCAGAGCCACATTAAAAGTACCTGAAAACTGTCTCTCCACTGTGGTGAGAGAGCAGTACCCTGTGATCAGCCAATTGGTTAGCAGCACTGCCCACTAGACCACAGGCTGAGAGATCCTTAGGCAAAGGTCCCTTCCTGTGTGAGTTCCAGAACAATTTCTCAGATCACAAGTCCTTCAAAGCTGAAGGCTGGTTCATCCTTCCCAAGCTCTTGTGCCAGGATCTCCCTATGGCAGTTGTAGGCTCCCCTGCACATGGTACTGCTGCCAACTTCAGCCCTCATGTACCTGTCCTTAGCTCAAGTAACCTGGGATCTTTCTTCATTGTTAAGTTCCCAGCCCCATTCTCTCTCCCTAATTATTTGAAGTATGTGATGGTGGTAAGCAGTGTGGACTTGGAAGTCGGATGGATTCACATCCTGGCCCTATAGCTTGGTAGCTGGGTGATCTTGGGCAAATCTTTTAACTTCACCAAGCCTCAGTTTCCTCATCTGTATGACTGAGAAAATAGTACCTACCTCATTAGGTTGTTAGGATGTTTAAGGGAGATCATATAGGTAAAGTGCAGTGCCTGGTATAGTCAGGTTCTCAGTAAGTGTTCATTGTTGCTGTTACTAAGATTTATCATACTCTTAGTCCATTCAGGCTGCTATAACTGAATACCCATAGGCTGGGTAGCTTATAAATGACTGAAATTTATTTCTCACAGTTCTGGCAGCTAGGGAGTCTAACATCTAGGTGCCAACAGATTGGGTGTCTGGTGAGGGTCTGTTTTCTGGTTCATAGATGGCACCTTCTCACCTTCTCACCTTCCACCATGGTGGAAGGGCAAGGCAGCTCTCTGGGGCCTCATTTTTATAAGGTTATTAATCATTTTTATGATTTTATGAAATCATTTTTATAAGGTCATTAATCCTATTTATGTAGGCTTTCGCTTCATGACCTAGTCGCCTTCCAATGACCCTGCCTCCTAATACCATCACATTGATGATTAGGTTTCAACGTAGGAATTTGGGGGTACACAAATATTCAGACCAAGGCACTCAATATTGCTTTGCCATTAGCCCTTTTTGCCCTATGCTGCTAGTGTCTTGTTTCTGGGTTTACTCTTTATTTCCATTTCCTTCAGGGTGCCAACTTGTCTGTTCATCTGTGCTTTTAGCAGCTGCTGCTTTGGAATAATATTTGGCCTCAAAGTCTGGATTGGAATCATACCAACCTAAATCATCTTGCCATTGACAACAGAACAGAGTTCCCCTTGATATGGCAACAGGGCTTCTTCAGAGATTCAGGATTTCTCAGCTCCCACCCCCCGAAACTGCCTTAGCAAAGATTATAATAACAGTGTGAAAATTACGACAGTGAAAGAAATCTGACCTAACTGGCTCCATCTTGCTTTTGACCTCCAAGCTGCCCTCATTCATTCCTCAAAGTAGGCTGAACTAACTTTGGAAGGAATTTAGTTTATAATTCAACTTTTTAACAAAGATATCAGCCCCTCCCCAAAATGTACTCCCTCCTGGCTTGGGAAGTGGAACACCTTTGTCAAAGAAAAAAATTAGCCACAAGATTAGAAGTTATGGCTCAAGAGTCATGCAGCCAGACACCTCTAGATTCCTAACCTCCCCAGTTGCTCCTATGCATAACTTGACTATTGGGGAACCTAAGATTGGTGTTCAAGGTATTTTTTAGACTCTGCACTCTGATGGATCAGCTGGCACCACCAAGACCAATAAACTGGTTCATCTGGTCTTGTGGCCCCCACCTTGGAACAGACTTGGCATAAGAAGAGAGCTTCGACTCCCTGTTATTTCATCCCTGACCCAACCAATCAGCATTTCCCATTCCCTAGTCCCCCCACCCCCACCTGCCAAACTATCTTTTTAAAACCCTAGCCTCTGAACTTTTGGAGAGGCTAATTCAAGTCATAATAAAACTCTGGTCTCCTGTTTAGCCAGCTCTATGTGTATTAAACTCTTGGTCGCAATTCCCCTGTCTTGATAAATTGACCCTATCTGCACAGCAGGCAAGTGAACCTGTTGGGTAGTTACACCTCTGTGTGGCCACTGGTGATGAGGTTTGACATTCACTGAAAGGCAGTCATCTTCACCACTCTCCGACTGGCTCAGCTATTGTCAACTTCTGTTGATTCCTGTTGGTGACATTCCTGAAAAAATTTTTGCATACTTGCATTTGGAAAATTGAGAAAATGTGAGTGGAAGGTAGAGCAAAAACAGTTTGAGAAAGAACAATTTTACTTCTTAGGGGTCTTGTGTTCTCCAGGATATTGTTGCCAATGTGGGAACTATCAGAACAATCCTCAGATTTGATTAAAAAAAGAAAAAAACAGTCAATTAAAAAAAAAAAGACACTCTTTTATTCCCTCTACATTCCTCAAACTCGCCACCACCACCACCACCACACACACAAAAAGAAATTCTTGGCCAAATCTACTTGACATTCAAGATTAATTTACATGCATTTTATCTACAGACTAAAGGTCATGTTGTTTAAAACAAGCTGAAACTTTTAAGTTGTAATTAAGCTACAAAGGGAGCATTTTGCAGCCCATCAGTTGCTTTTATGTAGATTTTAACAGCTCTATACTTTAAATAGATATAATCTGCTTCTAGTTATCTAAATTGAAGACACAATTTTCTTTTCTGAAAGGTAGCCTTAAAACAACAAAGCCAATTAAAGATCATTCAAAATGCAATTCGTGGAGTTTGTTCTGAATCCAATAGAGTAACCCCTTCATCTACCACTCAGAAAAAGTTTGTGCTTGCCAAAGTGCTGGGGAATTTGGAGGCCCTGCCTAGGCTCTCTATAAAAACTGTGAAGTACTTTGTAATGAGTTGTGAATAAGTGCACTCTAAAATGTTGAGCTGGTGATGGCAAAAATAATTCCCCAGTTTTTTTGTTACTCAGTGGGTGAGTGTTGAAGTCTGGAATCTCTTTTACTGGAAGGTGGAAAATACCTACCCCAACCTAAGCCACATTTGGGGACCTTGGAATCAGTCTCTGAACAGGAAGACCTTTAGAGGAAAATCCTTCACAGTGACTATGTGGAGAGCATGGGGCAGTGAAGAAGAGAGAAAATAAGTCCTCACTAAGGAAACTGAACTCAAATGGGCAATGGAGAGTTGTTGAGACTGGGGCAGGCAAGGAGAGTGAATCATTCCAAGTATAGGCAATAATTTGAGCCAAGGTCTAGGGACTGAAATGAAAATGGTGCAAGTCAGAAAGAACAAGAAGCCAGACAGACCTTCCTGTACTGGAGAGTTTGGAGTAGCGAGAAGGGAACGAAGGTTGCCTGGGTTAGAGAGAGGCTTGATTTTCTACTTTTGAGAAGTTGAGAATGAACCTAATGAACAACTGGGAGCCATTGTAGATCCTTTACCAGGGAGGAGTCATAAAGACAGTGGTTTTATAGGAGGACAGATCTGTTGGTGCAAGGCAGGAAAGACTGGAAATGGGGAAAGACGGAGGCAAGAAGAAAACTGGAAAGTTATTACATTAATCCAGGCAAGAAACAATTCATGTCTGGCTAAGATAATGGCATTGGAAATGAAGAAGGGTTATATCATAGAAATATCAAAAGAGAAGCATGAATTAATCTGGCTAACTAATTGGATATAAGGAAAAGCGTTCCCGAAAAGAGGTCCTGATCCAGACCCCAAGAGAGGGTTCTTGGATCATGCACAAGAAAGAATTCAGGGTGAGTCCACAGAAAAAAGTGAAAGCAAGCTTATTAGAGAAGTAAAGAAACAAAAGAATGACTACTCCAGAGGCAGAGCAGCCCCAAGGGCTGCTGGTTGGCTACTTTTATGGTTATTTATTTATTATAAGCTAAATATGGGGGTAGATTCTTCATGAGTTTTCTGGGAAAAGGGGCAGGGATTTCCCAGAACTGAGGGTTCCTCTTCCTTTTAGACTATATAGAATAACTTCCAGCCATTGCCATGGCATTTGTAAACTGTCATGGTGCTGGTGGCAGTGTCTTTTAGCATGCTAATGCATTATTAATTGGCATATAATGAGCAGTGAAGATGACCAGATGTCATTTTGATTGCCATCTTGGTTTTGGTGGGGTTTGGCTGGCTTCTTCACTGCATGCTTTCTTGTTTTTGAGATGGAGTCTCACTCTGTCACCCAGGCTGGAGTGCAGTGGCGTGATATCGGCTCACGGCAACCTCCGCCTCCCGGGTTCAAGTGATTCTCCTGCCTCAGCCTCCTGAGTAGCTGGGATTACAGGCACGCGCCACCAAGCCCGGCTAATTTTTTGTATTTATAGTAGAGACGGGGTTTCACCATGTTAGTCAGGATGGTCTTGATCTTCTGACCTCGTGATCCACCTGCCTCGGCCTCCCAAAGTGCTGGGATTACAGGCATGAGCCACTGCGCCTGGCCCTACTGCATGCTGTTTTATCAGCAAGGTCTTTGTCACCTGTATCTTGTGCTGACCTCCTGTCTCATCCTGTGACTTAGAATACCTAACCTCAGCTGGGTGTGGTGGCTCACACCTGTAATCCCAACACTTTGGGAGGCTGAGGTGGGCGGATCACGAGGTCAGGAGATTAAGACCATCCTGGCTAACATGGTGAAACTCCATCTCTACTAAAAATACAAAAGATTAGCCAGGCATGGTGGTGTGCGCCTGTGGTCCCAGCTACTCCAGAAGCTGAGGCAGGGGAATCTCTTGAACCTAGGAGGTGGAGGTTGCAGTGAGCCAAGATCGCACCACAGCACTACAGCTGGGGAACAGAGCAAGACTGCATCTCAAAAAAAAAAAAAAAAAAAAAAAAAAAGAATACCTAAGCTTCTGGGAAGGCAGCAGCACAGCAGGTGTCTCAGTCTTATTTTACCCAGCCCCTATTCAAGACGGAGTTGCTCTGGTTAGAACACCTCTGACAAAAGGGGCCACTTGGTCCAGATGCATTTAACATCAAGGATGGTGGTGCTATGGACAGAAGTGAGGAAACATGGAAGCGGGCTAATTTAGAAGTGAGGATGCTGAGTTTGTTTTGGGACTGAATATGACGTTAAAAGAGAGAAGGAAAACTGAGACAAGAAAGAATATTCAGGGAAAGGAGAACATCCTACTTCCAAGGAGAACTCTGTCTTCTCCATGTAAGAGGCCTTTGCAAATTAGAAAGTAAAAGGCAGACCCCAAAATGATCTAAGCCTTTATAATGGTAAAGAGCATGGGCACTGGAATCATACTGTGAGTTCACTTGTGGCTCCCCATCAGCCGTGTGACCTTCGGCAGGTCACTCAACCCTTCTGCATCTCAGTTCCCTCGGCTTTAAAAAGGTGGCAATAGCAGTATCTAACCTACAAGTTATCATAAGAAGTCAGTTCAATAATCTATGTAAAGTCCTTACTACAGTATCTAAAACTCAATATGTGTTCACTCATCAATATTATTTTAGTATTTTTCAAATGCTGCCATTCTGTGCTTCAGGGAATTTGGATGCCTTGTAATAAAAAGAATTTGGAGATAAATCAAAAGAACTTGCCAGAGAAACGGCAGATTCTAGAATGACCCTAAAGTTTGGAATCTTGGGTGATTGGGACAACACACAGACCTCTAGAAAAAATACTGTTTTCCAGATAGGTGTTTTGAAAGTTAATGGGGACTAAAAAGGAAAAATGTGTTTTGGATATTGGATTCAGGGAAATTACTCATACCAAGCATAATTTGAAAAGATTTGACTGGAGTCAGGCAACCCTTCTGGGTCCCCTTCCACCACATGGAAGCTTTGCTTTAGCTTTTGCTTTCCTTTCAGTTTTGCTTTAATAAATCTTGCCACTGCACACTCTTTGGGTCTGCGCATTTCTCTAATCGAGCTGTGACACTTGCCACTGTGGTCCACGGCTTCATTCCTTGAAGCCTGTGAGACCACGAACCCTTCAATCGAGAAAAATCTTTGATCAGGAGAAGACTTCTCGTCTCATTTCTGGGGGTCTGTCCGGGATTTCTCCAAAGCGGTGAGTCACACTGGACCCCTTTCGCTTGCTATTCTGTTCTATCTTCTCGCTAGAAATTGGAGGAAAACACCGGGCACCTGTCAGCCATTTAAAAGCAATTAGCATGGCCACTGGACTTAAGACACAGGTGTGAGACTTTCTGGGCAAGGCCTCTCTAACAACCCCTGGCCCTGCGGGCCGGGAGCATTGGTTTGCCTGGAACCAGTTCCACCTTTCTCCACCTTCCCTGGGAAAAGCCAAGGGCTGACTAGAGGCGGAAAACTGTCATCCCGAACTCCCAGCACTGACCCAGTTGAGATCATGGCACAGCCAAAAGCCTCTACTCCACAGCCGCCCATGCATGCATTCCCCGCCTTTTCTGACCCAGGCCTCCTGGGTCCTAACGTCCTCAGAGAAGACTTTCTAGAGGCCCTGTCCTCTAGGATCTTTCCTACCCGAGTCTAAGAATCTTTGGGCTCGGAGCCTAAGTCGAAGGGGGTGGCAATCCAAAGACCCTTGCCCATGGTGCCCCCAGGCTTATTCTTATTCAAATGGGTACCAATAAACTTATATAGGACCTGTCCCTCATAACCTGTACCCTGGGCACTATCTGGGACATCAAAAGGCATGTCAGTGGCTGATAGAAGGCCTAGGACATTTTTCCTTTTGTTGCCCTAAACTTACTCCAGATTATAGAGGCTACTTTAATTATCACCTTCCCATCTGGGATCAGTGATTAGAACTGTAGAATTTCTCCACTCGAAGCAGTCAGACATATGGGCCGAAAACAATATAATAGACAATAGGTCCCCCGAATCAAGTCCAAAGGTCAACGAATATTCTTAGGAGGGCAAATAGGGGACAGAAAATTCAGGTACGAAAAGCACTGTTCCAACCTTGGTCCTCCAATTTGCCGCTGCCTACCCTAAAACTGTTGTGCTTCAGTGCCATTTTCAAGGAATTTATCTTGCTGGGACAGCTCTAAGCCCAGAAATATGCTAACTGGTGCCTGGTATCTGAACTCAAAATACACCCTAAACCTAAGACCCACTCGCAGGTGCAAAGGCAATTGTGGGCACGCTGTTAAGGAGCCACTAAAATCCAGCAGCCCCAGCCCCCTTTTTTTTGTGGCTAAAAAAGGGCAGGAAACGAGTGTGAGCAAAACTGCTACATCAGTAAGCACAATTAAATCCGATAAACAGGGTTCCATGGGTGGCTGTGCATCCTGGAAATAAAAGGACACTAGAACCATAGGGGACACCTTAGGGCTAGTGCTCACTAGTGGATGACTAGGGGTGTGGGCACTCCTATGTTCTCCTTCCAGATGGGAGACATCCCTCAAAAGTGAAACCACCCCTGAGGTGTATTCTGGATAATTGGGACCAATTTGACCCTCAAACGCTGAAGAAGAAGTGAGTTATATTTTTCTGCAGCGCCGCCTGGCCACAATAGCCTCTTCCCAGAGGAGAGACGTGGCCACCCGAGGGAAGTATAAACTATAATACCATCCTACACTAGATGTCTTTCGTAAACAAGAGGGCGAATGGAGTGAAGTGGCATATATACAGGTTTTTTTCTCACTAAGGGATAACCCACAATTATGTAAAAAATGTAATTTACATCCTACCGGGGCTCCTCAAAGACTACCCCCGTACTCAGGTCTCCCCACGTCTTCCCCTCCCACTAGTAAAGACTCTCCTTTGGCCCTAACGGCCCAAAAGGAACCAGATAAAAAGATAGTCAAGGAACCGAAAGGTGCCAGTGACCCTCGACTGTGCCCCCTCCAAGCCGTAGGAGGAGGAGACTTTGGCCCAGTGCAAGTACATATCCGCTTTTCCCTCTCAGACTTAAAACAGATCAAACTGGACCTAGGAAAATTCTCAGATAATCCTGATGGATACATAGATGTCTTATAGGGATTAGGACAATCTTTTGATTTAGCATAGAGAGATATTATGTTGTTGTCAGGTCAAACATTAACTCCCAACCAAAAAGAGGCTGCCTTAGCTGGGGCCCCCAATTTGGGGATCTCTGGTACCTAAGCCAGGTAAATGATAAAATGACATCAGAAGAAAGGGAACAATTCCCCACAGGCCAACAGGTGGTTCCCAGTGTGGACCCCCACTGGGACCTTGATTTGGAGCATGGAGACTGGAGTCACAGGCATTTACTGACTTGTATACTAGTGGGATTAAGAAAGACCAGAAAAAAGCCAATGAATTACTCAATGATGTCCGCCATAACACAGGGAAAGGAAGAAAATCCTATGGCATTTTTAGAGAGGCTAAGGGAGGCATTAAGAAAGCATACTTCAGCCAGGTGCGGTGGCTCATGCCTGTAATCCCAGCACTTTGAGAGGCTGAGGCAGGCGAATCAGGAGGTCAGGAAATCAAGACCATCCTGGTTAACACAGTGAAACCCTATCTCTACTAAAAATACAAAAGAAACTAGCCAGGCATGGTGGCAGACGCCTGTAGTCCCAGCTACTCAGGAGGCTGAGGCAGGAGAATGGCGTGAACCTGGGAGGCGGAGCTTGCAGTAAGCCGATATCACGCCACTGCACTCCAGCCAGGGTGACAGAGCGAAACTCCGTCTCAAAAAAAACAAAAAGAAAGAAAGCATGCCTCTTTGTCACCTGACTCTATTGAAGGTCAACTAATTTTAAAGGATAAGTTTATCATTCAGTCACCTGCAGACATTAGAAAAAAACTTCAAAAGTCTGCCCTGGGCCCCAAGCAAAATGTGGAAACTCTATTGAATTTGGCAACTTCGCTGTTTTATAATAGAGATGAGGAGGAGCAGGACAAGAAAAAGGCATCCACCTTAGTCATGGCCCTCAGGCAGACGAACTTCGGGGGCTCTGAAAGAAAGAAAGGCTGGGCAGGCAACCCGCCTAACAGAGCTTGTTATCAGTGAGGCTTACAGGAGCACTTCAAAAAGGACTGCCCACACAACAAGCTACCCCCTTGTCCATGTCCCTTGTGCCAGGGGGATCACTGGAAGGCACACTGCCCCTGAGGGCAAAGGTCCTCTGGGCCAGAGGCCACTAACCAGATGGTACAACAACAGGACTGAGGGTGCCCGGGGCAGGCACCAGCCCATGCCATCACCCTCACAGAGAGCCCTGGGTAAGCTTAACCATTGAGGGCCAGGAAACTAACTTCTTCCTGGATACTGGCACGGCCTTCTCAGTTTTACTCTTCTGTCCTGGAAAACTATCCTCCAGGTCTGTCACCATCAAAGGGGTCCTAGGACAGCCAATCACTACTAGATATTTCTCCCACCCACTACACTGTGACTGGGGAACCTTATTTTTCTCACATGCCTTTCTTATCATGCCTGAGAGCCCTACTCCTTTACTAAGGAGGGATGTACTAGCTAAAGCAGGGGCCATTATCTACTTAAATATAGGACAAGGAATATCTGTTTTCTACCCTCTACTTGAGGAGGGAGTTAATCCTGACATCTGGGAAGAGGAAGGACAATATGGACGAACCAAAAACGCTTGTCCAATTCAAGTTAAATTAAATGATCCTACCTCCTTTCCTTATCAAAGGCAGTACCCCCTCTCAGACCAGAAGCCCCACAAGGGTTACAAAAGATCGTCAAAGACCTAAAAGTACAGGGATTAGTCATTCACTCCCGCTTGCTAAATTTATTTAATGTCACCCTTACCGAAACTCACAAGGCCTCCAGCCAAAATCCAACAGACTGCTGGATGTGCCTCCCCTTAACGCTTTAAACCGTATGTCCCAGTTCCTGTTCCCAAACGTTGGAACGCCACTGAACTGAAAACAAACACCATAGGCCTGGTGGGCCCTTTAGTTTCAAATCTAGAAATAATACATACATCAAATCTCACCTGTGTAAAGTTCAGCACAACCATTGACGCAGCTGCCTTCCAGTCAAAACACAGATTACCCTACCTCCACGACTCTCTTGCTTACCATCAGGAATCTTTTTTGTTTGTGGTTCCTCAGCTTACCACTGCTTAAACGGTTCCTCCAAAAGTCTACGCTTTCTCTCATTTTTGGCGCCCCCTATGACTATCTATACTGATCAGGAGTTAAAGAATTTTCTTCTACCCAAACCCCGTTATAAACGGACACTAGTCCTGCCATTCATTATCGGGCCTGGGATACTAGGAGGACTAGGAACTGGCATTGGAGGCATTACCACCTCCCCCCAGTTCTATTACAAATTATCACAAGAGTTAAATGATGACATGGAATGAGTTGCAGATTCGCTGGTCACCTTACAAAGCCAGTTTAACTCTTTAGCAGCAGTAGCCCTTCAAAATCAGAGAGTCTTAGATTTATTAACAGCCGAAAGAGGTGGAACCGATCTTTTTCTAGGAGCAGAGTGCTGTTATTTCGTTAATCAATCCGGAATTGTCACCGAGAAAGTTAAAGAGCTTTGAGACCGGATACAGTGCCGGGCACAAGAGCTCTAAGACACAGGACCTTGGAGTATTGTCAACCAGTGGATGCCCTGGCTTCTCCCCTTCTTGGGACACTTGGTGGCTATTGTGATGTTGCTTATCTTTGGACCCTGCATTTTTAACCTCCCTGTAAAATCTGTCTCTTCCAGAATAGAACCATAAAACTGCAAATTGTTCTACAAATGGAGCCCCAAATGACCACCACTAGTACCTAGTTTTGAGGACCCCTAGACCGACCCGCCAACCTGTTCTGGTACCATGACACCGAAGACTCCTCTCTCGAGGAAACCTCAACTGCAGAGCCCCTTCTACACCCCAGTTCAGCAGGAAATAGCTAGAACGATCATCGTCCAACTTCCCAACAGCACTTGGGCTTTCCTGTTGAGAGCGGGGACCGAGGGACTACGTGGCTAAGTTGGCTGGACTTCCTGCATCAGTAGGGACTTCCGTAAGGGGACTTTCCCCTGAACCAGAATGAGTCATAGCTGCAAGCTAAGGGATTGAAACTTCAACCAATCCAAACGGACTTTCCCCTAAGCAAAAATGAGTCACAGCTGCAAACTAAGGGATTGAAACTTCAACCAATCATATAGGGAGTTTAAGCTCTAGCTGCAGCCTGACGTTTTTAACCAAGCAGGCCTGCCAACCCACAGGCAGATAGAAAATAAGCTAATCCGATAGGACAGAAAAAGGAAAAGGGGAGGAGACATAAGCAGATATAAGCATAAAACACCCAAGCCAGAAATGGCAACCCTTTTGGGTCCCCTTCCACCACGTGGAAGCTTTCCTTTCACTTTCGCTTTAATAAATCTTGCCTCCACACAGAAAAAGAAAAAAAAAAAAAACGAAAATATTTGACTGTAGTCAATAATAATTTAATTGTACATTTTAAAATAGCATAACTGGATTGTTCATAACACACAAAAAAATGCTGAAGTAATGGATACCCCATTTACCCTGCTTTATTACACAATTACTCATTGTATGCCTGTATCAAAATATCCTATATATCCCATAAGTATATATATCTCACAAAAAATTTTTAAAATTATTTTAATTGCAAATATTTTTTATTCATTATGTCCAACGTGAACTCACGCATTCATTTTTTTTATTGACTAAATCTGCATGCTGGTTAGACCAATGATTGCATCCAGCCAGTGTCCTGATGCTAACAGCATCAACAATTGTTTCATGGGTAAGCATCTTACTATACCCCCAAGGATCTTATTCAAATGTTTCCTGGAATTATCATATCATATCATATCATATCATATCATATCATATCACCCCAGGGCAGCGTACAAGTCTCACCTTGAAGGATGGGAGAGGGGAACCTGCTTGAGCAGCAGGTACACAGGTAGCTATCCCCTGCGTTGAGGAAGGAGGGGGCTGAGCAGGGAGTAGGTTGAGAAAACACTCTTACAGATGTTTTTGCTCTGTATAAAGGACACCACAGGGCAGCATTTGAAGATAATGGTCTAATTCTTTGTCCATTCCTCCCAACATCAGACGAGTTGGTTAACTATGATTTCTGACTATTGGATGAATGTAAGAATGCTTAGATAAAAATCAGAAAGTATCTGAAGTTGTTTTTGAAGGGAACAATGTGAGTACAAAATATTGCTGTTAGCGGTTACTGAAAGATGATCCCAGCAGTACTCCTGCTTAGAAACTCCATTAGAGGCCTGGGGAAGACAAGTGATTCTCAGCTCACTTCAAAACACTCATCCCTTCCTACCCTAACTTCTTCTGCACTTATTTGTATCATACAACTCAAACTTTGGTTTTCTACAATTTTAGCCTCTAATTTGTCACCTTTAGTCACCTTATCTCTTTAAATATGTCTTACAGTTTTTTACTATGCCTTTACTGAAGTATTTGATGAATACCTCTTGACTATAGACAGATCCACGACTCGATGAGTGCATAATAAATTTGTGTATCTGCCAGTTTCTGAACCTGGCTTCTTGCCATACTAAGAGTTTTGGAAGTGGGTCCCAGAACACTAAAAAAATTACTTCCTAGGAATTCGTGCTACTCACCAAATAGGAGATGAGATCAGGTATTGGTAAGACTGACTTAGAGAACTGCTCTACTGATCAAAAATTCATTCATTCAATATGAAGTCACTGAGCACCTGTTATATCCAAGGCACTATTGTAGGTACTCAAGAAACAGTGTAAACAAAACATACATATCCCTGTTCTCTTGAGGTTTATGTTCTGGGGGGAAGGAGACAAAAACCAAAGCAAACAAGTAATTTATCTATAGTGGTAGAAGGTGATAAGTGCTATGAAGAACAATAAAGTGGTTGGGCATGGTTGCACATGCCTGTGATCCTAGCTACTCAGGAGGCTGAGATAGGAGAATTGCTTGAACCCCAGGAGGCAGAGGTTGCAGTGAGCCAAGATCATGCCACTGCACTCCAGCCTGGGCAACAGTGCAAGACTCCATCTACAAAAAAAAAAAAAAAAAAAAACACTAAAGCAGGGAGGAGGATTAGGGAGGGGTAATAGGAAGCTGTAATTATAAGTAGTGGGGCTGGGGACGCCTCACTGAGGAGGCAACATTTGAACAGAGACTTGAAGGAAGTCAGGGAATGAGCCATGTGGATACGTAGGGAGAGGGCCATTTGGGCAGAGGGAATAGCGAGTGCAAAGGCCCGGAGGTGAGAGAGCTCAGGGAAGGAGACTGGAGCAAAGTGAGTGGGAAGAAGAATAATAACAAAGGAGGTCAGGGCCAGGCATGGTGGCTCATGCCTGTAATCCCAGCACTTTGGGAGTAGAAGGTGGGCGGATGACCTGAGGTCAGGAGTTGGAGACCAGACTGACCAACTTGGAGAAACCCCATCTCTACCAAAAATACACAAATTAGCTGGGCATGGTGGTGCATGCCTGTAATCCCAGCTACTTGGGAGGCTGAGGCAGGAGAATCGCTTGAACCAGGGAGGCAGACATTGCAGTGAGCCGAGATTGTGCCTCTGCAGTTCAGCCTGGGTGACAGAGAGAGACTCTGTCAAAAGGAAAGAAAGAAAGAGAAAGGGAGAGGGGGAGAGAGAGAGAGAGAAAAGAAAGAAAGAAAGAGAAAGAAAGAAAGAGAAAGAAAGAAAGAGAAAGAAAGAAAGGGAAAGAAAGGAAAGAAAGAAAGAGAGAGAGAGAAAGAAAGAAAGAAGGAAAGAAAGGAAGGAAGGAAGGAAGGAAGGAAGGAAGGAAGGAAGAAAGAAAAAGAAAGAAAAAGAAAGAAAAAGAAAGAAAGAAAGAAAGAAGGAAAGAAGGAAAGAAGGAAAGAAAGAAAGAAGGAAAGAAAGAAGGAAAGAAAATTGGGTGGGGTGGGGGAAGGAGGAACAAGAGACCAGTTCATGTAGAGCCTAGGAGGCTATTGTAAACACATTGACTTTTATGGGGAATCTTTGGAGGGTTTGGGGCAGAAGAGTGACATGATCTCACCTGAATTCTCAGTGAATCACTCTGACTTCTCAGTGATGAGAATCTGACTTTTCAATGATGAGAATAGACTCTGGGTGGGCAAGTTAGGTAGTGGAAGTAAGGGGGCTATTTACAGAGCCATTGCAATAATCCAGGTGAAAGATGATTGTGGCTTAGACCAAGTGGAAGCAGTGGAGATGATAAGAAGTGAATGGTGTATAGATATGTCTGATACTTGAGCTGATAACATTTTCTGACAGTTTAAATGTGATGTGAGAGAAAAATAATAGAGGAATTGAAGGACTTCAAGGTCGGTGACTGAGCAATGGGAAGGAAAGAATTGCCATTAACTGAGATGGCAAAACTGCAGATAGAACAGGTTTAGGGGGAAGATCAAGAGTTCAGTTTTGAATGTTGTTAACACTGAGATGTTCATTAGATGTCCAAGGCAAGATGTCATCAAGAAGTAGCTGCATACTTGGGTCTGGGAGGGGGTCCCAGCTGGAGGCATAGTCAGGAAATCATGGAGATGCTAAGCATGATATTATTCATTACTGGGACTTAGGGAGGCTTCATCAAGAGTCTGTCTATTCCTTATGAAACCCAGACTGTTATTTTTTCAAGTCCTTTATAAACAACGAAATTCAATCAATCAACTGTGAGCCTTTTGTGCCCACAGATTTTGCCTTATTTTTAAAAGCACAGGGCCCGGCTTATCATGTGTTTGCTGATGAATACATCGGTACTTCTAAATCAGTCAAAAATATTTTGGAAAGAAGCTTAAAAGAAGCCTTTTCGCAACCAAGTAAAATGTAAATCAATATAACAAACACTCAGCGCCTGTTATGGGCATGTGGGTGCGCACTGTGGGTGCTGAGGAAGAACAAGAAAGGAACCCTCAAGGAATTCACAGGCGAGTGGGAGGGAAAAGAAAAATCCTCAAACCCTTACGACACAAGCAATAGATAATGGGACCCTAAGAGGGATATGAATAAAGTCCAGTGGGCGATCAGGAAGGGTTTTGAGAAGGAGGTAGCACACCAGTCAAATCTTGAAGGATGGGAGAGGGGAATGCCCTTGAACAGCAGGTGGTTCACTTTAGCTTGAGCATGATACAGGTAGATGCAAAAATGTCTAAAGATTATTTATTTTACCTTTGCTTTTGAAAATTATTTGGACTATAGAATTCTAGACAGAACATGTTTTTCTTTCGGTACTTAAAAAATGTTACTCTACTATCTTCTCACTTGCATTGTTTCCATTGAAGAAGTCTGCTGTTATCCTTAGCTGTGTTTCTCTCTGTGGAATGTGCCATTTTTCCTTTAGCTGCCTTTAAAATTTCTCTTCATCACATGTTTTAAACAGTTGTATTATGATATGCCTTGGTGTTATTTTCTTCATGTTTCTTGTCTTTGGGGCTTCTTGAGCTTGTTGAATCTACGGGCTTATAGTTTTTATTGAATTTTGGAAATTTTTCTGCCCTTGGTACTTCAGAAATGTATCTGTCCTCCCTGCCAGCACTGGACTCTAATTACACAGGTACTGGGCTACTTTAAGTTGTCCCATAGCTCACTAATACTCTGCTCATTTTTAAAAAGCATCTCTTCTCCTTGTGTTTCATTTCAGATAGTTTCTACTCCTATGTCTTCAAGTTCACTAGCCTTTCATCTGCAATGTCTAATCTGCCCTTAGTCCTGTCCAAAATAAGTCCTGTACTTATTTTTTCTTTAGAGACAGGATCTTGCTCTGTCACCCAGACTAGAGTGTAATGACACAATCATAGCTCAGTGCAGCCTTGAACTCCTGGGCTCAAGTGATCCTTCTGCTTTGGCCTCCCAAAGTGCTGGGATTACAGGTGCGAGCCACTGCACCCGGTCTAGTTTACTTTTCATATCAGACATTGTAGTTTTCATTTTCAGAGTTGGAGTTGGGTGGTTTTTATATGATTTATATTTCTGTCTAGCATGTTCAATCTTTCCTCTAGCTTCTTGAACATAGGAATATAGTTAAAATAACTATTTTATTGTCTTTGTCTACTAATTGTTTTGTATCAGTTCTGAGTGGGTTTCAATTAATTGATTTTTCTCCCTCATTATTGGTTGTGTTTTCTTGCTTCTTTGAAGGTCTGGTAATTTTTATTGACTGTTAGACATTGTGATTTTTACCTTGTTGGGTGCTATAGCTCAGTGAGGCACCCTTTAATTACCAAGGGGAAGAAATAGCCTTGAGTAAGTTCTACATAGCTGACCGTCCCAGAAACTACACATTCTAGCCTCATGCCAAAAATGTCCTACTGTTTATTTAGCAGTCGAATAAGAAATCAAAGCACAAAAACACAAAAGAGGGGAGCCCAACTCCTGATGGATTGGACCACTGACACCAAGAGGGGGCTGCAGGTGTTTGATTATGGTGAGAGTAATTTTTTAAAAATATATTCATTGGTTATTTGAATTTGTTTCATTGTATGAGATTTTTTCATTAATTTTCTTTATTTTTAATTGGAGCTTTTAGTCTTTTTTTTTTTTCTACTAATTTACAAGTGCTCTTTATATAGGAACGTTATTAGTTTTTTGTTTTATACTTTCCCTATGTTTCCATATTTTTCCCATAATAATAATTATAATGTTTATTGAGAACATACAACATGCCAGTTGTTATGGTAACAGCATTAGGTATGTGTTTCAAAAAGGTCTTTATCTTATCCTGATAATAACTCTGTGAGGCAGTCATTATTATTATTATCATCATCATTATTATTCCCATTTTACAGACAGGTCATTGAGGCTGGGAGAGGCTGAACATGCTGTGCAAGGTCACACAGCCAGCGAGTGAAGGAGTTGAAATTCAGAGTATGTCTGACTCCAAAGTCCACAATATTTACATTACACCTTTGGCCTAAGGTGTTATCTACATTTTAATTTTGTTTTTGGGTATTTTGGGAAGAGATTGGACATTTTTCATTTTCATGTAGTCACATCTATAAAAATCTTCTATTCATGGGTTCTTCCTCTGCTTTTATGTGTAGAATGTTCTTTCCCACCTCAAGATCTCAAGATCAGGTAAATATTCGCCTGCATTTTCTCATAAATACATATAATTTCACTTGAAAGCTATTCTGTTACATTCGTATGTGTTTAAAACAGAGATTTAAAAAAAGCCTGTCCCCTTTAAGGAACAATTGTCCCGAATAAGTTGCAGACTCACAAATAGGCAATTCACTACCAAACAACTTCTTAAAAATAAAGTCAGGGCAAGGATGTGAGATCAGTAAGTTGATTTAGAGATGCTTCCTTTTTTGTGACTGGGGAAGAACTACCTCAGGGTCAGCTGCAGTAGTTAAGCAGATAGAACGTCAAGTTGTCACTGTGTGTGTGTGTGTTTCCAACCGGGAGGAAGAACAATCCAAACACAGCCATACTGGGAGAACACGGTCGGAGGCCACCTTTGACAGTGGCCCAGGATTTCAGGTTCTGGACCTGGGTCAGCCAGTTCATGCAAGAAGGAGGCCTTGCTGCCGGCAGCTGCCATCTAACCAGGCAACCGAGGGAAAAGCACAAGGACTTGTCATTACTGAGTGGTGGTGGCTTGAACTGAAGACTGGGCAAGGCTGAAAACCTGGGGCTTGATGGAGCCTGGAGGGCTCCAGGTGGGAGAAGGGAAAGGTTAGGAAGGTGGTTATAATGACCAATGACGACTTACAGTTAGTGCATTAAGGCACTTACCCATTTATGCCTGGCTGTGTCTATAAGTCTTACTCAGTAAGATTTATTCAGATTACATTTTGAATTCAGTTGTTAAACTGAGCTGGTGATTAGACTTTCGTGAATATCTTTATTAAAATAGCAGGAATTCAAATAAGCGAGGTGGCTCACACCTGTAATCCCAGCACCGTGGGAGGCTGAGGCAGGCTTATTTGAGCCCAGGTGTTTGAGATCAGTCTGGGCAACATAGGCAGACCCCATCTCTACATTAAATTTAAAAACCAGCCGGGCATGGTGGCACGTGCCTGTGATCCCAGCCACTTAGGAGGATTGCTCGAGCCTGGGAGGCCGTGGCTGCCACTGCACTCCAGCCTAGACAACAGAGTAAGACCCTGTCTGAAAAACAAAAGTATGAATTGAGGATTTTTCAGAAAGCAGAATTAATTGATTTACATTTAAATCATGACCAAATGTGTTTATAACAGTACAAACGTGCAAAGATTGCTTTTATTTTTTTTATTTTTTATTTTATTTATTTATTTATCTATTTTTGAGATGGAGTCTCGCTCTGTCGCCCAGGCTGGAGTGCAGTGGCCGGATCTCAGCTCACTGCAAGCTCTGCCTTCCGGGTTTACGCCATTCTCCTGCCTCAGCCTCCCGAGTAGCTGGGACTACAAGCGCCCGCCACCTCGCCAGGCTAGTTTTTTGTCTTTTTAGTAGAGACGGGGTTTCACTGTGTTAGCCAGGATGGTCTGGATCTCCTGACCTCGTGATCCGCCCGCCTCAGCCTCCCAAAGTGCTGGGATTACAGGCTTGAGCCACCGCGCCCGGCCAAAGATTGCTTTTATAAGGACCTCTTAATCCTCACAGCCACTCCCTGGGGATTGTCACCTTTCCTATTGCATTTCCTATTTCATCAGAGAGGCTGGGAACCTGTCCAGGGTCTTGCTGCGGTTAGTAAGAAGAACCTCCCAGGCTATCTGCTGCCCCTGCTGGCTTATTCAGCCTCCCCCTTGACCTAGGGTTGGATCCTGAAGAAGCGCACCTGGTGGGAGAAATCCTCCTTCAGGGACTTCAGCCGCGTGTTTTCAGATGTTCCCAATGTTAATCAATGTCATATGGAGTGTTTCTCCAAAGCCCTTATTTCAACTGAAAGTAATTTTGCCGGAGACATTGGCGTGCAGGCGTTTGCTGGAACTGCCTCTTCCAAATGAGATTGCTGAGGAATCCTGAGCAGAGCCCCAGCTCCTGTGACTGCCATAGCCCTTGCGTGCAAGAGGGCTGGCCAGGGCTTGTGGGTGGACTTCAAACCAACACTTGGTAATTATTTGTTTAAGATTTTATTAGAGAATCAGGGCAATGACAGGCAGGGTGGGAAGGAGCGCTGCTAGAATTTCTACCCAGTCTCCAACAATTCAGTTCAGCTTTGCAGACTCGACTCAGCAAAACAAATGACTCAAGAATAAGCCCTACCCCTTGAAAGGCAGGCTGGCCTCCATCCCCATCCTAATCCACTTAGCAAAGCAGGAAGATCTAGTGAATACCATGGTTTCCCCATTGCATTGCATTTTCAGTGACGTCTTAGCCTCCTTTACATGTCAGCACCCCAGTGTCAGCCTGGCTGACCCAGCCCGGACCAGCCCTGGCTGCAGAACCTCACGCAAGTGCCCTGACTCAAGATAGTGTGAAAGGCTTGTGTATTATTGCCCTACAGACCAGGCCACATCAATGGTCTCTGGTTTTGCTGTGATGTTAATAGAGACAGGAGGGGGATAGCCATGTCTCAGGAACCCTAATTAGATAACCCTAGCATCTCCAAGGTCCTGTTTTCTAGGGATTATTGGAGTGTCTGCAAAAATAAAATTATCCTAAACAGGCAGGCACAAAGAGAAGCAGGTATCCCCATGAGAGATTTTCAGTTTCTGTGAACAAAGTGACTGCCTGTCTGAAAGGAAGAGTATCATTTGTTGGGGAGCACATTCCCCTCCCAGTTGAGCAAGTAATCAATACTGAAGTCTTTTTTGAGTACCTACTATGTGCTCGATGCCATTCTGGTGCTGAGAAAGGGAATGGATGAGTGAATGTGGCAAACAGAAAAAGGACAAAATAGCCTCTACCATTCAGAGCCTAGTCGAGAAGTCAGCGTAACAGCGAAAAAGTGAGCCAGTGACCGGCCATGCTGCTGGACTCAGAAGTGGGCAGTCAGTAGGAACTGGGCTCTTTGGGAAGGCTGAGCAAGATTCCGCTGGACTCTGCAGATCCCTGGCAGAATGAACTGACAGAACACTTGACCCCCAGGCCGCTGATGTGGGATGGCAGAAGATGGCTGGACAGGCTCACATGAGCCATTAAATGCCTGCAGCCCAACACGAGCTGGGACCTAGGAGTCACACCCCCAGAATTTCACTGTGGTGTTTCCAAGCAGCTGCATACAGGGTATCAAAATTAGGTCAAGTTGGGATTTTAAGAGTTTATTGTGCATACAAAGAAAAGTTCATGAACTAAGAGACCTCAAACTGGAAAGTGGCAGAAAGTCTCAAATTTACAGCAGTTACAGCTTAGTTTCAAGAGCATAAAGGAGGAAGCATTTTGGCCTGTTTCAGGATTGAATGTCCTATATTCTTTCTTAAGGCATATGGCTGTGTAAGCTGATTTGCCTACAGCCGATCGGTTTAATTTCATTGAATCATGCTGATAAGATGAAAAGCTTACTGAATGTTTTGTTTATGTTGAAGGTTTATGTTTTGGGGGGCAGGGAATCAGTAAGAGCTAAGTTTTGGTTATGTGGCTATGAGTAATTGGCCTTGGGTACTAAACTGTGGCCTCCAGTTTTATTTATTTACATTTAACAAAGGCAAGACCCACATTCCCGTTGGTGTTTGCAGAGTGCCCTCACCCTGTCTTGGCCCCTGTGTGAATTCCTGCCTTTCCCAGAAATGAATCCAGGGTGTCTGACCCCAGCTTCAGATCCCATGAAGCATTCTTCTAACACCTGTGGTCTAACCCTCCAGTGACAAGCAGATGGACCACCACATTCATAGCCCCATCTCTCCAGTCCAAGCAATCTCAGCCAATGGTAAGGTGAATTATCAGCTCCTGGAGCTTTTTTTAACAGGATCATTTGCATGCACATAATAACAGCAGTATACATAATTAAGGAGAGTCATACAAAGTATTCAGTTGTCTAAGAGACATGGAATTTAAGTTACAAAATAGGTCAGACCCGGAAGATGACTTAGCATGTAAACAGTGTTCCAGCTAGCAAACTGTAACCTGTGCTTGGAGAACTTCAGAGAAACCATGACAGGCCTCATCGTTTCAGCAACACACAAACCAGAGTAGCTGATGAGAATGAGCAGGTTTGCTCTCTTACTTTTGCATGAATTCATCCTGAGAGTAAAAGGTGAGAGAAAGGGAGTTCAAGAGAGCAGCCAGCCAAACACTGTGAGGTTTTGAGTTCCAATGAGCAATAGCAGCTTACCACATTTAGCTCTCTATTCATTCTGATGAGAAAAACATGCTTTTGATTTAAGCCTTTCACCTGCACACAGAAACTGGCACATTTTAAATTACACATCTATTAGTAAAAATGTAATATCCTGTTTATATGCAAAGTACACTAAAGCAAAAATCTGTGTTTCAAGTTGAATTTGGACAATTCCTTTTGCAAAGGCTAAGCAGTACAAAAAAGTAGCAGTGGCTCATGTCTATAATACCAGCATGTTGGGAGGCCAACACAGGAGGATTACTTGAGCCAAGGAGTTCAAGACCAGCCTTGATAACATAGAAAGATCCTATCACTACAAAAAATAAATAAGTTAGCCGGGCATGCCTGGCTACATGCCTGTAGTCCCAGCTACTTGGGAGGCTGAGGCAGGAGGATCTCTTGAGCCTGGGAGGTTAAAGCTGTAGTGAGCCACATTCATGTCACTGCACTCCAGCCTCAGTGACAGAGCAAGCCACTCTCTCCAAAAAACAAAAACAAAACAACAACAACAAAAAAAGGTAGATGAAGGGGAAATAGTCTCAGCTCTGGAAGCCAGCGAGGTGAGCCTAAACCAGCTACTCCCTGGCTTCTCTGGGCATCAGCTTTCTCATCCTTCCTCTCCACATCCTCTGAATGTTTCTCACCACCTCCTACCCAGCATCCTCTGATGGGAGCAGAGTCTGAAAATCATCTGTCATATCCAACTCTCTCATTTTACAGACAAGTAACTAAAGTCAACCCCACTTGTTTACCCAGAGCAGCTCCATTTTTATTTGCTTTATATTTTGGGATTTGGTACTTATATAAGAAAAAGAAAAGTCTTATGGCTAACAATTTGAAAATCACTGGACTAGACAAGAGTTCTAGTTCATTCTATTCATTTGCCTAGAAACAACAGAGATCTGTCCAAGTAATTTCAAGTGATGGGGGTAATTGTAAGAATGTCTTGTTTGGGTTCACACAACACTAACATGCTTTCCATTCTCTCTGGATTACTAAAAACACAGCAAAGTAAAAAATCACCTATTATTCCAACATGCCTTTAAAACCATCTAAATTAAAAAGTGAAAAAAAGAAATCTGCCAGGTACAGTCGCCTGTAATCCCAACACTTTGGGAGGCCAAGGTAGGCAGATCACCTGAGGTCAGGAGATCGAGACCATCCTGGCCAACATGGAGAAATCCTGTCTCTACTAAAAATACAAAAATGAGCTGGGTGTCGTGGTACATGCCTGTGATCCCAGCCACATGTGAGGCTGAGGCAGGAGAATTGCTTTAACACAGGAGACGGAGGTTGCAGTGAATCAAGTTGGTGCCACTGCACTCCAACCTGGGCAACAGAGCAAGACTCCATCTCAAAAAATTTAAAAAAAAAATTTTTTTTAAGTATCCCCTTCTGGCCGGGCGCGGTGGCTCACGCCTGTAATCCCAGCACTTTGGGAGGCTGAGGCAGGTGGATCACGAGGTCAGGAGATCGAGACCATCCGGGCTAACACAGTGAAACCCCATCTCTACTAAAAATATAAAAAATTAGCCAGGCGTGGTGGCAGGTGCCTGCAGTCCCAACTACTCGGGAGGCTGAGGCCGGAGAATGGCGTGAACCCAGGAGGCGGAGCTTGCAGTGAGCCGATATCGCGCCACCATACCCCAGCCTGGGTGACAGAGCAAGACTCCGTCTCAAAAAAAAAAAAAGTATCCCCTTCTTGTCCTCTAGTCTCAGTCTCTAGGGGGAAGAATATCAGTTGGTTGGGTTCATGAACCTCCCAGCTTTTCTGTGCACTTATACAGAAACATCTAGGGATTCTTTTTCAACCAAAAAGTTGTGTTGCATTGTGTGCCTTGGGCTGCACTTTGGTTTTGTCACTTAACGCCATGCCAAGGCTGTCTTTCCAACAGTACATATAGATCTACCTCATCCTTTAAAATTTGCTCAACAAGACCCTTATTGATGAGCCTTTGCATGTTCTGCCACACAATGTTGCTTTGAGCATTTTTGTCCAGATATCCTTGTATACTCTTCCAGGTGGAATTCCTCATTTGCAGCATTTTCTTTTTAACAGATACTGCCCAATTATGACCCATCTCTCTTTAGTTTAAATTAAAACAAGCTCAAGCCATCTGATGCCAGGTTAGCAAGAAGTCTGTTCTTTTTCTCCTGGGGCCTCTACCTTGGCCAAGATCCCCAAGAGTTCTGCTAATCCAATGAGAATCCCTTTTCAGAGAAAAAAACTGGAAAATCTGGTCAGGCTACCAGTAGGGCCCATTTGTGCTATCTTTTCCCCTAATGCTATTGTATTAGTCCACTTGCTGTTTATTATAACAGAATACCTGAAACCAGATGATTTATAAGAAAAGGATTTTTGTTTTCAACATGGAGTCTCACTCTGTTGCCCAGGCTGGAGTGCAGTGGCTCTATCTCAGCTCACTGCAACCTCTGCCTCATGGGTTCAAGTGATTCTCCTGCCTCAGCCTCCCAAGTAGCTGGGATTACAGGAGTGTGGCACCATACCCAGCTAATTTTTTTGTATTTGTAGTAGAGACAAGATTTCGCCATATTGGTCAGGCTGGTCTTAAACTCCTGACCTCAGGTGATCCGCCTGCCTCGGCCTCCCAAAGTGCTGGGACTACAGGCATGAGCTGCCGCGTCTGTCCAGGAATTTATTTTTTACAGTGATAGAGACTGAGAAGTCTAGGGTTGATGGGCTGCATCTGGTGACAGCCTTCTTGTTGTGAGGATTCTCTGAAGAGTCCCAAGTGAGACAGAGCATCGCGTAGCAAGGGACTGAAGTGTGCTCACTCAGGACTCTCTTTCTCTTCATGTGAAGCCACCAGTTTCCCCACCATGATAACCCACTAATCCATGAATGGATTAATACATTCTTGAGGACAGAGCCCTCATGATCCAATAACCTCTTTAAAAGGCCCATTTCTCAGTACTGCCACATTCAGGATTAAGTTTCAGCATGAGTTTTGGAAGGGACATTCAAACCATAGCAGCTACCAAACATTCAATGCTGAAAACAAGTACTTGTGCAATGTAATGTGTCCCTGTCTATTGCTGCATTGATCTTTCCACCTGGGAGATGAACCTGATGGGCCCCAGTGTTTCTTCTGAGAGATAATTCTCACTCCTCAGTGATGCTTACAGCCAACAGTGCGTTCATCCTGAGCTCTCGGGGCTACTGTTTATTGTCTTGCACTTGGGTTGACGGCCCATTGTTCCCACCAAGTCTGTCCTCCATGCTAGCGTGGCTGGATTGGACTTTTTCCTGTGCCTCACCCACCCTCTCCCCAGCACCACCAGATTCTCGTACCATGAACTGATTAGCAATTTACTGTCACCTTCTCTCAGGGAAACTCTCCCTTGGAGACTGTTGATGTGTTTTCACACCTGAACCTTCTCCTCAGCAGAGAAGTTCCAGGCCTGGGACCGGGCACTATTCTAGACACAGGGTACCTTAGTCTCTTTTGTGCTGCTATAATGGAAAAACACAGATTGGGTAATTTATAGTGAACAGAAATTTATTTCTCATAATTCTGGAGGCTGGGAAGTCCAAGATTGGGGGACCGGAATCTAGTGAGAGCCTTCTTCCTGCATCATTCCACAGCAGAAGGCAAAAGGGCAAGAGAGTGAACTCAAGCCCTCTTATAATCAGCATTAATTCATTCATGAGGGTGGGTTCTGCAGACCTAAACTTCTTCCTTTAGGCCCCACCTCCCGACACTGTTATGTTGGGGATTATGTTTGCAACACATGCGTTTGGGAGGACATATTCAAAACATAGTACAGGAGATGCAGACAAAACAAAGAAGTTTTTCTGCTCTCAAAATGCTTCCTTTCTCTGGGGAGCAGGAGTAGGTAATAAACATATAAGCAAGAGAATACAGTCATTCCTCAGTATCTGTGGGGGATTGGGTCCAGGACACCTGTGAATACCAAAATCTGCACACGCTCAAATTCCTGATGCTGGCCCTGTGGAACCTAAGTATATAAAAATTCAGCCACCCATTTCTGAGAGTTTAGCATCCCTCAAATACTGTATTTTCGATCCATGTTTGGTTGCAGGTACAGGACCTGTGCATATGGAGAACTGACTGTATTTACTGACAAAAGCTTGTGTACAAGTGGACCCATACAGTGCAAACCTATATCATTCAAGGTCAACTGTACTGAATAATGATAAGTGCTACAAACGCAAAAGGCCAGATTAGGTGATGAGGAGTGGCTGCCTGGGCTCCCATCAGCTGAGAGCCAGGGAAAGCCTGACTTGAGGCATCAGTGAAGCTCACCAGGTAAAGATGTGCTGCACAGCACACTAGGCACAGCCAAGACCAGCGACAAGGCCAGTGTGACTGGAGCAGAGTGACAGTGATGGCCAGGGAGGGGGAAAGCACTGGGAGATGCTCTACAAGGTTGGGGCGCAGGGCCACAACATGGATGTGTCATGCCCAGTACCCCAGGACAATGACCTCTAAGGACTCTTCCAGCTTCAACCTTCTCAAGACCTACCTCAAGATTTAAGAGGTTCTTTATGCCAAATATGATTCCTTAATTTGACCATCTAGATTTTGTGACTTTCAATTCGGAGTTTTCTTATTTTCATTCCAATTTTTAATCCTATGACCAGAAAAAAAAGTTTCTAACTTTATGGCCACACCTTTTCATATACCATATGTTTCATCTCAATACAATCTTATATACACAGCCCAATTTCGTTAAAAGACTATTCTTGAGTAAAGATTAACATAATTTACTGGCAAATATCTAAATTGACATTTAGCATACAAATGAAACCAAAAGGTCAGGAAATGAAAACTGCTTCATAGTTTTTACAAAAGCTGCACCTGCCCCAGATCAGTGATTAGTACCAAAGAGAAAGGCTAATTTTCCCTATTGATGCTTCTGTTGTTTCCGACCACCCCTTCTGCTGTGATCCCCCAGGCAACAAATGAAGCCATTGTGAAGTCTTTTCTGGTCCTTTCAATGGGCAATTACACATTTTTTAAGACAATAAATTTTGTTCTAGTGCAGCTGATTACATTCGTTTATGAAAATGACTAAAGGCAGTGAATCATTTTTTTTTTCTGTCTGGTGATGTTAAGATAATCGCCAGAGCCATAATAGACAAGTGGAGTGGACCTGGAATTAGGAAACCTGGAGCTGAGTCCCATTCTTCTACCAGCAAGCTGTTGATTTTCAGTAAATGATGGCATCTCTCTAAGCCTCTATTTTCTTATCTGAATAAAATGGATAAGTGTACTCCAACTCAGAGAGCTACTGGGGGTAAGGGGACATCCGGAAGTCTTCCAAGGCATTGGTAAACTTCCATTTCATATATATGTGTTTGTCATATTATTCATCATTAAATATCTGTACACATTTTTTTTTTCTTTCTTTTTCTTTTTTTCTGTTTTTGAGACAGGGTCTTGCTCTGTCACCCAGGCAGGAGTGCAGTGGTGGGATCACTGCTTACTGCAGCCTCAGCCTCCTAAGTAGCTGGGATTATAGGTGCATGCCACTACATCCAGCTAATTTCTCATTTTTTTACAGAGAAAGGATCTTACTATGTTACCCAGGCTGGTTGGGCTCAAATCAATCTTCCCACCTTGGCCTAAAAAAGCACTGGGATGGCCGGGCGCGGTGGCTCACACCTATAATCCCAGCACTTTGGGAGGCCGAGACAGGCAGATCACGAGGTCAGGAGATCGAAACCATCCTGGCTAACACGGTGAAACCCCGTCTCTACTAAAAAAATACAAAAAATTAGCCAGGCGCGGTGGCAGGCGCCTGTAGTCCCAGCTACACGGGAGGCTGAGGCAGGAGAATGGTGTGAACCTGGGAGGCGGAGCTTGCAGTGAACCGAGATCGCGCCACTGCACTCCAGCCTGGGCGACAGAGCGAGACTCCGTCTGAAAAAAAAAAAAAAAAGCACTGGTCTTACAGATATGATCCACCACATCAGGCTCACATTTTCTTCATGTGTGATAAGTATGATATATTCCATAATAAGTTTCTAAAACAGGCAATAAATAGCTGTTGACATACTCGACAAAAAGTAAATACAATATGAGTTTTCCTCTGGATCTCCTAACAAAAAGAATAAATCTAGATACAAGACAAAAATCATTTTCCCCTCACATCAAAACATGGCATTTTGAAAAATAGTTTAATGGAAAGAGTAATCAGTGACATTGTTGAAAAAGACAAAGACTGTATCATGTTTAGTACAGCTCCCTTCCACCCTGGCCCTCCATTTTCCCCTCACTTGTGGTTTGCTAGATTTATCTCCAGAAATATTCCGGAAAGACCAAGAAATTATCTTAAAACCAGCAAGAGAGAAGCTTATAGAAGCACTTCCGTGTGCAGCACTGTTTTACATGAACAAAAGTATGTTATATGTGCTGCTCTATATTTGCATTTTTTTCATTTATCTTAGAGATCTTTCAGTATCAGCCTATGCATTTAGCACAGATTTGTTTTTTCTGAAGCTCACTGGAGCAGCGTGGAGAATGGGAAGGGTATACAGTGGGTGTGAGGCAGACAGATGTTTTCCTCATTCCCAGTGGTTTTGAAAACATCAGGCTAATGCCATGCTGCAGTGACCACCTGCCACAGAGGGTGGCACGTTATTCAGAGGGGGAGCTCAGAGTTCCGAGAGGTTAAGTACTTCATCTGTGCTCACCCAGTTAGTCGGTGCTTCCTCCCAACCACTAGGTTCACCACCCCTTTTATTCAGGCCCACAAATTGAGCCCTCCAGATGCTGTGGGGGCTGGCTCATGACAGTGGTGAAAGTTGGATTTGGCAATTCCCTCGTCATCCTCTGTCAGAATGCCAGAGAAATTCAAGGAAATTCTGTTGATGATGTTGATAGATAAGCTGCTGACAGCAAATATTCTTAGATCTTTGAAGAGTTTCTTTCAAGTGTTAACTACAGTCATGTAATCACAGGGATACATTCTAAGAAATGTGTCATTAGGCAGTTTCATTGTGTAAACATCATGGTGTGTACTTGCATGAAACTAGATGCTATAGCCTACAGCACACCTCAGCTATGTGGTAGAGCCTATTACTCCCGGGCTACAAACCTATACAACATATTACAGTACTGAATGCTGTAGGCAACTGTGACATAATGGTAAATATTTATGTATCTAAACATAGAAAAGGTACCCTAAAACAACAGTATAAAATATTTAAAGGCTGGGCGCGGTGGCTCAAGCCTGTAATCCCAGCACTTTGGGAGGCCGAGACGGGCAGATCACGAGGTCAGGAGATCGAGACCATCCTAGCTAACACGGTGAAACCCCGTCTCTACTAAAAAATACAAAAAACTAGCCGGGCGAGGTGGCAGGCGCCTGTAGTCCCAGCTACTCCGGAGGAGAATGGCGTAAACCCGGGAGGCGGAGCTTGCAGTGAGCTGAGATCGCGCCACTGCACTCCAGCCTGGGCGACAGAGCGAGACTCCATCTCAAAAAAAAAAAAAAAAAAAAGATTTAAAATGGCTCACCTGTATAGGACACTTACCATAAGTGGAGCTACAGGACTGGGGTTGCTCTGGGTGAGTCAGTGAGTGAGTGGTGGGGGAATGTGGAGGCCCAGGAAATGGCTGTGTACCACTGCAGATTCTATAAACACTGTACACTTAGGCTACACCAAATTTATTTTAAAATATTTTTCTTTCTTCAACAAATTAACCTTAGCTTATTGTGACATGTTTACTTTATAAAATTTTAATTTCTGTTACCTTTTGACTCGTAATAACACTTAAAACACAAACACATTGTACAGATCTACAAAAACACTTTATATCCTTATTATGTAAGCTTTTTTTCTATTTTTAAAATTTAAAATTTTTTTGTTTGTTTTGTTTTTTCACTTTTTAAGCTTTTTTGTTAAAAATGAAGACACAAACTCACACGTTAGCTGAGGCCCACACAGGGTCAGGATCACCAATATCACTGGGTTCCACCTCCACATCTTGTCCCACTGGAGGGTCTCCAGGGGCAATAACAGGCATGGGGCTGTCATCTCCTGTGAGAACAGTGCCTTCTGGAATACCTCCTGAAGACCTGCCTGAGGCTGTTTTACAGTTAACTTTTTTCTTCTAAGTAGAAGGAGTACACTCTAAAATAACAATACAAAATATGGTGAAGTCAAGATGTCAGCTGGAAACTTTTTAAAAAGATTTTGAAAAGTATAACATAGTAAATGCATAAAGCAGTAATAGTCACATGTTATCAAGTATTATGTACCATATGTAATTGTACGTGTTATGCTTTTTATAATCTGCAGTGTGGTAGCTTTGTTTATACCAGCATCACCACAAACACGAAGTCACGCATTGCACCAAGACATTATCCCGTGACTAGACAAATAAGGTTTTCAGCTCCATTGTAATCTTACGAAATCACCATTGTATACGATTCATTGTTGACTGCAACATCACTAGGTGGGATATCACTGCGTTTTGCTTGAAGTTCCACGAGTTCTCCTAAAGTTACTTGGTGACTTTTTATTATTGCTTTCTGCTCATCTGAATAAAGGGTGAGCCCAGGGCCTGCTGCCCACTGTCTGCTCTGATGACCCTCTCTCCCCTGCAGATTCGAGTGATGGTGGACCTGTGCAACAGCACCAAGGGCATCTGCCTCACAGGTAGGCCGGCCGCTGAGCAGAGCCGCTCACACGCGCCACCGAAGGCCCGTGGTAGAATGAACACCTAGGGACACTTTGTGTTATAAAAATACATGTTGGTTTACTTTTACCAGATGTTTTTAATGAGTTGAAAACCCATTGCAATATGATTATGAAAAATAATATTTTCAGTATTGCCATAGAAATATAGCCATGGAAAATAACTAGGACTTGGGTAATTAGAAACGTGTGGTACCTTGAACCAGAGCCATAGATGTTTTTCTTATTCCCATTAGTTTTTAAAAGGGGGGAAAAAGGAAGGGAAAAGACCTTGCTAATTGATACAGTTCTTTTATCAGAAGTACTTATTGGCCAGATTGGCCAGGTGTCGTGGCCCAAACTGTACGTTGTGGAGTGCTACAGCAGTCCCCTCTGACTGTAAAACATGACCATGAGACCTGAAGCCACCTGAAGCTTTTGCTGGATCTCTCAGTTGATGGTCCCAGTCTCTGGGGAGGCCGGGCTAGAGCTTCTCAGGTTTGAGAAACCCTGCACAGTTTGCATCATGTCGTAGGAAGCCTAGCCTTTTTCCACAGTACTTCCCCCACCTCCCTCTCGTTACCTGCCTTGTATTAGGAGTGCAATGTGAGTTGGCTGAGTGAATAAACCTGTGGGTATATGAGTGTGTGAACGGAGGTGAGATGGTAAGAAAGAAACTTCCCTCAGGAACCCCAAATCCAAGTCTGACTCTCGTTCACTTATTTTGGCCTCAGAGAGAAAAACTATAATCCTGTGGCTTCTTGGGAAATGCTAATTGAATAACTCAAGTCATATTCCGGCCCTCACTGAAAATTAAAGATCTTCAGAACAGCTTGGTCCTTTATTCTGAAACTCTTGTAGCTTAAGCATCTTTCTTCCATCTCTGGAAGTCCCTTTTCAGAGTTACATGCGACAGTAATGAGTGCTAGAGAAATGGATGGATGGAATTACAGGCACAAAAGCCTGTTGAGAGGCACAGGAAAAGCCTCTTCCTTTTTTATTTTTTTTAATAGTGATAGACCTGAGAGCCAGGCTGTACAGTGAATGCACGGGACGGAGCTATTGAGACCACTTAGGAGAGATTGGCAGGGAGTAGGGGATGACATCCGTGCTGGAAGTGGGTTGAGTAGGTTTTCTTTAGCACTTTGAAAAGCTTTTCAAAAGACAGCACCTTCTCCTTTCATGCCAGCTTGAAATTGGGCCTCCTTTTACACAGAAAGTTCTTCAATTAAAATTAGATGTGAAAAGTACAAGTTGCAAAGTGAGAGGATGCTTTGGGATAGACCATGAGGTCCGGACTGGGGGCAGGGTAGTGGGCAGGAGGCTGAGTGACAGGACCCAGGAACGAACTGGGTAGCTTCAGAGGGTGGACAGAGAGCACTGGTCTTGAGCCCTAAGAGGATGCCTGGCAGGAAGACGTGCCATAGCAGAACCTGGGCTTGGGGACTGGGAACAAGATTTATCGTTCCACTGGATTCATCTTTGAAAAAGCAGGTACTCATAACTTGAGGCTAGTCCAGCTGTGACCAGGTAACCTGGCTCCCATCCCTCTTCCTTGCCCAGCTGTTGCTGCTATGCTGCTATGGCAGTCAGGACAGATGCTATGTGATTTTGTGCAACCTTTAACATCTCAGGTGGATTGTGAGGGTAATCCCCTAGCTAGAGAAATTAGTTATTTTTGCTAGTACAGAGTTTGTCAAACAACACATGCTTTTCTGAATGCATCTTACTCTGGAGCCCAGATTTCCTTGGGAACCCAGAAGCATATCTTCTGGGAGAGCAGGTGTCTTGAAGAAGCCGTGTTATTGGGTTATTCTTCACTCACTGCATCCTCTTCATGTGCATCTGTTGGAAAACATCTAAATCATCACGTTACTGAACTGCATATTGGGGCAGAAGCACTACACATTCTCCTTGCAGCCAAGTGACCCTAACCCAGTTATGATACGTGTCACTACTCTCTCATTCTGTACCTAGGCAAATATCAATCATGGATCAATGCTGCTGAGCACAGCCTCACAGCATTCTTTTCTGCTGTTCCAGAAAGCCAGCGCTAATTGACTAGAACTGCACTTCTCTCTGCAGACTGATTTGTTTTTGGTGTTCATGGCCATCACAGGCCTCAAGTTTACATAACTAGGGGCATTGTGGGCCAATTTTAGATTTCAAGGGAAAAAAAAATATCTAAGTGGCTCAGCTCTTATCAAGCATCCACCCAATTTTAATCGATTCTGGTTAGGAGTGTGGGATGGGTACAGTTAGCATGAGCTACATAATCTGTAGGGCCCAGTACAAAATGAAAATGCAGGGTTTCTTCTCCAAAAGAAGCAGGAAAAAGGCTTTCTTCTTTCTTCCACAGTCTTGACCTGTTTTGGTGTGAGTTTTTATCTGCTACCTAATGTCATACTCCGCGAAGCATGGAATACTTATAGGGCAAGTACAGACCCAGGGGTCTTGCCTTGTGACTCAGGCATGCAGGGCACCACTCAGCCCCACCTTTCCTGCACTTATACCCCAGCCCCTACCAGGGTGGAAGGTGGCAGAAGTTACTGATGGGGCAAGGAGTACAGAGAGTACAAAGAGTACATCATGGGGCAAGGGAGCAGGTGGCATGTCCTAGGAAGGTGGTGGGAGGTGAGACCCCACCAAGCCCTCTGTGCATACTTTATTGACCCGTTGGACTTCACTTACAAAACACAAATTCAAAGACAAGATCACTGGGAATTTCTAGATGGCGACCGCAGAGCATTAAGCCCACACCTGAAGCCCCCTTGTGAGGTGAAACCCTATGCACCTGCGTGGGTGGCAGGCCCCGGACACCAGCCTTGCATGCACTGTTAGCATGAACATGGATGTCTGCTCACATTCCTCGAGGATGTGCTATTCAAGAAAGGGAGAAGGGTCAGGAGCTGAGAAACAGTTTTCTAAACACCCAGTTGGCAAACATCATGACATTTGACATTATTTGACACATGTAGGAGCTCTTCCAGATGTCAGGCCCCTGGAGAGCTGGGCTGGTATTCTGAGAGGACGGGGGGCATCCTGCCATCACCATAGCTCCCTATGCCTCAGCACATTTTATGTCTGCCTGGACTGCTGAGCTCTCTGGGGCTGTCTTCCTTTCTCTTCTGAAATTCTTTCCTCATCTAGCTGTGGGGCATTAGACCTGCTGGATTTCCTCCTCCACGTGTCTTCTGACAGCTCTCTCTTTCCTGGTGCCTCTTCTCTCACTTGCCTCTCCTCAGGTGGGGTGTGGCCCTCCCGCTCTTCCATCCCCAATTCTAGCCCAGACTTTTTACTTTTGCCTTAAGACTAGTAGCTCTGAACCTTTTTAGGGTCAAGAACCCCTCTAAGGATCTGCTGATGGTGACTGATTCTTTTCCCGGAAAATTTTCACACCACATCAGAGGGCCCATGTCCAGATGCATTCCAGTCGCCTATGATGCTTGGTAAAAATGCAGATTCTTGGGCCTCTAAATCTAAACTGAATTAGGAACCCCAGATGGGGCCTGGGTATCTGCATTTTAATAGGCATTGCAGGCAATTCTGTGGATTCATATGAGAAGAACTCTATCCACAGGGCGTCAGTGGAGCTCTTGCAGGACACCCTAATCTAATCACCATAGTTAAAGCCTTGGCCACGGTTAATATGTCCTGAATATACAGCTTCAGCCGGGAGCTCTCACCAACAGTACTGATGCATGGGCATGGTTATCAGACTGTCGTGGGAACTCTTGAAACCTACTGTGTACAGGCAAGTCTTGTGTCTTACAGTCAAATTATTCCTTCCACCAATCTCTGTATCCGAATTTGGCTCCCTCTGTCATCAGGAACGATGATTAATTGATTTCCTCTGACCTCTGTTAACTGGACACATCACCCCCTTCCCAGTACGTGTGCGCCATCTGGTGGTAAAGTCATGGAGACACAGGCTCTACTGAACCTAGAGGATGTGGTGCCGTCTTAGCCAGCCATTTTTGCCCTGAGTAGGGCTGTTATGTATTGAAAGCATATCCTCAAACACCTATTTATCCCAAGAGTCCCTACGCCAGTCAAAATAGCCTCTATCTATCTGTATTGCTGGCCCCCTGTTATCTGAAAGTCCTCCTCCTTTGTCTCCTACCCAATCAGATGTGGATTCTTGCTCATTCTGCTGAAATACCTCTTGAATGTCTAGCTTTCTCTACAATTCTACAGTCAGCTCATTTATACACAACCTTGTCACCGAGTTTAACTACAAAGATCCCCTAGGGTTTTTTTTTCTGCAATGCCCATCCTCCATGTCTCTCTTCCTGTGTCTGTGTCACTGTCTCTCTCGTCTTGTTGCACCTAGTTCTATCCGTCTTCCAGCTACAAAGAGGCTATCAAACCCACACTGCTTTCACAGCATCATCCCCCTGCCTAAGAACCTCCCATGGCTCCCTCCTGCCTCACAGATACCATCTACACCTCCCGGCTTGACATTCAAGTGCTTCTGCCACCCACCATACACAGGTCCTTCTTCAGCCTCATCTCTACACACTTGACCAGTCCTCTAACTTCCTCCCACCCTGAATCTTATGAGTCCCCACCTCTGTACCTGTACTCCTGGTGGCCCCTTCATGGAAATGTCAGACCTCATCTGCTGCCATCTTAAGTCCCATTTCTTCAATGTCATGGCTCCAGGATCATCATCTTGAGATGCCTTCTCAGACCACTGCATGCCCAGACTTCCCCAGTACCCTTTGTCAGGGGTATGGGAGTGAACACTTCACTGTAGCTCTCTCATACTGCATTATGATTTCAAAGAGTCCATCTTCCCCACATAGACTGTGAACACAACAGATACAGGGACCAGGATTTCTTGGTGGAGTTTGATGCACGTAGTAACTGCTTAGTTAATGCTTGTTTTGTGAATGGTCACAGGCTTAGATTTATAGAAAGACCTCGCCATTCCAATATTGGTAATCATTATATGTGGTCTAAAGAGGTGGGTGGATCACGAGGTCAGGACATCAAGACCATCCTGGCTAACACGGTGAAACTCTGTCTCTACTAAAAATACAAAAAAAAAAAAAAAAAAATTAGCCGGGTGTGGTGGCGGGTGCCTATAGTCCCAGCTACTTGGAACGCTGAGGCAGAAGAATGGTGAGAACCCAGGAGGCGGAGCTTGCAGTGAGCCGAGATGGCGCCAATGCACTCCAGCCTGGGCGACAGAGTGAGACTCCGTCTCCAAAAAAAAAAAAAACAAAAGGAATTCAACTGCTCATGTTACAACCTCATTAGCTTGTCTGAGTACTCAAATAGAATAGTTGACAATAAGACACCCCTATTTGTGGGAGCAAAATCAATTTGGATTCATCTGAACCCCTTAGATCCTTGGGTAATTACATGCTAAGGAAGGTATGTGTTACCTGATCTGGGCTCTCAATTTTCCTCAGGCTAGTTCATATAACAAAAGAGAAATCTAGCCAGACAGCTTTCACTCCCGACTCCCCCCAGTGGCTCAGATGAGACAAGCTAGCTAGATGAGAACACTTGGAGGCCTCCTGGGACAGCCAAATCTCAGCCCCACAATGACAGCACCATCATTTGCTAACCCCCTGTGCTAGGGCTGCATTCATGGCCACCAGTATTGTTACTGGCCCTCCGTTTATTAGGTTGACTGCTTGAGAGATGACTAATTTAGGAATCTACAGTGAGGACAGCTCAGAAGTTAATCTTGGTTCCTTGAAACAAGCAAATGTGGTTTGATTGGCAAATGGGTCTTTGTTGAATTGCTTTAAAGGAAGGGTCTTTTGGCCAAATATAATGAGTTCTAAATACAAGGTGTAGAATCCGTTGCTTAGGGTCAGTAGATAATTAGGAGATTTGAAGGTCGGGGGTGATCTTTGTTTTCTGGGTTCGATGCTGGTTTCTCTTTCTTCCACCCATGGTTTCTCATTTAAATTTTTTTTCTGTTGTAGGACCTCCTGGACCACCAGGTAAGAGCCCTTGGACTTTTCTAGTTTAAGGGGAGGCTGTGGGTGGCCAGACCCCTAGGATCTCTCTGATGGGACAGATGAGGGGAGGGCAAGAGCCTGGAGGCAGTCCTGCTGTGTGTCTCCTTCTTTGTGCCCCTCACCTGAGGCTCCTCCATCACCATTCCCCTACTTGGCACTGCTTTTGCCAGAGAAGGAAGGGAAGAAGTGGGAGAGGATGTGGAAAAGGTATTGATGCCTGCTCAGTTTCATCGGTAAAGGAAATTACAGTAACTTCAGTGAAGAATGTTTTTTGTTGTTGTTGTTAACGTCCCTGTTTCCGTGTTTTGATGCAGGACCTCCAGGAGCTGGCGGGTTGCCAGGACACAATGGATTGGATGGACAGCCTGGTCCTCAGGGCCCAAAAGGAGAAAAAGGAGCAAATGGAAAAAGAGGAAAAATGGGTATTTTTGGCAACTCTTCTAATTAATTTCCCTGTTGTTTATCTCCATGATTGCATTTGGGTTGACTAAAGCTGTGTGCAGCAGGGGTAAGGTGCTTCATCTCTGCACAGTGTAAGACCGGTTTAACTCTTACCTAGAAGCCATTGTGTTCTGGGATACCAAGCGTATACTTCTGGGTCCCACCTTGACAGATGTTTATTTCAAACTGGAGAAGCCGTCTCCTGGGAACTGACTCCCTTCTGCAGACGGGAGGTGGAAGGAGCAGGAGCCCACAGCCCTGGGAGGGGCACTCTGTGGGCCGTGTGACAGCTGGTGCTGGCACATGCTCTTTCGAGCCTCAGCTCCTGCCTTGCCCTCTATTGCCTCCGCCTGCCCAGCGAATCTGTGTTTGGTTGAAAATCAATGAATTGATGTTGGCCCCTGGTAAAGTTTTCTTGGCTAGAGGAATAGCTCAAACTGCTTGAGTGGAAAGGCAGCATCCCAGCGTCCCTGAGGCCGGCACTCAGGTCAAAGGGTCTCCTCTTCAGGGGCTACAGGATAACTACGAAGATATGGCTGGCATCTCGGAGGAGCTTCCTGTGCCCTGTTACAAGCAGGGCCGTGCCACCACTGGAGCAAAGACCCAGAAGCACCAAGGCATCAGATGTGCCCAGGGAGCAGTAAGAAGCAGGGGCTGGTGCAGGGCCTGGCAGGAGGCTGGGGCACAGAGGGGAAGATTCTGAAGGGCTCTGAGCCCCAGTCCTGGGATCCCCAGGGCAGATCCACCTGAAGAAAGCTAGCACATGGTGTGTTGGGAGCTCAAAGACCAGAGGGTAAAAAACGACTCAGGAGGCTCCTATGAAGGCCTGGCTCTCAGCCACCCGTCAAGGCCACTGCTGAGAGGGGAGGGAGGTTGTTTTCGGCCAGAGACTCCACTGCACCGTCTCATTTTCAACCTCTTGGCTCTGCTACCCAAACTCACTTGGACTTGCCCTGGACTAGAAGAAACGGTAGAAACTTCTTCCAGACAGCAATTACTCCTTTGGTCACCTCCACTCTTATTCTCATTAGCAATTGAAGTAAGGGCCAGTGGAGAGGGAAAAATTGTCGAGCACCTCTGCCACTTGGCAGTGCCTACCTGCTTGTGTTCCAGAGGGCAGCTTCAGAGAAAATGGGCACACACCGTCCAAGCCAGCTCAGTTCTCAGAAGGCCAGCAATTACCATTGGAATTACCGAGCAGGAATGGATCGTTCGTATAGGATAATAATTATAATTATACATGAGCATCGCTGTAGAATAATGATGCCTATTAGCTTATCCCAGGAAGACTCCAAAAATGTGATTCAGTCCTGAGGCCTCGGCAATGGGCATGATGAGGGCAGGCTCAGGGGCAGGAGGGCACCCTGCTAGAGCTGGGTGTGGGGCACGTAGGAAAGGGGTGCTTTTCAAAAAGGCTTGAGACAGATCCCTGGCCTTGAGGATGTGCTTTGCATGCAGTCTGCAGCCCAGGGAGTACAGAAAAGAAAAAGTGCATTCATTTATGGAGCACATATTTGTGTGGCAGGTACCATTCTAGATGCTGGAGATTCAGAAATAAGCTCCCCTCCTCCACCTTCATGAGGCTTACATTCTAGTTGGGAGAGATGGATAGTAAATAAGATAAACAAAATATACAGTCTGGTCCATGGTGATAAATGGTAAGGAGAAAAAATATCATAGAAAGGGGTAGGAAGTTTAAGTGGGGTTAGAGGCAGTACATTTAGATTGGGAGGCCAGTAAGACCTCCCTAAGAAGGAGCCTTTGAGCAAATACCAGGAGGAGGTAAAAGAGAGTCTCGGGTTTCTGGGGCAGAGGGCTCTGGGCAGAGCGTGTAAGTCACCAGGGTACCTGGACAGTTTGAGGATCAGCAAGGAGGCCAGGGCAGCTGGACAGAAGGGATGAGTGGCTAACCTAGTCTAGTTGAGATCAGAGAGGTAATCAGGCCAAACCAGGTCAGCCCTGGGCATTTCGAGAACTGTAGTTTGTACTCAGAGCAAAACAGGGAGGATGTGAAGTGGAACAGTGCTATGCCTGACATATGGATGAGAGGCTGGCCCGACAGCTGTGCTGAGAGGCTATAGGAGGGAAGGGAAGAGGCTGGAGCAGAGGACAGCAGCAGAGAAGGGAGAAGGTGTTGGATCCTGTTTGTCACTGGAGGGTGACCCCAATCCTTGGTTTGTGGGAGATCTCATAGGAACTACAGCAAAGACCCCCTTCTTTACAGCAGTACCCCAGAGAGTAAGGCTTCTGGGGGTCGGTAGCGTTAGACCGTGAAGCCTCCACTCATACTGAGGGTGGAAGTTGAGTCCCCGAGGCCTCCACAAGGAGTCCATTGTCCCAGGCCAGGGGAAGTGGGAGACTAGCCACCAAAGGCTATCTGAAGAACCCAGCTCGATGGGGTCACTCACTTCATGGGCCAGCTCAGGCTGCAGAGCAAGAGCCACACTGTCCTGTTAACCCTGCTGAGGCCCCAAGGCTGCACTTTCCCTCCTCACCCACTCCTGAGCCCTGGGACAGATTCCCTTCCTACCCAGCATTTGCAGGAAACGGATAGGGAGGAGGGTCCAGAGGCAGCAGGGCCACTGAGGGGAACAGGGTTCCTTCTGAGGGCCATGAGAAGCCCCAGAGGGTTGTCAGGTGGGAGAGACTGATGGGATCAGATCTGCCTCTCTAAATGCCACTGTGGCTGCTGCGTGGAGAGCGCACTGGAACCGGCAGGCGAGTGAGCCAGCGTAGAGGCAGGGAGATGGCCTCCGTAGGCGGCGGACAGTGGGCAGGGGTGGAAAGACCCACAGGGGTAAGTGATATTTAGGAGTGAAGCCAGCAGTTCCCAGTGGACAGTAGATACAGGGAGTTAGGGGGTCAGGGAGGCACCAAGACTGACTCTGAGGTTGCTGTCATGCTCGACTGGATGGATGGATGAGCTGCTCGGGCCTGAGGCGGGCAGCCCCGCATTCAACTCAGATCTAAAGGAACAATTGTGGACTCCGCCTGGGATGTGCTGAGTTTCAGATGCCCTGAGGTATCCAGGAGGAGGTGGGACGGTGGCCTTGGAAAACAGGTCTGTAGTCGGAGGAGGTCTGGGGTGAGAGATATATATCAGAGAGTCATCGAGGCACCTGGGCGTGTGGGCAGGGGGTGAGGTCACTTAGGGAGAGAGCCTGGCAGGAGAGGAGGGGCTGGGTTTCATCCCTGAGAAGCTCCAACCTCAAGTGACCAAGTAGAAGGGGACGAGTCAGCGAAGGGGACGAGTCAGCAAAGGAGACTGAGCAGGGGACTGAGCAGCAAGAGGAGCACCAGGAGAGGGTGGGGACATTCATCAACAAATACTTATTCAACAGATGTCGAGTGCTGTTGGGGAACCACAAAAGACACAGACACTGTTCTGGAACTTTCCATCTTTGGTGGAGAGGCCAATATCCATAGTCGACAGTCACATCCACCTACCATCTCAACATGAGACGTGTGTTTGAAGGGAAGAACGAGGTGCTCCGAGGTACAGTGATAGAGAGAGGGAGGGCAGGGAGGTAACAGCTTTGGCCAGACATGAAGGGAGGGCCCGGCGCACACAGAGGGTGGGGTCACACAGTCAGGCGAGGTTGGAGGCTGGCCCCAGGCCTTTCCAGACCTTTGGATAAGCAGCCAGCTCCCAAGAGGGCCCTGCAGGTCCTCACGTGGGTATGCAACCTGCCAGGCCATTGCTGTGACTGTAGAGAAGGAAGGACTGTCATTTAAACTGAGAGTTAAAGGATCATTCATGGTTTGCCAGGCAGGGGTGGGGTAGGAGAGGTGTGGGAGTGCATTCCACAAAGAGGGAACAAGTGTTGTTTCGAAGAAAAGGAAAAAAGGCCTGGGTTCCACAGAGTTAGGGACCCAGTTAGGGTGGGGTGTGCCTTCTAGCAACAACCTTCGGAACCGTAATACGCAGCCAGCATTTACCGCCAGACACTCCACTAAGGTCTCCGTACACTCAACTCATCTAGTCCTCACAACAACCAGGGGCATGAATACTTTCATTAGCCATATTTTTTCCAGATGGAGATACTTTTGTCTTTCTCAAACAGGCCAAGCCCACCCTTGCCCCAGGACCTTAGCACGAGTACCGCCAGGGACCCAGAGTAGATTGGGGTGGGACTAGGGCATAGTGGCCTGTGCCCACTGCCCAGAATGCCCTCTCCCTGACTTCCCCTGTCTTCCCATGGTGCAGGTCTTAGCTCAGATGTCATCTCGTGTATATCATCATCCCTGGCCTCTGTGTCTAGCCCCTGTCTCACCTACTCTGTCACATCCCCTGCTCTTTTGAAATATTGACCTCTTCCTGAAATCACCCCATGGTGATTATTTGTTGCTGCACTGTGGGTCTGACTCCCCAAGTGGAATCAATCCAAATTATTGATCTTTCTCTGAAATCGACCCATGGTGATTATTTGCTATTGCGCTAATGGTATGACCTCCCAAGTGGGATCAATTAAAATATTGATCCCTCCCTGAAATCATCCCCTGGTGATTATTCGCTGTTGTGCTAATGGTCTGACTCCCCAATCGGAATCAATCGAAATATCCCTCCCTGAAATCACCCCATGGGGATTATTTGCTGTTGTGCTGATGGGCTGACTCCCCAAGCAGAATGTGAGGCCTGTCAGAGCTTGGCCATGTCTGTCTTGCTTAGTTCCTACCTTCAGTGCCTGGAACACACAGCCAGGGAGCTCAATAAATTCACTGTTGAATTATTGGATATAACTTGTGTAATGTCAAAAGCTAAAAAGTGAAGGAGGCAGGACTTGAATCCAGGTTTCTCTGACTTCTGGACCCCTGCTCTTAACCACAGTGACACTCAACTTCCGTGCTCAAGGGGCTTGGGCCCTGTTGTGAGAGCAGGGTTACGGGAGGTGCCGAAGAGCAGGAGCAAACAGGAAGGAAGCCTGGGCCTTGAGTGCTGGTGCAGTTAATGATTGAGAATATAGGGTTTCAGACACCCTCCAACCTGAGCTTCAAGGCTGAGTCTTCCTGGGAGGGCTGGGAGCCTTCCAGCCCTTCAGAGAGGCCTGCAGGACACTGTTGAGAACACACAGTTCAATGAGTATAACCTGCCAGTCAGAGACGGTTGATTTTGTCCCTCTTGTTCCCTGCCTTCAAGGCAGAGGGGAACAGTGGAAGGAGTTCTAGGAGCTCTTGCCTTTATCCCTTACTGGCCCTGAGGCCCTGGGCAAGTCACTCCAAGATGAGGCCTTGACCTCCTCATCTGTAGCCAGAAGAGGTTGGGTTATGACAACTCTAATATGGTTTCTGGTTTTAAATAGTCCACTATAGTGTTTGTCAGTGAAGGCAGGGACTATGTTTTATAGATTTTATTATTCATCGCATCTCTTAGCTAGGGCCCAGCTAAGACCCAATAAATAATTGATGAATGAAGAATGAATGAATGCATGAATGAGAAGACTAGAACATCATGTCTGTATATAAGGGCTTACAATCCAGTTGAAAGAGAAGATACATCGTGCAACAGCAGGTACTCGGTAACTACTAATTCTGGTTGGAAGACTGCTTTATACTTCACAGCAGGCAGTACTGCCAGAAGAAAAAGCCAAACTCCCCTGTGCAGAAGATGAGCAAATAGGACCCTGTGTAGAGGATGGATTGTGCAGTAGAACTAAGCACAAAGCACAAGAGAGAAAAGAGGGATCAGCACCTTGGAAATAAGTAGAGGAGCGGTGGGAAAGGCTGGGGAATGGGGCCCAGTCCCAAGACACGAATAAGAAGGAAAGCTTTCATTTCTGGTTTTTTTTTTTTGTTTTGTTTTGTTTTTTAAAATGAGAATTTGATTTTTAGAGAAGATACTGCAGCAGCATTAACCGCAGGGAGAGAACAGAAAGGCCTAGGCTCACAGGTTATGAGGCCATCCCTGGGTACAAGTGGGGACCCTGGCTAGATTGGGGTAGGACTAGAGGGTAATGGCCTTCAAAGTAAGGTCGGGGGGTTCAGCTCCACATACGCAGGAGGCAACCAGGAGCCATTATAAGACTACCCTGATGAAGCCAGAGTTTAAGCTCTGTAGCCTAACGGTTGCTTCCAGGAGATTGACACATCAAAGCTTCTCAGGTTCTGACCTTAGAAAAGCTAAGAATGATGGTGGAATAGCTCAGAGCCAGAGCTGGAGCCAGATGATTTGTGTCCCGGCTCTTCCGCTTACAAGCGGTATGCCCCTGGGCAAGTTATCACTTTGTGCCACAATTTCCTTATTTGTAAAATGGGAACAATAATAATATTAACCTCATAGTGTTATTAGGAAGATTAAATGAGTTAATATATACAAAGTGCTTAGAAGAGGGCTTGTCACATTGTAAGTGCTATACTGGGGTTAGCTATTATTGTTGTTTTCAAAAGTGGGGAAGGAGAAACTTTATTTTAAACCAAAAGGAAATCTAAGTGGAAGTGTTCTGTATTCATTTGGAAACACCAACCTAGATCTGAAGAAAAAGGTCAGAACTGAAAGAAACCTAAATGTTGTCAACTGTGCAACCAGCATCTTCTATGAAGTCTGACGTTCCATTGCCTCAAAAGCAGTTTCTTTCCTTCCAGCTGCCTCTCATTTTCTCACTTAAGAGTTAATGCTGCAGTATCTTCTCTAAAAGTCAAATTCTTATAAAAACAGAAATGAAAGCCCTCCTCCATATTCGTGTCTCGGGACTGGGTTTTGTGTGACACCCTCTCGCCCCTTTCCCCCGCCTTAGCAACAGATGATACTGCTGAAAATAAAACATCCTCCCTCACCCCATGTTGTGAAGATGAGAGCTGACCTCAGTCTCGAGATACCACACAACTCCAAACCCGAATGCTGATGAAACTGTTTTGAGTGGGCGACACCAGAGAAAAACAGTAGAGAGCCACTCCTCGCACAAGTTAGGCAGGCAGAGTCTGGCCTTTCTTCTCTGGCAGAATGTGCCGACTCAAAGCCAGCCAGGGGTCCACATCACATAGTGTCATAGTGTCACTTTGCACAGCTGGCATCCCTGACCTTCCCTGGGACAGGGCAGGGAAGAAAATGCCACACACAGGTTCCTGATGGTGAATCATGATTAGGTGGTATTTAATTTCTGACATACCACGGCGAAAGCACAGCCAGGGCAATTTTACCAACAAAGACGAGGGGATGCTTTGTCAGAGCTATGGTGGACAAGAGGGCAAAGGCAGACTCTATGCAGACAAAATGTCCCCCAACCCTTTCTTAATGAAAGCTATAAAATGATCATGCATTTCCCAACTAGAGTCAAAATGCAGCCTCAAGCAAAGGCCTTGAATAGCTTTAAATACCTGCCCCTGTGGGGGGCGCGTTACAACAGCTGCCCTCTATTTCACATATGGCCTTTCTAAGAAAGAAAAGACAAGACATAAGAGGAAGAAAGAAAAGAAAGGAAGGGGAAATAAGATGATGATGCAGAAGGCTGTTTGTGACTAGAATAAATGCCTGAAGAATATATCCCTGCAGTAACCAGCAGATACCATTTCCCTGAGCACTGCTAAATCTGGGTCACGTGAAACCTTTCGAAGGTGTCAGTTACACTTGGTGCATTGTGCGGGCTGGACTCTATGGCAATGCCCTGTCTTTTGTCTCCTTCAGATGATGTGCCAAATTGCCTATTTAAAACACTAACAAAAGAATGTCTTCTCACACAGAGGGCCTGGCAGAAGGGCTCTTCTCAAGTGAGTGAACCACTTTCCACCCAGATGTCCCGATGACTGAGGGCTGGGAGGAGCCAGTGCAATGGGTTTTTGGTGCTATCGTGAGGGAGGTATTACGAGCCATGACCCCTCAAAGAGGCATAATTTGACCCCTATATCACTGAATCCATGGCAGAGCCACCGCTGACAATGGAGGGATCCCCTGCTCCTCTTCACATCCTCTTCTACTGTGCTCCCCCAGCTCCACTGGACAGGCAGCCGCCGTCCAAGCTTACCACTGGTAGTGGTGAGGACCCTGGGACTTCTGACTCCCAGCTGTAGCTGAATTTCATGGTTTTCACTAAGATTTTTTTTTTATTGGTTGGTTGAAATCTAGCAATTTTTTTTTATTCACTACAGTTTTCTTCTAACAGTGATCAACACTTTGAGGCTTTGTCATGCACTGCTGTCGTCCTTAGAATAGTCTGCGGACACTTCCCTGAATATGGAATATGAGCATGAATATGGAAGAGCAGAAACCATTTTGAATATTTATTACTGCTCTGGGGTAAATGAAAGGTGCTAAGAGCTCTAGGTTTATTTTTAGGGTAGGGGTCCCCAACCCCTGGACCCATATCAGTCCATGACCTGTTAGGAACTGGGCCGTACAGCAGGAGGTGAGCGGCGGATGATTGAGCGAAGCTTCACCTGTATTTACAGCCACTCTCCAGTGCTCACATTACTGCCTGAGCTCCCTTCAGATCAGCAGCAGCATTAGATTCTCATAGGAGTACAAACCCTATTGAGAATCTAATGCCTGGTGATCTGTCACTGTCTCCCATCACCCCGAGATGGGACTGTCTAGTTGCATGAAAACAAGCTCAGGGCTCCCAGTAATTCTACATTATAGTGAGTTGTATAATTATTTTGTTATATATTACAATGTAATAATAGAAATAAAATTCATAATAAACGTAATACATTTGAATCATCCCAAAACTATCCCTCCCCACACCCCGGTCTATGGAAAAATTGTCTTCCACGAAACTAGAATCTGGTGCCAAAAAGGTTGGGAATCGCTGTTTTAGGGAATAATTAATCTGGTGGCAATGCAGGGCATTTGGATATGAACTGTGGGGTATTGTGAGATGCTCACTTCCCCATCACTGAAATCTCTGCCACTTGGGCAATACCTCTGTTAAGCAATATCTCCAAGGGGCGGTTGTTAAAATGAGCACATATTATCTGAGATAGGGTATCATGGTAATTGATCCATATCTGGCAATAACAGTACAATATTACATAATAACTTCCCCTCTCAAGGACCCTGTATAACTGTATACTCAAGAGTTCTAGTAGCCTTTTTATAGATTCCTTGAGATTTTCTACGTAAACAATCATGACATCTGCAAACAGTCTTCATCCTTTTCAATCTGTACGCCTTTGAGTTATTTTTCCTTGCATTATTGCACTGGCTAGGACCTCCAGTAGGATGTTAAATTAAAGTGATGAGATTAGATAGCATCACCTTCTTTCTGATATTAGGGAGAAAACATTCAGTCTTTCACCATTAAGGATGATGTTAGCTGTAGGTTTTTTTGTAAATGCCCTTTTCCAGACTGAGGAAGTTCTCTTCTATTCCCAGTTTGTTGACAAATCAAGAATGGGTGTTGAATTGTATCAAATGCCTTTTCTATATCCTTGAGATGATCATATACTTTTTCTTGCTTAAATTGCTAATACGCTGAGTTAAATGAACTGAATGATTCAAATTTTGGACTCTCAGCAGGCACAGAGTCAGGCAGTTAAATCACTGGCAGATAGGTTTGATCCTTTAGAAACTTGTGTTGAAACTTTGTAATGATGGGGTCCACCACAGCCTTTAACCTGGGGCTAATTTAGCCCCACTACTAAAACTAGACTTTTTCAAGGACTCTACCCAGTATTTCAGTATTTGATGAGATTTCTCCATGTTGGCCGTGGGAATGAGAAATTTTTGCTGTGTGAGCCCTGAGAATTTTATAGCGAACAGTGTGTGAGTTCCTTTCCCAGCCCTCTGGAATTCCCTCATGTGTGGAAGTCATCCCTCAGTCACAGGTTCAAGAGAGCCCTCTGCAGATCCACAGGGCTCTCTCACACAGCTGTCGTCTTTCTGCTCTTCTATCTTGCAAATTCTAGCCATCTCCATCTCCCCAAACTCTGGTTTTTGGCCCCTCAACTTAGTGAGATTGACAGGCTATTTGAGATCCTCCTCCCTGTGCCACTAGGAACTACCTCCCAGCAGTGAACTGGGACAATCCAAGGGTGCTTTCACTGCTCAGGGTTCAAGGCTGACACAAGCTGTTACTTAGACCTTGACTGGTTTCTAGCAATGTAGGGAGGACAGCAATTCCGGTAGTCATAGCTCCCTGTGAACAGAGGCAGAAATTTCACCCACTACCTTTTGTTCACCATCCCTATTAATGGTTGTCCTAAAGCAACTTTACCTGTTTTCCTATTGTGATTGAAAGTATTTTGCATTGGAATGTCACAGAAAAGGGCACTGGAGATGGAATCAGAGGTGCTTTGCTGCTCTGACTTGGCAGCATCTGTTATAACCACTGTAGGCCTTAGTTTCAACATCTATAAAATGAGAGTAAGGATGACTGCCAAGCCTACCACTCCAATATGTTGTTAGGAATAAACTAAATAATGTGTTTAACACTCACTATTATGGCAGCAGACACACGCCTCTGAGCATCATGGTTGCAGACTTCTCATTAGGCCTTCCTTACCTTCTTTCCACTGTTGCTGTCATCGCACCCTCTTGCGGTTCACTCCTCTCTCCAACCTGTTGGCTCAGCCAAATTTCTCTAAAAATAATCCAGCAGTCCAGGAGTAAGTGGCTCACACCTGTAATCCCAGCACTTTGGGAGGCCGAGGCAGGCGGATCACCTGAGGTCAGTTCAAGACCAGTCTGGTCAGCATGGCGAAACCCTGTCTCTATTTAAAATACAAAAATCAGATGGGTGTGGTGGCTCACGCCTATAATCCCAGCTACTTGGGAGGCTGAGGCAGGAGAATTGCTTGAACCCAGGAGGCAGAGGTTGCATTGAGCCGAGATCGTGCTATTGCACACCAGCCTGGGTGACAGAGCCAGACTCCGTCTCAAAAAATAAATAAATAAATAATCCAGCAAAGCCACCTGGAAATGCTGTTCTTTAACGAACGTATGGTCACACTACTGCTCTAAAACAGTTATGAAAAGCTGTGTGTTTGGTGTATAAAACTGCTTCCCTGGAAAGCACAAAGTATAATAATATAAAGTGGTATGCCAGAACTTTTTGCACCATAGGCTAACATGTCATTTGCTTTTTTGGTCAGGGATACCTGGAGCTGCAGGAAATCCAGGGGAAAGGGGAGAAAAGGGAGACCATGGTGAACTGGGCCTGCAGGGAAATGAGGGCCCACCAGGGCAGAAGGGAGAAAAGGGTGACAAAGGAGATGTGTCCAACGATGTGCTCCTGGCAGGTAAGAGGGGTGCGCTCTGGCTCTCTTTGAGGGCTTGTGTGCCCAGAGAACTTCCTGGCTTCGAACACCAGGGCTGCTCCTGTGTCTTTTCTCCTTTATGGCCTTATGTGGCCATCTGTTTTGCAGCATGTTTTGGAGTTCTATGCTTTCAAAGAGGAGAAACCTGAGCATGTTACTCCATGTGGCAAGACCAGATCTGGGTTCTAAGCATACATGGTTCAGGTAATTGGGTCTAAAAACCACAGTTGACTTGAATGGAATAAAGGAAGTTTTCTTTTCCAAGATATATTGAAATCCAGCACAATCCAGAATAAGACAAGTAAGCAGGCAACTTACGACACCTCAGAGGACAACTGACAGGAAGCACAAGCATTTGCTTCACTGATGAGGTCGAGCCATCCTCAGGCCCTGATCCTAATGGCCTTTTTACATATAATTAGGGCAAAATATTGTTGTGCCAAGCCCTGATCAACCTCAGTAGGGATGGCAACAGATTCAAGAAACTAAAGAAGAAATCCAGGGCCAGCAAATGTGACACGGAGCTTTACTGGAGGCTTCGTACAGAGGAGAGAGTCCAGTGGTGGCGGACTGGACAGGAGAACCAACTTAGCACAAAAACAACCCAGGGGCAGTGGGCTGGATGAGCCAACCGCCTTACCTGCAGCCCAGGGGCAGTGGACTGAGCAGGAAAACTGCAGCCACTTGCAAACAGCATGCAATTTACCTGGCATTTTCACTTAACACCTGTACTAGTCTGTTCTCACATTACTATAAATTACCTGAGACTGGGTAATCTATATATTTTTAAAAAGGTTTATTGGCTCATAGTTCTGCAGGCTATACAAGAGGCATGATGCTGGCATCTGCGCGGCTTCTGGAGAGGCCTCAGGAAACTTGTAATCATGGCAGAAGGTGAAGGGAGAGCCGGCACATCACATGGCGAGAGCAGGAGTGAGAGAGAGAGTGAGAGTGGGGTGGGAAGTGCCACACACTTTTAAATGACCACATCTCGCAATAACTCACTTATTACCAAGGAGATGACCCAAGCCATTCATGAGGGATCTGCCTCCACAATCCAAACACCTCCCACAGACCCCACCTCCAACACTGGGGATTACAATTCAACATGAGATTTGCGTGGGATATCCACACCACATCAACACCCTCCCCTTAACCACCTCCACCTGGCAACCTTCACTTAACCCAAAACTCAGGGCCTCAATTGCCTGCACGGCCCCTCTTCCATGAGATGGGCCAGGGGTTCAGATGTTCCTCAAAACAAGGAACAAAGCTCTGGGTTGGCAACTCCCAGATTCCCTAGCTCTGAGCACACATTCAGATGCATCTGCCATCCAGGGTCATTCTAAGGATACACTTCAGTTATTGCCATCAGGGGCGTTTCCCCTACAAATACAGTGGCTGCTTTTCCAGCCCAGGGTAAAAGCAGATAGTTGGTGTTTGTGGGAGAAGAGGGTAAGGGGCAGAAAGTCACAAAGCAATAGCACAGGGGAAAGAGCAGGTAACAGCTGACTCTCATGGAGGAGCAGGAGGCAGAAGAATTTTTAAAGCACAGTACCTTGGAGATCATCTATATGATAAAAATATAACATGTAAATATAACTATGTAGTCAATACAGATTTATCAAATACTAGAGAACACCATTTCTGAATCAGAGACTTTGCTAGTAGCTGGAAATGAGGAAGACATAATGTCTGTCCTCAGGAAGCAAGGACGATGCTAAATGTTCAGAATAATGACCGTGAATCAGTTGCCCATCCAACCATCTATCCATCCATTCAGACTTGATTGAGTGCCTATTGTGTACCAGGCACTGTGCTTAGACCAAAGTATCAAGGAAAAGATCGAACTTGGTTAATACATCTTGTCTCATGAACAGCAGATGTTGCTATGCAAAACATGTATAATTTCAGAGGTGTTTTCGACAGGGTAATATACATAAATGTATTTGAAAAAATATAAAATTCTGTTACACTTCTGTTACATAGAAAATCTACACATCTGGAGTACCGTGTTCCTCCATGCTGCTGACCACATGAGGGGTGATGACAAACCCTTCAGAAAAGCACCATCCCTTATGAACCCCAATTGAAAAGACCAGGTCAGAGCAGAGGGTGTCCCCTGGAGGAGACTGGAGAGGGCATAGGAGGTTGGGCCTCATCTGCTCTGCTTGCAGATCTCTGCCCCTTCCTGGTGGACAGAGACCTGCCTCCAGCTTCTGTGGCCGCACTTGTCCACCTGTAGAGAAACTGAAAAGCCTTATTTGGTCTGACTGCGAGGAGGCAGCTAAAGAGACCTTAGCTGACCACTCTCTTCCCTTTTTCCCACCCTCTCTCCCTTCTTCCTTTCCTCCCTCCCTCCCTCCTTCCTTTCCTCCCTCCCTCCCTCCTTTCCTCCCTCCCCTTTCCTTCCCTCTCTCTTTTCTCTCTTCTTCTCTCCCCTTCTCTGTCCCTCTCTCCCCTTCCTCCTTCTCCCTCCTCCCTCCTTCTCTCCCTTTCTCTCTCTCTCTCCAGGTGCCAAAGGTGACCAAGGCCCACCCGGTCCACCTGGGCCCCCAGGCCCTCCAGGTCCTCCAGGACCCCCTGGAAGCAGAAGAGCCAAAGGCCCTCGGCAGCCAAACATGTTCAACGGCCAGTGCCCAGGTCACCAGCTCTCCCCCATGGGGCCCGCCTCCTCTGTCAATTATTCCAAACTCTTGGTCTGGACCCCAGGCTCTGTGACCAGATTTGTTTTAATAGAGGGAGGAGGGTTTTGTCCAAAATGAGAGTTCCCTTCTTGCAACCTTCTCACAGGAGGTCTTCGTAGTCTGCCCCGGGGCTGAAGACCAGGGACAGTATTAAAATTAGGCCTCCCACTCCCCTTCCCTCCTCCTGCTTCCTTCATTTACCAGCAGCCCAGTCCTCCTCCTTGCCCTGTCCACCATCCCTTTCCCCTGAAACAGTCTGGAAAGCTAAGCTGCTGTTTTTGCACTCTTGGGAAGTGAGAAGCTTGACTGATGCTCAGGAAATGAAGGGGAAGTTTGGATTGGTTAAGTCCTCACGAATAGTAACAACAGTGCTTCATTAAGCCAGGCACAGGGCTATGTGCTTATTTAATTCTCACAATAATCCTATGATATTGGAATCATTATTGTGTGCAACTTAACAGATAACAAAACCGATACCCCAAAGAGCTAAGGAACTCACTCCAGGAGTAAATAGCGGAGCTAGGATTCAAACTCAGTTCTGCCTAACTGTAAAGTCCCAGCTCTCAGGGCATCTTCCATTTAAATAGAAATTCACACTTTGAGACCTGACCCAAGGTCAAGCCAACCAAGAGCAAGGAATACTTGACCTCTGGTGGACTTGTTCTTTAGCCAGTTTGTGGCACAGTGGCCACAGGGTTGAAAGCTAACTGGAAATTGAGGATTATATTAATGGAAAATACTTCTAGGGTGATGCTAGGACTTCTCCCCCAAAAGGGGTGACCTAGGATCTGTCACCTAACTGAAACTATGACGAGGGCCACTTGCGGCCATCTCCTCAATGGCACTCATAAGGAGGATCCTCACTGGAATTTCTCAGCCTTGCTGTGGCCATTGCTGTCATTTTCCTAAACAGTCTTGAGTTCTGTTTGGTGCACTGTTCTTTCTGAAAGACATTTGGGGGCACACAGTCAGCTGTCAGAGTGGGCGAATCTGTGCTTTTGAAGATGGCACCATCGCCCTCCCCAGTTCAGTAGAGCCTGATTGTAATTCTGCAACATGAGACCACGGCAGAGCTGCTCCTCTGCTGGGCTACTGTGCGGTGCCTCCCCAGCCATTAGCATCAGCCCTTTGCTCTGCTTCCCTTGAAGAATGAACTGAGCGGGACCTCCCTTGAGAGAAGGGGGCTCTGACCCGAGCTTTTGCAGAATTCTAATTTGCCACAGGTTCTGCCAGCCAGTGACAGCTCTTGTCTGGAGAAGCAGTCTCTGGGCTTAGCCTAATCTATCAGGCGGCTGGATCGGCAGGGGCTGGATGCAGAGTAAGGAAAATGGCTTTAAATGAAAGGCATTATCTTCCACTCTGCCTCCTAGAAATGAGTCTTTGGTTGCCAGGCATTTGCGTCTGAACTTGGCCCTCTCTCCTGCTCCAACTCCATGTCTTTAATACCCTATAGTTTCCTAAGTGGAAACCCCAGTTGAAACCCTGGGGGCAGCAGGACAGATCCCTGAGCCCGCTCTCATCAGGTGACAGAAGGACTTCAGGGAAACACAGGCTTTTCCAGCTGGAAGGAAGCTTAGAGATCACGGAGGGTCGGGAGCCCCTTCAGATGACCCTTTCCATCAAGCAACCACAGGGTGATTTGAAACCCTCAGGATTTGAGTGGGCCTGCGGTTCAGTCCATGTCCTGTCCTCTTCACCCTGGCCACACGCATCCTCCTCCCTCTTCTCTCTCAGCCTTACTTCTGCTGCCCTAAGGCACCTCTTCACCAAAGGTCTAAATTCAGCCCATTCATTAAGGGGGACACTGATAAGCCAAGGAGGATGAATCATAGCTCAGCTGTAGCCTCAAGCCAACTTGAACCAGGCCCCTGTCAAGGACCTGTGTTTCTCTAGGCTCTTACACAGAGACAGTGGGGGAAACGGTCATGAGGGGACTCCCATGTAGGCCCTTAGACAGAGACAGCGGGGAAATGGTCATGAGGGGACTCCTGTGTCTCTGGGCTGGATGGAATCTAGATTACTTCTTCCTCTAAATCTGTGTTTCCCCTCCTGATGCCTCTCCCAGGAAGATGCTGCATAAAGCGGACCACCCCATTCTCTGGGGTTGCTATTTCACAGCTTCCACCAGCTTCCCTGAAAGTGAAAATCCTTCCAGAACAATGCATTCATGATAGTGATACCACCTGCCAGATGGGCCAGGAGGGCGTCAGCAAGCCTCTCATTTCCCCCAAACTGCTAAGGCCTTGAACTGGCTGGCTCAGTTCACTTTGTTGCTTTTACTGACATCCTTTTGGGATTGTATTATCTTACCAACTGTACTCCTGAAAAGCTTCTTGGGAACTCAACAAGCAGGGTGAAGAATTTGGAAGGCTATGATTTGGAGTTGCTTAAAAGCAAGCAACCAAGGAATCTGGTGACCTATTGCAAGGGATGCTTATGAGACTAGAGTCTGAAATGAGGTGGGGAAGAGCAGCAGCTATAAAGTCCAACAAATCTCACTGTGCCAGCTGTGTTTGCTCTGATGATTGTCATCATTTTAGGTGAGACCTGTGCCATACCAAATGATGATACCTTGGCTGGAAAAGCTGATGAGAAAGCCAGTGAACACCATTCCCCACAAGCAGGTATGGAAACAAAGCATCCTGTCTTGAGATTCAGAAATTGAATGCCTTCAAGTCATAATTGGCAGGTAAGTGACTTTCTTTTCTCTTCTTTTGGCAGAATCCATGATCAGTTCCATTGGAAACCCAGTGCAAGTGCTGAAAGTCACAGAGACATTTGGGACTTGGATAAGAGAGTCTGCTAACAAGAGTGATGACCGGATTTGGGTGACAGAGCATTTTTCAGGTACTTACACTCGGCCGATGACCCATATCTATGTGGTAACTGTATTTTTTCGTCTATTGCCTACCTTTGGGCGTATTCCATTTGTGTGTGTCTGAAATCCTCAGTAGCTGGTGTGATAAATGTCTCTTTATTTTAGAAAGACCAATGAGTGGGCAGAAAACTTTCTTCCTTTGAACGTGCTGGTGGCAAGCTTTGAAGTTCAGGTCACAGGAGCATGACGAGGGTAACCCAGAGATCGCCTGTTTTAGGACAAGTATCCAGAAGGAAACAAATAGCATTATGACTGCAGGCCTCATAAACCTCCAAACCATAATGGGAAAAAAATACCAAAGACAAAATCCTTGTGGACCACCCATCTTTCTCTAAGGTTGCCCCCTCTCCCAGAAGACTACTTTTGGACATCTTTCCCAGCCACCTGTGGGACAGAGAGCCCAGGGAGAAGGTGAAGGTCCACCTTGCAGTTACACTGTATCTGAGCAGGACCCTAGTTGTACTGTCCCAAAGAGAGGTGGTCAGGAACTGCTGGTGGTAGTAACAGTGGCCTCATTAAAGAAGGGGTCTGACCATACTCACTGGTTGGAGAAATAGCTGAGAAGAAATCACTTCTTTGTTTTATCAAGGCCAGTTATTAAACGGGGAAGCTGGTAGTAACTGCCCAGATTACCAGGATTTGGGGACTCAAAAAGAAAGTAATGTTGTGCATTAGTAGTGGCTGCTGCACAGTGCAGGAAGAGGTGGGAGGAGGCAAGAGGTGACTGTCCAAGCGCCAAGTATCTGCTATTCCTGGTGAAGGCCTACACCACTCTCATAGAAAGTGATAAACAGTATAGAGTGGGGTGGGAGAGGGTGATACATAGTTCTCCCGGGAGTCAGGCCAATTCGATGCCTACCACATTTGAAAGACATTTCAGAAATCCATATGGAGAGCTGGACTTTGAGATGGGGAGTCTTGGACTCTTCACACTGGAGAAGGGACCTTAGGGAACACTTCACTCTCAACTTCCCTCCTTTGAAATTCCTCCCAAGGACTCCCTCCCAAGCTGTGATTGCTGGAGGTAGGTAACAGCCTCTCCCTGGCTTCCCTCCTACAGGCATCATGGTGAAGGAATTCAAGGACCAGCCCTCACTTCTGAATGGCAGTTACACGTTCATCCACCTTCCGTATTATTTCCATGGCTGTGGGCACGTGGTTTACAACAACTCTCTCTACTACCACAAAGGGGGTTCCAACACCATAGTGAGGTGAGTCGCACCACGGCACCTTCTCATGCCTCTCAGGCCACACCTGCCCATGGTGCTTTTGTGAGCAATTGGGGGTAGGGACTGTGTTTTCATCATCTTTGTGTCCCTAGGGCTGACACACAGAGGTCAGTCAGGGTTTGTCGACTGAATGAATCACAGGATATGTTAGTGAGCCCCATGACCCAGCCCCTGCCTGGGGTCTGCATTTGTTGCTGGTCTGGACAGCCGGAGGAAGGTCAGAGCCAGGGAGAAGTGGACCTGGAGTAGTAATGGCTGCAGCTTCCCCTTCCTCTGAGAGAGAAGCAGCCTGAACTCGGAGCTCCCCCTGGTGGAATGTGCTGCTGCTCCCTGATGAAGTTTTGTTTTGGAAAATTTTGGGTGTGGGGAATTTCATGTCACAGCTGAGATCATTGAAGACTGGGGAACGAACCCCAAGTCAGGCATCTCTGCCTTCAGATCCATCTGTCATCCTGATGGAGTCCTCCCAGGCTGCCCTCTGCTCTCCCACGGGGAAGCGAGGAGGGTCACCTGGGTAGACATTGCCCAAGGCAGCTGCTGAGCCTTCCCCACAAGAGTTGCTGAAGTTCTGTCTTTAGGGTTCAAGAAGAGGAAATCAAGCTCTGGCCTTTGGAGGCAGAAGATGGTCGTCTTGGGCAAATCAAGAGAGCAACGAACCGAAAGCCAGGACACTTGGTTTCTGGCTCCAACTCTTCTGCCTCCTCTATGGCCTTGGACCAAGAGACAGCACTTCCTGTGTCTCCCTGTCCTCAACTAAAAATAAAAAGATGGACTACAGCCTCTGAGTCCTTCTAGCTCTTCCCCATCTGAAACAGTAAACCCAGTATTATGAATGCCACAGTCCTACTCATTCAAAACAAGAGACAGTGACCTTGAGGGAGGACTGAGTCCCTTCTCTCTCCCTCATCCTTCCCCTACCCTTAGTGAGGTCCAGCTTTAACAGCCTTTGGTGTTTGAATGCTCAGGTTACAATGGGGTGAGTTTCCTAGTATAATCTGCAATGTGATCAGACATATCGGACACTGGCGTCAGCCGTGGCAGGAAGCATCCCTTCCTTTGCCTCTCACTTCCCTGTACATGACACCTCCATCATCATCTCTACACCTCCCTGGCCGCCTCATTTGGGCAGTCTTGTGCTGGTAGAAAAAGGCAACTGACCTACCGCCTGCTCAGCAGTCCTCGCTCTCAAGACACACTCCTTCATCCGATGCTGCTCACTGAATCTTGTCCCCTGCTGCCATGTTCTATAGGGCTATTGCCACACGGAGGTGGGGTCGGGGGGAGTTCTGAGGTGGATAACCTCCACAGTGAGAACTGGCCTCTTCAAGGAGGTGTATCTTCTAAGGAAGCTAAGTTTGGATGTAGTGGTTAGGAGACTGTACTGCTCTATGCCAGGCCACTGACTGGGACCTCACAGAGAGGCAGAGCTGAATTCGACCCTGTAATTGCTGGGAGAGATGGGTCTCACCAAGGAATGCAGCTGTGAGGTGGCAGGACTAGACACAGCCAAATGGCAGCACTAAACCCCAGGTATTCAGAGGAAGAACTCCCGTGAACTGAGATGTGCAGGGACCTTCCCAAGCCTCACTCTTCTCTAGTTTCTTCATGGTTTCTTAATAGAATTCAAGTCTGTTATGCTCAAACGCATATCCACAGATTCACACATTTCATGTTTCTTCTGCTGCTCAATGGCACCCTCTGGTGTTTTCTTTTAGCCCTAATGTTCCTGAATTTTCATTCCTGGAGTACTCTTTGAATTATAGTTCACTTTTATGCTACAGCCTAGAGTTGGAATCTGTCAAATCAGCCTCCAGGAGCTAAGGGGCATGACATTCCATGCTATAGTTTAATGTATCCAGCCACTTACTTGACAAGAAAATGGTTTTCACAGTCATGACTTTGCAACAGCCTTTCTCACCTGGTGACTTTCTTTTCAACTTTGCAAACTGTGAAACTCTTTTTTTTAATTTCAGCAGGGAGTAAAGGAATAACCACCACACTTAGAATTAGAAACCCTAAGTTCAACCTCTGGCTCTGCCTCTTACTTGTAGTCTCGGGCCAGTCGCTTCTCATTTTTTGCTTATAAAATGAAAAGATTGGACTAGATCCTCTTTTACAGCCCCCTTGCAGCTCTAAGAATCTTCGAGGGGGCATTTCAGGAGGTCAACAAACATCTGGGCATTAGTGAAGTGGAGGTCACATGGCTAGTAAGTGGTCACTCAGATGCAAATTCATTCTGACTATAGGGAGTATTCTCTTTAACACCACACCACTGTCTCCCTGTTGCCTCTGCTAGCACAGCCAGTCATCGTCTCTTACATCCTCACTGCTCACAGCATTGCCCAAGGACCAGCAGAGCAGGCATTACCCGGGAGCTTGTAAGAAATGCAAAATCCCAGCCCTCACCCCTGACCCACTAACTCAGTTTAATAGAGGAGCCTAATAAACCACCTTTGTCCACAGAAACAGTGATTCATGTGTACTTTTCTTTGTTTGCATATTTCAGATTTGAATTTGGCAAGGAAACATCCCAAACTCTGAAGCTTGAAAATGCCTTGTATTTTGATCGAAAATACCTTTTTGCAAATTCCAAGACTTACTTCAATCTAGCTGTAGATGAAAAGGGCCTTTGGATTATCTATGCGTCAAGTGTGGACGGCTCAAACATTCTTGTAGCACAACTGGATGAGAGGACATTCTCAGTGGTGCAGCACATCAATACCACGTACCCCAAATCCAAGGCCGGCAACGCCTTCATTGCCCGAGGAATCCTCTATGTCACAGACACCAAAGATCTGAGGGTCACATTTGCCTTTGATTTGTTAGGAGGGAAACAGATCAATGCAAACTTTGATTTAAGAACTTCCCAGTCTGTTCTTGCCATGTTAGCATACAACATGAGAGATCAGCATTTATATTCGTGGGAAGACGGCCATTTAATGCTTTATCCTGTGCAGTTTTTGTCAACTACCTTAAATGAGTGATGTGCTGCATTCTGCTCCCTTCAGCAAATTTCAGGTGTTTTCTGGGACCAGTTCTCTGCCAACAGGAAACTTGTTTTTTTTAACGGCAGCCAGATATTTAGAACATAACCTCATGACATAAGTGTTTAAATGGTCAGTGAGCCCCCCTTAGTGAAATAGCAACAGATTGGAAGTTGAAATGGCTGAAATGTGGTGATCTCGCCACAACTGGCTCTGCAAGTTACCTCCTTCTCCTTGGGCCTTAGTTTCCCCATTGGTAGTCTGAACCATCTGGCTAAGATGATTGGGAAGATTTTCTCTACCTGTAGGAAATTTGGTGATTCTTGGCGGCTTCTCTTTTCACAACTTTTATGTATCTGCTTCTGTTGTTTAGCTGTTTTAGCCACATGCTGACCAAATTTCCCTTTGAGTTGAGAAGTCCAGTGGCTTGAGTAGTGAATCCCTCAGTGCTGACTTAGATCTGGTTCTTTGAAAAGGTGCATTAACTCTTTAAGACATCTAAAGTATCACATTATCCATAATTTATTGCTTTTCTTTGCATCTGCACCTGCCACCACAGAATAACCATTACCCTCAGCTGCTGACTGGGCAGCTCTGAGATTAGCAAAAGCCAGGGACAGCTACATGTTCAGGGTTTTTTTTTTTCTCAATAAGCTATTTTTTTTTTTTTCTTTTCTTGTTTTAAATAGAGAGTCTTGCTATGTTTCCCAGGCTAGTCTTGAACTCCTGGGGCTCAAGTGATCCTCCTGCCTTGGCCTCCCAAAATGCTGGCATTACAGGCATGTGTGCCTGGCCCAGGTTTCTTTTTCTTTTTTTTTTTTTTTTTTGAGACAGAGTCTTGCTCTGTCACCCAGGCTGGAGTGCAGTGGCATGATCTTGGCTCACTGCAAGCTCCGCCTCCCGGGTTCACGCCATTCTCCTGCCTCAGCCTCCCGAGTAGCTGGGACTACAGGCGCCCACCACCATGCCCGGCTAATTTTTTGTATTTTTAGTAGAGACGGGGTTTCACTGTGTTCGCCAGGATGGTCTCGATCTCCTGACCTCGTGATCCACCCGCCTCGGCCTCCCAAAGTGCTGGGATTATAGGTGTGAGCCACCACGCCGGCCCCAGGTTTCTTAATAACAGAGAATCACAATCTTCCAGATTCCCCCCAACTTCTTATCATGTTGATTTGTAGCTGTGGATCATGAACAGTGAATCCTCAGATCACGCTGACTTCTTATGCTTCTTCTGTGGATCCACTATCAAAGTACTAAATGCTGTGTAAGTAGACATTAATCTGGCTGGAACCATGGGAAGCACTTTCCAGTGTTCAGAGGAGAGGCGCCATTTGTGGTTATTACGTAGAACTGGGCCAGAGCCAGTCCATTGCCTGTTTTTTAAATAAGGTTTTACTGAGCACAGCCACGCTCATTTATTTATGCAGCACGGCCTGTGACTGCTTCTGCTCTGCACCAGCAGAATCGAGTCATTGCAACAAACAGCGTATGGCCTCACAGTGCCTAAAATATTGACTAGCTGCCCCTTTATGGAAAAAGGTTGCTGACTCCTGATAAAGAATATAAAGTGAGCCTGATTCTTGAAAAAATCAGAACCAGAGCCTGTTTTGTTTTATTCTAAACTAACAAGCCACATAGGAGGGACTTGCATTTTGAGTAGAGGGGAAGGGTGATAACGGCGTAAAATGAAGTGGCCCTCCACAAAGGCTGGTTAGGGGACTGTTCTTTAACATAGTTTTAAAGGATGTGATCTGGTCCCCTTGGATGCCAGGAGAGAATCCGGTTGAACTTGCTCCTAAATGCTCTTAAATATGCATATTTTCTGCCAACTCACTTCTTTAAACATCTTTCAGCCCAGCGCTGCGGCCCCCGGAAGGGCCACTGCGAATAGAGAGGAAGCTGGAAAAGTTCCTGGGGCTCTGCAGCCAGGAAGGGGAACCAGGACAAATCTTATGTAAAGATTTTCCAGCAATTTTGCCCCAATTTGTGTGTGTTCTGAAACTTTTTCTCTGGGACCAAATTCATTCTCAGTGGCCCTGAGTTCAATACATTATTAACAGCAGCATTTTAAAACTTAGGGGATGAGCTAGGCATGGTGGCACATAACTGTAATCCCAGCTACTCGGGAGGCAGGGATGGGAGGATCACTTGAGGCCAGGAGCTCAGGACCAGCCTAGAAAGACCCCATCTCTAAAAAATAAAATATAAGTAAATAAAACTTAGGGGATGTACAGATTTAAATATTCAAATCTCCCAGCTCCCCTGAAAGTCCCCAGGCAGCTGTTAGTGACTTGTTTGTTGTGTCAGTCAACATGATGGGTATTTGAAACTTCTCCCCCTACTTTTTCATTAGATTGGTTATGCCGTGTTACCTTAGCTTGCAAAAATACTCTTTTCAGATTCACGTTCTCTAACAAACAGTCTCATGTTCAAGATCGATATGTCTAATGAGTGCTGGTGTCCTTTTAAAGGATTTAAATATATATGTTGCCATTGCTGAACACAGGACACCGGGATAGGGATATAGTTTCATAGTAATAGTATATACAATACTAATTGTATATACGGTAGCAACCAAAAGAGGTTAATTAGCACATATTCCTTTTAGAAAAATGGTTTAGAAACCTCAGTCTTGATATCTGAGCTATCTTGGCTTCCTTACTTGTGAGTAAGGGATCATGCTCACTGCTGGAGAAGCTTACACTGGGACTTTTTTTCTTTTTTCTTTTCTTTTTTTTTTTTTGTTATGACAGAATAATGCTAATGTAAGGACAACTGAGTTTGATCAGTGTTTAATGGCAGTGGGTAATCTTATCTGATTGTCTTTAAAAGTGAAAAGGATTAAGATTTTATTCTTTCTTGTAAACATTACTTGATTTTTTAAAAAAAGTTTTGGGCTCACTGCTAAAATAGATTATGCAACCTAAGGTTTTTAAGTCAAGATACTGTTTTAGGAGTTTGCCCTCTTATTTATAACCAAAGTTGCTCTAAAGCACTTTCCAAATATCTGCACTTCTGATGTCAGAATCAAACCAGATAATTCTCTAATTCTTCTTTCATCTAAAGTAGATAGCTTCCCACTGGAGAGTAAACAACACCATCCCTCCCAACCTCAAAGCTAGGCCACACTGTAATTCAAAGCATTTTCTTTCAACTGATAAGGTGTCTTCCTTAAGCCAAACAGGTGGTTCTGGTCTCAAAGTATCATTAGGCACAGGTGCTATCACAGAAAAAGTTCTGGGGTGGAAGTTTTAAGATGAGGAGCTCTGATCTTAGGCGTCTTAACAGTCACAAGGCGAAAAGTCAAATGAAACAGTACAATTCTTGATGAGTCAGGTGTCACCTTCCTGTCACACAGAGGACGTTTTGGCTATGATCATCTGATGGCAAGTGAAGGAGAAGTGAGTGACAGGGCTTTTCATTTTCATCCAGATGCCGTGGCCTTGTGTTTCACAGCATTAAGGGCCGTAATTTCCAACCTGCACAGATTCTGAACAACAAATGAATAATGATGAATGTCTTTTTGGTTGTAATTTAACAAGTCAAATAAAATAATCATTGCTGAGCACAATCACATGTTGAAATAAGTGTGTTGTTATTTTTACCTCTTGTTAATTTATATGTAACATTTAAAAGAAAAAATCCAAAACAATATTGTGGTAGAATATTAGTTGCTCCTCTATGGAAACTCTCAACTTGCTAGCTCCTTCTGAATACAGTACTGGAAAATTGTTGATATGGACTGTCTTTTCTCTGTAAGAAAACACGAGCAATGGAAATATCATACTAGAACTGGGTTATACGTAGACGTAAATGCAATGAAGATTTGCCAATTCATCAGCATGGGCAAGGCAACTGAGGACATAAAATTTGAGGCTAAAAATTAAAAGAACAAAAATTTAAAAATGGATTTGTGTGAATTTGGGCAAGTCTCTTAATCCCTCGGAGCCTCTTTCATCTGTAAAACATGTCTAAAAAAAAGTAACAGTATTTACTTCCCTTGGTTTTTCTATGCGAAATGCTCTGATAATTATACAGTTCTTGACAAATTATAATTGTTACTTTTATTGTTCCTCCCTGCAGGGAACCAGAGTGACCCTGTTGTTCTCATGGCCTTATCTAGGGCTGCAGAAATGGTTAGGGACACCATGTGAATAGTTTCCATGGGCTGAGACCAAAGACCTGTTACATCAGGTAACACTGTCACAACACCAAAAGGTGGTCCCTTAGTTATACAACAGATTTACATAAAACTCCCCAAATAATGAAAAAATGGTTCAAGTACCTGTTACCTTGACCTATGGAGCTTCTTTATAACCTTCCCTAGAAGTGCTTGTTACTGGACTTTTGTAACTGAAATATTACAAAGTGAAAAAGAAAAGTCCAAGGAGAAAATAATAGTCTCACCCCTTTAAGTGGACCATTCAGACCGTGCATGTGATTTTAAGATATCTAATCTTCTATCTATTCACTGTAAAGATTTTAAATAAGGGTGAAATTGGTCTTTCAGTTCCCTTACTGTTTCCTCCAAACACTCTGGTATGATCGAGCTCAACAATTGAGTTAAGCTTTAATAAAGAAGTGGTTTAAACTACTTCTAAACTCAGATTTTTGTGTCTGGCAACATGACATTGTCAATGTCCCAAGCTGCTTGCCCAGAGGCCACATCCACAACTGCAGGATGAAAAAAGGTCAACACTGGATGGGAACCCTACAGAGCACTCGATCCCACTCTCATTTTAAAGTCTAGGAAAGTGAGACCAGAGGAGATGCATGACTAACTCACCCCACGTGCAGCTTAAGTGCCAGAGTCAAAAGGAAGCACTGTTCCCGACTTTATGTTTTCCACCTCATCCCACCGCTTCCAAATATAGGATCTGGTTCTTATAACTGGAAAGTGGAAAAGTTAACTTTGAACGCTTTTTAGGGCACTCCTTTTTAAAAAGCTATGTCTAGAGAAATATGCCAAACCCAGCCTCGTCTTGCAGAGAAGTTCCATCACTCGGTAATGGCCAGCCTCACCTTCTGGAGCAGATACACACGCCCAAGTCCAGCACTACTTGTTACTCTCGGGATTCCCACCACTGGACAGCCCTTCCTTGCCCAGTGCTTTAGAAACATCAAAGTAGCTGCCACTTAGTGCTCATCATCTCTATGCCGTGGTGTCTTCTGGGCAATCAGCACACATGATTTCACTCAACCATGCCTGAGTGGAAAAGTCCTTAGATATCATCCCTTCTCTCTACATGATGTTTAAATCCTCTCTACAAATGCAGTGAACACTGTGATGCACTCACAACTTGGATTCTACTTCAGAAAAGACATTTTGCTTTTGGTGCTGGAAGTGCTGTCAGCATATAGCGTTCAGCTGTCAGCACCTACAGAAATGGTCAGTGCTGCAGAGAACCGCTTAGCCCAAGGATACACCTCATCATCCAATGACTGATCAGTGTGAGAATTTAAGGCCTAGACACCTCAGCCCACCTTAGAATTACTCTAAAGAGCAATTCTAGAGCCAGAGCACCCCATGGTTCAGCCAAGTCTGTCCCTGGGCCTGTACTGCCGATTGACTTTCTCTGTCCTTCCTGCTTCTGGCCCCTCCTTTCCACAGGTGTTGATCCTAAGGGCTCTTCTTAATGACATCATGCTGGCTAAACTCCATCTCAGAGTTTGCTTCCCAGGGAACCCAACCTGTTGTCAAATTGCCACATAAAATACAGGATGCTCAGCTACATTTTAATTTCAAGTTGACAGAAAAATTATAGTAAAAATATGTCCTAGATATTGCATGAAATATACTTTAAAAAGTATTTATTTAAAATTCAAATTTAACTAGGAGCCTTGTATTTATGTTTACTGAATCTGGCAAGCCTAACCAGGTATGGTCGCAGACAGAAGCCACTGATGTGGGGCTTTGGTGCTGGATCACTCACCACCCTTCCTTCAGTGAGGACCCCAGGTTAGTAATAGATAAAGCACAAATAGCAAATGGGACAAGGAACTGGTCGAATTGCTCAAACTTGCATTGGTGATCCACTGGCATGTGTAGCGGTAGAAAGGAAGGCATTAGCTGATGTGATGTGTCAGATGTTTGAGATTATGGGAGAAATAGGTACTGAAAGGATAATAAAATCAGGTGGCTACTGCTAAGCTTGATTGACCCACTGGAAACAGATAAAAAGCTGAGCGTGACTAATCACCAATAGAAAGCTGAGTGAGAAAGCCAAAGGCCTCCTAACCCGCTCCTTACACCTCCAGCTTACAAAAAGGCTCTTGTCTCCTGCAGAAGGGGAGAAAAAGCTCGGGATCACACCCTGGACTTAAAGATCAGAGTTACCAACCTCCAAAGAAGGTTAAACTCCCAACAAAAGAAGACCTGCTATGCCAAGGTTAGAACGTGAGCGGGGACAGGTTGGGGCTCTGACATATGGGATAAAATGTCTGTGTTGGCCACTTCCAAGTTGCCGTTTGTGTAGACATTGTGGGCATTTGGAAATAAAGGGGAAATTCAAAGATGGGTTAAATCAAGTTTGTTGGCAAACTTTTTCTGTAGAAGACCTGATAACAAATATTTTAAGCTTTGTGGGCCACATGGTCGCTGTTGGAACTGCTCACCTCTGCCATTGTAGTTGAAAACTATAATATGTAAATCAATGAGCATGGTTCTATTCTATTAAAACTTTATGGACACTGAAATTTGAATTTTATATAATTTTTACATCTCACAAAATGTTTTTCATTTGACTTTTTCTTTTCTCAAACTTTCGACAAGCATCTTTGACTTTTAAAAACGATTTACACATATAAAAACCGTTTTTAGTTTGCAGAACATACAAAAACAGGTGGTGGGCCAGATCTAACCTGAAGGTCATAGTTTGCCAACCCCTGGGATAATCATGCTGCTTCAAATTGTACTTTCCATTAAGAACATTTTTTTGGCCACTGCTAGAAGATGGGAGCCACTGTGCCAAGTTAAAGATAGCTGCACACATAGGGTACAATAGTTTTTATTTTGCTTTCTCCAAAGAAGCTAGAAAAGAAATACTATGGTGGTGGCAACATCAATGTTGTTCACGTTTTTGAGTGCTGACCATGTGCCAGGCACTATACTAAATGCTTCACGTGTGTTAACTCGTGCAATTATCATGGGAAGCCTATAAGGGATAGTCATTTTTAAATTAATTTCCCAGATTGAAAAATTAAGAAGCTCACCCACTGTTGCTCAGTTTGTAAGGGGTGAAGTTGGGATTCAAATTCAGGCGGCCTGACACCAGAGCTCATGCTTTTAGCAACTCCTCTTTCTTGCCTCTAAGTATATCTAGGATTCCTCCACTGGCTCCTTCTGACCTTTCTACTGTAGTGATAAGGGCTGAAGACATTCACATAGGAAGAGACTCAGCAAGTCCTTTTCTGTTTTTGTCTTTTGGTCTCTCTTGTCCTTAGGAGTCTGACAAGGTCATGTGAGGTTGGCAAGCTGATCCCCTTGGTGAAAGATGGCTCTATATTTCTATTTTCACCCTTGCCATCTCTTTGTCTCTACATCCCCCAACTTGTGCTCTAGGATATACTTTGGCTAATACAAACATGTGCACTCCAGCTGTCTTTTGGTTCATGTTAGCATAGTATAGCTTTTTCCTCCCTACTATTAATCTATGGGTGTCATAGAAAAGTGGGTTTTTTGTAGGCAGCATATAGTTAAGCTTTGTGGGTTTTTTTTTCTTTTTTTTACCTAACAACTTCACTTTTTGAGATATTTAGACCAGGGATTAGTAAACTACAGCCTGGTGGGCTGCCTGTTTTTATAAGTAATGTTTTATCAAAATGCAGCCACATCTATTTATGTATTGTCCATAGCTGCTTTTATGCTTAAAATAATAAAGTTATATAGTTACAACAGAAACTTTATGGTCCATGAGCTTAAAATATTTATGATTGGCCCCTTTAAGAAAAGGTTTGAAGACTCTTGGTCTGGACAATTTACATGTTTTTTCTTCCCAACTCCTTAGTTTAGACCATTTACATTTCATGCAACAGATATGCATTTATTGATATGGTTGGTTTAAATCTACCACCTTGTTATTGTTTATCTGTTCTTTGTTCCCTATTTTTTCTTTTTCTGATGACTTTTGAATTGACTGAATGTGTTCTAAAATTTCACTTTATTTCCTTTCTTGGCTTTTTCATTATAATTTGTATAATTGTTATTTCTGTGTTATTTTACTTTAGGGTTTATAATGTGTATATTTTTTCAGAGCCTTTTTAAAAACTAGTTTTTCAGAAGGAGGCGGAGTAAGATGGTGAAAGAAGTCTCCAGCAATCATCGTCCCCACAGGAACACCAAATCTAACTACTATCTACACAGAAAAGCACCTTAAGAAGCCAAAAAATCAGGTGAGCCATCACAGTACCTGGTTTTAACTTATCACCGAAAGAGGCACTGGAGCGGGTCAGAAAGACTGTCTTGCGTTGCCAATGCCACAGTGGCCCCATGACAAGAGAGCATCTGTCCTTGGGGGCGGGAGAGGACAGTAATTGTGGGACTTTGCATTTGGACTCAGTGCTGCCCTGTCACAGTGGAAAGCAACACCAGGCAGAAATCAATTGACCCCACAGAGTGAATATTTAGATGAGTCTAGCCAGAGGGGAGTCATCCCTTCCAGTGGCCAGAATTGAGTTCTGCAAGCCTCGCCGCTGCAGGCTAAGGTGACTTGGGTTCCAACTAACCTTGAGAAGCAGTCTAGGCCACAAGGACTACAACTCATAGGTGAGTTCTAATGCTGTGCTGTACTGCACTTGGAGCCCGTGAACTTGGGGGGCACACGATCTGGTGAGAAGCCAGCCGGGTCAGCCAAGGGGGTGTGTGCACCTGCTCTCCCCCAGGCTCAGGCCACACAGCTCGCAGCACAGAAAGAGACTTTCCTTCTACTCGAGGTGAGGAGAGGGACGAGCAGAGAGGACTTTATCTCACAACTCAGAAACCAGTTCAGCCACAGTAGACTAGGGCAATGGGCAGTGTCCTAAGCCACTCATTCTAGAGCCTAGTTCCCAGACAATATTTCTGGACATACTCTGGGTCAGAAAGGAACCCACTGTCTTAAAGGGAAGGACCCAGTCTTGGCAGGATTCATCACTTGCTGAGTAAAGGGGCCTTTGGGCCCTGAATAATCAGGGATAAACCTGAATAACCTGAATAATCAGTGGTCGCCAGGTAGTACATGTCGGGGGCCTTGGTTGAACCTCTGAGACTTACTGGCTTCAGTCAAGACCCAGCACATTCCCAGCTGTGGTGGCTGTGGGGAAAGACTCCTTGTTTAAAAAAAATGCAGAGGGAAGAACAAAGAGGACTTCGTCTTGCAGCTTAGGTAACAGGTCGGTCACAGTGGGGTAGAGCACAAAGTGGGGGTTTGGGGTCCCTCATTCCAGGCCTTCACTCATAGATGGTATTTCTGGACCTGTCCTAGGCCACAGGGGAGCCCACTGCTCTGAAGGGTGAGTCTCAGGTCTGGTAGCATTTACCACAAGCTGACTGAAGAGCCCTTGGGCCTTGAGTGGACGTTGGCAGTAGCCTGGCAGTACTCCCCATTGGCCTGGGGCAGTGTTGGCCATGGGAAGAGACTCTTCTTGTGGAAAAGGGAGAGAAGAGTGAGAAGGGCTTGTCTTTCGGCTTGAGTGCCAGCTCAGCCACAGTAGAATAGAGCACCAGGTAGATTCCTAAGGTATCTGACTCCAGGCCCTGGATGCCAGACAGCACCTCTGGACCCATCCAGGGATGGAAAGAACTCACTGCCCTAAAGGGAAGAACACAAGCCTTGCTGGCGTTGCCACCTGCTGATTGTAGAGCTTTGAGCAAGCATAAGTGGTAGCCACATAGTCATTACAGTGGGCCTTGGATGAAACTCAGTGCTGTGCTGGCTTCAGGGCTCACCCAGTGTAGTCCCAGTGATGGTGGCCAATAAGGGTGCTTATGTCACCCACTCTCCCAGCTCCAGGCAGCACAGCATAGACAGAATGACTCCATTTGTTTGGGAGAAAGTAAAGGAAGAGAACAAGATTCTCTGCCTGCTAATACAGAGAATTCTTCTGGATCTCATCCAAGCCCACCAAGGTAGTACCTCTGAGTCTGCACAAGCCACATTATTCTTGGGCATGGAGTGCCTCCTAATGCAGATACAGCTGCAGTGACCAAATACATAAATCACAACACCCAAGTCCCTTTGAATACCTGGAAAGCCTCTCCAAGAAGGACAGGTACGAACAAGCAACAACCATAATAAATACCTGTATTAGTCTGTTCTCCCACTGCTAATAAAGACATATCCAAGACTGGGTAATTTATAAAGGAAAGAGGTTTCTTGGACTGACAGTTCCACATGGCTGTGGAGGCCTCACAATCATGGCAGAAGACAAAAGATGCAAAGGCACATATAACATGGCGGCAGGCAAAAGAGGTGTGCAGGGGAACTCCCCCTTTAAAACCATCAGATCTCATGAGACTTATTCACTGTCATGAGAACAGCATGGGAAAGACCCGCCGCCCCCTCCCCCCGATTCAATTACCTCCTACTGGGTCCTCCCATGACATGTGGGAATCATGGGAGCTATAATTGAAGGTGAGATTTGGGTAAGGACACAGCCAAACCATATCATTATACCCCCTGGCCCCCCCTAAATCTCATGTCCTTATATTTCAAAACCAATCATGCCTTCCCAACAGTCCACCAAAGTCTTAATTCAGCATTAACTCAAAAGTCCACAGTCCAAAGTCTCATCTGAGACAAGGCAAGTCCCTTCTGCCTGTGAGCCTATAAAATCAAAAGCAAGTTAGTTACTTCCTAGATACAATGAGGGTACAGGGATTGGGTAAATACACCCATTCCAAAGGGGAGAAATTGGCCAAAGTGAAGTGCCTACAGGCCCCATGTAAGTCTAAAATCCAGCAGGGGAGTCAAAGCTCCAAAATGGTCTCCTTTGAATCCATGTCTCACCTCCAGGTCACACTGATGTAAGAGGTGGGCTCCCATGGCCTAAGGCAGCTGCAGCTCTGTGGCTTTTGTGAACCCCAAAATTTGAGACAGGTCTCAGTTATTTTAGAAATTTTATTTTGTCAAAGTCGAGGACACACACCCATGACAGTTTCAGGAGCTCCGGATGATATATGCCTAAGGTGGTCAGAGCACAGCTTGGTTTTACGCATTTTAGGAAGATATGAGACACAACTAACATATGTAAGATAAACATTGGTTTGGTCCAGAAAGGCAGGACAACTTGAAGCAAAAGTGGGACCACTCAAAGCAAGGAGGGGGCTTCCAGGTCACAGGTAGAAGAGAGACAAAAAGTTGTGTTCTTTTGAGTTTCTGATTAGCCCCTCCAAAGGAGGCAAACATATAATGCATTTGTCTCAGTGAGCAGAGGAGTGACTGAATAGAATGGAAGGCAGGTTTGCCCTAAGCAGTTCCAGCTTGACTTTTCCCTTTAGCTTATTGTATTTGGGGGCCCAATATATTTTCTATTCACATTTTCTCCCCTTTTTAAAATCTTTTGGAGAAAGTATTTTAGAATAAAATGAATCTCTCTCTGGTCTAAGATTTTATCTGATCTTTCATGGCTAGGATGGTGTATTCCCTAGATGGGTAAGTCCCGAGTTATTAGGAAAGCTCATTTTCAGCAGGTTGTGAAGTCTCATGTCCTGTTGTAGCAGGAAGAGCTGCAGACAAAACGCCTCAGACACCAAGTTAAAGAAGGAAGGGGTTTATTCGGCCAGGAGCATCGACAAGACTGCTGTCTCAAGAGCTGAGCTCCCGTGTGAGTAATTCTTGTCCCTTTAAAGGGCTCATAACTCTAAGGGGTCCAGGTGAGAGGGTCATGATCAATTGAGCAAGCAGGGGGTACATGACTGGAGGCTGCATGCACCAGTAATCAGAACGGAACAGGACAGGAATTTTTACAATGCTTTTCCATACAGTGTCTGGAATCTATAGATAACATAACCGGTTAGGTCAGGGGTCGATCTTTAACTACCAGGCCCAAGGCATGGCACCGGGCTGTCTGCCTGTAGATTTCATTTCTGCCTTTTAGTTTTTTCTTCTTTCTTTGGAGGCAGAAATTGGGCATAAGACAATATGAGGGGTGGTCTCTTCCCTTATTCCCCCACTTTGAGACTCTCACTCATTTTATTAGCGGGAATTCTCACCTTCATCCTCACTACCTGTGTCTTCCTGCATGGCAGATCGATAGTGATTTAGGTAGTACACTTGTGCTGAAGCATCCTGGTGAACTAGAGTAGCGATGAAACCTTTTACCATTTGAATGAGTACAGGTAGTAAACAAGGGATCAGTAAGCAGGTTCCTGTTACTACTGTAATTTTTATTATAAGAGTTTTAAATCCTCTTAGCACTGGGAACCATTTTCAAACATGGCCTCAAGGTCAAATCCATGCCACACTTGTATAGGCACATGTGCCAGTTTTGTCATGTCTTTATATCTTCAGCTACTTGCCCCTGGTCATCTATGTGCAGGTAGCACATAGTAAAGTTAAATTTTCTACAGACTTCTCCTCCAGCTGCTAGCAAGTAGTTGAGTGTTAATCTATTTTGATAAATAGCATTTCTCATCTGAGTTTCTTCCCGGGCCAAAACAGTCAAGGCTTTACCGGTTTTATTAGTGATGATCTCCAAGACAGCTTTCAACCATATGATTTGGATGAGCATGTAAATGGGGGTCCAGTATCCCCATGAGCCATCTTGTACCTAGGTGGCAGGCCCGTAGTATTGTATAACTTTTTCAGGAGGCCGTTTATCATCTTTTTAATTATCTATGGCTATTTTTTGCCATGGAAGCATAGACAGGGAAGCCCAGGAGTTTGCCAGTGTTTATGGGCAGTAGGAAGAAAGATGGTTTAATAGTGCCAATAACACAACTACCTGTCCACTGGTCAGGCAGCTTAGCATAGGCTCTATGTCCCCATATCCAGTGTAGCCCAATGGGGGCCGTCTGGTCCTGGTGGGATTCTGGGTGGACCTAAATGGTCTGCAACTTTGGAAATTTACTGAATGGATTTTTCTTTGTGTGGTTTGAACTCCACCATGTAACTGTTTTTGTGGTACCATTATACAGTTTTTGTCCCAGGCAACTAAGTCATCCTACAGGAAAAGTGAATTCTTTCCCTTCTCTAGCTATGCAATATTGTCTAATGATTGAGACTTTTAGAACCCAGAAATGATCAGGGTGATTCTTTTGGGCCAGGAATTCATCAGAAACTCAGTATGTAGGCACTAATACTTGGGCTTTCTATGGCCATTGATCTCCCATTACAGTTCCTCCACAAACTTAACATGAAGTGACATGTAGAGACTGGGCTACATGCTCAGCTAATTGCAAAAACAAATTTCTGGTTTTTCCTGGAGTCTCTGGTACTGGCACATTTAGTTCATCATAGAAAGTCTGAAATACCAGTTCTGGAGAGAGTTTACAAACCTCCACTTTTAGTAAGGTATTTACTCTAGGATTTAGTCCTTTTCCATCGATGTCCAGAGATAAGTGTTCTCTTTTTTCCCACCTTGGGTTTAAGGGATTTGTAATTACTAATTTCAAGAGATTGCAGCTTCCACTTGTACAGGAGGGGCTGCCTTCTCCTTTTTGGAGCTAAACAGAGTCTTTTTCATCCTTTTTCTAAGTAATCCAGATGACACAAGACCAGTAATTATACACATTTGCACATGAGCCCAATTCATGGCAGATATACTTACTTCTTGCCATGTAACTTTATTTTTTTCTAATTTAAAGAACTGCATCCTATTCCATGCCAATTGCTATTGATAGTGGCACAAGCATTAAATTTTAGGGTTATATGTTTGGGGACCCCTCTTTCTTCTGTCTTAGCTATTTACTTGTGTCACCTAGAAAAGGACCAGTCCTTAATTTTATTTTAGAAACTGTGATCATGGGAGGCTTAAAATGGGTCATAACACACATCAGGTTGGTTATTTCCTGGGCTACATACCTTGGATAGAATAGCATTATACAGGCCAGGCGCGGTGGCTCAAGCCTGTAATCCCAGCACTTTGGGAGGCCGAGACGGGCGGATCACGAGGTCAGGAGATCGAGACCATCCTGGCTAAGACGGTGAAACCCCGTCTCTACTAAAAAATACAAAAAAAAAACTAGCCGGGCGAGGTGGCGGGCGCCTGTAGTCCCAGCTACTCAGGAGGCTGAGGCGGGAGAATGGCGTAAACCTGGGAGGCAGAGCTTGCAGTGAGCTGAGATCCGGCCACTGCACTCCAGCTCGGGTGACAGAGCGAGACTCCATCTCAAAAAAAAAAAAAAAAAAAAAAAAAGAATAGCATTATACAAACAAGTTCTTTTTAGAGTTCCAGTACACTTATAATAACCATAAAATAATAGGACTGTAGCAACCTTTTGTCCTACCTCACTGACTTGATGTATACACTGGGAACAGCCCTCAGTCTGAGGAAGGTCAGTTGAAGTCCTTACTGTACAAGTCCAAATTTTAAGGAAAATGAGTCCTGCGATAGTTTCCTCATGCTTCAGCCATGCGTGGACCAGTCAGCTTCCGGGTGTGACTGGAGCAGGGCTTGTCATCTTCTTCGGAGTCACTTTGCAGGGGTTGGCAAAGCTGCTCCCGTCCACGTACAGCTCCCAGTCTACTGATGTTTAAGGATGATCATGGAGGTCAGGCCCACTAGAATAAACTGAGTCCAATACTTTTACACAGTTATGTTTAACTGGGCTCTCTGATACCAGGAGCAAGGTGGTGGGGCTTAGGGTGTTGCAAACTTCAGTGGTTATGTGGGGATTTTCACAGAGCAAGTTTGGTATCTAGTTAGTCTAGCATTCATTAGTTAATGATGTCCTTTGGTATTTATTAAAGTCACCGCAGGATGCAGGGACTTGAGGTTTTGCCCAAGAGTTAGCTTATCTGCTTCTTGTGCTAACAGAGCCATTGCTGCCAGGGCCCTTAGACATGGAGGCCAGGCTTTGGAAACCCCATCTAGTTGTTTTGAGAGTTAGGCCACTGACCTTGGCCAGGGCCCCGCAGTCTGGGTTAAAACTCCAACTGCCATTTTTTCTCTTTCTGACACATAGAGTGTAAAAAGTTCTGTCAGGTCAGGTAGCCCCAGGGCTGGGACCGACCTAAGTTTTTCTTCTAACTCATGAAAAGTTTGTTGCTGTTGGTTGTAATAGATGTAGTTTATCTAATATACATTTTTATTAACTGTCACCCACTAAACTATTGACTTGAATCCTGTAGCTATTTGATTTTAAGCTTTAAATTGATCTGGTATTTCTTGTGGGGCTCCAATTGCATCTAAATAGATGTGAGAGTCGAAAGACCCATAAGGGGTTTCTCTCACTTTATGATGTCTTATTTGTTTATCCCTCTGGTTGATGAAATGCCAGGGTAAAAGGAATAGCCAAATAGACTAAAGCACAAGTGCCACTCCAGTTATTCGGCAGAGTGCCCAGTAAAGGTCCACCACAATACCACCCCACATCCACTATGGGATGAACAAGGGTTGATTGATAAGCTCTTGAAAATTCTTAAGCTCACTGCATCCCTTCAGGTCTCCAACGAATGCTAAATTTCCTCCCTGTCGTGAGAGACATGAAATGAACTTAGTATTGGGAGACAGAAGCTGGATGGCCCTCGGGGGCCGACGTGCAGGGTGCTGGACTTCAGGATATAGCAGAAAGAGCTCAGCATGACTTACTACTCCAGAGTGTAGAATCCTGGAAAAGAGCTACCATGCAGCCTACACCTGGTTGACTGGAGGACCACCTTAGTGGAAGGGGGACAATCTGGGCCTCTGGCCTGCCATGTGCACAAGCATAACATTTGCTTTTGCTTAACGTGCAGATGGAATATTGGATCCTTTTTAACCAGGCATTTGCATCTTAGTATCCTGTCTTTATTGCTAAAGTTTGTTTTAAGTCTTTAACTTCTATGATCCTCTAGTAAAATTAATGTATGTATGGTTTTAGGAAATTACAAAAAACGGTTGGGGCAGTCCATCCTTGCTCTTTAGTGGTCCACAGAACATTGGAACAACTATGGCATGAAAGCTCTACATCAGGGGGCAAGACCCCTTGTTGGTACTGGGGTCTTTATCGAAATCTCTCTGGATTAAATGATGTAGTTTATTAATGCCCAGTCTGAGGGGAGTCAGGAGGGACAGAAGTACTTTTCTGAAGAAGAAAGCTGTCTTTGACTTGGCAAGTCTCCACAGGGTATAACAAGGCAAGCATTAAATGCAATAGTTTGAGGCAAAATTGACTTGGTTATGTTAATAACTAGATGGTCAGCAATAGAAGGAGGAAGAAAGAGTAATAGAATAGATGAAAAGTTAAATTTTTCTTAGCTTTAATTTGGTAGGATTTTCCCCTGGGACTATGGCCCATGACTTTGGAGGGGGTGGTGCTTTCTTGACTCAGGTGTGATGAATCCATCCTTTTTTTTGCTGTACGAACAGCAGTGTTGGTGGTTAGCAGCACAAGGTAAGGTCCTTCCCAGCCTGGCTTGAATTTTTCTTCTTTCCACCCTTTGATGAGAATGTGATCTTCAGGCTGGTGCTGGTTTACTGGAAATTCTAGGGGTGGTATATGTGCTAAAAGACTTTTAGTTTTTGAGGGAAAGGAAAGTGGAAGATAAACCAAGTATATAATTTTTAAGAAATTGACCTTTTGTTTTAAATATGGGGACCTTGGCAGTGGACTTTATAGTCCTTAGTGCCTTTTTACTGAGAAATTTCCTTTAGCACCTATTTTTATTAGTTTTTAAACCAAAGAAAGCCAAATATTTTATATTTAGCAATGCTTTTTGTATGATTTTTATACCAGATAAGCTAAATTTTACCTTTATATTAGTGTGTTATTAATGTTAAACTTAATTTTAATAAAACCTTGTAGACAAATGGTCAAACATTAAAAGTTGGATAAATAAGGTAAGATTTTATAGACTCTTTAACCTTTTATAATTTTTGCTAAAGAGCAGGTTGGTACTTTAAGAAAAACCTGCTATGCTTTTATTTTAATGTTCAGTTTACAGAAAAACTGGATGATACTCTGTAGCCAATGTTTACACACAGAATTTTCTTTCCAATTAACATTTTAAAACTTGATTAAACGTTTAAAACAAAATATACATATTTTTAACCTTTTAATGTAGGTAAAAATTTCTATTCTTATGTGTCCTTATCCTTTTACCAAAGGTATATTTTACTTTCCTTACACATCTTGCACATAAACTGTTTTTTTTTTTCCCAATAGTTTGCATTCAGGAGGTCTAGTTACTTTTAAATTATACAACATTTCTGGCATAAATTCTTTGTTATAACATTGTTTTCTTTCACGACTTTCACAGACAATTCTTTGACATTCCTCAACTTTCTCACTTATTACAAACATTTCTATCTTTAAACAACCAGTTAACTTATTTCAGGACAATAATTTACCATATAATACTCTTTTTACATAAATTCTGCCCCCCATTTTTTCCCTTTTTTTCCCCGAAGATAACCATTCTTTTGCAGAGCGAACTTCTTTTATGTCTGTGGACTAGACTGTGTAAGGCCACAAAATTAGAAGTTACTCTAATACATATTACATGTTAAGTTTTAGCAAACTTTACTTTTGTTGAGAACCTTGTAAGTTCAGGATTTCAATTATCCTTTGCTATTAATAAAACCTTGTTTTGTCCAAATTAACTTAGAATTGGTATAGATGGCTTTTTTTTTCTCCCTTTGATTACCTGGGAGGAGCCATTGATCGTCCTGTCCTGAAGGGAGTTCCTCTTAGGTCTGGTCAGACCTTTGTATGGTAATTAAGATTTAAACCCCTTGTTAGGAAACCTGCTGGGTTAAGGGAATTTCCCTTTTTTATTTTTTATTATTATTATTTTTTCCTAACAGACTTATACTTTAAGATTTTTGAGTTAGTAAGCTACTTTTTGGCTTTTTTGATTTAGGATAGTTCTGAACTGAACTAGTGAGATGTGCTCACAAGGAGGTTTCCTCTAAAAGTTACTTTTCTACTTTCTTCTGTTAGCAAAGCAGTTGCTGCTACAGATTGAATGCATATGGGCCATCCATTGGTTACTGGGTTAAGAATTTTTGATAGGAAGGCCTCAGTGCTTTTGGGATACCCCTTGTTTACACTGACAACAAAGTGGTATTGGAGTGTTATAGGGTTACAGAGAATACCTTCAGTTATCAATTACAGGTTCTAAATTTACCTTGGCTTTTAAAGGACTAGGGTACTCTTTTTTTTTTTTTTTTTTTTTTCTTAACTACTTGTATATATCTCTTTCTCTTTCTTTCTCTCTTTGACTTTCTCTTGGACTTTTCTTTTGCCTCTGTCTCTTCCTCTCTTTCTCTGCCTCTCTGTCTCCTCTCTGCCTCTCTCTCTCCTCTCTGCCTCTCTCTCTGTCCTCTCCGCCTCTCTCTCTGTCCTCTCCGCCTCTCTCTCTGTCCTCTCCGCCTCTCTCTCTGTCCTCTCCGCCTCTCTCTCTCTGTCCTCTCCGCCTCTCTCTCTCTGTCCTCTCCGCCTCTCTCTCTCTCCTCTCTGCTTCTCTCTTTCCTCTCTGCCTCTCTCTCTCTCCTCTCTGCCTCTCTCTCCTCTCTGCCTCTCTCTCCTCTCTGCCTCTCTCTCTTCTCTGCCTCTCTCTCTTCTCTGCCTCTCTCTTCTCTGCCTCTCTCTTCTCTGCCTCTCTCTTCTCTGCCTCTCTCTCTTCTCTGCCTCTCTCTCTTCTCTGCCTCTCTCTCTTCTCTGCCTCTCTGTCTTCTCTGCCTCTCTCTCTTCTCTGCCTCTCTCTCTTCTCTGCCCCTCTCTCCTCTCTGCCCCTCTCTCCTCTCTGCCCCTCTCTCCTCTCTGCCTCTCTCTCTCCTCTCTCTCTCTCCTCTCTGCACCTCTCTCTCCTCTCTACCTCTCTCTCTCTCCTCTCTGCCTCTCTCTCTCTCCCCCCTCTCTGCCTCTCTCTCTCTCTGCCTCTCTGTCACCGCCACTCTCTCTCTGCCTCTCTCACCGCCTCTCTCTCTCCCCTCTCTGCCCCCTCTCTGCTTCTCTCTCTCTCCCCTCTCCACCTCTCTCTCCCCTCTCCGCCTCTCTCTCTCCCCTCTCCGCCTCTCTCTCTCCCCTCTCCGCCTCTCTCTCCCCTCTCCGCCTCTCTCTCTCCCCTCTCCGCCTCTCTCTCTCTCCCCTCTCCGCCTCTCTCTCTCTCCCCTCTCCGCCTCTCTCTCTCCCCTCTCCGCCTCCCTCTCTCCCCTCTCCGCCTCTCTCTCTCTCCCCTCTCCGCCTCTCTCTCTCTCCCCTCTCCGCCTCTCTCTCTCTCCCCTCTCCGCCTCTCTCTCTCCCCCCTCTCCGCCTCTCTCTCTCTCCCCTCTCCGCCTCTCTCTCTCTCCCCTCTCTGCCTCTCTCTCTCTCTCCCCTCTCCGCCTCTCTCTCTCTCCCCTCTCCGCCTCTCTCCCCTCTCCGCCTCTCTCTCTCTCTCTCCTCTCTGCCTCTCTCTCTCTCTCTTTCTCTCTGCCTCACTTATGCTGCAGTTCTCTCAACCACTGTGGAGGGATCTAAAACCAGCTGTAACCAAGCATCTATGTACGGGAACTGATCTGGGTACCCTGGCTTTACAGGTTACCTTGTGCCATACCTTTGAAACAAAGGACCTGTCCAGGCTTCCTTCTGATGGCCAACCCACCTCTAATGCTGGCCCGTCTATTTTACATAAAGTTCTAAATTTTCCTGGTGTCATAGTACTCCATAGTCTCCTTTAAATTCTTTCTTGAAATTTTTCAACATAGTTCCTAGTGGGGTGGGCTTACTTTGCGACTGACCCAGGTTTCCTCAAGACAAAACACTACATGCATACCACAAAACAAAGAATGGGTAAAAAGGGTGCACACACACTTTTACAGTTTACACCAAACCAGAATCAAAACCAAAATCAGAGTATAAAGAAATCCAGACCGGGTCAAAACCAAAACCAAAATATCAAGCAATCCAAGTCAAGTCAAAAACAAAAACCAAAGTGCCAGTACAGGCACATCATCAGTGACCAGGCCATGCTTCCACTCAAATGGAGTAGGCAAGTTCCCAAGACCAGTCCTGTCAAACAATTCCAACCAAGTCAAAACCAAAACCAAAGTGCCGATAAAGGCACGCCATGGGTGGTCAGGCCACACTTCCACTCAAACAGAGTAGGCAAGTTCCAAAGACCGTTCTTATCAAGTTTTAGATGTCCAGACTCCAAGTGCCACTGCTCTGGCAAGGCATCCCACCGGGGCAAATGCCTACCTGGGAGTGCTCTCAGGATCCACATGACTTGGGCTGGTCGGAGTCCCCTGCAGGGACGCTCCACAGGGCAGACTTAAGGCACCTAAGGAGCTGCCTCAACCATCTGCCAATCACCTCGCTTCCCGGTCAGGGAACCAAGAAATGTAGCAGGAAGAGCTGCAGACAAAACCCCTTAGACACCGAGTTAAAGAAGGAAGGGGTTTATTCAGCTGGGAGCATTGGCAAGACTACTGTCTCAAGAGCTGAGCTCCCCGAGTGAGCAATTCCTGTCCCTTTTAAGAGCTCACAACTCTAAGGGGGTCCGTGTGAGAGGGTCATGATCGATGAACAAGCAGAGAGTACATGACTGGGGGCTGCATGTACCAGTAATCAGAACAGAACAGGACAGGGATTTTTACAGTACTTTTCCATACAGTGTCTGGAATCTATAGATAACATAACCAGTTAGGTCAGGGGTCGATCTTTAACTTCCAGGCCCAGGGCGTGGCACTGGGCTGTCTGACTGTAGATGTATTTCTGCCTTTTAGCTTTTGCTGCTTCTTTCTTTAGAGGCAGAAATTGGGCATAAGACAGTATGAGGGGTGGTCTCCTCCCTTACTGTGAAGAGAAAATAGAGGGAGGAGGGAAGAAAAACAACAAAAGAACAATCCTGGAAAATCAACATAGGCCACATTACTCTCAAGTCCATACATCAGTAGGCAGGTATGAAAGTGACTTACCTATGTAAATAGGTTGCTGTTGTTTTCTTCTGAAGTTTGTCTGGCTTCAGTTCACAGGGTTTTAAGAAAGCAAAGCTTAGTTTTCAGTGACTCCAAATTAGGAAAAATGGGGAAAAAAGAAGGAAAACTAATTGAAAACATTATTTTTGAAGACTTGTAGTCAACAAAAAATAGGATTTGGTTCAAACTGAAAAAATAATAAAAATCAAAAACAATTAGGCAAGACCAGACTCTAATAACAGCTGTACTATAGTTTTTGAAACATAACTTCTCCTCCCTTCAGTTTCCCAGTTTTACTAAAGACAAATCATGGTAGGATTTATTTGCTTTATTAGACTTGATCTGATTATTTGTGTACAGTACAGCAAGATTAATTATTTTTATATAGGTTTTTAAATTGGCTTTGATGGAACCTTGTTCCATGGTAGGAATCTCAGGTTAAGACTTTTTTTAAAGCCCAGCCCAGCCATAGATTTGTACCATTAAGTACTTATGAGTTGTGTGAACTCCTCTTCTCTTGAAGTTTCTTGATAAACTACCTCCCAAAGAGGACCAAAACAAGACAATAGTTGTCCATTGATGACAAAAAGTTTTAGGGCAGCCACAGTCAAACACACAATTGACAAGGAAATTTGTTACTTCTATGGCACACAATAATTTAATGTAATTATTACTGATAATGTACACTACATTATATCAGAATTACAGGAGCTTCCCATAATTTTGGAACACATACCAATAACATAACTATACAAATACAGCTCAAAGAAAATCAAACACCATTTCATATTTGACAATATTTCCTGTGTAATTTTTATACCAAATAAGCCAAACTATGTCATTTTAGGACTTTAGGGAATCTAATATCTTAAAGGATTAATTAGGCCAGAAAAAGACATAATTTATAATTTAATCTTGGAAAGTTTGTCAATCATCAAAGGTTTAAAACTCTTGTTATCACAAAATGGATCATTCATTTAACCAAATAATAACTCAAAGATTTTTTTAAAAAGGCAAAAACCTTCATTCTTTCAGAGGAGACTTAATTTTCCAAACAATAAGCCCTAATAAAAACAGCATGCAGCCAATTAAATTTGGTTTTCAAAATTTTATAAACTGCCTATAAAATTTTAATCTTGACCATAAGATATAACTTCCTTAAGCCTTTTATAACCTTTATATCTTTTATTAAGGAGTTGGTTAATGCTTCAAGAAAACCTTGTTAATCTGACACAGGGGCCCATATGCTGGTCTTGTATCAGTGTGCCTTTGAAGTTAATGATTGCTTTGTAGATAAACTGAAGTTATCTTTCAAAATTGGCCTTTACAATCTTCCGTGCCCACCTCTACCATGATAGTCCCGGGGCCTGGAGTTGAACAGCTTTAATTTCTGGCCCTGTTTCCTAGGAATGCAGTTTGTTTTGATTGACATCATCATAGGAATGCAGTTTGTTTGATTGACATCTTCTATGGGGCCTGAAGGTGAGGATTTAATTGCTGTCCATGTTTAAGATTTGGCAGGACTTGGTGTCCTTTTAAGACCCAGGAGTCAAAGCCCTGTAACTCACTGTCACAAGGACTTTAAAAGCATGTACAGAAAGATACATGGATGTAATAATTCAATTAAATTTTTTTTACATCAAGCCCAATCTCTAGAATGAACATTATAATTTTAATGAAAGACAACTTAATCTTTTAAGAGTTTTTTTTTTTTTTTTTTTAATAAATCCTCTTATAGTGATTTACACAGACCATTCATGACATGCTTAGACTTTCTGGTTTGTCCTGAACATTCTTTCTTAACCAGTCATTTTATTCTAGGACTAAATTTACCATACAATATTTTGTTCTTACATAAAATTATTGATATTTAAGCTTTCTTACACCCCAAAACTCTTTATTTTTATGATTTTCTTCACATCTTTCCTATTTCCTGGTTCCTTTTAACTTGTTTCATATATAACCTTTAGATCAGCTTTGAATTAGACAAAAATTATTCACCTTTTTAGAAGGACACTTTTTTTGGGAAGAATGTTTTTCTACAATATATTTGTATAGGAAAATAATCAAATAATGAAATATCTATTATTTAATATAACCTTAGATTCTAAACTATAACAAGTTTATCTACAAGTATTTATCCCATTACATTTACTTAATTATTTTAATCATTTACTTATATTGTTTATAAAAACTGCATAGTCATCATTTAAAGCTATGAAACTGTCATTGCAAAATTATAACTCAGACAGTGAAAAAGATCTGCCCTAAATGACTCTATCTTGCTTCTAACTTCCAAGCTGTCATTGTTCACTCCTGGACGCAGGCCAAACTAACTTTGAGAAGGGCTTAGTTTATTGTTAACTTGATACAAAAAGGATAACAGTCCTTTCCTAAGGCAAACCTCCTTACTGCCTGTGTACTCGACTGCCTAAGGCCACAGGATTAGAAGTTACGATAATTTTACTAAATTCAAGATGTAGCTATTTTCATTAAGCCAATATTAATGTCTTATTTGTTAAAAAATTACATAAGCAAAGGTCATTCTGTTTGGAGCTGTTTATAGTTTTGTAACCCTTATGCCAAATGTTGATACCTTATAATATTTGGCAAGGATAAGTATGAAATTGCTTGATTAATAAAGGTAAACAAAAATGCATGCTGGCAATTCTTAAGACATTTCCAATATTGACCAATAATTTTAAAGCTAGCTTATTGAAGATTTTACTTGTCATGTAAACTTGAAAAAACGATTTGACTGGCCTTTTCTTTTTTATGATAAAGTATTTGATTTAGGCGCTTTTATTTTTTTAAGCCAATGAGAGCTCTTTTATATATTTTCAGTAGTGAAATATTGTGTACACAACACATAAATACATAGATGTATAAGGCATGCTGATAAATGTACAATTTATAGATTCATAAAAACCTTTTTCCCTCTATCTTAGACTTTCAGATTCCTCATAACCTCTTTCACAACCCTAGGTAGTTGTCAGCTAAATAGCCTTAAGTTTACATATTAAAGGAAACAAGGTGAAAATCAGATAGCAAAATTTACATCATAAGGTACAGAGAGAAAAACTGGTATACTAGAGGGAGATGAAAGATGGATGCCAAATCAAACATAAAATTATAAAAATTTATCATATGATTGTAAAAGGATACCAGTTATATTTAGATAGGGACTACTTATCTTTTAACTAGATCTCTAAACTTTAGGCAGAACCCACACTGAATCCTGGGTTTCCAAAAAGGGAGAATCATTATGCAGCTAGACCACGTGATCTTACAATGCACTTAAAATTTTTTAAACAAAGGCATTTCTAAGTGTCTGTATTACACTCTAATTTAAAAACCCAAGTGTAGCCTCTGTTGCAATAATTACTTTAGTTAATCAGGTAACACAATACAAAAGCAGCTTAAAAGCTGAGATGAACTTGTCTGTTTATACTCTTAGGGTTCCGCAAAGAAAAACAGGTTTCTCCACCAGATGGAGTCCAGCACCTTCTCCATTTTCTTTAAGGAACCCCAGGTTATTATAAATTATTTAGTTCCCTCATGCAGCAGAGGGTGCAAGAGAAAGAAGAGACAGCAGAAGTATATTAAGAAAACAGAATTCAGTAAACTAGAATAAAAAAACTTTTGCTCAAAACAAGGACAAGGCCCTAGGAGAGAATAAAGAAACCTGAAGACCTTTTAAATACACACATGCACACATGCTGGATGTTAGCTTTTAATTAAGCTGACTTTAACCATTGAGCTCCTTTAAAAACAAAACAAAACCAAAAAAAAGTCTTTTTAATCTCATTACGATATTTCAGCTAGGACAAATTGCTGCTATTTCAGAAGTACCAAGTATCAAACCAGAAAGGGCTTGATTTAGGAACAAAACTCAAGCAACCATGGTGGAAAAAAGAAGGCAGAACCTTAGCTATTGAACTTTAGCCAAGACAAAACCCCAATTCAGCTACTTGCCTAGGGATGGGTCTCAGGCTGAAGACTGCTCTCTACCATCCTAGAAGCAGGAAAAACAACTCGGTCTTCCCTGCTGGAAGTTAGCTCAGACTCCATAAAGGAGTTACCTGCCTTCCATCGTCATGGAAGCAGGAAAACTTGCCTGCCTTGTTGGAAGTAAAACATTTTTTTTAAAAAAAAAGGAGTTGTACAGCAAAATGAACCTTAGATCTCAACCAGATTTGGGGAGATCAGGGATTCTCTAGAGGTGGTGCTCCTAGAGCTCAGCAAATAATCCTATTGGTTTGAGCCATAAAGTTAGCTCATGCTGGTACCAAGTACCGATAGATTTGTCAAAGGTCAGGGACACCTCCACTTAGAATCCCTGTGTGGTTAGTAAAATGTAAACCCCCAAAATCTAAGACAGGTCTTAGTCAATGTAGGAGTTTATTTTGCCAAGGTCAAGGATGCATGCCCATGGCACAGCCTCAGGAGGTCCTGACAACATGTGCCCAAGGTGGTCAGAGCACAGCTTGGTTTTATATATCTTAGGGAGACATGAGACATCAATCAATATATGCAAAATGAACATTGGTTGGGTCCAGAAAGGCAGGACAGCTCAAAGCAAAAGCAGGATAACTTGAAGCAAGGAGAGGGCTTCCAGTTCACAGGTAGATAAGAGACAAATGGTTGCATTCTTTTGAGTTTCTGATTACCCTCTCCAAAGGAGGCAATCAGATATGCATTTATCTCAGTGAGCAGAGGGGTGACTTTGAATAGAACTCCTGTTACCCAGCTCCAAAGTCACTTCCACATTTCTAGGTATCTTTTTTTTTTAATTTTTAATCATTATTTTATTTTATTATACTGTATGTTCTAGGGTACATGTGCACAATGTACAGGTTTGTTACATATGTACACATGTGCCATGTTGGTGTGCTGCACCCATTAACTCATCATTTACATTAGGTATATCTCCTAATGCTATCCCTCCCCCCTACCCCCACCCCACAAGAGGCCCCGGTGTGTGATGTTCCCCGCCCTGTGTCCAAGTGATCTCATTGTTTAATTCCCACCTGTGAATGAGAACATGCCATGTTTGGTTTTCTGTTCTTGTGATAGTTTGCTGAGAATGATGGTTTCCAGCTGCATCCACACCCCTACAAAGGACACGAACTCATCCTTTTTTATGGCTACATAGTATTCCATGGTGTACATGTGCCACATTTTCTTAATCCAGTCTGTCACTGATGGACATTTGGGTTGGTTCCAAGTCTTTGCTATTGTGAATAGTGCCGCAATAAACATATGTGTGCATGTGTCTTTATAGTAGCATTATTTATAATCCTTTGGGTATATCCCCAGTTACGGGATGGCTGGGTCAAATGGTATTTCTAGTTCTAGATCCTTGAGGAATCGCCACACCATCTTCCACAATGGTTGAACTAGTTTATAGTCCCACCAACAGTGTAAAAGTGTTCCTATTTCTCCACATCCTCTCCAGCACCTGTTGTTTCCTGACTTTTTAATGATTGCCATTCTAACTGGTGTGAGATGGTATCTCATTGTGGTTTTGATTTGCATTTCTCTGATAGCTAGTGGTGATGAGCATTTTTTCATGTGTCTGTTGGCTGCATAAATGTCTTCTTTTGAGAAGTGTCTGTTCATATCCTTTGCCCACTTTTTGATGGGGTTGTTTGTTTTTTTCTTGTAAATTTGATTGAGTTCTTTGTAGGTTCTGGATATTAGCCCTTTGTCAGATGAGTAGATTGCAAAAATTTTCTCCCATTCTGTAGGTTGCCTGTTCACTCTGATGGTAGTTTCTTTTGCTGTGAAGAAGCTCATTAGTTTAATTAGATCCCATTTGTCAATTTTGGCTTTTGTTGCCATTGCTTTTGGTGCGTTAGACATGAAGTCCTTGCCCGTGCCTATGTCCTGAATGGTATTGCCTAGGTTTTCTTCTAGGGATTTTACGGTTTTAGGTCTAACATTTAAGTCTCTAATCCATCTTGAATTAGTTTTTGTATAAGGAGTAAGGAAGGGATCCAGTTTCAGCTTTCTACTTGTGGCTAGCCAGTTTTTCCAGCACCATTTATTAAATAGGGAATCCTTTCCCCATTTCTTGTTTTTGTCAGGTTTGTTAAAGATCAGATGGTTGTAGATGTGTGCTATTATTTCTGAGGGCTCTGTTCTGTTCCATTGGTCTATATCTCTGTTTTGGTACCAGTACCATGCTGTTTTGGTTACTGTAGCCTTGTAGTATAGTTTGAAGTCAGGTAGCATGATGCCTCCAGCTTTATTCTTTTGACTTAGGATTGTCTTGGCAGTGCGGGCTCTTTTTTGGTTCCATATGAACTTTAAAGTAGTTTTTTCCAATTCTGTGAAGAAAGTCATTGGTAGCTTAATGGGGATGGCATTGAATCTATAAATTACCTTGGGCAGTATGGCCATTTTCACGATATTGATTCTTCCTATCCATGAGCATGGAATGTTCTTCCATTCATTTGTGTCCTCTTTTATTTCATTGAGTAGTGGTTTGTAGTTCTCCTTGAAGAGGTCCTTCACACATCCCTTGTAAGTTGGATTCCTAGGTATTTTATTCTCTTTGAAGCAATTGTGAATGGGAGTTCATTCATGATTTGGCTCTCTGCTATTGGTGTATATGAATGCTTGTAATTTTTGCACATTGATTTTGTATCCTTAGCAGAAGGCAAGAAATAACTAAGATCAGAGCAGAACTAAAGGAGATAGAGACACAAAAACCCTCCAAAAATATCAGTGAATCCAGGAGCTGGTTTTTTGAAAAGATCAAAATTGATAGACTGCTAGCAAGACTAATACAGAAGAAAAGAGAGAAGAATCAAATAGATGCAATAAAAAATGATACAGGGGATATCACCACCAACCCCACAGAAATGCAAACTACCGTCAAAGAATACTATAAACACCTCTATGCAAATAAACTAGAAAACCTAAAAGAAATGGATAAATTCCTGGACACATATACTCTCCCAAGACTAAACCAGGAAGAAGTTGAATCCCTGAATAGACCAAGAGCAGGCTCTGAAATTGAGGCAATAATTAATAGCCTACCAACCAAAAAAAGTCCAGGACCAGACGGATTCACAGCTGAATTCTACCAGAGGTACAAGGAGGAGCTGGTACCATTCCTTCTGAAACTATTCCAATCAATAGAAAAGAGGGAATCCTCCCTAACTCATTTTTTGAGGCCAACATTATCCTAATACCAAAGGCTGGCAGAGACACACACAAAAAAGAGAATTTTAGACCAGTATCCCTGATGAACATTGATGCAAAAATCCTCAATAAAATACTGGCAAACCGAATCCAGCAGCACATCAAAAAGCTTACCTACCGTGATCAAGTGGGCTTCATCCCTGGGATGCAAGGCTGGTTCAACATATGCAAATCAATAAACGTAATCCAGCATATAAACAGAACCAAAGACAAAAACCACATGATTATCTCAATAGATGCAGAAAAGGCCTTTGACAAAATTCAACAGCCCTTCATGCTAAAAACTCTCAATAAATTCGGTATTGATAGAACGTATCTCAAAATAATAGCTATTTATGACAAACCCACAGCCAATATCATACTGAATGGGCGAAAACTGGAAAAATTCCCTTTGAAAACTGGCACAAGACAGGGATGCCCTCTCTCACCACTCCTATTCAACATAGTGTTGGAAGTTCTGGCCAGGGCAATCAGGCAAGAGAAAGAAATAAAGGTTATTCAAATAAGAAAAGAAGTAGTCAAATTGTCCCTGTTTGCAGATGACATGATTGTCTATTTAGAAAACCCCATTGTCGGCCGGGCGCGGTGGCTCAAGCCTGTAATCCCAGCACTTTGGGAGGCCGAGACGGGTGGATCACGAGGTCAGGAGATCGAGACCATCCTGGCTAACATGGTGAAACCCCATCTCTACTAAAAAATACAAAAAAAAACTAGCCGGGCAAGGTAGCAGGCTACTGCACTCCAGCCTGGGGGACAGAGCGAGACTCCGTCTTTAAAAAAAAAAAAAAAAAAAAAAAAAAAAAAGGAAAACCCCATTGTCTCAGCCCCAAATCTCCCCAAGCTGATAAGCAACTTCAGCACATTTCCAGGTATCTTTACAGCAGCACTTCACTATATCATGTGAAGGAAAAATAAATCTTCAGGCCCCCAAATCACTAAGCTAAAGGGAAAAGTCAAGCTGGAACTGCTTAGGGCAAACCTGCCTTCTATTCTATTCAAAGTCCCCCAACTCTGCTCACTGAGATAGATGCGCCTCTGTTTGCCTCCTTTGGAGAGGCTAATCAGTAACTCAAAAGAATGCAACCCTTTGTCTCTTATCTACCTGTGACCTGGAAGCCCCCTCCTTGCTTCCAGGTCCAGCTTTTGCTTTGAGTTGTCCTGCCTTTCTGGACAGAACCAATGTTTATCTTACATATGCTGGTTGATGTCTCATGTCTTCCTAAAATGTATGAAGCCAAGCTGTGCTCTGACCACCTTGGGCACATATCACCCGGAGCTCCTGAAGTGGTCATGGGTGCATGTCCTCAACTTTGGCAAAATAAACTTTCTAAATTAACTGAGACCTGTCTGATTTTGGGGGTTCAAAACTGGTACCAACTTACTGTTAGTCTGTTCTCATGCTGCTAATAGACATATTTGAGACTGGATAATTTATAAAGAAAAAGAGGCTGAATGGACTCAAAGTTCTCCATAGCTGGGGAGGCCTCACAATCATGGTGAAATGTGGAGGCAGATTGAACGCACATATTTACATGGCAGCAAGCAAAAGAACATGTGCAGGGGAACTCCCCTTTATAAAACTGCAAGATCTCATCAGATTTATTCACTATCACGAGAACAGTGTGGGTAAGACCAAGTCCCATGATTCAATTACCTCCCACCAGGTCCCTGCCATGACCCATGGGAATTATGGGAACTAGAATTCAAAGTGATGTTTGGGTGGGGACACAGCCAAACTATATTAATACCTAACTCTTCGATGCCCAGATACCAACAAACATCCACAAACATCAAGACTATCCAGGAAAACATGACCTCACCAAATAAGCTAAGGCACCAGAGACCAATCCTGGAGAAACCGATATGTGACCTTTCAAATGAATAATTCAGAATAGCTGTGCTGAGGAAACTTGGCAGAATTTAAGATAACACAGAAGAAATTCAGAATTCTATCATATATAACAGATTGAAATAATTAAAAAGCAGAAATTCTGGAGTTGGAAATATAATTGACGTACTGAAGAATGTATCAGTGTTTTTGTTTTTTGACATTGTGTCTCACTCTGTCACCCAGGCTGGAGTGCAGTGGCACGATCTCAGCTCATTGCAACCTCTGCCTCCCAGGTTCAAGTGATTCTCATGCCTCAGCCTCTTAAGTAGCTGGGGTTACAAGCACATGCCACCACACCAGGCTAATTTTTGTATTTTCAGTAGAGATGGGGTTTTGCTGTGTTGCCCAGGCTGGCTTCAAACTTTTGGGCTCAAGGGATCCACGTGCCTTGGCCTCCCAAATTGCTGGGATTACAGGTGTGAGCCACCATGCCTGGCCCAGAGTCTCTCAACAGCAGAATTGATCCAGCAGAAGAATTAGTGAGCTTGAAGACAAGCTATTTGAAAATACAGAGGAGACAAAGAGTGAACGACAATGAAACCTGCCTACAAAATCTAGAAAATAGCTGTAAGCTGGCCAGATCTGAGTTGTTGGCTTTAAAGAGGAGGTAGAGAGATTGTGGTAGAAAGCTTATTCAAAGGGGATAATAAGTGACTTCCCAAACCTAGAGAAATATGTCAGTATTCAAACAGATTTATAGAACATTATAAAACATTAAGTTTTAACCCAAAGAAGACTACCTCAAGGCATTTAATAATCAAATTCCCAGAGGTCAAGAATGAAGAAAGGATCCCAAAAGCAGCAAGAGAAAATAAACAACATACAATGGAGCTCCACTACATCTGACTTTTCAGTGGAAACCTTACAGGCCAGGAGAGAGTGGCATGACATACTTAAAATACTGAAGGAAAATCTTTTACTCTAGTATATCTGGTGAAACTATCCTCTAAACATGGAGAAATAAAGACTTCCCCAGACAAAAGCTGGAGAATTTCATCAAAACCAGGTATGTCCCATAAGAAATGCTAAAGGGAGTACTTCAATTAGAAGAGGATGTTAATGAGCAATAAGAAATCATCCAAAGGTAAAAAAGATTCCGTGTTAACAAGTACACAGAAAAACACAGACTACTATAATACTATAATTATGGTATATAAAGTATTTGTATCCTGAATAGAAATATGAAAAGATGAACCAACTAAAAATAACTACAACTTTTCAAGACCTAGATGGTATAATAACATATACGCAGAAACAACAAAAAGTTAAAAAGAGTGGGGACAAAGTTAAGGTGTAGAGTTTTCTTTTTGCTTCTTTTGATTTTGATTTTGATTATGCAATCAGGGTTAGATTGTTATCAGTTTAAAAAGTGGGTTATATAAAATATTCGCAAGCCTCATGATAACCTCAAATCAAAAAACAACAGATACACAAAAAATAAAAAGCAAGAAATTAAAACATCCCATCAGAGAAAATCACCTTCACTAAAAGAACAACAGGAAAGAAGGAAAACAACCAGAAACCAAATAAAAAAACGGCAGGAGTAAGTCCTTATCAATAATAACATTGCATATAAATGGACTAAACAATCAAAAGATATAGGTTGAATAGATTAAAAAAAAACAAAAAACCCCAATGAGCTGTTGCCTATGAGAAAAACACTTCACCTATAAGGACACATACAGGCTGAAAATGGAGGAATGGAAAAAGATATTCCATGGCAATGGAAACCACAAAAGAGCAGGAGTAGTTATACTTACATCAGACAAAATAGTTTTCAAGACAAAAACTATAGAGACAAAGAAGCTCACTATATAATGATAAAGGGGTTGGTTGGGTGGAGTGGCTCACTCCTGTAATGCTAGCACTTTGGGAGTGGATCACTTGAGTCCAGGAGTTTGAGACCAGACTCGGCTAGATGGTGAAACCCTGTCTCAACAAAAAGTTAGCTGTGTGTGGTGGCACACGCCTGTAGTCTCAGCTACTTGGGAGGCTGAGATAGGAGAATCACCTGAGCCTGGGAGGTTGAGGCTGTAGTGAGCTGTGATCATGCCACTGTACTCCAGCCTGGGTGAAAGAGTGAGACCCTGTATCCAAAAAAAAAAACAAAAAACAAAATGATAAACGAGTCAATTCAGCAAAAGGATATAACAATTTAAAATATATATGCAGCTGGGTGCAGTAGCTCACACCTGTAATCCCAGCACTTTGGGAGGCTGAGGTGGGCAGATCACTGGAGGTCAGAAGTTTTGAGACCAGCCTGGTTGACATGGTGAAACCCCATCTCTGCTAAAAATACAAAAATTAGCCCAGTGTGGTGGTGGGCACCTGTAATCCCAGCTACTCTGGAGGCTGAGGTAGGAGAATTGCTTGAACCCAGGAGGCAGAGGTTGCAGTGAGCCAAGATAGTGCCACTGCACTCCAGCCTGGGCAACAGAGTGAGACTCCATCTCAAAAATAAGTATATATGCAACAACACTGGGGCACCCAGATAAATACAGCAAATTTTAGAGCTAAGGAGAGAAGTAAGCTCTAACACAATAATAGCTAGAGCCTTCAACATCCCACTTTCAGCAATGGATATATCTTTCAGACAGAAAATCAAACACCGTATTTAATCTGCACTATAGAACAAATGGACTTAATAGATATTTACAGAACATTTCATTCAACAGCTACAGAATACACATTTGTCTCCTCAGCGTATGAATCGTTCTATAAACTTTCCTGTTAGAATTGCTTTTCTTGCTTTGCATAAATTTTAGTATGTTTCCATTTCTGTTTGCCTCAAGATATTTTAACATTTTCCTTTTAATATCTTCTTTGGCCCATGGATTGTTAGGAGTATGTTTAATTTTATTGTATTTGTAAAGTTTCTGAAATTCCTTCTATTACTGATTTTTAGTTTCATCCTATTGAGGTTAGAAAAGATTATAATTTTAATTTTAAATTTGTGAAGACTTGTTTTGTGGCTTAACTCATGACCCATCCTGGAGCATGTTCTATCTGCACTTGAATGTGTATTCTGCTATTAAATGGAATGTTCTCTTTAAGTCTGTTAGGTCCATTTGGTCTCAAGCATAATTTAAGTCGAATATTTTCTTACTGATTTTCTGTCTGGTCTGTTTATTGCTGAAAGTGGAGTACTGAAATCTCCCACTATTATTGTATTGCAGTCTATCCCTTCAAATCTATCAATATTTGCTTTATGTGTTCAGGTGCTCTGATGTTGGATGCATATGTATTTACATTTGTGATATCCTCTTGATGAACTGACCCCTTTATCATATAATCTCCTTTGTCTCTTATTGCAGTTTTAACTGAATGCCTAATTATCTAGGTATACTTTGGGTCTCCAGTTGCCTGGAATATATTTTTACATCCCTTCACTTTCAGTTGATATGTTTCTTCAAACGGGAAGTTAGTCTCTTGTAGGCAGCACATAGTTGGGTCTTTTTAAAAATAATCCATTTAGCCACTTGATCTTTTGATTAATCCATTTATATTCAATGTAATTATTGATAAAGACTACTGCCAATTTGTTAATTATTTTCTGGTTGCTTTGTAGGTTTTTTTTCTGTATCTCTTCTCTTGCTGTCTTCCTTGTAATTAGATAATTTTCTGTAGTGGTATACTTTGATTTCTTTTTATCTTTTATGTGTCTACTATGTTTTTGCTTTGTAGTTATATGAAGCATGCATAAAGCATCATATAACAGCTACTTTAAGCTGATACTTTGATTGCATACAAAAACTCTATACTTTATTCTCCCTCCTCACATGTTACGTTTTGGTTGTCACAACTTACATCTTTTTATATTGTGTATTCCTGAACAAATAATTGTAACTGTTATTAGTAATTTTGAGTTTTAACCTCCATTCTAAAGATATAAGTCATTTACACACCGCCATTACCATATTATTCTGACATTCTTTTTTATTATTTTAAAATTTTTTTGTGGGTACTTAGTAGATATATACATTTATGGGGTATATGAGATGCTTTGATACAGACATGCAATGTGAAATAAGTCCGTCATGGAGAATGAGATTATATAATTCATCCCTTCAGGCATTTTTCCTTTGAGTTACAAACAACCCAATTACATTATTCAAGTTATTTTAAAATATACAATTACGTTATTATTGGCTATAGTCATCCTGTCGTGCTACCAAATAGTAGGTCTTATTCTTTGTTTTTGTGTACCCGTTAATGATTCCCACTTCCCCCCAAACCCCCCGCTACCCTTTCTAGCCTCTAGCACCCATCCTTCTACCATGAGTTCAATTGTTTTGATTTTTAGATCCCACAAATAAGTGAGAACATGTGATGTTTGTCTTTTGTGCCTGCCTCGTTTCACTTAACATAATCTCCAGTTTCATCTATGTTGCCACAAATGAGATCTTATTCGATTTTATGGCTGAATAGTACTCTATTGTGTAAATGTACTACATTTTCTTTATTCATTCATCTTTTGATGGACATTTAGGTTGTTCCCAAATCTTAGCTACTGTAAACAGTACTGCAACAAATATAGGAGTGCAGATATCTTTTTGATATACTGATTTCATTTCTTTTGGGTATATAGCTGGCAGTGGGATTGCTGGGTCATGTGATAGCTAAATTTTTAGTTTTTTGAGGAACCTCCAAACTGTTCTCCACACTGGTGGTACTAATTTACATTCCTGCCAACAGCGTACAATGGTTTCCTTTTTTCCACATCCTCACCAGCATTTGATATTGTTTGTCTTTGAATATAAGCCATTTTAACTGAGGTGAGATGGTATTTCATTGTAGTTTTGATTTACATTTCTCTGATGATCCATGATGCTGAGCATTCTTTTCATATGCCTGTTTGTCATTTGTAGGTATTCTTTTGAGAAATGTCTATTCAAATCTTTTGCTCATTTTTATTGGATTATTAGATTTTGTTCCTATAGAGTTGTTTGAGCTTCTTGTATATTCTGATTATTAATCTCTTGTTGAGGGGGTAGTTTACAAATATTTTCTACCATTCTGTGGGTTGTCTATTCACTTTGTTGATTATTTCCTTTGCTGTGCAGAAGCTTTTTAACTTGATGTGATCCCATTTGTCCATGTTTGCTTTGGTTGCCTGTGCTTTGTTGGGTATTGCTCAAGAAACATTTGCCCAGACCAAAGTCCTAGAGTTTCCCCCAGTGTTTTCATGCAATAGTTTCATAGTTTGAGATAGCTAAATTTAAGTCTTTAATCCGTTTTGATTTGAGTTTTGTATATGGCAAGAGATAGGGGTCTAGAATCATTCTTTTGCATATAGATTTCCAGTTTTCCCAGCACCATTTATTGAATAGACTATTTTTCTCCAGTGTATGTTCTTGGCACCTTTGTCAAAAATGAGCTCACTGTAGGCATGTATATTTGTTTCTGGGTTCTCTGTTCTGTTCCATTGGTCTATGTGTCTGTTTTTATACTAGTATCATGCTGTTTTTGTTACTGTAACTCTGTAGTCTAATTTGAAGTCGTGTAATGTGATTCCTCCAGTTTTCGTTTAAGAAAGGTATGGCTATTCTGGGTCTTTTGTGGTTCCATATAAATTTTAGGATCGTTTTTATCTATTTCTATAAAGAATGTCATTGGTATTTCAATAGGGATTGTGTTGAATCTGTGTAGATTGCTTTGGGTTGCATGGACATTTTAACAAAATTTATTCTCCTGATCCATGAACATGGAATATTTTTCCATTTTTTGATGTCTTCTGTAATTTCATCAGTGTTTTAGAGTTTTCATTATAGAGATCTTTCACTTCTTTGGCTAATTCCTAGGTATTTGATTTTATATGTGACTAATGTAAAGTACCACTTCCTAATTTCTTTTTCAGATTGTTTGCTATTGGCATATGGAAATGCTACTGATTTTTGTATGTTGATTTTGTATCCTGCAACTTAATTTATCAGTTCTAATAGCTTTTTGGTGGTCTTGGAGATGTTTTCTCAAATATAAGATTATATCATCAGCAAATAGGGATAATTTGAATTATTTCCAATTTGGATGCCCTTTATATATTTCTCTTTTCTGATTGCTCTAACTAGGGCATTCAGTACTATGGTGAATGACAGTGGTGACAGTGGTCATCATTGTTGTGCTCCAGATCTTAGAAGAAAGGCTTACAGTTTTTCTCTATTCAGTACGATATTAGCTGTGTCTGTGGTATATGGATTTTATTGTTTGGGGTATGTTCTTCTGCACTCAATTTTTTAGGGTTTTCATCATGAAAGAATGTTGAATGTTGTCAAATGCTTTTTCAGCATCAATTGAAATGATCATATGGATTTTGTCCTTCATTCTGTTTCTGTTCATGTGATGTGTCACATTGATTTATTTGCATATGTTAAATTATCCTTGCATCTTCTGGGATAAATCTCACTTGGTCATGATGAATCATCTTTTTAATGTGTTGTTGAATTCAGTTTGCTAATACTTTGTTGAGGATTTTTGCATCAATGTTTATCAGAGATATTGACCTGTAGTTTTGCTTTGTGGTGGTGGTGCTTTGTCTTTGTCTGGTTTTAGTATCAGGGTAATAGTGGCTTCATAGGATGAATTTGAAAGTATTCTCCCCTCCTCTATTTTCCAGAATAGTTTGAGGAGGATTGGTATATTGGTAGAATTCAACAGTGAAGCCATTGGGTCCTAGGTTTTCTTTACTGAGAGACTTTTCATTATGGCTTTGATCTCGTTACTTATTTATTGGTCCATCCAGGTTTTGGATTTTCCTAATTTAATCTTGGTAGGTTTTATGTATCTGGAATTTGTCCATTTCTTCTAGATTTTCCAGTTGATTGGCATATACTTAATAGTAGTCACTAATTATCTTTTGACTTTCTGTAGTAGCAGTTGTGATATCCTTTTTTTCATTTCTGATTTTATTTGAATCTTTTTTTTTTTTTTTTTTTGGAGACAGAGTTTCACTCTTGTCATCTAGGCTGGAGTGCAATGGCGCAATCTTGGCTCACCACAACCTCTGCCTCCCGGGTCCCAGTTCAAGCAATTCTCCTGCCTCAGCCTCCTGAGTAGCTGGGATTACAGGCATGTACCACTGTGCCCTGCTAATTTTAGTATTTTTAGTAGAGACAGAGATTCACCATATTGGCCAGGCTGGTCTCAAACTCCTGACCTCATGATCTGCCTGCCTTGGCCTTCCAAATTATGCCTGTAATTCCAAAGTGCTGGGATTACAGGCATAAGCCCCCGTGCCAGGCCCCTCTCTGTTTTTCTTAGTCTGGCTGAAGTTTTGTCAATTGTGTTTAACTTTTTCAAAAAATGAACTTTTTGTTTCATTGAACTTTTATGTATGTTTTCAATTTCATTTATTTCTGCTCTAATCTTTATTTCTTTTCTTCTATTAATTTGGGGTTTGGTTTGCTGTTGTTTTTCTAGCTCTTTAAGATGCGTTGTAAGCCAGGCACGGTGGCTCATGCCTGTAATCCCAGCATTTTGGGAGGTCAAGAAGGGTGGGTCACCTGAGGCCCAGAGTTCGAGACCAGCCTGGCCAGTGTGGCGAAACCCCATTTCTACTAAAAATACAAAAATTAGCCAGGCATGGTGGCACACACCTGTAATCCCATCTACTCAGGAGGCTGAGGCAGGAGAATCATTTGAACCTGGGAGGTGGAGATTTCAGTGAGCCAAGATCACACCACTGCACTCCAGCGTGGGTGACAAAGTGAGACTCTGTCTCAAAAAAAAAAAAAATTATTTGAAGTTTTTCCTCTTTTCAGATGTAGGCAGTTATAGCTATAAACTTACCTTTTTTAGTTGCTGTATCCCATAGGTTTTTGTATGTCGTGTTTTGATTGTCATTTGTTTCAATAAATTTTTCATTTTCCTTCTTAATTTCTTAATTGACACACTGGTCATTCAGGAATGCATTGTTTAATTTCCATGTGTTTGCATTGTTTCCAAAATTCCTCTTGTTTTCTAGTTACATTCTATTGTGGTCAGAGAAGATGCTTGATATGATTGCAGTTTCTTTGAATGTTTTAAGACTTGTTTTGTGACCTAACATATGGTCTATCCTTCAGAATGATCCATGTGCTGAGGAAAAGAATGTGTACTCTGCAGCCATTGGATGCAACATTCTGTAAATGTCTATTAGATCCATTTGTTCTATAGTGCAGATTAAGTATGGTGTTTCTTTATTGATTTTCTGTCTGGAAGATCTGTCCAATACTGAAAGTGGGGTGTTGAAATCTCCAGCTATTACTGTATTGAAGCCAATCTCTTTCTTTAGCTCTAGGAATATTTCCTTTATATATCTGGGTGCTCCAGTGTTAGGTGCATGTATATTTAAAATTATGTCCTCTTGCTAAATTGACCCCATTATCATTACATAGTGACCTTCTTTGTCTCTTATGATAGTTTTTTTCTTGAAATATGTTTTGTCTAATATAAGTATAGCTACTCCTGCTCTCTTTTGGTTTCCATTGGCATGGATTATCTTTTTCCAACCTTTTGTTTTCAGTCTATGCATGTCTTCATAGGTGAAGTGTGTTTCTTGTAGGCAACAGATCAATGGGTCTTGTTTTTTTATCCATTCGGCCAGTCTGTTTTTTGATTGGAGAGTTTAGTCCATTTACATTCAATGTTGTTATTGATACGTAAGAATGTACTCTTGCCATTTTATTATTTGTTTTCTGGTTCCTTTGTAATCTTCATTTTTTTCTTACTGTCTTCCTCTAGTAGAGGTGATTTTCTCTGGTGATATGATTTAGTTTCTTGCTTTTTATTTCTGTATATCCATTAGATGTTTTTTGATTTGAGGTTACCATGATGCTTTCAAATACTATCTTATAACCCATTATTTTAACCTGATAACAACTTAGCACTATTTGCATAAACAAGCAAAAAAAACACTAATAAAAGTCTATGCCTTAACTTCATCCCCCTCCTTTTTAAATTTTTGTTGTTTCTATTTATATCTTATAAATCTTAACTGTCTTGAAAAGTTGTCATAGTTATTATTTTTGGTTGGTTCATCATTTAGTCTTTCTACTTAGGATAACAGAAGATTACACAGTACACTTTCAGTGTTATAATATTCTGTATTTCTCAGTGTACATACTATTACCAGTGAGTTGTGTACCTTCGGGTGATTATTTATTGTTCATTGATATTTTATTTTATTTCTGGTTGCAGTATTCCCTTTAGCATTTCTTGTAGGACAGGTCTGGCATTGATGAAATCTATCAGGTTTGTTTATCTGGGAAAGTCCTTATTTCTCCTTCATGTTTGGAGGATGTTTTTGCTGGATATACTATTCTAGGGTAAAAGTGTTTGTTTTTTTCAGCACTTTAAATATGTCATGCCACTCCCTCCTGTAAGGTCTGTAAGGTTTCCACTGAAAAGTCAGCTGGCAGTTATTGGAGCTTCATTGTATGTTATTTCTTTATTTATTTTCTCTGGTGCTTTTAGGATCTTTATCTTTGACCTTTGGGAGTTTGATTATTAAATGTCTTGTTGCAGTATTCTTTGGGTTAAATTTGTTTCATGTTTAATAACTTTCTTGCACTTGGATATTGATATCTTTCTCTAGGTTTGGAAAGTTTTCTGTTATCCATTTGAATAAACTTTCTACCCCTAATTCATTCTGTACCTCCTCTTTAAGGCCAATGAGTCTTAGATCTACCCTTTTGAGGCTGTTTTCTAGATCCTATAGTTGTGCTTTATTGTTTTCTGTTCTTTTTCCTTTTGTCTCCTTTGACTGTGTATTTTCAAATAGCCTGTCTTCAAGCTCATTAATTCTTTCTTCTGCTTGATCAGTTCTGCTATTAAAGGACTTGGAATTCCTCAGTATGCCAATTGCAAGTTTCAGCTCCAGAATTTCTGCTTAATTCTTTTTAATTATTTCAATCTCTTAGGTACATTTATCTCATAGAATTCTGGATTCCTTCTGTGTTATCTTGAATTTATTTAAGTTTCCTCAACACAGTTATTTTGAATTTTCTGTCTGAAAGGTCACATGTCTCTGTTTCTTTAGGATTAGTCTCTGGTGGTTTATTTAGTTTATTTGGCGAGGTCATGTTTTCCTGGATAATATTGATGCTAGTAAATGTTCTTTAGTGTCTGGGCATTGAAGGGTTAGGGACTTATTGTAATCTTCACTGTCTGGGGTTATTTGTAGCTGTCCTTATTGGGAAGACTTTCCAGATATTTGAAAGGACTTTGGTATATTGACCTAAGCTGTACCTGCCTGAGGGGGTAACCCAAGCCTAGAAACACTGTCATTCTTGAAGATTTGTAGAGGTACCGCCTTGATGGTCTTGGACAAGATCCAGAATTCTCTGGTTTTCTGGGCAGAGACTCTTGTTCTCTTCCCTTAACTTTCTCCCAAACATACAGAGTCTCCATTTCTCTTCTGAGCCAGCTAAAGCTGAGGGTGGTGTGACACAAGCACCTCTGTGGCCACTACCAGTATGACTGTACTGCGTCAGACCTGAAGCCAGCACAGCACTGGGTGTCCTCCAAGGCCAGCTGCAACCACTCCCTGACTACTGCCTATGTTCACTCAAGGCCCTTGGGCTCTATAATCACCAGGTGCCAAAGCCAGTCAGACCTTTGTCCTTCCCTTCTGGGCAGGGACATTGCCCAAGCCCCAGGTGGGTCCAGAAGTGCCATCTGGGAATCGGAGACTAGAGTTAAAAACCCTTAGAAGTCTACTTGGTGTTCTATTGTATTGCAGCTGAGCTGGCACTCAAACTACATGATGCAGTCCTTCTCACTTTTCCTTCCCCTTTCCAAAGGGAGAGCAGCCTCACCCCACAGCCACTGCCACCCCAAGCCACAAGGAGTACTACCAGATTACTGCTGATGTTCCCTTAAGGCACAAGGTTTCTTAAATCAGCTTGTCGTGAATGCTGTCTGGCCTAAGACTCACCCTTCAGGACAGTGGGCTCCCCTCTGGCCCATGGCAGGTCCTGAAATGCCATCTAAGAGTCGTGTCTTGGAATTGAGGGACCCCAAGAGCCCTCTTGGTGCTCTCCCCTCCTGTGGCAGTGTTGGTACCAAAGGCGCAAGACACTTTTCCCTCTGCTTTTCTGTTGCCACTACAGCTGGGAAAGTGCTGAGTCTCATCTGAAGCCAGCAGATCTCAGAGGCTTACCTAAGGCCCTCAGTATAATAGTTGGGTATCACTCCTAGTTATTCAGGGCCCAAGGGCTCTCCAGTTAATCCTGCCCGGACTAGATTCTTTCTGTCAAGGCAATGGGTTCCATTTTGGCCTAGTGTGTGTCTAGAAATGTCATCTGAGAGCTAGGGCCTGGAATAGGGGCCTCATGACTCTGAATGGTATCCTATTGTGCTGTTGCTGGGCTGGTATTTTAGATGTAATAAGATACAGTCCTCCCCACTCTTCCCTCTCCTCTCCTCAAGTGGAAGGAAGAGGTCTCTCTTGGGACCATGAGCTATGTAGCTTGGGGTTAGGGAAGAGGTGATGCCAGCACTCCCTTAAGTGCTCCAGCTGGTGTCTCGTATGTCCCCTCCAAGTCCACTGTCTTGGTGTAATTCAGCACTAGGACTTGCCTAAGAGTTGCAGTCCTTATAGCCTAGACTGTCTTTCAAGTTTACCTGGAGACCCAGAGCACTGTTGACCTCAGTGACAAGGTTTACAGGCACTCAAGTTCAGACTGCTGGGATCAGTGATTCCCCTCTGGCTACGGTTGGTTTAAATGTTCCTTCCATGGACAGGCATCAGCTGAGTGTGGTCTGGTTTCCCTTTCTGCTCTAACAGGACAGCACTGAGTTCATTGCCTCACAATTGATGTGTTCTCTTTCCCGCAGCGCCCAGCGATGCCTGGCTTATTTCACTTAGCATAGTGTTCTCCAAACCCATCCACGTTATCACAAATGATAGTATTTCCTTCCGTATAAAGATTGAATAATATTTCATTCGTATATATACCTCATCTTCTTTATTCATTCGTTGATGGACCCTTAGGTTGATTTCTTAAGATGACTATAGTGAACAGTGCTACAATAAAGATAACTGTGCAAACATCTCTTCAACAAACTGACTTTTGAGTAAATATCCAAAAGTGTAGTTGCTGGATCGTAAGTCTTCATTTCTTTAGGGTCAGTTGCTAGTGCTTTATCTTGTTCTTTTGGTGGTGTCATGTGTCCCTGATTGTTCTTGACTCATGTGGCCATGCATTCATGTCAGAAAGGGACTGATTTGAGTCTTTGCCGACCTGCTTTGGTTGGGCAAGTACTTCACCAGTCAATCTATCCAGAGATTCTGGCCAGGCTATCTATTATGGCCCATGGGCAGGCTTGCTTCTTGTGTTCTTGGGCAGGCGGGCCTGGTGCCTAGGTCTATGAGGATAGATTCACTGGAGTAGACCTGTTGATGAGGTCTATGGGAACTGATCTAGTGCTGGGGTACATACAGGCTTTGACTGTGAATCTGCAGGGTCTAGCCAGGCAATGGGATGATCCTGGCATACAAGTCCACTGGGAGAGACCTTGACTCTGAGTCTGTAGGGCCAGGTCTGGGTCCTGAGTCTGCAGGGGCTAGCCTGGTACTGGGTCTACTAGGACAGGTCTGAACCTTGGGTCTGCTGGAGCATGGGTTTGTAAGAACTGGCCTGGCACTGGATAGGCTGAGAGCCTGTGTCCACACATACCAGCTTGGGACTGGGGTTTGTGGGTGCTGACCTAGTGCTAGGGCAGGCATAGAGCCTGGGACCATGGGGGCCAGCCTGTTGCTGGGAAAACCTGGAGGCTGGGTCTATGGATGCCAGCCTGGAGTCTGGGACTGCAAAGGCCAACCTGGAGCTAACACAGACTGGTTCCTGAGGCAGCAAGTGTCAATCTGGTGCCTGAGGCCAGGTGTCTCTACCTGGTGCTGGGGTGGGCCTGAAACCTGGGGTTATGTGGGCCAGCCTGCACTGAGCTGCTCTGGAGCTCGGGCTGCCAGGGCCATCCTGGTACTGGGGTCAATGGCTGCCAATCTAGTGCTGGAGCAGGCCTACAGGATGGGTCTGCATGTACTAGCCTGAAGTCTGGGGTTGTGTAGGCCCAGCCTGGCACTGGGGCAGACTGGGTCCCTGGTCTGCAAGGGCTGGCTGGAGGCTGGGTCCTGTGAATTCTGGCTTGAGGCTGGGGAGGACCTGGAAACCAGGTCTATGAAGGCTGGTCTGGAGTCTGGGGTTGCAGGGCCAGCCTGGAGCCTGAGGCTGCTGGTGCCAGCCGGGTGTTGTGGGCAGTCTGGAGCCTCAGGTCACTGGGGCCATCCTGGCAGTGGGACAGGCCTGGAGCCTGAGAATAGTCTGGAGCCTGAGGCTGCAAGTGCTAAACTGGTGCTAGGGCAGGCCTGGAGCTAGGGTCCATGGGTGTCCCATTGATGACTAGGGCTGCAGGGACTGGCCCAACACTGGAGGGAGCCTGAAGCCCAGGGCTATAGAGGCCAGCCCAGCACTGGGAACGGTCTGGAGCATGGAGCCACTGGGGACAACCCAGCCCTGGGGTAGGTCTGAGAGAATAAGTCTACTGGCACCAAGGTAGGCCTGCAGGCAGCTCCATAGGGTCTTGTCTGGAGCCTAGATCCAGTAGGGTCTGCCTGTCACTGGATGGATCTGAGGACTGAGTCCTCGGGGCCATCCTGGAGCCTGACTGCGGTGTTTGGCCTGGCATTGGAACCGTTCCAGAGCCTGGGGCTGCTGAGGCGAGCCTAGAAATCGGGCCCAGAAACGAAGTCCAGTGAGGGGCCTGGGGCTGCAGGAACCTGCCTGCTACTTAGATGGGCTTAGAGGCTCAGTCTGCGGGTAGTGGCCTGAAATCTGGGCAACAGGGGTCTAGCACTGGGTTTTACTGGAGCAGGCATGGTGTTGGGGTCCGAGGTACCATTCTGGTGCTCACCTCCCTCTCTATCCTGCATGCGGAAGGTATCTTTCTCCATGTCATTCTACCCAGGGTTGGAGGGAGGGTGGCATGGGTCCTTTTTGTAAAACTCTTTCCTATCCTCTTCACAGCGTCTTTTCTCATTTCTGTGTAACATTCAGGTGCTGTAATCTCTCATTTGGTTTCCTTAGCTCTTGTGAGTGTATTTTCATGCATGGATAGTTCTTTAAATTGGTGTTTCTGTGAGGGGTGAGCATTGGAAAGTCCCATTCTGCTATCTTGCTGATGTCGTTCCCCAAACTAATTTTACTGTAGATTTTTATCTAACTTTAAGTGATATATCACTTCACATATAGTGTAAGAAGCTTACAACAGTATACTTCTAGTTCTCCCCTCCTGGCCTTTGTGCTGATGTCGTATGTTTTACCTGTACATATACACACAATACATTATTACTTACGCTTTTTAAAATTTTTTTGAGACAGTTGCGCTCTGTCACTCAGGCTAGAGTGCAGTAGTGCAATCTCGGCTCACTGCAATCTCTACCTCCCAGGTTCAAGCGATTCTTCTGCCTCAGGCTCCTGAGTAGCTGGGATTACAGATGCCCACCACCATGCCTGGCTAATTTTTGTATTTTTAGTAGAGACAAGGTTTCACCACGTTGGCCAGGCTGGTCTTGAACTCCTGACCTCAGATGATCCGCCCCCACCCCAATTGGCCTCCCAAATTGCTGGGATTACAGGCGCGAGCCACCATGACTGGCCTTACTTATTATGCTTTAAACAATTGTCTAGGAGAGATTTAAACAATGAGGAAACGTCTTTATATAATTTACTTATGTAGTTATAATTGCTGGTACTCTTTATTCCTTTGAATAGATCTGTATTTCCATCTGGTATCATTTTGCCTTCTGATTGAGAAACTTTCTTTATATTCCTTTGATATTTCTTATAGTGCAGATTTGCTGGCGATGAATTATTTTACCCTTTTCATGTCTTATAAACTTCATTTTTGAAAGGTATTTTCACTGGGCAAAGAATTCTAGATTGACAGCTTTTTTGCTTCGAGTACTTTAAAGATGTTGCTCCACTCTTCTGGTTTGCATTGTTCCTGAAATAAATCTGCTGTCATCCTTACCTTTGTTCTTATGTATGCAATGTGTCTATTTTCTCTTTGTGATCCTAACATTTTTCCCTTATCACTGATTTTAAGCAATTTGATTGTGATGAGTGTTGCTGTATTTTCCTTGTTTCCTGTGCTTGAGTTTCATTAAACCTCTTGGATCTGTGGTTGAATCAAAACTGGAAAATATTTGGCCATTATTTTATTTTTTCTTTACCTTCCTCCCTCAGGGACTCCAATTACACATACATTAGGATGCTCAAAGTTGTCCCAGAGCTCACTGGCGTTACTTGGTTCCAGTGTTTTTTAAAAGTGTTTCCTTTTGGATAGTTTCTATTGTGCCTTCATATTCACTAATTTTTCTCTCTGCAATGTCTAATCTGCTGTGAATCCGGTGTATTTTTTTTATCTCAAACATTATAGTTTTCATTTCTGTAAGTTTGATTTGAATCTGTGTGTCTTCCCTGTCTCTTCTTAACATTGAATTGTTTCTCTAGCTTCTTGGACACATGAAATAGTTATAATGCTATTAATTTTATCATCTGTGTTATTTCTAGATCTGTTTTGATGTATGTTTTCCCTCATTATGGTTTGTATTTACCTAGTTTTCATGCATTTTTTTTTAATGTCAAATATTGTGAATTTTACCTTGTTGAGTGTTGGACATTTTTGTATTCCTACAAATATTCTGGAGCTATGTCCTCAGATAAAATTTAGCTATTTGGAAAACAATTTGGTCATTTCCTTTTTAGCGTTTTTAGGCAGGACCATGATAGTGTTTATCCTAGGACTAATTTTGTCTTGCTACTGCAGCAAAATCCTTGAGAGTACTACCTAATGCCCCATGAATTATGAGGTTTTCCAGCTGGTTCGTGAGAATATGAATGACAGTAGTCCCCCCACCTTATCTACAAGGGTAGATGTTCCAAGACTCCAGTGGATGGATGCTTAAAACTGCAGATGGTAACGAACCCTATATATGTGTTTTCCTTTCTATATATACGTATGATACAGTTTAGGCCAGGCATGGTGGCTCATACCTGTAATCCCAGCACTTTGAGAGGCTGAGGGAGGCAGATTACTTGAGGTCAGGAGTTCAAGACCAGCCTGGCCAACATGGTGAAACCCCATCTCTTCTAAAAATACAAAAATTAGCCAGGCATGGTGGCACATGCCTGTGCTTCCAGCTACTTGGGAGGCAGAGGCATGAGAATCATCTGAACCAAGGAGGCAGAGGTTGCAGTGAGCTGAGATCAAACCACTGCACCCCAGCCTGGGTGACTTGAGTGACTCTGTCTCAAAAAGTGTAATTTATGAATCAGGCACAGTAAAAGATCAACAATAATACAATTAATATACAGTAATAAAAGCTATGTGAATATGGTCTCTCCCTCTCTCAATTTCTTATTGTACTGTACTCACCGATTTTCAGACCATGGCTAACCACAGGTAACTGAAACCACGGAAAGCAAAGCCACAGATAAGGCGGGCCTGCTGAATTCCTAGCTTTGTGTGACTAGATTGTTACCTCTAATCCCTTTCAATGGCTATTGTCCTGGGTGCCAGTAGTTTGCTCATACACATACACTGATCCCCTTTTCAGCTCAAATATTGAGGAGGATCTTGATGTGGTTTGACTGTGTCTGCACCCAATTTCATCTTGAATTGTAGCTCCCATAATCCCCAAGTGTTGTGTGAGGGACTCAGTGGGAGGTAACTGAATCACGAGGGCAGATTCTTCCCATGCTGTTCTCGTGATAGTAAGTCTCACGAGATCTGATGATTTTTATAAAGTGCAGTTTCCCTGAACATGCTTTCTTACCTGCCACCATGTAAGATGTGCCTTTGGTCCTCCTTTTCCTTCTGCCATGATTGTGAGGTCTCCTCAACCATGTGGAACTATGAGTCCATTAAATCTCTTTCCTTTATAAATTACCTAGTCTCAAGTATGTCCTTATAGCAGTGTGAGAACAGACTAACACAGACCTTCTGTGCACCTCTCCCTATGCAGCTCTGTTGCCTTTGGCCTGCAAACTCTAGCCACATTCTATTCCCCAGACTTGCAGTTCTATCTTGGCAACTTGGAGAGACCATTAAGCTCTGCCTGGGTTCTCTTCCTGCCTGTGGCCTAGAAATTTTCTCAAGGTGGTAAGTTGGGACAATTAAAATGCTCACCTCTCAGGGATCAGTCACTCCCTACCTGATGCTTAATGCCTTGAGAACCATTGTTTATATATTTTGTGTTCTTTTTTTCTTTTAGTTGTTTCAAGCTAGAAGGTGAATCTGGAGTCTCTTACTGCTTTTATCTGACAGAGAAAGTTCTCTTCCCTTTTTTCTGAAAGCTCCTTTGAGCCAGTTTTCCTTTAGGCATTGAGATGTCTCTCACAAGCTCATTTTCCTGACTGTTCTTGTCAATGGGCATATTCTGACCTCCCTTACTTAGGAGCAAGCAAAGAGCCAAGACTCCAAATCTGTCTGGAGAAGGTATAGTGAGGTTAGCTCTTGCCCAACTAAATCTCAACATTGTGTGCTTTCTCTGTCTGGCTCTCCACTGTATCCCATTTCCTAGAATGGCTTTGGTATATAAGGTATTCAGTAAATACTTACGAATGAATAAACTGCCTAATGGCTTGCAAAGTCTCTAACAGTTAAAACATTTTATCCAATTAAAAATCTCAACTGTCAAAAACAGTATCAAAGAATGCCAGAGCAGTCTATTTAAACAGATCAAACTAAAATAAAACTCTAACAAATAACATTTATTTTTCTTTTACATACATATTTCACAACCTGAACATCACATCATCTTCAGAGAAAGTTACTTTTATGCCATTGTATTTACTATTTACCACACAGGCATTAAACATTCTCATTAACATAAGACAATTTGCTGGTAAACATTTAAACACACAGACATTAGTTTCAGTATATCAACATATTTTTGGTCATAACCAAGGAAATACATCAAAGTAATGACAACATTGGCTAATATTTTACAAGCAAATATTTAACTCTGCATAGTTTATACAATAGGCTGTGGCAATAAATAATATCACCAATCTCATCAACTATTAACTGGCCACAAGAAGCCTAACATTCATTTTAATTATGGTATGAAATGCTCTATTGGTGTAGTTTCAACATATCCTTAAATGTTGTGGGTGTTTAACTTTGAATACACGAAAAGAAAACGTACTAAACTGGACTAAGAAGGTGTGTTTGGTTAACTACAAATGTCATGTTCACATAGTACATTCCTAACATGAAGGCAAATATTTAAATAGAAAAACTAGCAGTCCAAAAAATGTAAATGTGCAAATTGTGAGGAAAACATTGCATTTAAATTTGCACTCATTTGCAAGTTACAGTACTAGCTCAGTATAAACACTAACAGGAAAAATATTCAGCAGGAAAGAATGGAAATAATCTCTCCCAGCAGAGAACTGGTCACCACGCACTGCTCCACAGCTAAGAAAGTTTTCCTGGTGGTCTAGCGCTCCTAACACCTTATGATTATCCTTCATTCAAAAGAGGAGGAGACTGCAGGCATGCTTCAGTCAGTGGTAAGAACAGGAAGAAAAACCCGAATCAGCAACATTTTCTTCCTTAATTTGGTATAAATGTCCTTTTCATTATTTCAAGTTACTAATTTGCTAATCTCAAATGTTTTCTGAATCAGGTTTGCTAAATGCTGTAAAGAATAGCTATCCTTCATACAATACTAGGTTTTATTTTTTTTAGTATGTCAGCATAATAAGGTACATGCACATTCATTCCACCAACCTGTATAGATAATACTCAGCTTGGGTCATATTCGAATTCTACACAGAGATTCTGTTTTCAATGTTAACTGCTTAGAAAGCAGAATTGCCTAGTGATTACTGTACTGTGCCTTTTAATTGAAATGGATATAAAAATAAAACCCCAATCTTTAAATCTATAGAATGTCAAGAATTCTGTTAGGGATGTTAAAAGCATTGGGCAAAACCCTGGTTTTCAGCGTGCCATCTGCACCACAGGAGAAGATCCGATTGCCCTGGATGATGTCAATCTGCATGACTCCGGCCCCAATGTTTCGAAATATGGACTGCTTAGCATGTTCACTTTTAAATGAATGAATTAGGCCATGGCCTGTCAATCTCCAAACCTGGTGCAAAACAAAGAGTTAAAAATACATTACGAAAAGACCAAAAGCAAAAACATGGCCCTTCTGCTCCCTTGGTCCAAGTGATCTCACTAAAGCCCAACCTTCCCACCCATTGCCTCTTTCCTAAGAGCTTATCTCAGTGGGAAATAATATCACTCCCACGATGCATTTACTGTCCTCCTTTCACATTTTTCTTCACATCCTCTCATAGTTTCATGTTAACCATATGTAGCCCGTCTCTAATTCAATTAACTATTTGAGTTAATTCGGTTAAATGTGTTCCTCATGCTGAGCTAGGCCCTAAGACTATGTAAAAGTAGTGTGGTACAGACAGTCCCCTACTTACGATGGTGTGACTTAAGACTTTGACTTTATGACAGTGTGAAAGCAATACGCATTCAGTATGCTCCTTGGCTTATCCTGATGTTAGTCTCAATAAACTCACAGTAAATTGAAAATATTAAGTTGAAAGTATGTTTTTCAACCTAACGATATTTTTAACTTAGAATGGGTTTGTCGGGACGTACTCCCACTGTAAGTCAAGGAGCATCTGCGCTAGCTCACTTAATGGAAATGCCACCTCCGCCACACACAAGAGTACTGAAGGAGAGAGGAGAAGCTTCTAAGAAGCCAAATTAATGTCATCAAAAATTTTCATGTATTAAACTCATACACTTTACTCAAAATAGAATGCTTTAAAGCTTTCTAATGACCTAAGTCCAAAGAGTTTGATAATCTCATTGACCAGAACAGTTTAGAAAGAACCATACAGAAGCATAGGGAGGCGGTAGAGTGTTGAGACATTTGGTATCTCCACGAAGCTTTATTTCAAAGAATGTGGAGTTTTTGTTTTTTCTCTTTCCAATCAGTCTTTAGCACATTCCAACCTCTTGTACTGACTCACCTTTATGTTACCTTCTGCTGAACCTGTGGTAAAATATTCCTCATAGGGATCCAGGGCCAGAGCCTTAATAGCTGAGTCATGGGCCTGGAATGTGTGAATGAGCTGCCTTTGCCTGATGTCAAAAATGCAGACATGTCCTTTCCTACCCCCCGAGATCAGGAGTTGCTGTTTGGGTGCATATTGAAGTACTGTGGCACCATGATCATGGCATGTGAAACCTGAAGAAGAAAAACGTCAGAGACTTTCTCAAAACAATTTATCTTGGTAACTATGATGTCTAAATCCACATTTAAAATACAGAAATTACTGATGCATTTTTCATTCTAAGGAACAATTTATTGTTTTGTAAGTCACTGAATTTCTGTAATCATATGATTAAAGAAAAACGTTAAGCAATATCAGAACAAATCTTTTATCCATAATCTCAATGTGAAATGAACACAGAGAGAAAAAGAAAGTTTAAACCTTAAGCCCTAAGTGATACTGCCTCATAAAAAGTATACAGAACAGCAGAGACCAAGCTTCTCAGAGTTGGTGAGTATTAACCCAACCAAGTGCTGTACCGTACATGTTCTCTCATCACAACACCACGATGAGGAAATGTGTGAATGTTTTCAGTTACAAGTTAAGAAATTATCCTTCCCAGGAGTATTTGCATTTTAATATGATTAAGGATTCAAATTAACATGTAGAAAATCTGTAAGCAATGTTAACCACTGTTCACAGAATTCTGCAATAAAATTGAGAAGTAACGACATCTTTCAAAATGCATATCAGTGTATTAAAAGACTGAGAATCTTTCTGTAAAACAATTTACTTCATTTAACTAAACTTACTTGAGCATGGAGCACTTTTTGGGTGGTACTATGTGGAAGACAGAGTTAGGACACTAATTTGGCAAGTACTGTCTTAAAGGAATATTTAAATGGCACTATTTACATTTCTAGTCATTATCATAAGGTTAACCTTTGTTTTATTTTATGGTTAGGGCCAGGTGTGATGGCTCATGCCCCTAATCCCAGTACTTAGGGAGGCAGAGGTGGGAGGATAGCTTGAGCCTAGGAGCTTGAGACCTGTCAGAGCAATACAGTGAGACCTTGCTCTCCACAAAAAGGAAAAAAAAGACAAAATGTATTTTATGATTAGGTTCAATTCTTTAAAATATGCTCTTTTCTATTAAGCTCAATGAATACTTTGCAACTAATCTCTTAAATAGCCTTGTTAGTAGTACCACTATCCATACCATATTTTCTGAATAGAATACAATATAAAGACTATTTTGGATTTCTGAGACCATATATTTCTCCATTTTCAACCTGACAATAAACACTCACTGGATTCACTAATTAAAACAAGAAAGCATTCCTTCATGGTGTATTATTCCTTCATGGTATATTTTTAAAAATCATAGACCTTAACTCACCATGAATGAGGCTGTTTCCGGGTGATATTAATGTGTCCCAGAGGCAAACATTTCTTTTAAAGAAACACAATAACAAAAATATATCATAAACAATTGTTCTAAGTCATCACCAGGGACAACCTGTCTTTCAATCAAATATTTTGCTTATTCATTCTTATCTTTTTTGTTCACTCACACCTATAGAGACTAGTGATTCCCAACTAGGATGGGGGTAGGGACAAACTCCACAGTTCCATCTTATATGGTCCTGCCTGTCTCTGCATCCTCTACCCCATCTCCTTTCCATTATCACTCCAGGAAACTGATATGACTTCCTGAGTATAAGGAATGCTTTTATATCCCCAGGTGGTAGCCACTCTAGGGAAACGAGATGTTTTTCCTGGGCACGTGTTGCTAATGAAAACTATGTGAGGTCAAAATAAATGTTGAGAATGATGGGGACAGTGTCAAATGCCTGTTAGTCCCTGAATCCTCTCTCACCTTATACAAAAATCAACACAAGATGGATCAAACTTAAATCTAACACCTGAAACCATAAAAATTCTAGAAGATAACATCGAAAACACTAGACATTGACTTAAGACAAAGAATTCATGACCAAGAACCCAAAGGCAAATGCAACAAAAATAAATAGGACCTAATTAAAATAAAAAGCTTCTGCACAGCAACAGTAAACAGGCAACCCACAGAGTGGGAGAAAATACAATGCATATATCTGACAAGGGACTAATATCTAGAATCTACAAGGAACTTAACAAAATCCCATCAAAAGTGAGCAAAGGACATGAATAGACAATTCTCAAAATACAAATGGGCAACAAACATGAAAAAAGGCTTAAAACCACTAATTACCAGGAAAATGCAAATTAAAACTCCAATACGATACTACCTTATTCCTGCAAGAATGGCCATAATTAAAAAACCAAAAAATAGATATTGGCATGGAGGTGGTGAAAAGGGGACACTTCACTGCTGTGGGAATGTAAACTAGTACAACCACTATGAAAAACAGTATATGGAGATTCCTTAAAGAATTATAAGTGGAACTACCATTCAATCCAGCAATCCTACTACTGGGTATCTACCCAGAAGAAAAGAAGTCATTATATGAAAAAGACACTTGCACACTCCTGTTTATAGCAGCACAATTCACAACTGCAAAACTACGGAACCAACCTAAATGTCCATCAACCAACAAGTGGAAAAAGAAAATGTGGTACATATATACCATGGAATACTTCATAAAAAGGAATGAAATAATCACATATGCAGCAACCTGGATGGAGTTAGAGACCATTATTCTAAGTGAAATAACTCAGGAATGGAAAATCATGTGTCATATGTTCTCACTTATAAGTGGGAGATAAGCTATGAAGATGCAAAGGATCAGAATGATATATAATGGACTCTGGGGACTTGGGAGGGGTGAGAGGAGGGTGAGGGATAAAAGACTACACATTGGGTACAGTGTACACTGCTCAGGTGATGGGCGTACCAGAATCTCAGCAATTGCCACTGAAGAACTTATCCATGTAACCAAACACCACCTATTCCCCCAAACCTCCTACAATAAAATAAAAATGTTGAAAATGATGGTGACAGTATCAGATGCTTGTTAGTCCTGGAGAAACTAACAGTGTTAACAGTAGTAGTTTTAAAAAGACTGAATAGCTTTAAAATAAAAATTACACATATTAGGAATAACTTTCATTTTTGCTTTTCTCCTTTTGGTAAGAAAAAACACTCTGAAATAAGAATTATGTAACAAAGTTTTTTTTTTTTTTTTTTTTTTTTTTTTATGCCTAGAGTGGAAAAATCCTACCAATAGAAATCCATACTTTTAGCAAGAATACTTTTCTAACATTTTTATATTTCTTGCTTTGCTTTTCTGTCAACCTACCTATTGTCATTGGAGTGTCCAGATGTGGCAACTAGACTTGAAGAGGTAATAAATGCAAAGTCACTTGTGGCTTTACTGTGGCACTGCCAACTCTACGAAAAACAAAGTGCAACTGATGTTATTTTATCATCAGATAAAATTTGATACAGTACTAACATAGTCTGCTAATAACATACTATATGCATGAGCTAAGAACAGTTTTTAAAAACTCAGTCTAGAATAAAAGAATAAGCGATAGTATAAGGGTTAACCATGTGTATATTTGGCTACTGTCCAATAATTTTTTTTTTTTTTTTTTTTTTTTTTTTTGAGACGGAGTCTTGCTCTGTCGCCCAGGCTGGAGTGCAGTGGCGCGATCTCGGCTCACTGCAAGCTCCGCCTCCTGGGTTTACGCCATTCTCCTGCCTCAGCCTCCTGAGTAGCTGGGACTACAGGCGCCCGCCACCGCGCCCGGCTAATTTTTTGTATTTTTAGTAGAGACGGGGTTTCACCGTGGTCTCGATCTCCTGACCTTGTGATCCGCCCGCCTCGGCCTCCCAAAGTGCTGGGATTACAGGCGTGAGCCACCGCGCCCGGCCTGTCCAATAATTTTTAATAACTGGAGTTGGTAAAAACAGAATTAGAGGTCGTGTTTTTTAGATTATGTAAGAATAGGACATCAAAGTACATGAACCTACCTAAGCCCTGTCAATTTTAGTGCTAATGATCTCAAATACATGTAATAAGCTTTAATAAGCCACAAAGGAAATGCTTACAGACCCAACTAGTCTTAGGACGTCAAGGTATTTTAAAATATATAATGCATGCTTTTCTGTCTGGAATTAGAGTGGTGCAGATCTGACTGAAGACAAAAGTATAAATTCAAGATTACTTCCATTTCTGCATAGACAAGGTACAGTCTATAGTGTACTAACTTAAGAGAAATATCTTATACACATAATTAAGAACATATCTATAGTTTAGAAAACTTGTTTAAAGTATCTGGGTAATCTATCTGGTCCCAAGTGGTTCAAGGCTTCCTGAACCTCCCTGCATATATGTGAAGCCTGAAGTTTCACACAAGACAGTGTCACCTTCCACCCTCTCCCGTGTTCCCTTCCCCCACCGTATCTCCATCAGGTAAAGATCTACTTGTCTTCATCACCAAGTATTTTGTAGTCCAATTTGGATTAATAAAGTGGCTCACTGGGATTGGCTATTTTATAATCTGGTAAGCACAATTCTGGAACAAATTGGAATAGATGTTTGGAACCTGATTCTTTTTTTGAGATGAAGTCTCACTCTATTGCCCAAGTTGGAGCGCAGTGGCACAATCTCGGCTCACTGCAACTTCCGCCTCCTGGATTCAAGTGATTCTCCTGCCTCAGCCTCCCAAGGTGCTGGGATTACAGGCATGAGCCACCGCACCTGGCAGAACCTGATTCTTAATGATAGAATTTTATGGTGTGTATATTAAGAAGATAGAGTTTTCAAAATGGATAAAAGTATAATAAAAAACCCCAAGTTGTACCATATACAGGGAAAGCCCCAGAAATTTTTAAAATATAATGACTGCACTTCAAGGTGAAAAGCAAGGGTTTTTGTTTTTCAGGTCATTTCAGTCTAAAACTAGGGTAAGGATGGGTGCTGCTGTTAGGCTGGGATTGCTGAACAAGATCATCCTTTTCCCAGTAGGACCACCAATGAGATTCACTGTCTGAAACGGGCACTTCATGAACAAACAAAGTGTTGTCTATATGCTCCCTGGGAACATTAGTGATACTTACCATATAAGGTTTAGGATTTGATGCAGTTTGGTTAACTTGCCAGATACTCAGAAAACCCTCTCCATCCGCAACACCACACTGTAAGAACAGTATAACTACTAAACACATGTTCTTAGCATCCACAGCAAAGGTAAAAACATGGAAAGATGATTCACTAAGGCCCTACTAAACAAATATTCTGCCCCTAACTATGTTTCTGTTGCTGTCATTCCCAAAAAGTCCAAGTGCTAAAAAATTCCTTGTCACTTTTTTTTTTTCTTTGAGACAGGGTTTCACTCTGTTACCCAGGCTGGAGTGCAGTAGTGCAATTATAGCTTACTATAACCTCAAACTCCTGGGTTCAAGGGATCCTCCAGGCTCAACCTTCTGAGTAGCTAGGACTAGGCACATGCCTGGGCTAATTTTTAAAAATTTTGTAGGGATGCGGCCTCCCTTTGTTGTTCAGGTTGCCTCAAATGCTGGAGTTCAAGCAATCCTCCTGCCTTGGCCTCCTAAAGTGTTGTAATTACAGGTGTGAAAAACTGTGCCTGGCCCTTCCGTCACTTCTTAACTGCTTACCTGTTTCACTGTTTTCCTCTAACCTCTCACTGATGAAATTTAGTAAGAAACTAGGTTTCTCTCAAGAACTTGACTGTGCTTATAGGAATCACCAACACACTCAACAGAGGCAGTTTTTTTACTCTCACAGTATATTTAGTATCTTTAAATAGATGATCAATCCATACTAAATTTTGTAGATTTTTGCTTCTATTGGAAGAAAAGAGAGTATATGAATAGACACCAAAAAACTGCCTGCTCAGTTTAAATCCAGGGTCAATGAATTCATTTTTCAATGTACTTTTATCACTTACTCCTAAATATCCACAATTATTTTCAGATGAATTTAGCAGAAGCCCCCAGAAACTAACCTTGTTGCCTTGTGAATTAAAATATAATCTAGTAACTCTTGCATTGCCAGCTTGACGAAAGCAGACAAGTTGCTGAGGTCGCGTCCATTCAAACATTCGTACACTGCCGTCCTGAGCACCTGTAAGATCTGAAACACAAGAGAAAAAGCAGGAAATAGGAAATTAAAGAGTTCCAATATTCTCTATTCTATAAATCAACCTCCAAATGAGGACAGTTACAATTATTAGGTCATAAATACTTACAGTATTGATGGACTGGGTGTGAAGTCATTCTCTTAACATTATGTAGATTCCTTTTCATAAGCTTTAAAAGAAAATTTAAAAAGTTTTATTTTGTGTATTCAGAAGAGATGAGGAAGGATATGCTTCAGGATAAATTCTGACATTTATTCTCTTACGCCCTGCTTATTTCTGAGATAAAGCCTGTTATGGATGTTCCGAACCACTACATAGAACAACTGTCGGGAGAGGCTGAGGACGCAGACACTTGCTGGTACAGCCCTGGCCTGTGAGGTTACCAAGGAGCTTCATCTCATAATAAAGGAACTCTTCCTCAAGTGCTCCTCCCTGAGGACATTCAGGAGCACCTCCAGATGCTTCAGAGCAGAACATGAGAATGGGACCCCTCCAGCTACAGTGACAAGAACGTTACTGACGTGCTTTCAAACACTTAGAAGTAGACATAATTCCCCTTTAACTTTGCTTTACCATTTTGTATCTGTTTATTCATCTATAAAATGATAATGGAGCATAATAATAGCACCTACCACCTAGGACTGTTGTGAGAAAAAGCATGCATCTGGCACTAAGAAAGTCGTATGAGGCCAGTGAGCTGGCTCATGCCTGTAATCCTAGCACCCTGGGAGGCTGAAGCGGGTAGATCAGTTGAGCCCAGGAGTTCGAGACCAGCCTGGACAACATGGTGAAATGCCATCCCTACAAAAAATACAAAAATTAGCCAGGCGTGCTGGCATGCACCTGTAGTCCCAGCTACTTGGGAGGTTGAGACAGAAGGATCAATTGAGCCCAGGAGGTCAAGGCTGCAGTGAGCCGAGATTGCACCACTGCACTCCAGCCTGGGCAACAGAGCTAGACCCTGTCTCCAAATAAAAAAGCCACAGTAAATGTCAGCTGTCATTACCATGGCCTATCTACTGGTATTTGTCCCTGAACTTTAGGATCATTCCTATGTCAAAGTGATTCCAACTGATTTTTCAGAGAGTCCAAATCCAGAAATGATACCTATAAGTAAATAACATACCACACTAGCTCCAGTGCTAGTCTGTCCACTGCCCAGCCATGGCAGAGATGAAGGTGGATGCACCTGACTTGCTGAATAGGATGTTGCACTAGGTTGATAAAGAGTTGTAGTGGAACCACGATAATCAACATCATCTGAACTGTGAAAAACATTCATGTGTTACTGTGAAAGTTCCCTTTTCTCTTAACACAAATTCCAACGAAAAAGCTTTTTATGTACCCATAGGACAATCTTTATTTTAAAAACTAAATTAAGTAGCCATAAGAAAAACTTAGGTACAAGTCCTAATCGCCAATTTTAATACTGGTTAACTTTTTTCCCTTTTGGCAAAATATAAATTTAGTCTAATGTTGTTTGGGGACAACTTTATTGCTGTACAAGTTGAAACAAATGTTTGTTGTATTTAATATAGATTTGTTTTTATCTATGGAAAAAATATATATTCTCTTCAAGTACAGATATCTCAGTATCAAATTAACACCTTTAAAGAAATTTGAGTTTAAAGATTTCTTGGAGTAAGATATATAAAATGTGAAAGTAATTTTTGTGATGGATTGTATCATAGTACCGGGTTATATCTACTCTGAAATGTGATATTAAATCCTAGTTATATCATATACTAACAAAAAAATTCAACAAAACAAGGAGAGAAACTATCATGGCACCATCCTCAAGCACATACAATTTCTAAGAGTCTGGAGAAAAGCAAGAGGGAGGGCAAACCATGAAGGAGAAACCTCAAAATAGGTAAGAATGGCAAAACACTCTTGGTGCAGTGTCCAAAGCTTTAATGAAAAGTGAAGCCGTCTATATTTTTATCTGTTTAAAAAAGGGTATGCTTATTAGGTGGTAAGAAACTCTGCAAAATTACTCAGTAAATGTGACTCAGTGTAATTAACATACTTATTTATACTGTTTTAATTATCCAGATCAAATTAATTTACTGAATATCATGAAGCCAAGTGTCAGGGATTATCCTGATTGAAATACTATCAATAGTGTAGGGTTTAATGGAAGAAGTATAATTTATTCAGTTAATGTAGGCAAAGACTTTCATTGGCAGCTAAACCAATTATATTTGTCACCTACTCAAATGAAGAGAGAGATACATGTATACCTTTTGAAATAATTCAAATCATGTGCATAACCATTTAGTGGGTACTTCTTACAGAAAACTATATGTAAAAGTGACTATGAAACACCTTTTGGATTCTCTGTCATATTCTTCTCCGATCCATATATATGACTGACAGGCCAGTAGAGAAGTAACATCAAGTTCTTGAACATCATGTGTTGAAGCCAAAACAATTTCATTACAATTCGCCTATAAAGCAAAGGCAGAGTCAATGATTTAAGCAATTTCACTGAAGAGAAATACATTGTTTATAATGATGATAGCTTTTACCTTATTAACAGAAAATGCCATGATCATATCAGATTCCTTATGAATGACTTTCGCTTTTCCACCTGGATAGCCCAGATCAGCTTCAACCTAGAAAACATTAATCAGCAGTTTTAGTTGCGGCAGCACAGCTCTATTTAGAGTTATGCACATCCCATAAGATTTGAAAGCACGATAAGAAGAAAATGTAGCAGCAGCAGCGATAAAAAAGGGTAAGAGTAACTTTAATGTGTTGAAAACTAGCTTTGGAAAATTTGCTTAAATTCTCTGATGTCCTGTAATCACCCCAATTTCCATTGTGATGGTAAGATACTGATTAATTATAAAAGATGGCTAATATATTTTTATTAGTAATTTATACAGTAATGTCTCTCTTAGCTCTTCCAAAGGTGCATATTCTGCAATAAGAATGTGCATACATTAAGAGGCACAGAGTGGAGTAAAAACCATAGAAAAACCAAAAAGAAACCACCCTTTGAAGTAAGGGTGATGAGACAGAAATAAGGAAAAGTTGGAAAGAGGGATAGTTTGAAAGGAATAAAAGAGACTGATGAGAGGAAGGTGCAATGGCTTAGGGTTTGTGATGGCAAGGAAAGAAAAGGCAGAATCGAGAAGGAAAGATGAAACAGCCATGCTTAAAACAGAAAATGTGACAGAAGTGAAGATGGAATAGGGAGCAAGAAAGACAAGAACCAAGGGCAAGACAGAGCAAGCCAGATAGAGTGAAGCATCTCCTCCCCTGTACCACTGAAGTGGTATGCGAGTACTACGAGTTCTCTGAGTAGTTAGCCAGTTGGGCAGGTCATGGTTAGTATCAGAGATGAGACGTTAGCTCCTTGAACTTTAAAGAATGAGCTAAATACAAGATCTTGGAATACTACCTTGATGTGGCAATCTTCTGCTACGCAGTTTTGGTTGACCTGCTCCACATGTTCTTCTATAGACTAAATACCACCACACCGTCACAAACACAAAACACATGCATGGAATGAAATTATAAAGACAGTGAAATATTTCAAGCTGAAATGGCCACTCCGCCACTTAAAGATGATGAAAATGAATTTGCAAAATCAAGAAATTAAACTGAATAAAACAGTCATCAAAAAAACACAACACAAAGCCAAAAGAGCAAAATTAATGTAACTATTACATATACACAAGAACATAAAAGCTATTTCAAAATAAAAATTAGTTATCTGTATACAGTTTTAAGAAATTTAAGTTACATAACTGGTAATCTAAAAAATTAAAGCCCACTTGTATAAGCAGATACACAAGATGCTATATAAATTCCTGCCCTATAGGGGTGGATTTCAAATATAAATTAAAATATTTATTTCTAAACATAGATTCAAAATACTGATAATTATTTCACTCTTATAAGGAATATGACTAATCACATGATTTTTCTCTAAGTAAATAAATGTTTAATAAAATCAGACATGGAAAAGAAATCACTCAGTGATTTGCTCCCAGGTTAATGTGGGGTCCTAAGGATGGCTGTAATCGGTAGTCATACTTCTGCTCTGCTGTGGAAACTCTGAAGGTTTGATCAGAGAAACAAACTCTTCCTCATACCTTTTCAGGTGACTGCCTCCCTTTCATCATGAAAGGCCATTCAAAATTTCTGACCGTGCCTCCAGGGACTCCCCTATGGCTGCTGTGGCTGATAAAGATGTATCCAAGAACACTTCCAAGGAATAGTCAATGTGTGGCACGGCTAACTCAGTGAAGGCCAAACTGCTGGAGAATCTATTTGTCTTAACTAGCCAAATTCACCAATCTGTTTCCCAAACACTTGTTTTGTGAAATATTTTTCTTTGATATCTTCAGTGAGTAAAAGATCTTATTCTTATAAATGTATCTATAACTTCATTTCTCAGGGATTTTTTTAAAATGCATCCAGCATTTTTAGGATTAACCTGCCAATTTTATTGGTCAATTTTCTGAATTTGCCAAATTTAGTGATTACCAAAATTCTATTTGACAATTTTAAAGATTTAAGCACTCTTACTGGATTGGGTAGAGTTTTAATAACTTTTGCATATTTCTGAAGCTAGCGACAAGTTTTTATTTTGTCCAGCAGCATTAACATTTTATTCATAATTTTTTTCTTAATGAAAACACCTTTTTTTCAGATCTGTGCTATTCAAAACAGCAATCACTAACCATACGTAACTATTTAGATTAATTGTAACCATTTAGATTAAAATTTAAAATTGTTTCTCAGTCACACTAGCCACACTTCAAGTACTCAGTAACCACATGTGGCTGGTGACTACTATGTTGGGGCTATGCAGATACAGATTTCCATCATCACAGGAAGTTCTATGGGACAGTACCAGACAAGACAGTAATTCCATTGTTTTAAAATTAAAAAGGTACATGATAAAAATTCTTCCATCCTAACTCCCAGTTGCTTATATAGCACTTTAAGAAACATTCCATTTATCTCTGTCCTACTTCCCTGTTCGTGGGACCACTGCTGGAAGAAAAATAGAAGAGAACACACAGAGACTAAGGGGCGGAGAGGGGGAGAATTAGTTAAGGAAGAAGCAAACTAGTGGGGAAGGGCAAAACAAGAATGGGAGGGTCCAAGAAACCCAGACACCTGGCTTCCCACAGCACTCTACACTCTGATAAGTCAACCAATCAAGCTGCTATCAACTTTACCAATATTTAAAACATACTTGTGATCAATCTTTAATCACTTGAAGAATAAAACACTCAGAAAATTGATCACTCAATGAACTGGTTTTCTGTGAGTAACAGAGCCCCTAATTGACCAGAAATCTTATTAAGACAGGGTCTCACTTTGTTAGCCAGGCTGGAGTGCAGTGGTGTGTGATCTCAGCTCACTACAACCTCCACCTCCCGGGCTCAAGCAATCCTCCTACCTCAGCCCTGCAAGTAGCTAGGATTACAAGCATACACCATCACACCTGGATAATTGTTTTGTATTTTTTGTAGAGACAGGGTTTCACCATGTTGCCCAGGCTAGTCTCAAACTCCTGAACTCAGGAGATCCCACGCCTAGTGCTAGGATTACAGGTGTGAGCCACTGTGCCTGGCTACAATCTTTTATTTCAAATCACTATCTTAGATTCTTATATCTTAGTTTATGGAATTTGGACTCAGGATCACTATAGGAAATGCTATACATAGTGGTTTAAATGAAAGAGGCAAATAATTTGCCTCTGATTTCCCTAACAAAGCTCACATCAGTAATTTCAATGCCATAAGGGTCTTTTGTTATGAAAAAGCTTATAACTAGGACTCAAAAGGTCTCTACAGTTCATTCTTCTACTTCCTCATTTAAGTACATAATTTTTTAATCCACAGAGAAAACAAATGACTGTTCATAAGGGTTGACCACAATTACCATTCAGGTAAGTGGGAAAAAGAACAAGTATGGTAGATTTCACTGCCCTAGGCATGAGGAAAAACTGAGAAGCAGTTTTATACTTTTAATCTTGGGAAACTGAGCCATATGGACTCTCTCTGTTTTCACTTTTCTAAGTAAAATATAATTCATTTCTTCTCATTGATTGTGTTTGCAAAATCTTTTTTTTTTTTTTTTTTTTTTTTTGAGACAGAGTTTGGCTCTTGTTGCCCAGGCTGGAGTGCAATGGCACGATCTTAGCTCACCGCAACCTCTGCCTCCCGGGTTCAAGCAATTCTCTTACCTCAGCCTCCCAAGTAGCTGGGATTACAGGCATTTGCCACCACGCCCAGCTAATCTTTTGTATTTTTAGTAGAGATGGGGTTTCTCCATGTCGGTAATGCTGGTCACGAACTCCTGACTTCAGGTGATCTGCCTGCCTCAGCCTCCCGAAGTGCTGGGATTACAGACGTGAGCCGCCATGCCTGGCCATGTTTGCCAAATTTTTAATTGCATCAGACACTCAACTCTGAACACTCTTCAAACTGCTCCATTACCTCATTAAATAGCCAAACAGACTGAAATGCTCATATAAAAGGTCCTACTTTTATAAGGAAGAGGTCATCTGCCAATCTCCCAAGCTGCTGGTTCTTCTTGAACCATGTCTGCTATTACATTTGTATTAACTTAAAAATAATCATGCAATGCAGAACCTCTGCCTTGCTTTGTAAGAGCAATCTTCCTTCATCTTGTATTTGCTATTTCTGTAGTTTATTCTCTCACAAAAGTATCCTGAATGTGTTGCTTCAAATCTTCATTCTGTTCATTTCTAAGTGCTAAATAAATAAAATGCCTTTAAAGGGCTATTTTATATTTTAAACACATATTTGGAGAATATTATAGAGTAAGTTTATATATAAAATTCCTCAAACCATCCATCACAATGTTTATTACATGTAAAAACCTGATGACAAATACTATAAAGTACCAACTTTCACTTGAATATATGTAATTTATTAAAGTACCTATGTTGCTTCATTGCTATGAAATGAAAATTATAAGGTTTTATCTTAAAACTAGTTCACGGTAGTTTAGTGAACTTTGACTATTACCCAACCAGAAAGAAAATTTCAGAATAAATCGAGCACTGATTTCCTTAGAAATGTTAAAGAAAAATTACAATAGAAAATATTTTTCTCAAAATACCTCACTCTGCTTTCTTTTCTTAGTGAAAATATATCTAATAAATGTCTCTTGAAGGACTTCTTGTTTAACAAGGAAATGCCAAAGTCGTTTGACTGGAAATGCAGAAGAATCCCGGGACCTATTAAAAAAAATTAACATATCACACTATTTTAGTCTATAGAAAATATGTTTATATTTGTAGATATTTATTTTTAAAACCTTCACAATCTATTGCAAAGAAGACACAGCATTAAGCTCAACGAAACTGTACAGTTTACTTTTAATGTTTAGTTCTCCTAAAAATCATTTCATCTAGCAACTAATTCTCTAATCACACTAAATGAACCAGTTAAGCTGACAAATTATTATTCTCTTTTTAAATTATACTATATGTTGGTTCTCTTGGTTAAAGCATATCGGCAATGAACATAAGTCATAGATACCAATTCTAACAGCCTAACAAGCTAAAAAGCTTTGTTCTTTTAACCTTATTTTAATAGTAAATACTATTAATCAGGGTCCACTATCTCAAAAAAAAAAAAAAAAAAAAGCATGCTGCTTATCAAAAGGGACGTACATGGGCAAGCAGAAGATCAAAACATCAGTTAAAAACCTGTAATGTGTTTACTGTTAAATTACTGACAAAAGCCAGAAGCACCTTATTTGCATATATAGATTGTTAGAAAAAAAATTCTGTAAGAGTTCTGACAATAAGAACACACATATGCCGTGTGCAGTGGTGCATGCCTGTAATCCCAGCACTTTGGGAGGCCAAGCTGGGGGACTGCTTGAGCCCAGGAGTTTGAGACCAGCGTGGGCAACATGGTGAAACCCCGTCTCAGCGTGGGCAACATGGTGAAACCCCGTCTCTACAAAAAACACAAAAAAAATTAGCCAGGTGCAATGGCACTCGCCACTAGTTCCAGCTACTCGGGAGGCAGAGGTGAAAGGATGGGTTAACCAGGAGGTTGAGGCTGCAGTGAGCTGAGATTGCACCACTGCACTCCATCCTAGGAGACAGAGTGAGACCCTGTCTCAAAAAAACAAACAAAAAACCAAAAAACACCACACCAGAAATTAATAAAGAATTTTTCCTTTATGTAAATGGAATGTCTATGAATTATAGATAATACTGGGAAAAAAATTCTATTCAAATTTCTGATATTTTTCTTAGGGTATTCTGCTAAAAATAGGACTGCAGGTTCAAAATTATGAATGTTTTAAAGTATATTGGCATATTTAGCCAAACTGTCTTCCAGAAAAGTTAAGCTATACTCTTTATCAGCATTATAAGAGCTTTCTTACTTGAATGGGGTATTTTCAGGTTCTAGCATTGCTTTATTTCGAAGAATAGCTGGTCCAGCTCCCACTGAAAGGTCAGTTGGGTATGTGTTGATATAGTTAGCGGGTGGACCTTCAAACTGATCCATTTTCTCTTGCAAGATCTGTTCCCAGTTCTCCAAGTTTTTAATCACAGCAATACCTAATGGTGATGTAACAGGCAGCTCTACAAGGTGACAGAACACGTTATTTATTTTAATAAAAAATACTGATTATCATCCAAATATTTATAGAATCTGAATTCTGAGACAAAACCTCTGAAAATACAAATAAATCTGGAAATGTTAAGGTAATACAGTTTAGATTCTTAATGCTTTAAACAAAACAGAAGTGGGTTTCTGCTCTTTCTCCATCTTCTGTGTAGAGTGATTCTTGATATAAACTAAAGTATTAGACTGAAGCCAGGTGTGGTGGCTCACACCTGTAATCTCAGCACTTTCGGAGGCCAAGGCAGGTGGATCGTTTGAGCTCAGGAGTTCAAGACCAGCCTGGGTAACGTGGTGAAACCTTTTCTCTACAAAAAATACAAAAATTAGCCCAGCATGGTGGCACATCTATAGTCCCAGCTACTCAGGAGACTGAGGTGGGAGGATGGCTTGAGCCTACGAGGCAGAGTTGGCAGTGAGCTGTGATTGTACCACTGCAATACAGCCTGGGCAACAGAGCAAGACTCTATCTAAAAAACTAAAAATAAAGTCACAGATTGGAGCCTAAAATAAACAAGACTTTATAAAATATCTAATGCACTGTTTTTAAGTGCCAAAGGACCTTTTATATAGATTCTGTAAAGAGAAACTTGACGGCAATTTATTATATTTAATAACATTAATTTTTAAATTCCAAACTCACCAGAGAATTCCAGTCCAGCAATAGGAAAGAAATTCTTGACATTGTGAAGTGCTAGCTTAACCATTGTCAAATGTAGAAGAGCCCAGCTGTTCAAGAAGGAGCAAAAAAGTCTTTAAGTGAAAAATAAAATCATGGGAGAAACAGAGTGGTGTTCCCTGCCAACTGTTTAGCCCACTCTCCAACCAGAAAAAAGCTGTCATTGAAATTTACTATGCAAAAATGACAGCTTTGTGGTCACTGAATATAAAAAACTTGCCATACCATATTACACTTGCTGAAAATTACCTCATGGAAAAAGATTTACCACATAGTCACATGGAACCTAATAGTATACCAATAAATTATATATTAAATTCTAATAGTATATCCATGAGTTACATATTTTTTCCTCACTAAAAATGCTTGTGTTTGCATTCTCCATGAAAGCTAGTCTTTGGAGGTGGAGAAAATATTATGGAGAAATTGACCTCAAAGGTGCAGAATTTATTACCTGGAAATGTAAGTCATTTCTTATATAAATTCAGGATAATAATGTTATTTAAAATTAATAACACTGGGATTTTCTACAAAAAGAAAAGCCAAAAAAAAAAAAAAAAAAGAAAGAAAGAAAAGTCTTATTTACCTATAGGAGTTTGGATCTTGGTGCTCCTGTATTTGTGTATCTGAAAAAAAGGCATCATCTTCCTCATCACTATGAATGCTTTCATCAGAATCATATATAACACCACTATCGGACAAAGGAAGAAATGGCTGCAATAAAAGATAAAGATTTTTTTTTAAAGATTATAATTTTATAAACATATAAAATATATTTTAACTATATAATTTATGTATTATATATTTAATATAGAAAATGTTTTTAGTATATAATTATTTTTGCTCTAACATAAAAGTAAACATTTTAAATGGTGTCAGCATAAGTAAAAATTTTCTTTCGCAGATGATGCTACATTTACAAAAGTCAAGATGACTAGGTAAAACTCTCAGACTCAGTAACTGAATAGCTAGATATGAAATGTGTTTAAAATCAATAGTTTTCTTCTTGTAGATCAGCAATAATAAAGTTAGAAAAGTCTAAAGAAATACAAAAGGACAACTGTGAAAGCTGTGAGACAGCTTTGTGAAGGAAATTATAAACTTTTATAAAATTATATGATGGGAAGGACTGAAATGTGTAAAAACTGTAATTCTTTGTAAGTTAATTTACATAGGCTTTAAATAATTTCAATAAAAATCCCCCTGGGAATTTCTCTTCCTATTTTGGAACTTTAAAATGATTCTGAAGTTCTTAGAGAAGAAAAAATAGATGAGATCAGCTGGGGAATTTTTTTTAAATAAAAAAATCCCATTTTTTTTTTAGTGGATATTAAACTAAGTAAGAAAAATGTAGTCTAGCAATTGATACAAAAATATAATGCAAAAATCATATACGTGTAAGAATTTAATCTGATAAACATCTTAAGTCAGCGGGAGAAAAGGATTATTTAATGAATAATAATGGAACAACTAGTTAGCTAAGTGTGGGGATGGGAGATGAAGTCTGATCCAGTCTGTTCCTCACTTTATTCTAGATAAATAAGAGAATTAAAAGTTAAGGAGGAGGAGAAAGAGAAAGAACAGGAGGAAACAGAGAAGGAAGGTAAAATAAATGTAAACATTTATTAGTGGAAAAGACTTCTGCTTAAAAATAATGTAATCAATAAGGAAATGTATAGATAGATCTAAGTTTTAAACTTTTTAAAATTTCTGTGCATGGTAAACTTTTTAAAACTTCAAATGCATAATAAACAAAATTTTAAAGCAAATAAACTAGAAAAAGTTTAACAAGATAAATTAATATCCCTAGATAAATAAAGTATCCATAAAAAGGAAAAACGCCATAATCTCAATAGATAATTTAGGTAAGAATATGAACAGTCAATACCTCAAACTGGAAAATCAAATGGCAATAAGATCATTAAAATTTTAATGTCACTAACAGAAAATACAAATCATTTAATCTATCAAATTAACAAAAATGAAAAAGGAATACTTAATGCTAATAAGGGAGTAAGGTCAGATGCAGCCTCTCACTATTCTCAAGAGAGTACAAATTAGTAATGTGGAAAATAATCTGGCAATACGTATTAAAAGCCTTATTTAAGTTTATAACCTTTGACCTAGTACTTCTTTTTTTTTTTTTTTTTTTTTTTTGAGACGGAGTCTCTCTATGTCACCCAGGCTGGAGTGCAGTGGTGCGATCTCGGCTCACTGCCAGTTCCACCTCCCAGGTTCACGCCATTCTTCTGCATCAGCCTCCCGAGTAGCTGGGACTACAGGCGCCCACCACCACACCCAGCTAATTTTTTGTATTTTTAGTAGAGATGGGGTTTCACCGTGTTAGCCAGGATGGTCTTGATCTCCTGACCTCGTGATCCACCCACCTCGGCCTCCCAAAGTGTTGGGATTACAGGTGTGAGCCACCATACCAGCCTGACCTAGTACTTCTTAAGGAAATAATCTGCTCATGAACAAGACGTATCTTAAAAGATACTGTTCTTGGCATTATAAACATCAAATCGCTAATTAGGTAAACTACAGTGTATTCATCAAAGTGAAAAGTTACATGGTCACTATAATTGATGCTTATCTAGAAGCAATGATCAACCAAGTGAGAGTGAGCACCCCAGCAGCTGACTGTAATTTCTAAATATAATTTCTCACAAAAAGGAACCAGGTTATTTAAAAAAAAAAAAAAAAAGCTTGTTCTCAGTCACGGGCAGGAAATACACATGATTAGCCTAGAATAAAACTAGAAAGCAGACAAACTCAAACACTAGTGGAATAATCTCAAAAAGATTTGGAGCCAACTGTGGAAAAGGCTCTCACTGGCAAAGATGGATAATCTGAGGCCCCATGAGAAAAATAACTGCAATGGATTAAAACATATAACATATGTTTAAATCTGTAAGCTCATAACAAAAATGAAAGCGAAACAAAACTCACTGGCCTTCTCTGAAGGATGCTTGGGAACCAACTCATCATTTTGAAAACTGGTACACAAAAGCAAAGAATAAAGCATTTATCATGTCTTTCCAACTCAAAATGTACTTCAGGGTAACTGAATAGGTTGATGAAGAGACATTCCAGCAAATAGATGAAAAATCAATGACAGGATTTTATCATCATAATTTAAAACTTTCACTGAAATAATAAATGTAGGCAAAGATCAACTAAAATCATAAAAAGCTTCCTGACAGAAATATACAAAACCACCAATGAAGTTAATCCTGCACTCCCTCTTCCTATCCAATCAGAATGAAATTGGATTTAACTTTCACTTTACAAGATTCAGAGGAACAAAATATGGTGATGCCATTGGCAAAATCCGTTGAAAAATTCTAAACGTCAAAATTCTTTCAGGGCAAACAAAAAAGGTGGGAGTTAAGTTTAAAAAAAAAAAAAAAAAAGAGAGAGAGAGAAACGGAGGTGGAGCCTATAGATTAAAAGAGACTGAAGATGTAGCAACCACTTGCAAGGTATGAATTGTATTTTAGATCCTGATTTGAACAAATAAACTATATAAAAACATTTAAGATGCAATTGGTGAAATGTGAATACTGTCTGAATATGTGATAATATTAAAGAATTGTGAGTGTGCTTCAGTGGGTGTAACATTACTGTAGATCTGTTTAAAATCCTCTTTTTTTCAAAAACAAATACTGAAATATTTTTGAATGAAATTTCATGGTGGATTTGCTTCCAAACAATCAAGTAGTGGGGTGAGGTATAAAATGAAACAAGACTGTCCATGAATAGATAATTTTTGAAGCTACATGATGGTAGATAAAAGATTCATATGCCATTACCTCTCCTTTTGTGTATGTTGGAAGCTTTCTACACTAAAATTTTAAAAATGATAGCTATATAAGTTTTTAATGGTATAAAAACTGTTTACCTTAATGTTAACAGAAAAAAACTACATATACTGATCCAATTATATACCTTTTTTAATCTGAGGAAAAAAGATTAGAAGTAAATTGGCCAAAACGGTAACAGTTATCTTTGCATAGATGAGTGTTATTTCCCTTCTTTATAATATTTTGCATTTTCCAAATTTTCAAAATATGTATCAGGAGGAAACATTTTTGAAAAACAAAAATTAATTTAGCACATTACCATTTACAAATCTTAACGTTGTTATCACTCACATTAATGATGCAATGAGCTTTCATTCATGGCAAATAAAAAGTTTAAAAAGGTAGGAGTGGGAACTGCCTATACATTTTTAAGAGTACTTTATTACTTCCCTGGTTTATTAGCTAAATACAATTAAGTGCAACTCAATTGGCAGCCTTAAGGGATAGGCCAGAATGACTCTGGAAGTATAACTTGGACCCTGATAGAGTGTAAACCTGGAAATCTGCACTCACAATGTGCCTAACCCCGTAGTTCTCAAACTTTAGCACACATTAGAACCATCTGGAGAGCTTGTTAAGACACAGATTGTTGTTTCTCACTCCCAGAGTTTCTGATTGAGGGGTCTGAGGGAGGACCCAAGAATTTGCAATTCAAACAAGGTCCCAAGCAATGCTGATGCTGCCGGTTCTGAGACCACACTTTGAGACCCACTGACATAACCAAAGTCTTTTTTTTTTTTTTTTTTGAGACACTGTCTCAGTCCGACACCCAGGCTGGCGTGCAGTGGCACAATCATGGCTCACTGCAACCTTGACCTCCTGCGCTCAAGCAATCCTCTCACCTCAGCCTTTCAAACAGCCAGGACTACAGGCACATACCACTGCACCTATGTTTTTAAATTTTTTTGGTAGAGACATGGTCTGTGTTGTCCAGGCTGGTCTCAAACTCCTGGATGTAAGCATCCTTCTACCTTGGCCTCCCAAAGTGCTGAGGTTACAGGTATGAGCCACTGCACCTGGCCTCAAAGTCTTTAGATAACAAAACAAAGCTTCTAAACTCACGTTGAAAGACTTTTTAAGGATCAGCTTCTTAGCATACAAAAAACGGAATGGGATCAGCACCTCAATAACTCCGAGATCTAATAAAAATCTAAAAATGGGAAGAGGCATCACTCTGGAGATGTATTCCCTAATATGTACGCACAGCAAGGTGACAACAGAGTTAACACATGTAAAGAGGGAAACATACCAATAGAAGGAGAATCATGAGCTCAAAAAAGTAAAGTGCAGAAAAGCAAATATTAGCATGCACCCACGATGGTATAAAATGGGGCTATACCAGATCTAGTCACCATGAGTATTCTGATCCCCTGAGAAGTTTCCTTTGCTCTGGGAAAACAGAGATGTATCATGGGGCCTCATCATGGCCTGATAAAACCCTCAAATGTCCATCCATCTCCTTCTATTCTAATCCCATGCTTACCAAGGGAGCCACTGATAATTAGAAGGCAGGTGCCTAGATGATAGCTACAAGTATTCCAGTCACTAGAAAAAGATAGTGCTGATTATATAATAACCTGACTTCTGATTTATACCCAACTCCCATGTGATTTTAAGTTGTCTCCTACATCATCAAGTAACTGATCATCCTTAAATTTACTATGACTATTCAGTTTCTGGACTTAATAAATTAAATGTCTAAACTATGGTGATTCAATCCAAAAGCTACCCCATCATTCCTATGTGAGACACATGCAAGAGTTAATAAAACAGATGATACACTTATCTTATAGCTTGCATTCCTCACACTCCTTACCTTTGCAACAAAATAATCCCACATACTAAGTTCAGGAGGAATAAATTTTTCTTTGTAAGATGGTCTTTCTGCAGGCACCGGTGGTGGGGTAGCATCTTTTACAGGCCTTCCAGGGACAAGCATTCGCATGTTAAATCTCCTACGGTGTTTATCTATGTCTTCAGAAAGGACAGGAGGTGCTAAATGAAGAGAGAAGAAAAAAAAATCTAGCATTCATTTTCCATTGTTAATTGATAGAGTTAAGCTTTCTTTTTATCCTACTCTTGCCATGTTTTGGTCTAGACTAAATTACTTATTCCTGTGCTTCTAAACTTTTCTAGTTACTGAATCAGCTTTCCAGCAGTCAAGGCAGAGATACAGATGGAGATAAAGCATTAAAGCATATCTTGCCATGTGCTCCATAAAATACGGATTAAAGTAATTCTATATAAAATATACTAAATAAGTGGTATATTCAATAAATATTAAAGTGATTGACTGATTACCCCTGGCTATGAGGTTCAAGAAAGATTCACTGACTATGTAGAATTTAATAGTGTGCCTTAAAAGAAGGGCGAAAGTTCAATGGGAAAATGGAAAAGGGCAACATAAACAAATAATCAAAGGTTTGGGTAAATGAGGAGTCAATTATTTTTGGTAGACAGGAGTTATGGAGGGAAGTAATATCGACAACAAAGTCCAGAGTTAGGTTAGGACAAGTCTGTGGCTATGAAGCTGGGAACTTGTGTTTTGGGCAGTTCTCACTAACACTTCTTAAGCTTTAGTCACACAATGAAGTATGGCTTGTCTGATCAATTAGAGAAGAAGATGGAAGATGACATAAGAACGGCCTGCACTAATATGGTGGGTGGTAAAAAGTAGAAGGGTTGCATATGAGTGATACACAAAAGAAATAGCAAAAGGATTCAGGAATTGGATATGAGAGGGCGAGAAAGTAGAAGTTAACCTGCTCCTCTCCTAAACCTCCCCATCACAGAAAATAATTTTATCTCAACTCTTCTGTCTTCCCTACCCCACACAATTCATCAACAAATCATTGGCTCTAACCTCAAACTATATCCAGAATATGATCACTTTTCATTCTGACCATAACTAACACCCTAGGATAAATAACTATTATTTTTTAATTGAGGCAAAATTTAAACAACATAAAATTAACAATTTTAACGTGTACAATTCAGTGACATTTAGTACATTTAACATGTCATGCAACCACCACCTCTATCTAGTTCCAAAGCATTCTTCTCACCCCAAAAGGAAACCCTATATCCAATAAGCAGTCACTCCTTATTTCTCCCTCCCACTAGCCCATGACAACCAAATCTACTTTCTGTCTCTATGGATTTACCTATTCTGGATATTTCATATAAATGGAACCAGACAATATGAGACTTTTTGTGTCTGGCTTCTTTGGCTTAGCCTATTTTTGAAGTTCATACAGATTATAGTATGCATTAGTACTTCATTCCTTTTATAGCTGAGTAACACTGCACTGCACGTATATACCATACATACTTTGTTGATCCTTTCATCCTTGATGGTAACCCACAATTATCTTTTAAGTGGACTAGCCTCCCCACTACCAGGCTCCCTACTCTGATTTAAGTTACCCAGTCTATTCTCCACAAAGCAGCTAGAGCGGTTCTTTTGAAAAGGTGAATCAGATTATGTCACTCCTTTCTTTCTTTAGAACAACTAACACTTTTACCATGATCCTAAAGGACCTTATTCCCGCTACTTTTCTATTCTCATCTCCTACCACACTCCCCCTCTTCACGAGAGCCATGATGGTCCCCGGGTAGTTCTTGGAAAAGGCCAAACTCAATTCTACCTCGGGACCTTTGCATTCATCTGCCTGGAATGCTCTGGTCTCAGATATCCACATGGTGTGACTCCTAACCTCCTTACAGCTCTGCTCAAATACTATCTCATCAGAAACATGTCTTCCAACCCCCTTAACTAAACTGGTCTGTTCCCAATCCCTCATCACTCTCTTTCCACTTACTCCGTTTTTATCACAGTTCTTATCATACCTGAAATATCATTTGTTAATTGCCTGACAGGCGTTAAGTGAATAAATTAATGCAAATATAAATATGTACTGGCAGGTTTTAAGCATGGAAGATTTGATGGATAAATTACCACGAACAAAAAATCAGAAAACTCAGGCAGAGAAATAAACAATTTTGAGGAAACACTTTTAAGTTTAAAGTGGACTACAACCAAGCAGCAAGAAAGAGATTCAGAGGAATGGAAGCAGTGGGAGTTGATGAGATCATCTCCCTTACAATGACTTACACAGGAACCTATTTATTTAACTCAATCACAGACAATGAAGACAGAGGTTAGTGTCATTTAAACTTGTGTGTCACTGATTCCTCATCTGTAATATGTCCATTTCTAAGGATGAATTAAGATGATTTCTATATATGAGCATCAAGATAGAAATCTTTCCTGTGGCATCAGTCTATACCCTCACCACATCCTACCATCTTCAAAAGTGGGATGAAAAATATATTCTGGTCCATGAGGGAAGAAAAAACACACAAGGAAAATGGAATAATACTATCACATTGAAGACTAAGGGAACATATTTTAGAGAATAAAAATAAAATAGAATTTTGAAACCATGTGTATGATCAGAATGGCTATCTTGCACATGACCATACATTTAATCTGAAGCCAAATGCTGGTATGTGCTAAAGATTTTGAACACTTATTTAAATTTTCTTTCTGTAATTAAGAACTATCCTTTTTGTTTTTGTTTTCATTTTATTTTCTTAGGAACTATCCTTTTTGTATGACTTTGTTCCTTAACATTGTTTCTGTATTTACCTTTTTACCTTTCCTCTATTTTTAATCTTCTTCAAACATGTCCTGCTTTATCAACCTCAAAAACATTATTTCTATAAAAATAAAAGTAACAAACTGTATTTTTATTATATCATGGGTTTAATTATTTGCTGTCATAACAAGAGTGGTTATGCTTTAAGCATCGCTTATTTTCAAAGTGAAATTTCTTAAAACATTAAAAAATTTTAACATTCAAAATTATTAACATTTACATACATTACTGGTATCAAACTTATCTTACCTGAAATATTTTCTGATTGTCTTCGAGGTTTCACAACAAGTTTTACACCGCCTCCAAAAACAGCAGCCCACATTCGATTATTTAATGGGTGGGCTGCAAGCCGAAATAATTCATTGGAGGAATTTGTAGCAAGAGCATGTATCAATAAACTTAAGTAAACAGCAACAACAGCTTCACATAACAAAATGTTCAGTTTTGGCTGGTCTTCATCTTGGGCTGAACTCAAGAGATTAATAAGTGAGCTCACACCTATGAGGGAATATAAAATCCTAAGAAGTATGTAAGGATGAAGAACCAGAAGGAAAAAACATCCAAATTTGCAACTTATCCAAAATTATGCATTTATATTTTACAAAATATTTCCATAATTTGAGCAATAAAATAAATAATGATAAGAATGGATTAGAGCCTATAAAATAAAATCATCCATTTGTCTACAATGATATAATAAATGAGTAGAGGACCAAAGGTGAGAAGGGGAAGCTCTTTCTTACAGTAGAAGTTCAACTAATACATAAAATGAGTGATAGTGGTAGAAAATCACCGTCTAGTAACCCCACAGTAATATGATTCAGGCAAACATCATCACTAGATGCTAAAATTAGCAAGGGAAAGTATAATATTTTACACAGTCTCAAACTCTTCACAAGATACTGATTAATTACAAAGGAAAAAAAGTAACTTTACAATGGAGAAACTTGGCAGAAACCACCTTACCAAGTGATCAAAGTTAATAGCAGTTGGGGCCAAATGACATCATATGCCTCTTGATACCTCCTACTGAGAAAGGCACATCTTTTTTGTGGTATCCCTGCCCAAAAATACGTAACAAAATCAGGGCTGGGCACGGTGGCTCACCCCTGTAATCCCAGCACTTTGGGAGGCCGAGGCAGGTGTATCACCTGAGGTCAGGAGTTCGAGACCAGCCTGACCAATACGGTGAAACCCCATCTTTACTAAAAATACAAAATAATTAGCTGGGCGTGATGGCGGGCGCCTGTAGTCCCAGCTACTCAGGAGGCTGACACAGGAGAATTGTTTGAACCCAGGAGGCCAGAGGTTGCAGTGAGCTGAGATTGCACCACTGCACTCCAGCCTGGGAGACAGAGCAAGACTCTGTCTCAAAAAAAAAAAAAACAGAAAGAAAGGAAAGAAAGAAAGGAAGGGAAAGGAGAGGGGGAAGGAAAGGGGGAAGGGAAGGGGAGGGAAGGGGAGAGGAGGGGAGGGGGGAAGGGAAGGGGAGGGAAGGGGAGGGGAGGCGGGGAAGGGAAGGGGAGGGGAGGCGGGGAAGGGGAGGTGAGGGAAGGGGAGGGGAGGCAGGGAAGGGGAGGGAAGGGGAGGGGAGGCAGGGAAGGGGAGGGAAGGGGAGGGGAAAGGGGAAAGGGGAAGGGGAAGGGGAAGGGGAAAGGGGAAGGGGAAGGGGAAAGGGAAAGGGAAAAGGGAAAAGGGAAGGGGGGGGAAAGGAAAAGAGGAAACATCAGAAATGCCCAAATTGAGAGAGACTTTAAAAAAATAACCTGCTGGTACTCTTCAAAATGTCAAAGTTGTGAAAGAGAAAGAAGGAAGACTTTACTCCTTATCAGAGGAGACTAATGAGACATGACAACTAAATGTTACATATGGGCCCCAAAAAGCACATTAGTGGGACAACTGGCAAAATTCAAAAAAGGTCTGTAGATTAGAGAACATAAATGCTAAATTTGGTAATTATGTGAGAATGTCTATAGGAAACACACATTAAAATGTTTAGATGGAAAAGGATACCAGGTCTGCAACTTACTCTCAATTTAAAAAAAAAAAAAATACACTTAGATACACGCAAGTGAGTGAGAGAGAAGAAATGAATGATAAAGCAAGCATGGTAAAATATTAACATTTGAGGAATCTGGGTGAAATTTAGTATTATGTTTGCAATTTTTGCAAGTCTGAAATTATTTTGAAATAAGAGGTTAAAATGAAAACAATGTGTTTCTATAAGGCAATGGTTAAAGTAATCTGAAATATACACTTAAGGTACTGAAGAGAGTGGAGAAGTTTTGAAATAACTGAGGTAGAGAATGAGAAAGAGAGCCAACCAGAAAAAAAGGACTGTCAGACTGCATGATATATGTACCGTAGAACAGTCACTCCTACCCCAATACATAAATTTACACGCCCAAGAACAACTATATTTTCTCTGGTATGTCTGTGATTTTCTAAGACTCTAATTCAAAATTCCTAAGAAAGATAATGTGCTCCATCCTTATGAAGGATGTTAAGACATTGCTTTTTTACGTTGCTTAACATAGCTGGTTTTATGAAGCCTTAACTTCCTGAGTCTTCAGACAATACTGCAGTACTTCATAGTTCCTAATCCATAGCAGAAAAATATCATCAAAAAACAAAGAAAGCAAGAAACCACTCACTAAATCCAGCAACAAGCAGGAAACTGGTCAGTATATTTTTAAGAAGAAATTGCCAAATAGAAGATTTTTTTTTTTTTAAATCACTTAAATTCTCACCAGGCCACTGAGCAGGAGATGAATTTGGTGTTGCGTGTTCTTCAATGCTTTCTGTCCTTAGTCTTCTACGATCACTTAAAAGAAGTCCTTGATAAGCCATTCCTGTAAACTGATTTCCTTCTGTTTGACTGCTAAAACAAATAGGTTTAGTTATTTATCATTGTAAGAGAGGTAATAAAAAACTGCACTTTATGCACATCATCTATTTTAGATGGCTACTTTAAGAAACAAAAATTCTTAAAATGCATTCACTGTTCTAAAAAAAATTTATTTTAGAAAATTATTGAAATTAGTTACAAATGCTTATTTTTTTTTTAAACAAAATAACAAATTTTACTACGTTGGGCAGATGACATTTATTCCTTTAGAATTTTCTCCAGATGCCACTTTAATACTTTAAAATCTTTTCTATTTGCAGTAATTTTTATTTTGTGTTTTTACAAAGTCTGAGGCAAGGAGACTACTGTTGGTACTAGGATATAGTAGGCAGAAAGTTTCAGGGTACTAGTGGGTTGCATTTCTTTTCTCAAAAGTTGTGCAAGCTTAACTCTAAATTAAAATATGAACTAAAACCTGGAGAATCATATTTTAGAAATACCTAAACCTGAAACTAAATGTCCCTAAATATTGTTTAATAATATTTACTTCCCTCTCTATAATTGCTATCTTTGTGAAGCTGGGGAAAATACAAAAGCAGAAAGTCAAGCTAAGTCTAGTAAATCATAGCTGACCAACTAGAAAATACATATTTAAAAACAATGTATTTGCATTTTCATTTGGTGCCATTTCAATGGTGACTGACATCAAACAAGTTATCTTTGATCATTTAGATGACAACAGTCAACTAAATCAACTTCTTTCCTTATTTACATTTCTAATCTTTCGAGTTATTTAGACACAGCCTTAATTAGGTTACAATCAGAGTACAGGCCATTTTGATAGATAATTCTTTACTTGATACCAAATGCTCCCACAAAAGGCTGCTACCATTACAAGAAAGAAAGCTAGACATACATTTAATATCAATTTAATGTGAATCTACTATTACAAACTTTTCATTTATTAACATAATTCATTTAAATCTAGGTTATCTTTCCAAGTGATTCAATTTCTTGCTACTTATGTTGCTCTAGTCATTAAAATGCAAAGTACATACTAATGAAGGCAATTTTACATTAGGAAAAATTCAGTCCCTTTCTTCTAATTGATACCACTTCCAAAGACTTTTACATCATATGTAAATGGGTAGGTAAAAGTAATTTAAATAATTCCATTTTAGGAATGTACTTTTTCAGTTTTCAAAAGTATTTTTATTTCAATGGATAATTAGCTAAATAAATAGCTGCTAATCCAATACAAAAAGAAATTGTTTCTAAGGAAAAACAACTAGAAAATTTCATATTATAAGTTATTATGGACAGTAAACTCTTCTTTCTTCAAAACAAAAAAGATGGTAATGATGGTAATTTACATTTACTGTTTGTTACTTTATTTCTCTGTGACTACTAGGTGATAACTAAACAAATAATTATTTTATTTCTGATTCTCTCTCATCTATTAAAAATATCATGGCAGTCATATTTAGGGATTTTTCAGTCCCTAGGAAATAGAAACTTAATATAACTCTGGAACAGTTTAATTGTTTTTGCTGTATTAATACTATTTTGGGTGATTTTTTTTTTACCTGTAGCTATGACTGTCACATAATGCTTGGTAAATTGATGCAGAAAGTGATGCTGCTAGTGAATGAAGTGTGTGCACCTAAAACCAAAACAGCCACAATTACATTTTGTACTAACATTTCTACACAACAGTAATATTTCAAAAATTAGAAAACATCCAGGAAACCTAGCAACATCATAAGACTGAATCCTAGATGAGACTACTAACTCTGCTTTAAATCTCCTAAAGTAACTCTCACCCACCTTTATACACATGCCACAACAAAGCTGATTGTTTCAGACACATTTTAATCAAACATTTACTTACTGTGAGCCTGCCGTTTACCAGGCCCTGAGCAAAGTGCTAATGTTTGTATTACAGGGATTTGTCCTAGCCTAACAACTAGCTTACTAGCTTAAATAGTAATATTCAAAAAAAAGCAGAAGCAAAATAAGAATAGAATTTTCAGAGCTTTTATTTAAGCTTGCCTCATGAAATTCACCTTGTTGAAAATAAAGACTTGATCTTATCAATAAAAATGAATTAAATCTTTTTAGTAAATGTATCAATCACTGTGTGAAACAGCTAATTTTCCAGAAAGTAAGTAATTTACTTGGTACTCATGAATTGAGGATAGTCTTAGAATTTTACATTTAGAAAGTTTTAAATTTCTCCGTATAATTAAAAAAAGAAAAAAACACCCTCAAATGCTATACTGAATCAATATTTTCAGACTCATAAAATCTTTAAATTTGAAGGGACCTTAGAAACAGTTTCATATGTTATACAGATTACTCTTTGAAAGCCTTACCCAAATTTCTAGGAACCAGAAATGTTTACTTCGAATTCATATGCTTTTTATGCCTTTTCTGCATGTCCCTATTCACACAACAAATGCTTTAAATAATCTCTGCTAAAATACTAATATAGGTTAATTCATACTATGGATGAGAAGTCCCTAATTGGTTATAACCAGGCCTTTGGAAGAATGTACTGCCAGAGATTAAATGTGCTTGTCAAACAAAACAAATAAAAAATAAGAAAACGGGGGATCTGAATTGTGCGTCAGCCACTAGAACTGGAAAAAGCATAGCACAAATACACTTAGGCTGGGACAGTGGAAGTCTGATCAGCTCCCCAGATCCTGCCAAGCTCCCTAGTGTTTCTTGGACTGTATCAGTGTTTAAGATCTTGGCACGGGGTATCAATATAGTTTGCGATAGTAACTGCCGAAACTCTGATTGCCTCTAACTATTGCCTCCAATAAACACAACCACCAAGGAAACAGTAATAAGGACACTCTCTCTGGGACCATTTGTGACCAATCACGGTTCCCTCCCAGATACTCCCCAACTTATATTTTCATAATATCTTGGCGTGTAAACAAATAATCGTAAATATTTCCAACTTAATCGTTCATTTAAGGGGAATGGAGGATCTAGAGGGATATTAAGTGGCAAGAATACTGTCAAGAAAATTAGTTTTATTGCCAAAAGTATTTGTCTGTCTTAAAGGAAGACAATAATTTTTCCAGAAGAAAGAACACTTGCTTTTAAATTACATTCATTGGACAAATAGTCTTGAACTGACCAGGAGTGAGAAAGGTAGCACATAAGAGCACATTAAAACATTTTCTCTAAGTTCAAATTAAAAGACAGGTATAACATATTTACCTTCTCAGTGTGTATAATATCAAATGATCATAAACTTTACATTACCTTCACATCTTCAATACTGGGATGAGGTGGTGTTTTCATCTGAACAATAGTATAAAGTATATCATGGATGTGATTATTTAAGTACAATACAGGATTAGCTATGACTGTTTTTGTTGACGCAATACTTGCTGAAAGCAGAGGTAGGGTGGTAGGCAGTGGTAGTGGAGACTGGAGCTGCTTTACTGTAGTTTCCTGTGGGTGACAGTGAATTATTTTTTTCAAAGTAGTTAAAAAAATTTCATCAATTATCTGATAGAAATACTGGTGATAAACATTGTGTAAAGGGAGTATGTTCGATCACTAATTTTACACAAATTTATTGAGTACCCAGTATGTACCAGGTACTATGCTAGATGTAGATGGTATATAAAGAGAAATATGACACAAGAATACTCTCAAGCTTTTAAGCCTATTCCTTGTTATCAAAACTTCAGTCTAAGACCACATAGAGTATAAATATCTGCCTCCTATAAAGAAAGGAGCTGAACATATTTAGATTAACTAGCAAAAAGTAGTAAAAGAGCTTTATAGCTATAACTGCAAGAACTACTGAAATTATTGAAATAAACAAGATTGGAAAAAAAGTGATATTCACACCTGTTGTGATTCTTGTAGCAAAAATTTGAGTTCCATCCTTACTGAAGCCAGACCACCACCTTGGGCCCCATGAAGGCTACAGTAGCTGAGAAACACTCTCAGGAGATCTTGGTTTTTCTGCAACCACGACTTTCGTCTTTCTGCATGCTCTCGTTTGGCCTGCAATCTTCTTCTTTCTATTTGATGGCGCTCATAGGAACCAATATCTGGTTTGTCTACCATTTCTTCCTGATCCAGTAGATCACTCTCTACTTTGGAATATGTCTTACTAGAATATTCTTTAATAACTGATTCATGATTACATATCTCATGCAAGGCAGCAATTTCCTTTTCAAGCCAGTTGTAGAGTTGAAATCTGAGTTTCCCTCCATCTACTTCATAACCTGTAGCCAATGTTCTTAATTCAGTCATAAGGATCTTTAAACAAGCTCTGAATTTTAGTTGCTCAGCAATCACATCAACTTCAGTATCACCTTCAGGACCATCCTCTTCCTGAGGTGTTAATAACATGTTAGGGTCTAAGGCCTTCTGATCTGATTGTTTATCTTTTTCCCTGGCATCTGTACTTTTCATCACTAAACCAACAGCATCTTCTTCCTCTTCATCTAAGGCACTGTCGTGATCTTCACCCCAATCAAGATTAAGAGGTTCCTCATCAACTTTTACTACTGGCTGACTCCAGTCATACTGTGATGAAGTTACATTTGACCAATCAATACCAGAACTTCCACTGCCATCACTCAGAGCTTTTGATTGTGAAGGTACATCATCCATCTTGTGAGAAATGAAGTCAGGCTGATCTTTTTTTGCAGATAAGCCAGATGTTTTGGTTACTTTTGGAATTTTGGAGAGTACCTCCAAGGCTAAAACAGGGCATCCAACTTTAAAATGAGCATTTGCAGTGGTAAAGAATAATTTTCTTTCTATGAGGTTAATTTTATCAACAAAGTTCTTCTCAGTTTTGAGACCTAAGGTTGCCAAAGTTCCTTCAGGGGAGGCAAGATTTCTTCGAATGAGCAAAGGATGAGTTCGAAGGTAGTTATAAAAACTAAATGCCACTGGGTTACAAGACTTGATGATAACTATGGAAATCAAGGAGATAAAATCACAAAGCATTATGTTAATATGTATTTACATTACAAAACAATAAAATACGTCAGCATTTCTTAAAAAAAACAACATGTAAATATTAACCTACGATAGGTTACACTATGGCACATACAATCATTAAAACTGTACAGCTGAAATAAAAAGAATTTCCCAATATGCTATGGAGTGATTCCCATCACTATAGAATGATGTCCAGGATACACTAAGAAAAAGAAGATACAGAAAGTACATGTAGTAACCACCTTTTATCTATATAAGACAGTGAAGAGGAAATACAAATACACACCCATGCATATTGGCTTATCTTTTTTAAATGGAAGACAAACACAAAAAAATTTTAATTGATTCCTTAAAAGGGGAGAGCAAAACAGAGGAAAAAAGCTAGATTCCTCTGAAAATACACTGGTTTTATATATTTTATTTCAACACCATGTCAACATTTTACATAATTTTAAAATAAAATCAAATCTAAACCACAATTCACAAAAGGTAAAATTAAACAAATCAATCTATCGAGTTGGTAGCATAATCACACAGAGATGAAATCTAAAAAGTGAGTTAAAAACAAGTAATTTGACTGTACATCCTTAGCAGAATGCACCATAAAACCAAAAAAATCTGCAAAAAAGCTTAAATTATGCTCAGAATCATGTTATTATAAAAATATCTGTATTATTATTCTGAAACTTATATGCACACAGATAGCAAATAAGTACATTCATGCCATGAGAATTCAAGCATTTCATTATAAGACACAAACTTGACATCTAAGAAGAAAGAACCCTATAATCTATATGTGCATGAGAAATATCAGGGTAAACTCCTGAATTCTTAAGGAAAAAAAATTCCCTAATTCCATTCATTGCAACAGTCTAGAAATTATGACAAGATTAGTACCAATGAGGATCCCAGTGCCCAGACTATAGTTTCTAAATATTATTCCCCACTAAAAGGAAGCAGAATGCTTTGGAGGAATGGTCATTTCCAGGTCTGGGGCAGGAAATGTACAAGATGAGCCTGAAACATTCTGTAATACCAGAAAGCAAGAAAACTATCAAGAAATAATGCCAGAATAATTCAGAAACCTGAAGAAGCTCCATTTGTGAAAGACAGAACAATCTGAGCATCCATAAAAACAAACCAAGAAAATGATGTCAGCAAGATGGCTGACTAGACACACCTGGCATTCATCCTCCAAAAAGAAAGGACCAAGGCAACGAATAAACAGCTAAGATTTGACTGGAGTGTCAAAGGGAGAGCACTAGAGTGCAGCAGGGGAGTGGAGATGCACCTGTGGTGACTGTAAGTCTAGGACAGCAGTGTGGAGGTACCCAGCCTCTGCAGCCCTATCTCCCCTACCCAGACTGGATCTGCCCACAGTCAGGAAGAACTTCTCATTGCAGAGGGGAAAAGGTAAACAGAAGATCCCCACTAGCCCTCATGGCCACCACAAACATCTACAGTCCTTACAATAGAAGAATCCCACAGTACTTGCAAACCCTGTGTCCAGTTTGGAGAGATGTCAGAAATTCATGCAACTGCATTGCCCCAGATTAGGAGCATAAGGTGTGTGCCCTCCACCTACTGCCAGTGAGCCAAGCTGCTGCAGCAAAGTACTATCTTGAGACCAGTCACCTCTGGCATGCACACTGCTCTGGGGGCCAGGAGTCACTGTACCTGTCCAACACTGGGGCCCCATCTTCATTCCAAGCCCACATGGATAGCTGAATGCTACAATCCCAGCTATGCAGAGCCTAGGTCCACGATTGGCTATGACTTTGGTCCTGCATGGCAGGGAAATCAACCCCTCCATCACGCTTTTAGTCAGAGAAACAATCTGGCAGTCTTGCCCAGGGTGAACCACTACATACATACCCTCCCCCAAATGAGAGACGTCCCCAAGCCTCTGAGCAGCTGATATGCCCCTGGGCCAGCAAAGAAGCTACATGCCCACACTCAGGACCTCAGAAACAGCCTGCAGCACCCCTGCTCCCTGAACTCAGAGTTCTGGCCTGCCAAAGGCCCTGTGCCTGCAATCAAAGCCCAAGAAATAGTCCTTCAGGCCGCCCCTGGCAGCACACCACCAGGCCAGCCAAGCAGCCAAGAGCCCATTTCCACGGCCCTGTGGGCTATCCCTGGTGGACACATCCCAGCCTGGTCAAACAGTCCTGCAGGCTGCCCGCAGTGTGCACACCCCTTAGCCAGTTGAACAGCCTTGCACCAGCCTCAGACCGGAGAAACAGCACCATAGGCCCGTAGCAGAAATGCCCCCATGCCAGCTGAGCAGCCTTATGCCCACACCTCAGGCCTGAGGAGCAGCCTGACTGCCACCCCAGCCAACATAGTCCCAGAACAGCTGAGCAGCCCTGCACCTGCATCACAGGTATACAAATAACCCATGGGCAACACCCTGCAGAAACACCCCCAGGCCAGCTGAGCAGCCATGCAATCATGTCATGGGCCTGAGAAACAGCCTTGTCCCCACCCCCAGGAGACAAAACCCCAGGCCAGCTGAGTAGCCATGAGCCCACATATGAGGTCTGAGAAACAGACCTGCAGGCTGCTTCTGGCAGGCACACCTCCAGGCTGGCCAAGTGACCATGTACCCACACTCCTGGCCAGAGTAACAGACCTGTGGCCCCAATCCCAGCCAACCAGACCCTAAGCTGACTGACCCATTGTGTGCACATATGCACCCTGACCTGACAAACTGTCCAACAAGCCCATCCTGGCAAAGCTACATGACCATCACCGCAAACTCAGCCTAGGCAACTGAGAGGATTGCAAATGCCACTAATGTGGATTACAGCTGAAGAAGCTACATGGAGAGTACACTACTGTATCCATCTAACCAATGCACTCCACCACACCAACACCTGTGGACCTATTCATAACAACAAGTCTTTCCCTATAAACCCTACTCCATAAAATTAGAAGAGGCAACTTTTTCCACCAGATGCATAGGATCAATGTAGAAACACACTAACCATGAGAAAGCAAGGAACTATGACACCAAAGAAAAAAATGGAAAGGAAAATACTAATTCTCCAGTAATAGACTCCAGTCATAAGGAAACATATGAAATGCCAGAAAAATAATTAAGGAAATCATAGTCTTAAGGCAACTCATTCAGATACAAAAGAATACAGATATACAACTAAAAGAAATCAGGAAAAGAATTCATGATGTGAATTTGAAATTCACCAAAAAGAAAGGTATCATACAAAAGAACCAAACAGAAATACTAGAGATAAAAAATTCAATGAATGAAATAAAAAAAAATAAAATCAAGAGCTTCAACAACAGACTAGACCAAGCAGAAGAAAGAATTTCTGAACTTGAAGATAGGTCTTTTGAAATAACTCAGGCAGACCAAAAAAAAAAAAAAGAAGAAGGAAGGAGGAGGATGAGGAGGAACAGGAAAAAAAATAATGAAGAACGCCTAAAGGATTTATGGGACACCATTAAGTAAACAAATATTCATATTATGGGCATTCCAGAAGAAGAAAAAGGAAAAGGTGAGGAAAACATACTAAATAAAGTAACAGCCCAAAATTCCCAAGTCTTGGGAAAGAGACAGGCATCTAGGTCCAGGGTGCTCAAATAATCCCAGATAGATTCAACCTAAAAAGATCCTCTCCAAGGCACATGGTCAAGTTGTCAAATGTCAAAGACAAGGATCTCCTCATTTTAATTCCCAAAAGGCAGTCAGTGACCAATGACCAGTATTTCATTTCTTATGATTTGTTTCAGGAAACAACCAAAGGAAATGGAGGAGGCAGACACAACATGTGTGCACATTCAGGTGCATGTGTGTACAACATATATATGTCAAATGCAACAAGAACCACACTGCTGTGCATCTTACTTTTTTCACTTAAAAATACAGCACGTATTAACACATCTATCTACCTCAATTTTTAATGACACACTGATTCTGTATGTGTATATATTAAAAAGTATTTAACTATTCCACTGACAAAAACTTAAAATGCTCCATTCCTTTCAAATTATTGCAAACAATGCTGATAAATATCCTTAAGTGCTTGTAATATCTAAATTATTTAGGACAACAAAGAAACAAGAAAATTTACCACAGAGGCATAAAGTTTTTGTATGCTTGTTAAATATATATGTAATTAGAATAGGATGGTAATCCTATCTCATCCTTTAGCCACACAAGAAATTTTAATAATAAATTCTCAAAGTTGAAAAGCAAATCTGGTAATGATTTTTCTTAATCTAAGTGAACATTAGTTCAGAAAGTGTCTCTTCCTTTAAAAAACAAAAAAAAGAAATCCACAAAATGTCCTACCTTGATGTTCATCATCCTCCTTTGGTGTTTGTTCCAGTAATGTGTCCAAGGCTCGGGTGTAATCTTTCATTACCCAATAGGCAAGACTACGCAGGAAAGGATCAGGATGTAATCTTTTGCAACTGAATCCTGAGCCATCCTTTTGGCAACCCAAAATCTTCTGATTTAGGATGGATATATAAGTGGATGAAGTCTCAAATTCAGATTCATATAAACGGGCAATAACCATGGCTAGCTGAATATCTTCCATTTTTTCAAGACATACCTGCAAATTTAAATTTTAATACTTATCTTATTTAATGATAATTAGAGAGACGAAATATCCCATCAATACCCTGAAATTATCTACCATTTATATTCTCATGGTGGGGGAAGAGACAGTGAAGGGTAGTTAAATGATTGATAGGAGATTAAGGAATAGCAAAAAGAGTAACAGGTTGGAACTTAGTAGCTTCCAAACTAGACAGATCATTTATAAAATAAGCATGAAACAAAGTATATTAATATCATCTCAGACTTAGATCAATTTAAATAACATTCATTTTTAAAGTAAATACTACATATGACACTAGAATTTATATACCACTTCCTCTTAATTTCCAAATATATTTCTGCATAAACATAAGTATTACTATCTGCCTCATATTTAAATAGTAAATAACTTATGAAATAAAGCCACATGTTCTATTCATAGTCTCTGGGAGCCTATATGCTAATGCAACTACCAGTTCTGAGCATTTGAGGTCATTCAGGCAATATGAGCATCTCTCAGTCAACACTTGTCTTTGCTTGAGTATCTTCTAAGCTAACCTTCCAATTTTAAAATCTTAAGTACTGATAATCGGCGCCCAAGATGGCCGAATAGGAACAGCTCCAGCCTCCAGCTCCCAGCATGAGTAACAAAGAAGATGGGTGATTTCTGCATTTTCAACTGAGGTACCGGGTTCATCTCACTGGGGCATGTGGGACAGTTGGCGCTGGTCTGTGGGTGCAGCCCGACCAGAGAGAGCTGAAGCAGGGCGAGGCATCACCTCACATGGGAAGCGCAAGCGGGAAGGGAACTCCTTTTCCTAGCCAAAGGAAACTGAGACACACAACACCTGGAAAATCAGGTAATTCCCACCCTAATACTGCGCTTTACCAAGGGTCTTAGCAAACGGCACACCAGGAGATTATATCCCACACCTGGCCCAGAGGGTCCCATGCCCACAGAGCCTCCCTCATTGCTAGCACAGCAGTCTAAGATCTAACTGCAAGGTGGCAGCAAGGCTAGGGGAGGGGCGCCTGCCATTGCTGAGGCTTAAGTAGGTAAACAAAGTCGCCAGGAAGCTCGAATTGGGTGGAGCCGACCACAGCTCAAGGAGGCTGGCCTGCCTCTGTAGATTCCTCCTCTGGGGACAGGGCATAGCTAAACAAAAAGCAGCATAAACCTCCGCAGAGGTAAATGCCCCTGTCTGACAGCTTTGAAGACAGCAGTGGATCTCCCAGCACGGAGGCTGAGATCTGGAAACGGACAGACTGCCTGCTCAAGTGGGTCCCTGACCCCCGAGTAGCCTAACTGGGAGACATCCCCCACTAGGTGCAGACCGACAACTCACACCTCACACGGTGGGGTACACCCCTGAGATGAAGCTTCCAGAACAAGAATCAGACAGCAACACTTGCTGTTCAGCAATATTCTATCTTCTGCAGCCTCCGCTGCTGATACCCAGGCAAACAGGGTCTGGAGTGAGCCTCAAGCAAACTCCGACAGACCTACCGCTGAGGGTCCTATTAGAAGGAAAACTAACAAACAGAAAGGACACCCCACCAAAACCCCATCAGTACATCACTATCATCAAAGACCAAAGGCAGATAAAACCACAAAGATGGGGGAAAAGCAGTGCAGAAAAGCTGGAAATTCAAAAAATCAGAGCAAATCTCCCCCTCCAAAGGAACGCAGCTCATCGCCAGCAAGGGAACAAAGCTGGACGGAGAATGACTTTGACGAGTTGAGAGAAGAAGGCTTCAATTGATCAAACTTCTCAGAGCTAAAGGAGGAACTACATAACCAGCGCAAAGAAACTAAAAACGTTGAAAAAAGAATGGATGAATGGATAACTAGAATAATCAATGCAGAGAAGACCTTAAAAGAACTGATAGAGATGAAAACCATAACACAAGAACTACGTGACAAATGCACAAGCTTCAGTAACCAACTCGATCAACTGGAAGAAAGAGTATCAGCAATTGAAGATCAAATGAATGAAATGAAGCGAGAAGAGAAGTGTAGAGAAAAAAAGAGTAAAAATAAATGAACAAAGCCTCCAAGAAATATGGGATTATGTGAAAAGACCAAATCTACGTCTGATTGGTGTACCTGAAAGTGACGGAGAAAATGGAACCGAGTTGGAAAACACTCTGCAGGATATCATCCAGGAGAACTTCCCCAACCTAGTAAGGCAGACCAACATTCAAATTCAGGAAATACAGAGAATGCCACAAAGATACTCCTCGAGAAGAGCAACTCCAAGACACATAATTGTCAGATTCACCAAAGTTGAAATGGAGGAAAAAATGTTAAGGGCAGCCAGAGAGAAAGGTCGGGTTACACACAAAGGGAAGCCCATCAGACTAACAGCAGACTCTCAGCAGAAACTCTCCAAGCCAGAAGAGAGTGGGGGCCAATATTCAACATTCTTAAAGAAAAGAATTTTCAACCCAGAATTTCATATCCAGTCAAACTAAGTTTCACAAGTGAAGGAGAAATAAAATCCTTTACAGACAAGCAAATGCTTAGAGATTTTGTCACCACTAGGCCTGCCCTACAAGGGATCCTTGAAGGAAGCACAAAACATGGAAAGGAACAACAGGTACCAGCCATTGCAAAAACATGTCAAAATGTAAAGTCCATCGATGCTAGGAAGAAACTGCATCAACTAGCGACCAAAATAACCAGCTAATATCATAATGACAGGATCAAGTTCATACATAACAATATTAACCCTAAATGTAAATGGACTAAATGGTCCAAATAAAAGACACAGATGGGCAAACTGGATAAAGAGTCAAGACCTATCAGTATGCTGTATTCAGGAGACCGATCTCACATGCAGAGACACACACAGGCTCAAAATAAAGGGATGGAGGAAGATCTACCAAGCAAATGGAAAACAAAAAAAGCAGGGGTGGTAATCCTAGTCTCTGATAAAACAGACTTTAAACCACCAAAGATCAAAGGAGACAAAGAAGGTCATTACATAATGGTAAAGGGATCAATTCATCAGGAAGAGCTAACTATCCTAAATATATATGCACCCAATACAGGAGGACCCAGATTCATAAACCAAGTCCTTAGAGACTTACAAAGAGATTTAGACTCCCATACAATAATAATGGGAGACTTTAACACCACACTGTCAACATTAGACAGATCAACAAGACAGAAAGGTAACAAGGATATCCAGGAATTGAACTCAACTCTGCACCAAGCGGACCTAATAGACATCTACAGAACTCTCCACACCAAATCAACATAACATACATTCTTCTCAGCACCACATCACACTTATTCCAAAATTAACCACATAGTTGGAAGTAAAGCACTCCTCAGCAAATGTAAAACAACAGAAATTATAACAAACTGTCTCTCAGACCACAGTGCAATCAAACTAGAACTCAGGACTAAGAAACTCAATCAAAACCACTCAACTACATGGAAACTGAACAACCTGCTCCTGAATGACTACTGGGTACATAACGAAATGAAGGCAGAAGTAAAGATGTTCTTTGAAACCAATGAGAACAAAGATACAACATACCAGAATTTCTGGGACACATTTAAAGCAGTGTGTAGAGTGAAATTTATAGCACTAAATGCCCACAAGAGAAAGCAGGAAAGAACTAAAATTGACACCTTAGCATCACAATTAAAAGAATTAGAGAAGCAAGAGCAAACACATTCAAAAGCTAGCAGAAGGCAAGAAATAACTAAGATCAGAGCAGAACTGAAGGAGACAGAGACACAAAAATCCCTCCAAAAATATCAGTGAATCCAGGAGCTGGTTTTTTGAAAAGATCAACAAAATTGATAGACCGCTAGCAAGACTAATAAAGAAGAAAAGAGAGAAGAATCAAATAGATGCAATAAAAAAAGATAAAGGGGATATCACCACCGACCCCACAGAAATACAAACTACCATCAGAGAATACTATAAACACCCCTATGCAAATAAACTAGAAAACCTAGAAGAAATGGATAATTTCCTGGACATTTACACTCTCCCAAGACTAAACCAGGAAGAAGTTGAATCCCTGAACAGACCAATAGCAGGCTCTGAAATTGAGGCAATAATTAATAGCCTACCAACCAAAAAAAGTCCAGGACCAGACAGATTCACAGCCGAATTCTACCAGAGGTACAAGGAGGAGCTGGTACCATTCCTTTGAAACTATTCCAATCAACAGAAAAAGAGGGAATCCTCCCTATCTCATTTTACAAGGCCAACATCATTCTGATACCAAAGCCTGACAGAGATACAACAAAAAAAGAGAATTTTAGACCAATATCCCTGATGAATATCAATGCAAAAATCCTCAATAAAATACTGGCAAACCGAATCCAGTAGCACATCAAAAAGCTTATCCACCATAATCAAGTGGGCTTCATCCCTGGGATGCAAGGCTGGTTCAACATATGCCAATCAATAAACGTAATCCAGCGTATAAACAGAACCAAAGACAAAAACCACATGATTATCTCAATAGATGCAGAAAAGGCCTTTGACAATATTCAACATCCCTTCATGCTAAAAACTCTCAATAAATTCGGTATTGATGGAACGTATCTCAAAATAATAAGAGCTATTTATGACAAACCCACAGCCAACATCATACTGAATGGGCAAAAACGGGAAGCATTCCCGTTGAAAACTGGCACAAGACAGGGATGCCCTCTCTCACCACTCCTATTCAACATAGTGTTGGAGGTTCTGGCTAGGGCAATCAGGCAAGAGAAAGAAATCAAGGGTATTCAGTTAGGAAAAGAAGAAGTCAAATTGTCCCTGTTTGCAGATGACATGATTGTATATTTAGAAAACCCCATTGTCTCAGCCCAAAATCTCCTTAAGCTGATAAGCAACTTCAGCAAAGTCTCAGGATACAAAATCAATGTGCAAAAATCAGAAGCATTCTTATACACCAGTAACAGACAAATAGAGAGCCAAATCATGAATGAACTCCCATTCACAATTGCTTCAGAGAGAATAAAATACCTAGGAATTCAACTTACAAGGGATGTAAAGGACCTCTTCAAGGAGAACTACAAACCACTGCTCAATGAAATAAAAGAGGACACAAATGAATGGAAGAACATACCATGCTCATGGATAGGAAGAATCAATATCGTGAAAATGGCCATACTGCCCAAGGTAATTTATAGATTCAATGCCATCCCCATTAAGCTACCAATGACTTTCTTCACAGAATTGGAAAAAAATGCTTTAAAGTTCATATGGAACCAAAAAAGACCCTGCATTGCCAAGACAATCCTAAGCCAAAAGAACAAAGCTGGAGGCATCACGCTACCTGACTTCAAACTATACTATAAGACTACAGTAACCAAAACAGCATGGTACTGGTACCAAAACAGAGATACAGACCAATGGAACAGAACAGAGCCTTCAGAAATAATACCACACATCTACAACCATCTGATCTTTGAAAAACCTGACAAAAACAAGAAATGGGGAAAGGATTCCCTATTTAACAAATGGTGCTGGGAAAATTGGCTAGCCATAAGTAGAAAGCTGAAACTGGATCCTTTCCTTACTCCTTATACGAAAATTAATTCAAGATGGATTAGAGACTTAAATGTTAGACCTAAAACCATAAAAACCCTAGAAGAAAACCTAGGTAATACCATTCAGGACATAGGCATGGGCAAGGACTTCATGTCTAAAGCATCAAAAGCAACAGCAACAAAAGTCAAAATTGACAAATGGGATCTAATTAAACTAAAGAGCTTCTGCACAGCAAAAGAAACTACCATCAGAGTGAACAGGCAACCTACAGAATGGGAGAAAATTTTTGCAATCTACTCATCTGACAAAGGGCTAATATCCAGAACCCATAAAGAACTCAATCAAATTTACAAGAAAAAAAACAAACAACCCCATCAAAAAGTGGGCAAAGGATATGAACAGACACTTCTCAAAAGAAGACATTCAGACAGCCTACAGACACATGAAAAAATGCTCATCATCACTGGCCATCACAGAAATGCAAATCAAAACCACAATGAGATACCATCTCACACCAGTTAGAATGGCAATCGTTAAAAAGTCAGGAAACAACAGGTGCTGGAGAGGATGTGGAGAAATAGGAACACTTTTACACTGTTGGTGGGATTGTAAACTAGTTCAACCATTGTGGAAAACAGTGTGGTGATTCCTCAAGGATCTAGAACTAGAAATACCATTTGACCTAGCCATCCCATTACTGGGGATATACCCAAAGGATTATAAGTCATGCTGCTATAAAGACACATGCACACGTATGTTTATTGTGGCACTATTCACAATAGCAAAGACTTGGAATCAACCCAAATGTCCATCAGTTACAGACTGGATTAAGAAAATGTGGCACATATACACCATGGAATACTATGCAGCCATAAAAAAGGATGAGTTCGTGTCCTTTGTAGGGACATGGATGCAGCTGGAAACCATCATTCTCAGCAAACTATCACAAGAACAGAAAACCAAATACTGCATGTTCTCACTCATAGGTGGGAATTGAACAATGAGATTACTTGGACACAGGAAGGGGATCATCACACACCGGGTCCTATTGTGGGGAGGAGGGAGGGGGAGGGATAGCATTAGGAGATACACCTAATGTAAATGATGAGTTAATGGGTGCAGCACACCAACATGGCACATGTAAACATATGTAACAAACCTGCATGTTGTGCACATGTACCCTAGAACTTAAAGTACAATAAAAAAAAAAAAAAGAAAGAAAATAACCTATGGGGAAACAAGGATGAACAATTACATCAGAATTATCAACAGCAAAACCGACTATAAAAAATAAAACAATGTTCTATTTTAAAGAAAAAATCTTAAGTATTTATTATTTAAAAAAAGCAACTCATATGCCTGGGATAATTGTAAAAAAAAAAAAAAAAAAAAACCGACTAATTCTAAATTTAAAATACTAAAGTACTTTCACTTAATTGAATATTTTTCTATCATGTATTATTTCCAATTGTATTTGCCCTTTACCTGTTCATATTGTACATGATAGTAAGTAATCTAAGAGGAAGATACCAGAAGTAAACAGAAATATTTGTAATTACTCTCATAATCAGCTGCTAGGATTACATATCAAAAAATGGGAAGTTTTACCTCCTCACATCATTTTTAATATTCTAATATTATAAAATATTATAAAACAGTACAAATTGCAGTTTCAGTTCCTTATTTATGAATTTCATTAACAAAAAGAGAACAGCTTAATGTATCTGCCTTTCTGCACAGAATAAGGAGGTTGTGACCTACATACTTTAAATAGTTCAGAATCACAAGTGGTCGGGAAGACGACATTCATAAACTGTTTTTCAGCATTTTTTTCATACATTTTACACATAGTCTTGAAATGCAATGTGCCATATATGAAATTTTTCTTTTTTTCTTTTTGAGATGGAGTCTCACTCTGTCACCCAGGCTGGAGTACAGTGTCGCGATCTCACCTCACTGCAACCTCCGCCTCTCAGGTTCAAGTGATTCTCTTGCCTCAGCCTCCCAAGTAGCTGGGACTATAGGTGTGTGCCACCACACCTGGATAATTTTTGTATTTTTAGTGGAGACAGAGTTTTGCCATGTTGGCCAGGCTGGTCTTGAACTCCTGACCTCAGGTGATCCACCCTCCTCGGCCTCCCAAAGAGCTGGGATTACAGGCAAGAGCCACCATGCCCAACCTGAAATTTTTCATTTGTTTCTCCCTTGAATTTATTCATATTTTCCTTTACCACAGGGCCACTATTTTAAGTACAGCAACCTTTGTAGTTATTCTGTGTCCTTACAAACATATGACAAAAAGTTACGATCTCCTCTACAACCTTCTCAGGTTTTCAATCTTTTACAAGTATTATATAGTGTGTTTTCTTATTTATACCTCTATGGCATCTTTCAACGAACCCGCTAGCAAGAAAAAAGCAGCGGATTGTTCAAAGCGTTGTTTTCCAAGTAAGGAAAAAGCATTTTTCAAAGCAGCTTTTCGCCATCTATCTTCATTAAAGTTGTGGCTGAAAAATGTTGTCATTTTTTCATCATGCTGTGACCTGGGAACCAAGCAGAAACATAAAGTGGTTAAACCAAATTTAAAATGTTCTACAAAATGTATAAAAATATAAAATAAAAACCTCAAACATAAATCTAAAAGAAGAACAGGCATTTGTTATCAAGCATCTCTTTACTTCGTCTAATAAGGAATGTCAATGCCTTATGTATACGTAACTAGGAAACGAAAGCATTTTTTACTTTGCAAAGTGCTTTTATCAACTTTTAAAACATCCCACCTCTTAGATTAAGCTGAAAATATATTTTACCCTTTTTTTCAGCTAAAGGAACCAAGTCGCATAGAAGTTGATTTGATGAAGCTCATACACCTAATTATTTTCAAAAGCATTAGGTTTCTTACTCACAGCACAATCTTCATTCTGTTGAATCACATTAAGTGTCAAGGCAACTTACCTAAACAGACCCCACACTATTGCTTTCTTCTTCATTGAAAGGTAGAATAGTGCAGCATCTAAGGCATCATTGTTCCTTTGAAAAGAAGCTTTGGCAACCTAAATGATAAATTAAATATTAAATTAATAATTTGACAAAAGAATTACAATCAATTAATCAACAATGTTTCCCTGCTACTTCCATGGCTGATAGAAACTGTAGAGACAGAAAAAGTTGGTTCTGTTTCACAATCTTCAGTAGGTTGTAATATTAATACACGCTCCTAGAGATAATCATTTGCAAGCCAGTAATTATGGTAAAAATCATAATTACAGCCAGCACTTATTGACTATTTACCATGTACTGGGCACGAGTCTATGCACCTTTTGTTATCTTATTGCATCACTACAAACCATGAGGTTCTATCATTATTCCCATTTTACAGATGAAGTGACTGAGACAGAAAGGTTAAGTGAATTGCCTACAGTCACACAGTAAGGGTTAGAAAAGGGAATAGAACCCACGTAGAACTGAAACTAACATAGAAAGCAATAAAGAAGGCAGAATATTCAATAGATGTGAGTTTTTTCTTGAAAATTCAACATGTTATACTGTATGTAATCATACTGTCTTAAACATAAGAGCATATAGGCCATATCTGATTTTTCCAGGATGCTGAGATACAGCCTCTGCAAATCATTAAGCTGAAAGGCATACTGACAAAAAAACAGTGGACATTTTATTAATTAGCTCACATTGATGGCAAAGCAGGAAGCTATAATACTAAGGTATGGGAAAAAGGGAAAAGACACCTAAATTACATCACGAAAATGCTTTACTCTTGGGTCGGGCGCAGTGGTTCATGCCTGTAATCCCAGCATTTTGGGAGGCCGAGACAGGCAGATCACTTGAGGTCAGGAGTTCAAGGGAAGTCTGGCCAACGTGGTGAAACCCCGTCTCTACTAATACAAAAATTAGCCAGGCGTGGTGGCGCACACCTGTAGTCCCAGCTACTCGGAGGCTGGGTGGGAGAATTGCTTCAACCCGGGAGGAAGAGGTTGCAGTGAGCCAAGATTACGCCACTGCACTTCAGCCTGGGTGACAGAGTGAGACTCCATCTCAAAAAAAAAAAAAAAAAAGAAAGGAAAAAAAGAAAACATTTTACTCTCAATACTCTTTTCCCTTCCCCCTTTTAATTGTGTTCTCTGCCCCTTATCATTTAACTTAGTGCTTCAATATGCTCCATCAGTTTTAGAAGAATTTTATTTGTATTCAGCTGATTTATAATACACATTTCAAGGCAGAAAATGTACATATCCCTTTGATTTAATTTTAAGAAATAAATTACTTGTGGAAATAAATCATATGTGTATTATCACAGATAATTATAATGACAAGACACATGTTGACAAGAAGTAAAATCTTTGTGGGATACATCTGAAACAATTCAGATAAAATATATCCTCTTTTATCCAGTGCTTTGGAATATAAAAAATTTAATGTAGATACTGCATCATTTATATTCTTTAACAATTAACTTTTCCTGTACATCAGAAATCACATTTTTTAGTTGGTGCAGGAATGAATTCCTTCTTATATCTGTGCTTATTTTAGAAAAGAAAATACTGGTATTTTGTTGGTAGCCTTACATGTAACAGAAAAACAATACTTTTAGACTCACATTTAAAACTGTGATCTGACAACCATACACACCAGAATCATGGGATGCTGATTAAGATGAAGAAACCTCAGCCTTACCACTAACCTACCAAATTAAAATCTCTGGTTATGAGATGGAGAATATGCATTCTACATAAGTTTACCAGGTGAGTCTTCTTTGGGGAACTACTATTAAGGAATTAATCAGGAAAAGGTCTTGGCATCCTTCAGAGAAACAAATTCATACTTCACAAATATAGTACCACTGATTGTACTCCAGGGAATTCCAAAGGACTAAAAGGAAAATATGAATGAGAATTCCACTTTCCTAATCCTGCTAAAGTAGAAAGGGCACAGGCTAAATCTAACATTTATAAATGACTGGAGTTTGGGCTTGTTACCTAGCCTCTCTGAATCTTAGTTCCATTATGTGTAAAATGGAAATGATGACATAGGGTTGATTAGAACATAACATGGAATTATTTATGAAAAGCAACTGGCACCAAACCTGGTAGAGAGCTGAACTGATTTTTTTTTTTCCTAAAAGGAATCTACCAGAAAACTGACTCCAAAAACCTGTCCTAAAAACTTTTATAGCCATTTCACTTGCTGCCACAGATATGTTCTTCAAGTACATACAAATCAAAACTGTTTTTATCCAATGAGATTTCAAGCGTGCAAAGAACGTTTGCTACTTATTAAACTAGTGATGCAGAGAGTCCTTTGTATAAAAAGTTTAATTTGTAATGTAACAAACAAGAACTCAAGTTTACTTTCTAAATTTAGATTTTTGCATTTTCTTAAACTACAGCACACCTCAATTAATAACAGAAAATATTATTATTCCACGGATATATTATAAATTCAGCCTATATAGAAAGACACAATATCATACTGCATGGATGTTTTATGAAGGTCAAGTTTTTGTAATCTTTAAAACTTAATTTTAAAAAGTCTCACCAGTCATGGTGGCTCATGTCTGTAATCCCAGCCATTTGGGAGGCAGAGGAGGGCAGATCGCCTGAGGTCAGGGATTCGAGACCATCCTGGCCAACATGGGTGAAACCCTGTCTCTACTAAAAATACAAAAATTAGCTGAGTGTGGTGGCACACGCCTGTAGTCCCAGTTACTTGGGAGGCTGAGGCAGGAAAATCACTTGAACCCAGGAGGCAGAGGTTGTAGTGAGCCAAGATCACGCCATTGCACTCCAGCCTAGGTGACAAGAGTGAAATTCCATCTCCAAAAAAAAATATATATATATATATCAAGACCTCAAGATAGACAAACAAATTTCCCACTACAGGTTTTCTGGGAGACGGTATCTTTTTTTCTTTAGGAAAAGTTTTTTTTTTAATATAACTCAAAATCCACTAAAAAAAAAGTTACCTTTTCAATGCATCTTCGAAGCGTGTTAATGTTCCTCACCCACCACCCTATTCCCATAGCTCTTAATTCAGACCACTGGGGGTCCCCTCTCTGAATTGCTGGAATCATATTAATCAGTTCTTCTTCAGCCTCAGAATGAAAAGCCCAGGCAAAATGGCATGTAGACACACCTAAATTGGAAATATAAAATAATAACCTTCATAATTGTATCAAATAAGAAAAACAATTTTTCATGCAGTCACATACGCATTCGTTTTGGAAAGAATTGTGAAGCAGAAAGAGTGAAAGGCAGTCTGTCATCGATTCAGGACTTTATACTATAAGTTTCTGAATACAAGATCAATAATGTGATACACAAAATCCAAATCTCTTTTTCCCCAAACATTTGTTTTTGTTTCCCCTACAAAAATAGGGACACTAAAACTTAATCATTAGAAATAAAAATATTTGAATATCAGGCCATTCACACGTATGGCAAACCAAATTTATCAAGACGTCACAAGAGCTGCCCAAGCTCACACAACTAAGAGTGCAGGGCCCAGGCCTGATTCCAAGTTTCTCTGTCACGAGGACCTGTGAATCTGGCCTGCCCAAGAGGACACAAGGTGTGTTGTCCCCGACAAGAGCCCAGGGGAAGGAAAGCATGGTGAAAGCTTCGTTCAAGTCAAAAGCACTTGGCTCACCGGCCTGGATGTCGATTCTAGCACCACTACCCCATTCTTCTCTCTACCCATGGAGCTAAGTATCACTTCAAAGTAAGCTCTAAACTTCATGAGAGTTCCAGAAAATAATAAGGGTAAGTTGCAATCATGATGTACATTCCTCTGTTTTTAGTGCCTTCAGTTAAAAGTAGTTTAAAGTGACTAATATTGATGCTTTTTGATGAACATTGTTTTTTGTTTTGGGTTTGTTTTTTTTCCTCCTGGAAGAAGACTGACAGAGATCTAGGCTATTTGTAGAGGCAACAAAATCTTTACTGATGCTATTAGACTTCCAAGTACTAATGGATTTATCAACAGATCAATTATTAATAACACTCTTACTGAAATTCGACTTAGAGCAGGTAAAAACACAACGTAATGAATGTGAACCATGCAGAATGGTAATGAATAATGGGAATGCTGGGAAGAACTCTGGGAAGCCTTGGAAAGAAGCCAAACTAGTCCAAGTAGCCATCTCTATGAACTCATTTTAGAAATAAAGAAATGTCTGAGGTCAATGAAAGTCACATTACAACACAGGCCTCTCAGTGCTATTAAGTATCAATATTGTTACACATAATTTTTTTCATTATCAACTACTATACAGATTTTGTATGCAGTTTAAAGCTTTTCTAATAATTACTGCTTCACTATAATTCCTTTAGAAAGTAAAAAACAAAAAACTATTATTATTATTTTGAATAACAATCTTAACTCTCTTAAATTTCCCATTGCCAACACTCATATAACAACTGTGTTTGTAATCATACCACAAAACTAATGCAACATGTCTTGGCTGCCACTATAAATTTAGGGGAAAACACCAGACAAAATTAATAAAAATTTAGTTTTTAATAACCTAAAAGACAGACTAATTTTTTGACTATTTAAATCTCTGCTGTTAAGAGAGAATTACTGCATCATATAATTGAAATTCTGCTTTAGAAACTAATATACAGCAACACAAAATGCATAATTTGCTGATACAAAATTTATAATATAAAATAATACATAGCATATTACATTCTATATCCTTAAATTAATTAAAATTTTGGTATAAGAAGAAACAAAACAAAAATACACACAGACATGTCAGAAGAATTAGGTTCAGAAAGCAAGATTAAGAGCAGTGAATGTATTTGAAAACTTGCAGAGGTGAAAAACGTTATTAGGGAAGAAAAAGAACAGGGGCACCAACAGGCACTTCTTTTTATTTACCTACCAATGGCAGGCTATTCTCTACAGTTTACCTCTGCTCTTCTCAGCTTTTCTATCTACATACTGGCTACTTAATTTTTCCCTGAAAACTGGTCCCAGGACCATCACCTATAACACCAGTCACTTCTCATTGCCCATGCTTTAACTGTAGTAGAAGGGAAACTGGAATTTGACAACGCTTTAGAAATTTGAAGTGTTTTAGATTGCCCTAGGAAATGTACAAAATTGTTATTAATTGATTCAATATCACTTGACTATCACCCAAAATTAAAGAGAACATGGAGATACCATTTTAAAAATCTATCCAAATGGCATAGATTGCTTAAAATGTTAATATCAAATGTGGGCAATGGGTTGAGTTTTGGCATCATCAAACTTTTTTTATTTTACATTTTTAATAATTTTTTGTTTTCAATTTTTGTGAGTACACAGTAAGTGTATACAAACTTCTGGGAATGTAAATGAGCACAGTATTTCTGAAGGGCATTTTCATGATACTTATCTTATCAAGAGTGAATAATTTTCACGCCTTTTGATTCAGTAATTCCACTGCTAGAAAACTAGCATGAGGAAATAAACAGGAATGTAAATACTTACTTGCCAAGCTACAAGGTTCTTCATTACAGTGACAATTCAAACAGAAAAAAAACCTCAGCAAAATCTATTTCAAAAATAAAGGATTGGGTAGATAAAATACAGTTTAGACACAGAATTTCAGATGGCTATTTAAAGTTATGTTTTCAAAGAACATTCATAGGTTAAAGGGTATAAGTGCCATGGGTAGGAATAACAGTCTATCAAGCCTAGTGTTCTAGGTTCTGTAATACTAAGACATATATTATGGGACTCTTTCCAAGATGTTGGTTTCAAAAGAAATATGGTCCAATGAAATGAGCTCTGGACTGGGATTCGAACTCCAAATCTTCTAATAAATAGTCCTGTATCCTGGGCAGGTCACTTTTAATTCTATGGTTTCAATTTTTTAATCTGTAATAACAAGGCTGATATAAATCCTTATGTCTCAAATCAGGTGTGGCAGTATGCTTGAAGTATGCAAATCCACTGTTATCAATACGGCAGATCTTCCTGAATCATCAACTTTACTTGCTGGCAAATAACTGGAACATAATGCTTACATTAAAATAAATACAAAAACATATCACAGAGCAAAGTTTACACAATTTTTCAAAGAAAAGACATCAAGATATTTAGCGCTACTCTGCAGAGAGCCACTTCAGGTTACCACCTCAGGCATACCACATTTACCCCCTAAGCTACTACTTCAGTAAATAAATTCTATTCTAAACTTAGTTAGAAGAGTAAGTCACAGAATAGAGCCGAAGGATGCATAGAAAAATGGTAAGTGGGTACTATGTGACAGAAAGATCTTAAAGCCAGTGATAGGTATGCACTAATGACTCACCTAATGTTTACACACAAATGTGAATAAACCCCACCGCTCCAATATTAAGTAAAAGTTGGCAAAGCTTCAGTGAGTGAATTACCTTGATGAAGTAGCTGCACTCGGTATAAGGGAGGCAGAGATGTCAAAAGGCATGTGTGTAGGCGCATAGCTAACAAGTATCTCAAACCACACTCATCTAATGTATCTCTTCCTGTAATTTAAACAGAAAATACGTTTAAGGAAAAAGGAATGCAAGAGGCTACAAACTGATAAGCTATAAAATAAACATTAAACTTAGTCATAATTTATATAAAATACATAAGATATTTTTAGTGTATTCCTTCCTGAACACTTTAACGTTTTTACAAAAAAATCATATCTTTACAAAAAAATATATGTGACTACGAAAACTCTTAAAAGAAAAATGATTTGGGGAAATACAATTAACTATTAGAACAGATAACAAAAGCATTTATAGTGACAATAAATGAAAGACATCTTGAAATCCAATAAAAAATATATTAACTATAGTATGTTAGGTACAACTTTTAATAATATTTTCTACACGAATTCCAATGAGATGTAATGGAAATTATATAACTGATGTGAAATCATTTGTTATATATTTAAACAGGTAATATTTTCTACCTTGGTTAAATTAACTGAAATATCGTACTACCAAAGATTTAAAAGTTGAATCCCCTGGCTAGTTAGTGTTACATGGTTAGGCTGAATCTTCACCTTGATTCCACAAATTTATTTATACAAATGAATTCCACTTAGTCGAAGTATGAAGGTGTAGCAAGTGTAACCAAAACTATAGCCACTGCTGGATAAAAGCAAAGGAAAAATACTGACAGCACCTAGCCCAATAACTGACACTTCAGAAGTACTCAAACATTATACAATCAAAAAATATTTTCCAGAAAAAAAAAACAAAAACTTTTAAATGGCCAAAGATCAAGCCCTAGCTCTGTTTTTCATTATCTATATCAATCCATCTATCTATCTATCCATCTATCTATCTATTTAGCTAGATAGATAGCTATTAGGTTGGTGCAAAAGTATTTGCAGTTTTGCCATTACTTTTGCACCAACCTAATATCTATCTATTTATTTATTTATAGACATAGGATCTCGCTTTTAGACCAAGATGGTCTAAAAGTCCTGGCCTCAAGCAATCCTCCCACCTTAGCCTCCCAAAGTGCTGCCATTAAAGGTGTGAGCCACCATGCTCATTTGTCTACTTATTCATTCAACAAATCAAGCATCTATTACATGTGAGGAACTCTTCGGGTACTGGGAAATCAGCAGTGAATAAGGCAAAGTCCCTACTCTCTTGGGGATCATATTTTAGGAGGTAGAGACAAACAATAAACAAATAATATGTGGAAATCAATGCTACGAACAGAAATAAAGCAGGACTGAGAGATAGGGAATGCTAGAGTAAGAGAGTTCTATTTCATACAGTATGGCCAGGAAAGAACTCTCTAGTAAGATGACATGCCAGCAGCAATTTGAGGAAGTAAAGGAATGAGCCATGCATGAATCCGGAAGAAGAGCATTCTAATAGAGCAGAAATGAGCACAGACTGTGTGGGACTTTTAGGCCACTTTAAGGCTCTTAACTTTTATTCTAAAGTGAGACAGGAAGGCACTGGTTTATGTTGAGCAAAGGAGAGATTTAATGTGATTTGATTTTAAAAGAATCACTGGTTCCTAGGCAAAGAACAGACAGAGGTAACAAGAATAAAGCAGTCAGGAGATGACAGGGACTTGGACCAGAGTAGTAACTGCAGAGGTAATGATAATTGATTGTTGGATTCTGGATATTAATAGAACTGATAGCATTTGCCAATGAACTGGATATGAGGTATAAGAGAAAGCAGAGTCAAGAATGACTGTACATTGTTTCACCGAAACAAGTGGAAGAACTCATTTACTTAGAATCCATTTACTGAGATGTGTAACTCATTTAATCTCTGACCTTCGGTTTCCCACCTGTGAAATGGAGACATTCATTCCTGCCTTATTACCTCATCAGTGTCCACTGTGTCCAGGATACACTATTTCTATATTGCTTTAGCCAATGATACACTTTTGTATTAGAAAGTGTAAACTGTTTTGTTTTACAAATTATGGCATGCCTACTTTCTTAATGTCCCACAGTAAAAACTAATATATATTAAACACACAACACAAGCTTAAGGTTGTTCTGGGAAGAATCTCACTCAACTGCATACAACCTCATAATGGTTAAGATTTTTCTTTTCCAATTAATAGTGAGAAAATAAGTCATAGGCAAAACCCTAGGTCTCTAGTTACTTTAACCTGCAGAGGAGAAAACTTTGGGGGATATACTATTGGGATGTAAATCTACATGAAGAGATATTTTCCAGCTGCCTTTCCCCCACAAATCTGGAAATTATGAAATAGTTAAAAGGGTACAGGCTTTGAGTCAATAATTTATCCACATATGAACCCCACTTCTACTCCTTAATGCCTATGTGATCTCAGGTGAGTCCCTTAATTTCTTAAGGATCAGTGTCTTCATCTATAAAGTTAAACATAATAATAGCTATCTGCTAGAAGATTGTGATAATTAAATATGATAAAGTAAAGAAAGTACCTGAAACACAGCCATTTTTCACTCCTCCACAATATTTATTGAATTAATGAAATTTTGATCATTAATTTTCAGTTTCCTTTGCCAATGCTATCATTTACAATCTACAACATTACCCTGAACTATGTGCATAAAAGAGAATGGAATCTAGTTCCAGGAAGCAGCCAAAAATTTTCTAGTTACAGAATGAATTAGGCAAAATACGTATGACATTAACTGTAAGGAAACCTCTCTGAAGAGACTTTTTGGAGAAAATTAGGTAATTGTAAAAAGTTGTTTATGGCTAGAAATGGGAAGACCAACAAGTTGAGCCCATGAGGTCCCAATAAGCCTCATGGTTCCACAGTAACATTAACAAATGGGCTGTTATTATCAAAGGAAAAATCACAGGGATCAATCTGATTTAAAAAAACGAGAGACTTGGCCAGTCCATGGTGACTCATGCCTATAATCCCAGCACTGTGGGAGGCCAAGGCAGGAGGACTGCTTGAGCTCAGGAGTTCGAGACTAGCCTGGGCAACATAAGGAGACCCAATCCCTACAAAAAAAAAAAGAAATTAGCTTGGCCCCATGGTGGTGCACACCTGTGGTCCCAGCTATTTAGGAGACTGAGGTGGGAAGATTACTTGAGCCTGAGAGGTTAAGGCTACAGTGACCTGTGACTATGCCACTCAACTCCAGCCTGGGCAACAGAGCAAGACCCTGTCTCAAAAAAACAGACAAACAAAAAACCCACCCAAACACACACAAAAAACAAGAGATTATAAATCAAAAATGACACAAAGGTTTCAGTGTAAAAACTCATGAGAGAATGCACATGGATCTCACAAATCTGTGCATTCATATGCCTGCCTCAACTGTCTTTTCTGAGCATATTATATAATAGTAATTGCCTATTAAGGAGGTCTTTTCCATGCAAAGTTTGAAAGTTGAAACTACAATTCAATAAATGAGTCAGTATATAGATAATACAAATATTTCTATTAGGTACAACTTTATCCATTTTTAGTGAGAATATTTACCTGAGCAACTCTTATCTCTGCTTTCATCAAGCTCAGTACTGGTAGTAGCCACTGTATCAGCCAAAGCTACAAGGAACATCTGCTCCAAACGGGTAAGGCCTGGTAGACTTGAGTGCATAAGATGACTTGAAAGTACCCTTGCATGTTCTTGGCCAAAGTAAGCTGGTCCATATTGAGAAAGATTTATTACTTTTGATTTGTTTTCTCTCTTTTCGGGCTCTAAATCAATATCATCCGTTGTTATATCCTGGATTTGAAACAGCTCTGAATACTGATCCTCTGGTTGACTTACTGTCTGATCTTCATAGCTCTGTGGTATCTTTGTACTTTCTTCTGAAATTCTGTAGGATATATCTTGATCTGCAGCAAGTAATGCATATAGTGGGAGTGGAGGGATAGAATCTATCTCAGTATAATCTCGAGTACCATCTTTTCCTACGGTGACTGTTTCCTTTGCTGTACTGCCGCTTACACTAATAGTTCGAGAAAGATGTCGCTTAGTTCCTTCTCCAGCATCAGCATCTCTAACTATTGCTACTTCACCTGCAATACATTTTACTAAATGAGAGAGAATGGCTTTAGCCCTTCGCACTTTCCCTAAATCCATCAATTCTAACAGTTGAGTTGGATGATACTGTGGAAGAGTAGGGGAAAGTACATGTGCAGCCTCAAATAAGCCACCATCTTGAATTACAGTTGGTGAACAAAAAACATCATCAGAAACAGCTGTTCCTTCAACAATACTTTTTCTTGCCAGCATATTAGATTTAAAGGTCAAATGATCTTGCATTGCTGCCTCTTCTGCATTAGGACTATCAGCTTCAGTGTCTCCAAATTTGACAGCATGCTTCCACTGTGCATATACATGCATTTCACAATCCATTCCTACCACCAATATCCCATCTCTTACCCAAGAGAGAGAAACAGGCAGTGAAGGAGTACCATCAACGGAAGATACCAAGTCTATAGATCTAAGAAGAACCCATCTTGACCTAACCCCTTGCTTGATACTACCACCTAGTGGTAAAGTAATGACAGCTACTCCATCCTTACTGTTGGTTTGCTCAGTCACAATTCCTGAAAGCCTTCCATACATGAAGATATTAGCACCGACCCCCACTGTAAGAATGTGGGAGCCATCTTCTTTTGATACCCAGTCCAAATGTACTAAATGTTTGATATTCGGAATAAGATATCTATCCTTGCTCAAGAGTGCATCGGACTTGCTATATACAAACAGATTGCTGTCAACGCTGACCCTTGAATCAAGTACGCTCCCAACCTTAACCAAATCATCAAGATGAATTGTTTGTTCTAAAACCCACTCTGATCCTCCTGTAGATTCACATTCAAATATACAAACATGCATGGAAAATTCTTTAGAAATAAAACCATTATGGTGGATAGGTTGCTTATAAGCCACTGCAAGGCGACCTGTGTATGAACAGCTAACAGCAACTGGTCTTCCCACGATGCTCACTGTACTGCTATTATCTTCTCCTTCATCATTCATCAAAGGCCATCTCTTCCAATGATAAATTTCTTTCTCATCACTTTTATTACAGTCTGGGTTGGTTTCCATACAACATTTCCAGAAGCGTACTTTATTGTCGGAACAAGTTGTAACCACTAAATAAGGTGCAAGGCACACTGGATAAATTGAAGAAGAACTCAGATGGCCTTAAAAAAGAAAAAGCAAAGTTAGTTATAATAATAATAAAGCCTCAAAATAATATGGTAATAATCAAATTCTGGAATGTGATCAATTCAAAGTCACTATGAGCTTCTTCAGAATAACTCTGTAGTCTTCCTCTTAACTAGTATCCCACTAAATGTACATTGGCCAACGTATCTATAAAGGTCTTGAAGAGCCCATCAGTGAAATCAAGGTATGCAATAATAATCACTTAATTTGTTTTTAGGTAATTAAGTTTAAATGAGGCAACCATTTAATTAAAATAAAACTCAAAAGCACTGAAATAAGTCAACCCCTAATGTGTTTCTATTATTTACATTTACCTTCACAACATGCCTCCCTAGACTTTCATACTATATATTTAATCATTTTCATCATGAATACTTAACTGAGCTTTACAATTTGCCTTTCAAATGCCCCTAACCCTCCCTCAAATAATCCAGACCCCAGGTGGTACATTAAATTTTGCTTCAGACAGCAAAACAGACCAATAGATCTTACCCATTCTACCAAGTTTAATTCATCCTCTCTTAGCACTGAACAAGAACCCTCTTATCTATTCCTGACTGCCAAAGACTAACAAGGTACATCTGTTGTCAACTGTAAGACAAGGGGATATAGAGATTAAGATCTGAGGTCAGAAGATCTGGATTTGAGTTTCAATCCATCAATAATTTCATTAACAGTGGGAAAGCTACTTAATTAATCATCTGAGCCTGTTCCATCTGAACAACTGGGATCAGTTACTGTTTCCCCTAGAATATTATTGTCAAATAAGACATTTTATAAGGCCTCTGTAAAATATAATTTATTATCATGAACGCCAATAAACTTGAGTATAACCCAAACCTTTCAAATATTTTGAAAGATTAACAAACTGGCCTAGATCTGCACCAGCCACAAAAGCCCAGAATACACTCTTCTCAATATGATCTTTCCAACTGTAAATGCAAACCTGTCTTAGGGATGAATGAGAAAACACCCTTACTGAATATCATCCACCAGTAATATTAACAGCCCTGAACCTCCAGTTTTGGTTTCCAAAAAACACTATTCTAGAAACTCCCCAATTAAAATTCTACAAGTAGCAGATCACTTTAAATACAGCTGCCAGTCTTGCCCTCCAAATATCTTATCTATCTTGCTAAAGTCGGTATCATTCCAGACCAGCCAAACTATAATCTTTTATCCTACATTTTTCCTCAGAGTATCCGCCAACCCTTGTTCAAACATTCTTAATAAAAGTGAGATGTGATTACCACAATGTGAACGAAAAGTCTTAATTTAAAAAAAAAAAAAAAAAAGCCTCAGTGGTTTACAAATGAATTTGTTCTTTAAAATTTTTACTATCATGATATTCCAAAGTATAGGCAAGACATCTCACATTAAAATATTTACACTATTTTGGCCGGGCGTGGTGGCTCACGCCTGTAATCCCAGCACTTTGGGAGGCCAAGGCGGGTGGATCACGAGGTCAGGAGATCGAGACCATCCTGGCTAACATGGTGAAACCCCGTCTCTACTAAAAATACAAAAAAATTAGCCAGGCACGGTGGCAGGCTTCTGCAGTCCCAGTTATTTGGGAGGCTGAGGCAGGAGAATGGGTGTGAACCCAGGAGGGGAGCTTGCAGTGAGCCAAGATAGCACCACTGCACTCCAGCCTGGGCAACAGAGCAAGACTCTATCTCAAAAAAAAACACACAAAATAGTAAAAATTTACACTATTTTCTGTCAAGCTGATTACATTTATCACAGGAAATTTGTGTGTGTGTGTATGTGTGTGTATAGTCTCGCTCTGTTGCCCACCCAGGCTGGAGTGCAATAGTGCAATGTCGGCTCACTGCAACCTCCGCCTCTCGAGTTCAAGCGATTCTCCTGCCTCAGCTTCCCAAGTAGCTGGGATTACAGGTGCATGCCACCATGCCCAACTAATTTTTGTATTCTTAGTAGAGACAAGGTTTCACCATGTTAGCCAGGGTAGTCTCGAACTACTGACCTCAAGTGATCCACCCACCTCAGCCTCTCAAGGTGCTGGGATTACAGAAGTGAGCCACTGCACCCAGTCAGGAAATTATTTCTAATAAAGACGTGTTTCTAAACATCTAGACATATCATTAAAAGAAAATAAATCTTTATTTTAATGTCAACATAGCACATATTTCAGAAGAGTTCATGTATTTTATCTACTAAAGAGTTTATACATTTTATCACTATGAGCTACCACTGTGCAGTCTTAAAATGACCTTACCTGCTGAAGGAGTTGCTCTTATTACTTCAACTGATTCTGGGAGATCAAGGGGTTGGCTATACACCAGTCTAGAACTCAGAATAAGTTTACTGGCAGTTTGAAGATTGGCAATTGATGAAGAATGTGGCATGGGGCTCACACTAGGAGAGGTTTCTGGAGAAGAATCTACATTCTTCTGTCCAGGGACTGAAAGTAGACTCTCAGAGGAAGCACCTTCTGAAGCTTTAGCTTTAAAAATAAATTATAATATTACAAAATGTATGTATATCATTACTATAAATATGAGCTAGAATATTACTTCGTTATTATTTAAGAAACAGCTTCTTAAAAGTATTTTGGAGGTGAGGATACAGAGAAAAGAGAACTCTTTAAAATAGAACGACCATATGACTCAGCAATCTCACTACTAGGTGTTTATCCAAAGGAAAGGAAATCAGTGTATCAAATGGATAACTGCACCCCTACATTTATTGTAGCACTATACACAACAGCCAAGACATAAAATCAACCCAAGTATCCATCAGTGAATACACGGATAAAGAAAATGTGGTATATACACAATGGAATACTATTCAGCTATAAACAAGAATGAAATCCTGTCACTTGCAGCAACACAGTTGGAAACCAAAGGTCACTATGTTAAGTGAAACAAGCCAGGCACAGAAATACAAATATCACCTGTTCTTTCCCTCACATATGAGAGCTAAGAAAGTGGATCTCACGGAGGTAGATAATAGAATAACAGACACCAGAGAATGGGAAGGGTTGTGGGGTAGGTGAAGAGACTGTTTAATAGGTACAAACAAAAAGTTTGACAGAAGAAATAAGTTCTATTGTTTGATAGCACAGTAGAATGACTACAGTTAACAACAATACATATTTCAAAAGAGCTAGAAGATCTGAAATGTTCCCAACCTGAAGAAACAATAAACTTCAAAGTAATGAATATCCTAAATACCCTGATATGATCATTACATATTCTATCCATGTATAAAAACATCACATGTACCCCATAAGTATGTATAATTATTATGCATCAATAAAATTTTTTTTAAAAATTACTTTGGAGACAAGGTCAATTTTCAAACTTTTGCTTAGTTACTCTGATAAGCTTTTTTTTTTTTTTTTTAAATTTTACTCTTTCTTAGCATCAGTTCTATCATGGGAGACTGACAGGGAAGAATCACAACATGTAAAAGCTAAAAGAAACCCCTTACACAGTCCAGTGCTTACAACCTTTAAAACACATTAAAAGCTTAAGGAATTTGTTAACACGCAAATTCCCAGGCTTAACCACAGAGACACTGATTTAGATGATACGGGGTAGATCCCAGTAAAGCAGCCCAGGTGTTTTTGAAACAGATGGATCATGAACCAAACTTTAAGAAATAGCAATGTACTGCCTCACTTTTAGATTAAGAAATTTAAACTTAGAGAGTTTAGTGATTTTCCTGAGGCCATATAATTAGCTAGGGGCAAAGAAGACGTTACACTAGCAGCCTCCTATCAAGTACTCAAATCAGAGAATGATTTCAAGAATAAACACAAAAAGTAAAAGTTGTAAGAAAATTTAAGACAATATTAGTTGACTGCCTTTGTAAGCCATATTGACTTGATCTTCCAAAGAACTTCCAGTGAGTATAAATCTCTAAGATTCAGTTATCTGTTCTTCCATGACATATAAGAGATACTCTATATTATATTTATTTATTTATTTATTTATTTATTTATTTATTTGTGTATCTGTCTCTCCCCATTGGACCACAAATTCACTAAAGGCAGGGATGATATGTTATTGCCTTGCACATCTCAAGGAGCACCAGAATATCTAATAAATAATAATCAATCCTCTTTTGTTTCTGTTAAACATGTCAATCTATCTTATACTGGTAGGCCAATAAGTAAGAAATATGAAAAAAAAATTTTTGTAAAATGAAATGAGACTACAAACTTGAATCCATAGTCAGAATACAGGAGTCCCACTCCTGGCTCTATCACTAATGAGATGTGTTTCCTTAGGCCAGGCACTTCACCATCTCTGGCTACTTTTTCACTAGCAAAATAAGGTTAAAACTACATCATTTCTCTTCCTGTAAAGCATGCTATTTTCTAACATATATCTCATGCTAAGAAAGAAAATAAGAGCAGAAAAAAAAAGCAAAGACTTTAGAGTCACCAAGGCCTGATTTTGAAACTTGGTTCTGTGACAAACTATATAATGGGTCTTGCTCAAGTTACTTACCCTTACTCCATTAGTAAACTGGGTATAATGTCTATCTCACATATATAAAGCACCAATCTCAGTACCTGGCACCCAGAAGGTACTCAACATGTTCCCTTCTCTAACAAAATTTAAACCAATCATTTATCCTCTAACAGGATATTCACTACTGTGGTAAATTTAAGCATTAAATGTGAATGGCAGGATACACTGTTAAATCTGCAGCAAAGATTAGAACAAAAAGATGGATGCTTTCTATCACAGCTAAGAAGAGTAAATTATTTGCCTCTACTGTAATCTCATTGTCTGTGACCTACTGCTGTCACAAACAGTGTAGGCAAGCAACTCAACTCTAACCCTGGCTTTAGTGAGACACACACCTCATAAACAGTGGGGACAAACAAAATCACACAGTTCCTGTCCTCCCACAAGGATCTGTTACTACCTCTGTAAATCTCTTCAGAGTCACTCCTATCTCTGTGCCAAATTCTAGAAATTACTATATTCTCTGCTGGGTGAATCTCTTCCTGATGAACTGGTTTTAGATCCCTTCTCTTGCATTTCTGTCAAACAACATATAATGCAAAAAATTAACTCCAAAGGCTTTGAAAGAATTTTTAAATACCTGGTGCCTCAAGAAGATTAGGCTCAACTAGGTGAAGGTAAAGGTTCTGTCAAATAATTTGGCTTTTCTAATGCCAATTCATGGCCCAGTTAGAACTGCTACCTACAAAGTTATGTGATAATGTATAATACATGTGAACAAAAAAGTACAAATTATTCTTTCACTGTATTAAATGTTGTATAAGAAGTTGTATAAAATCAACTAATATAATTACAAGAAATAATAAACTATTACAACTCAAATATTTTGAGTTAACAGTTTAAAGCAGATTCAATGTAATATGGCTATCCATGTAGTTCTTCATTTTAACAATTATCTCTCAAAAAGTAAAAGTTTGTTTTTTAAAAAAACTATGATCAATTTCTTTGCTTCATACTACAGATTTCCGAATTTGTTTAGAGATTAATCTAAATGTGTACAGCAAAAGAATGGCTGAAATAATTTTTTAATCACAATTGCATTTCTTTTTTTTTCGAGACAGGGTCTCACTTTGTCACCTAGGCTGGAGTGCAGTGGTGCAGTCTCGGCTTATTGCAGCCTCTGCCTCAAGGGCTCAAGCAATCCTCCCATCTCAGCCTCCCAAGTATAGGCACACGCCACCATACTTGACTAATTCTTTATTTTTTTGTAGAGATGAAGTCTCACTATATTGCCCAGGCTGATCTTGAATTCCTGGGCTCAAGCGATCATCCTGCCTAGCCTCCCAAAGTGCTGGGATTATAGGCATGAGCCATCATGCCCAACCTGTATTTCTTAATGTTCTACAAAAACAGTTCTGCTTATAAGCCTCAGGCACTCAATTATATTTTATCAAACAGCAATTCTGCTTTTTTTTTTTTTTTTTGAGACGGAATCTTGCTCTGTTGCTCAGGCTGAAGTGCAGTGGCACAATCTCAGCTCACTGCAACCTCCACCTTCCAGGTTCACGCCATCCTCCTGCTTCAGTCTCCTGAGTAGCTGGGACTACAGGTGCCCGCCATCACGCCTGGCTAATTTTTTGTATTTTTAGTAGAGATGGGGTTTCACCATGTTAGCCAGGATGGTCTTGATTTCCTGACCTGATGATCTGCCTGCCTCGGCCTTCCAAAGTGCTGGGATTACAGGCATGAGCCACCACGCCCGGCCAATTCTGCTTCTTTTAATGATGATAAAGCTGATGATGTACAGTGTATTGCATGGGAATGTGTATTAACAAAAAAGTACAATATTAGTTCTATGGACATCTAGAACAGTCATAATGTGCACTCAATAAATATTCACTGAAAAAAATAAATCAAGCTTTTATTTTTTTTTTCAATATGTCTAATGTGCCCATAGGCTAGTTTTTAGGATTAACCAGTTTCATTAATGATTTATGACCTTGTAATTAAAAGTTTAGAAGAGACATAATTCAGCAACTCAATTTACAGTTACTGGAACTTCATTTTACAGAATTAACCAAATGAATTTATTATGTATCATCTCTGTATGAAACTAAAATTACTTACCTAAACATGCTTGTACAGATTTAAGATGAAGGTGCCACATATGCAGAATAGAGTTATTATTGCTGTCCTTCTCAATTACTACTAGAAAGAACTTTTCTGAAAATGGTGGTGGGCGGTATCCTATTATTCAAAGGAAAAGGATATTTAAATTAGTATATTTTTATAGGGTTAAAAAAACACTTTTTAAAAGCTACCACCACCTCTTGATATGCATGGAAGTTGGGAAGAAAAGGCAAGAAAGACCTTTAGGAGGAGTTTTATATAATTTTTGTGCCAAAAGTTAGATAGCTATCAAGGACTAATGAAGTTACATCAAAAGTACACAAAAGCTAATATGAAAGGATACCTACTGGTCAAAGAGGGGACACTTTGAGCATCAAAGAATAAAACTGAATACAATTTGTTAAAATATATTTATCCTATTACAAACTAGGAGTTTACACAAATACCAAAAGAGGCGACATAAAAAAGAAAGGAAAGGAAAGGAAAGCAGCAGAAGAATGGAAGAAGGAGAGAAGGGAAGTAAGCGGGGTGCTGAGCATACAAAAGCTCAAGCCGGCCTCACAGGATGCCCCTGGAGTAACTGGGCCACTTACTCCTTATTTAGAGAACTGGCAATTAAAAGGAAATAATAAAATATTCAACCTGCTTTCTTGTATGAAAACAGCATTTAAAAAAACTTAAGTTGTGGGAGAAGGAGTAGTGGTAGGGTAAAGAAGAAATTTTGTAGAAATTTCACGCATTTCTTAAAGAAAAGACATTACTTGTATGTATAATTTTCCCTGTTGACAATTATAGTCTTCATAACTGAAAATGAGATCTATGCAGGATAATAAAAACTTTCCTTAATAATGAAAACTCATAATGACAACTTATTGGCAATGAGCGCTGCTAGAGTTAAAATTGTGGCCTCTAACAATTTCCATTAAAAGAAACAGTTTGGCACTGCATGTTCTCACTCATAAGTGGGAGCTGAACAATGAGAACACATGGACACAGGGAGGGGAACATAACATATCGGGGCCTGTTGAGGAGTAGGGAGCTAGGGAGGAGAGAGCATTCGGAGAAACACCTAATGTAGATGATGGGTTGACGGGTGCAGCAAACCACCACGGCACGTGTATACCTATGTAACAAACCTGCATGTTCTGCACATGTATCCCAGAACTTAAAGTATAATAATAATTTTTTAAAAAGGAACAGTTTGGAAGGATGATTCCATTCTTGCAAAGGACAGCTACAAGATAAACCCAGGAAAATCTTGTGCCTGAAAGAAAGTAAACTATTACAATAATGAGGTTATGTCAAAAGGACTCAGGACCTACTTCAAATGGTACTTACTAGCCTAATATAGGACTATGTAGGCATTTAAAAAATGATTGCAACTGATTGAAATATCCTACATACATAAAAATCCATTGAGTTATATGAGTACTTCTCATATGTATATTATTGTTCATTAAAGAGTTTTCTTAAAATGAGTTCATATTGATACCTAAAAGACAAAGAAATCCAAACAACAACAAATTCAACAGTAGTAGCTGGAGATAACCAGCGCACAGACTCCTCATTCTGAAACTGTCAATTAAATGGAAAGAATTAAGCACTTAAACCCTTTCCAAAAAGAACTGTTTTTCAAAGTAATCCAATGGCCCCAGTAGATAAAGAAATGCTTCTATTTACAGACGTTTTCCAGCTAATAAATAAATGAGAACTGATAAAATTGGAAAATCATAATTTTTCAATCCTTAATGAACTAGTGTAAGATCAATAATATTCAATGGAAGAAGCCATGAGATAAAGACTGCTGTCAAACTATAATGACACCACCAATTGAATCTTCTGACTCTTAATATGACTAAAAGTGAGATATCTGAATATTATTTTTTTTCTGGTATGATACATATGAAGTACTGCATCACCTAGAATGTTGAATCCAGATCTAATCAAGTCTACAGAGCTAACTTGCACTTTACAGGAAATACAGTAGACAAGAAAAAGTTTAAACAACATCACAAGTAAGTAGTCAGAGAAACTCCTTTAAAAAAAAAAAAAAACCTTGCCCTAGAACTAAAGGAGACAGAGACACAAAAAAACCTTTCAAAAAAATCAATGAATCCAGGAACCGGTTTTTTGAAAAGATTAACAAAATAGATAGACCGCTAGTCAAACTAATAAAGAAAAAAAAAGAGAAGAATAAAACAGACACAATGAAAAATGATAAAGGAGGTATCACCACTGATCCCACAGAAATACAAACTACCATCAGAGTATACTATAAACACCTCTACGCAAATAAACGAGAAAATCTAGAAGAAATGGATAAATTCCTAGACATATAAACCCTCCCAAGACTAAACCAGGAAGAAGTGAAATCCCCAAATAGACCAATAACAAGTTCTGTAATTGAGGCAGTAATTAATAGCCTATCAACCAAGAAAAGCCCAGGACCAGACAGATTCACAGCTGAATTCTACCAGAGGTACAAAGATGAGCTGGTACCATTCCTTCTGAAACTATTCCAATCAATAGAAAAAAAGGGACTCCTCCCTAACTCATTTTATATGGCCAGCATCATCCTGATACCAAAACCTGGCAGAGACACAACAAAAAAAGAAAATTTCAGGCCAATATCCCTGATGAACATGGATGCAAAAATCCTCAATAAAATACTGGCAAACCAAATCCAGCAGCACATCAAAAAGCTTATCCACCACGATCAAGTTGGCTTCATCCCTGGGATGCAAGGCTGGTTCAACATATGCAAATCAATAAATGTACTCCATCACGTAAACAGAACCAATGACAAAAACCACATGATTATCTCAACAGATACAGAAATGGCCTCTGATAAAACTCAACAGCCCCTCATGCTAAAACCTCTCAATAAACTAGGTATTAATGAAACTTATCTCAAAATAATAAGAGATATTTATGACAAACCCACAGCCAATATCATACTGAATAGGCAAAAGCTGGAAGAATTCCCTTTGAAAACCAGCACAAGACCAGGATGCCCTATCTCACCACTCCTATTCAATATGGTATTGAAAGTTCTGGCCAAGGCAATCAGACAAGAGAAAGCAATAAAGGGTATTCAAATAGGAAGAGAAGAAGTCAAATTGTCTCTGTTTGCAGATGACATGATTGTATATTTACAAAACCCAATAGTCTCAGCCCAAAATCTCCTTAAGCTGATAAGCAACTTCAGCAGTCTCAGGATACAAAATCAATGTGCAACAATCACAAGCATTCCTATACACCAATAACAGACAAACAGAGAGCCAAATCATGAGTGAACTCCCATTCACAATTGCTACAATGAGAATAAAATACCTAGGAATCCAACTAACAAGGGATGTGAAGGACCTCTTCAAGGAGAACTACAAACCACTGCTCAAGGAAATGAGAGGACATAAACAAATGGAAAAACATTCTATGCTCATGGATAAGAAAAATCAGTATCGTGAAAAAGTAATTTATAGATTCAATGCTATCCCCATCAAGTTACCATTGACTTTCCTCACAGAATTAGAAAAAAAACTCTTTAAATTTCATATGGAACCAAAAAAAGAGCTCACATAGCCAAGACAATCCTAAGCAAAAAGAACAAAGCTGGAGGCATTATGCTACCTGACTTCGAACTATACTGCAAGCTACAGTAACCAAAACAGCATGCTACTGGTACCAAAACAGATATATAGACCAATGGAACAGAATAGAGGCCTCAGAAATAACACCACACATCTACTACCATCTGATCTTTTACAAACCTGACAAAAACAAGAAATGGGGAAAGGATTCCCTATTTAATAAATGGTGTTGGGAAAACTGACTTGCCATATGCAGAAAACTGAAACTGGACCCCTTCCTTACACCTTATACAAAAATTAACTCAAGATGGATTGAAGATTTAAACATCAGACCTAAAACCATAAAAACCCTAGAAGAAAACCTAGGCAATACCATTTAGGACATAGGCATGGACAAAGACTTCATGACTACAACACCAAAAGCAATGGCAACAAAAACTAAAGAGCTTCTGCACAGCAAAAGAAACTATCATCAGAGTAAACAGTCAACCTACAGAATGGGAGAAAATTTTTGCAATCTATCCACCTGACAAAGGGCTAATATCCAGAATCTATAAAGAACTTAAACAAATTTACAAGAAAAAAACAACCCCATCAAAAAGTGGGCAAAGGATATGAACAGACACTTCTCAAAAGAAGACATTTATGCGGCCAACAAACATATGAAAAAATGCTCATAATCACTGGTCATTAAACAAATGCAAATCAAAACCACAATGAGATACCATCTCACGTCAGTTAGGATGGCAATCACTAAAAAGTCAGGAAACAACAGACGCTGGAGAGGATGTGGAGAAATAGGAACACTTTTACATTGTTGGTGGGAGTATAAATTAGTTCAACCATTGTGGAAAACAGTGTGGCAATCCCTCAAGGATCTAGAACCAGAAATACCATTTGACCCAGCCATCCCATTAGTGGGTATATACCCAAAGGATTATAAATCATTCTACTATAAAGACACATGCACATGTATGTTTACTGCGGCACTGTTCACAATAGCAAAGACTTGGAACCAACCCAAATGACCATCAATGATAGATTGGATAAAGAAAATGTGGCACATATACACCACGGAATACCATGCAGCCATAAAAAATGATCAGTTCATGTCCTTTGAAGGGACATGGATGAAGCTGGAAACCATCATTCTCAGCAAACTAACACAGGAACAGAAAACCAAACACTGCTTGTTCTCACTCATAAGTGGGAGTTGAACAATGAGAACATATGGACACAGGGAAGGGAACATCACACACCAGGGCCTGTCGGGGGGTGGGGGACCTAGGGAAGGGATAGCATTAGGAGAAATATCTAATGTAGATGATGGGTTCATGGGTGCAGCAAACCACCACGGCACGTGTTTACCTATATAACAAACCTGCACGTTCTGCACATGTATCCCAGAACTTAAAGCATAATAAAAAAATAATTAAAAAAAAAAAAACTTGGCCGGGCGCGGTGGCTCAAGCCTGTAATCCCAGCACTTTGGGAGGCCGAGATGGGCAGATCACGAGGTCAGGAGATCGAGACCATCCTGGCTAACACAGTGAAACCCCGTCTCTACTAAAAAAAAAAAAATACAAAAAATAGCCAGGCGAGGTGGCGGGCGCCTATAGTCCCAGCTACTCAGGAGGCTGAGGCAGGAGAATGGCGGGAACCCGGGAGGCGGAGCTTGCAGTGAGCTGAGATCCGGCCACTGCACTCCAGTCTGGGCGACAGAGTGAGACTCCGTCTCAAAAAGAAAAAAAAAAAAACAAAAAAACCTTGCTCTAAAGTTAGTGGCATAATGAGGGTGTATATAAGGTATCACTTTAGATTAAAATACTCTTCTTAATAGACAGTGAAAACACAATATGTAAACCTTGTTTGGATATAGATTCAAACAAAAACACATAAACAAAAACCTCAACTTTTTGACAATTCAATGAAAAATGGGAGTAGTTATTGCATGATTCTGAGGAATTTAATTATTTTATCAATTTGATAATAGCAAATATGTAAGGGAGTTATTTTTAGAAATGCATATGGAAGTGAAACAACACTGCAGGTGGATTTGCTTTAAAATATTTCAGGGGGGCCAGGCACGGTGGCTCACACCTGTAATCCCAGCACTTTGGGAGCCGAGGCGGGCTGATCACTTGAGGTCAGGAGTTCAAGACCAACCTGGCCAACGGGGTAAAACTCCGACTCTGGTAATAACACAAAAAAATCAGCCAGGTGTGGTGGCACACGCCTGTAATCCCAGCGGCTTGGGAGGCTGAGGCAGGAGAATTGCTTGAACCTGGGAGGTGGAGGTTACAGTAAGCTGAGATGACACCACTGCACTCCAGCCTGGGCAACAGAGCAAGACTCTGTCTCGGGGGAACAAAAAAATTTCAGGGGGGAAAAAGAAAAATTGTGTAGACAAAGCAAGTGTGATAAAATCTTTAACCTACATTATAATTCAAATATGGAGGTTCACTTAATTATACACTTAATTTTGTCTATTTTTGGCATTTTTCTTAACTAAGAGAGTAATAAACTTTTAATTAAAACTTAGAAAGTACAAAATAAAGCAGAAGCAGAGAAGAAGAGAAACCTACACAAGTCCTTTAAGAACACAGCTATAAAATCAGGAAGAAAGAGAAACTTCACACAAAAACTAAAGGAAAACCAAGAAAGCATTGAGGAAATCTTTTGGCCTGATTTAGCAGTGGCATAACAAATACCAAAAGCGAGAAATAAAGAAAATTTTTAATGCAAGTCAATTAAAATATTATAAAGAAAAGTATCAACTTTATATAAGCATTGAATTCTGGTAAGTTGGCATATCTTTCCTGTTAGAAATAACGTGATAAATGGCAGCTACATTCGTTGGAAACCATATTAAAAAGATTAACCCAGGCAAAGGTAAGATACTACAGAAAAGTAAATTTTAAATCTGTAAAGAAGTACTGCTGTTATAATGATAGTGAAATAAAACTGAACATAATTGAATAACATAAATAAGAAAAGTTTTGTGTATGAAGAAAGAGATACGAAAGAAAAACAAGTTACTAGTCTGGCGAGTGAAAAGATGTTTGAGCTAAGCTTCTTAGAATACAGGACCTCAATCTGATTTTCCACGAAAGCAAAGGAAATTATCTGCACAAATTACATAGAAACAGTTTCCTTAGATGCTATACATAATTTTGTGATGAAAACTACACTAAGAAAATTAAATATGTCCATCTGGATATTCACAATTTGTAACCAAATGAAATTAATTATCTAAAAACCCTTTGTAAACTAAATATTAACACAGACACTTAATTCTTAAAGACATGGCTTTTCAAATAGGACATGTTGGTTTTATAATTATGAAGTTATATATATATATACACACAATTTTATTTGCCAATTTAAAAAACTTAAATATAGTTTAACGTCTGAAGGTAACATTTTAAGCTAAGTTATAAAGCTTAAACTAAACATCATATTGTTTGTTTTTGAAAGGGTTAAACTACTTACTTTCACAAAAAGGAAAAAATACCACACTTCAAAGGGGAAAACTGTGAGACGGTACCTTGCATTCACTATTTCCATGAGGTTTCTACTGTCCCACACAACATGATACCTTATATCTTATATTCATCATTGGTCTGAAGCAATTTACTGGTAATTTTTTAAAACCTACAATAAAATTAACTGTTTTCCTTGAGATACCAAATGGAACTACCAATCAAAATAATTTATTTACAGAGTTGAATAATTAAACTTACTTTTTAAAACAAATTAAGGTTCATAGACACCATTTCTTGGCAAAAGTCTATATCACCGGTGAACTGTCTTGCAAAATGTAATGTTCACCCACATGCCCTCTTCATCTACAAGCAAGCAATTTTGACAGAACTAACTGGTGTATCTGTCAAAAATTATGAGAGTGATAACTTTTGAAGATCCATACTCAATGAAAGCTTAGAGATCTTTTTTTTAGCATGAAGGTAAACAAATGCAGACTATTTTTTTAAAGTACCTTGTGATGGCTGAAAAAATATTTCTGTTTCCTTTTTCTCCATATCTTCTTTATGTGGTTTATATCCTATAATGAAGTCTTCTTGAAACACATGAAGCAACTGTGTATTTGAGCCACACTACAAATATGAAAAAAAATGAAGAGGTTTTATCTTTGAAATTCTCTGTCTCCCATCTCCCATCCATCACCTCCCCAATGCTAATGCAGAAGAAATATATCTAACAATTTCTATTCTTTAACTACTACTAATTAGAAAGAAATAAAGCAACAGAAAAAAATCATTAAAACTATCCTGGTCAGAGAAAAATTACTTTCAAAGATATCACAGCCAATAGCAGAATAGAAGAACTCTAGCAGAAACAAATCAACCGGTTTGCTTCTCAAAAAAACAAAAACAAAAAAGAAGCTACAAAAACCCAAATTTAAAGAGCAGTTAAGCAACCTTCACCACTTTGAGCCTGAAAGCATCAGATTCACAACTGACTGGGGAGGGCTGCACTAACTATGTAAGACACACTAGACTACTACACAACTTGCAGTTTTTTTCAATTCCACCAGAGAACCAAAAAACAAAACAAAACCCAGAAAGCTCCTCAAAGTATCCCAACAGCTCTGTCTAGTGGGAATTACGAGGGATCCTGTAACAGCCAGCAGGAGGCTACATCTCTAGAGAATTAAACTCACACATAAGTAACTAGAACCCCTCAAAGGATGGATGAAACATCAATGTCAACTGCTATGCTCCATGACCACGTTTTAAGACTGTCACGAATGGCTACTTAGAACCTTAACGTGAACCGAAGTTCAAGGAAAGGCTACATCCAAACAAAAGCTTATTTTGGAAGTGTATTAAGACAATCAGATGGCACCCCCAGAGATTTCAAGAAAGGGAAGTAGCTATGATTATCTTGGCATTTGATGAGGAGTCAATAATCTTATAAAGGAAAGCCTGCCTCTTTACATAATAGAAAGAAATAAAAGGATTACAATATTTGGTTGGGCCACACAATTTTAGGAAAGTTATAGGGCATTTTGTGTTTCTATAGGTAGAAACATTAAAAATCTCTTCACATTCATTGTCTAGGAGGTCACCTTCCCAAGGGACAAAGAATAAATGAAAGTAAAGAGAAGGGTGATACCTTTATGGATATAGAAATCATACAACACACTGGGAACAAACCTAGAAAGAACTTTAAACTTTGTCATTCATTATTGCTTACAGTTGACCAGGCCTTCTGTTAAAAATAGCCACAAGGAGCAGGGGAGAAAATGCTGAGCAAATATGAAGTAAAAAGACTGCTTTGTGAGAGCAGGCTATATTAATATCCCATGGTAATCAGTGCAAAGGAGGCTAAAGTAGGGGATGAATTTAACATCCAATCCATTAAAAATTAACTTATCTGTAGGAAGGAAGCCAACCCATGCTTCTACATCCCTATGGAGTAGAAAAAAGAAATCACAGGCTGAATCTGAAGAAAGGTGGGGCACTGGGGATTAAAAAGCATTTCCCAGGAGGTATTAGCAATATGGGTCTGGCAGCCCCAGTTCTGCTATCAAGATATGATGTATTTTATCTATATTAGCAGAAATGACTACATTTTCCCCAAAAGAAAGTGCAAAACACCAAAGAAAATTTATGATATAATTCTATACTTGCTTTTAACTACAGTTGGCTCTTTCTTCATTTCCTTGTTTAAAACTATTGGTAGCTTCCTTACCAAACTAAACCTTTTCACATTTGGAATTAATGTTAGTTCTATCCCTTAATACATAAACATAGTCCTAAAGAAACAAATATCCTGAGGGCTAAAATGGGTTTTACATCTCCCTGTAGGGAGAAGGGTTCTCCTTATTTCCTAGGTAGTAGGTAGGGGGGAATACTGACTACACAAAGGACCTGTTATTAAAAAGTATATGTTCACTTTGATCTGACTTTCATCTGCATTTTAAAGGACCACATAAAAGTACCCAACATGGGGCCTAACAAGGCAAACACTCTGAAGCTGAGGTCACCCTCTACTGAGTTGAAAAGAGTAATAATATAAAACGAGAAACCACAACCCGATCCTCTATGCAGCTGCACTGTATTTTCTCTCAGCATTTCAAGAACAGGGTCATGGTTTCTCTAACTGAACCAAATTTCCTTTGCTACAAATACAATTCAACTGGAGAAGAATAATTCCTTTTTAAAAATTTTTTATTTAAATAGCTTTCGGGGTACAAGTGGTTTTCTTGTTACATGGATAAACTATATAGTAGTGAATTCTGAGATTTTAGTGTATCCATCACTCACGTAGTGTACACTGTACCTAACGTGGTTTTTTAAATCTCTAGTTCCATTTCCACCCTCCCGCTTCTGAGTCTCTGAAGTCCATTATATCGCTCTGTATGCCTTTGCATACTCATAGCTTAGCTCCCACTTTATAAGTGAGAATATATGGTTCTTGGTTTCCCAAGGAGAAAAATAATCCCTAAATCATTAGTAGATTTTCACTATGGGAATCAACTGAAGTTGTCTGCATTTAATAACAAACAAGAAAATTATTCTGAGAATGACATATATCATATACACATAAAACATCATGGGATAAAGTATATAATATCACCAATTCACAAGCATGTTTTTACTTGGTTGGTTATTGCATCGAGTTCAATAATGCAGCCAGGTCGAGCAGTAGACTGTTGGCTCACAATATTAAACACTTCTCCAATAAGTTTCTGTAAATAAAAAACACAAAATGTTAATGGCCAACAACTTAAAATCTATTGTCAATATGATTGAGTATCTTGGACATTTAAGGCTCCCTCTAAATAGTCACTGATTGACAATGCAATGTGATACATTCAGAGAAATATTTCAACTTTCTATACTCATTCTCATGTTAACTCTAAAGTTAACTAAGCAGAGAGAAAACTCTATAGTGTTTATAAAAATAGCATATAACTTCAAGGCATCATATCTTCTTCATTTCTGCAGCCTTAAAGCCCAAGACAGACATGGCTAAAGATCTGGCCCAATGCCTGAGTGGTCTGCAGACGTGCAATGACATTTAAAACTACAACCCTGCCAGACTGAAGGTAAGGGCAATGGTTGAGAAGAAGTGGGATTGTGTCTTGGGATAAGGATGTAGGAACTAACACATGAAGCCTAACTTTGGAACCCCAAAGCCCAAAAACTTTCTGCTAAAAAGAACAGTCCTCCTCACCTATGTTCCAACCGACTTTCTCTTTCATAAAAACCTTTCGGTAACTTCATCTGAAACGGTTGCCTCAGAAAGAAATGCCCATTCTCCTCAGCACCCACCTTTACTACTTTTCACTACCTCAAAAAGGCCAATGAGAGGGGTTAGAGGCTAGCTTCACCTAGATACAAGTACAAGGTAGGGGAGAAAACAGCATTTATACTGGAGTTGTAGAAACTTTCTTATTTGTATCAGTAGGATTCCAGAGAGCATCTAAGAAAATGGATTCTAGGGTTATTAGATCAAAAGAAAAAAAATATGTAGTTAGGTAGGGCTGAATTTATTGATATGGGTATGTTCACCCAAGATTCATGATTTAAAGTGTTAGCTCAGACATTTAGAAATGGTGTTAACAGGGCCAGGCGCGGTGGTTCATCCCTGTAATCCCAGCACTTTGAGAGGCCGAGGCAGGTGGATCACCTGAGGTCAGGAGTTAGAGACCACCCTGGCCAACATGGTGGAACCCCTCTCTATTAAAAATATAAAAATTAGTGGGGAGTGATGGAGGGCACCTATAATCCCAGCTGTTCAGGAGGCTGAGGCAAGTGAATCACCTGAACCTGGGAGGCAGAGGTTGCAGTGAGTCGAGATTGCGCCACTGCACTCCAGCCTGGGCGACAGGGTGAGACTCCATTAAAAAAAAAAAAAAAAAAAGAAAAGAAAAGAAAAGAAAAAGAAATGGTGTTAACAGTCTGCTGGGTTTGTTCATTCAAATCTGGACTCAACTGTGGCCTATAGTTGGTGAGGTGAAAACAGTGAAATTTTTCTAGTACACAACAAAGCTTTGCTACTCAAAGTGTAGTCAATGGACCAGCAGTGACAGGAAGTTTTTTATGAATGCATACTTACTCCCTGAAACTAAGACACCTGTGTTTTAACGAGACTTACATAGGATTCATGTGTATACTAAAGTTTAAGTAGTACTGCTGTAGATCACTTGTTCTCAATCTTGGCTGCACACTGAATCACCTGGAGAGCTTTAACAATCAATGATGCTAAGGTCCCACCTACAGAGATTGAGGTGCTGCCAATGTGCAGCCAAGGTTGAGATCCCCTCACAGGAATAGATATGTATTCCAGCTAAGGATCTGCTTTCCCTGCCCACAACTCTCTGCCAGTACTATAATTAACAGACTTTCTGAACACTACACTACAGAATTCCAGAATTCTACAGAATCTCACTCAACATCACCTCCAACAAGAAACTCATTTTATAGTGGAAAACACTACTGGAAATTAGAATGAAGTGAAGCATTCACCCAGGTGCAAAATTTAAAAGAGTGCTCAAAAATTCAATAATCAAGAAAAATAATATTTTAATGCAATATTTTTAAAATAAAAATTAATGTAAACAATCCATAATGAGCAAAATATCCAACATTTACATACAGAACCCAATAGTATCTTAATGAGCCATATTGATGCCATTAATGTGCATCAAAACTGCACATACGTGTTTTGATATATATTTTTTTTAATGGTTAACATCTTTCTTTTGTTTTTTGCTCTATTGGCCTCCAATTTCCAGGCTCAAGTGGTCCTCCTGCCTCAGCCTCCCAAGTAATTAGGACTACAGATGCACGCAACCATGCCTGACAAATTTTTTAATTTGTTTGTAGAGACAGGGTCTCACTATGTTGCTCAGGCTGGTCTCAAACTCTTGGCCTCAAGCAATCCTCCCACCTCAGCCTCCCAAAGCACTGGGATTACAGGCATACCACTGCACCTGGCTGTAGTTAACATTTTTCTGGAACATTAAAGTAGCTGAAAAATGCCAAAAATTGAAAAGTAGGTGCATTAAAATTCACGTATTACTTTAAGTTTAAATTTATTTATACCAGAAATTTGACTAATTATAGTTTCATTTTTCTGGCTTTAATGGAAACAAACACATTAATAATATTTTCAAAATCTCCTTCTTTGCTTATCTTGTTTTGACAAAGTCTCTTTTTTTTTTTTTTCCAGACAGAGTTTCACTCTTGTTGCCCAGGCTGAAATGCAATGGCATGGTCTCGGCTCACTGCAACCTCCGCCTCCCGAGTTCAAGTGATTCTCCTGTCTTAGCCTCCCGAGTAGCTGGGACTACAGGTGCATGCCACCACACCTGGCTAATTTCTATATTTTTAGTAGAGACAGGGTTTCACCATGTTGGCCAGGCTGGTCTCGAACTCTTGACCTCAGGTGATCCACCCGCCTCGGCCTCCCAAAGTGCTGGGATTACAGGCATGAGCCACCGCGCACAGCCCTGAATTACATTTTAAGGGCATCATTCTAACTCCTGTGTTGAGAACAGACTTTGAGAAAGCAGAGCAAAATCATAAAGGAAAGCAATATAAATTTTTTCACACTCTAACCTCTAACTTCCTATCCAGTCTCAGCTATTTCCAGCAGCCATTCACATTCTATGCTATGGCTGTAATAAACTACTTACAGCTTACTATGCATATTCTTATACCTCTGTGCATTTTTAGTTGCTGTTATCTCTACGTGAAATATCCTTTTCCTCCTTCACTTTCACGTCTTACCCATTCAGTAAGTCTCATCTCAGATATCTGCGCCAGAAATTCTTTCCTGACCACCACAATCTGGATCAAGAGTTGCTTCTAACTGTAGGAAAAGCCATCTTATCTGACAGCATTGGACAGAGAGAGGATAAATCACTCAGCAAGGTCAGTTAACCCAGAGAATCATTTTTAAAATAATATGTATACTTTAAACATTTTGTTTTATTTTAAACATAAACATATATAAATAACTGATATTTTGGTGTTGAGTAAGACCTTGGAGTATGGGCTTGTTAATGGGAATTACAGGTCTTTCTTGCGTATGCCACCCCTGTAAGTCCTTGGCTGTATTTTTCAGTTCTTTAAATGGAAATAGGCTGGACACAGTGGCTCACGCCTGTAATCCCGGCACTTTGGGAGGCCGAGCTGGGTGAATCACCTGAGGTCAAAAGTTCGAAACCAGCCTGGGCAACATGGTGAAAACCCCGTATCTACTAAAAATACAAAAATTAGTCAGGCATGGCAGTGCGCACCTGTAATCCCAGCTATTTGGGAGGCTGAGGCAGGAGTATCGTTTGAACCCGGGAGGCAGAGGTTGCAGTGAGCCGAGATTGTGCTACTGCACTCCAGCCTGGACGACAGAGCAACATTTGGACTCAAAATACATACATACATACATACATACATACATACATACATACATACATACATAAATGGCAGTAAAAACATAAAGACACCTACAAAGCACTTTGAGTGCAGTTTTTCTTAAACATTTTCCTCCTGAATCTTTTACAGTTGTTTTGACCATGTCTAATTAAAGAATGATTTTTAGCAAAATTGCTTCCAAAGCACTTGTTTTTATAAAAACATTCACATTTTTATACTTACATTTCATCAATCTATATAATAATTAAGTTACAGAATGACACTAATCTGTGCAACTTGACATATACAAGGTTGAAAATAAACACAGCTGGCTCTTGAGAGACAGTCAACGTAGTTGCAAGAGCTTGGTCTCTACAGCTAGGCTGCCTGGGTTCGAATCCTGATTCTACCATTGCTAGCTGACTAAACTGGGACAAGTAATTACGTTTCTCTATGCTTCAGTGTCCTTACCTCTAAAGTATGGACGTAATATTACATTTTTCTTAAGGTTACCAGGAAGGTGAAGTAAGTTAATATATGTAAAGCATTTAGAAGAGAGCCTGACATACAATAATCACTAGATAAAAGTTTGCCAGCAGCAGCAGCAGCAGCACTTTTTTTTCATGTTAAGTAACTTTCCCAGCTATTATTATTGTTAAGGTTACAAGTCAACTTGTGGAATCAACAAAGCCTGGTATACTACTCCCTATGAGCATCCATCCTATATTTTATGGAGGGAATGGACAGCATCAATGAATCCAATGAGCTGGCTTAAGTGGAGGCCAATTAAATGAATTTCACATCCTGAAATCAGCCTTTTCTTCTAATTTACCACTTATTACATACTACATGTACATATTTATATGACTCTATAGATACAAGATCCTTGAAAGTAGGGACTGCTTCTATTCATTTTAACACTATTAGCACCTGGTACAATATGCATATTTATTCTTCCATGTACTATAGGTTATGCACAGTGAGTCCTCAATGAAAATTAAAGATTGAGTAAATAAATTACTGAGTGAAAACAAATTACACTTTAGATCATTCCTACTTTAAAAGCTTGTTTTTACTAATAGTAGCACACACTATACCACCCTATCTTTCAACACAACTTCTCCCTTATTTATTTGTAGAATACCTTAGTAAGTACTCACTAAATACCTGAATGAATGGATCTCACCAATCTAGCATCACTGGGTGAAGATAATCAAAAGCTTATTTTTTAGGCACCAAAACAACTGTATTTTTGACATTTTAAATGGAATTTTTTTAAAAAAAGCTTAATCCCTGTCTTCATAAACAGCTCGCTAAACATAACTCTCTTCTTGATGACTGGCAGTCACATTTATGAACATTAACTATTACTAATGCCTTTAGAGATCTAATGACTTCAAGTACTGTCTTTGTAATAATAAATCCCAATGTGCACTGGTACCTAATGTGAAACATTAGGAATATCTCCAATTGCCTGTAAAACAGGTATCTAAACTAAACTTAGGGGCTGGGCACAGTGGTTCACGCCTGTAATCCTAGCACTTGGAAGGCTGAGGTGGCCAGATCACTTGAGGTCTGGAGTTCAAGACCAGCCTGGCCAATATGGTGGAACCCCATATCTACTAAAAATACAAAAATTAGCCAGGCATGGTGGCACACGCCTGTAGTCCCAGCTACTCAGGAGGCTGAGGCACAAGAATCGCTTGATCCTGGGAGGCGGAGGTTGCAGTGAGCCGAGATCATGCCACTGCACTCCAGCCTGGGCAACAGAGCAAGACTCTGTCTCAAAAAATAAATAAACAAACAAACAAACAAACCAAACTTAGGAAACTAAAACCAAGGTCACCTTACATTCAATGTGTCCAAAATTTAAGTCATTGTTAATACCTCAAAACTATCTTGCCATAGCTACTGGAACAACTGTCACAAACTAGAAACCTTAGAATCCTCTGTTTTCATATCCATATTCAAGCAACTACTAAGCTCTGCTCCTCTCCTTTCCTAGACTATGAAATCCCACTTTCGATCAAGTTTGTTTTACCACAAGCTTAGTTGACCTCAACAGACTCCCTGCTATCTTCATGCTTCCAGTACCTACCAATTCTACTCTACCCTGCAAATTAATCACTGTATTTCCCTTCCTGTGCTCCCTAAATCTACCCCTCTATCTACAGAACAATATTTATAGCTTTCAAGTATCTGTTACAAAATTTTTAAAAAGCTAGCCTTTACTTGGCATCTACTAAAAATCTCATTTGAGGAATAGGAGAGCATGTGACAACTTCTTGCTACATTTTGTCTCAGAATTAATAGAAGTAAGTAGGAGAACTGCTATTGTATTAAGAAAATCAAAACGATGAGCAGAAACAATGGAAATGTGACAGAAAGTAGTCACATCATCTTAAGAGTTTAAGATTGAAAATAAGGGCAAGACTCTATAGTCGATATTTTAGAAAGGTTAAAAAATCCCAGAATGCCTTATAGTATGGGGGTCTCAAAGTCAAAATGGCTCAAGGAAGTCTGGAGGCTCAAGAGACTTTGAAAGTTCCTGACTATGCGACTACAAATATAACTGATGAGAAAAGAAAGTTGATCAGAGTAGTGGGTTAAATAGTATCCTACCAAAATTCATGTCCACTCAGCATCTCGGAATGTAACCTTGGTTTGGAAGTAGGGTCTTGCAGACATAACTAGTTAAAGAAAAGGTCATACTGGATTACAGCAGGTGCAAAATCTAATGTCTGGTGTCCTTACAAAAAAAGGATACACAGAGACTCTCAGATGGAAGAAGGCCATGTGAAGACAGAGGCAGACTGCAGTGATGCAGCTACAAGCCAAACACCACAAAGGACTGCCAGGAGCAATCTAGGAAGAGGCAAGGAAGGATCCTCCCCTTGAATATCAGAAGGAGCATGACCTTGCCAACACCTTGAATTTGCACTAAATGTATATACACCAAAGAACAGTGCTGAAAACTATGTGAAGCAAAAACTTACAGAAGTAAAAGGAGAAACAGACAAATTCACAATTATAGTTGGAAACTGCAATACCTCGCTCTCAAGACTTGATAGAACAATTGGGGAGAAAATCAGTAAAGATACAGAAGAACACCATCAATCAACACCATCAATCAAAACAAGAGTAACTAACATTTATAGAACACTCTACCCAACAACAAGAAAATACACGTTTTTAAGTGCTAGTGAGTGGAACTTGTACTAAAATAGACCAGGTCCTGGGCCATGAAACAAACTTCAACAAACTAAAAAGGACTGAAATCATACAGTACATTTTTCTACCCTGATGGAATCAAACTAGAAATTATTAACAGACACTTGGATGCTACATCATACACTTCTAACTAATCGAGGGTCGAAGAAAAGTTCTCAAGGGAAATCAAAACATATCTTGAACTAAATGAAAATAAAAATGCTACATATAAAAATATTAAAGCAGTGCTGAAAGAAAAATTTGCAGGCACTAAATGTATACCTTAGACAATTTTTTTTAAATTAAAATCATTAAGCTAAGCTCCTGTCTCATAAATCTAGAAAAAAAAAGAACCAAAGAAAAGCCCAAAGCAAGCAGAAGGAAGGAAGCAATAAAGAGCAAAAATCAATGAAGATAAAAATGAAAACATTACAGAAACAAAGAGCTCAATTAAACAACAAGCTGATTCTTTTAAAATATCAAGAAAATTAACAAACCTAGAGAACTTCCTCAACTTTATAAAGAATATCTACAAATAACCCAACAGCTGAAGGCAGGAGAAGAGGAAGATGGCAGAATAGAAGGCTCCACCAATTGTCCCCCCAGCAAAAACACCAATTTAACCACTACATGAAAAAAAAAAAACACCTTCATAAGAACCAAAAACCAGGTAAGCACTCACAGTACCCAGTTTTAACTTCATTATCACTGAAAGAGGCACAGAAGAGGTAGGAAAAACACTCATGAATCACCAACACCACCCTTCCCCCATACCCTGCAGCAGCAGCAAGGTGCTGAGTTTCCGTGTACGGGGGAAAGGAAGAGCAAGCAAGTGTGAGCACTGAAGTCAGTGCTGCCTTGTTATATAGCAGAAAGAGAAACCAGACCAAACTCAGCTGACACTCGCCCATGGAGGGAGCCCTACCCAGAGGGGAATAGCTGGATCCCATCTGTCTGAGCTTGATTCCCCAAAAGCCTTGCCACCATCAGGTGCTCTGGGGCCTTAAATAAACTTGAAAGGCAGTCTAGGCCACAAGGTCTGCAACTCCTAGATGAGTCCCTAGTGCTGAACTGGGCCAAAGACAGTGGGCCTGGGAGGCATGCAACCTACTGAGACACCAGGCGGGATGGGTAAAAAAGTGCCGGCATCATCCCTTCCCTAACCCCCAGGCTGTACAGCTCACGGCTCCAAAGAGACTCCTTCCTTCTGCTTGAGGAGAGGCGACAGAAGAGTGGGGAGGATTTTGTTTTGCCTCTTGGATACCAGCTCAGCCACAGCAGGATAAGGCACTAGTCAGAGTCATGAGGCTCCCTTTCCAGGCCCTATCTCCCACATGACACTTTTAGACACACCCTGGGCCAGAAAGGAACCCACTGCCATGAAGGAAAAGACCCCTGGGGCAGGATTCATCACCTGCTAACTGAAGAGCCTTTGGGCCCTGAATAACCAGCAGCAATATCCAGGTACTATGACGAGGGTCTTGGATGAGACTGGCTGGCTTGAGGTGAGACTCAGCACATTCCCAGCTATGGTAGCTACAGGGCAAGACTCCTGCTTGAGAAAAGCAGAGGCAACGTGCTCACTTCGACAGCACATATACTAAAATTGGAGAGAAGTAGAGGCAAAACTAAAGGGAACTTTGTTTTGCATCTTAGGTACCAGCTTGGCCACAAGGGAGTAGAGCACCAAGCAGGCTCTCGGAGTCCCCAGTTCTAGGACTTGGCTCTTGGACAGCATTTCTGGATCTTCTGTGGGCCAGAAGGGAGCCCAATGCCCTGAAATGGTGAGTCTCAGACCAGGCAGCATTTACCACAAGCTAACCAAAGGGCCCTTGGTCCTTAAGAAAACATTGGTAGTAGTCTGGAAGTACTCCCTGTAGGCCTGAGGTCATGGTGGCCACAGGGTAAGGTTCATCTGCCTTTGGAGGGGAGAGAAGGGTGGGAAGGACTGTGTCTTGTGGTTTGAGTATCAGCTCAGCCACAGTACAATAGAACACCAGGTAGACTTCTAAGGTTATTGACTCTGCTCCCTACCTCCCAGATGGTACTTCTAGACCAGCCCAGCGGATGGAGGAACTCATCACCCTAAAGGGAAGGACACGGGCCTGGCTGACTTTGCTACCTGCAGATTGCAGGAGGCCCAGGGCTTTGAGAGAACATAGGCGGTAGCTGGGGAGTGATTACAGCTGGCTTTGGGCAAGAACCAGTGCTGTGCTGGCTTCAGGTGTGACCCAGCACAGTCCTAGAGGTGATGGCCACAGGGGTGCATGTGTCACCCCACTTCCATCTCTAGGTGGCTCAGAAAAGAGAGACAGAAAGAGAAAGAGAGAGAAGGAGAGAGAGGTGAGAGATAGGGGGAGAGAGAGGGGGAGAGAGAGGGAGAGGGAGAGGGAGAGGGAGAGGGAGGGAGGGAGAGAGAGAGAGAGATAGAGAAAGAGAGACTGAGTTTGTTTGGAATACAGTAAGGGAAGAGAACAAGAGTCTCTGCCTGGTAATCCAGAGAATTCTTCCAAATCTTATCCAAGACCATCAAGGCAGTACCTCTAAGAGTCTGCAAGAACCATAGCATAACTGGGCTTGGGGTCCCCCCAAAGCAGATACAGCTTAGATCACAACACCCAAGTCCTTTTAAATACCTGGAATGCCCTCCTAAGAAGGACAGATACAAGTAAGCTCAGACTGTGAAGACTATAACAAATACCTAACTCCTTAATGTCCATGCACCAAAGAACATCTACAAGTATTAAGATAATTCAGGAAAACATGACCTCACCAAATGAACCAAATAAGGTACCAGAGACCAATCCTGGAGAAACAGAGATATGTGACCTCCAGACAGAGAATTCCGAGGAAACTCAAAAAAATTCAAGATAGCACAGACAACAAATTCAGAATTCTATCAGATAAATTTAACAAACTAATTTAAATAACTGAAAACAATCAAGCAGGAATTCTGGAGCTAAACAACACAACTGGCATACTGAAGAATGCATCAGAGTCTTTTACTAGCAGAATTGATAAAGCAGAAGAAAGAATTTGTGAGTTTGAAAACAGGCTATTTGAAAATACACAGAGGAGACAAAAGAAAAATGAATAAAAAACAACAAAGCACATCTACAGGATCCAGAAAATAACCTCAAAAGGACAAATCTAAGAGTCATTGACCTTAAAGAGGAGGTAAATAAAGAGGTAGAGGTGGAAAGCAATAGCAATGGGGAAATTCCCAAGCCTACAGAAAGATATCAATTTATTCCAAGGGGTAGTAACAGAGAAATTCCCAAGCCTACAGAAAGATATCAATATCCAAGTACAAGAAGGCTATAGAACACCAAGCAGATTTAACCCAAAGAAGACGATCTCAAGGCTTTTAATAATCAAACTCCTAAAGGCAATAAAGAAAGGATCCCAAAAGCAGCAAGAGAAAAGAAACAACATATAATGGAGCTCCAGTATGTCTGGCAACAGAATTTTCAGTGGAAAACTTACAGGCCAGGAGAGAAAGCCATGACATATTTGAAGTGCTGAAAAGAAAAAAAAAAATTACCCCAAAATAGTGTATCTAGTAAAAATATCCTTCAAACATGAAGGAGAAATAAAAACTTTTCCAGACAGACAAAAACTGAGGGATTTCATCAACACCAGACCTGTCATACAAGAAATGCTACAGGAGTACTTAAATCAGAAAAAGGAGGACATTAATGAGCAATAAGAAGTCATCTGAAGGTACAAAACTCACTGGTAATAGTAAGTACACAGAAAAACACAGAATATTATTACACTGTAACACTGGTGTGTAAACTGATCTTAAGTAGAAAGACTAAATGATGAATCAATCAAAAATAATAACTACAACTTTTCAAGATACAGACAGTACAAAAAGATATAAATAGTAATAACAAAAAGTTGTAGCAGGACAAAGTTAAGGAGTAGAGCCTTTATTAGTTTTCTTTAGGCTTGTTTATTTATGCAAACAGTGTTAAGTCATAATTAGCTTAAAATAATGGGTTGTAAGATAATATTTGCAAGCTTTGTGGTAACCTCAAATTAGAAAACATACAGTGAATATATCAAAAACAAAAAGCAAAAAACTAAATCATATCACCAGCAAAAATCACCTTCACTAAAAGAAAGACAGGAAGGAAATAAAGAAGGAAGACCACAAAACAACCAGAAACAAATAACCAATGGCAGGAGTAAGTCCTTACCTATTAATTACTTGGACTAAATGGACTAAATTCTCCAATCAAAAGAAATATAGTGGCTGAATAGGTAAACAAGATTCAATAATCTGTGGCCTGCAAAAAACACACTTCACACATAATGACGCACATAGGCTGAAAACAAAGGGATGGGAAAAGATATTCCATGCCAACAGAAACCAAAAAAGAGCAGGAATAGCTATACTTATATCAGACAGATATACTGATATCAGTATCATTATATGTCTGATACTATGTATCAAATAAAATAGTTTTCAAAACAAAAACTGTAAGAAGAAACAAAGAAGGTCACTATATAACATTGAAGTGGTCAATTCAGCAAGAGGATATAACAATTCTAAATGTATACGTATCCAACACTGGAACACCCAGATATATCAAGCAAATATTAGAGCTACAGAAAGAGATAGACCCCAATACAATCACAGCTGGATACTTTGACATCACTCACAATTGGACATATCTTCTAGACAGAAAAATCAACAAAGAAACATCAGACTTAATCTGTACTATCAAAAAAAGGGACCCAATAGATACTTATAGAACATTTCATCCAACAGCTACAGAATATACATTCTTTTCCGCAGCACATGGATCATTCTCAAGGACAGACCAAACGTTAGGTCACAAAACAAGTCTTAAAACATTTTAAAAAATGAAATAATATCAAGCATCTTCTCTGACCACATTGGAATAAAACTAGAAATCAATAACAAGAAATTCTGGAAACTATACGAACATATGGAAATTGAACAATATGCTTCTGAATGACAACTGAGTCTATGAAGAAATTCAAAAGAAAATTGAAAAATGTCTTGAAACAAATGATAATGAAAACATGACATACCAAAATCTATGAGATACTGCCAAAGCAGTACTAAAAGAGGGAAGTTTATAGCTGTAAGTGCCTACATCAAAAAACAAGGAAGACTTCAAATAAACAACCTAATGATGAATCTTAAAGAACTAGAAAAGCAAGAGCATACCAAACCCAAAATTGGTAAAGGAAAAGAAATAATAAAGATCAGAGCATAAATAAATGAAACTGAAACAAAGAAAACCATACAAAGATCAACAAAACAAAAAGTTTTATGAAAAGATAAAATAAAATTGACAAACTTTTTCCCAGACTAAGAAAAAGACAAAGAAGACCCAAATAAATAAAATCAGAGATGAAAAAAGAGCTATTACAACTGATGCCAAAGAAATTCAAAGGATCAACAGTGGCTACTATGAGCAACTATATGCCAATAAATTGGAAAATCTACAAGAAATGGACAAATTCCTAGACACATACAACCTATCAAGACTGAACCACAAAAGAAATCCAAAACCTGAATAGATCAGTAAAACAAGTGACAAGATCAAAGCCATAATAAACAGTCTCTAAGTAAAGAAAAGCCCAGGATCCAATGGTTTTGCTCTGAATGCTACCAAACATATAAAAAAGAATGAATACCAACCCATTCAAATTATTCAAAAAACAGAGAAGGAAGGAGTACTTTCAGACTCATTCTATGAGGCCAGTATTACCTTGATACCAAAACCAAACAAAGACACATCAAAAAAAGAACACAGGTCGATAACTCTGATGAATACTGATGCAAAAATCCTAAACAAAACACTACCAAAGCAATTCAACAATATGGTTAAAATGATTAAAAGATCATTTATCATAACAGGGATACAAGGATGGTTCAACATATACAAATCAATCAGTGTGATACATTTCATCAACAGAATGAAGGACAAAAACCGTATGATCATATCAATTGATGCTAAAAAAGCATGATAAAATTCAACACCCCTTCATGATGAAAACTCTAAAAAAAATCTGGGTGTAGAAGGAACATACCTCAACATAATAAAAGCCATACAGCACAGACCCACAGCTAGTATCATGCTGAATGGGGAAAAACTGAAAGCCTTTCCTCTAAGATCTAGAACACAACAAGGATGCTCACTTTCACCACTGTTGTTCAACATAGTGCTGAAAGTGCCAGATCAGGCAATCACACAAAAGAAAGATATATAAAAGGCATCCAAATTGGAAAGGAAGAAGTCAAATTATCCTTGTTGGCAGATGGCATGATCTTACATTTGGAAACACCTGAAGACTCCACCAAAAACCATTAGAACTGATAAATTCAGTAAAGTTACAGGATATCAATCAACATACAAATATCAGTAGCATTTCTATAGGCCAACAGCAAAAAATTTGAAAAAGAAATTTTGAAAAAGTAATCGCGGCTGGGTGCAGTGGCTCACACCTGTAATCCCAGCACTCTGGGAGGCTGAGGCAGGCGGATCACGCCGTCAGGAGATCAAGACCATCCTGGCTAACACAATGAAACCTTGTCTCTACGAAAAAGAAAAAGAAAAATTAGCCGGGCATGGTGGCACGTGCCTGTAGTCCCAGCTACTCCAGAAGCTGAGGCAGGAGAATCACTTGAACCCGGGAGGTGGAGGCTGCAGTAAGCTGAGATCGCGCCACTGCACTCCAGCCTGGGTGACAAAGACTCCGCCTAAAAAAAAAAAAAAAAAAAAAAGTACGCCGGGCGTGGTGGCTCAAGCCTGTAATCCTGTAATCCCACCACTTTGGGAGGCCGAGACGGTGGATCACGAGGTCAGGAGATCGAGACCATCCTGGCTAACATGGTGAAACCCCGTCTCTACTAAAAAAATACAAAAAACTAGCCAGGCGAGGTGGCGGGCGCCTGTAGTCCCAGCTACTCCGGAGGCTGAGGCAGGAGAATGGCCTAAACCCGGGAGGCAGAGCTTGCAGTGAGATGAGATCCGGCCACTGCACTCCAGCCTGGGCAACAGAGCGAGACTCCCTCTAGGGGAAAAAAAAAAAAAAAAAAAAAAGTCATTTCATTTACAATAGCCACACATAAAATTAAGAACCTAGGAATTCACCAAAGAAGTGAAAGATCTCTATAACGAAAACTGTAAAACACTGAATAAAGAAATGGAAGAGGACAAAAAAAATGGAAAGATATTCCATGTTCATGGATTGGAAGAACTGATATAGTTAAAATGTCCATACTACCCAAAGCAATCTACAGATTCAATGCAATCCCTATAAAACACCACTGATATTCTTTATAGAAATTTTTAAAAGATCTAAAATTTATATTGAACCACAAAAGACCCAGAATAGCCACAGCTATCCTAAGCAAAAAGAACAAAACTGGAAGAATCATATTATCTGACTTCAAATTATACTACAGAGTTACAGTACTCAAAACAGCATGGTACTGGCACAAAAACACACACACAGACCAATGGAACTGTGTTTCATTGAGAATCCAGATACAAATCCACACACCTACAGTGAACTCATTTTTGACAAAGGTGCCAAGAACATACAATGGAGAAAAGGCAGTCTCTTCAACAAATGGTGCCAGGAAAACTGGATATCCATATGCAGAAGAATAAAACCAGACCCCTATCACTAACCACATACAAAAATCAAATCAAAATGGATTAAAGATTTAAATCTAAGACCTCAAACTATGAAACTACTACAAGATAACATTGGGGAAACCTTCCAGGACATTGGTCTCAGCAAACATTTCCTGAGTAATACACAACAAGGACAGGAAACCAAAGCAAAAATGCACAAATGGGATCACATCAAGTTAAAAAGGATAGGATACAATCAACAAAGTGAAGAGACAACCCACAAAATGAGAGAAAATATCTTCAAACTACTCATCTAAAAAGGGATTAATAACCAGAATATATAAGAAGCTCAAACAACCCTATAGGAAAAAATCTTAATATCTAATCAAAAATGGGCAAAATATTTGAACAGATATTTCTTAAAAGAAGACATACAAATGGCAAACAGACATGTGAAAAGGTGCTCAATATCAGAGATCATCAGAGAAATGCAAATCAAAACTACAGTGAGATATCATCTCACCCCAGTTAAAATGGCTTATATCCAAGACAGGCAATAACAAATGTTGACATAGATGTGGAGAAAAGAAAACCCTCATATGCTATTGGTGGGAATGTAAATTAGTACAACCATGATAGAGAACAGTTTGGAGGTTGCTCACAAAACTAAAATAGACCTACCATACAATCCAGCAATTTCACTGCTGGGCACATACCCAAAAGAATGAAAATTAATATATTGAAGAGGTATCTGCACTCCCATGTTTGCTGCAGCTCTGTTCAAAATAGCCAAGATTTGGAAGCAACCTAAGTATCCATCAACAGATGAATAGGTAAAGAAAAAAAAATGTGGTACTTATACACAACAGACTACTAATTGGCCATAAAAAAGAATGAGATTCCGTCATTTTGCAGCAACAAGGATGAAACTGGAGGTCATTATTTTAAGTGAAATAAGCCAGGCACAGAAATACAAATATTGCATGTCCTCACTTATTTGTGGGAGCTAAAAATCAAAACAAGTGGACCCATGGAGATAGGGAGTAGAAGGATGATTACCAGAGGCTGGGAGGGGTAGTAAGGGATTGGCGGGAGGCAGGGACGGTTAATGGGTACAAAAAAAATAGTTAGAATTAATAAGACCTAGTGTTTGATAGCACAACGGGATGACTATAGTCAATAATTTAATTGCTCATTTTTAAATAACTAGAAGAGTATAATTATATCGTTTGTAACACAAAGGATAAATGTATGAGGTGATAGATACCCCATTTTCCATTATTTCATTAAGAATTGCATGTCTATATCAAAACATCTCATGTACCCCACAAATATATATATCTACTATGTACCCACAAAAATTTAAAAAAAATTTTTAAACCTGCAACTAACATTATATGTAATGATCAAAGACTGAATGTTTTTCCTCCAAAAATGGGAAGAAGGCAAGAACATCTAATCTCACTTCTTATTCAACATGGTGTTGGAAGTTTTAGTTACCACAACAAAATAAGAAAAACAAAAATCATACAGATTAAAAAGGAAGAGATAAAATTGTTCCCATTTATAATGACACAATTATCTACATGGAAAAGTCCCAGAAATCTACCAAAAACACTCCTACACCTAATATATGCATTCAGCAATGTTACAGGATACAAGATAAACACACAAAATTCAATTGCATTTGTATATTCAATCGTATTTGTATATTCAACTGTATTTGTATATCCCGACAGTGACTACCTGGACATCAACATTAAAAAGACAGTACCATTTACAATCAGTAGAATAAATGAAATACTTACGTATAAACCTAACAAAACATTCACAGGACATGCATGCTGAAGACCACAGGAGAGGGAGATTGGGGATACTATTGAAAGTTGTTTACTATATATATATTTATACATGTTTACATTATAAATATATATATATTTATATATATATTTAGAGATGGGGTCTCACTATGTTGCCCAGGCTGGTCTTGAACTCGTGGGGTCAAGCAATCTTCTCATCTCAGCTTCCCAAAGTGCTGGGATTACAGGTGTGAGTCACTGTGCCTAGTTACATTATATTTTGAGTACTGTACTATTATTTGAAGGTAGACTATGAGAGGTTAAAGATGCATATTATAAAACCTTGAGGTACCACCAAAAACAAAACACTGAGTATAACGGAGAACAAATAGAACCATAAGAAAATACAAAATCCCCCAAATCATGGGGAATGCCATCAATGGCAGAAAACTAAAAACAGGCAAAAATTCCCATTTTCAAAAAGGAAAAGAGCATACTTCCGCAGGGCAGACTGAGGAGCTTAATGTCTATCTAGTATAATGTTTTGGTCACCAAGAGATGTCAAGGTGTGTACATTATACCTATCATATATTAAAACAAATCACCTCATGTAACTTTGACTTTCTTCTTTGACTGCAGAAAGTAGAAAGAGTGTATTTTATTTCAGAAAGTATATGACAGGCTGTCTCACAGAAATCCTTGAAACAAGCTGGAAAACATTCCAAAAAATGAAAATGGAGAAAGATTTCAAATGTATACTGCTAGGTTCTTTCTTCAGACCTGCCTGTTTATCATATTAATAACTGACTCAGATAATGTAGATATAACACTCTTCAAATAGGCTGGTGACATAGTCATAAAGCAGTAACAAATATATTAAATAACATAATCCAGATTCAAAAAGATACTGAGAGACTGGACTGTTTAGTTGCGCTCAGCAAGATGAAATGTAATAGGAAAAAACAGGTCTACATTTGGACCCCAAATCCAAATGCACAAATATAGAATGGAGAAGACAAGGCTTAGCAGAGGGCAGGGACAGGGAAAGACTTCGGGATATTGAGAGTCAGCTCATGATGAATCAGTTACATACAAAGAATGTGGAGTGCCTGTCAAAACATAAATGTATCTAATGAGAGTGGTCACAATATTGCTATGCTTTAGTCATCCTACAAGGCTCAGAGTACAGACAAAAGGAAACCTGCTCAGAAGAGTAACCAGGGTCAAATGTAAAACAGTTAAAGAAACTTGATAGGCACAGGGGGAGCAGGTTTGGCCTGAGGTAGTAAGGTTCACGGGTTACAAGAAAGCTGTCTTTAAATATCTTGAGGTGTTCTCATATGCAAGAAATATTAGATTTACTATAAGTAGAACTAGCACTAACAAGTAGAATTTACACAAAATAAATAGCATTTAAATATGATTGTGTGAGCTATTCAAGGACAGAATGAGCTGCATTTAGAGTTCAGTCTCCCTCATCGGTGGCCAGATGACAAATTGGCAGGAATGAAGCAGAGGGGAATAAAGTATCAGATGGCTGGTGAGACCAGGTGACCTTTAAAGTATCTTCCAATTCTAGTTCTATGATTCTATTTTTCTAGACTTTCTCTATGCCAAACCTTAAGCTCCAATCCAAATGGTTTTCTCACTGTTTCTGGAACAAGCTTTACATATGTACTTTCCTGTATCTACACTTACTTTCAGGCAATTTTCTCACTCAGGCAAAGACAAAGAATTTATCTTTCTAAATCTTATCCACCCATCAAGAATGAACCCAAATACTGCCCTTAATAAAGACTTCCATGCCTACCTTAATCTGATCTCTCTCTCCTCTGAATAATGAAACACTTCTAGGGCCATCCTTTTGGCAATTAATTACGTATCACCCTTAGACTTCTCGTCTTATGTCTTAAACTGCTACTTAACTTTTTATTAATACGTTTTCTCTACAACTAAATTAAAAGCTCCTTAAAGGTAGATCTGAAACTTATATTTTGTATTCCCTTTACATCTAGGAGAACACAGTAGATGCTCAAAAATAGTCACTGGTTTTCAATACTGGAAATATTTTTATTAGAATAGTCATTTTTATAGGTAAATGGAAAATCTGTTCAACTCTAGATACTATCATATATGACTTCTAGCTCAGATACAGAACTATCAGAATGAGATGCTGCCACCCACTGATAACAAATTCTAACCAGAGAATTTTTTTAAATGGTCAATCAAGCTTGAAAAAGTTCCAGTTTTCCAACCTAAACATACAGCTTGATAAAGATGTCTTAAAACCTTTTTTGAGCAAAGTAAGATTAAAAGAACCAAACTAGAGAGTAAAATATGTTACAAACAAATAATATTTTCGAAAAAATCCTTTTTATTCCTTTTTATGTAAAATGTATTAATGTGTGGTATGTACACTAAAATTTTGATTCATATACCTTGGAACACAACTTAGGAAAAAATAAATGTGTCATATATATGTCATATGCAGCCCAGAACATATGCTTACTCCCTAAACAGCAACTAACAAATATAGGTCCTAGACAAAGTCAAAAGAGAATTATCACCTTAGATAAATTAATAAAGATTATTAAATACTTACTGAAGATTCTGGGTCTGACAATTCATCCAATAATTTCCTTGCATCCACTACAGCTTGATAGAGTCTCAGATTTTTGCCATCAGAAGCAACAAAGCAAGCACTTGCAGAATTGCAATATGTGCCTGAGAAAGGAAAACAAGAACTCTGGGTTCTAAACATGTAGTTTATTTTTCTTATTGGCTAAAGGATAAGAAACAAGTATTCACATTTTTCTTTTTAGGCTTAACCATGGTCTAGAATCATAATTAAACAGGTACAATAAGTAGATACAAAATTATTAACAAAAAAATTTAATTTAAAAATGGATTGAGAAGGTTAAAAACTTCTCAAAAATGTTCTAAAAATAAGTCTCATGCCTGTATTCTGAATATTAAAAATCACCTTAATAATAAAACTGAATACTTACTAAAAATCATCTTAATAACAACAATATAAACCATTTTGTATATAACAAATAATAGTTTAAAAGCTTTTGTTAATTTCACAATTACAATGAACACTTACCTAGACAGTAACTGGGAATGAGAGTTGGAAGCCAAGCCACGTTAGAGAACGCTGAGGTATGTAAAGAGTTAATTCGAGCCAATTCTGATACTCCTCCAGTGTATGACAAAGGTCCTATTGGGTCTACACGCCACAGAATAAGTTCACTGTAGATCGCATTTGGGTCATGAAATGTACGAGTTGCTGCATTTTTAAGAGGTTGTTTTGAGGAACCTTTCATATGTTTTACAGGGTCCATTAATCTACTTAATTTATTGTCTGAGTCCCACTGATAATCTGATTCAGGAGTCAACAGAGCATTATGATGAGAGGATGTCAATAACAATGGTAAAACTGAATGACATGCCAGGTCATTGAGGTGAAATCGATGACCGCAATATCTAAATTTGTGAGATACAGTTAGAACAGTGGTAAAGGCAGACTTATCAGCAAAAGTGACTGCCCACTGATTTAAAGAACCATCTATGTGTTTAGAAATCATCATCACTGTGGGAGCTAAGATGTTCATATTTGTACTGTGTGATCTAGAGTGTGGCTGTGATCCGTGAGGACTGCCTACAGACATCCCCTCCCGGTGTAACAAGGTGTGGTCAGAATCTTTTGTCGCATTTATACAGGCATACATCATGATATTTTTACTAAGAGAGCTAGCATCACCAGAGGGAAATGCAACAGGAATCCGAGAAGAAAAAGAAACCTGAAAAACATAATTATATGATTCAGTACAAACAGTTTACCTCCTCTCAAAAAAAAGACTTCTCAAAATACCAAATCTCAGCTTCTTCTCAAAAAATGTCATTTTCAACCTCTTTATGGTTCAATCCCTTTCTTCTATTTACAAATATCATATCTCTATTCGTGGCCTAAGAGAAGGCTGAAGAAAAAAAGTTCAGGTGCTTTGCTTGTACAACAAAATGACCACCAGCCACAGATCTAAACAGCAATAAAGTTGAGAGAGATGACAAGTAAAGGCAGCTTCGTTTAGCTCATCAAATTGGGCACAAGGATGAGCTCATCCTGATTCATATTTTCAGGGTAGTTTCTTAATCTTATTCAAAATATTATTAATTAATTCCCCCCAAAATCAACACATATTTAAATATTCAGTATTGCATTTCAAGGCCAAATTCATTATCTTCTAACTAATCAAGTTGGCTAAGCTTATGGTCACTGATCCCTTCTGAAAGCAAGAAGTATTCTTTACTCAGATGCTTATCAAAACCAAAATTTTCAGTAATTCTACAAACATGCTAACTCTACAAAGCATTTATTTCTTTTTATTGTTTTAAGAAATGTAATAACTATTTCATCAATAAAATATACCTGGACTTGTCTAAATATTCCAGGATTATATTCATCCAAATACTTTACATGCCACACTAGAAAGGTACCATCTACAGGGTGTATTGTAAAAAGCATATCAGGATTCTTATTCCATTCAGTTAGCAGCGTTTCAATCTTCCGATCAAGCAGAACCGTAGGCAGTGGCATTGGTACACTAAGTCGTGAATAAGTTCTAGGACTTCCTTCTCTTTCTCCATCTTCATGTTCCGATGATCCTGTACCTGCCTCAGATTCTCTATCCAGGGATAAATCTGAACCAGAAAATATATTTATCAATACATGCATTAAGTAATTCATTTACATACTAGACTACAAATAAACGGCATACTATCTTTAAAAACTATAAATCTCTTTTCCAATTTACAGTCAGGAAAAAAAAAGGAAACTTTTGTCTGAATTGAAAGTTACTATAGTTACTACTTTTAGATAAATTAAAACTTCATTCACCCTATCATTATTACTACCATTAGCAAAACCTGTTCCCCAGAAAAGGCTATGGCTTCCAAAGACTCAAAGAAATATGTTATAACAAAACATATAGTTAGATGATGTTTGCAGGACCTAGCAGAGTGCCTGATCCAAGGCAGATGGTCAGTAAATACTTGTGTAACAAATAGAAAAGTAAAAAGGAGGAAGAGCAGGAAGGAAGAATTCAAAACTAAAAGTGGTACCACAGAAGGCTGTTAACTTTGGAGTAAGAAAAACCTGAACACAGGATACTAACCATGGTCTAATTTCATATGTAAACCCCGTTCTCTATCCTCCTGTGAATATTCCTCATCTTCTCTATCTGCATCATCACTTTCATGATCTACCTGCTTATCAGAAAGTTTTCGTAACTGATGCATAAATATTTCTGTAGATGACGTAAAATGAAATTCCTTGTTGTTTAACCAATGAACTACAAAGCCCCCATTTCCATCATCAACATTAAATGCAGTGCCAACCAAGACATTTGGAATATCTGTGGAAATAAAAAAGATTTCAATATAAATTTTTTTATTTCTTTAAAAACATGACAAGTGCTTACAATGAATAATCTATACAAAGAAAAGGTGCTAAACAAGTCAACATAATTTTAGCAGCATTTGTAAAACGTTACCTGAATTTAATGGTAAATGTAAATCTTAAGAATGATAGATTTACATGAAATTAAACTATTAACTTAAAAACAAAATACACAAATGTATCAACCTTCAGTGAATTCTAGTTTGGGGACAGGAGATGAAAAATTAAAGCAGAAAAGCAGCCATAAAAGAGATAACTGGAGAAGTTTAAATATGAACTGGATATTAGATATTATGGAATTACTTATCATTTTCTTAGGTATGATGATATTATGATTATGTGAGAGAAGTTTAGGAGATACTTGCTAATGTAAGGGTGATACACCATGTTAGGCGTAACTTATTTTGAAAAGACTAAGAAAACATTTCGACTGTGTACTCATGCCTGTAATCCTAGCACTCTGGGAGGGAGAGGCAGGTGGATTGCCTGAGCTCAGGAGTTTGAGACCAGCGTGGGCAACACAGTGAAGCCCCATCTCTACTAAATACAAAATACAAAAAATTAGCCCAGCATGGAGGGGTGTGCCTGTAGTCCCAGCTACTTGGGAGGCTGAAGCAGGAGAATTGCTTGAACCCGGGAGGCAGAGGTTGCAATAAGTCGAGATCACTCCACTGTACTCCAGCCTGGGTGACAGAGCAACACTCCGTTTCCAAAAAAAAAAAAAAAAAAAAAAAGAAAGAAAAAGAAAAGAAAACATTTCACACACATACACACACAGACATTTGCCACACATAAAGCAACTGTGGCAAGATGTTAACAACTGTTGAATCAAAGTGAAGAATATAAAAGTATTCACTGTACTATTCTTCCAACCTTTCTCAGTGTTTGAAACTTTACTAAAAACCTGTTGGGAAATAACATGAAGAAAAAACACAAGAAGGCAGGCAAAATTCTAAGTAGGAGAGAATTTCTCCATTTGAGGTAAATGAAATTTATGAAGTTGATGAGGTCATGTAAGACAGTATAAATTGGCCAGGGTGGTGGCTCGTGTCTGTAACCCCAGCATTTTTGGAGGCCAAGGCAGGAGGATCACTTGAACTTAGGAGTTTGAGACCAGCCTGGGAAACAGAGAGACACTGTCTCTACAAAAAATACAAAAATTAGCCAGGAGTGGTGGCACACACCTGTGGTCCCAGCTACTCAGGAGGCTGAAGTGGTAGGATTGCCTGAGCCCAAGAGATCAAGGCTGCACTCTAGCCTGGGTAAAAGAGCAAGACCCTGTCCCCCTCCGCCCAAAACATGGTGTAAATCAAAAACTTAATCTCCTTAATTTCAATCCATGTTATAAATAATTTATCAACAGAAGGAAAAATTGTCCTTTGCAAAAAGAAGTGAAAATCTAAAGATAAAATGCATGGACATTCTGGTAATGTTCTATTATAATAAATATGAATGCTAAATAATGCTTTAAATTGTTCTTTCTTTCCAGTTCCTGGATGACCATCCTGGTTTTGTGATAAAAATGAAACAAATCATATAAAATAGGATTTGTGAATCAGCAATCCTATAAAACACTACATCACCTATGTGACTATGTAGTAATCTTGCTCAAAGTATTAAACCTAAATCTTATGAACAAATATTCAGACTGTGAGACATTTTGAAAGAAAACTGAGAGATAACTTTTTGAGACTGACAGATTGTTTTTTTGACAGTTGAGAGAGGGACTGTTCTAGATTGGAGGAATTTAAAGAAAATAATCTGCATTTAAGACAGGAATCTATATTTGCATATGAACTATATATTACATGATATTATTTTATCCATGTTCCTCACATGCAATAACAGTATTAGAGTTATGGAAGCAAATTCCCTTTTTACTAAAAGATATATTCTTAAATATTTAGGAGGTGAAGGGTAATGTAATCAACAGCTTTACTTTCAAATAGTTCCGCCAAAAATAAGGGAGGAGGCAGCAAAGACATATCTATACAGGCAGAGAGGGGAGAACAAAAGAATAAATGACAAGATGTTAATATGTGGTAAATCTGGGTAAGTGGTATATAGATATTTGCTGTACTATTTTTTCAACTTTCTTGTAGTTTCAAAAAATTTTTTGAAAAAAAGGTGAAGAGGACAAGTCCTAACGATATAAAATTATTTGCATTTAGTAATCTATTTGGTCAACTTAAATGTTGTATTTACATGCAGTAACTAAAAATGCATGATGTTAAACATTTTTAAGAAAATTATTTTTAAAATAATATGTAGGTAAGTTAGGATGAGCATGAATAAAATTAGTGATGGTTAGTAAAGAAGCTGGAGAAGACCAGGGTCCAGTGGCTGCAAGAACATATCCAGTCCTTAGGCTCAAATGATGTGACAGAATGTGCATCCTCTGTGATCCTATTCTATCTAATTAGGATAGTGTACACAGTTAAAAAGCCAAAGTCTCTAAAATGTATTGAATTTACTGCAGACTATCACGAGTTGCATTTTGTTTTGAAGTTAAATTTTTATCACAGTAATTCAAGAAAAGGTCCTTTTAAAAAGGTTAAAATTTCATAAAAATCTAAAACCATAAACATTTTGAAAACAAGTTAATGTATAAAGACATTCTTAGAATACAATTAAGATATTAGATCAGAACGGATAATATAAAGAAAATAACATTTAATCAGATGGCAAAGCACTGTCCAATAGAAATATAATGCAGACCAAAAATGCAAGACATGTTAAGCAATTTTAGATATTTCAGTAGCCATGTTTCAGAAGGTAAAATGAAACAGGTAATATTAATTTTAATAATATACTTTATTTGACTCAACATATACAAAACAGTATTTCAACAAGTAATCAATATGAAATAAAATTATTAATGAAATAGTTTTCATTATTTTTTATACTAAGTCTTGGAAATTCAGTGTGTATTTTACAGCATATCTCAGTTTGGACCAGCCACATTTCAAGTGCTCGAACAGCTAATACAGGGCTAGTGGCTACTCTATAAAACAACACATATCTAGAGTCACCACTGAAGATCACCCTTTTAGAATTCTATTTACTAAATACTGTATTTACATACAGAAACATTTAAAACTAAAAGCCCCTTCACTCTGAAGCAACAGACCTCCAGTTCAATAACATACAACTATAATTTTATATAAAACTTTATATAGTTCTGAGCAATGTAATATAAAATTTATAGCCTTTCTCATAAATTTCCATGCAGAAGGAAAACATATTGCCTTTAAAATAGAAGCTCACAAATATGTGTGCCAACAAAGAACCTGCCTCAAAATACTTCTCAGCCACATAGGGGAAAAAGGGAAAAGAAAATATTCAAGTTAGAAGGAAAAATGTTTTCCTTAGTATAGGACAAGAAAGTCTACAAGGGTAGAAAACAAAATATGCTGAGATATAAGAAAAACTTTGTAAAAATATATTTAGAGGAGGTTATAAAGAAGAGTTGGGAAGATTTAAACTGTAAAGTGAGGGAAATTACACTAATTTACCAGGCTGCCACCACTTGTGACATCAGGTTCAGTTAAAGCTCTAATTTACTGGGAAATCTTGTTATAGACTAGACAAAGATGCTCAGAAATAGTTACTGAAGTTAATACCCTGAGAATCACATAGTCCCAATTCAAAAAACGGTACTCTATATTGCATCTCTATTCCAATTAAGTATTTTAAAGGCAACATGAAATAATAAAATAAAAAATAGGTTATAAAAGTAGTTCCACTTTTCTATTTATTTACCTGACTTCAACATATTTATGGGAAATAAAACTTTATCCTTTACCTGTGGCAGGGTTGATGCTTGCTGCAATATGAAAATGACAGAGTGCATTTGCATGGTGGGAAATGTGTCTTTGAACTTCATGCATTGCTGTCTGGTCGGGCATTAATTCAGCGTGAGTTACAAGAACAGATGACCTCCTCTGTCCTTTCCTTAAATTTTTCAAATGGTGTATTGTCTAAAATAGAAAAATAGCTGCTGAGCCCAACTCTTGAAGGTCTAATAAACACCAACTAAAATACTCTTAATTATTAAAAGGTTTCAGATTTTTTTCTCCATAAAAACCTGATCATTTTAAAGGGAACTTTTTAAATTACAGTAGAACTATTTTGGATGTATTCTCTACAGTTCTTGCAAACTTTTAGTTCGAGGCAAAAAGTAGTGTGCAGAAATACGTATTCATGTTATCTACAAAACATGAATAAAAATTCCCGTTAATATTAGAAGGTCCAAAGATTTTTTTTTTCAGGATATCCTAGCACTGAGACAGAATTTTCTAGTCATAAGAGTAAAAAAAAATTCCTGAGTCTTCCTACCAGGAAGAATATTGCCTCCCCAATATAGCCTCTCACTTAGAATGAAACAGTCAGCTAAATAATCAAATTCATGATATCGATTATAAAGAAAAAAACAGGGTATGAAAATACAGAATAACAAGGGGAACCTACCCAGATAGGAGTAGACAAGGAAAGACCTCATTAAAGTGTTGACCTTTAATTTGTTTAAATTGTTTTAAACAATTTGCAAATTGGATCTGTTTAAATTGAGATAAATCTATATGATTAAAATTCTTCATTAGCATGTGTGATCATGTGGACTATTTTAGACATGGGGCCATGTCATCCTTGGCATTATCTTTTTTCTCCATGTCACGGCCTCACCTGGCAGTAATTCCTTATTCTGTAACTTAACCCACTCCCAAGACCATGTTTCATAATAATTTTCTATTCTTTTCCTTTGTTCTCCACATTCAATTAAATAAAGTATAAAATGTTATCAATCCCTCTTCATTAAAGTAACATATCTGGTATATCCTCTCAATTTCTACAGCCCTTCTCATTTTACCTATGGAAAATAGTATCAGGTCAATGGTGTGTGCCCCACCTCTGGTCTCCCACTACGGAGTTGCTTATTGCTTTGATAACAGGGTTAAGATGGACATTAGAGACCCCCTGGTCCAAACTGCCTATCAAATTATTTTCACTGGATCTTTGACATTTACCATTATTTTAAATTAGACTGACAAGACTGATCTAATACTGGCTATTTTCTCCTAGAAACAAAAAATATAACTTAAGAATATATACAATTATATAGACCTAACAGTTAGGAGTTCCATAGGAAACGATAGGATGTCAGAAAGCAAAGTGACTTGTAAGTCAGACACTTATGCTTTTTCTTTTAAAAACTATCTTAACATATTAATAATATTACTAAAAGACAGTAAAAACTTGTCAAATCACTGGTTACATATTTACTCATATTTCTGTTCTATTTTACATGGCAATAATTCAATTTAACAAACACTTGAAAAGCAATATATCAGGTACTATGGAGGATACAAAGATGTCTAAAAGCCCTTAGTTTCCAAAGGCTTATATATAATTTGAAAATAAAATACGTTACATAAGTAAATGATCATAAATATCTAGTTAAAAATTAAGCACTTTGTTCTACTAAATATCAGTATCAAAATAAAAGATAACTGTTTTGCCATCTGCTTTTAATTTCACTTACATTTTAAATATTGAAAAAAATGTAAAAATAGCGCCCAATCACAGGCAGTGATATAGTTTGGATACTTGACCCTGCCTAAATCTCATGTTGAACTGTAATCCCCATTGCTGGAGGTAGAGCCTGGTGGGAGATGTTTGGGTCATGAGGCGGATCCCTCATGGCTTGGTGTTGGTATTGTCTTTGCAATAGCGAGTGAATGGTCATTTAAAAGTTGGTGGCACCTCCCCCCAACTTTTTCTTGCTCCTGCTTTTATACCATGTGATGTGCTGGCTCCTGCTTCAACTTCTGCCATGGGTAAAAGCTCCCTGTGGCCTCCCTAGAAGCCAACCAGATTCTGGTGCCATGTTTCCTATAGAACCAAGAGGCAATTAAACCTCTTTTCATTATAAATCACCCAGTTTCAGACGTTTCTTCATAGCAGTGCAAGAATGGCCTAATATAGACAATATCTGAGGAGGGCTGCTTCATACAAAACTTTTAAGGACCACATCCTTAACCTGTCAAAGTTGTACAATATTTCTGCTTGGTAAAATGGCAAAGCCACTTTGACTATGCAAGCTTTAAACTGTTAATGTAAATATATAAAGTAAAAGTATAGTCAATAATGTAGAGTGTAACAAATTAAGTATAAAAAGTTATAAAATATTACTGCATAATATTATCTCAATCTTATAAAGAAAAATACACATATTCACATGACTAGAATAGTTGAATTATAAATTCCATTATTTCTTCTCCTTTTCTTAATCCAATTCTAGCATACATTATTTGAATAAAAAAGTCACAAGTAGCAAACTAAGTTTACTATAATACATTTCTGACAATTTAAAACATGCATATATCTCATTGTATTACCTAATCATATGGGACACAATCATTTGTGCTATATGTTATAATCTAATTTCTTATAAAGCACTTTTATTTCATACTGTATTTAAAAATTAGAAAAATTATTTCATTTTCAAAATATTCAATCATGGAAACTCCAAAGAAGTTCAGTTGTGTCTAATATCTTAATAAACATCTTTATTCTTAACGAACAAAATAGTCATTTTTAACTAGAACAATAAAATTTTAATCTTTATGAAACAAAAGCAAAATATTTGTAATTACAACTAATTTCAAGGACCTGTACATATTTTACTAATACTTATTCCTATAGATTTTCACATCTGACATGCAAAAGAATTAAAATAATATTATCTAGAACTTGAGCATAAAATATCAATTTTTTAAAAATTGTTAATAATATTTACCTATACAACATGTCTGAGATCATTAATTTCTGCATTTGGCTTCTTAGTGGAATAAATAAGTAGTCTTACAAGCATAAATGAGAGTTTATTGCTTTTAATTTCACTCATTACATGTACCATGTGTGCCATCTGCATATTAGTTTATAAATTTCCACCAGGCTCACATTATCTTCAAAATTCATTTACCATTTTAAATAATATAATACCTCAAGAGCATGCTGTATTCTGTCTTTGTGTCTTCCAGCATGAGAAAGGTTGCTGGCAATGCTGGAAGTGGTAGTCTCACAAATCTGCTCACCCAAAAGACAGTCTTCTGGTAATAAAGTTTCTGCCCAGAGCCGGCACACACCATCATGACATGAAGTTAATAACACATTACAGACAGAACCCCTAACAACAAAGAGAAATAAAAAAAGGTTAACGTGAATATCAATCCCATCAATTAATTAATATTTTGGTTCTTCATGCATAAAGTTAACATTAGTGCAAAACACGATGGAAAAAAGTAATCAATCAAAGACCTGTGAACATCATAAGAACCGGGAAATTGTTTTGAAAAAAGAACTAGAAATTACTGCTAGATTATACATTCAGGTTCTAGAGGATTATTAGTATCTCCTAAACAAAACACACAAACTAAACAGCAAAAGAAAACCTAATCATTGCAAATTACAGAATGACCATAATAAAAGATCATTAAATGTAATTAAACTATCTGGCTTATAGCAGTAGTTTCACTTTACATCATCCTTCCTATAACCCAAACAGTTACAAATAATTATCTTCCTCATAAAACTGTAAGGAGAATATCATTTCAAACTATAAATCCATTTCCATTAAGTTAAAATAAGCAAAAATGGCATGGCATGGAGCAACGAAAGTAACTTACCTCTTGGTTACAAAGGAACAAAAAAATCATTCTCCCTTTAAAAAAAGGCTCACATAGAATCTAAGTCAAAAGTATTCTGCAAATAGATGCAGATGACTTAAGTAGAATAGACTTTTTATTTAGATTCAAAAAGTATATAAATTTCCCATGTTATCATTTACTGAGCATCTCTACAATGTGTGCTATATTTCCTATCAGGCATAAACAATCCTCAGATATATTTAGTAGGCAAAATAACCCTCCCTCAAGAACAAACTAGATTTCTAAGCAAGCTTCTGAGTGCCCAACAGCTTTCTTAGACCTGTATAAAATAATCATTTGTATAAGCTGTTTTGCAGTTTATTTAATCTTCTAAATACCTTTAAGAGGTGCCACAACGATGAGGAAAAAATGTATAATAAAAAATTATTTGAGAAACTTCTGTTGACAGCCCTCAGATTAAAAAAAAAAAAAAAAGTACAACCTGGCCACTTTCTTCAGACTACATTATATGCTTTAACACCATATATATAATTGACAGTTTTATACTGATATATTTCCCTTCAGTATGTGCTTTCCTGTTATTTGCAAACATTTTCTTGCTAGGATCTGCTAGTACCACAGTTACTACTAACAATTTCATTGCCTGGACACAAAGTATGTGCAAAGGCCTGTACTAAGCACTTCCCACCCACAAACTACATTTTAGTTTCACAACAACTCTCTGAGGTAGGTACTATTACTACCCTCATTCTACAGAGAAAAACTGAGGCATAGACAGCTTAAGAAATTTAGTCAAAAACTCATGAAGCTAACAGGATTTGATTTCAGGCAGCTTGATGCCACAGCCTATGCTATTAATTGCCACCATGTAAATAAACTAAAAGGACTTTACTTTCATTATTTTTATAAACATAAAAGGATACAAACTAAAGTTGTATGATTCATTCATCTAACCTGGGCATATACTTGCTAGTTTTACGCCATGAAAAACCTGTCACAGCTCGGGGATGTGCCAAGTAAACAAAGGAAAATTGAGTAGAGGACTGTCTCCTTTTCACTTCATGATGATCCTGAGGTATAATTGAAGACTTCCAACCAGTCATAGGATACCACACTTTCAAAAGACAATCATCCTGAAAAATATATAGGTCAATATAATTTGTACATACACAATTCAAATTTTAAGTGGTTTGAACAGGTTTTAAAAATTAAGCTATATATCTAAAAACTAAAAAGTGACATACATAATACAAAACTTATCTTAAAATTACGTTTATTAAAGAATACTATTCTTGAAAAATAAATGAGCCTATTCATTATCAATCTTTTCTGTGTGATAGTGTTTTTCAAATGCAGACTGATGCCAAATTTCCCCATTTAGACATAAATTGGTCAGTGCAGAGAAAAGATTCTGATGCCAGCCCCTTGGATAAGTTAGTTAAGAAAGAATTAGAAAGATTCATGCTATCTTTTCAGTAATTGTTAACCCTTCCTTTTTGAAGTGGTCTATCACAGTGAAACCCTTCACCCTTCACCTCATGAATATGAATTGTTTCTTGCTCTAAATCAGGAGTCAGCAAACTTTTCTGCAAAGGGCCAGATGGTAAGTAAGTTAGGCTTTGTGGGCTACACATGTCTATGACAGAGATTCTTCTTTTTTTCTTACAACCCTTTAAAAAGGTAAAAAAAAAAAAAAACTTTCTTAGCTCTTGGACCACAGTTCTGCGATCTTTACTCTAAGTGATGAGAAAGCATGCAGGTAGCTGTCAGGAATCACCTCTATGTCCACTTAAAATATTTACAAGTATAACAATAGGCACTGACTTAATCATTTTACTTAGTTCTAACAATTTAGTTAAAGGCTAAATAATTGTATTTTAACAAACTATCTTTTATAGTGCTTTATAATCAATAATAAAAACTGCATTAAAGGGAAATAATAAATGTTATCACTTATGCAAAAATATAACCTCTGAGAAATTTTGAAATTACGTATTCCTGAAAAATATGCATTGGTCCAAATATTTTCATCTGGACTAGACAGACAATTCTGTTTTTTCCATCTTGGTACTCATTCTCAATTTATGCTGCATAATGAAACATACATTTCCATTAATGTCTCATTTTTTTGGATATTTTAATTATACAGCAAATCTTTTAAGTGCTTGCCCTCAGACAGCCACTTAACAATGTACTAGTTGCTTTCCTCCAAGTGTCTTCTTCAGCATAGCATCATTTTCACATAATCAAATTTACAGCACATTCTATGCAGTGGTTTCAGACTATGTAACACAGAAATTCTAGAAGTATCTGAGAGCCCCTCAAAAGTCACAATGGAAATACAAAGAGCCCCACGAGCAGGTGATACTCTAGCCCTTCTCCCACTCCCACCAAGCTCCCCCTCAAATGAAGCAGTCCCTCTTTCATCTGTTATTGTCTACAACTGTAAAACCACAACAAAATTAATCACTGATAACAGAAAGATATCTATAAAATTCCCAAATATTTGAAAACTAAAAACTTTAAAATTACAGGGGAAATTTTTAAATATGTTGAAAATATGAATGAAAATGAAAGTACAACATATCAAAATGGGAGAGTAGTAGTTACCTGAGTGCATGGGGGAAACTCCTAGCTTTTTTTTTTTAAGTTCACTTTCGTTTAGTGTTTTTGTGTTATTTATTTATTTAATTTCCATAGGTTTGGGGGGAACAGGTAGTGTTTGGTTACATGAATAAGTTCTTTAGTGGTGATTTGTGGGATTTTGGTGCACCCATCGCCCAAGCAGTATACATTGTACCCAATTTGTAGTCTTTTATCCCTCACCCTCCTCCCACCCTTCCTCCCTAGTCCCCAAAGTCGACTGTATCATTCTTATGCTTCTGCATCCTCATAGCTTAGCTCCCACTTATGAGTGAGAATATACGATGTTTGGTTTTCCATTCCTGAGTTACTTTACTTAGAATAATGGTCTCCAATTCAATCCAGGTTGCTGCGAATGTCATTATTGCATTCCTTTTTATGGCTAAATAGCATTCCATGGTGTGTGTGTGTGTATATATATATATATATATGTATATATATCACAATTTCTTTATCCACTCATTGATGGGTATTTGGGCTGGTTCTATATTTTTGCAGCTGCAAATTGTACTGCTATAAACACGCGTGTGCAAGTATCTGTTTCATATAATGACTTCTTTTCCTCTGGATAGATACCCAGTAGTGGATAGCTGGATCAAATGGTAGTTCTACTTTTGTTCTTTAAGGAATTTCCACACTGTTTTCCATAGTGGTTATACTAGTTTACATTCCTAACATCAGTGTAAAAATGTTCCTTTTATATCGCATCCCCACCAACATCTATTATTTCTTGGTTTTTTGGTTATGGCCATTCTTGCAGGAGTAAGGAGGTATTATTGCATTGCAGTTTTGGTTTGCATTTCCCTGATCATTAGTAATGCTGAGCATTTTTTCATATGTTTGTTGGCCATTTGTATATTTTCCTTGCAGAATTGTCTACTGATGTCTTCAGTCCATTTTCTGATGGGATTGTTTGGTTTTTTCTTGCTAATTTGTTTGAGTTCCTTATAGATTCTGGATATTAGTCCTTTGTCGGATGTATAGATTGTGAAGATTTTCTCCCACTCTGTGGATTGTCTGTTTACTCTGCTGTTTCATTTACTGTGCAAAAACTTCAGGAAAGGATATGACAACAAAAAAGAAACCACAGACCAATATCCCTGATGAATATAGATGCAAAAATCCTTAACAAAATACTAGCTAACTGAATCCAACAGCATATCAAAAAGATTATCTACCATGATCAAGTAAGTTTCATACGAGGGTTGCAGGGATGGTTTAACATTCGTAAGTCAATACATATGATATACCACATAAACAGAATTAGAAACAAAATCACATGGTCATCTCAACAGATGCAGAAAAAGCACTTAACAAAATCCAGCATCCCTTTATCATTACAACCCTCAGCAGAATCAGCATACAAGGGACAACCCTTCCCCTCAAGAAATCTTCTCAACCTAGCCCTTGAAAAACCCAGTTTTTCACTCAAAGGCATAATCTTCTCTCAAAGAAAATGCTGCATTTTTAATTATAAATTGACAACTTATAATTGTATAAATTTACAGAGTATGAAGTGATGTTATAATTCACAAATATAACACAATAATTACATCAAGCTAATTAACATATCCATCACCTCAAATACTTAACATTTTTTATGGTGAGAAGACTTGAAATTTACTCTTAGCAATTTAAAAATATACAATATTCTATTACTAACTACACTCACCATACTTCACAAAAGAACTCAAAAGAAGAAAAGATATATTCCATTTTTTGAAGAAAACAGGATACTTTAAATTACTTGCAAATTTTACAAAATAACCAAGTGTCATTTTTTAAAGTGTTCCAATACAAACTTTTTGAACATAAACAAATAAAATTTCAGCAAACATCTCCTAGTAAGCAAACCAGAGAAAACCAATTCTTGAACTAAAGATTTAATCAGGTATGTCTTGTGGGAGAAAAAAGGCTCTTTAGTAAGTAAGGTTTTATTTTAAGCTCAGATAGAAATTTAAAATACTCTTAAGCCTAAGAAAAATTTAATTTACCACATTTGTAAAAAATAGATCTTACCAGCCAAAGTCCTCAATGAACTGTAATATTAAAAATCCTGGAAGTAATTGAATTTGAGTCTCACAACACCTGAAAAAAAATCCTGTCATGTGTAGCAGAGGCGGTGGAAAATGCCTTCTAGTGGGAGATCCACACAGTGACCATCTGTTTTATCAACTCAAATCTGGCTTTATTAACAGAAGCAGAACAAATTGTACCAAAAAAAAAAAAACTGCCCAACATTCCAAAGTTACTTTCTGTTCTTTTTATCAGGATAATCTTAATCGGATGTGGTATATTCTCAAAAATGTGAGAAAATAGTTTTTTTAATTCAAGACACATTTGCTCAACCTCCATAGGATCCTCACCAGAAAAGCATTCTTATCTTTCCATAAGAATTATGAAACACTTAACTCTTAGGATAACTGAATATAAACAGCTTAGGGAGACATGACTAACACAATGAAAAAAACACTCATCTAGAAAATAAAATTTTTGTGGACATTTTGACAGTCCATATGTCTCTTTTAGGGAAGGGTAGGGCATCCTGTAGTTTGTATCAAGCTACTATTCTTAATTCAATCTAATTACATATATTTTAATATTTTTCGTAAGAACCAATTATTATACATTTGATTATGTCCAGATACAGATTAATTAAAGAGCCAAATTTCACTCTAAGCAAACTCAATGGTTTTCCAACCATTCTCAGGATTAAAAACAAAATCAGTCCTCAACATACTAATAGATAATGATGATGTGCCATAAACTGCCTGTACAACTATGAAACAGTTACAAGATTCACTCAAACAACAAGTATTTATTGAACGAAGCTACTGTGTGAATGGCTGGGGATACAGCTGGGGCAGAGGAAGACACAGAAATAATAAAATATATTTCCTCATCCCACAGAGCTTATTCTCTAGAAAGGAAGGCAACATTAAGTAAGGATATAAATTATTATTTTAATTACAATTGTGATAAGCACTATAAGAAAGAAGCAGAGGGCGCCAGGAAAGTATTTAATTAGGAGACTTGACCTTGCCTGGGAGATAAGAGGTTTCCTTAAGGAAGTGGTATTTAAACTGAGAGTTGAAGGATACATAAAAGATGACCAGGCAAAGAAGCAGGAAGGCTGGGTATTCTAGGTATTCCCTAAACATAGAGAACAGCACATAAAAAGACCTGGAAGCAGGAAAGAGCCTGGCATATTCAAGGCCTTGAAAGGACATCAGTGTGGTAGGCATTAAGGTGGGAATGAAGCCGGAGAGGCACAGAAGGGTCAGATCATACAGCAGAGCCTCACAGGCCATGGTAAAGATCATAATCTTCATTTTAAGAGCAACAGGAGTCATTAAAGGGTGGTGAAAAAGGAAAATGGCATGTTCAGGTGGCTGGCTCCTGTGGGCAGACCGATCAGAGGACGTCTGCAGGACATCACTTAAGGGACTACTATAAAGGTCCGCAGCCCCGAAGATGCTGACACAGGCAGTGGCAGTGGAGGGCAGATATGTGGACTTCATCCCTTTTTAAAAACCTTGGCTTCTTCTGTGATCACTAAGATCATTAATTAAAACTTTATGATTCCACAAAAGTTTCTTTGCTTTAATTTATGCAGTTAGGCCTGTACTATCTATATATGTTCAAACTGTTCTCCCATATGTTCTAGGTCATTTGACAAAATTAATTGATATTCCCTCCTTGAACCTTTTTTCTTGGCTTCTCTAATGTCACATTCTCCTGGTTTTCCTTCTATTTTAGTGGCTACTCCTTCCCAGCATCCTTTATAGGCATCTCCCCCGTCTCATTTCTTAGTGTTTGAGGATCCTAGGATTTGATCCTGAGTCCCATTTTCTTCTCTAACACACATTTTCTCCCTAACTTCATCCAGATCCATAACTTTAAATACCACCTTTGGATAAAGAATTCAAATTGCCAGAGAACTCCTGACTCTCTTATCCTATCTGATATCTTAACCCAGATGCATCTCAAACTTTGGTCTAACCACTACACTCCAGCTTTCTGTTGTTCTTTAACAAGCCCTGCTAATTTCTATTTCAGAGCATTTGCACTTGGTGCTTGTTCCCTTGGCCAAAACACTCTTTCCCCTGAACTTCAGTTGTCCCCTTCGTAGTATTCAATTCTCAGTTTAAAGGTATCTCCTCAGCAAAGCTTTCTCTAAAGATCATCTGCTCTAATAGACACCCAGTCACACTACCACATTATTCTGTCTTAATTTTCTGGACAGCACTTGTTAATACTTGATTTTTTTTCTGTTTTTCCTCACCAGAAGTTAAGTCCTGTAAGAACAAAAGCCTTGTCTGTCATCTTCATCATAAGATTGCCAGCACACACAACAGTTCATGGTATATGGTGGTATTCAAAAGAGTATCTGCTAAACATGTGAATGAAGGTTGTTAATTTCAGATATAATTTCAAATCAATTTTTCCTCCAAAATGCACTATCAATTTTACATATATAAAGTCTATCATGATATGAATACGACTATAAAAGATTCTCATGTGCCTTACCAGTGTAGACTGCTAGAATTCTAAAATGCATTTTCTTTGACCAGTTTATATGATTAAAAAAATCAGACAATATATATGTTAAAGTACAGTTGATCCTTGAACAACATGAGTTTGAACTGCACATGTCCACTTACATATAAATTTTCTTCTGCCTCTGCCACCCAAGAGAGCAAAACCAACCCCTCCTCTTCTTCCTCCTCTCCCACCTACTAAATGTGAAAATGATGAGGATGAAGACCTTATGATCATCTACATCCACTTAATGAATGCTTAATTTATTTTCTCTTCCTTAAGGTTTTCTTAATAACATTTTTCTTCTCTTCCTTAAGAGAGTATAGTATATATTGGATGCCACATGCAGGGTTTAAAAAAAAAGTAGAGTATATAATACATATACAAAATGTGTTAATTTACTGTTTATTTTATTGGAAAAGCTTCCAGTCAACAGCAGGCTATTAGTAGTTAAGTTTCTGAAGACTCAAAAGTTAGACAGATTTTTGACTGTGCAGGGGGTTGGATCACCTAACTGCCATGTTGTTCAAGGGTTAACGGTACACGAGTCAAGGAAAACTTGTGTATACAATACCTGCCCATGATCAGAGTGCCATTAATGATATTTAAAAGGAGACAACAGGAAAACACGCTCCAAATGATGCACAGTATGTACAATAACCAAGCTGACATCAGCAATGACTAACTGGGAATATTATAAGGCTGGATTCCAGAATGACTCTCCAGCAGCTCTCTGACCACGCTGAACCAGTCCTATATTAAATCATCCATAGGTTCACCTATTATGGACTTAAGTCAAAGGAATGATTGGCTTTATTAATCACTTATTAACATGTGGTAATCCTAAGAAATATGAGTAACAAAAAAAAAGACAAATCTGTGAGTTTTTTCAGTCAAATTTTAGGAGTAATGGGGTATTTGTTTTTAAAGATCCAAAGTTTCAAAGGTGACTGCCTAGTTTTAGAGATCAAGACATGAATTACACAAAATAAAATTAAAAAGGAAAAAAAGACATGAATTATATTATTTTTCAAACTGTTTTGCCTGTGATTCTGGTAAGTGTTCCCTTCATGAGAAACCCACGCTTCTCAAATATTACACAAAATTATTCACACGTCTCTACATTTCTATCCAGAAACACTAAGTATGTTTTATTATTTGTAGATTATTGAACTGGCTTATCAAAATTTCAGTGTTTTGTTTTTGAAATCTAGTTTTAACAACAGTGAGGCAAACTAGCTGAAGTGGAGTGTGCAGGGGTGAGAGTTAGCAGGAGATAAGGCTGAAGCAGTGACGAGAGTCCCGATAAGCATGGAGCATGCTAAACCATCACAAAGACTTGGGCTTTTGGTAACTGAAATGGAAAAACTTTTGACAGTTTTGTACAGAATATGAGTAACAAGATCTGACAACATTTTAAAAAGATCACTCTAGGCCAGGCGTGGTGGCTCACACCTATAATCCCAGCACTTTGGGAGATGACTTGAGGCCAGGAGTTCAAGACCAGCCTGGTCATGATGATGAAACTCTGTCTCTTTTAAAAATACAAAAATTAGCCAGGTGTGGTGGCACATGCCTGTAATCCCAGCTACCAGGGAGGCTGAGGCATAAGAACTGCTTGAACCCAGGAGGCAGAGGTTGTAGTGAGCCAAGATCGCGCCACTACACTCCCGCCTGGGTGACAGAGTGAGACTCTGTCTCAAAAAAATAATTTAAAAAATCACTCCACCTGCTGGTTTGAACACAGATGGTACAGAAGTGCAGCAAAAATGGGAAACCAATTAATTTAATACAATAATACAAGTGATAAATAATGGTGGCTTCAACCAGATTATAAGAGTGGAGGTGGTAAAGAAGTAAGCAAATTGTGGATATATTCTAAAGGTGAGCCATCAGGGAGTAGACTGAGGGGGTGGGGAAGTGGAGATCAGGGGCGAGGTACAGGCAAAAAATACAAATTTGAATGTCATTAGCATACAAAAATGGTATTTAAATGGCATCAGAAACTTTTGAAACTAGAAGAGCCCTGGGTACTCCAACATTTAAAAGTAGAAAAGATAACACTAACAACTAAGCAGGGGTAGCCAGAGTTAAAAATAAGCAGAGCACAGAAGACTTTTTAGGGCAGTAAAAAGACTTATAAAATTGATAAACTTATAAAATTGATATAAGTAAAAAGACTTAAAAAATTGAGATGAATGAAGAAAGAGGGAAGGCACAAATAACTAATATCAAAACTGAAGAAGAAATCATTATACATGTATTATAGATATTAAAAAATAAGGTGTTTTATACAATTTTGTGCCAATAAATTTGAAAATCTAAATAAAACCAAAAAATTATAGGTGAATACAACTTACCAAAACTGACATACAAAAGAAAAAGAAAATCTGAATAATTTAAAAAACTGAATCCCACAAAGAAAATTCCTGATTCAGATGGCTTCACCAGCAAATACTTAAGAATAAAACTGTATCAATCTCACATAAAATCTTCACAAAAGAGAGCTTTCCAACCCATTTATAAGGCCAGCATAACATCAACATAAAAATCTGTCAAGGACATTATGAAAATGGGAAAATTATTGGCCGAATCTCACTCTAACACATAAATCTTAAACAAAAGATCAGCAAATCAAATCCAACAAGGATAATACATTATAATGAAGTTGGGATTGTTCCAGGAATACAAGGTTTACAAAATCAGTCCATGTATTTCATCTTATTAAAAGATTTAAAAGATGGTCAGACACAGTGGCTCACGCCTGTAATCCCAGCACTTTGGGAGGCCGAGGCAGGTGGATCATCTAACGTCAGGAGTTCGAGACCAGCCTGGTCAAAATGGTGAAACTTTGTCTCTACCAAAAATACGAAAATTAGCTGGGCATGGTAATGGGTGCCTGTAGTTCCAGCTACTTGGGAAGCTGAAATGGGAGAAATACTTGAAGCTGGGAAGCTGAGACTGCAGTGAGCTGAGATTGTGCCGCTGCAATCCAGCCTGGGTGACAGAGCGAGACTCCGTCTCCAAAAAAAAGATAAAAATTGTCTCATTAGATGCAGAAAGAATGCTTGCTCAAATTCTGTATCGTTTGTGGTTTAGAAAAACAACCTAGCAAACAACAAATAGAAGGAAAGTTTCTTTATCTGAAAAAAAAGTATCTACCACAAACATCAACAGTAAACATTGTATTTATGATGACACAGTGAAGGGTATCCCTTTGAGACTGGGAACAAGAAAAAGATACCTGTTATCACCACATTTATTCAGCACTCTACTAGAGGTCCTAGACACTGTGGTTTTAAAAAAAAAAAAAAAAGGAAAAATACGAAACATGGGAGAATGACAAAAGATGAACTAGAGCTTTCATTATTCACAGATGATATTACTGTGTACACATAAAATCCAAAATTATCTACAGAGGAATTATTAGAATTAATGAGTTTAGTAAGGGTGCTGGGCATAAAGCCAATATACAAAAACTGCATTTCTATATACCAGTAACAATTATTTTTCCAAAATTTACATAATGACTCCATTTATAACAGTATCAAAGACATCAAATATCTAGGAATTAATCCCAAAAGATATCTGGGACCTTCACAGAGAAAATTATAAAACATTACTGAGGAAAAAAAGGTCTAAAATAAATGAGCGGATACATCATGTTCATAAATGGGAAGACTAAATATAGTTAAGATGTCGATTCTCCCCAAACTGACCTATACAATCAATGTAATATCAATCAGAAACATAAGAGGTTTTCTGTTTGCTTTGTGAAATTTATCATTTATTCTAAAATTCATATAGAAATGCAAAGGGCCAAGAATAGATAAGATGATCTTAAAAAAGAAAAGAGGGTAGGACTTGCCCTACCAGATATCAAGACTTAATTTAAAGCTACAGCAATTAAGTCAGGTGGCACTAGTACAAGGAAAGACCAATGAACTAGAGAAAAGAGCCCAGAAACAGACCTACAGAGATATGGACATTTGATTTTATGACAAAAGTGGTAATGTAGAACAATGAAGAAAGGGAAGATTTTTTCCAATAAATTGTTCAAGACAACCAAATATCCATAAGGAAAAAACAAAACTTGACCTTCTTCAAATCACACCTAAACATTATTTCACATAGATTTTAGACTTAAATGTGAAAGACAAAACATAAAATGTCCATATTCTACACCAGAGGTTCTTGGCCTGAGGTCCTCTGACCCAAAGGTCCTGTGGATAGACTTCAAGATATAAAAGTTACTTTTGACACATCATTTGTATCCCATCATGCCTTAGCGTTTTGGTGTGCCAGTTTCAACTGCAAGCATCTACATCTTTTTGTCTGAAGTTTTCCAAGAGCTGGTTATGAGTGATGAGAACTGATGCCTGGCCCTAACCCGCCTTCAACTGATATGTGTGAAGAACATGTATAAGGAACATGATGCAAGTGAGGAACACGGGCTCCCAGAGGACCCAGAAATTCAAGCTTCTTAACACACTTAATAAAGGTTATTAAGTGCCTTTATTTCCCTGCCTCCAATCCAAACTATTTCGTGTGATCATTCCCCCATATTAATTACTTACACTTGAACCCTTATCTCAGGGTCTGCTTCTGAAGAAACCAAGAAAACTGAGACCCAAAAGTACCACGAACCTTAATGGGGAAAAACGATTACTTATTTTCATAAATGCTAATTGAAAAAAACAAACCAAAAGTAGTATTGGCAGTACGTATGACTATGTCTCTAACAGAATCAAAGATGTTTTCATATCACATTTTTTTACACTCATTTCTACTTTGAAATTGTTAGTTATTGGAACTGCTACTAAACCGCACGATTGCAGTCTTCCTGTCTATATTGTTGATGCAACCGTTAAGCAACTACCTCTGTGCCAACTAACTGCTGAGCAATAGAACAGTAAAGTTTAACGTTTCTACAACTAGAGATCAACCCAAAAAGCCTTCAGTGAATTTTGTTGTTCTTGGAAAGCCTATCTTCACCTTATAAAGTGAGATATTGAAGTTTTAATTCCATATACAACAGCTAAACACAATTAAAACTGCCCATATTTTAAGTCCAATTTTTGTTACTGAACGCATTAATTTAAAAGTACATAATGTCTCTATCACAAATGTATTTTTTAATATCTTGAAGCTGTATTTCAATAATTTATTTCTTCTGCAATGCTACATATTTTATTTTATGCATTTAAAAACATCATACTATGAGGAAGGTTATTATAGGCTTCACTAGATTTCCAAAGGAATTCACAGCACAAAAAATCTTAAAACAACTCTAGTCTAGAAGCTTATATAACATATGAAAATCCTCAGAATCTCAGAGTAGGAAAAACTTATTAAATAGGACTCAGAAAAACACTGATATATTTGACATTAAAATCAAATATCTCTATTCATCAAAAGATACCATTAAGAGAATGAATGAGCAACTAATGGAGTGGGAGAAGATCTTTGCAAAACATGTAACTGACAAAAAGCTCATATCCATAATAAAGAACTCCTACAAATCAACAAAACACCAAAAACTATTTTAAAAACGGGCAAGGAGCTTGCCCAGTTACTTTCTTTTAAATCAGTCATCCAAATACCCAATAAATAAATGAAAAGGTATTTAGCCTCATTAATAATCAGGGAAATGCACTTTAAAACTACAAGGAGGCCAGGTACAGTGGCTCACACCTGTAATCCCAACACTTAGGGAGTCCAAAACAGAAGGATCACTTGAGGCCAGGAGTTCACAACCAGCCTGGGCAACATAAGGAGATCCCATCTCTACCAAAAAAATAAATAAATAAAACCTAGCCAGCCATGGTGGGCATGCCTGTAGTCCCAGCTACTCAGGAGGCTGAGGCAGGAGGATTGCTTGAGCCCAGGAGTTCAAGGTTACAGTGAGCTATGATCAACTGACATACTATGTATATGTGTGTGTGTATATATATATATACACACGTCACATATAACATATAACCAAGCAATTCTATTCCTATGTATATACCCAAGAGAAATCCACACAAGAGCCTAACAAACATGTATAAGACATCTGCTGCAGCATTATTTAATACATGTCAGAACGGCATGGCATATCAGTGGGAAAAGAAAGAACTATTCAGTAAATGTTATTGAGACAATTTTCATTTGGATTAGGGACTTAATTATAAGAGATTAAATTTTATGATTTTAGGAGAAAATAGAATACTTTTATAGCATCACAGTAAGAAATTTTCCTAAACAAGATTCAAACTACATTTAACCCACAATATATGGTGGATATTTTTGTAAAATCTTTATACTTCAAAAGTAGATACTGAAATATTTACAGATGAATGACATCAGTGACACAAGCCTAAATAACCCAACTGGGGGAGAAGTAGTACAGATGAAATAAGATTGGCTGAGTGATAACTGCTGAAGCTAAGTGATGGGTACAGAGGAGTTCAGTACATTTCTGTTCATGATTGAAGAAAATTTTTTTAAATTTAAGTCATCACAAATAAAGGGAAAAGAGACCACTGGGCAACATAATGAAACCTTATTTCTACAAAAAAAAACAAAAAACAAAAACAAGCAAACAACAAAAAAAACTAGTGCACACCTAGATGGTGCACACCTGTAGTCCCATCTGAGGTAGGAGGACTGCCTGAGCCCAGGAGGTCGACACTGCAATGAGCCGTGATTGTGCCACTGCACGCCAGCCCAGGTGACAAATTGAGACTCAGTCTCAAAAAAATAAAAAGAAAGAAAAAGAAAAACACAAACTCTGTGAAGTTCAAAACTGTGGAAAACTAAATATTATCTTATTTGGGAATTTAGATGAATGAAACTTTTTTAAATAAAATAATAAACATGACAATCAGGATTCTGGCTGCCTGGGGTGGGAGGAGAGGAAGGAGATGCATGGAGAAAGATAAAGGACCCATTTGTTTCATGTTCTTTGTCTCAAGTTGAGGAGTAGGGTACATGTGTATTTGTTTAATTGTTTATTATATCTTATACAACATGTTTTATATATACTTTTTTAATTTATGAAATATTTTGTAATTTTAAAAAAATCAGAGAATTTTAAAACCTCTTAAAAATTAAAAATTTAATAGCAGAAAAAAATTACTTTGAAGTTACATCTGAAAAGTCCCCCAGAAATTAATAGAAAAAGATGAACAAGTGGAAAACAGTAAAGGGGGAAAATACTAAAATATAGAATTAATGTAAAAGTACCCATAACTGAATAAGAAAAGATCCAGAGAAAGAAGGAAGTAACACAAAAGAAATAATATAAAATAATCTCTCAGAATTGAAAGACATGAGTTTCAGATTTAACAGGTCCCCCAGATGATGTGGTGTTAGTTGGATAGTGTGCTTTGGCTTTGGTTCTGGGTGGGAGAAGAAGAGTCGTCTTCATACAATTTCTTCAGCCACTTTTATTCTTCAGTGTCAGCACTTCACTTTCATTCTTTGTCAGTGTCAGCAGTGTCTGTGAGTTACTCATTGTCTTAGGTTGTGGTTGGTAGCAGAGGCTGTGGTGAGGCTTTGCTGCAGACAGAGACACCAGACAGGCCAGTTCTGGGGCACACGTGGTGGCAGAGGCAGGCCAGGCATGCTGGCCCTTGGGCTCCCAGGCAGCATACGTGGACACCAGCAGTCACAGGTCCAGGAGGACCAGTCCTTGGGCCTACAGTCAGCTTGCTCAGGTGCCAGTGGTTATGGAAAACAGCACGGAGTTTTCTCCAAAAAACAAAACTAGAACTATCATACAATTCATCAATCCCACTACTGGGTATTTATCCAAAACAAAGAAAATCAGTATATCAAAGGGATAGCTCCACTCCCATGTTTACTGCAACACTATTCACGATAGCCAAGATATAGAATCAACCTAGATGCCCATCAGTAAATGAAGGGATAAATGAAATGTAGTAAATATACACAGTGGAATACTATTGGGCTGTACAAAGGACAAAATCCTATAATTTGTAGTAACACAAATGGTCATTATGTTACATGAAATAAGACAAGCACAGAAAGAAAAATACCACATTTTCTCAATTTTATGTGGCAGCTAAAAAAGGAGATGAGAAGTTGGTTAATTGGCGCAAATACACAGATAGATGGAATAAGTTATAGTGGTCAATAGTACAGTAGGGTGGCTATGGTTAACAATAATATATTCTATTTTTTTTTTTTTTTTTTTTTTTGAGACGGAGTCTCGCTCTGTTGCCCAGGCTGGAGTGCAGTGGCGCATCTCAGCTCACTGCAAGCTCTGCCTCCCGGGTTCACGCCATTCTCCTGCCCCAGCCTCCCCAGTAGCTGGGACTACAGGCCCCCACCGCCACGCCCGGCTAATTTTTTTTGTATTTTTTTTTTAGTAGAGACAGGGTTTCACCATGTTAGCCAGGATGGTCTCGATCTCCTGACCTCGTGATCCGCCTGCCTTGGCCTCCCAAAGTGATGGGATTACAGGCGTGAGCCACTGCGCCCGGCCTGTATATTTCAATTAACTAGAATATTTGAAATGTTCCCAACACAAAAAGAGATAAACATTTGAGGTGATGGATATCCTAAATACTCTAATTTGACCATCATTACACATTACACATGTATCAAAATATCACATGTATCCCACATATATATCAATAAAAAAAGTTTACTGAGATATAAGATGGAGGGTCAGTGATTTTCAACCCAATTCTATGCCCGAGAAAATCAAGCATAAGAAAAAAATCTTTCAGACATGTAAGGCTTGAGAAGTGTTTTTTCCTATTCACCTTTCTTCAGGAACCTATTGGGGGATATCGCCATCAAAACAAGAAAAAAGGAAGATAAATGATGCCAAGAAACAGAAAATTCAACATAGGAGAGAGGCAAAGAGAATTTCCCAAAGTTGGTAAAATAAAACCCAAAAATGGTAGCTCTGCTATTTTAGACTGGTAGAGCAATTAAGCTGAATGAGAGCAAAGAGAACTCATGTTCCCAGAACACCACCTATGTGGGATTATACTGAGAAAAAAGTCAAAGCAGTTCTAAGGATGAATTAGGTATATAGGGAAAAAAGCAAACCATAAAACAAAGTAATTATTATCTCCAAAGTAATTACCATTAAGAATATTCTGTACAATCTTAATAATGTAAACAATAACTATGATTCACCCAAAATCATGAGATACCTACATCAGTAAGATAGGAGCAAGTGAAATGAATATGTGTATGTATTAGATTTGAAGATGTGGTTGGGGATATCAACCCCTCCCCTTTATCAAGCTAAAGGCTCAGCTTCTACAGTGGGAAGGCAAAAAGTAATTCACATAACTCAGGGGGCTGGGCAGAGAGAATCAAGAAATGGGAGCACCTCAAGCTACTCAAGGACATGGAAGGAAATATCAAAATATTCAACTTGACAAATAATTGCCTCCTGGACACAGGAATTAGCGTGGGAATAATGAGGCAAGGAGTACATCTTCTCATTGTGAATCCAGTATTATTTTACTTTTTAAGTTAATGTACATATGCTATTTTTAAACACAAAACTTAGTTTTTAAAAATGCAAATGAGCCAAAGTCAAATAAGAGTAACACGAATAGCCATTATTTCCCTAGTGCCTACAACCTGTGAGCACAATACCAGGTGTTTTACAAACACCACTTGTATTCTTCAGGCCAGCTTTGCCAAGGAGGATTAGCCCAGTTTTACAGATGAAAAAACTGAAAATAAAAATAAATAAGGAATATTTTTATTTTTTATTGTTTCTTTCATATGTTTTTGTTTGATCCTTTACCTTTCCAGCAGTAGCAAAATATTCACCATCAGGAGACCATTCCATCAAATGTATAGATACTGAGGTTCTAAAAAAGAGAGTTAGGCAATTAGCACTTTTAAAATCTGGTGTACTGTATATAAAAATGGTCAAGATGAGATTTTTGTAACATCAAAGTCAGAATCCTCAGAATAAGACTGTTTTTGCTTCCCTAAAAATATAAATAAAATATTTCACCTCCATAACAACATAAATTAATTAAAACTAATCCAACATTCACTTTGGGAAAAGAAGAATGTACGTAACATGAATACAGTATATCTCCACCTACATGTCCCACCAACATCCTAAATATAACATGTTAAAAGCTGAGCTCATAATCGTCCCTGACTAGTCTTTGTCACATAATCTATATGACTGTTAACAGTACATCTTCCACTTGAAAGAGTGGCTGGCAACTTTCACATCTTCCCCTTCCCCATCCTTATCTCAATCTATTAATGAGTAATTCCTATGTATCAACCCGGTCAACTCCTGTCCTGGGGCTATAACTATGAAAATACTTTCATCCTTTTTTTAAATGATTAACTAGCACAAATTAAAGAATGCTATTATATGGGTTTTGGTTAGTAAAAAATCTACTTTTTAGGCCTCTATATGCAATGGTACCATCAAAAAATAAAGATCTTTGTGAAAGGAAACATATTTTAGGAAGCATTTGCTTTTAATTAATGAATATAACAACAGAAATAGACACTAACTTGCACTGCCAGATGCACTTCCAATCATTTAAAACAGGAGGAATTTTATTATCAATTTCTTCCTCCTCTTCCAGAATATCATCTCCTGGAGGAGCCCACAACTGAATGGAATCAGTTGCTGTCAACAATCTATTATCTGAAAATTAGAGAAAGTTACGATGAATAGGCAAATATTATATAGGGAAATACATGCACATGGGCTTCTGTTTAGATCTGTAAACTATTAACATTATGTGAAAAGTAAGCAATATCGCCAATGAAAAACACTTGATATATATCTATATTTTAAAGTCCCTTAGAAGAAAAAAAAGAATCTTCTGGACAACAAAGAGTAGTTCTTAAGGAAGATTTGAGAACAACAAAGTAAAGCTTACTGGCAAAGAGCTATTATTATCAAGCAAGTCAAAAAAACTAAGAGCAAATGTATTAATAGAATAATAAACTCCCCAAAACTCTGATATATACCACATAAAATGTCCTCAAAATATAAGACATAACTACAAATTAATAAAATGTGGTTTTATACACGAAATATAAAAATAATCCTTATTGTGAATATAAAAAGGGACAACAGCTATTATCATTAGAGGTTCCTAATTTTTCAAAATTAAAGATAGTAATTTTCCAATACAAATGATAAAATGAGTTCAAGTTTTTTCGGTCTCTGTTTTATTTCCAACGTGTTTCTTAGCAAATACAACAAGAGTAAAGGGCAGCACATGTTAACTAGGAAACAAATCATAACTGTTTCTTGAAACAAAACACTGAAAGGCAGGGGAAAACACAGAATAGTAAATTAAGCATTGTACAAAGCACTGTATACCAAGAAGGAAAAATTGTATTTGTCAAAAAAAAGAAAATATAATATATTGATCATTTTCTTTTTATGGGAGACTATATCACATTATTATCATACATCTAAAACAAATATTTAATTTAAATAATTTTAGATATAATTGCTAAATACCTTGAGGATCCCATGCTAAGTTGTACGTCACAGAACTCAAAAAAAACTGCCCAGTTTTAAGCCACTGGCACTTGAGTTGCTGAAATATGTAGACAAAAAGAAATAAGAAAAAAAAAGATGTTTTTAAAATAATATCCCAAAACACTACCATTTTATCATTTTCTTCAACTTAAGACCTTATGATCTGAAACAAAGATGAAAATATTTCACTATTATTTTCATATGCTGTTTTTAATGTAACTTTAACTGGTTCCACTACTATTTATTATACCATATTGAGCTCCTTGCTATGCCCAAACAAAGCAGGTTCTCTCAGGCTTCCTTCCATGCCCATAAATACATTCTTATATTTAGGATATCCTATTCCTCACGTCTCCATCTGCAAACCCCTATCTTTCCACTATGATTAGCTAACTCATCATCTCTGCTATGAAGCCCTCTCTGACATCCTGGCAGCACCAACACCACTTTTACATTCTGCCATTATAACACTGATCACATGGAATTAGTATTTGTTTATACGTGTGACTCTCCCATTAAATTGCAACTCTTCAAGGGCAGAAACTGTGTCATAACAATTTTTGTTATTTTCAGAGTTTGTAATGGCTGGCACAAAGATGTTAAATGTTTATTAACACAAAATAAATGCACATTAGGAAGAAATGCAAATTGTCATAATCCCATGGACTCAATGTCTAAAAGAAAACTAGATATATCTCCCCAAAAGTCAACCCATCTGCACTATATTGTATATGTAATCCACAAACTTTATATCTGAATAATTTCTATCCTATTTTCTTAATATTTTCATTCTAAAAGGTGATTTAAAGTTTAAAAGTCAAAAACCTTTGACATGAAATATATTCTCTAAGTAAACAAAAGTTTATATATTTCTTTGTAGTACATAAATATAAAATGTCCTTTTGTGAGAGGACATTTTTGAAAAGCTTTGCAAAGCTATGTTACCTCAGGCAAGCTATATGTTAACTGCTTGGCAAATAATACTTTTTAAACGGTAATGCCCTTTCGTGTTATAGTATTTTAAGAATATTTAACAATTTTTAAATGTATACAAGGTTTCCTGACTACCTCGAGGCAGAATTTTAAAATACAGCTGCATTCCAACAGTCTGGGAGGCCATGACAGGAGGATTGCTTAAGGCCAGGAATTTGAAACCAGTCTGGGCAACATAGCAAGACCCCCACCTCTATAAAAAATTTAAAAATTAGCTGGGCATGGTAGCTCATGCCCGTAGACCCAGCTACTTCAGATGCTGAAGCGGAAGGATCACTTTAGCCCACAAGTTTGAGGTTACAGTGAGCTATGATCACACCACTGCATTCCAGCCTGGGTGACAGAGCAATACTCTGTCTCTAAAAAAAAATGTGTCGGGGCCAGAGGGGTGGGAAATGTGTGTATGTATCTGCAAAGCCTGCACTTCATTATCCAAAAATAATTTTACATTTTATAATCAGAGAAAATGTTATTTTTAAACCCTACCACTGCTGACCAAACAACAATCACAACAGCATAACACGATTTTAAATACTGTTCAACAAATCTATTTTAGTGTAGTAATTAAATAATTCCTAAAATTATAGACATCCCTAACATCCTTTCCTTTAGTGTTCCTTAGAGTGTAATCTGTGGAGCAAGTATCTTGAAGAAATTTGGGGAATGAGACCTGGAAATCTAAATTTTTAGTATGAGCTCTAGGTGACTCTTAAGTAGTCCAAAATTTGATATCCATTTCATAATACTATTATAGGGAAAGATTAATATTTTAATTTACACTGTTTTAGGGGAATGTAAAAAGATATATCCAAATACATATATTTAACGAAAAAATTCCAAAACCATTTGTTTTAAGGCATTTCACTTAAAAATATACTTTAAAAATTACTTGTATATACTCTGCATTCAGATTTAGCATTTGCAATTTTGATTATTTGTGAGTGATAGTAAAAATTTAATGCATGCAGTACTTTTTAATTCTAACCACATTAGATGTTTTGAACGTTAAGTAAGACAAATATAATAGAGCACCCAGTATGAATCTGAATGGTTCACAATGTGGTATGCTTAACCACTTAGCTGAGCTGGTAAGTGAGCTTTTTAAACTCCTAACTTCTTCATTTGACCAACATTTAGGAATACCTGCTATGTTCCAGATACTTCTTTTTTTTTTTTTTTTTTTTGAGATGGAGTCTTGCTCTGACGCCCAAGCTGGAGTGCAATGGCACAGTCCAGGCTCACTGCAACTCCACCTCCTGGGTTCAAGCGATTCTCTTGCCTCAGTCTTCTGAGTAGCTGGGACTGTAGGCGTGTGCCACCACACCCAGATAATTTTTGTATTTTTAGTAGACACAGGATTTCATCATGTTGGCCAGGCTCATCTCAAATGCCTGACCTCGTGTTCCATGCGCCTTGGTCTCCTAAAATGTTGGGATTATAGGTGTGAGCCACCACACCTGGCTGTTCCAGAACACTGTTCTAAGTACTGGGGATTCATCAGTGAAAAAAAGAAACAAAGTTTCCTACCCTTATGTACCTTTAGATAACATTCTACATAACAAACAATAATAAATAAATGCTGTAAAAAATTTTTTAAATAGCAAATAAGCGGGGGTACAATTTTTTAAAGGGTAGTCAAGGAAAACCTCATTGTCAAGGTATTAGTGAGCAAAGACCTAAAGGATCTATGGGAGCTATCCTTGGAGATATCTGGAGGAATAACATTCCTGACAAAGGAAACAACCAACACAAAGGCTCAAAGAGGGAAGGTTAACTGAGGAACAGTAAAAATGCCAATGTGGCCAGAGTAGAACCAGAGAGGACAAGAACTTAGGAGGTGAGCTCTGAGACGTAGTAAGTGTGGGACTGCGCAGAAGGGAAGTTGTAGTCTACAAAAGGCTTTTGGCTTTTTATCTGAAAGAAGTACGGAGCAGCTGGGCATGGTGGCTCATGCCCATAATCCCAGCACTTTGGGAGGCTGAGGTGGGAGGATCGCTTAGCCCCAGAGTTCAAGACCAGCCTGAGCAACACAGGGAAACCCCATCTCTACAAAAAATTTAAAAAACAGCTGGCCATGGTGGCGCATGCCTGTAGTCCCAGCTACTTGGGAGGCTGAGGTGGGAGGATCACTTGATAGGTTGAGGCTGCAGTGAGCAGTGAGCAGTGATCATGCCACTGCACTCCAGCCTAGGGAGAGTGAGACCCTCTCTCAAAAAAAAAAAAAAAAAAAAAGAGAGAGAGAGAAATATGGAACCATTACAAACTTTTAAGAAGAGAAATGTCATGACCTGCTCTGTTGAGAATAGAGACTGGGGTTGAAGGCAGCAGGAAACCAGATATCAGATAGAGATTAGTAATCCAGATAAGAAATAAGAGTAGTTCAAACTAGGGTAGATCTCAATTAACACAGGAAATCTCAATTTGCGATATTCTAGAGACTTGGGTTTCTAAAAGCACTAGGGATGTATCCCCAGTGAATGTAAGGATCCTAACATAAAGCACTAGACCAATTTTTCACTGATACTCTAGTCTACGTTCAGCACTAGCTCCTAAGGAGCTTTTATTAACATCAATTGGATTCTAAAGTTAACTAGATTCTAAAAGTATTCTATTATTGGTTAATACTTACACAATTTCTTTTATGAGAATTTATGCCCAAGGGCTCAAATATACAAACAGCATTACCATATGAAGCTGCAATCTAAAAAAGAATAAATATAGCATTAATATCTAGAAAAGGGTAAAATAAAGGTATCTTCCTTTTCATAATAATGTATAAACTGATTATATATAATATAATCTCAATACAGTATTCATGGTTTATTTCCTTCCATAAATATACCTGGAAGTGTACTGGAGTTAAGAGTCTCTCCTCTGTTATCAAAAAATTCAGCAGGCTTTATTTTACATATCATATACAAGGCTGACCTACTCAAAGAAATCATATTTGGATGGACAGCTGGCAAGATGGCCGAATAGGAACAGCTCTGGTCTGCAGCTCCCAACGAGATGGATGCAGAAAGCGGGTGATTCCTGCATTTCCAGCTGAAGTACCAGGTTCATCTCATTGGGACTGGCTGAACAGTGGGTGCAACCCACGGAAAGTGAGCCGAAACAGGGTGGGGCATTGTCTCACACGAGAAGTGCAAGGGGTTGGGGTATTTTCCTCTCCTAGCGAAGGAAAGCTGTGAGAGACTGTACCGGGAGGGACAGAACACTCCGGCCCAGATATGCACTTTTCCCACGGTCTTCACAACTGGCAGAACAGGAAATTTTCTCTGGTGCTTGGCTCAGTGGGTCTCACACCCACGAAGCCCAGCAAGCTAAGATCCACTGGCTTGAAATTCTCACTGCTATCACAGCAGTCTGACGTCGACCTGGGATGCTCAAGCTTGGTGGGGGGAGGTGCATCCTCCATTGCTGAGGCTTGAGTAGGTCGTTTCACCCTCACAGTGTAAACAAAGCTGCCAGGAAGTTTGAACTAAGCAGAGCCCACCAACAGCTCCCTGGGACAGAGTCCCTGGGGGAAGGGGTGACTGTGGGTGCAGCTTCAGTAGACTTAAACATCCCTGCCTGACAGCTCTAAAGAGAGCAGCAGTTCTCCCAGTGCAGCATTCGAGCTCTGATACAGGACAGACTGCCTCCTCAAGTGGGTCCCTGACCCCCCGTGTATCCAGACTGGGAGACACCTCCCAGTAGGGGCCAACAGACACCTCCTACAGGATAGCTCTGCCTAGCATCTCCCAGAGGAAGAAACAGGCAGCAATCTTTGTTGTTCTGCAGCCTCCACTGGTGATACCCAGGCAAACAGGGTCTGGAGTGGACCTCCAGCAAACTTCAGCAGACCTGCAGCAGAGGGGCCCGACTGTTAGAAGGAAAACTAACAAACAGAAAGGAAGACTATCAACATCACCAACATCAAAAAAAAAAGGTAGATAAATCCATGAAGATGGGGAGAAACCAGTGCAAAAAGGCTGAAAATTCCCAAAACCAAAACACCTCTTCTCCTCCAAAGAATCACAACTCCTCGCCAGCAAGGGAACAAAACTGGATGGAGAATGACAAATTGACAGAAGTAGGCTTCAGAAGGTGGGTAGTAACAAACTCCTCCAAGCTAAAGGAGCATATTCTAAACCAATACAAGGAAGCTAAGAACCTTCAAAAAAGGTTAGACGAATTGCTAACTAGAATAACCAGCTTAGAAAGGAACATAAATGACCCAATGGAGTGGAAAAACACAGCATGAGAACTTCATGAAACATACACAAGTTATCAATAGCTGAATCGGTCAAGTGGAAGAAAGGGTATCAGAGATTAAAGATCGACTCAATGAAATAAAGCGAGAAGACAAGATTAGAGAATAAAGAGTGAAAAGAAATGAACAAAGCCTTCAAGAAATATGGGACTATGTGAAAAGACAAAATCTACGTTTGATTGGTGTACCTGAAAGTGACGGGGAGAATGGAACCAAGTTGGAAAACACTCTTCAGGATATTATCCAGCAGAGCTTCCCCAACCTAGAAAGACAGGCCAACATTCAAATTGAGGAAATACAGAGAACACCACAAAGATATTCCTCGAGAAGAGCAACCCCAACACACATAATTGTCAGATTAACCAAGGTTGAAATGAAGGAAAAAATGTTAAGGGCAGCCACAGAAAAGGTCGGGTTACCCACAAAAGGAAGCCCATCAGACTTACAGCAGATCTCTGGGAAGAAACTCTACAAGCCAGAAGACAGTGGGGGCCAATATTCAACATTCTTAAAGAGAAGAATTTTCAACCCGAATTTCATATCCAGCCAAACTAAGTTTCTTAAGCAAAGGAGAAATAAAATCCTTTACAGACAAGCAAATGCTGAGAGATTTTGTCACCACCAAGCCTGCCTTACAAGAGCTCCTGAAGGAAGCACTAAACATGGAAAGGAACAACTGGTACCAGCCACTGCAAAAACATACCAAATTTTAAAGACCATCAATGCTATGAAAAAACTACATCAACCAACAGGCAAAATAATCAGCTAGCATCATAATGACAGGATCAAATTCACACATCACAATACTAACCTTAAATGTAAACGAGCTAAATGCCCCAATTAAAAGACACAGACTGGCCAACTGGATAAAGAGTCAAGATCTATCAGTGTGCTGTATTCAGGAGACCCATCTCACATGCAGAGAAGCATATAGGCTCAAAATAAAGGGATGGAGGAATATTTACCAAGAAAATAGAAACCAAAAAAAAAAGAAGGGATGGCAATCATAGTCTCTGATAAAACAGACTTTAAACCAACAAAGATCAAAAGAGACAAAGAATGGCATTTCATAATGGCAAAGGGATCAATTCAACAAGAAGAGCTAACTATCCTAAATATATATGCACCCAATGCAGGGGCACCCAGATTCATAAAGCAAGTTTTTAAACACCTACAAAGAGACTTAGACTCCCAAACGATAATAGTGGGAGACTTTAACACTCCACTGGCAATATTAGACAGATCAATAAGACAGAAAATAACAAGGATACCAGGGCTTGAACTCAGCTCTGCACCAAGTAGACCTAATAGACATCTACAGAACTCTCCACACCAAATCAACAGAGTATACATTATTCTCAGCACCACATCACACTTACTCTAAAACTGACCACATAATTGGAAGTAAAACACTCCTCAGCAAATGCAAAAGAATGGAAATCATAACAAAGAGTCTCTCAGACCACAGTGCAATCAAATCAGATCTCAGGATTACGAAACTTACTCAAAATCTCACAACTACATAGAAACTGAACAACCTGCTCCTGAATGACTACTGGGTAAATAACAAAATGAAGGCAGAAATAAAGATGTTCTCTGAAACCAATGACAACAAAGACACAACATACCAGAATCTCTGGGACACATTTAAAGCAGTGTGTAGAGGGAAATTTATACCACTAAATGCCCACAAGAGAAAGCAGGAAAGATCTAAAATCGTCACACTAACATCACAATTAAAAGAACTAGACAAGCAAGAGCAAACATATTCAAAAGCTAGCAGAAGACAAGAAATAACTAAGATCAGAGCAGAACTGAAGGAGATAGAGACACAAAAAACCCTTCAAAAAAATCAGTGAATCCAGGAACTGGTTTTTGAAAAGATTAACAAAATACAAAATACATAGACTGCTAGACAGACTAATAAACAGAAAAGAATCACATAGACACATTAAAAAATGATAAAGAGGATATCACCAGCGATCCCACAGAAACACAAACTACCATCAGAGAATATTATGAACACCTCTACACAGATAAACTAGAAAATCTTGAAGAAATGGATAAATTCCTGGACACATACACCCTCCCAAGACTAAACCAGGAAGAAGCTGAATCCCTGAATAGACCAATAACAAGTTCTGAAATTGAGGCAGTAATTAATAGCCTACCAACCAAAAAAAGTCCAGGACCAGACGGATTCACAGCCAAATTCTACCAGAGGTACAAAAAGGAGCTGGTACCATTCCTTCTGAAACTATTCCAAACAATAAAAAAAGAGGGAATCCTCCCTAACTCATTTTATGAGGCCAGCATCATCCTGATACCAAAACCTGGCAAAGACACAACCAGAAAAGAAAATTTTGCGCCAATATGGCTGATAAACATTGATGCAAAAATCCTCAATAAAATACTGGCATACCAAATCCAGCAGCACATCAAAAAGCTTGTCCATTACGATCAAGTTGGCTTCATCCCTGGGATGCGAGGCTGTTCCAACATACACAAATCAATAAATGTAATCCATCACATAAAGAGAACCAATGACAAAACCCACATGATTATCTCAATAGATGCAGAAAAGGCCTTTGACAAAATTCAACAGCCCTTCACGCTAAAAACTCTCAATAAACTAGGTATTGATGGAACGTATCTCAAAATAATAAGAGCTTTTTATGACAAACCCACAGCCAATATCATACTGAATGGGCAAAAACAGGGAGCATTCCCTTTGCAAACCAGTACAAGACAAGGATGCCCTCTCTCAACACTCCTATTCAACATGATATTGGAAGTTCTGGCCAGGGCAATCAGGCAGGAAAAATAAATAAAGGGTATTCAATAAGGAAAAGAGGAAGTCAAATTGTCTCTGTTTGCAGATGACATGATTGTATATTTAGAAAACCCCATCATCTCAGCCCAAAATCTCCTTAAGCTCATAAGCAATAAACATACGAAAAAAAAATGCTCATCATCATTGGGCATTAGAGAAATGCAAATCAAAACCACAATGAGATACCATCCTCACACCAGTTAGAATGGTGATCATTAAAAAGTCAGGAAACAACAGATGCTGGAGAGGATGTGGAGAAATAGGAACGCTTTTACACTGTTGGTGGGAGTGCAAATTAGTTCAACCATTGTGGAAGACAGTGTGGCGCTTACTCCAGGATCTAGAACCAGAAATACCATTTGACCCAGCAATCCCATTATGGGGTATATACCCAAAGGATTATAAATCATTCTACTGTAAAGACACATGCACATGTATGTTTACTGTGGCACTATTCACAATAGCAAAGACTTGGAATCTGCCCAAATGCCCATCAATGACAGACTGGATAAAGAAAATGTGGCACATATACACCATGGAATACTATGCAGTCATAAAAAAGGATGAGTTCATGTCCTTTGAAGGGACATGGATGAAGCTGGAAACCATTTTCTCAGCAAACTAACACACGAACAGAAAAGCAAACACTGTATGTTCTCACTCATAAGTGGGAGTTGAACAACGAGAACACATGGACACTGGGAGGGGAATATCACACACCAGGGCCTGTCAGGGGGTAGGGGGCCTAGAGAAGGGATAGCCTTAGGAGAAATACCTAATGTAGATGATGGGTTGATGGGTGCAGCAAACCACCATGGCATGTGTATATCTATGTAACAAACTTACACGTTCTGCACATGTGCCCCAGAACTTAAAAAGTATAATAAAAATATATATATGCACATTTTTAAAAATCACATTTTTCATAAGAATTTTATTTTTAATATAAAAACAACTATTAAAAAATACATTTCAAAAGCACACATCTTTGTCAGAAACTTTATAATCCAGTGAAAATAATATAAAATCCATGAGAAAAGCATCAATTAATAACAGGTCTTAAAAATATTTCAAATAAAATGGCCTAATTATACCATCAAACAGAAAATACCAATTGGGACACCATGTAGAGGAAGGAATAGAAAAAACAGGCCAAGAAGAAGTCAGGGAGCCATACACTACACCTGGGGAAAGAGCTGAAGAAGACATCTCCAGAGGACTGAAGCAAGAAATTTAGGGACCAGGAGGATTTTGTCCCATGTCACATACCTGATAAGAAAATATATAAATCCCTCTGTTCCTAGAAACTACCAGAGCCTGTTTTCCAATAATTTCTTGAAGGCTAGTTCCAAGTTCATCCTCCTCTTGGTAAGATGGAATTACCTACAGGGCACAGACCAAAAACCATCCTTTCTGACACCTCTGCACCCCAGTTAACCTTTAAAACTTCATTAGGTATACATTCTTTTAAGGTCTGCCAAAAATATCCCCTGTGATTTTTAAGGCACTGTCATGCCAAAAAGTGATTTTAACTCTTACCTAACATCTAACATTCTTTCCAAGAAAAATCATAATCCACAACAGAAAGCTACTTCAAACAACATGCAAAAAGTGCTGTAATGATTCCATTCAACATGTCAATGAATGAATGAATGCTTATAACAGACTAATACAAAGTCACGAATGTGAAAGTTATCACCACAAGAACTGGGGGATAAAAGCTAAAGGAAGATGTCAACAAAGACAATAAAGATACTACAATTTTGCCTTATTTACATTAAACCAGCTCAAGAAAAGTAGAAACACAAGTTGCTCTGTTTCCCATGGTATGAATACCAATGTCTTATATACCTTTTTAAAAAATTTTACTCCCAGAGAATGTGTTCATTGCGATTATCACCGGCACTTGAGCTATTTACTAAAATTCACCTCTGACAACTATCATACAACTTTAGGCAGGCTTAAGCTACCTTGCTTGGCCTAGAGAGAAGAGCAACAAAAAATGAGAGAAACCTGACACTCTCCGTGTTTTCTAAAATAAGTGTAAGCAATGCTTGAGGGTGGGGAGTACCTGGGGGGAAAATTAGAAAAGCAAGAAACGAGCATCAGGAAACACCAGGAAATCCAGTGTTCCAATACTAGGTCAAATGTATCACTGAACTGTCAAGTACTGGTACATTTACACAAATATTAAGGCTTGATATGGGCAGTAGGATAGGGCAGGATAAATGGTATAATAAAGTAACCATAATTTACCATTCAGTATAAATTTGTATGATTACTATTTATCAACATGAATATTCTGATTTAACACATCCTTGACCAAATTTGTTACCCAATAAAGAACAATTTCTAGAACACTACAATAGTTTAAACTATTACAATGACTATCGGTAAAAATCTTATTTCTCTGTTCTTGTAGAGACATTCAACTCGGCTACATAAAATTGGCCTTACTGAATTGCTGGAGTATACAGCAAACATGCCATATTGACATGCAACCAAAATTTGATGTACATTATGTTTGAAAATTGTGGGAGAGGTACATATGATGAAATTTTAACTATTTCAAAATAAACCGTCTGTTTTAAAGCCTGAATGAACTATAAGACCCTTCACTCAACAAAAAAAGTTTCATTATGCTAACAGATTTTACAAATCTCTTCCTATATGACAAGCATGATATTAGACATTAACAACTTGCAGAATTTCTTAATACAACTTTGATGTTATAGTATGAGGGATATAAGGGGTGCTAGGTAGAGAAGATAAAAGTTTACTTCCCCTTACTGGCTTAATGGCTGCTAGAAGTAGTAACTGGCAGAACGTCAGTATGCACAGGATTGTAAGGCCTACAGATCTTTGAAGACAGTATACATACCACTGTAGAACAACTGTCAAATTATCAGTTTAATGGCACTTTACAATCTGTATAAACCTATCGCTTTACAACTTCTATTAACAGCCACCCAAGCAATACATAAGAAATTTTAGACAAGCTTTGCATAAAAGGATGAGAATATTCTGAGATTATTAAACACATTTTTAAATGACATTTAGTAAAGAAATTAAATCCCTTACTCTTCCTTGTTGGTTAGAACACTCCACACAGCTGACTTGGATGTTTCCATGCTTAGCACCAGGAATGATCTGTACACATTCAAAGTCATTTGCCAAAATAACAATATCACAGCCTGATCCATATGCCTAAAAAAAAAAAAAAGTTTTACAATATATAAGATACATAACTTTTGAAACCTTATTACATAATATTTTATCTTAGATCTTATTGCCATTATAAAGTATACCTTGGGACATTTTCCAAAATAGTTAATATAAGAATATCAATTTCTAAATAAGAACATTAAAAATCACATGAAAAAAACTGATGACACTCCATGCATTATCATTCAACAACTGTTACTAATAGGAAAAGGGTTCTTCCAGTTCTTAAACATGACATCCTCTGTTCCTGCAGGTCATAAATTATTCTGTTTAGACTTTCTCTCCAAAGTTCATCTCAGTAAACCCTAAAGTATAAAAGCTCCATCTAAAAATACTAAGACACTGAAGACTGCAACTGTGTTCCCAGGGTTCAAACCAGACTTTAGAAACATCAAGATGGAAATCAGGCATGCATTTTCCAACACAATTCCACATGCCTTAAAGAGCTAGTGAAGTAGACATGAACAACAAAGGCAGAATTACATGTACTAAGGCAATGGCTAAACTTAAATGCATCAATGACTCAAATGAATCCGTAACGCAGCCTGCCTCCAACATCCACCATCCATCCCCAACATCATCAGGCCTGAGGGAGAAAGGAAACCAACCCAAAGTTGTTTTACCAAAGGTAAAAAAAAAAAAAAAAAAAAAAGTCAAATAAAACATAAAATGAACAAATTTATATAGAATATTGGGCAAATATCCCTCTATGGTCTGGAAATAGACTACAAAACAGAAATTTTTGGGAAAATTCCCATGTCCAACTCTAATAAGTAAAACCACACATTTCTTCCTATTGCAACACTTCTTGCTGTATGCTATTCCTGTTTTGCAACGTTGTGAATTTTATGACATAAGGGTCAGAGAGTGGGGACATTTTTCTTTTTCTTCCCAACTATTTATGATTAAATATTCAAAACAACCTAACAACCCAATTCTCAAAAGAAAAGCGCCATTAAAAGCAAGATAAACATAAAACTTATGAAATGGTATTTTCCTCTCTGCTTCCACACCCTTAAGCAATGTGGTTATGACCTACAAAATAGAGATATCCAATAGCAGGGCTGACATGTGATGACATCCGAATCAGTGACCCATGCCCTGAAGAGGTCCATATAAGGCTGCTAATGAAAGACGGAAATGAAGATAAAGACCAGACAGGAAGACAACATTACTTCTACTAAAACTTCCAATGTTACCAAAATCCTGCCGTAACCACTATATAAAACATCTTAAACCATGTGTTTATAAAAATCAAAAAGTTCACCAAAAGAAAAGCAAAGACAGAATTTTAAGCAAGAAAAATAGAGAAAAATCACTCGCAAGAGGAAATGATCACTTACATTCTTACAGACAAGGCAGACTTGGTTATACCATGAATTCAGGAAAGCCAAACTGAAGAATACTGAGTATATGCAGAAGAAATGTTTCAATCACCATGCTGATTTTTAAAGTATAGTATTAAAATAACAAAAATCATCTTACACTTGAGTAGCAATTTCAAAATTTCCAACATGCCTTATATCATTATCTCAGCAAAGTGGATTCATGGAAAAAGCACAGACTTTATCTAGTTTGAAATCATACACACAGTTTTCAATTTTGGTTATGCCATGCTGCGCTATCTTAAGAAAGTTATTTAAGAGCATTTCCTCATGGTAAAATGAAGCAAATAATACTTGTCTCTTAGGATACTTATGAACACTAAAATGGAAAATGTACACAGTCATTTAAGTAACAGAATAGTGCACCAAGTCTCAAGTCTGGGCTAGTGACTGGGAACACTAAAGTACAAGACATGGTCCCAGTTACTCTAATGGGGAGATGACTAGGTAAATTACTAATTAAAGCTAAATGACAAACTGCCACGACAGAGATAGCCATAAAATACTAGAAGACAGAAGAGGTACTCAACAAGTGTTGTATCATTCTCTCTTTAATCTTTGCAACAAACCTGGAAGGTAGATATTATCATTATATAAAGAAAAATTCAAGTTCATTAATTTGCCCAAGATTACAGTTACTAAATGCAAAGTGTTCAAACTCAGGTCCTTACAATTTTTACATTCTTTTCCCTACATTATATATCAAAAAGACATAAAACATTCCAGATAAATATTAGTACACTTTGTTTCTCTAAAGATGGGCCATCCCTAGCAACTGCTACTTAAGATAAATTCACTCTTACAGCTCAGTCACTGAAAAGGCTTTTTACTCTTCCCTAGATAACCATAATTGCCTGATGTTTTCCAGAGGATGTGTACTATACTCCATTTTTCTGATCCGGCAATAGTTCAAATTGGAGGCATCAAAATCACCTAGGAAACTTGTCAAAAACACAGATTGCTCAGTCCCACTCCAGACTTTAAATTAAAATCTGCATGGATAAAATAATTTGGCAATATCTATCAAAATCTTAAATACAATATACCTTTTGATCAAATATTCTCTATTTTACCCTAATAGTCCCTATTTTGCCCTACTTATATACATATATGTATAAAAGTTTGCCAAAATATATGTAGGACATTCAGTGCCTCAGTATTTATAGTAGCAAAAACTGAAAATAATTATACCACTCATCAGTGAGGAGTAGTTAAATAAATTACTGTATTACATTGGAATACTATACAGCTACCAAAGGTTAAGAGGTTGGGTACAGTGGCCCATGCCTGTAATCCCAACACTTTGGGAGGCCAAGGCAGGAGGATCACTTGAGCCCAGGAGTCCACGAATAGCCTGGGACACACAGTGAGACTTCATCTCTATAGAACATCAAAAAATTAGCTTAGCATGGTGTCACATGCCTGCAGTCCCAGCTACCTGGGAAACTGAGGTGAGAGGATCACTTAAGCCCAGGAAGTCAAGGCTGAAATGAGCTATGATTGCACCACTGCACTCCAGCCTGGGTGACTAAGTGAGACCCTGTCTCAAGAAAAGGAAAAGAATAGAAAGTTTAAAGACCACAGGTTTAGAATGGTTTCAACCCCCCTACCAAACTAGTAATTCCCATCAAAATGGAACAACGTATGTCTGGTGCTAGTTTCCTGTTGAACCAGAGTTAGGCAATGCCTACCATTTTATATAATAACCATGATTAATGCTAGAATGGAATCTCTTAAACTATTGCACACTAACAGCTTGAAAAAGTGCACAGGGGCATTTTCCAAAGAGTCTAATGCATAAATAACCCAAGTGTGGAAGAAAAAGGGACTCATATAATCAGTCAGTACTGAATCACGTGTATTCTGTAACTGAGGGCCCATGAGATTTTAACGGCTTTAAGGCATGTTTAATGTCTGTCTGGTTCTCACTATACTGAATGGTTCATCAGAGCAAGGACCTCACTTTGTCCTTGTTTACCACTGTAGTTCCAACACCTAGCACATAAGCAGCTCTCAATCAATAGCTGTGTAATAAATTATTAAGTCTTTCTAACCGAATGTCTGGCTCCAGAAGTCTAAGCACTTAGAAACTTAGTCAAAGAACATGGAATTGAAACACTGACACTGTCTTGTTGCTAACAATTTGGCCAACCTATCCTCATAAGCTTAAGAAAAGAGGGAGAGATTTTGACTGATTTTTCAGCTAACAGTATCAACAAATGTAGAAGTTCTACTAGAAGAGAATCTACCTAAGCCTTCCTTATAATTTACCATTTACTGAATACCTACTATGATCAAGCTGTTTTGCTAGGATCTTTACAAAAATTATCATTATCTTCACAGGCCTGCTTTTGAAGACGGAGAAACTGACGCCCAGAAAGGATAAGTAATTTCCCCTAGTTCACAGAATGAGGATTCATTTGCTTCACAGTAAAGTTCCTGCTGTTTCCACTGCACTGCCCTACCTCTAGTCCATGAAGATCTTGTTGGTGCTAGAAGGAGTCTGTTCATCTTTGTAATCCCAATTAATTTACCACATCATGGAGCACAGAATAAGCATTCTGTAAAGACCAACAGTTTATACAAAAGCGATAATTTACTCAAAAGATTCCTATTCTCTCAATTTTAGACAGATCAAAAGTGATTTTGTTCCATTCTTTTTCAGAATCCAGTATTACCAGAGGAAGAATGTATAGTGCAGGAGGAAAAGAGGGTGCTCGTTAAGACTATAAGTAAATACTAAATTGACCCCAGAGAGTATGGATGTGGGCTCCTTTGTGTTAGATAAATGAAATACTTCTGACTAAGCTAAGTTAGTAAAGTTAGTAAACTAACTTCTTCACATGTGGGAGACAGGTCACAGGATTATTATAGAGAGGCAAGGAAAAGGACAGCAAGCCTTTTCTGGAGAAATGGAATTGCTTGACTGGATTATCCCTCCTTGGATTCTCTGTAGAGCTGACCTATGCCAGAGCACAATATACCAGTGTCCTGCTCTTCGAACAGTACTGACCTATAAAACACTTTATCTAGAAATCAAGGATATGGTTCAGTCCCTACGCACAGAGAAGGCCCAAGAAAAGAGGAAGGGTCTTAGAAAAACTGTTTTCCTTCCATTCATGTGGGAGGATTTGTTTTATAAAAGTACTAAACAGATGATAATGATTAGCTGATATTAGTAATTCATAACTAAGAGATAATTCTGTAGCATAAGCTGTTACATCCAAAATAAAACTTTAAAAATATTAACCCTCACTTGTTATAATCCTATTCTTAGAGACCAAATCCATCCTATTAGGAAAGAGAAAAGTATTCTCTGCTTTGAACATTGAAACTAAAAGTTTTCAACCTGAAGTCTAATAGACGTAGTCACAGATGGCCTCAGTAGGTCTCTGAACTCCTAAAAATTGTATTTAAAGTTGTGTGAATGTGTTTCTTTTCTTTGCTGTGGTATTATTACCACAATAAAGATATTGCTGCTTTCTTTAGAGCAGGGGCCCCCAATTCCTACCACCAGTCCATGGCCTATGAGGAACTGGGCCTCAGAGTAGGAGGTGAGCAGTGAGTGAGTGAGCATTACTGCCTGAGCTCCACCTTCTGTCAGATCAGTGGTGGCATTAGACTCTCATAGGAACGCAAGCCCTATTACAAACTGCACATGCTAGGGACCTAGGTTGCATGCTCCTTATAAGAATCTAGTGATAAACATAATGTGCTTGAATCACCCCGAAACCATCCCTCTCCCTCACCACTCGCTGTAGAAAAACTGTCTTCCACAAAACCAGTCCTTGGTGCCAAAAAGGTTGGAGACCACTGCTCTAGAGGGTTTAATGTCCTCATGAACAATGCAAACTTTGGGATCACTGACAACTACTGACAGATGCGTCTAAATTTAAAAGACAAAAAAAGCACTGATAAGGAGTATTAAACATGTTAAGAGGACTTTTAATATGCAGTATGAAGAGGCATAACACACTCACTCAGTCTTCTCTAACTTTAGTTTTATATATAATTGTCTTAACTACATTATTTTCAGAAAAGAAAACTAATACTCTAATCCCACAAACACTTCTAATTTCTCAAATTTCCTTTATGTCTCAGATAAATTGAAGTGGAGAGTAACAAAATGAAAACTTTTAAAAACCTTAAACAAACATGACCACATTTCCTATGAAACTACAGCATACAATAGATTAATTACATTGCCATTTACTATAGAATAGTTGGATGTTTTAACATCCTGGAAGTTACAGGGTCAAAGCTTGAGATCATTGATAACTACTGGTATGTGTCTAAACTTCAAAAACCAAAAAAAAAAAAAAAAAAAACCCTGATAAATGAAGGTGTATTAAGCATGTTGACAGGTTTAACGAAGTACTATAATCTTCCCAAGAATACTATATCAAGAGTGTTACTATTAAACTCCCACCTCTCCCTGGGAGTGAGTTTTGATCACTGTCAATATGTCTACTTTTCTACAGAAGGAGGCACATCTTATTAAGAGTTAGAAAACCTACTCAACATAGTGTTAGAAGTTCTGGCTAGGGCAATCAGGCAAGAGAAAGAAATCAAGGGTATTCAGTTAGGAAAAGAAGAAGTCAAATTGTCCCTGTTTGCAGATGACATGATTGTATATTTGGAAAACCCCATCATCTCAGCCCAAAATCTCCTCAAGCCGATAAGCAAATTCAGCAAAGTCTCAGGATACAAAATCAGTGTGTAAAAATCACAAGCATTCTTATACACCAATAACAGACAAACAGAGAGCCAAATCATGAATGGACTCCCATTCACAATTACTTCAAAGAGAATAAAATACCTAGGAATCCAACTTACAAGGCATGTGAAGGACCTCTTCAAGGAGAACTACAAACCACTGCTTGATGAAATAAAAGAGGACACAAACAAATGGAAGAACATTCCATGCTCATGAATAGCAAGAATCAGTATCGTGAAAATGGCCATACTGCCCAAGGTAATTTATAGATTCAATGACATCCCCATTAAGCTACCAATGACTTTCTTCACAGAATTGGAAAAAACTACTTTAAAGTTCATATGGGACTGAAAAAGAGCCCACATTGCCAAGGCAATCCTAAGTCAAAATAACAAAGCTGGATACCTGAATTCAAACTATACTACAAGGCTACAGCAACCAAAACAGCATGGTACTGGTACCAAAACAGAGATATAGACCAATGGAACAGAACAGAGCCCTCAGAAATAATACCACACATCTACAACCATCTGATCTTTGACAAACCTGACAAAAACAAGAAATGGGGAAAGGATTCCCTATTTAATAAACGGTGCTGGGAAAACTTGCTAGCCATAAGTAGAAAGTTGAAACTGGATCCCTTCCTTACTCCTTATACGAAAATTAATTCAAGATGGATTAGAGACTTAAATGTTAGACCTAAAATCATAAAAACCCTAGAAGAAAACCTAGGCAATACCATTCAGGACATAGGCATGGGCAAGGACTTCATGACTAAAACACCAAAAGCAATGGCAACAAAAGCCAAAATTGACAAATGGGATCTAATTAAACTAAAGAGCTTCTGCACAGCAAAAGAAACTACCATCAGAGTGGATAGGCAACCTACAGAATGGGAGAAAATTTTTGCAATCTACTCATCTGACGAAGGGCTAATACCCAGAACCTACAAAGAACTCAAACAAATTTACAAGGAAAAAGCAAACAACCCCAGCAAAAAGTGGGCAAAGGATATGAACAGACACTTCTCAAAAGAAGACATTTATGCAGCCAACAGACACATGAAAAAATGCTCATCATCACTAGCCATCAGAGAAATGCAAATCAAAACTACAATGAGATACCATCTCATACCAGTTAGAATGGCAATCATTAAAAAGTCAGGAAACAACAGGTGCTGGAGAGGATGTGGAGAAATAGGAACACTTTTACACTGTTGATGGGACTGTAAACTAGTTCAACCATTGTGGAAAACAGTGTGGCGATTCCTCAAGGATTTAGAACTAGAAATACCATTTGACCTAGCCATCCCATTACTGGGTATATACCCAAAGAATTATAAATCATGCTGCTATAAAGACACATGCACACATATGTTTACTGCAGCACTATTCACAATAGCAAAGACTTGGAACCAACCCAAATGTCCATCAATGACAGACTAGATTAAGAAAATGTGGCACATATACACCATGGAATACTATGCAGCCATAAAAAAGGATGAGTTCGTATCCTTTGTAGGGACATGGATGCAGCTGGAAACCATCATTCTCAGCAAACTATCACAAGAACAGAAAACCAAACACCGCATGTTCTCTCACTCACAGATGGGAATTGAACAATGAGATCACCTGGACACAGGAAGGGGAACATCACACACCGGGGCCTGTTGTGGGGTAGGGGGAGCAGGGACGGATAGCATTAGGAGATATACCTAATGTAAATGACGAGTTAATGGGTGCAGCACACCAACATGGCACAGGTATACAAATGTAACAAACCTGCACGTTGTGCACATGTACCCTAGAACATAAAGTATAAAAAAAAAGAGAGAGAGAAAAATAATTACAAGAAGGAGATACCATTTATTAAAAACCTACTGGGTGAAGGATATTATACTATTTTCATTCTATATTCCTAATCTTTCTTTCAAGACTGCAACAGTCCTAGAAGTTGGTTATTAATCCCACTTTAATATTTTTGAAAACGGAATTTCACAGGATTTAATCAAATTTCTAAGTCACAAGGTAAATACATGACTATAATTCAAACTCAGCCCTCTTTACTGTTTTTTCCACTTCACTAATGACATTTTTCTATTGTTTTGTCTTCTGTTGCTCAAATTTTTTGCTCTTTATTGGTTAATTACATTTCAATTCTTCACTTCTGCCGTATATTTGCTCATAAACAAAAAAACTAATAAGAAGACACGGTTGTCTGGGCTTTGATGGTTACTTGGTTGCACCAAGAGATCTTACAGAAAGAGTCTTAAGAGGCCAATGTTGACATACGAAAAATCTTACAACCAAGAGGACAAAACCCAGATTAACAAAGATTTCCCAGAAAACACCCATTCCTTCTCTCCATTTTAGTTACCTAATTAAAATCCTAGCTCTTTATGATACTCTCAGAATTATTAATTTCTAAAAGGACAAATAGGTTTCCTTATTAAATACATTCCTGATTAAGCAAGAAATTTCACAAGTCACATATCCATTGAAATCATGTACAAGGTAAATAAGGCACATAAAATGTTTAATTTTAATGTTTTCAGTAACAAGACTTTCTTTTTCATAGAGGAAATAACACATATACTAAATTTTAAAATTAAATAAGAAAATGAAGTCATCTTCTCATCCTGTTCACCCTTCTTACCCCACCCCTCCTCATTCCCAGGAAGCAATTACTTAATAATTACCTATGAACTCTTCCTGAAATGTTCAATATATAAAAGTATATCTTTTATAAATCTTCTTTTAACATAAATGGGATCATGCTATACACAATTCTGCCACTTCTTTTCCACTTAGTTAACAATGCATCTTGAAGAACTTTCTACATCAGCACAGAGGAAATTACTTCATTCTTCTTAATAGTTGCACAGTATTAATATTTCATGTTGTGGCTTTGCCATAATTTTGGTTGTTTCCAGTCTTTTACTATTTCAAACAATGCTTCGATGAACATGTATGCATAGATTATATATGTGTATGTGTCCAAGAATCCCTACAGGATAAATTCTAAGATATAATATGCTGGATCAGTGATTAAAATTAATTGCAACTGCAAATTGTCTTCCAAAAAGATTATAGCCCAAAGGTGTATAAAAGTACCTATTTCTCCAGTTACTCACTAACCCCAGTCATTATCAAATGTTTTAATCTTTCCATTCCAACAAAACCTGACATCTCCCTGTTCTAATATGTATTTTTATTAGAAGATAAGCATCTTTTCATATATTTATCAGCCATTTATATTTCTTTCTCTGTAAACTGACTATTCATATTATTGGTCCATTTGTCTTTCTGCAATTTTTCACACCTACAAACCCTTACCATTATTAACTCCCACCCACCACCAGGCACCGCCATTTCCAAGATAAATAAAACTCCGACCATTGAGATATAAGTTCACACTACAGTAAGAAAAGCAGGGAAGGGGTAGCATTTGAGTAAGTTCTTTTGTCCACATGATTGAGAACACACTTTACTGATATGATTCAGTTATTCTAACTGCCCAAAGTCCACTCGAGAGTGCTGAATAAGCAAAATAAACACATGAAAAAGGAACTAAACAGCATGAAGAAAGCTTAGAGCAAAAAAGTTTAACGTAAGTCAATGATGAGTACAGAAATGTTGGAAATAACCTAATAACAACTGCTTGTGTGGTAATCAAAGGGACTGTTCCTCTTAGAAACAACTTGTATCAGAAAAAGCAAAATTAACAAAATTTAACCAAGTAGCAGTAGAAAAAAGCAAAGCTGTGGGTGGTATGTTGAGGGAAACATAAGACAGAGCTTGACTACAAATATGTAAAAACAAAAATCTATGGCCAGCAAAAAAACAACAGAAGAAAACTTAAGAAAACATTCTAAGTGTTTATGAGTAAGTGGTAAAAGGCAAAATGATTTCAAATTTCTTCCTAACTACTCCAAAACAGCAACTGGCCTGAAAGAAAGAACTTTCTTTATAAAAATAAAATTTTAAATTTAGACTTTAAAAAGAGTAATTTAATGTTACTAAAAAAAACTCGCCAATTTTGATAATTTACTAATAGATGGAACTATAACAAACTTCTAAGTACTAAGCTAAAGAGAAACATACTTTTGGTCCAAACTAAGTCTATTTACATACCTCTGATAAAGAAGAAAAATGTGTTTTTTTGTTTACTGGTGGTAGTAATATCTGAAAGGAAAATGAGACCTTGAAAAGCAAAATACGCAATAATTATTTGCTCTAATTAACCATTATAAAACCAACTCTATCTCTAGCTTGCCTACATTCTCAATAAAAGGTAGATCCAGAAGTGGAAGTCAAAAATCTTATCTCTTATATTTTATATGTCAGTACTGTTAATAACTATTTATATGTCAGTGTCAAGAATAAGCCATTCAAAGTATTCATTGTCAAAAATCTCTAAAATAAAATAAAATAAAATAAAATAACAGCAATACTGTAAAAATCAGCCCCATGGCCTGGCCAACATGTACAAAAACCTACAGTCACCTTTTAGCCTCAAATTTATTCTCAAAAGCTTGGAGTATGTAACAATTTCCTTCGTAACAAATAATGAAGTAAAATACTACTTTTTAAAATAGCTACTTCTAAAGAAATAAAAAGAACATTTTAAAATGACCCAATATTGTTTAGGGTTTTTTTTTTTCTTTCTGAGATAAGGTCTCACCCTGTCCCCTAGGCTGGAGTGCAGTGGCACAATCTTGGCTCTCTTCACCCACCACCTCCCAGACTCAAGCAATCCTCCCACTTCAGCCTCCCAAATAGCTGGGACCACAGATGCAAGTACCACACTCTGTTAATTTTTTTTATTTTTTGGTAGAGACAGTATTTTATCATGTTGTCCAGGCTAGTTTCGAACTCCTGGGCTCAGGTGATCTGGCCAGGAGCGCTGGGATTACAGGCCTCATCCTCCTAAAGTGCTGTGAGTTACCAGCGTGAGCTGCCACACCAAGCCACAATACTGTTTCTCAATTTGTTCTTAACACATTTCACATTTGAAAGTTTTAAAGTTAATTGTATATTATGTCATATATACCAACATTAACAGGTAATATTTATGACAATTTCAAATTATTTTTGTAACTATTGGAAATTTCTGGAAAACCATTTAATCTAAATGTTGGTATTTTGAGGGAAATGGTCGTAAATGTCCCAAAAAAATTTGCTTAATATGATTAAACTATTAAATTGTAATTAAACTTCCAACACCTTCAGTATGATGGAAAGAGCATATTCCTGAGAATCTAGAGGAGCTAACACTGTAACAATGGGTACATCACACTCTTCCTATGGATGTTTCCTTCAGCAGCCAAATGAAAGATTTCAGCTAGATCACTTGAGACCCCTTTTTTAGACAGTATTTCTGTGACTGTACACAAATTTGCTTCAAAAAGTCTCCAAAAGATTAAATAATCCAGTGTGCACTATTTTATATAGAGCTGTAGGTAAGCAGACACAGTATGTTCTTTACTTTGTGAAGTTTTCCCTCCTCACAGATGGCAGAATTAGAGGATGGTCCAGAATAATGACTAATAGCCATCTGGAAATGATGGTGGCTAATAACCAGCTGGAAAAGATGATCTAAGCCAATCAAAGTCTACTCAAGGAAATTTAAACCAAAAGACCCAGAGTTACCAGAAAGAGTGGAGCTGAAAAGTCATGCACATTCAGGAACAAGGCAACCATTAAGAATCATGTGCAACGTGAAGAGGAACTCACAAGTTTCAGAAGCAAATAGATCAGATGCCCAAAGACAAGAAAGACCTATGAGAAAACAATGCATAAAACCCCTAAGACAAAGCAGTTGATACTACCTACCAGCTTTCTATTTCCAATTACTCTGAAGTTCAATTGCCCTTCCTTGATGGTTTATTGTGTATCTTAAAATAAACCTTGCTCTTACTTCAGTACATCTGTCTCTTGCCCTGACTAGAAGCAAAACTGATACAAAGATTAGGGATATACAGAGCAGGGCTTCAAAGAAAATGTGGATTTGGCCATGAAATTAGGGTAAGGAGTACAGTGAGAATGCTGGGAGGAAAAGAGCAAAACAGGATATATATAGTGAGAGGAGTTACTAAAGTTATCTGTGATCGCTTGGAACCCAGAATATGTGATTGCAAGGCTTTTCAGCATTAGATAGCTAAATGTACTTTTTTCAGCCTTTAATAAAGAATAGAAAAAGTAATGAGCAAGAGTATGGTACAGCATCAAACCATACAGCTTTTCTGGAAAACAAATTGGTATCGTGAATTAGGAGACTATAAAGAGATTTAAATAGGGTACTTTGATTCAGTTAGTCTGTTTTTAGGACTTGATCCTAAGAAAACATCCAGACATGCAAACAAAGATCACAATTAGTATTAATAACAGTTTATTGCACAATTATGTAAAGTAATAAAAAAGGGAACAATCTGAACAACACATAATAGAAAAATTATGCTTTATCATGTCAAATGTATTATTCACCTTATTCACAGGCCTTTCTAGAGAAATGTGCCCCATTTACAGTCCTTCTGAAAGGGCAGCCCTGGCAGACCACGTGATCAACACCCACAGTATAAAACTGACTGGATCCGGGGTTGACACTTGATTCCAAAGACCAAGAATTTAATACCAAAAGCTATAGGCTGGCCAGCAAGCTATGATGCGGTCTGGCTTAAAAGAGTGAATTGGGCCAGATTCTACTTCCTAGACATTCAACTAGTAAAATCAAGAAATGTAGCAGGTAGTAACAGGCACTAAAGCCAAAATGGCTTTATGTACACAGAGGCCAAGGCGTTGTGATTTTCATGTAAGCCAGTTTTAATAGACCGTACACAAAAGAGGCACAGACACTGTAAGAGACCACACAGCCCACTAGGAAGAGTAAGCAGTCCACAGAAATGAGTCCCTGATAACTGAGGCTCAGCTGTACTACAACTTGTGTTACAAGATTCTTCGAAGATTTGTCTTCTATTCCCTTTTCTATATCCTTACAATAAATTTCCCATTACTAAGGTAATCTGCCTTGACTAGTTCCATTTAACTTTTTTTTTTTTTTTAAGAGATGGGCTCTCACTATGTTAGCTGGACTCAAACTCCTAGGCGCAGGTGATCCTCCCACCTCAGCCTCCCAAGTAGGTGAAACTACAGGCATGCCACTGCACCCAACTTCCATTTTAACTCTTTATTCAGCAACTATTTATAATACGGTAACTGCTAAGCATTAAGTCAACAAATGTCTACTGAGCAGTTACGCTAGACCAGGCACGAAGGGCATAACATGGTAGAAAATACACACAGGATCCTGCCACATGTGCTTATATTTTCCCAGGATAGGAGGAAAGAGAGAGAAATGGACAATAAGTTTTTGTTTGTATTTTTTTAATCTGCAAAGCCTTGAGATTCTCATTAAAAATAGTAGACAAACATGCACCTATATAATCCCTCACAAAACCCACTAAGACAATGTTTTAAATTTAGAGGTGTACCTAAAACATACTCCGCAAAGAATAAATTAAAGTGAGCACATGCGTAACCACCACCCAAGTAGAGAAGAGTATTTCCAGCAACTCAAAAGATCATCCGTCCCTTCCAAATTACACTTCTCCCTCTCAAGCAAAAGTAGCCACTACCCTTTTTGGGAAATCACCCCCTTACTTTTCTTTGTAGTTTTTCCACCTCTGTATGCATGCCTAAACAAAATGGTTTAGTTTTGCCTTCCCTCTGAACCTTATGTAAATGGAATCATACTGTATGCTTTTCTGTCTCTTTCCCTGAACATTAGGTCAGAAGTTTATCCACGGTGCATGTAACTGTGATTCACTCATTTTCATTTCTTATTAATATTCCCTTGTATGTATCACAATTTATCCACTCTAATGTTGACAGGCATTTTGCCTATTACATACAATGCTGCTCTGAACATTCTTGCAGGGAAATTCCACATACGTGCATGCATTTCTCTAGAATATATACACAAAAGAGGAACTGATGTATCACAAGTTAGGTATATCTTAAATTTTGGCATTAATGCTAAATTGTTTTCCAAAATAGTTGTACCAATTTATACTGTCACTAGCAGTGCATGAGAATTCCCATTACTGGACATCCTTGCCATCACCAGATATATGTGAGAGTTAGTAATTTTGTACAAGTCTGTTAGGTATGTAATAGAATCTTCTGATTTCAATCTGTATTTTTGTGATTATTAACGAGCTATGGCTCCTTTTCAAATGTTTACTGGTCATTTAGATTTTCTCGTGACGGGCCTGTTCAAATCTTTCATCCATTATTATCATTTTCTTATTTATTTGTAGGTATTGTTATATTCCGGCCACTAGTCCTTTGTCAAATATAGATGTTGCAATTCTTTTCTCCAGCTCCACAAATTGCATTTCACTTTTAATGCTATCTTTGAGGAAGTTCCTAATTTTAAAGTAGTCTAATTTATCATTCATCTCTTCTTTTATGATACAGTACTTCCTTTACTTTTAATTTTTTATTTTGACATAATTTCAGGCTTACAGAAAGTTGTAAAGTTATACAGTTATACAAAGTTATAAAAAGTTACCATATACCACATTCCCCAAATGTTAATATTTTACATCTGTTTTATCCTTGTCTCTATATACACAGACACTTTTTCCTGACCATTTGCAAGTTGCAGGCATGATTACTTTTTCTTCCTTAATACTTTAATATTTCCTCTTAAAAATATCTTATATGACCACAGTACAATTATCAAGATCAGGCAATGGATACTGATAAAATACTATTATCTATAGAGCTTATTTAGATTTCTTGAACTGCTGCAATAGTATCCTTTATAGTAAAAGATAATTCCAGATTAAGTGTTTAGCTATCATGTCTTTTTAGACTCCTTTAACCTGGAGTAATTCTTCACTCTTTCTTTGTCTTTCATGACATTAACAGTTTTGAAGAACACAGGCCATTTATTTTCTAGAGTATCTCAAAATTCAGGTTTGTCTGATGTTTCCTCTCAATTAGATTTAGGTTATGGGCTTGGGACAGGAATACCACAGAAATGCAGCAACGTTCTTACTGCATTTTATCAGGAGGCACTTCTGTTAATTTGCCCCATCTCTGATGATGTTTACTTTGGACAGTGAATGCAGATAGTATCTTCCAGGTTTCTCCTCTATATTGCTTTTCCTTTATAATCAATAAGTATTCTATGGGAATAAATTTTGAGATTATGTAAATATCCTGTTCCTTACTAAACTTTCATCCATTAGTTTTAGTATTACTATGATGGCTGCCAAATGGCAATTTTCTAATTCCATTGTTGCATCATTTGTCAGTTTCCCTCTGTAAAGAAGAGCATTCCTTATTTGTGTACTTATTTATATCAGTAAAAATTCATGAATTTTTATCTTATTCAAAGGGTTATAATCTACTATCACTTATTTTCATACCCAAATTGTCCCAGACTTGGCCAGTAGAAGACCTTTAAGCTAGCTCCTGTGTCATTATGACACGCTCTGATCATTCTTTGAGCAATTCCTTACTTTCTGGCACAAGAAATTCCAAATTTATCTTGTTTTTCATGCTCCAGCCGAAAATCAGCTATTCCTCCAAGAAATGCTGGTTCCTCCAAGAAATGCTGGTTCCTTTTAGTGGACAAAGGTATTTAGAAACCAAGATCTAGATGCCAGTTGTGTTCACTGGTACAGGGGTATCACTGCTTCTAGGCCTTGCAGCTGACAAAGTTAGGAAACAAATGTGTGCATATATTTATGTATGTATCTATAAACACAGACACACACACATCTATTTTCAACTGTCCACTGAAAGGGCTTAGGATCAAAGACACACCAATACAAACATCCCTATCATATCTATGTATCTCTATACCTATACATCATTGTTTTATGTCTGTTTAAATATATACAAATACATGCATGTATACATACATACACATATTATTCATGTAAACACGTAATATATTCATATGTGTATAGACACATACACATCTATGAGGTCACACTAATGCCTCTAATCCAATTATATTGACAAGGTTCATTCTAGCCTTCCCACTTTCTTTTTGAGATGGAGTCTCGCTTTGTCACCAGGCTGGAGTGCAGTGGCGCAACCTCGGCTCACTGCAACCTCCACCTCCCAGGTTCAAGCGATTCTCCTGCTGCAGCCTCCCAAGTAGCCGGGATTACAGGCGCGGGCCACCACACCCGGCCAAGTTTTTGTGTTTTTAGTAGAGACGGGGTTTCACTGTGTTAGCCAGGATGGTCTCAATCTCCTGACCTCGTGATCCGCCCACCTCAGCCTCCCAAAGTGCTGGGATTACAGGCATGATCCATTGTGCCTGGCTGTCTTCCCACTTTCTAAACTTGTAACTCTCTTCTTCAATAATGAGAAACCTGGCTCACAATATCCAAAATATATCTATCTGCAATTGTGGTTTATTTGTGCAGTGAATTCCTATAATTTTAGGTTGCCTTGCCATTCATTTCAAGTATAAGTCTGACTTTCTCATTGAAGAATCAGGGCTCAGTCACCCTTAACACAGATTTTAGTCCTCCATTTCCTCCCAGGTCCTCAACGTGGTCAATCAAGATATCTGCCTTTTACAACCACCTCCTGGTTATTACCTCCTTTTGGGAGAGCTAGGTAGAATCTACCTGACTCACCAAACCATGCACAGACTGTACAGATATGCGTCAGTGACCACCTCTTAGTCACAGCATGACTCCTCAGAACTCATGCCTGCTTTCTCCAACCTACCAATTAGAACTCCCCATGGGAAACTTGCTTGGTTAAGAACACCCTGGACCCCAATAAAGACTTCAGTTCCCTAGGTCCTTTCTCTTTCGTCCCATCCACTGGTTGCACTTGCTTGTCCTAGGTGGCTCCCCTCTTCCTGTTGACCTTGCAAGGTGTGCTTTCTCTTCTCTCTAAAATCTGAAATAAAAACTTCTTGTTATTTCATGTGTTTTGTTTTACCATCTCCTCTGTAGCTCACCTGACCGACACACCTGAACCTAATTCTCTTCTTGGTCAGGGTTCTCCTAGAGCGTGGCTGTCTTGGTCAAATAAACTGGACACAGATCGGACAAGAACCACAAGGGTATCTGCCAGTATAAATAAGTCTTCTGTGAGAAGAACACCTTGCCATGGGCCTGACATTTAAGCATTAGGACATCTACCAAGATAAAGAACTATCTCATGAAAGTCAGACTGTAAACATCCACGACCATCTCATATGGTCATATCGCAGCCCCACAATAATCCCTGGACATCATCAGGACAGAGATAGAGTTTATAGCCACTCTCCAGAGAGTTTATAGCCACTCTAAAGAAAGATCAAATTAGAGGAAAATACAACAATTTCGTGTTTTAAGAAAACTTTTGTAACCTCAAGGTTAGCAATATGTTTTCCTCTAAATGTATTCCTCTGAATTCTGCCTTCTAAAATATGTATTATTCTGTCTTGCACATCTCTAATCTACTTGGAGTTAATTTTTATGTATGGTGCGAGATACAGACCAAGTCTTATTTCTTTCCTATGTAGATAACAAGATGTCCAAGCACCACTGATTGAAAACATCAACTATCCTGTTACTCTACCATGCCAATTGTGTTATAAATCAAACATCAACAAATGTGTGGGTCTCTTTCTGGTGCTGATTTTGGTGTATTTGTCCTTAGACTGCCATCACACTATCTTAATGACTACAACTTTTATAAGTCTTGAGCTGGTAGAAGTCTTCTTTATTGCTCTTCAATATTGCCTTATCTATTCTTGGCACTATCTATCTCCATAAAATTTTAGCATCATTCTATCAAATTCCACAAAATTCTCTTAAAATTTTGACTGAGAATGCATCAAAGATACGTAAATAAGCTTGGAAATGGTTGATTTTTTTTTTTTTTGAGACAGAGTCTCGCTCAGTCACCCAGGCTGGAGTGCAGTGGCACGATCTCCACTCACTGCAAGCTCTGCCTTCTGGTTTCATGCCATTCTCCTGCCTCAGCCTCCCGAGTAGCTGGGACTACAGGCGCCTGCCACCATGCCTGGCTAATTTGCATTTTTAGTAGAGACGGGGTTTCACCGTGTTAGCCAGGATGGTCTCGATCTCCTGACCTCGTGATCCGCCCACCTCGGCCTCCCAAAGTGCTGGGATTATAGGCGTGAGCCACCGCACCCGGCCAGAAATGGTTGATATTTTTACAGTAGTGAATCTTCCAGTCCATGAACATAGTATTTATCTCCTTTAAGTCTCTCAATAAAGTTTTATTAATTTTGCTTATGACAGTCTTAAACATGTATCATCAGATTTGTTCCTAGGTCCTTGATATTTTTTGATGGTATGAAATATTACATCATAGTTCCAGTTCTAAGTAAAATAACCACGATGATGTCTCTCCCACTTGATGTAGCCATAAAACAGACTGCACAGAACAGTTAGTGGAGGACTCTTAATAAAGTAAATGGCAGCAGATAGATGAGGTAAGAAGAATGGAATTTGAAGTTCACTATACTAGCAGAGAGCTTCCCATTTTACTGAACTAAGTTAGGCCTGGACTGTCAGGCCTAAACCAAGCAGCAAAAACAGAGAGCTCCAGGAGAGGCCATTTACTTTTGGCTCAAGGAATAGGAAAGGAGATTCTTAATGTTCAAAGAAAGGGTGGAAAAATTATCCCTTTATCTTTTTTTTTCCTCTATTTTCTGATATCCCAGCCCCCAAATAATTCCACAGTTCTACTCTGAGGAGCTATAACCCCAAGAGAGTGGAGCAGATCCACGTTGCTCTTTTTCTTTCTCTACAGCTACTTTGGCACTGAATACAGACAGGTACAGTCACAAGAAGGGACTAGTTTTCCAGCCAGAAAACCAGAAAATACCAGGAAAGTCACAGAAAGAAGAGTCTGGAAAGGCAACTCAATAAACTTGCTTGTAAACTCCTGGGCTTATCCCCAGGCTGTGCAAGCATAATCTTAGCTTAAACAGCTGAGCAAAAACTTCGAGACCACTGCCCAGATCCCATACTGGCCACTAAGTGGCACATCACAGGATAGAGTATATTCAGCTAGCACTGTAAAGGCTTTGAAAATGGAACTTACATAGAAACCACAATATATAGAAGGTTGGTCAAACCTTTCCACCTCAACCCAGCCAAGTCTAATTCCTGCTAAAACAAAAATATCAACATTCTCCATAGGATTTACACAAGGCCCAGAGTCGCATAATGTAATATTTTTAAATGTGCAGGCATAATCCAAAATTACTTATATAAAGAACTAAGAAAATCTCAACTTGCAAGAGAAAAGACAACAAGACACAGATGTTGAAATCAACTGACAAAGATGTTAAAATGACTAGTAGAAAAATGTTTAAAGAAGTATGGGCACTCCCAAATCAGTAACGTAGGTTTCCATCTTAATCAATTAGAAAAAGAAGAGCAAAACAATTCCAAATCACATAGAAGGCAGGAAACAATAAAAAAGCAGAAATCAATGACATAACAGAAAAACAAGAGTGAATATGAATGAAATCAAAAGAGCAATATAACAAAAACTTCAGTAAGATAAGCAAAGAGAAAAGACACAAATTACCAATATCAAGAATAAAAGAGGGGTATCAGTACTAACCCTGCACATATTAAAAGTATAATAATGAAATGCCACAAACAACTCTATATGCAAATCTATAAAAATGAAACAGATGAAATAGACTAATTCCTCTAAAACCAAAAACAGTATAAACACACCCAAGCTGAAATACATTACTAGGATAGTCCTTTAACTAGTAAATAAATTAAATGTATAGTTAAAATCCTTCCAAAAAAGGAAACTCCAGGCCCAGATTGTTTCACTGGTAAATTCTACTAACATTTAAAGAAGAAATAACACCTATTCTACATAATCCTGACAGAAAGTAGAAGAGGACAAAATACTTCCAAACTCATGAAGCTAGTATTACAATGATACCAAAACCAGACAAAATCAGTACAAGAGAAAAAACCATAATAATAAATATTCTTAATGAACACAGACGTAAAAACACTCAATAAAATCTTAGCAAATCAAATCCAGCCACAAATAAAAACAATAATATTCCATAACAAAGTGGGGCTTGTACTGGTACTACAAGACTGATTCAATTTTCAAAACTCAATCATGGCAATCCACACATTAATAATTCAAAGAAAAAATACATAACCATATTAATGCATACAGAAAAAGCACTTGACAATATTCAAGATTCCTTTATGATAAAAACTTTCAGCAAACAAGGAATAAAAAAGAATCTTCTCAGCCTTATAAAGGCATCTATTAAAAAAAAAAACCTAGTAGTGCAATAAGGCAAAAAAAAAAAAAAAAAAAGAACACATAGATTGGAAAGGAAGAATTCAAACGGTCTAATTTGCAGCTACTGTGGACAGCTACACTGAAAATCCCAAGAGATTTACAAAAAAGAAAAATAAAACCTACTGCTAAGGTCACAGGATACAAAATCAACAGACATGAATGACTGGAAACAATTGGAAAATAAAATGTTTAAAAAGATACCATTTTAACATAGCTCTGAAAAATGAAATACTTCTAACAAAACATGTATCAGATCTATATGCGTAAACACTGATGAAAAGTCAAAGATCTAAATAAATACAGACATACATTCATAATTGGAAGACTCAAAGATGTCACTTCTCCACAAACTGATCTATAGATTTAAAAGAAAGGCAATCAAGTTCGTTCCCAGCAGGATTTTTTTTGTAGCTATAGACAAACTGATCCCAAAATTTAAATGGAAAGATAAAGGAACTAGAATAACTAAAACAATTGTTAAAAAAAAAAAAAAAAAAAAAAAAAAAGAGAGAAGAAAGTAGCAAGAATCACACTACCCAATTATAAGACTTATCACAAAGTCAGTAATCAAGACAGTGGTGTTGTGGCAAAAGGATAGAGACACAGACCAGTGCAACAGAACCCAGACTACAGAAATAGACCCACAAAAATATAGCCAACTGATTTTTCACAAAGGTACAAAGGCAATTCAATGGAGAAAGGGCAGGTTTTCAACAAATGGTATTGGAACAACTGGACGTTCATATACCAAAAAAAAAAAAAATCTAATCTGATATTTTACACAAAAATTAACTCAAAATGAATCATAGGATCTAAATTTAAAACACAAAAAGCTTCATGAAACTTACAAAAAACATCTTAGCATGATACCAAAACCAGACAAAAACAGTACAAGCAGGGAAAAAAACATATAGATTAATAGTCTTCTTTTTTTTCTTTTTAAACAGTCTCACTCTGTCACTCAGGCTAGAGTACAGTGGCATCATCTCAGCTCATTGCAACCTCCACCTCCTAGGTTCAAGTGATTCTAGTGCCACAACCTCCCAAGTAGCTGGGACTACAGGCGTGTGCCACCATGTCCAGTTAAATTTTGTATTTTTAGTAGAGATAGGATTTCACCGTGTTGGCCAGGCTGGTCTCGAACTCCTGACTTCAAGTGATCTGCCTGCTTCGGCCTTCCAAACTGCTGGGATTACAGGCGTAAGCTACCTGGCCCGGCCCATACAGATTAATATTCTTAATGAACATAGATTTTAAAACACTCAAAGAGCTAAAAAAAAAAATACTGTGCGAAATTAGTGGGCCAAAATCTAAGAGAAAAGGAGAACATAAGGCTGTGCTCAGCACTGAATGCCAATTTGTCTAACAGCATTGCTAATCTAAAAGAGTGAGGGTAAAACTGAACTGCATTTTGATGGTCTCTTGGATCTAGAGGAACAAAAATGAAAGTGCTCCATCTGACAAAAGATGGGACTCCAATAAACTACCCAACACTTTGAACTGAAATCTTGAAGATTAATCCACATAACATGAGAGACTTAAACCAACACTTACAGAGATTTTGTGTGCGTGTGTGTGTGGGGGGGGGTGGGGGTGGGCGTGGGTGTGGGTGGGTGTGGGTGTGAGATGGAGTTTTGCTCTTGTTACCCAGGATGGAGTACAGTGGAGCAATCTCAGCTCACTGCAACCTCTGCCTCCCGGGTTCAAGCGATTCTTCTGCCTCAGCCTCCGAGTAGCTGGGATGACAGGCGTGCACCACTATGCCAGCTAATTTTGTATTTTTAGTAGAGACGGGGTTTCACCAGTTGGCCAGGCTGGTCTCGAACTCCTGAACTCAGGTAATCCACCCACCACAGCCTCCCAAAGTGCTGGGATTAAAGGTGTGAGCCACGGCGCCCAGCCACTTGTAGAGATTCGCACCTGTCTTTGTATCACTTGGATGGTTTAGAAATTTTCAAGGCTTGGGCTTGAATTAATGTCATCCCTAACCAGTAAAATCCCCAAGACATGTCACCTAATTAAATTAAAATTCCCTTTTGGGTAAGATACCACCATCTTGGGTCTTAGGTTATTTCTAAAAGTCATTTTTCAAATATGCATAGTCAACAATATCTATCACACCAGGAAAGAAGACCTCATGAAAGAACCAGTATAACCCAAAACTAAGAATTTAAGGATGGCTTTAACAGAAAATTAGACATGGTTGAATATATGATTTGCAAATTGATTAGAAAAAAAAATCTAGAATGCTGCACAAAAGGATAAAAAGATAGAAAACATGGGGCCAGGCGCGGTGGCTCATGCCTGTAATCCCAGCACTTTGGGAGGCAGAGGCAGGCAGATCACCTGCGGTCAGAGATCAAGACTAGCCTGGCCAACACGGGGAAACCCTGTCCCTACTAAAAATACAAAAATTAGCCGGGCATGGTGATGGATGCCTCTAATCCCAGCTACTCAGGAGGTTGAGGCAAGAGAATCACTTGAACCTGGGAGGTGGAGGTTGTAGTAAGCTGAGACAATTCCACTGCACTCCTGGGTAACGGAGTCACTCTGGGCGACAGAGTGAGACTCTGCCTCAAAAAAATAAAAATAAAAAGATAGAAAACATGGCAAAAACTATTAGACATAGAAATAAAGTCAGAAAGTCTAAAACATATTTATTTGTTTTATAAGGTCAATCAGGGCAGAGGCAATATTTGAAGAAATAACAGATGAAATTTTTCAATAAATGATAAAAGATATTAATGTACAGATTTGAAAACGCCCAAGCAGATTTTTTAAATGTATACACAGACAAAACATAGCAAAACTTCAGAAACACAAAGGAAAATATCTCAAAGGCAGCTAAGAGAAAAAAATACAACTTTCAAAGAACCAACAGTAAATTAGCAGTTTACATCTCAACAGAAACAGTAGAGGCCAGAAGACTACAATCCTTAAGGTGCTGAAAGGAAAACACTGCCATGCTCTATCTACCTGTCTAACTGCTAAAAGACAGCAAAACGGCCTTTCAAGAATGAAACAAAATAGGCTGGGCTCCCACCTGTAATCCCAGCACTTTTGGAGGCTGAGGTGGGCAGATTGCTTGAGGTCAGGAGTTCAAAACCAGCCTGGCCAACATGGTGAAACCATTCTCTCCTAAAAATACAAAAATTAGCCAGACGTGGTGGTGTGCACCTCTAATGCCAGCTACTTGGGAGGCTGAGGCAGGAGAAGCATGTGAACCCAGCAGGCGGAGGTTGCAGCGAGCCAAGATCATGCCACTATGCTCCAGCCTGGGCAACAGAGCAAGACTCAGTCTCAAAAAAAAAAAAAAAAAAAGAATGAAACAAAATAAAAACAGAACTACCATTCAACCCATCAATCCCATTACTGGGTATATGCCCAAAGGAATATAAATTGTTGCACCATGAAGACACATGCATGCGTATGTCCACTGCAGCACTATTCACAATTGCAAAGACAGGGAATCAACCTAGATGCTCATCAATAGTAGACTCGAGAAAGAAAATGTGGTACACATATGCCATGAAATACTATGCAGTCATAAAAAAAATGAGATCATGTCCTTTGCAACAACATGGATGTAGTTGGAGGCCATTATTCTAAGTAAACTAACACAGAAACAGAAAACCAAATACCACATACTCTCATTTATAAGTGGAAGCTAAACACTGAGTACACATGGACACAAAGAAGGGAAAAACAGACACCAGGGCCTACTGAAGAGTGGAGGGAAGGAAGAGGGAGAGGATCAAAAAACTACCTATCAGGAACTATACTTATTACCTGGGTGACAAAATAATCTGTACACCAAACCAAGCAACACACAACTTACCTGTATAATAAACCTGCACACGTACCCCTGCAACTAAAAGTTTTAAAAAGAATGAAAAAAAGGCTTTTTTAGACAAACAAAAGACAACATTACAACACCAACAGATTCACACCAAAGGAAATTCTAATGGAGATTCTCCAGGAAGAAGGAAAATGATCTCAAATGGAATGTCAGAGAAGGAAGAAACGAAGAGCAAAGTAACATATGGGTAAATCTAAATAAGCATTGACTGTGTAAAATAATAATGTCTTCCAGGGTTATAAGAATAGGCTTACCAAAGAAGGGTATATTATAAGCAGGAATGGAATTAAAAAGCAGTACAGAAGGTTCTTGAATTGTCTAGAAGGAATGTAAACCCTCATAAGGCTTCAATGAGAGAAATAAGTTAAGAATGCATGCTGTAATTTCTAGAGTAACTAGCAAAAGAATGAAAACAGAATATGGAGTTTTAGGACTACAGGGAAAAAAACTGAATGAAAAAGAAAATTCATTTCAAAAGACACAAGAAAGGAGAAAAAGGGGAGCAAAGAACAAAAGGAACAAACAAAAAGCACATAGTAAGATTGCGAATTTAAACACAAACATGCCAGTAATTACATCAAGCATAAATGAACTGAAAGTTCTAGTTAACACAGAAATTGTCAGGCTGTATTTTTTAAAATCCAACTATGTTTTATAGTCATGTGCCACATTAACATTCCAGTCTACGACGGACCCGGTCTACAATGGACCACACATATGAGGGTGGTCCCATAAGATTATGTTGCCATATTTTCACTGTACCTTTTCTACATTTAGATATGTTTAGATACACAAATACCCCTGTGTTACAACTGGCTACATTACTCAGTACAGCAACAGGCTATACAGCTTTGTAACCTGGGAGCAACAGGCTATGCCATATAGCCTAGGTATGTTCTAGGATATACTAGCTAGGTTTTTGGCCAGGTGTGGTGGCTCACACCTGTAATCCTGCACTTTGGGAGGCCAAGGAGGATGGATCACCTGAGGTCAGGAGTTCGAGATGAGCCTGGCCAACATGGTGAAACCCCACATCTACTAAAAATACAAAAATTAGCCAGGCGTGATGGCACATGCCTGTAACTCCAGCTACTCGGGAGGCTGAGGCAGGAAAATCACTTGAACCCGGGAGATGGAGGTTTCAGTGAGCAGAGATTGCGCCACTGCACTCCAGCCTGGGAGACAAGAGTGAAACTCGGTCTTTAAAAAAAAAAAAAAAAAAAAAAAAAAAACCATCTAGGTTTGTGTAAGTACACTTTATGATATTTGCACAACGATGAAACTGCCTAGCAATATATTGAATGCATCTCCATTGTTAATCAATGCATCACTATATTTGGAAGAAAGATCTGAAACATAACTATGCAGAAAAGTTGAAAGTAAAAAGATAGACTGTACAAATGCCAACCAAAGGAAGCTAATAAAACCATATTAATGCCAGAGAAAGTACACTGCAGAAAGCATTGTCAGAAATCAAAAAGGGTTACTTCCTAATGATCAACAGATCAATTCACCAAGAAGATGTAATAATTTTAAACTTGTAAGCACAGATAAATAAAACAAAATTAACAAAACTACAAGACAGGAATAAATGCATATTTATAGTAGATTTTAACACATCTCTCGGCAAAATGAATAAGCAGACAGAAAAGTGGTAACGTTTTAGGAGATTTAAACAACATGATGAACAAGCTTGACCTAAAATATATAAAACTCTGTCCAACAATTGAAGAGGACACATTTTCTTTAAGCACATATGAAACACTTATTAACGCCGAGTGTGGTGGCTCACGCCTGTAATCCCAGCACTTTGGGAGGATGAGGCAGGTGCATCATGAGGTCAGGAGATTGAGACCACCCTGGCTAACACGGTGAAACCCCATCTCTACTAAAAATACAAAAAATTAGCCGGGCATGGTGGCGTGTGACTGTAGTCCCAGCTACTGGGGAGGCTGAGCCAGGAGAATGGTCTCCGGGAGGCGGAGCTTGCAGTGAGCCGAGATCGCGCCACTGCACTCCAGCCTGGGCGACAGAGCGAGGCTCCGTCTCAAAAAAAAAAAAAAAAAAAAAAAAAAAACTTATAAAAACTGACCAACTGAAATTTCAATAAATTTAAAAAGATTTTAAGTACACACCGCATGCCATTTGCACACAATACAGCTACACTAGAAATTAGTAGGCATATTTGTAACTTTAAAAGTACCAGATATTCAGAAATTTACTTCCAAATTACTTATGAGTTCATGGTTTTAAAAACAGCTTTATAGAATGCAGAGAATGCAGATCTTGGAGGAAAACTTACATTCTAAATTCATCTATTAGGGAGAAAGACAAAAATGAGCTAAGCATTTAGCTCAACAAGGTAGGGGAAAAACAGCAAAATTAATATAGAAGAAAGGAAATAACAAATTAAGAAAAACATTAATAAAATAGAAAATAAGTATATAACAGAGAGAAATGGTAAAGCTAAAGTGGGTTCTTTAAAAAAGATTAATAAAGTTGATAAACCTCTGTTGAAGAAAAAGGGAGAGGCACAAATAACCAATGGCAGTAATGAGAAAAGCAGCAACAGAAATGCTGCAAACCTAAGAAGATATTCAAAGGCTGCTGTGAACAACTTTATACTCATAAATTTGAAAACCTACACAAAATAAATTATTAGAAAAATAACTATCCAAAAATCATTCAACAAAAAAAATTACAGGTAAACATTCTCAAATCAGTAATAATACGAGCTTCCTCCATGAGGCCTCAGTCCAACTTGCCAAAATGTTAAGTGGGGTTATCTCTGGGTTGTGCCATTATAAATTATTTTCTCTTTCTTCAGGATTTTTCAAATTATCTGCAAGGGCATGTGTTACTTTTTACATTTTGCTGGGGTGGGGGGAAGAGAACTAGGAGCTTTGGGTTCCAGTCTTAATTCTGCCACGGTACTAACTAGGTGGCCTTCATTAAATGATTTAATTTCTCAAGAGTATTAGTATCCTCATCTATGAAATTGAGAGGTGAAGCCAGCTGGACTTCCTGGGTCAAGTGGGGACTTGGAGAACTTTTCCATCTTACAAGAAGATTGTAAAATGCACCAATCAGTGCTCTGTAAAACGCACCAATCAGCAGGATGCTAAAAGTAGTCAATCACAGGGAGGACTGAAAAAAGGGCATTCTGATAGGACGGAAACCGAACGGGAAGGGACAAATAAGGGAATAAAAGCTGGCCACCCCAGCCAGCAGTAGCAACCCACTCAGCTCCCCTTCCACGCTGTGGAAGCTCTGCCCTGTAGCTTTTCACAATAAACCTTGCTACCGCTCACTCTTTGGGTCTGTACCATCTTTAAAAGCTGTAACGCTCACTGCAAAGGTACGCAGCTCCATTCTTGAAGTCAGCGAGACCACGAACCCATGAGCAGGAACCAATTCCAGGCACAAAATGAAGATACTAAACTAGATTTAATTTGTAAAGCAGATTTGATTTCATGTACCAATTTAACATACAAGATAAATATTAATCTTACTACTTTCAAAAATTGCCTTGTTTTCTATATAGCAACCACACAGAGATAGCACTATTTAACACTGCCAGGAAGAACGGCTACAGTTCAATTATTCCATAGTCAAAATCATCACGTTAGTACATGATCCCCAATTTAACTAATTTATAGCTAATACCAACATACACCAAGCCCTCTTATACAACAGTACACTTTAATAGCTAGTTTATCTTGTATGTACAATGTCCAGGCACCAAAATATTTTTTGTATAAAGGATAACCAGTAAGTTGTACTAATTCTTCCGGGGACTGGAAACTTTCAGTTTTACTTTCCATATTTCAACGCTGTTGGAATTATAATTCTTTTACAATGCAGATATTACATTAATTTTTTACCAAAAAAATCTGAATTCTTTGTGGTTTTTATTTGCTTTTTGCTTTTAATGGTCAAACTGTGCTTTTAATTATATCTATATAAAATTTTCCAGCATAAAATTATCACAGCCATGTTTGAATGTCCCATTTGTCCATATTAGCATATTCTTAAAATTTCTTAACAGAATCTTGCTTCTATCCACGAGTACTCCTTTGGTTGAGTTGAGATTACCACCAAGTAGGGCGGCCACCTCAATCATGTCTTTGTTAGGCTCCTCAATTTTCAATTCCAGGACCAGCTCAGCCGATTGTTAAAACGTGTTGTGGACTACACTGTGTGCCCCCAAAATTCACAGCTTGAAACTCTACCTACCAACGTGACTGTACTTAGAGGTAAGGCCTTTAAAGAGGTAATATAAGGTTAAATGAGGCCTTAAGGGTGGGGCCCTATAAGACTAGCGTCCCTAAGAGAAAAAGACACCATGAGTGCATGTGCACAGAAGAAAGGCCATATGAGGACACAGCAAGAAGGGGGCAATGTACAAGACAAGGAGAAAGTCCTCCAGAGAAACCAAATCTGCTGACACGTAGATCTTGAACTTCCAAACTCCAGAACTGTGAGGAAAAAAAAATTCTGTTGTTTAAGCTACCCAGTCTGTTATTTTGTTATGGCAGCCCTAGCAGATTAATACAACATATTAAACTCCTAAAATACAGAATCTCTACACTTCAGGTATTTGTCAGGCTAACCTCTAATTCATTATATATTTAAGTCTTTCAAAAGTATCACTGAGGAAAATTTTAGAACAGCCTGTCAATTCCTCTTGATACATTAATATATATCCTTGGATTAAACCAGACCAGCACAGCTTTACACCTATCTTGTATCAAAGCTCTCTGCCTTCATCCTATAAAATTGATTTTTCTAAATATGACTTAATGCCACTGACCTATATCAAGAAGTATTATAAAACATAGCCTTATGAAAAGATCAGTTTTTACTGTAAGAATGTGTGTATTACACTAAGTATCCTTTCCACTTACTAATTTATTGAGTACTTTTTTGTACCACCTTCTGTTTCAGGTGCTAAAGAAACAGCAATAAAGGGCATTGCAGGCACTCAGGTTTTTACTCTGAGTGGAAAAAGAAAAAGCCATGTTTGGAAGAAGGGACTAAAAAGATTTTATTTGTATTTTAACAGGAGCATTCTAACTACTATGTTGAAAATAAACTGAAGGAGGATAGACTAGAGGCAGAAAAGGCAGGAAGACCATTTAAGATTCAGCTGCCATAATCCAGGGGAAAAAATGATGCTGTCTTGCACCAAGGTGGCAGCAGTAGAGATGATAAGTAGTAGTCAGATTCTGGATGCATTTTGAAGGTATAACCAATAGAATTTGCCAACATTAGATATAGGACATAAATGGAAGAGAAAAGGTAGACTACAAGGGAACTAAAAAAAAGTGGAGTTGCCATTTATTGATTTAGGGAAGACTGGAAGAGGAAAATGTGATAGCTATTAGACCTTCAAGGAGGAGATGTCAAAGAAACAGCTGAGTATACAAATCTGGAATCAGGCTGACAAGAAGCAATTAAGCATGGTAGGAGAAAACTAAGAAGGCTAAATGAAGAAAGTGTTTCAGTAGAGCAGAAAAAGCATTTTTATAAGAGAGAAGGGAGAAACTGCTAGAATCATGCACTTAAGTAGGAAAGAGAGATGAGAACCATAAGGTACAAATCAGGGTTTCTCACAACTTTCAGTACTACTGACATTTTGGGCTGGGTAACTCTTCATTGTGGAGGGCTATCCTGTGCACTGTAGGATGTTTTATCAAAATCTCTGGCCTCTCCTCACTAGATGGCAGTACCAATTCCCCATCTCCAGTTACAGCAATCAAAAATGTCTCCAGACACTGCCAAATGTCTCCTGGGGTACAAAATCACACCCAATTTAGAACATAAATGAAGGAAGTGGCCTTTGCTGAAAACACTGGTTATTCATCCACATAAAAGGAATGATGGGAGTTATTATGGGAAAGGTACATGATGATAATATGATTACCTCCTGCTGATTAGATCCTCTTAAGTGTGGATGCACTCGAGGCCAGAGATGATATGAAGAAGTTGCTGGCACAAAACCAAAATCATTACTCCTAAGAAAATGTATGCAATTTTGTTTTTGAACTACAGCTAACATATGAGCTACATATATCTGTGAAATGAGTCTAAGCCAGAATTTTTGAGTTTTTTGTGTCCATCTATGCTTACTTGCAAAACGCACTTACGACTTTTTGAGTTTCTCCTAAAATCACAAGAAAACTCTACTGATTTAGTATGAACCAATGGGTTTCTCCTAAAATCACAGAAATAAAACAACAATTTAGTCTGAATTAAATTAAATGTTATTACACCCAAGAAGGCTCAGTTTTTAGAAGAAAATGGACCGAAAGGAACGTCTCTCCAATGATAATCCATCTAAGAGGGTATTATGTATTCCCTTAAAATCACTCCCACCATATTACCATGTATAATATTTAGAGGGGCCTAACTCTATTTTCTGTATCTGAAAGAGATAAGATAGGCCGGGCACGGTGGCTCACGCCTGTAATCCCAGCACTTTGGGAGTCCGAGGCGGGCAGATCACGAGGTCAGGAGATCGAGACCATCCTGGCTAACACGGTGAAACCCCATCTCTACTAAAAATACAAAAAATTAGCCGGGCGTGGTGGCGGGCACCTGTAGTCCCAGCTACTCAGGAGGCTGAGGCAAGAGAATGGCGTGAACCCGGGAGGCGGAGCTCGTAGTGAGCTGAGATTGTGCCACTGCACTCCTGCCTGGGCAACAGAGCGAGACTCTGTCTCAAAAAAAAAAAAAAAAAGAAGGAGTTAAGATAACCATTACATTTTTTAGGTGTTCAGGACTAGGGGTAGACAGCATTAAAGGAAGCCTCAGGAATCATGAAATGAGAAGATTTGAGAATAAAACTTGCAGGCAAACAAAAAAAAAAAGAAATTTAAGAAAACAAAAACCCACACACAAAAAAATAAGAAGTGCAGGCAACTGGTTTCATATTTACATCAAGTTCCAGGATTACATGATCATCTCTTTGAACTACCAGAGATTTGACTCATTGCAGGATAACATTTCCAAAACCTAGATCTTACACTGAAAAGAACAAAATTGTTCAAAAGGTTATGTTTTTAAATGTGGTATCTACAGCTACATTTACGAAATCACAATTGAACGTTTAAGAAAAGAGCTGTATGCTGCCTAAACACAAGTGAAAAGCATCATAGCTTACTCTTTAAGAGAGAGTGAATACAGTCATGCCACCTTTGTTAAATTGTACTTGGTCCCTCAATACCAAGTGACATCATGGATCAGGGTTTCAGAGCACTAATATAATGCAAAAGGATTCTACAAACTCGAAAAGATTGAAAACCCTAAAACTTCTACTAAAATATTTGGCTTCCAAATTTGTTTTTAAAAATTACTGACAAATGGCCGGGTGCAGTGGCTCACGCCTGTAATCCCAACATCTTTGGAGGCTAAGGCAGGAGGTTTACTCGAGGTCAAGAGTTCAAGACAGCCTGGCCAACATGGTGAAATCCCATCTCTACTAAAAATACTAAAATTAGCCTGGCATGGTGGCACGCGCCTGTAATCCCAGTTACTCAGGAGGCTGAGGCAGGAGAATCGCTTGAATCCAGGAGACGGAGGTTGTGGTGAGCAGAGACTGCGCCACTGAACTCCAGCCTGGGTGACAGAGTGAGACTACATCTCAAAAAATAATAATAAAAATAAAAAACTGACAAGCTAGAGAAGTCTGACTAAATCTGAATTTCAGATATTCTATATTACTATCCCATTTTAAATACTGCCTTACTTTCATAGAAGGAAATTAAATTGGTCAGGCATGACTTGTTTTTCCACTGTGCCATTATGGTTGTTACCAACATCCTGTGCTCTTTCAGATAATTAAATACTGAGACTCTGATTTGTTCTAAAAATTTACTGAGATCCAAGTTAAGATAATCTGATTATAATTTCTAAAGTAGTCTTTTAAATCCCCCAAATCCTAAGAACAGAAACTAAAAGAATAAAGGCATTGCATGGGAAAAGGAAAGCTGCGAAAGAAGAACCTAAACACTATCACACTGGCCCCATCTCCCACCCAATACTGTACTATGGCAGTCACAGGCAATTATTATCTGTCAGGTGCCAAGGCCCAAAACCTAATCAAGAGGCTCCTCCTCACAGGCAATTATTATCTGTCAGGTGCCAAGGACCAAAACCTAATCAAGAGGCTCCTCCTCAGCTGTAAGCCCAAAGACTCATTCCTAGACCCACTACTTCATAAGTGCTCTGAATGGCCTATCTACTGAGCCAGAAAGGAGGTTAGACTCCCTGACTGTGAGGTCTGATAAAGTCCTGTAAATGCAAGTGAGAAGCAATATACAATAAAGACTCCAGACCTACAACTTCGACACAACCACTTTATGTTTCTAGTCCATTTTCTCTTTTAGCCCCTGAAAATCTCTAGAGAAGTCCATATAATTGTCATTCGTGGTCTAAATACTTAAAGAATATCTTTAAGAACTTCTTTTACAGATCAAAGACCTAAACATGTTTAAGTGATTTAGACAACACCATACAAGTAGTTGGTCTCTGACCTTCTATTTTTGGGGAAGACATTATTCAGAACCTTACCAGAGTTTCTCAGTAGTTGCTAGGAGTCTTCTTGCTACAAGCAGGAAGGCTAATTAACAAGCTACACAGGTACATAAGAACTTATATAACCCTATATTCACGTACTGGCTGACACGAAGCCCAAGCCCACAAGGTTTTAAATGTATCCATTTAAATAAACAAGAAGCTACACGCCAAGAACAAAAAGGCAAATTTCTCTTAGAAAACAAGTCCATTCTAAATTCTTGACTTCTGTCTTTCCCTTTCCTCTCAGCACAGGTTGACACATTAATAACCAGCCAGTACAGAAGCATGTTTTTAACCAACTCCTTGATTCCCCTGGCCAAAAGTTATCTCTTAGTCTTCCTGAATTCCCACTTAAATGCTGGCAATATGGCACAGCTGGCCTACTGTGGTTATTAGGTACATGTCTTTTACTCTCCTATTAGATTACCAGGATCCTACACTTCTTCAGTAAACTCCCTGAAATCAAGACTATGTCTTGTAATTTTTTTTTTTTAAATACCCACAAAGCTTAGCACACCTATGTGTTCGACATTTGCTAAATGTATAAACTGGTTGATTATTTTTAAGGTTTAGTGTTGCCATAACTCTAGGACTGAAATGTTATTCTACAATAGAGTTAAGACATATCTAAATGCCATAAAAGAGGTTATACAACATTATCTTCTAATTTTTAAATCAATGGTTTTCCATTTATTTCCAACCTTTTGTTGGTACTTTAATTAAAAAAAAAATCGAATGTCAGAATACCAGGTGTATTTTCCTGAAAAGCTACAGGTAATGTTTGAAAATTATATTTTTTCAACATTCTAAGAGTGTCTATTATTTAATGAAGAAGTCCTGTGGTTAAAAAGTAACTTTTGCAAAGACAACAGTCACTCAATAATTTATCCTTCGTATTATGCCATTCCTTTGCTTCTGTTCTTATCTTTCCAAACCTTAATCTTCCATAAAACCTCTTCTTGTTTTCCCAACTACAATCTCTTCCATCTGCCTTATGTTATAATTATACAAATCATTTTAATCTCTGCCAGTATATTATAAATGCCGTAAGAGTGTAAATGACTTACTAATTTTTGTAAATGTTCATCAATGTGTTGAAATCATGTCAGACTACAATAATAGTCACTGCCCACATCTGAAAATAGTCTGCAAACCTTAAGGCCAAATGAATTTTTAATTTGAAAATCATCATGTATGATCATTATTTCAATTAATATTTTAATATGTGCAGTAAAGTTTAAAAATAGCCAAGGACTATCTTTCAGAAAAGTAGTAACATAAATAATGAGAAATTTACAATATCTGTTGCATAAACCCTCAAAACATTCACTGAAGGGTAGTTAGAAATGTCTTAAAGGCAAAATAAAGTATAATAAAGCACATACACAGGAGAAGATCATCTCTTTGAACTACCAGAGATTTGACTCATTGCAGGATAACGTTTCCAAAACCTAGATCTTACACTGAAAAGAACAAAATTGTTCAAAAGGTGATGTTTTAAAATGTGGTATCTACAGCTACATTTACGAAATCACAATTGAATGTTTAGGAAAACAGCTGTATGCTGCCTAAACACAAGTGAAAAGCATCACAGCTTACATGATACCACTAAAACCACAGACATCAGCTGAGATTGTCTACTACAGACTGCACTACCATGTCAATATTGCACAAACTGGGACATCATGACATCAAGCAGTCATTCACAGCCAACCAATCACGCCACCCACCATGCACAGGAAAATATGTAACACACCATTTCTTTCAATTATTACAATGTTATAAACTCAAAATCCTTTTAGAACAATTCTATTCTTCAAAGATGTATCAATTTTAGATTCTGAAATAAAGTATGTATTGTATTTTGAAAAGGTTCTCAGGTTACCATGAAACACAACATCAGCTAAGAATCATCAGTTAGTTGCAAGACAGTATTCTACACTATGTCTGGCTGGGAGGCCTTCCATCCATCCACTAACCCACCTACGCACCTACACGCCCTCTCCAAAGCAGGCACTTTGATATTAAGAAGGAAATACTACAAAGAAAAGCCCACACGATGAGAAGTCACAAGACCTTCATTCCAAGTCCTGGCTGGTCACCCTTTTAATCATCTGATCCAGAACTAAAGCTTCTTCATCTGATTGCTCTAAAATCAAGTGACATGCTCCATGAAGAGGAGCTTGCTTTTTCTTTTTACTATACAAATATAGGAATTCAGGTATTTGTTAGTTGATTGTACAGTGCTTGAAAGCAGCTTGTTCTTTTTTTTTTTTTTTTTTTTTTTTTTTTTTTTGCCAATCTGTTTTTCACAAAGCCCAAGAGGTCATCTCCAGTTCATGACAAAATTATAACTGGATCAGTACACTCAAAACTAAGGTATTAAAATGAGGTGGTGTGCAAAATGGGTTTGTATTTGCATTTGTCAAAAGACCAAAATAACAGTGTCACAGGCAGGCATCCTAAACCAGGTAAATTTTGAGTCGAATTTGGAAGACCAAAAGGACTGTCTTGTTGCAACATAAAAATGCAGGTTAGAGTAAGAAGATCAGTATGTAACAGAGGGGCCAAAGTGAGGAGTACATATAATTAAATATAAAGTCAAAGATGGAGAATATTTGACAAGTTTGTATTTCGTAACACAGCTATTAGAAACAACTACACATTCTTAAGCCAAGAGTGATATGGTAAAATGATACTTGAAGAAAATTATCCTAGCAGTGGTGTGGAGGATGAAGAAGTTATCAGACATGAGTGTCAGAAAATTGTTTTGAAAGCTTTCATATTAATACAAATAAGACTGTAAAGTAAGGTGGTGGTTAAGGACATGAAAAGGAGTAAATCTAGTAGAGAGTGCAGAGAGTCAACTAGACTTTGTGAAAGGTTGAATTAGGGAGGTGCAAAAAGATTTGAAAATGACTCTGAGCATCTGGTCACAAGTGGCCTACAGCATAACCACACCTGCGCAGCACTAACAGTTCTTACACAGGTTTTTCCAGGCTGCATCTGAACCCGTTTATTTAGTTCTACATACCAGACCTGCAGTGAAACAGCACTCCACTTGAGATGGAAGCAGAAAACTACCACCACCATTCTAGCAGGAAAATACCTATTACCAAAGATTCCAGCTTTGTTTCTTGATGAAAGAGGCCCACTTTCTAACCCTGGGGAACTTCCTATCTGCACTACTGGGGAACAGGGAAATTTCTTCTCTCTATCCCCAAAAGATTCTCCACACACTTGAAGACCAAGCTCAGTTCTATATGGATCTTTTAAGTCACATGTACATAAAACACAGATGACACACCAGTGATAGTGATAGGCGTAACAATATAAAGCAGGCAAACCCTATTTTTAAAGGGCTTGTTCTAAACTGGAGCTAGGCCAAGTTGATTACACTAAAAAATTAAAGTGGCTAAAAAGCAATCTTCTGGGGTTAATGTATCACAAAACGTCAAAAAAATAAACTGTTCCAGAATGCACTGCTACATAATGATTCTGCAGTTTTGCTGAAGCTTTATTTTCTGCCGTTTTAAAAACACTGTTGGAAAGCAGACATCGGATCAAAGGGTTTTCCTTGTCTAAAAAGCATACCATTATGCTATTTCCAATTTTATCAAGAAGAACGGTTATCAATAACAAAATGTATTTAATAAACGTCTGGCTGCCTACAGTTCCTTTTAAGGAAGACCACGTATAAATTTCATTCTTTAAAAAAGAACTCATATTAATCTATGGGAGACTGTGAGTAAACAAAGCTCCAGGGCTTGGTTTGAACATTTCCATTTTCAAAAAGGACTGATGAGTCCAATCTCCTTGAGAAACATGTCTATTTCATCCAGCTTTTAAGGAGATTCTAAAACGTTATGTATACATACACTTTTCTCAAACAAGCACTGTCGTAAATTTTTCACATTGCCTTACTATATTTAAAAAAAAAAAAAAAAAAAGGGCTACCTTACAGATTAAACTATTATATAGGAGGGTTACCAAACTACGACCTCCTGATAAATGAGACAGCTCTCCAAGTCACTGTCACTCTAACCCTTCCATGCTAAATCTTTCGGCCGCAGAGGATGAATTTTTCTATCTTCTTCTTGGAATTAAGATCCTGCATTATCAGGAGATACGCAGGGTTAGGCTTAAAGCCACAGACTCCAGCAGCTCCAAGCTGCCCTAACACAGCGGGCAGGGGGAGCCAAGGCGCAGCATCGCCTCCACGCTCCGAGACCAACACCAAGTCTCTTCGCCTGCACGTTCCTAAACCAACACCAAGTCTCTTCGCCTCCACGCCGAGAGCAGGTGAGAAACGGACGCTCTGGGGTTTCAGCGACTCCACCACCTTCCTCCACCGCCCTAGGAGGAACCTTCTAGTTCAGCCACCTCGGGCCCGTTTGCTGGGGGTGGAGAGTGCGGTGGATTACTAAGCCTTTCCCCTAAGGGGTGATTTCCTACACCAGACGCAGGACCCACGGTCCCACGGGGAACTAAACCCCAAGGCTGCAAAGGGGCCAGGGGTGGGGCCCACCAACACCTCACAGCCTCCTGAGGAGGCGTGCGCCCTGGACAGGAGGTCCCTGCCCCCGCGTCTGGATCCTGGTATCTTCCCCTCGGGCTCCCGGCCGCCGCTCACCGTGAAGGGGACATCCCCGACGCTGCCCACGGAGTAGCAGTTGTCTCCAGGGTTGACAGCCCCAGTGAGGACCTGATGCAGATGCATCTCCGGAGCCCGGGCTGTACAGAATGCGCGAGAGGGGCGACGAGCCCCGCGCCCGGCCCTTCTCCGGCCGCGAGAGCCGCTTCCCTCTGTGCCTCCCTCGGAAACCCGCCCCGCGGAGGCTCCGGCTTAACTCCTCGCCCGGCTTTCGCCTTCCCTCCGCCTCGTCCCTGCCATGAGGGAGCTCCTCGACCGCCGCCGCCGCCCGGGTCGCCGCTCAGCTGCGGAAATGCCCGGATGTTCCCACTGCCTGCTGCACCGGCGCACAAATGCGGGAGGAGGGCAAGGGTGCGTGTGAGGCGGGGGAGGGCACGAGGGGGAACGCGCGAGCTGGGAGCGTGCAGCAAGGGACGCTCCGCCCGAGGGAGCGGGCCGGCGCGCGCGCCCACCGCAGGGGAGCGACGGTCGACGGGAGGTAGAGCCCCCCCTCCCGCGACAAAGCTCTCAGTTCAGTCTTTTTCCCCACGCCCCGCGTTTGCGCGTGCGCGCGCCGTGGTTTCCAAGGCAATTGCGCGCGCCGCGCCGACCCTCGGTCCCGGCATTGCGCGCGCAGACGTGCGGGAGTTCCCTTGGAGCCTCCAGGGCTGCAGCCGCTGCGGACGGAGGACGGAGGACGGAGTGCGGAGAACGGGGGGCGGGGACGGGGGCGGGGACGGGGGCGGGGACGGGGCCGGGGCCGGGGACTGGGTCGCGGGCGGGGGCGGAGTGGGGTGTAGGTCGCACGGGGCCACGCAGCAGTCGGACGCCGGGGACGAGCCACGAGCCTGTTTTGCAGTGTTGAACCTAGTCCAGAATACAGTGTGCAATGGTCAGTGCAGTTGACCTCAGAAGGACACCCGTCACCAGGAATTTCCACCTGGAGATATCTTAGATCTCTTCGGTCTTTTCGAAAGTGCAGTACATAAGATAATTTATTTTACATAAACAATTTAGGCATCTTGCAACTATTTAGAGAAGCCGTACTCCCCTGACAGCTAATTATTTTGCTCCCACTTTTTGTCACGGTTATTCTAGACAGCAAAAAGCCCCCTTAGAGACGGGTGACTCCTTTAGACTTTTTTTCATGGGTAATTTCATGAATTAGAAGAATCGCCTGATTTTCCATACTGTCTGATAAACGTTGAGTGGTTGATAACAAGGATCAGATCCCTGCCGCAGGCCAATTCATGGCAAATTTTTAACCCATACTATGCTTAAGTCACAGGGTAAGGCAGCAGGGGACACCAGGACACAACTGTGTGTAAAACCAGGCAGAACGCCAAAAGTGTTGTGATTGAGATATAAAAGTCTATGCACCGCAGAAGAGGAAGAAGGATGTTGACTAAGGGCCTGGATAAGGCGTTATGGAGACATAACCTGACATAAACGCTGAGTTTAATTTTGACAGGCTGAGATAGACAAGAAATGCTGCAAATACGGTACAGAAAATGGAGGGGGGAGTGTTGGAGGTACAAAGATTAATGTTTGAGACAGATGATTTATAGGGTGGGGAAAGTAAATAATACTTAGCAAGAGATCAAGGTATCCAAGTGGTCCATCTCTTGGCCTACCAAAACATGTTATGGAGAAAGTCTTGAATGCGCCAAGAAGCCCAGATTTCACTCTGCATGCAGTGGGGGTATATCAGATGTTTCTGAGCAAAAGTTTATATAATCAGAGCTGCTTTGGGGAGATGACTTTGTAGCACTTTGAAACATAAAGGGAAGGGTGGGGAAGATTGGAGGCAAAGATCTGTCAGTCCTTGGTAATCTTTTCAGTAGAAAGTTGCAGGAGGTATGAAAAATAATTCTTAATGACCTAGGGCATTCTCTCTCTCTCTCTACCCCCCTCCCCGCCCACTCTGTCTCCCTCCCCCACTCTCTCTCTCCCTCCCCCACTCTCTCTCTCCCTCCTCCTCCCTCCCCTGCCATCCCTCTCTCTCCCTCCCGTTCTCCCTCTTCCTCCCTTCCCCCCCCCCCGCGCCATATCCAAGGATTCCTTTTTGATATCCCAAATTCATGTCCCTCATCATCTCCACTGCCATTACCTTAATTCCAAACATTATTTCTCATTTAACTGCCCTCATAGCCTTCTAAATGGTTAAACTGTCTTCCACCTCTTGCCTCTCCAATCCATCCACCACACTGCAGCCAGCGAAACCTTTTTAAAATACTTTTTAAAAAAGAGAGACATCTTTAAAAACATTAAAAAAAAAGAGGCATCTCCCATTGTTGCCCAGACTATACTTAATTCTCCAGCCTCAGCCTCCTGAGTAGCTGGAACTTCAGGTGCCTGCCAACCCACAGGTTCAGAGAATCCTTTTTAAAGGAAAAATTCCTCTGCTTAAAATCCTGTAGTAACTCCCCACTCCATATAGGTTGAAGTTCAAACTCCTTAGCTTGGCTGAGAATCCCATCCAATCTGGCTTCTGCCTTATCTTCCTGTCTTACCTCACATGCCCTTAGGTTCCAGCCCCACTGAACTAATGCTGTTTCCAGAGTATACTGTGTTCTTTTATGCTTCCTTCCTTTATTCACGATCTTTGCTCTATCTGGAATGCCCTACCTCCCCTTGTTAACCTGACAAACAGCAGGTTAGCTCAAGGCACCTATTCAGTAAAACCCTCCTTGACCACCCCAAACACTTTGAGGCTTCCTTCACTGTAAAACACCATATCACATGTCTCAAAGCAATGTAAGTATTGTTTGTATGTCTGTTTCCTCTAGCAGAGCCTTAGATCTTTCAAGTCAGGATCTGTATCTGATTTTCCCTGTTTCTCCAGTACCTGAATTATGATACAAATAAGCTGACATATAAGATGTGAATGTAAATAAGAGCATCCAGTTTTGCGAGAAAATGTTACGGGGTAAAAAAGTACCTTTCATTACTTGTAAAAGTGTTCAAATGATATTATAGTGGTTTTATAGAGGGAGGTATTACATGTTCGTATAAATACAGTATTCTATATTCATTATACTGAGTTCTAGGAAATTACTGACTCTGCATATTTAATTATATACTACTGACCATGAATAAAGATACTCAGCTACATAGCTAAAAAGAAATACACTGACAATATTATAGCAGACAACAAAACAAAAGAAAAATGAACCATGGAGGCAAATATTGGAGATTTAAGTTGGTACTAGCAACTAAAAAACATGTCACAGTATCAAATACATCTGAGAAAATTCCTATACTGTACATGCAAACACAGCATGTAGCAGTAAAATTGTGTATAAAGCAAGAAGTTAGTACAATATATTTAAACTTTACATGAAGGTTTAATTCATGTAAACAAATATTTCAGTAAAAAAACTGGAACAACTCTTACAACAAAGTAATAAATTTGAAGAAATTCCAATGTTATATACATACATAGAAAAAAGGCAAATATGTTACCAAATGTTCATATATATTAAATTGCAGGATAAAAATTAAATATGTGTTATAGAAGCTAGTTTTGAGAATTATGGCCACATAAGAAGTGAAGGCTGTTTCTAAGTGTCATAAAGTTTTTATCTTTACCCTCAAATTCATTTTTAAAGCCTGATAACCATTGTTACTACTGGATTCTAAATGAATCTCTTAATCTTTGACCTTAGCTGCATTAGAAACCAAGTCAAAACTATCATCAAGCAACAAATTGTACAATTGTACGCAGGTTTCCAAGAGTGTTACTAATTCACATTATTTAAACCATTTCACATTTGGCTCTTGTTTTACAGCATTCCATGGAGTTTTGGCCCATTCACAGTTGTGACGTTGTGAGCCTCTTTCTTCCTCTCGGTATCAAACTCAAAATCTGAAGCCTGTATCCACCTGTTCTCTTCCCTCATGAATCCTTTAAATGGATTCTTGATAGCCTTATCTGAAGGTTGCAAATGGCTAATTAAGTCTCCTGGAATTACAGCTGAGCCTTTTATTGTCCACTCTGATCAATCAAAACTCACTCCAGACTAATATGGCAAGTTTCCTTGGTAGCCCACCAGGGCAGCTAGACCACACTTTTGACTGTCCACAATTTCATCTCTTCCTTGTTCATCCAAATTTTTTCATGGACCTAAAAACAAATTGGAAATTCTTCTAATTTTGGAAATGCCTTTCTTTTAAAAATTAGAAAAAGTAGCAGTTGTGTATCATTAACAAAATATGCTAATCGAATTGTAAGATATAATTTCTTATGTCCACAACTCTTTTTTTTCTTTTTGCTTGGATTTGAGATCCCAACACAACTCTTTTTTTTTTTTTTTTTTTTGAGACGGAGTCTCGCTCTGTCGCCCAGGCTGGAGTGCAGTGGCCAGATCTCAGCTCACTGCAAGCTCCGCCTCCCGGGTTCCCGCCATTCTCCTGCCTCAGCCTCCCGAGTAGCTGGGACCACAGGCGCCGCCACCTCGCCCGGCTAATTTTTTGTGTTTTTAGTAGAGACGGGGTTTCGCCGTGTTAGCCAGGATGGTCTCGATCTCCTGACCTTGTGATCCGCCCGTCTCGGCCTCCCAAAGTGCTGGGATTACAGGCTTGAGCCACCGCGCCGGGCCCCAACACAACTCTTAATAGTACCTTTGAGTTGGGTTTAATGGCCCATTGAATGTGTGCCATTAAATGTGGGACTTAGTTTCCCAGCAGTATCACATGCCTATGTGTACTAGTTATCAATTACTGTGCAATAAATTACCCCAAAATTACCTAAAAATAACAATAGAGACTCTATCTCACAGTTTCTGTGAATCAATAATTTAGTAGTAGCTTAGCAGGAAAGTTCTGGTTCAGAGTCTTTCATGATATGGCAATCAAAATGTCAGCTACATGCTAAATAAAAGCTGGACACATAAGACCACATAATTCATTTGTATGAAATCATTTGTATGAAATTTTCTGAAAAGACAAGTTTACAGTCACAGAAAATAGGTTAATGGTTGCCTGGGGCAGAAGGTAGAAGTGAGAGTGACTGCTAATGGATATGAGGTTTCTTTTTGGCATGATATAAATATTCTAAAATTAGATTGTGGTCATGATGGGGCAGTTCTGTAAAATTACTAGAAATCACTGAATTGTATACTTGAAATTAGTGAATTTTATGGTAATTAAATTATACTTTCAATTAAGCTATCTAAAAAAGAAATATCAGCCAGAGATACAGTCATCTGAAGTCTTGACTGAAGCTAAAGGCCCTGCTTCCAAGATGGCAGGCTCTCATGGCTAGCAAGTTGATCCTAACAGGCAGATGGAGGCCTTAGTTCCTATGTGTTCCTCTCCACAGTGCTGGGCGAGTGTCCTCAAGACATGCAGCTGGCTTCTCCAACAGCAAGTGATCCAAGAAAGAGACCAAGGTAGAAACTGCAATGTCTTTTATAACCTAGCCTTGGAAGTCACACACCATCATTTCCACCATATTTTATTGGGTGCAAAGGCCAGCTATAACTTACTGTGGGAGACTATTTCCTAAGAAAGTGAGTGCCAGGAAGGGAGAGTCGTGAGCAGCCATTTTGTAGGTTATCCACTACACCATGGAACTCAAGGACTTCATCTTCAAGAGTCAAGGGACATGATTTGTGTCATTATTACTCTTACCTACAGAGGTAACTGGAATTTCTACTCATAAATCTACAGTATCATAATGTTGATCTTTGATATATCTGTTATTAGTTCTTGTTGAGCTATCTACATAATTTAAATATTAAATTTCTCAAGTGATTCCATTTGTTTGAGGATCTAATATCCATTTTTAAAAAATATTTCTTCTAGTTGTGGGGACCTTACAGTTTTCCTAGGGATGTCTAACACTTTAAGCTGCTGGTTTCTTCAGTTGTATAGCAATGGAAGCCCCGACTTTCTGTTACCAGTTCATTTTGCAGTATATTGTGTGAAAGTCTGAAATTGAAGTTGTAGCAATACCTTTATTGCTTTTCAGTCATAAACTATAGCAATGATGCATTTTAATCTAAAATATCATAGATGTAAACCTATATCAGTTATCACTTTAACAAACCACTCTGAAACATAGTGGCTTAAAACAACAATTATTATTTCGTATGTTCTGTAAATTGGTTGGGAAGTTCTTCTGCTGGTTTCACTTATAGAACTGCAGTGAACTGAAAGTTCACCTGTGGTAGAAGGTCCAAGATGGCCTCATGTCTATCAGTTGATGCTAGTTGTTGTCTGGGGTGCGTCCGTTCCCCTTTATGTGGCATCTTGTCCTCCATAGACTAGACTGACTTTTGTACACGGCAGTCTCATGCCTAGCCTTGAAGGTCAGAGTCACTTCTATCATATTCCTTGGTCAAAACAAGTCACAGAGCCAGCACAGATTCAAGAACTAGGGAAATAAAATCCACCTTTCAATGGGAAGAACAGAAAAGTCACATTGAAAATGTGTATAGAAGAAGTTATCAGCCATCTTTGCAAAAAAAAATCTGTATCACAGCCTCAGACTCTAGCTTTGACCATCTCTGTGGCCTCTGATTTGTTATATTTGCTTTTGCTTTAGGTAAGCATGTCACTTATAGGATGAAAAAAAAAAAAACTTACGTATCTGCTGTCTTTCTCTGCTAGAGGTAGTGTTAAGTTATTGTTTTCTTGGTGACTATAACTCAGACTCTTAGCTATTTCTCATTCATTATGCATTTGGCTTTTTATCTCTAATGTAAGTGCATTGGACATGGGGCAATTTTTAAATACCTTTCTCTAGGGCAAAGGTGAATCTTTATGCATCTTATAAGCAAGTGAATACGATAAGTTTTCATCTAGTTAGATTATTTTGTTGCTAGACTCTGAGAACACTGACCATTTAGAAGGAGTATAGAGAAGATTGGTTCATATCTTTGCAGGTAACTATTTATGATTGTACTATGAAAAGTAATATGCTGTATGTATATAATTTATTTCCTTAATGATCACTGATTAGCACTTTTAGAAACTCATTTAACAAGAGCTTAAGGGGTAACTAATTTTTTTAAACATTTTGTTACATGAATAATTATATAGATTAGACCAGACACAAAAAGTATTCACCCTTGCTTATCTTTTCAACTTCATCTTTCAACATTCCTGACCTCTAAATGTAGAGTACAACCACACTAATATACAGTAATTCCTTTCAAGCCTCTGGCCACTGGCTAATTTCCCTTTCCAGAAACTCCCTCACTATTATCATTTGGTCGGGTGCCGTCGCTCCTGCCTGTAATCCCAGCACTTTGGGAGGCCAAGGTGGGCAGATCACCTGAGGTCAGGAGTTCGAGACCAGCCTGGCCAACATGGTGAAACCCCATCTCTACTAAAAATACAAAAAAGAAAAAAAAATTAGTCAGACGTGGTGGCATGCACCTGTAGTCCCAGCTACTTGGGAGACTTTGCTTGAACTCGGGAGGCAAAGGTTGCAGTGAGCTGAGATCTCACTACTGTACTCCAGCCTGGGCAACAAGAGCGAAAACTCTGTCTCAAAAAAAAAAAAAAAAAAATCGTTACGACCACCACACTTTTTGCCTATCTCACTACTACTCTTCCCTAAAAATTCAGTTCGGGCACCTTCATTTCCGGAAAACTTTGCACAGTGTGAATTAGATTCCTTTGTTATATGCTAACAGTATTCTCTTACCTTTTCTGCCTAGAGGGCAGGGACTGTGTCTTAATGTTGACAATTTCTGATTGCCTTACCTATTATCTGTTTTCTCCTCATCAGGACTCTCAGTTTTTAGCTGGGAAATAGATGCCTGGAATAAAGAATACATTTCCCAGTCTACCTTGTTGCCACTTGGTTATATGGCTAAGTTGTGATCAATTAGATGTTGATCAAAGCAGAAGTATAGTAGTTTCTGGAAATTTTCCTTAAAAGGTAGTTGTCATACCCTTGATGCCTTCATCCCTCCTTCCTCCATCCTGTTTCCCTAGAACATAGATGAGATCACTGAAGCTCCATTTTGGAGCATGAGGATGAGGGTTCAACCCTAGGAATGGTAGATTAGAAAACTGGAAGCTGCGGGGTTCGGTTGCTCACACGTGTAATCCCAGCACTTCGGAAGCTGAGGTGGGTGGATCATTTGAGCTCAGGAGTCACAGACCAGCCTGGGCAACAAGGTGAAACCCTGTCTCTACAAAAAATACAAAAATTAGTTGGGCGTGGTGGTGCATGCCTGTCATCCCAGCTACTCTGGAGGCCAAGGTGGGAGTTTTGCTGGAACCGCAGAGGTGGAGGTTGCAGTGAGCCGAAATTGCACCACTGCACTACATCCAGCCTGAGCAACAGAATGAGATTCTGGAAAAAAAAATGAGAGAAAGAAAAAAGAAAAGAGAAAAAAAACTGGAAGCTTGTCACTTGTCACTGAATTTCCAGGCAACTATGGAGCCTTCTCACCAGCCTCGGGCTTCTCCATCTGGATTTTTACATCAGAGAGAAATAAACTTCTATATTATTTAAGCCACTATGTTTTGTGTCTCTGTTAGAGGTGTTGCTCATTCTAACTTTTAGCTGTGTGTGTGTGTGTGTGTGTGTGTGTGTGTGTGTGTGTGTTTATTTGCTGAAGCCTGGCAAAGTACCTGGAACATAATGGGAACTGAAGAAATGTTAATTAAGCCAAGTAGTTATTAACTGTATTGGGGTACATTATGTAAATTTAGTGAAAATGTCGCAAATATTTTAGAACTTACATACCTTTCCAAGGCCTCAGAAAACAAAATACTACATCCTGTCGAGAGGGCAGATGGTAGTTGTGGGGAGAGAAGGCCAATAGTATTGAGATAAAGGATAAGGACTGAACAAAAGTTGAAGTTAGTTACTAAATCAGGCATGGTCTGCTAGGTAATCAACAGACCATTTTGTGCATCTGGAGAAATGAATTAATTTTGCTGGCGTGGTACTTGAGCAAAATACAGTTTTAAAGAGAGAGAGAAACAAGTTCATTTCGTGCTAGACTTAGAGAGCAAAATGAACTTGTGTTGTTCTGGTTGCTGAGAGAAAAATCAGTCAAGCTAACCATCAGGCATTGTGGTGTTGAAATCACCAAGTATTGCACAGTACTCTTAGGGGTGGGCCAGGATGGTCAGGGAACTGAGCCTCCCAACACCACACCCCTAAAGGGAAGTGAGAGGGGAGAGGAATCAGCACTTCCTCATGGTGAAGAGATGGCATCCCTGCCTGCAGGAAAGAATTTGTATCTGGGGGCAGCAGAAACAAGCATGTGCCAGAGGGTCTGGGTCCAGTGTTTGTTTTTTGTTGTTGTGTGGTGGTGGTGGTGGTTTGTATTTCCCTGCATGTGGGTGTGCCTACATGGGTCAGGTGTTAACCAAAAAAACCTGACGTTATCAATTGACTCTCCTTTTAATCTAGTTCTATATACTGCAAGCATATTTGTATAGGCATATTCCTGTGACCATTAACCCTTCTACATATGAAACAAGATTATGAAAAATGTTCAGGATAGATTAAGGTTTTTATTGCATTTTTCAAAAAGAAGATTGTAAAAAGAAAAAACTATCCACCAACATATGAATGGATAAATTGTGCTATCTACATACAATAGAATATTACTGATAGTGAGGAATGAAGTACTGACATATGCCATAATGTGGATGACCTTGAAAATATGCTCAATAAAGGAAGCCAGACACAAAAGTCCCATTGACTACACATTTATATGAAATTTCCAGAATAGGTAAATCCATAGAGATCTTAGAAAGCACATTGGTATTGCTGGGGACCAGGGGAAGAAATGAATAGGGGTACAGGGTCTCCTTGCGTGGTGATAAAAATGTTTTGGAACTAGAGTCAATGGTTGCACAACACTGTGAATGTATTAAGTGCCCCTGAATTGTTCACTTTCAAATGGTTAATTTTATGTTATATGAATTTTACCTCAGTAAAAAGAAAGAGTCACTTTTTGTTAATTAACAGAAACAAACTCCGTGTGTGTACAAAGAAAAAGTTCTAGAAAGTAGGTTAACAGCTCTCATGTCTGGTTGATAGAATTATAAAAAGTTTAATGTCAATCTCTTTCCACATTTGTTTCCAATTTTTCTACAATGAATATATATGAGTTGCTTTTATATTGGGAAAACATAATGATTTTAACTTTTTAAACAAAAGATGGCCTTTCTTTAAGTCTATGAAGAAGTTTAATTAAGAAACTAGGAAATCATGTTCAGATTAACATTATGTATTCCATATCAGTTGCAAAATTAAATTTTAAATGAGGATATAAAGTTTTGTGGAGTATATTTCACTATTTTTAAAACACAATAATTTGTGCACACTTATATGTAAAATTTCAAATGTGAATGCAAAGACATGTTTAAATTTGTTTAAAAGACAGGCATTGCAGAGGGTTCCTGAACAAGTCTATGGGCCTACTGGGCCTTTGATCTTGGAGTGGATGATGACTTCCATAGCTCTACAACAGTGTCAGTAGGCCTACAACCCCAAAATCTCACCACCTTTGAAAAGCGGTTGGTAAGTAGTGGTTGGTTAGTATAAAAAGCATATGCAAAAATAGAGGCAACAAGTTACACAGTATGCTCAGAAAAAGCTAATCACCTTATAGTGACTGAACAGCACGTTACGTTGTGATTTCTGTAGGCATCCACACTGATGCTCTGATCAATTAGTATTCATTTACCTGAATTGGCTCCTTCCTTCCAAGCCTGCTCCCTGTACTACTTCTCACATGGTGGCTTTTCTTCCTATCTCTCCATCTATGGCAGTAGGAGTGTGCCTCTGCACCCCTATATTCCTTTATGTCAAGTTGGATGAGTGACTTTCTTATTTATTTGAGTTGGAGTCATGATGAGTACCAAGTCCAAAGCTAGCAGACCACACTTAATTTTTGTTTAGACTTCTTATGAATTATAATTTTTCTAATCATTTTTTCTAACAAAAGTTGGATAGTTTTTGTTTGTTAGTTTTTGTTTGTTTGTTTTTGAGACAAGGTCTTGCTCTGTCACCCAGACTGTAATATAGTGGCTCCATCACAGCTTACTGCAACCTCAACCTCCAGGACTTGAGTGATCCTCTCACCTCAGCGTCCTGAGTAGCTGGGACTACAGACACCTGCCGTTACACCCGGATAATTTTTATTCTATTCTATTCTATTCTATTCTATTCTATTCTATTCTATTCTATTCTATTCTATTCTATTCTATTTTAAAGATGGAGTCTCACCCTTGTTGCCCAGGCTGGAGTGCAATGATGTGATCGATCTCAGCTCACCACAACCTCCACCTCCCAGGTTCAAGCGATTCTCCTGTCTCAGCCTCCCGAATAGCCGGGATTAGAGGCATGTGCCACCACGCCCAGCTAATTTTGTATTGTTAGTAGAGACGGGGTTTCTCCATGCTGATGAGGCTGGTCTCGAACTCCCGACCTCAGGTGCTCCACCCACCTCGGCCTCCCGAAGTGCTGGGATTACAGGTGTGAGCCACCATGCCCAGCCTACACCTGGATAATTTTTAAGTGTTTTGTAGAGACAGGGTCTCCCTATGTTGTTGTTCTCAAACTCCTGGGCTCAAGCGATCCTCCCACCTCAGCCACCCAAAATGCTAAGACTACAGGTGTGAGCCACTGCTCCTGGTCAAAAGTTGGATAGTTTTTAAAAAACACTGGCTACTTGCAGAAAGAAGTCTAACTTAAGAAAACCATAATTCCCTACAACTCTTTCAGAGTTAAAGAAAAAAAAGTCATATTTGCTTTTATGGAGCTAAAATAATTATTAGAGTTTTGGCTATTGATCTGTGACCAGTGATTCCTGTAGGACGCTTTCTGCCTATTCTAAGGTTACAAAATCAAGCCGGGTTTCCGATTCTCTTCACTTAACACCCCCAATAAGATGCTTTTTCTGCCTTATCAGCCTCTAATAATTTTTTTAAAGTCAAAGCGAGTTTATTAAGAAAGTAAGGGAATAAAGAATGGCTACTCCATAGGCAGAACAGTGGCATGGGCTTCTCAGCTGCTTATACTTATTGTTACTTCTAGATTATATGCTAAACAAGGGGTGAATTATTCATGAGTTTTCCAGGAAAGGAGTGGGCGATTCCCAGAACTGAGGATTCTTCCCCTTTTTAGACCATGTGACATAACTTCCTGATGTTGCCATGGCATTTGTAAACCGTCATGGCACTGGTAGGGGTGTCTTTTAGCATGCTAACGCATTATAATGAGCATATAATGAGCAGTAAGGACGACCAGAGGTCACTGTCATCACCATATTGGTTTTGGTGTGTTTTGGCTGGCTTCTTAACCACACCCTGTTTTATCAGCAAGGTCTTTATGACCTGCATCTTGTGCTGACCTCCTATCTCATCCTGCAACTCAGAATCCCTAATCTCCTATGAATGCAGCCCAGTAGGTCTCAGCCAATTTACCCAACCCCTGTTCAAGATGGAGTTGCTCTGGATCAAACACCTCTACATATTTCCCCCCTTTCTTTTACAAGGGAACCCTTAATTCTAAGGGTTATAAAGGGGTAAAGATCCATCTTCTGTAACAGATGGATCAGGCTGAATAGGGGCAATGATATTCCTGCCTAACTATTAGGGTATTTTGCATCCAGGGCAAAGAGGAGCTCAGTCAGAAAGTGTTGGTATGGCAAGGGCCATTCATAAATCTTGAGTTTCTGGAAGATTAATAAGTGTTCAATTTAAGAAAACATTCAGTAAGCTTATCCTGCATTCCTATATGAAGAGTACAACAGCAATATATTCCACAACAGTAAAGCAAAATAAATAAAATTATCCCAAGTAAACTAAATTAGAAGGCTTTCCATGAACCGTGCAACGTTGGAACCAAGCTGATATGGGGTTGCTAGCTGATTCCAATAAGTGTCCAGAATTAGAATACTGAACCAGATTTTTATACTACCCATCCCTCTTGTTTCGTCTGAACTGCAGTCAGAGATCACTGATTGGTTCACAGGAATAAGCAGGGTTAGTCTAAATTGCAACTAAGCTTCAGCACTGGGCAGTTTCCATTGCCCTTCCCAGAAGGAGCCGAAAGCAGTCCATTTTGAGCTCGCAAAGGCTTTTAACTGCTCAAGATAATTTTTAGTGCTAAGTATAACATGAACCCCAAAATTCCTGTTCCCTGGATGGTGGAGACCAAGAGAAAGTACTGCCACATGGTTACAAGGTCAAGCTCCCAAGGACATAAAACACAATGAGAGGGAAACTTCATCTAATTTTTTTTTTTTGTTTCAGAGACCTGCAGCAAAGTTTGTAACTGACCAGTTTCCTGGAGCGTCTTGAGCGGCAGGTTTACAGGGGTCCTAAGCCGATGTTCTATCCTCAGGTACTCCTCTTTTTGACAGAACAATGCAGAAAGACAAATTTATAGCACAAAGTACACCAAATTCACTATATGTTAAGATTGGCCTCACACATCCTTTTTTCCATTAATCAAAACTTTGCAGAGAAGATAAACAGTGATTTTTACCATTCACTCAACCAGTTTGCACAGGGAGAGAGACAAGAAGTCTGACCAGTAAGAATCCTTACCCTTTTGCAGGCATGCCAGGTTTCTGGGTTTTCTTTCCCTGAGCAGCCCTAACAACCTTGCTCACTGCATGAAAGCCCTGGGGGCCAAGCTGCAACTCAAAGGAAAATCAGCTTTTTTTGCTTCATGGAATCATAGGCAAAACCCTCTCAATATTGTAGGATGCCACCCAACTAGCTGCATGGGGAACCTGAATTAATGTTTTCTATTCCCTTTTGCTCCAGCCAGGGTAAAATAAGTGTGACCAAACAGACATTAGCCACTCTCCCTAGCATCCAATATTGAACTGACAAGGGTCAAGCTTGCCCCCGGATGAACCCTGCCATCTTTAATCCAACCTCCGACCAGGACTTTCAATATGTGGTCTCTGGGCAAGATGGTCGCCCTGAGTAACAGGAAAGATAGGAAAGTGAAAGGAGAGAAAAGGAGAAAACCATTGTCTGTGGCAGTGTAGGAAAGGCGAGGAGCTCAGAGAGGCCAGAGAGAGACCTGCCCATTGCAGCAACACTGAATCAAAAGTTCAGGCAGCTGTTTGTTGGTAGTGAAGGGATGTTTTTCCAGCAGTCCCATCAGCTCTCTAGTTTCCCCTTTTGGGGAGAAAAAAAAGCTCCCTATGTCCCATGATCCTGTACATACCTAATCCTGTCACCCACAGCCTTCAGCAAAGAGTGCAAGGCAGATTAATTCAAAGAGAATAGCAGTAAACATCCTATAGTGCCAAATGCATTTTTAACCAAGAGGGACTTTACTGAGAGGGGCCTCTAACCCCATAAATCTTAGGAAGGACTCCAACATTCCTCAGTTGGGCTTCCAATCCAAGTTTGGTCAAGCATTCTTGCCTTTTATTAAGAGGGGCCTTTAACCCTCTCTGTCTTAGGAGGGACTCTAACTCCCCTAAGTTGGGCCTCTAACCCAGTCCTATCCTTTACCTGGGTACTCCACCATTTACCCAAAGTCAGCCAATTGGTGCTGCAGTCTATTCCCTTTGGGTCGTGACCTCCTTAGTATCATCCCTTCATGGTTCACAGGAAGATGTTACCAGAAGGGGGTCTGGATCCATATCCAAAGAGAGGGTTCTTGGTTCTCACACAAGAAAGAATTTGTGGTGAATCTATAAAGTAAAGTGAAAGCAAGTTTACTTAAAAAGTAAAGGAATAAAGAATGGCTACTCCGTAGGCAGAGCAGTCATAATTTTTTACTTTTTAAAAAAATATTTTGAATCACCCTGTGTAATAATTGATTATGGGCTAGCTTTAGAACCCTTGCTTTTGTTTTGTCTTCTTTTTTAATAGCTTTCTCTTAGAGTTTGGTTAATAAATTGGCAGTGGCTTACAAATTAATTGTACATATAGAAGTAAAGTCATGTTATTTTGAGATTATCTCATTATATGATAATAATATAATAGGCTCCCGCTTGAACCCTAAGAGGAGCCAGCATGACAAGCTAAACACTCTGGGATAATTATGCCATCCTTTTAATAAATTATTTACACCTCTAGCGCAAAACCTTCCAGCTCAACCAGTTATTACTTCTGTCCTTGACTTCCCCCACCACACCCTACCTCAAACATCTCTACCAGGTTGAAATCATGTGAAAGAAAGGTGTGGAGATGGGGGAGCATTCTTTTTTCTTTTTTCTTTGTATTTGAGACAGGTTCTTAACCAAGTTGGAGTGCAGTGGTGTGATCACAGCTCACTGTAGCCTCCACGTCCCAGGCTCAAGCGATCCTCCAACCTCAGCCTCTTGAGTGGCTGAAACTACAAGTGCAAACCACCACGACCAGCTAATTTTTTTTTTTTTTTGTAGAGATAGGGTTTCACTTTGTTGCCCAGGTTAGAAGGAACATTCTAAACTCTACCATCTAGTCTTTTGGGTTCACAAGATTTTTTTTCACCTTTTAATTCACTGTTCTGTTTTCTTTCTAAATGAGAATCCAGGTTTACTGAGAAGGAATTTTGATATCACATTCATTTATCAGGAACCAAAGGGTACTTTTTTCTTTTTTAAGAGATGGAGTCTCACTATGTTTACCAGGTTGGTCTTGAACTCTTGGCTTCAAGCAATCCTCCCACTTTGGCCTCCCAAAGTGCTAGGATTACAGATATGAACCACCACAACCAGCCCCAAAGGGTAATTCTTAAAGACTAAGATAACCTCTCTTGTGTTTTCTTTTTTCTTTTTCTTTTTCTTTTTTTTTTTTTTTTCTGAGATGGTGTCTTGCTCTGTTGCCCAGGCTGGAATGCAGTGGCGTGATCTGGGCTCACTGCAACCTCCGTCTCCCAGCTTCAAGTGATGCTCCTGCCTCAGCCTCCCGAGTAGCTGGCATTACAAGCACCCACCACCATGCCCGGCTAATTTTTTGTATTTTTAGTAGAGATAGGGTTTCACCATGTTGGCCAGGCTGGTCTCAAACCCTGACCTCAGGTGATCCACCCACCTCGACCTCCCAAAGTGCTGGGATTACAGACGTGAGCTAGTGCACCCACTCTCATCTCTTGTATTTCATCTAATCTAAGATGTCACTGATTCTAAGACACACCATTATTTTATATACCACAAAACAAAAAAAGAACAAAACCAGCCAATTAAACTGTGACACATTGCTTTCTTATTACTTGGGATATTTATTTCAAACTTATCAAAAGATCTCTTGATTTTTTATTATATTTAACTCTCTTGAGCCTATGCCAAAAAATATATCTATATATCTATATATATATGCAAAATAAATTGGTCAAAACTTCCCAGAACTCTCTCTCATTCAGACTTCAACCCTACCGAGTTACTTTTCAACTAGAATTGTGTCAGGTTTTTTCACACATCATTCTCTGTGCCATCAAAAGCATTAGTGTTGCAGAATTTCTGTGAGTGTTTCAGTATTATTTCGAGATTTTCAATAAGCTGTTGACGCCTGTTCTAAAGAGTTGATGCAGATGCACAAACAACAACCACTATGTCATGGTGATTGCTTGACTAACAGTGGCAAGACAAAGGAAGAGGAACCTAGGGTTCTGGTTCCCAAATACCACCTGGAAAGCCTGTTAATATTCAAGATGGTGGGCCAGGCATGGTGGCTCATGCCTGCAATCCCAGCATTTTGGGAGGCTGAGGTGGGCAGATCAGGAGGTCAAGAGATCGAGACCATCCTGGCCAACATGGTGAAACCCCATCTCTACTAAAAATACAAAAATTATCTGGTCGTGGTGGTGAGCACCTGTAGTCCCAGCTACTCAGGAGGCTGAGGCAGGAGAATTGCTTGAACCCAGGAGGCGGAGGTTGCAGTGAGCCAAGACTGCGCCACTGCACTCCAGCCTGGCTACAGATCGAGACTCCATCTCAAAAAAAAAATTAATTAATTAAAAAAAATTCAAGATGTTGGACTCCTACTCCCAGAGATTCTGATTTTGTAGGCTGGTTTAGGATTTCTTTGGTATTTCAAATGAACAAAATCTTAAGTGGGAGGCAATCTAGCACAAAGACTAGAAAAACATGCTAAGTTCAAATCCTAGATCTACCACTTGCTAATTATGTGATTTTGGGCTAATTAACAATGCCATACTCTAGCTTTCTAATCTGTAAAATGGGAGTGATAATAGCACTTGCCTCATTGACTGTTATAAGAATTAAATAAATTAACACCTATAAAGCAGTTAGGACACTGCCTGGCACAGAATAAATGCTATACAAGTGTTTCAGGTCAAATTTAATAATAGAAGTTATTATTATTATTAAATTTCACCTAGCAAACAAATCTGTATCACTATGGAGACACTATGAAAGCCTAGGGAGAGTGCTGGTGGAAATAATCAAAAGACAAATTATTTAATATCTACTGTGAACCAACTGCTCAAAAAATAGCACCTTTCTTTTGCCTTATATATTTGCAGAATTCAATAAAAGTTTATAATAAAGCTATAGTCCAGCCAGGTGCAGTGGCTCATGCCTGTAATTCCAACAGTTTGGGAGGCCAAGGTGGATGATCACTTGAGGCAGGCAGTTCAAGACCAGCCTAGCCAACATGGTGAAACCCAATCTCTACTAAAAATACAAAAATTAGCTGGGTGTGGTGACGCCAGCCTGTAATCCTAGCTACTGGGGAGGCTGAGGCATGACAGAATCACTTGAACCCGGGAGGCAGAGGTTGCAGTGAGCCAAGGTGGTGCCAGTGCACTCCAGCCTGGGCAACAGAGCGAGACCCTGTCTCAGAAAAAAAAAAAAAAAAGGAAGAAAAAAATATATATATATATAAATCCAGGTCCTATCTTCTAGTAAAATCAGTAGAAGTAGAAAAAGTACCCCTCTCACTGAGCCTTCTCTGGCAAACACTAAATATCTTTTTTTATAATGACAAAATTTCACTGAATATATTTTATGATCAGAATGCCTAATTCCAGTTTTCTTAAATAAGGGTCCATCTCCAATATTGGGTCCAGAGCTTCTGGGAGGCAAATACTTTGTTTTTGGCTTTGGTTTAGGATTATTTTGGTTTTGCCCACTTTCACTTTATTTTTACTGCATCCTGTGTTTCCTTTATTTCTCCTAAATTTACCTCATAAATGTCAAGGCATATCCCTTGATTCTAGTCAGTCGTGTCTAGGTAAACAAGCTCCCTTTCATCCTGTCTTTGTTGTGATTTTTAGAAGTGCTTGTCATTTATTCTCCCATTCATTCAACAAACTTTATTTGTGTTCCTCACTTGGTTTGGGACCTCTGTTAGCAGCTGGTACTACAAAGAGTGTCTGCTCTTGAAGAGCTCAGGGTCTAGTGGCTCCGTAAACTATATTATTAGTGCCTATGCCCAAAACTAAAATAAGCACTTAGTAAACATTTCTGGTTGAAGCAATGAAACTTCCTTGTTTTCTTCTCTTAGGATTTGTAAATTGAGAAGTTCCTGCTAGTTCTTGACTTACCACTGGCTCAGGCTAATGTCGAAATACAAATACACTGGGACTCAAGATCAGTTACCACCTTAAACAAATGATTAACAGATTAAAACTTTATGCTTTACCCTGCAAATTTTTAATAAATATCAGAAATGGAAATGTCAGTCAATAACTTTTAAAAATTAAACTTGAAGGCCTATACGCAAAGCAAGATCAATTAGCTTTCTATATTATCTTTATCTTGTTCCATTTTCCTGATTTAGTTGTAATTTACAGAAAGATTATTTGTGGGAACTAGGAAATAAGTTCAGCCATTTATCCGATACCAGAATCACTAAAAGACAGAGTTCTCCCCTTTACTGCAAATATGACAAAAATAATGACAATGGGTAATATGTATGGAGACTAAGGTTATGAACTATTATTTCTTTGGAGGAACAAATCCTTTGTTTTCAAATTATATTTTTCCAGTTTGGGAGGAGAGGAGTGCTAAAATGTTTAATCTTTATGGAAACAAAGGTCATAGTACGGAGTAGTGTGACTTTTTAAAAAGCATCCTTACTGGGCAAAATAAAAAAGTTTGCAAGATTGTTTTTATTCCTTTTCCTACTTTGTTATTTATTTATATCTCTGAAATCCGAAAGTCTGGAAACTATTATCAGCGAGTGAGATCCATAGGCATTTGGGACATCAATGACATTGACTTACTCACTTATTTAAGACATCTCTGGGCTTGAACCCAGTCACCATAAGTAGTGTAATGACTGTTCTCAAAGTTACCAAAGCAAGATCAGATCTTATCCTGTACTATGATTCCAATAATTTGTTTCTCTTATTAAATTGTTTTTCTTATTAAATTCTGACTACCTAATGCTCTACTTTTCTGTGATTCAAAATTAAGATGTTGAAGAACCAATGATCTTAAAAACAGGACAAGACTTGTTTCCTGAATGTAATGTGGAGGAAAGAGCACAGGCTGCAGAATCAGAAGGCTGTTCAGACGATGCTTCTGCCAGCTACTCACTATGTAACCTTAGGCAGTTTATTTCTCTGATCTTCAGTGTTTTCATCTGAATAATGAGAATAAAACTACATTTCTGAGTGTAAGGACTAAATGTAGTAATATATGACTCTTCTTAAGATCTGGCACACAATGGTTGCTCAATAAAAGTAGCCATTATAGCCGGGCACAGTGGCTAACGCCAGTAATCTCAGCATTTTGGGAGACTGAGGCAGGTGGATCACCTGAGGTCAGGAGTTCAAGACCAACCTGACCAACATGGTGAAACCCTGTCTCTACTAAAAATACAAAAATTAGCTGGGCATGGTGGAATGCACCTGTAGTCCCAGCTACTCAGGAGGCTGAGGCAGGAGAATGGCATGAACCTGGGAGGCGGAGCTTGCAGTGAGCCAAGATCGCACCACTGCACTCCAGCCTGGGCAACAGAGCGAGACTCCGTGTCAAAAAGAAAAAAAAAAAAAAGTAGCATTATTACCTCTTTACTTTTTTTTTTTTTTTTTTTTTTTTTTTTTTTTTTTTTGAGACAGAGTCTTGCTCTTGTTGCCCAGGCTGGAGTTCAATGGTGCAATCTTGGCTCACTGCAACCTCTGCCTCCTGGGCTTAAGTGATTCTCCTACCTCAGCCTCCCCCAGTAGCTGGGATTACAGGTGCATTCCACCATGCCCAGCTAATTTTTGTATTTTTAGTAGAGACGGGGTTTCACCATGTTGGTCAGGATGGTCTCAAACTCCTGACCTCGTGATCCACCTGCCTCCGTCTCCCAAAGTGCTGGGATTACTGGCGTGAACCACTGCGCCCAGCTATTACCTATTTACTAACATTAGCTCTATAAAGTAGTTGGAACATTTTTTTATGACTTTTTAAATAATATAAATACACAAAGATATTTTGGGCTTTTTCGTTTTTGTTTTATGGGTTTTTTGTTTTTTTTTTTTTAGATGGAGTCTTGCTCTGTTACCATGCAGTGGCATGATCTCGGCTCACTGCAACCTCAGCCTCCTGGGTTCAAGTGATCCTCCTGCCTCAGCCTCCTGAGTAGCTGTCATTACAGGTATGCACCACCAAGCCCAGCTAATTTTTGTATTTTTAGTAGAGAGGGGGTTTTGCCACGTTGGCCAGGCTGGTCTCAACTTCCTTACGTCAGGTGATCCACCTGCCTTGGCCTCCCAAAGTGCTGGGATTATAGGCGTGAGCCACTGTGCCCAGCCACACAAAGACATTTTAAACAGAAAGACAGTACAGTTATATCCTTCGACCCCCCCACTTCTCACCCTTCACTACCTTCTTATCCAAATATAAAGCCTCGTATTTCAGAGCTAGTCTTTAAGGAAGAAATTGTTGAAGTTAGTCAAAGATGAAGTACGAACAATTAAAGTAGTGATGTACCCCCCGAAAGCCCACAAGATGAAGATTCCAAAAATGAAATTATAAAAATGAACATGTAATGGGTAAGATCAATTATCTACCCACTAAGATCATTTACTCTCAGCAGTAAGGTCTAAATGGGTGCCTGTGTGTCATCTCCAGTGAGTGCAATTCTACTGGCATGTCTATAGCTATAACCTAGTTTGGTGCCTAAGAGGAAAGGGGTGTTTCCAGTGCAAGGAACAATGAGCCTGTGCTAATCAAACCACCTTCATAGATAATTTGGCTTTCCTATTATATGTGTAAGGAAAGAATATATTGATGCAGCTATCTTTTGTCATTATAAATGAATAAATAAGCAGTTTCTTGGGTATTTGATGTGTGAATGGATCCTTCTGAACTCAGTCAGTCAGTTGGCAGAAAGAAATCAAGATTTTGGCCCATAGAGCACTCTACTGAGGTTCACAAAATACTGCCCTGGAAGATCAATCCAAGAGGGACTGGCTCCTGTTAATGAAGATGATGAGGATGAGGCTACTGATAATGTTGATGATGATAGCTACTATGTGTCAGGTGTTGTGTTAAGTGCTTTACAAAAATTTCCCTGTGTAATTGCCATAGCAATCCCTTTTACAGATTAGAAAAAATGGGGTTTAGAAAGGTTAAGTAACTTGCCTAAGGTGACATATCTGTGAGCTAAGATTCAAACCAGGTCTAATTTGGAAGCAAAACTACTTGATCACTGTTTTGATTGCTTACCTCAAAAGAAGAGATCGTCTCTGGATTCTTAATGAACTTCCCTAGGACATTGCCTTCCAATTCCATGAAAAAGTAAATACATTTTATGACTCCAACTTGCCTCTTAATGAGAAATGCCACAAAGTTTAATTCAGGCAAATATTGTATTAATTTTCTAAAGAGAATGTTGTGGGTACCAAAAACTACAAACTAGTAAACCCGGAAAAATCTTTAATAGAGAATGAAACACAATTTGTGGCAATTTTAAAAAGGAATATATTTATCAAGGATATATTTAACAAGGATTCACCAAGAGCAAGTCATGTCAAATTTATTTAAAGTCTAGGCCGGGCGCGGTGGCTCAAGCCTGTAATCCCAGCACTTTGGGAGGCCGAGATGGGCGGATCACGAGGTCAGGAGATTGAGAGACGATCCCGGCTAACACGGTGAAACCCCGTCTCTACTAAAAAATACAAAAAACTAGCCAGGCGAGGTGGCGGGCGCCTGTAGTCCCAGCTACTCGGGAGGCTGAGGCAGGAGAATGGCGTAAACCCGGGAGGCGGAGCTTGCAGTGAGCTGAGATCCGGCCACTGCACTCCAGCCTGGGTGACAGAGCAAGACTCCGTCTCAAAAAAAAAAAAAGAAAAAAAAAAAAAATTTATTTAAAGTCTAGTTTTCAATAGCAAAACTAATGCCATAGACATCTTTTATTTTCTTTCCGTGAGAAATTTAATAAAATCCCTACTGATTATCACACCAAAATATTATGTTGACCAAGGTCCCCAAAGGCCTTTATAAAATGGCAGATCCCTTGGTAAATTTACCATTGATGAGGTTCTGACTTCAGCCTAACCAACTCAGAAATTTAATTTCCTCATGCTTACAAAACCCACAAGAAGCTAATGATTAAAACCAGCCACTTTTTATTGAAAAGTAATACTATTGAAAAGTAATACTAATATATATACGTATATATACATATATATAAATATGCTGGTATAACCACCAATCTAATTAAGATGTAGATTATTTCCATCATTCCAGAAAAGTTCCTCCTCCCCCTTTCCGGCCAATGCCTCCACCTCAATAGCTTTCTCGTTTCTACCATCAGGGATTAGTTTTACCTGATCTTGAGTTTTACATACAGGGAATTTTAGACTATGCATTCTTTTGTGTCTAGCTTCTTATACTCTACACTATATTTTTGAAATCATTTACATTGTTACATGTATCAGCAGTTATTGTTTCTTTTTTTTTTTTTTTTTTTTTTTTTTTTACTGCTAAGCAGTACTCCATTGTATGAATATAGTTTATAAATTTGGTTGATAGACATTGGAACAAAGCACCATTTTATTTATTTATTTATTTATTTATTTATTTATTTATTTTTTTTTTTTTTTTTTTTTTTTGAGACGGAGTCTCGCTCTGCCGCCCAGGCTGGAGTGCAGTGGCCGGATCTCAGCTCACTGCAAGCTCCGCCTCCCGGGTTCACGCCATTCTCCTGCCTCAGCCTCCCGAGTAGCTGGGACTACAGGCGCCGCCACCTCGCCCGGCTAGTTTTTTGTATTTTTAAAGTAGAGACGGGGTTTCACCGTGTCAGCCAGGATGGTCTCGATCTCCTGACCTCGTGATCCGCCCGTCTCGGCCTCCCAAAGTGCTGGGATTACAGGCTTGAGCCACCGCGCCCGGCCATTTTATTTATTTTCAATGAGAAATGTAATAGGTTGGTGGCCCCAACAATGGTCCCTGTTGGTTCATTATATGGGAAACTGAATCTTCAGAAAGTGTCTGTATAAGTATAGAATCAGACAGAACAATAGGAGTTTGCTAGATAATTCAACTATTCAACTCTCAACAGAGTCCATCAAGGGGCTTGACATAAGATTGGATGAATAAGGCTAACATTTGCCTCAGGGATTCTCTCTTAACTTTGTTTCTCCACAGCTGATCCCACACACTTGTGATCAACACATCCTCCATTTAGACATGATAATATTAATCTTAGGCATTTCCCTTTTTAAGGATATGCTTTGCATATCACAGCTTTTGATTTTTAGTTGAATTATCTGAAATCCCCCTGTGCCTCCATTTCCAGTTCTTGCATGAACGACTTCAATGTTACCCTGGCCTAATGGGTCACCTACAGGATTTATCCCACGCATCTGGATTAATGGTGCTCTGGTCACCTGGAGGAGTCACAAGAGTCAGTCCTCCTCTCTGCCTTAGTCTGAAAGGTGTGGTTGAAGACACTAACAGTATAATCGTCAGATCTATAGATGGCTAGAATTGCTGATGTGAAAGCTAACAGAATCAAACTTTATAAGAATTTAAAGCAGACTGAAGCACAAAATCAAACCAACAATACAGATATTGAGAATTAGATATAGGTTCAGAAAACATCACTCACAAGTACAGTTTTGGAGTAACCTGGTTTGCCAAAATTTCAATTTGAATACACAGGTTTATAAAAATGACTGCATTAAAAGAAGCATTTTTTTAAAAAAAATCCTACTCTGCATTGATTGAGACTGTAACTGGGAAATAATTTTCAATTCTGGCCACCACAATTTAAGAAAAATTATAATTCTGGCAAGTATATTCATAGAGAGATGACCAGTACTAAATCATTCATTCAACATGTATTTGAGCATTTACTTTGCGCTGGGCACCGTCATGCTGATGGGGGTACAGCAGCAAGGAAAATGACTAAGGCCCTGCCTCATGGTACTTATATTCTAGAAAGAATACAGAAAATGAACAAATAAAAATATAATATGTTAGGGCCCGAGAAGTTCAGTGAGGAAAAATAAAGCCAGTTAAAGTAACAGAAGAGAAGGGAATGGCTTTTGGGAGGAAGTGGCCAAAGCAGACCTCTCCAAACAGATGACATTTGAACAAAGACCTGAACGATGTAAGGCAGGGTTCAGCAAACTCTGAACAGTGGCCAAATTTGACTGCACACCTGTTTTTGTACGGCTTGAGAGCTACGAATAGTTTTTATATTTTAAAAATAGTTAACAAAAAAATTTTTTAGAGAATAATACTTTTTGACATGTGAAAATTATGTGCAATTCAAATTTCAGCATCCAAAAATAAAGTTTTATTGGGACACATCCGCACTTATTTATTTATTCTCCATGGCTGCTCTTGCATTATCACAGTAGATTTGAGACCATATGGCCCACAAAGCCTAAAATATTTACCATCTGGCTCTTTATGCAAAATGATTGTTGACCCCTGATATAAGAGAGCAAGCCCTACCAATATCTAAGGGGAAAATGTCCTGGCATAGATAATGGCAAGAGTAAAGGCCCTGAGTCAGGCCTGTGGTTGGCTTGTGTTCAAGCTGGAACACTGGAAGGAAGCCAGTGTGACTGGATGGCAGGGAGAAAGGGTGAGACTAGTGGGAAATGGCAGGAAGTGAAATCAGAAAGGGAACTTCAGACCAAATCTGCTTGGGGTAAGGATTTTGACTTAAGTGACACAGAAAGCCATTTAAGGGGTTTGAAAAAGGAATGACATAGCATGACAGCTGGCTGGAGCACACTCTGGAAAGCATAGGTTCTTAAACTCCATCCAGTGGATGGGGAAAAAAATACATCTTTATTTTCTCTAAGCATTAGCTGCAACTTAACATTTCAGTCATGAATATAGATAACAAAACACTGTTGTATTTAGCAGTACCTGTGACTTTGTCACCAATGAATATCACTTTTTTTTTTTTTTTTTTTGAGATGGAGTCTTGCTCTGTCGCCCAGGCTAGAGTGCAGTGGCGCTATCTCGGCTCACTGCAACCTCTACCTCCTGGATTCAAGCGATTATCATGCCTCAGCCTCCAGAGTAGCTGGGATTACAGGCGCCCGCCTAATTTTTTTGTATTTTTAGTAGAGATGGGGTTTTCCCATGTTGGACAGACTGGTCTCAAACTCCTGACCTTAAGTGAACCGCCTGCTTCGGCCTCCCAAAGTGTTGGGATTATAGACGTGAGCCTCTGCACACGTTTTTATATATAATGATTATTGCAATTATCTACAAATATCATTTATGAATATATTCAGAAATTATTAGACCTTGTACTATAGCTTGTTATTTAATGAATTAATGAAGAAGTACGTATGTGTATTCAGAGTTGAACAGGTAACCTACAGAATGGGAGAAAATTTTTGCAATCTACTCATCTGGCAAAGGGCTAATATCCAGAATCTACAAAGAACTTAAACAAATTTACAAGAAAAAAAAAAACCCATCAAAAAGTGGGCAAAGGATATGAACAGACACGTCTCAAAAGAAGACATTTATGCAGCCAACAGACACATGGAAAAATGCTCATCATCACTGGTCATCAGAGAAATGCAAATCAAAACCACAATGAGATACCATCTCACGCCTGTTAGAATGGCGATCATTAAAAAGTCAGGAAACAACAGATACTGGAGAGGATGTGGAGAAACAGGAACGCTTTTACACTGCTGGTGGGAGTGTAAATTAGTTCAATCATTGTGGAAGAGTGTGGCAATTCCTGAAGGATCTAGAACCAGAAATACCATTTGACCCAGCAATCCCATTACGGGGTATATACCCAAAGGATTATAAGTCATGCTACTATAAAGACACATGCACACGTATGTTTATTGTGGCACTATTCACAATAGCAAAGACTTGGAACTAACCCAGATGTCCATCAATGATAGACTGGATTAAGAAAATGTGGCACATATACACCACAGAATACTATGCGGCCATAAAAAAAGGACGAGTTCATGTCCTTTGCAGGGACATGGATGAAGCTAGAAACCATCATTCTTAGCAAAATATCACAAGGACAGAAAACCAAAGACTGCATATTCTCACTCATAGGTGGGAATTGAACAATAAGAACACTTGGACACAGGGCGGGGAACATCACACACCGGGGCCTGTTGCGGGGTGGGGGTTTGGGGGAGGGACAGCATTAGAAATACCTAATGTAAATGATGAGTTGATGGGTGCAGCAAACCAACCTGGCACATGTAAATAAATCTGCACATTGTGCACATCCACCCTAGAACTTAAAGTATAATAATAATTTTAAAAGTATGTATGTGTATATATAAAATGATATCACAAATTTGATTTTTTGATATTTTAATAACTATGTTTCAATGTAATTGGTTTCCTGTTTATATGCTTTGTATTTCATATTATGTATTTTTAAATGTCCCTTTGGGGCCCATATGCTCAACAAGATTTTCCAAAGGGTCTAGAGCCCAAGAGAAACTAGATATAAAAGCAGTGGGAAGCACTAGAAGGACTAAATTAGAGAAGGGAGGACAAGGCTGGTCCAAGTTATGTATTTTAATTTCTCCGACACATAGTAAACACTGAATATATGTTAATTACTAATGTCATTGCTAATATTTTTATGTATACCTTTGTAGTTTTTTAGCTGTGTCTGGCATATACTGCTTTGTTATCTCCATTTTTCACTCAAAATTATATCATAAACATCATTCATTGTCATTACATATTTTTAAATCTCATTTTAATGGTCAAAGAGTAGTTAATTGCAGAGATGTATCATTATTTATTCAATTAATCCTCAATCACAAGATATTTAGATTCTCGTTTCACTTGTTAAAAAAAAAAAAACACTGCAGTAAACACCAGTGTTAAGTCTTTGCAGCATCAGTGTTAAATCTTAGAGTATCCATAATTATTTCTTTAGTATAGACCCTAAAATTAGAATCAGGATGCATTACTCAGTCTGCTGGATGTGAAATCCAGTCTGTCCAAGATTTCCCCTTCAGTTGGGATTTCATCTTTCCTCCTTGGTTCACACATACATAAGCAACTGTCTGAGCTTACCCTCCTGGTTCAACTGAAGCAGTGTTTACACACACACACACACACACACACACACACACAGTCAATTTTGTCTGTTCTGACTTTCTGTACAGAATTAAGGCAACAGGAAGGATACATGAAATCAAGGGACAAAAGCTATATTCCTACCATCCACCTGGTGGCAGTATTTCCTAAATGTTGGCAGAATATCCAGGCAGTAATAGGTACCTTCTGTTATTTCAATAGTATTTTCTATGTAAATCCAATCCTATAAAGTGGTGTACAATGTCACAGTGAATGACAAAAAGAATTATTATTCTGGCAAAAGCTAGGTCAATGCAGCTGTATGGTAATTCTAGAAGTCTCCTTCGAGGATTTCCAAAATAAATATCTTTGTTTAAAAACAAAAAAACTATTTTTAAAAAGCTTGTAAAATTAATTTTTCTCATTAAGAATATTATAAGATTGCAGACATTTTTAGAAATAGAGAAAAGAAGTCACATATGTTTTTACTAACATAGCATGTTAGCTTATTGTTAGGCTCCTTTCTGATCCTTTTTTCTCTAAGCACATTTTTATAATTCTAATCAAGCTATACATAAAATTGGCTTATACCCTCCTCTTGGCATTAATCACATTGAAAAATTAATATATTTAAATAAAATATATTAAAGTATACTTATAAAACGTACTTATTTTTGGGAGAGGGGGTTACAGGTGATATTTACTTCTTTAAACATTTTTGTATTTCCTACTTCTACAATCAGAGAAAATTTAATCCTAAAAAAATCTATTTGATTCCATTTACATCCTATACAATCCAACATTTCTATCCCTAGGTGAATCTCCAACAAACAGGTATAAAAATGTGCCTCAAAAGGCAAAGGTACTAAGAAAAACAAAACAAACAAAAAAGGCAAAGGTACTAAATGGTTTACAGGAACATTACTTCAATTCTCAGTTGATGGCTTTGCTTCCCATTCACTGAGAAAATGATGTAGGGCGTCTTGTCTTTATTAGCTCTCTGACTTCATTCCATCCCTGTCTACTTCTTTCCTTCTTGCTTGTTTTACTCCATTCCCACTGGCCCCTTTACCATGCCTAGAACAGGCCAGGCACAATCTCACCCCAGGGCTTCCCCCAGATACACAAGGCTAGCCCCCTCATTTCCTTCTCAAGTCTTTACACAAAAGTCACCTCCTTATTGAGACCTTTCCACCCCACCCTAAATGTCATGTCCTTCTTCTCTGCTTTATTTTTTCTCCTACACATCCATAACTTTCTAGTAATATATATTTTGCTTATATCTGTTTTATTTCCCTTTCCACCTGAATGCAAACTCTGTGAAGGAAGGTTTTGTGTCAGTTTTGTTCAGTGATGCTCACTGAGTGTTTTGTTCACTGTTTATTCTATTTGAAGCATAGAATATGAATGGCACATGGTATGTGCTCAAGAAATACTTACTGAACAAATAAATGAATAAATGATGGCAGCCTGAACTAGGGCGGAGGGGAGACTGAGAGGAGGGAGATGGATTGGACAAGCAGAATATCAGTGAATAGGTTGTGGGATATGAGGGTGCAGTCACATAGGACCCTCTGCCTCATGGATAATTGCCTTACATCTTCTTGCGATGCAGCATGAAGCGAGGGAAGGAAGAGCTTCAGTAGTTGCATTTGAGACTTGAGATGCTTGCCGGTCATCCAGTGCACTAGGTAACTGGATATGTATGTGGTCAAGGGAGTGGTCAGGGGTGGAGATACAGAGGATGGCCTTAAAGTCTGGAAATACAAATAATATTATCTCATGTATTTTAATATCAATAAACAATACATTACATATTTACTCCTGTTTCAATTGTAGAATCTTCATTATTATTGGGGAGAGAGTAAATGAAATGACTTCAATCAGTGAGATTTCCAAGGATGGCTGATCTTATGTATGTAGCTGCCTATATAAACTTTCCAATAATTCACCAAGTGTTGGCCTATTTCCATTACCTTGGCTTCCTTAATCTTGATATAAATGGTCATAACAAATTTTTCAAGTGTAAAGGACAGCCTCAGAAACAATACGGCAAATTCCAGTCAGCCTCCATAAAAACATACAGCATATAGAGTTCCATATGCCAACAAAAGGCTACAAAACTCCTGCAATTAGCCTTTTGCCTGTGGAATTAGTTTAAAGATAATGTCTATGAATACCATAGATGATTAGATCTTAATTTTGTAGTCAGAGTTATACTATTGAGAGAGGAATAATATACGGTGGTCGTAGGAGATTAGAAAATTCCAGGCAACAATCACATGACTAGCAAAAGGAAACTGTTGAAATAGCTGCAGAGGCCATGGGCTAAGACCCTGAGAAACAGGGTGTGGACCAAGATGGCTAAGACTGACTGAACCCAACATGACACTGGATTTGACGTAGGTTTCTTCTAGAACCTCATTATATGCTTACTAACACACTCAATCACATGCCCACCAGCACCATGACAGTTCACGAACACCCATAATTCAGTGTAAAAGTGGGTGGCACCACAGTTTTGAGAAATCTTCAACTTTCTCCAGGAATCTTCATGAATATTTCACCCATTGGTTACAGAAACCCATAAAAATAGCACCCGCAAACCTTGCATGCAACTCTCTCTTGAGTACACCTGTACTCCCCTTTCTTGAGTGTATACTTTTCTCTTTGCAATAAATCTTCATCCTTTCACTATTTTCTGATTCATCCCTGAATTTCTTCTTGCGATGGTGTCAAAAGCCTGGATACTGGTTGAGGTCAAGGTCCCACTAGTGTTTGTGGACCTACCCCAGCCCATCAGTATCATTACCACCTCAGGACTATCTTTTATATATATATGTGCATGCTGGGGAAAGGTGGTTTGGTTTCTGATTTTAAAGGCCCTAAAGCCTCATTAATACCCAAATAATCCCTTTTTCACCGCCTTGGACATACTTACCCCTAACTCTCTCACTTCTTGAATCTTTCCTGCCTCCTTATGTTAGCAACCCCTCTCTCCACAAGAGCACCTAATCAGAGCACCATGACTCCTGAGGCCAAGAACCATATTTTGTTCACCATCATATTCTCAGCACTAACACATAATGGGTACTCAATAAATGTTCAGATAGCAAGTGGCCAGGGGAGGTCAGGTGAAAGGAGAAGTTCTATCTGAAACATAATCCACGTTATTACTCAGTGTGGCAAACACTGCTGGTTATCTTATGGCAGTCATTTCTCCCTCAAATCTTTCCAATTTTGACCATTGGGAGCTCTTTCAGTTGGCTTTCATGCCTCCATCAATGTAGATTTGTTTTGAACACTTTCTTACTTTCAGGCACTACAAGATGTTGCAGGGTTGTCTTGTATATCTTCTGCCCCAGTCTTATAATCACCTGCTTCTCCAAGGAGCCTTGATTCCTTTTATTGAAGGATGGTGTTAGAAACCAAGATTTCTGCCTTAGACATGCTCATTGCTGTTGGGGTGTCATTGCCTATAGATTCAACATACATAATTTAAAATGTCCTAGTAGCCCCATTATTTAAAAAAACAAAAAAGACTGAAATTGACTTTAATTAAACCAAGTGTTTCCAACATATTATCATTTCAATATGTAATCAATACAAAAAATGATTAATCAGGCTAGGCACAGTGGCTCACGCCTGTAATCCCAGCACTTTGGGAGGCTGAGGCTGGTAGATCACGAGGTCAGGAGATTGAGACCATCCTGGCTAACACAGTGAAACCCTGTCTCTACGAAAAATACAAAAAAAGTAGCTGGGCGTGGTGGTGGGCACCTGTAGTCCCAGCTACTTGGGAGGCTGAGGCAGGAGAATGGTGTGAACCCGGGGACGCAGAGCTTGCAGTGAGCCGAGATCACACCACTGCACTCCATCTCAAAAAAAAAAAAAAAAAAAAAAAGATTAATCAGATTTTTGCATTATTTTTCTTTCATACTGAGTCTTTGAAATTCAACCGGTCTCAATTTGGATTAACCACATTTCAAGTGCTCCACAGCCCACATGTGGATGGCAGCTACTATAGGAATAGTGAAATTCTAAAAGCTTTATGATTTCAGCTTTTGTGTGGCCTATTATCCATCTTGAATTATTTTTTGTATATGGAACGAGTGACTATCAAAATTTGTTTATATTCAGTATCGAAAAATTAAATCTTCAGTACCATTTGTTAAAATGACCTTCCTGGCCAGGCACGGTGGCTCACACCTGTAATTCCAGCACTTTGGGAGGCCAAGAGGGGTAGATTGCCTGAGCTCAGGAGTTTGTGACCAGCCTGGGCAACACAGTGAAACCCCGTCTCTACTAAAATAAAAAAATTAGCCGGGCATAGCGGCATGCGCCTGTAGTCCCAGCTACTCGGGAGGCTGAGGCAGGAGAATCACTTGAACCTGGGAGGTGGAGGCTGCAGTGAGCTGAGACTGCACCATTGCACTCCAGCCTGGATGAGGAGTGAAACTCCATCTCAAACAAACAAACAAACAAAACAAACAAACAAACAAAAATGACTTTCCTTCTCTATTGAATGGACTTGGCACCTTGGGCCTATTGATGGATTCTTTATTCTGCTCCATTGATATTCATCTTTATTACATACTTTACATAACTTCACAGTAACTTTCAGACTCAAGTGGTATAAGAAATCCAACCCTATTCTTTTTCAAAATGGTTTTGGCTCTTCAATTCCTTTGCATTTTCATATGCAAATTTAAGAATCAGCTTGTCAATTTCTTCAAAAGACTTTGCGGGGATTTTGATTAGGGTTGTGTGGAATCCATAGGTCAATGTGAGAATGGAAATCTTAACAATGTTGAGTCTTCCAATATATGAACATTCCCTTTCTCTCCATTTATTAAAGTCTTTTAAAATTTCAACGATACATTACAGTTTCAGCATAAGGATCTTGCACGTTTTGTTAGATATATCCCTGGACATTTGAATTTTTTTTGTTTGGTTGGTTGGTTTTGGGTTTTTGCTTTGTTTTGTTTTGAGACAGAGACTCACTCTGTCGCCCAGGCTGGAGTGCACTGGCACCATCTCGGCTCACTGCAACCTCAGCCTCCCAAGTAGCTGGAACTACAGGCATGCACCACCACACCTGGCTAATTTTTGTATTTTTAGTAGAGATGGGTTTTCACCATGTTGGCCAGGCTAGTCTCAAACTCCTGACCTCAAGTGATCCACCCACTTTAGCCTCCCAAAGTGCTGGGATTACAGGCACCAACCACTGTGCCCGGCCCATTTGATGTTTTTTAAGGCTCCTATAAATTGTATTTTTAAAATTCTTTATCTTCTAATTGTTACAAGTATAGTCATACTTCAGTATCCATTTGAGATTGGTTCCAGACCACCCCCATCCCCTACAGATACCAAAATTCATGGATGTTAAAGTCCTTTATATAAAATGACATAGTATTTGCATATAACCAACTCACATCCTCCTGTATACTTTAAATCATCTCTAGGTTACTTATAATACAGAATACAATGCCTATAAATCACTTCATTTGCGTGATTCAGCATAGTACTCAGCACATGACAAATTCCAGTTCTGCTTTTGGAACGTTGTAGAATTTTGTTTCTGAAGATTTTCAATCTATGCGTGGTTTAATCTGTGCGTGCAGATCCCATGGATACAAATGGCTGACTGTCTATAGAAATATAGGAAAGTTTTAGGTATTTATTTTGTATTCTGCAATTTTGCTAAATTCACTTATTCCATTAAAAAACTAGACTCTAGGCCAGGCGCGGTGGCTCACGCCTGTAATCCCAGCACTTTGGGAGACTGAAGCGGGTAGATCACGAGGTCAGGAGCTCAAGACCATGCTGGCCAACATGGTGAAACCCCGTCTCCACTAAAAACACAAAAAAGTAGCCAGGCATGGTGGTGGGCACCTGTAGTCCCAGCTACTTGGGAGGCTGAGGCAGGAGAATTGTTTGAACCTGGGAGGCAGAGCGTGCAGTGAGCCGAGATCACGCCACTGCATTCCAGCCTGGGTGACAGAGTGAGACTCCGTCTCAAAACAAAACAAACAAACAAAAAAAAACAACTAGGCTCTGTTGGCATTTCTACATACACAATCATGTGTAGGAAAAGAAAAATAATTTTTTACTCAACTCTCATAAATGGAATGGACCCCTGTAACAAAAGACAGATTGATTACGGCCGGATGCAGTGAATCACGCCTGTAATCCCAGCACTTTGGGAGGCTGGGGCAGGTGGATCACCTGAGATCAGGAGTTCGAGACCAGCCTGATCAACATGGTGAAACCCCATCTCTACTAAAAATACAAAAATTAGCCAGATGTGGTGGCGTGTGCCTGTAATCCCAGCTACTTGGGAAGCTGAGGCAGGAGAACCGCTTCAACCCAGGAGGCGGAGGTTGCAGTGAACGCAGATCACGCCACAGCACTCCAGCCTGCCTGGGCAAAAGAGCAAGACTTCATGTCAAAATAAATAAATAAATAAATAAATAACAAGAGAAAAGCAAACAGATGTTTATTAACATGTACATTTCATATATACTTGGGAGAGACCCAGGAATTAGTGGTTCTCAAAGAACTAGCTTTGAATTCCAGCCTATATACCATTTTCAACAAAGAATGGCAAATTTTTGGAGAAGTGACAAGACATAGGGAAAGGACTTTGAGTCTCTAGGGGAGGCAACTTGTGGGAAGGCAAATAAAAAGGCCAGTTAGTAAAGCTTGTTAATGAAGAGCTCTCTGATGCTGTCTCCAGACCCATAGAGGTCTACAGTTGTTTTCAATAGTTAACTTTCGTTCTCTCCGGGAGAAAGTGTATGTGTGTGGAGCATGGGGTGATACCTTTTGTCTTTATCAACGTGTGTTCTGCTTCTACAGAAATACAGGGACGATAGAAAGCTTTCCTGCACCTACTGTTTCTTAATTACCTTTAGTTCAACAATCCTTATGCTAGAGGCATATTTGTGGTGGTGTATTCTAGTCTCCCACACACGTTATTTATGAATAAATGGTTTTATTTTCCTTTTTAATTAGATATTTTAGCCTAAATTAATTTATGTTTCATATCAAGAGAGTGGGCAGTTTTTGATACAAACTCTTTGGAAAGGAATTTGGCAATGTAAACAAGAAATCATAAAAGTATTATACTCTTTGATTCAGTAAAGTCCCTTCTAGAAGTCTATGAAGGAAAATGATTCTTTTCTTAGAAACAAGTATGATACACCCACTCAGTGAGCTATTCGTAGACATTAAAAATGAGATTATAAAAACATGACTGTTAAGATGCTTACAGATGAGTGTTGTACACCCACCTAAAAGTGGCTTAAAGTTTAAATAATGTCTTCACATAACAAAAAGACAAGAGGAGTCTTGGCGGGGGTGGCTCACCCCTCTACTCTCAGCACTTTGGGAGGCTGAGGCAGGCAGATCACTTAAGGCCAGGAGTTTGGAACCAGCCTGGGAAACATGGAAAAAGCCCCGTCTCTACAAAAACATATAAAAATTAGCTGGGCATGGTGACACGCATCTACAGTCCCAGCTACTCGGGAGGCTTAGGCATGAGAATCACTTGAACTGGGAGGTGGAGGTTGCCGTGAGCTGAGCTTGCACCACTGCACTCCAGCCTGGACAACAGAGGGGAAAAACAAAAACAAAAACAAAAACAAAGACCAGCAGTAAGGCAATTCCAAGACTTACTAAATTGTTTTGTTTTGTTTTGTTTTGTTTTGCTTTGTTTTAGAAAAACAGGTGATATGTATATATGAGGCAAGAGAATAGGGTCTGGAGACAGGGAACCTTCATTTCAGCCTCTAATTGGTCGCAGGCCAAGTCTTCATCTTCATAGGGCATAAATCCACTTCAGCCTCTGATGGGTTGTGGGCCATGTCTTCATTTACATAGGGTGGAACCAATAAGAAATCTCTAAAGAGTAATTAAACCCCAGAAGATTTTGCAACAAGTGCTCTTGAGCTGCTTGCTCAAGCCACTCCCACTCTGTGAAGTGTACGCTTCTTTCAATACATCTGTGCTTTTGTTGCTTCTTTCGTACATCTGATTTTTTTTTTTTTGCTTTGTTTGTGTGTTTTGTCCAATCCTTATTCAAAACACCAGGAACCTGAATGACTCATCAAGACCCTCCAGCAGTAACATATACATTAACATTTAAGAAACACTGAAGCTTAAGAAACTTCCTCTTAAGTCACATTGACCTGGGTTGCTATCAGAAATGAATGAGTTGTTCTCAATCCTGGCAGTTCATCCAAATAACCTGGGGAAATCTTTGCCAAATACCAGGCCAAGTTTTTTTCTTATGTTTTCTTCTGGATTTTTTTTATAGTTTTAGCTTTTACATTTAGATCCATTATTCATTTTGAGTTAGTATTAGTATATGGTGTGAGGTTGGAGGATTTTTTTTTTTTTTTTGGCTTATGGCTATCTTAAATAAAATGCAAAAATCACAAACTATAAAAGACAAAAATCAATAAATTGGACTTTGTCAAAATTAAAATCTGTTTTTCAAGAGAAAAGAAAATGAAAAAGCAAGCCACAGACTGGGAAAAAATATTGAGAAAGCAATCAAATGAACCAGAATGGGGTTGTTAAGGAGAAGGTAACTTCATAAGACAATTGACCTGGTTTCTTTTAAAAAAAAAATTATTAGAAAATAATAATTCCACATATTCATGGGGTATATAGTGATGTTTTGATAAAAATAATTCATAGTGATCAGATTATGGTAATTAGCATATCTATCATCTCAAATATTTATCCTTTCTTTATGTTGGAAACATTCGATATCCTCCTTTGCCTGGTTTCTTTACAAGTCAATGGCGTGAGAAGACTGTTCTAGCGTACAAGAATTTAAGAGAGATAATAATCAAATGGTGTGAGCAAACCAACTAAAAATAACATTATTGGGAATAATTGGGAAAATTTCAATATGCAGTGGGTATTAGGTCAGTGTTTCTCTACCTGTGGTGAAGGAACAGTTTTTCCCCAGTCCATTGAAGAAAATTACATTTGTGAAATAAAATAAAAATTAATTAGTAGAAAAATGAAGTAAATAAAAGATGCACAACAAACAAGAGTCATTGTTTTTACTATTGTGGGAGTCAATAGGCATAAAATTATCCTGCGAAATTGTTGTACTTACTTATAAATGACTATTTTCAGTTTCTTTATACATTTATTCACAGACAGATAATGGTTTATGACCAGAACCACTGAATGGATTACATTTTATATAGTACTGTATTAGATGATATGAAGGAATTATTAATTGTATTGTATGATAATGGTAGAGAATAGAAAAAGTCCTGACATTTCTAGGAAAAGACTGATTGTACTGAAGCTATTGTAACAGTGGCCACTGCAACTGCTTTTTAACCTGCTTAGTCAACAAATTATAGTTCTGTAATCATGGTAACAAATAACTACCAAAAAACTACTGTTTATATATACATATACACATACATAAGCATATATATGTATCTGTGTGTCTATGTGTGTGCATATATATAGTATATATTCGTAAGGTATACATGCAATTTTCTACATCAATATATTGTATTGTGGTGAAGTCAAGGCCTTCAGTGCATCCATCACTGGAGCAACACACATTGTACCTACCAAGCAACCTCCCACCCGTCTTCCCACCTTCCCAGACCCCCAAATCCACATTGTCCATCATTTCACATTCTGCTTTTATATGCACACATTACTTACCTCCCACTTACAGGTGAAAACATGCGCTATTTGTCTTTCTGTGTCTGAGTTGTTTCACTTAAGATAAAGGCCTCCAGTTCCATCCACATCACTGCAAATGACAGAATTTCATTCTTTTTTTATGAGGGAATAGTATTCCATTGTGTATGTATACCACATTTTCTTTATCCAATCCTCTATTGACGAGCACCTAGGTTGATTTCATGTCTTTGCTATTGTGAATAGTGCTGTGATAAATATATGAGCACAGGTATCTTTTTGATATAATGATATTTTCCTTTGGATAAATACCCAACAGTGAGATTGCTGGGTCAAATAGTGGCTCTGTTTTTAGTTCTTTGAGAAATCTGCATACTGTTTTCCATAGAGGTTTCACTAATTTACACAGAATTGGTTTTAAATCTATTTAATCAATCAATGACAATTTGCCTTGGTCCAATTGGCAATTTAATCCATTTGTGAATCTCTTGCTTCTTAAAGTCAGTCCATTGAGACTGATTCCAATGAACATGTTTCTGAATGCCAAGCCATCAGAAACAGGCTCATCTGAGTAACCTTGCTTCTACAGCTGATGAAAACCTAATGCCACTTCTAAAAATGCACCGATCTCGGAATTATACTCTTTTTAAAAACCCGATACAAGGTCGTCAATCAGTTCTACACAGATAGATTGTCCCTGACCAGCATCCCACTCATTTACTTAAGTAAGTGATAAATACAGCTTTGTGCTTTGTGTTTCAGATGTTGAATAGTGGTCTTGTTCTTTGACAGGATATAAGAAAATGTCTTTATACCTTAGAGATGCTTACTGAAGTGCTTAGATATAAAATATAACTATAGATCATGATAAGTAAAGAAAATAGGGTGATGTGATAGAGACTAGAAAAAAATGACTTTAAGGTGGGAATAGGGAAGGTCTTTTTTAGTGGTATCATTTTAGCTGAGACCTGAAGGTAGAGATGCCAGTCGGGCAAAGAGCCTGTGAAAGAGATTTCCAGTCAGAGGGAACAGCTTGTGCAAAGGCTCCGAAGGTGGGAAACACAACATCCTCTAGGTTCATCTGTGTTGTCATAAATGACAGAATTTTTTGCTTTTTTAAGGGTGAATAGTATTCCATTGTGCATATATGCCACATTTCCTTTAGCTATCCATTCATCCATTGATGGACACTTAGCTCGTTTCCATATCTTGGCAATTATGAATAGTACTGCAATGAGTGTTGGAGTGCAGATATCTCTTTGATATCGTGATTTGTTTGTTTGTTTGAGACAGAGTCTTGCTCTGTCGCCCAGGCTGGAGTACAGTGGCACGATCTCGGCTCCCTGTAATCTCAGCCTCCCAAGTTCAAGCAATTCCCCTGCCTCAGCCTCCCAAGTAGCCGAGATTACAGGTGCGCACCACCACACCCAGCTAATTTTTTTTTTTTTTTTTTTTTGAGACAAAATCTCACACTGTCACCTGGGCTGGAGTGCAGTGGCATGATCTCAGCTCACTAGCTGGGATTATAGGCACCTGCCACCATGCCCAGATAATTTTTTGTATTTTTAGTAGAGGTGGAGTTTCACTATGTTGGCCAGCCTGGTCTCGAATTCCTGACCTCATGATTCACCCACCTCGGCCTCCCAAAGTGCTGAGATTACAGGTTGTGAGCCACCACACCCAGCCCTGTATTTTTAGTAGAGACAGGGATTCACCATATTGGCCAGGCTGATCTCAAACTCATGACCTCAGGTGATCTGCCTGCCTCGGCCTCCCAAAGTGCTGGAATTACAAGTGTGAGCCACAATGCCCAGACTGATGTAGTGGTTTTATTTTCTTTGGGCATATCCCTAGAATGGGATTCCTGGATTGTACAGTAGTTCTATTTTTAATTATTTTAGGAAACTTCATACAGTTTACCATAGTGGTTGTGCCAATTCACATCCCTATCAACAATGTATCAGAGTTCCCTTTTCTCCATATCCACAACAACACTTGTTATCTTTTGATTTTTTAATAATAGCCATCCTATAAGGTATGAGGTGATATCTCATTGTGGTTTTGATTTGGCTTCCCTGATAATTAGTGATGTTGAGCCCCTTTTCTTATACCTGTTGGCCATTTGTATGTCTTCTTTGTGTGTGTGTGTGTGTGTGTGCATGTGTGTGATGGAGTCTCACTTCTTCACCCAGGCTAGAGTGCAATGGCACAATCACAGCTAACTGCAACCTCCACCTCCTGGGTTCAAGAATTTTCCTGCCTCAGCCTCCTCGGTAGCTGGGATTACAGGCACACGCCACTACGCCAGGCTAATTTTTGTATTTTTAGTAGAGACAGGCTTTCACCATGTTGTCCAGGCTGGTCTCGAACTCCTGACCTCAAGTGATCCGCATGTTTCGGCCTCCAAAAGTACTGGGATTAGAAGCGTGAGCCACCGTGCCCAGCCATGTATGTCTTCTTTGGAAAAGTTGAGTATTTCGTTTGATAAGAAAAGAAATGATAACAAAATACATATTTTGAAAAGCTGACAAACAGCAAAACATCACAAAATCCTTAAAAAGCATAAAATTTTCATTAACTGCCTAACCCATCTTTACACCACCCATCTTCCCCATTTTTGGCTGCAAATTTTTTCATGTGACTTTGATTTTATAGTATCAATTTACATAGAGAGAATAGAAAAAAATTCAATCTTTCCTATAGCATGCTGATCAAAATTTGTTTTTTTTAAATTTTTGTTTGTGGGGATGCTTAAAACATATACTGTTACACACGAACATACTCTCTGTTTGTAACACTGCTACTATTTATGATCCACAAACACAGGAATTATGATAATGTCTATAATGTGAGATGTCTATCAGAAAAAACCATGTATTGGCCGGGCGCGGTGGCTCAAGCCTGTAATCCCAGCACTTTGGGAGGCCGAGATGGGCGGATCACGAGGTCAGGAGATCGAGACCATCCTGGCTAACACGGTGAAACCCCGTCTCTACTAAGAAATACAAAAAATAGCCGGGCGAGGTGGCAGCGCCTGTAGTCCCAGCTACTCGGGAGGCCGAGGCCGGAGAATGGCGTGAACCCGGGAGGCGGAGCTTGCAGTGAGCTGAGATCCGGCCACTGCACTCCAGCCTGGGCTACAGAGCGAGACTCCGTCTCAAAAAAAAAAAAAAAAAAAAAAAAAAGAAAAACCCATGTATTTAAAACTGTTTACCCAGCATTATCAAATATATACTTGAAAAAAAAAAACTTCATTTTGACGAGGAACTAAATCTGCTATTTATACTTTTTTATAGTTCTGATGATTAGAAGAATTTTCCACACGGTAGTTTGGGCTCAATATGGTTCTCTTTCTACTTTCAACCTTTCCATGTCCTTATTTTTAAAGTATGTGTCTGGTGAAGACCATACAGTTGGGTTATGGTTTTACCTGGTCTGACTCTTTGTCTTCAGGTTGGAGTACTTAGTCCACTTGCATGCTCTTCATATTGTTCTCTGCAGCAATGTCCATCATCCCAGTTACTCCATCGCACTTTGGGTGTTGTTTCTCCTCCACTGTTGACATACTACATTGGTGCCAGAAGCTATACGACACATTCACTTTGTGATGGGACCTCTAGCCATGTACTTCTGTGCCTGGACAGCAGATGAGTTGGCACAGTTGGCAGTAGGCATGTTCCAGGAATCGATTCTTTTATCAGCCAGACTGCAATAATCTAAATCTACATGGAAGTGACTATGAGACACTTAAATTATCCTACTAAACTCAATATATCCCAACTTAACTTTCCTTTATCTAACTTCCAGAAATGCCCATGGCTATTCGCCCAACATCCAACATGGGGAGAGATTTGCTGGGAAGTTAGAGTACAAAGTTCTGAGCTAATTGAGTTTTAAAGATTTACTTTTTTAAATTTTATGAAAGTATATGGCTATGTGAACTAGCTAGGGCTTTTCCCTGGGCCTTCGGAGGGGCTTGTACAACTTTAAGTAACCTTCACTAGCTTCACAGTAAACCTTTTTTGAGTGTAGCTAATAATGGCTTGAGCAGAAGTAGGGTCGAATAGCCATTCAATTATGATTTGCTGCTGACCCTGTTGAGAGAATCTGACTATGGACCTCTGCTTCCCCAGATTGTCTTAATGATAAGAAATATTATAAATGAGACGGAGATCTTTGAGTGGACAAGACAAGAGAGGCAACTGAACTGTGGAACCCTAGATCAGTATATCAGAAAATTCAGAACAAGTTCCTTTTTCCCTGCTGTTGTCTGTTGACCTCTGTCGGGATTTCATGAATATAATACTTCTAAATTTTATATATGGCTAAAATTGCCTTATTTTGTAATCTCAATGTAGAAATGACAACGTAACAACAGGTTTTTCCTGATTTGTGAATTTATGTGCATGAAAAGCTTTACATACATGAGTATAAAAATTATTTAGTTATATATATATTAAATTCCCTTCATTTTAGAAAGAATAATGTTCTATGAAATAATGCAATACGATAATTCTATAATATTTGAGTTGTCTTTTCTTTCTTTCTTTCTTTCTTTTTTTTTTTTTTGAGACAGAGTCTTGCTCTGTCACCCAGGCTGAAGTACAGTGGCACGATCTCTGCTCACCGCAACCTTCGCCTCCCAGATTCAAGCGATTCTTGTGCCTCAGCCTCCTGAGTAGCTGGGATTATAGGCACGTGCCACCGCACCCAGCGAATTTTTATATTTTTAGAAGAGACAGGGTTTCCCCATGTTGGCCAGGCTGGTCTTAGACTCCTGCCTCAAGTGATCTGCCCTCCTCGGCCTCCCCAAATGCTGGGATTACAGGCATGAGCCACCGCGTCTGGCCAACCTGTACTTTTATATAGTAAAAGTTTTTGTTAAAAAGTACTTATACTCCTGTATTTAATCAAACATCTCTTAGAGAAATCTTCGGATAATTCTTTTGGATTATTATTACAGATTTTACAATTTCCTGGCCTTACAGTTTTGTTTTGTTTTGTTTTGTTTTATGAGAATTTTCCTATGGAAAGGAGAGGAAATAGTAAAATTAACCCCCATATACTCACCTAGACTTGGCAATGATTAACATTTTGCCGTAATTGCTCCCTCTATATTTTTTCTATGTTTCTTAAGGTAAAGCATAAACATCATGATTTTTCACTCTCTAAAGATTTCAGTAGGCATCTCTAAAAATTAAGAACATATAACAACAATCCCTAATGAAATTAACAATAATTCCTTTATATCAAAAAATACCCGTTCTATATCTGAATTTTCCAATTGTACAAAAATATTCTTTCTAGAGGTTTGTTCAAAATGGCATCCAATCAAAGCCCACACGTTGAATTTGTTACATCTCTTAAGTCTTGTGCAATCTGGAACAGTTTCAGTCCACACGTATCCTCCCATGACAGTGACTTGTTGAGGAGGCTAGAAAAGTAGTCTCTTCTACTAACAGTCTGGTAGAATTTTCCACCTTCTGGAGTTGTCTCATTGCTTCCTCATGGAGGTAGGATTTATTCATCTAGCCCCTGAAATGTAGATCTAAATGATTTATTAGATTCAAGTAAACTTTTTCTGGCAAGACTATTTTAGTGGTACTTTAAATTGCATTATAGCAGGATGCCCATATGTCTGGTTGTTCCACTATCTGTGATGTTAAAGATTGAACCCTAGATTCAGGGAGTGACAGACTGATTTTTTAAAAAATAACAGCCTTATTCAAATACAATTCATACACCATGCAATTCACCTATTTAAAGTCTATAACTCGGTGATTTCTAGTGTATTCACAGAGCTGCATAACCATCACTGTAAATATTTTCAGAACATCTTCAACACCCCAGAAAGAAACCCCCACTTCCCAACTACCACCACCACCACCCCAGCCTTGAGCAACCGCTAATCTACTCTTTATCATTATAAGATTTATCCATTCTGGACATTTTATATAAACAAAATTATACAATATGTGGTAACAGCCTGACTTTTGCATTGTAAAATCGCACCCTCCCATTCATTGCCTCATGACTAGCAGTAATCTGTCAGGGCAAATATTATTTAAATAGTGAAAACCTTTTCTGAGAGTGTTCATTTTGGGCAGTGAGAAGAAAAATACATATTTTTTTCCAATTTTAAAAATTGTGGTAAAGTACATATAACATAAAATTTATCATCTTAACAAATTTTTAAGTGTACTGGTCAGTGGCATCAAATACATTCATAATGTTGTGCAACCATAACTACCATCCATCTCCATAACTCTTTTCCTCTTGTAAAACTGAAACTCCATACCCATTAAACAATAACTCCCCATTTTCTCCTCCCATCATCCCCTGGCAAACACCATTCTACTTTTGAAATTAAAATATTATATCAAATATCTTTTTTGTTTGTTTTTTGAGACAGAATTGTACTCTGTTGCCCAGGCTGGAGTGCAGTGGCATGATCTCTGCTCACTGCAACCTCCGCCCCCTGGGTTCAAGTGATTATCCTGCCTCAGCCTACTGAGTAGCTGGGATTACAGGGGCCCGCGACCACGCCCAGCTAATTTTTTGTATTTTTAGTAGAGAGAGGGTTTTGCCATGTTAGCCAGGTTGGTCTTGAACTCCTGGCCTCAAGTGATCCGCCTACCTTGGGCTCCCAAAGTGCTGGGATTACAGGTGTGAGCCACCGCACTCAGCCCAAATATTCTTAAGTAGCAGTTAACTATCTTTGATCTGTAGAAACCTCTTGTCCCATTGACTTGTAATTCCTTACCATGGCATATTTTAAAGATACATATTCTTTAAAAATTTATGATAGTGCAAAGAGAAGGGAAAGGGTCTTTGAAAAAGATTACTTGGCTGTTTACCAAAATCAGGAAGGTAGTTTTCCATTGCACTTGTGTTTCTTCCCTCAGCTCATTTCAATGGGACTTTAGTATGTAACTACAAAATAATTTATAGAGGTACTCAATATGTACCTTGCAAATATTTAAATTAATGGTTCTGTCTCTAATTTAACTGCATACTAAGATCTTCTGGGGAGCCCGTGAAGACTTCCAACGTCAGTGTCCAGGTTCTATTCCATATCAGGGAACTTAGCATCTTTGGCAGCATATGACAGCTGATAGTGATGCTTGTGTACTTAACCTTACAACACATCAAGAGGCACATAATGTTGAGTTGACGCCAGTGACTGATGCTGAATTTGGTCACCAAATTAAAATGGTGCCTACTAAGTCACTCCATTGTAAAGGCATATTTTCTGCTTGCAATTAGCAAGTAATCTGTGAGGTGATATTTTGAAATCTTGTGACTACTCTGTTCCCCAATCATTTTTCACCTAATGGTTTAAGTGATCATTGATGATTCTTGTAATATGAGGTTGTAAAGTGGTGATTTTCTAATTCTAGAACTCTTTTCTGATTTGTTAGCTTGCATTCTTCTGTAAAGAAGAAGGATTACTCCCCAGCCCCTACCATTTTTTTTTTTTTTTGAGTATCCATTATGGGTTCATGGATTTTTATTTGTCCAAAGTATTACTCTCAGCTATCCTCAGTCACTATAGTCATTATTTTAATGCTAAAATTGTCTTGACTCTGGTAATTGAGGATCACTTTAAACAGGGCCTTGTGTCTGTATGTATGTTAGTTTTTTTAATTCAAGTATAATATACACACAATAAAGGACCTAATTACAGCTTGAGGAATTTTTAAATATGTATACAGCCATGTAACCACACTCAGATCAAGATATTTACTATTTCCAGTACCCTAGAAGGCTCCTTCATGTCCCTTCCCTACCAATACTTACCCCCAGACCCAGAATAATCACCATTCTGACTTCTACCACCATAGATAAATTAGCCCATTCTTGAATTTCATATAAACAAACACATGTGTTCTTTTGTGTCTGGCTTCTTTCACTCGTCATTATGTGGGCAAGATGTATTCCTGTTGTTGCATGTGGCAGTAGTTCATTCTTTTCTACCACTGATCACTTCAGAAGTGAAATTGCTAAACCAAGGGGTACATATCTTTTCATCTCAGGCATCTGGTATATGTATTTTTAGGCTTTTGATTTATATAACCCACCTGCTTTCCAAAAGGCTTATGCCAATCGCTCTCTCACCAGAACGATATACTTAAGGACACGTTCTTCCATATCCTTGCCAATTCTAGCATTTATCTTTTCAAAAATCTGTCCTAAATTTGAAAAAAACTAATGGTTTCTTTTTCTGAAACATTTTACTTCTCTTATTACTTATTGTATGGTTATTTTTCCTGCTTTCGACCACTCACATGTTTATTATTTGCAATATTTCTTTCTGTGTGTTCTTTTTAAGGACTGAGCTAGTTGTGGAGACAAAATAGGAACACAACCCTTTGTTACAATTATATATGTATAGTATGTATGGTATGTATATGTATGAATGTAAAGTTCAATTATATTATAACTTTTAGTAATTAAATGTTAACCAATGTTATGCAAGAAAGTAGATTCCATGGCTAAAGAAGTTTAGGAAATGTTCAAAACTATTTTTGTTTTTGTTTTTTAAATTGTGGACCTCATAAACTTTATGATGCTAATGTGTAGTGTGAATCTTCTAACATTCCTTTCTCTTCCTAAGAGAAAATTTATATAAAGTTCTAAAGAAGACAATTTGGGTTATTCTGCCTTAGAGTACATTCTTAAAGTAAGATGTATCGGGAAAACTAAATGAAATGTCCTTTTTTTCCCTCACCTTGGCTGTGGTAAGCCAAATTATACATCTTCTTCCACCTCATCCCACCCCCTAAGGTGTTCCTGTCTTAACACATGGAACCTGTATGTTACCTTCTATGTCTAAAGGGACTTTACAGATGTGATTAAGTCAAGGACCGCATGATGGGGAGATTATCTTGGCTTATCTGGGTGAGCCCAGCCTAATCACATGGGTCCTTAAAGGAGAGAACCTGTTCAGGCTGTTGTCAGAGGGAGATGTGACTACTGCAGAAAAGTCAGAAGGAGAAGCAAACTCGCTGGCCTTGAAGATGGAGGAAGGGGCGATGAGCCAATTAATGTGGCAGCTGCCGGGAGCTGGGAAAGGCAAGGAAATGGAGTTTCCTTAGAAAGTCTCCCCTACTGTCTCTAGAAGGAAGGCAACCTTTCTAACACCTTGGTTTCAGCCCAGTAAAATAGGTGTTGGAATTCTGACCTACAAAACCATAAGATAATAAATTTGTGTCATCTTAAGCCACTAAATTTGGGGTGGTTTGTTTCAGCAGCAGTAAGAAACTACTATACTGGTCGACCTTCAGTATTGTCAATATTTTCAATCTTTGCTAATTTGAAAATTCAAAAATGATATTTTATATTCATTGTAAAATGAACACTTTATATACGTAATGAATTTTCTTCCTATTTTTGAATTTCTGTTTGTGTCCTTTGCCTATTTTTCTTTTAGAGTGTTTCTATTTTATCATTGATTTATATGAGCTTTTTATATATTATGGAAATTAAGTTTTGCAGGTATTTTGCCTAGTGTTTCAAACTTCTTATAACACTTTTGTAATTTTTTAAAATATGAAATGTAGATATCTACTCATTCTTTTTCTTTATGTTTTATTTTCTTTCTTTCTTTCTTTCTTTCTTTCTTTCTTTCTTTCTTTCTTTCTTTCTCTCTTTCTTTTTTAAGACAAGGTCTTACTCTATCACCCAGGCAGGAGCACAGTGACATAATCACAGTTCACTGCAGTTTCAAACTTCTGAGCTCAAGGGATCCTCCCTCCTTACCTTCTGTGGAGTAGCTAGGACTACAGGCATGCACTACCATGCCCAGATAATATATTTATTTTTTGTAGAGACAGGGTCTGGCTATAGTGTCCAGGCTATATTGTCCTGGCCTTGAGTGATCCTCCCACCTTGGCCTCCAAAGTTCTGGGATTACAGATATGAGTCACAGCACCCAGCCCGTTATGTTTTCTATCTGTAATGTTTAGGATAGTATTTATCTTCTCAAGCTTATGAAAGTAGGCTGAGCATAGTGGCTCATGCCTGTAATCCTAGCACTTTGGGAGACCAAGGCAGGAAGATCTCTTGAGCCCAGGAGTTTGAGACAAGCCTGGTTAATGTAGGGATACCCCGTCTCTGCAAAAAGTTAAAAAATTAGCTGGGGCCAGGCGCGGTGGCTCAAGCCTGTAATCCCAGCACTTTGGGAGGCCGAGACGGGTGGATCACGAGGTCAGGAGATCGAGACCATCCTGGCTAACACGGTGAAACCCCGTCTCTACTAAAAAAAAAAAAAAAAGACAAAATATTAGCCGGGCGAGGTGGCGGGCGCCTGTAGTCCCAGCTACTCGGGAGGCTGAGGCAGGAGAATGGCGGGAACCCGGGAGGCGGAGCTTGCAGTGAGCCAAGATCGTGCCACTGCACTCCAGTCGGGCAACAGAGTGAGACCCTGTCTCAAAAAACAAGCGTACAAAAAAACTGTAAAAGTATTCACACATATTTTTTCATGTTTTCACTTTACATATTTGATCTGTATACGAATTAGTTCAATGAAGGTGTGAGGAATGCATTCGTTTTTCTTTTTCTTTTTTGTTTTCTTTTAGACAGGGTCTCACTCTGCCACCCAGGCTGGAATGCAGTGACACAATCATGGCTCACTGCAACCTTGAGCTCCCTAGGCTCAGGTGATTCTATCACCTCAGTCTCCTGAGTAGCTGGGATTACAGGTGCATGCCATCACACCTGGCTAATGTTTGTATTTTTTTGTAGAGATGGGGTTTCACTGTGTTGTCCAGGCTGGTGTCAAAATCCTGGGCTCAAGCAATCCACTCACCTTGGCCTCCCAAACATTTTTATTAAAAAATTGTTAGCTAATCATACAAACATCATTTAGGGATTAATTATTGCCATAGTTTAAATGTGACCTCCAATGTTCGTGTGTTGAAAACGTAATCACCAGTGCAACAGTGTTGTGAAGTGGGACCTTTCAGAAGTGATTATGTCATGAGGACAGAACCTAACCCTAGGATTAATGGAATTAATGGATTAATGTCCTTATCGTGGGAGTGAGTTTGTTGTAAAAGTGGGTTCAGCTCTCTTGCACACTCTCTTGCATGTGATGTCTTCCACCATGTTATGATGCAACAAGAAGGTCCTCACCAGATGCGACCCCTTGATCTTGGACTTCCCAGCCTCCAGAACCATGAGGCAAATAAGCTCCTATTGTTTATGGTTTATCCAGTCTCAGGTATTCTGTTATAGCAACACAAAACAGATTGATTTTAAATGCCACTTGGATCGTATACTAAACCACCATATTGCAGGGAAACTAGTTAGAAAGTTATGACAGTGGTTCTATTTCTCGACTATTTTTTTCTATCCTTGTGCTGGGGCCAAGGTGTTTTAGTTACTATAGCTTTATAATTTAATATCTGGTCAGCCAGCTAACCTTCATTTTCTTTTAAAACTTTCTTGCTTATTCACATATGTGTTCATTCACTCAAAAAATGTTTATTGAGCACCTACTCCATGCCAGACTCTGTTCCAAGTGTTGGAATATGAGATAGACAAGGTTCCTGGCCTAAGAGAGGTTGCATAGGTTAGAGGAGGAGGTGGACCATGAAGCAAATTTATTAAAGGTTGTCATAAATACCAAGAAAGAAAGAAATAGGATAATGTAATAGAAGATAATTGAGTAAGGACAGGATGAGAAGGAGCTAACTTTGTAAAGACAAACTACAAGCAGAAAGAAGATCAGGTGCACAAGTCCTTAGCTGGGGCAGAGCTTGTATTTTTGGAGTGATATGAAGGGTCTTGGGACTGGAGCAACATGATAGAAGAGAAAAAGTGGGTATCTTCCATGTTCTCCCTTTCCTAACTTCCACTGTCCACCTTGCCCTGTGCCCAAGAGGGCTGACTTCTAAGGATTGCATCAATGGCACCCCTGCCTTCGGTTTCTGGTTGAGTTCAGTCACTGGGGGGCACTTGTAGGAGATGAGAGGAAGGAAGGAGAGTGGAGTCAAGAGATTTATTTCCTTGGCTGCCTTTCTGATGGGTTGTCTCCTGCTGGCTGCATCCTCTACTGAAGACTGCAGGTCCTGTCAGTTCTCACACCAGGCTCAGGCTTTGGATGGTAATGGCTCTCTGCTGTGACTGGGCATAGAGGGGTACAATTTCCCATGTTGCTTTGCCTAAACTCCACACTTATCTTTGATCAGACTCATTTTTTAAAGATCACCCTGGTTGCTTTAAAGTATGAACTGGAGGGATGGAGGTATAGGGCAAGAGGAAGGGAAGCAGAGAGAGACTGATAGTAACGTAATCAAAACCAGGACTGACTTGAAAAAAAATCTTGAATGTATAGACACTGAGAAACACAGAACTCAATTCTATTTATTCTTTCAACTTTTTCCATATTTACATGCCAGGCACTACTATAGGCACTCAGAATAGATGAATCAATACATTATATGATTAGATAAATAAATTATATAATAATAAATAGATGGATAAATAAATTATATAGCATGCTTGAAAGAGACAAGTGGCAAGGAATAATGAAAAAGTAGAACAAGGTCATGGGGTTGGGAGTACAGGAGTGGAGAAAGAGGGTGCAATTTTAAATAGCCCATCACTGAGGAAGTGACATTTGAGCTAAGGCTTGGGGGAAGGTGAGGAAATAAACCATGTAGACAAGGGGGTCGCAGTAAAGGCTCCAACGTAAGGGTGTGTCTGGCCATGTCAGCAGCAGCAGAGGCCAGTGTGGCTGGAGCTCAGGGCTTAGGGAGAGTGGAAAGAAAGAAGGTCAGATAGGCCACAGGAGCAGCAGAGAAGAAGGAACTGCTGATTTCTCTTCCCTGCCCCCTCCCCACCCACCATGAGTCCACAACCCACCCTCTCATTTGAGAAGAGCTGAGGATTTTCACACAGGCTCCTCCTGGCCACTGTTTCATGCCTTATTGAAAGTGGGGCGGGAGGTGGGGCGGAGGGGAATCACTAATCTCTGTTAGTTTCTCAGAATACATTCATTCAAAGTATACCTATGTAGTGTCTGACAAGAAATGCTGGCCTAATTCTTCAAGGACTGTTAATTGCACCACTAATCTTGCAGAGGAGTTGGCAGCTAAGTCACTTTGGGTCGCCGGAGGACGACTGACTGGAGGATGGACTTTAGAGCACCAGAGCAACGCTGTTTATTTTCTGCTCCACTGAGGAAGATGTTAAATTGTATTTTCAGAATACCACTGGGAGAAGGAAGAGGAAAGAAAAATAGTCTGTCTTACTACTCTCTCCCTCAGTGAGGAGTAAATTTAAAGTAAACCTTTTGTACAAAGCTTTTTATTGTGAAAAATTTTGAGAGGATAGTATATTGAACCCCTGTTTATTCATTGCCAAGAAACAATAATTATCAACTAATAGCCACTCTTATTTTTTCTCTGTATCTATTTATCTAACTGTATATTTTTTTCTTGGGTATTTTAAAGCAAATTCCAGGCATCAATATCTGTTGAGCACTTACTGTAAGTCAGATGCTATTCTAGACGCTAGGAATACAGCAATGAAAAAAAGTACATAGACAAAAATCCCAGTCCACATAAATCTCACATTCTAGATGTGGGGGAGAGATATCAAATAAAATCAATAAGTGAAGGTGCAATTCACTGGATGGTGATAAGTGCAATGGAGAAATAGCAAGCAATGGATGGGAATGGGGAGTGCAGGGGAAGGGGTCACAGTTTTAAATAGGGGGCCATAGCATGTGTGGTAAGCATTGAGATACACTCCTCAGATCCCCCTTGAGGACACAAAGACTTATTCCTCCAGCTGTGGAAAAGAACCTCTTCATCCGAGGTCATGCGGGGAAGGCTCACACCCAGTGACTGATCTACACAGAAATATAAAAGCTGAGCCCTCCCACCCCAGCTCAGCACAGCTTTAAAGAGTCCTCTCATCTTTAGAATTCCTTGTAGGTTTGGCAAGTTCTTCTATCGAGACTGCATTGCAGCTCAATTTGTCCCTCTGCCAAATCCTACTTCCTTCCCATTCCTTCTCTTCCATAGGAGTTGGTTCAAGAGCACTCCCTAACAAGCTTCCTGCATACTAATTTCCACTTCGGAGTTGGCTTTTCAGGAAACCCAACTTGAGACAGTGGGACTTCCTAAGAACATGACTTTTGAGCAGAGAGATGATGTACGTAGGGGATTGAGTCAAGGAAATTTCTAGAGGAAGAGCATTCCAGGAAGAGAAAACAGCAACTGCAAATGTCCTGAGGTAGAAGAAGCAGGCCTGCTGTGTGTGAGCAAAAGCAAGGAACCTAACATGGCTGAATTAAAAAAAGCAAGGGGGACAGCAATAAAAGATGAAATGAGAGTTAATGCAGGGAGCCAAAAAGTATAGAGACATATGCACCATTTAAGAACCTGGCTTTTTCTCAGAGCTGCTTCAACTTTCTAGGCAAGATTTCCACATATTTTTAATCTTCCAGAACCATGAGTCAGGTAAGCAGAATTAAACCCACATGGAGCAAGGAAGCCCTCACGCCACATATAAGAGGGGCTCCTAAGCCACCGTTACCAGGCACTTGAGAGCCCAGCTTTGGACGATGCTCTAATGCTACTGGGCCAGAGTTTATCAGTCTCTAGGTCATTGTTTTTCTTTGGGAAGACTTTAGAAGCTCCCTCCAGAGAATCTAACATGGAGCCAAGACAAAGAACAAGAACTGTCACGTTGATCCATTGGAGACTGCCTGCATCTGGACATTGATTCCTCGGTCCCTTGGTATCATCTTTTACCAAATAGGATCTGGTACAACTAGATAGAAGCTGCTTCCCACTGTCCATGGTTGGGTTGACCTCTAGGGAGAAATTCTCTTTGAGTTATCACATCCAGGCCCCATATACTGATGTAGAGGAAATACTACTTCATGGAATCTGAAATTTGGAAACTTAGATTTAGAAATTTAGAAACTCTCTTAAAATCTATAGATAAGAACTTTAAAAGGGGCCAGGTGTGGTGGCTCACACCTGTAGTCCCAGCACTTTGGGAGGCTGAGGCGGGTGGATTGCTTGAGCCCAGGAGTTTGAGACCAGCATGAACAACGTGGCAAAACTCCATCTCTACAAAAAAAAATTAGCCAAGTTTGGTGGTGCATGCCTGTGGTCCCAGCTACACAGGAGGCTGAGGCAGTAGGATTGCTTGAGCCCAGGAGGTTGAGACTCAAGTGAGCCAAGATCATGCCACTGTACTCCATCCTGGGTGATGGAGCGAGATCCGGTCTCAAAAAAACAAACAAACAAATCCTTTTTATAACATTAAAAAATAAATCCAGAACTTAAAATGGGAATCCTGCCCTGTGGAGCCCTCTCACTGTGTTCATGAGGAAGAGAAATGGAGAGCTAAGGTCTGCCATGAGTGCTGGGGTGATGCTTAGACTGTACCCGTTTCTACATATCCCCAGCCAGTCCATTTCAGTTCCTTTAACGGATCTGCCACAACTAGGCAAAGCAGGACCTGCATAAAAAGCCTGCATAAAATGACCTGCATAAAAAGCCGCTGTAGGTGCCTAAACACCAAGTCAAAAATTCTTCCAGACCGGCCTTCTTCCTAGTACTCTGGTTCATCAATTCGCTGAGTTTCCCTGCCCCTTTAAGCAGTGAGCTCTGGTTCTTGCTTTTGGATCTCTTGCCTTGGTGACACAATTTATGCTATTGATCACAACTCCAATCATGCCTTCCTTTAAGACATGATTCTTGGTACTTGTCCATCATCTTCACTCACTATAACCATGGAGCAGAAACAACTCATGCTCCAAGCCCACCACACCTAATGACAGAGGAATCCCAATTCCTGCCACCCTATAATAGTCACAGTAGGCCCAGAGAGCAGTGATTTCATGGAGCACCTTACCTTGAGCAAAGTCTCTAATTCCTTTACCCCTGCCACATTCCTGTGCTACTAATCAGCATCTGCATGACCTCCAGGACAGGAGTGAGTCAGGGTGGGTGCCCATCTCCACCTTGTCCTCTACCTGACCTCAGAGGCCCAGGAACAATGACTCTGGTGCACCTACTGCTCTGTCACCTCTGCACAACCCAGAGAAAGGTGCCTTCCAGCAGCCAGAGGCCAAGCTTCTCATGCTTACTGTCTCCTCCTCAGAAATCCAGATGATCTTGACCAACACTTCTAAGAGTTTGAAGTAGCTCACTCAGGGCCAGCCTGACCACCACACTAATGAAGGGGGTCAAGAATGGCCTTAACTTCATGCAAGCTGAACACACATTGCATGACTAGTACCTTGTGAAGGTTCACAAGGGAGCACATCCCCTCTGTATTTTAGCAGATTCCCCAAGGCTGCACCCTATAGAAAGAAACACCACTTTGTACCTTTTATCTCCCTGCCTGATAACCCCCATACCTGCATCACTAAACAGGGAGAAGAACTAGAATAGTTTCCTATTCCAAATTCCTACTACCACAAATCTCAGCTCCAGAGCCTCACAGGGCAGAGGGCAGGTGCTAACCTGAGGAGCATTTGGGAAGTCTTAGCCCACCTCAAGCATGCCCGTGTCTACCTGGCAGCATTGTCCCTGGAAAATGAGGGAATGGGCGGGGCTGATGAGGAATTTGTGCAGTATGGTCACTTGAAATACACTCGTGGAATACACTTGGAAAAAAGGTACCAAGGCTTATGTAAGAGAACTGCTGTAGATTCATGAGATGATAAGATTCCATTCAACAAACATTTATGACCTCTTTACTATATATGCTAGGCACTGAGGTAAATAGATGAGTACTGACAAGCCCCTCCTCTCTAGGAGGTCACAATGAAAAGGACATAGAAGTAATGACAGTACACTGTGAAAAACTGTTTAGAATGGCACTCAAGTAGTAGCAGAGTGTCAGAGAAGACAAAAAACCCTCCCACCAAATTTTAATTTCCCTTCCACTGACCTTATCACAATGTATTCTCACATCCCAAATGAAAAGAGTTTATTACGATTGTCTGAAACATAATGGAATATGAAACATTATAGTATATAAACTGATTTACATAGACTATGTTATATTATTGTTCTTTTCTGATTATAAAACAGCATAATACTTACTCATGTTGAAAATTTAAAGAGCTCAGAACTGCGTAATGAACAAAGAAAAATCCTAACCAGGTAACCATTGTAAATATTATGGGAAATAGACTTCCAAATAAATTTCTAGGTGTGAGCATGTGCGCACACACACACACACACACACACACACTTTTTTGTTGTTGTTTTGTTTTTGGGGCAGAGTCTCACTCTATCAACCAGGCTGGAGTGCTGTGTTGCAATCATGGCTCACTACAGCCTCAGGGCTCAAGCTACCCGCTCACCTCAGCCTCCCGAGTAGCTGGGACTACTGTCATGCACCACCATGCCCGGCTTATTTATTTAGCTATCTATTTATTTATTTTGTGGGGGTGGGAGAGATGGGGTCTCCTTATGTTGCCCAGGCCAGTCTCAAACTCCTGGACTCAAGAGATTCTCCTGCCTCAGCCTCTGTAAGTGTTGGGATTGCAGGCCTGAGCCACTGTGCCCAGCCACACACTCTTTTTATAATAGGAATCACATTGCTGATAGGCAACCTGATATTTTCACTCAATAATACTAACTCATTTTAAATACTGTATTTAATGGTGTAGTGAGCATCTGTTGTTTTTTGTTTACTTTATAGCCTCACCCTGATTCTTTCTGGCAAGTCATTCTACCCTTATGGTTCTTGAGTGAACCCTCAGTCATAGTTCTAACATCTTCCTCCTATGGCCCCGAGGGTAGGTGACTGACCCAACCTGGTTCAACTATGGTACAAGCAAGATAAGTGAACAAGAAAAGTTTACTACTTTCTCCTCCTACCCACTCTCAGATTTATTTCTGGCCCTTTTCACTCTGTAGGTGGCCTATATGATCTTGTCATTTGGGCCTACTTTCCCTATTCACATGCCCTTTTCTTTTCATTTCCATGCCTTCACTTTCCTTAAGTCTTGTTATTTGCTCATTTCCATTATTCTTTGTCATTTAAACTTTCCTGTGATGGTGACTTTCTAGATTTCACATTTATTTCTCCTTTCGTCTATATCAGCAGCCACCTCTAGTGCTAGCATCCTGTGTCGGTCTCTTTCACAGCAACAGATCCATTCCTATAACGCTGTAACTGCGAGGGCCTTGCCAGCTCAGGCTCTCTATTCTTAGCCCTTTTATGAACATCTCTTCTGTGAGACTACGCCTTTGTAATGAAAGTGTTGACTGGAGAATTGTACTGACAGTGTCATGATCCTCCAATGTGGGATAGCCATCAGCATTTGAAGGATATGCATTTGAAGACCAAAGGTAAACAGGAAACCCTCCATCCCTTCATTTATTTAAGCAGATGGATACCTAGACCCTGTAAGAAGGGCTGAGAAATCAAAGATGAGTGAAACAAGATCCTTTCCTTGAAAAATTCACAGTCTAGTGTGGTAGAAAGACAGATATGTAAGCATGTAATTACAGTGAGAGATATAATTTTATAAATATATGTACAAAATGTTTTCTTAGAAAAATGTGCAACAACAGGACATGCCCCTGAAGTTTGCATTGGTTATCACTATCAGATATTTCCCCTTTTTTCTTATCTGTATTTTCAGAAGTTTTTCCTTCAATATGTATTTATCATTTTGGAACTAAGGAGAAACAAAGCATCTACACAAAGTAGCATGATGGGATATATGCCCAACTGGGAGTGTGCATGGTATCCTGAGGAAGCAATGATCTCATCTAGGAAGTCAAAGAAAACCTTGCAACATCTGCCTTTCCATTCTTACTCATATGGGTCTCTCACATGTCAACCAAATGCAAAGCATGACCTTTGGATCCTGGTTCAAGTAAACCAACTGTGAAAATATTTACAGTATGAGGCAAGTGGGGGAAATTTGAATCTGACTGGATATTTGATGATACTATGGTATTATTGTAATGAGGAGGAGGTATGTTAAAAGCATTGCAGTAATGTTAGAAAAAAAATCCTTATCTTTTACATAAATATACTGACATACTTTGACATACTTATGGATGAAATGATATGAAGTCCGGGGTTTTCTGTTTGTTTGTTTGTTGTTTGTTTGATGGAGTCTCTCTCTGTTGCCAGACTGGAGTGCAGTGGTGCAATCTCGGCTCACTGCAATCTCCGCCTCCTGGGTTCAAGTGATTTTCCTGCCTCAGCTTCCCAAGTAGCTGAGACTGCAGGCGCCCGCCACCACATCCAGCTAATTTTTGTATTTTTAGTAGAGACGGGGTTTCACCATGTTGGCCAGGATGGTGTTGATCTCTTGATCTTGTGATGATGTCTGGGGTTTTAAATAAGTAAATAATTCACTGGGGGTATGAAGTAGATGGAAATATAGAATAAAAATAATGGTCAGAGTTAATGATAATTTAGGTTGGGTAGTGGATTCATGCATGCTTATTTCACTATTTCCTCTACTTTTGTGCTTGAAATTTTCTACAAAAATACAATAATAATTAATATATTTTTTCTGTAATAAATGAAAACATCCTACAAATGTCTGTATCTTCAAGACTTAGCCCAAAAATCATATTCTCCACTAGTGAATGAGCACACCACAATTGTTCCATTTGTGTGGACAAATGAACAAGCAGCATTGAGAAACTCACTGTGCATTGTACATTGTCAATTTAATAATTATCTGATCTGTGTCAATGCTATTTGTCTTGTAATTTCAACATATATTTTCATATTCCATGTTTATAGTGTGCTCACACATAAGAATCAAATATTTTAATCTTTTTATTATTAATAAAAGGGCTGTCTTCTCTTTGAAATCTTTCCTGACCATTCATTCCACTATTTGGACAGACTCTACTTGAACTTTGCACATACAAAAAGGACACTTAACACAGTTTTGTGCTTATTCATTCACTTATATTTAAATAAGAATAGTGTGTTGCATGTGAAACCTGTTCACCAACTAGTTGTTGTTATATTCACAATCCTTTCTCTCTACTAGGCTATAGTGATATAGCAGTGACTAGTGTCTTACTTGTCTTTGTACACCCAGCAACTATCTCAATACCTGGTACATTTTAGATGCTCAATAAACACCTGTTAAGCGAATTGATGAATAAATACAATTTAGGATTACTCCATTCACAGATCTATACCAAGTCCAGTGGGATCATCCGTAAGGCTGAATAATGTAAACTAATTCATGCCTATGGTTTACTCAATGCTCCACCAATCATTTGATCAGAAACATAACATGATCCTAGATTTAGTGTCCATTTAACAATCACTTTAAATTCAAATGGCAGAGAGAGATAAAATACCCTTTTTCTTTCAGGCAAGCAATGCAATGTACTCAACAGATATCCCTGACCTTCATTCCATCCTGAGTGTCTCCCAATTGCAAACATATATTGAGGAGACAAGTGAGTCAGAAATGGGACAAAGGACAAAGTGAAACTGAGGGATTAGGTCAGTGAGTCTCAGGATCAGTGAATGGCTATTTCAGATAACATTGGGTAATGTTTCGTAAAAGCTGAAAACATTTCATGACTTATTTTCTTAGGCTGTATCAAAATATTCTTGATATCAAAATGACTAGTTCAAAACATGTACCCATTTGATCTTCATAATAAGAGTGTGAGGTAAACAGAGCCTGTCATTTCCATCTTAAAGAAAAGGAAACTAAGGAAATGTACCCTTCATTCAGCTGGGATTTAAAAATATGACTTAATTTTTTAATGCAGTATAATGGGATAATAATGCTGTGCTATCACTGCCAAGAAAGAGCTTTTTTGTTTTGGAGGAGCTGTTAGATTTAGAAGTACTCTTTAGATCCTGAAAGGAAGTATTTGAGTGACTTCCAAACTCAAAAACCTCCAGAGCGAGGGAGATTTGTTTGTCAGCTTGGTTGTTTGTTTGTTTTTAGGTACTTGAATAACTTCCTCCTTGAAAAGGAGGGTGCAGAAATCAAAGGCCTGATTGTGCTGAATCCTTCTCTTTGGTCATTATTCAGACTGGTTCCCAGCATGCCGCAGTCCAGAGGAAAAGGTCCAAGTTCTGTTTAAAAATCAGACTAAAGAGCTTACTCAGCACCCTGCTCACATTAATGTTGCTTGTTTTCATTATTTAAAGTCTTTTGATAGTTCCTTGTATGCAATAACCTTAGGCTTCTGGGAGTATTCTTAGAACATAGGAAGCACCTCCCTAACTTAGTAAAGAAGAAAAATGCTTTTCATGACTATCCGCTCTCTTGAAGGACCCCTGAAACAGCCAGGTCTTTGGGCATAATTAAATTCTGGGCAAGATTTTACAGAAATGCAGCTTCTTTTTTTCTAATTTAGTTTTGTGGTGTGTGTGTAAAGTGGGGGAGGTTCCACTTGGTGGGGAAAGGAGAATTTGCCATTGCTGCTCATCTACTCAGGACTGATGGAGACATTCATTCTTAGGGGAATAGGCAAAAAATTGTTTTTGTTGTTGTTGTGTTTCAGCATCAGAGAGTGAGAGTGTGTTGCAGCAATCTGACTATTTGGAAGACTGCTCCTTGAATTTCCCAATTCAAAAGACTCGGTAGAGCTGAGGGATGCTTGATACGTCAACACAGACCACAAAAGGCAGGACTTTTCTAAAGAGATTAGAATTATATCTACCTTTTGGGTACACGAGGTGAATGGAACGAAGGGATTCTGGAACAGATATCCCGAAAGAAGAATCGCAAAGCAGAACTCCTCGCACAAGGTTATCTAAATCTCCTTGACAGGTGTACACGCAAAGAAGGCATTTGGCCCTTGAGGTAACGTTTACTTGGGAGGTTAGGACAATTCTGTCACGCTTAGGGCAAGCCAGCTGACCCTGAGCCCAGGAGCACCCTAGGACTGCAGCACAGAAAATATGCCAGCTGGCCGGTCGCTCCTCCTTTGTTCCATTCCCGGGGGATTGGAGTAGCGTTGGAGTCACTGACGCCATCCCCTCCCGCCTCTGGCGTTCATGGAGCATGCGCTTCCTCCCTCACTTCCTCTCCAGGAGGGAGCGAGAGTAAAGCTACGCCCTGGCGCGGCCGTCTCCGCGTCACAGGAACTTCAGCACCCACGGGGCGGACAGCGCTCCCCTCCACCTGGAGACGTGACTCCCGCGTGCCCCAACCCTGCTAATCCATTGACCCCCGAGTGTCAGAGATCCCGCGGCCGCCCAGTCCCGGCCCCTCTCCCGCCCCACACCCGCCCTCCTGGCTCTTCCTGTTTTTACTCCTCCTTTTCATTCATAACAAAAGCTACAGCTCCAGGAGCCCAGCGCCGGGCTGTGACCCAAGCCGAGCGTGGAAGAATGGGGTTCCTCGGGACCGGCACTTGGATTCTGGTGTTAGCGCTCCCGATTCAAGCTTTCCCCAAACCTGGAGGCAGCCAAGGTATGCGAGCACTTTTCTTCTTCCTACCTTCCTTTTATTTCGCCACCAAAAGGTAAAGTTTGGTATAATAACATGAGCTGTAAATCACCCTGCCTCGTTTTCTGATCAAATCATATACATGAATACGGACAGAGAAATCAGTTCGAATTTAGAGACAGAAGACAGATTTTTTTTCTTCAGTTTTAAAATGATAGAGCAGTAATATGGATTGTTTTTAAAGATCTTATTTTGAAAAGGGAAGGGAATCTTTTTCACCTAAAGTGGCTCGGATTTTTTCCTAGTTGCCTTACAACCTTTCTCAGATAGTCTATTCATTATATAGGCAGTATATGATGAAAGAGCTTTTAGTGTGCCAATAATACCAATCCAAATTATGCTCTCTCTAGTTGAGAAGAGCTGGTAACCCTAGTGTTAGAACTATATGTTAAATTTCTGATCAGAAAAAAAAAGTGTGATTCTGTCAGCTCAGGAGATACACCAAGATAATAAACAAGGCAATATTGATAATTACTGTTATTGTATAATCTTGATAATCTTTGTTAGTATTTGTTTCATAGTCATCCAAAAATTATTTCTCCTAATGTTTGTTTTTCCTTTTTATAAAGATTTTATTTAATAAGAGGCATATTTTGTCTTTCAATGCACAATTAAATTTATATTCACGTGTGTTTATTCTAGACAAATCTCTACATAATAGAGAATTAAGTGCAGAAAGACCTTTGAATGAACAGGTAGGTCAAAAGTAACATTATGAATGCTATTTCATTTTGATTTAGTTATTATTATTTAATGTAATTATGCTGTGACATTTTGGTCATTTTGAATTTACAAACACCAGGAACTTAATAGTTAATTGACAGCAATTAGGATGGGAAATCTAGTTTTGGTAAATTCTGTGCCCTAGCAGTTATTTATATTGAGTTCTGTATATTGAATACATAGAGTAGCTATATAATAACCCAGTAAGCTCAGTATCACATCCACTCTGTTGTAAGATTGCCTAATTTACCAGAGATTTCTCTTTCACCAATATTATAGGAGAAAGGAATTAACACTTACTGAGCATCTGCCCTTAATTTTATCTCATTTAATAATTATAACAGTGCACTGAAATAGGAATTATCCACATTTTATAAACAAGAAAATTAAATCCCATGGAGAGTAAATCATTTGGCTCTCATACTTGGTAAGTGGTGGAGCAATGATTTTAAACCAGGTCTATCTCCTGTTTGTTCACAGATTGCTGAAGCAGAAGCAGACAAGATTAAAAAAACATATCCTCTAGGTAAAAAGAAATCATGTTGATGTTAATTTAAATAATGTAGGCTATGAGAATCTGAACTAAAATGGCTGTGTTGGTTTGGGGCTTTTCTTCCAGAAAACAAGCCAGGTCAGAGCAACTATTCTTTTGTTGATAACTTGAACCTGCTAAAGGCAATAACAGAAAAGGAAAAAATGGAGAAAGAAAGACAATCTATAAGAAGCACCCCACTTGATAATAAGTTGAATGTGGAAGATGTTGATTCAACCAAGAATCGAAAACTGATAGATGATTATGATTCTACTAAGAGTGGATTGGATCATAAATTTCAAGGTAAATGAGAAAAAAGAATTTTTGTTAACGTGGAGTTCCCTATAGTGGGTTAAGAGAAAGTCCAATATTTTAAAAATATCTTTTAACATTCATAATCCTTTATTAGTCAAGTCAAAAATTGAGATAAAGCATCTATTTACAATAATGTGTAAAGCCCCAGCTCCACAGAGTGCCAAATTTTATTTTCCCTTTAAAAATTCCTTTAGCGATGCTCTGAAAACATTTTTAATCTAGTATTTACATTTTATGTTATTAAATTCATTTGAACATTCAAATTTACTTTAAAAATTAGTACACACAAAATATCATAATTTTCAAATAATTAGATCAATAAAGTACCCTCCCACCCTACCCCAAAATGTGAAATATCCTCTATTTCCTTTTCAATGTTTTCTCCTAGTCATATCCTTTCTCTGTAGGTCATCCTAACCTTTACATGGCTTCAATTACATCTATATCCTGATACCCTGTATCACTAGGCCAGGCTTCTCTTAGCTATACACTTATTTATGTTTACCTATTTGACAGTTTCCCTTGGCAGTCTCAGAAGCACCTCAAATTTAGCATGCCCATGATTAAATTCATAATCTGTGTCCACCTCACAACCTAGCTCTCTTAGAGTACTGTTTCTTTAGGAAAGACACTACTATCGATTCAGTTTTTTAAAGACAGAAATCTAGGATCAAACTACTTATCTTTTCCGTCACCTTTCAAATTCTAATCTGCCAAAACTTACTAATTTTGTGTCTTATGCATCTCTCAATTGTTTTTCTCTATACTTGTGCAAACTCCAATCCTTGTCCAAGCTCCAATTATGTCTCATGTAAACTATTGCAAAATCTACAGTTCTCCCAGCAACCACCCTGCCTCTCCCCAACTCATTCTTCATTTGGCAGCCAATGTGATAGTTTCCTGACTTGAAGTCAGGAGTTCAAGACCAACCTGGCCAACATGGTGAAACCCCGTCTCTACTAAAAATACAAAAATTAGCTGGGAGTGGTGGTGGGTACCTGTAGTCCCAGCTCCTTGGGAGGCTGAGGCAGGAGAATCACTTGAACCCAGGAGACAAAGGCCGCAGTGAGCCAAGACCACGCCACTGCACTCCAGCCCGGGCGACGGAGCCAGACTCCATCTCAAGCAAACAAACAAAACAGGAAAACCAAAGTCCTTAATGAAGCTTGCATAGTCCTGCATGGACTGCTTCCTGACTACATTTCTAGGTTCATCCAGCACACATAACCTGATAGAAACCTTGTCCTTGCCCTTCATGGCACTTCATAAAGTTTGTAATCTTACCTTCATAAGTGTGACTATCTATGATTAATGCCTTTCTCCAAAACTAAACTGAAAACTTCATAAGAATAGAGACATTGTAACCCCAGTGCCTGGAAGCCCATGAATTTATTGAATAAATTTATGAAAGAATGAATGAACAAATGAAATAACAGATGAGGGAATAAATGAACTGCCATACCTAGGCATTAAGGAGGAAAGTATGTTTTTCATTTTGAGAACCAGTGCTTAGGAGTAAGTACAGGTTTCTTCCCTGTCCTTATTCTGTTCCATGGCTACAGGAGATTTATGCTGATTATCTCTGACAGAAAACAACTGACGATTAAATATATGACTTTTATATGACAATTAAATAGTGGACTTTCATAGGACATAATGACCTAGGAGTATTCCAAAGTGTCTTGTGTACCTATGAAGTGGAATGGAGGCAATGGGTATATATTTTGACATATATCGTATGCCATGCTACTTAGGGAAATTTACTTTTTAAAATCTTGAATTCAACTTTTTTACCTAAAATATTGGGACTACAAATAGACACTGATTATAACTGCAGACAAATCAGATTCAACCACTGCAACCGAAGTGATCATTTGATTTAATAGAATAATCTAATATTGAGTTGGCTGGATTGGTCAAACTGGTTGTACATGCAGGCAGAGACATAGATCTGTTTTTGATCTGACTACTAACTTGAGCAACTAATTTTTTAACTGTTCAACATTTTATTACCATCCCAAATATGTTTGGAACTACCAAGTGCTAGTCCTAATGACTTCAGGTTTACTGTAGGAGGTATTAACTCCACTCGAGATCACAGAAAAGACCGGCCAGGGTTCTTGGAGACAATGATTTGTGAGTAAGCTTCTGGTCTCCCCTTGTGCTCTGGAAATCCTGAAACCAGGGGGTTTTGGCCACCAAGTTGAATACAGCCTCAGATGCATGTAGACTTCATCCCAGAGGGGAAGGTAAAGGAAGCTAACTTCTGCCAGATGTGTTCCCATACCTACTCATGCCTTTGGGAAGCTTCCAAACAGGTTTGTGCTACAGGACCCATCAATTCTCCTTTTCACTGTTTTCTATAGTATGCACAATTTAGGATCTCTCCAAATTTCTCTTATAAAGCAGTGCTTTGGGCCTCCTGTATGCATTCAAATATTTATTGAGCAATTGCTACGTATTGGACTATGAGCTAGACAATAAACCCTGTGTAGTCAGGGAGCATGCCTAACTTTTACATCACTCTATTTCCAGTGTCTGACACATAGTAAGGCTTCAATTAAAATATATTGAACAAATGAATGTCAAGTGCTATGTTAGATGCTAGGGATTCAAAACATAACTGGGCAGATGATGACTTGGGACATGACCCTTTGACATTCACTTAGAATGTTGTGGCTACTTAACAAAAGTTATGTGTTAAACCCATGTTTGGCTCCCTTCTGGGAGTCTATACATGGAGGGTGAAATACCCCTTCATGAGCAGGAGGGAAGCCATTCTGGGTCATACTATCCATTTTAGAAGAGTGAAGGAAATCAGGGAAAGGTGAGGAGCAATGGTCACACGTTCCACTGTTTACCCCATCCAGCAAAGCGCTGCTAGGGGAGACTTAAGTTCCTGGCTCAAGAGAGTACAGCGGTGTAGCAGAGCAAAGTCTCTTCAGTGGGTTACTAACAGCCTCCCTGTTGTGAAGTAAATGAACTGAAAAACAGTCATCTCAGTTATTTTCCAGGTTTAGCAGGCAACCAATATTCCTCCTTTTACGGATCCTGAGGGATAAGTGGGAAGGGAAATAAATTCTTCCACCTCTGCATAGACTGGGGCAGTTTCTGCTCTGTGTATTCCCGAGAGCCTGACTTGCAACCCACAAATGGAAAAATCAGACACATAATAGTGAGTCTCTGCTTCTGAAAAATAGATGATGAACCAAATTTTCAGTCAGCCAGGAGGAGAACTGATTTTATGTTTGTTGTTTGTTTGTTTTGTTTTTCTTAGGGGCTTTTCTGCTTTTTTGTCTGTCTGGTACTCAGCTCGAAGGGCTCATGGCTCATGCGCTGGCCAACAGCTCGGCAATTTTGTACTGACAGAGAACTTCCAGTCCTCCATGTATACTTACTCCTACTCATTTTCCTAAGCTTCTTTCCAAACAAGAAGAAGATATTCTGCCTGAGGCAGCATATACCTCTATTTTCATAGAGTCTGAAAGAAAAGCCAAAGGAGATATTCCCTGTCCAAATCTCCAAAACCCATGGAAGAAAAGAGCAGAATCAGAAGAGAAATACTAGGTTCTTCTTTCTTTGAGTGAGTGTGATGAGGATTGTCTGGGCAGAATCTGGCCAGAGATTCAATTTCCATTTTCTCTAGAAGATAATTGCAGTTCCTTTATTTCAAAATACAAATATATCGTGCATAATAACAATAATACTTTAGCTTTCATATATTAAGTTGGTGCAAAAGTAATCGCGGTTTTTGCATTAAAAAGTAATGCCATTAAAAGTAATGGCAAAACCCGCGATTACTTTTGCATTGACCTCAAGTACTTTTCAATCTAAAAGGTACTTTTACATTTTATTTCATCTGATCTTCACAACAATCCCATGAAATAGATACCTTATTAGACTCCTTTACAGTGATCCAAGGATATAGCTAACCAGAGATATCACTGGGGCTAAATTCTGATCTTTCCAGTCTTCCCGGAGGAAACAGGGAGAATTAAGAGTCTTGTAAATTTGATCCATTCAATGTGGTATAGATTGGAGATGACTAATAATTGATTCCTGGAAGATCTCCATGGATGTGCTACAATGCTTCATTGCCACTAGCCCTTTCCCTCAGGATGGGCCCTTACTTTGGTCTGAAGTCGTATTGCCAAATGTATTTCTAGGAAAGCCAAGGGTACATATTAGCATGCTTCTCTGCAAAGATTTACATATTGCTTTGTGCAGATCTGTTGCCACATTTCAAAAGTTTAAATTCCAGGCACATAAAGTAAGTTCCCTGTTCTCTAAGAATGAGTCTTGTTACCTTAAGCTGCCTTTTTTACATAAAGACACTCTGATACAGGTTCAGTTAGAAGTAAATATTTATTTTAGGTGAGTCATAAAATCTTCAGTACACACTCTCTGATTCTGGGTGTGAGGTAGAGGTCCCTGCCCCTATCCCAGGAATTTGCCTGCAAAGGTAGTACATGTGGGGATATTACCAAACAATCTATTCCCTGTATGGAACTGAAATATCAAATCATACAATATATAGAAGGGTACATTGAATAATATGACATGCTATATAAATATGGCATACTATGTTAATAAAAGGTATAATATGGTTTGTATTGTTTGTGATAACAACAAATGGAGAGGGCTTTTGTGTTGCCTTTAGCTCTTCCTTCCTCTTATAGTCACCTAAGAAAGTTCCAGAATGTCCATTATCATACTAAGTTTTTAACATGAAGATCAATTTTATTTCAAACTAAGGGTTTCCGTGGACCAAGAACCACCATAAATACATCTCAAACATATCTGAGTGTACAAAAGTGAAGTACAGATTATAAGTATAATATGATGCATGAAACAGATCTATGATCACTATGGTGTGAAGTTGTGGTCGTTCTGTCTAGATGATCCAGATGGTCTTCATCAACTAGACGGGACTCCTTTAACTGCTGAAGACATTGTCCATAAAATCGCTACCAGGATTTATGAAGAAAATGACAGAGCAGTGTTTGACAAGATTGTTTCTAAACTACTGAATCTTGGCCTTGTAAGTCATGTGCATGGAAATAAACCAAATTCCTAGTGCAGTTTAGAGTATGCCAAGAAGCCAAGTCACTTGTCTCAAGTAGCCAAGTGTGTCTTCCTTTTACTAGGACCCATAGGTTTTAAGAAAAAGTAAAGCACTATTCTTTTTTTCTGGGAGTTTATCATCCATCAGAAGAACTAGGCAAGTAGAACTAGACACATGCCCCAAATGCCAGCTGCTTAAAAACCATAAGAGCCAGAGAATAGCTTATTCCAACTGGAGTAAGGAAAGGCTTCAGAGGAGAGGCGCATGAAGGAAGCTTAGAGGGATGGTTAGGATATGACCAGCAGAGGTAAAAGACATGTATGTGACAAAAAAGAAATAACAGGAGCAAAGGCATGTGATCTATATTTTAGAAACTCCAGGTGATCTCATTTGAATCCACCTCAGCTTGGCTCCTCTGCCCTGACGTGGCCCTGGCAGGCTTTATTAAGATGCTAATGCTGTGGGATGTCAAAGGTTATCTGACTGTGACCTAAAGCTGTGGCGGAGCAATGCTCCGGGTGTTTCTCAAAATATGTGGTCCACGGGTTTCAAGAGATAGGACTAACAGCTTGCATGGTGGGCCCAAATATACTTCTTCCAGGAGTGCTGAGCAATCCCTATAACAGCTAGTATGTGGTGCAGGCATAAGTGAGGGCTGTCTGAAAGATGGTTCAAAAGAGTCCTCTTTAAAAAATAGATGTTTGACTACAGTTTAGTCCGCATTTTTTTTTAAATCACAGGACTGGGAATATAGCAGTTATATATGTTTTGCCTTTTTATGACAGATCACAGAAAGCCAAGCACATACACTGGAAGATGAAGTAGCGGAGGTTTTACAAAAATTAATCTCAAAGGAAGCCAATAATTATGAGGAGGATCTCAATAAGCCAACTAGCAGGACTGAGAATCAGGCTGGAAAAATACCAGAGAAAGTGGTATGTATGAGTGTATACGTATCTGCATGGATGGATGTGTGTGTGTGTGTGTGTGTGTACTTCTATCTGTATAATAATTAGTGCCTTACTTGATACCAAGGAAGATTTGAGGTATGTGGCATTTTTAGCCCATTTATAGTCAGGTCAGTCATGTTGGCTCAAACCTATAATCCCAGCACTTTGGGAGGGTGAGGCGGGAGTTGAGACCAGGAGTTCAAGACTAGTCCTGGCAACATAGTGAGACCCCCATCTCTACAAATAAAAATAATTAGCTGGGTGTGGTGGCACAAGCTTATGGTCTGAGCTACTCAGGAGGCTGAGAGAGGAAGATCGCCTGAGGCCAGGTGTTTGAGGTTGCAGTGAACTATGATGGCACCACTACATACCAGTCTGGGTGACAGAGTGAGACCCTGTCTCAAAAAATTAATTAATTAATTAATTTTAAAATATGTATATGCATAAAATACCAAAAAGTTAAAAATATAAATGATCTCCACTTTGAAAATAATGTAAAGATTATGTTATAGTCTATTATTTGGTAAAGATTACATCTTATACCCCACAGTAAAATAATACATAATAATATGTGAAGTAACAATATCACATAATAACAACTATATGTACAGTCCCAGTGAACTGCAACCAAACATCTCACAGTTCCTTTGATATCCAACATCTGTTCACAGCAGATGTCATCATCTGTGCCCAGTCCCCCCACAAAGAAGTGGGTTGACTAGATCGTCTGCTCCACCAGCTTTTGTGTTCCCCAGAGCCAGCTGCCTAATGCTGCCTCTCTGTTCTTGGCAGTGCTCTTCCACCTGCTCCTTCCCCTTTTCATTGGTTTAGATGCCTATTTACCCAGGCTAATTTCATCCTTCCTTCCCTTTATTGGACTCCTTGCCTCTTCATTTTTTCCTTGGCACCAACCAAGCTGCTGAGATCTTTCTCCCCACCTTGAATTCTCTGTAAAACTTTAGATGAAACTGACTATAGGGGGATATCAAATTCCTCATCTGTCCTTTGATTTTCTTCTGTAAAGAACCCACACCCATGGCTCCTCATCTCCTCCAACATCTTATCTCAAATACAAAGACTATAGAGGCTGATAATTCTGTTCTAGAGAGGCTAGAAAATAGAAATTGGGTCTGGATTTTTTTTTTTTTTTTTTTTTTACTGGGTAGCCTAAAAACTTTCCTCTGCTCTCCTTACTTCCAATCCTCAACAGCTGCCATCTTTTAAAGCAGCTTTTGAAGATTCACCCACTCAAAAAAAAAAAAAAAAAGTTCTAGATTTATCAAAAAAAAAAAAACCCTTATGACTTTCACCCAGGCTTACCAGTCTGAGCTAAAACTAACAACTAACATAGCTATTTCCATAATTCTTCACTCCCATTACATAATCCTATTCACCCATCTCTAAAATGTTCACATGCTTGACCTGTGTACTCATGTTACCTGAATGCATCAATGCAAATTAAATACAAATGAAATATTCTTTCAACAAATATTTATTGAATACCAACTCTGTACCAAGCACTGGAAATACCATGCCCATTTAAAAAGACATAATCCCTTAATCATGAAGCTCAAAGTCTAGTGGAAGAGGTAGATCGTGTTTAAATCATCATGTATTTTCATTACAATTGCATTAAGTGCTCTGAGGAAAGAAACATGGTTCTGTGAGACCTCAAAAAAGGAGCCTGACCTGGACTTAGGCTCAGGTAATGCTTCCCTAAGGAAGTAACTTGAACTGAGAACCGAAGGTCAAATAGGAGTTAACTTGTGAACATGAGAGGCAGCACACAGAGAAGGATGTGTGGAGTATCCAAGCAACTGAAACAAGCACAGTGTTGCTGGCACAGAAAGAAAGAGCAAAAAAAGAAGAGACTGGGAAGGTGGACCCGGGCCAGACCATGCAGTGCCTTATGAGCCATGGATGGACTCTGGTCTTTATTGTAAGAACCATGAGAATTTTCTGGTCCCCTGAAGAATTTTAAGCAAAGGAGTTACATGATCAGACTGTTAAAAAGATAACTCTGGCTACAATGTGGAAACGCAGTGTTGGGCACAGATTTGGGGAGGGTGGTGTTGCAGCTAGCAGGTGAGAAACGAAGGCTGCTTGGACTAGAGTGGCATAGTGGAGAGAGAAACGTGCAAATTTGGGATAAATTTTGAAAGCGGGGCCAACAAGGCTACTGATTGATTGGATGGGGAAAAGGAAGAAGAGGCAAGAAAGGCTCTTAAATTTCTATCTAGTTCACTGAACAGAGAATGAATCATTTACTAAGATGGGAGCCATGGAACAAATATCAGATGTGAGAGAAAGGATTTTGTACACTCATCCAGACAGCACTTAAATTTTACTCAGAAATTCCCAAGTATGACTGCCCTGCTAGGGATAGACATTCTAACAGGCTTTCCTGTATCCTGACACCAGCCCTCTTGGTGGATTCTGTGAACTCAAAGTTTCCCTCTTCATTAAAAGGCAATTTTTCGAGGAGAGACTCATGAGAATTTATGGAGGTAAACATGGTCAGAGAAGGAGCCCAGAAATTCCCCTTTTTCCCCTGAGCAGGAGCCAGGTTCTTCAGGGGATTTCCCTTGAGGTAGAGCTCCTTTCCCTAAGCTTCAATGACCTTTTCAAATGACAAGAGCACACATGTCTAGAAATGGGTTCGAACCTGCAGGAGCTTGCAAAGGTGGTGGAATTCTTTCTCTTCACATTTAAGGGCATCACAAAGGAAGGAATCAAGCTGGAGTTTCACTAGTTCTAACAAAATGTTTATTTTTTATTGATTTTTCCCCACTGGAGACTCCAATGGCAGCAATTCAAGATGGTCTTACTAAGGGAGAAAACGATGAAACAGTATCTAACACCTTAACCTTGACAAATGGCTTGGAAAGGAGAACCAAAACCTACAGTGAAGACAACTTTGAGGAACTCCAGTATTTCCCAAATTTCTATGCATTACTGAAAAGTATTGATTCAGGTAACCACTGTGTAGTTGTGATTATGTGGAACAGAAAGAGGAATTCCAGGAAATGTGTGGGTGGGTTTTTTTCTTCCTGTTTTCAGTTTCCAAATATAATCTTCAATGACATACACTGTGGGCTTGGGGAAAACGGTTCACATCAATTTCTTTTTTCCAAAGGAGCATACCAGTTATGAAAATATTTAGGAAAGGATAATCAGGAAAGGTGATGTTTCTGGATAATTTAATCTTCTTGTTAACAGAAGGTTCATTTATTTGTTCAGCAAACAAATACTGGACACGTGTTATGTACAAGGTACTGGAAAAGACCTAGCACCAAGATGGATATGAACCAGGCAGTGTCCCTGCCCTTACCCAGTTCAACCTCAACTCTTATTGCAACTCTTTTTTTCTCAGCTTGATTGAGGTATAACTGGCAAACAAACATCGTATATATTTAAGGTGTACAATTTGATGTTTTGGTGCATTTATACATTGTGAAATGATTATCACAATGAATCTAACTAGTGTATCTATCACCTCACAGTTAACATTTTTTTCTTTTTTTTCTTTTATTCTTTTTGTGTGTGTGATGAGAACACTTAAGACCTACCCTCTTAGCTAATTTCAAGTACACAGTACAATACTGTTAACTATCACCACCATGCTGTACATTCTCCAGAATGTATTCATCTTGCATAACTGAAACTTCGTACCCTTTGACCCCAACACCTCCCCATTTTTCCCTTCCCTTAGCCCTTGGCAACTACCATTCTACTCTCTTCTTCTATGAGTTTGACTATTTGAGATTCTACATATAAGTGAGATCCTACAGTATTTGTCTTTCTTTGCCTGACTTTTTTTTAGTAGCATACATGTTGTCACATACACAAACACGAAAGTAGGAAGGAAATCCTGCCATTTGCAACATATCTTTCTTTCAAAGGCTTTACTCACTTTCCTTAATGGAAACAGTGTATGAAACCTAATTCAAAAGATTATTCAAGACTTCTTTATGAACAGTTTCAGCTTCAGCCTTTATGAACATTTTCACTTCAGAGTTAAAATGGAGAACATTAGACTGAAGAAATCCAGGAGCCTAAAACACACTTGGGAAATCATTTGTTTTTGTTTTTGTTTTTTAAAGCAAAGTCATTCATGCTGATCTCTTTGCTCCTAGGTGCACTGAGTTAACTGAGGATTCAGTCCATGTTTATTTTGGTTAATCTGCAAGGAGGATAATAATGTGCAATGTTTCTGTTGTTATTGTTCAAACAGATGCTCTGGACTGCCTTCATGGCTTTTCCTTTCCCTGTTCAAGGATTCAGCCCCAGATTGAACATTTATATAAAGACTTCTATAACTGTAATCTATTTCTCCCAAGAAGTGACCTTAAAATAAGCTTTCGTTTCTGGAGAACATCCTTTGTGCTTCAATTCCAGACATTGGCCAGATGGCACTGGCTACTCTGCTGGCTCTGCAGGGCTTGTACATCTTGAGGGTCCATTCTGAGCCATCTTGCCCCACTGGTTGGCAGATGCCCAACTCAGAACCTCTGTCATCCTGGTGAGTCACTTCTCATCAGTGAAGAGCACCAGCGTGATGCCAAATACTTCTATGGATGTGCCCTTGAGCAAATAATGTGATAGCCGAAGTTACTATTTATCAGTTCTTTTCCAAGATCTCTTCCCCTGCCTCTTCTCCCATTTTTCCTCCCTCCCAACCCATGACTTTGATGGCATTTTTTAAAATGCTACTGTATAAAATGTTCCTTATTTGTTTTTATCTTTCCATTTTCCTCACCTCATTTCTTATTGCCTTTATTTTCCCATAATTTTAATTTAAATATTTATACTGAGTTCTTTGCTAGCATCTGTCTTTCTTGCCCAGGGTCTCAACAAATTAAGAATGAATAAAGCAGGCAGGAAACCAAAATATCATCTCTGTTGCTGATAAACACGGGGCTGCAGAATGTAGCTTCATGTGAGAGCCAACTGTGGCCTTGTTTGCTCCCTACTCCTCCGTCTAGATCAACAGCCAGTCTCAGGGATGGTTTGGGTCTGCAGAATGGGCTCATTTCTCAGGTTCTTGCCTTGCACTGTTCCAGGCAAGTGGAAAAAAAGAAAGATTCCAAATCCCCACCAGTTGAGAAACATAGGCTAATGGCTGTTGCTTACCAACCATATCTGTGGGGGAGGATGCAGAGGAAGGGGGAAAGGCTAGGAGTATTTAGAGAAAATCTTTCAGTGGAAGCTCAAAGAATAGGGAAAATGGGCTCCCCTCTAGCATCTTAGTTTTTCTTTTCTTCAAAAATGGAAACTGATGTTTTTTCTGATTTTAGAATTAATATTTTTTTCTCAGCTATTATGGCATCATTATCCATTTTGTTCCATCAAGATGCAGAACAGAATGTCAAATACAAAGGGTTCCCAAGAGGCCGGGCCCAGTGGCTCATGCCTGTAATCCCCACAATTTGGGAGTCCGTGGCAGGCAGATCGCCTGAGGTCGGGAGATTGAGACCATCCTGGCCAACATGGTGAAACCCCATCTCTACAAAAATTAGCCAGGCATGATGGCACATGCCTATAACCCCAGCTACTCGGGAGGCTGAGGTAGGAGAATCTCCTGAACCCAGGAGGCGGAGGTTGCAGTGAGCCAAGATGGTGCCACTGCACTCCAGCCTGGGTGACAAAGTGAGACTCCAGCTAAAAAAAAAAAAAAAGAAAAAGAAAAAAGGTTCCCAAGAAACTGCTAGTAATAGTTACTTAAAGAGAGTTAGAGGGGATGATGAGGAAGAGAATATTACTTTCCATTTTTATTTACTTTTGAGCAGTTGAAATATTTTTACTATATGCATATATTCTTTCAAATGAAACAAAGATTAAAAAGTAACATCTTGTTCAAAAATCAATTTTGCATTTATAAACTAAAACTATATATGTTCTTATTTTCGATTAAGAAAATTAAGCTTCCTTAATGAATAAAGATTGTTCTTGCCCTCAAAGACTTACCACCTGAGTAGAGAAAAGTTGTTGGCTTGCCAGTCTTCTACCCTTCCTTTTGAGTTCATGTTATCTCGGGTTGAAAACTGTGTCTTTATCATCTACTCTATCAGCAAAGTATTTTAAATGAAATTAAACTCTTTTGGAGAAGTTATAATTGCCTATTTCTGGAAAAAGTTCAGTATAGCTGTATCTATCTTACCCTATATTTCCAATCAAGCTTAGATTTTTTTTGTAAGTTAAATATATATGGTTTTATCTATAAATATAGAAAAAAATATTTCAGTAAAATACTGTAATTAGTGCTGAGTGTGGTGGTGTTTACCTATAGTTCCAACTTCATGGAAGGATCTCTTAAATCCAGGAGTTTAGTCTGAGACTGTAGTGAGCCATGATGAGACCTGCAAAGAGCACTGCATTCCAGCCTGGGCCACACACTGAGACCTCATCTTTTGAAAAAAAAAAAAAAAGGCCGGGCGCGGTGGCTCACGCCTGTAATCCCAGCACTTTGGGAGGCCGAGGCGGGCGGATCACAAGGTCAGGAGATCGAGACCACGGTGAAACCCCGTCTCTACTAAAAATACAAAAAATTAGCCGGGCGCGGTGGCGGGCGCCTGTAGTCCCAGCTACTCAGGAGGCTGAGGCAGGAGAATGGCTTAAACCCAGGAGGCGGAGCTTGCAGTGAGCCGAGATCGCGCCACTGCACTCCAGCCTGGGCGACAGAGCGAGACTCCGTCTCAAAAAAAAAAAACAAACAAAACAAAACAAAACAAAACAAAAAACAAAAAAAAAAAGAAAAGAAAAGAAAAAAAAAAAGACCCAAACAAACAAACAAAAACATGCTGTACTTTATAAATTGACATTGAAAGAGGAAGCTATCCCCCACTAGTTTTAAGTTATTTTGTTCTTTCATATAGAAAAAGAAGCAAAAGAGAAAGAAACACTGATTACTATCATGAAAACATTGATTGACTTTGTGAAGATGATGGTGAAATATGGAACAATATCTCCAGAAGAAGGTGTTTCCTACCTTGGTGAGATCCTATGTGGTTTGTTTCTACTGTGGTGGTTTTCACTGTTCAAAGTAAATTAGGGACTTGGCAATAATGACCTCATTAATTTGATAATTTATGCCAAAGCTTGCCAGATCACCTGGGTAGCAAGAATCGACCAGTTTGATAATATATGCAAATAAAATTAACCAGCTTTCAACTTTTTATCTTTATAGAACCAGCTTGAGTACAAATATTTCACATTTATTAATTGTCTCATTAGCATTTTCTATATAATCTTATGGAGACAATTTTATAAAAATTTGACTCCACCAGGCACGGTGGCTCACGCCTGTAATCCCAGCACTTTGGGAGGCTGAGGCAGGCTCATCACCTGAGGCCAAGAGTTCGAGACCAGCTTGGCCAACATGGTGAAATGCCATCTCTACAAAAAATACAGAAATTAGCTGTGTGTGGTGGTGCACCCCTGTAGTTCCAGCTACTCAGGAGGCTGAAGCGTGAGAATCGCTTTGGGCCCAGGAGGCTGAGGTTGCAGTGAGTCAAGATAGCGCCACTGCACTCCAGCCTGGGCCACAGAGAAAGACCCTGTCTCAAATAAATAAATAGGAAATAAATAAAATAAAAAGGAAAGAAAAGAGGTTTAATTGGCTCACGGTTCTTCAGGCTGTACAGAAAGCATGATACCAGCATCTGCTCAGTGAAGCAACTACTCATGGCAGAAGGTAAAGTGGGAGCAGGCATGTCACAGCGTGAAAGCAAAGGCAAGGGTAGGGGAGGTGCCACACACTTTTAAACAATCAGATCTCATGAGAATTCACTCACTATCCGAGGACAGCACCAAGAAGATGGTGCCATTCGTGAGAAATTGCCCCCATGAACCAATCACCTCCCACCAGGGCCCACCTCCGACATTGGGGACTGTATTTCAACATTAGTGTGGGGGGAACAAATATCAAAACTATATCAGATAGGGTTATCCAGAATTACTCTGGATGAACCTCATTTTTTTTCTAAATGAAAGTAGTTTTACTGGTTTTTTCCTTGACTGTGAAAGAGCATGTTTATTTTCAAAAGTCATTCAATGCAAAAAGTACTAAAAAGAAAGTGAAAATCACTCACAACATCAACACTCTGGTAACATCTTGGTTTATATTCTTCCAAATGTTATTCTGTGTGTGTGTGTGTGTGTGTGTGTGTGTGTGTGTACCTATATCATTTCTTTCTCTTATACAACAAAAAATAAGCTCATATTACACATAGTGCTTTGGGGCCTACTTTATTTTTTTAACAGTAGATCAAAGACATTGTTTTCATATCAACAACTGTTTCATATCAATACCCTGTGAGTCAGAAATTCCACACTTAGTCAATTATCCTATGGAAATAAATCAGAAATGCCTCAAAGGCTTATGTGCAAGGCGGATATTCCCACTGTCACTTATAACTGTGCTGCCCAATATGGTAACCACTAACCACAAGTTCCTATTTAAATTAAGAGTAACTGAAACAGAATTTAAAATCTAGTTTCTCAGTTGCACTAGGCCCACTTCAAGTGCCCAGTTGCCACATGTAGCTAGTAGCTACTGTATTGAACAGTGCAGAAATGAATACAGTCATCATTGCGGAAAGTTCTGTTGGACAACATTGGCATGTAGGAGCAAAGCAGTGAAAATAGGCTAGATACTCCACAAGAGAAGACTATCTAAAGTAAATTACTTATTTATTTTTATGATAGACTATTTAAATTTTATTCTAAATGTTTGTGTTTTTAAATAATTATATCGCTCCTTACATATGCAAAGTAAATATTGTTTATAAATATATATGTATTACATACATACTAATATATATGTACATGTTTATATACATATATGTATTGTGTGTGTGTGTGACTTTTACAATTAGAGCTTGAGTTATGTCTTTAAGAATTTTTCTGTATAAGCACATTGGCTTTTGACTTCTGCTGCTGTGGAGAGCCACCCTTATATCCCCAGGGGCTCAGGGCAGCATGGGTAGAAGACGATTGACCAACCTCCTCTCCTCCCATCCGAGCTAGTGACAAGCAGTGATCTGCCCTTCTATTCTGGCCTCAACAGTGTATCATGATTACAAATGTTGCCAGGTATGGCAACTATTTCCAAGAAGAAAGCAATGCATTACACATTAGAATATATTAATTATCTTCTTAAAATAGGGGTAGGGCAAGAGGAGTTTACTTGGGGAGAAAATATACAAAGTAATAATAAGATCCTTACAAACTAATTGCAAAGACTTGCTTGTTTGTGAATGGTGGAAAAGGTTCGTCCTAAAATAGTGTAGTGAGATAGCTATGTGGCTGGTTGAATAGCTAAGTACAAAAAGTGTGGTTTCTAATTCATCGTCTACCTTGAGGAAGTCACAGTCTAGACTCCTGTCTAGCAACACTTAATATGATACTACTCCAAAGAGCAGAATTAGAACAAAGACAAGGATACAGAGTGCAGCTTAATATAAGTAGGGAAATGATCCCTAAGATTACCTGACAGTAGAACTTTCTTCCTCATGAATTAGTGAAAGCCCTGAAAGACAGAAATCCAACTGTTTGGCTTAAGCAAAAAAGGAATTTATTGCTGCATATAGCTGGAAAAGTCTATGGAGTGACGGGGTAGCCTGGCTTTGGGTTTGTGAATTCCACCAACAGTGTGAGGAACTGACCTTATCTCATCTCACAGCTCTGACTTTTTGTGTCTTCATTTATTCCAGACAGATTGCTCCCTGTGGGAACAAGATGGCTGGGACAGTCCCAATCTCACCTCCTCACAGCACATCAATCCCAGTGGAAAGAGAGCCTCTTTCTACCAGTGGTCCTACCATTGAGTCTCACTGACCTGGATAGGGTCCTGGGCTCCTCCTTGAATTATAGCCCAGGTCATGGAAGACCCTGTTTAGTCATTCTAGGGTTATTCTAGCACCAGTGGAGTCAAATGTTCTGAGAGTGAGACAGGGGTAGGTTCCCCAGAGAAAATTCAAGGTGCAGTTACCACAAGGTGTTGAGTAAGTCAAACTCCAAGTATCCACTCTAATTCCCAATCCTGGAAGTGTTCTAGCAGTGGCTACAGAGATGTAGAAGTGACTTCTGCAATTAGCTGAGTAGGAGGCTGAACTTGAGGATTTCAAATTATATGTCTTTCCATCCTGAGAGTCTATGATTCTCAGAAATAAAATCCAGGTCAAAACACCTTACCAGCGGTGTTAATATTTTGGAGTTACTATTGTGATATTTCTGGTGCAATGTAAACATTTTTAGTAAAAATTTGATGTCATCTCTCAGGGAATAAAATTATATTTCTTTCCTTCCTCCCTCCAGAAAACTTAGACGAAATGATTGCTCTTCAGACCAAAAACAAGCTAGAAAAAAATGCTACTGACAATATAAGCAAGCTTTTCCCAGGTACGATTATTTAACTATTTTTCTAGCCTTTAGAATAATAACCATTTTGAGTAGTAAATAATGAACTTTAATAAACATTAATAAAAAATTACAGATTTTGAAAAGTGTTAAAATCTGAAATGCAGCCATAGGATTAATGAGATGTGACCTTGGTTATTTTGTGGCCAATCACAGCACATAAATCTGACCTCAAAAAACATTGAAAAATAATGTAGATCTTTACTGAAGATTCTTGGAGGTGGCTAGGAATCTTAGGTGGAAAGGAAAAGGCTACATCACAAAACTGAGCAATCCGTCCTAAAATTCTCCTTTAGGTATCTTCTCTCACTAGATAAGCACTTCTCCAGACTACTGTCCCTGGTCATCTGTCCACTCTCCACTGCCCCACCTCCTGCTCTCGCCTCCCAGGTCTTCTCTCTCCCCTGGGATGGTCTGTGCCCCTAGGTAGTGCGCTTTACCCCCGTTCTTGATTTCATCAGTTCCAAACCTCCACCCATCACCCTACTCTGCCCATCAAACCCCAGGGAACTGAGCTATGGAAAGAAGCCTCCTTTCAAAGAGGAGGGTGGAACAAAAACAGAAAAGTTTGCAAATGGCAGATTCTTTTTAAAATTTGTTTAACTATTAATGACAAGCAAAAATTGCAAATTGTTATACTTTGACTCTTTGTCCCTATCACAGAAATCATGTACATATTCTTGATGGCATTGTATACAGCCCTTTAAAATATGTTTTCAAGCAGTTTTTAATTACCTGGAAACATCCTTCCATAATAATGTTAATGACACAAGCAAAGAACAAAATTGTACCACAACTGTGAAAAAAAATATGCATCTCTGTATATACCGCAGCACACTAGCGGATGTTTGATATCAGACAATAACTGATTTCTTTCTTTTCTTCTTATTTTTCTACAATAAAAAAACACTTTATTTTAAAAGTTTACTGTTAGACTGCTTGAGGTTCCAAATATTTTATTGGCTACAGAAATGCATTACAATTGTTTCCAAATGGTTACCTACTTTAAGTTTTATGATTTTTAATTCAACAAAAGATTACTACATGGAAATATGGTTATTTTAAAGTGAGAAGGGAGCAAGAGTTATTCTCTTTTGACAGTAAGAGTTCAAGTCTCTTCTTCGAATTTAGGGTTCCTAGGGGTAAAGGAGTGTGAAGAAAGGAGCAGAAGGTGAGAAGTCCTGCCATAGCCCCAGATACTTAGGTGTGACTCTGAATAACAGACTGTCCTTCAAAAATGCAATGTCAAGGAGAGATTGGGCAGCTATAGAGTTATTATCATTTGGAATCAAGACCCACCTAATATACTTCAGAACCTGACATATCCTGGTTTGATCACCTACACTGATTAAAGTAAGACAAAGAATATATGCCTTCTAATGGCATGGTGTGGCAGAAAGGAAAAATTACCAAATCAGAATTCAGAAAGCTGGAGTGGGGTGGGGGCGATATGTCTGAAGTCAACTCATGGGATGACTTTAGACATATCTCTCCCCTTTCTGGGCTTCAATTTCCTCTTCTGTGATATGGGGTTAGAGGATTGGATTAGATAAGCACTAAGATCCCATTCAACTCAAAATATGATCTGACCTCAAACTGTACCTCATCAATAAAGTTGATTTCTACTTTAGGAACCAATTAATAGATAGGAAATAGGGCTATGACAACAATGCTCAATCTGATTACAGCACCATCAGAGAAGAGTCATGAAGAAACAGACAGTACCAAGGAAGAAGCAGCTAAGATGGAAAAGGAATATGGAACCTTGAAGGACTCCACAAAAGATGATAACTCCAACCCAGGAGGAAAGACAGATGAACCCAAAGGTATGGGATTGACAGCTCTAGGTTAGCAATAAAATTGGGAAACAAAAGCTTTCACCACACAAGGTAGGGTGATCCAAAGAGCAAGCTCCACCACATCTGAGAAATTGACACAATCTGTATAGAACAGGCTTGGCATGTGGTATCTTTATTTGAATAGCAATCTTTTTTAATGGCCTTGAGTCTCCTGGGATGGCAAACTGATTTCATCTTTTGAGAGTCTTTAGTGTTCAATGGACTTTTCTGTTTGGAAAGGAATATGTATGACTATTAGTGCATTGTTTAATGTGTAATTTATAATCTTACGAATTTATTGAGCAATATTTTTAAATTTACTGAATACTCCTCTAAATAATCACATGCTACTTATTCAAAAAGATCACCAAAATTTATGAATTTGACCAGGCGCAGTGCCTCATGCCTGTAATCCCAGCAGTTTGGATTGCTTGAGCTGAGGGTTTGAGACCAGGCTGGGCAACATGGAAAAACATCATTTCTACAAAAAATGCAAAAATTAGCCAGGTATGGTGGTGCATGCCTGTAGTTTTAGCTGCTCAGGAGGCTGAGGTGGGAGGATCTCTTGAGTTCAGGACGTGGAGGCTGCACCTCTATACTACAGCCTAGGTGACACAGCAAGGCCCTGTCTCAAAAAAAAAAAAAAGAAAAGAAAAATTAAATTTAACAAAGCAAAATTGTAAAATGATTTAACCAGTGATTGTAACTTTAAACACTTTTAAGGACTTGATAAAAATAACAAATTCAATATATCAAATTTCCTTAAATAGTATAAATATATCTATGAAATATATAATGCAATTTACATCTTCTTAGGATTTTTTATTTTATTTTTTGCGATGAAGTCTCCCTCTGTTGCCCAGGCTAGAGTGCAGTGACGCGATCTCAGCTCACTGCAACCTCCACCTCCTGGGTTCAAGTGATTCTTCTGCCTCAGCCTCCCGAGTAGCTGGGATTACAGGCACGCACTACTATGCCCTCGGAGATGGGGTTTCATCAAATTGGTCTTGAACTCCTGACCTCAAGTGATCCCCCCGCCTCACCCTCCCAAAGTGCTGGGATTACAGGTGTGAGCCACCGTGCCCGGCCATCTTCCTAGGATTTTAGAAACTTTACCATACCCACAAAGAAAAAGACTCGATGAGGTTATAAGTTCTAAATTGTTATCCCTTTGATTTCAGGTCTGAATGTGGGATCTAGTTGTATAGTTCAGTGGTTCAAGTCCCCTTGTTACAAAGTTGTGCTAGTTACATCGTGGAAATTTACATCTCTATGTCTCAGATAGATATTATTTTTCTGAAACTCAACGTCTTTACCAGAAGTTGTGAACAAATGATTCGAACCTACCTTATTTTTCTGTCATTATGATATATTGACATCTTTGATATAATTGGAACCTTATTTATGTCTTATCACTTGAACTCAGGAGGTGGAGGCTGCACCACTGTACTTCAGCCTGGGTGACACAGCGAGATTAATGTCTCATTAGTAGGTTCATCTACAGAGTTTATTCTTTAGGAGCTGAGGCAGTGGGTCAGTGCTCTCTTGGGGGAGGTGGTGGAGGAACCCAGCTAATTTATCATCTGAAAACATACCACTGGACTCTCTGAAAAGGGATTTTCATTGGTTATGCATAACCATCAGTGGCAGTGAATAGGTAGACTTTTTCTTATTCCTTGTTATGATATGATATGAGATCACAAGGACCAATCTTGCTCATGGTATAGCACTTAATTTTGAAGAGACTGGCCCACTTAAAGTTTCCCCACCCAGTATCTCCTGCTAACACAAATAGAAGCAGGTTCCTATTCACCCTTAATAATAGACCCATGCTTAATGTCTGTGTATGAAGTAGAAGAGAAACAAACTAGCTACATATTCAATACCTTGAAACTCAATAATACCAATAAAATTACAAACTATTTCCCTTTTATATTACTACTACCTTTGCTAACACTTTATGCCTAAATTGGTGTAGCTTGGGCAGTGGGAGCTCCCTAAATTTCTCTTTAGTCCTTGTAGTACATCGTCTTTGCTTTCTAGCAACAATGGGATATTCTACACCCACTCTGAATTTTCCTTTCCCAAGACTTGAAATCAATTCTCCTTGAAGGAGTTCTGGTTCCTTTTTGTAGAAAAGACTTGTAGAATTGGACACCCAAACCTGGGTTATATGGGTTCACATGAGTGGTAATAGTGGCGAAAGATGCTGCTTCTATTTCAGCTATTGGGACTTTTTTGAGCCAGCGCTGAAAAATACAATTTTTCCTTAATGTATCAAGTTTGTGTTGATTTTTCCTATCTTATACATTTTTATATTTTTGTATCCTCCTTTTCTCTAGCATGGATTTCATAGACCATCACAATTTTTTCCTACATTTTATATTTTCCTACATTTTACATTTCCTACATTGTACATTTTCCTATATTTTTTTCCTACATTGACATAGCTGACGTGTCCACTCCAATTGCTTGGTAGTGGCCCATGTTGTGAAAGTTTATGATATTGTATCTGGGTTCAGGAAGAAAGAAAGCTGTAATGATCAATTAATAATGTTTGTCCTGAGCAAGAGTAGGCAGAACTGATGATATGTGTGCCATGTTTGGGGACCCTGTAGACCAATCAGGCTGCTTTGATACTTCCATTTAACCCTAAGTCACTCTGGATGGGTGGTAAACTCTTTTTAAAACATATATATATATATATATATATATATATATATATATATATCTTTTTGAAATTGTGGTACAATGTACATAACATAAAATTTACCATCTTAACTATTTTTAACTGTACAGTTTTGAGGCACTATGTACATTCACTTTGTTTTCATACCATCACCACCATCCATCTCCAGAGCTCTTTTCATCTTGCAAAATCGAAGCTCTGTACCAATTAAACAACACTTTTCCATTCCCGCTCTGCCCACTCCATGGCAATAAGCATTCTGTTTCCTGTCTCTATGGATTTGACTACTCTAGTGACCTCATATAAGTGGAATCATATAGCATTTTTCCTTTTGCAACTGGCGTATGTAACTCAGCATCATGTCCTCCATGTTCATCCATGTTGGAATTTTCTTCCTTTTTTAAGGCTGAATAAATACTTCACTGTATGTATATGCCACATTTCATCTAGTTATTTGTCTGTGGACACTTGGGCTGCTTCTACCTCTTGGCTGTTGTGAGTAATACGGATATATATATATATGGGTATACAAATGTCTCTTTGAGCTCCTTCGTTCAGTTCTTTTGGGTATATATCCAGAAGTGGAATTGCTGGATCATATGCGAATTCTATTTTTAATTTTTTGAGGAACCACCATACTGTTTTCTGTAGCAGCTGCACCATTTTAAATTTCTACCAATAGTGTGCAAGAGTTCCAGTTTCTCTATATCCTTGCTTAGATTTTTTATTTCTGGATTTTTTTTTTTATCCTAACAGATGTGAGGTGGAGGATGAATGGTAAATTTTTAAAAATAGCTAACCAAGAAAAGAGTGGCCTGTGACCTGAGACAGAGAACCAGGAATTGGGCAGCATAGAGCATTACAGCTCGGCTCAACAGAAACCCAGCATGCCTCAATCATCCCCTCTGGAAGTGGCCCACGTATAGCAATCGTATTTCCCTAGAACCCAGTGAGCCATAGGCTACGTCCTTTGACTTGCTGGGGTAACATTCTCAGTGCTTTAAACACCACCTTCTATCGCTGTGCGCAGGGCTGTAGGAATGCGAGCTGACAGAACTGTTTAGCTTCTTTTTAAGAAAACATTATGTAAAAAATGAATATAAAGGAGATGATTCTCAGTAGTCCACTATGGCCTATTTAGGATGTGAGTGTTTGGAGACTAATGATGAGAGTGGATTTCCCTCTTCATTAGGATTTCCATCAGATAGTAATGGGGAGAGAGGAACAGAATAGACTAAAACTCTATCCATTTACTTTTTTTTTTTTCTTTCCCCCAAGACAGAGTCTTGCTCTGTCACCCAGGCGGGGGAGTGCAATGGTGCGATATCTGCTCACTGCAACCGCCACCGTCCAGGTTCAAGCGATTCTCCTGCCTCAGCCTCCCAAGTAGCTGGGATTACAGGCAGGTGCCACCACCCCCAGCTAATTTTTTATTTTTAATAGAGATGGGGTTTCACCATGTTGGCCAGGCTGGTCTCAAACTCTTGACATCAGGTGATCCATCCAATCCATTCAGCCTACCAAAGTACTAGGATTGCAGGTGTGAGCCACCACGCCCAGCCTAGGGTTATTCTTTGCAATGGCTCTCCTAAAACATTAAAAAGAAGGCAGGAATTTGGGGTTAAAATTAGTCCCTCTGCTATTGTTCAGAGATGTAATTTATTCATGTTACCCTTGACCCCATTACTCTGGGATAAGGACAACTGACTCTAATACAGTTTAGAAAACACCAACTAAGTTTAAGCTAAGGACTAACAATTTCTAAGAAAAAAATGTAATTAATCCCCAAAAGGACATACCGACATATATCTTTGTGTTCGTAGTTGTTTCATTGCATTTTTCTCAAGGGCTATTTTGCTTCTCTGTTATGAAACCCAGTGAGAAAACACCCATTGTCTCTAGGTAGAAAAAGAAAATCATCCGTCTGAGTGGAGGCAGGGTTGACTGGGTTTTCTGGGACAGTTATTCAGCAAGAAATAAACACTTATTCCAATGGCATGCCTAACGCTGTGCCTAGGAAGCAGCTACAGAAGGAATATAAGAACCAATTCCTGCCTTTGAGGACTCAAGCAAGCTTTGAAATGGCCCAAGGATAGTCCTTAACCCATATGCTGGCAAGTGCAACACAGGCCACATACATGCACACATATCCCACTTACTGATGAGCCAGACATATGTAGAACAGGATCCCTTCAGGACAGAAAGTTGGAGGACGTTACAGAGTAGAATAAAGGATGAGGTAATGGTCCAGCTAAAACCACTTACGGAAATAATTATAAGCAGAACACATTGGCAATAGTATCTGTGGGGAGGCTGTTTTGGCCTTGCAGTGTGTGAGGTGCTAGCCTCATCTAACCACAGCAACCGTTTATTAACCATGCCTAGCATAAACTGGGTCCTGTGAGGAATGTAAGTCATAATAATACTCTACATTTATATCATGCTTCAGTTTACAAAGCATGTTTCTATGCATCTCATTTCCAGCTTAATGTAAAAAACATCCAACTTCATTACCAATGATGAAAAATGATACATTCACCTTTGAAAATAGTTTAAACTATTTAAACTACGGTTTCCACAGGGACCCACATTAAGAATAGTGTTTTTCAATGTTGGTCTAGTTGTTTGACTGATTCAATAATTATTCCTAAATTTTTATGGATATTCTAATAAATTATAATTTATTCTAACTTCAACCAAATCTATGAAGTTGCTTAACTTTTCAAGTAAATTGCTCTCTGAAGACCAAAGAAAACTGCTTTCAAACTTTATTTCATAATCTAAGTGTGGCTCTTTTTGCCAGTTGGATGTTTACTCATTCACATCTGTTCTGTGGGTCACTGGAAGTCTTTTTTTTAAATCATCCAAGGGATGAGATAAGCATTATAACACCCATAAACTCACTCCAGTGCTATCATTTAAGTTTATGGCTGGACAATAAAATTAGGTTGGAAAAGGTGATCTCTAAGGTAACTTTCACTTAAATGTCCTATCATCGTCATATCTTTTTTACAGGAGCCAGAAAAGTTAGCCTATTTAATAAATTGATAATAAATTGCCTAATTCATGTGGATACACTTATTTTTTAAGCAACATGAGAGAATTCACGCCTCCCTTCAAGTCTCCGGGGATTCTGCTAGAAATGTCCAAAAATCAAGAGTCCAATATTCTCCCCTGGGAGTCCGCAAGTGGGTGAGGAAGTCCCAAGTCGGCTTGGGAGAGCCATATATCAATATGGAGTTTTCAAGGACAACAAAAGGGAATTTCTTTCTATATGTACAAATCATGAGTCTCCTTTTTAGCATTCACCCCTTGATTTACAAACCAGTAAAACAAGGCCCAGAAGATGAGCGACTTGCTCAAGACCTCATGGCCAGAGTGGTGGAGCTGGCCTTGAACCCATGTTTCCTGACTCTTCTTCCAGTGCTCTTCCAGTCTTCCATGCTACATCTAATGGGCATGTAAAATGTCATCATTATGCAGAATCTTGAATCTCACAGCTCTGTGGCCTGTGTCGGCACCCATGCATCAGTATCAGTTGCTTTGCTTCATCCAGTTCAAAAGTGCAGTCATGTAATCTTGGCATAATTTTAAGTATTATATCAAACTTCAATTTTTATAAACACTCTTTTACAAAACCGAATGTCTTTAGTGCATACAGTATGCAATAGGCCAACCTGATTGATTTATACACTTTCCCCAGAGGGAGACAGTCAGGACAGCATAGCAGAGTAAGGACAAATTCATGTTTAGAAAAGATATTTTTCTCACAGTGTTAAAAACCAGAACAGCCAGAAAAACAAGGCTGCATCTTGATTCTGGCCCTTTTCCCATCTGCTTCAGCGTATGTTTTAAGGCTTGTGCTCTATTACCTCAGCCATGAGCTATTTTTTTTTCCAAAGGAAGATGAAATAAATTGAGGAAAAAAATAGTCCAGCTTTCCAAAGTCGACTCTCATAAGGTTTTCAGTGCATACTGTGTAAATAGAAGATTTGCTTTACAGCTCCTGCAAAGAGAAAAGTCAATATGAGCCAGCTGCTTTGCTCCAAGAGCAAAAGAGTACCTGATATGACTCCCATTGTTGCCAAGGCTCTTGTAAGCGTGTGGAGGTCTTAAAACTGGTGGCAGTGGTTCCCAAACTTTGCTGCACATTGGAGCCACCTCAGGATCATTAAAAAGTACAAATGTTTGGTCCCTAGTCCCAGATATTCTGATTTAATTGGTCTGAGGAGCAATTTGGACACTGGGCCTTTAAAATTTTTCGCTAAGTGATTTTAATATGCATCAAAGTTTGAGAACCACTGCCTTGTCAGCCAGTTTAACAACAATAGCAGGCACTCAATTTCTCTAGTCTAAAAGGTGAATTTGACCCAGCCCCAGTCATTAAAGGCTCCATATTAATTTTGGTTCAAAACCAGGCTCTGACCCTGTATTAGTTCCCTCCCGTGCTGCTAATAAATACATACCTGAGACTGGGTAATTTGTAAAGGAAAAAGGTTTAATTGACTCACAGTTCCTGAGGAGGCCTCAGGAAACTTATAATCATGGTGGAAGGGGAAACAAACACATCCTCCTTCACATGACGGTAGGAAGGAGAAGTGCTGAGCAAATGGGGAAAAGCCCCTTACATAACCATTTGATCTTGTGAGAACTCACTCACTACTACAAGAACAGCAGCATGGGGGTAACCGCCCCCATGATTCAATTACCTCCTACTGGGTCCATCCCATGACACATGGGGATTATGGGAACGACAATTCAAGATGAGATTTGGGTGGGGACACAACCCAACCATATCAGACCCTCACTTAGCTATGTCGCCTTGGGCATGTCATTTAACCTCTCTGAGCCTTAGTTTCTTCATGAATAAACTGAGAAAATGATATTTAATTAATAGAATTCTATGAAGAATGACATATGGATATAGTATACCTATCACACTTGTGTTTTAAATGTTCTGATATAGCTGTCATTTAAGTTTAGAATCCATTCCATTTCAAGTCTCTCAAATAAATCATTCACTGTCACTAAAAAAAAAGGGTAGAGATAAATCTATGCCATTTATATGTTTTTTTAAGACGTAGTTTCCTAGTTTGGATTCCATGCTCACTGGGCAATCTTCTTTTTTTTTTTTTTTTTTTTTTTTTTTTTTTTTGAGACGGAGTCTTGCTCTGTGCCCCAGGCTGGAGTGCAGTGGTGCGATCTCGGCTCACTGCAAGCTCCGACCCCCTGGGTTCCCGCCATTCTCCTGCCTCAGCCTCCCGAGTAGCTGGGACTACAGGCGCCCGCCACCTCGCCCGGCTAATTTTCTTGTATTTTTAGAAGAGACCATCCTGGCAATCCTCAAGCAATCCTCCCTCCTCAGCCTCCCAGACTGCTGAAATCAAGGCAGTTTCTACACCAACTATTGAAGCAACTAAGGACAAAAAATTGTGGATCTCTTCTGGTCCATTTACCCCTTTTTGCATAGGAGTCTCTGTGCTTCTTTGGGAACCAGATGACACAGATCTTCAGTGGTAAGGCAAGAGTAGGCTTCAAGATCAGGAAGAAAGATGCTCAGAAAGTCACTTAGGTAAACACAGTGGGGGCAATTGGAACACGGTCAACTCTTAGGGCAGTATTATTGTACATGGACAGTAGTTGGAGGTACCCAGGTTCAAGCCTGGCTCTGCTACTTTTTAGCCATGTGATTATGACTTTATGTCTCTGTGCTTCAATTTCTTCATCTGTGAAATGGGGATGATAATAGGACTGCCTCAAAAAGTTGTCGTGAAGAATAAATGAGACAGTGCATTTTGGAGCATAAAGCAGTCCTCAGCACATGATAAGCACACAATACAGGTAGCTCAACCAAGAGGGCTGTGCGGTAGAGTAGAGGTAACAGGGCTCAGATGCGGCTCAGAATGGGGTGGTCACCACACTGAGCTCTGCATCTATTGCTCCTGCAGAGGCCCTGGACTTTGAAAGCCTCTTTTTGTAGGCCATCTGGTACTTTCTAGAGACCTGGTTTCTTGGTGCTGACTCCCTAAGCTTTAGGGCCTTACCCGCTTAAGAGAATGGCTGATTTCTTTGATACAGAACAAAGCAACATTACTGTCCATGTCTGAAGGTGAGGTCTTATCCTGCAGATAATGCAGGTAGCGGAAACTAAGCAGATCAGAGTCCAAATGCCAGCTGTTATTTCCTGTGTAGCCTTAGCCTACTCACTTTGCCTCTCTGAGCCCCAGATTCCTCACCTCTCAGTGAATGGTAATATCCACTTGCAGACATAAGTGCAGGTAAAGGGCATCACAGAGCAGGTGCATGAGTGATGCCTGGTGTTCTTGTGCCACACTTGAGGCCCTTTGAACAGTGTTTACATCCTGAAGAGTTTTATTAGAACCAGTTCTAAGGTTTGCCATCCAAACCTTGAAGTGAAGCACTGGTCACCTCTTTGTCTAAGTTTTTACCTGTCCCCTGCCAGAATTGGGCAGAAGACTTAGAGCTGCTTACATAAAACCACACATTTGGACTTTTAACTGAAGTGATGGAATCTTTAAGTATCTGCCACTCTCATTCAAGTCCTTGGCCTGATGATGCTCCTCAGTTTGGAAGAACCATCCCTAACCAGAAATGAACTAATCTACGGGCCCATCTATCTAGTAAACCGAATCAAAACTCTTCTCTGTCAGGACATCAAGGTGGATTTATTTGTATGTGGGAATCATGCCCCTTGACACTTACCAACTTGATTCTTCCTCCTGGAACCTCATCCCCACCTGCTCTCCTTGACCTAAACCCCTCAACACACAAACACACATATGCACATGCAAATATGTACATTGCCTAGTTAGGGAAACAACCTTGCAAGTGCTGCATACATCTAATATTTGTGGTTTTGAACGTAAGTGTGGTCTCTAAAATGAGCTGTAGTGGTATTTTCTGAGTGTTTGATTTCATTCTCTTACCTCTTCCAGGAAAAACAGAAGCCTATTTGGAAGCCATCAGAAAAAATATTGAATGGTTGAAGAAACATGACAAAAAGGGAAATAAAGAAGGTAGGACCGGGTGTGGTTGTACATTGCAAACTTCACCCATTTGTCAGGAGGTCTTTCTATATAAAAATTCCCACAATCAAATTGACTGTGCCAAAGTCTCCCCGCAGAGCCCAAAAAAGACTGAAGTCACCTCTCAGATGCAGAAGGGAACAGAACCTCCATTTCTCTTATTATTCAAATTAGCTTTTCAAGCAAAGACATTTTCTTTTGTTTTACATTTTATTATGAAAAATGTCAAGTGAACGTAGAACTAATAGTATAATGGATCCTTGTGTCTCCAGCACCCTTCTTCAATAATTATCAAATGCTGCCAGTCTTGTTTTATCTAGCCCCCCTTTCTTGGAGTATTTTAAACAAAGGCATTTTCTGAGTACATATTTCACACACCCTGCAGTCACAAAAGCAGTCACTCACTTATGTAAAGCAAACACAGAACCATGCCCCGTTCTAAGTGCCAGAGATGCCCCACCCAAGGAGTGCACAGCGTCATTAGAGCTATGGTTGGTCTTGCTCCGTGATGTCATGGATAGGTGTGTTACTGCCAAGGAGGTGAGAAGATGGGGTGGATCTTCGTATTAGGACAGAGACAGTTGAGAGAAGGGCCACAAGAAAGCCCTTCCTGGAAAGTTAAGAATGAATCTGCCAAGTGAGGAGAGATGGAGACAGAGGGAACACTAGGTACCAAGACATAAAGGGACCAAGAAGAGGGGTTGTTCTAGGAACTGGAGCCATTCATGTCCCCAGGAACACTGGATGTTTGTGGAGAAGAGTAGCAGACAGGGTTGAGAAGTGGGCAGAGGCCATGTCAGGAAGACGTTTGTGCACCCTTCAGAGGAGGTTTGTTTTAGCCAAGAGAGCCTAAATTGGGGCCTAATTTGGTTAAGAACTGAGAAATCCATCTGGCAGCAGTGTGACTACAGATTGAAAAAATAAGACCCCAGAAGGCAGGAGAGAGATAAGGAGGCACGACAGAGATCTGGAGCAGAAATATGGGGCTGTAAACCAGGGGACAACAGAGGAAATAAAAAGGAAGGGAGGAACTCGAGAGCTATATGGAGAAGGAGGATTCTGATATGATTCCCAGGTATCTGGCCAGAGCAGTTGCAAAGTGATGCCTTCCAAAGAAACAAGTAATGCTTCTCAAACTTTAAAGTGCATCCAAATCACCTGGGGAACTTCTTAAATATCCCACTGCCCAGGTTGCGCTGCAGCACCACTAAATCAGAAATTCTGGGAACAGAGGGAGAAAGAGGTATTTTCAGCACCCTCTTAGCTTGGGTCTTCTAAGTTGAGTGTGATGGCAATAATTATCGATATTCATGCATACTTTATTTGGTTCAAAATGATTTGAATTTCCAGGCTGTCAGTTATACTAAAATTGACATGAACTGTATTTCATCAAATCTGTCATTGATTAAAAATGCACCATTGTTTTATGTGCGATTAAATTACAACATACCATCAATGACTGCAAAGACTTTAAAATTAAAATGTTCATCTTAGAATCATTGTAATACACTGTGTACCAAAATACATTCCAAAGCCATGGTAAATCGTATGGTACATCAATTTGGAGTATTTGTTACTGTTTTTACTGATTAGCATACGAATCAGACTCCTGGTCATAATCAACAACATCTTGCAATTCAGTGTTCCCATCCCAGAAATGACCAACCTGGTGAAGCATGGAACTCTGGTGCTTGCATATGGAAGGCTCTGTTAGGAAACATCAGAATAATAGCATTGGGTTCGATGCTCCCTTTTGTCTCTGGGAAATATGCAGTATGCTCTCTTCAAGACAGAAACTCTTTCTCCACTGCTCTCATATGTGCTCTGCTTGACTTGGGGTCATCTCTCAAAGCCTGTGGGGGGGATCTAGGTCCTAGGGCTATGCAGTGGCTGCAGCTGTATAAGCAAGTAGAATTACTATTAGTTCTGACCTTTCTTAACCATCGTTGCCACCCTTTGTTTGGTAAGGGACTGTGTGACCTGAATCCCCTTCTCAAACCCAGGAAAGGGAGGATCCATGTGATGTGATAGTGAGGATAATGAGAAAATCTTATGTAGCCTTGAAAAAATATGCTTTTAAAAAGTGAATCACAGCCCTTCTCTCCTTTGAGCCTTACAACCTTAAAACTTCCTTTAAGGTTAGCAGGATGGCTACTAGCTTATGTCTCCTAACACCCAGCTAGGGCAGAGTTGGCATTAGACCAAAGGGCCTCTCCACTGCACTGCATAGAAAAAACTATGCTGGTTTTCCCACTGCACATAATAATAGCCATGCCATAAACATACAATTTTTCCTTTTCAAAAGAAAGCAAAATATTTGCCTGTTTGTCCATTCAAATCACTGGACCTCTTCACATATGTCTTTGGGAGTCTGCCTTTTTTTTTTTTTTTTTTTTTGAGACGGAGTCTCCCTCTGTCACCCAGGCTGGAGTGCAGTGGCGCCATCTCGGCTCACTGCAAGCTCCGCCTCCTGGGTTCACGCCATTCTCCTGTCTCAGCCTCCCAAGTAGCTGGGACTACAGGCGCCCGCCACCTCGCCCGGCTAATTTTTTGTATTTTTAGTAGAGACGGGGTTTCACCGTGTTAGCCAGGATGGTCTCGATCTCCTGACCTCGTGATCTGCCCACCGCGGCCTCCCAAAGTGCTGGGATTACAAGCATGAGCCACCGCGCCCAGCTGGGAGTCTGCCTTTTATTCCATTAAAGATGTTGACACTGCAGCCTATTCTGCAGAGCCAACATTAATGAACCAGTAATGAACAAGAAGTGCCCTTTGTGCCTTAGGGGTCAGGAATAAAGGAATCATCGCCTTAGGTGCAGTGCCCACAAAATGTATGTTCAGCTTCGTTCTCTACTTCATGCCTGAGAGAATGGGAAAAGTGAAAAACAAAAACAAAAGGGAGCATTTATTGAACATTTGCTTTGTACCTGTTAGATGTTTTATAGTCAGTACTGCAAGGCTATGGAATGGTCAATCAATGACCAGCATTCAGAACCTGACTCTACCACTACCTGAACAAGTGACCTATCCCCTCTATTCTGTTTCTTCATCTCTGAAATGAAGATACTAATGCTTACCCATGAATATCAAAAAAACAACCCTCAACATGCTTTTTCCTATTCTCTCACTCAACACAACAATCAACACAGAAGACTTCTGTGACCAAATGTGTGGAGTTTTCTCCCCACCACCAAGCAAGCAATCAATTCTGCAGCCGACACCAGCTGGGTGTCCGCCAATTCAATTCCAACACTATCTACCTAGAGACAGCCTCAGACATCACAGGGTGAGGGCGCAGTCCCAAAGGAGTGCCCCCTCCTTCCCACCAGTTGCATGTCCAGGCCACTGGAACAGCTGGCTGACTGGCTGCAAGTTTTGGTTTCCACAGCCTCCTCTTAGGGTTCAGTTAATTTGCTAGAGTGGGTCTGGTGTGGTGGCTCACACCTGTAATCCCAGCACTTTGGGAGGCCAAGGTGGGAGGATCACTGGAGGCCAGGAGTTTGAGACCAGCCTGGTCAACATAGCGAGACCCCATCTCCACAGAAAATTTAAAAATTCACCAGGTGGGCCAGGTGCAGTGGCTCACACCTGTAATCTCAGCACTTTGGGAGGCCGAGGCAGGTGGATCACGAGGCCAGGAGTTCAAGACCATCCTGGCCAATATGGTTAACCTCCATCTCTACTAAAAATACAAATATTAGCTGGGCATGGTGGCACGTGCATGTAGTCTCAACTGCTTGGGAGGCTGAGGCAGGAGAATGGAGTGAACCCGGGAGGCAGAGCTTGCAGTGAGCCGAGAGCGCCACTGCACTCCAGCCTTGGCGACAGAGCGAGACTCCATCTCAAAAAAAAAAATTAAAGAATTAGCTAGGTGTGGTGGTGCACGCTTGTAGTCCCAAGCTACTCAGGAGGCTGAGGCAGGAGGATCACTTGAGCCCAGAAGTCCAAGGCTGCAGTGAGCCACGATCATACCACTGCATCCACCCTGAGTAAAAGACTGAGACCCTGTCTAAAAAAAGAAGAAAAAGATTGCTAGAATTCAGAGAAATGCATTTACTGGCTTACTAAAAGGATATTTTAAAGGATACAAATAAACAACCAGATGAAGAGATACACAGGGCAAGGTCTGGAAGAGTCCAGAGTGCAGGAGCTTCCATCCTTGTGGAGCTGGGGTGCACTAACCTTCCGGCATGTGAATGAGTTTTTGTTCACCTTCCCGTCAGCCTCCACGTGTTCACCTATCTGGAAGCCCCTGAACCCTGTCCTCTTGGACCTTTCATGGAGACTTCATTGGATGGGCATGATTGGCAACCATGTAGGAATGTGATTGGACAGAAAGGGCATGGTCTAAACCCAGGAAGGCCTGCCTCTTTAGATTCTTCTTGACCTCTCTGTGCAGCATTCCTTCCTCCGGGGTACAGGGCAGGACCCTCTATGGATCAAGGGTCTTATAACCCACAATCAGATTAGAGTCCTGCCTTGGCCGGGTGAAAGGAGGGCAGGTCAGAGAAAGAATCTGCTTCCTGAGGCCTTCTTCTCAGGCCCAGAGTGCCCCAACTTTATGACAAAGGGCTGAAACAAGGGCTATGAGAGTTATAAGCCAGGAACCATGGACACAAAAGTAGATAGATAGTTAGATGATGGATAGAAAGAAAAGAAAGAAAGAAAAGAAAGAAAGAAAGAAAGAAAGGAAGGAAGGAAGGAAGGAAGGAAGGAAGGAAGGAAGGAAGGAAGGAAGGAAGGAAGGAAGGAAGGAAGGAAGGAAGGAAGGAGAAAGAGAAAGAAAGATGTCATAGGGTACAACCTCATGGGGTTTTGTGGGGAGCAATTAAGGTGATGGCTGTAAAGTGCTCAGTGCTGGGATTTCTCCTTCAATCCTCATGGCTGTCCCCTAACAGGGAGCAGATGTCCTGCTTGCCGGAGAGGAAATAAGCCCTGTCTAAGCCTCACTCACTTAGTGATTGTAGAGAGGTCCTTCGTGGTTCGTTTTCCTTTCTCATAGGAGCTTAAGGACACCCAAGTGACCCAGGCTCAGATTACATTCAGGCTCGCTAAGGGTGGCCGCTAAACCACCCTTTTATACCCACTCTCCCCTTTCTCTCCTTACCAATGAACAGAAAGCAGGGTTCTCTCTAGTCATTTATAGCTATAATTGCTTAATATTTAAAGGATCAAGAGAAAATGGGGGTTTTTAAAACTTTCAGCAAGGTGTCATAGGCAGCCTTCTTACCTGGAAATCTTTATTTTTGGTGGGTGTCTTGACAATTTATACAGATTTTGTTTGTTTGTTTGTTTAAGTAGGACAGAGGAACCAAAAAGAGTTTACAGTTTGGCTTTTTGCTCCTTGCATACAATTCAAATAGCATGAAATAAAGTAACTCTTAATTTGAAAAAAAAAAGTGGTTTGTCACATCAACAGGGACTTAAACCTAGTGTAAGTCAGAACACCTGGTTCTGATCATAACTTTTACTACCTATGTGACCTTGAACAAGGCACTTAACCCCCAAGTGTGGTTTCTGGACCAACAGCATCGGTATCACCTGACAGCTGTTTAAAATGCATAACCTGGATCCTCACCCCAGACCTACTGAATATGACTCTGCTGTTTCCCAATAGCCCCAGGTGTTTGGTATAAACATTAAAGTTTGCAAAGCCCTGGTCGTGAGCCTATTTCCTGTTTGGTCAAATGGGGATGGTATGACTCACCTGAACATCTCACAGGGTTGTGATGAAGAGCAGATGAGATAATACATGTAAACATTACTTTATACCACAAAGTACTGCACAAATGCCACGAATTAAAATGTCTCCCAATGTGAAAAATGGAGAATGGTAATTGTGTTATCATATAAAATGCTTCTCAGTTAATGGTAATCACTGTAATGGGATTGGCCTTTCCTGATCTTTGTTCATGATGCTGTAATAATATTTTCCAGATTATGACCTTTCGAAGATGAGAGATTTCATCAACCAACAAGCTGATGCTTATGTGGAGAAAGGCATCCTTGACAAGGAAGAAGCTGAGGCCATTAAGCGCATTTATAGCAGCCTGTAAAAATGGCAAAAGATCCAGGAGTCTTTCAACTGTTTCAGAAAACATAATATAGCTTAAAACACTTCTAATTCTGTGATTAAAATTTTTTGACCCAAGGGTTATTAGAAAGTGCTGAATTTACAGTAGTTAACCTTTTACAAGTGGTTAAAACATAGCTTTCTTCCCGTAAAAACTATCTGAAAGTAAAGTTGTATGTAAGCTGAGATTTTGTATACAGAATCCTTATTTCCTCATAGACTTATATTTTATAATCAGAATATGTTGCTTTGAAAAAGCCTCTAATGGACTGACGTTAAAACTCACTGTCTCATCCACACAAGCACTCCCTGAAGAATTAAGTGGGTTCTGTTTTCAAGGTATGCCAGGTACCAAAGCACCTTGCACAGTATGTCTATTACAGGATGTCGTTTCCACTAGCAGTTCCCTTTGGGGAGTTGAAGTAAATTCACATTTTCTCAAAGTCTCGTAGCTTTGGAGGAGCTATCTGCTTTTTTGGCTGCTCTTTTTAGCTGGCTTTTTATGAGGCCCAGTGACATAAAAAGGATCCAGGTAAATGGGTATAGGATTTGCTGGATTTACTGACAATTTCGCCCTGCTCTTACCACTTCCTATTAGTGACTTTTCAGACTTGAGTTTGCTTATAGAGATATTTATGCACTCTCTAAGAAGACAAATGAGGTCATAAACACTGCATAAAGCAAGGTAAAAATGTATGCCACATCTCAGTTATCTAAACTGGATTAGATCCAAGCCAAGGTTTCCCAACAGAGAGCAAACGGCCAGGCAGTAGGGTAGAAATCGAGATAAAAATCATTCCTTCCTTGTGATCCAAAGCTGGTAGAGCAGCTTCCCTGGAGAAAAAGGTTAATGAACTTCAGGTCCCTGCAACTCAGCCCCCACCATAAACACAGCCCTGGAAACATACAGTGGCTCAAGGTCCTCTTGAAATGTTAATAATTAATGTTCCCAAACCAGAGAATGCTTTGAAAATGTATTACTCAGTGTAAATTAATTACATACATATTTTTCTATATATTTACTTCAAATTGTAAAAATAACATAATGCTTTGTGTATTAGAGTGAAGCCAGCCGGACTTCCTGGGTCGAGTGGGGCCTAGGAGAACTTTCCTGTCTTACAAGAGGATTGTAAAATGCACCAATCGGTGCTCTGTAAAACACACCAATCAGTGCTCTGTAGCTAGCAAGAGGTTTGTAAAATACACCAATCAGCGCTCTGTAAAATGCACCAACCAGCACTCTGTAAAATGCACTAATCAGCAGGATTCTAAAAGTAGCCAATCGCAGGGAGGATTGAAAAAGGGGCACTCTGATAGGGCAAAAAGGGAACACGGGAGGGGACAAATAAGGGAATAAAAGCTGCTCACCCCAGCCAGCAGCGGCAACCTGTTCTGGTCCCCTTTCACGCTGTGGAAGCTTTGTCCCTTCGCTTTTCAAAATAAACCTTGCTACCGCTCACTCTTTGGGTCAGTGCCATCTTTAAGAACTGTAACACTCACTGCAAAGGTCCTTGGCTCCATTCTTGAAGTCAGCAAGACCACAAACCCACTGGCAGGAACCAACTCTGGACACATTAGCTGTCACTGTTTCAAACAGCCTTTGACACCTGCATTGCTGTCCTGAATGCCCCTACCTGGTACCCCACCTTTTGGTGGGGACTGTGGGGGAAAGCTGTTTTCTTCTCCCATCCTCTCCAGAGAGTTGCAAAAACAAACAAAAGCCAAAGCCTGACACACACACACACACGAACTAAACTCAGTATGTTCTAGAGAAGCCAGTACCCATCTGTGAGTGGGGACAGGGAACTAAAAACACCTTTGTCCAAATAACACTTGCCAAAACACAGTGAATCAGACTGTTTCCATGAGTCATCTTTGATAACATGACTGACTCCGATTCAGCCATACCCAAACAGGCTGCGTGTGCATCAGACAATAAACTGGCACTGGCTAAAGCATTTTATCCATTCACTTTTCTATAAAGAATCTAAATATGCAGTATTTTTAAAAATAAGAAATGTACTTAGGGAGTTTATTATGGTTCTCAAAGCACATTGGCATTCATTAGCTCCTATCCATAACCAAAACAAAAGGAAGATCATCAGTCCGGTTTTATGAAAGAGGAAACTGGTTCGCAAAGGGAACAAAAGCACAGGATATGCTCCAGCTCATGCAGCCAAGAAATGGTGACGTTGGGATAGAACCTAAGTTTCTTGTCTCTTAGCCCACTCCAGCGATTCTATGTGCAAGGTAGGGACTAAAGTACTCAGTCCAGAATAGTTTAACTGTGGCCACAAAGAATTCCAAGTTACTAATAACTTGAAGATGACCAACGTTTTGGCTAGAGAATGCTAAGAGAGACCTTAGGCAAGAATAAAATACTCAGAAAAAAAATGTTTTTGAGATTGTGGTCTTAATTTCAAATTTGAGCTGTTACGTCTTTTGGATTACTCTCAAATTTCAGAACATTTTATGTTAAATAGCATGATAACTCTACATTTTTAATGGTTCCTAGGCCACCACAGATGTTTGTTTGAACCTTTTCTTACACGCATACCTGTTTTTCTCCTCTTATTTTTTTTCATTTAGGTCTCTCTTCATCCAACTAACTCCTCACAGTTCAGGTAGTGAATACAAGAAAACGGCAAAGCATGATCAAGAGGGTACCCTATTTCAAAGATCCTATAATGTGAGAAAAAAAAGACAAGACACAGGGATTATGTACGTTAGGAACAAACAAAAAAATCAGCACGACAAGGGCTGACAGCTACTGTTTCCCATTGATGCAGCAGTTGGTCAGCCTCAGGGGTTGGATATGTGCAGTTCTAATTCTGCAAGCTCTGATGCATTAACACCTAAGGGCACTTGTTTCTTGCTTAATGGATGAGCTGGAGAAGCACAATGAGGGAAAGAAAACAAGGGAAGATAAAAGAAAGAGACAGGAGAAAAAATAACAAAAAGAAGAAAGTGAAAGTATTTTTGCTATGCTGGGATGGGGTAGATATGGGGATTTTTTGTGGAAGCCTAAAGATTTATTGAATCTAACAGTTGAACAGAAATTGAGACCAAAACAATATTTAATTATAAATGATATATTGCTTAAAGTGTACTACTGTAATCTATACATATAATAAAGACCAATTACATTATGAGAATAAAAGTCAATTTAAATAAGTACAGGACTACCAAACACTCATAAAGTAACTTAGCAATGAAATCTAAACTAGAATTCTGCAATATAATGTCAGATTATGGTATTATTTATTTGTTCTTTTGATTTATTCCATGTTTTCACCATATCTGAATCACATTAGGTCAATGAAAATGCCAAGATTACCAGTAATTGTAATTGATTTGCTTTTAGATTAGTAATACTTTTTTCAAAATTGCATTTATAATAATAAAAACCATTAAAGTGAAGAAGGAGCTGTCACCATTTAAATATATAATTTAAAAGTCAATTTTATTTTCTCATTTGTTAAAAAAATGAAGACTCAAGTTTAAAAACATAGTTTATTTTCTCATTCAGGCTTTGTAGTTTATTGTTACAAAATAGCGGACAAAATTTGGTTCTTTATATTAATAGAGAATACGTAAGACATATCGAAATATATATATAGCACTTAAGTTATAAACACACAGCAAATTCAGCATCACTTAAACAGCAACCATATTTTCACATGATCAGGATTGCATAAGGAGATAAACATTATTTTTAGCCTAAATATATAAATAGTCTTTGATGCTTTATGTCAATTAGTATTTATAAAAGCTAGTCTAAAAACTAACACCACCTACAAAAGTGATGAGCTTTAGGATACAACCTTGCCATCATGCCATAATAAAGACTTAAAATTATAGAAAGCCAGAGGGAACTAATCACTTCAGTGCAATTGCAGCAGGTAGAACTACCTAGTTATGATTTTAAGATGGACACTATAGGAATCCAGAAGGGATGTTTTTGAATCTTCAGTTGTTGGATTCTTTAAGGTCCAAACATATCTTAATTTTGGTTAGAGTTATGCCCCCAAATCACCTAACTGTGATAGAGGGAAGTTGCATAGGGACTTTCTTCATCTCTGAAAGAAAATAAATACAGCATAAATCAGTGTTTAGAACTGTATTCAGAAACCTAAAACATAAACTTATTATACAATTTAATATCCACTTGCCAAAGAAAGAATATATCAATTTAGAATATTGTACATGCTTAGAAAATTGTATGAAATGCCAATACTTAAGATATACCTTACTATCTCCATTTTATTCATATCTCAGTTATGAGAATAAATAATATCATTCATGTATTTATATTTGTCTATATTACATTTAAATATATTTTAAATCTATACTAAATTATATTCATATTTATATTTGTGTTTTCTATATTTCACCTCTTTCTCAAAAGGATTTTTTTTTTTTTTTTTTTTTTTTTTTGAGACGGAGTCTTGCTCTGTAGCCCGGGCTGGAGTGCAGTGGCCGGATCTCAGCTCACTGCAAGCTCCGCCTCCCGGGTTTACGCCATTCTCCTGCCTCAGCCTCCGGAGTAGCTGGGACTACAGGCGCCCGCCACCTCGCCCGGCTAGTTTTTTGTATTTTTAGTAGAGACGGGGTTTCACGGTGTTAGCCAGGATGGTCTCGATCTCCTGACCTCGTGATCCGCCCGTCTCGGCCTCCCAAAGTGCTGGGATTACAGGCTTGAGCCACTGCGCCCGGCCCTCAAAAGGATTTAAGGTACCAACAACAAAGGGCATATATATAATAAGATGAAAGAAATAGAAATAAAAAAATCAGGACTAAGGAAAGGAGAAGGAAACCAATGTATTAATCATAAGAAATATTATAGGAGTTGAACCCAGGTATCAATTTTAGTTGCAAGCTTCCCAGTAACCACAGCAAAAAAGGAAACAGTAGATTGTACTTTTTTGAAATCAAATCATAAAGAAAACAGGAAACCAATTCCTATAGGAGAGAGAAAAGTTTGTCCTAATATCAAATTTTAAAAACAAAGAAAAAAGCTTGCATGAGATCTTACGTAGGAAATACTCAGTAACAAATAACAGACAATGTCTTTGACAAGTTTTATAAAGATCAATATTTTACAAGTATTTTCTGTGACACTGCTTCTCTTGAACGTGTCAATGAGAGAGACGCTTTTACTTTGCTGCTATCCAGAATTGCTAGCTGGACAGTGATGCTATTAAAGAAAAGAAGCAAACTTTTTATAGTAAATAACAGATAATAACGCTGCAACAGATAAAGCCTTGTGCAGCAGGCAGCAGCTCTGTTTAGAGTTTACATACTAAAAATGCCTTTCTAGAACTAAAATGCAGTTTTTAAAGAAAAAAAAAAAAAGGAAAGGCAAGAAAGAAAAGAAGAGAGAAAAGAAAGATTTGGCCCAGCAAGGACATCTTAATAGTGATTTCTTTAGACTTTGACATTTGTACCAGGGTATTCTTACCTGCTCTCTTCTTTTAGCTTCTTGGCTGCCTGTGTTGATAACTTAATCTGCAAGTCAAGTCTCTGCAGGAAATCTCTGGCTGATACTTCCTCAGGCTGCACAGGCTGAACATCAGATTCTTGAGGACTGGGAGGAGGGAGGTCTTCCCCGGCCACCACTGGCTCCTCTTCCTGAGAAAAACTGTTATCAACAATTTCATTTTCTGGAGAATCAATGGAGTTAAGTCCATTAAACAACAAAGGCTTCTCTGATATAACTGGGATGTTCAAAGTTTTCTTCAGAAATATACAGTCATTGGTAAACAGTTTATTGGCCCTTTTAATCTGCTCCATCTAAAACATAAAAAAGGAAACACAGAGTTACATATAACCAAGTCAACGAGTAAGGTTTAGTATATAACAACTACCAATATTCATAAGCAAAATGTACACAATGCTTTCTTGGGATCTGAGACTCTTCAATCAGGTTCGGTAATCTTCCCAGATATCTCCAGTTATTTCAAGAGATGTTGGAAAATTGTTTCCCGATTTTATAAAAGGACTAATTTTTCCCCAATATACTATTTCTACTACAAGGCAGCTTTTAATATCAGTGGACTTAAATCTCGGAAGCTTAAAAATATAAAATATTTAGCACTTAATAAATTCCATTCTTGTTTTAACATTTCTATTATCTGATTTTTTAAAAACTTACCATGGCTGCTGTTTTACTTATGGAGTGCTTCCCATGTCTCTAGAACTGTGCTTAGTAAATACAGTTACTGTATGAACATGAGCTTGTTCCTTATCTCATTGATCCTTTCTCCTCATGTGTAAGACAGGAACCATCTACTTTTCGCAGGGTTATTGCAAGGATTAAATGAGAGCTTATATACCCACTCACATCAAGGAGATATATATATGAGATATATACGTATATATCAAATATATATTTGATATGTATATATCAAAAAGATATATGAGATATATATATGAGAGAATAGATACAAATATATGTACATTCTATACATATATTCCCATATATATCTATATGGAAAGAGAGAGAGAAAGTAGTGATTAGAGTATCTGGCAGTGGATGGTACTTACTACTCTCCATTTTCCAATGAAGAAATCAAAACACAAAAGAGATGGTAGATTTGACCAAGCACATACGGCTCTTTAAACGTTTAAACTGGGATTTTTGTCTGACTCCAAAGTCCACACAACATCTGGATTAAAGTGCACAACTAATGAAACCACATTACGGGGAGCCTTCAATGCCAAATGAATTCTGAGTAAAAACAAAAAAAATTGTATTTCTACTTCAAAAAACCTGCAAAACCAACAGTCAACTAAGTGGACCCTGTTCGTCCTGCTTTGTTATAACTTGATTCCATGCAAATCAGACATGTAAAGCTTTCTTTTTTCTTCTAAAGGTACTCCATTAAAGTAGTGAGATTTTTAAAAAGGATGGTCTTTTGTGTTCTAGTTTCTAGTTTAAGGAGAAAGAGAACATAAACATGGGCGGGTGCCTTTTAGAGACAAAATTAAAAACTAAAAATCCAAAGTATATCTGGTCTAGTTCAGGTTTGAGAGGGTTAATAACTTGGACACTCTGCCCATAGCAGGTTCAGGTATATGCTATTTCACCTTTAGGGCCCCTAGATCTTGCCCCCAAGCATCCAACTGCTCCATCTCTCTTAGTGCATAGGCTTCCAATGACACTAAGCCCTCCCTTGGCTCCAGAGTGAACATATGACTCATTCCTGCCCTGTGGAGCATCACAGGCTTTCGTGATAGATCACAGGCCCATGACAGAATCATTCAGACACGCAAAGAGACTTCTGCAGGGCGGTAGAGGGGAGCGTTCTCTACTGTTTTCTGCCAGAGGGAGATAGGCTGGAGATGCTGGCAGTCATCCTGGCACCTTGTGGAATCTGATGCTACAGCTACCTTAGAAGTGAGCATTTGGACTTCTGGATCACAGCCTGAAGACAGAACGTGCTCACTTCCAAGAGCCACTAAACTCCACTTGGAGTTTGTTTTTTGTTTAGGCCAATTTGAGTTAGGTTGTCTGCCACTTGTAGCTGAAAGAGCTCTTGCTGATACAGTGCCCTTTGAAATGCTTATCAGAAGGGGACTATGATTGCTGATAGTCATTGCTTCCTGGGAATAACGATGGAAGACAGAAACAGATGGGAACACCAGGATCCAAACTGCTGAGCAGAGCTAGGAACTGCAAGAGTACACTATGAATTCTTTCAGGGCAAGAACTGGTTATTGCTATAGGCTTCCTGGTCTGACACAGATCTCATATGCACTAAGTGCTCAGGATGGATGCATGGATGGATGGACAGATGGATGGATGGATGGATGAATGACTTAACACAGGTCAAAGGAGTGGGCACGGAAAATGAAGTAATCAGAAATGGGTAGTAAGTTGTCTGTTGGGCTGCTTATTCTCCTTTCAAACCCACTCTCCCCTCCCAATCCATTCCCCACTCTTCTTGGACTTGTTCTAAACCCTAGGAGGCTGACTTTTTAAGAACTGCATTACCCAGGCATCCTTGTCCTTGGAATTCCAGTTGGTTTTCCAATAGCAGCAGAACGACCTTACCATAACCAGTGGCTGCATTCCTCTCTGGTGAGAGTTCCTATCAGGAGTCCCAGATCCAAGGCTCCAGATCTTGCCAGTGTTCCCTTGGCCCTTCAGGCCTAGGGGTAATGTCTCCCTACTATTGCTAGTCTCCGGGTGCTTCACCTTCCCTTGTTGGTTCCCTCAACCATGCTCACACTCAGTGAATGTCCCTTCATTAAATTCTCTTCGGCCACATCCTCTGAGAGTGTTATCTGTATTCTGCTGGGATGCTGACAGATACATCTATCATATGGAGCACAATGGGCCATCAAGGCCAAGCAAGGGGCCTACAGAGGACTAGACAAGGTGACTGAGTCAGAGGCTGTGTGCAGTCAGGGAGTCCATAAGCAGTGAAGGGCAAGGCTCCCCTGGCTTCTGTACATACTGCTGCATAAGTGACTCACTATAACTGGTCCACAAGCTTCCTGAAGTCAGGGGCTTCACCGTCTCAATCTCAATGTCATTAGTAAGCATTTAAGATGTATGTGGTCTAGACTCTAAGATGACACATGAGATGCCAGAGTCAAGGACACCAGGGATATCCAGACACAGTTAGCAACAAGGTGGGAACCAATCTAAGGACAGGGGCAGATTTGAGTCTTGAGTTTAATACAGGATAGTACTCAGAAGCAAGGTTTCAGGGGCCATACTTTCTGGGTTCACATCCTGGCTTTCCCATTTTCTAACCATTCCCTGTCTGTTTACTATCAGTAAAGTAAGGATAGTAATAGTTCCTTCATATCCCTATATCATTGTGAATATTAAATTAATTAATTCATGTAAAGTATTTAGAATGACATATGGGCTGAGTGCAGAGGCTCATGCCTGTAATCCCAGCACTTTGGCAGGCCAAGGTCAGGAGTTTGAGACCAGCCTGACCAATACAGCAAAACCTCATCTCTACTTAAAAAAAAAAAAAAAATCAGCCGGGCATGGTGGTGCATGCCTGTAATTCCAGCTACTTGGGAGCCTGAGGCATGAGAATCACTTGAACCCGGGAGGCAGACGTTGCACTGAGCCGAGATCACACCATTGTACTCCAGGAATACATACACACACACACCACACACACACACACACACACACACGGCACACAAGAAGTACTCAAAAGTGTCAGCAATTATTATCATTAAATTTAATTAAAAGTAAGAAAGCGTCAGGTAAGGGCAGATTCTAACATGTAATCAGCAAATGAGAAGGAAGAAGGTAGAAATATTCTCTCACAAAATATTGTTTCTCAGCCAAGCATGGTGGCTCACTACTGTAATCCCAGCACTTTGGGAGGCCGAGGCAGGTGGATCACCTGAGGTCAGGAGTTCAAGACCAGCCTAGCCAACATGGTGAAACCCCATCTTTACTAAAAATGTAAAAATTAGCTGGGCATAATGGCAGGTGCCTGTAATCCCAGTTACTAGGGAGGCTGAGGCAGAAGAATCGCTTGAACCTGGGAGGCGGAGGTTGCAGTAAGCCAAGATTGTGCCATTGTACTCTACCCTGGGTGACAGAGTGAGACTCCGTCTCAAAAAAAAATGGTTTCTGCCCCAAAATAAGACTATATAGGGAAAATTTCACATGGATAAGCCCAGATGAATACCATAATATATTGTCACTGCTTTGAGGTGTCACAAAAGGCTTTGAAGGTTTTTCAAAAGGTAATGAAAATCTTAACCTGTTCTTTACAAGCTATGGCTTAGGCCAAATGTGTAGGCTCTAAACTCTGTCACCCATGAAGAAATATGAAATCAGACATGCAAAGAGCCAGGAATAAAAGCATTCCATCTAGAAAAAGGAGCAGCAAATGCCCCAGAGCAGGAAAAAAATCACGTGGCTAAAGTGTAGGGCGTAATAAGCAAACTTCCAACCAGGCAGGGCCTTGGGTGCCAAGCTAAGGAATTTGGAATTTATTTTAAATGTGATGAGAAGCCACTGGATGGTGAAGGCAGGGAGTGGCATGATCTGATCATAGTTAAAGATCGCTTCCGCACCTGGATGCAGAAAATGAATTAGCAGCTGGGTGTAGAAAACGAATTAGCAGCTGGGTGCAGAAAATGGATTAGCAAGAAAGAGGCACCTGCCATAGTACAGACAACAAACTGAAAAATCCAAAATGGTAAAATGATGTTTTCTTTTGCTTTGATATGTTTTTAATTTATTTTATCTTTATTGTTTTTGAGATAGAGTCTCACTCTGTCGCCCAGGCTGGAGTGCAGTGGCACGATCTCGGCTCACTGCAACTTCTTCCTCCCAGATGAAAGCTATTCTCCTGCCTCCACTTCCTGAGTAGCTGGGATTACAGGTGCATGCCACCATGCCTGGCTAATTTTTTGTATTTTTAGTAGAGACAGGCCTTCGCCATGTTAGCTAGGATGGTCTTGATCTCCTGACCTCATGATCCACTTGCCTCGATTTCCCAAAGTGTTGGGATTACAGGCATGAGCCACCACACCCGGCCTGCTTTGGTATCTTTTATACTTCTGTCTGAACATAGATGGGTCTGCTGTTCTGGCAATTTCACTTCACATAAAGCTAAGAAAAGTCATCATCCAATCCAAGGAAGAGCTGGAAAACTCTATATAGCTTTCCTACCTACCCTCTGTTCAACATTTCCTAAGATCCAATTAATGCTGAGACTAGAAAGTGTGTCCTTTCAAACTGATGTAGGACTATCCTCTGTTTCTTAGGGATGGATGAATGGGAGTGGGGAGGTACATCAATCAATGCTTTCATTTCAAAAGTCTCCCTTAATCTAGATTGAATAGTATGACTCAGTGAAGTATAAATTTACTGTGTAGTCACTAAGAGACAGATTATAGAATAAGGAAAGTAATAGCCAAAGGGTGGTCACAAGTTCAATCATGGTGAAATTAGGTAGAACAAATGCCATCAATAACTTAAAACAACATACTGAAAATGACTCCCCAGCCAGGCGTGGTGGCTCATGCCTGTAATCCCAACACTTTCGGAGGCCAAGGCAAATGGATTGCTTGAGCCCAGGAGTTTGAGACCAGTCTGGGTAACACAATGAAACTCCATCGCTACCAAAAAGTATCCCCCAAAACATTTAGCTGGGTGTGGTGGTGCACCCCTATAGTTCCAGCTACTCGGAGGCTGAGGCAGGAGAATCGCTTGAGCCTGGGAGGTCAAGACTGTAGTTAGCCAAGATCTTGCCACTGCGCTCCAGGCCAGGTGACAGAGCAAGATCCTGTCTCAAAAAAATTTTTTTAAATAAAATAAAATACAATGATTCCCCTGTGAAGGAAATTCACAAAGCATCCTTCTAGAAGATACCTTAAGAGCAGGCTGCTGAGTAAGGTCAAGAACTCTTCCCATCTTAGACCAGCATCATCAGTCCACCTACCTAATAGTGAATGCAATTCTCAAAACTTCTTTTTCCTTCCTCTCCATTCCTTAAAAGATATAAGCTCATCCAAAAATGTTTCAGGATACATAATAACATGTACATAGCACTGTGTGGCTTGCAGAATGTTCTCACATACGCACACAGCTCTCACGTGATTATGAGTTTACAGAAAACAGACTTAAATATTAAATCATTCTCCCAAGATTCACCCCCACATCTGTCTCCTGTTACGTTCTAAGTGTTGATGGCAATGAGACCAGACCCCTCCATTGCTATGTGTTCATGAGAAAAAGGCTTTTCTTCCTTCCCCACACTGTCAAAAAAGTACATGAGATTCTATTTGTGGCAAAGGTCCAAAAAAGGCAAATCTATAGATTAGAAAGCATATTGGTGGTAGTCTAAGACTGAAGAAGGAAACAAAGAGTGAGAGGAATGGATGGGCACGGGGATCTTCTCAGGGTGATGAAACGTTCTAACATTGAATTCCAATAATGGCCTCACAACTCTGTAAATTTAAAGTCATTGAATTGTACACTTAAGATGGGTGAATTTTGTGGTATACAACCTCAATAAAGGTGTTTAAAAAAACAATGAGAATCTACAAAAACCCCGAATGACTAAAGGCTACTTTGCCATACCTCTCACTTTTGGTGGCACTATTTATAGTTATCTTCTCTTTAGCAAGGGACAGCAATCTCTATCAGCAGCAGGGGTTAAAGTTATGAACACTAAAGATTTACATGCACCTAGGTTTCTAAATCACAACGTTTATTCTCTCTAAAAATGACAATCATTTCACCTTTTCTCAGCAAGGTAACTTTTGTTAGGGGAAACGTTAAGCAACAACTTGGCTTAGCAGCTAATTGGTAGAGGAAGAGAGAATCCTGGGAATAAACTGGCTAGGAAGTAACTGAGGGTACTGCAGGGTGAGGTGGCCTCTGGAGAGGGAAAAAGACAGGCAAGCTGCCTGGAGGAAGCAAAGAGAAAAAAGAAAGAGTGTATGCAAATAATAGGTCCTCCTGGCCGCCTCCTTTCCACTTTCAGTTTCTACATGGCTCTCTGGAGGTTTCTCCAGGGTTTCTGCACAAAAATTTACGGTGGCAGCCTGGAGTTGGTCAATTTCCTCCAGAGGCTTGACTTCACCTGGGAGGAGCCAGGATCACTGAAAAAGCAATAGCTAAATCAAGAATACAGAGTTAGGGAAGGAGTCTTAACGTCCCAGCGGAGATAAACACGCCCAGGGGAATGCCAGTCCAAGCAAGGTTACATCTGAGGTTTGAACTATATTTAACAGTTACTCAACCCACCCCAAATAGTTTCAGTTTCCCAGACCCACTTCCTCCAATGCCTCTTCCTCTGGCAGAGCTGCTCAAGCCTAAACTTATATGTCACTCAATGTAAAGACCCACTGCTGGTGGAGGGGAGGAGACAAACACTGAGCACCAGCAAGGGCAGCAGTCTTTCATAGATTTGAGAATGAGCCTCAAACCAAATCTTGCTGTTCAAGTCTTCAGCAGGCCGTACCTCTTCACTCAGCCCTTGCCCTGGGCCCTGACTTCCAGTGTCTGTTGGGCTCCATGGCTGGCTATTTCAAACCAGTCAAGCTTTCTTGTGGATGAAGAGTCCACATGTATGTGGAGAACTCACAACATGCCAGGCTCCAGGCTAGCCATGGAAGATACAAACATCAATCAAACAAATTCCCTGGCTTCTCAAGTAGCTAGAAGCTACTAGAAAGCAGTAGCTGAAAAACTCACCATGAATAAAAAGAGAACAACATGTATTATCTTCCAGCCCCAGCATCTAGCCCAAGGTCTCAAACCAACCAGGCTCAATAGAAGTTGGTTACGAAAATAATGAATGCCAGTTTTTAGTGGCTATCAATGACTAAAAAAGTAATGGTAGGAAAGAGTCATAATGATCATTCCTAAGTCACTAGCAAAAGAACTTGGGTCCATCAGGTGTCACACCTAGCCAGCTTCTTGAAACTCCACATTCTTCTTTCCCATCCCCAGGATGCCCAGGCCCATCTCTAGGGGAGAGACATTCAAACTAAACAGTAAACAAACAAGCAGAACATTTACAGCATATCAGCAAATCATCCAGACCCCAGCCACATCTCACCACCTCCTTCCTTCTCTACTGCTTTGGTCCGAGCTGCTATCCTCTCCCACCTGCATTATTACAAAAGCCATCATCTTATCTGGTTTCCTGGCTTGGTACTAGCTTGCCTACAAACTCTTTTTAAAGCAGCAGCCAGAGTAATCCTTTTAATGCACAAGTCAGATTATGTCACTCTTCTGCTCAAACCCCTTAAATGTATCCCAACTCAGAGAAAAAGACAAAGTCCTTACAATGGTCTTCAAGGTCCAAAGTGATCTAGTCCAACTATACCCCATTGCATTCTAAGCACCAGCCACAGTACTCCTGGAAGGTGCCAATTATGTTCTCACCTCAAGGCCTTTGCACCACTGGTTATTCCTTCTGCCTGGAATGTTCTTCACCAGATATCTGCACAGCTCCCTCCCTCACCTCCTCCTCAGCAAGGCCTTCCCTGGCCACACCATTTTAAATTCCAGCCATCTCCACGAGCCCTCCCCAACTTCCTCTCCTGCTTGATTTTTTTTCATTATGCTTATCAATATCTGACATGAGACATTTTACTTTTCTACTTACTGTTTCCACTAACTAAAATATAAACTCTATGAGGACATAGATTTTTATTTACTCACTAATGTATCACCAGAAAAGTAGCTCTGAGGGAAAGAAAAAAATTTGGATGAATGATAAATACTGTTAGGAAAATATGGCAGGGAAGTTGGGGAGGAGTGCTGGCGGACTGGGAAGAAAGGCTACAATTTGACATAGAGTGTGCAGAAAAGGCCTTAAGAATGAGATATTTAAGCAAAGACTTGATGGCCTTGAGGGAACAAATCACCCAGCCAGAATCAGCTCCATCATTCGCCCAGGGCCAGTGAAAAAAATGAAAATGTGAGGCCCTTGTTCACAAACTATTAAAAATTTCAAGAGATGACAGTAGAGCATTAAACCAAGTGTGAGGCCCTTCTAAGCATGGGGTCTTGTGCGACTGTGCAGGTCACATGCCCATGAAGCTGGTCCTGCATCCAGCTATTAGAGTAAGACACATGCAATGGCAAGTGCAAGAACCCTAAGGCAGAACAGTACTTTGGGAACAAGCAAAGCAGCCATGCTTGTTAAAAATACAGTCTCTGGCCAGGTGTGGTGGCTCATGCTTATAAGCCCAACACTTTGGGAGGCCAAGGTGGGTGGATCATGAGGTCAGGAGTTGAATACCAGCCTAGCTAACACAGTGAAACCCTATCTCTACTAAAAATACAAAAATTAGCCGGGTGTGGTGGCGTGTGCCTAAAGTCCCAGCTACTTGCAAGACTGAGGCAGGAGAATAGCTTGAACCCGGGAGGCGGAGGTTGCAGTGAGCCAAGATTGCGCCACTGCACTCCAGTCAGGGTGACAAAGTAAGACTCTGTCTCAAAAACAAAAACAAACAAACAAACAAAACAGAGACTCCTAGACTCCTTTTCTGGATATTCCAATCCCATAGATCCAATGTCAGCTAGGATCCTTTATTTTTAGTTTGCCCCAGGGTATTCCTGTCCTGTCCAGGCAAATTTGAGGAACATGGATCTATTCTCACATCCTGAGATGTGCCCCGCTGCCAGTCCTTCAGCACCACCTCAGAAAATGGCTCCCAACTTGTTCCCCTTGTAATCCAGGGCTGGCAACCAGGTCTCCATCTTCACCCCCTTGTCGGAGTCTCTGTTCTGGGAACTTCCTTGTACCTAGAGTACGACTGGCTCTTAATCAGTCTTCCACCAAAGGACTGAAGTCCTGCCTGGACACCCAGCTGGGTGGCTGAGGCTGCCATGGAGAGATAGGCTTCCCTGAGAGTTTCTGCTCATCTATGCAAGATTGCCAGATATGGTATGTTCAGGTCAATTGTTTGCTGGACTGACTTAATTTCTAGGTGCACTGCCTTGGGTCTCTAAGCCCCCAATATCTCATTTTCGACCTTTTAAAACAATCATTTAAATATGTTGTAGATGAGCTTGCCAGTCAACACTAGAAACCTAATTTGCTCAACTTCTTTCTGTTGAGTCAGGAGAAGAAAAATATTTTTCTGCCTTTACAGCTTCCACCTTAAAATCTCACAGTGAGTAAACCTAATTAATATTTGCAGATATTAGGCCAGCGCAGTGGCTCACACCTGTAGGCCCAACACTTTGGGAGGCGGAGGTGGGTGGATTGCTTGAGTCCAGGAGTTCGAGACCAGACTGGGCAACATAATGAGACCCCATCTCTACAAAAAATACAAAAATTAGCTGGGCATGTGGCTTGGGCCTGTAGTCCCAGCTACTCAGGAGGTTGAGGTGGGAAGATCACTTGTGCAGCGGCAGTCGAGGCTGCAGTGAGCCATGTTAGCACCACTGCACTCCAGCCTGGGCAACAGAGTGAGACCCTGTCTCAAAAAAAAAAAATCTGAAGATATTAAAACAAAAATATCACTTCACTGTTACGGTAAGTATTATCACTTTCACTGATTCTATATTACCAGTGAAGGAGTCTCTAAAAATTTTTATCATCTATAAGCCAGTGCCCAAAGCAATGAGAAATACATGTAACAAACCAGTGGTCCTCAACCAGGGGTAAGTTTGCCTCCAAGAGAACATCTGGCAATGCCTGAATAGGGGTCAGGGAGTGCTCTTGGCATCTAGTGGGTAGAGACCAGAGTTGCTGCTAAATATTCTACACTGCACAGGACAACCCTGTACAACAGTTATCTGGTCTATAACATCAACAGTGCTGAGGTTGGGAAACCCTGTAATGAACTATGTGTCACTATCAATTATAGTTCTTGATTCATTACACTTGTGTTTAACATCTTAAAATCAAAAGTCTTGGCTGGGCGTGGTGCCTCATGCCTGTAATCCCAGCACTTTGGGAGGCCGAGACAGGCGGATCACGAGGTCAGGAGATCGAGACCATCCTGGCTAACCCAGTGAAACCCCATCTCTACTAAAAAATACAAAAACTAGCCGGGCGAGATGGTGGGCGCCTGTAGTTCCAGCTACTCGGGAGGCTGAGGCAGGAGAATGGCGTAAACCCGGGAGGCAGAGCTTGCAGTGAGCTGAGATCCGGCCACTGCACTCCAGCCTGGGCAACAGAGCAAGACTCCGTCTCAAAAAACAAACAAACAAACAAACAAACAAAAAGTCTTTATAAAAGCAATGAAAAATCTGATTTACACTTTAATTTTAAAAAGGAGTAATGAGGTTATGAGTAACAGGATCTATATTAGACATAACAGGGATTAGAAAGCATTTGATCAAAGGTGGTGAACAGATGTATAGCAGTTATCTATAAGCACCTCAAGTGAAACCACAGAGAGCTGTGGGTCATAGAGAGATTGCATGGGAAGAGAGTATGGGAAAAAAACATTCTTCTGCATATCACAGATTCCTAGGTGCAGTCACTAGCCTAGTAAGGCAAGATGCCAGAAAACCAGACAGAAAAGACTGTCCTTCTTCAGTAGCCAGGATGCTGAGAGAGCTCCTGATAAGACTAGGATAAAAATAAAAATGGTTATCAAAAGTAATATCTAGAGAAGAGCAAATGCTTTATCACTGTTAATTCAAGCTGGTCTCAATGAATGATCATACTTGGAAAATATCCCTACCTCTCATCCATCTTCTCATCTATAAAAAGATTAATTACACCTACCTCCTAGGCTTATTGTGAAAATTAAATAAGATAAAGATGAAACAAGACAAATGCAATGCCTGCCACACAGGAGGCAGTCAGCAGAGGGTAGCTACTGGTATTTCCCAACTTCACTTTCCTCCGGCTCTGACCCAAACCAGGCCCCATTAATGCACATGGAGAATTGTAGTTCTATGTTCACATTTACAGAACTCCCAAGACGGCAGAATGGGCATGATAAAGTCAATACATGACTGCACAGCAAGGTCCCTCTCAAAATATTTCAAAGAGAGAAGGACCTGATAGGTAAACACATACCAGCTTAAATATGCAAAATACATTCTCCTTCATACTGATTCTCCTTCATTCGGTAAATGGCCAGAAAGAGTTTCACTTTAAGAGAAAGATATAGATAAGATCCTCTTTCTTCCCACTGCTGTCTAAGGTACTTCAAGAAAGAACACTGAAAACTGATACAAAGCCCAAATGTTAAAAGGCCATCACATAGCTCACAGTTAATTATAAGTAATTTTAATGAAACAATTTGTTCCCTCAGGTTTCCATGTTCTTCCCAGAGGTGTAATGCAATACACCCAAGACACACACACTTATAAATTTGTAATAAACGCAGCCCTCCAGCTCACCTACACCACAGTTCTTGGCTGCTGCTTAGCGACAGGTGTCACATTTGCGGTTGCCAGTGAGCCCAGAGGGTGTAATTTCACTTCTACATAAAGAAGCATAATCGATAGCACCAGAACCACCCAGTAGGAACAACTGCACCATTCCTGACTCATCACGGAGCTTGTTTTCACAGACAACAAAATTCACCTCAGTTGGGCTTTGCGTAAATATAGAGTGGAGTGATGGGGACTGCAAATCGGGTGAAAGTGGTTCCCGGGGATGCCAAAGCCCTAGTACTCTTTGGCCTCCCTCACGCGACAGATCTAGTCTGAGCCTGGGCGGGGCCCCGGGAACTGGATGCAGCTACCTAGGGAGGGAGCCCTGGCGACCCGCCCCACCGGCTGCAGGACCAGCTTGGGCGACCACTGCGGTGGCCAGCAGCGCGCGCTGAGCGAGCCCTGGGAGCCGAGTCGCCCGAAGACTCACGGCCGTCCCTGCGACTCCCTATCCCCCAAACCCCCACCCGCAGTCCCACCCTCACCCCCACCCGCACCCCGAGCCGCACCGCCTCCCGCGCGGGAGCTGCCAGCCCGGGCCGCGGCGGCGCGCCCTGCTCACCGTGACACCGTACTTGAGCGCGATGCCCTGCAGCGTATCGCCCGCGCGGACCCGGTGCTCCACATGGCGCTCGATGACGCCGGCGCCCAGCGGAGCCCGCACGCTGGCGGTGCTGCCGTACGAGCGGGTCTTGGTGCGGGCCAGGCTCAGCGACAGCTCGGCCTCCTCGGACTCGGAGCCGGAACGCGAGCGCGGCGGCGGCGAGGGGGCCGAGGGCCGCGGCGCGCGGGGGCCGCCTTCCCGCAGGGATAGTGCGGGCGAGGAATCCGCCATGGGTCCTGCCGAGGCCGCCGGGTCGGGGAGCTTGCCAAGGGGGTGGTGCCTCCTCCTCCTCCTCCGCCGCCGCCGCCGCCGCCGCCTCTTCCTCCTCACAGGGGCTGCAGCAGGCCGTTCCGCGGGGGCGGCGGGCGGGAAGCCGAGGCGGGGAGCCGCAGGCCGGGCATGGCGGCCGCCTCCTCCTCCGCGTCCTGCCTGCCGGGGCGTCCGCGGCACACGCACCCGCAAGGGGAAGAGCGAAAGCAGCTCCCACTGCGGCCTGCCGGTACCGGGGAGACCCTGCGGAGCGAGGGAGCGGGGGCGCGCTGAAGCCCGCGGCCGTGGGGGCTAAGGGAGGCCCATCTGCAGGCGTCCTCCGCCCCAGGTGGACCCCTGCTCCATGCTGATAGAGCCCCGACAGAACCCTGCCCTGGCCACGGCCAAAAAAAAAAGCTTTGCTCTGCCTCCTTTATTTATTCCCCAGCAGGAACCAGCTCAGACCTTCAAGCTCTGCCAATGCCAAGGGTACTTCCCTCCCCCTACCCCGGTGACCTCAAAGTCCACGTCACAGAAAAACTTAAGATCATCAGACACACACAGACAGCTTCTCCAGGGCCATCTTAATAGCCGCAGAGCTCAGTCCTTTCCAAATTGCACTAGGAGGGATACTACTTCTAAGGCCTAATGGGTGGCCTCAAAATAACCCCCTAGTTGTTCGGGTTTCACACTTTGTACACTAGTGCCAATTTAAGTCCTGGCTGCCTCAAAAGCCTGGCCACATACAATTCATTCTTCTGGCTCAGTAGTTGGAATTTACTATCTGCATTCATCTTCTTTTCGTCAGTTTATTCTTTGACACCCTGAAATCGCAACTCCCTGCCCCGTATTGCTATTAATATTATAACCACCAAAGACCTCTTATCTGTACTCTTCATCTGAACACCGTCTACTTTTGAACACCCTTTCAACACACTGTACACATTTACTAGCATCTAGTGCCTGGTTTCTGTTGTATTTTGGACAGCTCTCCAAGAAGAGGTACCTTGTAGGAAGGTCCGGAGCCAGGAGGTTTGATTCGTTGGCTGAAGTTTTGGTATGTTGCTGTGCTGGACAGAGGCAAAGCTAATACTGCTCAGGAGACAAAGGATGGGACAGGAGCAAGCTTCCACACCACCATCCCACTCAAAACTCCTACAATGGCTCTCTGGGGACAACAGCATTACTAAAAACCTACGTTGGCGTTCAAGCTATTATTTCTATTTTTATTATTCATGTTCTGACCATACCCCATCTATAACTTATTCTGTATACTCCACATATTCCTGCCAAACAGAGCCTCTGAAACTGGCCTCCTTGTTCCTACTTTCATACCTTGCATGTTATTCCTTCCAATAGTAACACTCTTCCAGTACCCTCTACTACATTTTTTAAATCTTTAAGTTCTGTTTCAAATGATACATCCTCCATGAGATTTTTTCCTAATTCTTCCCAATGGTCCCTTTTTCCCACCTACCCAACCGTTATTGTTTCATCTTTGAACTCCAAGAGGTTTGTATTAATACTTCTGGTTTAGTATTTAACTCTCTGTGTTTTGTGTTTGTACTTGCATGTACATGCATGAGCTTGTCTTATCTCCTCCAACAGATACATGCTCCTGGGAGGCATAACTGGGTCTTACTCATCTTTTTAGCTCCAGCAGTGCCTAGCTCAGTGGGAAAAAAAAAAAAACATAATTACAAGTGGTTGAATTGAAGTGTAGTAAAAAGATCCTGAATGCTAGTTTGGATTGTTTTAGCATAAGTCTGCCACGCATGAACTTTTCGGTGGTATCTCGTGTGTCCATTTCAGGACCCAAGAGAGAGGCAGAATCTGTCTCAATATATAGACAAGATCTGGTAATGTTTCAAGAAAGAAGTGTCTTCCTTCAAAGAGTTTACAATCTAGGAATGAGATAGCATATAATGTTTTCCACTAAGAAAAAGTTTACTGCATGAGTGAAAGTTTTTATCTGAAGATTAAAGAACTAAGCTGGCGCAGTGGCCCATTCCAGCACTTCGGGAGTCTAAGGAAAGAGGATCACTTGAGCCCAGGAGTTCAAGACCAGCTTAGGCAACATAGTGAGATCCATTTCTACAAAAAATACAAAAGTTAATCGGGCATGTGGCATACTCCTGTAGTTCCAGCTACCTGAGAAACTGAGATAGGAGGATCGTTTAAGCCCAGAAGGCGATCTCTGCACTAAGCAGAGATCACGCCACTGCACTCCAGCCTCGGCAACACAGGGAGACCCTAGGGTTTTTTGTTTTGGTTTGGCTTTGGGGTTTTCCTTGTTTGTTTGTTTTGAGATAGAGTCTTGCTCTGTTGCCAAGGTTGGAGTGCAGTGGTGTGATCTCAGTTGACTGCAACCTCTGCCTCCCAGGTTCAAACAATTGTCCTGCCTCAGCCTCCTGAATAGCTGGGACTACAGGTGTGCGCCACTATGCCTGGCTAATTTTTTGGTTTTTTAGTAGGGATGGGGTTTCATCATTTTGGCCAGGCTTCTCTCAAACTTCTAACCTCAAGTGATCGATCAGCCTCGGCCTTCCAAAGTGCTGGGATTACAGGCCTAAGTCACCATGCCTGGCCCTGTTTTGTTTATTTGTTTTGTTTTGTTTTGTTTTGTTTTAAAGAACTGGGTTACATGAGGTGTTATTAGATGTTCATTGTTTTCCTTCTTAAACCAGAACTTCAAAATTGTTTTAATATTTATCTACCTACAACATAGTTCATCACAATTAATGATGAAACATTAAAAGCATTTCCTTTGAAGGGAAGGGTAAGAAAAGGAAGCCTATTACTGCCTCTATTTAACATTGTTTTGAAGGTCTTTGCCAATGCAATTTTAAAAAGAAGAAAGGAAAATGAAGATTGAAAAGAAATAAACAAACTGTTGTTTACAGATAGTAGCCAATACTAAAATGTTTACAGGCAACACAGATAATGACCACATTAGAACTGCTCAAACAAGAGTTCACCAAAGTTACAGCATACAAGATCAATATACAAACATCAATTGCATGACTCAATAAGAAAATATAAGTGTGAAAAAGATGACATTCCAGATACCATCAAAAATACCTAGGAATAAATTTAACAAAATAAAATTGTTCCTGGTGGAGTAGGAGCAAAAAAAATTTTAAGGTAATAAATAAATAAAAAGATAAAAAATAAAAGAAAGAAAAGTGTGCCTTGTATGGAAAATATAAAACTTTTTTGAAGTACATAAAAGAAATATAAATAAAAGCAGAGATATACCATGTTTGTGAATGGGAAATGCAAAATAATGAAAACATCATTTTCTTTACAAACTAATGTTAAATTCGTTATAATTCCAAACAAAATTTCTATAGGATTCTTCAAAGGGCATGACAGAGTTATCCTGAAATTCATATGAAAGATAAAGCACTAACAAGTGCCAAGGCATTCCTGAAGAAGAATTAGGAAAGAGGGTTACCGTCATAGCCATCAATACTTAAAAACTATGAGAACTAAAGCAATGTGGGACTGGTGCTGAGACAGAAAAACATAACAAAGGGACAATGAAGTAAGTCAGTAAACAGATTCAAATACATTGGAGAACTTAATCTATAACAGACATAAAGTTACGTATTCAATAAATGTTGCTGGAAAAATTAGTTTTCTGTGAGAGAAGATGAAATTAGATCCAGGTCTTATACTATACATCAAAATCAATTATAGATTGATTAAAGACAGAATTGGGAAAAGCAAACTTTAATGCTTTTGCAACAATATTTTTATAACCTTGGGATAGCAAAAGATTTTTTAAACAAGATACCAAAATCATATAATTCACACATGACATAATTAATCCATTTAAAGTGTATAATTCAATGCTTTTCTGCATATTTATATTACATTACTAATTTCTTGAATTGTGACAAATGTACCTGACACAAAATTCACCATTTTAACTATTTTTAAGCATACAATTCAGTAACATTAAATATATTCATGACCCGGGTGGTGGCTCTTGCCTGTTATTCCAGCACTTTGGAAGGCGAAGGCAGGTGAATTGCTTAAGGCCAGGAGTTCAAGACCAGCCTGGCCAACACTGCGAAAGCCCATTTCTACTAAAACTACAAAAATTAGCCAGGTGTGGTGGCAGGTGCCTGTAATCCCAGACACTTGGGAGGCTGAGGCACAAGAATTGCTTGAACTTGGGAGGTGGAGGTCGCAGTGACCCGAGATCACAACACTGCACTCCAGGCTGGGTGACAGAGGGAGACTCTATCTCAAAAAAATAAATACACACACACACACACACACACACACATATATACACACACACACATATATATTCACAATGTTATGCAACTATCACCATTTCCAAAAGTTTGTCATCACTCCAAAAAGAATTTTTTTTTTTTGAGACAGAGTCTCACTCTGTCACCCTGGCTGGAGTGCAATGGTGCAGTCTCCACTCACTGCAACCTCCGCTTCCCAAGTTCAAGCAATTTTCATGCCTCAGCCTCTCAAGTAGCTGAGATTACAGGTGTGCACCACCACACCTAGCTAAAATTTGTATTTTTAGTAGAGACGGGGTTTCACCATGTTGACCAAACTGGACTTGAACTCCCGACCTCAGGTCATCTACCCACCTCAGCCTCCCAAAGTGCTGGGATTCAAAAAGAAATTTTTAACCATTGAGCAATAACCACATTCCTGCCTTCCTCAGTCCCTGGTCACCTCTAAACTACTTTCGGTCTTATTAATTTGACTCTTGTAGATAGTTCATAAGTGGAAGCATACAATATTTTTCCTTTTGTGTCTGCCTTATTTTACTTAACATAATGTTTTCAAGGTTCATCCATGTTGTAACATGTATCATGTTGAGTTTTGGGGAGCTCTTTGTATATTTTGAATATAAGTCCTTTAGCAGATACGTAGTTTTTAAATAATTGTTTCCCAGTCTGTGGCTTGCCTTTTAAATCTTTTAACAGGGTCTTTCTCAGAGCAGCAGTTTTTAACTTCAATAAAGGCCAACTTACTCGCTGGGTGCAGTGGCTCATGCCTGTAATCCCAGCACTTTAAGAGGTTGAGGCAGGAGAATTCCTTGAGGTCAGGAGTTTGAGACCAGCCTGGCCAAAAGAGTCATACTTTTTGGTCTCTACAAAAAAAATAGAAAGACTTAGCTAGTTGTGGTGGTATATGCCTGTAGTCTCAACTACTCACAAGGCAGAGATGGGAAGATTGCTTGAGACCAGGAGTTCGAGGCTGCAATGAGCCATGATCGCCCCACTGCACTTCAGCCTGGGGGACACAGTGAGACTCTGACTCAAAAATACATACATACATACACACATACATACATGTTTCTAACTTGAGAACTTCTATTTTGTCTTTCATGGATCATACTTTTGGTGTTGCTTATAAAAGTACAACCTAGATATTCTATGTTATTTTCTAGAAGTTTTATAGTTTTGTGTTTTACGTAAATGTAATCCCAACCCTTTGAGAAGCCAAGGCAGGCAGATCACTTGAGGTCAGGTGTTCACGACCAGCCTAGCCAACATGGTGAAACCCTGTCTCTACTAAAAAAAAAAAAAAAAATACGAAAATTAGCCAGGCGTGGTGGCACACGCCTGTAGTCCCAGCTACTGGGGAGGCTGAGACATGAGAATTGCTTGAACCCAGGAGGCAGAGGTTACAGTGAACCGAGATCACGCCACTGCACTCCAGCCTGGGCAACAGAGTAAGACTCTGTCTCAAAACAACAACAACAACAACAACAACAAAAAAAAAAAAAAACACCAAAAAACTGTAATCCCGGCACTTTGGGAGGCCAAGGCAGGTGGATCACCTGAGGTCAGGAGTTTGAGACCAGCCTGACCAACATGGAGAAACCCCGTCTCTACTAAAAATACTAAATTAGCCAGGCGTGGTGGTGCATGACTGTAATCCCAGCTACTTGGTAGGCAGAGTCAGGAGAATCACTTGAACCCGGGAGGTGGAGGCTGAGGTGAGCCAAGATTGCGCCATCGCACTCCAGCCTGGGCAACGGGAGCAAAACTCTGTCTCAAAATAATAATAATAATTTTTAAAAACAGTCTTTAATATAATCAAATATTCTGTGTTCACACTTTCCCCAATTGTCTCATTAATGTGAAATTTTAACAGCTGTTTTTTCAAATTAAGATCACACAGTACATTTTGTTATTTGTCTCTTGAATTTCTGTGTGTCTATAAGCTTTCTCTCCTTTTATTTTTCTTGCAATTTATTTATTGAAGAAACAGTTGTTTGTCATGTAGAGCTTCCTATATTTTGGATTTTGCTGATTGCATCACTGTGGTATCATTTAACATGATCATGATTACATAGTAATTAGCTTTTAGATGTTTGCTGTCAATTATACTACACATACGATTTAATTCATAATTCATCAACATAGTCGCTGCTCCTTTTAGTCCTTACAATCCACCATATCCTTTGAAGCATCCTTGACACAAATTATCTCATTTAGTCTTTCTAATAACCCTATGTGGTATTATTATCCTCAATTTAAGAGATGAAGAAGGCCAGGTGCAGTGGCTCACGCCTGTAATCCCAGCACTTTGGGAGGCCAAGGCAGGTGGATCACAAAGTCAGGAGATTGAGACCATCCCGGCCAACATGGTGAAACCCTGTCTCTACTAAAATACAAAGAATTAGCTGGGTGTGGGGGCAGCGCCTGTAGTCCCAGCTACTCAGGAGGCTGAGGCAGGGGAATCACTTGAACCCAGGAGGCGGAGGTTGCAGTGAGCCGAGATCACACCACTGCACTCCAGCCTGGTGACAGTATCCAAAAAAAAAAAAAGAAGAAGAAGAAAATGAGGCTTAAGAGAGGTTACAGAAACTTGGCCATAGTCAATCTGCCAGTAAATATCTGGGTTCAAACTCTCTGATGTTACCATGCCGTTATCTGTTATATGATAATATTCCATCACATTGCCTGTGGTTTGTGGTGGTTGTTTTTAATCAACTCTAGGAAGCAGTCTTTCAGTCCATTCAAAGAATGTACTTTCACATTTCATCTTTAACACTTAGGATGCTTTCAACTTCAAGTAACAGAAAACTCCATCTCAAATTGACTCAACAATAAGGTTGTTTATTATCTCATATAACAAGAAATCCAGAAGAAGGGCAGCACTGCGGCTGGTTGATGACTGACTCGACAACAACATGGCAGACCCAGATTAATTGTATCTCTTTACAATGGCCAGAACTGGGTCACATGTCCACTACTAAACTTTTAGAGGCCAGTTAAGAGGATCCCATTCCTCTTGTCTATGATAGATTTGAGAGTGTACCTCAGAAGCTGATACAGTCACCTTTCCTAATGTGTAAACACCTACATAGGCTTCTATAAAGAAGAAGAAGAGGGTGGACTGAATTTTGAATAGACAACCAACAGTATCTACTACCTGTTCCTAATGAGGTATGCTACATATTCCACTGTGAATAATTAAAATGCTTCATTATAACTGCCACGTTGAACTTTTTTACTTTCTGTCATGTGACAATTACAGTCAATATATCAGCTTCATTTACAGGAAGAAATGGTTACACAAGATGATATGTAAAGTCCCTTCCAGTTCCAGGAGTTCTGTTTCAATTTTACATTTTCATCTTCTAAAAAGCAAGTAGAAAAGTTGCACCTCCAAGATATGGTCCAGAAATGATAATGGGTTTCAACTGATAAGTCATTGGCATATTGACATCCTTTCTCCCTTAAAATAGGACATAAGCATCAGATGTAAAGAGCTAAACAGACTGGAACTGGTAATATCTTTCCATTAAGTTTTAACTTCTAGGTTAAATGTTCTACTTCCCTCACTCATCCATGAACACCTTCCAGTTTCCAACACTCATCATACAGACAGAGACTGATCAGAAGTTCCTTTTCACAACTCACTTTATTTTGGTGTCAATATCCTCCTGGAGCATGGCTCTAGGGCTGTAGGATAGCTCTTGTATCTCTGCTTCGACTGCCAAATATGACTATAACTTAAATCATTCACCTGTCTGCTTCCTTTCATGGCTGGTTTCTGCAGGAATAATCTATTCATTTTATCATATGCAGCCATTTTCCTTGTGAGGAACCACAGGAAACCAAAGAGAAATACCGTACACTACTGAGCACCGTTGCTACTCTTTCTTCCAATATGAATGAAATTGCTTTATTATTTTCAGCTTATGCCTACTATCAGCTTTCTCTGGGAAAACTGCTGGTTCGAGCCTTAAGCAGTCCTGTTCTTATTTAACAGAAGGCTATGACGGTAACAAATGCACAACATAAAAAAGTCAAAGGCATCCCGTCGGTTACACAGGACATTCGGAATAACAAATGTACAGGAAAACTTGGGAACATGACATAGGGTAATTTGGTCACACCCCCATTTCCTTTAACTCTTTCTGGCTCAGATTTGTCATTCTGACAGGAGGCCCAGGGCATAGTCCATTACCACAATTGTTCGTAGAAACGACACTGGTCTCTCAGTCAGCAGCTACTGCGTGCCAGTGCTCATCATGCTAGTTTCCAGAGTTTTAGAGAATTAACTTTACTTTCTGGTTCAACCCATCTGCTGGGGAAGGTATGGCCCTATTTTGAAATGTGCAAAGGGGAGACAGTGCTGGGGGTGCCCACAGGGGAAGGAGAGAAGACAGGCTTACTGACCACCTCTGTAACCTTGAATAAGTCACATCACCTCTCTCTGCCTCTTATTAACTATCATTGGGGAAAAATACCCTCACTCTGCCTGTCTCACAAGAGTTCTCATAAAAATAAAATAAGAACACGAATAGGAAAGTATTTTCATAAATGCAAAGCAGTGTTATCATTTTCAGATATGGAAATTCCTCTGCAGCACTTTTTTTTTGGCCACACGATTACTGCACACCTCCTGCCAGACGGACTATAAAGCTGTTTCACCTCTTTTCACATTTTGCCTAAAATTTCATACAGAGATTACAACAGCCATGCTGCATCCATCCCTTTGGTTCATTTTCCTCCACCACATCTCTGAATGCAAATCCCACCATCATGTGAAACACTGCATAGTAGCAACTTGCAAAACTCAACCAACCTTAAACTGTCAAGACAAGTCCCATAGGCAAAGGTTACGCTCAAAATAAGCTGCAAAAGTTCAAGAAGGAGAGAGAGACCACATCTAATTAGAAAAGGCCTCTGGAAGGTAAATCTAGATGCCATGTATTTTCATAATGTTGGTCTTTGTCCTTTGTCATCCCACTCTACTGTCATGCTTCAGAAACTTGACTTTATTTTCTCTATCTTTGGAGCTCTCAAGAATCTGACAGAGAGAATATCTTAGGGTATATTCAGGGATGAAGTGAACCGGCTCAACGACTAACAAACCCAGTGGATTTTAACATTTACCCAGCCCAACGAGGTCCAACTATCTTTAGGTTAGCACGACATATAGGACTTTCCCGGCCCAAGAACTCCCTCACAACCCCCAAGGAAGGAACTTTCACTGAGTATGCACTAAGTGCCAGACCCTAAGTGCTATGGGTCGCTTAATCCTCACAACACTTTTTCAAGCTTTAAGCCTGTTTTACAGATGAGGACGCGAAGGCTCAGACAGGCTACGTCGTCTGGTCTCACCTCAGTGAAGCCACCACTGCGCGTGGGCTCTCCAGCCCCTCACGCCATCACCCTAGAGCCTTGCTAACCTTCACCTCGCTCACCTCTCTCCATCCCTAGGCTGGCCAACTACTCTCCCCTCCCACGCCTCTGCCCAGCCGGAAAAACGTGGGGCGGGCGGGGTCTGTACCTGCGCCCGCTCTCAACGCGGCTTCCGTGTCAGGATGCTCGCTTACGAGAATGCTCCTCACAAGCTTGAAAGCCGTTGCCACCCACGCTCTCCGGAGCCCCAAGCGTCTCCAAAGAGCCTGCCCAGGCTTCCCCCCGACCCAGGTGCTTCCTCCCCTGCAGAGCTGTGGCGGGGTTCAGACCCCGATTCCGGGAGGGGACACCTGTCGAGGAAGGGCGGGGCTGGGGGACAGCGGGGCCGCAGCAAGGCGCCGCCGGGAACTACGCTTCCCAGCCTGCTCCGCTGCAGCCGCGCGCCCCGGCGCCGCGCCCGGCCGGGAGCCGCCTGTTGATCGCCGCTCTCGCCCCGGCCACGGCGCCGCCCCTGCTCTCCCGGCCCCGCTCCTCCGGGGCTGACGGACTGACTGCCCGCACCGCCGGCTCCGGGATGAGTGCACTGACGGGTGAGCGCGCCGGGGGGCGGGTGGGGCCTGCTCTGGCCGGCCGCTGTCTGCAGCCCCCGGGCCCGCAGCGCTGTGGCCGCCGCGCCCTCCCTGCCCGCGGGAGGATGCTCCGCGGCATGGGCGCTCGGCCGGGCGGGCGGGCAGAGCCGGGCCGCCTCTCGCCTCTCGCCTCCCGGCCTGGTCGGCTGCTCTGGGAGACCAGGCGCTGCGCCCGGACGGCAGGCGCCGGCTGGGGTGTGGGTCCCGCGCCCCGCACTGCGGTGCCGCAGCCTCTGCAGTTCGCTGGGCCGCGGCGTGGAGGGCGCGGTCTCCTGTCCTCCCGGGCTGCGGGGCTGTGTTCTTCCACGCCGGGCTTTGTTCCCCCACTTTCCCCCTTCCTGTGCATGTTTGATGAGCTCCTGGAGCGGTATGCATCTCCCTGCCTCGTTCAGCAGGCGATGGGGAGGGGTGGACTGGCCGGCGTCTTTCCTGAGATCGCTGGAGCTGTCACTCGCAGGGCGTTTCAGCCTCCCAGAAAGCGGCCTCGTGCGGATCCTCGAGAACCTTATTATTATTGTTATTACTTTTCTGGTTAAAGTAATGGTAGTATGTGCTCCATTGAGGCTTCCTAAATTTTCCCTGTTGGCCTGCGAAAATGAAGGTGAATTTTTAAAACAATAATAAAAGGCTCCTAATGGGAATTTTTAGAATATTCAGAGGTAGGAAGGTGATGCCGTCACAATGCAAATTAGCGGTGAAGGAGGCCGTGCTTGCTGAAGCTTCGTCTGTGCCCATTACATATCTGAATCACGAGGCATTTGGGAAGGGAATGAAAAGAATATCGGGGGAGGTGTTTCAAAAACCAGGTTCTCCTATTAGCTCGACCATTCAGGAGCTGAGAGACCTGGGCAAGTCTCTCCACCTCTCTGGGCCTCTGCCTATAAAGTGGGGCGTTTGGGCTACATGATTTGTAAACCTCTCTTCTTCCAAGATTCTCCCCTCTCAGGGAACTGAGAAGATGAGAGTGTTTCTGTTTCAAACAGCACTACAGAAAGCCTGATTGTGACAACAAGCGCCTCTGCCCTAGTGAGGAGGAAAGATTTTTCAGAGCTTCAGCAATCTGATTTTTTTAAGAGAAAACTGATTTTCTCTGTCTACTCTCTTCAGTCTAACCCAGTAAATATTCATTGCAATCATTTTAATTTTTATAAGGAACTGTACATTGGTGGGCAACAAAGTGATGGGGTTTGTTTTTGTTTTTGTCTTTAATTTGCTGAAGGTGAAGTGATGGGATCAGCAGATAAAGGGTTAGTGGCTCCCTAGGGCTGGGATGAGTGGTCAAATGTGGTCAGCATGGTGGTGGGGGAGGAAGCCCCAACAAGAAGTAACCAGAGTGTATATATACAGAAAAGAGAAGATGCATACGGATGGATCATTGTTTGAAAAAGAAATACACAACAGAAGGAATGAGAAAATCAGAAATTTGGCGCTCTGCAAACCCTAACATGACAGTTGAATAAGGCAAGGACTTACCAACTGGTCCAAAACCTTTGAGTGAAAGGTAGTTGGGGAATAGGATTTTCATATTATTTTAAAGTATCTCACCACAGGTTACTCTGGGAAAATTTGTCCTTACAATGGAGAAATTAGGAGGTTACCACTGGAACTAAATGACCAAGTTTAGCAGCATCTACTGTGAGTCTCCCGTCGTGAAGCAATAAGGAGGCATAATTTCACCTCTGTAGTGTTCCTACCAAAAGACTTGGGGATGGAGCAGAGCAAATGGGGGGCAACTATTGTAGATTAAATACTCAAGTGATACAACAGTGAACTGGGATGTATGAACTTTGAATCCTAGACGAGAAAAAAAAAGCTGTAAAAGACAATGTGGAGATAGTGACAGCTAGGTAGGGTGCAAATCCCTTGCTGCAAAGATATTTTTGCTTTTCCTGGATTGTATGTGTATATGTGTACATGAAAATATTAATTTAAAGTATACATATTTACTTGCATGAATGTCTGTGTGTATCTGTGAATCTCTCAATCAGTATTCCCCAAAATATGTAGAATGTTAATGGGTTATAAGAAAAAGAAAGTGCCTAGCCAGATGTGGAAAACACTGAGCAAAGCTGGAAAAGTTGGTTTATTCTTGACTTTCGGAGCCTTTCATGGGTTAATGATCATTGTATATGGGGATGTAAATGGGGTGGGAATGTCCATAGGATGGGATATGTAATGTTGTAATGTTTCCCAAACTGCGTGCAAAAATAAAAAATGAAAAATATCTTGAGGGACTGTCATTACATGGAACCAACTTTGAGAAACTGCCTTTAATGCATTTTTGAGTGATAGATCAGGACATATGATTAAATGTGTAAGTTGTAAGTATTTGTGCTTCCCATTACCTACAGATTAGAATTCAAATTTCAGTTTCTGGTTTTAATGGATCATAACAGTTTGATCCGTCTACTTTTTCAACCTAAATTTCCCATCTTTCTTCCTATAAATTATCCTGCTTAGTCCTTTGTTGTATACTATGAACCATTTTTATTTTCAGTACACCAAAAAGTCAATTCTACATAACTTTAAGGCTTCGTGGTTGTGTAAAATGGGACGCGCTCTTCTGCTCTGGCTCTTCCATGGACTGAGATAGCCACCTTTACTCCCAAAGCCATTTTGAGTTCCTTGGCCTTGGTCACATGTTTCAGCACAACCTTCCTTAAAGCTGTGATTTCTTCCTATTTCTGCTTTTATGAATTGCCATCCTATTTTGGCATCAAAGCTGCCCCACTTATTACCTCTTTCACATGTGTCATCAGTATTCCTGGGTTCCCCTAGTAAAAGTTAGGTAGGGTGGGGATGAGAAAGTCAGCTGCAGGACTGTGAGTGACATGAGCTCATGAAACAGGGCACAAGGCCAGCCATGCCAAACCTGGACAAGAGGAGAAAGGAGACAAGCTGAGGCACAAGCCCTAAGAAAGGACCAGGAGGTCCCTTGAACTGGGCTGCTATTCAGCCAGTGTGCATGGGGACAACTGTTCTCATTGTTGATAAACAACCATTCTGACTGGGCAGTGTCCATTTTATACCAGTTGCTAAATGTTTTGCACATCATCTAGGTAAGCACTTACAAGTCAGGGTGCACGCAGCATCCATAAGTCATAACAAAGCCTGGATCAAAACCTACCTGGTATAAAATGCCGAAGAAAGAGACAAGATGAGTGAGTCAAAGACCACATAAGCAAGCAGAAGAAAGGAGGGCACGTGAATCAAAGGACAAAAAGCAGGAAACACAAGGTGCCAATCAGGAAGTTAGAAGAAGCCTATAAATTCCCAAAGGCAAGAGGAAGGACATGGTTAAAAGCAACAGGCAGTTAAAAACCAGAAAGGCACAGATCTCCAAGTGGAAGGCAAGGAGATAAATAGAGGTCAAGAAACAGGAACTCCTCTAAAAACAGAAAAGAAGGCGAAACACAGGAACAAGGCAACAGCGGGAAATAGGACCCGCCATGAGAATTGGAAACCAAGAGGCAGGCTGGGCAAACAGCAAGACTTTTTGGCTTTTTGACTACTTCCTGCCCAGGTGGAAATCTATCTCATAGCTTGGCCAGCTTACACTATGGTGGCTTTCTACACCTAGCAACACTGACCTGCAGCTCTTACAGGTTCTGCCTCTTTATATTCAGCAGATCTTGATGGGGAAAACAGAGGGAAAGAACACCCAAAAAAGGAGATTATTCCATAACCAAGGATGAAAGAGAAATAGCTTTGACTGAGGGCTTGCGCTTGCCAGACACTGTGCCTAATATGTACGTGGTCACCTTAAGTGTCACCTCAGCCTTCTGAGATAAGCACTGTTCTTTGCGTGTTTTACTGAGGATGGAACAGAGGTTTGGAGAGGTTGTCACTGCACACGTATCTGCACCATCAGACCTTGGGTTGGTTAACTCCAAGGCCCGTGCTTTTAGTCTTCTGTGTTCTTCTAACCTTGGACAGGAGCAGTCACTAGTGGGCACCTTGTTTTTCAAGTATGATTTAAGCTTTGGCAAGTTTTGTGTTGTAAGATTGGGAAATATGAGCTCTGCCTTCTAGTAAGATCTGTTCCTCATTCCTCTTTCAGCTTGTTCCTTCCCATTACTGTACCATATTTTTGATTGAGATTTCTCCTATCCCCACCTCATTCTGTCCTTCATCCTCTGCAAGTATTTCCCAGAATACGTAGAAGCCTTTTAGTTGTTTTAAAATAAAACAAACTTAACTGGCTCATCTTCAAATAGCTACATTACAAAACACAGGCCATTGCCATGTTATATTTGCCCAGCAGCCAGAAATGAATTAAATATCTAGGATCAATTCATGTTTTGTTGGAGGATACATTGATATGCAGATTCTGTTCTAATTTACTAGTTTTAGAAAATGTGGATTTAGCTCTGGTGAAAATCAGTGCAGTAATTGTTTAAAATTATGAAATATTGGGCCGGGCGCGGTGGCTCAAGCCTGTAATCCCAGCACTTTGGGAGGCCGAGACGGGCAGATCACAAGGTCAGGAGATCGAGACCATCCAGGCTAACACAGTGAAACCCCGTCTCTACTAAAAAATACAAAAAACTAGCCGGGCGAGGTGGCAGGCACCTGTAGTCCCAGCTACTCGGGAGGCTGAGGCAGGAGAATGGCGTAAACCCTGGAGGCGGAGCTTGCAGTGAGCTGAGATCTGGCCACTACACTCCAGCCTGGGCGACAGAGCGAGACTTGTCTCAAAAAAAAAAAAAAAAAATTATGAAATATTAAAGATATTTTAAAAAGAATAAAGAGGGCTGGGTGTGGTGGTTCCCGCCTATAATCCCAGCACTTTGGGAGGCCAAGGCAAGTGGATCAGGAGCTCAAGACCAGCCTGGACAACATGGTGAAACCCCGTCTCTATTAAAAATACAAAATTTAGCCGGGCGTGGTGGCACGCGCCTGTAGTCCCAGATACTTGGGAGGCTGGGCAGGAGAATCACTTGAACCTAGGAGGCAGAGGTTACAGTAAGCCAAGATCATGCCACTGCACTCCAGCCTGGGTAACAGAGCAAGACTCTGTCTCAAAAAAAAAAAGAATAAAGAATAATAACCTCTGCCGGGCACAGTGGCTCACGCCTGTAATCCTAGCATTTTGGGAGGCCGAGGTGGGCAGATCACCTAAGGTCAGGAGTTTGAGACCATCCTGGCCAACATGGTGAAACCCGTCTCTACTAAAAATACAAAAATTAGCTGGGCATGGTGGTGTGCACCTGTAGTCCCAGCTACTCAGGAGGCTGAGGCAGAAGAATTGCTTGAACCCGGGAGGTGGAGGTTGCAGTAAGCCGAGATTGTGCCACTGCACTTCAGACTGGGTGACAGAGCGAGACTTTGTCTCAAAAAAAAAAAGAAAAAAAGAATAATAACCTCTCATTTACTGACCTCTTCCACTTAGGAATAAAGCATCACCAGCACCATTGAAGCCCAAGACTCCCTTCTCCAATCAAATTCTACCCGCTCCCAATGTGGTGTTTGTCATATCAGCAGTCCTTTGTAGCTTTCCTAGATATATACATACTCCTAGGTGATTGATGGCACTGTTTTGCCCATTTAAAACACTTTTTACAGCTGTGCACGGTGGCTTATGTCTGTAATCCCAGCACTTTGGGAGGGCGAGGTGGGCGGATTGCCTGAGCTCAGGAGTTTGAGACCAGCCTGGGCAACATGGCAAAACCCTGTCTCTACAAAAAATACAAAAAGTAGCCGGGCATATGACACGCACCTGTAGTCCTAGGTACCTGGGAGGCTGAGGCAGGAGAATCACTCAAGCCCAGGAGATCAAGGCTACAGTGAGCCATGTTCATGCCACTACACTCCAGCCTGGGTGATAGAGCAAGACCCCATCTCTAAAAAAAAATCAAAAATTTTTCACTGTGTTTTTTAAACTTGTTTTACTTTTTTTTTTTTTAGAGATAAGATCTTGTTTTGTCACCCAGGCTAGAGTGCAGTGAAGTCATAGCTGACTGTTATCTCGAACTCCTGGACTCTCAAGTGATCCTCCTGCCTCAGCCTCCCAAGTAGCTGGGACTACAGGCATGTGCCACCATGCCCAACCAATTAAAAAAAAATTCTGTAGAGATGGGGTTTTGCTATGTTGCCCAGGCTGGTCTCAAACCCCTGGCCTCAGACTGTCCTCTCACCTTGGCCTCCCAAAGTGCTGGGATTACAGTTGTGAGCCATAGCACTCAGCCTCACTAGGTTTTGAAGAGTAATTTTTGTTTCCTCTTTTTTTTAAATTTTATTTATTTATTTATTTATTTATTTATTTATTTTGAGCTGGAGTCTCGCTCTGTTGCCAGGCTGGAGTGCAGTGGTGCAATCTCAGCTCACTGCAAACTCTGCCTCTGGGGTTCAAGCAATTCTCTTGCCTCAGCCTCCGAAGTAGCTGGGACTACAGGCGCATGCCACCACGCCCAGCTACTTTTTTTTTTTTTTTTTTTTTTTTTTTTTTTTTGTATTTTTAGTAGAGACAGGGTTCTACCATGTTGGCCAGGATGGTCTCGATCTATTGACCTCGTGATCCACCTGCCTCAGCCTCCCAAAGTGCTGGGATTACAGACGTGAGCCACTGAGCCCAGCCTGTTTACTCTTTTGTAAAAGTTAGTCTTTGGTTTCTTTTGGGTTTAATATATAGGATCGCTTGTTGTTTCAGCTTTGGTTCTGTCTTTGTGTATAGGCAGGCTCAAAGCCTGAGCACTTCACATTGTTTCTGATTTTCCTCTTTCATACCACAGTTATACAAATAAGGTAGTGGAATAAGAAGCAAAAAAAGCCATACTCCTGCTCACACCTGTAATCCCAGCACTTTGGGAGGCCGAGGCGGGCGGATCATGAGGTCAGGAGATCAAGACCATCCGGGCTAACACAGTGAAACCCCGTCTCTACAAAAAATACAAAAAATTAGCTGGGTGTGGTGGTGGGTGCCTGTAGTCCCAGCTACTCGGGAGGCTGAGGCAGGAGAATGGTGTGAACCCGGGAGGTGGAGCTTGCAGGAGCCGAGATGGCGCCACTGCACTCCAGCCTGGGCCACAGAGTGAGACTCCATCAAAAAAGAAAAAAAAAAAAAAAAATGAAAAAACCATACTCCTTCTTTTCATTCCCAAGGCTTGTATATTTGGATAATAGGAAGAGTTACTTAAGGGCCCAAGTCATACTTACATCAGCTCAAGTCTTTAATCCCATTTCCATTTTCCTAACTGGCTCCTGTACTTGCCCACTGGGACTCCTGGAAGCCTTGTTAGGCATTTGCTTCACTCCAGCATGTACATTAGCATCGTATTGCATGTTAAATGCTTGCCATGGGACAGACACTCTGCTGGAGGTGAGGCTGTAAAAGTGCTTTGCTAACTTCCCACTGCAGCATTGCTAACAGGAAGGGAAGACAAATGGGAGCCCTTGTGCAGCCTTGGTGGGGGAAAAAGCAGACCAGCCATGAGCTGGAAAAGCTTTGATTTGACTTTAAAAGCTATGAGAATACTGCATTCATCTCCACAGTATTTCTTTTTTCTTTCTTTCTTTCTTTTTTTTTTTTTGTTGTTGTTGAGATGGCGTCTTGCTCTGTCACCCAGGCTGGAGTGCAGTGGCGCGATCTTGGCTCACTGCAAGCTCCGCCTCCCAGGTTCACGCCATTCTCCTGGCTCAGCCTCCCGAGTAGCTGGGACTACAGGCACCCACCACCACGCCTGGCTAATTTGTGGTATTTTTCGTAGAAACGGGGTTTCACTGTGTTGGCCAGGATGGTCTCGATCTCCTGACCTTGTGATCCGCCCACCTTGGCCTCCCAAAGTCATCTCCCAGTATTTCTATATTTGTTTTTTAAAAATACAGCCTGGGCAATGTAGCGAGACCCTATCTCTACAAAAAATTTAAAAACTAACTGAGCATAGTGGCACACACCTGCAGTCTCAGCTGCAGTCAAGGGAGGTGGGGAGAGTATTGAGGCAAGAGGTTCAGTTAAGCCCAGGAGTACAAGGCTGCAGTGAGCTGGGATCACACCATTGCACTCCAGCCTGGGGAACAGAGTGAGACCCTGTTTCTAATAATAATAACAACAACAACAACAACAACAACAACAACTAGCTTTTCCCCAAATCTTCAAATCAAAGTTGTGCTCCAGGAGGATGCAGGTTTTTTTCTCCTCTGACTTTGAGACCCCGTGGTACATTGACACAACATAGGCAGTTTGTTTTAACAGCTACTGTTACATAGTATTAACATGTTATTTTAATTAATTAATGTATTTTCCTACTGAGTTATGACATGGTACTTGTCTTCTGGGAGTTTGTAGTATAGCTGGAGAGAGAACCATACATATAACATACATGAAAAGATAGCAAGATACATCAAATTGGTGATGTAGGCATACAAATTTAGAGGAAGAAGAAACTTCTGTGGGCTTAGATGATCCAGAAAGTTCCATCACAGGGAAGGGAGGCAGTGGATAGAGTGGAATGAGCCCTGGACCTGCGGGTTCATTTGAGCTCATTTCTTTCACATGACATTTGTTATGTAATATTTATTGGATACCTACTTCAGATCAAGAACAGTGCTGGGAGTCAGGATTTTGTCAGTGAATAAAACTCATACAGCCCCCCTCCCTCACAGAGATTAGCAAGGAAAATAGAGATAAAGCAAGTAGTTGTAATAAAGCCAAGAACAGATGTGATTAAAGGGGTAGCATGGCGATGGGGAGTGACCCAGACCTTGTCTCCAGGTCCAAACAAGGCTTCCCTGAAGAAGTGAAGCTTGCATGAGACCAGCGGCTGAGTAGGATAGCAGTCAGCCAGACGGGAGTGGTATGAGAGTGTTCTGAGCAGAGAGAACAACATAAGGCACGATCCAGGCATTGGAAGTGGGCCAGGAGGCTGGAGCCAGGAGGAGATGGGGAGTGCAGCGCAGGATGAGGGTGATGAGAATGACAGAAAGACAGACTGAATTTGAACCTTATCCTCGAGGCAGCGGAAGCCACTGGATGATTTTAAGTAACTAGAGAAGAGCTGTTTAACTCTGTGCTCACTTTGGCCATTTGTATGACGAATGGATCAGGAGGGGATAGGGCTGACATGTGGGCAATGCAGATGAGTGAAGTAGGTGGATTCTCAGCACGTTTAGGTAAGGACAGGATTTGGTGATTGATGGCTGGAAAAGAGACGAGAGAAGATGTCAAGGATGGCTCCCTGGTTTTTTGGCCAATTTCCTGAAATGGGGCATTCTGGAGGAGGAAATGATAAGAGCACTTCTGACATATTTGAGGTGTCTGAGGCAGCCAAGGAGAGATGTGGATCAGATAGATAGAAATATAGGGGCCTAACCCTCAGGAACAAAGTCTAGGATGAAGATACAGATTTTGGAGTCTCCTGGATATATATTATAATTAAAAATTTGGAGGCACATGAGTTCCTCCAGAGAGAATATATAGTATGAAAATAGAAGAATTTATAAGATGAGACCTTAAAGAATGCCAATATTTAAGGTGGAGGAAGAAGAATTACTAAAAGAGACCAAAAAGAAATGGTCAGAGAAATAGGAGAAAAACCATCTATGTTGCTGGATTGAGCAATCTTTAAGGCCTCTCTCAGTTCTGACATTCTGTGGTCCTGCAGAACCGGGATCTGAGCCAGGTCTCCAAAGCAGAGCGCATACATAGGCCATGAGAATAGAGAATGGCATTCCAAGTAATATTATTATATCAGCCAGCATCCTGACAAGAAACAGGGGATACACTCAAACTGAGTAACTTGAGAAAATTTTAATAAAGAGGCTATTTACAAAGATAGGGGGAGGATTTAGGGAATCCAACAAGGCAGAACTCTGGCACCAGCTGCCACAAGGACCCCTGACCACCCAAGGCCTGAGGCCAGCCAGGGGCAGGCAGCTGTATGGAGAGGGCTGTCTCTTGGGAGATGTGACCTTCTGGACCCAACCTCCCCCTCCCCTGCTCTCCAGTTTCCTGCTAGTGCCTCCTGTGGGCCAAACACAGGCCAGACAGGAAGGGAACCCATTGATACAGTCTAAATAGATCATCTTCCTGGAGCAGCAGGGGAGTGGATGTGGAGGGGCAAACAGAAGACAGCCAGAACAATCATCCTGGAAAATGGAAGTATTTGGGTAAGAGGGTATGTTCCTTCCCTAATGCTGCTGTAACAAATTAGCATAAATCCAGTGGCTTAAAACAATACGAATTTATTCTTACTGTTTTGGAAATTAGAAGTCTGAAACACATGTCACTGGACTGAAATCAAGGTGTCACAGGACTGTATTCCTCTCTGAAGGCACTAGGGGAAAATCCATGTCCTTGCCCTTCCCAGCCTCCAAAAGTTGCCCACATCCCTTGGCTCATGGCCCCTTCCACCATCTTCAAAGCAAAAAAATTGCATGACACTGACTCTTCTGCCCTCCTCTTCCATCTTTTAAGAGTTCTTTGGATTACGTTGGCACACCCAGATCATCCAAAATGGTCTTTCTCTTTTTAAATCCTTAATCTGGGCTGGGCATGGTGGCTCACGCCTGTAATCCCAGCACTTTGGGAAGCCGAGGTGGGTGGATCACTTGAGATCAGGAGCTCAAGACCAGCCTGGGCAACATGGTGAAATCCCATCTCTACTAAAAATACAAAAAATTAGCTGAGTGTGGTGGTGCATGCCTGTAATCGCAGCTACTCTGGAGGCTGAAGCAGGAGAATTGCTTGAACCTGGGAGGCAGAGGTTGCAGTGAGCCGAAGTCGTGCCATTGTACGCCAGCCTGGGCAACAAGAGTGAAACTCTGTCTCAAAAAAAGAAAAAAAATCCTTTATCCTTAATCTAATCACAACTCATTTGTTGTGCCATGTAAAGTAACATACAGATGTGAGGAATAGGAGGAGGACATATTTAGGTGGCTGTGATTCTGCCTACCACAGAGAGCAAATAAACCATTTTAGCTGAAGTGGGCTCCCCAGGAAACTAATGAGAGAGAAAACAGGAAGTGCAGGTTAAAGCCAAATCATGGGAGCTTTGGAGCTAGATTGTCTGGATTTCATTCTGTAGACAAGAGGGAGCCATTGTAAGTTCTTAACCAGGGAAGTGGCTTGTTAGCAGTGTTGAGAAAAATGATCCAATTATAGTGTTCTGGGTGGCTTACAGGGAAAAACAGAAATCTTTCAAGATGCAATCAGAGTAGTCCAGGCATGAAGGAACAAAAGGCTGAAACAAGAGTGGAAAAAAGGGGTGGTGTGAAAAATGTTGTACTGTAAGGACCTGCAGGAGGTGCTGACTGGCTGGACTCAGAAAAAAGTGGGAGAATCTGAAGCTGATATGAGTGTTGGGAGTGTCTGACTGGTAGATTAATCTAGACAACAAGTCTATTTTAGAGAAAAATGGGGAGTTTAGGTTTAGTTACAGAATCCAGCAATAGAAATCCAAATAGAGGCTGGGCACTGTGGCTCATGCCTGTAATTCCAGCACTTTGGGAGGCTGAGGCAGGAGGATTGCTTGAGCCCAGAAGTTCAAGACCAGCCTGGGCAACATAGTAAGACCTCGTCTCTGCAAAAAAAAAAACTTTTTATTAGCTGGGCATGGTGACATGCACCTGTAGACCCAGCTACTCGAGGGACTGAAGCAGGAAGATCACTTTATCCCAGGAATTGGAGGCTGCAGTTAGCTATGATCAAGCCAGCCTGGGCAACAGAGTGAGACCCTGTCTTTAAAAATAAAAAATAAAAAAATTCAGATAGAATCTTAACAACTCTAAGATACCATTGATTATAAAACTCTCCAGTATTTTATGTACCACTAAGAAAAAAAGGCTGGCAATCACAATATAATATGTTTTCTTTTTTTTTTTTTTTTTTTTTTTTTTTTTTTTTGAGATGGAGTCTCGCTCTGTCGCCCAGGCTGGAGTGCACTGGCCGGATCACAGCTCACTGCAAGCTCCGCCTCCCGGGTTTACGCCATTCTCCTGCCTCAGCCTCCCGAGTAGCTGGGACTACAGGCGCCCGCCACCTCGCCCGGCTAAGTTTTTGTATTTTTTTTAGTAGAGACGGGGTTTCACCGTGTCAGCCAGGATGGTCTCGATCTCCTGACCTCGTGATCAGGAGACCTTGTGATCAGGCCCGTCTCGGCCTCCCAAAGTGCTGGGATTACAGGCTTGAGCCACCGCGCCCGGCCACAATATAATATGTTTTCTTAAAAATATGAAGTTTTGGCTGGGCACAGTAGCTCATACCTGTAATTCCAGCACTTTGGTAGGCCAAGCTGGGAGGATCATTTGAGCACAGGAGTTGGAGACCAGCCTGGCCAACATAGTGAGATCCTGTATCTTCAAAAAATAAAAAAATAAAATAGCCGGGCATGGTGGTGCACACCTGTAGTCCTAGCTACTCAGGAGGCTGATGTGGGAGGATTACTTAAGCCCAAGAGGTCAAGGCTGCAGTGAATTGTAATGACATACAACTGAACTCAAGCCTGGGCAACAGAGTGAGACCATGTCTCAACAAAAATTAATACTTTTTACTTTATTGAAAGAGCTGTTTTCGACTTCCACATAGGTTTTTTGAAATCTTTTTTACTGAAGTATAAATGACATATAATAAAGTGCACATATCTCAAGTGTACAGTTTGATAAGGTTTGACATATGCATGTATATGTGAAACCATCACCACAATCAAGATAGTAAACATATGTAACATCCCCAAAAGATTCCCCATGCCCCTCTGTCATTCCTCTCATCTGCCCCCCCACCTCTCTCCCATGCCTAAGCAGCTCTGATTTCTTTCTGTCATATAGACTAGTTTACATGTTCGAAAATTTTAGATAAATGGAATCCTGCAGTGTATATTCTTTTTGGTCTTCTTTCTCTCATTATAATTATTTTGAGGTTCATCCATGTTTTGTGTACATCAATAGTTCATTCCCTTTTATTGCTGAGAAGTATTCCATTTTGTGGATATACGACAATTTATTTTTATTTCTTTATTTAGGGATAGGGTCTTACTCTGTTGCCCAGGCTGGAGTGCAGTGGTGCAATCATAGCTCACTTCAGCCTCGACCTCCTGGCTCAAGCAATTCTCCCACCCCAACCTCCCAAATAACTGGGACTACAGGCATGTGCCACCATGCCCAGCTAATTTAAAAAAAAAAATTGTAGAAATGGGGTCTCACTGTGTCGCCCAGGCTGGTCTCAAATTCCTGGGCTCAAGAAATCCTCCTGCCGCAGCCTCCCAAAGCATTGGGACTACAGGCGTGAGCCACTGCACCTGGTCACAATTGGTTTTTTTATTCATTTACTATCATTCAGATTGTTTTCAGTTTTTGGCAATTACAAATAAATGTGCTATGAATATACATGGATTTTTAAAATCACATATCTCTCCTGTGCATACATAAAAGGGGAAATGCAAGTGAAATGCATTCATTGGTTGATATTCTTAAAACTTCTTCATACTCAAGAGTCCAACATTTTATATCACTATTTTACTCATCCATATCTGGTTCTTTTCTACATAATAATTTCCTCTGTGCCATCTAGTGGTAATTTTAAAAATCTGTAAAAAAACAAAACTAAAACTAAAAGTCATTGAACTGGGTACTTAAACTCACTCTGTAATTATGTGGAACTATCCTAATCTGGACCTCTCTTTGGGAGTTCTGCTAAACATACCTGCATTGTCACCTGCCCACAATTGTCTGCTTTCTAAATTTTGAAAGAGTATTCCACAGTTGTCCCTGGGATTTCCTTCCAAGTCCTTGACATCCACTCTGCTGTTTTGAAGCTGGTGCTTTTGATATTGAGATACAAGCAATGACAAGTACATTTTTACTACTGCTAGGACAACAGTAATTGTAGGACACCATCAATTCTAAGACACATCTCAATTTCAGAATGTTAAATGTGGCAAAGTGTGCATTTTAGAATCCATTAAGTAGGTTAGTTCAACCAATTCATTTGATGGATAAGGGCCATCCTTGTCCTGTGTGATGCAATAATTTAGTGGTAGTTGGCACCAGAACAAAGCGTATAGATCCAATTGGTTTCTCTGACTTTAGTAGGATTTTTGTTTGTTTGTTTACTAGAATATAGTCATTAAAGCCTAAAAAAAAAAAAAAAACGGAGGGCTGGGAGACCTCATCTCTACAAAAAAAAAATTAAAAATTAGCTGGACATCATGGCACATTCCTGTAGTCTGGCATGTGGTGGTGCACACTTGTAATCCCAGCTACTCTGGAGGTTGAAGTGGGAGGATCACATGAGCCCAGGAGGTGGAGGTTGCAGTGAGCCAAGATGGTACCACTGCATTCCAGCCTGGGCGACAGGGAGACCCTACCTCTATATTAATAAATAAGAAGGTGAGCTAATGGAAAAGAGCGTTGCATTGCATGTGAAAGGAGTATCGACACAGAAACCACAAACCTGAACATTGTGAGCAGTTGAATTCACAAAGGAAAGGGAACACTATTCTACTAGCCCTTAAGAGGCCCACCTGCAGCCAGTCTCATTCCATGCCAACTCATTCTTCATTCTTTTTTTTTTTTTTTTTTTGAGATGGAGTCTCGCTCTGTCGCCCAGGCTGGAGTGCAGTGGCCGGATCTCAGCTCACTGCAAGCTCCGCCTCCCGGGTTCACGCCATTCTCCTGCCTCAGCCTCCCGAGTAGCTGGGACTACAGGTGCCCGCCACCTCGCCCGGCTAGTTTTTTGTATTTTTTAGTAGAGACGGGGTTTCACCGTGTTAGCCAGGATGGTCTCGATCTCCTGACCTTGTGATCCGCCCATCTCGGCCTCCCAAAGTGCTGGGATTACAGGCTTGAGCCACCGCGCCCGGCCTCATTCTTCATTCTTATGATTTGAAGTCATAAAAAAAGATTGGCGTGTTCAGATCACTGCCCTACTTTAAGAAGCTGTGGTGGCTTGCCATTCCCAACAGAATAAAGTCCAGGTCCCTTAGCAAGGCGTGGAAGGAAGGCCCTTCACAGATGTCCCATCTTCGTCTTTAGTTCTTTCCTCTCCCTTCCTCCATGAATCCCCCTCTCTCGCCACGCTGCCTGCTCTACCAGCATATCATTTACTGTCTTATCCTGTACCCCTTTGTGCTGTTCCCTTTTGCTAGAATGACACTTGCCCATCCGTGTCCACCTTATGACCTCTTCCTTCAATGCTTAAATACCTCTTTTTCACAGTTTCCCCTCAAACTTCCCCTACTTAGTGATTATTTCCCCATGTGTTTTCAAACCTACTTTATACATTATGTCTAATACTTATGGCATTATTACTGTTTGTGTGTCTGTCTCACTAAGCTGTGATCTTGGGGAAGGGGTCATTTTGATAAAAATATATATATGTATTTTTTTTGAGACAGAATCTCACTCTGTCACCCAGGCTGGAGTGCAGTGACACCACCTCAGCACTGCAACCTCTGCCTCCCGGGTTCAAGCAATTCTCCTGCCTCAGCCTCCCAAGTAGTTGGGACTACAGGCACATGCCACCACACCCAGCTAATTGTTGTATTTTTAGTAGAGACAGGGCTTCACCATGTTGGTCAGGCTGGTCTCAAACTCCTGACTTCAGGTGATCCACCTGCTTCAGCCTCCCAAAGTGCTGGGATTACAGGTGTGAGCCACCGCGCCCGGCCTCCTCATGTATTTTTAAACCTACTTTATACATTATGCCTAATGCTTATGCCATTATTGCTATTTGTGTGCCTGTCTCACTAAGCTGTGATCTTCTTGGGGAAAGGGGGCATATCTTGTTTATCTTTGTATTTCTGTTTTCTAGAACTATGCCTGGCAAATAGTAGGTATATAACAAATATTTGTTGGGCTGAAAGATGTGATTGGTGGTAATACCTCCTAAGGAGAAATACAGTCAGTGAAGTACATTACTGTTTCTTGAATATTATCTTTCTAAGGAAGATCTGTAGCATCCTCTGCAAGGAGGAAGGGATTGAGTAAAAATTGCATTTGGGGTGAAAATTTAGAAGTGAAGTAATATAAAAAATAAGGGTTGAGAGAAGAACGGTCTGGGGGTATAAAGAATGAATAGGTAGAACGAAAAGGAAATGAGACTAGAAATAGAATGGAAGACAAAGCCAGGAGAAAAATAGAGAGAGTGCTCATGTGGCCAGGATTTTAGAATCGCACTTAGTTTAATTGCAGGGGAGTTACTGGACAATGCTTTCTCACATAGACGTTCCAAACTCTCGTTCCTGAATGAATCCCATTTTGTATTCTTCACATCACTCTCTCCCTGAAAAGACACAAGTATGCTTCTTACAACTGCCTTACAATTAGTGCATTGTTCTCCCCTGTTTTTCTGTGGAGAGCCAGGGAAGGCCGAGTAGTATAATGGAAAAGCACCCCCTACGCTGGGAATCAGAAGGCGGGGCTCACCCATCCCAGCTCTGTGACCTCAAGCAAAGCACTAGGCCACCTTCACCTCAGAATCGTCATCTATAACATGGGAATGATAATACCGGCTTGGGCACCTCACAGGATTGTTGTAAAGATCAAGATAAGTGAAGTATGTGAAAACACTTTGTAAGCTGTCAGGTTGCTCTGCAAATGAAGGGAATATTACCTTGTTGTTGAATTATTCGTTCAATACAGTAGGCTCCATTGGAGGATAGTTCTGTCTCCTGTTAATAAGTCTTATTTACAGAATGGAGATTCTTTTTTATTGTGTTTCTTTTTTATTAGCAGTAATCTAAAGTCTCAGGAAACTGGACCATTTAAATGTGCGCGGCCCATGAGAAAGGCATATAAGAAGCCATGGCACTCCCCTTTCAAAAAGAGCTGGAGAAATACAAGAACATTGATGAAGATGAGCTTCTTGGCAAACTCTCAGAAGAGGAACTGAAACAGTTGGAAAATGTTCTAGATGACCTAGATCCCGAGGTTAGTGACATGGAACTGAAGCAGAGTGGTTGATGATAGTATGGATAAATGGCATGGCTTGGTCCTTAAACAATGGTAGAAAGCCCTTAGCTCTGAATGCAGATTTTCTTCTCTTCCTCTGATTGGTTCTGGGTCACTTGTGTTTACAAATTCATAGAGAACCTCATAGCCACTACAGTGTGATACAGCAAATGTATTTCTCAAAAAACAGCCTAATGTAAATGGGGGGAAATATTTTCCATTGGTTGAGAAAGGACTAGTCTGACAGGGGAAAAAGAAGGAAAGAGGAAAAGAGGCAAATCTTACTGAGTTTTTCTGGGTCATACATTTCTCTGGGCACAGAAGCCCTTGAGGTAAACTATATTATCCCCATTTCATAAATGAGGAGACAGACATGGAGAGGTAATTTATATAAGATTCAACACTGGTAAGTGTCAGAGATGGTATTTAAACCAGGTTTTAAACCCCAAATGCGGATTTTTTTTTTTTTTTTTTTTTTTAGACAGAGTCTCACTCTGTCACCCAGGCTGGAGTGCAGTAGCATGATCTCGGCTCACTGCAACCTCCGCCTTCCGGGTTCAAACAATTCTCCTGCCTCAGCCTCCCAAGTAGCTGGGATTACAGGTACATGTCACCATGCCTGGCTAATTTTTTTATTTTTAGTAGAAATAGGGTTTCGCCATGTTGACCATGTTGGTCTTGAATTCCTGACCTGAGGTAATCCGCCCACCTCAGCCTCCCAAAGTGCTTGATTACAGGCATAAGCCACCACACCCGACCCCAAATGCAGATTTTTAAAAAATATCTAATTTCTTTCAAATGCACAAATAATGTGAACTCTTTGATGAACTTATAACAATGAATAGATTAGACTGACTATAATCATGGTATCAAGTTCATTTCAATGGAGTTTCCAGTATTTTTATGAGTTCTTGAAAAGCTAAGTCTCTTGTTATATTGTTTGTTTAGCAAGCACTTTCTTCAGACCTGCTGGTATGATCTTAAACTTAGAATTGGAGGCATCCAAAATAGTAATTTTACTATAAATAAAAATGTAACTAAAACAAAATTATGTATACGGCATTCTGATACATCAGATACTTTGGATATGGTGTTTACTTTTAAAAATACAGGTATTCTGTTTTTTTTTTTTAACTTAAGGAAGGAATCGCAAAGTTTTATCAAGCAGGCATTAATATCATCGTAATAGTTCCTTATCAGCTTGGCTGCTTCTGCAGGAGAGGGGTTCCCCATGTCGGCGCCTTGTTAGAGTCTCAGGTTTCTGCCTGGAAGCTCCTTGGCTGCAGCCCTAGCCAAACCTAAGCGTGATCTACAAGGAAAGAGGTCTTTTGCCTCCGTGTTCTAGGAGGCAGCTTCAGAAGACTCAGAGACTGCTCTAGCCATCCCTGCGCTGCTTGAGCTCATTGGGAGCCCCCTGTCAGCCCAGAACATTAGAACAAGTAAGGCCTCAGAGACGTCCCAGAGCCCCCAGCCCTCAGCTCACACGTGCATTCTGCGTAGGTATCCCTCCTGCTTCCCCAGCACATAGTGAGTAGGGGTGGAAGAGGAAGTAGCAAAGTACAGGCCGGCAGACATCTTCCTTCCTGCTCACACCTCTGTCTTGTCAGAGTGCCACTCTACCAGCTGGATTTCGACAGAAAGACCAGACACAGAAGGCAGCCACCGGCCCCTTTGACCGCGAGCACCTCCTCATGTACCTGGAGAAGGAGGCTTTGGAACAGAAAGACAGAGAGGACTTTGTGCCCTTTACTGGAGAAAAGAAAGGTAAGGACCACAGGCAGAGCATCTTGGAACGGAAGCACTCTTTTTTTTTTTTTTTGGAACGGAGGCACTCTTAATTAAGAGTATCTCTTTTATTTTATTGTCATGGAGGCTTAAGCAAGGGAACTGTCCTGGAAATGGGAAATAAGCCATGAACTGGATTCAGTATTTATTTTATTGTGGAGGGTCAAGCAAGGGAACTGTCCTGGAAATGGGAAATAAGCCCATGAACTGGATTCAGTATTAAAAAGAATCATGGCTGTGAGACACATGTCATTCTACACTGGGCCAAACCCATAGGAAATATAACACCAAGAGTGAACCCTAATGGAAACTGTGGACGTTGTGTGATAATGATGTCTCCATGAAAGTTCATCAGTTGTAATATATGTATCGCTATGGTATAGGATGCCGTTAGTCGGGGGAGGATGAGTTGGGGAGAATACATTGAAGGAAAAAAGAAACATGATCAAATATATAGGCTAACTGCTTAGGGTGTGATGGTTCTCAAATTAGTTTATTGAAAAAATCTGAAACCCCAAAGAAAGTTTTGAAAATGTGAGGTGGTGTCATGCCTGAGAGTTTCCTAGGCACTGGTGTGTTTCTCTTAGCCTGGTGCTTTACCAACTTTGGAAGTCCCTCAAGGCCTTTCTGCTCCATGTCCAGGATGGCTGTAGCACTGCACCTCTAACCTTAGAGGCTACCATTAAAGTTTAGTGCAGTCATTCATGCATCCGTCATCTACTGAGTGCCTCCTCTGTGCAGAGCCTTGTGGCCAGATGCTAGAACCACAGGCAAATAAGACCCTGCCCTGCCCTCAAGGAGCTTGTAGTCTAGTGAGAGAAACAGGATGACAGAGCTAGGAAGGCTGTGAGGAGCAAGGAGATGTTTTTCCATGCCAGGACTGAGCTTTGAGCCAAGAATAGGGAACCCTTCTCCTTAGCTCCCGACCCTGTGCTCCCTTGGGAGGAAGAGTGACTATCAATAGCCTGTCCAGCTTCCTCAGCTATAGATGCTGACTTGACCCCAAAGATTCTTTTTTTTTTTTTTTTGAGACGGAGTCTCGCTCTGTCGCCCAGGCTGGAGTGCAGTGGCCGGATCTCAGCTCACTGCAAGCTCCACCTCCTGGGTTTACGCCATTCTCCTGCCTCAGCCTCCCGAGTAGCTGGGACTACAGGCGCCCGCCACTGCGCCCGGCTAGTTTTTTGTATTTTTTAGTAGAGACGGGGTTTCATCGTGTTAGCCAGGATGGTCTCGATCTCCTGACCTCGTGATCCGCCCGTCTCGGCCTCCCAAAGTGCTGGGATTACAGGCTTGAGCCACCGCGCCCGGCCGACCCCAAAGATTCTAATGGAATTGTTGATAACCTCACAGCAATTACAATCTTTTTATAATACAAATCAGATCATGTTGGCTGGGCACAGTGGCTCACACCTGTAATTGCTGCACTTTGGGAGGCTGAGGCAGGAGGATCACTCGAGCCCAGGAGTCCAAGACCAGCCTGGGCAACATGGCAAAACCCCGTCTCTACAAAAAATACAAAAATTAGCCAAGCATGATGGCGCACCCGTGTTCCCAGCTACTTAGGAACTGATATGGGAGGATCGCTTGAACCCAGGAGGTCAAAGCTGCAGTGAGCCGTGATCATGCCACTACACTACAGCTTGGGCAACAGAGTGGAACCCTGTCTTAAAATAAATAAACAAACAAAATCTTGGCATTTCCCTTCTTAATGTCTCAAATCCTTACTGTGGTCTTTAAAGTAGATATAGCCTCCATCCAGCTCTCTACCTGCATCTGGCCTTCCCTTGCTAATCCTCAGGCCCCACTGTCTTCATTCACTTCCCTGAACCTGCTGAGTTCTTTTCCTCCCTCAGGCTGGTCTTCTCATGGACTCTTCCTTCTGACTCATGTCCCCATTTTTCACATCCTAAGGGTCTCAGCTTAAATTTCAGGGCCTTGGGCTTTCTCTGACCTCACTTCTTTCTACTATGACAGCTGCATATTGCTTTCACAGCACTGTAACAATGTTTATCACTTTATTTACTTTGGTTTTTGCATGTTTTCATGTGATAGGGTCTTTTTTTTATCCTGGCACAGAAACTGGCATGGGAGGCACTTGATAAACATGGGTTCAAGTGAATGGCATCTCAGAAATCTGTACTGCAGCAGTGGGAGCAGGAGCATCCAGCTCCTAGTTGGCATGAGGCAGAGTGCTACTGCCTTGTGTCACATAATGCCCAGGCTGCCCTCTGTATTGCGCACATTCAGTGGGTCACGCACCATTGAGAATGTCATTAAGAAAGTAAAATTGGGCCACATGCCGTGGCTCACACCTGTAATCCCAGCACTTTGGGAGACTGAGGCAGAAGGATCCCATGAATCCAGGAGTTCAAGATTGCCATGAGCTATGATCCTGCCACTGCACTCCAGCCTGGGTGATAAAGTGAGATCCTGCCTCCAAAAAAATAATTAATAAATAAAGTAATTGTGAACAGTTACAAACCAGGCAAATAATCACGGATTACTGTGAAAATATGGAGCTGTTTCTATAGCTGCATAGTTGCTATTGGACTAATTTAGTTGTGAAAAAAATTATGTCAAATCTTCAATAAAGTCCCAGTTAACATCAAGTAGTGACAGCATAATAAGGGAAAAGCTATTATCTTTTGTTCTTAGTGTAGAGGTCTTAGGAGTGGCTATGGTAAATTATCTCATGATCAAGATTGATCTCCAGATGGTTGGTGGGAGAGTTGGGAACGTAGGAGCTGTCTGAGTAATAGAGATATAAAAAGGGTATATGGTTGCATAGTGTAGCTTAGGAGAAGGTTGAGAAGTAGCACAATTGAATAAAATGAGCAGGGAGCAAGTTTTATAATCAGAGCAGCAGAGCAGAGTGAAGAGTATGCAGGGCCCCCAGAAGGACCAGTGAGACCATCCAGGAGCAGCGGGAAGCTGCTATGAGGTCCTCAGTGAGGTCCACAGTGCTGAATACTATGTGCTGGCACACCTCAGGTTCCTGGGCTAGATTTTACTGTGGTGCAGAGTTTTGCTTAGAACTTGTTATTTGGTTGGACCTCCAGGAATGGCTCTGTATCAGCAGTTCTCCTGAATACCAATAGCTGCGTACCTCATGTTTAGTACCAGGAAAGAGGAACTTAGAAAATCCTATATTAGGTTGGGCACAGTGGCTCATGCCTGTAATCCCAGCACTTTGGGAGGCCAAGGCAGGAGGATTGCTCAAGCCCAGAAGGTCAAGGTTACGGTGAGTTATGATTGCACCACTGCACTCCAGCCTGGGTGAGGGAGTGAGACCCTGTCTTTAAAAACGAAAAAATAAAGAAAGAAATCTTATTTTGACTCTAAACCTAAGATCATCTTGGCCAGAAAGAAAATGTTTCAGGCCATAGATACTAGGAATATTAAGTCTGAGATGAACCCCAGTATTTGAGATGTTACTGATTAGTTGATTTCTTTTTCCATTTTCTATCTTCTGGCCATCCTCCTACTTTGTTTCCCAGTGTATTTTCCTTCTTTCTGAGAAATGTGGCAGCTAAAGTGATCCCAAGGCAGGAAGTAGGATGCATGTCAGTGATAATGACCTTGTTGCCCGGATGCCCCAGACTGACCACAAGCAGTGCCTTTCTTTCCTGTCTGGAGTGCCCAGCTCTGACACGCTCCTGTTTACTCATCCAGCCATTTGACAATATGGTAAAACAAGAAATACACAGCCCTTGTAATCAGGGAAGTCTCCTGGAGAGTTCTCATGCAGGAGGGTTATTGACTTTGGGTTGGACCCTTTCCTTTCCCATGGGAGTGGGATAAGCCAGCCTAGCCAAGGAGACCTGGAGAGAACTTGGGTCCCAATGAACTGAAACTGGAGCCAGATGAGCCTTTAGGGAACTCTAAAAATCAAAATGAAGAGAACAATTTCAAAGATTATGCCCAAAAAGTAAGACCAGCTTCAAAAAAGAGAAACCAAGAGTCAAAAGCTGGGAAGAATTAGAAAGGAATATGAATGCTCTGGGGTGTTTTGATCATGGCTCTAGCTTGTCCTGCGTGCACGTGTGGGAAGTGGATGTGTTAGCTATGATCAAGCCAGCCAAATATTTAAATATTTTCCAAATATTTAAAGGCTAACAAACCATTAAAATATGCTGTATCCTCCTTTAGATATACCCAGAAGGCCAGGATTCTTGGACTTCCAAGAGTTCCATGCAGGGATATTGATCTGTCCCATACTGCCAGGGCCTCAAACACACATGTTGGACACCCAAGCCCACATATCCAAGCTTCATCCAGGCTCCCCCACAAATAGCCTCCCCTTGACCTGGGGGTACACACCCAGCAGCGTGACCTGCCTTCAGGAGGATAGACATGGGAAGGGGCTTATGGAGGCCCTAGAGGCAGGCACGGGGCTCTTTGGGCAAGACATTCCAGGGTCCTAGGTTCCTGAAGTGTAGTCTAGAAAGTGGCCTATATGCTAGATGGGAATATCCCTTTGGCCTCATGGTTTCTCCCCTGGAGGGGAGAGGTGCAGCTACAGGAAGACTAGTATGGGGTCCTCTAAAGTGCACGACGCAGGGCAGGACCTCTCCTGCCCAGACCAAAGGGCAGTACCGCCAATAGGAAAGGGGTAGAAGCCACCCTTGCCCTCTGTGTTTAAGGACTGTAGTCTCAGATCTCTGTGTGGCAGAATGCAGGATTCCTCCTGCAGTGTTCCTTCCCTCTGACAGTGACTTATCGATGTTGGCACCATCCTGGCCATCCAGGAATCTCAGTTGGATGTGAACTGGCTTAATCATATGAGTCTCAATGGTCAGAACTGCATTCTCTGCTCAGTCTACTTACCCTACCTGTAAGGCAGTAGTACTCAATATTTTTGTTTTTCTTCTGATTTAAAGGGAGAGTCTTTATCCCTAAAGAAAAGCCTGTAGAAACTCATAAAGAAGAAAAAGTGACCCTTGACCCAGAACTGGAAGAAGCTTTGGCCAGTGCCTCTGACACCGAACTCTATGATCTTGCAGGTTAGTCTTGAACTCTGGGAACTTTCCTGTCTAGCTCCATGACCTCCCAGCATTCACTGGCACCCATGCCAGCAGCCTTTGAGCTTCTCTGTAGGTAGGAGAATAGCAGATTGACACCAGCCATTATGGAGCTGTCAGTCTTAATGCAGGTGACTTAACCTCTCTAAGCAAATGTTATTTTGCTCTATTTCAGCTGCAAATAATACCCATCCCGCAAAACTCAAAGAGTTACTGTGAGAAATTAAAGCAAACAAATAGGAAGGAGTGTTGAGAACTTAAAGAATAAAACAACAGCTCTTTTGCTTTCTAAGGAGCTTTCACATTTGGCATTTTATCATCACAACATTTCTATGAAGTTCTGGTTCTTCCCATGGTCACTGTTCCATTTTGATTCAGAAAATGCTAAGAGGTCTGTTAGCCTTCTAGTCTTAACAATAGCAACATAATAATGATTATAATGATTATTATTTAAAATGCGGAGAGAAAAAAGTCAAAGAGTACAAAAGAATGTGTAATGAAAAGTAAGTCTCTCGACCTTAATTGCCTAGGCCCACTCTCGTGTCTTGTATAGCCTTCAAGAAAGATTTTCTGCATGTACCAGTATATTTATACATTAGATCTTCCTTCTACATACACAGGGTTATTAGATCCCCACAGGATAGAGGCGCTTTAAAAACAAATCCACAGCTTTAGCAATAATTTGTATTCCATTGGAAGACAGATATAATAATCACCTCTTTCCTCCCAGGAGAACCAGCCTTATTCTAATATGTACCAGCCATCTCAATTCCATTCTCGTTCCTTCTGTGATGATGTCAGGAAGTTCCCATGTTTGTGAACTTAATACTGGCCACTGCAGGAGTTGAGGCACTTGCTTCACCTGGTGAAGAAGGTGTTTTGCACGCACTGGTCTTAGCCCTGGGGTTGCTGTGGAGGGATCCTGTTATGGTTACTGGTCCTCCCAGGGGTTGCTTCATGGTCTCTACCGGAATTGCCCAGAGGGAGAATGCCAGGCTGAACTTGAACTCCCAGGAAACGCCTTGAGAAAGGAAAAAGAGAAAAACACCAATTATTTGGAAGATACTAGATCCTGAAATTCATACAGTAAAACTGGAGAGAGAATCCAAATAGAAAACTGTCCTTGTTCATCCTTACTCAGCTTCCCTCCCTCGTCCTGTGTTCCCTAGGAATTCAGAAGGAAGCTTGGCTGGGGGTGTTGGCAGCATCTTCTTTAGGGTGGACCCTTCTGGAAGACTGAAGGCAGCCCCATGGGCAGATGGGCTGGCAGCCATTGAGTTTTAGATAAGAAAGAGTGTCGGCGTATTGCCCATGTTATTGTGGCAGATAGAGAGCAAAGAGAAAGTTCTTCAAGAGAGTGGTAGTTGACCTGCAAGACAGGGCCTCTTAGACTGGCTGGGTGTCAGTGTGGTCACCATCCGGAGTCTAGTTCCTGGCCCTAAGCTGTGGGAGCTCTGGACTGGAAATCTGATCTTATCAGTATACATGGAAGTAGTCAGATTGGAGCAAAGTGGTGGGAACTGATCCATTAGCCCAATTCACAGATAACAGATAAAAACGAAAACCTGGCAGTAGGAGCCAAATTGTAATTAGAAGTTACTTGGTGAGCATGGAGCCAGAGCAAGAAGATGTGTTCGTTGTATGGCCTCAGTGTTTATCAAATGGGACACCTTCTCCTTCTCCTGTCCCCTTCACAAAGACACAGTGACAAATTATTTTTTTTTTTGAGACGGAGTCTCACTCTGTCACCCAGGCTGGAGTGCAGTGGCACAATCTCTGCTCACTGCAACCTCCGCCTACCGAGTTCAAGCGATTCTCCTGCCTCAGCCTCCCAAGTAGCTGGGATTACAGGGGCCCGCCACCACACCCAGCTAATTTTTTTTTTTTTTTTTTTTTTTTTTTTGAGATGGAGTCTGGCTCTGTCGCCCAGGCTGGAGTGCAGTGGCCGGATCTCAGCTCACTGCAAGCTCCGCCTCCCGGGTTTACGCCATTCTCCTGCCTCAGCCTCCCGAGTAGCTGGGACTACAGGCGCCCGCCACCTCACCCGGCTAGTTAATTTTTTTGTGTTTTTTAGTAGAGACGGGGTTTCACTGTGTTAGCCAGGATGGTCTCGATCTCCTGACCTCGTGATCCACCCGTCTCGGCCTCCCAAAGTGCTGGGATTACAGGCTTGAGCCACCGCGCCCGGCCTTTTTTTTTTTTTTTTTGAGACGGAGTCTCGCTCTGTCGCCCAGGCTGGAGTGCAGTGGCGCGATCTCGGCTCACTGCTAGCTCCGCCTCCTGGGTTCACGCCATTCTCCTGCCTCAGCCTCCTGAGTAGCTGGGACTACAGGCGCCCGCCACCGCGCCCGGCTAATTTTTTGTATTTTTAGTAGAGACGAGGTTTCACCGTGGTCTCGATCTCCTGACCTTGTGATCCGCCCGCCTCGGCCTCCTAAAGTGCTGGGATTACAGGCGTGAGCCACCGCGCCCGGTCTGCCCAGCTAATTTTTATATTTTTTGTAGAGACAAGACTTCGCCATGTTGGCCAGGATGGTCTCGATTTCTTGACCTCACGATCCACCCACCTCGGCCTCCCAAAGTGCTGAGATAACAGGCATGAGCCATCACGCCCAGCCCACAGTGACAAATTCTTATTTATTTAACAAGAATTTGTAAAGCACTTAGAACGGTGCCTGACACATAGAAAGTCATTTAATCTTGGTAATAAAGTATAATTATTATCCCTGTTTTACGGATGAGGAAACGGAGACTCAGGCATTTAACAACTTCCCAAGTCACACAGTTTAACATGTGTCAGAGTCAGGATTCTTGACTGCTCCCAAGTCCCCCTCTTCACCAGGTCCTTGCTAGCTCTGACCATTTGCCCTTCCTTGTGCTGTGCCAGCTGCCTCCCTCCTTCAATATGTAGCTTACAGTAGAGCTGATGAGCATCTCAGAGGCACTCCTCTGCCACCTGTCAACAGAATATTATCCCTTCTGGGATCCTTCTCCAGGTGGCCAATGTCATCTAGAATTTCATTAGCAAAGGGAAATCTGCATAGAAGTTGCAGGTTCAGTCCAGCCCCGCGTTCGTTCTTCCCCAGTGTTGTTCCTGCATCCTACGCTGCCTCCTGGTGCAAGTTCTGTGTAATACAGGAAGCTGAAAATAGTACGCATAACTGACCTTTTATTGCTGATGTTGCTTTTTTTCCCCCACCCTGGAAAGCTCTAGAGACAATTATATTTGGTACTGAGAGATGAGGAGGCTGACATTGAAAGAGGCCTCTGGAAAAATATATGCAGTCATCTATATAATGTTAGATCTTGAAAATCATTAGTCTCAGTCCTACCTTCTCATTTTACAGATGAGAAAACTGAAAGGTTGAGTCTATTTAACTAGGAGGTCTAGGCAGATTTTCAGTAAACTGTGGCCATAACTAGGCCACCGTTGCTCAGACCCTAAATGGTTCTACATGTGGAGATGTAGAAAGACATGAAGATTACTGGTGGTCTTGAAAGGAGGGTTTTCAAATAAGTGTATTTAACACTATACATGTACCACACACTGTGCAAGGAAAGAGGACTCAGGGACTTACATTTATGATGTAAAGAATTGTTCTTCAAGGGGCATATTAACAATGTGGACATCCTCATGTGCTTCTCCAAACATAATGCTCATTTGTTGACTGTCTGTTTTTAGCTGTCCTTGGAGTACACAATTTGCTCAACAATCCAAAGTTCGATGAAGAAACAGCCAACAGTAAAGGTGGCAAAGGGCCTGTCAGAAGTAAGTTGATGTGGAATCTGTGGTTTTGTAAAGCTTTGGAGCCTCCAGGGTTGCTGGCAGGAGAGAGGCCTGTTGACTTTTGCAGGCTTTGCACTCTGTCATTTGGCTAGGATACGGAGCAGCTGACAATGAGAGCTCCATCTGGCGGTGAAACTAGTACAAATCAGTGTGTGTTGCCCAGAACACTTTCTTGGTAGGTCTGTTTAGTCAGAAGATGAAATTGTTGATATGTGGGTCTGCATTAAATGGTATAATCCATATTCATGAAAAAAAAATTGCTGATATGAGATTGCTTAGTCATCACAAAATGCAGAGTTTCATGTTCCTAAGGATGTTTTAATCAACTATGGTAGCTTAAATAAGTTCCCTTCTCTATTTGAGTGTCTTTTTGTCTCAGTAATAGATGCTTGTCATTAGAATTTGAATGCCCACTTCCCTCAGAGGGCATGAAAGACATGCTGGCATGGACTTACGTGCACAGGACATTCCACACCACCATCTTCTATGTCACCATTTCCTGTAGCAGTAAACAATTAATTAGACTTTTTTATTCATTCATTCGTCAGTCATCCACTAAATACCTGCTATGTGTCAGGAATGTTCTAGGATTAGGTACAAAGATGAAAATGGTCCCTGCCCAAAGAAATTTATCTGTCCGGGGTAAGGAAGGACCAATATTCAGGTCATTTCAGTACAGTGTGATCCATATGCTTTGAAAACTCATAGAAAATTACGGCTTTTTTTTTTTTTTTTTTTTTTTTTTGAGATGGAGTCTTGTTTTGTCACCCAGGCTGGAGTGCAATGGCACAATCTCGGCTCACTGCAGCCTCCACCTTCTGGGTTCAAGCAGTTCTCCTGCCTCAGCCTCATGAGTAGTTGGGACTACCGGCGTGTGCCACCACACCCAGCTCATTTTTAGGATTACAACTTTTCTTAGGTTAATTTTATTTTATTCACTTTAATAGAGACTTGGGAGATGCTTTCTAATCTCAGTAGCGTATATATGAAATATTATTTATAGTGGTAATTTAGACACACAATGAGCAATATTCCTTTTATTTTTTGAGATAGAGGCTTGCCCTGTTGCCCAGGCTGGAGTACAATGGTGCAATCATAGCTCTTTGTAGCTTCTGGCTGCTGGACTCAAGCAGTCCTCCCCGTCAGCCTCCTGAGTAGCTGGGACTACAGGTGCATGCCACCACACTCAGTTAATTATTTTTATTTTTATTTTGTAGAGACAGGATCTTGCTATGTTGCCTAGGCTGGCCTTTCTTGTTTCTTATGCTTATGGATAAAAAATGCTCATCCTTTTTAGCTTCAGCATCAAAGGATAACATTCTGACAATGTTTGCTGTTAACAATCTGATGCATAACCTTCTGGACGTTTATATGTACACATGCACACAAATATTAACTTGTCTTCAAATTGTGGTCTCTTATCAGTACCTATAGGTTTCCTTCATTCTTTTAATGAGTAGATAACTTTTTTAATGGATAGATAATGAAGATCTTTTTTTTTTTTTTTTTTTTGAGACAGGGTCTCATTCTGTTGTCCAGGCTAGAGTCCAGCATCACTACCAAGGCTGACTGCAGCCTCAAACTCCTGGGATCAAGGGATTCTCCTACCTTAGTCCCCTGAGCAGCTAAGACTACAGACAAAATTACACCTGGCCAATTTTTAAAATTTATTGTAGAGACTGGGTCTCACTGTGTTGCCCAGCCTGGTCTCAAACTTCTGGCCTCAAGCAACTCTCCTGCTTCAGCCTCCCAAAGTGCTGGGATTATAGGTGTGAGCCACCATGCCTGGCTCGTGAATAGATTCTTTTAATGAATAGACAATGAGTTGTTATGTGATGATGCTATACTTTATTTACCCATTTTCATATTGATGGACATTTTATCATGTTTTGCTGTCACAAGTAATATATCAGGGAACAGGGAATATCCGTGAGTATATATCTTTATGTATCTGTGCTATTTTTGTAGATAAGACTTCTATAGAATTGCTGGGTCATAGAACATGCACATCTTAAATTGTAATAGATAATGCCAAATTACTCTCTCAAAACATTTGCATCAGATCACATTCTCACTTACAGAGAAGTAGGAAGATGCTTTTTCCTCCACATTGTTGCCAACTCCAGATGTTATCTTGTTTCACACTTGTTTGTTAATGAAATGGTATCTCCTTTCTTTATTTTGGAGCTTAGTTACTTTTTTATATTTTTGGTTGAGTGACAGATTCTTCTGATTGTATTATTGGTTCATTTTTAATTGGGTCGCCTTATTGATTTGTAGGAGCTCTGTGTATGTTGGGATGTTAATCCTTTGTATCTCTTAACTTCCATTCTTCTTTTTTATCCCTTTCTTTTCCCATACCTTCCTTAAAACTAAAGCTCCAGAATAGAACTCAGAGGAGGATAGGGTATAATCAAGAGGCCAGAGGGGTATTAGAGTTTGGGAAGTGAAGACTTATTGTGGTGTCTGATTTGTATCTCAGATCCTGAAGTCTAGTTAGTATAGTCTGACAGATGTCCATATGGAGCAGCAATAACTGCCCATGGATATTTTGAACATTGGAGTTTGCTGCAGGGCCTCCTGAACTTTTGGCTCCATGCAGTGCTAGCCCCAGGGAATTCTCATTGCAGTTGAGAAACACCAGCCTTCCAAACTGTGACTCAGAGCTACACCACTCCCATGCTTGCTCAGCTGAGAATAAACCTACTGTCATTGCTATTAAAGTCTTACTGGAATCAGAGCATATGAAAGATATGTCATTTTTTGGGAAGTCGCCACTGATTTTCATAGGAGAGACTTTGCATTTTTTAAAATGAAAACTTGTGTTTTAGATGTTGTCAAAGGTGAAAAGGTAAAGCCAGTATTTGAGGAACCACCCAATCCCACAAATGTGGAAATAAGCCTGCAGCAGATGAAAGCCAATGATCCTAGCTTGCAAGAAGTCAACCTCAACAACATTAAGGTATTTCATTGTGATTATCATCAGTCACTTAATTTATCATGAGGTCAGAAAACTTACCAGAGATGACCAATTGCTTGTTTTCACACCTGTTTACAGTTCTTTGTAGTCACTGAGTTGGAGTCAAGGTATCCTATTCAAAAGAAGTGGGTTTTGGAAAACAGTGATTTCTATAATTATTTGAAAAGAATCACCATACCTGAGTTAAGCGTAGTACATTAGTTATATCTATTGCTGAGTAACAGATTACTCCAAAACTTAGAGGCTTCAAACAACAGACATTTATTATTTCACACACAATTTTTCAGTGTCAGGAATCTGGTAGTAGCTAGCTGGATAGTGTGGCTCAGGGTCTCAAATGAGGTGACAGTGAAGTTGTCATCCAAGGCTGCAGTACCAGGCTTGCCCGGGGCAGGAGGATCCAATTCTAAGATGGCAGATTCATGTGGCTGTTGGGAAGAGGCCTCCATTTCTCACCATGTGGCTCCCCAGAGCAAGTGATCCAAGACAGAAAGATGAGAAAGCAGGAAGCCACAATACCTGTTTTGACCCGGTTTCTGAAGTTACTGAACATGTTTGTTACTTCCACTTTATTCAGTTTGATAAGTCATGCCACTCTCAAAGGGAAAGAGTAGAAGAGAGAGAGAGAGAGAGAGAGAGTGTGTGTGTGTGTGTGTGTGTGTGTGTAAATATTACCTGAAGTCTCTTTTGTTTATTCTTTTTGGGCCAGTTCTTCGCGTTTAATAATAACCAACTTTTATTGAGTGCGTACTATATGCCATGTCCTTTACTAAATACTTGGAATTTATTATCTCATTTAATTATTAGTGGGACTTAAAGAGTTGTTAAGGTCATAGAGCTAGCCTATAGTGCAGCCAGGACTCTTCTCCACTTCTAACTGCACCCCATATTGTCTCCTTCCCCAGTGGTCATTACTGTGGTAAATGATCTAGAAAAAGGACTAAAAGATGAATAAGATTTTTTCAGTCTTTACTCTGAAAAATATTATACTAGGAGAAAAACACTAAACAGATAATTATAACATGATGTGGTGAGCCCCCAAATGTCATTGAATTGCAAGAAAGAAAAATTTTAATGCTACCTAGGAGATCCAGTAAACAAAGGAGATGATATTACATCTGAGTCTTGAAAGATGAGTAGGAATTAATCAGAGAAAAGGACAAAAGGAATTTCCAGGCTAAGGGGAAAGCATATATAAAGGTCTGAAAAAGAGAAAGACTGTGGTATATTAAAACAATGGCAAGTATATCAGTCTGGCTAGAATATAGAGTGAAAAATAAAAAGAGGGAAGTGTAGTATGTGCATACTTTCTTGGTAAGGGAAAACAGAAAGACAACACTCAAGAGGTACCATAGTGGTAAACTAGATTCCCCTATTGGACACTAAGTGGTGCTGTTGGCTCAGGATAGCTTGGTTGCTGAAGGCTAGGTAACGACCCTCATTTAGAAGGGATATCATGTATTTATCTACATACATATGGTATTTAAAGGTTGTGGGTTCTTACCTTGGCAAGAGTGTGCCATAGAATGGGTCATCAACTAGCCATGTCTTCTCTGTCTTAGAACATTCCAATTCCAACCCTGAGGGAATTTGCAAAGGCTCTGGAGACCAACACTCACGTGAAGAAGTTCAGCCTGGCCGCAACTCGCAGCAATGACCCTGTGGCCATTGTGAGTAGAATTCTTAGAAATATAACATAAAGTTATTTAATCCACTGGAGGCTCTATTTAATTTGTTTCTTTAGCTAACAATTTTTTAGATCTGGTAAACTTACATTCTACACAGTTAATGAGCAAAATTATAGTTACAATGCAATAGTAAAACTTCAGAACCAAACTGTCAGATGCTGTAAGTTATCTGGAATTTTGTCAGCATTACAATTTTCAGAGAAAGAAACAAGATAAGTTTGGCATTTAACTAACTGAATATTTAGGGTTTGTTCTGTGCTTAGGATACATTTTCTAAAACTTTTGCATCTGCAGTCATTGCATATTATGACCTTAAAATCCTTCAGGAACTAGGCACCTATAGAAATATTGAAGTAGCTGGGCGTGATGGCTCACGCCTGTAATCCCAGCACTTTGGGATGCCGAGGTGGGTGGATCATGAGGTCAGGAGTTTGAGACCAGCCTGGCCAATAGGGTGAAACCCTATCTCTACTAAAACTACAAGAACTAGTGGGCATGGTGGCATGGGCCTGTAGTCCCAGCTACTCAGGAGACTGACGCAGAAGAATCACTTGAACCCAGGAGGCAGAGGTTGCAATGAGCTGAAATCATGCCACTGCACTCTAGCCTGGGCAACAGAGGGAGACTCCATCTCAAAAAAAAAAAAAAAAGAAATATTAAAGTATATTTTAATCTTTGAAATGGATTATTGTGTGTCTAAAATATCTTAGACAACCAAATCATGAAGCATTTTGTGTTTGACACCTTGTTAACCAGAATATGAAAAAAATAGCCAGCCAGATGTGGTAACGCACAGCTCTGGTCCCAGCTACTTAAGAGGCTAAAGTGAGACAATTGGCTTGAGCCCAGGAGTTCTAGGCTGCAGTGAGCTATGATCGCACCTCTGCACTCCAGTCTGGGCAATAGAACGAGACAGTAGATAGATAGATAGATAGATAGATAGATAGATAGATACATACATACATACATACATACATACATACACACACACATACATACATACATACATACATATGTAACAGAAAAATAGCCAACTAAAAGTTCTGTTCTTCCTATGCATTTTAGATAATTTAGCCAAATAAGGAAGCCCCTTGACCCAGGTAAATACTTATACCATCACTATCATGATTTTTATTCTTCCTATCAATAGCCAATTAATAACTCCTATTAATAGCTAATTTGTTGAGGAATTAGTAAATACCAGCACCGATTTTCATGCTTTCCACACAGTATCTCATCCATTTGTCACTGTAATGCTATGAGGTATATACTCTTATTAGTTCCAACTTTAACAAATGAGAAAACAGCCTCGGAGAGGTTAAGTAAGTTATCCAAGGTAATAAAACCAGTAAATGGCAGAGCCAGAATTCACTACCAAGTCTTTCTGGTTCTACAACCAGGAAGCTTAACCATCAAGCTATGCTAGATTTACACACAATGACTGGCTTTCATACATTTGCTAAAATATGTCATTTATCAAAAGCCTGGGCATCAACCTGTTGTTCTATGGCATTTAATGCTCAGCCCTTGAATCAAGTTAGAAAAACAAAAGTTGGGCTGGGCGCGGTGGCTCACACCTGTAATCCCAGCATTTTGGGAGGCCAAGGTGGGCAGATCACGAGGTCAGGAGGTCGAGACCATCCTGGCTAACATGGTGAAACCCCATCTCTACTAAAAAATACAAAAAATTAGCCGGGCGTGGTGGCAGGCGCCTGTAGTCCCAGCTACTTGGGAGGCTGAGGCAGGAGAATGGCGTGAACCCGGGAGACGGAGCTTGTAGTGAGCCGAGACCACACCACTGCACTCCAGCCTGGGCGACAGAGCGAAACTCCGTCTCAAACAAAAAAAAAAAAAAGAAAAGAAAAGAAAAACGGAAGTTGTCTTGACTTGATCTTTTGATTTAAAGTAACGTGCCTTTTGGAAGATCTAAAATAGCATTTAAAACATGACATGAAAGTAATGACTACCTGTCATGGTCCTGGCACAGAATAGCTGTTTGAAAGTACTTGTTAGACAAATGAATGATCATAACCTGCAACCTCTAGCAATAGAGAATATTTCTATGGTGATCACAGCAAACTTGAAATAAGCACTCATGTAAAAGAGGAACCAGGCTACAGAAATCAATGTTTTTACCAGCAGTTATTACATATCTAAATCTGTAGATTGAAAGCAGTTTTGAATTTGAAACCTATCATTAAAATAGAAAGATAGCAGAACTAGATAATTGGTAAGGTGAAATGAACAGTTTAAGGATTCTTATCTCTGTATGATTTTGTGCTATTTCTGCCTTTTAGTAGATGTTTTTCAGTAAAGCAAAAATATTCACAATATACTTTGTATGTAAATGAATAAAGGGATAAAGAAATGATTTGTCACTTCTGTTTAATATATTATTTTGAGTAAAATTGCAGGGGTGGGGTTAGTTCACAATCAACTGCCAACACTACTGGTAAATAATCTAACTCCTATTCTAGACCAAATAGATAACTTACTAAGTGGATTAAATAAATTCCAAATATAATAATCACTTTGATGCTGTTTTTAATGCAACAACTATGTGTTGAACGCCTATCATATGAAAAGCACTACACTAGGAGCTGAATTTTTTCGGCAACACTTTTCAGGCAAATTTGACCTTTTGTAACTTGCTTTTTAAAGAATACTTCATTTGGTAGCAAATGTTGGAAAAGGTGTGGAGAAAGGGGAGCACTTGTATACTGGTGGTGGGAATGTAGAGTAGTACAGCCATTATGGGAAACAGTATGGTGGTTCCTCAAAAACCGAAATTAGAACTACATATGATCCAGCAATCCCACTGCTGGGTATATATCCAAGAGAAAGGAAATCAGTATATTGAAGAGATATCTACCCTCCCATGTTTACTGCAACACTGTTGACAACAGTCAAGATATGGAATCAACCTAAATGTTCATCAACAGATGAATGGATGGAGAAAATGTGGTACATATACACACTGAAATATTATTCAGCCATAAAAAAAGAGAAATCCTGTCATTTGCAGCACCATGGATGGGACTGGAGGTCATTGTGTTAACTGAAACAAGCCAAGCACAAAAAAATAAATATAGCATGTTCTCACTTACATGTGGGAGCTTAAAAAAAGTGGTTCTCATGGAGGTAAAGAGTAGAATGGTGGTTACCAAAGCCTGGGAAGGGAGTGGGGACAAAGAGAAGTTGGTTAAGAGGTACAAAAATACAGTTAGTTAGAAGGAATAAGTTGTTGTATTCAATAATTTATTATAAATTTCAAAATAGCTAGAAGAGAAGAATTGTAATGTTCCCAACACAAAAATCAGCCTTTGAGGTGATGGCTATCCCAATTACTCCAATTTAATCACTGCATACACATTGTATAAAGGTATCAAAATATCACATTTACCCCCAAAAATATGTACAACTATTATTTATCAGTAAAACATTTTTAATTTATTTGGTATAGTCATAGTACAATGTATAAAAAATAGAGGGACCACAGGAAGATATACATATATATATATTCATTTATGTGGATAGAGTTTTCAAAACATGATTTTGCTACTGTTTTCTGAAGAGCATCACTCCTAATAGAAATTTTTCACTTGTCCTCCATTCCAGTTCTAAGATGTGTCACACCTTCCTCCCCTCCTGACTCCCCTAATCCCCCCTCCTCAAGGGTAAGCAGAGAAGAGAGGCAGAACCAAGGGAACGAAGTGATGATTTTAGGAAAGATTTTCTTGGTTGTCACTGTGCCTGGGTGACTGTTTTATTGGGAGCCCTGGCAGAAAGTCTTCATTTTTAGCATTCAAACATGAAGTGAAAAGGCGTTTCTGGTGGATGACATTTGTGGACCTCAAACCTTATTCTGCTTTCATATTATAAATTATTATTCTGATATATTGTTAGAATCAGTGAAGCCCTGTGTGACTGGCATCTGTTTAGACATGTGCCCATTTAAGGCTGTTTTGCATTCAATCAGAAAACACATTTTGGGGTTCGTGGTGAACACAAGCCATTTTACAGATGAGGCAACTGAGACTCAAAGAAGTTGAATGCTGAACTAAGATTACACCACATGTGGCCAAGCCAGGATGCAAATGTAAGTCACCTGTGATTGAGTTTAGTTTACTGTGCCCCAAGCACTTCCATATAACCACATCTATAGTAACTGAGCATTCAAATGGAATTTGTCCCCACTGAATGCCAATGGGGAGAAGGCTCAAATGTATTTAAAATGCTACTGTTATTTACAGTGAGCCATATAAAAATCAAGAGTTTAGGACAGCACCGTTTATTAGAAATAAAACTTGAGAGGTTACTTCCAAGATGGCCAAATAGGAACAGCTCTGGTCTCCAGCTCCCAGTGAGATCGACGCAGAAGACGGGTGATTTCTGCATTTCCAACTGAGGTACCTGGTTCATCTCCATGGGACTGGTTGGACAGTGGGTGCAGCCCACGGAGGGTGAGCTGAAGCAGGGTGGGGCATCGCCTCACCCAGGAATCACAAGGGGTTGGAGGATTTCCCTTTCCTAGCCAAGAGAAGCCATGAGTGACTGTATCTGGAGGAGCAGTACACTCCTGCCCAAATACTGTGCTTTTCCCACAGTCTTCACAACCAGCAGACCAGGAGATTCCCTCCCATGCCTGGCTCGGCAGGTCCCATGCCCATGGAGCCTTGCTTACTGCTAGCACAGCAGTCTGAGATCCACCTGAGATGCTAGAGCTTGGCAGGGGGAGGGGCGTCTGCCATTGCTGAGGCTTGAGTAGGTGGTTCTATGCTCACAGTGTAAACAAAGCGGCAGGGAAGCTTGAACTGGGGGGAGCCCACTACAGCTCAGGAAGGCCTACTGCCTCTCTAGATTCCACCTCTGGGGACAGGGCATATCTGAACAAAAGGCAGCAGACAGCTTCTCCAGACTTAAACGTCCTTGCCTGACAGCTCTGAAGAGAGCATTGCTTCTCCCAGCATGGCATTCGTGCTGACAGACTGCTGCCTCAAGTGGGTCCCTGACCCCTGTGTAGCCTGACTGGGAGACACCTCCCAGTAGGGGCTGACACCTCATACAGGCAGGTGTCCCTCTGGGAGGAAGCTTCCAGAGGAAGGATCAGACAGCAATATTTGCTGTTCTGCAGCCTCTGCTGGTGATACCCAGGAAAACAGGGTCTGGAGTGGACCTCCAGCAAACTCCAGCAGACCTGCAGCTAAGGGGCCTGTCTGTTAGAAGGAAAACTAACAAACAGAAAGGAATAGCATAAACATCAACAATAAGGACATCCACACCAAAACCCCCTTTGTAGGTCACCAACATCAAAGACTAAAGGTAGATGAAACCACAAAGATGGGGAGAAACCAGAGCAGAAAGGTGGAAAATTCCCAAAACCAGAACGCCTCTTCTCCAAAGGAACACAACTCCTCATTAGCAAGGGAACAAAACTGGACAGAGAATGAGTTTGACGAGTTGACAGAAGTAGGCTTCAGAAGGTTAGTAATAACAAACTTCTCTGAGCTAAAGGAGCATGTTCTAACCCATTGCAAGGAAGCTAAAAACATTGAAAAAAGGTCAGATGAATGGCTAAATAGAATAACCAGTGTAGAGAAGAGCTTAAATGACCTGATGGAGCTGAAAACCAGAGTACAAGAACTTCATAAAGCATACACAAGCTTCAATAGCCGATTTAATCAAGTGGAAGAAAGGATATCAGTGATTGAAGATCAAATTAATGAAGTAAAGTGAGAAGACAAGATTAGAGAGAGAAAAGTGAAAAAAAAAAATGAACAAAGCCTCCAAGAAATGTGGGACTATGTGAAAAGACCAAATCTACGTTTGATTGGTGGACCTGAAAGTGACAGGGAGAACGGAACCAAGTTAGAAAACACTCTTCAGGATATTATCCAAAAGAACTTCCCTAACCTAGCAAGGCAGGCCAACATTCAAATTCAGGAAATACAGAGAACACCACAAAGATACTCCTCGAGAAGAGCAACCCCAAGACACATAATTGTCAGATTCACCAATGTTGAAATGAAGGAAAAATGTTAAGGGCAGCCAGAGAGAAAGGTCGGGTTACCCACAAAGGGAAGCCCATCAGACTAACAGTGGATATCTTGGCAGAAACCCTACAAGCCAGAAGAGAGTGGGGGCCAATATTCAACATTCTTAAAGAAAACAATTTTCAACCCAGAATTTTATATCCAGCCAAACTAAGCTTCATAAGTGAAGGAGAAATAAAATCCTTTACAGACAAGCAAATGCTGAGAGATTTTGTCACCACTAGGCCTGCCTTACAAGAGCTCCTGAAGGAAGCACTAAACATGGATAGGAACAACCAGTACCAGCCACTGCAAAAACATACCAAATTGAAAGACCATCAACACTATGAAGAAACTGCATCAATTAATGGGCGACATAACCATCTAGCATCATAATGACAGTATCAAATTCACATGTAACAATATTAACCTTAAATGTAAATGGGCTAAATGTCCCAATTAAAAGACACAGACTGGCAAATTGGATAAAGAGTCAAGACCCATCAGTGTGCTGTATCCAGGAGACCAATCTCATGTACAAAGACACACATAAGCTCAAAATAAAGGGATGGAGGAAGATCTACCAAGCAAATGGAAAGTAAAAAAAAGCAGGGGTTGCAATCCTGGTCTCTGATAAAACAGACTAAATCAACAAAGATCAAAAGAGACAAAGACGGGCATTACATGATGGTGAAAGGATCAATTCAACAAGAAGAGCTAACTATCCTAAATATCTACACACTCAATACAGGAGCACCCAGATTCATAAAGCAAGTTCTTAGAGACCTACAAAGAGACTTAGACTCCCACACAATAATAATGGGAGATTTTAACACCCCGCTGTCAGTATTAGACAGATCAATGAGACAGAAAATTAACAAGGATATCCAGAACTTGAACTCAGCTGTGGACCAAGTGGACCTAATAGACATCTACAGAACTCTGCACCCCAAATCAACAGAATATACAGTCTTCTCAGCACCACATCACACTTATTCTAAAATTGACAACATAATTGCAAGTAAAACACTTCTCAGCAAATGTAATAGAATGGAAATCACAACAAACTGTCTCTCAGCCCACAGTGCAACCAAATTAGAGCTCAGGATTAAGAACTCACTCAAAACCACACAACTATGTGGAAACTGAACAACATGCCCCTGAATGACTACTGGGTAAATAATGAAATGAAGGTAGAAATAAAGATGTTCTTTGAAACCAATGAGAACAAAGACACAATGTACCAGAATCTCTGGGACACGTTTAAAGCAGTGTGTAGAGGGAAATTTATAGCACTAAATGCCCACAAGAGAAAGCAGGAGAAATCTGAAATTGACACCCTAACATCACAACTAAAAGAAATAGAAAAGCAAGAGCAAACATATTCAAAAGCTAGCAGAAGACAAGAAATAACTAAGATCAAAGCAGAACTGAAAGAGATAGAGACCCAAAAAAACTCTTCAAAAAATCAATGAATCCAGGAGCTGGTTTTTTGAAAAGATCAACAAAATGGATAGACGCTAGTAAGACTAACAAAGAACAAAAGAGAGAAGCATCAAATAGACACCATAAAAAATGATAAAGGGGATATTACCACTGATCCCACGGAAATACAAACTACCATCGGAGAATACTATAAACACCTCTATGCAAATAAACTAGAAAATCTAGATGAAATGGATAAATTCCTGGACACATACAACCTTCCAAGTCTAAACCAGGAAGAAGTTGAATCTCCGAATAGACCAATAGCAGGTTCTGAAATTGAGGCAATAATTAATAGCCTACCAACCAAAAAGAGTCCAGGACCAGACAGATTCACAGCCGAATTCTACCAGAGGTGCAAAGAGGAGCTGGTACCATTCCTTCTGAAACTATTCCAATCAATAGAAAAAGATGGAATTATCCCTAACTCATTTTATGAGGCCAGCATCACCCTGATACCAAAGCCTGGCAGAGACACAACAAAAAAAGAGAAATTTTAGGCCAATAATGATGAATATCGATGCAAACATCCTCAATAAAATACTGGCAAACCAAATCCAGCAGCACCTCAAAAAACTTACCCACCTTGATCAAGTTGGCTTTATCCCTGGGATGCAAGGCTGGTTCAACATACTCAAATCAGTAAACATAATCCATCGCATAAACAGAACCAACTACAAAAACCACATGATTATCTCAATAGATGCAGAAAAGGCCTTCAATAAAATTCAATAGCCTTTCATGCTAAAAACTCTCAATCAACTAGGTATTGATGGAATGTATCTCAACATAATAAGAGCTGTTTATGACAAACCCACAGCCAATATTATACTGAATGGGCAAAAACTGGAAGCATTCCCTTTGAAAACCGGCACAAGACAAGGATGCCCTCTCTCACCACTCCAATTCAACATAATATTGGAAGTTCTGGCCAGGGGAATCAGGCAAGAGGAAGCAATAAAGGGTATTCAAATAGGAATAAAGGAAGTCAAATTGTCTCTCTTTGCAGATGACATGATTGTATTTTTAGAAAACCCCATAGTCTCAGCCCCAAATCTCCTTAAGCTGATAAGCAAATTCAGCAAAGTCTCAGGATACAAAATCAATGTGCAAAAATCACAAGCATTCCTATACACCAAGAACAGACAAACAGCTAAATCATGAGTGAACTCCCATTCACAATTGCTACAAGGAGAATAAAATACCTAGGAATAGAACTTACAAGGAATGTGAAGGACCTCTTCAAGGAGAACTACAAACCACTGCTCAAGGAAATAAGAGAGAGAGTGCACAAACAAATGAAAAAACATTCCATGCTCATGGATAGGAAGAATCAATATCATGAAAATGGCCTTACTGCCCAAAGTAATTTGTAGATTCAACACTATCCGCATCAAGCTACCGCTGACTTTCTTCACATAATTGAAAAAAACTACTTTAAACCTCATATGAAACCAAAAAAGAGCCTGCATAGCCAAAACAATCCTGGGCAGGAAGAACAAAGCTGGAGGCATCACGCTACCTGACTTCAAACTTTACTATAAGGCTACAGTAACCAGAACAGCATGGTACTGGTACCAAAACAGATACAAAGACCAATGGAACAAAACGGAGGCCTCAGAAATAACACCACACATCTACAACCATCTGATCTTTGACAAACCTGACACATACAAGCAATGAGGGGAAAAGATTCCCTATTTAATAAATGCTGTTGGGAAAACTGGCTAGCCATATGCAGAAAACTGAAACTGGACCCCTTCCTTACAGCTTATACAAAAATAAACTCAAGATGGATCAAAGACTTAAATGTAAGACCTAGGACCATAAAAATCCTAGAAGAAAACCTGGGCACTACCATTCAGGGCATAGGCATGGGCAAAGACTTCATGTCTAAAACACCAAAAGCAATGGCAACAAAAGCCCGAATTGACAAATGGGATCTAATTAAACTAAAGAGGTTCTTCACAGCAAAAGAAATTATCATCAGAGTGAACAGGCAACCTACAGAATGGGAGAATTTTGCAATCTATCCATCTGACAAAGGACTAATACCCAGAATCTACAAGGAACGTAAACAAATTTACAAGAAAAAAGCAAACCCCATCAAAAAATGGGCAAAGGATATGAACAGACACTTCTCAAAAGAAGACATATATGCAGCCAACAGACATATGAAAAAATCCTCATCATCTCTGGTCATTAGAGAAATGTAAATCAAAACCACAATGAGATACCATCTCATGCCAGTTAGAATGGCAACCATTAAAAACTCAGGAAACAACAGATGCTGGAGAGATTGTGGAAAAATAGGAATGCTTTTACACTGTTGGTGGGAGTGTAAATTAGTTCAACCATTGTGGAAGACAGTGTGGCGATTCCTCAGGGGTCTAGAACTAGAAATACCATTTGACCCAGCAATCCCATTACTGGACATATACCCAAAGAATTATAAATCATTCTACTATAAAGACAGATGCACACGTATGTTTATTGCGGCACTATTCACAATAGCAAAGACTTGGAACCAACCCAAATGCCCATCAATGATAAACTGGATAAAGAAAATGTACCACATATACACCATGTAATACTATGCAGCCATAAAAAAAGGATGAGTTCATGTCCTTTGCAGGGACATGAATGAAGCTGGAAACCATCATTCTTAGCAAACTGTCACAAGATCAGAAAACCAAACACTGCATGTTCTCATTCATAAGTGGGAGTTGAACAAGAGAACACATGGACACAGGGAGGGGAACATCACACACCAGGGCCTGTGGGGATTGGAGGGCTAGGGGAGGGATAACATTAGGAGAAATACCTAATGTAGGTGACAGGTTGATGGGTGCAGCAAACCACCATGGCACATGTATACCTATGTAACAAAATTGTACATTCTGCACATGTAACCCAGAACTTAAAGTATAAAAAAATAAATAAATAAAACGTGAGCCACAAATGTAAGCCCCACGTATAAATTTAAATTTTTTAGTAGCCACATTTAAAAAAAAAAAGACAAAATTAATTTTAGTAGTAAATAGATGCTTCTTGACTTACAATGGGTTATGTCCAGATAAAGCTATTGTAAATTGAAAATCTTTATCTGAACATAGCCTCATCATAAGTCAAGGAGCATACTGAATGAGTATCGCTTTCACATCATGGTAAATTCCAAAAATCGAAAGTGGAACCATCATGTCAGGGACTCTCTGTATTGTATTTAAACCGATATATCCAAAATGTAATTTGAAAAAATAATGAGGTATTTTGCATTCTTTTTTTCATACTACATCTTTGAAATCGAGTGTGTTTTATGTTTACAGCACATTTCAAATCAGACTAGCCAATTTTCAAGGGCTCAATAGCCACATTTCTCATGGCTACCATTTGGCCAGTGCAGAAATTTGCATTTCCATACAATCCTATAAAGTACAGAGAGCAAACCCTTCTCTTTAAAGATGTATTTCTACTCTATTTCAATGACATTTAAAACATCTAGTCTTTGTTTTAATAATGTTATTATTCCCAGCACATGTAATATGCTCAAATATTTGCTGAACTGAAGTGAACCTGGGCTTGCAGCCCAGGATTGTGTTTGGCTGGCTCGCCGCTGTTTTGTGGAGCATAAGAAAGTGTTTTCTCAAGTTTAAAAGAAATTGGCAAGATCCTGGCAACTCGCCAGGAGGTTCTGCAACTTTCTGTAAAGGCCTAATTGCTCTGACATTTTGTTATTCTAATAATGAGAGTAAATCCCAAAGCTTGGAGTGTCCAAAAGGAAAGTCCTGATGCATCCCTCTCTGGTGATCAGATTAAAATGTATAGATTTAATTTTAATTAAGGACCTAGCACAGAATAAATACGCTTTAATTTACGTGGTGTGCCATAGTGTAAATCCAAATTCTTGAGCTTTCTTTGCAGTACAAGCAACTGCCTGATCAAGATACAGGATTATTCTTCTAGTCCAGTGGTTCTCAACCTGGGGCAATTTTGCCCTCCAGGGGACATTTGGCAGCATCTGGAGATATTTCTAGTTGTCATGACAGGGAGGAGTGCTATTGACATTTAGTGAGTCTCAGAGGCCAGAGATACTGCTAAATATTCTTTAATACACAGGACAGCCTCCCACAACGAAGAATTCTTTGACCCCAAGTGTCAGTCATGCTGGGGTTAAATAACCCTGTTCTCGTCCAATGTTGGGACTTCTCGTCTTCTTTCTTCCTGTCTTTTCCACTGTAAAAACAATTAAAATAGTTCAGAACTTTTTTGTTCTACTCCCCAGAAGCAATCACTATTAGTAGTTTGTTTTTCATTCTTCTAGTTGTTGTCTTTATGACTTTAATTAAAGTGGTTACTGGCTCATGCCTGTAATCCCAGCACTTTGGGAGGCCGAGGCAGGAGGATCACTTAAAGCCAGGAGTTCGTGACCAGCCTGGGCAACATAGAGAGACCCTGTTTCTATACCAAAACACGGGGGGAAAAAAAAAAAAGTGGTTGTCAACCCTAACTGCACATTATTCACCTGGAGAGCTCTTCGGAAATGCAGATGGCCATTCCACAGCCTCAGAGATTCTGATTCAATTCTTCTGGGGTAAATTTTTTAAAGCTCTCAGGCCATTCTAATGTGTGGTCAATGTAGAAAACCACTAATGTACAGAAATTTATATTTTTCATTTATCATCTTAGAAAATTTTTTATTCTCTGTTATAAAAGATGAGGGCAGTTCTATACTTACTTTATGTTCCATTCCTCCTTTCTCTTCCACTTCCAAATTGTAGATACTACATTATTTTCACACATGTGAGCTTTATACATTTTATGTAATTATGTTCTGTGTTTGTATATAGATTGATTCCAAAAATTAACCTATTAGCAGCATTTACAATTATATAACTATATAAATATAAATCTCCATTCCCATGGACCTTGCAATCTAGTGACTAGTGCTGACCTGATTTTTGATCATTTGCAGGTAACTTATTTTTCCTTGCAAGAAATTTTTAGTACTCTCCTTCCCTTTGGAATTCTGAAATTTCACTTGTCTGTTCACTTAAGAGTCGTTTTGGGCCAGGCACGGCGGCTCACGCCTGTAATCCCAGCACTTTGGGAGGCCAGGGCGGGTGGGTCACCTGAGGTCAAGAGTTTGAGACCAGCCCTGGCCAACATGGTGAAACCCCATCTCAACTAAAAATATAAAAATTAGCTGGGTATGGTGGTGAGCCCCTGTAATCTCAGCTACTCAGGAGGCTGAGGCAGGAGAATTGCTTGAACCCAGGAGACGGAGGTTGCAGTGAGCTGACACAGTGCCGCTACACTCCAGCCTGGGCAACAAAGTGAGACTCTGTCTCAAAAAACAAAAAACAGAAAAGAGTAGTTTTTATTCATTCTGCTGAGTGTCTAGTGATTTCTTTCAGATAAAGATCCATAACTTTCTTCATCTCTGGGAAATTTATTTTTCCTCCTTAATTATTTGATAACTTCTTCCCTTCTCTTTTCTTTCTTTCTTTCTTTCTTTCTTTCTTTCTTTCTTTCTTTCTTTCTTTCTTTCTTTCTTTCTTTCTTTCTTATCCTTCTGGAACTCTTCTTAGATGAGTGTTGAATCTCTGCATCTTTCATCCACATCTCTTAAGGTTTTCTCATAGTTTCTATCTTTGTCTTTTTGCTGTATATCCTTGGAAATATCCTCAGTGTTATCTTCTAGATCACCAACTTGGTCTTCAGCCATGTTTATTTTGTAATTCTAGATGTCTATTATTTTCTTTTATTTCAATGTAGTTTTTTAAAATTTTCTAAGTGTTTTCTCTCTCTCTCTTCCCCCCCCCCCACTTTTTCTCTCTTTCTTTCCTGTTCTTTTTTTTTGTGGGGCAGGGAGGAAAATAATACATAATTAGAATTTTTACATTTGTGCTGTTTCTTCTATGGCATATTGTCCTGCTTGGTCAACTTTATTCTTTCATGATGTTGGTTTTCCTAAAATGTCTGACAATTATTGGTTGCCTGTTTATATTTTTGAATGGAGAGCAAGGTTGGTTTGTATAAACCAGGATCATTTCTCCTGCAGTTATATCTATCTATTTTACCAACAGACCTCTCCCTTAAAAAGGAGGCCCCTTTATTTTTCTCCATTTGTCACCATCTGATAAGCTATATATTTTATTTATTAATTTACTGACTCTGCCCTCTTACTCAAATATAAGCCTCTCTGAGGACAAGGATTTTTGTTTTTTTCTACTGCTAGAGCACAGTAGAAGCCTGACAAATAGTCTTTTTTGAATGTATGAGTGAGACCTTTTTTCAGCAGCAGGTGTGCTGACCTGCCACCTTCTCTGCAGTATGTGTATAAGGAGCCCACAGGCAGCCTGAGAGTCCCCTGCAATCACTACAGTTAGGAGGACTTCATTCTGGGAGGGACACCTTTCAATATATAGTAGTCCCCTTATCTGCAGAGGATATGTTCCAAGACCCCCAGTGGATACCTGAAACCACAGATAGTACCAAACCCGATATGTGCTATGTCTTTTCCTATACTACACACCCATAATAATGTTAATTTTTAAACTAGGCACAGTAAGAGATTAATAACAATAACTAATAGAACAATTGTAATAACAATATGCTGTTATAGAAGTTGTGTGAATATGGTCTCTCTCAAATATCTTACTGTACTATCCTCCTCCCACTTGTGATGACGTGAGATGGTAAAATGTCTGTGTGATAAGATGAAGTGAGGTGAATGACATAGGCAAGGGGACTGTGTTAGGCTACTGTTGCCCTTCTGACCATTTGTCAGAAGTAGGATCATCTGCCTCCGGTGATCCTGGCTCATCCAGCCATGACGATGTCAATAGTTGGATGTCAAAAGCAGACAATGTCATTGGTTCATAGGCAGGGACAGCATGGAGATACTGGACAAAGAGGTGATTCACCTCCTGGGCGACATAGACCACAAGATTTCATCACACCACTCAGAACAGCATGCGATTTAAAACTTAAGAATTGTTTATTTCTGAGGTTGTCCCTTTAACATTTTCCCACTGCGGTTGACAGCACGTAACTGAAACCGCAGATTGCGGGGAATACTGTACTTCCTTCCTGGCAGAGCTGCCTTTCCCCTTTTCCCCCCACACTGTACTGGTATGAAGGTCTGGAGGCGCCTCCGTTTCCGCACTGCTTCTCTCACAGTTCGCAGCACCTTCACCAGAGGCTCTTCCTGGGAGACTTCATTGATAGCTGTGCTGGCAGCTGCTCTTTTTCCTGGAAGGTGCTGGGAGGGATAGTATGCTCTCCATCTGCCCTAGCTGTTCCATCTGTTCCTAAGGCAGTTCTTTAAGGAATTGCCCCAAATGGAACCTATCTCTAGCAGCTCAGGCAACAACGTGCTTGTGCTAATTTATCTGTCGATCTTTCTATTTTCTGTATTTCAGCAATTTCTCAAGATAATGGCCTTTTGTTTTGTTTTGTTTTCTTGCATGTTGAGAATTTCAGTCTCTTAAAAATTATATTATTTCTTCCTGGTGGTGGGAAACTTTGCGAGTAAAGAGAGCCGGCAGGTGCACATGTGCAGTCTGCTGTCTCAAACTGGAGTCTCCCATGGGTTTGCCACCCTCAGTGGTGATTTTGTTCCAAAAGTTATATTTTTAAAATTCTGATTTATAGATGATCTGAAATAATATAACTAAATCAGTAGTGTCCAAGTACTAGTCAATGGTAAAGTTTTTTTTTTTAATCAATTCATAGTAAAAGGAAAAAAACTGGGTTTTCTGGGATTATGTCCTTTCTACCTTTTTTCTAATGTTAAAATGTGTTTTCTCAAAAAAAAAAAAAAGAAAAGAAAAGAAAACAGATAGTGTTTTTTTAATGTCTCTACTTAACAAAAAAAAAAATCAATAATCCTATGTCAGTATCTTTTTTTAAAAAAAGTTTTTGCAAGTATGTGAAATTTATGTCTAGACTGCTGGACTGAAATATTTTAATTGCGGTTTTAAATTGTATCTTTGTTACTTGGAAGTGAAAGTATGATTTGGTGAAAGTTTTCTTTAAGTGCTAGAAAACATCTGTATTTAATTTCGGAGTGAGGCGTTTAGTAAATTAATCTTTAGAAATTCTAACTTAATTCTAAGTTTTTTTCTTTTTGCATCATAAGGCTTTTGCAGACATGCTGAAAGTAAACAAGACTTTGACAAGTCTAAACATAGAATCCAATTTTATCACTGGAACTGGAATCCTGGCCCTGGTAGAGGCACTGAAAGAAAATGACACCTTGACAGAGATCAAGATTGACAACCAGGTAAGGAAGGCCAGAGAACAGGCAAAGCCAACTCACAGGGTGTGCAGTGAGCAGGGGAAATGCCACAAGAAATGAGTTAAAAGACACAGTTCTGTGTGTGACTCCATTTGATGTACTGGATTTCCTGTAAGTTTTATAACCATTTCTGGCCCATGGAGGATGTGCAGAAGAGCATGTTACTAATCAAACAATGTACAGTGGGGCAACCTGGGACATAAAGAGCCATCTACCCACAACCCTAGGCTAGTCAGTCTCAAGAAAAGAAAGCGAGGAGGTGGTGGCAGAGGTGTTGACAGCTGCTTTACTCAGTCTCATCATTGTTGCCCTTTGGCATGTATCTCTGCCCTGTCCTATCCCAGCCTTACTTTTGCTTCTCAGAGGGACTGTCACTAACAGAGAAAGCAGGGTAGCCATGGCCAAAGATTCAGATTTCTTTTCCTTGTCTGAAGACTTCTACAACCAAAAGAGCAGAGGCAGGCTCCTGCAGTCTGATGCTGGCTGCAGAGAGCCTATTTAAAGGAATCAGGGTTCTAGAAGATGGTCTGGCTTAGAGTGGCAGGCCACACCCATGAGACTGTGGTCTGATCACAATCTCATTGATCATGACCGCAGCATTTCTCAGGTTCCCATCTGCAGCCAAAGCAAGGTGCTTTTCCCTAGAGCCAACTCTTCCTGCCTGGCAACCTCTTTTTCCCAGCATCAGCCTGCAGTGCCTTTCGAGTTGCTCTGCTGGCTTCAGCTGAGTCCTGCCCACAGACAGCAACTCTCAGTGATCAGCCATGATGCTGAGCCCTGCTCCTCTGGCCACGGGGGAGGGTCTGTGATGGGGTTCCAGACACTGTATCTTGAAAAGAAAGGGCCTTGGAAAGGAGAGACCAAGGAGACTTGTGGTATGAGCATTCGTTCCCCTGTGGGGTGGTGGGAGAGACAGCTGGGGAGGTGACTGCTGCTTAGAGCATCCTTTGCATGTCTGGGGGCCATCTCTGGGAAATTTCCTGGTCCAGACCCTCCAAGAACTGATAAAGCTGCAGAGTGCCACCCAGGACTGTTGCCTAACCCTGGAAACTCCCAACAGTTCCCATGGAGGCTCTACTCTCTGTCTTTGCTAACCAGGACAAGCAGACTGTTTTACTGCAGGCCCTCTGGCCTTGGACTTCTGATGTTTGTTGCCAGAGGAACACGGAAAGCCCACCAGGAGACAGGAGCTTTTTCATTCTCATCCTGCCAGAAGGGATGTGCCACCAAAACAGCTTTCCCAGACACAGAGATGTGGAGGCAGCACCCCAGGGGATGTGCCACACAGGGCTCTGCACACTCAGGAAGTTTGATGCTGTGTATCCTAGCATATGTCCAGCTGCTAGTAAATTAGAAAGTGGCATCAGGGTGTGGGGGAGTAAGGAAACAAGCCAGAGAGAAATATGAAGGGAGTGAACAGAAGTGATCACTCAGGAATATTTGTTGAATAGACTCATATCAGAAAGAAGCTAAGTGGGCACTTAGTAAATATTTCCAGGGGAACTAACACAGAAGTGAATACCCTGTTTGAAAGTATATTTAACTCTTTTTACGGATTTAGGCCATTGTGAAACCTCATAGCTGAAATAGTATCACACACTCTGTCTCTAATTCCTTACAAGATACCACCTAGCTGGCCGGGCGCGGTGGCTCAAGCCTGTAATCCCAGCACTTTGGGAGGCCGAGGCGGGTGGATCACGAGGTCAGGAGATTGAGACTATCCTGGCTAACATGGTGAAACCCCGTCTCTACTAAAAATACAAAAAACTAGCCGGGCGTGGTGGCGGGCACCTGTAGTCTCAGCTACTTGGGAGGCTGAGGCGGGAGAATGGCGTGAACCCGGGAGGCGGAGCTTGCAGTGAGCCGAGATCACGCCACTGCACTCCAGCCTGTGAGACACAGTGAGACTCCGTCTCAAAAAAAAAAAAAAAAAAAAAAAAGATACCACCTAGCTAAGGTTGCCACATAAAATACAGTTAAATTTGGCTTTCAGATAAATGATATATAAATTTAGCATGTGTCATCAAATATTTGGGATACCTTATACTATACTAAAAAAATATGTGTTGTTAATGAGAAAGTCAAACTTAACTGGGTGTCCTGTATTTTTATTTGCTAAACCTGGCAACTCTATGCCTAGTATTGAGTTAGAATGAGGCTAGAATGAGCTAGAATTGTGAAAATTTAGAATAGAGCAGCTTTTGGCAATGCATATAAAGAAGACCCTGAAGTACAGCCTGTAATCCCAGCACTTTGGGAGGCCAAGGCGGGCAGATCACCTGAGGTCAGGAATTTGAGACCAGCCTGGCCAACATGATGAAATCCCATCTCTGCCCAAAAATCCAAAAATTACCCAGGCGTGGTGGCTCACGCCTATAATCCCAGCTACTGAGGAGGCTGAGGCACGAGAATCACTTGAACCCAGGAGGCAGAGGTTGCAGTCAGCCAAGATCATGCCACCGCACTCCAGCCTGGGCGACAGAGTGAGACCCTGTCTCAAAAAAAAAAAAAAAAAAAACCCTGAAGTACAAAGAATTTGCTCCCTAAAATCCCCGCTAAATCAACCTCATCACCCTTCCTCAGCCATCTAGGAATGGATTTATGTAGTTTTTCAACTGTAATCTTTCATTTTGCTTCCGAAATGGCTTCTCTTTATTTCGTCTTTTTTTTGTTTGGTTGTTTTTGTTTGTTTTGAGACAAAGTCTCACTCTGTGGCTAGGCTAGAGTACAATGATGCAATCTGGCCTCACTGCAATCTCCACCTTTCTGGCTCAAGTGATCCTCCCGCTTCAGCCTTCTGAGTCACTGGGATTACAGGCACGCACTACCATGCCCAGCTAATTTTAAAATTTTTTGTAGAGACAGGGTCTCACTATATTTCCCAGATTGGTCTCCAACTCCTGGGCTCAAGCCATCCTCCTGCCTCAGCCTCCCAAAGTGCTGGGATTACAGGCATGAGCCCCACCATGCCCAGCCTGGCTTCTCTTTATTTGTATATGACAAGGAGGATTAAGATTTTCTAGAGAGGCCGGGTGTGGTGGCTCACACCTGTAATACCAATGCATTGCGAAGATGAGACAGGAGGATCACCTGAGCCCAGGAGTTCCAGGTTGCAGTCAGTTATGGATGTGTCGCTGCATTCCAGTTTGGACAACAGAGCTAGACCCTGTCTATTCTCTCTCTCTCTCTCTCTCTCTCTCTCTCTCGATTTTCTAGAGGAATTGGAAAAAATTATTTGCTTTACTTAAGAAATGAGGAAATTCGGGGTCAAAACTTGTCCTACATCCAAATTGTGTTCATTGACTCATAGACTGTTAGAAGTAATCTCAGTTTCCTTACCTATCAAATGAGGGGTTTGAAATAAAATAATCTGTAAGACAGTTTCCTCAGGCAGAACCAGAAGCCAAGACCAATTTAACAGCACAGCAGTAGGCAGCTGCACCGAAATGAAGGCCTGCTGAGAATCCACCACCAGGGGCAGACTGCTGGGCTAGGCTCCAGGTCAATATGCAGTGATTTAATCAGGTGCCCCTGCGGGAAGAACAATCAGTGATGCATATAAAAGAAACAGATGGGGAACTGCTAAATAAATTTGAGTAGATAAAAGAGGTCACTTAGAAAAAAAACAGAAGGTGATTTGAAGATATGCATAAACATTTGTTTCTAGTTTTCCCCCTTTGTGTTTGGTGACTTAAAATAGAAAAAGAGCTTGGGCCTCTAGTCCCAGCTACCTACTTAGGAGGCCGAGGCAAGAGAATCCCTTGAGTCCAGGAGTTCAAGTCCAGCCTGGGCAACATAGCAATACCTCATCTTTTTTTTTATATATATATATATAAAATATATACCATAATAAAAGTTATATAATTTAATATACTACATACTTACATAATTTAAGTATATAGAAAAAATATATATCCAAATTGTAAGAAATTTTGATGCCCATCTATTTGTCCTGGGTTTGTGTAAAAAAGAGACCTCAAATCCAAAAAAAGATACAGGCTGAGGAAGAAACATAGTGTATGTTACATTAATTCCTCCCCTTTTTTATATGCCCCCAATATAATTTTCTTCAGCTTCTAAGTCTTTTATGTAGCTATTAGCATCTCCTTCCTCCCCCTCAAAAAAACAAAACTAAAAGCTGTTATTCTATTATTAATATTTCCTATTTTTGATTCCAGATTATATTAATAGTTTAAGTTAACATAAAAGCAGAGATGGTGTTTGTTTTACTGCTTTGCCAGAATGTCATCCAAGATTTATTACAAAATACAGAAAACTCTAAAGAAATTACAGTTGATGTCTATATAAATAGAACATTCAAATCAAGGGCGAGTAAGTGTGGATTTGCCTTTTATTGCACAACAAAGCAGCTGTAAGGATGCTGAGCAGAATTTAAACTATTGGGGAAATAGCCAGCTACTTGGAGAGGGGGGACTCAGATACTTGGGAATATAGGTGATTTGGGGTAACTTTTGACCATTGCATTAACACTGCAAGTTACCCAAGTCCAGGACTCAAATGCTCCAGGGGCACAAGCCATAGTAATGGCAGCCCTAACCTTAGCTCGGGGCTCATTCCTTGATACAGTCCCACTATTCTAAACTATGACATTTGCTAAAGTTGCTCATGAAAATCTGAGGTCAGCTTCTCTTACTTTTTTGCTGCCACTCCCTCCCATTGACTCATGATGCTTAAAGCGTTAATCTCTACACGGTGGATGCCCATAATTATTATTGTCTAACTGGAAATATCACATTGTGTTAAGTTCTCGAGGAGAGATTCATTTGAGGGGTTGCTGGATGACGAGAAAGAGAAAAGCAAAGAGATAAGCCTTAAAACTTGCTTGGGATGCAAGCCATAAACTTTTCTTCTTCATCTGCTCCATATTTAAATTTTCCAAATTTAAAAGGTATACGTTTTTAACTTATTACAAAGTGATCAAGATTGTATGGTACTGGCACAAAAATAGACTAGCAGAGCGATAAAGCAGATTCAAATCAGGGAAGAATGAAACAAAAGATGGTAGGATAATTTGCTAGCATTTTGGAACAAAATTGAATTGGGTCTCTATCTTCATTCTTTTTTCTTTTTTTTTTAAGATGGAGTTTCTTTCACTCTTGTCACCCAGGCTGGAGTGCAATGGCGCCATCTCGGCTCACTGCAGCCTCTGCCTCCCAGGTTCAAGTGATGCTCCTGCCTCAGCCTCCCAAGCAGCTGGGATTACAGGCGCATGCCACCATCCCCTGCTAATTTTTGTATTTTTAGTAGAGACGGAGTTTCACCACGTTCACCAGGTTGGTCTCAAACTCCTGACCTCAGGTGATCCGCCAGCCTCAGCCTCCCAAAGTGCTGGGATTTTAGGCATGAGCCACCATGCCTGGCCCTATCTTCACTCTTACGTTAAAATTCATTCCAGATGAAATAAAGATTTAAACATTAAAATATATTAAATCATAAACCAAATGGAAGAAATCAGGAAGAGTAGAGAGGCTTCCTAAACATGATATCTAGAAGATTGATAAATTTGACCATATGAAAATGAAAAACAAGTTCTGATAGTGACAAAATGAGAGTCAAAAGACAAACAGAGCAAAATGGTTTCAGCGCATTTGACAAAGGGCTAATTTCCTAACATACAAGAAACCTACAAATCAAGTTAAAAAACACAAAATACAGGAACCGTAAGCTGGTAGAAAAATGGGCAAATGGCATGGATTGGTAGTTCCTGAGAAAAAAGAAATATAAATCCATAACAAAATTCATTGTTCTTATTCATCATTTGACAAATGCAAATTAAGGGAGTTAAATAAATATAAAAGAAATATAAATTTTCACAAAGTGTATTGACAAAGATTAAAAAGGTAAGTAGTATCTTATTTGGCTAGGGTAAGGAAAGCAGTAACACTCGTACAGTTAGCAAGAATAAAAGCTGTCATAACCTTTGACAGTAAGTCAGTAATATACCAGAACTGGAAACATGCTTGCCCTCTGACCCAGCTATAATTTGTCCTACAAGCATACTTGCAGAAATGCCCCAAGATGCACTGGGGGGAGGGAAGCTCACTACAGTTTTGTTTGGAATAGTGGAAATAGAATGCAATGTAACAGTAAGTCAGTAAGGCCTGGCTAAATACACTATGATCCATCACTGCAATGGGATGTGGCACAGTTCTTTATATGGATGAGGTAAATGTATATTTACCAACATGAAAAGATATCCTTAATGTTAAATGAAAAATAAAAACACACTTCAAAACAACATGCTAGTGTAATCCATTTATGTGAAAAAAGCATAGATGTACAAGTGATTGTGTAGATGTGTGAATGCATAGAAAATGTTTAGAACACTACATAGTGCACGCCAATCTGGCTTTCTCTGTGGGGAATGGGATACATAGTGCACGCCAATCTGGCTTTCTCTGTGGGGAATGGGAATGTTGAAGTAAGGGGACTTTTATGTTTTATATACATTTTAATTTGCATTTTCCAAACAAGCCTGTCCTTTTTTTTTTTTTTTTTTGAAATGGAGTCTACTCTGTCACCCAGGCTGGAATGCAGTAGCACAATCTCAGCTCACTGCAACCTGTGCCTCCCGGGTTCAAGCGATTCTCATGCCTCAGCCTCCTGAGTAGCTGGGACTATAGGCGCCTGCCACCACACCCAGCTAGTTTTTGTACTTTTAGTAGAAACAAGGTTTTGCCATGTTGGCCAGGCTGGTTTCAAACACCTGACCTCATGATCTGCCCATATCAGCCTTCCAGAGTGCTGGGATTACAGGTATGAGCCGCTGCACCCAGCCTTATTTTTTGAAATGTAATGACTGTGTTATAAAAAAATATAACTCGTACAGTTATATTTAAAATTAAGGGACAAAGTATACTTTGTCCCTTAAATTTTAAATTCCCATGTTTACATGCCCCTATTTGTTTTTGTTTTTTTTGAGACAAAGTCTCACTCTGTCACCCAGGCTGGAGTGCAGTGGCACAATCTCGGTCCACTGCAACTTCCGCCTCCTAGATTCCAGTGATTCTCTTACCTCAGCCTTCCGAATAGCTGGGACTACAGGTGCATGCCACCATGCCCAGCAAATTTTTTGTATTTTTAGTAGAAACGGGCTTTCACCCTGTTGCCCTGGCTGGTCTCAAACTCCTGACCTCAAGTGATCCATCTGCCTCGACCTCCCAAAGTGCTGGGATTACAGGTGGAGCCACAGTGCGTGACCTCCCTATTAAAAAAAGAAAAAAGGAAAAAAAACCCTCTTTTTTATTTTTTTATTAGTTTATGTCTCAAACAAAAAAGCCTTTTCCCTGCTGGGTGCGGTGGCTTACACCTGTAATCCCAGCACTTTGGGAGACCGAGGCGGGTGGATCACGAGGTCAGGAGATCGAGACCATCCTAACACGGTGAAACCCCATCTCTACTAAAAATACAAAAAAATTAGCCAGGCGTGGTGGCGGGCGCCTGTGGTCCCAGCTACTCGGGAGGCTGAGGCAGGAGAATAGTGTGAACCCAGGAGGTGGAGCTTGCAGTGAGCTGAGATTGCGCCACTGCACTCCAGCCTGGGCGACACGGGAGACTCCGTCTCAAAAAAAAAAAACTTTTCCCACAAACTTAAACAAGTTGGAGATTTTTTTGTAGCCCGCCTTCAGAGTTTGCTGATTCATCCAAAAGTGTACATGGTTCAAACCACAATAAAGCTGCTCAGAATCACCTAATGAGATTCTGCTGAGAGACAACAGCCCATAGGTTGAGATCTTTAATTATTTTTGGATATGGATCCCAGAATTTAAAAATTATATTTGATAGCACAAATATAATTTGTGCACAACACAGTGACAACAGAGTGACTATAATCAACAATAACTTATGCATTTTAAGTTTAAAAAGTAGAATTAGATTGATTGTAACACAAAGAAAGGATAAATGCTTGAAGTGATGGATACCCCATTTCCCCTCTTGTGATTATTATGCATTATATGCCTGTGTCAAAATATCTTATGTACCCCATAAATATAATATACCTGTGTATCCACAAAAGTCAAAAATAAAAACATTTTATAAAAAAGAAGAAAAAGTATTGGAAATGAATAATGGTAATGGTTGCACAATATTGTGATTGTACTATATGCCACTGAATTGTGCAGTTTAAAATGGCAAAATTTTATGTATATTTTACCACAATAAGTAAATAAGAATTTCCTAGGTGAAAAGTAAAAAAAATAAAATAAAAATTTAGTAATTGGATTGGCTGCTACAAAATAGTTTCATTATTTTTAAAACACACTTTGTTTAAACCACAGATACTGGGATGAATTCAAAACACCAAATATTAGTTTTGCTTTCATTTTAATTCTGGAATTATCCTTTCCTTCATAAACAATTTGCTTAGTTTTTTCAGCTGTAGGACACCAGCGAACTCAGCTGTCTGTTGGATTTTGCTTCTAGACAAGGAACAGGATTCAAATGATTATGAGAGAAAACATCTCAAGTGACTCTGTACCTTTTAATTTGAGACCTTTGCCTCTTTGCCTTTTTGTCTAGCAAGTAGCCTTGTCTTTTTCCTGTGCAAGTAACTGTTTCCTCTTCCTTCTTGGTCATCCTGCGCATGTGTCTGCACCTGCAACCAGAGGCAGCAGTTGGGAACAGCTGTAGAGATGGAAATTGCCCAGATGCTGGAGGAGAATTCAAGGATCCTCAAGTTTGGATACCAGTTTACCAAGCAAGGGCCACGAACAAGGGTGGCAGCTGCCATCACAAAGAATAATGACCTGGGTAATTCAGCCATAATATGTGCTGTTAACCATTAGAAGAGCATAAGCATTCACTTCTCCACTTCAGATGCAATATCTTACAGATACCATTCCATTGGCCTCTGATGTCACTCACTTCTTCATATAAGACACATTATTATAATACATGGTCATAGGAGTCTTTGTGGTCCTCGCAGTGTTTAAGTTACATCATAGCATTTTCTCAAAAAAAGAAGTTTGTTCTATTTTCCAGGTAGCCTTTGATTTTTGCTTGATTTCTTTTGTGTATTTGCTTCTCTTTTACTTACATGTAATCACCTTGTGTTGTTACGTGCACCAGATAATTATGTTTGACTTCTGACTGCTTTGGTACTTAGTTCTAAATATGGATATGTCTGATACTTTGGCACTTTACATGTGATATAAACATGGAGCTACATTATGAAGTTTAAACTTAGAAGTTGCCTTTTCAGTTAGCCCCTTCAGCTTTTCCTGTGGCCACTTGTTGCTGAGGATCCCTGGCATTTCTTCTGTTAGAGGTGGGGCATATACTGATCAACCATAGCAAAGAGGAATGGAACTGGGAAAACTTGGTCTGAGGATATCCCAGCCACCTGGAGCAGCCTGGCAAAAGGACATCTAGGAGGAGACATCCATTTGGCAAGCGGTCAGTCAGTCAACAGCAGGCTTCAATCCCCAGTTTGAGGTTCAGGGACAGAATGCCAGATCTTGGGTGGAGGAACTGGGCAAGGCGTTCCACCAGGTACAGTGCTGGCCTCAAGGAGGACTCAGATAGTGAGCAAGATAGAAGCTAAAGGTTAGAACAAGAAGGGGCAAATAAAGGTTAGTATCCAATTCCTTGTCCAGACAGGCTTTGCCAAGACCCTGAGGCCTAGGCAAGGTGTAGTGTGTGGCATCAGGAAGCTGGCTGGACATGTGATGGTACTTACCTGGGGGGTACACAGGGTGAGGCCAAGGGGCAGACAGGCAAATAGGGATTTGGGGAAGAGTGGAAGCAGCAGTCAGAAGACACCTGGGAAGAGCACATTGGGTCCACAACCAAACAACATGGAGACCAAAGGAAAACAGGCAAAACGAGAGGTCTAAAGAAAATAGGGCAGCCTACGTCCAAGCAGCAGCATCTGTGGGCAAGAGCCTAGGCCGGAGCTAGGCTATTTAAAGTGGAGAGTTAGAGCAAGACTACAGCCAGGGCACATTTTTACCAAATCCAAGAAGGTTCAATAGCCCTCTTCCCAGTGACCAGGAGAGCCTGCAGTTGGGAAAGTGAAAGGTGGAAAAAGAGGGTTGCAGGAACTGGGAAACAGGCAGTCTGGGCAACTTCTTCGATCCTAAACATCAGGTTAATAGAAATTAATCTCTGAGTTTGCTTGCTAACTGAATCATACCTTCCTGTAGGTTGATATTTAAGAGTTTTTATTTAGAAGAGTTTTAGAATCTTTGAACTATTTGCAGCTCCTTCCAGACTTCAACCCATAATCAGCATTAAAAGATTGTGAAGAGTTAGTTAAAGCCAGTTGGTGACAGAGTTGCTAGTGCCATGGATAAACGGCCATGAAAATAGTCAAAGTGCATAGTTTCACAGGTCTCTTCTGGAATTTCTACCCCATAGAAATGCGAACGTTCTAACACTCGAGTACCCAACTATCAGACATACCTGTATTTAAATGTAAATTCCACCAGACACTGGATTATTTTATCATTTCCATTGATTGTCATGGTTGAGTATTAACATTTAAGATAACTAGATCCTCAAGCGTGTGAGATTGTCATCTTATGTAATTAATGCTGTTTATCTGGAATTTAAGAAGTATCCCTTCAATTTGTCTTTTTATTCCTTTCTTTCTTACCTAGTTCGTAAGAAGAGAGTTGAAGCAGACAGAAGGTAAACATCCTCAGGGAGGAGTGAAGTTTCACCGTGGTGTGGCCATTGAAAAACAAATACTCTTCTTTTTCCCCATCCGGACCATTTTATCAAAGTTTGTTCATTTCCGTTAACCACATAACTAATAATTTAATTGTTATTCTTTTTTAGCACTACTTATTTATCTTGGATTTTGTAATATATACAATTGTTTTATTTGCTCATGGGCACTTCTGGCAACTTGACAAATGGACTGATGCAGATTTTAGAGAGTGACGACGTGGAAAATGAATTTAACCACTTTCTTATTGGGTTGTCTTGCTTTCTTACATGAACTTTTTTTTGTAATCATTGAAAGGAATTTAGTGTATAATATGTGTTTGTAATTGTGATTATGATAGAGGCCTATCTCTGTTTACATGCATAGCTTTGAGTTAGGCTAAATACATCAGAAGTGTTCTGCTGACCACATAAGAAGTTAGTATTGCCAATCTTTCACTGCATGTGAAAATGTGACCAATTTAGCACAAATTCTGTCTTCGTTCCAGAAAAATCAGTAAATGCACATGCCCTGTTGATTGGAGATCAGTAGTGTCATCTTCATAAAGCAAGACAACATTATGACACTTTAAAACAGTATTAGCAAAGAAGTCTATTTGTTAACCCACAAATGTAGCTTCAAGCCAGACTCACAGGTAGCAAAATGAATTAGCACACCTACTTTTACTGACTATTCAACATATATTGAATCTTTAACATGACTTTAAAGGATAACTATTTACAAAGCTGTTTTAAAGTTTTTCAAACATGATAGAAATTTTCTAAATGTTAGTAAGAGAGAAGCTTTTAAAACAGTACATTCCTGAATAAAACAATAATATTGTATCTTAAGGCTGTCTGATACACATGATTGCATTTTTTTGGCAAATTTTAGAAGCATTTATGGCTTTGTCTTTAGTGTAACAAGATCACAGGATGAAAGATGAACATTCAGGTTAATTATCTAGACTTTTGTCCGCAGTACATGATCCATCCAGACATTTGCGAATGTCAGGAGAAAAATGTGAATTATCATTTATCCAGATGCGTGTCATCTCAAGGACAAAGCCTGTGAAAGTACAGCTGAAATGGTTGCATTGTAGTGTGCATTAATCTTTTGATGTAGTGGTGTAAAAATGCAATGCTAAACTAAGGAAGCAGGTGACTGCAGCCTTTGGCTCAAGTGCACTACTCTGATAACTGTCAGTGCCTGAGGTTGTGATTGGTGACATTCTGACACTGCCCAAGGCAACTCACCCTCTATTCCTCCTTTCTCCCCTCCCTTCCAATTCATTGTCGTTTTTCTCTTCTTTTCTCTAATTTGTTACTAAACAAATTCCAGAGTTTGTTTAGTAACCGAGTGTTCCTTAGTTGCCTGGTAGCAATAAAACAAGTGAATAGGAAAATGATTAATATATTATTCTGTTATTCTATTTAGCTTGTAAAACACATGGAATCTGTTTAAGATAGCCCTTGTAGAGTTGGACATTTACCTGTATTATAAGTACCCACAGCTGTGTCTCTGAAGTCCTTTGAAATATCTCATTTTCTTGAAATTTTTTTAATTTTTGAGAACACAATAAGCAGAATATTCTAACACCTTTGGCCCTAAAAATCCTTTAATTAGTTTATGGCTTCATCTCCTTATCTATTTTAAAAACACAGTAAATACTGTTTCATGGTTTTCAGTCTGATTTTTCCTTCCTTTTCACCCATTTAGGTGTGATGTGTTGGAGTCAACTTGTACAGGCTTGCCAATTGTTATATTTTCAAGAATTTTGCAAACTAGTTGTTCAATACAGCCATTATTTAAAATGAAATGATGTGTACTTACAATTGAATGAATTATATTAAGGACAAAAGTAACAAATACTATACTCAAAAATCTTACATTTTACTATTTTCTAACCTCTTAAGATTATTTACATCTAGTAGATATGTATGTAGAAATACTACTTAATAGTATGCTACTGAACATATCCTCTCAACTCCATGTTCACTACTTCTTGTTACTACAATGGCTTGAAATTGGCCGTGGTAGAAATATTTACATCACAGAAATTAGCAATATGTAAGAAACTGGGGCTTTCTCCCCCTCTAGATTGCTGGTTGATAAGCATTCATCAGCACACCACTGGGTGAAATTACAAATTTTTTTATACATATGTTTTGCTTACCATGTTGCCAAAGGGAAGAACATTTCTCTTAGATGTCTTTTCTCCTCTTTGGATTTGTTACAAACCTATTTAAGTGCTCAGTCCCTGACCTGCCTCTCCAAGTAAGCCTTTTTCTTTTTTTTTTTTCTCACTCTCTTTCTTGCCTTGCCTCTTAAAATCCCGGACCCTATAGAGCATTCCTTGCAGCCCCACAGTGCTGTGAACTGGGGGCTAAAGCAGTTGTTGGCAAACTCTGGCAGAAAGCAAGAAAAAAAAAAAAATCAGAGTTCAACCATGGCTGTTTCTTTTGTACAAGCAGTTATTGATAGTATTAAAGCAAGATAATGGAAAATTATCAAAAATATAGCACTGTTTTTAGCTTATAAAATAGTTGGGTCCCATGCAACAGAGTCTATGAAATGAAATGTTGATTACTAATCAGTTTGTTTTATTATTACTTGTGTTTTTAAAGTGGCTTGCAAGGTGGCATTTCCATGAGTATGCACATATTGACGATAATCCTTAGAAAAATATACACTTGAGGAGCCTATCCACCATTTAATTAGCCTAGGACTTCATCCCTCTCTCTGCCCAAAGTATGTGGAAATGGTAGCTCTTTCATCATCATGGGCACAGTTAATCCTTTGCTATCCATTGTAATGGGGCATAATGTATATAAAATTTTTTTCTATGTATTTGTTTTGCCAGATACTGTGTTGAGATATTTGGCAATATTTGGATAACTGATTGAAGGGAGATAACTTCTCCCCAGGCCTATCTCCCCCCCACTTTTAGAGTTGTGCAGGTCCACTTTAAGTGTAAAATCATTCACCTGGACTTGTGGGCTCATATCACCAACATCTATTATGGCATATGTAGATGATGTTTAGGAGATAAACCTTAGAAGTCTAGAAATCATATGATTAGTTCAGCACTGCAGCTCCCCATCTGCTTATTGTGTATAACTGGAAGCTGTTTTCATCCTCATCCGCGTGATTAAATGACTTAGTTTCTTTCATCTTTGGAGGGTATAATGTAAATAAGTGTCGTGTGTGTATGTGCATGTGTACTGTCAGATATCTAACTAGGTATTTGGCTACATCTGGACAACTGATTGAAGGGAGATGCTCTCTCCCCAGTCCTCTTCCCTTGTCCTTTTTAGAATTGCTGCAGGCCCAGGTTAAATATGAAATTACTCCCTAGAGTTTGCAGTTTATGTTACCAACCACCACATTTTATAGCTATGTAGAGGATGACTCTTAGGAAATAAATATTAGAAGCCTAGAAATCATTTAGTTGTTCTAGCACCAAATCTATCCATTTGCCTAATGTATTTAACATTCCATCCTCATCAACATGATTAAGCCCCTTTCTTCCATCTTTGTAGGGCTCATTGTATATAAATATTTTGTACATAAAGATCATCAAATACTGTAATGAGGTATTTGGCTTCATCTGGAAAATTGATTGGAGGGAGACGCAGTCTCCCAGCCCTACTTCCCTTGTCCCTGTCCAAGTTGCTGCAGGCCCAGGTTAGAAGATTACCAACCTGGAGGGGCATGCAGTTCATCTTACAATAAAAGTCCATTCATTTAAAAACTCAGAAATCATCCCAGTGCCTGTACTCCTCAAACCAATTTCCCTAAGGGGAGACTGGCACACCAGCCCAAAGAACAGGTGCTTCTCTTCCAACAGAAACATGGCCCCTGACAGGGCACCAGCATTAGGGAAACCAATGTCTTCCGTATAGCTGCCATGAGAATATTTCAGATGCTCAAACTGAAAACTCTTAAAACCAATGTTAAGCATCAGCATGCTTTAAGTGTAAGATAGCCCTCTGGAATTTACAAACACATGTGCAGCTATTTCCTTGTTCACAGATATGATGTACTCAGCCCTCTCCTAGGCACTATGAAGGAGACAGAGGAAGCATAAAAATTCTGGACTAATATAATTTTATATGTCTTTCTGGGATTGGGGAGTAGATTGAGTGCCTTTTTTACAAAGAAGATCCCATATTTAATTCAAGTATTTATAGCATCAGCAAAAAAGGGCAGAGGGCAGGAAGTTGAGAACACTAGGTTCTGTGCTATGTTACCTGTATTCGGTAGAACTGTTTCTGGAGTCAGGTTTTAAGTCACAATCCTGAAGCTTCCTTCCCCTCTTCCACCAATGATGCAATAATAGCTGTTTTCGTTTTAATTAGCAGAGAACTAAGAGGAAAGGTCCTAGCTCTACCTTCCACTCGCAACTTCCCTTTACCTCCCCTTATTGCTTTCATCTCAAATATCCCCGCTACTCAACCAATCCTAAAGCTAACATACTGAGACGCACACAAAGGAAAGGTGTGAGAGTGCTTGGAAGCATCCAGCTGAGCCCACTGGAGGAAAATCACACGATAGGGCCTCCTGTTGTGATACACTGGCCAGAGAAAAGCGCCAAGAACTTCAGGGATGTTATTCACTGCTTTCCTACTCCCCAACACTAGATCAGATTGGATTTTACTTTGTAGTTCAGAAGTTAAGAAGTCAAATTGCTGACCGAGGTGGGGAAGGAGGATGGAAATTAAAGGTTTACATTTGTTTAATGGCAGAACTGAGATTTGCTCTGCTTACCTCTTTCCCATCTGTCTGTAATAGCAATGACTCAATAATCAGTAGACCAATGGAAGAGGAGTTGCAAGTTTAAATTTATAACCTGACTCTGGGTTCTGTTCTAGAAACAGTACATGTTTTAGAGGCTTTGCCAGTTGGGATACATTGTTGACTTGGGGGAGGCTGAAGGAGAGAGCTGACAACCTAGACACAGAAAAGAGTAATTAACTAACTAGATTTTCTTCTGATCTCTTCCATGGTAGTGATTCTGAGCACATTGGCCCAGCTAGTTGGTATGGTGAAGGGGCACCGTACTAACAGATTTGGAGACTGAATCCTAATCCCATCACCAACACTTAGCAGGTATATGATCATGGGCAATTCATTCAATTGCCTGCCAATTATAGACTATATAGGGGGAAGAGCACTGGATTTGGAGTCAAGAAACGTGGACACTTGGCTCCACACTTCCTTAGCTGAGTAACTTTGGGCAAACCACTTGGTCTCTCGAGCCTAAGGTTCTTTAGCTATAAAATGGGAATAATATCTTCACTAACTACCTCACAGAGTTGTGGTAAGAATATAACCAGATAACTGGATACAAACACTATATAAACTGGAAAGCGCCATACAAATGTGAGAGATCAGTTTTATTATCAAATCACTATTTTCCACTGCCTCTTGAATCGGTTTTATTCTAACCAACCATTACATCTTCCTCATCTTTTGGAGTGTGGGTAATTGAGGCTTGGGTGTGTCATCAGGGACTGGAGGTATTTCAGCTCCCACATAGAGGTGGGAGAGGTGGTTGATGGGGGGTGGAAGTTAGATACCAGTGATGTATATGGTAGGACATTTTCCTGGGTCACTTTGACAGTACCTTGGGAAATTGTCAGAATCCTTGCAGAGGGCCAAGGCTGGGCACAAGGGAGAAAGCGAGCAGTTGAGAATTGAGGGGAGGGTCTGGAGCACGACTGCTCTCCTGTCATTGCTGCGGGTGGGCGAGGCTAAGACTTCAGGCATGACTGGAGGCCTAGGAGAGAAGAGTGTCCCTAGGGTTTCAAGAATTTTCATGCCTAGCAGCTGAGTAACAAGCACTAGTTCTGATAGATAGTGAAGGGGAGAAAATGCCACCTGTTGTGGGATCAGCTCTGCAGGGCAGCAGCTGCCTTGTTATCACCAGCAACCTTAGCCCTGGTCAGTAATATTTCTGCTAGGAAAGGTTTTGAAGCATGGCCTCCAAGGACTTTCATAAGCCCTTGGAGTCAGGACTGTGTCTCATCCATCTTTGTATCTTCAGTACCATCTCATAAGGTGCCTTGTACATAGTAGGTGCTTAATGAACAAATGTTGCTTGAATTTAGCTGTTGTCCAGCCCCACAGAGTTATGCTCCATTTGCCACCGTGTGATATTTTTGGGAAACAATACTGATTTGGATGCCAGCTGCATGTGACTTTGGGCAAGACTCTCCCATCTATCTTGTCTTCATTTCATCTGTAAAATGAAGTGAGTGGATTCAGTGCTCCCTAAGGTCCCTTCCAGCTCCAGTACTTGACAAGCCTATGATTCTAAATCGTTTCCATTGCCTCTGAACATGGGTGAGTAATGCCTCCACTGCAGCTCTGTTTTTCTCCAGGAGGCTTTGTTCAGAGGAGGTCTGACTATTGCACAGCCAGTTTTTTCTTCCTCTTCAGCAGTTCTTTACTGTCTTCAGAATAGTTGTGGATGAGCGGCCTTTTCTGAAAGGATACTTAAAAATATATACTATTTAGGCTGGGCATAGTGGCTCATGCCTGTAATCCCAGCACTTTGGGAGGCCAAGGCAGGTGGATCACCTGAGGTCAGGAGTTCAAGACCAGCCTGGCCAACACGATGAAACCCCGTCTCTACTAAAAATACAAAAAATTAGCTGGGCCTGGTGGCAAGAGTGTGTAATTCCAGCTACTGGGGAAGCTGAGGCAGGAAAATCGCTTGAACCCAGGAGGTGGAGGTTGTAGTGTGCCGAGATCACACCACTGCACTCCAGCCTGGGTGACAAGAGCGAAACTCCATCTCAAAAAAATAAATAAAATATATACTATCTTGCTCCTCAACCAGTGGGAAAGGAGAGGAGGGGAGGCAAAGAAAGAAACTGAGCACAGTAAACACAGCATTTTTTGTAGGCTCTTATTTAAAGTGTATGTGTGTATGTGTGTGTGTGTGTGTGTAAGTATTGACTAGGAAACAGAGGGAAGCCAATCAAAAGTATACTGTGCAATTGAGAGAGGCTGACCCAGGATTTAAAACTTTTTTTGGGTAATCTAACTGTGAGTAGATAGGAATCGGCCATATGGTGAAATGAGATCAATAGGAAATGTGCTTCTTGAGGAAATTTTATTTTAGTACCAAATGTTGCCAGTGACAATCTTCAGTTAAGAAATAAGTTATTCTGACCTAAAATTCTTATCTCCGCCACTTTGGTTTAAAAACAAAAGCTCTTATATACATGAAATAATTATATTTTAATTAAGCCTTTAGCTTAGTTGTTTTCATCTCTTCAAGGAAAATGAATAAGCAGCATTTTTCATTGTACTTAAAAATGTAAAATATCTGCATGCCACTAATCTGTAACATTTTACCAGTTCAGATGCCTGTAATGTGTGACTTTATGTGTGTCTGTGTTGTTTTGAAGATAACAAAGGAAGTAATACTTTGTAAACTGTTTAAACAAGTGTTTAAACTTCTATTGGCAACATTTATTGGGCTAAGCAGTTACTGAAAACTCCATATAGTTTTATTTTCCATTTGAAACTTCAATCAAATCAAGACTATTATATTCATTAGGGAATTAAAGACTAATTTGCCTTTTAAATGTGAAGTTGAACATTGTGTGGAAAGTAAATGTGTGATAAAGCAAAATGTATAAAGTTTGAAATATTATACTTTTACCCTGGATAATTATTCAGGACCCCAGTTGGCCCAAATAGGTGCAATTTTTAATACTTTGAAATTAGCCAGCCAGACTTAATGCTAAGGTAAATGTAAACTGTTTTAATTAATTAGCTTTCAAAGATATAATGTATCTATTTCTGTCAGGAATGATATTTCCAAATGAAAATGTAAAGAACATTGGGAATTAATAAACTTTCCTTTCGAAGTAAAAGTAAAGACTGGTTTTATATGGCTAATTTTTAGACTGTTTCTTTAAAACAAATGGTTGGCTGCAGAAAACTATAAAATGTCTTTATTATGAAGAAACAAGACAACTACAAGTAGCCATAACAGAGAGAAATAATTCGTTATCAAACAAAAATGTACACATTTGGCTAAATAGTTAAAAATTTACTAGAATGAATGGGAACAGGAATACAGAAAGCCCAAACAGGTTAACTATTTTACCCTGAATTTTTTACACTAACTTTGGATTTACATTATTATTATTTTTAAAGCCCTTCTGGTAATTTGTAATACTGAACACTAAAAATGATGAAGTTATGTTGTAAAGGTTTGACCCTGGAAAAACAGGAAAAGCTGTTCTTCCTGCCCTTCTGCTGAACTCTGTCCCAACTCTTGGATTTCAGTTTAGGCTGGTAAGGTTCAACTGAGAAACATAAAGAGCCAGTGTCTAATTTCTGTATTTGCTGTTTCACACCTTCTCTTGGACAAAGAAGTATAGTAATTATTTTGTTTAAAAGGTTCTCCCTTTCAGCCTATTGGGTTATAATGAATAGAGCAGTTAATTTTAAAAATCAACTTAGAAATAGCATGAGGAGAATATAACTTAACTGCTACCTGTGTGGAGAAAGACTTTGATGTTTTAGTTTATTAAAAGCTTAATGTGGATACACACAAAAACACACAAACAGAGCAATAAATTAAATCATGCCACCAGAGAAAATCATCTTCACTAAAAGGAAGACAGGAATGAAGGAAAGAAGGAAGAGAAAACCATAAAGTAACTAGAAAACAACAAAATGGCAGGAGTAAGTCCTTACTTAGCAGTAATAACATTGAATATAAATGAACTAAACTCCCCAGTAAAAAGACATACTATCTTTTTATTGGGCTGAGTAACATTTTAAAAAAAGGCTGACTGATCTGTTGCATACAGGTAACACTTTTCCTTTAAAGATACACAGGCTGAAAATGAAGGGATGGAAAAAGATATTTCATGCTAATGGAAACCAAAAAAGAACAGAAGTCACTATACTTATATCAGACAAAATAGAGTTCATGAGAAAACTGTAAGAAGAGACAAAGAAGGTCATTATATAATGATAAAGGGGTCAATTCAGCAAGAGGATATAACAATTTTAAATACATGTGCCCCCAATACTGGAGCACCCAGATACATAAAGCAAATATTGTTAGAACTAAAGAGAAAGAGAGAGAGAGACCTCAATACAATAATAGCTGGGGACTTCAACACCCCACTTTCAGCATTGGACCCATCTTCTAGGGAGAAAATCAACAAAGAAACATTGGACTTAATCTGCTCTATAGGCCAAATGGACCTAAGAGATATTTACAGAACATTTTATCTAAGCTGCAGAATACACATTCTTCTCAGCATATGGATCATTTTCAGGTATAGATGTTAGGTCACAAAACAAGTCGATATATTTTTAAAAATTGTGATAATATCAGGCATCTTCTCTGACCACAATGGAATAAAACTAAAAATCAATAGCAAGAGGAATTTTAGAAACTATACAGATACACGGAAATTAAACAATATGCTCCTGAATGACCAGTGGGTAAATGAAGAAATCAGAAAAATTGAAAAATTTCTTGAAACAAATGATGATGGAAATGGAACATACCAAAACCTATGGGAAACAGTGAAAGCTGGCCGGGCGCGGTGGCTCAAGCCTGTAATCCCAGCACTTTGGGAGGCCGAGACGGGCGGATCACGAGGTCAGGAGATCGAGACCATCCCGGCTAACACGGTCAAACCCCGTCTCTATTAAGAAATACAAAAAAACTAGCCGGGCGAGGTGGCAGGCGCCTGTAGTCCCAGCTACTCGGGAGGCTGAGGCAGGAGAATGGCGTAAACCCGGGAGGCGGAGCTTGCAGTGAGCTGAGATCCGGCCACTGCACTCCAGCCTGGGTGACAGAGCGAGACTCCGTCTCAAAAAAAAAAAAAAAAAAAAAAAAGAAACAGTGAAAGCAGTACCAAGAAGGAAGTTAATAGTGTCTACATCAAAAAGAAGAAAAACTTCAAATAAATAATGAGGCATCTTAAAGGACTAGAAAAGCAAGAGCAAGCCAAACCCAAAATTAGTAGAAGAAAAGAAATAATAAAGATAGAGCACAAATAAATGAAATTGAAATGAAGAAAGTAACATAAAAGATCAATGAAACAAAAAGTTGGTGTTTTGAAAAGGAAAATTGACAAACCATTACCTAGACTAAGAAAAAAAAAGAAGACCCAAATAAATAAAATCAGAAATGGAAAGGGAGACACTACAACTTATACCATAAAAATTCAAAGGATCATTAGTGGCTACTGTGAGCAACTATATGCAAATAAATTGGGAACCTAGAGAAAATGAATAAATTCCTAGACACATAAACCTATCAAGATTGTACCATGAAGAACTCCAAAGTGTGACCAGACCAATAACAAGTAACGAGATTGAAGTCATAATAAAAAGTCTGCCGGTAAGGAAAAGCCCAAGACCAGATGGCTTCACTGCTGAATTCCACCAAACATTTAAAGAAGAACTAATACCAATTCTACTCAAACTGTTCCAGAAAATAGAGGAGAAGGGAATACAAACTCATTCTACAAGGCCAGTATTACCCTGAGATCAAAACTAGAGAAAGACAGATCAAAAAAAGAAAATTACAGACCAATGTCCCCGATGAATATTGATGCAAAAATTCTTCAACAAAATACTAGCAAACTGCATTCAACAAGACATTTAAAAGATCATTCTTCATGACCAAGTAAAATTTATCCCTGGAATGCAAGGATGGTTCAACATACATAAATCAGGCCAGGAATGGTGACTCACACCTATAGGAGTCAGGCCAGGAATGGTGACTCACTTTGGGAGCCTGGGCAACAAGGTGAAACCCTGTCTCCACCAAAAAACAAGAACAAAAAATTAGCCAGGCATGGTGGTGTGCGCCTGTGGTCTCAGCTATTCAGGAGGCTGAGGTGAAAGAATCACTTGAGCCTAGGAGGTAGAAGTTCCAAAGAGCCAAGATTGTGCTACTGCATTCCAACCTTGGTGACTGAGCAAGAACCTCGCTCAAACAAAAAAACAACCAAAAAAACCCCCACCAGAAATCAATCAATGTGACACATCATATCAACAGAGTGAAGGATATAAACCATATTATCATTTCAATTGATGCTAAAAAAAAAAAAAAAAAAAGATAAAATTCAATGTCCCTCCATGATAAAAACTCTCAAAAAACTGGGTATACTTTGGGAGGCCAAGGCGGGCAGATCACGAGGTCAGGAGATTGAGACCATCCTGGCTAACACGGTGAAAACCCATCTCTACTAAAAAATACAAAAAAATTAGCCAGGTGTGGTGGCGGGTGCCTGTAGTCCCAGCTACTCGGGAGGCTGAGGCAGGAGAATGGTGTGAACCTGGAAGGCAGAGCTTGCAGTGAGCTGAGATCGCACCACTGCACTCCAGCCTGGGCAAAAGAGTGAGACTCTGTCTCAAAGAAAAAAAAAAACTGGGTATAAAAGGAACATGCCTCAACATAATAAAAACCATATGTGAAAGACCCACAGATAGTTTCATACTGAATGGGAAAAAATTAACTCTTTCCTCTAAGATCTGGAAAAGACAAGGATGCCCACTTTCACCACTGTTACTCAACATAGTACTGGAAGTCCTAGCTAGAGCAATCAGATAAGAGAAATAAATAAAGAGCATCCAAATTAGAATCGAAGAAATCAAATTATCCTTGTTTGCAGGTGACATAATCTTACATTTGGAAACACCTAAAGATGCCATCAAACAACTATTAGAACTGATAAACAAATTCCATAAAGTTACAGTAAACAAAGTCAACATATACAAATCAGTAGCATTTCTATATACCAACAATGAACAACCTGAAAAAGAAATTTAAAAAGTAATCCCCTGATGGTGCTTTTCATGTTCTAGCAATGCACACATTTTGGCCCTGGCTCCTGATACCACAAGTTTCTTTTATGTACTTAGGCTCACTTATGGATGCATCACTTTTAAAAGCCGGGAATTTAGGAAAGGTTCATAACATTTTTATAGAACTTTTAAGCTTTTTGAAGGGTAAACACTTGTAAAACTTCTCTAAAGAACTGGTTGGGTGCAATGGCTCAAACATATAATCCTAGCACTTTGAGAGGTCATGGTGGGTGGATCACTTGAAATCAGTAGTTTGAGATCAACCTGACCAACTTAGTGAAACCCTGTGTCTACTAAAAATACAAAAAAATTAGCTAGGCATGGTGGTGCACGCCTGTAGTCCCAGCTACTCGGAAGACTGAGGCAGGAGAATCACTTGAACCCAGGAGGTGGAGGTTGCGGTGAACCAGGATCATGCCACTTCACTCCAGCCTGGGCAACAGAGCGAGATTTCATCTCAAAAAAACAAACAAAAAAAAAATTAAAAAATTAAGGAGGGTAAAAATGAAGAGAGTTTGATTAATGGGTACAAAAATACACTCAGAATAAGTTTTAGTGGTTCAACAGCACAGTAGGGTGACTGTAGTTGTCAATCATGTATTGCATATTTCAAAATAGCTGGAAGAGATGTGAAATGTTCTCAACACAAAGAAATAATCAATGTTTGAGGTGATGACCAATTACCCTGATTTGATTATTACACATTGTATCATGTATCAAAATATCACATGTACTCCCATGCATATGTACAATTATAATGTATCAATAAATATTTAGTAAAAGACAAAAAGAAACAATTATTTAAAACTTTCAAGCAAATAGGGAAATAAGCTGACAATTACTATAAATATCAAGAAGGAATCCATTGGCTAGATAATTTAGAAAAAATATTGTTTTTGAGCCAATAAATGTTTATAAAACATTTAAATAATACAAGGAGGCCAGGCATGGTGTCTCACTCCTGTGATCCCAGCACTTTGGGAAGCTGAGGCTGGAGGATCACTTGAGATCAGGAGTTTGAGATCAGCCTGGCCAACATGGCAAAACCCTGTCTCTACTAAAAATACAAAAATAAGCTAGGTATGGTGGTGCACATCTGTAGTCTCAGCTACTCGGGAGGCTGAGGCAGAAGAATCGCTTGAACCTGGGAGGTGGAGGTTGCAGTGAGCCGAGATCATGCCATTGCATTCCAGCCTGGGCAACAGAGCGAGACTCCATCACAAAAACAAATAATGATAATAAATAAAAACAAGGAAAGGTAAGCAGAAGTTATATCATATCACAACTCTGGTCTTGGTAGAAGGGTTTGGGGTATCTAGCATTTATCATTTAAAGACCTGAATTTAATTGTTATTTACTTCCATTTATGACAGGGATCATATTCATTCACTCACCTGAGCTGAAATTTGGCTTTCTGTGGTGACTGTAGGAGAGTCTAACAATGGACAGCACTGGAAAATTATCACTTCTATACTAAACGTTAAACTGTTTAATATTATTAAAATGGTATTAAAATTTGGGGATAATATTTTAGGTTTATGTGTATATCCCAGAAGTTTATTCTTTAATAGTGATGTTTGTCATCAACTTCGGCTTCAGCTGAAGAGTGACTCATTTTTTGTCCCTTTTGGCATTTGGCTGAAATATGTATTCAGTGCACCTCTAATGGAGGCATAATGGGGTATGAAAATATGGGAAAGGCAAAATTAATTCCAGATGATGGCATTAGTGAAGGTTGAGTGGGGCAGACATTTGAGATGGACAATGAAACATGAGGAGGCGTCTAACAGGCAGAGATGGGTGATAGAAAAAGGGCATTTCAGGCCAAAAAGTATGCTTGAATCTTTCCTATAAAACTGTATGCACACAGGCGTGGTGGCTCATGCCTGTAATCCCAGCACTTTGGGAGGTCAAGGTAGGCACATCACCTGAGGTCAGGAGTTTGATACCAGCCTGGCCAACATGATGAAACCCCGTCTCTATTAAAAAAACAAAAATTAGCCAGGCATGGTTGTGCACACCTGGAATCCCAGCTACTTGGGAGGCTGAGGTTGCAGAGAGCCAAGCTCACACCACTACACTCCAGCCCGAGTGACAGAGTGAGACTCCATCTCAAAAAAAAACTGTATGCACCCAGCCATGATGCTTGTCTTCTGTGATTCCTGCCTCCCACTGCTTCCATAGGATTCCTACCTCCAAGCTTCCATAATGAAATCCTTACCTTTTCGTTTCAAATTTATGTCTTTAGTTTTTCTCAACTCTCCTATAAATACATGTTTTTACATACACATAGAATATGCTTATGTGTACCGAAGTGACTATTTCCTATAGGAACTCTTTGATAACAAGAAAAGTGCTGCTGTTATTAATTAGCATATGATGATTCAGTGTGACACGCTTTCTGAGTTACTCTGGCTGGAAGTTTAGAGATAACACTAATTAGAGCTTGTAATGTTAACACATTAAGTAGAGTCGGAGTGTCATTTTATCTATCACTTTCACTCTAACCAAACCCTGAACACTAATGGGAACCATACTCTGTCACTTGTTCAAATATTTTACCTGAAGTCCTCAGATTTGTTCTCTTTAGTGTGTTAGGATGTTGAACTTCAACTGTTTTCCATTACTTGAAGTGGGTTAAATGCAGAAGGTTGGGGGTGCCATACCACTTCTAGTTCAGATCATCATGTTTCTTTGATTAGGCACTGTAGTAGTCAATTTTTGCTAAGTAAGTCTTTAGTAATAAACGAACCTAAACTTCAGTTTCCTCTTTGCTTACATTATATTATGTCAGCTAGTGGCTGAGGCTCTGACCCACGTAATTTCTTATTCTAGAACCCAGGCAGAAGGACCAGCCTCTATTCAGAACATGGCTTTCTCTTGGTGGAGGGAAAGAGCAGGCACACTAGTAGAGAGAGGCAGTGACTCTTAAAGCTTCCACCCAGGACTGTCTGATTGTCACCTCCACTTGTATTTTATTGACCAAAGCAAGATTCATGTTTCTAAACTTTGTGATTACAATATGACATTTATCTGAGGAGAGGAGGAAAATCCTATCATGGGATCATAGCCAAGCCTGGAATGCCTACGGGGCAGCACTGGAAGTCACATAGTAGTGGGCAAGCCTGTCTATTCCTCTAAAGGAGAGCAAATATTTGGTAACAGTATTTCAATCTACCACAGGCATTTAGTGGACTTACCTTTTCACTTATTTATGTAAATATAATTTCCAGGCTTTTCCTGTTTGCTTTCCTCCAAAAATTATGTTTCCAACTATAAGCGAATAGTGGCAACCCTAAATTATGTCTTTTTAAAAGAGAACTCTGTCTCTATTTCAGGACTTTCACAGGATCTTATTCTCCTGTGTAGTCAACCCTCTTGCAGCTAGTGTTTAAATCCAAACCAGGTCACTGGCTGGCATTCACAGGTGAATCTTCTGGTTCTGTGTCCCAAGAGAAGAGCAGGAGAGAGGGGGAAGAATGCAACATTCATTTATTTACAAATATTTATTGAATACTTTCTGGGTGCCAGCAGTATTGTAGATGCTAGGGATGGAGGAGTAAACAAAGCAAAGCTTCTTGGGGCTTCCACTAAGAAAACAAGCAATATGATGTTAGGTGGTAAAAGTGCTATGGTGACAAGTAAAGAAAGGAGAGAATGACTGGGTAAGGTGATAAGAGGAAACCTTTCGGAAGTGACATTTGAGCAGAACCTTCATTAAAATGAGGGTATGAGCTAGAAGCATCTGGGAGGAAAATCATTCTCCTGCGTAGCATAAAGACTCTGAGATGGGGAGAAACTGGGCAGGATTAAGAAACCTCAGGGAGGCCAGTATGACTACAGCAGAGTCAGAGAGAATATGTGGTAGGAAACAAAATAATCATATACAGATTTGTAGAGGTGTTAATTCTGGATTTTATTCTAAATGTGATGGAAGCCATGAATGGTTTGGAGCAAGACGGCGACATGATCTGATTTGTTTTTAAAAGATCATTCTGGGCTGGGAGTGGTGGCTAACGCGTGTAATCTCAGTACTTTGGGAGACCAAAGTGGGCAGATCACCTGAGGTCAGGTGTTCAAGACCAACCTAGCCAACACGGTGAAACCCCGTCTCTACTAAAAAATAGAAAAAATTAGCCAGGTGTGGTGGTGGCGGGGGGGGGGAGGGGGGTGCTGTAATCTCAACTGCTAGGGAGGCTGAGGCAGGCAGAATTGCTTGAACCCGGGAGGCAGAGGTTGCAGTGAGCAGAGATCACGCCACTGCACTTCAGCCTGGGCGACAGAGAGAGACTCCGTCTCAAAAAAAAAAAAAAAAAAAAAAAAAAAAAAAAGTCATTCCGACTGCTAATATAGAAAATGTGTTAGAGCAAAGGAGTGGAAGAAGTGTGGAAGGTTCTACCTCTTTAGTGCTATCCAATACTAAGGTACTATTCTTAACATCTCTGGCCCCATATGTGGTTTTTAATGTACACAGATTTAAGAGATTCATGTTTATAAGTTTTGTGATTAAAATATGATAATGTATGCCTGAAAAAAGGAAAAAATCCACCATTAAATTTTGCATTATTTTAGAAAAAGGAACTAAAATAAGATGTATACATTTGATAGGAAAAATTTGAAATGAATAGCTAAAAGAAAATATATTTAATATTTGCCTAGCAGCCTATATAGGAAGATGAGAGAGGAAAAGTGTAATAGATTAAGTCAGTCAGACACTGAATTTAAAAACCTCTCTGACCAAAGCAAAAGAAGCCATATTGCAGAGGAAAGTCCTTCTTAAACCATATCAGCTGGGTATGGTGTTGCATGTCTATAATTTCAATACTTTGGGATGCCATGGTGGGAGGATCCCTTGAGCCCAGGAGTTCAAGACCAGCCTGGGCAACATAGGGAGACCCTGTCTCTACAAAAAATAAATGAAAAAAAATTTAGCTGGGTGTGGTGGCATACGCCTGTAGTCCCAGCTGCTTAGGCTACTCAGGAGGCTGAGGTTGGAGGATTGCTTGAGCCCAGGAGGTCAAGGCTGCAGCAAGCCATGATAGCACCACTGCACTACAGCCTGGGTGACAGAATGAGACTGTCTCAAAAAAAAAAAAAAAATTGATGAGATTTAGGAGACACATCAGTCTGATCAGCAGTGGAAAGCACATTAGAACTTGACTCAAGAGAACTGTGTCTCATCTCTGGATCTCCAATTACTGGCTGTGGGACCTTATACAAATTACTTAACTTTTCTGAGTCTTCATTTTCTTATCTATAGAAATAGGGCCGGGCGCGGTGGCTCAAGCCTGTAATCCTAGCACTTTGGGAGGCCAAGACGGGCGGATCACGAGGTCAGGAGATCGAGACCATCCTGGCTAACACGGTGAAACCCCGTCTCTACTAAAAATACAAAAAATTAGCCGGGCGAGGTGGCGGGCGCCTGTAGTCCCAGCTACACGGGAGGCTGAGGCAGGAGAATGGCTTAAACCCGGAAGGCGGAGCTTGCAGTGAGCTGAGATCCGGCCACTGCACTCCAGCCCGGGCGACAGAGCGAGACTCCGTCTCAACAAAAAAAAAAAAAAAAAGAAATAGAGGATGCCAGTTTATTCTTTATAGAGTTTTGAGGATTAGATGAGATATTACAAATGAAGTGCTGGCCCAGTGATTGGTATGTATTATAAGTATAAACATTCATATCAACCTGAATTATGTAGGAAATTGCACTCAGAAAGCTGTTATCTCCAAGAGATTGACCTAAAGATGGTATAGAAAATAAAATGCAATGGCCACAACACTGAGTATTGACTGTCCTCTAAATATTTGCAATTGAGAAGGGTTTTTTCCTGGTCAGGCGCGGTGGCTCACACCTGTAATCCCAGCGCTTTGGAAGGCCAATGTGGGCAGATCACGAGGTCAAGAGTTCGAGACCAGAATGGCCAACATGGTGAAACCTCGTCTCTACTAAGCATACAAAAATTAGCCGGGCATGGTGGTGCGTGCCTGTAATCCCAGCTACTCGGGAGGCTGAGGCAAGAGAATCACTTAAACCCGGGAGGCAAAGGTTGCAGTGAGCCAAGATCGTGCCACTACACTTTAGCCTGGGCGACAGAACAAGACTGTCTTAGAAGAAAAAGAAAAAAAAAAGTTTTTTTTTCCTTAAAAACCCAAACCATCAGTGATCTCCATTGCTAACATTAGTGGGTGCCAGTTGCATGAAATTCCAGGATGTTTATCTAACCTAGGGTGCTCCCTTCTCTGAGGGGAAGAAGTAGATGCCAGGAGAGGTTTAAACCATTAAGTGGCTCGCATACTGGGTGTAGCTGGAATGTACCTCAAGCAGGCACGTCAGTCCACTTCTTTGGCTACATTTTTGAAAGGTTGTGTCGAAGTTTAGCATTACTCCTGGGGATGGTCTGCTCCTGAAGAGCAGGCCAGGAAAATTCCCAGTAAGTGACTAAATGAATAAATGGTAAAATGTCGCAGTTCTCTCTCCACAGAGTCTCGCACAAAAGGTAGCCATTACATAGGCCACTGTCAAACAGTCCTCTGAGAGATTCCCATACTCTTCCTCTTCCCTCTAGACTACCCATCTGCCCCAATCCCTCCCTTGAGCAGCCACTTCTGTTTTTTCTCCCACTACAGCAGCCAGCCCCACCGCCTGGTGCAGAGCTTGAAGATGGAACGGGACGATAGGATGGGCAGAAACTGCCCTGGAATAGCTAAATCATCCCTGGTTGCATACCTAAGAAAACCACTAGGGTCACCACACCCTGGAGGTGACATTCGCATGATTTATGCCTCTCTTGGGCTTTAGATTTTATTCCTTTACTTTTCTATAACTCTGTCATGGCCAGTTTAAAGGGCTCAATGTCATGTCCTCCCATTAACAACCAAGACTACAGTGCAAGCCCTGCCGTGTGTGCTTCTTTACAAAAGGTCAAAGTAAGAAGGAAATCTATACCGAAGAGCCTCTAGATACTATTTCCAGCTTCGGGGGAGTCCACAGTAGGTACTTCCACGGGTAGAGAACATTGTCTTAGACTGGGATAAGGGTTGGTATTCGCAGTCCCCTTCCTACGTTCTGTCCATTGTAAAGACCGGAGTCCGCGCTGAGCCTCGCCCTCCTCGCTGGAACTACAACTCCCAGGATACCCTGCGGCATGGGAGTGCGCACGCGCGTCGGAGGCGGAGGAGGAACCCGCCGCACCGACAGGGCGGTCGAGTGAGGGAGCTGCTGGCGGGTGGGTCAGGCAACTCCTTGGGAGGCCGACGCGGGCGCACGGGCGGGTGCTGGGAACCGAGCCTAGGCTTGCGGCCGGCAGTTTCCGTGGATCTGTGAAGAAGTCGGCGGCCCCTGCGGGCGCCAGTCAGGTAAGCCCAGCCCGGTGCTTTCCAGGAAGTCCGTCTGCGGGCGCGGGCTGGGGAGTCGCACCGGCCATGGTGGCTGAGGAGGGAGAGCTTGCTGTCCGCCCCTCCGCCCGACTCCCGGCTCCTTCCCGACGGGTCCGTCTAGGGGAGCGGGGGCACACGGGGGCTGCTTCTCCGCGAACGGCCCGGGCCGGGGGCGTGGGGCGCGCTGGGCGTCGCCGGCCGGTCGAGGCGCGCGAACCCGGCGTTCCCGGTGAATCACCCGCGGCCCGGGCGCCCGGGTTCAGGACCGGCCCCCTCCCCTCCCGCGGAGCCGCGGCCAAGCTGGCTCCCTGCACCCCACCCAGCATCGCCGGGACACGATAGCACCAAGCCTCCTTCAAAGGCTTCGGCTTTTTAAAAGTTGGGGCGGCGGAGTAGGGGAGCCAAAACTTAGGGCACACCCTTTTTGTGATTGAAATGTGGCTGCCCTTGCATTCACCGATTTGATCTGTCTGCTCTTAGAATTAAGTTCCTAGCTCCCAGGCAGCACAGCTGGATCCGGCTGGGAAGTTTGTGTGTTAGTTTGTTTTGAGGACGTGACTGGGTCGTTATATTTTTGCTTGCAGCGGGTGGTGTGTTTCCTCCGCAAGCCTGCATTCTGATTGCAAACAGAAATGGGAAACAGCCAGTTTCTTTCTTTCTTTTTAATGTTTAGTTAAGAATCGCATTTCCAACTTGCCCTTGGCCTCTGTTAAAACCAAAAGTCATCTGGCAATGAACACTGCAGTAAAACTTACCCCAGGAGGCCATACTTCAACAGGAAATAAGCCTGTGGAGATTTAAGTTAGTTATGTGCAGTTTTCCTTGGTTTGTAACATTTTCATGCAACTCATGTGTCCTTTTCTGAGAAACTTTCAGATTAATTTTTTTGGCAGATTAAATTGATTAATTAATTGGCCCGTCAAAAATATATTAGGCTTGGAAAAATAGCTTTACCAAGGCTCATTTACTCTTGCTAGTTTCTTCTTCCTAGGCACCTTTTCACCTGTAAGAGTCAGCAGTTATAATATTACAGTCCCCTTTCTTACACATTCCTACGAAAGGAACAAAACTAATTAAAATGTCCAAATATATTTTAGCTCTTTGAGCTTTCTTTGCTTTTGCAACTCGCAGAAATTCTAGTTTGCTAATCTTTAAAATTAGGTTGTTGGACCAGATGACCCCCAAGATTATTCTGCCCCTAAATATCTCTGGTTTTTAAAAGTTCATTTATTTTACTCATTCAGGAAACACTGGCCATATGAATTCCAAGCCCTATGCTAGCCATGAGAAAGAGCAAACATGAGTTCTTGAGAATGCTGTAGACCTACTGCTCAATTTTATTTAATCATGTATTTTTTTATGACTAATTCCTAAATTTTGTGGTATATCCAATATGCTAACCTACACTGTAATTAATAACTTCATCTGAAGTTAAATACGTACAGGTCAAATCCCATTCAAAGATTTTTCGTTCGTAATTACTGGCCCATTGAAACAAAACAGGTTTGGTATGACAGAAAGGCCCTGAATGGTGGAGGGCAGTCTTTTCAAACTTTAACATGCGTAATTCACTCAGGATATTGTAAGCTTGAAGTAGAGCCCAAAGTCTGTATGTCTGATAGGTAATGCTGTCAGAGACCACACTTTGAATGTCAAGTGTGGGGAGGTAATTTTAGAGATATTTTAAGGTGTTTTTAATGGCAATTTAAATACTGATACTGATAACTGATATTAGATACATAATTGATGGCTTTTTCAACTCTCGGTTTTTTAAAATACTGTAATCCTATTAACTCTAACAAGAACAATTGTCTTCATAAGTTTTTCTCTTTCTTTCCTTTTCCTTTCCTTTGCTAGTTTGTCTTTTTTCTCTTTGCTTTTTTTTTTTTCTCTCCTCCTCTTCCTTCCTTGTTTTCACTCACATTAATTTGGCAGTTCATGAATTCAAGTATGTGTCTTGCCCCATTCTGTACAAAGTAGTGTTTTAGGCTCTTGGTGACTATGTGTAAGACATGAGGCCAGGGCCGGGCTTGGTGGCTCACACCTGTAATCCTAGCACTTTGGGAGGCCAAGGTGGGAGGATTGCTTGAACCCAGGTGTTTCAAACCAGTCTGGGCAACATAGCAAGACCCTGTCTCAGGCCGGGCGCGGTGGCTCACACCTGTAATCCTAGCACTTTGGGAGGCCAAGGTGGGAGGATTGCTTGAACCCAGGTGTTTCAAACCAGTCTGGGCAACATAGCAAGACCCTGTCTCTACAAAATAAAATAAATTAGCTGGGTGTAGTGGTGATGCTTGTAGTCCTGGCTACTCAGGAGGCTGAGGCAGGAGGATTGCTTGAGCCCAGGAGTTTGAGATTACAGTGAGAGACAATGATTGTGCCACTGCACTCCAGCCTGTGTGACAGAGTAAGACCCTGTCTCTAAAAAAAGAAAAAAAAATTATATATATATAAAAATATGAATGACGCCGGGCGCGGTGGCTCAAGCCTGTAATCCCAGCACTTTGGGAGGCCGAGGCGGGCGGATCACAAGGTCAGGAGATCGAGACCACAGTGAAACCCCGTCTCTACTAAAAATACAAAAAATTAGCCGGGCGCGGTGGCGGGCGCCTGTAGTCCCAGCTACTCAGGAGGCTGAGGCAGGAGAATGGCGTGAACCCAGGAGGCGGAGCTTGCAGTGAGCCGAGATCGCGCCACTGCACTCCAGCCTGGGCAACAGCGTGAGACTCCGTCTCAAAAAAAAAAAAAAAAAAAAAAAAAAATATGAATGACATGGTTCCTGTCTAGGACCTTATTCTCTTTGGGATTAGGCAGATGTACTTATGTGTAGTCCACAGGACTTGTAAGAGCCACCTCTAGGGAGTAAAAAGGTAGTAGATATTTAGGAGAGATCTTTTCCAGTTGTAGGAGTGGGGAACAAATAAAGTCAATATTTTTTTCCATTCACTGGTCATCTCTTTCCCCAGGCTATACTGTCTATACTGTTTGAGTGTATGTGACATATATCTACATATAGTGCAGTTCTGTAAATTTATTTTATTTGGAACCTTAGATGAGCCAGAAACATGAACATAATTAGAACCGGATGTGGTGGCACACTTCTGTAGTACCAGCCAATTGGGAGGTTGAGGCAGGAGTATCACTTGAGTCCAAGAGTTCCAGGACAGCCTGGGCAACATAGCAAGACCCTGTCTCAAAACTAAAACAAAAGAGAAAATCAGTTAGATCTGAGCAATATCATAGGGAGGATGAGAGGCTGTGGGGATGAAAATATACCTGGATAGAGGGAGAGAGAAAGATAGGAGGATCCAGTAAACAGTAGAGGGAAAAAAGACTTTTAGTAAGGTTTTCTGGTGTCAGTCTGATGTATACTGATATTTAGGCTGTGTTATAGCTGGCAAACTATTCTTCACGCTTTTCAGTTGCTCTTAAATTTAGTATGTGTGAGCTCTCTTGATTAGACTAGATGAGGAGGGCATTATTCTCTAGTTTGTATGGCTAAATAGTCCTTGCTGACATTTGATTTACATGCAGTTTTATGTCAGATCCTTTAAAATCACAAATATATGGAGAGAAAAATGGTATAGACAATAGAAAATTCTACTGGGCCTATAACTGGTCCATTAAGTTCTTGTTTAAATTGTAAACAATCAAATTTAATTTGGTGTTTATAAAAAATTATATATGTGAACTTACATTCTTGTATCTATATGTGTCTGTAATCCATTAGCTTATTTACAATGATGAAAGAATAGAAGTGTGAATAAATCAGAATGTCTCATGATTGAAAATGCTGTGTAACTGAAAATGCATTTGTGTAGTCTTGAGGAGTTTCATTTGAAACAAAATTGTTAGTGTGTATCTTGAGGCAGAATGCTACTTTGTATTTTATTGATGTGTAATTGACATTCAATAAAATGCACATGATATCTAGTTCAAGGAGTTCTGACAATTTTCTACACTGTAAATTCTACCAAAATAAGATAGAAAACTTTTTTTTTTTTTTTGAGACAGTCTGTCTTTGTAGCCCAGGCTGGAGTGCAGTGGCGTGATCTCGGCTCACTGCAAGCTCTGCCTCCCGGGTTCACGCCATTCTCCTGCCTCAACCTCCCGAGTAGCTGGGACTACAGGCGCACGCCACCACACCTGGCTAATTTTTTTGTATTTTTAGTAGAGACGGGATTTCACGCTGTTAGCCAGGATGGTCTCGATCTCCTGACCTCGTGATCCACCTGCCTCGGCCTCCCAAAGTGCTAGGATTACAGGCGTGAGCCACTGCGCCCGGCCAGAAAACATTTTTTTTAAGTCACCCCAGAAAGTTCCCTCACCCACCTTCCTCCAAAGGCAATCACTTCCTGACTCCATAGATTTCTCACACTACAGAGTTTTTTTGACTGGTCTTGGACTTCACATAAATGGAGTCGTACAGCATGTGCCTTTTTGTGTTTGGTTTCTTTCATGTAAGAAAGATTCATCTATGTTGTTGGCAAGTATTAGTGGTTTGTCCTTTTAAGTTGTTGAATAGTATTCCATTGTACGAATATACGCCAATTTATGTTTTCTCCTTGATGGATATTTGGAATAAAGTTGTTATGAACATTCTTTTACAAGTTTCTTTTTCTTTTCTTTCTTTTTTTTTTTCTTTTTTGGAGACGGAGTCTTTCTCTGTCGCCCAGGCTGGAGTGCAGTGGCGCGATCTCGGCTCACTGCAACCTCCGCCTCCCAGGTTGAGGCCATTCTTCTGCTTCAAGTAGCTGGGACCACAGGCGCCCGCCACCACACCCGGCTAATTTTTTCTATTTTTTTGGTAGAGACGGGGTTTCACTGTGTTAGCCAGGATGGTCTCGATCTCCTGACCTCGTGATCCACCCGCCTTGGCCTCCCAAAGTGGTGAGATTACAGGCGTGAGCCACTGTACCCGGCCTACAAGTTTCTTGATAAATACCTAGGAGTGGAGTTATTGAGTCATATGGTATGTGTATGTTTAACTTTATTAAAAATCTGCGGCCGGGCGCGGTGGCTCAAGCCTGTAATCCCAGCACTTTGGGAGGCCGAGACGGGCGGATCACGAGGTCAGGAGATCGAGACCATCCTGGCTAACACGGTGAAACCCCGTCTCTACTAAAAAATACAAAAACCTAGCCGGGCGAGGTGGCGGGCGTCTGTAGTCCCAGCTACTCGGGAGGCTGAGGCAGGAGAATGGCGTGAACCCGGGAGGCGGAGTTTGCAGTGAGCTGAGATCCGACCACTGCACTCCAGTCTGGGCGACAAAGCAAGACTCTGTCACAACAACAACAACAACAACAAAAAATCTGTCAAACAGTTCTCCAAAGTGATTTATACACAGGAGTTCTACTTCCTCCATATTTTTAGTGTTGCCAATGTTTAGTGTTGTCAGCCTTTTCATTGTTAGTCATAGTACAGGATGTATGGTTGTACCTCATTATGGTTTTAATTTACATTTTTCTAATGATTAAGAATGTTGAGTGCTTTATCATACGTTAATTGGCTATGCAGCATCTTTTTTTGTGAATTGTTTGTTCAAGTCTTACCTAGTCTTTCATTGGGTCATTCATCTTTTTATTGTTTGTAGGAGCTCTTTATATATTCAAGGTACAAGTTCTTTGTCATGTATGTAGATAGATGTGTTGGCATTTTTTTTTTTTACACAGTCTGTCCCTTGTCTACTTCCTCAATGATATTGTGATGAGCAGAAATTTTTAATTTTTATAGTCTGTTTTATCAATTTTTTGTATTATGGCTAGTGTTTTTTGTCCTGACCAATAAATTTTTACCTGTGCCCAGGATTGCGAAGAAAGCTTTTTCTTCTAGAAGCTTTATTTTTCTAAGTTTTTCATTTGGGTCTGTGATTGATCTCAAAGTAATTATTATTGTGTTATAATTAAGATAGGGGTTTGGGTTCATTTTCCCCCTGGATATCCAGTTGTTCCAGCGACATAGGTTTAAGAAAACTTTAGGCCGGGCGCGGAGGCTCACGCCTGTAATCCCAGCACTTTGGGAGGCCGAGACGGGCGGATCACAAGGTCAGGAGATTGAGACCATCCTGGCTAACACGGTGAAACCCCGTCTCTACTAAAAAATACAAAAAACTAGCTGGGCGAGGTGGCGGGCGTCTGTAGTCCCAGCTACTCGGGAGGCTGAGGCAGGAGAATGGCGTAAACCCGGGAGGCGGAGCTTGCAGTGAGCTGAGATCCGGCCACTGCATTCCAGCCTGGGCGACAGAGCAAGACTCCGTCTCCAAAAAAAAAAAAAAAAAAAAGAAAACTTTAAACATAGGTTTAAGAAAAACTTTCCTTTCTCGGCCAGGAGTGGTGGCTCACACCTGTAATCCCAGCACTTTGGGAGACCAAGGCAGGCAGATCACTTGAGCCTAGGAGTTTGAGACCAGCCTGGGCAACATGACAAAACTCCATTTCTACTAAAAATACAAAAATTAGCCAGGAGTACTGGCATGCACCTATAGTCCCAGCTGCCTGGGGGGCTGAGGCAGGCAGATCATCTGAGGGAGGTGGAGCCTGCAGTGAGCTGTTATCGTGCCACTGTACTCCAGCCTGAGTGACAGAGTAAGACCCTGTCTCAAGACAAAACAAAATAAACCTCTTTTTTGTTTGTTTGTTTTTCTCCATTAGATTGACTTGACATCTTAGCTCATCAGCTGAGCTACTTTGCATTTTAGTTGTGCTTATATTATCAGTTTCTTAAGCATGGACCCTGATCTTAAAAATAAAATTTCTATGCTCCTCTTCCAGATTGGGACTTGACTGAGATTGATCCAGGGCTAGTTACCATATATTTCCCCCCCGTTTTGTTTTTCTGCTGTTGTCCCCAAGATTTAGTTTCTTGGAGAAAAATTACAGACCCCTACACAGAAATGGACCAAGGGAGATGTGTAGGATTTCACCTCTGCAAGGCTTTTGGTGCAGGTGGGCTCTTCTGGTAGTCTTCAGCACACCCTCTATGCTTGCCTCTCCTCTGCCACTTTTCTTGAACCCCCATTATTATTCCTTGTCAAGTCATCTCACTTTCTGCTTTCCTTAGACATTGGCCAACATTCCAAGTGATATAGTGTGCCCTCCACCAGAGAATAGCTGCCACTGCTTTAAGCCCCTTAACCTTCCCTCCTACCTCAGAAGAAACTGTTTCCTCTTTTCTTCTCTCACTGCCTGAATCTGGTCTAGCACACAAGGGGAGCCTCTGCAGAAATGTTATTTGAACTGGTCCCTGAAAGATGTGAAAGGATTTGAACATGAGAAAGAGTGCAAAAGGACATTTCCTGTGTAATGAACCGTGTGATGTAAGGGCTGCAGGCGGAAGAGCATGGAGGCATACTTACTTCTGTGTGACACAGGGTGTGTGAAGATTGCTCCTTTCCCTTTACTTCTTCTTGCCCTGGCTTCCCTCCCAGCCCCAAGCTTTTTCAGCCTGTGCTTTGATCTCTTTGCTTAGTATATACTTCTCCACCCCTCTCTGTCTAGCTAATTCTGTCCCTCCCTGACCACCCACAGTGATCTCTGAATTTCTGTACACTAATAGCTAGTACCATTCTTTTGGCAGTTAATTATATATTTTCTTGGGAAAAAAAAAAAAAGCACTTTATGTGCATGTCTCATTTTCCCAAATAGAGTATATTAGTCAAGGTGTTTAGGTCTCAGGGAACACAAACCGACTTTAGCTAGCTTGCTAGATGGTATGGTGGCAGAGCTGGGAGTTGTAGTGCGTTACTATAGTAAGGCCGCTGAGGTCCCTGAAATGACCTACAGCTGGAACCCAGAGCAGACACTTTGAAAGTCTCTGTCCTCTCTCTGCTTGTGGGGCTCTCTTGGGCTTCTTTCTGTACCTCTGCTCCGTTTTAGGACATTAATTTTGATTTTAAAAAAGTAGTATGCATTACTATGTAATTTATCTTGATTGCTGAGCTTTTTGCACCCTGTTAAGTCTTGTGCCTGAGGCAGGTGCCTCTCCTTTCTTTCTTCCCTCTAGCCCCAGCCCTGCTTCATTCTCTTCCCTACAGACTGACCTGTGCTTTCCCCTTAGCTTCAGCTTCAAGGTGACTGGCTTGTTATGGTAGTGTCTCCAGACTTAGTGATAACCTTATATCTCAACTTGAGTTTTGTCTCCCAGCTTTGCCGATTCCTGGAGAAGAATTGAATTTGGTCCATCCTGGTTAGATTAAGGGTGGTGACCCCTGTACCAAACAGCTGTGAAAAATGGGACATTGTTATGTTGTTGCTTTGGCTGTATATTTCACAGGGACTGGAGTAAGGTGTGGGTTCCCACACACAAGGAGGTTTGGGGTTGTTCATCTCAAAACATGCTTATTTTGATGTCAGAAGGAAGTGACTATACCTTCTCTTTTTTGGTATGTTCCCTGCATCTGGCAGATTGACAGCTAAGAAATAGATGTAATTCTCTCTCTCTTTTTTTTTTTTTCCATTTTGTTTTGTTTTTGAGACTGGGTCTCACTCTGTTGCCTAGGCTGGAGTGCAGGTGTGATCATAGCTCCCTGCAACCTCTGCCTCCCAGGCTCAAACAATCCTCCCGCCTTAGCCTCCCCAAGTAGCTGAAACTATAGGTACGTGCCACCATGCCTGGCTAATTTTTTTTGTATTTTTTATAGAGATGGGGTCTCTTTATGTTGCCCAGGCTGGTCTCAAACTCTTGGGCTCAAGCAATCCTCCCGCCTCGGCCTCCCAAATTGCTGGGATTACCAATGTGAGCCACCACACTCAGTCTTCTCTTATTTAGTGTCTGTTTATTCCTATGACTGACCATTTGATCATTAGGATTAACTTTTAGGTATAATAGTCAATTCAGAACAATTTTTTTTTTTCAAGACAGGCTTTCGCTCTGTCATCCAGGCTAGAGTGCAGGTGTGATCATAGCTCACTGCAGCCTTGAACTCCTGAGTTCAAACAATCCTCCTGCCTCAGGCTCCCAAGTAGCTGGGACTACAATTTGTACACCACCACACCTGGCTAATTTTTCTAGTGAGCAATATTTGTAATACTTAAAATGAATTACTAAAATTTGTATTATCATTTGGAAATTTTCTAATTTTATAGCAGATTAAATATTTTTTAAACATTACTTTTGAAATTTGTTTCCCAGTTCAGAAAGAATAGGGGAGTAGAATATTGATAATCAAAGAATGACAATACAGTACAACTTTACTGACTCTGCTCCCAGCCCCATTAGGATATGATAAAACTAAGTACTCACATCATTGATCTCAATGCTTACTGAGTCCCCTTATATTACTTTATTTTATGTTAATTTAGTGTCTGTCACGTTGCAGGCACTGTGTTAGGGGCTGATAATGTAAAAGTAGGTCCTTGCCTTCAAAGTGCTCACAATCTATGGTGGAAGTAGATATTTATGCAACTGATTACGGTCTGGTGAGATAAATGTTGATAGAAGTGTGGGCAAAGTGGTGGCTAGCACCTCTCTTCTATTGTTTTCTTTGTGTACATCGATCTCTCACTCTTCTATATTCTCTTTAGTTTCCAACTCTCTCAATCTCTGCAATTAATTGCTTATATTATGTGGATCAGAGTATAGTATGAATAATATCTCATTTACTTAATATAACTAGTGAAGTGTTCCTTAAAAATGAAGATAATATTTAATGAAGATAATATTGACTATTGATCACGTGCTCTGTGTTAGGTACTATTCTAAGTGATGTATATATGTTATCCTCATTTAACAAATTAACATATCAATCCCATGAGATAGTTACTCTGAGTATTATTCTTATTTTACAGATGAGAAAACAGAGGGACAAAACAATAGTTCAGTATCTTGCCCAAGGTTATAAAGTTAGCAAGAAGTCAAAATCTTTTTTGTAAGTTATTTTAAATGTCATTTTAAAAATAAGATGTATTATAATAATTTCTCCTGCCCTTCTTAAATGGAGTCCCTGCTTAATTTAGCCAAAATGATGTGGGAAATATCGACTTTAGAATTCATTTTCTTTGCACAATTTATTGTACTGTGCTATTGAATTCCCTTCTGAGATTGTTGAAGTTTATAGGCTCTTAGAAACTGCATTAAATTGTCCCACACTTTTGTGTTTTGGTTAGTTGGTAGCTTTTCCTTCTCTTTTATATCCAGCTGTGGCTTGTTGCTGTCACCTAATATCACTTAATTTGCATCTATTAATGTGTAGTGTCTAGTATCGTAAAACTAAAAACATGGCAAAAATTGAGTATTTTTTAGAGGAAGTGTGATATTGTGTAAAAATGTATGGCTTTTAGGGTCAGGTTCAAATCTCACATCCGCTATTGAAACGTATATATCCTTCAGCAGGCTCTTAGCCTTTCTGAGCCTCAGTGTCTTCATTTGTAAATTGGAGATAGAACTGTTTTGCAAGGTTATTATGAGGAGATGTGTACGATAAAGTGCCTGGCATTTTAACACGTATATAAACAAAAATTGATGCCTTTCTTTTTCACTTCATTATAATATGATATGGGACATGATCCCTTTATTCTGAGAGACTAAAGTAAAAAATGAAATAAATGTTTTCCTATGATGTAATTAAGATATAACGAGTTTTATTCTGTCACTAAAGATAATAATTGATAGTTGTTGTCATAAGTGTTAATTTTAGAAATATTATCCTGAACTCCTGTTTTGGGTCCTTCTACTAAGCTCTCAGCAACCTCCTCTGTTTGCCTGCATTATTGTCTTTTACTTGTGTGTGGCTCCCTTGATTTCCCTCATTTGATATTAAAGGAAAAATGTCCTTTAGCCCCCATTTAAAGAACCTATCCCAAAGCAGACCTTATGTCTTGGAGACTGTGAACCAAGCTTCTTGGCCAATAGCAATGATTTCTAAGACTTCCCTTCTTTCATCAGTTCTGCTTTCTTTAGCTATCACCAGTCTTAAGTATTAATTTGTTTTTCTTTCTGCCTCCACCCCCTCCCATTTCTCCTTTCTCTGAAACTATCCCCAATCCCCACTTAGCTGTATGGTTCTCATTATTTCAGTAGTTTTATATGGTTTGGGGTTTTTTAAATTATTATTTTGAGATGGAGCCTCATTCTGTCACACAGGCTAGAGTGCAGTGGCACGATCTTGGCTCACTGCAACCTCTGCCTCCTGTGTTCAAACAATTCTCCTAACCCAGCCTCCCAAGTTGCTGGGACTACAGACATGGGCCACCATGCCTGGCTAATTTTTTTATATATACTTGTAGTAGAGACGGAGTTTCACCATGTTGGCCAGGCTGGTCTCGAACTCCTGACCTCAAGTGATCCACCCACCTTGGCCTCCCAAAGTGCTGGGATTACAGGTGTGAGCCACTGTGCCCGGCCTGGTTTGGCTTTTTATTATATGTTTGTGTGTACTTTCCAAAGGCTATATTGTGGTAGTTCTTATCATTTATAGTGAACTGTCTATCTTAACATCATGAGGCATTTCTACTTCTGTGCCAGAGGCTTTGTGCCTGCTATCTTGAAACTGCCAATGAAAACCTGGTGAATACCCCTCTCCCCTCACTTTACTGGACTGCATGCTGTTTCTCCATAGGTGAATACCCTAGCTCATGTCACCAGATTACTTTTTTAAAAAACAATTTTATCGGCCGGGCGCAGTAGCTCACACCTGTAATCCCAGCACTTTGGGAGGCCGAGGCAGGCGGATCACGAGGTCAGGAGATCAAGACCATCCTGGCTAACACGGTGAAACCCCATCTCTACTGAAAATACAAAAAAATTAGCTGGGCATGGTGGTGGGCACCTGTAGTCCCAGCTACTCGGGAGGCTGAGGCAGGAGAATGGCGTGAACCTGGGAGGCAGAGCTTGCACTCCAGCCTGGACGACAGAACAAGCCTCCATCTCAAAAAAAAACAAAAAAAAACCACGCTTTTATCAAGGCATAATTTATATACCATCAACTTTAAGTATACAGCTTGATGATAACAAATTACTTTTCCTAGCAAGCCCTCTTCCGAGCTGTCTGTGGTGTGTAAGTCATCTTGCCCTTTCTCTTTGTGTTCCAAAAATTGCTTATGGGGGGTTGTGTGGATGTCGATTGTGGCTGCTGTGTGGTTACTTACAAGTGCCCTGTTGGTTATTTTTCAGCTATTCATTCTGGATATCATAGAACCTCATTAGGCATGAGCTTTTCTGCATTTAGGGCCTAGGGTCAAGGTAGTGGGGCAGTGTCATTTTCTTGAAGAATTGACTCTCTTTTGCCCTACTGTTGGCTGAGTTCATGCTTTTATCCCACCTCATGAGAATTATACCCTAACTCCAGGAGTTACCAAATCTCTTTTTGAGTAGTAGTATATTCCCCACCTCCCTCATGAAGTACAAAATACGTTATGCAAATTTTAGGCTTGTATCTCTTGAAAAACCTATTGTAACTACTACTACTCTTTCAATCTGAAAATTAATTGTGATAATAAAACTTTATATATCTCCAGGCCCCTGAAGTTGATTAGAGTAATTCTAGTGGTATCTCTAAGTCAGAAGTGTGCCGTGTCTCTGAAGGTGCGTGTGAATGCCTTCACCATGTAGGAGTGAGGCATGGTCCATTGAGGAGCATTCATTCATACCAGCTGGGGCACCATACTCAGGACTCAGTGGTGAGCAGTGGGGCTAGATGGTGTGCCACACCTGGAGCACTGCTGACCTTGAGAGGAGGAAAAAGAGTAGTCAGAGTTGGAAGAGCTAGGAAGGGCTTTGGAGAGGACAGACTTCAGCTAGTCTTTGAATTGTGCAGTGTGCGGATAAGATAGAGAAGTGAAATTTGGGCCTGGGGTAAAAAGGATTGTTTAAGAAGAGTGACACCATTGTGGGAAACCAATGAGGCAGCCAGGTGAAAATGAAGTTTGGGTATCTGTGAGGCCCTGAGGAATCTAGCCTGGTTAAAGCAGAGGATTCTTAGAGCAAGTAGGAAGGGGTGTTTTATCAAAATCACCCAAGAAACTGTCAAACTACAAACACCTAACAAGAAACGTTTCTAAGTAAACGAGTAAAATCTTAAAAGCAGTGTTTTATGTGACTATAGGAAAGATGCAGATGTTAGAGCAGGAAAACAAGAGCTTAGAGTCAGTTTGCTTGTCTAGAGCCTGGTGTGACAGAGGTCTTAGTAAAGCAGTATTTTTTTACTTCTCTTTATGAGGTTCCAGAAATTTCTCTAGATCCTAGAACCTTTCCTGGGAAGGGGCAGGGCTTAGAGACGTAGGGCTTTGAAGAGCCTGCATAGGACTTTAGAAAGTTGTTTCTCTTGATGTTTCCTTAGGGAAAAGGTTTTGAGAAAACATACCCCAAAACTGGCCTCAATCCCAGTTTCAGGATTTCACTTAAATAGGGCCTTTGGTCCAAAGCTGTGGAACTTGGGAGAATATATAATTACATATTTTTTAAAATGAGCTTTGCTATTCGTTTCACAGATTGCTAGTTTTTTGTTTGTTTTTTAAATAACGTTCTGAAATTCTAATAGGACTGTTTGATGGCTAATCGTTCTTTGTTTTTTCTACCAAAGCATTTCTTGCTATTACCTGAGTGTGGCATGCATAATTCTAAAGTCAGAGATAATATTTGTTGTTTTTTCATACACAGCATCAAAATGCAACAAATGATTGAATTGTCCTTTAAATTAAAAATAAAATTAATAAATGCACATGGTACAAAACTCCTGGGGTCCTCCTGGATATATAGCAAATGCTGAGTGAACCCTCTCACTTGTATCCTCAGCTAACTAGTTTGTCTGTGGTTCTTGTGGATCCTTCCAGAGTTATTCTCAAGCACTTGTTTTTAAAAGTTGATTATTTAGATTTCGAAGGACCTTGGAGGTCTTTTGTTAACCAGTAGACTTTCTTGAGGTACTAGAAAAAAGTGGGCCAAAAAAAGTGGGCCACATTTGAGGAATAGATGTCAATGAATGATGGGGTGAGGAGAACCCTCTGAAACTCCGTAAAATATCACCTTCTGTGGTTAAAGCCTTTATGAAACCTGTTTCCCAAAGGCCTCTTTCCAAATTCCAAGTCCATTTTTCTAACCTGTTTTTTCTTATTCTGAAGTCTTTTTTCTAATATCTTTCAGTACTCTTCTCCTCTTGAGAGTCTTGGTTATAAAATTTAATCAAAATAAAGAGAGGCAGTAGTTAAATACTTTTAAATTTATTTTAATAAAAGAAAAGGAAATAAAGACCAAGGCAGAAATGAATGTGCTACTTTAGTATTCATACTACATTGACAGAATTTATATTTAATTTTGTGATTGAAACTTTTTGCATTCATTCCTATGATTTCTGATATGTAGGGAATTCATGTTTTTGTGGAAACATGTCTGACTTTATTATGGAAATCAATGTGAAAATAGAAAATCAGCTGTATAAATTTGCTTTATTTGGTGAGTTTTCAGGAAAGTGTTAATATGGTCATACTACTGTAACTTTTTTTCCCTCTACTACTTAATAACATTGGCTCATGCTTGACTTCATTGTTTACTTTGTTCACTTTTTAAGTCTATCTGGTTCTGGTTTTTCAAGTCACTTTCCTGAAGTATTTCAGCTTTTGTATGTGCATATCTAGCATGATTCAGCTTTCATATTTTTCCTTTTTACTTATGCATTGTTCACCTTGGCAGTGATGAAGGCACATCAGTATTTTTTTCCCCCAAGACTGGGTTAAATGGTGTTTCCTTAAAATCATAGACAATTAGAATTAGCAGAGACCTGAGTCCATCAGGCTCAGGGATAAAATGAATAGGTTTCAACCTTTGCCAAATCTCATCTACTGGTAGTAGCTGCCTAAGGACTGAGGGAGGATCTGTGCTCAGTGAAAAAAAGGCTGATTTGCTGTGTTTGTCATGGATGTGGAAGAGTCACCTGTCAGAACCAGGACTATATTTTAGCTATTCTTCATCTAGCCCAGGAAACTAAGAAGAGATTAAAGTCAGAACCCCTAAATCCATAGAGCTGCTCACCCTCAGTTTGATGCTGGGAGCTAACTAAGTGCTAGACTTTCTCTCCTGAAGAATTTTGGTTCCAGCCAGGCACAGTGGCTCACATGTGTAATTCTGTGTTTTGGGAGGCTGAGGTGGGAGCATCGCTTGAGCTCAGGAGTTGAGACCAGCCTGGGCAACATAGTGAGGCCTCATCTCTACAAAAAATTAAAAAATAGCTGGACATGGTTGGCACACACTTGTAGTCCCAGCTATTCAGTAAGCTGAGGTGGGAGAATCGGTTGAGTTCGGAAGGTCGAGGCCACAGTGAGCTGTGGTCACTCCAGCCTGGGTGACAGTGGGATACCCTGTCTCAAAAAATAAAACAAGAGAAGAATTTTGGTTTCATCTGGGTTTTGTTTGTTTTTCCTCCTCTGGTGATAATTGAATCCTATTAATTACATAGGTTTGTCACAGTTTGTTACAGAATTTCAGAGTAGTCAGTCAAGGAGTCAGAAGGTACAGAAAGTTCTCCTTATTCTAGCAAAGAAAGGGAGCTTGAGTTATATAATCTAGCTAAAATTAAAAACTTTTAATCTATTTTTAAGACTGAAGATTTTTCCATTAAAATTTAAAAATGCACTACTTGCTGAGCTCAGTGGCTCACACCTATAATCCCAGCACTTTGGGAGGCCGAGGCAGATGGATTACTTGAGCCCAGGAGTTTGAGACCAGTCTGGGCAACATGGTAAAACCCCATTTCTACAAAAAAAAAAAAAATTAAAAAATTAAAAAATAAAAATTAGCCAGACATAGTGGCACGCACCTATTGTCCCAGTTACTTGAGAGGCTGAAGTGGGAGGATTGCTTGAGCCCGGGAGTTCGAGGCTGCAGTGAGCCATGATCATGCCACTAGACTCTGGCCTGGTTAACAAAGTGAGACCCTGTCTCAAAAAAAAAAAAGCAAACAAAACCCAAATCTAGTTTGAAGCCCAGGAAATTTGGAAGGATTGAAACTGAGGAAAAATAATACCTTTTGTTCACTGCATAACGTTCAACTTGCTCTCAGCATGATTTCTTTTAGACCTGGCCTAGTTTATTTTAGGTTTTATGTGTTCTTCAATGCTTACTAACTTGGTGGATTAAGAAAATTCTTGCAAGAGGAAGAATGAGTCATGGTGATACTTCCCTTTGGGGGAGAGAAAGAAAACCCTCAGATTAATCTCACCATTATGCACTTGGCATGGATTCAGCATTTTGATTGATGGCTGAGCTCTGATAAATCTTTCCCTGTAAGCCACTTCATATCATATTTAGTTTTGTTCACAGTAGGACTGGTAGAAGTCTCTTTTTCAGTTAACCAGCCTCTGTAACCTTATTACTGTCAGAGACTTGTTCGTATGATGTCATTTCTTTTTAAAGATATTTTGAGTTTGCAACAACTGGGAAAAAAACATTTCCCAGTCTACCCAGTCTATTAAACAAACAAACCGAAAAATTAAAAACTGAAAAACATTTGGTGCCGAGAAACTGGATATGCTAAGGGTGTGGCTCTTTTGGCATCCATGTTTGGTATGCACAGAGTGGGTTTGGTTCCTCTTTGACCTTGCCCTGTGTCTCTGATGCTGCAGCTCCACTAAGAAGAAAAAGGGGAGGTGGGATAGGACTGGGAGCTGGTTTGCTACTATTCATCAGAAAAGGAAGTGGGGCACCTACAAGAGAGCCACAAAGTCTCTCAGCAGGGTCTTGTTGAAAGATTGTTTTTGAAAAAGGTGATACGAATAACCTGTTAAGTATTTTCTTGTAGTAATCACAGAACTGATCTGGCTACTTTCTACTTTAAGGTAGTCCTCCGTGACCTGTGTCTAATTACATCTCCTTTATTCTAGCCCTAACAAATTTTTCTGCACTGCCTTCAGATTTCTAACTGTTTTCTCTGCAATCTATAGATTTCATTTTTTAAAATGTAAGATGGCATTAGTAGCAATGGCAGGAAAAACAGGGCTACATAGTTTATCCCATACGTAGGTTGATTATTTTCCGTGGGACTTTTACACAGAATAATCAACCACTATTTTTTTCAAACAACTGTGTGCAAAGCAGCTATCTCACTGAGCTGTGCTAATATCTGAGACAACAAGCGATAGCATCCCCAAAATGCCACAAAAATCATTAAAATACTGTCTTTTAGGCTTCACTGTATAGAAGAGTCAGTGAACCGAACAAAAGGATAAATTTAGCATCCAGTGTATTTTCTTTAAAAAAAGTCTTAGCCAGGAATGGTGGCTCACGCTTATAATTCCAGCACTTTGAGGGTCTGAAGCAGGAGGATCACTTGAAGCCGAGAGACCATTCTGGGCAAAGCAAGACCCCATCTCTATCCTCCTCCATTTACTATCAAAGTAATATACATTATATACAACTACAATAAAATGGGCGTTTTTTTTAGAAGGTAAATATGTTTGCCAATACAGTGCTTTGAGCGTGGTGGGCACTGCTACAGTTTGAATGTCTGTACCTTCCTAAAATTCATATGCTAAAACCTAATCACCAATATGATGGTATTAGGAGGTGGGGCCTTTGAGAGGTGAGTAGGTTGTGAGGATAGAGCCTTCATGAGTAGGATTCGTGCCTTTATAAAAGAGGCCCTAGAGAGCTACCTTGCATTTCCATCATTTCAGGACACAGCTGGAAGGCTCCATCTGTGAATCAGAAAGTGGGCTCGCACCTGACTGAATCTGCTGGCGTCTTTTTGGACTTCTCAGCCTCTGGAAATTGTGAGAAATAAATTGCTGTGGTTTACAAGCTACCCAATTTGTGGTATTTTGTTATAGCAGCCCAAATGGGCTAAGACAGTCACTGAATATATTCTTTGTTTATAATTAGTGTTATTTAGAATTATAAGCTTATAAAAAGGATATGACCTTATGAGGTCTTGAAACTCCCTTGCCTTTGAGGAATCTGCCACATTGTCCCTGACAGATATTCATACTCAGCCTCAACAATCCCAAGAATACATAGATGACTGTCTTTACCTCAGCCTTCTCTATCAAAGAGAATGTTCCTCAAACCAGCAGAGATGAAACTCAACCTTAACATTAAATAGAAGAGTATTTTGATGTTTTGAATGTTAAAATCTCCAGCCAGAGATAACTTATTGTTGCATTATTTCCAGATTAATTTTGAACCATGTCCAAACAAAAAAGAAAAGGGAATGTCAATTTGAATTTTTCTAATTGAGGTAAATTGGAGCAGATACTTGGGAAATTGTTGGCCAGTGAACCGTATCTACTTCAAAAGATTACATGGATATTCATCCAAAGGGAATATTTTGATCCTAACTACTATTATCTAATATGTGTCAACATTGAAATAGTTTTGTTTAAAACTAAACATATATAATGACCAAAAGTTTTCTTCAGCATGAAACGATAAGACTGCCAGTCAATATCTGAAGCAAAGGCAAAGCTGAATTTAATGCTTACTGTAATAAGGGAGAGCAGTGCTGGCTAGACAGTTTCTCTAAGTAGAGCAGGCCAATTTCTTATTTTGGGGAATTGCGGAATTCAGGGATTGGCAAACTTTCTGAGGCCATAGCAGGTTAACATAATCTGTAGAAGTATGACTATGATTGACTGGCACTCAGTGGAGTGTTTGTTGGCGTATGTTCCCGATAAGCTGCTTTCAGAAGTTGGAAGGCTATTGCAATAGCCCAGATAGAAGGAGATGATGGCTTGGACCAGAGTGGAAGGAATCTGTGGAGATGGTAAAGACTACTATCTCTACTAAAAATACAAAAAAAATTAGCCAGACATGGTGGCTCACACCTGTAATCCCAGCTACTCAGGAGGCTCAAGAAGGAAAATCGCTTGAACTCAGGAGGCAGAGGTTGCAGTGAGCCGAGATCACACCACTGCATGTCAGCCTAGGTGACAGAACGAGACTCTGTCTCCAAAAAAAAGAAAAAAAAAAGATGAGGACTAAAAATTGACAATTGGATTTAGCACTGTGCTGGCAAGATCACTTTGGGTGGAGTGAGTGGTGGGGATGAAAGTCAGATGGGAGAATATTTGAGACAATAAGAGGGAGAGGACTCGAGGTACCAAATATAGACAGTTCTCTTAAGTTTGGCTGTAAAGCGGAGCCAAGAAGTAGGGTAGTGTCTGGAGAGGGATGTGAAGTAGAAGGAGAGTTTGTATGTTTTTTATTTGAGGTATGTATTACAGTCTGTGTGCTAATGGGCATGGTCCAGTAGAAAAAGAGCACAAGTACTGGATAGTTGTGCTCTTGTATAAATGTATACTGGAACCCTTGTATAAATGAGCAGGGATGGGATCTGGTTCCAAGAGGCAGATTGGCCTTGGGTAAGAGACTGGACAGTTTATCCATAACAGCAAGAGGGAAGGTAGAGTGTGTAGGTACAGGTGTGGTAGGTTTGTAGATATGATGGGAACTCAGATGTTATTTTATGATTGCTTCTGTATTCTTAGTGAAATATTAAGGTAAGGTCATCAGAGAGTGAGGGGTAGGCAGTATTGAAGGTTTGAGAAAAAAGTAGTAGAAAAAAGTCATCTAAGAGAGTAGGAGAGCGACTGGACTAGGATTTGAAATGCTAGAATATTAGAATTATTAGGCAGTATTCTTTGACATTAGTGGTGATACATTTTAAATGTAGCCAGTCAGTTCCTGTGTTTTTTCTCCAGCTTCATCTGCCACCCTGGTGCTGGTGAGAAGTAGGAAGGGTTAGGTTGTTTGTTTGTTTGTTTGTTTGAGACGGAGTATGGCTCTGTCGCCCAGGCTGGAGTGCAATGGTGCGATCTCGGCTCACTGTAACCTCCGCCTCCTGGGTTCAAGTGATTCTCCTGCCTCAGCCTCCTTAGCTGGAGTTATAGGCATGTGTCACCATGCTCAGCTAATTTTTGTATTTATAGGAGAGACAGGGGTTTCACCATGTTGGTAAAGCTGGTCTTGAACTCGTGACCTCGTAATTTGCCAACCTCGGCCTCCCAAAGTGCTGGGATTACAGGCGTGAGCCACCGCACCTGACCAGAAGAGTTAGTTTTAATCAGATGTGGAGTTTTGCCAGAGGAGTTCCAGAGAGACAGGGTCAAAGATGTTGAGAGTTATGGAGGGGCATGCTTATTGGTAAGGATAAGGACTGTTGGGGGGTGATAACCGTGGGGATGTTCAGCTGAGGTAAGCTGAGGACTGGACTGCTAGAAGAAAGACGGTCAGGGAACTCAGAGTAAGGGAAACATCACTATGGTTCCTGGGTGTCAGATTCATGATTCTTCTTCAGCAGTTTGACCAGTAAGCATTGAAGATTTTGGAAAGAAAATAAGAAGCAGCAATTGTGTAAAAATTTTTTCTAAGGCATGACAAGTTATTTGCTTGTTTTACTTTTTAGACTCAATCTTTTGCAAAAAATGATACCAGAAATGGCATTAACAAAAAGACATGTTCTTTGGTTTAGACTGTATGTTTAAGGACAGCCAGCAAATGTTTTATTTAGTAACTTCTGATTGGTTGATTTTGTTTAGTTAGTTGATTATCATTATTATGGGTTTGTTCATAAACTGTCATATTAGGACCATTCACAATGTGGATCTCAAAACAGACTATGATGAAAATATCAACCAAGAAACTCTTTAAAGCAGGCTTAGAAATATAGGTGGCATAGGACAATGTTCAGCTCCTCAGGAAAAAAAAATAGGTGTGGAATAAGAAATATTATTAAATGTGGACTTTTAATATTTTAATAATATTTAAAAGTGGACTTAGAAGTCATCCTTTGAGCCTCTCATGTGTTTATCCCCTACAGCCAACCGCTGTGTTTCCAAAACATACCACGTTTATCTACTTCTATCCATCTCCACAGCCACAACTCTAGGCAAAGCTGCCATCATTTCTCACCTAGATTGCAGCTATTAGCATAGTCCTAGGCTGAGAGAGCTGCTTAGAGACCTTATGTCCTAGCTCAAAAGTCATCTTTCAGAACAGTCTTTCTGAGCCACTTAAGTTAGCCTTCCTGATCCTCCCCACCTCCATTGCTTTAAGTTTTCTTCCTTATAGTACTTATTGCTGTCTCATATTACCTTCTTCCTTTATTCATTGTTTTTTGTCTGTATGCCACCTTTAAAATAGGGCAGGGAACTTGTCTGTCTTGTATACTGCTTATGCCTGTCGTCTAGAACAAATAATTCATGGCGTAGGAAATGTTCAAAAATATATGTCAAAAGAACAGTAAGTATATTGAAAAACAAATATTCATCTGGGAATCTTGAGAGCAAAAAAATTCTCTGATCTGGTGAGTTGTGGAGATTCAGCACCCAGGAATCCTAGGAGAAGCCAATGGGGAAAAGACAACATAACACAGTCTTAAGCCAGCGCAATTGAAGAGAAGGCCTCCAGCACCTGAAGTGGAGTTAACCTCAGGCCTGGTGTCTCCTAACCAAACTCATTTGGTTACCTAAAAAAAATCAGATTTTCATTTAATTTCAGAGATCAGATGACTGACGATCAGATATTTTTGTTTCGTTTTCAACTGGGGGAGATTAGACAGCAGAGAACTCTGAATCCTATGCTCAGATGAGTTGATAGGGAAGAAAAGGTGAAGAAGGGGCTACAAAGGATCAACACAAGTGTCAAAAACTCATTTTCAGTCCCCCTTTAGTTGTGATAAGGGGATTAGAGTTTGGGAGCAAGAGGACATTACATGGCTGGAGGAGAAAGAGGGAACTACCAAAGAAGGGAAAGCAGAGATTGATGTATGATTCAAGTATATCAAATTTGTGTTAGCTGTATACTACCAGGTACTGTACCTCGCGATGGCAATCCAGTGAGGAATGAGATCTGGGAGAGATCCTCTGCCCTTCAAGAGCTTTACAGTGTCTAGTGAGAGAAACAGGTGTAAGACTAACTCCAATCAGTATCATTGTTGGTTTGAAGTAAGTTTGAGGGGTGTCTTTATGGAGTAGCTCTGGATAGGATTTCAGGTGATGGCCCACAGCTTTATCTTTACCGAGACACAATTTCAGTCAACTGGTAGGTGTCTAATCTCTTAAAAACTGGCCCGTAGCAACCATAATCATAAAAGACTTATACGTGAGCCAAAATATCAGTTTATTAATATCTAGTGAGGAAAGTTACATGAATAGCCAAATTTTAATTAGAAGATATCTTGATGAACATTGAGAAGAATAAGAGGAAATAACTGGATGATGAAATATTGCCCTCTTTATTGTTTATTTATTTTTAAGACAGAGTCTCACTCTGTCACCCAGGCTGGAGTACAGTGGTGCAATCATGGCTAACTGCAGCCTGGACCTCTTGGGTTCAAGTGATCCTCCCACCTCAGCCTCCTACTAGCTGGGCCTACAGACGTGAGCCATCAAGCCTGGCTAATTTTTTATTTTTTGTAGAGATTGGGGGTCTCAATATGTTGCCCAGGCTCGTCTCAAACTCCTGGACTTAAGCAATCCTCGCGACTTGGCTTCCCGAAGTGCTGGGATTACAGGTGTGAGCCACTGCACCTGGACTTTCTTTAGTTATGGTACTGTCATTTTATAGTAATTTGTTCTATCTGATTTTCTAGGAAACCCTCTTATCATTTTATGTCAGTATTTTCAGTTACACCCTTTAAGTTTTGAAGTTACCAATGTACAATACAACCTGTGGTTATAATGGATGTATATATAAAGATAATAGCAACAACAGTTTGGGCATGATGTCTTATGCCTATAGTCCTACCTACTCAGGAGGCTGAGGAGGAGGGATCACTTGAACCTAAGAGTTTGAGGCTGCGCCACTGCACTCTGGCCTGACAGAGCAAGTCTCTGTCTCTTAAAAAAAAAAAAAAAAGATAATGCCAACATCCTTAAAGAAATCATTAATTTTGCCTGCATGTGAGAATGGAGACCAGGGAAATTTTCAGGGAAGATACGACATTTTCAGCCAGGTCTTGAAGAATATGTGAGGTTCAGTTGAGGATAGAGGTAGATGGGAATGAATGCATTTTTTCTAGAGAGAGGGAACATAATAAGCAAAGGAATAGAGAGGCCTAAAGTTTGTGGCCTGTTTGGAGTATAGGCTATGTGATGGGGAGCAGCCCGAGATAATATAGGAAAGCTAGCTAGTCAGGACCAGCTTCTGAACTGTGTATCTTTTTTTTTTTTTTTTTTTTTTTTTTTTTTTTTTTTTTGAGACGGAGTCTTGCTCTGTGCCCCAGGCTGGAGTGCAGTGGCGCGATCTCGGCTCACTGCAAGCTCCGCCCCCCCGGGTTCACGCCATTCTCCTGCCTCAGCCTCCCGAGTAGCTGGGACTACAGGCGCCCACAACCGCGCCCGGCTAATTTTCTTGTATTTTTAGTAGAGACGGGGTTTCACCGTGTTAGCCAGGATGGTCTCGATCTCCTGACCTCGTGATCCGCCCGTCTCGGCCTCCCAAAGTGCTAGGATTACAGGCTTGAGCCACCGCGCCCGGCCTGAACTGTGTATCTTATGCTGAGAAGATTGGACTTTCTCTTGTAGGTCAGGGATGGGCAAACTTTTTCTGTAAAGGGCCAAATAGTAAATATTTTAGCTTTGCAAGCCATTGGGTCTCTGTTGCAATTACTCAACTCTGCCATTGTAGCAAAAGCAGCCATAGGTAGTACATAAATGAATGAACGTGAATGTGTCCAAATAAAACATTTACAAAGACAGGCAGCAGGCCGAATTTGGCCTGCTGTAGTTTGCCTAACCCTGTTGTGGGTAATATGAATTATATAAGGCTTTTGGACCAGAGAACAATATGATCACATGTATACATTAAAGAGAGAACAGATAAGAATCTGAAAACTCTGAGCCCGCCCTATGGAAATGGTGGTGAAATGGAGGTTAACAACTCATAGAGTATCTCTCTGAATCATATGATTCCACATTTTTAAAAATATAGTCGATGTTGACACCTTACTCCCCATACAAATATAAAGCTTGAAGAAAATAAGTGGAGATTGGTTGAATAGAGTAGAACATTGCTTCTCAAACTTATATATAGATCCCTTTTAAAGGAAAAAAGCTGTAGGGCCCCTAGTGTTAACTGACAATCAAAACAATTAAAGCAGTTCTACCAGGTGCTGGTGCAATGATAAATGTAAATGTGGCAACTGAAATTCTACAACATTGCTTCTTTTTAAGTGATCCAAAGGATCTAGAATATGGCTATTAATTTTTAGAAATTATTCTTATAGAAAGCTAAAATTTAAAACTCTTAGCAAAATGAGATTGCTGAGATTCCATTAAAAAATTAGCATGGTCCTGGAAGTCCAGTGTGAAAAACAGGGATTCTAGAAATAAGTGATAAATGAAAAGGAAGATGGTAAATGGATGAAGACTTTTGGCTGAAAATATTCCAGGAGTTTCTTGATGTCCTTAAGTATAGCCTCCACTAGCTGAAGTTCAGTGAAGCAGTGGGTGAGTGGAAAGAAGAAAAGCAACAGCACCCATAGACTTTGTGGAATATTTAAACAAAGTTCTTCAGCCTTCGAAGAATTTTGAGTTAAACAAAATATACTCTGCCACACAGTATGAGATGTAGTTGTCAGAACTGATGAGGGGAGTACCTCTAGAGCAGTACATCTCAAGGTATAGTTCCTGACCAGCAGCATCAGCACCACCTGGGAGCTTATTAGAAATGCCCACCCCAGACCTACCCAATCAAGAAACGCTGGGGGCGGGCCCAGGAATCTGTGTTTTAACAAGCCCACCAGGAGATTATGATGCCGTCAAAAGCAGGAGAAACACTGCTGTAAAAAGTGAGTTAAGAAGAAAAATAGTCTGAACATACCAGAATTCCAGATTAAAAATTCTTAAGCTTTGCCTAACTTACCTGGCAGAACTTGCTTATTTACAAAAAGTTTTGTTTTTCTTAAATGATCATGAGAATGTTATGCTTTGAAAACCAATTCCCATATTCTTGTGCAATATAAATTGTTTTTTTACTTTTATATGAAATACAGTATACATTAGCTTAGAGATTAAAAGTTTCTGTAGACAAAGTGTAGATTTAAAGTACTTTTCTAGCACACTGGTTTCACCTCTTCATCACTCAGAATTTGTTCCTCTTCTAGAAGACAGATGTCAAAAGACAAACAAGAGAGACATGTCATCCCAGGACAGAAAGAAAAGCAAAGCACTCCTTCCAGAACTTCCCTTCCTAAGCAGTTTCTGAGCTCCTGCTGGCACTTGGAATGTTGTCAGAATACACATATTCCTCAATAAAAGATGAGAGTTGAGAGGGAAGGTAAAATCAAGTTAAGAGAATCTGAGAATGGGAACATCTGAGGAAAGAATGCTAGTAGTGGCCAGGTGCAGTGGGTAGCTCACACCTGTAATCCCAGCACTTTAGGAGGCTGAGGCAGGCAGATCACTTGATTCTAGGAGTTTAAGACTAGCCTGGGCAACGTGGTGAAACACTGTCTCTACAAAAAATACAAAAATTAGTTGGATGTGGTGGCACATGCCTGCAGTCCCAGCTACCTGGTAGGCTGAGGTGAGAAGATAGCTTGAGCCCAGGAGGCAGAGGCTGCAGTAAGCTGTGATTGCACCACTGTACTCCAGCCTGGGTAACAGAATGAGACCTTGTCTTAAAAAACAAAAACAAACCAAACAAAAAGTGATAAGTTTTAAGCATCATTAGATAGGATGAGCAACAGTTATTTGCTTTTTATTAAAGCAGAATTGAAACTTTGAACTTTGGTGTATTACCCAGAAGTTCTTGCCTCATGGCAAAATTCTATAATCTGAATCTGAAGGAAATTCATTTTCCACTGCTTTGGAAAGGAAAACCTAGCTAAAGAAGTAAACTTTTTTAAAATGAGAAATACTTAGCAACGTTTTCCCCTAGGATATGCCATGATAAACTTGATAAGACTTGGAAAAAGAAAAAAAAAATGGAAGAGATTTGTTACATATAACCAACAAAGAATATATTAAGGGCATTTTTTTTTTAATGGGCAAAAGATTCTTCACACAATAAGGAACACATTGGCCAATGAACACATGAAAAGATGCTCAACCTTATCATAATTCGGCAAAATACAAATTAAAACCACAGTGAAATACCACCAGAATGGCCAAAAATAAATATTCTGATAATACCACCAATGAGCAAGGATGAGGAGCAATGTGAATTGTCATGTGCCGAATCTGCTGGGAACGTTAATTCATGCAATCACTTTGAAAGTAGTTTGGCATTACCTAATCAAGTTGAGTATAAGCATACCCTTTTCCCAGCAATTCCATTCCTAGATTTGAACGTCAGAGAAACTCTCACACATGTGTACCAGGAAATAGGTAACAAGATTGTTTATAGCAGAGAAATAGAGGGGAGAGACTATAAGCAACTTAAATGTTCATTTATACCATAGAATACTCTATAGAAATGAAGAGAAAGTAGTATAGCTCTAAGCATCAACTCAAAACAATGAACAACATTAAATGAAAAAAGCAAGTCACAGAAGGGTGCATACTCTCTGAGTCTGTTTACATAACATGCAAGAAAAGGGGCAGATCTAAAACTGTTGAGGATATGTACAAATAAGGCAAAACTCTGAAGGAAAGCAAGAGAATGATTAATTCAAAATCTGGTAGAGTGGCTACTTTTGGAGGGGGAGATGCAACTGGAGAAATGAACATGAGGGTATTAGTAATGTTTTCTCTTTTATGCTGGGCAGGGTGTTCGTTTTATTCTTTAAGCAATACTGTAAACAAGCTTTGTGTAGTAGATTTTACTTTGGGATTAGGAGAAGCAATGTATTGGAGTAAGCTATTTAGTCTCTCCGTGGAATGTAGAATGTCATATTCCAACTTTGCAGAACCTGGGTGGCATACAGCATTGCTTGCCTTTGCTCCTGATACCTCATTCCTATCATATTGCCTGTTAGAGTGCCCTGTTAGAATGACCATTGAATGTATGACCCATACTAGGACATTCTTGAAAGTAAAGTTAGGGGCCAGGCGCGGTGGCTCAAGCCTGTAATCCCAGCACTTTGGGAGGCCGAGACGGGTGGATCACGAGGTCAGGAGATCAAGATCATCCTGGCTAACACGGTGAAACCCCGTCTCTACTAAAAAATACAAAAAACTAGCCGGGCGAGGTGGTGGGCGCCTGTAGTCCCAGCTACTCGGGAGGCTGAGGCAGGAGAATGGCGTGAACCTGGGAGGAGGAGCTTGCAGTAAGCTGAGATCCAACCACTGCACTCCAGCCTGGGCAACAGAGCGAGACTCCGTCTCAAAAAAAAAGAAAGTAAAGTTAGGGATGCATAAAATAATAATTAAACTTATATCTATGTCTATTTTAAAATATTCATTGAGAAAATTGGCTTATATACTGAAATTTTCAAAAATATATTAAAGCACATTAAAAACTTTTAAAATAGTAATTATTCAAACATTTAAAAAATAGCATGAACTAAATTATTCTTGGTACATATTTATATACTTTTATCAGTTTCTTACCCTTATCTGTCTGAAATACCATGTCATTGGTATTTTTATAAAGGGAAAATTTTTTTGAGTGGTCTTATTTTTTATTTTTGTCCCTTAAAAGGTTTACCTTGTTCAAAATTACATTTTATGGCTATTATATTGGAAAGTGCTGATATCTTCCATTGAATCTTCTCTGCAGACTGTATTCTTTTTAATGGAGAAAATACACTGTAAATATACTTGTAAGCTTGCTTATTTATTTATTTATTTATTTTTAGAGAGAGGGTCTCACCTTGTTGCCCAGGCTGGAGTGCAGTGACGCAACCATAGCTCACTGCAGCCTCAAACCCCTGGGCTCAAGCGATCCTCCTACCTCACCCTCCCAAGTAGCTAGGAATATAGGTGTGTGCCCCCATGCCCAGCTATTTTTTTAAAGTTTATATAGAGATGAGGTCTCACTATGTTGCCCAGGCTAGTTTCAAACTCCTGGGCTCAAGTGATCCTCCTACCTCAGCCTCCCAAAGTATTGGGATTACAGGCGTGAGCCACTGTGCCTGGCCAAGCTTGCTATCTTAAAGTTGGAAGTACAAAATGGAGGCTTAACAAACAGTAATGACAATGATAATAATTTGCTAAAAAAAAAAAAAAAGAAAAAAAAAGAAAAAAATTTCAAGATAACCAGTAAACCAGAAGAGGTGCCAATAAAACAGGTGTAAACCAGACCTGTCTTGGGCAGTTACACAAGTTGCCTGCAATGTAATATCTGCATAGACAAATTCTCTTCATTTGCTTGGTTTTTTTTTTTTCCTATGATTACAGGTTTTTTATTTTTTTGACACACTATTCTATTTCCTCCATATTTTCCAGAACAAATGCATAACATGTATCTTTTATAATGAGAATAAACCAACAAAACTGTACTTTCTCCTTCATTTTAGCTGGCTCCTAGCTAGAGATACTCATGCTTGAACTGGGATAGGTAAAACCCAGTCGTATGCTTTCCATGTATTCTGGAAAACATTTAGGACCTATGGTAGATCTGGCCTCAACATCTCAACATTAAATCAGCAGTTCTCTTTCCTGGAATTAGAGATTAGTGCATCATGAGCATGGTGTCCTGTGCCTATAATCCTAGCTACTCGGGAGTCTGAGGCAGGAGGGTCACTTGAATCCAGGAGTTCAAGACCAGCCAGGACAAGACCCTGTCTTCAATCATGATTAGTTTTTTCAATCAAAAAATTAAAGTTTTTAATTTTAAAAAAAATTAAGTTAACATAAAATTAAGGTGTGTCTTGAAATCAGACAGCCATCTTGTCTGCCATCTCTGAACAAATTACAAAAATGGACTCATAATACATATTTGCCCACAGGGCTTGCAATACTGTTTCACAAAGCTGGCTGTATTCTTCCTCTTCACAAACAGCCAGCCTCCATAGCATGTTTAGCTACAGACGCCTCTGCTGACTCTCCCTGCAACATTTTCATTGCTCGCCAGTAGATCTGTCTGCAGTTCTCAGGTCTACCAAGGGGGTGGTTCAGTGGTTCCTTGATATAATCCATCCAAAGATGAGAATCTACAGATCCAAACTCTCTCAAAGCCCTCTCATAATATTCTCTTATGTTCACCATCTTGCAGTATTGTTGCTCCTTTTCAAACTGAATCATTTTCCTGAAAAAGTCAACTGAAAATGGATGACTGTCCTGTAAACTTGTATACACAGCTCTGGCTTTTTTGTAGCCACCATGTTGATAAACCCAATCCAGGTACTTATCCTTCAGGGTTACTGAGTTAGCAGCTGTGACAGCTAAGAGAACTTTCTTAAAGATTGCCTCAGTATCTTCTTGGCTTTTGGCATCTTCACTCCGCTCTGCCAAGAAGTCTGCAATGGCAGACAAACCTGGGGTTTCAGGTGCACAGAGTCTTCTTCAAAAAGCATGGCTATGTCAGGGCTCTTTGAGTCAATCACCCCATGCACATTCATCTGCCACATTGTCCCAGAGTCCCTAAATAATTCAGTCCCTTGGCCGGGTGCGGTGGCTCAAGCCTGTAATCCCAGCACTTTGGGAGGCCGAGGCGGGCGGATCACAAGGTCAGGAGATCGAGACCACAGTGAAACCCCGTCTCTACTAAAAATACAAAAAATTAGCCGGGCGAGGTGGCGGGCGCCTGTAGTCCCAGCTACTCAGGAGGCTGAGGCAGGAGAATGGCGGGAACCCGGGAGGCGGAGCTTGCAGTGAGCCGAGATCGCGCCACTGCACTCCAGCCTGGGCAACAGCGTGAGACTCCGTCTCAAAAAAAAAATAATAATAATAATAATAATTCAGTCCCAGCTACTGCCACCTCCAGAGCTTCCCTCAGGAAGTTATGGCACAGCAACAACTCAAGTTAACTGCTTATATTGGAATTCTGGCAGAAGCTTGTTCTTGTGCCTCTCCGAATGCAGTGATGGTTCTTTCCAACCTCTTCCCTCTGAGGAACCCACTATTTGTCTTCTTAGTAAATCTTTCCAAGCAAAAGGTGATGTAACACTTCCACATGGCCTCCGTTGGCAGAGTCTTCACTGCCTCTTCTATACGGCGCAACATCTCTCCTCCTTCTGGCCCTCCTCTGCTTTGTCTTACTTCGTTGTAGGCTGCTCTTCTCCCGTCTGTGGCTCGATCTCTAATTCTCATCTTGCCGCATAATCCCAAGTGAGAAGATCATCTGTGTGTAGAGCCTGAGGGTCATCCTAAATTTCTTTTTGTAGACCTTTGGCAAAGTCAAATCGCCGTGCAGTTGAAAGCAGTGACACATGAAATTCTGCACCTCAAATTATGCTTACAGAATTTTCGTAGATGATCCGTGCCAACTCGCCCTTAAGGATTTCTTCAGAATAATCAGGATTCTCCACATCCATGTTGGCTTTTTCAAATTCTTGCTTTTCCTTCCTCAGTTTTTCAGCATGCATCAGCCTCATTCTAAAATAGTCTTGATAAAGTTTAGGGCCCTCTGGATGAAAGTGCAGTGCCCAAAGAAATAGTTGCCTTGTGCTTTCTGAAGACAATCAGTCTTCCATTTCCCATTTGGCTGCCATAATCCACAAAGCTGGCTTGTTGGAATGAATGGCCAACATGGCAGAAAATACCTTGCTAAGTTGAGTTTTAGTAGCCCATTTCTTACAAAAAACTACATAGGAGGCCGGGTGCGGCGGCTCACGCCTATAATCCCAGCACTTTGGGAGGCCGAGGCGGGTGGATCACCTGAGGTCAGGAGTTTGAGACCAGCCTGACCAACAAGGTGAAGCCCCGTCACTACTAAAAATACAAAAATTAGCCGGGCATGGTGGCGGGCACCTGTAGTCCCAGCCACTCGGGAGACTGAGACAGGAGAATTGCTTGAACCTGGGAGGCAGAGGTTGCAGTGAATCGACGTCATGCCACTGCACTCCAGCCTAGGCAACGGAGCAAGACTCCGCCTCAAAAAACAAACAAAAAACTACATAGGAGAGCCAAAGTTGAATATCATCTTTCCTCTTTGCTGAGGCACATCGGAAAACACCTTGTACCCCGTGTACAACAGAATTCTCAATCTCATCCTTTCTAAATGAATATCCAATGCATGTTCTTCTCTGGATCTGTTCCAAAAGATTAATTTCATATTGAACATAATTGCTAAAGTCGTCCTTGAAAAGGGCTCTTCCCTGGATTCTCTACTCTAGATCAGAAGCCTTCTTAATGATAGCCTTAATCTCTGCATGACTGAACAGTCCAGTGTGCTCCAGCTGTTCCAATTCGGGGAGCTGATCTTTGTGTTCCTGAATTATCTCTACAATGAGGTCCAAACTCTACAACCCCATGGGGAGGTTCTCAACCACAAACACATGCAGGAAGCTCCCCCATTTGCTTGTTGTTGGACCTAAGGTGGTTGCTAGTCAAGTTACTGTCAGACTCTTGCGGTGAGCCTGCCTTTCTAAACACTTTGAACAGTTCCATTCATGGGAGATGGAAACACATCAAAGGAGCCTTAAAATGTTACTGGTTTGGCAGGAAAAACATACTAAAATATTAAGTTGAGAAAACTTGAGGGAAGAAGTAGTAAATATGTCAAACTGAAGTACTGAGCATTTTGCAGTCAAGAAAAACTTAACCAAATCACTAAGTCTAAAATGTATTTCCATTTATTTCCATAGGTAGTAAGTACTTTTTTTTTTTTTTTTTTTTTTTTTTTGAGACAAGGTCTTGCTATGTCACCCAGGCTAGAGTCTAATGGCATGATCTCAGCTCACTGCAACCTCTGTCTCCTGGGCTGAAGCCATCCTCCCATCACAGCCTCTTGAGTAGCTGGGACCATAGGTGTATACCACCACACCTGGCTGATGTTTCATATTTTTCACCATGTTGCTGAGGCTGCTCTTAAACTCCTGAGCTCAAGCGATTCACCTGCCCCAGCCTCCCAACGTTCTGGGATTACAGATGTGAGCCACTGCATCTGGCCCAGTACTAGGTATATTTTATGAGACAGATGGTTCATACATATGACTGGAATATAGAGAAATCCTTGGTTTTTCACCTTTCCTATAGAACAATCCTGCCAAATCAACAGATGATTAGCTCTTTGATATATGCCAACTTCTGTGTCTCTAGAGCTTCTATTAACCTGCTTGTTGATTAACCTCATAGCTGTCCAGGAGAGATCACACAATAAGGAAACGATGATGGTCCCTTCCCATAGTCAGACCCTCCGACCAACCTTGTCAATCAGTGGGTGACATATCCCAGCATGATTTTGAGTATTTTATCAAACATCTTCAGAATGCTATATTTTTTCCTTTAAAAACACCTCAGAAAAATATTTTCAAATGCATCTTTTCAAAAGAAAATTTTTCCTAGTGGCAAGAGACCACTCCTGTCATGTGGAATGTATTGATATCCACCCATATTAATATTGAGTCATATTGTGCTCCTGAATAATATATAGTAAAACAAATGTGCCTTAAACACATTGTGCTGAAGCAAAGTACTCTGGTAAAATAATTTGAAAACCATTGATGGAAAAACTTTTATTTTGGCATATAATTTCTTTCCCCCTAAAATTTTATTATTAGAAATTCTAAATTCTGTCAAGTGACTGCCTTAATGGATTTGAATTTTGTTTTATCTTTTCTCTCTTTTTTCCTGGTTTTTTTTTTCAACACAAGGCAAAGGACATTGAATGATTCATAAAGAAGAATAGCATGTGATATATGATCAAAGAATATATGACATATGGAAATTACATTTCACTTAACCTAAGAATTAGATCGAAGTAGGTGGAGATGACTTACTATTTAAAATGTTTTTGTTTCTTCTCTCCATAGCTTTAAGAAAAAGTAGAGATCACTTCTGACTGTACTGAACAGCAAAAATTAAGTGACTTGCTACACTGTAAATCATGGCACTGCCATTCCGTAAGGACTTAGAAAAGTACAAAGACCTTGATGAAGATGAGCTCCTTGGGAATCTGTCAGAAACAGAACTGAAACAACTGGAAACTGTTTTGGATGATCTTGACCCAGAGGTAGGTGCTAGCTAATGAAGAGAAATGAAATAACTTTTCAAATTCTTTGAAACTCAGTAGCTGCCTTTGAGCTTTTTCATGACTTTTCTCTGGTACCTTCTACCCCCTCCTCTTTATCCAAATCAATTTGCTTTTGGCTTCCTCTCCAGTTCCCCACTTCTGCCTCCATATGTTTACTAACATGACTGTCCTAAACTACTCCAGTATCCTTATTTTCAAACATCTCCTGAAATTTCTTCCTCCTCTGAGAAATTTTTCTCCTCTGTGCAGGCAGGGATATTTTTAGTACGATGCAGCAGATGATTACCTTTTTGATACACGCCAACCTCTGTCTCTTCCGAGTTTGTATGCCAGGTGGCTCCAGTGTAGAATGCCTCTAAAAGATTCTTCATGACCCTAAATCTAATTGTTCCCTTTCTGAAAGATGCTGACCCAATCGATTAAGTTTCCAGTCATTGGAAGAATAGATCTAAGTAATTTCTTGACAATACAGCAGTCCACTGTGGAGCAGACCTGAATATATGTATGTAAGCTTTAACTTGCAAGGTGGATGTTGTTTGTCTTATAAATTACACAAGGCTTAGATAGACACCCATGACCCTTGAATTGTTATTCCCTGATATGTCGGGGGAGGGGCAGTGAGGTAAGAACCTGAAGGTCCTGAAGGTAATGGTTGTTTGCTAGGCTTCTTTTGTTTACCACATTTCTTTATGCCAAGATGTTGATTTTAAGTATCCTCTAAGGACTGAGATGGAGTTCATTTTATAACATTGTTCTTGTTACTGGATGATGTGTCTATACCATAGATCAAGTCCCTTAACCATAATTACTATTATAAGGAAAAGTTCCCAGTACACCTAATTGGAGGGGGATTACTCAGGATAACAGTGCTGTTTTTATCACATCACAGCAATATCTTCTGTAGGCAGTTCAATCTATTAGACCTATTTGAATCAAATGGTTTTAGAACTGGAAAAAGTGGACGAGTGCTCACACCTATAATCGCAGCACTTTGGGAGGCCGAGGTGAGTGGATCACTTGAGGCCAGGAGTTCGAGACCGGCCTGGCCAACATAGTGAACCCCGTCTCTGCTAAATATACAAAAATTAGCTGGGCGTGGTGGTGCATGCATGTAGTCTCAGGCTATCCCAGGCTACTTGGGAAACGGAGGCATGAGAATTGCTTGAACCAGAAAGGTGGAGGTTGCAGTGAGCCGAAATTGCACCACCTCACTCCAGCTTGGGTGACAGAGCAAGGCTATCTCAAAAATAAATAAATAAAAAATAAATAAATAAATAAATAAATAACAGAACTGGAGAAAGCGTAAGACTTTATCTAGTCCCTAATCCAGGTTTCTCAATCTTGACACTATTTACTTTTGAGGTTGCATAATTTGTTGTAGGGGGGCTGTCCTGTGCATTGGAGGGATGTTTAACAACATCCCTGGCCAGTAGCACACTCCTCCTGTTTTAAAATATTCCTAGGATGTTGTTTTAATCAGGTTTGGTAATGGATGACAGACACTGAAACTACTTCCTTGAAAGAAGGGTTTATTACTTACAGTTCCAAGAGCAGGAGGCACACCATGCCACACAGAGGCACATGGGGAAGCACCCAGGTTGGTCAGGAGGCAAAAGGATCAAGGAACAAGCATGGCCAAGAGCCTTTATTGTGGTTCAATAGGAATGAATGGGTGAGTCAGGATAGGCAAATTTTAACAAGTTTAGGACTAGATAGTTTGAATAATTTTAACAGGCTCAGGGCTATGTAAGTAGTCTCTAGTTGTCCAGTATCTGGCTCTGGGTGATTTAGGGGGAGGGGAAATACTGGCTTGGTAAGTGAGAATTAGATAAAAAAGAGGTGGTTAGGAGAATTGGTTGGTTTGCATATGAAAGGTGTGTTCCGGGTGAGGTTGGTAGGGAGTAGTGCTCTCTAGCTAGCCCTGGAAGGAGTGGTCTCCAGGATTAGCAGGGCCCCAAGATGTCAAAGCATCATAAAACTCAGAAAATAAAAAACATGACTTTTTTTAGAGCCCAGTTGTCACTCTGTTCCTCAGGCAAGAGTGAAGTGGTGCAATGATAGCTCACTGCAGCCTTGAACTTCTGGCTCAAGCGATCCTCCCACCTCAGCCTCCTATGTCACTAGGACTACAGGCAAGCACCACTATACCCAGCTAATTTCTTTGTAAAATTTTTTGTAGAGGCAAGGTCTTGTTATGTTACCCAGACTGAAAACCGTGATTAATACTCCTCCCCCTGAGCTGACAACCAAAAATGTCTCCAGACATTGCCAAATGTCCCATAGGGGACAAAAACACTACTGGTTCAGAAACATTGATCTAGTTCATGCCCTCTGTTTTACAGGTGGAAAACAGAAATTACCTCAGTTATTACAATTAGGGAAGGAGCTGGGACTAGGTCCCTCACTGCCTCATTGATACCTGGCGGTATAGCAGTCTTTCTGTTAAACCACACTGAGTCTCCTCCCAACTCATGCACTATGGTATCAGTCTGAAATCTGATGGCTTATTTTTCATTTGTAAATCCATGGCCTGTTTCTTGTGTGGGGAGGCTTGATTAGCCTCTAAATGTCTTTTGCAAACTCCCCAACCCCAGTCATAACTCCCCTAACCTCAATACTGTTAGTTGAGACTAGGAGAACAATGATGTTTATGACAGCATCTGTTTGTTGGGTGACATGTTTTTGGAAAGCATTCTGGTAAAGAACCAGGTAAGAAAAGAGGTCAAGGATAGTAGCAGCGAAACACCACTGTAACTTACAAAGTCTCAGGAAGTAGGTTGAAGGTATGTGTGGTACCTTATATTTTGGAGGACTGTTTTACTGTCCTTCTGCTGTATTCAGTGTACGTGTTTGCTAACTCACTGCATTTTTGCCCAAAAAAAAAAAAAAAAATCTATCCCCAGAAGACAGCCAGCCTAGCAAAAGCTTTCCCCTGCCCCACCCCCGAAGGCTGGGAATATATTTTACAGCAAAATTGCACTACAAGAGAGAAACATGTCATTTTTAGTGACAATCATATTAAAGAAAATTTTTATCTGAAAAGTAATTATGATCTATTAGCTTACTTGATTAGAGTATATTTCTAATGAAGCTTGGTTCATGGGTTTATAGCCTCTAAAACCAGCTAGCTGTCATTTAGTTTGTGGTTAGACTGTTTTTGGCCAGGTATAGTGGCTCATACCTGTAATCCTAGAAGGGAGATTTGCTTAAGAGCAGGAGTTCCAGACCATCCTGGACAACATAGCAAGACCTTGCCTCTACAAAAAATTATAAAAATTAGCCGGGGGCATGGTGGTGCACGCCTGTAGTTCCAGTTACTCCAGAGGCCTAGGCAGGAAGATTGCTTGAGCCCAGGATTTCAAGGTTTCAGCAAGCTATGATCACATCACTGCACTCCAGCCTGAGCAATAGAGCAAGACCCTGTCTCCCCTCCAAAAAAAAGAAAGAAAGGAAAAAAGGCTTTCTAAGGAGCCAGGATTTCAGCTATCATATTTAAGACTGTGTGTGTCGCATGGGCTTGAGCAGGCAGGTAGAGTAGTGCAACTTCCATTACCACCGCCATGAAATAGCAATATATACATCTATGCATTATTGATGGAGAAGTAAAGTAACTTTTTATTATTGATGGAGAAGTAAAGTAACTTTTTATTAATTTGCCTTAATGAGAATTTTTAAAAGCATTCTACCATTTACTTTATTCAGTAAATATTTGGGGACAACTTGTAGATTTCAGGTACTATGCTAGGCTTAGGAATACAAGAATGAGCAAAACAAATGTGGTATTTGCCCTCATGACGCAGGCTGGTAGGAATAGGAGCAGTTTGACATTAATCAAATAATCATACCATATTAAAAGAATGGTAAATGCTACACACTGTAAGAGCTTGTGATGAAAGGTTAAGAAAAGCTTCCCTGGGGGAATGGAGCTACAATCTGAAAAATGAGTTGCAAAAAGGGATAGGCAGAGCATTCCAGGGAAGGGAGACCACGCACATAGAGGCCTGGTGGTAGAAGGAAGTATGTAGCAAGTACAAGAGAGAAAAAAAAGTCCAGTGTGACTAGAATGGAGAGGATGTATGAGATGAGCCTAGGGTGACAGACTGAGGGGCTGGTGGTGAAGGATAAAAAATATCAGGCAACTGATACAGTTGGGAAGCTAGTGTAACAGTCTCAGCAAGCTTGGATCATAGTTTGGACCAAAGTAATAATGTTGGAGATGGGAAAAAGATGAATGAGTTCTTCAGGAAGTAAAAGAGTAGGGTTTGCAGGTCAGTTGGAAATGGATTCTTCATGTGTAGTTCCTCTCTTGATTTCTAAGTCTAAAGGTAGAAATCTTATGTTTCTTTTTTATGGTTCCATAAACAATTTTGTATTACAGAAATATACTTGGTACAGAGTTAGGAATGGACCTCCTGTGTGTTTCATCTTTATAGTTCAGCTTTCTGTGTAGTAGGTACCATTACATAAAGGGTAACACAGGTGAATTTTATGAAAATTATTATGTATCTCAACAAATGACCACAGTTGAAGTACTGTATTTCCTAGTTACAAATTGAATATTTTCTATTAACATTACCCTTATAAGATTACCCTTTATAATGAAAAATTGTCTTATACCACGCATGAAATTCAATTGGGAGGTTTTGCAAAAGAGGGCTGGCCCTTCTGTGTGATTTCTCTGGCTGCCTCCCATTTTCAAAGCAAAGATATACCCAGAAATAGGAGACAAGGCAGTATCACCTCTTTGGCTTTTGACAAGCAAAAGGACGGTGCTCTCTTTGTCTAGTCAGCCCTTGTGTTTACTGCGCTTAGTGAAAATTAAGGGACTACAGGAGAAAACTTTAATCCATCACCTTCTACTCCACCTCCCTCAACTCTAAGTCAGTCCATGCACTCAAAAGCTTTACCCATGTGGAAACCCAGGAACATAGCTCTTGCTATGAGTATTTCAGGGGTCCCTTGGGGCATGTGAAACGATGATAGTGATTGTTGCAAGTACATCCTAGTGCTCATGTATATTTGTATGCATACACACATAAGTGGAACATCTCACATTGTGTTTAAACTGAAGTAAACAATCTGATATTCTACTGTGTGGTATACATGTTTTAATCATGAAAAAGTCTATACAATGAAATGGAAGTCATGAAGGAATATCATGTACAGAGTCATTTAACACTCTTGTAATAGAATTATTCTCTGTACATATACACTGAGCAATTATTAAGCATTAATAAAACTTTTTAAAAAAACTTTTATTTTAAGTTCAGACATACATGTGCAGGTTCGTTACGTAGGTAAACTTGTGTCATGGGGGTTTGTTGTACAGATTATTTCATCACCCAGGTATTAAGCCTAATACCTGTTAGTTATTTTTCCTGATCCTCTGCCTCCTCCCACCCTCCCTCCTCTATGCTCCAGTGTGTGTGCTCTATATGTCTGTGTGTTCTCATCATTTAGTTCCCACTTAGGTAAGTGAGAAGATGCGGTATGTGGTTAATAAAACTTTTTTATTAGTATCCCAGAACACTTAAAAACTAAAGATTGTTTCCTGCTAGTAGAATCCTCTCTGAAGAAAATGTTCTATTAGAAAACATATACCGGGCGCGGTGGCTTATGCCTGTAATCCCAATACTTCGGGAGGCTGAGGAGGGCAGATCATCTGAGGTCAGGAGTTGTAGAATAGCCTGGCCAACATGGCAAAACCCTGTCTCTACCAAAAATGCAAAAATTAGCCAGGTGTGGTGGCAGGCGCCTATAATCCCAGCTACTTGGGAGTCTGAGGCATGAGAATGGCTTGAACCCAGGAGGCAGAGGTTGCAGTGAGCCAAGATTGTGCCACCGCACTCCAGCTTTGGGGATAGAAGGAGACTCTGTCTCCAAAAAGAAAAGAAACTGTACTAATGTATGTGCCTATTTTAATAATAAGGTAAGTGAATTCTACCTAATAAAAAAGAAGTTTCATGTTTGGAGCAGTTGTATATTGCTGTCCTAAAATCCTGCAATGAAGTGTTTAGTGCCTGTATCACATTCCGGTCTGTAATTCTTTTTTATATGGGTAATCTTCGGAAGCATATAGCATTAGCATTCTTTTTGGTCATACTGGCTGATTCATTCTCTCTGGCAGAATGCCCTTCTGCCTGCAGGGTTCCGGCAGAAGAACCAGACATCAAAGTCCGCCACAGGGCCATTTGATAGAGAGCATCTCCTTTCATATCTGGAGAAGGAAGCATTGGAGCATAAAGACAGGGAAGACTATGTGCCCTACACTGGAGAAAAAAAAGGTAAGCCCAGAATTTTGAAGTTATTATGTGGTAACACTTGATTTTTCTTTTTATAGGTGGGTATGGAGAAAATCATATTTTTAGAGGTACATCATTGGTAGCCTTAAATATAGGATACTGTTGACTTAAATATTTATTAGTTTAGACACTTTATTTACATTTTTCATCAACTTGGCCAATAAGTTTCTTCTTAATGATGTTAGTGAAGTTTTATTACACAATGATTTTGTATAACATTCTTTAATTCTCTACTGTAACAGATCTAAAAGTGTATTGAAGGAAACTTTTAAATCCAGTGGTAGATTACAGAGTACAAATGATGTTAAGGCATCTATTCTAACTGCATTCTTTAAAGTGGAATGCCATAAAACAATTCATGCCATATTTTCAAAGACCCTTTTTAAAAGCTGTTCTATAGCCATCCTTATTAATTCATGGTTATGATTGCTAATGCTTCGTAATCAGTACTTTTAGGAAATTTTTCTAGTCCAAGTCTCCCTCATTTAAGTGTTTGTGCTTATGTATCCTCAGTGGAGCTTAAGTACAGCTGTGGCTTTTTTTTTTTTTTTTTGATTTTTTTTTTGACAGAGTCTTGCTCTGTCACCCAGGCTGAAGTGCAGTGGTGTCATCTCACCTCACTGCAACCTCCACCTCCCGGGTTCAAGTGATTCTCCTGCCTCAGCCTCCTGAGTAGCTGGGATTACAGGTGCGTGCCACCACGCCTGGCTAATTTTTGTATTTTTAGTAGACATGGGGTTTCACCATGTTGGCCAGGCTGGTCTCGAACTCCTGACCTCAAGTAATCCACCCACCTTAGCCTCCTAAAGTGCTGGGATTACAGGCGTGAGCCACTGCTCCTGGCCACAGCTGTGTTCTTAAAAGTTCTATATATATACTTAAATGAAACAGGATAAGTTTTTCAGCTTTCCAAACAGGTCAGAATATAGGTTGACCTAAAAACGCAAATTCTACGTTCACTCTTATTTGGAATATTGTGTATAGAATACTGGGGAATGGTGACAGCAGTGGCAGAGCTGCATATCAGCTCTTGCAGGCACCGTTTTTATGTCTGAATTCTTTCTAGTCTGGGCAGGAAGAATGGTACTTGGGCTTTTTATTTGAGAAAGAGGCCTTTCTCAATAATTTTGGCCAGAACTGTGTCACATGACTACCCCTTAGCTGCAAGGGAAGCAAGAAAGTTCATTTTAGCACTCCAGCTTCTATAGTAGAGGAAGGCTAGTGAATGGTAATAGTAGGTAAGCCATAAACTCAGCACCTGACTTTTCCAAAATTATCCATCACCTCAGCCCCTGTGCTTTTTCTTTAGAGTCCTCCTCCCCTTCATCTCTTGTTAAGGATCACTATCTTTGTTACTTGAGTTAGGGTTCTCCAGACAGACAGAACCAATGGGATGTGAGGGGAGAGAAAAGTTTATTTTAAGGAGGCTTTTAAAATTCAAAATCTAGCAGGCTGGAGACGCAGGGAGGATTTACTGTTCTTGTCGAAAGGCAGTCTAGTGGCAGAATTTCTTCTTTCTTTGGGGATATGAATCTTTGTTCTTTTAAGGCTTTCAACTGATTAAACGAGGCCCAGCCACATTATGGAGGTTAATTGGCTTTACTTAGAGTCCACTGATTTAAATTTTAATCTCATCCAAAACAACAAAAACAAACAAACAAACAAAACCTTCATGAAAACTTTTAGAAGAATGTTTGAGAAAATATCTGGGCACCACAACCCAGCGAAATTGACACATAAAACTAACCATCACACCACTGTTACAGGTGGGAATGTCCTGTCCCTCAGGTGTTTGGGGCCAGAAAAAGAGTTCAAAACCAATGCAGAATTTTGAAATGTGGAGAATCATAAAGACAGGCAGAGGCATCTCTTCCTTTTTATTTGTCCAAGAAAACTACTGGTTATATTTTCTCTGTACAGCCATACAGATGTCAGTGTTTATGGCTTTAATCTTGCTTAAATTGGAGAACATAATTTTATGGGAAAAAATACTGGTTGATCACCTTCTATTCTGTGTGTTTTAGGTGGACTCTGGGGGTATAATTTGGAAAGGAATGGAGGTAGAAACAAAGGGAGAGATGTGAGAAAAAGAGATGTCAGAAAAAAACTATGGAATTTGAGGACAAGGAGAAAAAATAAGAGACCTGAAAGAAAGCTGCATTTGTCCCAGGCTAACCCAGGAAGCTTCCTAATATGCCCTTGTTTCATAATCTCCAGTTACCTAGGAAAATACCTTGGAGGATTAGAGGAAATAGGAAAGAAAGTAGAGAAGAATTATGGAAAATAAGAAAATACAAGAGGGGGAAAAGGATAGAGGTGAGGAATATGGGTGACATTAGGAAAAAGTGCTGTATCCTCAACTATTGTAGAATATCTTTGTCCTCCTATGTATCTTTTTAAATTTTTACTTCTTACTTTAGGTTTTAGATGGGTAAGAATAAATGGAAGTAGTTGAACAAGTAATTTTACATTCACAATCAGTGGTTTCTCTTTATAGTACATTCAGTATTTTTACTGCATCTTTTAGCTACATATGTCTATTAAATATTTTTTATGGGTGGTTCTGATGCAGTGATTAAAATGATAGCTTTTTTTTAAAATAATGAAGTTTTTGTTACGTAGAGAAAATGCACAGATCATCTGTATGTAGCTCAGTGAATTATAAAATAAACACACCATGGTTTATCTAAACACTCAGGTAAAGATAACATCAGCAGCCAGATGCGGTGGCTCATGCCTGTAATCCCAGCACTTTGGGAGGCCGAGGCAGGCAGATCTCTTGAGGTCAGGAGCTTGAGACCAGCCTGGCCAACATGGTGAAACCTCGTCTCTACTAAAAATACAAAATAGCTGAACGTGGTGGCACGTGCCTGTAGTCCCAGCTACTTGGGAGGCTGAGGTAGTGGAACCGCTTGAACCCCGGAGGCAGAGGTTGCAGTGAGCCAAGATCGCTCTACTGCACTCCAGCCTGGGCGACAGAGCCGAGACCCTGTCTCAAAAAAAAAAAAGATAACAGCACCCACTGAAGGCCCTATCATGCTCCTTCCCAGTCACTTTTCCCTTTTGTCTTCTGAAAAGTAATAACCAACATAGTGTCTAATAAAATGATTAGTTCTGCTTGTTTTGAACTTTATATTGATGGAAACATACATTCCGGGCATCTGGCATGCCTATGTCATACAGTTTTTGTGAGGACCAAATTTGTTTTGGTTTGGTTTTTAGAGATCAGGACTCACTCTCTTGTTGCCCAGGCTGGAATGTAGTGGCACTGCAACTTGGGACTCCTGGGCTCAAGCAATCCTTCCGTCTTAGCCTCTAGAGTAGCTAGGACTACAGGCACATGCCACCACACCCAGCTGAGGACCAAATTTGTTAATGGGTACACTGCAATCACTGTAAAGGATCATATGGGAGATGATTACCAAACAAGAGATTTTCATTCTCTGTCATGGAGGAGTGGTCCAGAACAACCATGGGGTGAATTTGTGAGTTTCATCAATCTATCAGATGGAAACACATACTATCAGATGTGGTAGAATCAAGCCTTATAAGCCACGTCACAGTACCACGGACCTGAAGGAGGGCAGATTCCTCTTCAATAATCAAGCAACTTTGGCTGTAAAGCTCTGCTTTGAAATATAGCAAAAAGCCACCTCTAGTGTTCTGAAGTCCACCCTAGACTCTCATCTTTAAAGCAGTTAGCCTTAGTTTTCCTTAGTCACGAATATGCCATCCTTTCTCTTCATCTAATCTCCAAGATTCTGATAACATTCCAGAAGGTCCTCAGAGTAATTCATCTGTGTCTTATTAGAATACTTTCCATCAAGCTAAATGTTAATCTCCTCTGTAGCTCCAAAAATCCAGAAGCTTGTTTTTTAAAGATGCCTCTCCTATGACTCTGCCCTGAACACCTGGGTTGAGTCTCAGATTTTTTACTTAATAGCTTATTTTAGTGGAGATGGACTTTCAGATTGAGAATGCTTTCCCCTACAATAGACGTCTTCCTCGTTCTTCATAAAAGTTTGCAAACCTACCTCTATTGAGAAACAAAGGCATTTTACTTTCTTGGTACATTTAGATTAGTTAGAATCCATAAGATGTTCTCTTGTTCTCTAAATGATTTTTTCATTCAAACTTGACTGGCCTCAGGGTGCAGTAACTAATGGCAATATTAGCCTTCTGACCAGGGAATGTTATAGCAGTGTCATTCAGTTCCTTGAACTCTTTCCAAGTTATATGCCAAAATCACAATTATATGCCAAACTTGTAAATTAATTATTTTAAAGGGTCTATCAGATGACTGCCTAATTTTTTTTTTTTTTTTTTTGAGATGGAATCTCACTCTGTCACCGAGGCTGGAGTGCAGTGGCCTGTCACCACGCCTGGCTAATTTTTATATTTTTAGTAGAGACGGAGTTTCGCCGTGTTGGTCAGGCTGGTCTCGAACTCCTGACCTCAGGCGATCTGCTGCCTTAGCCTCCCAAAGTGCTGGGATTACAGGCATGAGCCGCTGCACCTGGCCGACTGCTTAATTTTTTTAAGAGCAAAAACTTGGGAACCACTAAAAGGATTACTTACCTAGTCATTAGACTGTTTTCTCATATTCTGAGACTCACAATTAATTATACTTGTTATTTTTTCACTTAAAGGCACACTCTGTTTCTGGAGCCAAAATTAGACATAACTGGCCAGGACAGGAGGGAATCCTTATAAAACTAAAAATTGCACATGGTAGGGTTTTTCCTTTTGACCAATAAAAAAGTATATATTCATGCCAAATTTTATTTTCTAGATTGCTAAAAAATGTTTTTTAGAAGCCTGATAGACTAAGGACACTTAAGAGTTATTATATGTAAATCCATTAATAATTTCACCTCATGATTTGTGAAATGACTGTTTATATGTTTTACAGAATTGAAAGCATATGTCAATATATGAGAAGAAGAAAGTAATCCTAATTAAGTGAAGCTCAAGGCCTTATGTCTTACATGCATTTGGGGGAATATTTTGTCCTATACTGGTGAATGTTTTATGTTTAATACTATAGTTTTATTAACAGTAAAAAGACATTAGCTGGTAAAGGTAAGCTGACAAAAGGTGTGTTACGGATTGTTCTTAAGTGCATTATTTACCATAGAACCCACAATATACACATGTTAAATTCGCCTAAATCTAATAAGCTCAGTAGGAATGGTATCATGATATCAAATAATCTTGACAAAGATGAATGGAAATGTCTTTCTTATGAGTCTACTATGTTCAAAATGTTGAGAAACTGAATGTTTAAGAAAATTAAAACAATCTACCTCTTCTTACTGTCTGTTAAAAAAAATTAAAACAGCTGGGTGTGGTGGCTCATGCCTGTAATCCCAGCACTTTGGGAGGCCAAGGCAGGTGGATCATCTGAGGTCAGGAGTTCAAGACCAGCCTGGCCAACATGGGGAAACCCTGTCCCTACTAAAAATACAAAAATTAGCTGGACACGGTGGCGTATGCCTGTAATCCCAGCTACTTGGGAGGCTGAGGCAGGAGAATCGCTTGAACCCAGGAGGCAGAGGTTGCAGTGAGCTAAGATCGTACCACTGCACTCCAGCCTGGGCGACAAAAGTGAATCTCCATCTCAAAAAAAAAAAAAAAATTAACAAAATTAATAACATATTTTCTTTTTTCTTTTAATAAAAAAAAATAGAGACAGGGTTTCGCCATGTTGTCCAAGCTGGTCTCGAACTCTTGGGCTCAAGCACTTCCATCTGCCTCAGCCCCCAAATTGCTGGGATTACAGGTGTGAGCTACTGCGTCCTGGTCCATATTTTCAATATATGTTCCTTTTGCTTAAAAATATCATGTTAAAATGTTGGAAAGGTACATGTAGCTTTTTACCTCTTCCTCCTTAAAATTTTGCAAAGTATATAACTGAGACATAGGCCAGCACAAGGGTGAAAGAGAGTATTCATCCAGCTTGTTCTCATTCAGAGAATGGTGAAAATTCTCAGTGCTGATTATTAGTTCCCATGATATTTTTACGTAGCATGTGTATTCTGTCTCAAAGATAGATGAGGCATAGAACCTTGCCATGAATTTATCACTTACAGAAATACTGTGTCCCAGTCTTCAGTATTTTTTTACTGCCTGTCATTTTGTTTTGTTTTGCTGGGGACTCCTCCTCTCTGTTGCTAGTATCATGCTCCACCCTTACCTAGACTAAGATTTTTTTTTTCCCTGTGTTACTTCACGGACGGACCACAGCCATGGCTGCACCTTATATCCCATACAGAGATGTGCATTCTGATTCTGTTTGAGCTGCTGACTCACCCGCTGTGGGCTCCTCCCTTCCTTGCACCACACTCCTTTTCTTCCTGCTGGGCCTTGGGGTACAGCCATTTATGCCTTTTGGTGGTTGTTTTCTCTTTTCCTATCCTGAGAATGGAACGCCCTTGTATTCTTTCCCAAGAATTCCACATGCCCCTCCCTGCTCTTCTAAAGGTAAATTTCACCCAGTTGCCTTAAACTAAGGACTTCCCATATACTGTCCAAGTTATTTATTCACAGTTATGTTAGCTTTCCAGAAAACCTACTCTTTCTCACCTTTCTGAATATGTGATTTCTTTGGAGGAAAGACAGATGTGATCCCTTAGTAAACCAGAAAGATCATGGTTACAAACCTGCCTACATCTACAGGATTACATAACCACCACTGGGCAGTTGGTTTCCGCTAAGTCCAAAGATAAAAACTGGCTCTTATTTTTGTAATCATATTTTATGAATCCTAAACGTCCCTCGTAGACCTGAAAAGTGGTCTTCCCAGGCACTGAAGCTGATGTTTGAAATGGGCTATTTACATTAGTCATGCAGATGCCGGCATCTCCTTTTCAGACGGGTCATGCAATATCATTTGAATGATTCACTGTTAACTCCTTTAGGGTAAGGAGTTAGCCAGATGGATGGCTTGTTACTCATGTTAACACCCGGTTTTATGGGGAACCTTTCCTGGATAACTACACCCACTCTGGATAGTTCCTTTCCTCCAATATTTCTTCATATGATTTACATACCATAAAGTACTGCTTTTTTTTTATTTATTTATTTTGAGACGGAGTCTTGCCCAGGCTGGAGTGCAGTGGCACGATCTTGGCTCACTGCAAGCTCCACCTCCCGGGTTCACAACATTCTCCTGCCTCAGCCTCCTGAGTAGCTAGGACTACAGACGCTCACAACCACGCCCGGCTAATTTTTTTTCTATTTTTAGGAGAGACAGGGTTTCACCATGTTAGCCAGAATGGTCTCGGTCTCCTGACCTCGTGATCTGTCCACCTCAGCCTCCCAAAGTGCTGGGATTACAGATGTGAGCCACCATGGCCAGGCTAAAATACTGCTTTTGATCATTTCAGAATCTTGTACTATGAGGCTTTGTTGCTATTTGTTTTTAGGATTGTTATATCCCCTTGATGAATTGTCCTTTTTGTTATTATGAAATGACCTTTGTCTCTGGTAATATTCTTTGCTATAAAACCTACTTTGCCTGATGTTAATAGAGCCTATCTTTCTTTCTTTTGATTAGTTGGCATGGTATATCTTTTCTGTTTGTCCTATCTGTTCTTTGTTGTTATTGTTGTTGTTTGTACTCCAGCCTGGAGTGCAGTGGCGTGATCACAGCTCACTGCAGCCTCAAACTCTTGGGTTCAAGCAATCCTCCTGCCTCACCCTCCTAAGTAGTTGGAACTACAGGCATGTGCTACCATATCTGGCTAATGTTTGAAATTCGTTTTAGAGGCGGGTCTTGCTATGTTGTTCTCAAATGCTTGGCCTCACACAATCCTCCCACCCACCTCAGCCTCCTGAGTAGCTGGGATTACGCATGTGAGACACTGCACCCAGCACTTTTAAAAAACAAAAAATCTTTCGGCCAGGCATGATGGCTCACACCTGTAATTCCAGCACTGCAGGAGGATCACTTGAGGTCAGGAGTTCAGACCAGCTTGGGCAACACAGTGAGACCTTGTCTCTACTAAAAATGAAAATAAATTAGCTGGATGTGTTGGTGTGCGCCTGTAGTTCCAGTTACTCTGGAGGCTGAGGTGGGAGGATGGCTTGAGCCCAGGAGTTTAGTGCTGCAGTGATCCATGCTCATGCCACTGCATTCCACCCTGGGCAAAAGAGTGAGACTCTGTCTCAAAAAAAATAAAAAAATCTTTCATGCCTCTACTTCACTTTTTGAACATATGTAATATAATTATAGTAACTTTTAATGTCCTTAACTTGCCAATTTTATCATCTATCATTAAGTCAATTTTGATAGACTCGATTTTTTTTCTTCTTCTTCTAGATCAGATTTTCCCATTTCTTTGCATGTTTGTAATTGTTTGTTGGGTATCAAACTTTCCGGTGCTGGATGTATTGATATCCCTATATATATTCTTGAGTTTCATTCTGGGATGCAATTAAGTTACTTGGAAACAGTTTGATTCCTTAGAGTCTTGCTTTTAAGATGTGTTAGGTGAGACTAGAGCAGTGTTCAGTTTAGGGCTAATTATTTCCCCAATACTGAGGCAAGACCCTTCTGAGTTCCCTACCCAATTATGAGCCTTGTGAATTGTCAGCTTTTCCAGTCTGGCTGGTAGGAACAGGTTCTATTCCCAACTCTACATGAACATGGGCATTATTACCTCTAAGCTTTCAGATTTTTTTTTTTCTTCCTCGGCTCAAAGTAGCTCCTCACATACACGTACCAATTGGTGCTCTGCTGAACACTCAGTGCAACCCTCTGCACATTTCTGGGCTCCCTCTGTGTGCAGCTCCCTCCTCTCTGGTTCCCTATCCTTCACACACTGGCTGCCTTGGTTTTTCTGGACCTCAGCTCTGTCTCCTCAGCTCGGAGTTCACCAGGCTCTTCCTGAATTTCTGCTCCCTGATCTGCAGCCTGGAACCTTTCTCCAGGCAATAAGCTAGGTACTCACAGGGCTCACCTCTGTTTTCCCCATTTCATAGGGATCACTGTCCTTTGTTGCCTGATGGCCAGTGTCTTGAAAACTGTTGTTTCTGGCCAGGTATGGTGCCTCATGCCTGTAATCCTAGCCCTTTGGGAGGCTGAGGCAGGAGGATTGCTTGCGGCCAAAGAGTTGAAGACCAACCTGGCCAACATAACAAGACCTATCTCTTTAAAAGTGTGTGTGTGTGTGTATAAAACTTGTTTCATATATTTTATCCATTTTAGTTGTTTCAGGCATGTGGGTAAATTCTGTCCTTATTACCCCATCTTGACATAAGATCCTCCAGATTAGGATTCAGTTGCTATTCTATTTCCCTGTTAAAGTATTAGCTCCCTAAAGTGAAGGATCTCTTGTTTTGTTTTCCTTGTGGTGTCTTTCTAGTTCATTGTCTAGTATACACAAACTCACTCACTAACCATTTGTTGACTAAGCATTTATTGGTGACCATATTGCAGCATCAAGCAGGTGTGGTGTGTGTCACTGTATCAAAACAAAAACATCTTTCTAGGCTCTGTCCCCTCATCCTTTAGTTTGATTGGTTTGAGGTTTGTGTGCTGCTTGTCAAACAATATATCGCAAAGCCTCCTGGAGATTATAGTGGCATAGGGTCCTTCAATCTTTTCTGGAACAAGGCAGTTTGTAAACAAACAGTAAAGTTAGCTAGGGCCTTTCAACTCTGTAGGAATGAAGTAACCAAGAGCCATCTCTGTTTCTTGTTACTATATTTTTTATATACTCAACAAGGGTGGGAGCTATGACTAAGATAATTCTTAACATTTGTTGCAGCTGTAACTTGCTATCAGAGCAAAAGAGATGAAGACTAGTAAAGAAAGGTCCTGGCAATGGAATTGCTAACATGGATCACAGTATTTCTCACTGATTTTGTGACAATAACAAGGATCTTGGCACAGGATATTTCTTTTTCTTTTTTTTTTCTTGGCACAAACATGGGTTTGGATAAATGCCATACATTTAAATTACTATTATATGAATTCTTATCTCAGTGTCTTCCATTTCCTTAGCTGCTGTTTTGTAGTTGCAGAAACATTACTAAACTGTTTTAACACTCTTAGCAACCAAGGGTCAGCTTTATTTTTGTTTTGTTTAACTTGGGGGCAGGGAATGTATCATTTCATACTTATCCGAGAGTTTTTTAATCTGATCTAATCATTGTTTATGTATTTATTTTTTTGAGACAGAGTCTCGCTCTGTCGCCCAGACTGGAGCGCAGTGATGTGATCTCAACTCACTGCAAGCTCCACCTCCCAGGGTGACGCCATTCTCCTGCCTCAGCCTCCAGAGTAGCTGGGACTACAGGCGCCCGTATTTTTAGTAGAGAAGGGGTTTCACTGTGTTAACTAGCATGGTCTCGATCTCCTGACCTCGTGATCTGCCTGCCTCTGCCTCCCAAAGTGCTAGGATTACAGACGTGAGCCACCGCGCCCGGCTATAAACAGAATCATACAATATGTATTTGTGGCGTCTTTCACTTAGCATAAGGTTTTGGAGTTTCATCTTGTTACAGTGTGTGTCAGTACTTCATTCTTTTTTATGGCTGAGTAATATTTTATTGTATGGATACCACATTTTGTTTATCTGTTTCTCAGTTAATGGACATACAGGTTGTTGCCACTTTTTAGCTGTTGTGAATATGCTGCTATGAACATTTTTATACAAGTTGTTGTATAGACATATGTTTTTATTTTTCTTGGGTATGTGCCTAGGAATAGAATTGCTGGATCATAAGGTAACGATTCTTTAACAAATTGAGAAGCTGCCAAACTGTTTTCCAAAGTGGCTGCAGTATTTTACCTTCTCACCAATAATGTACCAGGGTTGAAATTTCTCCACATGCTTCAATACTTGTTGTCTGTTTTATTATAGCCATCTTAGTGGGTGTGAAGTAATATCACATTGTGGTTTTGATTTGCATTTCCCTAATAACTAATGATACTGAGTATTTTTTCATGTACTGTTAGACTACTGTATATTTGTTTGCTTTTTGGAAATGGGGTCTTGCTATGCATCCCAGGCTGGACTCGAACTTCTGGGCTCAAACAATCCTCCTACCTCGACTGACCGAGTAGCTGAGATTACAAATGTGCACCACCATGCCCAGCTGTACTTATTCTTTGTAGAAATGTCTCTTCAAATCCTCGCTTACTTTTAAACTGGGTTGTCCTTTTATTGTTGATTGGCAAGCATTCCTTATATATTCTGGATAAAAATTTCTTGCCAGATACATGGTTCAAAAAATGTTTCTCCTATTCAGCAGATTGTCTTTTCACTTTCTTGATGGTATAATTTGCCCCATAAAAGTTTTTAATTTTGATGTAGTACAATTTATCTATGTTTCTTTTGTTACTTATACTTTGGGTGTCATATCTAAAAACCATTGCCTAACTCAAGGTCACGGAGATATAAATTTTTTTTTTTTGAAACAGAGTTTCGCTCTTGTTGCCCAGGCTGGAGTGCAGTGGCACTATCTTTGCTCACCGCAACCTCTGCCCCCTGGGTTCAAGCGATTCTCCTGCCTCAGCCTCCTGAGTAGCTAGGATTACAGGCATGCGCCACCATGCCCAGCTAATTCTTTTGTATTTCTAGTAGAGATGGAGTTTCTCCATGTTGGTCAGTCTGGTCTTCAACTCCTGACCTTAGGTGATCCGCCTGCCTCAGCCTCCCAAGGAGATATAATCTTATGTTTTTTCCTAAGAGTTTTGTAGTTTAGCCCTTACATTTAGGTTTTTGTTTTTATTTTACTTATTTATTTTGAGTCGGAGTCTTGCTCTGTTGCCCAGGCTGGAGTAGAATGGCGCGATCTCGGCTCACTGCAACCTCCGCCTCCCAAGTTCAGGTGATTCTCCTGCCTCAGCCTCCTGAGTAGCTGGGATTACAGGCATGTGCTACCACACCTGGCTAGTTTTTGTATTTTTAGTAGAGGCAGGGTGTCACCTTGTTGGCCAAGCTGGTCTCGATCTCCTAACCTCAGGTGATCCGCCCGCCTCTGCCTCCCAAAGTGCTGGGATTATAGGCGTGAGCCACCATGTCCATCCCATTTAGGTTTATAATCTATTTTGAGTATGGTGTGAGGTAAGGATTCAACTTTGCATATGAGGGCCAAGAGTGGTGGCTCACATCTGTAATCCCAGCACTTTGGGAGACCGAGGCAGGTGGATCATTTGAGGTCAGGAGTTTAAGACCTGCCTGACCAACATGGCAAAACCCCATCTACTACTAGTCCCAGCTACTTGGGAGGCTGAGGTATGAGAATCGCTTGAACCCAGGAGGCAGAGGTTGCATTGGACTGAGATTGCACCACTGCGCTCCAACCTGGGTGACCAAGTGAGAGACTCTCTCAAAAGAAAAAAAACAAAAACAAAAAACTTTGCATGTGACTGTGCAGTTGTCTTAGTACCACTTGTTGAAACACTGTTCTTTCTCCATTGAATTGTTTTGGTATTCCTGTAGAAAATCAACCATAAGTATAAGGGTTTATTTCTGGATTTTTGGTTATATTCTGTTGATCTAAATGTCTTTCCTAGTGCACCAACACCGTTTTGATTATAGTAGCTTTGCATTAAATTTTGACACTGGGAAGTTTAAGTCTTACTTACAACTGTGTTCTTGGCTATTCTGGGTTTCCATATGAATTTTAGGATCAGTTTGTCACTTTCTATAAAAAAAACCAACTGAGATTTTGAAAGAGATTGTATAAATCTGTAAATTAATTTGCTGAGAGTCCCTTAGGTTTTGTATTCATAATACTAACTTAGGTCCTTCCTAGTTTATCCTTTCTTACAAAATTAATTTCTTTACTTCTACTTTTCTATAACTAAACTTCATATATATGCATTAAAAGATAACTTATTACAGTGTATTAGTGTTCAACTAACCTAGAAGAAAATATGAAGTAATTACTTTTTGTATTTTAAAAAACAATATTGTACAAGCTAAATCGCTCTATAGCAAAAATCTCTACATACAGAAAAATTATGTAAAGAGATTGGAAAAAAAAAAAACAAAAAACAGAATCCAATTTCCTTTTTTTGAGATGGAGTCTTACTCTGTCACCCAGGCTGGAGTGTCGTGGCGTGATCTTGGCTCACTGCACCCTCTGCCTCCTGGGTTCAAGTGATTCTCCTGCCTCAGTCTCCTGAGTAGCTGGGACTACAGGCGTGCACCACCACACCAGGCTAATTTTTGTATTTTTAGTAGAGACGGGGTTTTGCCATGTTGGCCAGGCTGGTCTTGAACTCCTGACCTAAGGTGATCCACCTTGACCTCCCAAAGTGCCAAAGAGAAGCGCCAGAAGAGGTGCCAAGCTATGTCAGAACTCTATGAAATCGAGCAAAATTCTGTATGACAGAAAAATTTTTCTAGGTCGTTGGGAGTTTTGTTTTGCCTTACTGATTTTTCTGCCGAGATTCATTTTGTATTTGTAAGCATTAGCAAAAATTTATGTATGGGGGAAATTAGATACGAATAATGCCTCTTAAGGAATGTGTATAAGGATTATAAAAAATAAGCATCTTAGATTTTTATAGTGCTTTAGATTCCATCAGTCCCTCAAATAAGACATGGGCAGCTATTTGATAGCTTGTGTAGTTTTTTTTTTAAATTAGCACGTAAAAATTGTGTTGTTTATGGTGTATAACTTTTTTTACATGTACACATTGTGGAATAGCTAAATTAAATTTGACATAAATATTACCTCACATACTGATCATTTTTTGTGGCAAGAAGCTTGAGTAGTTTTGTTTAGTCAGTGAATACCATAATCCAGTTGCTCTCAACCTTGGCTGCTATGCATCAAAATCCCTAGAGAGCTTTAAAAAATTCAGCTGCCCATGCAGCATACAAGATTAACTAAACCAGCATCTCTGGAGTGGGGCTTGGACATGAGAATTTTGTAAAGCTCTCACAGTGAAGCCACTGTGCATATAACATTTAGAACTACTGCCATACACAGTTGAAAACTGGTAGATTGAGCTAAGGAAAATGTAATTATCCTGAACTGGCAATTAAAATTATGCCCCCCTGAAATGTATGTCACTTTAGTTGTAATCTCAACCACTATGAAAAGTATGGAATTATCAGGACATAATGATTTGGATTTCTCTTTACCTGTGAACCAATAATAAAAGATTATCCAGTCACCAGAATTCCAAAATTTGGTACTAAGATCAGTTATATATACCACCATATAGGTGGGCATTTGTTTGGGGGGGGAAAGTCTGTTGCTAAAAAAATCAAGTTTGTAAGCCACCAGTTAATTGGAAAAAGCACTGAAGCCCTGGCCTTAAGAGTTTGACAACCTGTGTTCTAGTATTAGCTCTGCTGTGTGACTTTGAGCCCATGTATTTAAATTATACTTTATAAAATGGGGCCATTGGACTGAAGGTGATCACCAAATTGTTTATTCAGCAAATTGGATTGCCTATTGTGTTCTAGGCAAGGATGCAGGGATGAACAGAACATACAGCATCCCCTTGAAAAGCATGCAAAAGACAAACACATTGCACAATGTCTAAGTGTAGCTATGGTGAAATGTTCAGGGAATTGAGGGAATATAAAAGTACTTTAGTTGGTTTCAGTTTGGGACAGACACTATAGTTGCCCATTTAACAACCATTCACAGATGCTTGCTTTCCTAGCCACCCTTGCAGCTGGGGCATAGACCAAAGGAAAAATCTGCAGTGCAGGATTTCTTGTAAAAGTTGGCAGTTGAGGGTGGTCCAAGTGCAGTGGTGGTTACAGCTAATTGATCACAACCAGTTACAGATTTATTTGTTCCATTTCTACTCCCGCTGCTTCACTTGACTAGCCTTAAAAAAAGTTGGCAATTGAAAAAGAACTCCTTCCTGTTCTGGCTTTATTGTGTGGGGACATAATACTTGGTGCTACAAAGGTCATCTTGAGACTGTGAAGGCCTAAGAACAAAGGCCTCCACACTGAGAATAGCCAAAGAGAAAAACAAAGGAACCTGGATCCTTGATGTCAACAGTGAGCTACTAAACCAACCCTAGAACCACCTTCCTGTGGGCTTATTAAGTGAGATAATAAAACTTCATGTTGTTTGAACCCTTATTGCTTTAAGAGTGGTCTGTGGATCAGCATCATCTGGAAGTCTGGTTAGAAATGCAGAATCTCAGGCCCTACTCAGACCTGCTGCATCAGCATCTGTACTTTAGTAAGATCCCTGGTGACTAACGTGAACATCAGAGCTTTTGAAGCATCAGTTTAAACCAACTTTAATTGGGTATTCTGTTCTATGCAAGCTTAGTAACCCAAGTTGTATGAGTACATCTTGTTTGGTCAGCTAGTGCTGCAGTTATAATTATTAGCATTTTTCCATTCCCTTCGTATTTTCAATCTTGCATAGAACATATGGTCATAAACATGATTTTCATATGATAAAGTCTTTAGGTTTCTAGAGTAACTAGTTTCTTGTTCGTGTACATTGAGGCTTGGAGGAATAATGACTAAAAATTTCAGAGTGCCACTCAGGACGTAGAAATTTACTTGCAATCAGAATTTGAATTTCTAGAATCATAATTGTCTCTGCCATCCCCCATGTGACAGTAACAGTTTGTTGCTTAATAATAAGAAATTGGGGCCGGGCGCGGTGGCTCACACCTGTAATCCTAGCACTTTGGGAGGCCAAGGCGGGTGGATCACCTCAGGTCAGGAGTTCAAGACCAGCCTGGCCAACATGGCAGAACCCCGTCTTTACTAAAAGTACAAAAATTAGCCGGGTGTGGTGGTGCACGCCTGTAGTCCCAGCTACTCAGGAGGCTGAGGCAGGAGAATGACTTGAACCCAGGAGGCAGAGGTTGCAGTGAGCCAAGATCACGCCACAACGCTCCATCCTGGGTGACAGAGTGAGACTCCATCTCAAAAAAAAAGAAATTGGAATCTGGTTTTTTTGGGTTTTTTTTTTTTTCAATCTCTTTAAAGTTTTATAGGTTTTTTTGTTATTCCTTCATTTATTGATTGATTATTTGTAAAGCAACTCGCAATTACTCTAAAAAGAGCCCATTTTTATTTCCACAGATGAAAAGTTTCTCAGTTGACCTTTTCTTTCCAACTTTTACAGCCAAAATATTACACTGGAAACTTAAAAATCTATGTCAGAGATAAAACAAAATTACTGTTAATGTTAATCTTTTCCTTCAGGTTCAATTATACATACTTTGGTTACAAGGATAAAATGGTAATGAGTTAATAGCAGTAATAGTGGAATTAACAAAGTGCTTTATTTTACAGGGAAAATATTTATCCCCAAACAAAAACCTGTACAGACTTTTACAGAAGAAAAAGTGTCTCTTGATCCAGAATTAGAAGAAGCTTTGACAAGTGCTTCTGATACAGAATTGTGTGACCTCGCAGGTATCACCTAAAACAATTTAATTTGTGAATAAACGTGGGGTGGAGTGGGAAATACCAGCACATACCTATATACATGATACAGATGTTTTCTTTACCTAGCAAGTACTGTTGAATCAGTAACCACATATTTGGCTTTATATTTTACACGATAAAGCTGACATAAAGAGTTTCATTTCTCTAAATACTCTCAATAGTGAAATGTTTATGTTAAGAGAATGTATTGTATTGTTGACACCTTTTCCCATGTTGTCATATTTGAAAGTCTTTCTAAAAATCTTTCATCAGCTGGTGCTCAGCTAGAAGCTGTCCCATCTGAACACCGAAAAAGAGTCTTCGGGGTCAACTGCAGACCTACTTTATCAGAAGACTGAGAGATGCGTAACTAGAAAGTAGATTGAAGCAGTCAGTTCTGAGCTATACTCACCACCTTCCCAACTTTTCTGAAGTGTATATGAAACACTCCAAACCTCTCTATTATTTTCATTATTGCCAATTTCTTATCTAGACCAGTATCTTCCCCTCCGTACCTATGTACGACCTACTTTCCTAGATAGAAAAGTGTGATGCATGGGGAGTTCTTCATACCAAATAACCCCAAGAACTATTAAGTTTGAATGTAGCACTGATGGTCCTTTGGGAAGGACCTTGGAAAGGGACAGGTCAAGGTGTGATGCCACAGCCAGAGCAGGAGTCTTTGCGTTGAGGGACTGAGGACTGACAGATCTGTAAATAGTACATTAATCAGAGTGGAATGAGCCAAGGACATCCTCTGACTTCTGCTTTATTTGTACACAAGGGCATCAAAAACTAAAACCAAATTTATTTTTCCTCCTGTCATATTTGAAGGGTGCTCATATTCTTACATACAAGAACCTAATACTTTAGTATTTTACTCTTAACTGGAGTCCAAATGCAAATTAATGACATGAGATTAACATACATTAAAATACGAAGGTTAAGTTGAAAATCTGCTTTTTGTCACATGATATTCCTAGAAACCTTGTGAAATTAACGGCAAAAATAGATCCTTTCCATTTTCTCTCTTAGCCACCAGATGGAGCTAAGCATAGATTTACGTTCAGGATTAGGCTGCCTCCAACTCTGATTTTGGAAATGCGGGGAAATGTAAATTTAGAAATGTGGGGAAAAATAATAAGAGTATTGATGAGAATGACATTGTGGGTGATTTTTAATCATTTTGTTGTTCTGTGTGTGTGTGATCTGTAATTTATAGGAAAAGGTCCAGAGAATATTAAAATTATTGATAAAAATTTTTAATTGTAAAACTCTTCATGTTTAAAACAATAAAAACTTTCTTTTTCTATATAGCAATTCTTGGGATGCACAATTTGATAACGAATACACAGTTCTGTAATATGATGGGAAGTAGTAATGGTGTTGACCAAGAACATTTTTCAGGTGAGTACTTAAAATGCTTTGTGAATTCTAATCGTTTATTAAATATATTTTGTTTTCGCCTTGTGTCAGCTTAAGTATTCACATACTAGATGTTATATATATGTACTTGAAACCTGATATTTCAATTTGGTGGTATTAACCAAGAAAGACATTGAAAATAGAGTATTAAATATTTTGTGCTTAATGGGTCAGCAAATGTAGTAAGAACCACTCTACCTCACTAAATAATAACTAAACAGTATAAAAGCTAGTCAAACTTGGTTTTGTTGACATTTTATTATCACTACTACTAATTTTCAAGAAATAGATAATAATACTTACAAAGAAATTACATTATAAAATCAGATTCAGGCGATACCACAAAATTATTCAACCCCTAAACCTTTCAGTCTGCTGTGAAGTATTATATAGCCTAAAGCAAAGCTTTTCAGAAATTCACTTATAGGGGCCAGGTGTGGTGGATCATGCCTGTAATTTCATTTTCTGAGGCTGAGGCAGGAGGATCGCTTGAGTCCAAGACTTCAAGACCAGCTTTGGAAATGTAGACCTCCATCTCTACAAAATTTTAAAAATTAGCTGGGCATGGTGGCACATGTCTCTAGTCTCAGCTACTTGGGAGACTGAGGGGAGGATGGCTTGAGCCCAGGAGATTGAGCCTTCAGTGAGCCGTGATCACACTACTGCACTCAAGCCTGGGCAATAGAGCAAGACCCTATCTCAAAAAACAGATAAAAAATTCATGTATAGGGTGTTCTTAAATTAGCAAGGTGATACATGCCTTTGTAGCACATTTAAACAATACATAAGTATTTATGGGAAGAAGTAAAAGTGTCTCTGTCTGCAGCTGTCATGCCCTCTGCTTACCCAAACAGCACCCTGTTAAAACACTTTTGTATATACCCTACCAGACTTTTCACTGTTTGTACTAATGTATACATGTTATACATAGTCTCTTGTTTTTTACAAAAAAAGATTATACTGTAAGTATTTATTGCAACTTAATTTTTCAGTAATAATTCTATTAGCTAATTTTTTTTCTTTTCTTTTTTTTTTTGGAAACAGTCTCCCTCTGTCACCCAGGCTGCAGTACAGTGGCACCATCGTGGCTCACTGCACCCTCTGCCTCTCAGGTTCAAGCACTTCTCCTGCCTCAACCACCTGAGAATCTGAGATTACAGGTGCACGCCACCATGTCTGGCTAATTTTTTTTTTTTTTTTTTCTTTGTATTTTTAGTAGAGATGGGATTTTGCCATGTTGGCCAGGCTGGTCTCAAACTCCTGACCTCTGGCGATCTGCCCACCTCAGCCTCCCAAAGTGCTGGGATTACAGGCATGAGCCACTGTGCCTGGCCAACTAAATGTTTTTGAATGCTTACTGTGGGCCATGTTGCATGCACAGCTCTTGGACGTGGAGTACTCTCAGCCCTCAAAACAGTTCTTTGAAATAGATATTATTATCTTTAATTTGCATGTGAGAAAGCTAAGATTTTAAAATAATTAAGTAACCTCAATATTTTACACAAAGTCAGTGGTAAGGATTTTAACCCGTGTTATATAGTGTATCACTTAGCAGTGGACCATGTTTTCTAGTCAATATGTATACATCTACCTCATTCAGACATGTGTATAACATTCCTTTTTACGATGTTTTGCAATTTGACCATCCCGCTTCTCATTTTTCAGTTTTTATTGTAGAAGTGTTCAAACATACATAAAAGAAGAGAGAATAATATATTATTACCCAGCTTCAGCTGTTTTTTAACATTTGCCAGCCTTGTTTTATTCATCTTCTGTCTCCCTCCCTAGCCCTTCTACTTTTTTTCCTGAAGTATTTTAAAGCAAACCCTGTTCATTTGTATTACATCACCTATAAATATTTCCATATGTGTGTCTCACAAATGAAGGCTTTTCTTTTAATGTAATCATGATGCCATCATCAAAGTTTAAAATTTACAGTATTTTCTTCATATCATGTAATACCCAGTCTGTGTCCAGATTTCCTCTCTTCTGTCCAAAATGTCATTTCATTATTGACTCAAAAAAGGTTACACACTGCATTTAGTTGTTTGTCTTTTTAGTCTCCCTTAATTTCTTAACAGTTCTCCTCCCCAACCTCTTTCCTTTTTTTTTTTTTTCTTTTTTCTTTTTTTTCATGCCATTTATTTTTTAAGAAACTGGGTTATTTTTCATAGAATTTTCCACATTCTGGATTTGGCTGATTTCAACCTTATGGTATCATTTTATGTTTTTCTATCACCTGTGTTTCCATAAATTTTTAGTTCTAGCGGCTTGATGAGGTGCAGGTGCAGGTCGCTTTTGGCAAGAATGCTTCATGGGTGGTGATTGAATCATATTAAGAACTTAGCTTATCAAATCTAATCCTTCCTCTTTGGGGGAATGAGATTGATCACAGGGTTCAAATGTAGGCAGCCTGATCCATCCTTTTTAAGTTTCCCATGAACCTTTTGCTTAATAATTCCTGCATCCCATTGACTGGATTCATTATTTCATTAAGGTGCAAGACTCTCGAGATTTCTTTCCCCATTCCACACATCCTGTGGTTTTATAAAATTAGAACTACTCAATTTTCCATTCATTGAGGAAGTTCTTCCCTAGCTGTCTTGAAGACTACCTTGCTGAACTCAAGTGAGAGGGAGCCCACTCTCTGTTGTTGAGCAGAGCTCCATTAGAAAGCTTTTCCTTGTCTTGAACCAAGTTCTGCTTCTTGGCAATTTATACTTGTTCTAACCCAGCCTTTCAGAACAGCACTAAATTTGTCTCTTCTCAGCTTCTACAGGATAAATCTGAAAACAGCTAGCATAACTTCTTTTAATATGTACTTCTCCAGACTAAATATATTCAGATTTTTCACCCTACCTCAGGAAAGTAATTTTCAAACCTTTATCTAAGTTGATCTCTTCAAGATGCTCTGTGTGTGTGTATGATATTTGAAAGTAACAAGATACCCTTAATGGAATTTATTGGATAATCAGTGCACCCTGTCTCAAGATGAGTTTTGCTTCTAAAATCTAGAGGAAGGCAGGAAGGAAAAAAGCCAGATAGTAGTCCATTTTGAACCCGGTCAGTCTTTCCATGTCAATTGCTCTTACTCTTTTGTGGTCATTCACTAGTTTGTGAGTCTTTTGTGGTCTTTGACTTGAATGACCACAAAAAAGTAATGCTTTCCCCAGAAAATGTATCCATAAAAGTTTACCCGTTATAGTTGTTCATGGACCCCCACACACAGGCAGCAGAGCACAGTGATCTCTTGAAAGGACTCAAGGATTTCAGGGCCTCTGTTGTTCACATCTGAAGCATCATATTCCTATCGTGTGGGTAGCTGAGGTAAAGATTAGGGAGTGAGAGTGAGGGAGGGCAGTAAATTTTGGAGACTCTGTCTCAGTAGCTCTTCCGTGTACCTTTACCTCCTCTCCCTCTCTGCTCCTTATTCCCACCCTCCTTCCTATTCCTTCTTTCTCACAGAAAGTTCTCCCTACTTTCCCACTGCAGAGTACTCCCCATGGGAGGAAGAGGTAATGTGCCCTCCCATCACCTTATTCTTCTCATTTAGGCTATATTTCTTTAAGTCTGTGATTCTTACTGCCTTTATGCCAATTATCAGTTAAATCTCAGAGAAATGATGAGATGCTAGATTTTATCATACTAGTACTTTATCTTAAATATTGCTAAAAACAAATGGCATCATCAACTTGTGCTATCAAATATATTTGAGTGGTAAAAATATCTTGTAATATACTAAGACAATGAAAATATTCATTTTTGAAGACTGATACATGGCAAATAAATTAAATATTGAACATGTTTGGTATTTATATTCAGTAAAATTTTATTTGGATGCCTTAAATGTGTGTTAAGGCCAGGCGCAGTGGCTCACGCCTGTAATCCCAGCACTTTGGGAGGCCAAGGCAGGCAGATCACTTGAGGCCAGAAGTTCGAGACCACTCTGGCCAACATGATGAAACCCATCTCTACTAAAAATACAAAAATTAGCCAGGCATGGTGGCACACACCTGTAGTCCCAGGTACTCGGGAGGCTGAGGCAGGAGAGTCAGTTGAACGTGGCAGGAGGAGGTTGCAGTGAGCCAAGATCACGCCACTGCACTCTAGCCTGGGCAATAGAGTGAGACTCCATCTCAAAAAAAAAAAAAAAAAAAAAACCATTTAAAAAAAATAAATAAATATGTGCCAACACATAAAGGATCTTTTCGGAACTGTGGGGCTGAAACTTTTAAATCTGTCCCCTTGAATAAATATGTGTGTATGAGAGAGAGAGAAAGAGATGTTACCAAGTGAATATCTGCATCCACTGTAATAGTATCAACTCCAGGCCCGGCGCGGTGGCCCACGCCTGTAATCCCAGCACTTTGGGAGGCTGAGGCGGGCGGATCACGAGGTCAGGAGATTGAGACCATGCTGGCCAACATGGTGAAACCCACTAAAAATACAAAAAATTATCCGGGGCCGGGCGCGGTGTCTCACGCGTGTAATCCCAGCACTTTGGGAGGCCAGGGTGGGCGGATCACGAGGTCAGGAAATCGAGACCATCCTGGCTAACAATGTGAAACCCCATCTGTACTAAAAATACAAAAAATTAGCGGGGCGTGGTGGCAGGCGCCTGTAGTCCCAGCTACCAGGCAGGCTGAGGCAGGAGAATGGCGTGAACCCGGAAGGCGGAGCTTGTAGTGAGCCGAGATCGCGCCACTGCACTCCAGCCTGGGCGACAGAGCGAGACTCCGTCTCAAAAAAAAAAAAAAAAAAAAAAATTATCTGGGCGTGGTGGCGGGCGCCTGTAGTCCCAGCTACTCAGGAGGCTGAGACAGGAGAATGGCGTGAACCCGGGAGGCGGAGCTTGCAGTGAGCCGAGATAGTGCCACTGCACTCCAGCCTGGGTGAAAGTGCGAGACTCCATCTCAAAAAAAAAAAGTATCAACCGCTGCTCTTTTCATTTATCACTGCAGATGTGGTCAAAGGTGAAAAGATTCTTCCAGTATTTGATGAGCCACCAAATCCAACCAACGTAGAAGAGAGTTTGAAGAGAATTAAAGAAAATGATGCTTATCTTGTTGAAGTTAATTTGAATAATATAAAGGTAAGTGTGCTAGTCAGAGTGGTTTTGTATTGCTTTGAGTCGGCTGAACCTAGGATGAGAGCTGGGCAGTTGATAAAATAGTCTAATTCTTTCTACTTTAAGGTAAAGTTTTTGCTCTTACCAGTATGCTAACATAGGTTTCTTCATATTTTAGATACTGAAGTGTTATGGTATAGTATTTTCTCACTTGCTTTTTGAGAAATTTATCATCTAAAAATGTAAACCCTACAAACTGTCAGAATAAATCTCTCGGGTTTTCTAAATACTGCCCGCTTCTAAGAACATTTAGCCTCTTGGGTCTTGCTTTTGTAAAATTTGGTTCCTTAGCTAGGTATGGTGGTGCATGCTTGTAATCCCAGCTATCTGGGAGACTGAGGCTGGAGGATGGCCTGAACCCAAAAGTTTGAGACCAGCCTGGGCAACATAGTGAGACCTGCCACCGCCCCATCTCAAAAAATAAAACGTGGTTTTTTTTTGAGGTAAAATTTAAATATGGTAAAAATCTCCCTTTTAATGTACAGGTCTATGAATTTTGACAGGTGCATACAATTTTGTACAACCACCATTACACTCAAGATGTAGAATATATCTGTCACTGCAAAAGTTCTCTCATACCTCTTTGTAGTCATTCTCTGCCCCCCAGCTCTAGCCCCTGACAACCACTGACCTATTTTCTTTCCCTATCATTTTGCCTTCTCCAGAATATCATATAAATGGAATCCTATAGTATGTAGCCTTTGGGGTCTGACTTCTTAGCATAATGCATTTGAGATTCATTCCTGGTGAGTGTGTCAGATACGCTGCAGTTTGTTTATTTGTTCCTCAGTTGGTAGACATATGGGTTCCTTCCAGTTTGGGATGGTTATTAATACAGCCACTATATACTTTCACACACAGGTTTTTGTGTGAACATGCTTTAAATTCTCTTGAGTAATCACCTAGGAATAGGCTTTCTGGGATCTTACTTTGAGTTTTAAACAATGCAACTGTTCCCTGGAGTAAGGAAAGAAGAAATTAGGAGGGCATAGGGGTAATTAATCACCGAAGAGTAAACTCAGATTATCTAGATATTAGCCATTGTGTAAAAGCTTCATTATAAATTCCTTATTTTAAAAGTTGATTTTTTTGAACTGGGGGACAAGGGGAGGAGAGCATCTGGAAATCACGAGCCTAGGGAAGAAAGCCTCTGTGCTCCTCTAGGGAGTAATCCTTCCTGTGAGTGGAGGAAGGAAACCCTCAGAGAAAGCTTAAAGCTTATATTCATAGTTGATTACTCACTTTTTTGTTTGTTTGTTTGTTTGTTTGTTTGTTTTTTGAGACGGAGTCTCCCTCTGCCTCCCAGGCTGCAGTGCAGTGGCCGAATCTCAGCTCACGGCAAGCTCCGCCTACCGGGTTTACGCCATTCTCCTGCCTCAGCCTCCCGAGTAACTGGGACTACAGGCGCCCGCCACGTCGCCCCGCTAGTTTTTTTGTAGTTTTTAGTGGAGACGGGGTTTCACCGTGTTAGCCAGGATGGTCTTGATCTCCTGACCTCGTGATCCGCCCATCTCGGCCTCCCAAAGTGCTGGGATTACAGGCTTGAGCCACCGCGCCCGGCCTGTTTGTTTGTTTGTTTTTTTGTTTTTTTGAGACAGAGTCTCGCTCTGTTGCCCAGGCTGCGATCTTGACTCACTGCACCCTCTGCCCTGCCCCACGTTCAAGCGATTCTTGTGTCTCAGCCTCCTGAATACCTGGGATTACAGGCACCCACCATCACACCTGGCTAATTTTTGTATTTTTAGTAGAGATGGGGTTTCACCATGTTGGCCAGGCTGGTTTTGAACTCCTGACCTCAAGTGATTTGCCCACCCTAGCCTCCCTATGTGCTGGGATTACAGGTGTGAGCCACTGCACCCGGCCTATTTTAATTTTTTTAATTTGGTCCCTGTGTATTCCTTTCTCTAAATAAACAGTAATGATCTGAAAATAACCAGGCTAAGGGGAATTGAAGTCTCAGATACTACGGAGAAAAACCAGCATCTTCAATACTTTATTTTCTCTCCTTCAAGTAGTGTAGGTTTAATCTCTCTTAGTACTTTGTAGCTTAAACTAAGTGACTGAGAACAGTCTGTCTGCCTCAGGAATCATACTCCATCAGAGATGGGCTCCTTCATCTCTCTCCTTGTAGAAAAGTAAATCCACTTTTATTTTCATATAAAAAGAATAATGAAGGCCGGGAGCGGTGACTCATGCCTGTGATCCCAGCACATTGGGAGGCCAAGGAGTGTGGATCACCCAAGGTCAGGAGTTCGGGACCAGCCTGACTAGCATAATGAAACCCCATCTCTACTAAAAATACAAAATTAGCCAGACCTGGTGGCGCATGCCTGTAATCTCAGCTACTTGGGAGGCTGAGGCAGGAGAATTGCTTAAACCCCGGAGATGGAGGTTGCAGTGAGCTGAGATTGTGCCATTGCACTCCAGCCTGGGCAACAAGAGTGAAACTCCGTCTCAAAATAAATAAATAAATACATACATACATACAAAGAATAATGAAAGGTGAGAATAGTGAGAATTTTTTTAAATCTAAGTGCTAGAGAAATGGTGTTATGTGCACTGCTCTGAGTCAGTAGTTTATGCAAATGCTCCATCATAAATAAGTCAGATAAATGTGGAGAAAACTGCATTATTTGTTTTCATTTGTAGACTAATTCTTTTGAGTTTGTATAACTTCTGAATACATTTTAAAGCAAAAAAAAAAATATTTGATTAATGGAAACTAAATATAATGAAAATTGAAATGTAATGATGTTTTATATTATTGTCTTTCAAGAATATCCCAATTCCAACCCTAAAAGATTTTGCAAAGGCTTTGGAAACCAACACACATGTGAAATATTTCAGTCTTGCAGCCACCCGGAGCAATGACCCTGTTGCTACTGTAAGTAAGCTACTTGAGAATATCAAAATTATGACATACCCAGGGTGTGTTACAGTGGTGATTTTTATGAACGAGATTTACCCCTTTATTTTATAGTTAATCTTTTAGCTCACTATTAGGCAGTATATTACTTACCACCTTTTTGTGTTTATTTTTTCCTGTATTTCCTTCCTATGAATTTTTCCCCCTCCCAGCTTCCCCCTCCTTCCTATGAATTTTTTAAAACATAAATGGAATCATGTAGTGTATGCTGTTCTGCAACTTGATTTTTTACTCTACGTTTTATCTTTAAAGTTTTGTTGTATCAATACATAGGGATCTACCACATTATTTTAACATCTTCAGAGGATTCCATTTATGGATCTTTAGTGGTGGATTTTTGTTAAATGCTTTTGCTGTGTCTCTCGAGATGATCATATGGTTTTTGTCCTTTATTCTGTCAATATGGTATATTGATTGACTTTTATATGTTGAACCAACCTTTCATTCCTGAGGTAAATCCCACTTGATCATGGTATAAACCTTTTGTTTCACTTGGCTTTGAGAGTATCACTCACTCCATTGGGGGCTCCCCTTACCTCAGTGGACAGTCCTTCTCAAAGCCCTGTACTGGTTTCTCCACATCTCTTCAACTTCTAAATATTGGAATGGCCCAGAACTTGGTCCTTCTTTTCTCAGTCTATATTGACTTCCTGGGTAATCTCAGAAATATATATATTATCTCCATATACTTGCTGATGCCTCCCGGTGTTGTTATCTACAGTTTGTATCTCTCCTGAATTCTGTATTCATGTTCAGCTACCTCCTCAGCAGCTTTACTTGGATGTCTAATTTACATCTTACATGTAAGTCCTTAACCAAACTCCTGACTTACATGTAAGTCCTTAACCAAACTCCTGACTTCCATCCTGTGCCTGCTTTTCTCTGCTCTTTTCTATCTTACTAAATGCAATTTCAATCTTTAATTGCTCAGGCAAAAAAAAAAATTATAATGGAATAATTCTTGACATCCCTTTCTTGCAACCTTAAACATACCTTTAGCCCTATCTTCAAAATATTTCAGAATCCAACCACTTCTCACCATTTTCACAACTACCACCTTGACCCAAGCCACCATCTTTTCCCACCTGGATTATTGCAACAGCCTCCTAATTGAGTTACCTTCATCTATTTTACCTACCCCAAAATCAATTCTTTACATAGCACTAAGAGTGATTCTTTTAAACTTAAGTTAAATTATCTCATTCCTATTCGGAGAACCCTCTAGCAGCTTCCCATCTCATTAAGAGTAAAAATCAAAATCTTTCAGTGGCCTTATAAGGCTTCACATAAGTCAATCTCATCTCCTTTACTTGCCCTTTCTTTCATTCTACTCTAGCCATACAGCCTTCTTCAACATGCCATGTGGACTCCCAAATCAGGGCCCGTACCTTTGTTCCTTCTGCCTTGAACTTTCTTCCTAAAATAATCCACATAACTTCACCTTATCACTTTGACTCTTTGCTCAAAAGTCACCTTCTAGGTGAGGCTTTTCCTGACCATGCTATATAAAATACCAACCCCACTTCCACCCCCAGTACTCCCCCTCTACCCTATTGTGCCTTTTTTCTTTTTACCCTCTAACATTGCACTTTGCTTACTTTTTTTATCTGCGTCCCTCCCCAACTAGAAGGAACATTCTGCCAGGCAGGGACCAATATGTTTTATTTCTGAATATCTAGAACAGTGCTAATCAAATAATAGACCATCAGTAATATTTGAATAAATGTATGGATAAGGGATTTGTTCCAGGTCACATAGCTAGTTGTTGCTAATAGAAAGGACAAGTATGTAGGTATCAGCCACAGTTTTTTGTAGTATCTCTACCCGCTATTGCCTTTCCTTTAACTTTAAGCTTGGTCTTACCCATATTTTCTGTAGTTTAAGCTTGCTTTTAATCCCCCTACGGGGCTGTTTTATATAAACTCATGATCGTTCTTTTTTCTTTCTCTTTCCTTCCCCTCCTTCCTTCCCTTCTCTCTTCCTACCTCTCTGTCTCTTTCTCTTTCCTTCCCAGTCTCCCTCCTCTTTCTTTTTTCACTTGTAGGCTTCTGTTAATTAATCAATATGGTATTTATTAAGCACTGAGTCAAATGTCTAATACTGTGCCGTATCCTATGAGAAGTGAAACAGAAGCAGATTGAAGACATACCATTACTTGAAGAATTTAATATTTCATTAGCCCCTTCTTCTCAACGGCCTTTGTGCTCTTCTGATTCTGGTTATCTGTGTTCTTTTCTGGCCTTCTGCCTTGACCACTTTTTTGGCCCCTGCCTTGGAAATTAGTACATAATTTACCCTCATTTTGGCTTCACATGGTCCACCTACAGCAAGACCCAAATAAGAAAAGATGTTCCAGGGACATTGATGAAGTTGGTCTGACACAGAAACTGAAAGAGTGAGAGAGACAGAAGAAAGAAGCATGAAGTAGGGAATGAGGAGTAGAGAATGTCACCAACAGGGAATTACACGTGATCAAAAAATCTAAAGATTATGACAGGGTGCATATGAAAAATAGGTACAGGCCAGGTGCAGTAGCTCACAACTGTAATCCCAGCACTTTGGGAAGTCGAGGTGGGTGGATTGCTTGAACCCAGGAGTTTGAGACCAGCCTGGGCAACATGGTGAAACCCCATCTCTACAAAAAAATACAAAAATTAGCCGGGCATGATGGTGCACAACTGTAGTTTCAGCTACTCAGGAGGCAGAGGTGGGAGGATCAGTTGAGCCCAGGAGGCAGAGGTTGCAGTGAGCTATGATCATGCCACTGCACTCCAGCCTGGGTGACAGGGCAAGACCCTGTCTCAAAAAAAAAAAAAAAAAAAAAAGAAAAAGAAAAAGAAAAGTAGATACAGTCATCCATGGGTTCAACCAACTTCAGATCAAAAATATTTGGGAAAAAAAATTCTATGGATTTCTAAAAGCAAAATCTGAATTTGCTGTATGCCAGGTACTGTGTTGAATCCACAAAAATGAAATGATGTGTAGGCATTGTATTAGGTATATTAAGTAACCTAGAGATAATGAAAAGTATACAGGAGGATGTGTGCAGGTTGTATGCAAATACTATGCCATTTTATATAAGGCAGTTGAGCATCTGAAGATGTTGGTATCTGCAGGTGGTCCTGGAACGAATCCCCAATGAATACTGAGGGACAACTGTACCTGTGAGAGCTATGGGCTACTGTGTCAAACTGAAACAACTAATGACAAACATTAAGGCAGTTATGTTAATTAATATATTTGTTTATGACATGTACAATATGTAGTAGGTACTATATCAAATTTTCATCTCAATATTTTCTTTAATTTCTAGGCTTTTGCAGAAATGCTGAAAGTGAACAAAACTTTGAAGAGCTTAAATGTGGAGTCCAACTTCATCACAGGAGTTGGGATTCTGGCACTGATTGATGCGTTAAGAGATAATGAAACCCTGGCAGAGCTCAAGATTGACAATCAGGTCAATGTTCTACAATAATAATGTCGAGGAAGCTACAGCCCACACTGCTATGTAGGGCTTGGCGACTCAGGATGGGGATGGGAGGTGGGCTGTCAGGGATCCCTGTTGAAAGATGCTGGGCTGAATGGAGAGCGGACATTTGGGGTATCTAGAATATTAGTGTATATAACAGTGTATACAATATAAAGGTGTATACTCTCCCTAGATCATTTTAAGAGAATTTAGATGACTATCTAGTTTGAACTGAGAGGACTTTTACCTGTGACCTAGTCCACCTTCCAATTTTTCAGCTCTGTGCTGGCAAGGTCCACATTGTAGGGTCTTTGTAAGTAAGAGGCAGAGAGATACATGTTAGCAATGTTTCCATCCAGATTAGCTATTAATTTTTTTATTTGAAAAAATAACTCCAGTTATTTGAAAAAATATTTGGTAAATGTCTCCTTCAGTCCTTCAAACAACTTTTGTAAACTATGAAGGTAGAAAAGAGGATTATGTCTTAAAATTTAACCTAGTGCTTCTTAATCCATGTTTTTAATTTTTTATTGAGATATAATTACATACAGTAAAATTCACTTTTTTAAAATATACAGTTAAATGGTTTTTAGTATATTTGTGGAGTTTTACAGCCATTACCACTAATTCCAGAACATTTTCATTACCCCACAAAGAAACCCCATACCCTTTAGCAGTCACTCCCCATTCACCCCTCTCACCAGGCTCTGGCAATCACTCATCCACTTTCTGTTTCTTAGGATTTGCCTATTCTGGACAGCTTGTATCTGGGGAATCAAACAATATGTGATCTTTTTGTGACTGGCTTCTTTCACCTAGCATAATGTTCTGGAGGTTCATCTGTATTGTAGCATACATCAGTACCTCATTCTTTTATGACTGAATAATATTCTATTCCATTTGGGGTGTGTCCACGTATGGGCCACTAGAAATAATACTGCTATGAACATTCATTACAAACTCTTACATGGACATAGATATTCATTTCTCTATATAGCTAGGAGTGTAATTGCTGGGTCACATGGTAATTCTATGTTTAACTTTTTGAGCAGCAGCCAAACAGTTTTCCACAGTAGCTGTACTATTTTACATTCCTCCCTGCAATGTCCTCATTTTTCCACATTCTTGCCAACACTTGTTATTATCTATCTTTTTTATTATACTTATCCTAGTGGGTATGAAGTATATCTCATTGTAGTAATTCACACTTTTTTGATGTCTGTATGATCATATTACTGAACTTTAAAAAGTTTATTTTGTGTGTGTGCGTGTGTAAAGTTCCAGTGAGGCTGTGGTGATGATGGGGTCAGTGGGTGAAATCAGCTTCCTGTGACAAACATTTCTTAGCTTTAAGTGACCAGTTTTCTACAACAAGCAGTTTGTTCTCAGTTACAAATCAGCCCTTGGAACTACTGAACTATGTATATGTTGTAGGAATTGGGAACATTTTTTAAAGAGATCAAAGAATCAGCATGTGCCTGAATGTCTTAATTTACCTAGAAAAGTATTTTGATCTAGTTTATTAATATTGTTCTTTTTTTTCTAATTATTCCAGAGGCAGCAGTTGGGGACAGCTGTAGAATTGGAAATGGCCAAGATGCTTGAGGAAAATACAAATATCCTTAAATTTGGATATCAGTTTACACAGCAGGGACCACGAACCAGGGCAGCTAATGCTATAACAAAAAACAATGACTTAGGTAAGACATAGACAGTATCGATCGAGTTTCTGGGTTCTATCATAAGCTAATGTATTGAGGGAACTTCTTTTCCTCTTAAGAATAAATTCTAACAAAGAAGTTATTTGGCCTTTGTTTCTAAAATCTACATGGTCCTTTTTATACCGATTGAATTCTAGTTCAATTAAAGTGAGGGTGTTGTGATGATTGGGTCAATGGGTAAAGTCAGCTTCCTGTGACAAGCATATTTTGTAGTTGTAAGTAACCAGTTTTCTACAACAAACAATTTGTTCTCAGTTACAAATCAGTCCTTGGAACTATTGAAACAAAGATTTCAACATTAAAGGAAAGTTTTTTGCCCTTTTAATCAAATAGACCCGGTAGAAATTCAGTTTTATATGATAGAATATGGAATATAGAAATATATAAAATAGAGAATAATTATATTTCTCACCCAGGTTTTTTGTCGTTGTTGTTGTGAGACAGAGCCTCACTCTGTTGCCAGGCTGGAGTGCAGTGGTGCCATCTCGGCTCACTGCAACCTCTGCCTCTGGGGTTCAAGCGGTTCTCCTCCCTCAGCCTCCCAAGTAGCTGAGACTACAGGTGTGCACCACCATGCCCAGCTAATTTTTGGGTGGTTTTTTTTGTTTTTTGGGTTTTTTTTTGGTTTTTTTTTGAGACAGAATCTTGCTCAGTTGCTCAGGCTGGAGTGCAGTGGCATGATCTCGGCTCACTGCAAGCTCCACCTCCCGGGTTCACGCCATTCTCCTGCCTTAGCCTCCCAAGTAGCTGGGACTACAGGCGCCTGCCACCACGCCCAGCTCATTTTTTTTTGTATTTTTGGTAGAGACGGGGTTTCATCATGTTAGCCAGGATGGTCTCGATCTCCTGACCTTGTGATTCACCCACCTCGGCCTCCCAAAGTGCTGGAATTACAGGCTTGAGCCACTATGCCCAGCCAGTTTTTGTATTTTTAGTAGAGATGGGGTTTCACTGTGTTGGCCAGGATGGTCTCGATCTCTTGACCTCACCATCCGCCCACCTTGGCCTCCCAAAGTGCTGGGATTACAGGCGTGAGCCACCGCACCTGGGCCCTCACCCAGGTTTTACAGTCCGGTGTGTAGGTGTTTGCTCATCTTTCTAACAGGACTGTTGTGGAACTCTCTTCTCACTGCATATATCTAGGTCAGTAATCTCTCATTCTCCTGTGGTTCCTATTTAATTGCTTGAGGCTTGTGGCTTCTGTTTGAAATAGACTTTCCAGCCAAGGCTGAATTAAAGAATATGGTGCTTAGAATTTTATTTCTACATGTTTCCAAAAGTTGATTCTTTTAAACTAGGATGTTTGCCATTGAAGTATTTTTAAAGATGCCTTTTAGAAAAGAAGTAAAACAAGACTTCTCAAAAGGAGTGACATTTCAAAGTGTTGCCATTCTCTTAAGCTTCAGCCATATTTGAGTTTGCATTCTGTAAAAGTTTCTGGAGCAGGAAAAAAATAGCACTTCATTTCTTTATTCCAGATCACTGTGGAAAATATTAGCTCAAGCTCTTTCTGTCCTTTGTATCACTATGGTTTCCCAGAGGAGATGTTAGCTGCTTGCTTTTGAAAATAGAAAATTGGTGTGTTTTGGTGTATTGTTGATTCCAAATGTAGTTTGCAAAGTCATGCTAATTGTTTTAGTATTGGTTCACTAGTTAGCTTCTATTTTTTCCTTCAGGCATTTAATTTTGCTTCTTAGAGCAATGTTTTAAGAGAACTTCATAAAGTTCTAGCTGGACTTCATAAATAATTGGAGAGGTTTAAAAACACATACATTATTGGCTTAAAATGACTTTCTTCACCCCAAAAAGTTGGTTGACCAGGGCCTCACGACCATCACATAACCCTACTTTGATGGATAGTGAAGCCAAGTGCTCTGTTGAATGTTTACTATGTTCTCATTAGTGCACTACACAGCCACGAGGTACTGATACTGTTGTTCTCCTGTTATGCAGGATAAGTTGAGGCTCAGAGAAGTTAACTGACTTGCCAAAAAACACACTACAGAAAAGTGACAGAGCGAATTTCCTTAGAGGTTCTGATTTAGTCTATGATGAGATTTGGGTTGAAGTCATTTCACACTCAGAAACCCTGGCTTGTTTCTCCAGTGTTGAGTGGATATTTGAGTTTCTGAGTTCATCATTGTTATACATCTTAAGCAGGTGTGCCCCGTATGTCTTCTACTTAACACAGCATTTGTCCTATTTTTTAAATTGCCTTTTACTCAGAAAATTAATTATATGTAATAGTCTTATTTCCAAATACTATATGCTTTTTGAGGGCAGGGACTATGTTGTTGGCAGGGCCATGTCCAACTATTGAATCCCAACTCTCTTAAAACCATGCCTGACACACAATAGGTACTTAAGAAAACTGGATTAAGTGAATAAATAAGTGGTAGAATTTGAACTCTCTCAAAGTTACAATTTTCTGGTACCTAAATGGCCATAAACTAAGCCAGAAGTATCCTCCATTTTTCCTCTCCTTGGAAACTAACTTAACAAGCCCCAACCAGCTGTTACTTACCTCCCTCCAGGAGGCAGGTGATTCCAGCAACTGGCCCTCCGGGGGCAGTACAGTGAATGCCCATAAATGTCATGGCAGGGGTGCTGACCTTTGCAAGGCTTCAGCAGTTGTGCTTTTTTGTGAAGCCTGTTTTGGTAGGCACTTTGCCTGCATTTCTGTAAGAAAAGAAATGTCCAGTGTTAGATTGAGGGAGATTTGGGCAAATGCAAGATGGGGGGGCAAATGAAAACCACTTCCTAGACTGCTTTACGTTGGCACTGAGCAATTGAATAGCTGTGCACAGTGGGGTGTTATAGAGGAACTGAAGGCCATGTTGAAGAAGCTGTGTTCTGATCCAAAGCAGAATCAAGAGAAAGCAAGCAGCTTTGTGCTGGGAACTCTGTAGACTCCCACTTACACTGTTTCATTCTGATCCAAACTACATTTTCAGACGTGGGTCTCAGGCATGAAATGACAATAAACACATTCCTGGACAGGGCAATTATAGATAAAAGTTCAAATTTGAGAGCAAGCAAGTTATTTATGTGCTGATGACAGCCTGTGGATTTTAAGAACTGACTATCATGAGGCTGGCTCCAGAATAAACTTTCAATAAGTACTTGTTGTTTAAAGCTAGTATTTACAAAGTGATATCAGCAGATCAAGGCTGGGTGCGGTGGCTCACGCCTGTAATCCAAGCACTTTGAGAGACCCAGATGGGTAGATCACCTGAGGTCAGGAGTTTGAGACCACCCTGGCCAATGTGGTGAAACTAAAAATAAAAAATTAGCCAGGTGTGGTGGCAGGTGCCTGTAATCCTAGCTACTGAGGGGGCTGAGGCATGAGAATTGCTTGAACCCAGGAGGCAGAGGTTGCAGTGAGCCGAGATTGCACCACTGCACTCCAGCCTGGACGACAGGGTGAGACTTTTGTCTTAAAAAAAAAAAAAAAGGTGATATCAGCAGATTTAAGAGGCAGTGTTGGTAGAATACACTAAAATTACATGGTTAAAGAACTTGGATTTATTTGGATTTTATGCAGGAAGCGTTTGAGAGCCATTAGAGAACACTGAATACATGATTAAGATACTTAAAAAAAAAAAAACTGCCCTTATTGCTTTTAGAGTTAGAAAATGAGGTTAGTTAGGACATTCGCAATTAACTAATGATGACGTATTGACAACTTTTATCAGTGGAGTGTGTTTTGGAAAGAAATTGGACCAGATCCAAAAAATTGTTAACAGGGCAACATTTATAAGCCTGCCATCTAGAGGATGAGCTGAGGAATTGCTGGAAGGTAACAGGTGAGCACCAGGTGAGAAAGAGGAGGCAGAAATGGCCCGTTGCCCCACTGTCCTCTGTTGTACACACAGTGGCAGCAGTTTCTCATTCTCCCGCTCAGCTTAACTTTTTTTCAGCTGTATACTCTGACCTCTGCCTAGAAGATAAAGATGGAAAGTCTGAAGACCATGTTTTCTGACATACTGGTCTCAGCAACCTGATATGTGCTAACACAAAAGAGATAATCAAAGAACAATACTTGAAACTTGTGCAGAATCTCCTGGGCATATAGTTCTTTTTCACCTTGTAGAGGGGGCTTTATCAGATCTTTGAGTTCTGATTTTGGTAACATCGTTCCCTCTCATTGTTTTCTTAGTCTCAGCTATTCATTGAAATAATTCTACCTACTCTCCATCTCTCCAGCTAAGAAGTGTCACAGCTGTAACAGCAAAGAGGTTCTATGGTATACATGCAATATTCTATTTACCTTTGAGTCTCACATTACTATCTTTGCACTAGCTAACTACATATTCCATTTTGTAGACCTTTTTTGTTTGCTGCACTCTGTCCTTTTTTATAGCATGCATTTTAGCATCTGAAGTGGTATGCCAATAACATCCAAACCCTGCTGCAATTCAAAATTTTCTTTGAAATGTTCTACCCTAAAGAATTATCTGAAGTTTGCCTTTCAGACATTTCTATATTTTTCAGAGATCTATATACATGATTTGATATTTGAGAGCTCAAGTCTCCATTTAATTTTTTTTTTAATACTTCAGTGAACACATGAAACTTGTCCTTGTTAGCATGGATTAAAATTAGAGTCAGTTGCTTGCTTTGACAGCACATACACTAAAATTGGAATGATACAGAGAAGATGAGCATGGCCCCTTGCAAGGATGACACACACATTCATGAAGCAATCCCTATTTTTATTGAGTTCTGGCAAAAAATAAATTAAAATAAACTTAGAGTCGGGCAAACTTAATTAGATAAGTATAAAAATGTTTGTGGGAACCTGATACTTTAGTCCTTCTGGTTTTATTTTCAAGCGAGCACCCAGCCTATGGCTGAACAAGATTTTATATACGTCATCTGAACGTGTGGTCTTATCTATTAAAGGCTGACAAACAGAAGCCAGCAGTCAGAGTAGCACAAGAGTGGAGTGTCTATGGCCTGGCCAGGACACCAGGTACACCTGTTGGCTTCTAGTTCCTCTGTCAAACAGCCAATTTAGGCCAAAATACATACTACAGAAGTGACAGAGCCATGATTCACTCTATTTGTCACCAACTCTGGAACCTGTGGTTTTTGTCCTCTCTAGGAGCTGGCCACAGTGCTGAGAGTCCTGAATTGGTGGCAGTCAGTGAATGCTGTCTAGTGGCTGATAGGTGAGAGTGCAGGTAGCAAGATTTGAAGTTGAAGACCTTGTTCTGCTACTAGAGAACACCCCTGAGTAGTTTGGCATCACCAGTCCAGGAAGAGGCTGGTAGTCTCAGATACATACATGTACCGTTCTTTGCTGCATAAGCTGAGTGAGTTGGCCACTTAGGCAGCCAAAGTTTATGGTAGTCAGAAGTGACCGCGCCATATTACCAGGGTCTGAGATTTTCATTACTTTGCATTTGTTGTTTTATCAGACCCTGAACTGGTTTATTTTACAGGAAGCAAGAGAAGGAAAATTCAGAAAGCAGTAGCAAATCACTTACCTATAAAAATGACAAAAATGTTTTTGGTATATTCTTTTACAGCCTAAGGAAATACATTGTAGTGTCTAATCAGGAGAGCATGCAAATAGCTACTTTTAATATGTTCTAACCCCAGCTGCCCGAATGTCACTTCAAAATTTAACACACTAATTTACTAGCTGTTTTTTTAAACCTGAGTATGTACTTTTTCAATAAACAAATGACTTGGGCTAGGCGCAGTGGCTCACACCTGTAATCCCAGCACTTTGGGATGCTGAGGCGGGCAGATACTTGAACCCAGGAGTCCGAGACCAGCCTGGGCAAAATAGTGAGACCTAATCTCTATTTTATTAATAAAATAAATTACAAAGTTAAAAATAAAAACAAATGACTTGTAGATGATTGCTGACCATTTAGATTTCTAGTGCTGCTGCTATGTAAGCACAGCTATGAGTCATTGAGCTTAGGGCATGTAGTTCTTGTTTTGAAGCCCCTCGGTTCTCAACAAGTAAATGACGGTGAATGATGGGAAGTAGGTTTGGTTTTTGTTTTTGCTTTTTTAAATTAATGGTCATGTGAACTGGAAATGGACGTTTCAATTTTGTAGAACTTATAACTTACGCAGAAACTTGCTTGTTATAAGCAAGTTACCATTGTAAAAACTAATAGGGATTTCTAACATAGTTTCTTTTATTTTTCTCATAGTGCGCAAGAGACGAGTTGAAGGAGATCACCAGTAAGTCTGCCAAGGTGTAATCTTTGGAAGACTTCAGAAGATCACCAAAGGTTCATGTTGGTGACACCAGATGTAAAATTTTCCTGGGTAGAAGGGAAAAGACTGGAAAAATTTTTTTAGTGATATGCATTTTTTTTTTTTTTATAGTTTAAGTTGTTATCAGTTTCAAATTGTAAAATCAGTAATGTGATATTTTATATTCTGAAACATTTCTACTTTCTGCTGAAATCAATTTTAATTTAGTTTAATCAAATGATTTATGATGACTCTTGAGCAAAAAAAAATACAATTGTAAAAAATTTCACAGGTCATTTGTGTAGAATAATTTGAACATTGTGAGGACCAATCTTTTTTAAATCAAAAGGGATATTGCTGGTATCAGAATTGTTATTGCTTCATTTAGACATAAAACACTTCAGTATTTTCTTCACTCCATGACCTGGAGACTTTTCTAAATTTTTAAAAAATTTTTAAAATACATGAACTTTGCAAGGGTGTGATTTTTCTCTATGAAGAGAACAAAATGCCAGAATTTTAAAACAGTTGACTCAAAATCTGGTCATCTGTGTTGGAGCTAAAGCAGGTCTCCAGGGAGAGAGGTGGTCATCTGTGCATTCCAGGTTACTGCACTTGTCTGATGAGACACAGCAACACCCAGGTTTTCTTAAAACAAAGTCATCAGCTTTGCTAGGTTACATACTTTGTTTAAAAGTATAGTGAGGTCTAAGTTCATTCCAGTGTTTCATTTTAATAAAGTGAGCATTATTAAATTTTTGTGAAAGCTAATAGTAAAAAATAAAAGCTGTTTTCACCGCCCCCCCCCCCAAAAAAAAAAGGTATACAGCCAACTCTTAATTATTTAGGGTAAGAGAAAAAAGAAAACTGTTAAACAATGAAATCAAAGAGAATAAATATGATAGAGTTCCAGTATGAGGCACTTGCAAAACAGTTGTTTAAACTGATGGTTACTGTAAGTCAACTGGAAGCTAGCATGTATGTAAATTACTTGGTGTTACACAGTATCAAGAAGTTCCTATTTGCAGTGCAGAATTGCATACAGTATTTAATCACTGCTACAGATCTTCCAGCCAAGAAGGAAAACTGCTATTCTTCATAAATCTAATTTTTAGTATATGCTTCCTTTCATCTTATACTTTTGTCCATATTTATAAAAGTCATTTCTATAATAAAAGCAGTCTTTCTTGCTCAAAGTATTAAAGTGAACAATTGAACTAGAGTACTGTGATTGGGAGACTGATTTGAGACTGCAGAGCTGATGCTGGTGGGAAGAGGATCTGGACTTGTGTTCATGTTCTGTCTCAGGGCAGCCCCTGGAGCAGGAGATGGCAGAGGCATTTACAGCTGCAGAAAACAGGGAGGAATGGAATCTGAGGTAACCCTGGCCTCAAAATTCAGGCCTGGCTGTATCATTTACAGAGATGTTTCTGAAGGGAAAAAATCTCATTTCTGAGGGAGGCAAGGTAGCTAATCATTATTAATTTTTTTTTAACTTTTTGGGCTGGGCACAGTGGCTCATGCCTGGAATCCCAGCACTTTGGGAAGCCAAAGTGGGTGGATCACTTAAGGTCAAGAGTTCGAGACCAGCCTGGCCAACATGGTGAAACCCTGTCCTACTAAAAATCAAAAAATTAGCTGGGTGTGGTGGTGCACACCTATAATCCCAGCTACTCAGGAGGCTGAGGCAGGAGAATCACTTGAACCTGGGAGATAGAGGTTGGAGTGAGCCGAGATCGTACCACTGCACTGCTGTCTGGGCGACAGAACAAGACTCTGTCTCAAAAAAAAAAAAACCAAAAACAAAAATACTTTTTGAAATTGAATTGCAATACGTCTGCTACTTTGGCTTGGGCTGGACAGTTTATCTAACAAGCAAGGCAGCTTCTTGTGTGCTCTGCTAATAAGCCTTCTTAATAGACTAAGCTTCCCTCATAAGAACTGTGGTATGTGTCTTCGGTTTCTTTTTTTGGTTTTGTCTTGTTTTGTTTTGTTATATCAGTATCCAGTGTTTTATAAGGGCCAAAGATTAACTTGCACTATTCCCTGTCAGTTAAAGGCCACTGATATTTTTCTAAGTTAGCAAGGCTCACCTGCTTGCTTTGTTGCCTCCCTTCCTCCATCCCTCTCCCTTCCAACTTTCTCTGTTTCCCTATTTCTCTCCCTCCCTCTCTTCTTCACCCCTCTTCCCCTCCCCACGCCCATATGCAGCTTTTTGATTGTATTTGGTTTTGTAGAGACTGCACAGTTCCAGCAAGATTGAGAGTCAGGCATGGAGCAGGCATCTCAGGCTACCAGAAAGAATTGGTCACCTAGACTTTCAGTCAGGCATCCTCGTTTGCATTGTTCTGTAAGTCAATCAGTTGATAACTAGTACCCCCTTCATCCCTTAAGTTTTTTGGTTTTTTTTTTAATATAGGTAAGTGGGACTCTACCTATAATTTTGCCTCATACCTATGGGTAATATCTTTTTCCTTTATTGTTTATCGAAGCATGAAGTTGAGTATTTTGCTTGTACCATTTCAATTCTGCATTATAATAGTTCATTGTATAACTGAAAGAAAGGATTTCTTCATAAGTAACATTAAATATGAACATTCATCCAATTGAATATAGAAAATCTTTCCAAAAGTATAAGGGAGAAAAATCGTGTTTACTTCAATCTTTAAAAATCTGGCACCTCTTAGTAACTTTCAGTATTTCTAAATTGCTCTAAAATTTTGTAATAAATAGATTAGGGTTTTGCAGTAATCTTAATTTTTAAGCCAAAGGTTTTCTGAGACCTTGGGTTTTGTAGTCTAACCAGCTTATCTGGTTCTGTAAAAGAATATTCTTTGTGTTTTTAAATTGCTATTTTTAAAAAAGCTTTTTATTACCCATTTTATAAAATGTTATACTCATATTTGTCTGAATTTTCCCAATATTCCTACATGAAATTGTATGTATTAAAAACTCAATATTAGTGGCAAATATTAATACTATTAAAATGGATTTTGGTGCTATATTCTTATAGCTAAAGCCTAGTAGAAGTCTCAAGAATAGGTGAAATACACTTTCAAAGGTTGCTTGTCATTAAAAGACCAAATAAGCATTTTTGTATTAAATAAATTAGCAGATGGTTAGAGACTTCGAGGAGAGTTAGTTTGGTCATTTAATTGCGACTTCATGTTATTTGAATGAAATAACCCACATCCTTGCTTTGTATAAGAGATGCACTCTGGAGAAGTTACATGTAAATAGACCTTTATAAATTGTTTTCCAGTTGACCAAGTATCTGTTGTGTTTTCATTTAAAAAGAGGATTCCATGACATAATAAGAATTATTTTTAAAAATGTTTGGGGCTGGGCGCGGTGGCTCATGCCTGTAATCCTAGACTTTGGGAGGCCGAGGCGGGCGGATCACCTGAGGTCGGGAGTTCGAGACCAGCTTGACCAACATGGAGAAACCCTGTCTCTACTAAAAATGCAAAATTAGCCAGGCGTGGTGGCACACGCCTGTTATCTCAGCTACTCGGGAGGCTGAGGCAGGAGAATTCCTTGAACCTGGGAGGCGGAGGTTGTGGTGAGCCAAGGTCACACCATTGCACTCCAGCCTGGGCAACAGGAGTGAAACTCCATCTCAAAAAAAAAAAAAAGTTTTGATAAAATGTTACTCATATCATGTTGTACATTATATCTAACTTTTGCTGTCTTTAAAATAAGATGACAGCCTTTATGGAGTTTTATAAAATCTTATTTAGGGTCTGTGTTCCCAGGGTTGCCTCACTTTTTCCCTATAAAACCAGGAACCGTTGTTTACCTCTCAGCAGATGCAAGGATCATGCTTTCTCTGGAGTCCTTAGTCACTTCCATTCTTTGCAAGTTTAGTACTGCCCAACTTCACTCATTCTACAGTGCTACTGCACTTCGAATGTATTGACCCATGGCACCCAAGAGAAGCAAACATGGATGCACTAGAGACAACTCGGGTTGCTGCTCTCCGTTAAGGGCCGTGAGTTCTTGGGGTCTAAGTATCTGTAAAATTACCCTTTCCTTCACTGATGATTAATGTTTCTGGATATTTCTTGCCCTAAGACTTGCTTACCAACAAAGCAAAGAAACTCTTCACTCATTATTTTTAAATTGAGAAAATAGTATTCAGAGGCAAAGACTTCTATATTCTTTTTTGAGACTGAGTCTCACTCTGTTGCCCAGGCTGGAGTGCAGTGGTGCAATCTCAGCTCACTGCAACTTCCACCTCCCAGGTACAAGTGATTCTCCTGCCTCAGCCTCCCAAGTAGCTGGGATTACAGGCGTCCGTCACCACGCCTGGATAATTTTTTGTATTTTTAGTAGAGATGGGGTTTCACCATGTTGGTGGGGCTGGTCTCAAACTGACCTCAGGTTATCCGCCCACCTCAGCCTCCCAAAGTGCTGGGATTACAGGCTTGAGCCACCACACCCAGACTTACTCTTTTTTTTTTTTTTTTTTTTTTTTTGAGACAGAGTCTTGCTCTGTCACCCAGGCTGGAATGCAGCGGCCGAATCTCAGCCCACTGGAAGCTCCGCCTCCCGGGTTTACGCCATTCTCCTGCCTCAGCCTCCCGAGTAGCTGGGACTACAGGCACCCCCCCACCACGCCCGGCTAGTTTTTTGTATTTTTTAGTAGAGACGGGGTTTCACTGTTAGCCAGGATGGTCTATGATCTCCTGACCTCGTGATCCGCCCGTCTTGGCCTCCCAAAGTGCTGGGATTACAGGCTTGAGCCACCGTGCCCGGCCTTTATGCTTATATTTTAATTTGGTCATTCTTTCTTAGATCTACAGATTGAACATCCCTAATTGAAAACTTTTTGAGTACTAACATAGTGCTCAAAGGAAATGCTTATTGGGGCATTTAGAATTTCAGATTTTCAGATTAGGGATGCTGAACTTGTGTAATGCCCTGTATTACAAAATCCAAAATAATTTGAAATCTGAAACACTTATGGTCCCAGCATTTTGGATAAGGGATACTCAACCTGTATTGATTTTTCTCCACTATAATTCAGTTCTATAAGTTCTTCCCTATAAAAAATGAATGAATTAGAAATTTTATAATAAAACATAATATATTTTATTAATTTTAAGCCCTGTCTTGCAGTCTGATTGTTCAGAAAGGTCAACCTAGAAAAAAGACATGGCTAAGTAAACTATTGTAAGCCATAACTAAGTATTTTGGAAAGCCTTCATTAACACATGAAGAATTTTGGCCAAGCACTGTCTTATGCCTGTAATCCTAGCACTTTGGAAAGCCGAGGCCGACGGATCACTTGAGCTCAGGAGTTTGAGACCAACCTGGGTAACATGGCAAAACCCCATCTCTACAAAAAGTACAAAAATTATCTGGGTGTGGTGGTGCATGCCTGTAGTCACATCTACTTAGAAGACTGAGGCGGCAGAAGTGCTTGAGCCTGGGAGGTGGAGGTTGCAATAAGATGAGATCATGCCGCTGCACTCCAGCCTGGGCAATGGGAGTGAAACTCTATCTCAAGGGAAAAAAAAAAGAGCTGTACTCCTAGTACTTTGGGAGACCAGGCAGGGAGGATTACTTGAGCCCAGGAGTTTGAGACCATCCTGGATAACATAGCAAGACCCCATCTTTACAAAAAATTTAAAAATTAGCCAGACACCTGTACTGCCAGCTACTTAGGAGTCTAAAGTGGGAGAACTGCTTGAGCCTGGGAGGTTGAAGCTGCAGTGAGCTTTGATCATGTGACGGCATTCCAGCCTGGGTAATAGAGTGAGACTCTGTCTCCAAAAAAAAAAAAAAACCCAGCAGTTTTTTTGTTGTTGTTTTTGTCTTTCACTTAGGACACCTGCTCTAAAGGCTAGATAAAAATAGATTGTAATGGCCGGGTGCAGTCGCTCACACCTGTAATCCCAGCACTTTGGAGGCCGAGGTGGGAGGATCACTTGAGGTCAGGAGTTCAAGACCAGCCTGGCCAACGTGGCGAAACCCCATCTCTACTAAAAATACAAAAAATTAGTTCGGCATGGTGGTGTGCATCTGTAATTCCAGCTACTAGGGAGCCTGAGGCAGAAGAATCACTTGAACCTGGGAGGTGGAGGTTGCAGTGAGCCGAGATTGCACCATTGCACTCCAGCCTGGGTGACAGAGTGAGACTCCATCTCCAAAAAATATATGTATTAAGAAACACCACCAGCAGTGTTTTGTTAATATAGCTGTAACAAGTTATTACATTCTTTTTTTTTTTTTAAGATGGAGTTTTACTCTTGTCGCCCAGGCTGGAGTGCAGTGGTGCAATCTCGGATCACTGCAACCTCCGCTTCCTTGGTTCAAGCGATTCTCCTGCCTCAGCCTCCTGGGTAGCTGGGACTACAGGCACCCACCACCATGCCCAGCTAATTTTTGTATTTTCAGTAGAGATGGAGTTTCACCATCGTGGCCAGGCTGGTCTCGAACTCCTGACCTCTTAATCCACCCACCTCAGCCTCCCAAAGTGCTGGCATTACAGGTGTGAGCCACCGTGCCCAGCCCAAGTTATTACATTCTTAAGACAATCAGACACCTCTTAGAGTCTACATATATGAAGTTTTACTCCCTTTTCTACACTCAGTATGTCTTAATTGATGCAAAGCAATTAATTGGCCTAAAATGTTTCAAATATTATAGTCTATACATTCAGAGAGTAAGGTTTAAGAATGAATTATTGGTGCTTCTTGATGGGTGTATATAGCAGTTTTTAGAAGTTTAAATTTCACCTGTACTCAGAAAGATAAGCTTTTGATTCAGTGGTTTCAAATTTTTAGATCAATCCATTTAAGAATTGTTTTTTCAAATGTATATACACGTATAACATAAAAATTTTTGTAATTTCAAATTTTTTTTTCAGTTTTTTGGATGAATTATTATATTTGGTTTTAGTTACATTTAAAAGCTTGAAAATTACCTTTGTAACAATCATTTGAGTATCATTCATTGTCAAATGAAATCAGGTATTTACATTTTTTTCTAATGCTAAAATATCCAACATTGTAATTGCCTTATTTTTCCATTTTTATAAGTATAAAAGCAATGAATTTTAACACTGATATTTAAGTAATACAAAATATTATCCAAATTCATAACAGCACAGTGAAGTTTCTTTTGAAGACTGTACTAGAAGCATTTAGAACTTAACCAATATATACTGGGATAAATCGTTTCAATAAAGTTCATCAAATATTCTGTAAACTTGGACTTTTTGAAAAAGCATGTAATCCCTTTCATTCCTAAGTTCTAAAATTCATTCCTTACATCCTTCTTCAAGAACAAGTTTATCAATTTCCCTGAGTTATTCAGTCCTACCTGTTATGGACTGAATATTTGTATCCACACCTGCCCCCCACCCCAAATTCACATGTTGAAGCCCTAACCCCCAATGTGATGATATTTGGAGATGGGGCCTTTGGAAGGTAATTAAGGCTAGATGGGGTCACAAGGTTGGTCCCCTTATGATGGCATTTGTGTTCTTATACAAAGAGACAGGAGACTCTTTCCATCACGTGAAGATACAGCAAAACAGCAGCTGCCTGCAAGCCAGGAAGGGAACCCGCATCAGGAACCAAACCATGATCTCGGACTTCCCAGCCTCTAGGAACGTGAGCAATAAATTTCTGTTATTTAAGCCACTCAGTCTATGAATCATGTAAAATTAGTTATAATAGTTGAACACTTTTACTCATAAAAATAGTAATTTCATAAGGTTCAACCTAATATCATCAGTACTAGGCCCTGTCTGTTCATAAAATTGAATTGAGTTGACAAATATGAAAGAGCAGGGTCGGACAAGTGCAGTGGCTCACGCCTGTAATCCCAGCACTTTGGGAGGCCGAGGCAGGCGGATCACCTGAGGTGAGGAGTTCAAGACCAGCCTGGCCAACATAGTGAAACCCCGTCTCTACTAAAAATACAAAAATTAGCCAGGCATGGTGGCACATGCCTGTAGTCCCAGCTACTCAAGAGGTTGAGGCAGGAGAATAGCTTGAACCCAGGAGGTGAAGGTTGCAGTGAGCCAAAATCGCACCACTGCACTCCAGTCTGCGTGACAGAGCAAGACTCCATCTCAAAAAAAAAAAAAAAAGGCTGGGCGTAGAGGCTCACGCCTGTAATCCCAACACTTTGGGAGGCCAAGGCGGGCTGATCACCTGAGGTCAGGAGTTCAAGACCGGCCTGGCCAACATGGCAAAACCCCCTCTCTACTAAAAATACAAAAATCAGCTAGGTGCAGTGGCGAGTGCCCATAATCCCAGCTACTCAGGAGGCTTGAGACAGGAGAATCGCTTGAGCCCAGGAGACAGGTTTCAGTGAGCCGAGATCGCGCCACTGTACTCCAGCCTCAGTGACAGGGTGAGACTCCGTCTCAAAAAAAACAGGGAAACATGTAATAGGTTTGAGGAAACTTAAGAATAAAAGTTAAATAATTTAAAGTTTTCAGAGTTTTCCTAACTTAGGGGAATAAAGAAATTGACCTGGAATCTTTAATGTCATTCTCCCTTCTGAGAATGGCTGTTGAGCTTCATATTCACGTACAGGAAGCCTCGATGCATATTCCCTTTGGTGAGTCAGGGAGACTCGGGTGCTTGAGTTGTGAGCTGCTCCCCTGAGTTCAAGAGGACTTGAGTGCCAGGGACTGGCTGTGAGGCAACAGTGCCCTCACCATGTCCTCCAAAGCAGTCCAACCTGGTGCTACCACTGCTCTTATAGGTACCAAATAGTGGGAGTGGCTTGACCACTTGTGAGTCTAAAATTGCCAAACTTTTTTTCCTTCAACTGTTAAGCTTTCCTGCATGGTCTGCAAAGGTCAAGGGCTTGTAGATCCCAACCCAGTCCCCCAGCCCCTGTCCTGTTCACAGACGTAGCAGATCCTCAAGGCCAGCCCCTTAGAAAGAAACCTGATGTTAAAATTAAGTTGTGCTAGTACCCTTCATTGTTCTGAATGAGTCTCTCAGTTCTTCTTTAGAAGCTAATGCTAATTGTGAATGTGTTTAATATACAAGCACAAAATTATGCTGTAAAAGTATAAAAGGGAAGGAAATAGAATTGTAAAATGGGATTTTTGGCATGGTGAAATGGGCTATTTTTTTCCCCCTTGATCATTTCTATTTAACAAAACATTTTAAAATATATATCTAGTGTTCTCAGAGGTAAAGAAATATAAACATTGAATTGAAGGATTTATGTGGTCAAATCTAAAGCCCCCCTAGTTCAAGAAACTGATGTCAGAGAAGGGACTGCCCAACACAACAGCATTTGTTTGTTCATTCAGTAGTTTTTAGGTTCTATTATGTTCCAGCTGTTGTAGCAATCACAAAACTAGAAATCAAATCTGGTATTTTGTTTCCCATTGCACTTTTCCCTAAACCTAATGGTGCCTGTTTATCTCAGGTAGATATTTTGGGTATCTTCATAAGGTCACTAAAGTATTAGCCCAGCATTGTGATCACTATGCATGGAAGATTCTAACCCTTGTCTCAGAAAAGCTTACTTGTTTACTTAAGTAAAAGCTTTGTACAAAAGTCTTAAGCTCTTTAAACCTCAGCTTCCACATCTATAAAAGGGGTATAATAGCACCTGCCCTAAGGATTAGAAGTGGTCAAGCCCACACAGCTCTGGTTAAGTACCAGGTATCCAGTGAGCTCTCCCTGCTGTACCTGCTCTTCCAAGAGCACAGTGCCATATGGGAAATGGAATTAATGCCATACTAAGGAGACTACAGAGCACAGAAAGGCCCCAAACTCAGCTAGGCAGTCCAGGGAGGACATCCTGGAGGAGGCCATAACTGAGCCAAACTTAACAGCAGGAATGCACTAAAACCTAAAATCCACCTACAGTAAACAGTGAACAAAATCCTCCTCTTTGGGAAAAAGTGAATTTTCTAACGTAATGGATTTGCTTTTGAAAACTTTTTATTCACAACTAGGATTATGCAAAAGCAACTCAACTTCAATTAAAACAAGTCATTTCATAATTGTTTTAAAACAAACTGTTGAATACAGTGAGTGCACATTTTAGGGCTTTATATCATCTTCTTCCTCTTCATGCTCTGCTTTCCTCTTTCCAGAAGGTGTGCCTGAATAAATATGAGAGGTAAGACATTTTAAAATAAATTGTTTTTGGAAATTTTATCTAAAATGGTTCTGACCTGACAGTGAGGGAGCCAGCCCTTCACACTAGAGCTCAGACACCGTCTAGATCAGGCAACTGAATAGGTTTCCCCTAGGCAGTGGTCAAGGCTGAAGAGACACTTTACTTTTTTTTTTCTTTTGAGACGGAGTTTTGCTCATTTCCCAGACTGGAGTGCAGTGGCGTGATCTCAGCTCACTGCAACCTCCACATCCCAGGTTCGAGCAATTCTTCTGCCTCAGCCTCCCAAATAGCTGGGATTCCAGGCATGCACCACCATGCCTGGCTAATTTTTGTATTTTTAGTAGAGATGGGTTTTCACCATGTTGGCCAGGCTGGTCTCGAACTCCTGACCTCAGGTGATCCACCCGCCTCGGCCTCCCAAAGTGCTGGGATTACAGGCGTGACCCACTACACCCGGCCTACATAGCATTTATATTGTATTATAAGTAATCTAGAGATAATTTTTTGTTTTGAGACAGGATCTTGCTCTGTTGCCTGTGCTGGAGTGCAGTGGCACAATTACGGCTCACTGCAGCCTCAACCTCCTGGGTTCAATTGATCTTCCTGCCTAAGCTTCCTGAGTAGCTGGGACTACCTGCGCTCAGCTAATTTTTTAATTTTTTTTTTTTTGTAGAGATGGGGGTCTCATCTTGGTCTCAGGCTGGGCTCAAATGATCCACCCGCCTCAGCCTCCCAAAGTGCTGGGCTCCCAAAGCACCCAGCCTACAAATGATTTAAAGCATACAGGGGGATGTGCATAGCTTATATGCAAATGCTAAACTATCTTATATAAGCAACTTGAGCACTTGTGATTTTAGTATCCTCTGAGTCCTGGAACCAATCCACCATGAATACTGAGGGACAACTGTGTGTTATGTAGAGAGAAGAAAAAATAAATGAACACACAGTGACCACTGTTGTCACTGCAGTGTTTTTCCTGTCTGTATCTCTAGAACCTAGAACAGAGCATGTGTTCAGAAAACATTCAATGAATTAATATGGCCAATGGGCAATACCATAGTGATTCTCTTATATAATTCATACTTAAGGCCAGGCACAGTGGCTCACGCCTGTAATCCCCACACTTTTGGAGGCTGAGACAGGCAGATCACTTGAGGCCCAAGAGTTCAAGACCAGCCTGGCCAACATGGCAAAATCCCATCTCTACTAAAGACACACACACACACACACACACACACTCTCTCTCTCTCTCTCTCTCTCTCTCTCTCTCTCTCTTTCTCTCTAGCCGGGCATGGCGGTGCATGCCTGTAGTTTCAGTTACTCAAGTGGTTGAGGCACAAGAATTGCTTGAACCTGGGAGGCGGAGGTTGCAGTGAGCCAAGACTGTGCCACTGACTCTAGCCTGGGCAACATAGCAAGATTGTCTCAAAATAAAAAAATAAATAAAAGACTTAAAATTTATTTGTACCTGTGATCTTATAAAAGGAAAAGAAAACAAAGGAAAATATTTTTATAACAAATGAGATAACCCCTCAACTACTATTACATTGAAACAATAAGGACACCCAGTTTTAAGCCAGGCACCATAGCTCACGTCTGTAATCCCAGCACTTTGGGAGGCCAAGGTGGAAGGATTGCTAAAGGCCAGGAGTTCGAGACTAGCCTGAGCAACATATTGAGACCCCATCTCTACAAACCATTTTAAAAATTAGCCAGGCATGGTGGTGCACGCCTTTCGTTACAGCTACTCAGAAGGCTTTGGCAGGAGGATCACTTCAACCCAGGAGATTGAGGCTATAGTGAGCCATGATCATACCACTGCATTCCAACCTGGGCAACAGAGCAAGACCCTGTCTTAAAAATAAAATAAAAGGCCGGGTGTGGTGGTATTGGTATCTCATGCCTGTAATCCCAGTACTTTGGGAGGCTGAGGTGGGAGGATCACCTGAGGTCAGGAGTTTGAGACCAGCCTGGCCAACATGGTGAAACCTCATCGCTACTAAAAAGTACCAAAATTAGCCAGCCTTAGTGGCAGGTGCCTGTAATCCCAGCTACTTGGGAGGCTGAGGCAGGAGAATCACATGAACCTGGGAGGTGGAGGTTGCAGCGAGCCGAGATTGTGCCACTGCACTCCACCCTGGGTGACAGAGTGATACTCCATCTCAAATAAATAAATTTTAAAAGATACCCAGTGTCCCACAATGAACATGGTAGACCACCCTTGCTCTACCCACATGAAGCAATTTGTAGTTCTGTAGCTGAGACTTGATATCTCAGGCCCTGCACCTTTCTTTACAGGCCTTTCCATGTTCCTAGAGTGCCTAACCTGGCCTGTGTGCTTGTAAGCTTCTGCTCATTCTTCAATACCCAGCAGAGACTTCCTTCTCCATGCAGCCTTCCAAGACCCACCCAAGCACAGGTATCAGACCTTTGGGTCACTCCTAGTCCTACTACTGCATTTATCTCACTGGATTTCAGTCAAGTGTGTAGACAGCTAATTTGTGCATGCCTGGTCTGTGAGCTCTGTTCCCAGCAGTTGGCTCCTGAGCACAGGGTAAACTCTTGAGAATTGACTACATTTGGTCTTACTTCATCATTACTGAGTTTCTTTGCTCTCACTAATCTTTGAGTCTTATCTTCTGACCCCTGGTCACTGTCTGAGGAATAGATGCTGGCTTGTTCCTCTGAAAACAAAGGAATTTAAGACATGGGATTCACCTTCAAAGATGGTTTATTCCTCAGTGTTTCTTCTGCCAAATATTGTTACTTCCCACTGTACATTTTTCCTGAAGGGTCAACTTTTTTTTAAAAGTTTCAATGGGAAGGTAAATAGAACTTTCAGACATGCTGAAATGACTAGATTTGAGAGGTTTTGTTCTCAGGTTATTTGATCACTTTTAAATACATACACATCAGTTTTAAGAACTGTGAAGCTTAAATATTGGGTCTTTAATTATACAAGCAGAGGAACTGCCTTATATACATTTCCTTCCACAAGGACATAAATTGTTTAATTGATTTTATTTGGAGGATGCCATGTTTTCTTTTTCTTTCTTTCTTTTTTTTTTTTTTGAGACAGAGTTTGCTCTTGTTGCCCAGATTGGAGTGCAGTGGGGCAATCTTGGCCCAATGCAACCTCCATCTCCCAGGTACAAGCGATTCTCCTGTCTCACCCTCCCGAGTAGCTGGGATTACAGGCATCCGCCACCACGCCTGGCTAATTTTTCTATTTTTAGTAGAGATGGGGTTTCACCACGTTGGCCAGTCTGGTCTTCAGCTCCTGACCTCAGGTCATCTGCCTGCCTCAGCCTCCCAAAGTGCTGGGATTACAGGCGTGAGCCACTGCGCCCAGCCAGATGCCATATTTTCACAGCTAATCTTTTCTGTGGGAGAGAAAACAAAAAGGCCTTCGTACTTTTGTCCTCAATAAATAGTAGGACAAGGAGTAACAGCTCACCAGAGCAAAAGCAGGCACTGCCACCCTGAAATGATGAAATGTGACCTCCATAACCTGACTCACCTTGGAATTCACCTTGATAATAGTTTTTAATAGCAGCCAGGCTGAAGGTGTCCTTGCCTTCCTCCTCCACACCGTCACTGCCAGGGTCCTGGTCGGAGACACTTGGCTCCTGCTGGTAGCGCTTCTCCCGCAGATGGATTGCCTGAGACTCCTGGTGAGTGGAAGCCCTCAAGCGTTCCTCTTTCTGTAAAGAAGCAAATAACCTCTTCAGCCTAAAATCAAAACTTGTGCCCTCTTGCATCTACTTTTACCATAAAGAACACATAATGCCTAGTCCAGGGTAACAGCTGTTCCATGTGTCTTTGGGGTACCATATTCCCCATCACACCTCTGTTACTCCACGTGGATCCTTTGGTTTGCAGGTGTGAAGGCAGTGCAAGGGTGAAGAGGCAGAAGGGGCCAGGTACAGTGGCTCACGTCTGTAATCCCAGCAATCTGGTAGGCCAAGGCGGGCAGATCACTTGAGGTCAGGAGTTCGAGACCAGCCTGGGAAACATGGCAAAACCCCATCTCCACCAAAAAATGCAAAAATTAGATGGGGGTGGTGACACACGCCTGTAGCTGTAGTCCTCAGCTACTCAGGCGGCTGAGGAAGGAGAATCACTTGAACTTGGGAGGCAGAGGTTTCTGTGAGCCAGGATCATGCCACTGTAGTCCAGCCTGGCCGACAGAGCGAGACGCCGTCTCAAAAAAAAGAGGCAGAAGGGTGCCCTGACACTAACCGGCTTGATTGGCATTGGCACAGGCCTATCCTCCGGAGCCGTGCTGCTGTTCTGTTGGCACAGGCCTGTCCTCCGGAGCCGTGCTGCTGTTCTGTGCTGCCACTCGGCCCAGAGAGAAGCAACCCACCCGAACTGACCACCTGGAGCAGGAGAGGCTGTTTCTGTTCATCCCTGAGCCACAACGACCTGACCTGCCCAGGCTCCACCAAACTCCCATGGCTCCCAGATACTCTTGTCCTGACTCCTCAACCCAGAGCTCCCCATAGCTCCAGTGACAGAATGGAGAGGCCTTACTAGGGGACAGTTCTTGAGCCACAAGGTAGACTCCATTTTTTGTTTGTTTGTTTGTTTGTTTGTTTTGTTTTGTTTTTGAGACGGAGTCTTGCTCTGTCGCCCAGGCTGGAGTGCAGTGGCCGGATCTCAGCTCACTGCAAGCTCCGCCTCCCAGGTTTACGCCATTCTCCTGCCTCAGCCTCCTGAGTAGCTGGGACTACAGGCGCCCGCCACCTCGCCCGGCTAAGTTTTTGTATTTTTTAGTAGAGACGGGGTTTCACCATGTTAGCCAGGATGGTCTCGATCTCCTGACCTCGTGATCCGCCCATCTCGGCCTCCCAAAGTGCTGGGATTACAGGCTTGAGCCACCGCGCCCGGCCTAGACTCCATTTTTTAAAATCTGCCTGGCATTTCACACATTGGGGTTCACAATGTATGTTTCTGAAAGGTTACATTTTTTTAATCATCAGTTTTCTAGATTTCAGAGTCCTTTGTTTGGTAGTCTCACCAGCAGCCACTGACATTACTGTGGTTAACTACACACTTAGAAGGTGAAGCTGGTTCCCTGATGACTGCAAGAAATAAAACAGCAGTGGCAATAAGAAATGGTGAATTAATGTTCTGGAAAACATAGGTCTTACTACTCCAAATGTCCCACGATAAAGCTTACCGAACATACCTTCATCACTTCTGTGTGTTGGCCTTCAGGATCACGACCCGCCATTGGTAAGATTCTAATTTTCTGTGTCTTTGAACTTCTATTAGCAAGTGGCAGGGTCATCTTTCTGTATGTGGCACTGTCTCTAGAGTGAGGTCTGCCAGGAAGTGGACAAAAATGTCTCAGTGGTCACTATGAACATTTGGAGGCAATCACACCGACAGCAAAAACACCTGGGGACGAGGACCTCGCACTGAGCAGACAGAGGAGGCAGGATCACAGTTCTTCCTTCTCCAGCCTCCTGAGAAACTCCTCCCTCTGCCCCACCTCCTGGGGAAAGCTGACTGGGCTAAAGTGGGAGTGCAGCAGAAGTGAGGAGAGGCAGGTGGCAAGGTCAAAGTATTTTACAAAGAATATCCCCGATTGCAGTCAGAGAGAGGAGAAGAGACGGAATATGAAATCTCAGTTCCCAGAGGGAGGTGCAGATGCCAGAAGGGACATTTAGAGAACTAACAATGAATCTCTCCATCTGGAAGAAATTGGAAGTCAAAGCAAGGAGGCAGGTCACAGTAGCAGCAGGGGCCTTATAACAGCCCAGGGGGATAATACAGCTAGACCAGGAGTCCTGGGTGGAAAGAAATGTCTTCCTGACTACAGGAAGGCAGCTTTTAATTATGTATATCAGAGGGGAGGAGAATGATCCTTAGGGGAGAGTCTCTGGAAGAGAGAGCATGGCTACAGAGAGATGGGACGTCCAGAATGAGATGATGCCAGGCAGTCAAATATCCCAGTGTGGAGCACGGGGGACAGTGAAAAAAAGCAAGCTCAGAATCACACGTCTTTTAGGATGCTATTCTAGGAGAGATGATTAAGAGACTGGATTGAGCACCACTCAGCACTTGTGCCAGGTCTCTGTGTGATGTTCTATGTGTTATTTGACTTCATTGATACAACATCCCTGTGCGGTAGATGTTATTATTGCCATTTTATAGATAAGGAAGCTGGAAACTAGTGAGATTGCAACCCTTCCTCAAGATTACATAACCTCAGAGCTGTCCCTATTTATAGTCTTTAAAAAGACCAACGGATATACTGAATATGTTTTACATACTATGACATCCATTCATTTAAGTATACAATTAAACAGTTTTACAATCATGACCCCTGTCTGATTTTAGAAAACTTCCATGTCCCCCAAAAGAGCGCTTGTCTTTTAAAAAAGTACTCCACCTCTGGAGGAAAGCCTACTCCTAATCAACAGTACTGTGTCCTTCAGAGGGAAGGCATGGAGAAGGGGCCACAACAGTAAGCTTAGCTGGCCACAGCATATGACCGCTTAGGCACAGGCTGCAGCAGCCTCAGGCAAGGGTCTGTTGCCGGCACACACCAACACCATTCTGATGATGGCCTAGCTTCCCAGGTCAATTTCACTCCAGGGAAAGGACCTGCTGAGCAGCAGAGCTGCAAGGACAAATCCTCCAGGCTTCTTACCAAGTGTACTGATCATTGTGGATTAACATACCTACATTCTGGGTTATAATCACTCTCCTGGGAATTCTGATAGGATGAACTGGCTCCCTGAGCAGTTCAGCTTGGAGTCAACTTAAAAGGTGTATGAGAACTAGACCGTGGTCCAGGGTTGGGTTGTACTATCTCTACTTTGTTACTCCTTAACTGCAGGTAATCATGTGTCGGTGTGAATAGTTACCTAAAGGTAAGTTTGGATTTAAAGATGGCTTGTCCCTGTAGACCAGTGTCTTCTCTTATAAACAGGTGGATGTAATTGCCCAGCAGCGGGGCTTTGTACACATCAAACACTTCATTGCCTAAATGCAGGGACATGCTGGAAATGAGAAACAGTTCAAATATTAGGGTGGATATTTAATGAGTCCTACGGCTTCCATTCTGCCATGTGAGCTTTGCTTAAAATAGTGTGGAACTGCTAGATCCTGTCCTCATACTGAATTCATAGGAAAAGCAGAAAAGATGCTGTAAATAACCTGTCTCCTTCCAAAGTAAAAAGTGGTAAAAATCTATCCTCTTAATTGTTTTGTAATTTTACAAATCTCTACCACTTCATTAGCAAAGCAGAAACAAGTTTTCAAAAGTATCAATTTGTCATGTCTGATATCTCACCAATGGGAGCTACCTTTAGTCTTTCACTTCAGTAAGGTAGATACAATGGCTTTTGTCACATCTTCAGTTCATTTCCGAAGTCTCCACCAGCACAGCTATAAGACCTCTACCCTAGTTACTTCTCTCAAGTTTCCTAGGTAATTTCAGAGACCTAAATTTTTGTAAATCCTTTAGTGAAAATGACCCCAGGCCAGGCGCAGTGGCTCATGCCTGTAATCCCAGCACTCTGGGAGGCCGAGGCAGGCGGATCACCTGAGGTCAGGAGTTCGAGACCAGCGTAGCCAACACAGTGAAACCCCGTCTCTACTAAAAATACAAAAATTAGCCGGGCGTGGTGGCACATGCCTGTAATCCCAGCTATTGAGGAGGCCAAGGCAGAATAATTACTTGAGCCCAGGAGACGGAGGCTGCAGTGAGCCAAGATCACGCCACTGCACTCCAGCACTCCAGCCTGACAGAGCGAGAGTCTGTCTCAAAACAAAAAAGAAAAGAAAAGAAAAGAAAACGACCCCAAAAGAAGTTTCTACAAAGAAAACCTCACTCATCCCAGGCCTCCCTCTTGGCATGTCAGCATTTTTCAGGCATTTTATGCTCACCTTCTGTCTGACCACTTGACCATCCGAGCATTGCTTTCTTTAATTTTATTTCCTCCTTCATCCCGGCGTATCCTCCATCTTATAGTATTTTCTACCTGGTTAAAAACCCAAAGGCATTGGTTAGTTAAACCAGTTTAACTAAATGTTCTTCTTTCTTCAGGTGATTTATAATCATGTGTAAAGACTTGATAGGTAATGATAGAGTGAGCTTACAAAAACTAACTGATTCAGCACAACTGAAACCTACCTGCTACATACACCTAGAGATGTTGGTTAAACTAGCCAGACATTTTCTTCAAATCTTTTCTGAGCTCCAGTTCATATCAGTGGAAGCAGGAGCTAAGTAGCATGCAGGCCAGAGGTGTTATCAAACAAGACACATGAAGAACTCCAAAGGAGACAGCATGAGGCTTTGGGTCCACATGAGGTAGAGAGTTAAAATGAGACCTCTGCCTATGACAGGGCCACTTGAAGATGAACCCAATGAAAGACGGGCGAAAAACTGCCCCATTCCCTGTCTCATTCCCATAGTGAGACAGGGAAGCTCTGGGCATGAAATTACAATTTTTAAAAAAGAATAACGAATTAAAAAATTAAAACATGAGATCAGTGCTTTGCCCTGTTTTTGAGTCTAAATTTATTCTACCCATATGGTGGAAAGTAACAACAACAACAACAATTTCCCCTGCCCAGTGCTACCACTGGGGCCCCGGTAGAAACTCATAGGCAATCCTGTCGCCAGGTGTGGTGGTGTGCACCTGTACCCAGCTACTCGGGAGGCTGAGGTGGGAAGATCGCTTGAGCCCAGGAGTTTGAGACCATTCTGGGAAAAACAGCAAGGCCCATCTCAAAAAAATAAAAAAACCCACACAAAGTTTTAAGTTAAAAAAAATTGTTTTAAAGGAAACCCCCTTAAGGAAGAACAACATGCCTATGAAAGCAGTTGGTAGTGCTTTGCTGTCCCCGGCCTTCAAGAGAGGAACCACCTAATGACAAGTTCTCTTTTGTGCATAGTTTGAATATCCATGAAGAGTTGAGACATTTCTATTGTGGGAAATCACCAGGATCTATCCACTGTAAAATCTGGAGTCAATTCCATATGCCTTATTATTATTTATCCTGAAGGAAGTAGCTAACAATTTTCAAAAATGTTTATCTTTACTTATGTCAAAAAAAGCATAACTGCAACCAAAAGAAGAAAGTGACAATTCTACAGGGATAAAAAAGGACACATACCTCCTCCCATAAAAATATTCTGAAAAGGTGTTTTAATTCCTAGGTCTAAAGAGCTATTGAACAAGAAACATAAGAGGATTTCCCAAGCTCAAGTCTCACGTTGTCATCCCTGCTTTACTTTATAAAAGGAAAAACTTAAAAGGAATAAAGTGTGGGATGGTACCTTTAATTTTAACCTGATTCTATCTTCCTCGTCAAGCACTTTCTCATCTTCAAATTCATCTTCATAAAACTGAGGATCAAAAGGCCTACAAATTGTGTTTTTAACATAATGTTAGCCATATTTAGTAAGGAATATGATTAATATTATATTTAATCATCCCTACAAGGTGTCCCCATGTGTTTCCAAAAATCACAGTAGACAAATAACTTCATGTAAACCTTCAAAGAAGTATGCAAAGTACCATGCTTTCTTGAAATTTGTTTCTAAAACATATTGCCTGAAATAAAATTCAAATGCAACTAACAATTCAAAATGTTATTTGATGAAATATGTCTTCCAAAGTATAGGTAACACATGGTCTTCCCATATTTTTTAAAGAAAATGTGTTAAGCACAAGAGCTTGCATGCATGTACCTTAGTGAATCATACCCACTGACACTATTTTGTAGTACAAAATAATTGTCTTTTCTAGATTCACAATGGCTTTTGCATTGAACATTTGTGATTTTTTTTTTTTTTTTTTTAGGCAGAGTCTCACTCACTCTGTTACCCAGGCTGGAGTGCAGTGGCACAATCTCGGCTCACTGCAACCTCCATCTCCTGGATTTGAGAGATTCTCACGCCTCAGCCTCCCAAGTAGCTGGGATTACAGGCGTGTGCCACCACGCCCAGCTAATTTTTGTATTTTTAGTAGAGGCGGGGTTTCACCATTTTGCCCAGGCTAGTCTCAAACTTCTGACCTCAAGTGATCTGCCCGCCTCGGCCTCCCAAAGTGGTGGGATTACAGGCATGAGCCGCCATACCCGGCCACAACATTTGTGATTTCTCTAGCAGACTTTGTCACTCTTATTTTCTGATTTGTCAGCTTTATACTAGGGAGAAACACCTTCATCCATTGTGATCTGTTTATGTAAAAGAAAGTGCCAAAATGCTAGAAAAATTATTAGCATTAAAATTCTCTCTCAATAGTGATTCATTTTTCTACCACAGCACAACCCAGATTTATTTTTTTCAAAGTTATATGAGAAATCTCCCATCTTTGTGATTAGTAAACTCATGATAAATAAAAAAATATTTATTCTACACATTTTTAATATCTTGAAAATTTTAATCAGTCCTCTTACTTGGGTTCTATACTGAGAAACTTGGGTAATTTAACAAAATACAATTCATTTCCTAAATCGGAGTTGATACTGGGAATTTCTTCTTCTATTATGGTTTCAGAAATTGGCTCTTCCTCCTGCTGGTCCTGAGGCACTCCATGTTCATCCTAAGAAAGGAATCAGAATGTGAGAACTTGAAGACATTAGAAATGTGCTAGCTTTACTCGTCCTGCACTAGGCAGATGCAGGTTTGACAGGAAGTAATGTTTTGTTTGTTTGTTTGTTTGTTTTTTATAGAGTCTTCACTCTGTCACCTAGGCTGGAGTGCAGTGGCGTGATCTCGGCTCACTGCAACCTCTACCTCCCTGGTTCAAACGATTCTCCCGCCTCAGCCTCCTGAGTAGCTGGAATTACAGGCCTGCACCACCATGCCTGGCTAATTTTTGTGTTTTTAGTAGAGACGGGGTTTCACCATGTTGGTCAGACTGGTCTCAAACTCCTGACCTCAGGCGATCTGCCCACCTTGGCCTCCCAAAGTGCTGGGATTATAGGCGTGAGCTAGCGCGCCTGGCTGCGAAGTAAATTTACACTCCACTTTAGGGACAAAACAGTCAGCAATTCTTCCAAGCTTCTCCCTAAAACCTCACCTCATGCCTACAAAAAGCAAAACAGGCTGGGCGTGGTGGCTCATGCCTGTAATCTTTGAAACTTCGTCTCAAAAAAAAAAAAAAGCAAGACAAAACAAAACAGAAAAAAAACATGGGAAAACAGGATCCGTTAGCCAACATTAGTAGAAAAAAGTATCTATTTTATTGACGTATTTTGCATAACATATTCAGCAATAGAAGTATGAAATTATTCACCCCATCAATACTAGACAACTATTAAAATCAGAGAATGTCAGCATCGCTCATGCTTCTTGTCATAGGCTTGAATAAGAAAAACCTTTAAATCAAAGGTTTTTATGTTATATATTATATTTTTATATTGTTTTATATTAGTCTAGCCCCTAAAGTTTGGCATCAGCTTTATTCTGAGTAGTTCCTTCTGTGCCTTCTTATATCCAGAAATTCCCAATATAGCTAAGAAAGTCACCTATTCATCAGATGTTTGGCTATCCACATCCTCTCTCAACATGAGACAGACCCATCAGCCTCTGAAGCTTTCTTTTTTTAGCTTTGAATAATGGGATTGGTTGATATTGGTGATTGTACTTACAACCAGCTGTCGTGGAGTAGGTGGTTGATTGCCTTCATCACTCTCAGAAGAAATGTCGTCTATATCTCCAAACAGATCCATGGTCCCACTAGGATCTTTGGTGTTGGGGGAAAATGCACAGTATTAATTTTTCCAACTAAAGTTCTTATACACAGTTCTTGGTCCACCACTTCAACATAGTCCCAAGCTTCATAAAACAAATCTCCATTAAACCAACCTCAAACTTGCTCCCTAAGCCAGGTTCTCAGAAGCTTAACTAACTAGAGTATCTTTGGAGAAAGAAAGAGGCAGCGTTGGTGGGTGAAAGGTAAGCCATTCCTGAATTCCTAATCCTCAGAATCAGCATGATAATAGTAAATGCTTGTTGTTGTTAAGTGCTGAATTTGAGAGTGATTTGTTTTCAGGTGTTTTTTTTGTTTTTTTTTTTTGAGACGGAGTCTCGCTCAGTCGCCCAGGCTGGAGTACAGTGGTTCGGCTCACGGCAAGCTCCACCTCCTAGGTTCAAGCGATTCTCCTGCCTCAGCCTCCAGAGCAGCTGGGATTACCAGCGTGCGCCACCACACCCAGCTAATTTTTGTATTTTTAGTAGAGACAGTATTTTACCATGTTGGCCAGGCTGGTCCTGAACTGCTGGCCTCAAGTAGTCCACCTTCCTCGGCCTCCCAAAGTGCTGGGATTACAGGTGTGAGCCACCACACCCAGCCTAATTTGTGTCAAATCTTAAATCATTTGGCAAAGTACACATGAGCACATAGTATTTCATTCAGTTGGAGTTTCTTGCGTGTTTTCTTTAAGATATTTGCAGTTGCTGCCCCTTTCTTAAACTCTGGGTACTGGAATCTTTTTAATTCTCAATATGAGTAGAGCTTTCTGAGCTGTAAATTAAATGGGAACTTGGCCTGCATGGCCACTGTGTATGGCCCAGAGCTGAGCAGACAGCCATAGTCATTTTATTATTTGCATACTGGGAACTGAACAAATGAGTAAATAAATTGAGGATATTTGAAACCAGGCTTTTTGCTTTTGGAGAAGGGGACAGAAGAGACAATTCAGCAAGAGTCTGTATTAAGGGAACCTGAGCCACCTATACAAGAAACCTTCTCATGCCTTCTAGACTTCATTGAGCCCAGATGATAGATTGGTAAAAAACTGCCATACATATGCCCAATCTTACAGCTTCCTGGGACAGAAAATGCCCAGTTCATTCTGAGAAGCTCAGCCTGTGTGGTTACTTGATATTCCATGATTAAGTGTTAAAAGGGACTGTCTAGGCCAGGTGTGGTGCCTCACGTCTGTAATCCCAGCACTTTGGGAGGCTGAGACGGGCGGATCATGAGGTCAGGAGATCAAGACTCCGTCTCCAAAAAAAAAAAAAAAAAGGACTGTCTACAGAAGAGGACGTGGATATGTTTCAAATCCCTAGAGACCTGTACTCAGTTCTCTTGCTGATTCTAACCACAGGGTTCAGACAGCAGTGATATTTGCCACAGACACACTAAGCATTATCAGATATGCTGGGTTATTAGGCCGAAGTGGAAGAGCAGTTTGCCCTGTAACCTGCAATTACTGCAAAACAGTCTCTTATTCTGGTCCTCACTTAAAACAGGTAGCATCTCTGCCTTACTTGGCAAAAGGTCAAAGTGCACAATGAAATAAAGTGTACATTGGCTCCTAAATCCAGAAAGATCCACCAAGCATTATTTTGCACTGATAGGTGGTTTAAGGTACAGCACCATATCCTTCATTTTGGAGGGGCTATCCAGACATGCTCCAGACCATTAGTCCCCCAGAAACTTCACTGAGGTGGCATGCCCCTAAATTTTGATGGGGATTATCTCCCACTCTCTGGTTTACACGCTGAGGGCTGATTACTAAGGCATCTAAAGTACAGTTATTTCCTACTCATCAGATCAGATACCATCAGCATAATGTCATCGCTGCAGTGGACCAGTGTGACATGTGGAACATCAAGATGGTCAGTTTTGCAGACTCCATATGGCAAAGTATATAGGTAAGTCCATGTAGCTGTGAGGCAAGATTGTTGCCTCAGACCAAAGGGTTTCATTGGTCTAGTAAGGGGTACCATTGGTCTAATGAGGGGTACCATTGGTCTAATGAGGGGTGCCATTGGTCTAAAAAGTAAAAGCGAACTGTTTCTGTTTGTCCTTACATATTAATATGAAGGGGAAAAAAGCATTTGCCCAGGCTGGTCTTGAACTCCTGACCTCAAGTGATCCACCCACCTTGGCCTTCCAAAGTGCTCAGATTATAGGTGTGAGCCACCACACCTGGCCCTGCCTACAGCTTTTGAAGGATACATGTCCTCCTCTGCTTAATGTATTTCTCACTTTCCTTGTGACCCAGCCTGGGTGACAGAATGAGACTGTCTCAAAGAAATATATATGAAATAGCAGCTGCTAATATAGTCATTATTTGATTCGGTATAAGATAACCAGTCATTTCCAAGATCAATCTGCCAATAGGCCATACAGGTGAGATAAATGAGGGATGTGGCCAGGTGCAGTGACTCATGCCTGTAATCCCAGCACTTTGGGAGGCCGAGGCAGGCAAATCACCTGAGGTCAGGAGTTCTAGAGCAGCTTGACCAACATAGTGAAACCCTATCTCCACTAAAAATATAAAAAAACTAGCCAGGCTTGGTGGCGTGTGTCTGTAATCCCAGCTATTCGGGAAGCTGAGCCAGGAGAATCACTTAAACCTGGGAGGCGGAGGTTGCAGTGGGCTGAGATCGCACTACTGCACTCCAGCCTGGGCGATGCAGCGAGACTCTGTCTCAAAAACAAATACATAAAGAGCGAGACTCTGTCTCATAAATAAATAATATAAATCAATGAATAAATAAATGGGGGATGTAAGAGGTATCATCACCTCTGCTTCTTTCAAGTCTTTGATGGTATCATTCATCTTTGCAATTCCCCCAAGCACGCAGTGTTGTTTTTGGTTTATTATCCTGGTGAGAAAAATAACTTCCAGGGGCTTCCACTTGGTCCTTTCTACTTTTTAATGGTGCTTCATGGATCAGAAGACAATGTGGGGAATTTCTCAGTTGACAAAATATACCTATTCCAATCATATATTTAAGAACTGGGGAAACCACAAGGTGGGTCAGTAAATCTGGAGGGCATACTGTGAGTTGAACTTGGGCTAAAACTCCATCTATCACCTGACCACTGTCAGTCTCCACTTTGTATTTAGTGGAGTATTTGAGGTTCTAGGAGTGAGCATCAACTGAGCCAGTATCTAGTAGTCCTCCAACTCTGGGTATTTCCTTTCCCCAGTTTGTAGTCTACTCTAGTAAAGGAGATAATCTGACTCATCATGATACCAATGGACACCATGGGCTACCAGCATCCCCCTGCTCATTGGTGGGGAGCTCAGAACTGCACTCAAACCCAAACCAACCCCTAAACTCCATCTTTGAGGATTTGTTGCCTTGACCACCTAGTCAGGTTCTAGTCAGGGAACAGAAAACACACCAGTTGTCTGTACAGCTGTACAGACATAATTTAATATTTTAAAGTTGCAATTGGGTTTAAAGTTGTGGACTAGGTTACTGAAAGTATAAAAAGAGGAACTCTGAGGGTTCACAGAGGTAGCAGATGCAAAGAACAGCTTCCACCTGTGGGGCTGATAGGGAAAAGGGATTATAAAAACTTAAAACACTTACATAAAGGGCCCCCTGGAGCTTAACTCATACCTGAGGAAAAGCTGCTGCCCAGCTGGTCCTGATGTCTCTCAGGGGGGAAAATGAAGCTGGCTCTGCAAGTGCTGGCAAAACTGCAAACTGGACTCTGCAGCTGCAGAAAGGCTCTGCCTCTGCTCAGGTGAAGAAGTGTTGGTGGGTCCTCTCAGAAAATGCAAGTCAACAGGAAGCCCCCAGAAAGTTCCATAAGCAAACAGGAAGGAGCAATCCCTTCTTAGTTCTCCAGGCTTCCAGTCTTCCTTTGGCGCCCCCTAACAGGGGGCAGCTGGCGAAGCTCAACTCTGGTTTGTGGACTCCTGGCCCCAGCACCTCCGTGCCAGGTACAGAAGAGTAGGTTTGGAGAAGAGACAAGAGCTTAACAACTGACACAGGTGTCTACTGGTAACATGTTTAAAACAAACACACAAAATTGTGTTGCGTTGGAGAGAGTGGAGTCAGAATGAAGGCTCTTAAAAACCAGGTAGAGGGGTTTCCATTTGATAAGCCAGGAAATAGCTGGCACTGAAGATTTCTGAGTTAGGAAAGTGACATGATGATGACTTAGGCCTCCCCTCTCTTGATGTCACTTTTCTTTATCTATAACCAGGCTTCAGGGTAAGCCTCCCACAACTGCCACTCCCAGTTTGGACTAATAGCACCAGGAAGAAAGATGAGTCAAAGTAGAGGCTATCAGTAAGGACAAGATTAGTGTATGTAGAAGAGCTCCACAGAGAAGGCAAATATGTGTGTGGTGGATTTCAAACATACCTGCAGATTCTTTGCCATTCTTCCAATCAAGAGGAATCAAATTCCCCTCCCTTTGTATTTTTTGTTTTTTAAGACAGAGTCTCACTCTTGTCACCCAGGCTGGAGTGCACTGGCAGGATCTCGGCTCACTGCAACCTCTGCCTCCTGGGTTCAAACAATTCTCCTGCGTCAGCCTCCCGAGTAGCTAGGATTACAGCCATGTGCCACCATGCCCGGCTAATTTTGTATTTTTAGTAGAGACGGGGTTTCACCGTGTTAGCCAGGATGGTCTCGATGTCCTGACCTCAAGTGATGCCTACCTCGGCATCCCAAAGTGCTAGGATTACAGGATAGCCACCGCGCCCAGCCCAGATCCCGTCTTCATTTAAAATTTTGACATTTTGTTCATCATGGATTTTTTTGACATTAATTTTGAATACAATTTTAAAAATTACATTACAACAATATTTATCATGGTTATCATTGTGGATTGAATAGTGACCCACCCCCCACACCCCACTGAATCCATGTCTACCCACACCTTCAGTATGTGACCTTATTTGGAAATAGAGAATTTTGCACATGTAATTCGTTAAGATGATATCACACTAGATTAGAGTTGGCCCTAAATCCAATGAATGATGTCCTTATGAACAGAGGGAGATCTGGAGATACTGAGACCCGGAACAGAGACACGAGGAAGGTCATGTGAAGACAGAGGCAGAGACGGAAGTCATACTGTCAAAAGCCACAGATTGCCAGGAACTACCAGAAATTGAGAGGCAAGGAAGGATCCCTGCCAAGAATCTTCAGAGGCAGCATGGCCCTCCCACAGCTTGATTTTAGACTCCAAGTCTCCAGAATTGTGAGAGAATCTCAGCCTGGCCAGAAGGCTTCTTTGTGGGGAATGAGAGGTAAGGGGGTTGAGAGAGCAGCAGGAATTCACTGAGACCTAAGACTGTGTAAAGCATTAACAAAATCAGTTTGCTTTGGGAAAAGTAGATTCTTTTTTTTTTCTTTTTTCTTTTATTTTTTTGAGATACAGTGTTGCTCTATCGCCAGGCTGGAGTGCAGTGGCACGATCTCGGCTAACTGCAACCTCTGCCTCCCGGGTTCGAGCGATTCCCCTGCCTCAGCCTCCCGAGTAGCTGGGACTACAGGCGCATGCCACCATGACCTTGTGATCCACCCGCCTCGGCCTTCCAAAGTGCTGGGATTACAGGCATGAGCCACCACACCTGGCCGGAAAAGTAGATTTCTTGAACAGAGACTTGCTTTTAAATTGTTTTATTACAATTAAAATTACACAAAAGCAAATCGATTCATTTCAATCAAAATAACTCATGTTTACATATTTATAACTGTACAATAAAATATATAAAATGTTTTCATATTTCATACTTCAATCATCTTCTTCTTCTTCTTCATCACTGATCACGTACTTCTTATGCTTTTTATTTGCTTTATCATCATCTTCTGCTTTTCTCTTTCCAGAAGGTTCACCCTCCTAAACAGATACAATTTTTACAAATCTACAAGTCAATAAAGAACATTTTTAGGATGGTTTATCAAAAGTAGCTATGAGCTGAATGACCCTCTGACAACTCAAAGTAACTGTTCCTGCAGATTGTGAGGGAGATTGTGAGGTGTCAGCAACTGTGAGCTAATCTCTCACAGGGAAACCTTTGAACACAGAGCAGGATGTGCAGGAAACTGGAGACAGGATTTGCCACAGAAGGGGTGGGGCTCTCCCAAAAGTTCTGCCTGTCTAACCACTGGTCCTGTCGGGATATTTTTACCATGATCAGGTAATTTCTCAAACTTTTTTTCTCTGCCTCCTCAGCATTTCACTTCTTTCCATTATCTAAAATTCAGTATTTTAAAGACTGTTGATTTGGGTTTTTTTGGAACAATTTGTTTCAATGCATTAAAAACTCACATCATAAAGGTTTTTAAGAAAATATTTCATGACATTAAAGGGCGTCTATACACAAGTTTCCTCTGTTTAAAATCATTCTGTACAAATGTTCTAACAGAAACAAATAATTTAGGAAGTTATCTAAAAAACATTTTTTACAGATAGAATTTGAACATGTCAGTATCTAAGTGTCAAATACTGATTAAAATAAACTGACACTAAGTGGGATGGGCCGGGCACGATGGCTCATGCCTGTAATCCTAGCACTTTGGGAGGCCAAAGGGGGTGGATCACCTGAGGTCAGGAGTTTGAAACCAGCCTGGCCAACATGGCAAAACTCCATTTCTACTAAAAATACAAAAATTAGCCAGGTGTGGTGGCACGCGCCTGTAATCCCAGCTACTTAAGAGACTGAAGCAGGAGAATCGCTTGAACCCAGGAGATAAAGGCTGCAGTAAGCTGAGATCGCGCCAATATATTCCAGCCTGGGCAACAAAGCAAGCAAGACTCTGTCTCAAAAATAAATAAAAATTAAAAATTAAATGGTATGAACAAATGGTTTGAAGGTTGAAGTTAGGGAAAGCCAGACATCTTGCTGCTGTGACCACAGGCTGCTACATGTAGAATGCAACCTGGTATGCCCACTTTTTTCTGATGGTTCTCATGGCTGGCCCTCTGACAGACAAGATAGCATCTCACACTTGTTTTCTGCCTTGTTATCCCAAATACATTCCCACAGACCTGAAAGGCCATAGGAGAATTCAAAGGGGGGAAGTTATGAATCCACAGTAAGGGATTTAGAGAAGTCCTCCTCCTCCATTTACCTCCCAGCTGGCAGCAGGGAAATTACCTAAACAGCAACACTGAAAGATAGATCCTGCCCCCAAGAAGGAACAAGAGCCCCTCCTGTCTACTCTACAGGCTACAGCAAACCCAAATCTCTCCCAGCCCCACAGGCAAAGAGCACATTCAATCACACTACTTGTCTTTTAATTTTCAAAGGAAAAATCTTATCTTAAACATTTTACATGCAATCACTATTTTTTGGTAACCTTCCAAAAATGAGCCTTGGTGCATTTGTCTTTTCAGCTCTAAAATCCTTTAAGGACATGAAATTTGAATCACTAAGAGAACTAGCATGGTAATTCTAAAAGATGGTCCAGCCTGTCCTAAAGATCCCTGGACAGCAGCAGCCAGGAGATGGCCAGGCCTCTCCCAAAGAAGTCTCACTGGCACCAGTCCTAATCCATCCTTGGGAGTGAGAAGCTGTGAAATTCTGCTTTGGAAAGCCTGCCAAGGACTGGCTGGGCGCGATGGCTCATGCCTGTAATCCCAGCACTTTGGGAGGCTGAGACCAGCAGATCACAGGTCAGGAGTTTGAAAGCAGCCTGACCAAGATGGTGAAACCCCGTCTGCATGAAAAATACAAAAAATTAGCCAGATGTGGTGCATGCCTGTAGTCCCAGCTACTCAGGAGGCTGAGGCAGGAGAATCACTTGAACCCGGGAGGTGGAGGTTGCAGTGGGCAGAAATCATGCCACTGCTCTCCAGCCTGGGCAACAAAGCGAGACTCCGTCTCAAAAAAAAAAAAAAGTCTGGGTGTGGTGGCTCATGCCTGTAATCCCAGCACTTTGGGAGGCCAAGGCAGGCGGACTACGAGCTCAGGAGTTCAAAACCAGCCTGGCCAACATGGTGAAACCCCATCTCTACTAAAACTACAAAAAAATTAGCCGGGCATGGTAGCAGGCACCTGTAATCCCAGCTACTTGGGAGGCTGAGGCAGGGGAATTGCTTGAACCCAGGAGGCGGAAGTTGCAGTGAGCCGAGACCACGCCGCTGCACTCTAGCCTGTGAGACGGAGCAGGACTCCGTCTCAAAAAAAAAAAAAAAAAAAAAAAAAAAAGCCTGCCAAGGACTGACTTCTCTGGCAGCTACACATAAGCACAGAAAAACACAACAAAGGGAATGGGCGCAGTGGCTCATGCCTGTAATCCCAGGGCTTTGGGAGGCCAAAGCAGGAGAATCACTTGAGGCCAGGAGTTTGAGTGAGACCAACCAGGGCAACATGGTAAGACATCTGTCTTCACCAAAAAATAATAATAATAATAATTGCTACAAAAAAATTTTTAATAAATAACAAGGTCACGTGTCGCTCGTGCCTATAATCCTAGCACTTTGAGAGGCTGCGGAAGGCAGATTACTTGAGGTCAGAAGTTAGAGACCAGCCTGGCCAACATGGTGAAACCCTGTCTCTACTAAAAAATACAAAAATTAGCTGGGCGTGGATTTGGAGGCTGAGGCAGGAGAATTACTTGAACCCAGGAGGCAGAGTATGCAGTGAGCCGAGATCGCGGTGCTGCACTCCAGCCTGGGCAACAGAGCAAGACTCCATCTCAAACAAACAAATAAATAAATAAGCAAGCCAGCCAGTCAGCCATCACACAGAGCAAAGGTGTATAGTTTCTCAGACTCCCAGGACTTAGAAAGGTGACAGAAGCCTTCAGGATGACTTCATTTTGTGAAATTACACATGTGGGATGCTGCCTTACTGAACATAACTGGAATGGATCCCAGTGTCATATATAAATGCAGTAAATGACAAAAATATGTTTATTAAGTCTAAAAGAAAGCTTGCTAATACAGTCACGAATGCAGGTCCCTGTAGGTACAGAAACAGTCCACAGTTATGAAGATAAGGCAGGGTTGTCAGAGGGGAAATGGAGTCTCAAGAGGGAGAGCTGGAGAAAGAGACACAGAGAGAAGGCTGCCTAGCACCATGTTCTAACTAATCCTTCACAGCAGGTACCTCTTTTGTCTAAGAAGCCGAGGGTTGGCCTTGATACCTCTCCCTTCCACTGTCTCCATGTTTCTTTCAGTTCGGGCCTTTCCCTTTTCCCAGACTCCTGGAGAACAGAGTACCAGCACACGGTTTCTCCCCCTACTGTTTATCTAGATCTTTGAGGTAATTGAGGTTTTGTAAAGTTTTAACTACTTAAAAAAATGAGGGAGAATAAAAAGCTCTCCTTTACATTTTTCTTCTTTTTGGTAACTTAGACTCTGTTGGAAAAGGGAAAATAGTATTTCTTGTTCAGCTACTACGTATTGTGTTACTTTCAAATCTGTTGTTTATTAATACTGTAATACAACATTTTTACAAGACAGGGAGCATAAACTCCATTGATCAGATGAGGAGATAGACTCAGAAATATGAGATGACTGGCCCAAGGCCATACAAGTGGGAAAGGGTAGCACCAAAATCGATGCAGTTCACTCTACTATAGACTGGCCCTCACCTCCATTTCAAGGCATGCTATGATGATAATGGTGTTCTCTGGGCTGTGGACCTGGGGTCTGAAAACTCCCCTTAATATCAGGAGGCATACCCAGGCTCCTGATGTTTGGGTGGGCTTTAGTGTGCAAAGAACAGAGAGGGACTTAGAACAGGAATGCTCCCATTCCTTCTTCCATTGTAACGCATGACCAGGACTCACACTAGGGTAACATGAAGAGGCAGTGGCAGGGGTTGAGAGGTCCAGGAAGAAGTAAAATCTTTGTTGTCAGGGCAGGAAAGGGAAGAGTGCAGGAAGACCTGAAAGAGAGTATTTGGATAAGGGAGGTAGAGGGTGGTTCCTGTAATAGCTAGGTGGCCATTCCCAAGAGGCATTTTTAAGTCAGGCAGTATAGGTTTGCAACTGCCCAGCCTAGAAGAAGGCTATCTAATGGATCACTTTAAAAAAAAAAAAAAAAAAAAAAAAAAAAAAACTCACTTCTGAGAATACTAGGAATAGACAGAAGTCCCATGATACTTCTCAATTTTCATTCACAGTTTCTATTTGCCAAGAAAAAAATAGCATCTGCTTAGATGAGGACTCACGTTTGCCAACAGTTCAGCACTATAAATGTATCATTAAGATGTTGCCTCATCTAATTTAAAACAAGTATGTTGCAGAACAATGAAACAAATTTTGGCCAGGTGCAGTGGCTCACACCTGTAATCCCAGCACTTTGGGAGGCCAAGGCAGGTGGATCGTCTGATGTCAGGAGTTTGAGACCAGCCTGACCAACATGGCAAAACCCTGTCTCTACTAAAAATACAAAAATTAGCTGGGCATGGTGGCGGGTGCCTATAATCCCAACTACTAGGAAGGCTGAGGCAGGAGAATTGCTTGAACCCAGGAGGTGAAGGCTGCAATGAGCCAAGATGGCACCACTGCAATCCAGCCTGGGCAAGAGAATGAGACTTGGTCTCAAAAAAAAAAAAAACCAACAAATTTTGTCTAGTGCCGAGCACAGTGGCTCATGCCTGTAATCCCAGCACTTTGGGTGGTCGAGGTCGGAGGATCCCTTGAGTTCAGAAGTTTGAGACCAGCTTGGGCAACAAAGTGAGACCCTCTGTGTATAAAAAATAGGCTGGGCGCGGTGGCTCACACCTGTAATCCCAGCACTTTAGGGGACCAAGGCAGGCAGATCATGAGGTCAGGAGGTCGAGACCAGCCTGGCCAACATAGTGAAACCCCATGTCTACTAAAAATACAAAAAAATTAGCCGGGCGTGGTGGCGGGCACCTGTAATCCTAGCTGCTCGGGAGGCTGAGGCAGGAGAATCACTTGAACACAGGAGGCGGAGGTTGAAGTAAGCCAAGATCGCGCCACTGCACTCCAGCCTGGATAACAGTCTGAAAATCTTTCTCAAAAATAAAATAATTAATTAAATTAAATAAATATAAAAATAGGCTGGGTACGGTGGCTCACGCCTTTAATCCCAGCACTTTGGGAGGCCAAGGCAGGTGAATCACAAGGTCAGGAGTTCGAGACCAGCCTGGCCAACACGGTGAAACCCTGTCTCTACTAAAAGTACAAAAATTAGCCAGGCGTGGTGGCACACACCTGTAATCCTAGCAACTTGGGAGGCTGAGGCAGCAGAATCACTTAAACCTGGGAGGTGGAGGTTGCAGTGAGCCAAGATTGCGCCACTGCAATCCAGCCTGGGCAGCAGAGTGAGACCCTGTCTCAAAAAAAAAAAAAGAAAGAAAGAAAAGAAAGAAAGGCCTGGTAATAATGTATTATCAAGAGAGAATATCAATAAAGTGACAGAAATGATTAAAAAAAAAAAAAAGGATCAAATGGTAATTCTTACACTGAAAGGGTAACTGAAATGAATTATGACCAGAGGGGCACAATAGTAGATTTGAACTAGCATCAGCAGACTTAATAATGGAACGAAGAGATTATGCAGTCTGAAGAACGGAGAAAACAGAATGAAGAAAAATGAATAGAGTCCCAGAGAAATGCGAGACACCACTAGACACACCAACATATACCTAATGGGAACAGCAGGAGAGGAGGGAAAACAGCAGAAAAAATATTAAATGAAACAATGACTGAAAACTTCCCAGATTTGTTGAAAAACATTAACCTACACATCCAAGAAGCTCAACAAACTGCAAGTAGAATAAATGCAAAGAGAACCACATGCAGATACATCACAGTAAAAATGCTGAAAGATAGAAAAATTCCTGAAAACAGCTAGAGAAAAATGATTGGTCACATACAAGGGAATCTCAAGACGATAAACAGCTGGCTTCTCATCAGAACAATGGAGGGCAGAAGGCAGAGGATGGCATATTCAAAGTGCCAAAAGAAATCACCATTAGAAAGCTCATTTTTCAATAATAATAATGGAAGCCAAAAATCTCCTGAAAGAAAATTGCTCTAAAATTGCATAACCACTGAAAATGTTTCAAGAGGATAAAATATATTTCAGATAAAGATACCAACGAAGAAAATAGGAATTTCAGCTACATAGCTTTACAAAGGTACCAGTTAGGGTAAAGGATAGAAATAAGAATTTTTTAAAAATTAGTTATAATTTTTAATTGCTAATCATCATGCTGTCTGGTACATTACTGATTTCCTCCTGAATGATACTTAAGGGAAGTCCTTATCTTAGAGAGTTTAGGCGTACTTGTCAGAGAACAAACTGAAATGGTCAACAATCTGTTTCCATGTGCTTTTTAAAAATTCCAGTTTCATCACACTTTGAAATAGTAATGATATCTTCATAATATAAATATGTATTTATATACTTTTATATATACTATGTGTAAACTTTAATTTATACACATGATATAAAATTCTAATTTTACAGCAACGCTTAGAGAAAAATGAGGTTCAGAAAAGCCAGATATTTAAGATAAAAGATTTCAGTAGTAGAAGCAGGATTCAAACCTAGGTGGTCTTTTAAGACTCCAAAGCCTCTACTCTCTTAGCTCTGCTATGCTACCTTGATCTATAGATACCTGGGAAACAGGTAAGGCCATTATTTCACAGGCACAATCAACATACTCTCAACAAAGCAGTCAGTGATCCTACTAAGAGTTAAATCATATCTTCTCTCCTCTGCTGAAAACCTCCAACGAAAACCACTCAGAATAAAAAACCAAAAAAACAAAATCAGTCTGTCGCGGTGGCTTATGCCCGTAATCCCGGCACTTTGGGAAGCTGAGGCAAGCACATTGCTTGAGTCCAGGAATTCAGGACCAGCCTGGGCAACATGCTGAAACCCTGTCTCTACAAAAAATACAAAAAAAAAAAAAAAAGGCCTTACAAATGGTGTGAGGCCGTAGGTGATTTGGCGCCATCATATTTTTGCCCTCTCCCTCACAGGGCTCCAGCTTCAGCCTCTGTGCTTTCTTCACACATGCCAGGCAGGTTCCCACCTCAGGGCCTTTGCACTTCCTAATTCTGCATGCACCACTCTCCAGAGAGCTGAACAGTTCACTGTCACTACCTTCAGATGTTTACTCAAAGATCACCATTCCAGTGAGAGCGTCCCTGAACAGTATTTCTAAAAGTACAACATCCCAACTCCCAAGACCCCCCAGGACATTCTCTACATCCCTTTCCTGCAGAATTTGTCTCCTGACCACTTTTCACCATCTGCTCTACCATATATAGTATTTTACTTTATATAGTATTTCACTGGTATAGTAAAGACTTTAAATTTCTCAGTATCTCCGTATCACCCAGTGGGGTGTTAAATACTTGCTGGGGTATTAAGAAGAAGAAAGAGGCTGGGTGTGGTGGCTCATGCCTGTAATCCCAACACTTTGAGAGTCCGAGGCGGGCGGATCACGAGATCAGGAGATCGAGACCATCCTAACACGGTGAAACCCCATCTCTACTAAAAATATAAAAAATTAGCCAGGCGTGGTGGCGGGCACCTGTAGTCCCAGCTACTCGGGAGGCTGAGGCAGAATGGCATGAATCTGGGAGGCAGAGCTTGCAGTGAGCCGAGGTCATGCCACTGCGCTCCAGCCTGGGCGACAGAGCAAGGCTTAAAAAAAAAAAAAAAGAAAGAAAAAGAAAAATACTCAGGGCCTATTCTCTTATAATATGAAAAGAATACTGTTTAAAATAATTTATTTTGTCAATAATAAATGAAAACTTATTTCAATTTATTACTCAATACAATTTCAAATACTTTCTTTTTTTTTTTTTGAGATGGAGTTTCACTCCTGTTGCCCAGGCTGGAGTGCAATGGTGCGATCTCAGCTCACCACAACCTGTGCCTCCCGGGTTCAAGCGATTCTCCTGCCTCAGTCTCCTGAGGCTGTGAGTAGCTGGGATTACAGGCATGCACCACCATGTCCTGCTAATTTGTATTTTTAGTGGAGACGAGGTTTCTCCATGTTGGTCAGGCTAGTCTGGAACTCCCAACCTCAAGTGATCCGCCTGCCTCGGCCTCCCAAAGTGCTGGGATTACAGCCGTGAACCACCGTGCCCGGCCAAATACTATTTCATCTAAATAAAAAGAAAATATGTTTTCCCAACACAAGAATGAATGCTTTTTTTTTTTTTTTTTTGAGACAGGGTCCCATTCTGTTGCCCAAGCTGGAGCGCAGTGGTGCAATCATGTCTCACTGCAGCCTCAAGAATCCTCCCACCCCAACAGTCCTCCCACCCCAACAGTCCTCCCACCCCAACAGTCCTCCCACCCCAACAGTCCTCCCACCCCAACAATCCTCCCACCTCAAGACTCTGGTAGCTGAGACTACAGGCACACACCACTACCCCCAGCTAATTTTTGTACTTTTTTGGAGAGATGGGGTCTCCCTATGTTGCCCAGTCTAGTCTCAAACTCCTGAGCTCAAGCGATCTGGCTGCCTAGGCCTCCCAAAATACTGGGATTACAGGCATAAGCCACCACCTCTAACCAAGAATGAATTATTTTCCTAATAAAAAAAAATACTGAGAATTTTTACAAAAAGGAGATACACCCTCTGGTCTACCACACTGAATGATCCATCACTCTCTCTTGGATGAGCCTTGGTATGTCAGGGACCTGCATGCACCTTTTCTTCCAGGCCTTTCCATCTATCCAGAGTGACCTACCAGAGATAGGACAGTTTGCCCAGCAAGCTTCTGATCACTCTTCAACACCCAGCAAGAAGTCTCATCCTCCATGCAGCCTTCTAAGACCTCTCTAAATACTGGCATCAGACCCTCCTCTGGAGCACTCTGTCTTGTTACTGCACTTATCTCGCTGGATTTCAGTGAAGTGTGTAGACAACTAATTTGTGCCTGCCTGATCTGTGAGCTCTTCATTCAAAGCAGTTGGCTCCTGAGTACAGGATTAAACCCCTAGAATTGAATAAATTTGGTCTTACCTCATCACTGGTAAGTTTCTTTGCTTTGAGTAATCTTTGAGCCTTATCTTCTTCTGATCCCTCATCACTGTCTGATGAATAGATTCTGGCTCGTTCCTCTGAAAGCAAAAGTATAGATTGTGAGTGACCTTTTTTTTTTTTTTTTTTTCCTGAGACAGGGTCTTGCTTTGAGGCCCAGGCTGGAGAGAAGTGGCATAATCATGGCTCACTGCAGCCTTGACCTCCTGGGCTCAGGTGATCTTCCTGCCTCAGCCTCCCAAGTAGGTGGGACCACAGGTGTGCGCTACCTACCCATGCCCAGCTAATATTTTTTTCCTTTTAGTGGAGATGAAGTCTTGCCATGTTGCACAGGCTGGTCTTGAACTCTTAGAATCAAGCAATCCTCCTTCTTCAGCCTCCTAAAGTGCTGGGATTATAGGCATGAGCCACTGTGCCCAGCTGTGAGTGGCTTTCGAAGACAGTGAACTATTCATTCTTAAATGGTTTCTTCTCATAAATATCTTTAGTTCCCTCTGTATATTTCCTCCCAGAGGAACCAAATAATTTTAAAGTTTTTGATTTAAAGATAAATATAAATTTTAGATATGTTGAAATAAAGCAGACTTACCCTCTCAAAATACAAAAACCTGACCACCTTTAAAGATCAAAAAGGCTTGTGTGCAAGGTTTCTAAAGAGGCAGATACCCTACTCTTCCGAAGTCAACTATTAAAGCCTGAGACATTCTTCCACCGGTAACAGTTAATTCCAAAATGAGCTTTGAAGGTAAAGCAAGAAAGTGTTTTCCTGGTCCTGTAAAGACCGTTTGTTGCCAGGCAGACCTTTCAAAGAGAGATGCAGAGGGGCGCCCATCTGCTCCACTGCCCAAGCCCAAGTGAACCTCTGGGTGGAATAAGAGCCAAGGACTTTAGACCAAGCCCCTCCCCTCAAAACCCAAAGCCTTCCCTTTGTCCCCGCTCCTTGTCTATCTGATTACTGTATGGATCTGAGCACTACTAGACTCATGTGCTAGATTTTTAATCTCTGGTGACCTGAATGTTACATACCTCTCTCCCTTAAAGCATCCTCGGATTTTTAAAATTTTAATTTAATTTTTGTGTGGTTTATTTCCACACAATTGAATCTTTTTCTATGGGAAATCAGCATTGACAAAAAAGAAAGGGTCTCTGTACTGTGGCCCCCAAAAAAATAATAGGTAGGTAATATGTAACAGGCCGCCCGACCACATGCAGCCACTACAAGAAAAATAATAGGTAGGTAATATGTAACAGGTCACCAGACCAAATGCAGTCACTACAAGAAAAGGAGAAATGAGTTTCATGGGAGAGTCAAAGAAAAATAAATTCGGGTGTTTTAAAAATTTACTTGTTATATGCCAGGCTCTAGGCTAAGTACTTTAAATGTATTATATCATGTAATCCTCAAAACAACCTTATGTTCTAACTACCATTATTAATAGGTTGTTTTTGTCATGATGAGGCAACAGAAGTTAAGGGAGACTATGTAACTCTTCAGAAGTTACACAACTAAAAAGTGGCAGACTGAGATGAGAGTGGGCAGGGTCAGGAGGCCAGCCAGGTCTTCTTCGTTCGCTTTTCAGCATGTCTTCTTGCTACTGGCTTGGGGGAACCCCTGGGTAAGAACCAGGTGGGACAGATGTCTCAGAAGTCAGATGACCTTGGTTTAAGAACTGACCACTTAGCAACTACGTGCCTTTGGGCAAGTTATTCAACCTCTCGAAGTCTCAGTTTCTGCAATAAGAACAAGGAAATAAGAGCAACTAGATCATAATGTTATGAGGATCAAATAGGATGCATGTCAAGTGTTGAGCATCTGCCTAAAATTCAGTATGTGTGGAAAAAACGGTAACCATCAGAAATCACTGATACTTGCGAAAGGAGGAAATATGCTTCTAAGAGAAATGTAGAAGAAGAATGAAAGAAAATATCACATAATTTCGGAATAGTTTAATTTCTTGATTCCCAATTAGGTAATAAAAAAAAGTTTACAGAAGTTCCAATATAATTGACAGATTCTCAAGTCAGAAAGCAGAAGCTCAAGGGATAAAACCCAAAGTGGGAACAACAGCAGTTCCTACCTTTCAAGCCCATCTGAATGAACTAAGATCACTCATGACAACCGGTTCTTTAAAAATGTCCTGGCCAGGCACAGTGGCTCATGCCTGTAATCCCAGCACTTTGGGAGGCCAAAGCGGGCAGATCATTTGAGGTCAGGAGTTTGAGACCAGCCTGGTCAATGGTGAAACCCCGTCTCTACTGAAAATACAAAAATTAGCCGGGTATGGTGGTGCACACCTGTAATCCCAGCTACTCAGGAGGCTGAGGCAGGAGAATCACTTGAACCCGGGAGGCAGAGGATGCAGTGAGCCGAGATCACGCCACTGTACTACAGCCTGAATGACAGAGCAAGACTCTGTCTCAAAAAAAAAAAAAAAAAAGGGGTCCATTGACTTGGCAGTCAGATTACATCCAATGCTAGGATGAAATCCAGAATCCTGAAATGATGAAATGTAATTTCCACACATGACTCACCTCGAATGCCCCCTTTATATCGGTTTTTAATGGCAGCCAAGCTGATGGACTCCTCGCCTTCCTCCTCCTCATCATATCGATCAGGTTCCAGGTAACTGGCACTCAGCCCCCGCTGGTGCTGTTTCTCTCTCATTCGGCGCTGCTGAGATTCCCTACGTATGGAAGCCCTCAAACGTTCTTCTTCTTTCTGTAAAGAAGCAAATAACCTCTTTAACCTAAAAAGGAGCTACTTTTGTGCCCACTTGAACCCACTTTTATCACAAACAGCATGTAATATCTGGTCAAGATAACAGCTGTCCCATGTGTGTTCCCCATCACACCTCTGTGCCTCCACATGGACCCTCTGGTTTGGTTTGCAGGAGCGAAGGCAACACAAGGGTAAAGCAGCAGAAGGGAGCCCTGACACTAACCGGCCCAACTGGCATTGGCACAGGTGTGTCCTTGGGAGCCGTGCTGGTGTCCTGTGCTGCCACTTAACCCAGAGAGAAGCGACCCGCCTGAGAAACCCCATCCATGCCCAGCAGACACCTAAACTGACTCCCTGGAGTAGCAGTGGCTATTCCCGTTCATCCCTGAACCACAGACACCTGATCTGCCCCAGCTCTACCAAACGCCCATAGTTCCAGATATTCTGGTCCCAGCCCCTCAGCCCCTCAACCCAGACAGCTCCTCACGGCTCCTGATGACAGGCTGGGGAGCGTCCTAAAGCCACAAGGTAGAGCTTTCGTTTCTTTTGCACTGCCTGGCATTCTGCATCTTGATGTTAAACCAGGTTGGGGGTAGGGGTGGTGTTCGAGTAGGTTTTAGGGATATTCTGGGATTTCTTTGAAAGTCTTCCTCATCCAATTGCTCTGTATTATCATACACAACTCCACATCTATTGCTAGGAATTTTATGAAACAGATTGTTTTTGTAATATGTGGCTGTACGGAGGTTAGAGTAAAAATCACTGTCAGTAGTACAGGGACTAAGAACAAACTAGCTGACTCCTTGTCTACATTTTCACAGGAGCTGGGGACATGGAGGAGGGTGTAGGGGGATGCTTAAAGTGGTTCAAGAGCTCCTCCAGTAATGCTGAGGCTGGAATCTGCAGGTTCCTCCAACTCCCTTAGCCTGTACAGAAAAGGTGGGGAAATGGAACAAGCCCAGCTCAAAAGCAAATGCCCCTATATACCACTGGGTTAGGTACTGCTATGAGATCTGGTTTAATCTGCCTCGATGAACAAATATAGGATGGAGGAAAAAGTAAGGGCTCAGAGCCAAACCTGCAGCAGAGCCTGACCATAAGATTAGTAAGAAAGGCCCTGAGGCAACTGGACTGTCTTAGCCTCACCATGCCCTGCTTCACTAAACAATATAATCACAAAGGCAGGTTGGGCAAAGGCCAAAATCTAGTAGGGATTAGAGGAGATGGAGAGGAGAAATGATGAGCCTGTACCATTGCATCTGGCTTCTCAAACACAGTGCTGCAGGAAAGGCCAATGGCCAATATGAGCGCATGCTCTATCGATTAGGTACAACGCCCCAAATAAACTTGTGCCTAATTAACAGCTGGGTCACATTTGAAAATATACCAGGTAGAATGTTACAAACTGACCTTAAAAACTCATAAGCTCGTCTTATTCTTTACCAGAGTCTCCTTTAGGCACTCTCTCATTCAAACTCCTGGTCTATTCTCTATTTTACACTACTCTCTAGTATCTCCACTGACTTCTGACATGGATTCTAAACCACACATAGAAGACTTAATGATCTTTGGACTTATACATGAAAATTCAGATATTTCAATCACTGGTTTGTTGCTGAACTCTCAGGGCCTGGTGAAGAGAGAACTTGAGCCATGTGTCTGTTTTACTGTCATCGCCGCATCACGCATTGTTTGGCGAATGCTGAGGAAATGAATCCAGCTCCCTATTCATGTCGGTTGGAAGAGGAAAAGGTGGGCCAATAAGAGATGAAGAACAAGCATTTTGGGAAATACTTTCCTAATTAACAAAGAATCCCAGGATAAGGCTTAGCAAACATACCTTAATCATTTCTGTGCGTTGGCATTCAGGATCACGACCAGCCATTGGCAAGATTCTAATCTTCTGTGTCTTTGAACACCTATCTGCAAGCGACAGAGTCATCTTTCTATGTGTGGCACTGTCTGTAGAGTGAGGTCTGCCAGGAAATAAACAAAGAGCATCTCACTGTTTACCAGATACATTTGTGAGCCAGTGATACCCACGTCACAGAAGAGCCCAGTGACCATTTCCTAGTCACCTGAACAAACAGGCAGGGACACTCGACTGAATATACCAGGTGGAAGATTGTGATTTTCTTCATTCTGTGGCTCACTGAGACATTCTTATTCCACAAATGAAAACAGAAGGTTGGAGTAAAAAAGACTGTATGGCATGATGGCCTTCTAGAAGCAATAAATGGATAAGCTCAAGCAACATGAATTAGATACTACGGGTTGGTGCAAAAGTAATTACGGCTTTTGCCATTACTTTTAATTAGTATTAATATATTAATATTGTTAATATAACTATCTTATTTTATAGATTTAGGAAACTGAGGCAAAAAGAGATTGAGAAAGTGGCACAAGGTCACACAAGTGGAAACGGAATTCAAATATGAGCCTAACTGATTCCAAAGCCTGTATGTTGACCTTTACAATTTCAAAAAGCTAAATCATAACCAACATTATTGTGCCCCCTCTAAAGATAAGCATTACCCAAGGTAGTTATAATAGTCACTGGAATTAAATACATTGACATTCTCTTGTAAGTCTGGTTAGCATGACCTGGTTCCCTAAGAAATAGCAACTTTCAGTGTATTTGACAAAATAACCTTTGAACCATCAGAACTATGCACAAGATCTTGGTTCTTGCTGAATCACACCGTGGGGTTACATCACTCAGGTGGCAGGCATTACAGAAACATCTATGTTTCACTGCTTTTACCATAAAAAATAATACATAATAATAATAACAGTTACCTGAAGGTGAGTTTCGTTTTAAAGACTGCTTGTCCCTGTAGACCAGTACCTTGTCTTATAAAAAGATGATTGTGGTCGCCCTGCAGTGGGGCTTTGTACACATCAAACACTTCATTGCCTAAATGCAGGGACATGCTGGAAAGAAGAAACATTTCATATACTAAAGTCATAAAGCTTTCACTCTACCATCTTACTTCACTTAAAGGTGATTCAGGCTGGGCACGGTGGCCCAAACATGTAATCCCAGCACTTTGAGAGACTGAGGCGGGTGGGATCACGAGGTCAGGAGTTTGAGACCAGGCTGGCCAACATGATGAAACCCTGTCTCTACTAAAAATACAAAAATCAGCTGGGTGTGGTGGTGCACACCTGTAGTCCCAGCTCTCAGGAGGCTGAGGCAGGAGAACTGCTTGAACCCAGGAAGTGGAGTTGCAGTAAGCCAAGATCGTGCCACTGCACTCCAGCCTGGGCAATAAGACAAGACTCCATCTCAAGGAAAAAAAAAAAACAAAACAAAACGTGATTCAACTGCTGCTCTCTCTCTTTAAATAGAATTCAGAAGGAAAGAAAATAAGAAGTCATAATGAGAAAAACTGACTGACTACAAAGAAGTAACACATGCTGGGACATTTACCAGGCTCTACTACAGTCCCAGTGAAGGGCAATTTTTCTAAAATGTCAATTTGTGGCCGGGCATGGTGGTTGACGCCTGTAACCCCAGCACTTTGGGAAGTGGAGGATCGCTTGAGCCCAGGAGTTCAAGACCAGCCTAAGCAACATATGGAGAACTGTGTCTACAAAGTGTTTTTTGTTGTTTTTTTTTTTTTGTGAGATGGCATCTTGCTCTATTGCCCAGGCTGGAATGCAGTGGTGCGATCTCAGCTCACTGCAACCTCCGCCTCCTGGGTTCAAGGAATTCTCTGCCTCAGCCTCCTGAGAGTACCTGGGATTACAGGCATCTGCCACCACACCCAGCTCATTTTTAGTAGAGACGGGGTTTCACCATCTTGACCAGGCTGGTCTTGAACTCCTGACCTCGTGATCCACCCGCCTTGGCCTCCCAAAGTGCTGGGATTACAGGCGTGAGCCACCGCGCGCAGGCTTGCTTTTTTTTTTCCCATAATCCATGCAGGGTGGTGCACACCAGGCAGTCTCAGCTACTTGGGAGGTGGAAGGATCACTTAGGACTAGGAGTTTGAGGCTCCGCTGAGCTATTATCATGTCACTGCACTCCAACATGGGCAACAGAGACCCCATTTCTAAAACTAATAATAATAAATTTAAAAATAAAAAGTATTTCAAAACTTGATCCCTCTGACCCATTCTGGGTATGTCAATACCCTTCAGGCATTTTGTGCTCACCTTCCATCTGACCACTTGACTATCCTAGCATTGCTTTCTTTAATTTCATTTCCTTCTTCATCCCGGCGTATCCTCCATCTTATAGTATTTTCTACCTGTTTCACAACACAAGTACTTTAGAAAATTACAGTTTAAATGATTCTATGCATCTTTTTCTTCCTCAAGAGGCACATAATCACAGAATAAGCATACAGAGGTGACAGATGTATGTGTGGCAGGAAAATGAACAACACTGAAACCCTCTAAATCACCTAGAGATGTTGGATAAATTAAAAGCAGGGGAAAAAATATGCTTAAGTGAATTTCTGAACTCCCAGTTATCAGAATCATAAAGAAAGCTTAGAGCATTTGAGCAGATGGCAGATACTAAATGTACAGTAACCCCGAGATACGTTAAGACACAGTAAGAATTACAAGGGACAGGTGATAAAACTTGAGTCCATGTGAGGCAGAAATTTTGAATTGAAACCCCTATATGAAGCAGGTTCTCTCACAGAGCTAAAAACTCTAGAAAAATGAGACCAAAAACTCTGCCTATTGGCACAAAGAGAAAAATTTCCCATATATGAGCAAGGATAAATAAGTGCCCTATGAAAATTAAAACCCCAGATTTCAATAGTTTTAGAGCCTATCTTACCTGCATGGTGGGGAAACACCAGACAGAGTTGGCAAATGAAAACCACTGTTACTGAAATTAAAGTCAGTGGGACCTCCAGGAAAACACAGCATGCTAAATGCATGCAGTTTATCACTGCTGCCTCCTGGAAACCCACTAAAATGACAATGAAGAGTCAAAACAGGACAGACAAGGATAGAAGGAATGAGAATGAAGCTGGCAACAGACAGACAGAAGCCAACAATGTGAAAACTGCCAATGCCAAGACCGTGCTTCCCTCTGCCTGTTCCCCCAGTGTCAATCCTAAACACAGCTGCTCCCAGTCCCAAGGAGATCGTCTGCATCTCCACTCCCTTAGTTGCAAATGTCTGTGCAACCGGGTCCTAATGATTCCCCCTTCCGGTTTTTCCTCTTTCCCTATTTATTCCTCACAAATAGCTATAAAGTATGCTGACTGAATAACTCCGTAATATTCATGAATTAAATATGATGTCATACCTGAAATTTGTTTCAGAATAGTCTGGGGAAGCTGGGGTGGGGAATATGGAGATGACAAAAGATTGTTAACTTGACGACTGTTGAAGTGGGTCATGGGCACATGAGAGAGTTCATTATACTGTTCTTAATACACTGGCTATGTTTGAAATTTTCCTTAGTAAGGAATGAAAACAAAACAATCTGTCACTATTCCTGTCTTCCCTCTCATACAATAGGTTGGCCACATATAAATACACAAATATGCCAGGCGTGGGGCTCACACCTCTAATCCCAATACTTTGGGAGGCTGAGGCAGGCGGATCACCTGAAGTCAGGAGTTCAAGACCTGCCTGGCCAACATGGTGAAACCCCATCTCTGCTAAAAATACACAAAAATTACCCGGGTGTGGTGGCACGTGCCTGTAATTCCAGCTACTCGGGAGGCTGAGGCTGGAGAATCGCTTGAACCCGGGAGGCGGAGGTTGCAGTGAGCCAAGATTGCGCCACGGCACTCCAGCCTGGGCGACGACAGAGCAAGACTCAATCTCAAAAACAAAACAAAACAAAAAAACGAATAGGCCATTATTAATCGAGAAGCCATTCTAAAAAAATGCTTCCTATTATATAAAGTGATTCAAATAGTAATTTTTCTATAATAGGACACATTGCTAGGTCCTAATCTATCGGGATGAAGGACACATAATAGTATTTCTGAAGACAGGGGAATCTCAGAGAGGTACATAAGCTGTACCTGGTTCCATGGTTCCTTGTTCTTAAAGAATTAACTACAACATGCTTTAAGACTGGTCAGCCTATTCTTAAACATCATGCAAGAAAATAAGGGTCCAGGGTTATTTTCTATCACACACCAAGGTTTTAAGACAACAGTTTATGTTAAACACCAATATTTTATAGTCTGATGCACTGAAATTTTAGGGTGAAATACATATTTATAAATTTTTTTTTTTTTGGGGGGAGACAGGGTCTTGCTGTGGCACACAGGCTGGAGTGCAATGGCACAATCACAGCTCACTGCAGCCTCAAACTCCTGGGCTCAAGCAATCCTCCCACCTCAGCCTCCTAGAGTAGCTGTGACTACAGGCACGCACCATCTCTGCCGGCTAATTTTTTTTATTTTTAGTAGAAACAAGGTCTTTCTCTGTTGCTCAGGCTGGTCTCAAACTCCTGGGCCAGTCTTCTCACCTCGGCCTCCCAAGGTACTGGGATTACAGGTATGAGGCACCATGTCCAGCCTTATTTAGGAAGTTTGATACCCATACTAGCATCTGGTATCACATGGTCTAAAAATATAATAGATATATTGATACAAGCCTAAATCAATACATCCATATGTCCCAAGGAAATAATATTAACAGATGGGCTAATAAACAGAGATGAGTAGATGGGTGGTAGAGGGAGGACAGGAAAAAAAAAAAAAACAGTGTAAGCACTATATCTGTTGACTCTGTGACCCTGAACAAATTCTTGGCATCTGTTTATCTCAATTTTCTTATTTGATTTGCATTTCCATTAAGAGGAGTAGTGAAGTCTACTGAAAAGTTTTTGGATAGAAACCATCTTATACCAAGGTTATTTAGGTAGTTGTTAATCCACCACATTGAAGAGATGGTACTATTAAAAATATAAAAATTCAGCACCTACAAAATGCCAGACTATCCCTTTCTAACAATTTAATACTATTTAAGGTACCAAGGCCGGGTGTGGTGGCTCACACCTGTAATCCCAGCACTTTGGGAGGCCAAGGTGGGTGGATCACCTGAGGTCAGGAGTTCAAGACCAACCTGGCCAACATTGTGAAACCCTGTCTCTACTAAAAATACAAAAATTAGCTGGGCATGGTGGTGCGCACCTATAATCTCAGCTACTTGGGAGGCTGAGGCAGGAGAATCACTTGAACCCAGGAGGCAGAGGTTGCAGTGAGCCAAGATTGTGCCACTGCACTCTAGCCTGGGTGACAGAGCAAGACTCCATCTCAAAAAATATATATATACCCACTGGAAAATAAGAAATTTATGGGAAATCCTTCAGATTTAAGAACTGAAAATGCATAATTCCAGTTTCAGTATCATGCATTCAACCACCTCTTGTTCCCTTGTACAACTCAATTCTAAAACGTCTACTTGGCCAAGTGCAGTAGCGATCACACCTGTAATCCCAGCAATTTGGGAGGTCAAGGCGGGAGGATCACTTGAGCTCAGAAGTTCAAGATAAACCTGGGCAACACAGCTAAGACCTCATCTCTACGGGAAAAAAAAAAAACAAAAGCTGGGCATGGTGGCATGTTTTTTGTAGTCCCAGCTACTCAGGAGGCTGAGATGGGAAGATACTTGAACCCAGGACATTGAGGCTGCCAAGAGCTGTGTTTGTGCCGCTGTACTCCAGCCTGAATGACAGAGTAAGACCACGTCTCAAAATAAAAAGATGAAACTTCTACTCAACCTACAGCCTCCTTACTTAAAAGATTAGAGGCCCTCCTTGGATAGTGTGACCAGATGGTATGAGGTATCAAAGAGAAGCATTAATGGGAATTTAGTACAACAAATTTTCTCCTAATAGTCAACAAAAGCAACCAAAGAACACAGCCATATAGTGAAGTGTTAGGTGAAAAAATCACTTTTTTTTTTTTTTTGAGACGGAGTCTCGCTGTCTCCCAGGCTGGAATGCAGTGGCTGGATTTCGGCTCACTGCAAGCTCCGCCTCCTGGGTTCACACCATTCTCCTGCCTCAGCCTCCCGAGTAGCACAGGCACGCACCACCATGCCCGGCTAATCTTTTGTATTTTTAGTAGAGACGGGGTTTCACCGTGTTAGCCAGGATGGTCTCGATCTCCTGACCTCGTGATCTGCCCACCTCAGCCTCCCAAAGTGCTGGGATTACAGGCTTGAGCCACCGCGGCCTAAAAAAATCACTTTCAAAAGCTCAAGTTTCAAGTTAGTTCTCCAGGTTTTACTTTATAAAAGAAAAAAAAGGAAAAAGCATGAAATGGTACCTTTAATTTTAACCTGGTTCTACCTTCTTCATCCAGCATTTCTTCATCTTCAAATTCATCTTCATAATACTGAGGATCAAAAGGTCTACAAATTGTTTTCCAAATAAACTATTAATCATATTTTATAAAGAATATTACTGCTATGTAATAACATTATTAATAAATACCATTATATCAAAAAATCATAATATAATTTTTGAAATCATAATGATCAATATCTTCATGCTTAACTTCAAGGAAGTAGTAATTTTACTTTTCTCTTTTTTTGGAGATGAGTTTTGCTCTTGTTGCCCAGGCTGGAATGCAATGGCACGATCTCGGCTCACTGCAACCTCCACCTCCCGGGTTCAAGCGATTCTCCTGCCTCAGCCTCCCGAGTAGCTGGGATTACAGGAATGTGCCACCATGCCTGGCTAATTTTGTACTTTTAGTAGAGACAGGGTGTTTCTCCATGTTGGTCAGGCTGGTCTCAAACTCCCGACCTCAGGTGATCCACCCACCTCGGCCTCCCAAAGTGCTGGGATTACAGGCGTGAACCACCATGCCCAGCCAATAATTTTACTTCTTAAAACTTGTTGTTAATACATATTGCTTGAAATAAAGTACAAGCAAGGGTAAATATTCAAAATATCCTTTCTTCTTATTATGTAATTCTGCCAAAGAATAGGCAACATATGCTCTAGTTTTCCACATCATCGTGCCTGTGGAAAAAAATTTTTTTAAAGCACAAGAGTTTGAATAAACTTAGTAAATAATACCCATCAAACACTGTCTAATTGTCCAAAACCATTACCTTTTCTATACCAACAATAGTTGCTACAGTGGGCACTGGCTTTTTTTTTTTTTTTTTTTTTTTTTTTTTTGAGACGGAGTCTCGCTCTGTCGCCCAGGCTGGAGTGCAGTGGCCGGACCTCAGCTCACTGCAAGCTCCGCCTCCCGGGTTTACGCCATTCTCCCGCCTCAGCCTCCCGAATAGCTGGGACTACAGGCGCCCGCCACCTCGCCCGGCTAGTTTTTTGTATTTTTTTAGTAGAGACGGGGTTTCACTGTGTTAGCCAGGATGGTCTCGATCTCCTGACCTCGTGATCCGCCCGTCTCGGCCTCCCAAAGTGCTGGGATTACAGGCGTGAGCCACCGCGCCCGGCGGCACTGGCATTTCTCTAGCAAATTTCATCACTTTCAATTTCAGCCTTTTCAAGGTTGTACTACTTAAAAAAATATCTTGAAGACCTGTGGTGTCTGTTAATTCATAAGAAAGTATCAAACTGCTCAAAACAGTTATAGCATTAAAAGCCTCCCCTACTCAAGCCTGTAATCCTAGCACTTTGGGAGGCCGAGACGGGTGGATCACGAGGTCAGGAGATCGAGACCATCCTGGCTAACAGGGTGAAACCCCCTCTCTACTAAAAAATACAAAAAAAACTAGCCGGGCGAGGTGGTGTGCGCCTGTAGTCCCAGCTACTGGGGAGGCTGAGGCAGGAGAATGGCGTGAACCCGGGAGGCGGAGCTTGCAGTGAGCTGAGATCCGGCCACTGCACTCCAGCCTGGGCGACAGAGCGAGACTCCGTCTCAAAAAAAATAAATAAATAAAATAAAATAAAATAAAATAAAATAAAATAAAAGCCTCCCTACCAATACATATTTTTTCTATCTCAGGATGTGCTTGACTAATTTTTTCAGAGATACATGATCAATTTTCCATTTTTGTGATTTGTAAACTCAATGCGAAATAAGAAAAATAAACATTCTATGTATTTCTATTCAACATCCTGAAAAAATTTTAATGGATTTCCTTACCTGGGCTCTACACTGAGAAAGTTGGGCAATTTAACAAAATATAAGTCATTTCCTAAATCAGTGTTTACTTTGGGTATTTCTACTTCTATTCTGGTCTCAGGAATTGGCTCCTCTTCCTGTTGATCCTGAGGCAATCCATTTTCATCCTAGTGAAAGAATCAGAAGTTTGGAGCTTGATGGGAGCTTAGAAATGGCTCCCTTCAACCTCCACACTTTAATTACTCTGGGGTGCAAGAAACATCATTACATATCACTTTAGGACTAAAGAAGCCCCCAGTCCCCATCCGAACCCACCCACACACAAAATGAGAAACAAGATCAATTTGGATACCTCAGTTCAAGAAACTATCTCCTTTATGATAAATCTATCTTCCAAACACTCATCAACAAAAGTGTGAAATTAACACTTTAATATGAAGTCACTCTATCAATTAAAACCAGAGAAGATTATCAACACAGCAGACACTTCTTGGCATGAGCAAGAAAAACATTCAAGTCAATGGTTCTCAAATCAGAAGTCCTCACAGTTCAGTCCCCTAAGGCATGACACCAACCTCATGTTTGGCAATTTCCATTCCCCTTATAACCAAGAGCTCTCTACATAATGAAGAAAGTCATCTGTTCATTGTATTTTTGTACTAGAATTCAGTTATCAACTTGCTTTCTTAGAATAAAGGAGACTCTTCACCTTTGAAACTTTATACTTGGCCTTGAATAAGTTCATGTTAGTAATTGACTTACAACAGGCTGTCCTGGAGTAGGTGGTTTGTCTTCTCCATCACTCCCTGAAGAGATATCATCTGCACCTCCAAATAGATCCATGGTTCCACCATTATCTTCAATGCAGAAGGAAAAAGGCATTAGTGTTACTATCTGTAACTAAGGTTCTTCACAGCTCATCACTTCGGCACATTCCCAAGGTTTCTGGACCAGCATCAGAAAACCACCCAAAACATAATGCTGAGCCTGGCTCTCAAAAGACCCAAAAAGACAGTGTGGGGAGAGGGAAGGGGGCAAATCTAGTGAAAGGCAAGCTGCACAGGAGGCACTTATTTCTCCTTTCATTTTCACCATCCTTGTTCTCCCACCTTCCTTTATTCCCCAGGAGCCCAAATGTTTCCTACAGTCTAGATGCTCAAAGTTGGGGCTGAAGCACTCCACAGACACCTATTTTCCGTACGTCTATCCGAGATTCAAAATTACAGTCCAGGCACAGTGGTTCACGCCTGTAATCCCAGCACTTTGGGAGGCCAAGGCGGGTGGATCACTTGAGGTCAGGAGTTTGAGACCAGCCTGACCAACACGGTGAAACTCCATCTCTACTAAAAATACAAAAATTAGCCGGGCGTGGTGATGGGTGCTTGTAATCCCAGCTACTTGGGAGGCTAAGGCAGGAAAAAGGAAGCTGCCACACCTGGCTGGTAGAACTACTTTCATCCTTCCAACTTATAATACCAGGTGGTGGTGGTGGTGGTGGTGGTGGTGGTGGTGGTAGGTGGTGTTGTTGCTGTTGTTGTTTTGAGACAGAGTCTCACTCTTGCTCAGGCTGGAGTGTAGTGGTGTGACCTCGGCTCACTGCAACCTCCGCCTCCCAAGTACAAGCGATTCTCGTGCCTCAGCCTCCCGAGTAGCTGGGACTACAGATGCATACCACCTCGCCCCGCTAATGTTCTGTATTTTTAGTACAGACAGGGTTTCACCATGTTGGCCAGGCTGGTCTTGAATTCCTGGCCTCAAGTGATCCACCCACCTTGGCCTCCCAAAGTGCTAGGATTATAGGCGTGAGCCACTGCACCTGGCCAACACTGGGTTTTTATGAGCTCTTCATCTAACTCACAGCTCAAAGAATCAGTTTCTTCATCTGTTAAGAACTTAGGAACAAAACACTGAGACTGTCATCATTCAAACTGAAGAATGGACATTGTAACCTCCACCCCAATAAGAAGGCCAGCCCCCTAATAATGAATTCACTCTAACTATAAACAGACTGGGCGCAGTGATTCACACCTGTAATCCCAGCACTTTGGGAGGCTGAAGTGGGTGGAACACTTGAGATCAGGAGTTCAAGACCAACCTGGCCAACACAGTGAAACCCCATCTCTACTAAAAATACAAAACATTTAGCCAGGCATGGTGGTACGTTCCTGTAATTCCAGCTACTCAGGAGGCTGAGGGAGGAGAATTGCTTGAACCCAGGAGGCAGCAGTTACAGTAAGCTGAGCTTGCGCCACTGCACTCCAGCTTGGGTGACAGAGCGAGACCCTGTCTCGGGAAAAAAAAAAAAAAAAAACTACAAAGAAGCAAGTTCTTATTCAACTAATTAAGCATGAGCAGCTTCTCATAGCTATATAACTTCTCTGGGTACACTGAGTGTATCCACACTTTTTCTGTGGGTCTTGCGATCTGGGATAAACACACTCAGGGTTAGAAATGCACTACAATTAAATGCAGAAAGGTATGGAAATATACATATATATATAAAATAATAATAATAGGGGTACCTTTTGGCACCTCAGTGTCGCTATCCACTTCTGAATCAGATGCAATTGCATTCTTGCGTTTCATTCGTAAAACTTCATCTTCACTATCACTGCCTCTTGCAGATTCTATAAGGGTAGAATTAGAAGTTCTGCATAATCAGTCAACTTAGTTGAATTTTGTGTTTTAAAAGCAATATTGGAGATAAACAAATTGTGATACACCCATACAATGGATTACTACTCAGCAATAAACAGGAATGAACTACTGATACATGTAACCAACTGGATGAATCAAAAATGCTATATGCCAAGTTAAAGAAGCCAATCTGAAAGACTACATATTTACTGTATGACTCTATTTATATGACATTTTCAAAAAGCCAAAAGTACAGTGACATAAAAGGCACCAGCAGGTGCCAGGGTTTAGGGGTAGCAGAAAGATGTGACTCAAAATGGATAGCATAAGGCAGTTTTTCAGGGTAACATCTATTCTGTATCCTGATTGTGATGGTGGTTATACAAATCTATAGGGATTTTAACATGAATAGAGCTGTACATGCAGAACCCCCCTCCCCCGCCAAAAAAAAAATCAACTCTAGTGTGTGTTGATTTAAAAAATAGAATTCTTAAAATAAATACTGGTGCCAGGCATGGTGGCTCACTCCTGTAATCCCAACAATTTGGGAAGCTGAGGTGGGTGGATCACTTGAGGTCAGGAATTCAAGACCAGCCTGGCCAACATGGTGAAACCCATCTCTACTACAAATACAAAAATTAGCCGGGTGTGGTGGCGTGCACCTGTAGTCCCAGCTACTCAGGAGGCTGAGGCAGGAGAATCGCTTGAATATGGGAGACGGACGTTGCAGTGAGCCAAGATCTCACCACTGCACTCCAGCCTGGGCGATAGAGTGAGACTCTGTCTCAAATAAATAAATAAATACTGGCTTCTGCAAATAGAACAACTTGGTAGAAATGAGAAAAGTAGCACTAAAACTTATTATCAAATTTACATAAGACAAATTTCAGAGAAAAAAAGTTAAAAATATTAGAAAGGAACTGACATATATATCATTATTTCTAGAAGGTCCAATTGTTTACATAAAAACTTCACAAAAATCAGTGGAACCACTGCTGAACTAGTAAGAGATAAGCAGGATGACCAGCTACAAGGTTCCCTACTATGACCCTGCCCTTGACTTGGTCTGCTAGTATTTGGGATGTAGTACATGAGCCTTAAAGATTGTTTCTGATAACAGTAAAAACAACCCTACTTTTGGCCAGGCATGGTGGCTCTTGCCTGTAATCCCAGCACTTTGGGAGGCCAAGGTGGGCAGATCACCTGAGGTCAGGAGTTTGAGACCAACCAGACCAACATGGTGAAACCTCCTCTCTACTACAAATACAAAAATTAGCTGGGTGTGGTGGTGCATGCTTGTAATCCCAGCTACTCAGGAGGCTGAGGCAGAAGAATTGCTTGAACCCAGGAGGTAGAGGTTGCAATGAGCTAAGAACGTGCCACTGCACTGTAGCCTGGGTGACAGAGACTCCGTCTCAAAAAAAAAAAATGATGAGTGGCCGGGCGTGGTGGCTCATGCCTGTAATCCCAGCACTGTGAGAGGCCGAGGCAGGCGGATCATGAGGTCAGGAGATCAAGACCATCCTGGCTAACACGGTGAAACCCCATCTCTACTAAAAACACAAAAAATTAGCCAGGCATGGTGGCAGGAGCCTGTAGTCCTAGCTACTCGTGAGGCTGAGGCAGAAGAATGGCGTGAACCTGGGAGGCGGAGCTTGCAGTGAGCCGAGATCGCGCCACTGCACTCCCAGGCTAGGCTGGGCAACAGAGAGAGACTCCATCTCAAAAAAAAAAAAAAAAAAGGATGAGTTCATGTCCTTTGCAGGGACATGAGGGACATGGATGAAGCTGGAAACCATCATTCTCAGCAAACTATCACAAGGACAGAAAACCAAACACCACATGTTCTCACTCATAGGTGGGAATTGAACAATGAGAACACTTGGACACAGGATGGGGAGCATCACACACCAGGGCCTGTCGGGGGGTTGGGGGCTGGGGGAGGGATAGCATTAGGAGATACACCTAATGTAAATGACGAGTTAATGGGTGCAGCAAACCAACATGGCACATGTATGCCTATGTAACAAACCTGCACGTTGTGCACATGTACCCTAGAACTTAAAGTATTAAAAAAGGCCAGGCGTGGTGGCTCACGCCTGTAATCCCAGCACTTTGGGAGGCCGAGGCGGGCGGATCACAAGGTCAGGAGATCGAGACCACGGTGAAACCCCGTCTCTACTAAAAATACAAAAAATTAGCCGGGCGCGGTAGTGGGCGCCTGTAGTCCCAGCTACTCAGGAGGCTGAGGCAGGAGAATGGCGTGAACCCGGGAGGCGAAGCTCACAGTGAGCCTGGGGGACACAGCCAGACTCCGTCTCAAAAAAAAAAAAAAAAAAAGGTATTAAAAAAAAAAAAAGCCTCTACTCTGATTTAGTTATTCAAAACTTACTGCAGTCCCATAGTCTACACAGATCTATATTCATCTCTGGAAATATGCTGCCCTCCTCTTCTAATAACACCAAGATGTGGTTTTTGAATGCTGTCCTGTGAGGTGTGTGTTAGATGCTATTTAAGCTGAGAAGATAGGATCAAAATATAATTAATATAATCAATCACCTATGGAAATGAAGCAATCCAGGTATCACTTCAGGAAGACTTCAACTCAAGGTAACTTTTATATAATACAAAGAAATATGATCTCTAATTTTTTATACATTCTATATGAAGAATGTGTTAACTTGAGCAGAATAGTCTAAATGGCAATGATAAAAGCAGGGTCCAGGACCACAGTTCAGGTGTATGCCTCCTGTAGTCTTTAGGGAATGGGTGCTCTAATCCTAGCTCGTCTCTGTAGGGTGAGGATACGCACATCAATCTGTCTTGGCTCAGTGACACTGTCCACTAAGATCACCCAGCCATGTTTGTACTTTCTACATATTATACTCCCCAGGCAACCTCCTGATTATTATAATTTGGCATCTACTGTAGATTTGCCCCTGGGGAAACATATGATGATAAGGGAGAAAAAACTGAGCCTCTTGAAACAATTTTGCAATTCGATTTTATATATTAATATCTTGTAAATTTGACTAGTTTGAGTAAACTCCTTAGAGCTTGACCATCTCTGGATGATCAAATTTTGGATCTCAAAAAGCTGAACGGCAGCAATGGTGCCCACATCTCGGTACAGCTGCTCTGTGGGGGGGACATTTCAATGGGATTGTTTTTTCCCAGGCTAATCTATTCTCTCACATGAGGCATGCTCTTCAGTTATCCACAGAAATGGAACCAACTTAACTCATTACGTAGCTCTTCTTACACCATATCCCTCTCTCTAAGACTCAATTTTAAGTCCTCTTTAAATTGTTTTTCCCCAGACCCATCAATGAACAAATGGAAGGGAAAGCAGTAAGAAAGAATAAGTAGATTAGAAAGATTTAAAAGAAGCAAAATGTATTCTAGAGTTAGAAAAGTTTGAAAGGGAGGGACAGAAGGGAAAAAACAGGGTAACAAAGACGGGAATGAAAGAAGACTAAATGGGTCCCTGCTGTGGCTGAATGCTTCTTTCTGAGCCATTCTGGTTCTCATAAATGTATTACCTGATTTATGGTCCTGTTCCTCTTCATCATCTGAATGCCTGTGTTCTTCATCTGAGGCCTGTGGCCTTTCATCATCAGAATTTTGCATTTTCTCCTCATCAGACAGCTGTGGTTGTTCTTCATCATCAGAATTCTGTTTCTCATCATCATTATCAGAAGCTACTGGCTGTTCATCATCAGAATTAGCCTTTTCCTCCTCAGATAGCTGCTGTCTCTCATCATCGGAAAGCTGAGGCCTCTCCTCATCATCTGTGTTCTGCATTTTCTCATCGTCGTCAGAATTCTGCAGCTTATCTTCATCAGATCCTTGTGCCCTCTCCTCATCATCAGAATTTTGTATCTTTTCATCATCTGACTGGTCACTTTTATCTTCTCTGCCCCATTTTTCATCATCTGAATGTGCTTTTTCAGAGCCTTCTGCTTCTGAGTGATGGCTCCCTCCATCAGATCTGTGACCTTCGTCTTCATCATCATTAGGGGCTTCTGATCCACTGTGCTGATCTACATCTGAGGGGTCATTGTCCTCGTGGTCCGAACGCTCAGAGGCTTCTGATCTATTGTCTGATCTTTCAGAGTGATTATCACTACCACTGTGATGTGAAGTTCCCTCGTCCTCACTGTCATCTCCAAACAGTTCCTTATTACTTGGTTGTCCTGAATCACCTCTTTCATCCTGATCACTTTCACTTCCAGAGGCATTACTGCCAGAGGCAGCATTCTCTTGATCAGAATCTGAGTCAGATCCAGAATCAGAATCTATGGGATCATGTAAACATAGGATAACATCAGCAAAAAAAGGCAGAGTAAGGCAGTCCCAAAGTCCATCCCAACATAAAAGCAATAAAGAAACTGGCAAAAAACTGTTAGAACTAACATTCTGAGGCTGGGTGTGGTGGCTCACGGCTGTAATCCCAGCACTTTGGAAGGCCGAGGTGGGCAGATCACCTGAGGTCAGGAGTTCGAGGTCAGCCGGACAAACATGGCGAAACCCCATCTCTACTAAAAATACAAAAATTAGCCGGGCGTGGTTGTGCACGCCTGTAATCCCAACTACTCAGGAGGCTGAGACAGGAGAATCACTTGAATCCTGGAGGCGGAAGAGGCAGTGCCACTGTACTACAGCCTGGGCAACAGAGTGAGACTCTGTCTCAAAAAAAAAAAAAGAAAAGAAAAGAAAAGAAAAAGAAAAGGAAAAATACAATAACTAAAATCAAAGAGTCACTAGAGGGGCGCAACCAAAGATTTGAGCAGGAAAAAGAAAGAATCGGTAAACTTGATAACGTCAATTTGACTGTCCAGTCTGAGAAACAGAAAGAAAAAAGAATAAAGAGAAATGAACAGAACCTAAAAGATTTATGGGACACTTAAGTTATACCATTGTATGCATAATGGAGTCTCAGAAGAAGAGAAATGGGCAGAAAAAATTGTTAAATAAGTAATAGCTGAGGCCAGGCACGGTGGTTCACACCTGTAATCCCAGCACTTTGGGAGGCCAAGGTGGGCAGATCACTTGAGGTCAGGAGTTCGAGACCAGCCGCGCCAACATGGTAAAACCCCATCTCTACTAAAAATACAAAAGTTAGTTGGGTATGGTGGTGCAAGCCTGTAATCCCAGCTACTTGAGAGGCTGAAGCAGGAAAATCACTTGAATCTGGGAGGTGGAGGTTGCAGTGAGTCAAGACCACACCGCTGCACTCCAACCTGAGTGATAGAGCGAGACTCTGTCTCAAAAAAATAAATAAATAAACGATAGCTGAAAACCTCCCAAATTTATGAAAAATATAGATCTACACATCCAATAAGTTCAACAAATGACAAGTAGGATAAAGTTAAAGAGGTTCACACCTAGATATACTGTTATCAAACTGTCAAAGACAAAGAAACAATTCCAAAAGCAGCAAAAGAGAAGCAGTTCATCTGATATGAGGAACCCTCAATAAGAGTAACAGCTGATTTTTCATCAGAAACCAAGGAAGCCCAGAGGCAACCATAAGAGGACACATTCAAAGTGCTAAAAAGACTGTCAACCAAGAATTTTATATTCAGTACAATTATGCTTCAAAAACTAAGGTGATATGAAAGACAAAAGAAAACATAAATTGGACTTCCACAAAATGAAAAACTTTTGTGCAGCAAAGGACGTTATTAAGAAAGTAGGCCCGACGCAGTGGCTCATGCCTATAATCCCAACACTCTGGGAGGCCAAGCTGGCCAGATCACCTGAGGTCAGGAGTTTGAGATCAGCCAGGCCAACATGGTGAAACCCCGTCTCTACTAAAAATACAAAAATTAGCCAGGCATGGTGGTGCACGCCTGTAGTCCCAGCTACTTGGGAGGCTGAGGCTGAAGCAGAAGAATCACTTGAACCTGGAAGGTGGAGGTTGCAGCGAGCTGAGATCACGCCACTGCATTTCCAGCCTGGGCGACAGAGTGAGACTCCATCTCAAAAAAAAAAAAAACGAAAGTGAAAAAAACAGCCTACAGAATGGAAGAAAATATTTGCAAACCATGTATCTGATAAGTGTCTACTACCCAAAATATACAAAGAACATTTATAACTCAACAATAGAACCAATTTTTTTGTGTTTTTTGTTTGTTTTCTTGGAGACTGAGTCTCTCTGTATCCTTCAGGCTGGAGTACAGTGGTCAATCTTGTTTCGCTGCAACCTCTGCCTCCCTCAAGCGATTCTCCTGCCTCAGCTCCCGAGTTTATGGGCACATGCCACCACACCTGGCTAATTTCTTTCGTATTTTTAGTAGAAACGAGGTTTCACCATGTTGGCCAGGCTGGTCTCGAACTCCTGACCTCAGGTGATCCACCCACCTCAGCCTCCCAAAGTGCTGGGATTACGGGAGTGAGCCACCGCACCCGGCCTAAAACCAATTTTTTAAAACAGACAGAGGACTTGAATAGACATTTCTCCAAACAAAGTTACACAAATGGCCAATAAGTATATGAAAAGATGTTCAATGGTCGGACGCAGTGGCTCACACCTGTAATCCCAGCACTGTGAGAGGCCGAGGCAGGTGGATCACCTGAGGTCAGGAGTTTGAGACCAGCCTGGCCAAAATGGCAAAACCTCATGTCTACTAAAAATACAAAAATTAGCAGGGTGTGGTGGCAGGCGCCTGTAATCCCAGCTATTCAGGAGGCTAAGGGAGGAGAATCGCTTGAACCCGGGAGGCTAAGGCAGGAGAATCGCTTGAACCTAGCACTTTGAGAGGCCCAGGCAGGCAGATCACCTGAGGTCAGGAGTTTGGGACCAGCCTGGCCAACATGACAAAACCCCATCTCTACTTAAAATACAAAAATTAGCAGGGCATGGTGGCGGGTGCCTGTAATCCCAGCTACTCGGCGGCAGACTGAGACTCCGTCAAAAAAAAAAAAGAGGTTCAACATCATTAGCCTTCAGCAAAGTGTAAACTGAAACCACAATGAGACACCACTTGATAACATCAAGGATGGCTATTTTAGAAAGAAATAAAAACTTAAAATAACTGTTGGCAAAGATGTGGGGAAAGGGAACCCTGGTGCATTGCTGGTGGTAATGTAAAATGGCTCAACCACTATGGAAAACAGTTTGGCTGCTCCTCAAAATATTAAAGATTTACCATATGACTCTGCACTCCTACATAATACCCTCCTCCCAAAATTAAAAACAGGCACCCAAACATGTACATGAATTTATTGGTTTATTTTTTTGGAGACAGAGTCTCACCTTATCACCCAGGTTGAAGTAAAGTGGCACAATCTAAGCTCACTTCCAACCTCTGTCTCCCGGGTTCAAGTGATTCTCATGCCTCAGCCTCCTGAGTGCCTGCGACTACAGGCAAGTACCACCACACCTGGCTAACGTTTTGTATTTTTAGTAGAGACAGGGTTTCACCATGTTGCCCAGGCTGGTCTTCAACTCCCCAGCTCAGGCAAATCCGCCTGCCTGAACCAAGAATGTTTACAGTAGCACAATTCAAACAACCCAAAGTCCATCAATAGATAAATGGATTAACAAATTTAGGATATATACATTCAATGGAATATTATTAAGTCATTAAAAATGAATGAAGTACTGATACAAGCTACAATGCCTTGAAGACATTATGCTAAGTAAAAGAAGCCAGACACAAAAGACCACAATGCATGATTCAATTTGTATGAAATTCCCAGAACAGAGAAGTACAGAAACAATAGCAGACAGGGGTTGGAGGAAGGAGCATATGGGGAGTAAGTGCTTTATGAACACAGTGTTTTATTTGGGGGTGATGAAAATAACAACTAGATATATGTTGTCTACAAGAGACTCACTTTAGAACCAAATACACAAACAGGTTGAAAGCAAAAGGACAGAAAGATATTACATGTAAACAGTAACCAAAAGACAGCTGTAGTAGGTATACTAATATTAGACAAAACAGATTTTATAACAGAAATTGTTACAAAAGACAAAGGATCATTAAATCCATCATGAAGATATAATAATTATAAACACATATGCACCTAAAAACAAAACCAAGAGAAATGAAGGGAAACATAGACAGTTCAACATAATAGTCAGAGACTTCAAAGATGGATAGAACTGGCCAGGCATGATGGCTCACGCCTGTAATCCCAGCACTTTGGGAGGCCGAAGTGGTCAGATCACTTGAGGTTAGAAGTTCAAGACTAGCATGGCCAATATGGTGAACCTCGTCTCTACTAAAAATACGAAAATTAAGCAGGTGTGGTGGCACACACCTATTGTAATCCCAGCTACTAGGGAGGCTGAGGCAGAAGAATCACTTGAACCTGGGAGGCGGAGGTTGCAGTGAGCCAAGATCACGCCACTGCACTCCAGCCTGGGTGACAGAGCAAGACCCTGTCTCAAAAAAATAAAATAATGGATAGAACTGCTAGATTAAAGATCAATAAACACAGGACTTGAGCAACACTATAAACCAGTTAGACATAACAGACAATCAATAGGACGCTGCATCCAACAATAGCATCTTCCCAAGTGCATATGGAACATTCTCCAGGATAGACCATGCTAGGATACAAAACAAGTCTCAAACATTTTAAAAAACTGAAATCATACAAAATACATTCTCTGACCACACGTGAATTAAAATTAGAAATCAGTAACAAAAAGAAATCTGAAAAATTCATAAACTTGGGGAAATTAAACAACACACTTTAAAACAACTAAGGACTCACAGAAATCACATGGAGGGCCAGGTGCAGTGGCTCACACCTATAATCCCAGCACTTTGGGAGGCTGAAGGGGGCAGATTGCCTGAGTCTAGCAGTTCGAGACCAGTCTGGGCAAAATGGCAAAACCCCATCTTTACTAAAAATACCAAAAAAAAAAAAAAAAAAAGAAAAAAAGAGAAGAAAAAACATAGCCAGGCACAGTGGCATGCACTTGTAGTCCCAGCTACTCAGGAGGCTGAGGTGGGAGAATCACTTAAGCCAGGGAGGTTGAGGCTTCAGTGTGCCAAGATCGCGCCATTGCACTCCAGCCTGGGCAACCAGAGAAAGACTCTGTCTCAAAAAATAAAAAAATAAAGAAATCGCAAAGAAAATTAGGAAATATTTTGAGACAAATAAAAATGAAAACACAGGCCAGGCACAGTGGCTCATGCCTGTAATCCCAGCACTTTGGGAGGCCGAGACGGGCGGATACAATGAGGTTAGGAGTTTGAGACCAGTGTGGCCAGCATGGTGAAGCCCCAGTCTCTACTAAAAAACAAAAAAATTAGCTGGGTGTGGTGGCACATGCCTGTGGTCCCAGCTACTCAGGAGGCTAAGGCACAAGAATCACTTGAACCTGGGAGGTAGAGGTTGCAGTGAGCCAAGATGGTGCCACTGCACTCCAGCCTGGGGGACAAGAGCGAGACTTCATCCCAAAAAAAAAGAAAAAAGAAAACACAGCATACCAATACATAAGGAAACATGTTCTGTGCTCCCAGAGGTTGGGGGGAAAAAACTTAAGGATACAATGAAAACAGTCCTCAAGGTGCTCAAAAAAATTAGGCTGGGCATGGTGGCTCATGCCTGTAATCCCAGTGCAGTTTGGGAGGCTGAGATAGGTGGATCACAAGGTCAGGAGTCCGGGACCAGCCTGGCCAACATAGTGAAATCCCATCTCTACGAAAAATACAAAAATTAGCCAGGTGTAGTGGCACGTGCCTGTAGTCCCAGCTACTCAGGAGGCTGAGGCGGGAGAATTGCTTGAACCCGGGAGGCGGGGGTTGCAATGAGCCGAGATCATGCTGTTGCACTCCAGCCTGGGTGACAGAGTGAAACTCCATCTCAAAAAAAAAAAAAACAACAACAAAAAATATATATATATACATACACATATATATCTGTAAAAATCTTTGTTTAAAAAAAAAAATCTCAAGTCAATAACCTAACCATTCATTCACTTTAAGGAATCAGAAAAAGAAAACTAATAAACTGAAAAGAAAACTAAACCCAAAACAAGCAGAAAGAGGGAAATAATAAATTAGAGGCCAGGCACGGTGGCTCACGCCTATAATCCCCAGCACTTCGGGAGGCCGAGGCGGGTGGATCACCTGAGGTCAGGAGTTCAAGACCAGCCTGGCCTACATGCTGAAACCCCATCTCTACAAAAATACAAAAATTAGCCGGGCGTGGTGGCAGCCACCTATAATCCCAGCTACTCAGGAGGCTGAGGCGGGAGAATCACTTGAACCCAGGAAGCGGAGGTTGCAGTGAGGCGAGATCATGCTGTTGCACTCCAGCCTAGGCAACAGAGCGAAACTCCATCTCAAAAAAAAAAAAAAATTAGAGTAATGATAAATGAAATAGAGAATAGAAAAACAATGAAGAAAATTAATTAAACCAAAAGTCTGTTCTTTGAAAACATCAAAAAACAGACAAGGCTTTGGCTAGAATGACAAAGAAAAAAAAAAAAAAGAAAACTAAAATTACTAAAATCAAGAATCAAAGTGAGGACATTACTACCAACTTTACAGGAATAATAAGGATTATAAGAGAATACTAGGCCGGGCGCGGTGGCTCACGCCTGTAATCCCAGCACTTTGGGAGGCCGAGGCGGGCGGATCACAAGGTCAGGAGATCGAGACCACGGTGAAACCCCGTCTCTACAAAAAATACAAAAAATTAGCCGGGCGTGGTGGCGGGTACCTGTAGTCCCAGCTACTTGGGAGGCTGAGGCAGGAGAATGGCAGGAACCCGGGAGGCGGAGCTTGCAGTGAGCCGAGATCGCGCCACTGCACTCCAGCCGGGGGACAGAGCGAGACTCTGTCTCCAAAAAAAAAAAAAAAAAAAAGAGAATACTATAAACTACGATATACTAACAAATTAGACAACTTAGATGAAACTGATCAATTCCTAGAAACACGCAAATTATCAAAACTGATTCAAAATGGAATAGAAAATCTGAATAGACCTATAACCAAGAGTTTGAATCAATAATGGGAAATTTTCCACCAAAGAAAAGCCCAAGACCAGATGCTTTCACTGGTAAATCCTACTGAATGTTTTTAAAGATTTAACACCTATCCTTCTCAAACTCTGCCAAACAACTGAAGTGAAGGAACACTTCCTACCTCATTCTATGAGGTCAATATTACCCTTCTACCACAGGCAGAACAAGACATCACAAGAAAACTACAGACAAATTATCCACCAAAATAGAGATGAAAAAACCACTTAAAAAATACTCCCAAATCAAACCCTAAAGCATATTAAAAGAATATATACCAAGCTGGGTGAGGTGGCTCACACCTGTAATCCCAGCACTTTGGGAGGCTGAGGTGGGCAGATCACTTGAGCCCAGAAGTTCAAGACCAGTGTGGCCAAAATAGCAACATCCCACCTCCACTAAAATTACAAAAATTAGCTGGATGTGGTGGTATGTGCCTGTAGTCCCAGTTACTCAGGAGGCTGAGGTGTGAGGATGGCTTGAGTCCTGGAGGTAGAGGGTGCAGTGAGCTGAGGTTGCGCCACTGCACTCCAGCCTGGGCAACAGAGCAAGATCCCGTCTCAAAAAAAGAGAGAGAAAAAAAAAACGGAATATACATCATGACCAAGTGGGATTTATCCTAGTATTACAAGGGTAGTTCAATATCTAAACATGAATCAAAGCGAAACACTATATAAAGAATAAAGAAAAAAATCATGTGATCATCAACGCAGAAAAAGCATCTGATATCCAACACCTTCTCTTGATGCCATTCAACAAACTAGGAACAGGAGTGAACTTCCTCAACCTGATCAAAAGCATCTACAAAAAAAAACTCACAGATAACATCATATGTAATGGTGGAACCCTAGATGGTTTCTTCCTAAGATCAGAGACAACACAATGATGTCTACTGTCACCACTCCTATTCAACATTTCACAAAAAGTTCTAGCTGTGGCAATTAGGCAAGAAAAAGAAATTAAAAGCACACCAATTGGAAAGGAAGTAAAACTGTCTCTTTCATAGATATGGGTTTTTTTTCTTTTTTTTTTTTTTCAGGCAGGGTCTTCCTCTGTCACCCAGACTGGAGTGCAGTCGTGTGATCTCAGCTCACTGCAACCTCTGCCTCCCCGGTTAAAGTGATTCTTGTACCTCACCCTCCCAAGTAGCTGGGACGACAGGCGTGTGCCACCACACCTGGCTAACTTTTGTCTTTTTATTAGAGACGGGATTTCGCCATGTTGGCCAGAATGGTCTCAAACTCCTGACCTCAAGTGATCCACCCGCCTCCACCTCCCAAGATTTTTTTTTAAGAGACAGGGTCTTGCTCTGTTGCTCAGGCAAGAATGTACTGGTACAATCATAGCTCACTGCAGCCTTGGACTCCTGGTTCAAGTGGTCTTCCTGTCCTGGCCTCCCAAAGTGCTGGGATTACAGGTGTGAGCACCCAGCCAACATGATCTTATATATAGAAAATCCTAAAGAATACACACACACACACACACACACACACACACACAAAAGAAGATTACAGCTCATACATTCAGCAAGGTTGCAGAATATAAGATCAACATACAAAAATCAGTTGTATTTCCATACACTAGCATTAAATAATTCAAAATGAAATTATGAAAACCATTCCACTTGCAGCCAGGCGTGGTGGCTCACGCCTGTAATCCCAGCACTCTGGGAGGCTGAGGCAGGCTGATCACCTGCGGTCGAGAGTTCGAGACCAGCCTGGCCAACATGGAGAAACTCCATCACTACTAAAAATACAAAAATTAGCTGAGCATGGTGGTGGGCGCCTGTAATCCCAGCTACTCAGGAGGCTGAGGTAGGAGAATTGCTTGAACCTGGGATGCGGAGGCTGCAGTGAGCTGAGATCGCGCCATTGCACTCCAGCCTGGGCAACAAGTGAAACTCAAAAAAAAAAAAAAAAAGAAAAAGAAAAAAGGAAAGAAAAAGAAAACCATTCCACTTCCAATAGTATCCCGTAGAATAAAATACTTAGTAATAAATTTAACCTAAGAAATGCAGGACTTATACAATGAAAACTACAAAACATTGTTGAAAGAAATTAAGAACTGGCATATTTATACATGGAAGCAGCATGCTAGGCCTAGGTAGAAGTTCTACTCATTGTTAAAATAAGAGTTATCGGATGTAGTCTGGGCACAGTGGCTCACGCCTGTAATCCCAGCACTCTGAGAGGCCGAGGCAGGCGGATCACAAGGTCAGATCGAGACCATCCTGGCTACCACGGTGAAACCCCGTCTCTACTAAAAATACAAAAAAAAAAAAAAAAAAAAAATTAGTCAGGCGTGGTGGCCAGCGCCTGTAGTCCCAGCTGCTCAGGAGGCTGAGGCAGGAGAATGGCGTGAACCCAGGAGGTAGAGCTTGCAGTGGGCCAAGATCGGGTCACTGCACCCCAGTCTGGGCGACAGAGCAAGACTCCATCTAAAAAAACAAGAGTTATCGGATGTAGTTATTTTCCACAACTCCCACAGACCAGGGAGATAATGAAATATGCTAGGCATAAAAGGAATCATATACATACAATCTTCAGGACCAAGAGCAATCTTCAAGGATAGCATACCAGATTTGGAAGTAAATCCTGGAAGAAAGTCTCAATGGACTTACAAGAAGGTAAAACATGAAGCCCAGAGATGCAACCAGCTCCACTCCTCACCTCCCTATACACCGAGTTTGCAATGTAACAGCACTGCAGGGTACACCTTATGAAACTATTGTTTCTACTCATCCAGTTAATCAATTATGTATTAAGCACTGATGTAAGCTGGGAGGTAAGGGGATCATCTTTTCATTGTGCCCTCAAAATCAGCTGGAACACAATAGGGGATCAACACTTATCAAATTAATTCATAACTTCATGGAAATTAGCCATGGGAGGGTTCACATAGAACTGTGCCTTGAAGGGTGAATGGGATATACACAAGTAAAAATGAGGAAAAAATGAAAACATGAGCAAAGGTAGTGGAACAAGAGTTAGTATACGGAGCTCTGTATTTCCACACTTATCCTGACTAGCATCTCCTGGATACCCATCCCTGTAAAGCCTTCACACTAGAATTTAGTTCTCTGTACCTCAACCTAGTGCTGCCTTCACTACACTCTAGAAATGATGAATAAATTGGAGTTGGAGAAAATGGAGGAGGAAAAAAAAAGAACCACCGAACAATGCATTTTACTAAGGAAAAAAGGTACACAGATACACTGCTTGGAGCCTAGAGGGTTGCAAGAATTCTGAACTTGGTCTTGGGTTCTTTCTCACTTCAAATAGCTCCTATTCATATTTCAAGTGCCCGTAGTCTCAACTACTTGAAGGCTGAGGCAGAAGGATGGCCTGAGCCCAGAAGTTCAAGGCCAACCTGAACAACAGAGTGAGATCCTGTCTCTAAAAAAGTAAACTTTAAAAAAACACCCACAATCCTGTGCCAGAAATACTTCCATGCACCATGCACATACACTAATTCATTCATTTCATCAACAAATCCTTCATTCCTCCTCTCTGCACACAGACCCCATGCACTCCCCAATCTAACATCACAGACTCCGGAAATTCTGTAGTTCCTGTACAAGCTCTTAGAGAACATATACTCTCCAATGTGAAACATCTATCTGTAATCCCATCCCATTATCCGTCCCAGACCCCTCATTCAGACATCTCAAGCACCCTATCACACCATGCTTTGGTTTCATTCAAGAGGGCATTCTGAGGTCCTCTGTAAATTCGCCTACCCCATCCCATATTCCTGCATTCATTTCCATTCATTCACAAACAGCTCTTACTCTGCGCTGGCCTGTGCAAGGCAAGGCGGAACAGGACTCCAACGTTCCTACCCGCGCTGCGCAGGCTCGCCTGCACCTCCACCACTGCCCTGCGCCCCCTTCGCTCCACAAGCTCCCAGGCACCATCAACTCCACCGACACCCAGAGCCTCGAGGCGCAGACTGTGTCTGACTCTCCATCCCGCCCGCCGGAGGAGGATGGCACCTCCGGGAGTGCAGGGGGCGCTGAGGCAGGAGTGGAGGAAATGCCACCTCTTGCCCGCGGCGCCGCAGCCTCCACGGTTGTCTGGCTCCCACAGCGGAAGGCCTGCCACGCACCCATCCTCCGAAGCCCAGTGAACCCACCTTTACGCTCAGCTTCGCTGTCGGCGTCGCTCCCGAAGAGGTCCTCCATATCCGCCATTGTCGCTCACGTCCGCTGCTGCCTCGGCTGGGGCAGCTCCCGGCCTCTCTTTACGGCACGGAACCACCGAAACACGACAGTGTCGCAAAGATTCGCTGAAGACACTCTTTTCCTTCTGTGACCTAGTTTTCGCTTGCCCAGTGAACCTAGCCTCTCCCGGGTGTGTATGGTATACAAGCCAGGCCTTTTCGTCAATGTCTGTTATTTGCCAGGATTCTTACCGGGGGGCGGGGCGTCCTGCGTTCGGATGTGGGTGCGGGTGCGGATGGTTTGGGCGGTGACTGGGGCTCCCTGGGGAAGGGTCTCTGGCTGGATTAAACCTATCGCGAGTCAGGCCTGAAGCCCTTTGTTTCTTACTGAGCAGCTATTCTCCAGTTGTTTCATCCCAAACCCCTTCACCCTCTTAAAAACTGTTGAGGACGCCAAAGAGCTTTTGTTTACGTGGGGTACAGCTATTGATATTTACGGTATTCTTACTAATACGGTAATAAAATTTTAAGTTAATTCATTTAAAAATAATATCCATGTTAACAAATAGCTTTTTTAAGCTTTAAATGACCATTTTTTTGGCCGGGAGCGGTGGCTCACGCCTGTAATCCCAGCACTTTGGGAGGCGAAGGCGGGCGGATTGCCTGAGCTCCTGAGTTGGCGACCAGCCTGGGCAACACAGTGAAACCCCGTCTCTACCAAAATACAAAAAATTAGCCGGGTGTGGTGGCGGGCGCCTGTAGTCCCAGCTACTCGGGAGGCTGAGGAAGGAGAATAGCTTGAACTCGGACGGTGGAGGTTGCTGTGAGCCGAGATGGTGCCACTGCAGTCCAGCCTGGGCGACTGAGCGAAACTCCATCTCAAAAAATAAAAATAAATGAAAAGACCATTATTTTCTAAAAAATATTTAGGCCGGGCACGGTGGCTCACGCCTGTAATCCCAGCTCTTTGGGAGACCAAGGTGGGCAGATCATCTGAGGTCAGGAGTTCAAGACCAGCCTAGCCAACATGGTGAAACCCTGTCTCTACTAAAATACAAAATTTAGCCGGGCGTGGTGGCACATGCCTGTAATCCCAGCTACTCGAGAGGCTGAGGCAGGAGAATCACTTGAAACCTGGGAGGTGGAGGTTGCAGTGAGCCGAGATGGTGCCATTGCACTCCAGCCTGGAGACAGAGTGAAACTCCATCTAAAAAAAAAAATTTTTTTAGAAGAGTGGAATTGTTTTAGTTTTGAAAATATCTTTAATGCCTAGCTTAAAAGAAGACGTCTTATTTGTCATACCTGTTTCTACAATCTGTTGAGACACGTAGTTGAAGCACACGAAGAAAATCTGGTCTTGCATAAATACATTTGTAATTGGAAAAGGGAGGCTCTCTTAGGGCTGTCTGAGATCCCCTGAAAGAGTCTCCATCCAACCACAGCTTTGGAGCAGTGATTCTCAAACATCATAGATTTTCCTTCCTACTTTGGTTTGAATGTCCTCTCCAAAACTCATGTTGGAATTTAATTGCCATTGTGAGGGTGTTAAGAGGTGGGACTTTTAAGAGGCGATTAGGTCGTGAGTGGTCTGCCCTCCCGTGTGGATTAATGCCATTATCACGGGAGTGGGTTAGTTATTGCAGGAGTGGTCTCCTAATAAAAGAATACGTTTGGTCCCCATTTTCTCATCTCACTTCTGTCTCCTGCCATGGAGTGACTGACCCTTGCCAAATGCCAGTGCCATGCTCTTGGACTTTGCAGTATCCAAAACCATGAACCAAGTAAACATACTGTTTATAAATTAGCCAGTTGGTGGTATTCTGTTAGAGCAGCTGAAAAGGCCCATTCTAACACACTTTGTGAACACTTTATGTTTACATACGTTACGTATAAAATTGAAGCAAGTGTTCCACAAAGCATCATTTCCCTTTCTACTAATATGCATTCTGAGATTTTCTATTCGATTTAATTCTATTTCAGTTTTTTGTAGTGCTGTCAGGCAGTGCAACTCACTAAATTTGATTTCATTACTTACAACTGGATTGCAACCTGCAGCTAGAAAAACATTATTCAGAGGGTTCCATTGGCTTTTTTGTTTTGCAAGGAAAAACTTGATTTTGCTAGGAAATGTTGCTACAGTTAGTTGTACATTATAAAGTCAGACGGTAATAGAGTTTTCATAAATGGTCAATGCTAGGTAAGCCCCTCACTTTAAAGGGGCTCAAAAAAATGAAATGATTTGCACAGGTTAAAGAAGAAGGTATCTTAAGGAAAACACAATTATATTTTAACTTTTAAAAGAAGTCTGGGTGAGGCCAGGCGCGGTGGCTCACGCCTGTAATCCCAGCACTTTGGGAGGCCGAGGCGGGCAGATCACCTGAAGTTGGGAGTTCGAGACCACCTTGACCAACATGGAGAAACCCTGTTTCTAGTAAAAATGAAAAAATTGGCTGGGGGTGGTGGCACACGCCTGTAATCCCAGCTACTCAGGAGGCTGAGGCAGGAGACTCACTTGAACGCAGAAGGCGGAGGTTGCAATGAGCCAAGATCACATCACTGCACTCCAGCCTGGAGACAGAGCAAGACTCCGTCAAAAAAAAAAAAAAAAAAAAAAAGATGTATAAAATATATACTTACACCAAATCACACAAAAAGGAATATATCTTTTTAAATTTGTGTAACACCTTAAATACTTAGAGGAAAAACAACAGATTGATTAAACAGAATATATTCACTGAAAATTCACTCCATTTATGGTAAACTGCCACTCCACAGGAGGATCATGTGGCTTTTCTGAGTACTTTGTGGAAGGAGTTGGCCTTTAGAAGGGAACAGGCTGATCTGAATTAAAGAGAGCAAGAGAGGAACCCTGTAGTTTCTCTCTACAGCAGTAAGTGAATACTCAGCTCATTTCTTGGAAGACACAGGATATTCACTAACAGGCTGCCTTTACTGGATTCCTTACTGAATTACTGAATTAGGTTCCCACAATGGGTGCTATACGGATATAAAAATAATAACAAACATATTTCTTCATATAAAAGAGTTTGGGGGGCTGGGCACAGTGGTTAACGCCTGTAATCGCAGCACTTTGGAAGGCTGAGGAGGGCGGATCACCTGAGGTCGGGAGTTTGAGACTAACCTGACCAACATGGAGAAACCTCGTCTCTACTAGAAATACAAAATTAGCCGGGCGTGGTGGTGTGTGCCTGTAATCCCAGCTACTCAGGAGACTGAGGCAGGAGAATTGCTTGAACCTGGGAGGCGGATTTTGGAGTGAGCTGAGATCACGCCATTGCATTCCAGCCCGGGCAACAAGAGGAAAACTCTGTCTCAAAAAAAAAAAAAAAAAAAAAAAAGAGTGGGGGAAATGAAACAAATATTCTAAAACATCTGAAGAATTTCAGTTTTAGAAGTTAATTATAGGCCGAGCGTGGTGGCTCACGCCTGTAATCCCAACACTTTGGGAGGCTGAGGCAGGCAGATCACGAGGTCAGGAGATCGAGACCATCCTGGCTAACATGGTGAAACCACGTCTCTACTAAAAATACAAAAAATTAGCCGGGCGTGGTGGCAGTGAGCCGAGATCATGCCACTGCACTCCAGCCTGGGTGACACAGTGAGGTTGTTGTTGTTGTTGTTGTTGTTGCTGTTTTTTGAGTCAGGGTCTCACTTTGTTGTCCAGGCTGGAGTGCACAATCACAGCTTACTGAAGTCTCGACATCTCGGGCTCAGGTAACCCTCCTGCCTCAGCCGCCCACGTAGCTGGGACCACAGATGCATGCCACCACGCGTGGCCTTTTTTTTTTTTTTTTTTTCCAGAGTTTCACTCTTATTGTCCAGGCTGGAGTGCAGTGGCATGATCTTGGCTCACCACAACCTCTGCCTCCCGGGTTCAAGCAATTCTCCTGCTTCAGCCTCCCAAGTAGCTGGGATTACAGGCATGTTCCACCACGCCCAGCTAATTTTGTCTTTTTTTTAGTAGAGAATGGGTTTCTCCATGTTGGTCAGTCTGGTCTCGAACTCCTGACCTCAGGTGATCTGCCCACCTCGGCCTCCCAAAGTGCTGGGATTACAGGCGTGAGTCACCATGCCCAGCACATCTTTTTAAATTATTTGTAGAGATGAGATTTCTCTATGTTGCCCAGGCTGGTCTCAAACTCCTGGGCTCAAGTTATCCTCCCACCTTGGCCTTCCAGGGTGCCTGGATCATAGGCATGAGCCACTGCACCTGGCCCAGGCACTATTTTCATATAAAAGAGTTCAGGGGACAAGGTAATTTATAGATTCAATGCCATCCCCATCAAGCTACCAATGACTTTCTTCACAGAATTGGAAAAAACGACTTTAAAGTTCATATGGAACCAAAAAAGAGCCTGCATCACTAAGACAATCCTAAACCAAAAGAACAAAGCTGGAGGCATCACGCTACCTGACTTCAAACTATACTACAAGGCTACAGTAACCAAAACAGCATAGTACTGGTACCAAAACAGAGATATAGACCAATGTAACAGAATAGAGCCCTCAGAAATAATTCCACACATCTAAAACCATCTGATCTTTGACAAACCTGACAAAAACAAGAAATGGGGAAAGGATTCCCTATTTAATAAATGGTTCTGGGAAAACTGGCTAGCCATGTGTAGAAAGCTGAAACTGGATCCCTTTCTTATACCTTATACAAAAATTAATTCAAGATGGATTAAAGACTTAAATGTTAGACCTAAAACCATAAAAACTCTAGAAGAAAACCTAGGCAATACCATTCAGGACATAGGCATGGGCAAGGACTTCATGACTAGAACACCAAAAGCAATGGCGACAAATGCCAAAATAGACAAATGGGATCTAATTAAACTAAAGAGCTTCTGCCCAGCAAAACTATCAGCAGAGTGAACAGGCAACCTACAGAATGGGAGAAAATTTGTACAATCTACCCATCTGACAAAGGGCTAATATCCAGAATCTACAAAGAACTTAAACAAATTTACAAGAAAAAATCAAACAACTGCATCAAAAAGTGGGCGAAGGATATGAACAGACACTTCTCAAAAGAAGACATTGATGCAGCCGACAGATACATGAAAAAATGCTTATCATCACTGGCCATCAGAGAAATGCAAATCAAAACCACAATGAAATATCATCTTACACCAGTTAGAATGGTGATCATTAAAAAGTCAGGAAACAACAGATGCTGGAGAGGATGTGGAGAAACAGGAACACTTTTACACTGTTGGTGGGACTGTAAAGTAGTTCAACCATTGTGGAAGACAGTGTGGCGATTCCTCAAGGATCTAGAACTAGAAATACCATTTGACCCAGCCATCCCTTTACTGGGTATATACCCAAAGGATTATAAATCATGCTGCTATAAAGACACATGCACACGTTATGTTTATTGTGGCACTATTCACAATAGCAAAGACTTGGAATCAACCCAAATGTCCATCAATGATAGACTGGATTAAGAAAATGTGGCACATATACACCATGGAATACTATGCAGCAACAAAAAAGGATGAGTTCATGTCCTTTGTAGGGACATGAATGATGCTGAAACCATCATTCAGAGCAAACTATTGCAAGGACAGAAAACCAAACACTGTATGTTCTCACTCATAGGTGGGAATTGAACAATGATAACACTTGGACACAGGGTGGGGAACATCACCCACTGGGGCCTGTCGTGGGGTGGTGGGGGGAGGGATAGCATTAGGAGATATACCTAATGTAAATGACGAGTTAACGGGTGCAGCACACCAATATGGCACATTGTGTACATGTACCCTAGAACTTAAAGTATAATAATAAAAAAAGAGTTTGGGGGAAATGAAACAAATATTTTAAAACATCTAAACAATTTCAGTTTTAGAAGTTAATTATAAACTATGAAGAGGTGCTAAAAATTGAAAGCCAGAAAATGATCAACGTAGATGGAGGTTAGTCAGCAGAGGTTTCTTTCCCGAGTAGCTGGAACTGTAGGCGTGCACCATCACTCCTGGCAAATTTACTTTTTAATTTTTGGTAGAGACGGGGTCTCCCATCTTTGAGAGGCCGAGGCAAGCAGACCACTTGAGATCAGGAGTTCAAGACCAGCCTGGCCAACATGGCGAAACCCAGTCTTTACTAAACAAACAAAAAAAATTAGCCAGGCATGGTGGCACTTGCCTGTAGTCCCAGCTACTTGGGAGGCTAAGGCAGGAGAATGGCTTGAACCCAGGAGGTTTTTTATGTACACGTCCATAGCCCTTTACCCAAAACCCCTGGAGCAATAGGCATTTTAAAATTCAGATTTTTTTTCAGATTTCAAAAAGTAATACAGTATCTAAACTCTGTTACCACACCCAGCAGGGGCTGACCAGCATCCTATAATCAAAATGAGATTTCTGTAGTAAAATGTATGACAATTCAAACTAAGAGTGATAAACAAACTTTAAATAGGTTTAGATCAGTTTGGGTCAGCATTTGCCACCAAAATGAGTTACGAAAGAACGCTCAATTTCAGAGATTTTTTTGGGGGGGATACCTTAAAACACCATTAAAAGAAAACAAGAAAAAAACTTTTTAAAGAAAACAACTTCAGAGATTTTTGGATTTCACAATTTTGAAAAAGGGATTGTGGACTAGAACTAACTTATTCCATTTTTACAACAACCCTATAACATAGATTACATTACATTCCTCCCATTTTACATGTCAAGAATTTGAAGGGGTCAGCCACGGTGGCTCACACCCATAATCCCAACACTTTGGAAGGCCAAGGTGGGCGGATCGTTTGAGTCCAGGAGTTCAAGACCAGCCTGGGCAACATAGTGAGACCTGGTCTCTAAAAAAACAAAAAAATTAGGCAGGCATAGTGGCTTACCCCTGTAGTCCCAGCTACTTGGGAGGCTGAGGCATGAGGGAAGTCAAGACTACAGTGAGCCATGCTCATGCCACGGCACCCCAGCCTGGGTGACAGAGTGAGACCTTGAAAACAAAAAAAAAAGGGAGAGAGAGAGAGAAAGAAAGGGAGGGAGGGAAGGAGGGAGGGAAGGAAGGAAGGAGGGAGGGAGGGAGGAAGAAAGAGGAAGGAAGGAAGAAAGGAAGGAAGAAAGGAAGGAAGGAGAAGAAGAAAGAAAGAAAAAGAAAGAAAGAAAGAAAGAAAGAAAGAAAGAAAGAAAGAAAGAAAGAAAGAAAGAAAAGAAAGAAAAAGAAAAAGAAAGAAAGAAAGAAAGAAAGAAGGAAAGAAAGAAAGAAAGAAAAAGAAAGGAAAGAAACAAGGAAGAAAGAAAGAAAGAGAGAAAGAAAAGAAAAGAGGAGAGAAGGAAGAACAGAGAGGCTAAGAGACTTTGCCCTAAGCTACACAGCTAAGAAGACTTGCTCAGACATAATAACATAAACATATTTTCCATTTAGTAGGATTATTTGACTTTTAAAACGTAACACCACACACTAATAATTTTAGTAAAGAATATTTTATTTCCAAGACACAGGGTAAGGAGAAGAAAAAAATTCTGAATAATATTTATATAAATTTACCATTAAAATTGAAATATAGGCTGGGCACCATGGCTCATGCCTGTAATTCTAGCACTTTGGGAGGCCAAGGTGGGTGGATTACTTGAGCTTAGGAGTTTGAGACCGACTTGGGAAGCAGGGTGAAACCCCATCACTACAAAAAATACTAAAATTAACTAGGTGTGGTGACATGTGCCTGTAGTCCCAGCTACTTGGGAGACTGAGATGGGAGAATCACTTGAGCCCGGGAGGTCAAGAATGTAGTGAGGCAGAGATTGCGCCACTGCACTCCAGCCTGGGTGACAAAGTGAGACCCTGTCTCCAAAAAAATAAAAAGTAAAACAATGTGAATATGTGTGTGTGTCTAGCATGTAAACAAAGAGACTATCTCTGGAAGACTGCATCAGAAGCTAGACCCAGCGCTAGCCTCCAAGAGAAGGAGCTAGGGAACTGGAGGAGAGAGGGAGGAGAGAAACACCACTTTTCACTCTGTACCTTTTGAATTTTGTACTAAACGAGCATATTCAAAATTAAAATTAGAAGTAGAAGGGCCGGGCACAGTGGCTCACACCTGTAATCCCAGCACTTTGGGAGGCTGAGGTGGGTGGATCACCTGAGGTCAGGAGTTCAAGGCTAACCTGGCCAACATGGTGAAGCCCTATCTCTACTAAAAATACAAAAATTAGCCGGGTGTGGTGGCAGGCACCTGTAATCCCAGCTACTTGGGAGGCTGAGTCAGGAGAATCGCTTGAACCTGGGAGGCAGATGTTGCAGTGAGCCAAGACCTCTCCATTGCACTCCAGCCTGGGCAACAAGAACGAAACTCCGTCTTAAAAAAAGAAAGAAAGAAAATGTGAATACCGAAATGTCAGTAGTGTTTCGTTAACTCTGGATGCCGAGATTTTATTTTTTAATTCATTTTAATATTTTCTAGAGTTTCCACAATGAACATGTATTTGTTTTAGAATAAGCAGGAAAAAAACCTTTGTTTAGGGAGCATATCCTTTGTTCAGGTAGCATATCCTTTGTTCAACTACAATTTTCCTACTAGTTTGGTATCTAGGATGCATAATACATCATAAACTGGGAATCACATTGTCCCATTAGTTGCCTCAAGTATTTTTTGTGTGTTTGGAGCTATTTACCCAGTTGGAATTACAAAAGCTATTTTTTTTTAGACAGAGTCTCTCTCTGTTGCCCAGGTTGGAGTGTAGTGGCATGATCTTGGCTCACTGCAACCTCCACCTCCTGGGTTCAAGTGACTCTCCCGCCTCAGCCTCCCAAGTAGCTGGGATTACAGGAGCACACCACCATGTCCAACTAATTTTTATATTTTTTAGTAGAGATGGGGTTTCACCATGTTGGCCAGGTTAGCCTTGAACTCCTGACCTCAGGTGATTCTCCCGCCTCAGCCTCCCAGAGTGTTGGGATTATAGGCATGAACCACCGCACCCAGCCACAAAAGCTATTTGAATGTAGAGCTGATTACCTCATGGAAGCATTTGCAGGGTATCCAGAAAAAGTCCAAAAACATACTTCCCATTATTCAATGTAAGCTGTTTTCTAAAACGACAGCAAACCCCTTTCCCGAACCTCTTTCCTCCACCACCATTAATCTAACTTGCTTTTCTAAGATTCAAGTGTCATCTCCAAAGCACTAGTATGTAAATTACTCCCTATGGAAATGAGAGTTTGGACATGCAAATATAAGCTTGGAAAAGGTTCCAGTATGCTTCCTATGAAAAGTCAGACTTATGTGAAGAAAGAAAGAACAGAATAGAGGTAATGAGTCAGAAATTGTTTCTTAGGACAGAAGCAAAGTGTGTCCTTTTGGAACCTTTTAAATATAGGGTTGGTTTTAGGAACCCGCTTCCCGGAATAGGTAGACTTTAGGCTCCTTCCTGAAGCTTGAGGGTTACCAGAGAGCTATGTCCTGAAAAGACCTTTGCAGCAGGCAGGATGAGGTCAGCGTACTCAACACCAGAGCAGGAACAACTACTGGAGGAAAGAATCAGAAGGAACAAAGAAAGGAGGACGGGGTACGGAGGGTGCTGTGGGTGTTAGTGGAGGAAGCTGAATAAGAAAAATGATATGCAGAAAAGATATCAAAGAAACTGAAATGAGAAGTATAAGGAAGGACAGCAAAGACAGAAAAAATAGATTAAGACAAAGGGAAAGGAGTGAGAGAAGGGGATGGAAAAATAGTTGTTTAAGGCACATAATAAAATAGTACCGAGGTGGGGAAATATTGAAAGAAAAATATGAAAACATCCCAACAACACAAACATAGAGACAGAGAGAAACATGAGGAAATGTAGACTTCCCTGCCAACCAAAATTTTACAAATAGAAAGGAACCACTAAAGCAGATCCGGCTCAAACACAAAGCAAAACTGAAAATTTTCACGTTACAGCAAAACAGCTCTGATTAGATCTTTCACTGGATTTCCTTATTCAACTGGCTGTTTTAGAATCGTGTGAGAACACAGCATAAGTGCAGAGATACTATCTCATCAGCGGGTGGGGACCGCTGGCATGCAGGCTGCATCTGGCCCTCAGTATATTTCATCTCACCCACGGAGGACTACCAAGAGGAGATAATGCTGAATTTCATGCTTGCAATGACAAAAAAAAACATTGCAGTATTAAATCCTTAACAGTAATATGGCAAAAGGCCACAAGATGGTGATGGTATACCCTAAAGAGATCTCAATCTATGTAAAATGAGGTACACACACACACATTCACACATATACCATACACTTACTAATTTTTCTTTAGCAAGAAATTGTCATGTGTGTGGTGGTGGTGAAGGAGGTCTTAAGGAGAGAAGAGGAGATTTGAAGAGTACTGCAGTTAGATAGTAATCAAAACACTTCTTATGATAAAATCAGGCAGTGTTTATTCATTTGTTTTTTGTTTTTCCCAAGTGAAAAAAAAAAAGCAGTATTTTTCAGACTAGAAAACACTAAGGAACTATTTTTCAACTATAGGCACTCTGATTTGTATGCATCTGCTGATAAAGTAACTCATTTATGTAAAGTAACGTTCACCTTTTAAGGAAATTTTTAAATTTTTTCTTGGGCTCCATAAGATGAAATTTCCCTAAAGAGTCCAGTGAAGATTTTATTTCCTTGACTGCAATTTATTTCCTTACTCACTGAGGAAATGACAGGCAGGATTAATTCCTTTCTTTAAATAGGTGTGACATTTTAGGTTAATAATGAATCATAGTGATGTATGGATAAGCTTAACTTTCAGATGTGCAAACACACACATACCTACTTTTTATCTGCTACTTAACACAGAATCAAAATTTGGGTAGGGAAATAGGGTAGAATCCTGGGCCTAAAATGTCAAAAAGAAGTAACTAATAGGAAAACAGCCAAAAAATATCCCAGGGTCATAAATTTCTATTTGTAAAAAAAAATATTAACCTTTAGAAATTTTTTTTTAGGCCGGGCACGGTGGCTCATGCCTGTAATCCCAGCACTTTGGGAGGCCGAGGCTGGCAGATCACCTGAGGTCATGAGTTCGAGACCAGTCTGACCAACATAGAGAAACCCCGTCTCTACTAAAAATACAAAATTAGCCTGGTGTGGTGGCACATGCCTCTAATCCCAGCTACTCAGAGGCTGAGGCAGGAGAATCACTTGGACCCGGGAAGTGGAGGTTACTGTGAGCGGAGATCACGCCATTGCACTCCAGCCTGGGCAACAAGAGCGAAACTCTGTCTCAAAAAAAAAAAAAAAAAAAAAACACACACACACACAGGACAACAGGGCTCTTGCTTGGAATCCCAGCACTTTGGGAGGCCAAGACGGGTGGATCACAAGGTCAGGAGATCGAGACCATCCTGGCTAACACGGTGAAATCCCGTCTCCACTAAAAAACACAAAAAACTAGCCGGGCGAGGTGGCGGACGCCTGTAGTCCCGGCTACTCGGGAGGCTGAGGCAGGAGAATGGCGTAAACCCGGGAGGCGGAGCTTGCAGTGAGCTGAGATCTGGCCACTGCACTCCAGCCTGGGCGACAGAGCGAGACTCCGTCTCAAAAAACAACAACAACAACAACAAAAAACATATTGCCAGGCAAAAATCGTTGGCTGGGTGTGGTGGCTCACAACGTTGGAAGGATGAGGTGGAAGGATCACTTGAGCCCAGGAGTTCTAGACCACACTGGGGAACATAGTGAGACCCCATTTCTATAAAAAAATTTTTTAATTAGCTGTGTGTGGTGGCATGCACCTGTAGTCCCAACTACTCAGGAGGCTGAGACAGGAGGAATGCTTTAGCCTAGGAGTTCCAGGCTACCATGAGCCACAATCACACAACTCCACTCCAGCCTGGGTGACAGAGCGAGACTCCATCTTTAATAAATAAAATAAAATACTGTATATCATGGCCAGGCACAGTGGTTCACACTTACAATCCCAACACTTTGGGAGGCCAAGGTGGGCAGATCGCTTGAGATCAGAAGTTTGAGACCAGCCTGGCCAACATGGTGAAACCCCATCTCTACTAAAAATGCAAAAATTAGCTGAGTGTGGTGGCCCATGCCTGTAATCCCAGCTACTCAGGAGGCTGAGGCAGGAGAATTGCTTGAACCTGGGAGGTGGAGATTGCAATGAGCTGAGATCACACCCTGCACTCCAGCCTGGGTGACAGAGCGAGACTCTGTCTCAAAAAAAAAAAAAAAAAAAAAAAAAAAAACTGGCTGGGTGCGGTGGCTCACGCCTGTAATCCCAACACTTTGGGAGGCTGAGGCGGGCGGATCACGAGGTCAGGAGATCGAGACCATCCTGGCGAACACGGTGAAACCCCATCTCTACTAAAAATACAAAAAAATTAGCTGGGCGTGGTGACGGGTGCCTGTAGTCCCAGCTACTCAGGAGGCTGAAGCAGGAGACTGGCATGAACCCGGGAGGCGGACCTTGCAGTGAGCCGAAATCCTGCCACTGCACTCCAGCCTGGGCGACAGAGTGAGACTCTGTCTCAAAAAAAACAAAAAAAACAAAAAGCCAGAAATGTATTCCTTTGCAGTTCTAGAGGCCAGAAGTTAGTTCATCAGTATCACTGGGTCAAATAAAGGTATCAGCAGGGCTGTGATCCCTCCAGAGACTCTAGCATAAGTTAATTGCCTCCTTCAACTTCTGGTGGTTCCTGGGCACTCCTTGGCTTGTGGCCACATCACTCGAATCCCTGCATCTGTGGTCACATTGCCTTCTCCTCATCTATCAAATTTCCCTTTGCCTCCCTCTTCTAAGGACATATGTAATTCCAGTTAGGGCCCACCAAATAATACAGGATAATCATTCCATCTCAAATCCCATATTATTATTATTTTTTGAGATGGAATCTCACTTCATTGCCTAGACTGGAGTGCAATGGCATGGTCTCTGCTCACTGTAACCTCTGCTTTCCGGGTTCAACCAATTCTCCCACCTCAGCCTCCCAAGTAGCTGGGATTATAGGCACCCGCCATCATGCCCGGCTAATTTTTGTATTTTTGTAGAGACTGAGTTTCAACATGTTGGCCAGGCTGGTCTTGAACTCCTGACATCAGGTGATCTGCCTGCTTCAGCCTCCCGAAGTGCTGAGATTACAGGCATGAGCCACGGCATCCAGCCTCAAAGTCCATAATGTAACATCCATTTTTGCCGTATATGGTAACAGTCACAGATTCCCGGGATTAAGACATGGATAGCTTTTGGGGAGATATACATAGCCTACCACAGATAACTGCCAGTAAAAGTTTCTGTTAATACACAGGAGAGCTTCTTGATGGTCCCTAACCCTTCTTTCTTCACTCAATTCTTTCTATTTCAAGGCACCTTATATGAACAGGAGGTTAAAATTTTTATTATTTTTTATATTTTTAGAGACAGAATCTCACTCTGTTGCCCAGGCTGGAGTGCAATGGGGCAATCACTACTGACTGTAACCTCAACCCCCCTGGTCTCAAGCAATTCTCCTGCCTCAGCCTCCCAACTAGCTAGGACTACAGGCATGTGCCACCGTACCTGGCTCATTTTTATTTTTTATTTTTGTAGAGAAAGGGTCTCTCTATGTTGCCCAGGCTGGTCTCAAACACTTGGTCTCAAAGGATCCTCCTACCTCAGCTTCCTGAATTGCTGGGATTACAGGCATGAGCCATCGCACCCAGTTTAAAATTCTTTAAACTGCCAACTAAAATAATTTGTCTCGCAATGTCTAGCAGGCTACTAGAGACAAATACAAGTCTAAAAGCAGTAGAATCAAGCATGAGGAAAAAAACACCAGAAGTCCATTGTTTTGGCTACTAAACAGAGCAAGATTAATAGGAACAGCCTAAACAAGTGAAGCACTCTAAAACTAATTTGGTGAAATCATTCATTGCACATCTATGGTGTGCTGCTATCCTAAGACTTGTGAGGATACAAAGAAGTTAGAAGACACCTCTGAGTCAAAGTGTTTACTGTCTAATGATTCCTTTTGCACTAAAGAGTTAATAGCGGAAAAAATACAACAAAGTAGCCTAGATTTTCGATAATGCCCAACTTTGGAACAGATTATGCAAATCCATGCTAAGACCAACACAAAAGAAGCAGGTTGATCTCCTGCTGTAGTTACATAATTGCTATGGGCAGTGAGAAATTGGGGCCATCTCTCTGCAGATAAAAATATGATTGCATTCAATGTGCAAAGTAATGCACATATTGTAGCAAAAATGAGAAAATGTCAATATTTCATAACTTTAAAAGTTAGAATGGCATATGATTCGGGCAGGATCAAAATATAGGCTTGAGGCCGGGCACGGTGGCTCAAACCTGTAATCCCAGCAGTTTCAGAGGCCAAGGCAGGCAGATCACCTGAGGTTGGGAGTTTGAGAGCAGCCCGACCAACATGGAGAAACCCTGTCTCTATTAAAAATACAAAATTAGGCCTGGCACGGTGGCTCACGCCTGTAATCCCAGCACTTTGGAAGGCCGAGGCAGGCGGATCACGAGGTCAGGAGATCGAGACCATCCTGGCTAACATGGTGAAATTTCGTCTCTACTAAAATACAAAAACAAAATTAGCCTGGCATGGTGGTGGGAGCCTATAGTCCCAGCTACTCAGAAGGCTGAGGCGGGAGAATGGCATGAACCTGGGAGGTGGAGCTTGCAGTGAGCCGAGATCACACCACTCTACTCCAGCCAGCAATAGAGCGAGACTCCCTCTCAAAACAAACACACAAACAAACAAAATTAGCCAGGCGTGAGGGCACATGCCTGTAATCCCAGCTACTCAGGAGGTTGAGGTAGGAAAATCACTTGAACCTGGGAAGAGGAGGTTGCAGTGACCTGACATTGCACTACTGCACTCCAGCCCGGGCAACAAGAGAGAAAATCTGTCTAAAAAAAATACATATATATAGGCTTACATAGGCAAATATGAAATTATGTTGAGACTAGATTTTATCTCTTGGTACTAACATAACCCATGGCATCACGTTGGAAAAAGGACAAACATCTTCACTTTGCTGTCCTTTAAATGAGAAAAGTAAACACCTTTCTCTTTTATGAGACAGAAAATTTAGGTCTTATGCCAGAAAGGACTACTAGGAAGTTGAATTGTTCTGGAAAGTGTATCACATAAAGAGAAATTAATACAAACCATGTAAACCTTTATTATATAACTCGACAAATGTATTCAGAGCCTCTACAATGTGCAAGGCCTCCAGGGAGTGAAGAGATGAAAAAGAAACAGTACCGGTCTCCAGGGAACTGGTTTCTAGTTTCCCAGGAATGGTAATTAGAATATAAATCAGAAAAGGCCATGTCATAGATACATACACAGTTCTCTGAGGGTCCAGGGTTGCTGACATCGGCAAAGGCTTTAGGGAGGACACAGCGTCTGAAATGTGACTTGAACGATATGTAGGTCAAAGGACCTTTGGAGATGCAATGGGAGGATGGGCCAGGTAGAAGAATCTGGCACAGAGCTTGGAGAACAGCTTGGAGCACATTTGAGAAAAAGCGAATAATCCATTCTTATTGAGATCTGGGTTTATATAGCTTTAGGGCATTTGAAGTATCTTTGTATAGGAAAAAGTCTAGGAGAAAATTAGAGGCAACTAAGTATGCATGTATGTATGTATTTATTAATTTATTTATTATTTTTTGGAGACAGGGTCTCGCTCTGTCACCCAGGCTGGAGTGCAGTGGCTTGATCACAGTTCACTGCAGCCTTGACATCCCGGGCTCCAGTGATCCTCCCATCTCAGACTCCTGAGTAGTTGGGGCTATAGGCGCACACCACCATGCTTGCCCCTTGTTTTGTATTTCTTGTAGAGACAGGGTTTTGCCATGTTGCCCAGGCTGATCTTGAACTCCTAGCTCAAGTGATCTGCCTACCTCAGCCTCCCAAAGTGGTGGGATTACAGGTGTGAGCCACCACACCTGGCTGTCCCCCATTTTAGATGCCAATCACAAGTCCCAGGTTCTGACCTGTACTTCTGACCCACCAGCTATAAAGTGGGGTTCCCATGACTCCCCCGTTAGGTTCAATTAGTTTGCTAAAGTGGCTCAAAGACTCAGGGAAATGCTTTTAAATTATGTTTACCCATTTATCTAAAAATATTACAAAGGATATGGATGAACAGTCAGATGGAGGAGATGCATAGGGCGAGGTATGGAAGAAGGGGTGTAGGACTTCCATGCCGCCTCTGGGAGCACCTCCCTCCAGGAAACTCCATGTGTTCAGTTATCTGGAAGCTCTCTAAACCCTGTCCCTTTGGGTTTTTGTGGGGGCTTCATTATGTACTCATGACTGATAAGATCATCGGTCTTTGCTGGTCAGCTCAACCTTCAGCCTCTCTCCCCTCCCTGGAGGTCCATGGTTGGTGGGGGGGGTAAAATTTCTAACCCTCCAATCACATGGTTGGTTCCCCTGGCAACCAACCCCCATTCTGAGGCTATTCAGGAGCATACCAAAAGTTACCTCATTAGAAAAAGAGGCCCCAATCACAGGAATTTCCAGGGAATTTTAGGAGCTCTGTATCAAATGCACCTATCACTCAGGAAATTACACAAGTGTTCAGAGCTCTGAGTCAGGAACCAAGGTCAAAGACCAAATATTAGAACAAAAGATCCTCCTAGCACCACTATTGCTCAGGAAATTAGAAGGGTTTTAGGAGCGCTACATCAGGAACTGCAAATGAAGATCAAAATATGTACCTTACAATGTCACAGACAGACACCGGAGATTGTTTGCATATGGACGGATTGATTAAATAAATCATCATATTGAGGATAGCAGGAATCAAGTTTCTCACTGGCAGAAATGGAGTTATACATATGGAAAGTGAAAAAACTAGAAGAACTATTTGGTGTTGGATTAGAAAGGTATTAGTGCAAATTCATAATTTTAAATATACATAGATGGATGTAGAAATAAATATAGATGTAAATGTGTGTATATGTAAAAGTTTATATATATAAATGCTCACATATATGTACACACATACACATATTTCATATATTCTCTAGCTCTGTCGACAAAAAGGGCCTGAGAACAGTGACACCTAATAGCAACGCATACACATAATGCCCAGATCTTGGTTTTTCTTTTCTTTCTTTTCTTTTTTTGAGATGAGGTCTCACTATGTTGCCCAGGCTAGTCTCAAACTCCTGGACTGAGGAATCCTCTGCCTCTGTTTCCCAAGTAGCTGGGATTACCGGAACACACCACCATGCCCAGCTTAGCTCTTGGTTTCTTTTTATTTATTTATTTAGACTTTTTTGAGACAGAGTTTTGCTCTTGTCGCCCAGGCTGGAGTGCAATGGTGTGATCTTGGCTCACCACAACCTCCGCCTTCCAGGTTCAAGCGATTCTCCTGCCTCAGCCTCCCAAGTAGCTGGGATTACAGGCATTCACCAACATGCCTGGCTAATTTTGTATTTTTAGTAGAGACGGGGTTTCTCTATGTTGGTCAGGCTGGTCTCGAACTCTTAACCTCAGGTGATCTGCCTGCGTCAGCCTCCTAAAGTGCTGGGATTACAGGTGTGAGCCATCGTGCCTGGCCAGCTCTTGGTTTCCAAATACCATTCTCCACCGAAAGGAACCAGGGGCCCCTTGCAGAACGGCTGATTCCAGGGCTGAGGCAGATGCTGGACATGGTGGCTCGTACCAGAGGCTGAGACAGAGGATTGCTTGAACCCAGGAATTTAAGACTAGATTACAGGCCATTTATTTTTATAGAATGTCTTTCAATTTAGGTTTGTCTGAGGTTTCATCATGATTATCACTGCGGTGAGTGATGTACTCCAGCCTGGGCAACAGAGCGAGACCCTGTATCTAAAAAAAAAAAAGATTTTTTTTTTAAACTGGAAGTTTGATGAGGAATGGAATATTTACATAGCTTCAAGGTATTCCTCACAAAATACTTAATTACAAAGAGAAAAATAGTAACTTTACAATGGAAAAGTCTGGAAGACACCATCTTATTCAAGTGATCAAAATTAGCCACATCAGTGATGAGACAAATTGACATCATGCTATCGGAAGAACACAGCGTCACTTCTCTGATTGTTCTGCCAAAGGAGCATGAATCTAATCATGATAAAACCTCAGACAAGCCTACATGGAAAGACATTCTATAAAAATAAATGGCCTGTAATCTAAAAGAGTATCAAAGTCATAGAAGTAAAAGAGTCTAAGGAACCATTCAAGATTGAAGAAGACTGAAGACCTATAATAACTAAATACAGCCATCATTTCTGAACATTGCTGATTGTGATGATTGTGCTGGAGGAATATTCTTATTAGTAAGAAATACTAAAGTATTTGGGCATGATGGGGCATTTTTACCGCTGAAGCTTTGCAACAAGTCTCTGAGTCAGAGTTTAGTGTCCAGGATGTTTGTTAGGGAGTGTCTTTGGGATCGACACCTGTGCCAGGGCAGAGGCGGAAGCAGGCTTAGACAGAAGAAAAAATAAACTGTATGTAAGGAAGGCCCAGCAGCCTCAGCTGACCTCATGAGGAGCTCTGGAGCTACAGTGACCCTTGGGCATTGTCCCAAACCAGCCTGAAAGGGCTAGACTTTCAAATTATACCTTGATCAGCCACTGAATGAGGACTGTTCCCAAAAGGGCATGAGCTTGGGTGAGGTTGCTTTCTGCAACTGTAGGAGTTGATGACTGATTGCTGTCTGCTGACAGCACTCCAAGTAGAGGGGACAAGAAGTCCTCCATAAAGGGAAGCTCAGTGGCTTCACCCCACATCCACTTCTTCATATATGTTTGAGTAGTAACTCCTGCAAGATTTCTGATAGGCCTGTCTCCCTGGGGAAACTTAGGAAAGGAAGACTTGTAGGACAAACTATAGCTGCCTCTGCTATAGCTGGTCCTGGGGCCACAGTCAAAACATATAGGCTTTCTAGGCCAGGCGCGGTGGCTCATGCCTGTAATCCCAGCACTCTGGGAGGCGGAGGAGCGGATCACTTGGGGTCAGGAATTCGAGCCAGCCTGGTCAACATAGTGAAACCCTGTCTCTACTAAAAATACAAAAATTAGCCAGGTATGGTGGTGCACGCCTATAGTCCCAGCTACTCAGGAGGCTGAGGCAGGAGAATCACTTAAACCCAGGAGGCAGAGGTGGCAGGGAGCTGAGATCACACCACTACACTCCAGCCTTGTCTACAGAACAAGATTCCGTCTCAAAAACAAACAAACAAACAAAACAAACAAAAAAAAAACTTACAGGCTTTCTAAATTCCTCTCATTCTCAGCTACCACCTCTTTCAGCCTTGGTAACTTACCTTGGGAGGCGATTTAGATTCCCATCTCAGAAAGGTCTGAGTTCCTAGTCACCAGGACTTTCTTTCTGAGGACAGAGTTGCTGTATTATCCACTTACCTTCACAACAAGGCAAGGGAATAACACGAGGCATTCAAGCAGATCCTCAAAGCACTGAAACACTTTTCCTTCCCCTTATTGTATAACAGAAGAAGAACTAACTCCTTCTGATGACCAGGGTCAATACCCTTGCCAAGATTGTTGGTCTATTTCTAGCCTGCTTGTCTCTGGATTCTAGGAGTCCTCAATGCCCAGGTGGCAGCTTTTGCTAGTAATTCAGACTTTGGCTGCGTCCCCTGGTGGAAATATTCCCCTTTTATTTTTTATTTTTTATTATTTTTTTGAGACAGAGTCTTGCTCTGTCACCCAGGCTGGAGTGCAGAGGCACGAGCATAGATCACTGCAGGCTCCAACTCCTGCACTCAAATGATCCTCCTGCCTCAGCCTCCCAAGTAGCTGGGATTACAGGTGCCCACCATCACAGCTAGCTAATTTTTGTATTTTTAGTAGAGACGGGGTTTCACCATGTTGGCCAGGTTGGTCTGGAACTCCTGATCTCAGGTGATCCACCCACCTCGGCCTCCTAAAGTGCTAGGATTACAGGCATGAGCCACCGCACCGGGCTTGCTTTTTTTTTTTTTTTTTTTTTTTGAGGCAGAGTCTCACTCTATTGCCTGGGCTGGAATGTAATGGCATGATCTCAGCTCACTGCAACCTCTGCCTCCAGGTTCAAGAGATTCTCCTGCCTCGGCCTCCCGAGAAGCTGGGATTACAGGCATGCACCACCGTGCCTGGTTAATTTTTTTTCTTTTTTTTTAAGACGGAGTCTTACTGTGTTGCTCAGCCTGAAGTGCAGTGGCACCATCTCGGCTCACTGCAGCCTCCAGCTCCCAGGTTCAAGCGATTCTCCTGCCTCAGCCTCCAAAGCAGCTGAGACTACAGGTGTGCCCCACCACGCCCGGCTAATTTTTTTGTGTGTTTTTGGTAGAGACGGGGTTTCACCATGTTGGCCAGGCTGGTCTCGAACACCTGACCTCAAGTGATCCACCCGCCCTCAGCCTCCCAAAGTGCTGGGATTATAGGTGTGAGCCACTGCGCCCAGCCTCCATTTTTTTTTTTTTTTTTGAGACGGAGTCTCGCTCTGTCACCCAGGCTGGAGTGCAGTGGCCGGATCTCAGCTCACTGCAAGCTCCGCCTCCCAGGTTCACGCCATTCTCCGGCCTCAGCCTCCCGAGTAGCTGGGACTACAGGCGCCCGCCACCTCGCCCGGCTAGTTTTTTGTATTTCTTAATAGAGACGGGGTTTCACCGTGTTAGCCAGGATGGTTTCGATCTCCTGACCTCGTGATCCGCCCGTCTCGGCCTCCCAAAGTGCTGGGATTACAGGCTTGAGCCACCGTGCCCGGCCCAGCCTCCATTTTTAAAATTATAACCATTTAAATGGGTATAAAGTGGTATCTCATTGTAGGTTTGATTTGCATTTCCTTAATAACCAATTATGGTGATCATCTTTTCATGTGCTTATTTTCCATTCGTATATCTTCTTTGGAGAAATGTCTGTCAAATCCTTTGCCTATTGTAAAAATGAATTATGTATTTTATTAGTATTGAGTGAAGAGTTTTTTTGTTTTTTTTTTTTTTTTGAGATGGAGTCTCGCTCTGTCGCCCAGGCTGGAGTGCAGTGGCGCGATCTCGGCTCACTGCAAGCTCCGCCTCCTGGGTTCACGCCATTCTCCTGCCTCAGCCTCCCGAGTAGCTGGGACTACAGGCGCCCACAACCGCGCCCAGCTAATTTTTTGTATTTTTAGTAGAGAGGGGGTTTCACCGTGGTCTCGATCTCCTGACCTTGTGATCCGCCCGCCTCGGCCTCCCAAAGTGCTGGGATTACAGGTGTGAGCCACCACGCCCGGCAGAGTTTTTTTTAATATATTCTGGCTAGTAGACAGACTCTTATCAGATATATTATTTACAAATATTTTCTCCCACACTTTGGGTTGTTAACTTTCCTTTTTTAAGGTTTCCTTTTATTTTAGTTTCCCTCTTTTTATTTTATTTATTTATGTATTTATTTTATTTTTTTGAGACAGGGTCTGGTTCTGTTGTCCAGGCTGGAGTGCAGCGGTGCAAACACGCTCACTTCAACCTCCACCTCCTGGGCTTAAGCCAACCTCCCATCTCAGCCTCGTGAATATTTGGGACTATAGGTGCATGCCACCATGCCTGGCTAATTTTTGTATTTTCTGTAGAGGCAGCGTTTCACCATGTTGCCCAGGCTGGTCTTGAAGTCCTGAGCTCAGATAATCTGCCTGTCTTGGTCTCCCAAAGTGCTGGGATTACAGGTGTGAGCCACCATGCCTGACCTATATTTATTTATTGATATGGGGTCTCACCCTGTTGCCAGGCTGGAGTGCAATGCTGCAATCATGGCTTACTGCAGCCCAGACTTCCCAGCTCAAGTGATCCTCCTGCTTTCACCTCCCCTGTAGCTGCGGCCACAAGGGTGTTTTGTTTGTTTGTTTGTTTTTGTTTTTTTTTTTTAGAGATTGTGTCTCCCTGTGTTGCCCAGGGTTGTCTCAAGCTCTTGGGCTCAAGCTATGCTCCTGCCTCAGCCTCCCAAAGTATTGGAACTACAGGCGTGAGCCACTGTACCTGGCCTCGTTTTCACTTTCTTGATGGGGTCTTCTGAAGCACAAAAGTTTTTCATTTATATGAAGTCCAAATTACCTATTTTTCTTTGGTTGCCTGTGCTGTTGGTGTCATATCTAAGAACCCATTGCCTAATTTAAGTTTTCTTCTAGGAGTTTTGTAGTATTAGCTCTTGCATTGACCCGTTTTGTGTTAAATTTTAGTGTACTATATGAGATAAGGTCCAATTTCATTTTTTTGCATGTGGCTATTCTTTTCTCATATAATTGTTTTGGCATTTTAGAAAACTTTTCAATAGCTGGGCACAGTGGTTCACGCCTGTAATCCCAGCACTTTGGGAGGCTGAGGCAGGCAGATCACAAGTTCAGGAGTTCGAGACCAGCTTGGCCAATATGGTGACATCCCGTCTCTACTAAAAACACAAAAATTAGCTGGGCATGATGGCATGCACCTGTAGTCCCAGCTACTCGGGAGGCTGAGGAAGGAGAATCTCTTGAACCCAGAAGGCGGAGGTTGCAGTGAGCTGAGATCGCGCCACTCCATTCCAGCTTGGGTGACAGAGGGAGACTCCATCTCAAAAAAAAAAAAATTCAATAGCTTTAGGGGTACAGTTGGTTTTTGGTTATATGGATGAATTGTACAGTGATGAAGTTTGGGCTTTTAGTGTACCTATCACACTAGTAGCATACTTTGTCTCCAGTGGGTGATATTTTATCCCTCACCCCGCTACCACCCTTCCTGTTTTGGCACTCTTGTTGAAAATCATTGCCCATTGCTATGACTTGAATGTGTCTTCTCCAAAATTCAGGTGTTGCCAATGTGATAGCATGAAGAGGTGGGGACTGTAAGAGGTGATTGAGGCTATGAGGGATCCTTTCTTGTGAATGAGATTAGGGCTCTTATGAAAAATGTTTCATGCAGTGTTCAGTCTCTTGCCTTCCACTTTCTGCCACGTGAAGACATGGCATTCCTCCTCTCCAGAGGATGCAGCCCTCACCAAACAGCCAAACCTACCAGTACCTTGATCTTGGACTTCTCAAGCTCCAGAACTGCAAGAAAATAAGTTTCTGTTCTTTATAAATTACCCAGTCTCAAGTATTTTGTTATAGCACACAAGCAAATTAAGACAGCCATAGATAAACATGTTTATTTCTAGACTCTCAATTCTATTCTATTGGTCTGTATGTCTATTCTTTTGCTAGTGCCACAGTTTTTATTACCATAGTTTTGTAGTAAGTTTTGAAATTGGGAATTGAGTGGTATACCTTTGGCCTTTTCCTTTCTTTTTTTTTTTTTTTTTTTTTTTTTTGAGACAGAGTCCCACTCTGTCCCCCAGTCTGGGGTGCAGTGGTGCAACCTCAGCTCACAGCAACCTCCGCCTGCTGGGTTCAAGCGATTCTCCTGCCTCAGCCTCCTGAGTAGCTAGGATTACAGGCATGAGCCACCACACCTGGATAATTTTTGTATTTTTAGTAGACAGGTTTCACCATGTTGGCCAGGCTGGTCTCGAACTCCTGGCCTCAAATGATCTGCCCACCTCAGCCTCCCAAAGTGGTGGGATTACAGGTGTTATCCACCATTCCTGGCCACATGTAGCCCTTAATAGGGAAGAACGACTCACTTCTGTAGACTCAGAGGGTCAAGAAGAATCTGGGAATTCAAGATTTTGGGGGGCATCAACGAAGATGTCCCTATCCCATGTGTCAGAGCCTCTCTCTTTCCCAACCAGAGCCCTGACCTAATTTGGTTGGTAGTTTAATCTTCTTTGGAGTTTGGCTACACTGATTATTTAGTCTGGGTCTTGTCCTCAGCATCTCTGCCTTCCCACCTTAGGTCACAAAAGTCTCTTTACATGCTACCAGAGACCCTCTGGCGAAAGCTTTCATTTGGCTCTTAGTTGCCTGGTGGTTACTCTCTTAGCCTTTTGGTTTCTTTTCCTAGAGCTTCCACAGAGGTAAGCAATAACCATACAATCCCATTGTCCTTAGAACTACTATTCCTGCCATATATTGCTTGAGCTAATACATTCTCTTTCATTGGTATACCATCTCAGTTCACCACTGGTGAAAGTTTTAATATCTGGCCGCCACCTTGTGCCAGGGGTTATCTGGGTTCCATCTATTACCAGTAACAGGGTCCTCCCTACCAGCTAGGTGGGTGAATGACCCAGTTCCAAAACTCCATCTTATCTGTGCTTTCTCAGACCTCTCCTGGCTCTGACTGTGGTAGTTTGGGTTTTCCAGGAAGTAGATCCTGAGACGGACTTCAGCGTACAGGATATTTATTAGGGAGGGCCCTTGGGATCAACATCTGTGAATGGGAGGGAAAGGAAGTAAGATTGCACAGAGGGTGAAGTCGATCTGAGATGTAGGTTGATAGCCTCAGTTAACCCCACACAGGAATCTCTCCAGAGGAAATGGATCATCAGAGCTGTTCTGACAGGACAAAATAGCTAGGCCTTTTGTATTAGTCTTTTTTCACGCTGCTATAAAGAAATACCTGAGACTGGGTAATTTATAAAGAAAAGAGGTTTAACTGACTCAACAGTTCCACATGGCTAGGGAGGCCTCAGGAAACTTACAATCATGGTGGAAGAGGTAGCAAGCACATCTTAGATGGCAGCAGGTGAGATAGAGAGTGAGTGTGTGTGAAAGAGGAACCGTCTAACACTTATAAAACCATCAGATCGCCGAGCACAGTGGCTCACGCCTGTAATCTCAGCACTTTGGGAGGCTGAGGTGGGCAGATCACGAGGTCAGGAGTTCGAGACCAGCCTGACCAACACGGTGAAACCCCGTCTCTACTAAACATACAAAAATTAGCCGGGCATGGTGGTGCGTGCCTGTAATCCCAGCTCCTCAGGAGGCTGAGGCAAGAGAATTGCTTGAACCTGGGAGGCAGAGGTTGCAGCAAGCCGAGATCGCACTATTGCACGCCAGCCTGGGCAACAAGAGTGAAACTCCGTCTCAAACAAAAAACAAACAAACAAAAAAACATCATCTGATCTCGTGAGAACTGATTCACCAACATGAGAACAGCATGGGGGAAACCCGCCTCCATCATCCAATCACCTCCCACCAGGTCCCTCCCTCCACACATGGGGATTATGGGGATTACAATTTGAGATGAGATTTGGGTGGAGTCACAGATCCAAACCATATCACCTTTCTACTTCTGCCTTGATCACTCATCGGATTTGGGCAACCCAGAAAAGGCACATCTTCTTGGGCAAGGTAGCTCTCTGCACATGAGGCAAGCCCAGAAGGAAATGGTAGCTGACAGCTGTGTGCTAAGCACAGTCCCCACAGCGGGGCAGCACCTTCCTTGAAGGGGGATCTGGTCAAAACATCTCAACATCCACCACAGGTATCATGTCAGCAATTGACTCTCAAATTGTTCAAGTAAAAATTAATTATGCTATGTACGCAACTTTTCTGTTAGTTTGAAATACTTTAAAAATAAAATGCTTTTAAAACAAATGAACAGACTTACACAAATTAAATATGACTGAAAAAAGGTCTGAAAAAGAGCCTCCTGTTTTTTGTTGTTGTTGTTTTTTGAGACGGAGTCTCGCTCTGTGGCTCAGGCTGGAGTGCAGTGGCCGGATCTCAGCTCACTGCAAGCTCCACCTCCCAGGTTTACGCCATTCTCCTGCCTCAGCCACCCGAGTAGCTGGGACTACAGGCCCCCGCCACCACGCCCGGCTAGCTTTTTGTATTTTTTTAGTAGAGACGGGCTTTCACCGTGTTAGCCTGGATGGTCTACGATCTCCTGACCTCGTGATCCGCCCACCTTGGCCTCTCAAAGTGCTGGGATTACAGGCTTGAGCCACCGCGCCCGGCCTGAGCCTCCTGTTGCTGATACAAAGAAAGGAGCATGATGTTGAAAAGATGAAAATTCATTTGAATGAATAAAATATGGATGGCCAGAAGAATTAGTGAGAGGTAAGAGTGAAACAGTAAATTGAAGCTTCATCTTTGCTGATGCAATATAATTCCAGGCCTTCAGAATAGGGCAAGAATGCAGAATGCTTATTGCCTCACATTTACACTGGCCTTTAATTTCACATCACCTCTTCTGAGTAGGTGAAGTCTCTTCTAGCTTGCCTTTAGTAGTTCCTGTTCCCTATCTCCCTCTTCCTTTTGTTCCTTTCCTCCTCACGACCATCATGAAAATTGGTCTGTGGAGATCTGAGTCTTTCCTAAGCTTCTCATACTGGGATGAAGATTATTTTTAGGATTAATCTGAGTCACAGAGGGAGGAGGGAAAGAACCATTTTAATCTTTTCCTTTTCACTCCTTCATAACCTGCTGTACGGCTAAATCATTTTACAAACACGTCTTTCCTCCTTTTCCCTAGGAATGCTTTGCCTTTTATTTTTCCTTTGGAAACAGTATCCATAAGCCTTCATCAGAAGCTTCTAAAAGTGGAAGGAATTTTTCTTTGTTAGAATGGACCACGGGCTAAATTAAAGGAGATTGCTATAAGCTGCTTTCATGTAAGTAAATCCATTTATTATTATAGCGGTTGTTGGGATCTGAGGGGTTATATAGTTGCCCCTGCTTCCCTTTCTCACTGGCCCCCTCAGCTATACCCCTGTCTTAGTCTGTTTTGTGCTTTTTATAACAAAATACCTAAGACTGAATAATTTATAAAGGAAAAAAAATTATTTGGCTCACAGTTGTGGAGGCTGGGAAGTCTAAGAGGGGACGGCATCTAATAAGGGCCTTCTTGCCGCATCATCCCATGGTAGAAGGCGGAAGGGCAAGAGTGATCTCACGAGGGCAAGACACTGAACTCGAAGCTTCCAGCTTTATTATAATCAGCATTAATCAATTCATGGGAGTGCAGCCCCTATGACCTAAACACCTCCCATTAGGCCCCACCTCCCAACGCTGCTGCATTGGGGATTAAGTTGCCAACATACCCTTTTTGGGGAACACGTCCAAACCATAGCAACCCCACTCTGGATTTTCCCTTCTGTCCCTCCGAGGCTGAGTGTGGAAGGCACTCCTGCTTTCTGTGGAGAGATGCAGGCAGAGACTGTGTTTGACCTTCTTCCTTTGCAGCAACACGCTTCAGCATGCCTCATGTTTCACTGTTGGACCACATTTCTTTGAAGGGTAAATAAGCATGTGAACGCTACACTTTAAAAAACATCTCTACCAATTTACACATTAAACACTGAGGAAACAAGGAAGAACAAACAAAACCCCCCCACTAAGTTACCCCAAAAGGTGGGAGAAAGTTCTGTCTTGGATAAAATAGGCACTCAAAGGCTATCTGTTGAATGAATTGAATGAATGAAGAGAGATCTGGGCCAGGTGTGGTGGCTCATTGCCTGTAATCCCAGCACTTTGGGAGGCCGAGGAGGGCAGATCACCTGAGGTCAGGAGTTCAAGACCAGCCTGGCCAACATTGCAAAACCCCATCGCTACTAAAAAAGTACAAAACTTAGCCAGGTGTGGTGGTGGGTGCCTGTAATCCCAGCTACTCAGGAGGCTGAGGCAGGAGAATTGCTTGAACTTGAGAGGCAGAGGTTGCAGTGAGCTGAGATCGCACCACTGTCCTCCAGCCTGGGCGACAAGAGTGAAACTCCATCTCAAACAAACAAACAAACAAAAAAAAGATCTGGCTTAACTTAGGTGAATGATAGTTTAAACAGGCAAGCTTCTGGCTGAAGATACTAACAACAACCCTTATTTAGAGTAGGTTAGCCTTTTCAGAGTGCTTCCACACATTATCTCATGTACTCCTTGGACAGACCCTGCCCTGCGAGAGAGGGGAGCAGGTGCTATTTATACCATTTTAAAGTTGAGATTAAATGACTTGCCTGGAATCAAACAACTAAGTGGCAGAACTGGGGCCAACACCTAGGTCTGCTGACTACCACTGGCACCAAGGCACCAGAGAGATTCTTCTGGTTTCAGAGTGGAGCCCCCAAGGGTTACTGTTGGAGGACTTGTCTTACTTAAAACTGTCATAGACTGTGTGGAAGCAGACCCATGTAGGAAACATCACACGGCTGAAATGGCCTTAAGCTCTCCAGGGGAGTAAACACCAAGCAGATGGATCTAAATTGAAAAGATAAGCTTCACACAGCTTATGTGAGTGGACAAAAATATGGCAAATGAGTTTCATTCTGTACTGAATTGGAATAATGCATTTAGTATTGTTAGTCTAAAGTCACTTAAAAGATGAGTTTGGAGCTGTGTTTTATTCTAAGAAAGAGACCCATGAGTTATTGTTGACTATTTCCTAAAGTCATATAACAATATGCTAGGCCTCTTTGCTAAGAACGTGGAAAACAGAACTGAAAGCATTATTTTGTCTTACATTTGACAAAATGGTAATGAAGTTATACGTGGAATCATGCATTTAATTCTCCCTGGAAACCGTAAAAAAGAGTCTAGTATTTCATAGATATACCACGTCAGAGAAAGAGGTAACTAAAATGACCAAATAGATTTCCTAAGAAGAAAGTTGCTTTAAAAGTAGAATTAAATAAGGGAAAATTTGAAGGAAACCCCTATTCACCTTTCATTTTTAACAAACATTTATTTGAGAAACCACTATATTCAGACACTATGCTCAACACTAGAGTTTACAATGACTAAAACACAGAAGTTCACAATCATTGTGTGAGAATACCAGCCAGGATGAATCATGAGTCCAACTCAGCACAGCTATTCTTGTGTGCTTAATGAATTGGCAGCTGGTTTAGGGTGCAATCTCTTGAACTTGGTTGGTATGTGTTGGTTGCCGAGGCCAATCAACCCTGGTAAACCTGCAATCAAGTTCTTCAAGCAGCAAGTCTGAAGGACTGGACCCTTCATATCAGCTACAGCATAAAGTGAAGTTATGATTTATTAACAGTGTCATTAACATTTAGTTGTTTACCTGGGTCTAACAGATACCATCCTTCTCTGTGGTCTCAGCACTTCTGAGCTAGGAAGGTGCAGATAGTCCCTGCTTGTGACTGAATTATGTTCCCAAAAGTTGATTTCTAACTTGGTTGTTTGAAACTGAAAATGCATTTTTTTCCCCAGAGAATTAATGTTAGAAATACTGGTTCTGTTCTCAGGCAAACTCTTAGAAGGCCATTTAGCTTTGAGACTATAGAACTGTGACCTACGACATTGTTTCTATGGGAAAATGTGCCCCAGAAGGAACAAGGTCTTCCTTCCTACCCCACTTCCTACCTCCCTGTGTAATGAAGCCTGTGTGTTTACTACAGGAAGTGCTGCTCCCAAGAGTGGGCGGCTGGGCTTTGAGGCAGCATTGGACACTTATCCCCAAGGGCAGATATATTCTCACTTCTCCTGCCCCAGCTCTGGCAGGAAGGGGAGTGGGAGCAGGTCGGGAGTCTGTCCCTGACCCATCTTCTTCAGGGCTTCTGGTGGGTGGGGTTCTAGCAAGACTGGCTACATAATTTCTGGGGCCCTTTGTTCAAAAGGCAGAAAAATAAAAATGCTGCTAAGCTAGTGAAGTATAAAACTTTTTTCCTTTCTTCTGCTCTCTCTCTCGACTTGTTACAGTGTTTTAAATATGTGATTTAATGTTGTTCTATGTAAGAAAAAAGAAAAATTTAAATGATTAGCATGAATGTTATAATTCATTGTTATACTGTGCAAAACCAGTTTTAAATACAAATATAAGATCATTTAACTCCCGAGGCAGGAGGATTTGCTTGAGCCCAGGAGGCCAAGGCTATAGTGAGCCGTGTTTGCACCAATGTACTCCAGCCTGGGCAACAGAGCTAGAGCTCTATCTAAAAATTTAAAAAAAAAAAAAAAAAAAAAAAAAAATTAACTCCTTTGTGGACTCACCAAAATGACACAATTTCTATTTTTTAGCTCTTACATACATATATAGTTGGTTATTACCAGAACAGTAGAAAAACTACACAAAACTACCTCAACTGTTATTTCACCTTTTTTTTTTTTTGAGATGGAGTTTCACTCCATCACCCAGGCTAGAGTGCAATGGTGTGATCTTGGCTCACTGCAACCTCCACCTCCCAGGTTTAAATGATTCTCCTGCCTCAGCCTCCCAAGTAGCCAGGATCACAGGTGCCCGCCACCACGCCTGGCTAATTTTTGTATTTTTAGGAGGCATGGGGTTTCACCATGTTGGGAAAACTGGTCTCAAACTCCTGACCTCAGGTGATCCACCTGCCTCAAGCCTCCCAAAGTGCTGGGATTTCAGGTGTGAGCCACCGTGCCCAGCCCTTATTTCACTTCTTGATGCACACACATTGTACTCACACTCCACCTTTGACTTACTGAGTAAGAAAGTACTAAAAGGCAAAGGAAATGTCCTCAGCACAAGCAGTCAGCTAACACAGGGAAGTGACACAAGAAAGAAAAGATACGATACGGTACCTTGGACTTTAATGTCTTAGGATGCCATTGCCTTCTTTCTGTTTGAAGTTCTGGTTCCAGTGGAAAGCATGACTTCTCAGAACCATCAGGACCCCCACTTACTCAGTCGTAGACAAAACAGGCTTACCTTGTATAAATACTTATTTGCTTTGTCTCGTTGAATTCTGAGGCACTGTGGGCTCACCAGAATCCTGTGCACGTGGGTCATGGAGAATGATATATATGAATGGAGTGGCAAGAAATAGTGAACATACTTATTGCATCTATCTCCTCTGCTCACCTGCGGCTTCACTGCCACATCTGATTTCACTACACAGCGTGAGTTCAAAGACAAAATTATCAGGAATGTCGGCCGAGCGCGGTGGCTCATGCCTGTAATCCCAGCACTTTGGGACGCTGAGGCGGGCAGATCACGAGGTCAGGAGATCGAGACCATCCTAGGTAAACTGGTGAAACCCCGTCTCTACTAAAAATACAAAAATTAGCCGGGTGCGGTGGCGGGCGCCTGTAGTCCCAGCTACTTGGGAGGCTGAGGCAGGAGAATGGCATGAATCCGGAAGGTGGAGTTTGCAGTGAGCCGAGATATGGCCACTGCACTCCAGCCTGGGTGACAGAGGGAGACTCCGTCTCAAAAAAAAAAAAAAAAAAAAAAAAATTCAGGAATGTCAAGATAGTCGTAGCAGAGCATTAAACCAAGCATGGGGTTCTTTTGCACACAGGGCCCTGTGTAATGCCCTGGTTGTGGGAGGGAAAGGAGAGAACTGTGGCAGTATGGGATGGGCATTCATAGGTTTAGAGGCCAGGATGGGCAGGTGAATCTTAGGCCTCTTGAGCCCCTGGCTGTTTTTCTTCCAGAACACCAGAGCTAGGGGATTGCCAGAGACAATGATGAGTGCAGATAAAGACTGCAGAAGTGGTTATCAGTTTCCGGGGATGTTGACATCCTCTGGGAAGGCAGTTCCAGTGGCAGTAATTATCAAGTGGCAAATGGCGGGTGAGAGGCGGGATTGTGGAAGGCAGACCTACTAAGCCTACCATATTATATACTAATTGATAAATGCAGCACTCAGAATGACCAGTGAAAGCAAATGTTGGGTACAGGTTTAGTTAGAGGTAGTGATTACCTTCTTCCCCAAAGGACAGGATAGCTTGACTACTGAAGTGTAAAGGGGAGGAGCATGACCCTTGTGAGTTGAAAGCTGCTTTGTCTCCACAACTCAAAATATTTATCATTCCCTGTGCATGGGCTGACAAACATCATGTCTATTCTTGCCTTTTATTTACTCTGGTCATGTGGCAGAGGCCCAGGTTGTTCTCAAAATCTGAGACTAGTTATAGAAGGCTTTGGGGTCTCAAGAGGTTCAAGTTGGACACTGTCTCCAGAAATTAGGAGTATCTGTTCTCCTCAAGCTATTGGGCCTCTCAAGATATAAGGAAAGACAGAATGCAGTAAGAAAACCTTTGGGCTAAATTTCCCTAAAGCTAGAAAGTGTCATTCTCTCTATGCTTCTCTTAAAAAGTGTGTGTTGGGGGAGGCTGTAAGTTTTGTGTTACTAGTTTAATTCTACCATTTCTACAAATTTGCCCTGCTTGCAGGAAATACTGACTTCCAGAGCAGACAAATTAGAGGGGCTCTTTGGATTATTTATTTGGTTTTATAAATTTATCCCAATAGATATTTCCCAGTACATTCAAATGTTTAATTATAGAACCATTATTCAAAAAGTAAATGTATAGTTTTTGTCTCATAAATTGATTTTATTACAAGGAAAGCCAGGTTTTGTCTAAAATATTTAATTTTTTTTTTTTTTTTTTTTTTTTTTGAGACAGAGTCTTGCTCTGTCGCCCAGGCTAGAGTGCAGTGGTACGATCTCGGCTCACTGCAACCTCTGCCTCCTGGGTTCAAGTGATTCTCCTGCCTCAGCCTCCCGAGTAGCTGGGATTACAGGCGCCCACTACCATGCCCGGCTAATTTTAGTATTTTTAGTAGAGATGAGGGTTCACCATCTTGGCCAGGCTGGTCTCGAACTCCTGACCTCGTGATCCACCTGCCTCAGCCTCCCAAAGTGCTAGGATTACAGGCATGAACCACTGTGCCTGGCCCTAAGTAATTTCTTACAGCTTTTTTATGAAATCCCATTTGTCATAGTCTGAGAAAATGATAGAACATTTGTAAAGTGTGTACCTGAAAAGGGTTACTTGGTAGGAACTTGATAAATGATTGCTATTACCATTCTCCTCCTGAAGGATTATATATATATATATATATATATATATATATATTTTTTTTTTTTTTTTTTTTTTTTTGAGATGGAGTTTTGTTTTTGTTGCCCAGGCTAGAGTGCAATGGCACAATCTTGGCTCACTGCCACCTCTACCTCCCGGGTTCAAGCGATTCTCCTGCCTCAGCCTCCTGAGTAGCTGAGATTACAGGAGCCACCACACCCGGCTAATTTTTATATTTTTAGTAGAGATGGGGTTTCTCCATGTTGGTCAGGCTGGTCTTGAACTCCTGACCTCAGGTGATCCACATGACTCGGCCTCCCAAAGCGCTGGGATTATAGGCATGAGCCACTGTGCGTGGCTTTTTTTTTTTTTTTTTTGAGACAGAGTTTCACTCTGTTGCCCAGGCTGGAGGGTAGTGGCACAATCTTGGCTCACTACAACCTCCATCTCCTGGGTTCAAGCAATTCTCCTGCCTCAGCCTCCTGAGTAGCTGGGATTACAGGCACAAATCACCAGGCCAGGCTAATTTTTGTATTTTTAGTAGAGATGGGATTTCACCATGTTGGCTAGGCTGGTCTCGAACTCCTTACCTCAAGTGATCTGCTCACCTTGACCTCCCAAAGTTCTGGGATTACAGGCGTGAGCCACCGCGACTGGCAGAGGGGATAAACTCTTGTTGCCCCATCCAGTTAAATGTGGGATACTAGTTTTGTTTGCAGGTAGTCTTCCATTTCCAAAAAGCATTCCTGTGATCTGCCTCTCATCAAAACGTATGTACAGGTTTGATGGGTTTTGACTGAAAACATTCTCTCCATCATCTTTAACTATTGCCAGTCCTCATTATTCACAGATTCTGTTTGCAAATTTGCCTATTGCTGAAACTTATTTGTAATCCCGAAGTAGTCACAGCACCTTTGTAGTCACTTTTGAACATGCACAGTAACGAGATATTTGAGTCACCCTACATGAACATTGCCAGCTGAGGCCAAATAAGACAAGATTCTGCCTTCTTGTTTCAACTCTTGTACTGTAAACGAGTATCCTTTCCATGGTCTATTTGGTGCCATGATTTTTTTGTTTTTAGAAACAGGATCTATGTTGCCCAGACTGGACTCAAACTCCTGGGCTCAAGTGACCCTCCTGTCTCAGCCTCCTGAGTAGCTGGGACTATAGACTCATGCCACTGTGCCCAGCCATCACATTTTTTTGCTTTCTGTTGGTGATTTTGCTGTTAAAGTGGCCGCCGAATGTATTGCTGAAGTGCTGTATGGAGTTCCTAAGCACAGAAGGCTCTGAAGTGCCCTACAGAGAAAATACATGTTAGATAAGCTTTATTCAGGCACGAGTTCCAGTGCTTTTGGCAGTGAGTTCAGTGCTAATGAATCAACAATAAGTATTTTAAAAGGTGTTTTTAAACAGAAATACACATGAGACAAGATTATATATTCACTGGCTGATAAGAATGTTGTGCCAGAGGTTTGCAGGAACCTAACCTTGTACTTCCCCTAGGAGCAAGGGTTCAGTTTTCACTAATTTACTGTTCATGATGACTTTACAGAACATAAGTAACACAAATAATGAGAATCCACTGTAAGGATGAACTGTACTTGGCAATGAATTTCTTCAGTGGAAGGCTGTTTTGTTTATTTACAAATCAAATTACAATGTGTTCTTCTATAAACCATGTCTAGGAGAGCAGTCATTTTAAATTAAGAGTATAAACAGACACACAGAAGCTTCCAGTTGGAGACCATGGAAGTTATCAGCTGGCTGTAAGCCCCTCCTCTCCTCAGCAGTTCCTTTTAGAGCCTCCTTGACAGGTGGCCATTGTTTTCTGATTGAATGCTTCCAGTGATGTAGCACTCATTTCACGGGGAAGTCCTGTCCACTGTGGCTCAGTTCCAACGTCCAAAACAGTCCTTTCTTATGCTAAGCCAATGCCTCTCGGTAACAGCCCTCTCAGTGGTTTTAGATCTGAACTCCCAGAGCAACCATTCTCTCCTCTGCACACAATAACCCCTCAGCAAATCTCTTCTGCAGGTTAATCAGACCCAATTCTCACATCTTTTCTTCAGAGAACATGCTTTCCACACCCTGCCTGAATGTCTCCTAATGAATTGCTCTAATTTGTTATGTGTGGTAGCCTTTGTAAATGTGGTGTCTATATTTGAACACATAAGTTCAGATATCTTGAGCTGAATCGCGTAGGTGTGGTACCCCCTGGGACTTGGACACTGTTTCCTATTAACACATTTTGTTACATTTTTTTTTGGCATCTGCTCACACTGCATTAATATCCCTTATTGTCACAATAGCAGGTTAAGCCAAGTCTCCCAAATCCTGGCCCTTTTCAAATGATTTTTCTGAACAAAGATATTGTACTTTATTGCAGTCAAATCTCATCTTTTTAAAAAGATTCTTTGCAACCTATGGAGATGATTCTGAGTAATTATTCTGAAATCTATCACACTGTTTTATATCTCCTTTAAGTTTAATAAGTATCTTAACTCAAAACATTGATAAAAATATTACCCGGCCGGGCACAATGGTTCACGCCTGTAATCCCAGCACTTTGGGAGGCCGAGGCGGGAGGATCACAAGGTCAGTAGTTTGAGACCAGCCTGGCCAATATGGTGAAACCTCGTCTCTACTAAAAATACAAACATTAGCCTGGCGTGGTGGCGGGCACCTGTAGTCCCAGCTACTCGGGAGGATGAGGCAGGAGAATCCCTTGAACCCAGGAGGTGGAGGTTGCAGTGAGACAAGATCATGCCACTACACTCCAGCCTGGGCGACACAGTGAGACTCTGCCTGAAAAAATATATGTGTATTACACAAGACTAAAGAGGGGAAAATTTGTGTTGCTTTTCTAGAGAACTCTCTCAAGATTCCTTGTCATGCCATCAATTGGCACTCTGAATCAACCTTTCTCTGCTATAATCTAAACCCACATCACTCCATCTTATCCACAAAGGTGTCTTGCCTTCCTGAAATGACCAATTTCTTGGTTAAGTAATGTAAAAATCCTATTAAGAAAGGAAGTGGTATTTCTCTGTAATGACTTACTTGAAGAGAAGTCATGACGACCTGTTACATTTTCCCTAACATACTGTCTTTAATGATTTATATCAGACATTTTCCAAGGTTTACCATCAAATGTAGCAGTTTGTATTGCTAAACTCTATTTTCCATCCATTTTGAAAATCAAGGTATTTGATAGTTTATCTTCATAGGGTAACTTAACTGGAAGAAGATAAAACAAGAAGCCTAAAGAGGGAACTTAAAGAGGTAATGTGGGAGCAACTGGGTGACTTAACACACATCTCTGACTCATCTAAGCATTCACCAAGTCCACTTTACCCAATAATCTTTCTTGTATTACCATCTCCTTCCTCAACCAGTAAAGGTACAATAACCATCTAAATATACTGTGTCTCTCTCATGAGATACAGTTTGGTTTGACTTCTCTATTACTTGCAACAGAAAAAAATTTTTACTTACATAGGAAAGGGAGGCTCCTTAGAGGACATGGGAGTTTTGTTACCAGAAGACCATACATTGGATACAAGGCAGAAAAAACAATGGATTCTTCTACCTGCTCCAGGTCTCCAATCTCTTGCTCAATCTACTCTTCCTATTAATGCCAGTGTTATATTCTAAAATACTAGTTGTATCCTTTACATTCCTCTCCTAGTTTTGGATGAAATCCGAAAGTAATCAAGGCCTTCTCAATGTGGTGCTAACTTGTCTTCAGTCTCCCAGGCCTATCAGACTTCTCCCATTTTCCAAAGTGTGCCCTGCATGCTCATGTCTTTTTTTCCAGATACTACCCGATGGAATCAAGCCCAGTTCAAATACTCTCTCTCCCTGTGTCCCCAGTGCTTATCAATTGTTCCTTCCATTATAGTCCAACAAGAGCAAGTAATTTGTATCTCTGCTCAGGAAGCACTCATCTAGCTCACGCTGTACTTATTTTTTCTCTCCTGCGTTCCTCCACTATCGCAGTGACTTTCAAACTTTCAGCAATAGCATAGCTCATAGCAATAATAAGCAATAACTAGAAATACATTTTACATTATGTTCCAAGAGACACATTCATATAAACTATATATTTCATCAATTTTAAGAAGTACTTCCTCCATTTTAATGCCTGAAATCAGGATTTAGGCCAGGTGCGGTGGTTCATCCCTGTAATCCCAGCACTTTGGGAGGCCTGAGGCAGGAGGATCACTTGAGCTTAGGAGTTGGAGATCAGCCTGGGCAACAAAGAGACCTAATCTCTACAAAAAATAATTAGCCAGGTATGGTGGTGCACACCTGTAGTCCCAACTACTCAGGAGCCTGAGGCAAGAGGATTGCTTGAGCCCAAGAGCTTGAGGCTGCAGTGAACCATGATCACACCACTGCACTCCAGCCTGGGTGACAAAGTGAGAGTCTCTCAAAAAAAAAAAAAAAAAAAAAAGATGTGGCAATAAGGTATCATATTTTGATAGAGTTTTCACTTTCTTAATAGTACATAAAATAATGGCATGTTTCATAATGAATGACATTTTCAGATCTGTTGAAATGTGTTACATAACCAAGACAAAAGTTGCACAAAACAATGTTTGCCCTTTCTTCTGGGCAAGCTCTCTTTAGTTTTTTGCTCCATTAAGACAAAATGCAAATTGTAATCCACTAAAATGATTTCACTACTCACTAATGGATCATAATCTGCAGTTTGAAAAAATGCTGAGAATTGAAATTTTTTTTGTTTTGTTGAGACGAAGTTTCACTCTTGTCGCCCAGGCTGGAGTGCAATGGTGTGATCTCGGCTCACTGCAACCTCTGCCTCCCAGGTTCAAGCAACTCTCCTGCCTCAGCCTCCTGAGTAGCTGGGATTACAGGCGTGCACCACCATGTCTGGCTAATTTTGTATTTTTAGTAGAGAGGGGGTTTCACCATGTTGGTCAGGCTGGTCTCAAACTCCTAACATCAAGTGATCCACCCGCCTCGGCTTCCCAAAGTGCTGGGATTATAGGTGTGAGCCACCACACCCGGCCTATGCCCAGCTAAATTTTGTATTTTCAGTAGAGACAGGGTTTCACCATGTTGGTCAGGCTGGTCCCGAACTACTAACCTCAGGTGATTCACCTGCCTTGGCCTCCCAGGGTGCTGGGATTACAGGCCTGAGCCACTGCACCCGGCCAAGCATTGAAACTTTTTATAGCTACAGAATGGGATTTATTTATTTATTTATTTTTTGGAGAGGGAGTCTCGCTCTGTCACCCAGATTGGAGCACGGTGGCGCGATCTCAGTGCACTGCAGCCTCCACCTCCTGGGTTGAAGCGATTCTCCTACCTCAACCTCCTGAGTAGCTGGGTGGCGCACGCCACCATGCTTGGCTAATTTTTTTTTTGTATTTTTTAGTAGAGATGTGGTTTTACCCTGTTGGTTAGGCTGATCTCAAACTCCTGACCTCAGGTGATCCACCCATCTTGGCCTCTCAAAGTGCTGGGACTACAGGTGTGAGCCACCGCCTAGAATAGGATTAAGACCTAAAACCGGGCTGGGTGTAGTGGCTCACACCTGTAATCCCACCACTTTGGGAGGCTGAGGTGGGCGGATCACTTGAGGTCAGGAGTTCAAGACCAGCCTGGCCAACATAGTGAAACCCCCTCTCTAATAAAAATGCAAAAATTAGCTGGGTATGGTGGCGCCACCTGTAATCCCAGCTACTGGAAGGCTGAGACAGGAGAGTAGCTTGAACCTGGGAGGCAGAGCTTGCAGTGAGCCGAGATCCTGCCACTGCACTCCAGCCTGGGCCACAGAGCCAGATTCCATCGCACACACACACACACAAAAACTAAACTAAAACTGGCCGGGCCTGGTGGCTCACTCCTGTAATTCCAGCACTTTGGGAGGCCGAGGCGGGTGGTCAGGAGTTTGAGACCAGCCTGCTCAACGTGGTGAAACCCCGTCTCTACTAAAAATACTACTATTAGCTGTGCGTGTGGTACAAGCCTGTAATCCCAGCTACTCAGGAGGCTGAGGCAGGAGAATCGCTTGAACCCGGGAGGCGGAGGTTGCAGTGAGCCGAGATTATGCCACTACACTCCAGCCTGAGTGACAAGAGCAAAACTCCATCTCAAAAAAAAAAAAAAAACCCAAAAAACTAAAACCAATTACATTAACATGACTTTACAATTCAACTATCTGCAATAAATATAACTTGAATTCCAAGAAACTCTTGCCCAAAATGGTGGAGTTGCAAATAACTTGATCGTGGTTTCAGGAACTTCCTAAAATCCATTTATCTCATTAAGTTACTGACAGAATTTGCCTTCATCAGGGTAAATAGCCCTCTGCTCTACTGAGTTTAACAACTATTTATCCCTTTAGGCTCTCTTCAAAACTCTCACCATCCTCTGCCCACCCATCCTAAACTATGATATCACAAATTTGTCCCAAACCCAATCAGAACCCGTCACTGAAAAACCAGTCTTAAACCAGATCCCTGGGCTGGGTGTGGTGGCTCACGCCTGTAATCCCAGCACTTTGGAAGGGCGAGGTGGGTGGATCACCAGGTCAGGAGATCGAGACCATCCTGGTCAACATGGTGAAACCTCATCTCTACTAAAAATACAAAAATTAGCTGGGCGTGGTGGCGCACGCCTGTAGTCCCATCTACTCAGGAGGCTGAGGCAGGGGAATCGCTTGAGCAGAGGTTGCAGTGAGCCGAGATCGCGCCACTGCACTCCAGCCTGGCGACAGACCAAGGCTCTGTCTCAAAAACAAACAAACAAAAACCAGATCCCCCAAATCTTGTAATTATTCCATCCTTGACCTCCCCTTTTGAAAAGGTACAAAGATTCTGTCAACTTAGTGTCTCCCTTACTATTGTAAGCCAACTTTGCATTATCCACAAGTTATTTACCCGAAGTCAGCAGTGACACTGGATTAAACGCTCCTTGAGGGAAGGCACAGTGCTTGGTATTTATTCTCCCACCTTCTCTGGGTGATCAAACATTGACTGAAGAGGAAGGTAAATGAGTTCTCAAACAGTGAGAGGAAAAATGTCCTCAGGATCAGAGGAGAGCCTAGAGCAGGGGCAATGGGGCTGAAGGTAAGAGCTCTTGTTGCAGAAGTTGGAAATTCTGCGGTTGCAATAAGTCTCCCCTTTCTCTTGGTTTTATTCACTCATCACTTCTTCACACCTGGTACTCAGCTGACGTTGTTTTAAATATTAAAAAATAGAAAGCATTCCAGCTCACCCCAACCACTTAACTTCGTTACTCTGTGATTTTTTTTTTTTTTGAGACGGAGTGTCACGCTTTCGCCCAGGCTGGAGTGTAGTAGCGCGATCTCAGCTAACGGCAAGCCCCCGCGGGGTTCACGCGATTCTCCTGCCTCAGCCTCCCGAGTAGCTGGGATTACAGATGTGAGCCACCACACCTGGCTAGTTTTTGTATTTTTAGTGGAGACGGGGCTTTCACCATGTTGGCCGTGCTGGTCTCGAACTCCTGGCCTCAGGTGATCTGCCCGCCTGGGCCTCCCAAAGTGCTAGGATTACAGGCGTGTACCACCACGCCCGGCCCTTTGTGATTTTTTTTGAAGTGGCCTTTGCCTCACTCTTGAAGATGCCCATAATAATGGCTAAGGGGCTGTTGTATGGTTCTCATCGGCATTGTATGGTGATGAAGTCATTGAAAAAATATGCTGACCTGCGTCTCTAATTTCATAAATACTAAATTTCACATAAACACTGGAAAGGCTCCTTGAACTCAATAAGCCATTAAAAGTAATGTAAGTTTGCTTTTAGCCAAGAAGTGGGCCCAAGAAGGTACCCATCCACCTTTCTACGTTTCACAGTGCATCCCTTTTCAAATTCAAATTATCCTATCCCAGTTCCTGCAACAAGGCAGGTACTCTGGCCTCCCAGTCTTTGCTTACACTGTTCTCTCGGCAGAAACACCCTCCCCTTCACCTCCTGGTTACATCCGCTCCTCCAAGATCTAGCTGAAAGGCCACCCGTGGCGACCTCTCCTAAAAGCCTTCCTGCATACTCTCTGGCAGAATGAATGACCTCAGTACTTGGCCTCGGAGGCGTCTGCCTTGTGCTCCGGCTGCCGCCTTCCAGCCTAATCCATCTTGAGGACCAGCCTTCCTGGAGACTGAGGCCTCTTCCTCTCGGATTGCCCAGTGCTCTGCACGTAGTAGGTGCTTAGTAAACGCTCGCACTGGGTTTGGTCACTTTGTTCCCTTAATGCCGGGGCAGGTAGTGGAGCAGAGACGGCCCCGGCTGTCTTCCTTCTTGCCCGCCCGCAGGCAAAACCCCCGGAGGCGCAGGACTACCGCGTGCCTTTCCCACCGCCCCCGCGGCGCGCACAGCCCAGTCACGGGCGCTGGAAATTCCGGCGCGTGCGGGCGCGCTGGGCAGGGCGGGGGCGGGAGAACCCGTGGAGTGAGCCTGTGACGTGAGGGGGCGTGGCACGGCGAGGCCCCGCCCCCTCTCCCTCGCCCTCTCTCGCGGGTCGGGGTTACATGGCGGCGACTGCGGCAAAGCGAGAGCCTCGGAGACGCCGCTGCTGCCAGCACAGCCGGAGACCTGAGCCGACACTGGGGGCTGTCCGCGGGTCCCGCACTCTCTCAATGAGTCGGAGAAATCCCGTGAGTGTGTGTGTGTACGTGTGCGGGGTGCGCCGGCGGGGCGGCTCGGGAGGGCGCCGCGGCGGGCCCGGCAGCGGCGGAGCCGGCTCCCTCCTCCATTGTGTGTGACCCTCCGGCGGCTGCCGCTCAACAAAGGCGCTTTTGTTTGGTCTGCCGCCCGCCCCCTGCTCGTTCGCTTGCCCGCTCTCTCGGGCCTGGCCGGCGCGTCCCCGCGCGGGCCGGCGGGCGGCGGGCCGGGGTCTCCGCGTGGGGCCGGCGAGGCGGCCAGTGGGCCCCTCCCACCCGGCACGCCCCTCGCCGGTCGCCCTGCCGGGCTGAGCCAGTTCCCTGGCCCCGCACGCCGGCTGCCGCCCCGCCACCTGCGCCCGGCTCCGCGGGTTCGAAACCCAGCCGGACCGGAGGGCGGGCGAGCGAGGGGCGGCGGCCCGGGGAACATGAGGTGGCGTGGAGTCTCGCCTTCCTGGCACTCTGCCTTTCGAAATGCTCCCGCGTCTCCTCCCCCGTCCCACCCGGTGACTCGGCCTCAGCTGACTCCGGCCGGGCAAAGTCTCCAGTGGCGTAGCGCGCAGCGCTCTCCCGGCTCGCCTCAGAGCCCTGAAGTCCGCCCAAGTTTTGAGTCTAGCCATGAATGAGGTACTGAAAACTCGGAGACGAAATTCCTAATTTCCTCCCCCGGCCCTGCAGTCTTGCCTTAGCTTCTTTCGGGACCTTAAGTGGTGTTCTGTGAAAGTGCCCAAATGAAAGCTTGTTTTGTCGGTTCACCAGAAAGGGCCTTGTCACTTTGCTGTGCATTTTAGTCCGCCTTGTGAGTTGTGTGGAAAAGTAAAGGTGTTTTGGCAACCTTTTGTTTATTGACGAGTGTAGGACCCAACCGGTTCAGGTGTTACGGGGGAGCTCTGTGCAGCAGGAGCTTCTCGATTCCTTTCCTGTTTTATTTTTTCTTTTGCTTGTTCATTGGAAAAGGTCCAGTGAAAGGGACTGGTGAGTTGGAATTAGAAGCCGACTTGTATTAACGTCGTAATTCATGTTCATTGCTAAAGATGCAGTCTAAGTAATGACTTTTTTTTTTTAATTTTAACGGATACAGATGATTTGTCAAGGGGAAAAATTAACATGCCGTACAATGAAGAGCAAGCAGCTTCAGAGTAATTTTCTGATGGCTGATTCTTCTAGCCTGTCTCTTACAGTTCCGATTGGGCATGTCCTCTCTCTTTAACGCTGGAAAACCGAGATGGAAAGAATGATCTGACCAGAAGAATGTAGGGTCCAAACAGGGCCTGGCCCTGAAATCAGGAATTTCTTCATAGAAATGTCAGATTTTAATTTTTAAAAAATAATTTTGAATTGGGTGAAAGAAACTTTGTCTTTAGATAGTAATTGTTCAAACATGTTTATGAAGTGTTTGCTATGTGCCAGGGAGTGTAAAGTCTTTTCACATATGTTACATCATTTATTAAGAATTGCCTTGTTAAGCGTGTCAAATTATTTATTGATGTCCTGAATTCAGTAATTGCAGTTAATCTAGAAAATATGCCAGATTTGAGCAGAACATATTTGATCACCTAGGTATTACTGTTCAGAAGAAAACACTGGAAAATGGAGAATATTTTAGGAAAAACTTCGTATATGAGGATATTTTGGAATTCAGTTATTTGCAAAAGAGGATTAGAAGTAGTCGTTGGCTACTTGTGATTAAAAAATCCAGAGAAGAGTGATCTGAAGTAAGTTAATTTTGCAATTAAAAAAATGCACTCATTCTAAAGACAAATGTTAGCACTAAAAGTGTTGCAGTGCTTTACATAAATTCATTTAAAGCATCGTGAGAATCAACTGACAAAATAGTAAGGTTTGCTGACTCAGGGTACTTTGCTGAAGGGGATGGGGTCGGGTAGGAGGAAGCTTACAAGTGCTGCTGCAAGTTTTGAGTTGGATGATGACTCATGCTGCCCACGGACTGCTACGTGGCTTTTTTTTTTTTTAAATTGTATTTTTTTTTAAATGATAGGCTAAAATGTTCCTGTCCACATTGAAATTCTCTCTCATTTTTTTCTGAAGAGGAACAGCAGTTTCTATAAAGTAATGGCTTCTTAAATTGCATTTTAAAAGGATATCCTATACCCTACAGGTGGAATTGTGTAACGTTTGCTGAGAGGAAAGGTAAAACCAATTGCTGGTCAGGTGCTGAAATTAAATGTTTCATACTAACGGGTTTTTGGCTACTGCTGAGAGAGATTTGTTACAGGTTATTTATAAAGGACAGATAGTACTTTTATGGTGTCGTTAGAAATTGACCTTATATTTTTATTGGTTATGTGAGTTATCTTTATATTTAATATTTAATCAGATATGGCTCTGAATATGAAAGTTTCACTCTCATGGAATTATTAAAACATGATTATATGTTGTGCTTTGTGATTTATGTGAATTTTCTGTTTTAATAAAGACAATTTGAAATAGGTATTAGGCACTATTTTTCATTTTTTTTAAGATAAGCTGAATGTACAGTTCCAAATTTAAAACTTTAAGTTGAAACTTGGTAATAAGATGCATCTTTTGACTGATTTTAAAACAGGCAACGTTTAGCAAGTTGGCTTAAAATAAGATTGAGAGGGGGAAAAAGATTGAGAATGGCAGTTTAAGAGTGGGGCTGGGTGCGGTGGCTCACACCTGTAATCCCAGCACTTTGGGATTCCACTGAGGTGGAAGGATCGCTTGAGGCCAGGGGTTCAAGACCAGTATGGGCAACATGACAAAACCCTGTCTCAATTTTTAAAATAAAAGAAAAATTTCCCACCCATCCTCTAGTTTTTCTGTGTATACTGTTTAATTTTTCAAATGGATTTGAGGAGTTTGTGGACAGTAAAGTGTTTGTTGTTGTTTTTGTGAGACAGGGTCTTGCTCTGTCACCCAGGCTGGAGTGCAATGGTGCGATCACTGTTAACTGCAACCTCTACTTCCTGGGCTGAGGTGATCCTCCTACCTCAGCCTCCTGAGTCCCTGGGACTACAGCTGTGTGCGACCATGCCTGGCTAGTTTTTGTATTTTTTGTAGAGATGAGTTTTCACCATGTTGCCCAGGCTGTTCTTGAACTCTTGGGCTCAAGCAATCTGCCTGCTTCAGCCTTCCAAAGTGTTGGGATTACAGGCATGAGCCCCTGCTCCCGGCCCGTAAAATGTATTGTTAATGTGAATTAAATTTTTGGAACTATTTTGGAAGAGTATTGCGTGCTTTATATCTAGAGGATTTTTAAATAAAGTTTAATTCAAACTTAAAAAAAAATTTCTAGTAAAGGAAACATAAAAATACAAAGTATTGAAAATTTTCAGAGCATCACATTACTTAGAGGTTTAACACATTTCCGGCATTGTTTTCAAATATAGGTAATTAGCTGTGGTGTACATAATTCAGAGTTTAAAAACAAACTGAAGCCAGGGCAGTGGCTAACGCTTGGAATCCCAGCACTTTGGGAGGCTGAGGCGAGACTCCAAAAAACAAACAAACAAACAAAAACTGGATATCTTAGCTTGCTTCCTATCTGCAAGGTACTGTTTTATGAAATGCTGAGCCTTCTCACCACTGCTATCCAATTCCTTGTTACTTTTGAACCATTCGAACCTTGTGTTACTCTAGGTCCCCTGTTAAAATGGAAAGAAGATGCCTCAGAAGTAAATTCTGTGTGGCATTGTTGGCTGCCTTCATTAGTTCCTTCCGCCTGTTTTGTGGGCTGTTACATTACACTACAACCTGCCTGTGGTATGGGAATTTTGCTCATTTTTATTGCTGAGAGCCTTGACTGAGACTTTAAGAAAACAACTCCAATGTTACTGTAGTTAATGGCATTTTCCAGGGGTTGCTTTCATGTGAAGCTGATGCTTTTAAGGTGACAGTGATGTGGGCCAAGTCCAGCACTGGTTTTTTCATCTCCATGAACTGCCTATTTGGAAAATACTGTGTGGCTCTCTGATAGAGTTGGTTTTTTTGTTTGTTTGTTGTTTGTTTTTTGTTTTGAGATGAGTCTCACTCTGTCGCCAGGCTGGAGCGCGGTGGCGCCATCTTGGCTCACTGCAACCTCCGCCTCCCACATTCAAGCGATTCTTCAGCTTCAGCCTCCTGAGTAGCTGGGACTTCAGGCACATGCCACCATGCCCAGCTAATTTTTGTATTTTTTTTTTTTTTTTTTAGTAGAGACAGGGTTTCATTATGTTGGCCAGGATGGTCTCGCTCTCTTGACCTCCTGATCCACCCGCCTGGGCCTCCCAAAGTGCTGGGATTACAGGCGTGAGCCACTGTGCCCGGCCCATAGAGTTCTAAAAGTTTTGTCTTTTATACATGTCAGTCTTCTAAGTCCATTTCTAAAAACTTGTTCAGAGATTGAATGCTTATATAGCAAATAAAATTTTCCCATTAATTTTCATTAAATTTGGTGGTTTTTTCACAGAAAAAAAATGGTATCATAAAACTTGTTTTTAGAATCCTAGCATTTACCTCAGAAAAGTCTGCCTCTGCAGAGTGCAAATCTATATGCATTTAATTCTGTACAATCATAAAACTTTTAAAATATTACTGTTTTGGAGGTGTCATGGGCATTATCTTGCTTCATTCATGTACATCATTTGACAGTTAAGGAAACTAAGGCCTGGAGAGATCTAAGACCTTGGTACTGAAAGTGTGAATTCTGGACCAACAGTATTAGCATTACCTGCGAACTTGTTAGAAGTTAGAATCTTGACCTCATCTCAGTCCTACTGAATTAGAATCTTAGAATCTACATTTTTTTTGTAAATAAGAGGCACAATCTTGCCCTGTTGCCCAGTTTGGATCGGAGTGTACTGGTGTGATCATAACGCACTGCCACCTGGAACTCCTGGACTCAAGTAATCCTCTCACCTCAGTAGCTGGAATACAGGTGTGTGCCATCATACCCTGCCCTTTTTTTTTTTTTTTTCTTAAGAAGTGGAGTCTCGCTGTGTTGCCCATGCTGTTGTCAAACTCCTGGCCTCCTACCATGCTGGGAAGAACCTACATTTTAACAAGATTTTTCAAGTCATTCAGTGCGCATTCAGTTTGAGAAGCACTGCTTAATGATGCATACACCTGGGCAGTATAGTGAGACCCTGTCTCTACAAAATAAAATGAGCCAGTTGTGGTGTGCGCACCTGTAGTCCCAGCTACTTTAGAGGCTGAGATGAGAGGATTGCTTGAGCCCAGGAGGTTGAGGCTGCAGTGAGCCCTGATTGCACCACTGCGTTCCAGCCTGGGCAACAGCAAGAGACCCTGTCTCAAAAAAATACGTAAATAAATAAAAATTAAAATGATGCATACATGGTTGTTCAGCTCGTTAGCCTTCTGAGCTGCTCTTTCCACTGACCCTTCTGAAAAAAGTCAAATGGAAAATGTAGAAGCTAATCACTGCCCAGTTGAACTTTCTATGACGATAGATGTGTTCTGTGCTATCCAGTGAGGTAGCCATTGGCCATGTGTGACTGTTGAATACTTGACGAGCAAGTAGTGCACTTGAGGAATTGAATTTTTTATTTAATTTTAGTTACTTTAAATAGCTGGACGTAGCTGGTGGTTACATGGACAACACAGATCTAGATGATCTTTGCCCACTCTAAAATCTAAGTTGTAATTTAATAATGGGTTAGACTCAGTTTAATAATTGTTCTCTCCTAATGTACAAATTGGAGAGAGGGTATGTTGACTTAGTTTTTCTAATATGCCCAGATATTATTTTAGTATGTATTATAAAACAGTGCTGATTTTCTAATTGATACATCTGTGTTCAATAAAGTAGATAATCTAAGTTGTAAGAAAGTCCATTCCTTCCCATCTTAAGAGGTATTTTCACTTGTATTTTTAAAAAGTGGCTATTATCTGCTTAGTTATTCTGTGGAAAGCATTGACAGGATAGTTTTTGCCTCTGGCCTAGTACCTCTAGGCTTGTTGGCACTTGTTGGTAACTTCCAGATTGATCTGCTGTTTATGTTAATTCCAGGTGCAGAAACAGAGTGGTTCATAACCTCCCACCTTTTTTTTTTTTTTTTGAGAGGGAGTTTTGCCCTTATTGCCCAGGCTGGAGTGCAATGGCGTGATCTTCACTCACTGCAACCTCCGCTTCCTGGGTTCAAGTGATTCTCATGCCTCAGCCTCCCAAGTAGCTGGGATTATAGGCATGCGCCACCACACCCAGCTAATTTTGTATGTTTAGTAGAGATGGGGTTTCAACCATGTTTGAAGTAGATAAAGTAACCTAACCTCAGGTGATCCACCTGTCTCGACCTCCCAAAGTGCAGGGATTACAGGCGTGAGCCACCACGCCTGGCCTTAACCTCCCACCATATGCAATGGGAAAATTCTAACCCTGTAGTCACAGGCCTATGTCCAAATTCCGGCATTTACTGTGTGTGTAATTTCATGAAGTTGCTTTTCTTAGAGAGTCATTGTTCTTGTTTATAAAATGATATTTACAAGACTGTAGTTAGAGAAGAGAGAAATAATTTGTCATTTAGAAAATGCCTGTCATGGCTGGGCGCGGTGGCTCACGCCTGTAATCCCAGCACTTTGGGAGGCCGAGGTGGGCGGATCACAAAGTCAGGAGTTCTAGACTAGCCTGGCCAACATGGTGAAAACCCGTCTCTACTAAAAATACAAAAAATTAGCCAAGTGTAGTAGTGCATGCCTGTACTGCCAGCTACTCTGAAGGCTGAGGCAGGAGAATCACTTGAACCCAGGAGGTGGAAGTTGCTTTGAGCCGAGATCGCACCATTGCACTCCAGCCTGGGCGACAGAGCGAGACTCCATCCTGAGAAAAGATAAAACAAAATGCCTGTCGTGGCCGGGCACGGTGGCTCATGCCTGTAATCCCAGGACTTTGGGAGGCCGAGGCGGGCAGATGACAAGGTCAGGAGTTCAAGACCAGCCTGGCCAGCATGGTGAAACCCCATCTCTACTAAAAATACAAAAAAGCTGGCCATGGTGGTGGGTGCCTGTAATCCCAGCTACTCGGGAGGCTGAGGCAGGAGAATTGCTTGAACCCAGTAGGGGGAGTTTGCAGCAAGCTGAGATCATGTCACTGCACTGTAGCCTAGGCAACAGAGCGAGACTCCTTCTCAAAAAAAAAAAAAAAAAAATAGAAAATGCCTGTCACATAATAGGTTCTTAGTAGATATGAGTTACCTACCCTCCCCCTTCTGCTTGGATTTTATAGCCCTCTGTAATTGAGTTATATGCTTAAGATCAGGCATAATACATATTTTGAGTCTTGGTCTCTACCAGTTACTGTAATTTCATGCCTTGCCTCATTCACGTTGTATCCCATGTAGATTTCGCCACTTGTGCTCTGGATTTCTTCTCTTGACTTTTTTTTTAATCTTAATTTTTGTTTGTGTGTAGATGGGGTCTCCCTGTGTTGCCCAGGCTGGACTCAAGCAGTCATCCTGCCTCGGCCTCAAAAAGTGCTGGGATTACAGGCATGAGCCACTCTGCTCAGTCTGTTGATTTCTCTTTATTTTTGTATTTATCGTTTATTGAGATGGAGTCTCACTCTGTTGGCCAGGTTGGAGCGCAGTGGCATGATCTTGGCTCGCTGCAGCCTCCACCTCCCAGGTTCAAGTGATTCTTCTGCCTCAGCTTCTTGAGTAGTTGGGACTACAGGTGCCCACCACCACGCCCGGCTAATTTTTGTATTTTTAATAGAGATGAGGATTCGTCTCTGTGTTGGCCAGGCTGGTCTTGAACTACTGACCTCAAGTGATTTGTCTGCCTTGGCCTCCCAAAGTGCTGGGATTGCAGGTGTGAGCCACCGCACCCTGTCAGCCTGTTGACTTCTTAAGGACTTACCTCGTTCTTGCCTGCATCATGAATTTTTCCCTTTCTGGATCATCTTTATTAGTATACAGATGTGCTTTAGAGCTGTACTGTCCAGTATGGTAGCTACTAACCAACAGTGCTTTCTGCAATGAAATGTGTGGCTGTTAAAAGAAAAATTTAAAAAATTTTGTTCCTCAGTGATGCTAGCTATATTTCAGTTGTTCAGTAGCCATAGATGGCTAATGGCTACTTTATTGGACAGTGCAGATATAGAACATCCCTATCATTGCAGACAGCACTATTGGACAGCAGCTCTAAGTGAGGCTTCCTTCTTTATAAGCCCTCTCCCCCATTCCACATTATTCTCTAGCTATAGCCTCATTTCTCTGATTCTCCTCCAAACCAGTTTTCAAAAGTTGTCATTTTGTGCTCTCTCTACTTTCCTTTGCTTCTCAGCCTACTACAGATTGGCCTCCATTCTTACCACTAAAACTACTCTAATCAAGGTTACCACTGGTTTCTGTTTACTAAATTCGTCTTACAGGCTCTTGTAGGAGCATTCAGTGTAGTTGACCACTGTTTTCTGCCTGTTCATCTACTTCTCATTTTATGAGACATATGTTCTTGTTTTCCTTCACTTTACTCCTTGTTATACTGTATTTTTTTTTTTTTTTTCTGAGATGGAGTCTCGCTGTCCTCCAGGCTGGAGTGCAGTGGAGCAATCAATGTCTGCTCACTGCAGCTGCCACCTGCTGGGTTCAAGTGATTCTCCTGCCTCTCAGCCTCCCCAGTAGCTGGGATTACAGGCGCACACCACCACGCCTGGCTAATTTTTGTAGTTTTAGTAGAGACGGGGTTTCACCATGTTGGTCAGGCTGGTCTTGGAACTCCTAACCTCAGGTGATCCATTGACCTTGGCCTCCCAAAGTGCTGGGATTACAGGTGTGAGCCATTGCACCTGGCCCTTTTTTTTTTTTTTTTTTTTTTTAAACAGGCTTCTCTCCTTTACCTGCATCTAAGTATTGGCATACCTAAGACAGGATAAAACTCCTGGGTTTTTTTTTTTCACCCTCTTTTTCTAAATTCATCCCCTAGGTGGTCTCATTCAACTCATTGTTTTAAATGCCATCTATATGTGAATCATTCTTATATTTATGTTTCTGGTTTAGACTTCTTGCCTGAGCTCCAGACATACTATCCAACTGCCTTGCTAGACATTACCACTTAGTAACCTAGTAGTCAGTTGTCTAAATATACTTCACATGTCCAAAATAGAACTCTCTTCCATAATATTCTTCCAGTCTTTGCCTCTTCCGTAACTGGCACCTAGGAGTTATCCTTGAATCCTGTTTTTCCCTTATCCCATAGCTAATCCATCATCAAGTTCTTTTGGTCTCCAGAATATCACTGAAATCTATTTATTCAATGATCTGTTTTATATCTTTATTTCTACCACCCTAGTCTCAGCCACCATTATGTCACCTGGCTTACTGAAATAGCTCTTAACTGGTTTTTGCTTTCACTCAGCTACCTTGTTCAGACATTCTTTCCCAGTAACAAGAATCTTCTTTCAAAAATGTAAATGAAATAGTGTAGATTGCCTGCTTAAAGTGGTTTCCTAGTTTTTCTTTGGTCTTAGTTATGAGATTCAGAATCCTGCCTCACGTGTTCTTCCTATCTTACTGCTACCTCCTTTCCTACGCCCTTTGCTGGAGATGCTGTGGCTACACTGGCATTTCTTTTGCTCCAAAATGCCAAGTTTTGTCCCACCTTAGGTTGTTCAATTTGTTGTTTCCTCTGTTAGGAATGCCCTTCTCCCATCTCTTAGCAATGCTGGTAGCTTCTTATTCAGGTTTCAGCTCCTCAGAGGGCCATTTTCCAGCTACTAGGCCAAATCTGAATTTGTTGATTAGCTAACTTATTTGCTGGTCTGTCCTTACTAGACTGCAAGCTCTTTGGAAGCAGAATAACCTTGTCTGTCTTATTCTCTACTGTATCGTCATACAGTGCCTTTCACATGCTAAGTGCTCAGTAAATTTTTGTGGACTGTATAAAATGTTTGATTCCTTTAAATCTCGGAAGGGAAAAACTGCATTAATAATTGCATTGTACCCAGTGTAACATGATTCTGGACTGGGTCCTTTACGTCCCAAGTACATGATTGGGATTATTGCAGAAACTTAAATGGGGTCTGATTATTAGATGGTAGTACTATACCAGCATTAATTTCCTGATTTTGATGATTATATTTTAGTTATGCAGAAGAAGGATTTTTTTTTTTTTTTTTTTGGAGACAGAGTCTCAGTCTGTTGCCCAGGACGAAGGAGTACAGTGGTGCAATCTCAGCTCACTGCAACCTGCACTTCCCAGGTTCGAACAATTCTCCTGCCTCAGCCTGCGGAGTAGCTGGGACTACAGGCATGCGCTACCCTGCCCAGCTAATTTTTTTTGTTTGTTTTTTTGGTTTTTTTTTGAGACAGGCTCTCTCTCTGTTACCCAGGCTGGAGTACAGTGGCGCGATCTCGGCTGACTGCAGTCTCTGCCTCCTGGGTTCAAGCAGTTCTCATGCCTCAGCCTCCCGAGTTGCTGGGATTACAGGCGCCACCTTGCCCGGCTCATTTTTTTTGTATTTTTAGTACAGACAGGGTTTCACCGTGTTGGTTGGACTGGTCTTGAACTCTTGACCTCAAAGGATCCACCCTCCTTGGCCTCCCAAAGTGCTGGGATTACAAATGTGAGCCACCACACCTGGCCTTAATTTTTGTATTTTTAGTAGGGAGACAGGGTTTCCCCCTGTTGGCCAGGCTGGTTTCAAACTCCTGATGTCAAGGGATCCGCCCACCTTGTCCTCCCAATGTGCCAGGATTACAGGTATGAGCCGCCGCGCCCGGCCAGAAGAAGGTCTTTGTCTTTAGGAAATATACTCTACTCAAAGGATTGGGGAGTGAAGGGAGATATGTACTAGTCAATTAAAAAAAAGGTACAGTGAGAGATCTTGGAATTTGGTTTACAAACCTGGTTCAAATCCTGGCTCTCTCATTTATGTGTGATCTTGAATGTATTTTTTAAATTCTCTAAAATAAAGATTATAATATTTGTTTTGCCTATTGGGAGGATTTAGTGTAAGGGTATATGTCCAACACAATGCTTCACATATAATACAATCTCAATAAAACCTTGCTTATATTCTTTTAAAATTCAAATATTAGAAAATGTTGACTAGGCATGGTGGTTCACGCCTGTAATCTCAGCACTTTGGGAGGCCCAGGTGGGAGGTTTGCTTGAGCCCAGGAGTTCAAGACTAGTTTAGGCAACATTGTGAAACCTTGTCTCTACCAGGATAATAAAAAAATTGAACCAGGCGGGGCTGCTCACACCATGGGCATAGCTACTCAAAAGGCTGAGGTGGTCCACCCACCTTGAGCACTGGTGGCGGAGGTTGCAATGAGTCATGTTCATGCCACTGCACTTCAGCCTGGGCGAGCGAGACCCTCTCTCGAGATATAAATAAAATAAAAATTTCAACATTTTATTTTCATGTTCAGTACTATGACTTCCTTTATAATATGAACAAATAATTTTTTGTTTTGTTTTGTTTTGTTTTTTGAGACAGAGTCTCGTTCTGTCGCCCAGGCTGGAGTGCAGTGGCGTAATCTCGGCTCACTGCAAGCTCCGCCTCCCAGGTTCACGCCATTCTCCTGCCTCAGCCTCCCGAGTAGCTGGGACTACAGGCGCCCTCCACCATGCCTGGCTCATTTTTTGTATTTTTAGTAGAGACGGGGTTTCACTCTGTTAGCCAGGATGGTCTCGATCTCCTGGCCTCATGATCCGCCTGCCTCGGCCTCCCAAAGTGCTGGAATTATAGGTGTGAGCCACGGTGCCCAGCCCAATAATTTTTAATTTTTAAGTTTTTTTTTTTTGAGACAGAGTCTTGCTCTGTCGCCAGACTGGAGCGCAGTGGCGCAATCCCGGCTCACTGCAACCTCCGACTCCCTGGTTCAAGTGATTCTCCTGCCTCAGCCTCCTGAGTAGCTGGGATTACAATCATGTGCCACCATGCTTGGCTAATTTTGTATTTTTAATAGAGATGGGGTTTCTGCATGTTGGCCAGGCTGGTCTCTAACTCCCAATCTCAGGTGATCCACCTGCCCTGGCCTCCCAAAGTGCTGGGATTACAGGCGTGAGCCACCGCGCCTGGCCATGGATAGATATTTTTAATAGGCTTTTTATATTTTCGAGATGTTTACCCTTTCTGAGTTTTTTATTCCTCTCTGTAGATCTGGGGTTGGTTACATTTTTCTTTCATCCTAAAGGACTTCTTTTAGCATTTCTTGAAGTGAAAATCTGCTGGAGACAGATTCTATCCATTTTTTTTTAATACTTTTTTTCTTTTTTTGTTTTTTGACACGGAGTTTCACTCTTGTTGCCCAGGCTGGAGTGCAATGGCGCAATCTTGGCTCACCGCAACCTCTGCCTCCCACATTCAAGTGATTCTCCTGCCTCAGCCTCCCTAGCAGCTGGGGTTACAGGCATGCGCCACCACACCCAGCTAATTCTGTATTTTTAGTAGAGATGGGGGTTTCTCCATGTTGGTCAGGCTGGTCTCAAACTCCTGACTTCAGGTGATCTGCCCGCCTCAGCCTCCCAAAGTGCTGGGGTTACAGGCGTGAGCCACTGCGCCCAGCCTCCTTTTTAAAATGGAGACAGAGCCTCACTGTGTTGGTCAGGCTGCTCTTGAACTCAAGTGATTATCTCACCTCAGCTTCCTGAGAAGTAGCTGGGATTACAGGCATAAGCCACGGTGCCTGGCATCTTTCTGCTTTTGTCTTTTTGAAAAGGTCTTCATTTTTGAAGGTTATTTCCCTTAGATACAGAATTCTGGTGTGATGATTAGTATTAGGTGTCAACTTGATTGGATTGAAGGATGCCTAGATAGCTGGTAAAGTATTGTTTTTGGGTGTGTCTGTCAGGGTGTTGCCAGAGGAGATTGACCTTTGAGTCAGTGGACTGGGAGAGGAGGACTCACCCTCATCAGTGTGAGTGGGCACCATCCAATTGGCTGCCACTGAGGCTAGAACAAAGCAGGCGGAAGAAGATGGGATAAGGCTGGCTTGCTGAGTCTTTTGGCTTTCATTTTTCACCCGTACTGGATGCTTCCTTCTGTTCCTCCTGCCCTTGAACATCAGACTGCAGATTCTTTGACCTTTGGACTCTTAGACTTAGACCAGTGGTTTGTTGGGGGTTCTCCAGCCTTCTGCTGCAGATAGAAGGCTGCACTGTTGGCCTCCCTGCTTTTGAAGCTTTTGGACTCGGATTGAGCCACTACTGGCTTATTTCTTCCCCAGCTTGCAGACGGCCTGATGTGGGACTTCTTCGCCTTGTGATTCTGTGAGCCAATTCTCCCTAATAAGCTAATGAGCTCCTTTCATATATACATATAACCTATTATTTCTGTCCCTGTCGAGAACTGTGACTAATACATCTGGGTTGATAGGTTTTGTTTTTTATTTTGTTTTTTCTTTATTTTCTTTTTGGGTTGATAGTTTTGTTTTTTTTTTCTTTTGGTACTTGAAAAATATTCTATTGTCTTCTGATTTTCATTGTTTCTGGTGATAAATCAGCGATCATTCTTATTCTTCTTCTCCAGCGTATACTTTCTCTCTTTTCCCTGGTTGCTTTTTTTTCCAAGTTGCTTTTATTTTATTTTTTGGAGATGGAGTTTAGCTCTTGTTCCCCAGGCTGGAATGCAGTGGTGCGATCTCAGCTCACCGCAACGTCTGCCTCCTGGGTTCAAGCAATTCTCCCCTGCCTCAGCCCCCTGAGTAGCTGGGTTACAGGCATGCACCACCATGCCCAGCTAATTTTGTATTTTTAGTAGAGATGGGGTTTCACCATGTTCTCCAGGCTGGTCTCAAACTCCTGACCTCAGGTGATCTGCCCGCCTCTGCCTCCCAAGTGCTGGGATTACAGGCGTGAGCCACTGAGCCTGGACTCCTGGTTGCTTTTAAGAGTCATTCTTTTTTGTCATTTGTTTTTTTGAGACAGAGTCTCGCTCTGTCACCCAGGCTGGAGTGCAGTGGCCGATCTCAGCCCACGGCAGCCTCTGCCTCCTGGGTTCAAGCAGTCCTCCCACCTCAACCCCCCAAGTGGCTAGGACAGGCGCCTGCCACCATGCGTGGCTCATTTTTGTATTTTTTGTAGAGTCGGGGTTTCACCCTGTTGCCCAGGCTGGCCTTGAACTCTTGAGCTCAGGCTATCCGCCTGTCTCGGCCTCCCAAAGTGCTAGGATTACAGGCGTGAGCCACTGTGCCCTGGGGCCAAGAGTTGTTCTTTCTCTTCCTTCCTTCTCTTTTCTTTTTGTTTTCAACAGTTTCACTCTGTGCATAGGTATGTTTTTTGTTTGTTTGTTTGTTTATTGAGATGGAGTCTTCCTCTGTCACACAGGCTGGAGTGCAGTAGTGTGATTTCAACTCACTACAGCCTTCTCCTTCTGGGTTCAAGTGATTCTCCTGCTTCAGCCTTCCAAGTACCTGGGACTACAGGTGCGCACCACCACTCCTGGCAAATTTTTGTGTTTTTAGTAGAGACAGGGTTTCACCATGTTGGTCAGGCTGGTCTTGAGCTCCTGATCTTGTGATCTGCCTGCCTTTACCTCCCAAAGTGCTGGGGTTACAGGCGTGATCCACTGCACCCAGACCAGGTATGGATTTTTTTTGTATTTATCCTGCTTGGGTTTCATCGAACTTCTAGATTTGTGGGTGGCTGTCCATTATCTTTTTTTTTTTTTTTTTTTTTTTGAGACTGGGTCCCACTCTGTTGCACAGGCTGGAGTGCAATGGCTCGATCTCGGCTCACTGCAATCTATGTCTCCCAGGCTCAAGCGATCCTTCCGCCTCAGTCTTCTGAGTAGCTGGGACTATAGGCATGCATCACCATGCCTGGCTAATTTTTATGTATATTTTGTAGAGATGGGGTTTCACCATGTTGCCCAGGCTGGTCTCGAACTCCCAGACTCAAGTGATCTGCTTGCTGGCCTCAGCCTCCCAAAGTGCTGCAATTATAGGCATGAGCCACTGCGTCTGGCCTTGTTATCTCTTCATGTGCCTCTGCTTTACTGAATCTTTAAGCTCAGCTTTTCAGTCTAGATTCTGGTTCTTTGGACTGCTGGGAAATTCTCTTTGCTCTCTAGTCTCACTCAGGATTTTCCTTATCTCTTGATTTTGCCCTAATTCTTTGACTTAGCCTTAGGAGGACTATCTGTCTTACATTCTTTGAAGACTTGAAGACTCAGAATGCCTCAGAGGTGTTTATTCCATGCTTCCTGTCTTGATCTCCTTCTACAGAGAGGGCTGCTGCCTTGAACATGGTAGAGGCTCTTTTCATGAGATTCTCTCCGCTTTTCTTCCTTGCCCTCAGACTTGCACATGTTGAAAACCCCTAGGGGGCTGGGCACAGTGGCTCACGCCTGTAATCCACCACTTTGGGAGGCCGAGGCAGGCGGATCTCGTGAGGTCAGAAGTTTGAGACCAGCCTGGCCAATATGGTGAAACTAAAAATACAAAAATTAGCCAGGTGTGGTGGTGCGCACCTGTAGTCCCAGCTACTTGGGAGGCTGAGGCAGAAGAATTGCTTGAACCTGGGAAGCGAAGGTTGCAGTGAGCCAAGGTCGCACCACTGCACTTCATCCTGGGCGACGGCAAGACACCGTCTCAAAAAAAAAAACAAAACAAACAAAAAAAAAAACCATAGAGAAGAGTTAGCATTGGGGCTTGTAGTTGGGCCTCCTCCAGATTCTCTAATACATTATCTGAGTCCACATGCAACCATTAAAATTAAGTTCATTATAGGTTTGGCTGGTTTCTCGTTAATCCTGTCAGTGGATTCCTGGTTCTGCCACTTCGCCAGGAATGAGAATAGCTATGGTCTCTTCACTTCTGAAGGGTTTGACATTTTGTCTGATTTAGCTTATTTATTATTTAGATTTCTTTACATCCTTAGCTTTCTGATGGTTGTTTTTTGTTTTTTTTTTTTTCTTAAACTATGATTTTTGTAGCTTATCCAGCTTGTTGCAGTTTATAGAGTGAGGCTTGGTGTCTTGCAACTTTGAGCATTCTAGTCAGAAGTGGAAATCCTGAGCCTTTTGTTAGAATTACAAAATTTGAGAGCTGGAAGAGACCATAGAAATCATATAGTTTAAGCCAGGTGGGGTGGTGTGTGCCTGTATTCCTAACTACTGCCTGGATCTACCTGGGTGACAGGGCAAGACCTTGTCTCTTAAGAAGGAAGAAATCCTGTAGTTTAGCCACTTTGTTTTCCTGATGAGGAACTGAGACATAAAAATGTGAAATTCTTTGACTACACAGCTGATTTAGCCACAGATCCTGGAGTAGACACCAGATCTTTAAACTTACGGTTTATTTCTTTTAATATAAGCTGTCCCACTTAGTTCTGTGTTGTTAGAACAGAACACCTGAGACTGGGTAATTTATAAAGAAAAGAAATTTATTTCTTACAGTTCTGGAGGCTTGGAAGTCTGATACCATGGTGCTGGCATCTGGTGAGGGTCTCCTTTCTGCATCATCCCATGGTGGAAGAGAAAGAGAGGGCCAAACTTGCTTTTGTAATAGGCCTACTCCCACAATAATAACATTAACCCATCTGCTTCTTACTAGTGATTAATAATCACCACTTATTAGGCCCCACCTCCCAACACTTGCATTGAGGATTAAGTTTCCAACCCATGAACTTTGGGGGACACATTCAAAGCACGGCACGAGCCTAGTGAAATCAGACTGGACTCTTTCAGTAGGGCCAAATTCTCAGATGGGTCTGATAGGAAACAAACTTAAAATTTTGTTTTCACATCTCACAAGCTTTCTTTTTTTTCTTCCTTCCTTTTCTTTTTCCTTTCCTTTCCTTTCTTTTCCCCTTTCCTTTCCTTTTCCTTTTCCTTTCTTCCCCTCCCCACCCCTTCCCCTCTTTTTGTGAAAGCAGGTTTATTAAGAAAGTAAAGGAATAAAAGAATGGCTACTCCATAGTCAGGGCAGCCAAATCTTGCAAGCCTTCTTCAGTTTGGAGAAAATGAGAGATAAAGAGGAAGGATATTCCAAAATTGTATGCCATTCTGAATTTTTTTAAAATTAGGGAATTGGCCAGATGCAGGGCTGATCTGTAATCCTAGCGCTTTAGAAGACTTAGCTGGGAGAATAACTTGAGGCCAGGAGTTCAAGACCAGCCTGGGTAACATAGTGAGACCCCATTTCTACAAAAAAAAAAAAAAAAAAAAGCGTGGTGTATGCCTAAAGGTCCCAGGTACTTGAGAGGCTTACTGAGAGAATTTTTTTTTTTTTTTTTTTTTTGAGACGGAGTCTCGCTCTGTTGCCCAGGCTGGAGTGCAGTGGCGCGATCTCGGCTCACTGCAAGCTCCGCCTCCCGGGTTCACGCCATTCTCCTGCCTCAGCCTCCCGAGTAGCTGGGACTACAGGCGCCCACAACCGCGCCCGGCTAATTTTTTTTTTTTTTTTTTGTATTTTTAGTAGAGACGGGGTTTCACCGTGGTCTCGATCTCCTGACCTTGTGATCCACCCGCCTCGGCCTCCCAAAGTGCTGGGATTACAGGCGTGAGCCACCGCGCCCGGCCCTACTGGGAGAATTGCTTGAGGCTACAGTGAGCTTTGATCATGCCACTGCACCACAGCCTAGGCAACAGAGCAAGACCCTGTCTCTTAAAGAGAGAAAGGGAATCTTCAACTAAGCGTATGGTTCTCTCCGTTTGATGAGAGTCCAGAGATGTTTTATATGGCCTTGCATAATGTGACCTTCTTTAGACCCTCACCAGAGTTAGCTCAAAAACAATAGCAATCATGTTTGATCTGTAGTCTGAAAAGCTGTGGTGCTAAACCCTGCTAGGATGGACTGAAGAATAGTGTCAAGGTCTTGCATATCTTCATTATACCTTCTTTGGTATTAGATGGGCTGATAGGACTTTTTAAGAGTCCTGCTTGACTGATTATATAGGATGCTATTTCAGTGGCACAGTCCCTCCCCACCACCTCAGCAAAATAAGATGAGAGCTGTAACAAAGCTGAAGTGTTTTATTTCTTCATTCTGAGTGGGTTGAAACCAGCTGCCTCCTTCATGTTATTGGCAGACCTATGCATTCGCATAGAGTGAGGGTCCTGGTGGAATGCCTGGAAAGGAAAATACCATATCTAGGAATCTTCACTGATGTTTTCTAGTGGTAGATCAGAATGTGATCAGATTCTGAAAAATTTGAGGATAGGACTTCCCTTCTCCAAAGCTTTCTACTGCCAGGTAGCATATGCTATTTACATTGAGTCATTCAGTACATAAATTAGGGTACCTACTAATTACCAGGTACTATGCTTAGGAAATGTCCCCAAAGCTACTTAGTCCCACACCTTTTGTAACAGACAAAGCCACAGAAAAAAGGAGGGGAATGGTGCCCTGGAAAATGAAGAGTAGAGGTTCTGAAGAATCAGATTAGATTAGATTGGGGAAGGATGGCAAAAGAAAAGGAAGTGAAAACGTTATTAGAAAGAAGAGAAAGAAAAGTGAAATGTTAGTGAGATAGGGAGGAATCCACTACATGTCCCTGTGCTCCAGGAATAATAATGTGTTCCTATGAGCTAAAGACTGAGAAAAAAAAAAAAAAAAAATGACCTCTGCTCTACGTTAATGCCTAAAACAATGCCTGGCACATGGTGAGCATTCAGTAAAATGTTGAATGAAACGTAATGGAGGGATGGGAGAGTTGAATCTGTTTAGTCTGTGTAAAAGATGTTTTAAAAACATCTTGGCTCATTCTGCTTCTGGGCCCATGTTGGGATTGCATTTCCTCACTCCCTTGGTTATACACGTATGACCATGTGACCTACTTTAGTCAGTAAAATGAGAGAAGTGAATGGTGTCATTTTTGGATGGAAGCTTTGTTGCTTGTTTTCTCTGCTACATTGCATGTCATTGGTAGAGATGGTAGGTACTTTAACAGCTTGGCTGACAGCTACGTTGGACTTGTGGCATGAGCACGACTTAGATTTTTGGGGGCCATCTATTATCCTGACTGCTACGAAAATTTATATTTTCATCTGGTTAGAATCCTCAGGTGTCCAAAGGTGCTTGAAGAAAGAGGCTGTGCACATGGCTCCTGTCCTATATTTGTGCCAATATTTCTTTAATGTTAATTAGGTTAGGAATTTTAGAATAAAGCCTCCTGCCAGGAAGAAGATAAGAAATTGGATGAAGGGTTATTATAATTATTTAAAAATTTCCAGCCATAAATTTGTAGAAAGGATTGTATTTCTTTTTTTTTTTTGAGACGGAGTCTGGCTCTGTCGCCCAGGCTGGAGTGCAGTGGCCGGATCTCAGCTCACTGCAAGCTCCGCCTTCCGGGTTCACGCCATTCTCCTGCCTCAGCCTCCTGAGTAGCTGGGACTATAGGCACCCGCCACCTCGCCCGGCTAGGTTTTTTTTTTTGTATTTTTTAGTAGAGACAGGGTTTCACCATGTTAGCCAGGATGGTCTCGATCTCCTGACCTCGTGATCCACCTGTCTCGGCCTCCCAAAGTGCTGGGATTACAGGCTTGAGCCACCGCGCCCGGCCGAGAGGATTGTATTTCTTTTTTTTTTTTTTTTTTTGAGACGGAGTCTCGCTCTGTCGCCCAGGCTGGAGTGCAGTGGCGCGATCTCGGCTCACTGCAAGCTCCGCCTCCCGGGTTCACGCCATTCTCCTGCCTCAGCCTCCCGAGTAGCTGGGACTACAGGCGCCCACAACCGCGCCCGGCTAATTTTTTGTATTTTTAGTAGAGACGGGGTTTCACCGTGGTCTTGATCTCCTGACCTTGTGATCCGCCTGCCTCGGCCTCCCAAAGTGCTGGGATTACAGGCGTGAGCCACCGCGCCCGGCGAGGATTGTATTTCTTTAGTATACAACAATTCAAATAACATCTCTCCCATTCTGAGCATACATATTAGCATAGGGCTTGGGAATAAAACTAAAGGAATATAAGACTTGTTCTGTGGTTTTGTAAGTTACAGACTTAGAATTGGGAGAATCTATAGGGATGTTATTACTAGTTTATCTGGTCTATGAATTTTTGAATTTCTAATATGGATGACTTACAGTAAAGCTGTAACTAGGAGATGGAGTCTCGCTCTGTCCCTCAGGCTGAAGTGCAGTGGCACGATCTTGGCTCACTGCAACCTCCACCTCCCAGGTTCAAGCGATTCTCCTGCCTCAGCTCCTGAGTAGCTGGGATTCCAGCCATGCACCACCATGCCAAGCTAATTTTTGTATTTTTAGTAGAGATGGGGTTTGGCCATGTTGGTCTGACTGGTCTCAGGTGATCTACCTGCCTTGGCCTCCCAAAGTGCTGGGATTATAGGCGTGAGCCACCCCGCCTGGTTGTAACTAGACTTACTAGTTGTAATCTAGTTACACATTTACTGTAAGTCATCCATGCCGGAAATGAACAACTAGAGATAAGCAACAAAATAAACATAATGGCATGCGCTTTTTTTTTTTTTTGAGACAGGGTCTCACTCTGTTGCCCAAGCTGGAGTGCAGTGGTGCGATCTCAGCTCACTGCAGCCTCAGCCTCCCAGGTTCAAGCGATTCTCCAACCTCAGCCTCCTGAGTAGCTGGGATTACAGGTGTGAGCCACCACACCTTGCTAGTTTTTGTATTTTTAGTAGGGATGGGTTTTACCATGTTGGCCAGGCTGGTCTCCAACTCCTGGCCTTGGGTGTTCTGCCCGCCTTGGCCTCCCAAAGTGCTAGGATTACAAGTGTGAGCCACCATGCCCAGTCTGTTTTGTCTTTAAGTTGAATACTTTGTTACTGTCTTCTCTGACTTTGAAAGTTTGTCTCTGTAGATAAGCATAGTTACTGATACTACCCAAAGCCTTTTAGACTTTGGCATTTTAGATTTAAGGTCCTGTGTCTCTTCCCAGGTTCCTAAGATTATTTGTTGTTAACAGTTTACACTCTCAGCCTCCTTGACGTCCAAATCCTGAAAGGGTCCCTGGTAGCTCTTACGGCCACCCGCCATATGTTAGGAGCAAGGGCTTTGTCAAGAATGCAGTGAGCAAGCAGCTAAGCTGTAGCACTTGGCCTTCTCTGCCCAAAAAACTTAGTAGCTTTGATGAGAGCTTGAGACATGATCTCAGGGAAGGGCCAATTTGCTACAGCTACATTTATCTGTGCCAGGTTAGGAGATAGCCCTAGGTGAATATAAGAAAAGCTCAACCTTTCCCTTCAGTCCAAAAGCAACTGGGTTTTGGCCGAGGAGATGTGAGGTTGGCTAGGTTCCTGTTAACTCAAATTACTCGCTTGTCGATGAAGAGCAAAATGAGTAAGAGCCTTTGTGGAGAGGGGATGGGGGAAGTGCTGTCAGTGAATGTGAACAGGCCAGATGACCCATGTCAGCATTTATCCAGAGAAGCAGCAGAGCAGGAGGTTGAGGAGAAAGCCAGAAAAGTAACCTTTATGTTTGTGGCCCTTACTTCAAACTTTCTTTGCACATCTAGACTTCCTTTTTGACATAGGTAGGCCAAGTTGCTCCTTAATAAGAAAAAAAAAAATTCAGTTTCTATAGATTGGCGAGATAGGACAAAGTAAAGTTACTTCTTTTGTTTGCATTTCATTACTTTATATACTTAGTCTTAACTCCCAGTACCAGCATTGCTCTTGGTGTGGGGGCAGACCAGGTGACAGCAGGAAGTAATATAGCAAAGAGAGCAGTGCTTGAGCAGACAGTTGTGGCTAATGCAGTTTCAGGGAACTGCCTTATAAACTTAGGAAGCTGCTATCCAGCCTGGATTATAGAGAGCTCTTAATTCCATGGCATGGTAGATCACTGGAAGAAAGCCAAAGATAAAGCAAAAAGTCAACTTTATTCTTATAAATTATTCTCTGTACTTCTTTTTATTCACCAAGTTTTAAAAAACAAAACAACATCGGGCCTGGCGCGGTGGCTCAAGCCTGTAATCCCAGCACTTTGGGAGGCCGAGACGGGCGGATCACGAGGTCAGGAGATCGAGACCATCCTGGCTAACACGGTGAAACCCCGTGTCTACTAAAAAAAATACAAAAAACTAGCCGGGCAAGGTGGCGGGTGCCTGTAGTCCCAGCTACTCGGGAGGCTGAGGCAGGAGAATGGCATAAACCCGGGAGGCGGAGCTTGCAGTGAGCTCAGATCCGGCCACTGCACTCCAGCCTGGGCGACAGAGCGAGACTCCATCTCAAAAACAAAAAAAAACCCAAAACAACATCAAACCAGCTAATAAAACTTAGTGATCACTCCCCAGACCACCCAGAATCAGCACTGGTTGGTAGGAATGGGTAGCATTTATTTGGAGGCAGAGAAATTGAAAAGATGCTGGAAAGGGTCCCTTTATGTTACCTTCCTTTTTACTCCCTTGTTGAAGTGTGTAGAACATGTAAAAAGAATATGGAGCCCCAGTTTTTTCCTGGGTCTAAGCTTTAAACTTTGCCTTTATGAAATTAAGCATGAAAGATGGTGGAGATAATGGCAATTAATAGGACACTGATGTGGATAGAGGATGAAGTGACCATCTGCTGGTCCAGCTGAGTTTTATATATGCTTTAGTCAGGCCAAGGAGCTCCATGGTTGACGTGAAAGTTGGAGGTAGTTGGAGACATCAGAATTTGGAATATAACTGCCCTAAGAGTTAAGGTGATGAGGGAACAATTTTCTTTCTAGGGTCACTAGGAGAGCATGAGAGGCCTCTGCCTTTTTTATTTTATTTTATTTATTTTTTATTTTTATTTTTTTTGAGACGGAGCCTCGCTCTGTCGCCCAGGCTGGAGTGCAGTGGCCGGATCTCAGCTCACTGCAAGCTCCGCCTCCCGGGTTTACGCCATTCTCCTGCCTCAGTCTCCTGAGTAGCTGGGACTACAGGCGCCCGCCACCTCGCCTGGCTAGTTTTTTGTATTTTTTTTTTTAGTAGAGACGGGGTTTCAACGTGTTAGCCAGGATGGTCTCGATCTCCTGACCTCGTGATCCGCCCGTCTCGGCCTCCCAAAGTGCTGGGATTACAGGCTTGAGCCACCGCGCCCGGCCTACTCTGCCTTTTTTATGGCTACCAGGCACACACATCTTGACTTTCTTAATTAGGTCAGACCCCCAATGCGCAGACTCTCAGTAGTATCTTGTAGCATTCCTTGGTACCACTTGTCCTTTCTTCATTTCCTTGTTTACTTTTCTTCTTTAAAAAAAAAAATTGTCTCTAGTCACACGATAAACTCCACGAAGGCAGAGCCCAAGTCTCTCTTTACTCACCATTTTATCCCCATTGCCAAGGGATTGACTGACACAGATACTTATCAAATACTTACCGAATAATGGAATATGACTGAATTGTAAACACTTAATGGATCCACTGTATGATGTAGAGGTACAGCATGACTCCCAACTTACTAATTAAGGTGGGTCTACTTTCCAAGATCCTGGCTGAAAAGGCGCTCCAGCAGCATTTGGTCTAATGGATAGTGAAGGATCCTGAAGACTACTACTCACAGAGCAATGAGGCAGAATCACTGAACAAGCACTGCCATTGTAAATCCTTTTCCCCTCCCAGGTGTTTAATTGGTATAATCCTCATTGTCTAGTGGAATTACAGTTTGGTTTATAAATACTACCTTCTCTTGTTAGAATGTATAGTCTTCATCATCTGAGTACATAGTGATGGCTCTGCAGTTCTCAGTGTAGGCAAAGCTCCTCCCTTCCCTAGTATCATTTTTTACCCACTCTACCTGGTTAATTGCTGACCAGTCACTGATAATTCTGAAAAGGCACTCTCCTTGAAGTTTCTAGTTTGTGAGGCTTCTTGGTCTCAATAAAATTTAAGTGGGGCAGATGTGGATGGAGGCCTTAAGTAAGGATCTCTCATTTTCATGGCTTTCCTAATCTGGCTACAACGCCTACTGTAGTGCTATTCTGTCAGATAACAGTGGTGTAATTTTTGACAAAGCATTTGTGCTTGACTAGATTTCTAGTGAAGTAGAAGTTTGAGAGAGAACTTGGGAGATCTTACTGTTCTTATTTCATTTGTCTATGGAACTGATTTTACAGTCAGAAATGTAAAACATGACTGAGCTTTAAGGAATTGTTTACGTTAAGGCAGGAAGGGTAGGCATGAACAAGCATTCTATTTCAGGTAGAGACTAGAGATGTAAAATTTTGGAAATAGTGGAGCCTTTGAGAAATACTGGTTTTCTTGACCAGCCTGCGAAACATAGTGAAACCCTGTCTCTACAAAAAATACAAAAATTAGCCGTGTGTGTTGCTTGCCTCAGCAGCACATATACTTTAAAAAAAAAAAAGAAAAGAAAAAGAAAGCCTGGTGTGGTGGCTTCTGCCTGTAGTCCCAGACACTTGAGGGGCTGAGGTGGGAGGATCGCTTGAGCCCAGAAGGCAGAGGTTGCAGTGATCAGGCCACTACACTCCAGCTTGGGTGACAGAACAATACCCTGTCTCAAACAAACAAACAAACAAACAAACAAACAAACTGGTTTTCCTAGGGTATTTCCTGGGGAGCAGGAAGAATCAAGATGTGTACAAACAGAAAAACCTTGGTGGGAGGGAGACGCGGTATTAAAGCCCTTTTTAAAAATCTGAAACTTTTACCAATACAAAAATTTATTTTTATTTTTATTTTTATTTTTTTGAGATGGAGTCTTGCTGTTGCCCAGGCTGGAGTGCAGTGGCGTGATCTCACCTCACTGCAACCTCCACCTCCCAGGTTCTAGCGATTCTCCTGCCTCAGCCTCCCAAGTAGCTAGGGTTACAGGCACTCATCACCATGCTGGGCTAATTTTTGTATTTTTAGTAGAGACAGGGTTTCTCCATGTTGGTCAGGCTGGTTTCCAACTCTCGACCTCAGGAGATCCACCCGCCTTGGCCTTCCAAAGTGCTAGGATTACAGGCGTGAGCCACCGCGCCTGGCCCCAAAATGTATTTTTATTACTTACTTCCATAATCACATGGGCTAGATCACATAACAGCATTGAAAATCCAGTGGCTAAAAGACCAAAGACAAGACTAATGGTTCAGCTGGATAATGGCAAATGATATGTTGGACTTAAGTTGTTTGACTTTTTTGGCGGGGAGCAGGGGGGCAGAGTCTCGCTCTGTCGCCCAGGCTAGAGTGCAATGGCATCACTGCAACTTCCACTTCCCTGGTTCAAGCAGTTATCCTGCCTTACTCCGGAGTAGCTGGGATTACAGGCATGTGCCACCACGACCGGCTACTGTTTGTATTTTTAGTAGAGATGGGGTTTCACCGTATTGGCCAGGCTGGTCTTGAACTCCAGACCTCGTGATCCTCCCTCCTCGGCCTCCCAAAGTGCTGGGATTACAGGCGTGAACCACCGTGTCCAGCCTTGAAATATTTTTTTAATTCAAAAGTTTATTCACAAACTTTTTAAGTGTTTTGTTACAAATAGACTGGTAAGCTACAGAATTTTTAGGACTTTTTTTTTTTTTTTTTTTTTTGGCGGGCTAGGGGGGCTGATTTCTGAGAAGCAGAGAAAAACTTGCAGAGGAGAAGCCATCTGTTACAGTAAAAGAAAGCTATTTTACTATTAGTGTCCTTCATATTAAGCAGATACAAGACCCGTTCTCATTTATTAAAAGAACTGGAGGATAGTAAGTATCAGTTTTTATTGAAGCTGTCTTTCTCCTATTGGACAATGAGTTGAGTTTACTGAGGGCCAGAATCCTTTTGCTCATATCAGGTTTGCTCCTGCCTAGCATGTAGTAGTTACTCAATATATGTTTATATATTAAATGAATAAATTGTTGACTTTATTCTTTCTGCCTCAAATATTGTCTGGTCTTATTTGTTAGGAATTCTGACCACCTTATTTTCCATAATGCCTTATATCTGGTACTCTGGGTACTCTGCAGATTCAAGGATTAGGCCATTAAGAAACTGAAAGAACCAAGTTGCATTTATTTTTTTTCGGGCTGGCTAGGGAACCATCTACTGGAGTTGAGGCTATTTTTTCCTGCCCTTTTAGAGGATATTTTTTAAAGTATGAAATATTTTAAGCGAACAGAGATTGATATAACGAACCTTTATATACATACCACCCAGCTCTGTAAGAATCTAGTAATCTGCCATGCTTGTTATTTTAAAATAAATAACACATTAAAATGCAGAGAAATGATTCTGGTCTCTTTCCTTAATAACCTCCAAGTAGCCGGGCGCAGTGGCTCAAGCCTGTAATCCCAGCACTTTGGGAGGCCGAGACGGGCGGATCACGAGGTCAGGAGATCGAGACCATCCTGGCTAACACGGTGAAACCCCGTCTCTACTAAAAAATACAAAAAAAAAAAACTAGCTGGGCGAGGTGGCGGGCGCCTGTAGTCCCGGCTACTCGGGAGGCTGAGGCAGGAGAATGGCGGGAACCCGGGAGGCGGAGGCTGTGAAGCTGAGATCCGGCCACAGCACTCCAGCCTGGGTGACAGAGCGAGACTCCGTCTCAAAAAAAAAAAAAAAAAAAAACCTCCAAGTAATCATTATGAATTTGGTATTTGTCTCTTTTTTTTTTCCTTTTTTTTTTTTTTTTTTACTTTTGCAATGTACATATGTACTTACAAAAAAAAAACTATTTTGCATGCATATAACTACTTATCTGTTCTCCTGTTTTATGAAGTTTAGGTTGTTTCTAATTTTCTTTACCAAAAAAATGAGAATTTCTCTAGAGAGTTTACTGTGAAGAAAAATGGCCAGGTCATAGAGTATGCTATTTATTTATTCATTTATATGTTTCTGCCAAATTGCTCTGAAGTTCTTGTACTAATTTAAACTCTAACCACTATTGTGTGTAAGTTTGTTTTTCCACACCCCTCAGAGTTGACATTAACAGAGAAGCATGGTTTTTCAATCTGAAATGTTCTTTTAAGGTAATCTTTCCCTATCAGTCACATTAAATACCTTTTCATAGGTATTATTGTGCAAGTTTACTTTTATAAATTGAAGAGCATTATTCGCATACTTATTTGTGCTGTTAGATTTTTGTTCATTGGATATTGATAGGCATAGTTAATAAATAAACATGCTCTTTAACAAACTAACACATTGCAGACTTCTTATATATTCTTTTAGATAGATGTTACTAATGTTTTACCCCTCATAAAACTCGAGTTCTATAAAAATATTATGAACCTTCCCATACTTGTTGGCATTTCAGAAATGGTACAACCTAATGAGCCTAAGTGTTACCAAGAATCTAGCGTAGTGAAATCTGGAGCCCGGGCCAACGTGTGTGAATTGCTCATAACATTTTTGTAAGCTATTTTTGATTAAGGGTAATTTGTCACTTAATGACCATCATTAAGTTTAATGTACCAGTAGTAGTTTATTGCTAAATGCTCAGTTTGCGTCATACTACACATTTGAAGAAAAGGGTATTTCCTGCAGTGGTGACTCTCTTCTTTTTCTCATCCCCCCAGGTTGTATCAGAGTAAGATGGACGGTAGCTTTGATTGTGATTGTGGTGAGCTGGAGCCACCTGATCACTAACAAAAGACATCTTCTGTTAACCAACAGCCGCCAGAGCTTCCTGTTGAAATAAATATATAGCAACAAAGGAAGAAAAGAAGCAAAACGGAAATAGTGCTTACCAGCACCTTAGAATGATGCTGCTCAGGACCAGTCCAACACTGAATGTATCTGCACTGTGAGGAGAATGTTCATAGAAGCCTGTTGTGTGCATATTTATTCACATTTTTGTTAAATGTTAAATCGTTTAGCACGGTAATCTGAGTGCACAGTATGTCATTTCATTCCGTTTGAGTTTCTTGTTTTCTTTAAATGTCTGCAGAGTTGCTGCCCCTTTCTTGAACTATGAGTACTGCAATCTTTTTAATTCTCAATATGAGTAGAGCTTTTTGAGCTTTAAATCTAAGGGGAACTCAACAGGCCTGTTTGGCATATGCAATGAACATCAAGAAACCATCTTGCTGTGGAAGCATAATTATTTTTCTTCTCCCTTTTTGAAAGATCTTTCCTTTTGATGCCAGTTTTCTTCCTTGTTTACACAAGTTCAATTCGAAAGGAAAAGGCAATAGTAAGGGTTTCAAAATGGCAGAGAAGTTTGAAAGTCTCATGAACATTCATGGTTTTGATCTGGGTTCTAGGTATATGGACTTAAAACCATTGGGTTGTGGAGGCAATGGCTTGGTTTTTTCTGCTGTAGACAATGACTGTGACAAAAGAGTAGCCATCAAGAAAATTGTCCTTACTGATCCCCAGAGTGTCAAACATGCTCTACGTGAAATCAAAATTATTAGAAGACTTGACCATGATAACATTGTGAAAGTGTTTGAAATTCTTGGTCCTAGTGGAAGCCAATTAACAGACGATGTGGGCTCTCTTACGGAACTGAACAGTGTTTACATTGTTCAGGAGTACATGGAGACAGACTTGGCTAATGTGCTGGAGCAGGGCCCTTTACTGGAAGAGCATGCCAGGCTGTTCATGTATCAGCTGCTACGGGGGCTCAAGTATATTCACTCTGCAAACGTACTGCACAGAGATCTCAAACCAGCTAATCTTTTCATTAATACTGAAGACTTGGTGCTGAAGATAGGTGACTTTGGTCTTGCACGGATCATGGATCCTCATTATTCCCATAAGGTATGTAGAGAAAGCCAGCTGAGACAGACCTTTAAACTGATACGCTTAATCAGGAATAGGTACCTGCATTTTCTTTGTATATTGTGGCAGAATTTTTAATCTTATTAAACTTTACATAGTGCCTTTTTTTCTGATACAAATCTATCTTTCACAGTCTCTCTGTTTGAAATGAAGGTGGAGTGGGATAATTAAATACAAATTTCTAAAAAAAATATGGTTATTATAATGAAGTTCTAAAGTATATGGTTATTCATTATAAATGAAATTCTCCCTTAGTTATTTAAGAGTGGAATATACTTTCTTTGGGACAGAATTGTGGTAAGAGGGGATACTATTTCAACTTTTAGGTCTTTTGTTTTCGAGACAGAGTTTCACTCTGTCGTAAAGGCTGGAGTGCAGTGGTGCCATCTTGGCTCACTGCAACCTTCACCCCCTGGATTCAGTGATTCTTGTACCTCAGCCTCCCAAATAGCTGGGATTACAGGTGCGTGCCATCACGCCCAGCTAATTTGTTTGTATTTTTAGTAGAGATGGGGCCTCCCCATGTTGGCCAGGGTGGTCTTAAACTCCTAGCCTCCAGTGATCTGCCTGCCTCAGCCTCCCAAAATGCTAGGATTACAAAGGTGTGAACCATCATGCTTTGTCTTTTTTTTTTTTTTAAGTTTTTAGAGACAAGATCTTGCTGTGTTGCTCAGGCTGGCATCAAATTCCTGGGCTCAAGTGATCCTCTGGCCTCAGCCTCCTAAATAGCTGATGCTAAAGGTGCATGCCAGCACACCCAAACTTACGTCTTCTTTTGTCCCTTTGAGACTGTATTCAGTTCTGCTTTGTTTAAACTAAATTTAGCTTGAAATCTAAATTCCCATAAACAATTGGTAGTAAGTATAGCCAAAAAGATTCACAGCAACTTCCTCTTAGATAGCAAATGGTCTTCATACAAGAATTTAGTATTTTTCAAGCTGAACCTTGGTCTTTTAGTTTTGAAATGAAATCTTATGTGGGACCATGATGTTTAAAATAGAAAAGTGGAGCTGCTTTGGCTGTAAAGAACCCCTGGGAGCCCTGCTTTGTTGGCTTTTCACAGTACATGCCTAAGACAAATCTTCATATGTGGTGTTTCACATTAAGTTTTTTTTTTTTTTTTTTTTTTTTTTTTGAGACCAAGTTTTGCTCTTGTTGCCCAGGCTAGAGTGCAATAGTGTGATCTCAGCTCATTGCAACCTCCACCTCCTGGGTTCAAGCAATTCTCCTGCCTCAGCCTCCCAAGTAGCTGGGATTACAGGTGCCTGCCACCATGCCCAACCCATATTAAACTTGGGCCAGGTGCAGTGGCTCACACCTGTAATCTCAGCACTTTGGGAGGCTGAGGCAGGCGGATCACTTGAGGTTGGGAGTTTGAGACCAGCCTGACAACATGGTGAAACCCCATCTCTACTAAACATACAAAATTAGCTGTGCCTGGTGGTGCATGCCTGTAATTCCAGCTACTTGGGAGGCTGAAGCAGGAGAATCCGGGAGGCAGAGGTTGCAATGAGCTGAGGTCGCGCCATTGCACTGCAGCCTGGGCAACAAGAGCGAAACTCCATCTCAAAAAAAAAAAAAAACTTTGTAGAAAATGAGTTCTAGGCTGGGAGCGCGGTGGCTTCTTCCTGTAATCTCAATGCTTTAGGAGGCCAAGGCAGGAGGATCACTTGAGGCCAGGAGTTTGAGACCAACCTGGGCAACACAGACACTTTTTTTTTTTTCCTAGAGAAAAGAGATTATTAACACTGACCACGTCCTTTTTATGTATTTACTGTATCCACAGTGAAGTATTGTGGATAGAGCACTGAACTAAGACTTATACTGTCTAAAATTGACTCCATTTCTACATCCAACTAGCTATATGACTTGAAGCAGATCCCTTAGTCTCTTGGGCATCACACCTATAAAATGGAGTTAATATCTACCATCACAATCTCCCAGGGTAGTTTTGAGGATGAAATAAGGCAATATATGTATAAGGTTTTGTAAGGTGCTTTGTAATTGTAAAGTAATTGAATAAATTGGTTATTAATAAGATTTATAGTAGAGGTCAGTAAGGAGGCTGACATTGGTTTGTAAGTAGCACCTCTGGTGCTCTTCCCTACTGTTCTGACTTGAAGCATACTTGCTCCTTGATTATCTCAAGACTTTGAGTGTAAACCAGCTCATCTGAAAAATACTTTGAATGTGTGGCCTAGAGTTAACACTATAACTAGAGTTTTACATAATTTTTTTTTTTTTTTAAACAGGGTCTTGCTCTTGGCTCACTCCAACCTCTGTCTCCTGCGCTTCAGTGATCCTCCCAGCTCAGCCTCCCAAGTAGCTGGGACTACAGGCGTGTGCTACCATGCCAGGCTAATTTTTGTATTTTTAGTAGAGATGGGGTTTTAGCATGTTGCCCAGGCTGGTCTCAAACTCCTGGCCTCAAGTGATCCACCCACCTCGGCCTCCCGAAGTGCTGGGGTTAAAGACTAAAGTGTTTTTTTTTTTTTTTTTTTTTTTGAGACAGTTTCGCTCTTGTTGCCCAGGCTGGAGTGCAGTGGTGCGATCTCGGCTCACCGCAACCTCTGCCTCCCGGGTTCAAGCGATTCTCCTGGTTCAGCCTCCTGAGTAACTGGGATTACAGGCACGCACCAGCACACTTGGCTAATTTTGTATTTTTAGTAGAGACGGGGTTTCTCCATGTTGGTCATACTGGCCTCGAACTCCCGACCTCAGGTGATCCGCCCAGCTCAGTTTTCCAAAATGCTGGGATTACAGGCATGAGCTACCACGCTCGGCAGATTAAGGATTCTTTAATCAAGTTTTAAGTACTGTTTTTTAGCTAAAGTAAAAAAAATGTTTTTTGTTTCTTTCGTAGGGTCATCTTTCTGAAGGATTGGTTACTAAATGGTACAGATCTCCACGTCTTTTACTTTCTCCTAATAATTATACTAAAGCCATTGACATGTGGGCTGCAGGCTGCATCTTTGCTGAAATGCTGACTGGTAAAACCCTTTTTGCAGGTTAGTATTTTGTGGGGGGAAAAATTTTCCCAAAGAGAAGTAATTTTGCATTTATCTCTGAAGCAAGATTCATATAAGGTTTAAAATAATTAATTGTGATCTAGAATACTAAAAATGAACAGATAAATTGGCGTTTTTATTCAAAAAATTGAGAAAACTTATTCACATTCACTAAATTGGTCACTTCATAAATTATCAGAACTCTAGTGTTTAAATATAATTTTATATTTTGTGGACCCATAATAGTTGTTGGTAATCTGTGTTGATACTTGAGTTGCATACTTCTGTCAGTATCATCACTTCCTGGTGAAAATTTTAAGCCATTGTTGAAAATCCAACAAATTTTTCTTGGTCTCCTCCCCCTATAAACAACCAAACAAGTAATTTTTTGTTAAGTTTGGTGCTATTTAGAAGTCTAAAGAAGTGTGTGAGAGAGGACCTTGTCAAGATGAGAAGAGATGAATAATCCATGAAAAATGTCTTGTGTCATAAAGCAAAGCATACATCTGTATAAAATTATTTAGTATAGGCTAGAGCTAAAAACTTGGAGAAGCTATACATCAGTGATTGCTGGAATGGAAGGCATTATGGAGTCATAATAGTGAAGAATTTTAATTGGGGAAGGGAGAAAATATGTTATTTAAGGGTACCTATATAAATAAAAGTATAATCCTGATACATTCATGAATCTGAGATTCATGCAAGTTGTCAAATAATAATAAACATATTTATGACTAGTTAAGATGGGGTCAGATAAGAAAGTATTTAGAAAGTAGGTAGAGGACTTTCCATATGGAAAAGTAAGGAATAGTAGGGGTACTGAAGATTTTCTAGTTGGGGAAGTGGTGTGATAGTGATTAAGGCCTTTTTTTGTGTTTTGAGATTACTTTTCCCCCCTCTATACCCTTTTTTGTTGTTGTTGAGATGGAATCTCGCTCTGTCACTCAGGCTGGAGTGCAGTGGTGCGATCTTTGTTCACTGCAAGCTCCGCCTCCCAGGTTCACGCCATTCTCCTGCCTCAGCCTCCCGAGCAGCTGGGACTACAGGCGCCCGCCACCATGCCTGGCTAATTTTTTGTATTTTCAGTAGAGACGAGGTTTCACCGTGTTAGCCAGGATGGTCTCTGTCTTCTGACCTCGTGATCCGCCCTCCTCGGCCTCCCAAAGTGCTGGGATTACAGGCGTGAGCCACCGCACCCTGTCCTCTATACATACCATTTTTAGAGTTGTTCCCGCCGACCCCAGACTGTGCTAAGAGCAGAAGGAAAGGAGAGAGCCTATTTACATAAGAAAGATTAGTGTACATAGGAGAGCACTGGTGAAGAAAGGACAGCATGCATAAATGTCTTTTAAGTATGTTAATGCCAGTACTTAGTTTATATAAAAGCCAGCCCTTTATAATTTTTTTTTTTTTTTTTTTTTTTTTTTTTTGCGACGGAGTCTCACTCTGTCGCCCAGGCTGGAGTGCAGTGGCCGGATCTCAGCTCACTGCAAGCTCCGCCTCCCGGGTTTACGCCGTTCTCCTGCCTCAACCTCCCCAGTAGCTGGGACTACAGGCGCCCACCACCTTGCCCGGCTAGTTTTTTTTTGTATTTTTTAGTAGAGATGGGGTTTCACTGTGTTAGCCAGGATGGTCTCGATCTCCTGACCTCGTGATCCGCCCGTCTCGGCCTCCCAAAGTGCTGGGATTACAGGCTTGAGCCACCGCGCCCGGCCTATAATTTTTTTCTATTTATCTAAAATTTCTGGCTGGGCACAGTGGCTCATGCATGTAATCCCAGCACTTTGGGAGGCTGCGGCAGGCAGATTACTTGAGGTAAGGAGTTCAAGACCAGCCTGGCCAACATGGTGAAACCCCGTCTCTACTAAAAATACAGAAATTAGCCGGGCATGGTGGCACACGCCTGTAATCCCAGCTTCTGGGTAGGCTGAGGCACAATAATCACTTGAACCTGGGAAGTGGAGGTTGCAGTGAGCCGGAATCAAGCCATTGCATTCCAGCCTGGGCAACAGAGACTGTCTCAAAAAAAAAAAAAAAAAAAAAAAAAAAAAAAAATCGAAGATGTATGCTAGTTTTCTAAATTGAAATTCGGAGGGATTCCTGGAAACTAAATTATTAAATGGATTGATTTTTGCTTAGGAACAATACTGTGATTAGAGGTTCTGTTCCTGATATCAAGTGCCTTCCAGCATATATAAACAATTCTGTATTGTTTGTTGCAGTGTCACAAATTACTCCAAAACTTAGTAGCTTAAACAACAAACATTTATTACCATTTTACAGTTTCTGTGTGTCAGAATGTGGGAGTGGTTTAGCTAGGTGGTTCTAGCTCAGGTTTTCTCAGTCAGGATGTTGGTAAGGGCAGCAGTTACCTGAAGGCTTGACCAAGGCAGGAGGATCCACTTCTAGATAGCTTACTTACATGACAGTTACCAAGAGGCTTCGGTTCCTCACCATGTGGGCATCTCCTTAGGATTGCTTGAGTGTCTTCATAATATGGTGGCTGGCTTCCTCTAGAACTAATGATCCAAAAGACAGCAAGGAGATAGCCAGTATATCTTATTTTAAAAAGTTGTATTGTTATATAATTCACATACTATACAATTTATTTAAATTATACAGTTCCATATCTTTTAGTATATTTACAGAGTTATATACTCTGTAAATAATACAATCTAATTTTGGAACACTGTCTTGGCTCCTAAAAGATCCTGCAAATCATTAGCAGTCACTTCTCATTTCCTCTTTCCCCCAACCCCTGGCATCCACTAATCTACTTTGTGTCTCTATGGATTTGCCTACTCTGGTTGTTTCAGATAACATTTGGACTTTGGGACAGGCTTCTTTCATGTAGCAATATTTTGGAGGTTTACCCATGTAGTGGCATATATTAGTACTTTTTTCCTTTTTATGGGCAAATAGTATTCTGCTCTATGAATATACCACATGCTATTTATCCATTCCTCAGTTGATGGACATTTGGGTTTCCACTTCTTCATTATGAATTATGCTGTTGTGAATATTTGTGTACAAGTTTTTGTGTGAAAATGTTTTCAGTTCTCTTGGGTATATATACCTAGGAGTGGAATTGCTGGGTCGTGTGATAACTGTTTAACTTTTTGAAGAACAGTTTCCCAGCACAGCTGTACCATTTTACATTCCCACCAGCAATGCATGAGAGTTAAATTTTATCTTTTTGAGTATAGCCATCCATCGGGTATGAAGTAGTATCTCATTGTGGTTTGTTTTTTCTTTTTTCGAGATGGAGTCTCGCTTTGTTGTCTAGGCTGTAGTACAGTGGTGCAATCTTGGCTCACTGCAACCTCCGCCTCCCAGGTTCAAACAGTTCTCCTGCCTTCAGCCTCCCGGGTAGCTGGGATTACAAAGGCATGCGCCACCATGCCCACCTAATTTTTGTAGTTTTAGTAGAGATGGGGTTTCACAGTGTTGGCCAGGCTGGTCCCTAACTCCTAACCTCAAGTGATCTGCCCACCTTGGCCTCTCAAAGTGCAGGGATTACAGGCAGGAGCCATTGCACCAGGCCTCATTGAGGTTTTGATTTGCATTTCCCTACTAATGGATGTTGAATGTCTGTACAGATCTATTGCCTATTTTTTAAATTGGGTTGTCTTTTTATTGTTGAGTTGTAAGAATTCTTTACATAATTCTGAATACAAATCTTTTGTGATTTACATGTTTTTCTTCTATTCTGCAGTTTCCTTTCCTTTCTCTATGTCTTTTGAAACAGGTTTTTTTTTTTTTTTTTTTTGGAGACGGAGTCTCGCACACTCGCCCAGGCTGTAGTACAGTGGCACAATCTTGGCTCACTGCAGCCTCTCCCTCTTGGGTTTAAGCGATTCTGCTCCCTCAGCCTCCTGAGTAGCTGGCATCACAGGCGCGCACCACCATGCCCAGCTGATTTTTGTATTTTTAGTAGAGACAGGGTTTCACCATGTTGGTTAGGCTGGTCTCGAACTCCTGACCTCATGATCCACTCGCCTCGGCCTCCCAAAGTGCTGGGATTACAGGCATCAGCCACTGTGCCAGGCCTGAAACAAGATTCTAATTCTGAAGTCCAATTATCTTTTTCTTTTGTCCCTTTTGCTTTTGGTGTCATATCTGAGGAATAATTGCCTGACCCAAGGTCATGGTTGTTTTCTCCTGTGTTGTCTTCTGAGAGTTTTATAGGATTAACTTTTACAGCTGGGTGCGGTGGCTTACACCTGTAATCCTAGCACTTTGGGATGCAGAGGAGAGTGGATCACCTGAGGTCAGGAGTTCGAGAACACCCTGGCCAATGTGGTGAAACCCTGTCTCTACTAAAAATACAAAAATTAGCTGGGCGTGGTGGTGCGCACCTGTAATCCCAGCTACTCGGAAGGCTGAGGCAGGAGAATTGCTTGAACCTGGGAGGCAGAGGTTGCAGTGAGCCAAGATCGTGCCACTGCACTCTAGCCTGGACAACAGAGCAAGACTCTGTATTCGGTGGGGGAAGGAAGAAAAAGGGGGATTAACTCTTACACATTGGACGTCCATTTGTCCTGGCACCATTTGTTGAAAAGATTCTTTCCCCATTGAATTATCTTGACACTTTCATCAAAAATCAGTTGACCACACATGACCAAGTCTCAAAAGTTACATACTGTCAACTTTAGCTTTATTTTGTGTGTTAGAAGTGAGTCACTAAGTACACTTCATGGTCAATGGGAGCAGAGTTCAGTTCCACCCTTTAAAGGGAGGAGTATCAAAATAATTTTTGGACCGTTTTTTCATTTTTGACCTTCTCGAATGGATTAAGTGGATACACACACACACACACACACATACGTATGTACATATGTGTGTGTATAAAATTATTATTTTTTTTTTTCCGAGATGGAATCTTGCTCTTGTCACCCAGGCTAGAGTACAATGGTGCGATCTTAGCCCACTGCAACCTCCACCTCCCGGGTTCAAATGACTCTCCTGCCTCAGCCTCTCAAGTAACTGGGATTACAGGTGTCTGCCATCATACCCAGCTAAATTTTTTTACCCTTTTGGCCTGGCTGGTCTCAAACTCCTGACCTCAGGTGATCTGCCTGCATTGGCCCCCCACAGTGCTGGGATTACAGGCAGGAGCCACTGTGTCTGGCCAGGTGGACACATTTTAAAGCCACCACAGTAACAAGTCAGAAAAACAAGCCAGGTATGGTGACTCATACATGTAATCCCAGCACTTTTGGAGGCTGAGACCAGAGGATCAGTTGAGCCCAGGAGTTCGAGACCTACCCTGGGCAACATAGTGAGACCCTGTCTCGACAAAAAAACAAAAATGTAGCTGGGCATGGTGGCACACACATGTGGTCCCAGCTATTGAAGGGGTTTAGGTGGGAGGATTGCTTCAGCCTGGCAGGTCAAGGCTACAGTGAGCTGTGATCATGCCACTTACTCCAGCCTGAGCAACAGAGCAAGACTTTGTCTCAGAACAAAACCAAATTTAAGTCTATATAATGAAAAATCATTTGGTCATGCTCCAAGTCATAGAAATGAGGTCAGTGCCTACTGCTGCTGCATGGATTATACAAAGGTTTTTTTTGTGTGTGTGTGGTTTTTTTTTTTTGAGAGGGAGTCTCGCTCTGTCATACTAGGCTGGAGTGCGCTTATGTGAGCTCAGCTAACTCCTCCTCCCAGGTTCAAGCAATTCTCCTGTCTCAGCCTCCCGAGTAGCTGGGACTACAGGTGCACGCCCCCAGGCCCAGCTAAGTTTTGAAATTTTAGTAGAGACAGGATTTCACCATATTGGTCAGGCTGGTCTTGAACTCCTGCTCAGGTGATCCACCTGCCTCAGCCTTCCAAAGTGCTGGGATTACAGGTGTGAACCACTGCTCTCAGCTGTATTTATGTATTTTTAAATGTTTGTTTTTAAACGTTCAGTGCACATTCAGACATTTAAGTATAGGAATAAAAATAATCGGATTTGTTTTAAAACTCTTTAAGTAGCATAGTTTTTACATTTAATAGGAATAGTTTGTGAAATGATTAGAAAGATCTAGGTTGTAGTTTTTTTCTGGTTGCCAGATGCTTCATTGATTTTTGTCAGTGAACTATTAGATAAAAACATGAAGGGAGATCTGAGTGGTTATTAGGTATAAGGTGCAAATGAACAGAGCAACAAAAGGTAAGGACCAAGCATTCATTGGAAATCAGTGTATTTTTAGCCTGTAGAAAGTGTTATAGTCTTATTTTTTGGTACATTTCTCTCGTGTGTCCAGATTGTCTCTCTGTAGGTGTTCCTGTCCCAGGTTAACACTTCTACTTGGGCAGTAGGTGTTTTTCCTCTTTCCTGCTTAGCACTTCTATTCCTCGCATCTTCACTTTACCCCTTCTGCTGGATCGTTTTTATCAGTATTCATTCAAACATTGATAAAATTTTTCCAGTCTTACAAGAGAATCTCTGTCCTTACCCCGCAGTCCCTCAGCTACTGCCATATACTACTGTACTCTTTGAATGTAAAACTTCTCAAAAGATGTGTGCATCCTTGCTGCTCTTAATTCCTCTGCTTACATTCTGTCTTTCACCCTGTCCAATCAGGCTTGGTCCTCCACCAAAAACCACTCTCATCGAGGTCACCAGTGATCTCCATAATGCTAAATCCCTTATCAATTCTAAGTCCTTATTTTGAACCATCTCCAGCATTTGTTACAATTTATCTTCCCCTCTTCAGGTGCTTTTTCAGCTGTCTTTGGGCATGCCACTCTTCAATTCTTCCCTGGCTTCTTTCCAGTCACCCTTGCCAGTTCTTCTCTTTCGCCTCATGTTGGAAGTATCCCAGATTCAGTCCTTGGGCTCCATGCTTCTCTAGTTTCACTTAGTCCCTGGGTAATCTCATTCTTTTTCATTCCTTTAAGAATTACCTGAGGCCGGGCACGGTGGCTCAAGATGACTTCTGAATGTATATCATCAGCCCTGACCTCTTGTCTGAATTCCAGGTTCCTTAACTCAGTATCTCCACTCAAATGTTTAATAACAAAAGTTAACCTACCCAGAACTGGGCCTCTGATATTTCTTCCTCATACTTTGTTTTTACTATCTTCCTCATGTTAGCAAACCAGTACCTCCATTTTTCAGTTGCTTAGACAAAAATCTTGTCACTGTCCTTCACTTCTGTTAGTCTGTTAGCACAGATCTGTGGGCTCTTACTTCAAACCATATCCAGACTCTTAACAGCTTGTTACGGCCGGGCGCGGTGGCTCAAGCCTGTAATCCCAGCACTTTGGGAGGCCGAGACGGGCGGATCACAAGGTCAGGAGATCGAGACCATCCTGGTTAACACAGTGAAACCCCGTCTCTACTAAAAAAAATACAAAAAACTAGCCGGGCGAGGTGGCAGGCGCCTGTAGTCCCAGCTACTCGGGAGGCTGAGCCAGGAGAATGGCGTAAACCCGGGAGGCGGAGCTTGCAGTGAGCTGAGATCTGGCCACTGCACTCCAGCCTGGGTGACAGAGCGAGACTCCGTCTCAAAAAAAAAAAAAAAAAAGTAAAACAGCTTGTTATTATCACTCTTACTATCCCTCCCCAAGTCCAGTCAGCCATTATGTCTCTCCTGTTAGAAGGACCTTCTCTTTCCTGCTTCAGTATGTGCTGTCTTTAGTTACCACATCACAGCCAGAGTGATCCTGTTGAAAGATAAGGTAGATCATGTCATATCTCTGCTCAAACTGTATGATGGCTTTCCATCAAACTCAGGGTAAAGCTGACCCTTTGTTCTAGTACCACTCTGACTTCATCTCCCACTGTGTGCTCCAAGCTACTCTACTTTTGCTAGGCTTATCTAATTGTTGTTTCTTGGACATACCAACCTGCCTGTCTCCTCTGGGCTTCTCTCCATCTTCCTAGAACTCCTTTCTTTCTTCCATATGAATGTTTGGTGTATTCCCCACTTCTTTAATTTTCCACTTCTTAGTGAGGCTTGCCTTTGTCTCAAAACAAAACAAAAACCAAGTCTCATTCTGTTGCCCAAGCTAGAGTGCAGTGACATGATCTTGGCTTACTGCAACCTCCTCCAGGGTTCAAGCAGTTCTTGTGCTTCAGGCTCCCAAGTAGCTGGGACTATAGGCGTGCGCCATGCCCGGCTAATTTTTGTATTTTTAGTAGAGATGGGGTTTTACCATGTTGGCCAGGCTGGTCTCCAACTCTTCACTTTTTTTTCTTTTTTTTTCTTTTTTTTTTTTTTAAGTATTAACAGCCCTATTCTTCCCGACAGTCCTATCACCCTTAGCTTACTCTCTTTTTCTTTATAGCGTATGTCACCGTAAGATCCATGAAGGCAGGGACTTGGTCTGTTTTGTTTCACAACTGTATTCTGAAGTGTCCTGCTCATAGTAGGAACAAAATTTTTGAATGTTCAATGCATTTATAGACATTAAAGGAAAGGCAAGTGGAATTTTTATTGTTTTTGAGACAGGGTCTCACTCTGTCATCCATGCTGGAGTACAGCAAATGGAATTTTTAAAAGTCACCTATTTAGCCTAGTTTCCCCCTTTATTTCTTCAATTGCCTAACAGCCTAGAAATACTGACCCCTAACAAAGAACTATAAAACTTCTCATTTTAAAAGTCTAGTCCAACCCTTCATTTCATTGATGGTGAAATTAAGTCCTAGAGATGTTAGCTGTTGTCTCTGAAGTTATAGCCAGTTAATTAGTGGTACAGTTAAGACCAGAATCTAGATCTCTTAAATCTCAGTTGCTTTTTTTTCATTAGTCTGTGATAACCTTAATATGAGACCAAACTTAGAGTCAGTTCCCTATGGAAACAAAGCAGCTAAAACTAAATATATCAGTGAGCAGAAATGGAAATAGATATAAGTAGATTGGTGATAGTCAAAGCAGTGAAACCTGATGATTCAATTCAAACTTCCCCCCACTGGTCATTATAATATAATTTATGTTTATTATGAAATAAGTAAACATTGAGGAATGTGTTTGTTGTATTTAGTGTGTTTTTTTGGTTTTGTTTTTTACCTCAGGTGCACATGAACTTGAACAGATGCAGCTGATTTTAGAATCTATTCCTGTTGTACATGAGGAAGATCGTCAGGAGCTTCTCAGCGTAATTCCAGTTTACATTAGAAATGACATGACTGAGCCACACAAACCTTTAACTCAGCTGCTTCCAGGAATTAGTCGAGAAGGTATTGTGACACGAGAGTGGCCCTCACATTCGTGCCTGTGTGTGAAGTAGAAATCTGTGTAGGGAGCTGGAACTTTTTATCCTTAGATATGGGGCTTTCTCCCAAATAGTCTTTTTATACTTAAGGTGTACCTAAAACTTCGACTCTCATCTCCCTTTTTTTTTTTGTCCTGGTGCTTAGGCTACGATCTGTTTTTTTGTTCCTCTGAATTACTTTCCAGAGCAAGTAGCAAGTATTTTGAATATAGGCACTGGCGGCAAAACCATGATGGCATTTTTTCCTCAGATATACTTGTAACTTCTATAAATGCCTGGATAAAGAGAAAGCTGCTGTGTTTCATTTCAGCAGATTTTGCAGGCTTTTCAGTAGTTCCACATTCTTAACCAGTCTTTGAGTCTGTCTTCACAAATTCCATTGCTAGCTTCCTTTCTCGTAACCCTGTAGCCGCTGTCACAACATCCCTGTTCATAACTAAATAAGTCCTTTGTGGGAACACTTTTTTATTTTTATTTTTTATTGAAAAATAGAGACAGGGTCTTCACTGTGTTGCCCGGGCTGGTCTTGAGCTCCTGAGCTCGAGCATCCCTTCTGCCTCAGCCTCTGAAAGTGGTAGTGTTACAGGTATAAGCCACCACACCTGGCCAAGGAGCACTTTTAAAATGCAAACTAGCAATTTCGAATTGGGAGGTGCAGTGGGGAACAGGGTGGGTGTCTGCATACCCTCTGCAGGTGTGGCTCTGCTCAGCCATAACCCGGGTCCACTTTAGAGTCATCGTCATTTATTGCTGAGTCTCACCAAGAGGATGGTGCTGTTGAAGCATTTGTAACCTTGCTGTATAATGCTATTTGAATCTTTTTCATACCCTCCTTAGGGTGGGGACCATGTTTTAACTTTGAACTAAACTGAATATTTGGCCAGTGACTGGGATTAACCATTGAGCAAAGATCCTTGGTCACATGTGGCAGCACTGTGCCTGCAAGCAAGTGAACGCAGAGTGGATGGAGTTTCTGAGACTAAAGATTTATCAATTATACGCTCCATACTACTTTCTTCTTAACAGTGGAGTTTTATTTTGGGACAGAGCACATTCTGAGGCAGTGGCAACTTGGTAAAAAGAATACATGTTCTCACCCCACACTCTATGATCTTTGAAGGAAAAAAGCAAACAGGATTAAGTACATCTGAGTGAACCTAGAAGACTCCTGGGAGCCCTACTCTGGTTAATTTCCCTCAATACTTACCTTTCATCCTCCCTTTCTGTGGTTTACCGTACATTTCTCTATCTTAGCATGCTTCAGCACCATTGTAGCATTCTTGTAGTCCTGGCTGCTCGGGAGGCTGAGGCAGGAAGATCCCCTGAGCCCAGGAGTTCAAGGCTACAATAAGCTGTGATCATGCCATTGTACTCCAGCCTGGGCAACAGAGCAAAGACCCTGTGTCTTAAAATTCTCTTTTTAAAGAAAAGAATGGGTTCTTTCTAGAGTACAGGTTGGCTTGAGAGAGAAAGGCCATCTTTCTCACTTAGAAGGCAAGGATAAGAGGATGTGTGAGTGACCATAGTGAAGAAGTATAAGGATTGAGACAAATACGAAGTGGGTTTATCTGTTGAGAATGATAAAGAAGACTGGAGTATAAAGAGAAGGCCAGATAGCAAAGGTCACAATGAAATTGTTTAGTATGAATTTGTAATGAGCCAGATATGGGATATTGCAGCTAGTTTTCATCTGTTGTGTGTGGCCAGAGAGTAGATGGTGGTGATGATCCAGGGTTGAAGGTCAGTATCATAAGGCATAGAAGTGTGTGACTGGTGTAAATACAGCTTTCAGGCTGCGTGAGGAGCTAAGGAAGGCCTACTAGCCTGTTTTATTGGAAGAATTGGATTTGTGGTTAACCAGAGTCCTAAATAAAACCAGAGTTTTATTTCTGACAAATTAACTTTTTAATTGTGTAGTCTATTTTTCCCCTTTATAAGATGGGGACCTGTTAGTACAATTAAGATGCTCATTTCCTGTTGTGTAGTATGAAGTGCTAAGGGAATCACTTAGCTAGTCATTTAAATAAATGAGATCGACATTTGCTGTTTTTCTAAAGGTAAGCAGTTCTTTTCTCAAAAACTTTTACCTTTTCTTCTGCAGCACTGGATTTCCTGGAACAAATTTTGACATTTAGTCCCATGGATCGGTTAACAGCAGAAGAAGCACTCTCCCATCCTTACATGAGCATATATTCTTTTCCAATGGATGAGCCAATTTCAAGCCATCCTTTTCATATTGAAGATGAAGTTGATGATATTTTGCTTATGGATGAAACTCACAGTCACATTTATAACTGGGAAAGGTAAAGTGATCCTAAATTAGAAAAATATTTACTGAACTTTCAACGGACTGTATGTAGTGAGTTTTCTAATATTATATATAAGACAATGTAGAAGTCTTAAAAATTTAGTACTGTAAAAATACAAAAATTAGGTGTGGCGGGCGGGTGCCTGTAGTCCTAGCTACTTGGGAGGCTGAGGCAGAAAAATCACTGGAACCCAGGAGGCAGAGGCTGCAGAGATCATACCACTGCATTCCAGTCTGGGCAATAGAGCGACACTCCATCTCTTTTTTTTTTTTTTTTGAGACGGAGTCTTGCACTGTCACCCAGGCTGGAATGCGGTGGCGTGATCTCGGCTCACTGCAAGCTCTGTCTCCCGGGTTCACGCCATTCTCCTGCCTTAGCCTCCTGAGTAGCTGGGACTACAGCTACCCGCCACCATGCCCAGCTAGTTTTTTTTTTTTTTTTTTTTTGTATTTTTAGTAGAGATGGGGTTTCACCATGTTAGCCAGGATGGTCTAGATCTCCTGACCTCATGATCCACCTGCCTCAGCCTCCCAAAGTGCTGGGATTACAGGGTTGAGCCACCATACCCGGCCTAGAGCGAGACTCCATCTCAAAGAAAAAGAAAAATTTAGTAATGATCCTTAAATAGCCGTTAATTTAAATATTTAATAAAGTAATTACTGGTTAGATGATACATGATGGGAAAAGTTAAATGCTACTTTGGGCCGGGCGTGGTGGCTCACGCCTGTAATCCCAGCACTTTGGGAGGCCGAGGTGGGCAGATCACAAGGTCAGGAAATCGAGACCATGGTGAAACCCCGTCTCTACTAAAAATAGAAAAAATTAGCCGGGCGCAGGGGCGGGCGCCTGTAGTCCCAGCTACTCGGGAGGCTGAGGCAGGAGAATGGCGTGAACCCGGGAGGCAGAGCTTGCAGTGAGCCGAGATCGTGCCACTGCACTCCAGCCTGGGCGACAGAGCGAGACTCTGTCTCAAAAAAAAAAAAAAAAAAAAAGTGCTACTTTGAAACATTTTCAAAGTCATTAAGGCATATTTAGTAAATAAAATTATAAAGTCCTTAAACTGTGAAGGTTGGAAGTGAATCATTTTATGAATGTCAGAACAATTTAAGATGTTAGATGACAAGACTCAATCATATCCAATAAAATATCTCCAGTGTCTCAGTGGTAGTTACATCTTAAGATAAATATTATTTTTGACTAATGTTAGATGCAGTTTTTTTTGTTTTGTTTTTGAGATGGAATCTCACCCAGGCTGGAGTGCAGTGATGCGATCTTGGCTCACTGTCCTGCCCCAGCCTCCTGAGTAGCTGGGATTACAGGCACCCGGCTGATTTTTAGTAGAGGTGGGGTTTTATGTTGGCCAGACTGGTCTCGAACTCCTGACCTCAGGTGATCTGCCTGCCTTGGCCTCCCACAGTGCTGAAATTATGGGCGTGAGTCACCATACTCAGCCAGTATTTGAATCTATTTTCCTAATGACAAAATTAATTTGGGGACACTTAACAGAGGTTCAGTAAAAGGGACTTTTTGAAGTCTAAACATTAGTGTATAATTTGATGTTTCATAAAGTGAAAGAATTGGATTTCTAGGGAAGTTTGGCTGGGCACGGTGGCTCATGCCTGTAATCCCAGCACTTTGCGAGGCCGAGGCGGGCCAATTACCTGCGGTCAGTAGTTCGAGACCAGCCTGGTTAACACAGTGAAACCCCGTCTCTACTGAAAATACAAAAATTAGCCAGGCTTGGTGGCAGGCGCTTGTAGTCCCAGCTACTCAGGAGGCTGAAGCAGGAGAATCACTTGAACCTGGGAGGCGGCAGTTGCAGTGAGCTGAGATTGCACCACTGCACTCCAGCCTGGGCAACAGAGTGAGACTCTGTCTCAAATAAATAATAAATACATTTCTGGGAAAGTTTAGATATAATTCTGCTTCAGAGTAGGATGGTAGCTTAGAGTCATCAGGTGATTTTGATGTATGGCCAGGTTTGGGAACCACTAATGACAATCTTAAGATTTTTTTTTTTTTGAGACGGAGTCTGGCTCTGTCACCCAGGCTGGAGTGCAGTGGCCGGATCTCAGCTCACTGCAAGCTCCGCCTCCCAGGTTTACGCCATTCTCCTGCCTCAGCCTCCCGAGTAGCTGGGACTGCAGGCGCCTGCCACCTCGCCCAGCTCGTTTTTTGTATTTTTTAGTAGAGATGGGGTTTCACGGGGTTAGCCAGGATGGTCTCGATCTCCTGACCTTGTGATCCGCCCGTCTCGGCCTCCCAAAGTGCTGGGATTACAGGCTTGAGCCACCGCGCCCGGCCAGTTTTTCAGAAGAAATTTTTTTCCTCCTCCTCAAATATTGAGGTATTGGTATGGTATGTTTGCACAAATCTACAAACTACTTTTTCTCTCCATGTGTCCATTTCTACCCCCTAAATATGGTTCTTTTCTGAGACGGAGTCTCACTCTGTTGCCCAGGCTGGAGTGCAGTGGCGCCATCTATCTCTCTGTTCACTGTAACTTCCTGAGTTGAAGCAGTTCTCCTGCCTCAGCCTCCCTAGTAGCTGGGACTACAGGTGTCCGCCACCATGTTCAACTAATTTTTGTATTTTTAGTAGAGATGGGGTTTCACCATGTTGGCCAGGCTGGTCTCAAACTCCTGACCTCAAGTGGTCTGCCCACCTCTGAAGTGCTAGAATTGCAGGCATGAGCCACTGCACCTGGCCTGCATTTTCTGTTATACCTAGCTAAGTCATCTAATCTCTCTTCTTTTCCCTCAATGATTGTACATGTCAGTAATAGGATAGCACATTCAGTAACACATATACACAGGGAGATTTTTGCTATTCATGGTGATGAGTTTTCCAGCAACCCTCTTCTAGTTGCCCTTACTGTAAACATTTGTAAGGTACCTGATTGAGATTCGAGATGTGCATTTTGTGGCCATGAAGTCTTTTGTTTGCATGAAACTGGTGGACAAAAAACAAATTGAAAATAAATGAGAATTGGTCTTATTTCAGAATGGAAGACTCAGTTCCTCATGAAGTTACATACTTCATTGGCAATTACCAAATATGTTAACAGAGCTTACCTATCAAGACTAAGTTTTGGTAGGGCAAGGCAGGCATACGACTTTATTCTCCTATAATTATCCCCTCATAGACCTAGCACAGTGCTGTCACATAAAAAGTACTCGGTGAATTTGAAAATGAAATCATATACGTGGAATAACACTAGTGTATTGATTTTTTTCAGGTATCATGATTGTCAGTTTTCAGAGCATGATTGGCCTATACATAACAACTTTGATATTGATGAGGTTCAGCTTGATCCAAGAGCTCTGTCCGATGTCACTGATGAAGAAGAAGTACAAGTTGATCCCCGAAAATATTTGGATGGAGATCGGGAAAAGTATCTAGAGGATCCTGCTTTTGATACCAGTTACTCTACTGAGCCTTGTTGGCAATACTCAGATCATCATGAAAACAAATATTGTGATCTGGAGTGTAGCCATACTTGTAACTACAAAACGAGGTCGTCATCATATTTAGATAACTTAGTTTGGAGAGAGAGTGAAGTTAACCATTACTATGAACCCAAGCTTATTATAGATCTTTCCAATTGGAAAGAACAAAGCAAAGAAAAATCTGATAAGAAAGGCAAATCAAAATGTGAAAGGAATGGATTGGTTAAAGCCCAGATAGCGCTAGAGGAAGCATCACAGCAACTGGCTGGAAAAGAAAGGGAAAAGAATCAGGGATTTGATTTTGATTCCTTTATTGCAGGAACTATTCAACTTAGTTCCCAACATGAGCCTACTGATGTTGTTGATAAATTAAATGACTTGAATAGCTCAGTGTCCCAACTAGAATTGAAAAGTTTGATATCAAAGTCAGTAAGCCAGGAAAAACAGGAAAAAGGAATGGCAAATCTGGCTCAATTAGAAGCCTTGTACCAATCTTCTTGGGACAGCCAGTTTGTGAGTGGTGGGGAGGACTGTTTTTTCATCAATCAGTTTTGTGAGGTAAGGAAGGATGAACAAGTTGAGAAGGAAAACACTTACACTAGTTACTTGGACAAGTTCTTTAGCAGGAAAGATGATACTGAAATGCTAGAAACTGAGCCAGTAGAGGATGGGAAGCTTGGGGAGAGAGGACATGAGGCAGGATTTCTGAACAACAGTGGGGAGTTCCTCTTCAACAAGCAGCTTGAGTCCATAGGCATCCCGCAGTTTCACAGTCCAGTTGGGTCACCACTTAAGTCAATACAGGCCACATTAACACCTTCTGCTATGAAATCTTCCCCTCAAATTCCTCATAAAACATACAGCAGCATTTTGAAACATCTGAACTAAAACACTCAGCAGACATTTGTCTTTGTATTCATGAAATGTGTTTTGTCTTTTTTTATTACTAGTGTTTAAGTCATTTTTTACTTGAATCAGATGGTGTCATTTAGTAAGGATTTTATGAGTTCCTTGGTTTTTAAAATCCAGACTTTCTTTTTCTACATGTGAGAGTTTTCATTTTAACTGGCATGTCATTTGCACACAAAAATAAAGACTAGAGCAAAATAATGCAGGAGGAGAAAAGAAATGCACTAAGACAAGTAAAGAACATTCTCTCATAGAACAATGATCTGTTTTACAGGAAACAAACCTTGCCTTGAAATTTACACAGTGAGACTGTACATAATTGCATGAAAATAGCTATTTTTTTCCTAAGACATTTTTCATTCATGAGTATTTTCAAGTTTTTCATACTGTACACATTTCTTAAAACACATGATACCAGCAGCAACTGAAAATGAATGCCGAATTTGGTACACATGTGTTATCTACCTCAAGGTAACAAGAGTATGTGGCAAAACATATACCACCCATAGTGCTTCACAAAATGCACTTCTATTTAGCCAGCGTTTATTGTAGTAAACTATTCTTAATAAAACTCATTCACTGTTTATAAATGTTCTGATATGCATTCTTTATAGTGAAGTGTTAATACATCACATCTTATTTATTTTAGCAAATCAGTATATTTTCTGTATTTAATTATAAAAATTAACTTAGTTTTTAAAATTTATTTGCAAATACACTTTTTCCATTTGGCACTATGGTTTGTTGCCTACCTAGCTGAATCTATAATGTCAGCTTATCCTAAGGCTGTTCACGTACTTAATTTACTTAAGTGTTCATTTTAAGTAACGTGCTCACTGTGTATAGGAATTTGTATTTTGGAGGTGCTTGATCTATCTACAAAGAAAAATTAATTAGGAATTACTTTATTATAAAATGCTCCTAGAAGTCTTAATTGTGTTTATTTTTTAAAAAAAAACGAATGTTAGACTTGTGTGCATGGAAGTAATTAAGGTACATCATTATTGTAGTTTAAAAGTTGTACATGATAAGACATTTTGTTTTTACTGTATGTTTTTACTGAATGATCTATTCCCCATCCCAAGGCAAGCATGAATAAAATTAGGTTAAACGTAGCATGTGGCATCGCAGTCTCTTAGAATTTGTTTCATCTATTTTATTTTATTGAATACTGTCTGTATCTTTGGTTATCCTGTTTGAAGAAAAAGGACAAATAAAACATGGCCAGCAAATACGGCTCCTGTTTCACTCTTGGATTAATGAAAATTTTCTGCTAGGATGAAAATTACTACCAGAATCACTTTGAATTATGGCTATAAATTGCTAGTCTGAAAGGCTGAGAAGGTTGAAGTCTTTTGACTTAAACCATCACACATTAGAATGGAATAAGGCTTTATAGTATTTCAAAACTGTTAGGTAAAATGTGTAGTTGAATCTTTGAACTGTGCAGTCAGAGAAAACTTGAGAAGTATTTGCTCCGTAATACATCTTTGCTTATGAACTTACCCTTGTACCCATCCAGCTATAAAACCATCCTCACTTTTCTTTCATCCTTGTTCTGTACAACACCGATTCTGTGAATATCTGCCCGCCTACCTTCTCAAAGCCATGTGTATAGATATATATTTTTTTGTTTTCTGGTTGAATACTGTCCACGTTATGAATTTAAACATAGATTACCTTAAGAGGACAAGCTCTGAAGTGCAGTCATGAGAACTGATTTGTGGGGCGGGGGGAAATGGGACACTTGTAGTTGGATCTGGGTGGGGTGACAAGTGTGGAGGCTTTGAGTGTCATAAGAGCATCAGACAGGAGGTAAAGGAAGCAACGGGCAGCAGACATTGGTCCCTGATCCTCCATTATAACCATTTTTTTGCAAATCTATGTTCATTTTGAGGATAATTAGCTTTGACTCAAATGCAGTCTTCCCTGAAGGAGGCCTAGGATTTTTCTTACTGGGAAACTTGGCTCCTGGGCTTAATCCACATTTGTTACTGTCACCTTGGCAGTTTAGTGGCCATCTACACAATGATCTGACTTGTTGGCATTAAAAAGTCAAAACATAGTCATCAAAGAAAAAAAAGTAAAACTGAAACCGCTTATATAAAATATGCTTGCTTGGCCGGGTGCGGTGGCTCAAGCCTGTAATCCCAGCACTTTGGGAGGCCGAGACGGGCGGATCACGAGGTCGGGAGATCGAGACCATCCTGGCTAACACGGTGAAACCCCGTCTCTACTAAAAAATACAAAAAACTAGCCGGGCGAGGTGGCGGGCGCCTGTAGTCCCAGCTACTCGGGAGGCTGAGGCAGGAGAATGGCGTAAACCCGGGAGGTGGGGCTTGCGGTGAGCTGAGATCCGGCCACTGTACTCCAGCCTGGGAGACACAGCGAGACTCCGTCTCAAAAAAAAAAAAAAAAAAAAAAAAAAAAATATATATATATATATATATATGCTTGCTTTAGGGTGACCCAGGCTGAATACTAAGTATTGTAAAGTCAAATTTGCAATAAAAATTTTATGTGCCATTTACTTTGTCCCCACTTGCAATCAAAGTATCTTTATAGGGTAATGAAGATGAAACACTCAAAAGAGGCAAGGTCTTGCTCTGCCACCCAGGTTGAAGTGCAGTGGTGTGATCACAGCTCACTGAACCTTGAACCTAGGCTCAAGTGATCCTCCCACCTCAGCCTCTTGAGTACCTAGGAGTAGCTGACACCTTTGTCAAAGATCATTTGACCATATAGATGAGAATTTATTTCTGGGTTCTCTACTCTGAGACAGGGTCTTAACTCTGTGGCCCAGGCTGGAGTGCAGTGACATGATCATAGCTCACTGCAACCTTGACTTCTCAGGCTCAGGCAATCCTGCCTCAGCCTCCTGAGTAGCTGGAGCCACAGGCATGAGCCAACATGCCCAGCTAGTTTTTAAATTTTTTTTTTTTTTATAGTTCTTTTAAAATGTGTTTATAGAGACAGGGTCTCCACATGTCACTCAGGCTGGTCTTAAACCCTGGGCTCAAGCAATCTTCCTCAGCCTCCCAATGTGCTGGAATTACAGGTGTGAGCCATTGTGCCTGACTGTAAAGCATTTTTTTCTGACATGAGTATGGCCACCCCTGCTCTTTCTATGATTTAGCCTGATAGCTTTAGTTTTAATTGCTACGCCACAACATATTTTTTTAAATGACATCTTCCAAAATTTTGCTTCTACCAACATCTTTGCAGTGAGAATTCTTGTGAACATGTGTAAGAAAGAGTGTCTTTAGGGCAGATAACCTAGGAGTAGAGTTGCAACATATCTTCAAGTCTATGAAGATGCCATATCCCTGTCCAAAAGTGATTGTACTGACTCACATTCCTGCCAGCAGTGCACAAGAGTTCCTATTCATCCACATGCCTCCAAACAAGCAACCAAGTTTCTTCCACTGAATGAATCCTACCAGCTTTGCAATGTTCAGTTTACAGTAGGAATCAGGATGTCTAATTCCAAACAACTGCATGGCTGGAAATCATGACTACACCTTCGGGATCCTTACGTGGCCACTTCAATATGAGCTCGCCTTGTTTCTCATTTCCCACTGCTGCAGCCACTGCAGCTTGGGAACAGAGGCTTTAAATCTTAAAGGCTGAGCCAATTATGTAATTATAGTGGGAGCCTTATCTAAGGAGAAGTAGATAATGAATCAAATAGGGTTTTCAAATAAAATCCAAGCAAATATCACCTTTGCTTCTCAGTTAAGACACCTGTATAGTACTGCTTATGAAATTATCATTTTATTTGCAGGTCCTGTTTTCCATTCAATGCTTTGGTGTGTTTTATATAGAGCACATTTAGTTAGTGGTCTAGTCAGCAAGTGGACAGTTGTCTGAACCGCTGACCTGCTCCCAGCCTTTTCAGTACCTGCTTACTATTGAGTTAAAAGCCAATAGAGACTCTACCCTAAGTAGGTCCATCATGTATGGCGTATTAGTCAATTGCAGTTTTACCTGATGCCTCTCCATGTGAGCATTGTTTATCATTCAGATCCTAGTACCTTCTGAGTAGAGGAGAAAGAAGATTGAACTGGAAATCAGGAGATCCGAGTTCTGGACCCAGTTTTACCACTGACTGTCCGTCACTTGGGTGTCACGATCTTGGTGAGCCTAAGTTCCTTATTAAACTAGAAAAGCATATTACTCGAGCCTGACCTGAAACAACTTCTGAACCAGACAGTGTCTTATTTAATTCTAACCCATCATAATAGCACAGCGATTAGCTCTTGCCAGGATGTGCTTGCTTATAGATCTTATTTCTGTATTATCTTTATTGAACTGGCTGCATTAAATGTGCCTTTTAAGCAGCCTGAGAATGAAATTTTGTGTTTAGTGCATCCTTACCAGTTGATAGGTAGAGAAAAAGGCAAAAGTATTGGAACGCCAGGGTTGTTTGCCTTTGAAAGAGCAATGTAAACTCACGAAGCTCTTTCCTGTAGGATCTAGGGCAGTCTCCTTAAGTAAGCCAGGTGAAGAGAAGGATCTTTGTGAGCTCTTTCAACATAGATTCCAACCTCTATGTAACAAATATCTTACAGAAGGGGAAGGGTGTTTGATCGTCCACATTAGAGCACTGTTTCCGTTATAATGCAGAGGTCTAACAAAGAAATTCCACTGGATTCACATGTTTATCTGAGTATAATACAGTGGTAGTGTCACAAACCTAGCTAAGCAGAATACTGACTTTCCATTACAATTGTCAGCCTCTGCAACATCTTGCCTAATTAGGTCTTAGTGCTGTTGTAGTTGGGTGAGTGGGAACGCTGGTGCCAGATTTGAGATGCTGCTCCCAGTCTCCTGGTTCAAAGTCCAGTCCAAGCCTGTTTCTTCATGCCTAATGTAAACCACAAACTTGGAGCCATGTCTGTACATTTAGACTCTGCTTCCACCTGGACTTACCAATCCCACACCCTCCTGACTTGAACCTCTGAGGCAACCTCTGCTGCCAGCTGGTACATTGAACCTTGCAGCATTGCATAGTGTTTAGGCACACATGCTGCAGAGTCAGATCCAATCAAAGCTTAAAACTGTTCTTCTGCTTACAAGCCTTGTGGCCTTGGAGAGGTTATTCAACCTTTTGATTTTCCTCATTTGTCAAGTAGAGCTAATGATACCTAATTCGTAGAGTTGTAAAAATTCAATGAGATACTGTACACACAGGCTTTTTAGCATGATGCCTGGTACTTTTTTTTATTTTTCTTTTTGAGATGGAGTCTCGCTCTGTCGCCCAGGCTGGAGTGCAGTGGTGTGATCTTGGCTCACTGCAAGCTCCAGCCCCCGGGTTCACGCCATTCTCCTGCCTCAGCCTCCCGAGTAACTGGGACTATAGGCACCCGCCACCACGCCTGGCTAATTTTTTGTATTTTTAGTAGAGACAGGGTTTCACCATTCACAGGATGGTCTCCATCTCCTGACCTTGTGATCTGCCTGCCTCGGCTTCCCAAAGTGCTGGGATTACAGGCTCACGTGAGCCACTGCGCCTGACCAATGCCTAGTACTTAATAAATCACCATTGCACTTGTCCTGTTTGAATTACTGCCCACTGCCACCCAAATTGTACCGAACACTGGATTCTGACCTTGACACTGCCTTCAGTATTGCATTCTCCTATCAATCTAAACTTCTGGCCTTGACCTACAGATGGCTTCTCGCTCTAGCCATAGTACCCACCAGCTCTATCCCACTTTTGGCTCCAGCTTCTGGTCCTTTCTCACCAGCCAAACCCTTACACAAACGAATTCAGTGAAGCAGCTCTCAGACTCCAAAAGACTAGACTGAGCCCACCAGTCTTCAATTGCTTCCCCCACCCCACCCCCTAGAACAAGCATCTTCATTTAGAAGCCAAAAGCCTTGGAGTCACTTTACAGTCCTTTCTCTGAAAACTCACATCCAATCCATCGATGAATCCCATGGCCGTATCCAGAATCTGACCCCTTTTCACCATCTCCATCGCTGCCCTGTGATCCAGTCCACCCTCCCAGGCTGCTGGACCATGCCTATTGCCTCCTAACTGGCCACCATGCAGTTTACAGTCAGTACAGCAGAGTGATCCTTGTAAGGCCTAAGTCAAACCACATCACTCCTCTAGTTTCTCAAAATTTGAATGATTCCCCTCCTGAGGGTAACTACCAGTGTCTTTACCGAGGCTCACAGGCACCTCTCCACTCCTCCCTCCTGTGCTCGCATGGGTCCAACAGCACTGGGCCACAGTTGCTCCCATCTTAGGCTTTCTGACATGCTCTTCTCACTGCCTTGAAAGCTCTTGGCCCAGAGAGCTGCGTCACTCCCTCCCTCCCTCATTAGAAGTTTTGCTCAAATGTCACTTTATCACAGAGGCTGTGCCTGACCAATGTATATATAAAATAGCATGCATCCCATCAGTCATATGCCCCTGACCCGCTTGATTTTGCCTTCCAGCACATAACCACTGACATGGTATATCTTTATTTACAGATTGTATTCCCACGTTAGAATGTAAGCTCCTTGAAGCAGGGACTTTGGCTCTATCCCCAGCCCTTACTCAGGGCGTGGGACATGGTGAGCACACCGTATTTACTGAATGAAGGCATGAAGGAAACTGATGCTGGCTGCCTAGTTTGTAAATTCCCTCTGGATTGATGGTGCTCTGGAACAGCGAAGCTCTATTGATAGGGCCGGGGTTTGCTTGTTCGTTTTGGGGTTATAGTATTCATAGTTCTCCAACTTTGTGCAATTTGTAAAGGGGTATCTAACTTTGGGATTCCTTCGATGTGACTCTCCTGAACCAGCAAGCTCCAAGTTGCAATCCGAGAACAGTTAGAAATTCTCGGAATACGTAAGACTGGTTGGGCTGGTTTATTATCCTTAATTGCATTGTCAAGTGTAGGTGCGGTTTAGGTGAACCATTGTATTGTTCCTGAGTCAGCTGCTCAGCTGCTTCCCTGCTCTCCTGGCTGGGATGACTGTACCTGTTAGGATTGCACAACACGCTCGTGACCCAGTTAAGACAACGCAGTGCAGTTTGGTTTTCAACTGTCTCTGCGCTATTGCTGTTCGTAACCCTGGCAGCCGAGCCAGGCCTAGATTCTACATCTAACTCAGGATCTGTGGCAACAGAAACCACCTCACGGCAGCCTTTGCAAAAACAGTAAATTTATTAGGATTCAAGGGTGATTTCTGGAGCCCAAGAACTGGATCTCAGGAAGAACCGGAACCAGGCCTGGGGAGGGGGAGCACCAGTAGCCCAGGCAGGACTCTGCATCTCATCTCTGCTCTATTCTTTATCAACCAGCTAGGCTTCTGATCCCAACAGTGGGTAGAATCCGGTTACTTACAGCTTCAACTTCAAATGTAACCCTCCAGCTATATAGAGTTCTTCTGTCTGTCCATCCCTCTGCCTATTTCTCTCTCCCAATTCAAGGTTTCTCTGAAAGCAAATCATATTGGCCCTCCCCCTAGTTAGCTATGGCCAGTTGGCAGGGTTATGTTGAGGGATTGCTGCTGCTGTTGGGAGTCAACCCTTCTTGATCGGGAGTGGAAGGCAGGTAGGAAAATCATTTTTAGCTGTCCGTCCCCAAATGTACCTGGAACACATGGCAGTAAGCTATCTCTTCCTGTTTATTTTTTTATAGTCAGCTGTCAGACATATTATTTCTGTAGGGCACTGCTTCTCCAACCAGACCCACTGGGGTCCTCCAGGCATTGATGTCACCAGCTTGTCTTTTTTTTTTTTTTTTTGAGACAGAGTCTGACTGTCACCTAGGCTGGAGTGCAATGGAGCCATCTCAGATCACTGCAACTTCCACCTCCTGGGTTTAAGCGATTCTCCTGCCTCAGCCTCCCAAGTAGCTGGGATTACAGGGTCGTGCCACCATGCCCGGCTAATTTTTGTATTTTTAGTAGAGACAGGGTTTCGCCATGTTGGCCAGGCTAGTATCAAACTCCTGATCTCAAGTGATCCACCCACCTCGGCCTCCCAAAGTGCGGGGATTACAGGTGTGAGCCACCGCACCTGGCCCCAGCTTGTCTCTTGTGGAGTTCATCAGGATAGTTTATAGCTTTATTAATTACAATCCCTTGACTTATGTATAGTGATGATTGGTTGGTGATTTTTAGAGCATACTTCTATACTTCTTGTGAGTTTCATAATAATCCTATGAGGTCAGGTAGACCAGATATTATCCCCATCTGCGAGTGAAGGATACGGAAATAAATTAAGTAATTTGCCCAAGTTTGGACAGTAGTGAAATCAGGTCTAGAATTCAGGCTATTAATTCCTAGACAGTTTTTTTTTCAGTTTTCTTATATGACTAAAAAATGTACTCAACTGTCTGTTACGTGTCACGCCAATATACTTGTTAAATTTTAAGTTACTGATTCAGCAATTTTTAATTTTAAAATATGTTCCAATTTTATTACAATATAATTCTTAAAACTGTATTAATTTCATTTACTGAATTTTTTTGAGATGGAGTCTCACTCTTGTCACCCAGGCTGGAGTGCAATGGCGTGATCTTGGCCCACTGCAACCTCCGCCTCCCAGGTTCAAGCAATTCTCCTGCTTCAGCCTCCTGAGTAGCTGGGATTACAGGCACATGCCACCATGCCCAGCTAATTTTTGTACTTTTAGTAGAGATGGGTTTTTTTTTTTTTTTTTTTTTTTTGAGACGGAGTCTCGCGCTGTCGCCCGGGCTGGAGTGCAGTGGCACGATCTCGGCTCACTGCAAGCTCTGCCTCCCGGGTTTATGCCATTCTCCTGCCTCAGCCTCCCGAGTAGCTGGGCGCCCGCCACCTCACCCGGCTAATTGTTTTGTATTTTTTTAGTAGAGATGAGGTTTCACCATGTTAGCCAGGATGGTCTCGATCTCCTGACCTCGTGATCCACCCGTCTCGGCCTCCCAAAGTGCTGGGATTACAGGCTTGAGCCACCGCGCCCGGCCAGAGATGGGGTTTCACCATGTTGGCCAGACTTGTCTCGAACTCCTGACCTCAGGTGATCTGCCTACCTCAGCCTCCCAAAGTGCTGGGATTACAGGCATGAGCCACCACAGCCAGCTTACTGAATTTTAAAATTTTATTCCCAGCACTTTGGGAGGCCGAGATGGGCGGATCACAAGGTCAGGAGATCGAGACCATCCCAACATGGGCTAACATGGTGAAACCCTGTCTCCACTAAAAAATACAAAAAACTAGCCAGGCGAGGTGGCGGGCACCCGTAGTCCCAGCTACTCGGGAGGCTGAGGCAGGAGAATGGCATAAACCCGGGAGGCGGAGCTTGTAGTGAGCTGAGATCCGGCCACTGCACTCCAGCCTGGGCGACAGAGCGAGACTCCGTCTCAAAAAAAAAAAAAAAAAAAAAAAAAATGTATTTTATTTTTTTTCAGAATCGGGGTCTCACTCTGTCACCCAGGTTGGAATATAATGGTACAATCATAGCTCACTGCAACCTTGAACTCCTGGGCTCAAATGATATTGCCTGCTTCAGCCTCCCAAGTAGCTTAGACTACAGGTGTGTGCCACCATGCCCAGGTAATCTTTTAAAAAAGGTGTTTTGTTTTGTTTGTAGAGTCAGGGTCTCACTATGTTGCTCAGGCTGGTCACAAACTCCTAACCTTAAGCGCTCCTCCAACTGCTGGGATTACAGATGTGAGCCACTGTGCCTGGCACTACTTAATTTCTTTATACATAACAGTTGGGTAATTTATGATTTACCAATTGTATTCTGTTTGTGGTTTATTATCTTCTAGAATGTAAGCTCCATGAGGGTAAGAATCTTTGTCAGAGTTGTTCACTGATGGACCTCAATACCTAGAACAAGATCTATACATCATAAACCCTTAAAGATGTGCTGAATCTATTTTTTTTTGTTTTTGTTTTTTTTTTTTTGGAGACAGAGTCTCACTTTGTTGCCCAGGCTGGAATGCAGTGACACAATCTTGGCTCTTTGCAACCTCCGCCTCCTAGGCTCAATTCATCCTGCCACCTCAGCCTCCTAAGTAGCTGGGACCACAGGTGCCCACCACGTCTGGCTAATTTTTGTGTTTTTAGTAGAGACGGAGTTTTGCCATGTTGGTCAGGTTGGTCTCGAACTCCTGACCTCAGGTGATCCACCCGCCTCGACCTCCCAAAGTGCTGAGATTACAGGCGTGAGCCACCATGACCGGCCTACTTCCCTCACTATCAGAAAACCTCACCATACATGCCAGGTAATCATATTCATCCTAACACAGTGTTCCTATTTTATACATATATGTGTGTGCACACATGCACACACATATACACTTTGCAGAGCTTATTAAAGGATTTTTTCAAAAAAGAGAATGTTGGAATCAAAATTCTTGTATATATTGCTTTAAGACAAAGATCCTGCCTGAGTCATTGATTTAGCTACCTTCCCATGCTCAACAGGAGAAAAGACAAAGGAGTTCTAAGACGTCTAACAAATGTTAATTTATGTACCATCCGCATTCAGACGTCATTTGAGTTCTATTGTTCATAATGATCAATTAGCATAAAAGAACTATAGAGGTTCAAGTTCATGTTTCACAAAATATACGTTAAAGTTTGAAATTATGATGTCTCAGAGGACTTACAAGGACACTTACATGATAATATGTGACTTAGGATGTTTCATTTTTATAAATGTTTCCATCACCAACTCCCTTAGCACTATCTTCTAAATGGCTTCACTGTTTAGAATCTGTCTCCTGCACCCCTGCATCACCAGGCCTTTCCTTACCTGTCCAGCTGCTGAGCAGAAAAGCATGAGGACATTGTTTTATTTCTAACTTTTAAGAAAGTAGGCCAGGCATGGTCGCTCATGCCTGTAATTCCACTACTTTGGGAGGTTGAGGCAGGCAGATCACCTGAGGTCAGGAGTTTAAGACCAGCCTGGACAACATGGCAAACCCCTGTCTCTACTAAAAATATAAAAATTAGCCGAGCATGGTGGTGGGTGCCTGTAATTCCAGCTACTCAGGAGGCTGAGGCAGGAGAATTGTGTGAACCTGGGAGGTGGAGGTTGCAGTGAGCCGAGATCATGCCGCTGCATTCCAATCTGGGCAACAAGAGCAAAATTCTGTCTTTAAAAAAAAAAAAAGAAAGAAATAGAAGTTCATTGTTGAAAAATTAGAAAATGCAGGTAAGGAAGTGGGAAAAATTCCCTGGAATCCCATTACCTGGGTATGATCACTGTTAATTACTATTAATATTTTGGGTCTTTCCTCTTCCCCTCACTCCCTACAGGCTCATTGCTTTATTTTTTCATACTTACAAAGGTAAAAATAATTCAAAGATGCATAAAAGTAATTTTCTGTTTTCGCTCTCTCTATATTCTCTCCCCTCCAAATATCCCTATCTCCACAGGTAACCGACATTATTATACATTTATCCAGAATTTTTCAAATGTATATACAAATATATATGTACTTATAATTGGGTTATTTCGCATACAGTTCTGCAACTTTCTTTTCTCACAATACATTTCAAGCATCTTTCTATGTTGGTAGTAATTGACTTTGTTGTTCCTAATGCCCGCAGAGTATGTAATTATGAGGATGCATCATCATTTGTAGAACCAATTTCCTATGAATGGACATTGTTTACTATCACAAGCAACACTGTAATAAACATTCTTTGTGTGTCTTTGAGTCATTTCTGAGAATACGCTTTTAGAAGCAGAAACTCTGGAACAGAATTGGTTTACGCTGAACATTTCAGTGGATCTCCCACAGGCTTTGAGCCTGTCTGCCCAGTGCAGCAGATGGGTTATTTTCAGCTGGTGTTTCTGACTTAGGCTGTGTCATACCCATTGGAAATGTCGTGCATTTCACTCCTGGATACCAAATTGCCCCCTAAACGGCCGTACCCATTTATATCCACAAACAGTCTGTTTCTCCAACCCAAGCACCCACTTTTCCTCACTCTGGCCAGCACTGCATATTATCAGGGAGTTCACCTTTTTCACAATTTTTTTTTTTTTTCCCCCAGATGGAGTCTTGCTCTGTCGCCCAAGGCTGGATGGAGTGCAGTGGTGTGATCTTGGCTCACTGCAATCTCTGCCTCCTGGGTTCAAGCGATTCTCCTGCCTCAGTCTCCCAAGAAGCTGTGATTACAGGCACACACCACCACACCCGGCTAATTTTTGTAGTTTTAGTAGAGACAGGGTTTCACCATGCTGGTGGGCTAGGCTTGTCTTGAACTCCTGACCTCGTGATCTGCCCACCTTGACCTCCCAAAGTGCTGGGATTACAGGCTGAACCACCACGCCCGGCCTCATAATGATTTTAAAGAACACTCTAAATATGTCACGCAGGTTGCGAAAGTCCCTGATATATATTTTTTCTTGTGTCTTTCACATAGATTTTTTGTTTGTTTCAATGTAGCTCAATCTGTTAATATTGTCTTTTATATAGCCTAGATTTGGTATCACACTTGGGATGCCCTTCCCCATACCAAAATTATTGAACTAGCCTTCTATATTTAATGTTTTAGATTTATATCTGTAATCCACTTCAGATTTATTTATTCATTTTTGAGACAGAGTCTCGCTCTGTCACCCAGGCTGGAGTGCAGTATCACGATCTTGGCTCACGGCAACCTCTGCCCCCCAGATTCAAGTGATTGGTCTGCCTCAGCCTTCCAAGTAGCTGGGATTACAGGCATGTGCCACCACACCCAGTTAATTTTTATATTTTTGGTAGAGATGGGGTTTCACCATGTTGGCCAGCCTGATCTCAAACTCCTGGCCTCAAGTGATCCACCCACCTTGGCCTCCCAAAGTGCTAGGATTACAGGTGTGAGCCACTGTGCCTGGCCCATCTCAAATGTATTTAGTAGCTTCATTTTGATATAATGCATATACCATACAATTCGCCCTTAAGAAAGTATACAGTGACATGCTTTTTACTATATTAACAAAGTTGTGCAACAATCACCACACTCTGATCTCAGAAAACTTTCATGTCCCCTAAAAGAAACCCTGTCCCTACTAGCAGTCATTCCTCAATCTATCTCCTGGATCCAGTGATCCTGGGTCCCTGCCTCTGGTGTCTCTCTGGACTTTGGAGTCTGCTTACCCTGCCACGCCTGCCCATCTTCCCTGCCCGTCCCTGCTTTCGTGTTCTTCTCAGACCTTGGACTTGGCTTTTTAATGCATATTACAGTGTCCACCCCTACTCTCTCCCCTTGGGAACAGCAAGTCCTGGATGCTGCTTTCCTTCAGATCCAGGGCACCAACTATACTAATCAGCAACTTGTCAGCCTCTAAGCATGTTTCTGCTGATCCCTGAACAACTCATCCTGACTCATCCCACAACTGCTCACGATTCAGTCTGAACATGTCTCACTCAGTCGTGCCACCCAGGAGACAGGGCCTCCTGCTTGATTCTGTATTCCCCTTCCCCTGATACAATCACATGTAAGATGCATGTGAAGCCATGGGAAGAAATGAGGTGGTTGAGAACAAGAGTGAATGGTGAGAAGGAACCAGGACTGATCCCTGTAGGACACTAACAGTCAGAGGCCAGAGACAGGAGGCACAGCCAGCAATGGAAGCCGAGATGAAGTGATGAAAGAGGTAGACAGAAAATCAGGAGAACAGGGGGACTCAGAAGTCAAGAGACAAAAGCGTTTCAGCTTGGAGGGGGAGGCCAGCAGGATCAAATGCTGCTGAGAGAATTCACATACGAGGCCGATTAAAAGGTACACAATGGACTTGGCAACAGAAAGATCATTGGTGAATTTAGCAAACTTCCACGTCCATGATCAGGTAACTCCACTATTTAACATCCTTTAAGACTCCCCAGTGCCCTTCAGATAGAGTACCCTTTGTTCCAGCATCATCTCTCTCTTTTTTTTTGGTGACGGAGTCTCGCTTTGTCTCCCAGGCTGGAGTGCAGTGGCGCTATCTCAGCTCACTGCCAGCTCTGCCTCCTGGGTTCATGTCATTCTCCTGCCTCAGCCTCCTGAATAGCTGGGACTACAGGCGCCCACCACCATGCCCGGCTAATTTTTTGTATTTTTAGTAGAGACGGGGTTTCACTGTGTTAGCCAGGATGGTCTCAATCTCCTGACCTCGTGATCCACCTGCCTCAGCCTCCCAAAGTGCTGGGATTACAGGCGTGAGCCACCGCACCCAGCCCGGCATCATCGCTTATCACTTTCACACACTCACCCCAGGCTCCAGACATACTGAGCTACTTGCATGGATAGATGGCCCTTTCTCTCTTGCTCCCGTACTGTCCCCTCTGCATGGAACCCCTTCCTCTCTCAAACTCTCAAATGTCCTTCCTGACTAGCTCAAGTGCCATGTCCCCCAGCAAGCCCTCCCTGACCTCTCAGATTGGGGTGGGTGGTTCTCTTCTCTCTTCCCATAGTACCTTGTGTGGGTACAAGGTACATTTTCCCCTGGGGGTATGTCTTATCCAGCTTTGTTTTGCAGTCCTCTGGCCAGGGCCTGTCCCCCGGTTTTCCCAGGCATGCAGTGAAGCAAGCCTTGGTAGTAGAGGTGGGGGGTGCATCCAGCTTCCCTCAGACCAGAAATCTTGCAAGCTAAACTGGCTGTGAGCCACGGACTTCTCTTTGGGTTCACGTAGGTCAGGTTTGCTAAGAGACCTGGGCCAGGAGTGCAATTCTTGGCAACTTAGTCCTTGGGGTCATTAGGTTGAAAAATCCCCAGTGTTATCAGGTTGATTGCTTTTCCCAGCACTATCTATGTCTCCCCACACAACCGGCCTTGGCATCTCTCCACCTCTACCTGCTCTCCTGCCCCAGGTCCCTTCCCTCTGCATGCACTCATCTTCCAAGCATCTGAGGGACTCTCACCCACTCGCATTTGCTTCCGCATGTATTGGTCTCCCTGGGGTCTTCCCTCACCCCACAGGTCTTTGCATCGTACGTGGGTAACCCTGAGTCTGGTCTCTGTGGTTAGATGCGAACTCCCCGCAAGGGCGAGGAGAACCCTCTTCCTCCTTGCATTTGCGGAGTGCAAACCTCCTACACTCTGCTGACTGAATTCAGGGAATATCGACTTGCATGTTATCAGCGACCAAAGAGGCAGGCATTAGAGGGCCAAAAGCTTTCAAACCAGTTTGAGTGTGGTTCTTAGGCGCACTGAGTTACACGCAAGATGTACCCATGGCACGCTCCTCCCCTAAAACCCCACTCCCAAACTCAGGGCTCAGCCGCCTCCTTGCCCTAAAGCCAGGCGCCCCCTTGTGGAAGAACACCTTCTCCTCAAATAGGTCAAGCGCCGCTCCTCGCCTGCAAACCACACGTTGCCCCGGCAGAAAACCCTTCCTAAGATTAGAGAGTAGATTCGCTCTGCTCACTTGGACTCGGGAAGGGGAACATCACACACCGGGGCCTATCATGGGGGGGGGGCGGGGGATTGCATTGGGAGTTATACCTGATGTAAATGACGAGTTGATGGGTGCTGACGAGTTGATGGGTGCAGCACAGCAACGTGGCACAAGTATACATATGTAACAAACCTGCACGTTATGCACATGTACCCTAGAACTTAAAGTATAATAATAATAATAAACTTTAAAAAACAAAAAAACAAAAAAACAAACAAAAAAAAACAACATGTAATAATGCATGTGGTTTATTACTGATAATAAAACTGTGCCTACTCCTGTCATAAAATTTAGCAAGTGAGGCAAATTATAAAAAAGATTCCACTAAAAAAATTTACCACAATCCTACCTTCCACAGATAGCCACTGTTGACATTCTGGTGTTTTATCTAGTCCCTTTTCTATGAAAAGATATGAAATATGTAAAGAATCTACATATGGGTATACATAACATAGAAAAATTATAAATTTGGCAGCTGAGGCCATGCCTCCTCCACACTGTAGCTGAGCCCTCTGGCCTTGAACACCCCCTGCCCTGCTCAGCCTGAAGCCTGCCCTCCCTCAACACCTTGGCACCCCAGCTTCCCTATCCTGCTCTACTTTTGTTTTCTTCAACATTTACCACCTTTCCCCTCTAAACAGTTTCCTCATGTATCATGTTTACTTTGCGTCTCTCCATCGCGCCTCAATATAAGCACCAAGGCGGCAGAATCCTTGTCAGTTTTGTTCAGTGATGCACCCCAAATGCCTAGAACAGCTCAAAGCACACAGTAGGTACTAAATAAACCTTTGTGAGAAGATGACTTAAGATTATATAAATCTGCTATTTTTCATCTTTAAAAATTATTTGTAAACCTATGTAATCAACAAGAGTATATAATATTCCACCCTTTGGTTACATCATGATTTTACCATTCCCCTCTTATAGGTCATCTAGGCTGATTATAATTTTGCATATTATTAATCTCAATATCCATCATTTATCTACCTATCTACTATCTCTCTACATTCCTAGCTCTGACCAGTAAAAAGGCCTATATATGTAGAAGGCCAAAAAAAAAAAAAAATCCCTCTAATAATTGATCTTAAAACTTCATTTCTCATTCTCTTGGCATTTTCTTTCTAGCTCTGTTCTCCTGGAAACCTGATAAAGGTGGAACGTCGGCTGTGTTACCAGGCAACAATGCTCGTGGTAAGAACGATCCACTTCATCTGGACAGCGAGGGCCGCGAATGAATCATAAGTACCTGGTGGGAACCTGTGGCTCTGGAGTTCTGAATCTTGACTCTTAGAGCTGGGCATGCCCCTTGAGGAGACAAGGAAGCTATTCCCATGAGGCTCTTACTAGAAATACCAGTTTCTCATTGGAATAAGGCTTTAACTTGCTGTTTACGTGACATTTTAGTTTAACTGGGTATCCTTTATTTTATCTGGCAACCCTACTTGGGGAAAAGGAGCTAGAGAGACACCTGCCATCACGCAGCTGGTGTGCTGTTTCATGCCTTTGTATCCTTATTCTAAATTAAGTTATATCGGGCACAGTGGCTCACGCCTATAATCCCAGCATTTTGGGAGGCCGAGGTGGGTGGATCATCTGAGATCAGGAGTTCGAGACCAGCCTGGCCAACATGGTGAAACCCTGTCTCTACTAAAAATACAAAAAATCAGCCAGGTGTGGTGGCAGACTCTTGTAATCCCAGCTACTCAGGAGGCTGAGGCAGGAGAATCGCTCAAATCTGGGAGGTGGAGGTTGCAGTGAGCCGAGATTGCACCATTGCACTCCAGCCGGATCAACAAGAATGAAACTCCATCTCAAAATAAATAAATAAATAAATAAATAAATAAATAAACAGTCAATGCCAAGCATGTCCTGTTGTAGTCATGCGAGTCCGAGTGTCTAACAGACCCTGAGAAGAACTCCAAAGTGGGCATCGTAACCTAGGGACAGTGACCGCCCTAGGAACAATAGCACCCCAAGAACCCAGATTATGGTCTATAAGTACATTTTCCATTGAAAGAAAACAGCTGATTCTAGCCTGGAGCAGCAAAGGTACAGGATGAACCTGGAACATCCTGTCATACCAAAAAGCAAGGAACGCATTGAAGACCACTGTGCCCATGTCAGAGGACTCAGGCGCTTGCCTGGAGAGGCTGAGCTTCGCACATAGGAAGAGATGGGGAATGAGTGTGGGTAGGGATGTAACAAGACTGGCCATAAGTCACTGCCCCAGGCCTGTACTTTAAATATATTTTAAAGATACGTTGTTATATAGGCTGCGAATTTAAAAAATTTGGGTATAAAGAAGACTGAGTTGGCAGGGCGCAGTGGCTCATGCCTGTAATTCCAGCGCTTTGGGAGGCTGAGGCAGGCGGATCACCTGAGGTCGGGAGTTCGAGACCAGCCTAACCAACACGAAGAAACCCCATCTCTAATAAAAATACAAAATTAGCTGGGCGTGGTGGCACATGCCTGTAATCCCAGCTACTCGGGAGGCTGAGGCAGGAGAATCGCTTGAACCTGGGAGGCGGATGTTGGAGTGAGCCAAGATCGCGCTATTGCACTCCAGCCTGGGCAACAACAGTGAAACTCCGTCTCAAAACAAACAAACAAACAAAAAAACAAAAACAAAAACAAAAACCTTGAGTTGTTAAAAAAAAAAAAAATTACAGGGACCCAATTGTACATACGTATAAATGAATAAGTAATCGGAGTCCCTGGCTTCAACAGATGAAGAATTCAGGTTGAGAGAGAATTTAAATTCTGCTCAAAGAAGGAAACACACCGGCAATCTTGAGATGCCCACGTGCCTCTGTGCTCCATTGTTCTCTCCTATAGGAGCAGAAAAGCAGCAAACCAAGCATGCTGGGTTCCCAGAACACCAACGCTGTGAGTCTAGAGGCAAAGGCAGCCTTCCTGCCGCTGCCTATCCAGGGCTCCTGGGGACTGCTTAGCGCTCTACCTCACTACAAGCAACAGCCTAGGGTGCGTTACCTACCCCACACGAAGAGAGAGCCAGAGTTACTTCGAATTTGTTTGAGAGCTGCTGCTCATCTCTGCAGCTCCCAGCTGCAGGTTGTGCTGGGAGGGCAGGGCTGTGTCTGAGTGCCCCTTGTCAGGCAGCACAGATGCCTGGCATGTTCCAGGCTGTGGCCCAGGCCGTGCCAGGTAATCAGGTTGCATTTAGCCTACGGGGTACTCCCTCCCTCACTCGCTACATTGCTTTTTACTATCTTGTGGCCCCTTTTACAAATCCAGCCCACCACACCTCCCACCTCCCGGTGGAGCCAGCTGTGAGCCTCGGCAGTAGGGTCTTGGTAATTGCGGACCTCCCAGGACACTTGCCAACCTTGAGGGTTTGCTCAGTTACTGGAAAGCAGCTTTAAAAGTATAAATAGCTGTGGTAAAGACTGCACTTGTGAGAGTTGTCAAACCACAGAATACCCAACTTCTCCCTCCTGACAACTGATTTTTTTTTTTTTTTTTTGAGATGGAATCTCACTGTGTCGCCCAAGCTGGAGTGCAGTGGCACAATCCCTGCTCACTGCAACCTCCGCCTCCTGGGTTCAAGCATTTCTCCCGCCTTAGCCTCCTGAGTAGCTGGAATTACAGACACCCGCCATCGCGCCCAGCTACTTTTTGTATTTTAGTAGAGACGGTGTTTTACCATTTTGGCCAGGCTGGTCTTGAACTCCTGACCTCAGGTGATCCGCCCACCTCAGCCTCCCAAAGTGCTGGGATTACAGGCATGAGCCACTGTGCCCAGCCCTGACAACTGATTCTGAGAAATGCTCTTCTCCCCTTGAATAGCTGGTCTGTCTCCACTGGGGGAAACTCCAGTTTCTAAAGGTACACGAATGACACCATCCTGTGGGTTGGTGATGGCCCTCATCTCTCTTTATCTGACCTGATTTTTCAGTAGGAAACCGACTTCTTAGCCAGATGGGGCCTGTTCTGAATGTGCAATTGCTGCTAAATACATATCTTTTAAATCAAATTTACTCTTGCTCTAGCTGCTTGATTTTTTGGGGCAATGGAAACATGTAATTACAATCATGCTGAACTGTATTTGTTTCTGGAAAGCTTCAATGTTTGATTTTTAGAATAAAATAAGATTTTTTTATGCATTCATTTTTTTGCTCCCTGTTAAAACATTCATTCCAGAATGATCTACCTCGGGAGCACAGATTACAGGGTGATTATTATTTTGGTTCAGCATATAGAACAAGGAAGTGGTACACATGGATACAACTGTGCTTTACAGAAAACCTCTGCCAGGCCTCGGGTCTTTTTCTCTCCTGCTGCTTTAACAGATGCCTCCCCTTGTTGTCCAAATACTATAAAACTCTGAGCTTGTAGAGAGAAAACGTGGCATTGAGTGTGGCGAGGTTTCAGGTGCTCTTTTGTTGCCATGACGCTGATTATTTTCTCCTTCTCCCCAAGCTCCTCTGGTATCTTCATTTGCTTCCCTTGAAGAAAAGTTCTTCTTGGTTTTCCTAATCCCTTTCTACTGATATTCTGAAGACACCAAGAGAGACCTGGGCACGCTCTTTTTTTCTTCTCAGTTTTTCCCCCACTCAGAGATGACACGATTGCAGACATGACATCCATGAGCTCAAAGCTCTCATCCCCAAATAAACATTGAATTCAGTCAAACATTGGTCAAGCACCTACTGCCAGCAGACATGTATGTTAGGAGGATATTTGGCGGCAAGTAACAGAAAACAAAACAAAAAAAAAATCAGTCTGCCTAAAGCCTTATTAAAAATGAATCTCTGGCTGAGCACGGTGGCTCAGGCATATAATCCCAGCACTTTGGGAGGCCGAGGCGGGCAAATCACCTGAGGTTGGGAGTTCGAGACCAGCCTGACCAACATGAGAAACCCTGTCTCTACTAAAAATACAAAAAATTATCCAGGCATGGTGGTACATGCCTGTAATCCCAGCCACTCAGGAGGCTGAGGCAGGAGAATCACATGAACCTGGGAGGTGGAGGTTGCAGTGAGCCGAGATCGTGCCATTGCACTCCAGCCTGGGCAACAAGAGTGAAACTCCATCTCAAAAAAAAAAAAAAAAAAAATCATCATCATCTTGGGCCAGACACGGTGGCTTACATCTGTAATCCTAGCACTTTGGGAGGCCAAGGCGGGTGGATCACCTGAGGTCATGAGTTCAGGACCAGCCTCACCAACATGGAGAAACCCCATCTCTACTAAAAATACAAAATAAGCCTGGCATGGTGGCACATGCATGTAATCCCAGCTACTTGGGAGGCTGAGGCAGAAGAATCACTTGAACCTGGGAGGTAGATGTTGTGGTGAGCCAAGATCACGCCACTGTACCCCAGCCTGGGCAACAAGAGGAAAACTCTCTCTCCAAAAAAAGAAAAAATCTCATTAAAAAAAGATTCATTTTTCTTATGCAGCAAAAATTCAGGAGACATGCAGCTTCTGATGTTGGTTCAATGGCTAAAAATTATCAGGGATAAAAAATATGTATCGGGGATAGGCCGGACACGGTGGCTCATGCCTGTAATCCCAGCACTTTGGGAGGCCGAGGCGGGCAGATCACAAGGTCAGGAGATCACAAGGTCAGGAGATCGAGACCATCCTGGCTAACATGGTGAAACCTTGTCTCTACTAAAAATACAAAAAATTAGCCGGGTGTGGTGGTGGGCGCCTCTAGTCCCAGCTAGTTGGGAGGCTGAGGCAGGAGAATGGCATGAACCGAGGAGGCGGAGATTGCAGTAAGCTGAGATCTCGCCACTGCACTCCAGCCTGGGCGACAGAGTGAGACTCTGTCTCAAAAAAAAAAAAAAAAAAAAAAAAGGCAAGATTTCCCAGAACCGCCCAATAGACTTTTGCTAACATATAATTGGCCAGAATGTGTCACATGGCCACATTTAGTTGCAAAGGTAGCTGAGAATGCAAATGTTTGGCTTTTCCAATTCCAAATGTAGAGTCGAGGAAAGAAAGAGGTTGGGAATGGGTATGGGGCAGCCAAACCATGAGATCTGCAGCGTGAGATCCTTCCAACTGTGTTTTGAGTTTCTTCTTGGAATTTAACATGTGCTTTAGAGCTAGTCTGGTGAGGTCAAGCTCAGATTTCCTTACCCTCCAACTCACCCTCTCTTCCCAGCTTTCTACCACTTATTAGCTAGCCCTTTCCTGCCTCATGCTAAAGAGTTAACAACTATAGACTCATCTTGATTAATAGAGCAGGAGGAATCTTGGCTTAAAGCCAGAAAATAAGTCATTATGTCAAAACTCCAAAGATGGCTTGCTTTGCAATCTTGGGTGGCATATAGTTTGAGCCTTGATTTTTTTCACCCGTAACATATTTCTTAATATTTCTTACTGCACAGGGCTATTGAGATAATTAACTGAAATAGGCATACATGAAATGTTCTGGTAAAGCACCTGGTCCATATAGGCTCTCCATGGACATTTGTTGCATAAATGAATGGGACTCTGTTAATGAAACTGTCCCTATAAACTTTATAAAATTAATCTGGGAATAAGGGAGAAGAAGAAACAAAAATAAACTATGCTTGCAGCACATTCAGCATTAATCATTCAGTCAGCTTGCTCTCTGACCCACCTCCTCATAGTGGTTTGGTACCTGTTATACTATAATCACATAAACCCTATAGTTCCCCTTAACTGCTCTATAGATAACAACTTGAACATTATGAAATATTAAGTTTTCCCTTTGATATATTCTTTCAGGTTTTGCATATTAGTGAAACTAGTGACATCAGCTGGTCTAAAGGACCCCAACAGGAGTTGACTTAAAGAACACAGTTTCCACGTTCTGATAATTTTCATACCCCTTCCTCGATCAATCAACAACCACAACTTTCTAGCCCCTTGCCCTTCATAATTCTCTTAAAAACCCCACCCCAGAACTCCTCAGAGAGATGGATTTGAGGGTCTCCTTCCATCTCCTTGCTCAGCCACCCTGCAATCATTAAAGTCTTTCTCTGCTGCAAACCTTGCTGTCTTGGTGTATTGGTATGTCACTTCACAGCGGGCATACAAAACTGTTGGTCCTGTAACAGTATACAACTATTGGTTTGAGATGCCAGCATTCCTTACCTACTTCTGGTAACATCACCTCTTTCTCTTACAGAATCTTCTGACATCTTGTGGTCTTCAAAAGGCCTCCCAATCACAGTACCTACCACCCCCTGGCCAAAGACTGAACACATGACTCTACTGACCAATCACATTACCCCATCTCCTTGGCTACAGTGGCTGGCATGTGACAAGTAAGGCCAATCAGAGACTCTCTCTAAAAATCTTTACTTGTATATGTTGAGAGATGTTTTCTTTGGCCTTTGGTTTTTTGGAATGATGTGACAATGAGGCTGTCTGTAGCTATGATATTCCCTTTCTCAGTCACCACTATCACCAGTTCCTTAATGCGTGTTTGTGTGTTGGATGGGGGCATAGACTTACAGACAATAGATGACAAATACAGTGACAGAGAAGAACAGGGGCCTAAGGGGGATTATCTGCTCAAGATAAGTGATGAACTAGAAGGGCCAAACTCTCTTCGAAGGACAATTAAGGGACTCAATGTATGTGAGGGGGAAGAACTGCATTGAATAAGATGTGTATGCCTGGCATTTTAAGTCAAAGTTTAATTCCACTGAAGGTTTAAGCCACGCCTGGCCTCTGTCCCTATTTGGTTGAAAAAAATCTGCATGTAAGTGAACCCACAGAGTTCAAACCCATGTTGTTTAACGGTCAACTGAACATATACATGTTTACTCAAGAAAGTACAATTGTAATTTACTGAACCTAAACAGTGCAACTGGCCATCATGGAATGAATGGCATGGATGCACTTTTCTTTTTGGACTGTCTAGGACATCACAATCTTGGTTTTCCTCTTACCTCAACTGGTTGCTTCTTCCTGGTCTTCTTTGCTGGACTCTTCTTTTCTCTGATCTACTGACATTGCACAGCCTCCCAACAAGTCTCCCCATTAGTACTCTTGGTCCCTTAGCCCAAGATGAGATTCTTTAAACCACAATTTTTTTTTTTTGAGACAGAGTCTCGCTGTGTCGCCCAAACTGGAGTGTAGTGACGTGATCTTGGTTCCCTGCAATCTCAACAGCCTGGATTCAAGTGATTCTCAGCCTTCAGAGTAGCTGGGACTACAAGCCACCACCACCACACCCAGGTAATTTTTATAATTTTGGTAGAAGCGGCATTTCACCATGTTGACCAGGCTGGTCTCGAACTCCTGACCTCAAATGATCCACCCACCTCGGCCTCCCAAAGTTTTGGGATTACAGGCGTGAGCCACTGTGCTGGGCCCAAATCACAAATCTTTTATGTTAATCCAAAACAGAACTTGATGTCCTCTCTGTACCCCAACACCTCTGCTTCCCTAGTGTTTTCCATCTCATAATGGCAGCTATGTGCCTCCAGCTGTCTTGGCCAAAATTCTTGTCATCTTGACTCTGGTCTCTTACTCATCAGAAAATCCTATCACTTCCAACCTCAAAATATATCTAGAATTTGAACACGTGTCACTGCTGTGATGATGGCCATGATCATTCACTACCTGCGTTATTATAATAGCCCATCCTTACTAATCTGTTTCTGCCCTTGCCCATCACCTTCTATTCTCAAAGGACAATACTTAAAATTTAAGTCACGTCAGATCACCACTCTGCTCCAAACTCTGCATTAGTTCTCCCTTCCTTCTAGAGTGAGAGCCAAAGTCCTCACCACAGTCCCGAGGGCTATACATCATCTGCACCCTCACAGCCCCTTGCCTGTCTCACCTCAGTGACTGTCATGTACCTTTGGCTCATTCTGCTCCTGACCACACTGGCTGTTATACCGCTCCTCAACATACCATGTGTTCTTCTTTCTTCTGTCTGCCTGGAATATCCTTCTCCCAGATATCTGCTTGACTAACTCCATTCAAGTGTTTGTAAAAATCTCATCTTTTCAATGAGCACAACCCCTCCCTACCTACTCTTGATCCCCTTTACTCCCCTTTTCTTCCCCTCCCTCTGATAGCACACACTGCTTTCTGACATACTATATTTACTAATTCCATTCATTGTCTGTCTTTTCCAGTTACAGCATGGGTTTCATGAGGTCAAGGACTTTTTTATTTTGAGACTAAGTCTCACTCTGTCTCCCAGGCTGGAGTACAGTGGCACGATCTCGGCTCACTGCAAGCTCCGCCTCCCAGGTTTACGCCATTCTCCTGCCTCAGCCTCCTGAGTAGCTGGGACTATAGGCACCCGCCACCACGCCCGGCTAATTTTTTGTATTTTTAGTAGAGATGGGGTTTCACCGCGTTAGCCAGGATGGGTTCGATCTCCTGACCTCGTGATCCACCTGCCTCGGCCTCCCAAAGTGCTGGGATTACAGGCATGAGCCACTGCGCCTGGCCAGGACTGTTTTTTTATTTTTTTAAATTTTTTTAAGAGATAGGGTCTCATTATGTTGCCCAGGCTGGAGTGCAGCAGCTATTCATCAGTGTAGTTATAGTATACTACAGCCTCAAACTCCTGGGCTCAAGCGATCTTCCTGCCTCAGCCTCCTGAGTACAGGTGTGCCACCAAACCTGGCTCTGTTCTGATCTCAGATTTTCATAGGAGATTGAGAATGCCTTCTTCAGGGACTGACATTCCCAAGGACCTTGGGATAACAACTTTTGATATCCTGCAACACATAGACCAAACCAGATGACCCTACAGTGAAGCATGCTAATAAATGCCCTCAAAGCTTTCAATCAGCATTTTATTTCAGGCCCTGCTCTTAGATACAGGCCGAGAATGTAAGATAACAAAACATCCAAGGAAAATCTCTACCACTAAAGAAACAAAGCACAAAAAAATAAATCGGGGGGCGGTTGAAGTATTTGGAATAAATGAAGACTACAAGGAGAAGTATATTTAATATCCACAGAAAGATAATATGCATCCATGGAACAAAAGAAAAGGAATATGTTATGAAAAATATTCAGAGAACAAAAAATAACTCTAGGAAACTAAGAATGTAAAGAAATAAGAAATTCAAAAGAAGAATGGGAAGATAAAGAAATCTAGCTGAAACAAAACAAAACAAAAAAGCCAAAACTAAGGAATGGAAAATAGTAGTACAAGGATAAGAAAATTAGATACCATCAAGGAAGCTCATCCAAATATTAACAGCAGTAGGAAGAAAACAGCAAAGCAGCAAGAAGAAATTAAATAGAACAAACCAAGATAATCTCCCAGAATGGAAGAACATAGGTTTCCAGATTGAAAAGCTTCACCTAGTGCCCAGCACAATGGACAAAAGTATACCCATATGTCATTGGGAAATTTCAGAACTCTGGGTTCAAAAAGAAGAACCTACAGGCTTCTGGACAGGAGAAAACAGACCACACACACGATCGGGAATCAACACTGGAAGCTAAAGATCATGGAAGACTGTTTTTAATATTGGAAGGTAAAATAAAATGGAGAAACGCCTCTAAAACTCTGTAGAGAAATAATCTGAGATCTAGAACTTTATGCACAGATACGATGGGTGCACCAAAATCTCAGAAATCACCACTAAAGAACTCATGTAACCAAACACTAACTGTTCCCCCAAAACCTATGAAAATTAAAAATTAAAATACTTTTAAAAATAGAATTTTATAAACAGATAAAGTATTATTCCACTGTGAAGGTGGAATAAAGAACATTTCAGATGTGCAAGGTTTCAAATATTTACTTCCTACCTATTCTTTCGGAGAAAGATATTAGAGGATATGCTCCATCAAAATTAGGGGACAGGCCGGGCGCGGTGGCTCAAGCCTGTAATCCCAGCACTTTGGGAGGCCGAGACGGGCGGATCACGAGGTCAGGAGATCGAGACCATCCTGGCGAACACGGTGAAACCCCATCTCTACTAAAAAATACAAAAAACTAGTCGGGCGAGGTGGCGGGCGCCTGTAGTCCTAGCTACTTGGGAGGCTGAGGCAGGAGAATGGCGTAAACCCGGGGGGCGGAGCTTGCAGTGAGCTGAGATCCGGCCACTGCACTCTAGCCCGGGCGACAGAGCCAGACTCTGTCTCAAAAAAAAAAAAAAAAAAAAAAAAAATTAGGGGACAAACCAAGAAAGAGAAAGGCCAGGGATACAGAAACAAGAGATCCAACACAGGGGAAAGCAAAAGAAATCCCAGGATGATGATACTGAAGGGATGTTGCCAGATAACAATTGTACAGTAGTCACAAAGGACAATCAGTCCAGATTTGAGAAGATCAGAAGCCTATGGGAGACAGTTCTTCAGGAAGATAAAATATACAAAATACCTGAGGTAGATAAATGTCTTGAGAAGAGATTTAAATAACTGTTAGAGAATTTAAAGATAGTTTCCTGAAAGTTTACAGAAAGCTAGTCAACAAGTAAAAAAAATTAAGACAATTAACTCAAGGAAAAAAATGGTGCAAGAAAAGTAATAATAGTTAATTACATGGCTCAGCTCTGAATAGCATACAAAGTCAATGTAAATAATGATACTGATTTAACCTAAATTATTATATAATTATATTGGGTGGGGTTGGGAAATAGAAATTGTGTGTGTGGCACATAATATGGGACAGGAAGAGATGAAAGAGTTAAATCCCTACTTATCACAGTGCAAAGACAATTGATACTGTCCCCAACTGAAAATCAAGACGCAGTCATCCAAGCATTCTATTTAAAGATATAGAGATAAATACTAAAAAGATCAGTTAAAATAATTAAAAGTAGTTGCCTCTGGGGCTGGGAAGTTGGGGGAGGGAGACTAGGCACTGCTGTTTTTCCTAAGAGACCTCATTAAACGATTTGGCTCTTTATGACTATGTATAATTTGAAAAATAAAAAGTTGACACTCATCTAATTCAAGTGGGTGTTCTTATTTTAAGTATCTTAAAAGTTAAGAGAAATCTTAACTGGGTCAATTAGCTTGACTGAGCTCAAATGGAATGGTATTATAAAACGGTTGGATATTAGATATTCATTTGATGCAATGGTTAACAACCCCAGATGCACAACCCTGATTGCACAATAGAACCACCAGGGGAATTTTTAGAACCTACTCATGCCATGCCCCATCCAAGTCACTCAGATTGAGCCTCTAGGGCTCACAGGGGCATCCATAGATTTTTATTTAGTTTATTTTTTGAGACCGAGTCTTACTCTGTCACCCAGGCTGGAATGCAGTGGCATGATCTTGGCTCACTGCAACCTCCGCCTCCTGGGTTCAAGCTATTCTCCTGCCTCAGCCTCCCGAGTAGCTGGCACCACAGGCGCATGCCACCATGCCCAGCTAATTTTTGTACTTTTAGTAGAGATAGGGTTTTACCATGTTGGCCAGGCTGGTCTCGAACTCCTGACCTCAGGTCATCCGCCCGCCTCAGCCTCCCAAAATGCTGGGATTACCGGCAGGAGCCACCGCACCCAGCCCATCCTGTTTTTTTTTTTTTTTTTTTTTTTTTTTAGATGGAGTCTTGCTCTGTCACCCAGGCTGGAGTGCAGTGGCGTGATCTCCGCTCACTGCAAGCTCTGCCTCCTGGGTTCACGCCATTCTCCTGTCTCAGCCTCCTGAGTAGCTGGGACTACAGGCATGCGCTACCACATCTGGCTACATTTTTTTTTTTTAATCATTTTTAGTAGAGACAGGGTTTCACTGTGTTAGCCAGGATGGTCTCGATCTCCTGACCTTGTGATCCACCCGCCTCAGCCTCCCAAAGTGCTGGGATTACAGGAGTGAGCCACTACACCTGGTCGCCCATCCCTAGTTTTACAAGTCCTTCAGGTGGCTGGGCCTGGTGGCTTACACCTGTAATCCCAGCACTCTGGGAGGCCTAAGCAGATGGATCACTTGAGGTCAGGAATTGAAGACCAGCCTGGTCAACATGGTGAAACTCCACCTCTACCAAAAATAGAAAACTACAAAAATTAGCCTCTACTAAAAATAAAAAAATTAGGTGTGACAGCCTGCACTTGTAGTCCCAGCTGCTCCAGAGGCTGAGGCAGGAGAATCACTTGAACCCAGGAAGTGGAGGTTGCAGTGAGCAGAGATCGCGCCACTGCATTCCAGCCTGGGTGACAGAGTGAGACACCATCTCAAAAAAAAAAAAAAAAAAAAAATTCTAATGTGTATCAAGATTGAGAACCACAGTTCTAATGATGACCTGAGGAAATGTTTTTAAATTCACTCCCAAGTTGCCTTTAAATGCAACTCAAAGGATACTTACTCAATGGCATAGAATCTAAGTTTTGGTCCCACTTCCAAGAGAGGGAGGCTAGGTAGAAGATGACCCCGCTTTGCAGGTAGGAACAGAACAGGGAATCCAGGCTGTACGAGGAAGTCAAAGTCAGTGTTGCTACTAAATATAATCCTAAGGTCATGAGAGCAATAGACTTCATGGCCTTAGCACAGGGCGAAGAGTGGGAATGCGGGCCACAGATTAATTTTCTTCCTCCTGAAGAAAACAAAATGCTGGAAGAATTCCTCTTTATCATGTGTTCAGAGCACAATTAGCCTGTGACTCTTCAAAATACAAACACAGGCCGGGCGCGGTGGCTCATGCCTGTAATCCCAGCACTTTGGGAGGCCAAGGCGGGTGGATCAAAAGGTCAGGAGATCAAGACCATCTTGGCCAACACAGTGAAACCCCGTCTCTACTAAAAATACAAAAAATTAGCCAGACGTGGTAGCAGGTGCCTGTTGTCCCAGCTACTCGGGAGGCTGAGGCAGGAGAATGGCGTAAACCCGGGAGGCAGAGCTTGCAGTGAGCCGAGATCGCGCCACTGTACTCCAGCCTGGGAGACAGAGCCAGACGCCGTCTCAAAAAAACACAAACAAAAAACAACAAACACAGAAAGCAAATCTTCAAAACAATTATGTTTAGCAGATGATAAGTGCAAACTAATGATCCCTTCCCTCTCTTTGGGCTGCTGGAACCACTCTGTATTAGTCTCAGAGGCAGGATGACTTTATGATTCATCAGGTCCGCACTTGATTATTAAAAACACATTTTATGGGCAAGCATTAGGTCAGCAGAAGCTTCCTTCCCAGTTGGCATATTTCATAAATCAGACGCAGAAAACACTTGGAGGCAAGCCCATGCCGGATATTCAAGGCTGTGTCTGGAAGTCAAGGTCACTATCATTACATTCCAAGTCAAGAGCAATGGCCTCAATGGGCTCAACTCCGAGGGAATGTCCTTACCTGAGGCTCAGGATGAAAACGGGGTTTTAAGCAAAATGGAGGGTCCCACCTCCCCAAAGGAGTCTCCTGCTCCCTTCTGGCATGATGAGACCTGCCTGACGCTAGCCCCAGGATCGAGGGTGGCTAGCATTTCATAGGCGCCATGTGCCAGACGGTGTTCTAAGTGCTTCGTGCATATCCTCACCCGTGAGGTATTTGGGTGAACCACACTTGCTAACTTGCCAAAGACCACATGATGGTCAAATAAGAAGCAGAACTCACAGTATAAGGCTCATGCTGGGACAGTACCAGGTTCAATATCCATGGAGAAAAAGGAAATCTAGGAAACAGGTCAGGAGGGAGGCTGGGAGGCCATAGGATTCGGAGCTGATGGTGTTGCCAGGTGGCTCCTCTCCTCCCCAACCGCCTATCCCAGCTCATCTCAGCTGCTTGCCCTCTCACCCTCTCCTTGGAAAAACATCCCGGCCATCGGGGCCTGGAATGCTCCAGCATTAGCCACACCCCTCTGGCCTGATGTGTACGGCTGTGCCAACGTGTAGCAGGAGGCGAGTGGCTTCCACCCTGGTGCCAAGGTCTACGGAGCCAGCAGACTGGGGAGGACAGTCTGGCTGACAGAGGTGGCCTGCCTTGCAGCTGGAAGCACTTATATAAGGATCACAATGCAATGTGGCTGCTTTGCACAGCCTTGCGCCTCAGGACGAGCTTCTGAAGGTTGCTAAAAAGCAGTTCTGTGAAGTTAGTACTGCAGAGGAAGGTACCATCCAGATGGAGGTGTTCTGACTCAGGGACGCCCTACTCAACTGGCCAGACTTGGAGAGCTGTAGCCAGTACATCATAAGCATAGTCCTTCCACAAGCCATGCTCAAGGAGGTTGCAGGACGAACCCTGCCCCCAAGGGAATGCTTAACCACATGGGGATTGTACTGCTTTGGCTCTGGGTTCTTATGGACTACTGTCACCCACATTTTCCACTCCTTAGTTTCAAATATTACAAGAGGCATGGTTTAGAAACGTGACACTGTTAGCTACTTGAGCAGAACTTGGAACAGCAGCTGGATGGCAGACAGTGCCAGATGGAGGCCTTAGGGTGAGAAGCAGCTGAGTGATGAGGGTTAGAAGCAGCACCATTTAGCTGTGTAAGAGGCAGAGGGAGGATGGATCACAGCTGACCTCTGACCTAGTCTAGGACGGGCACCCTGCCCTCCAGCTGTGGTGTTGGCAAGACAGGGTTGGTGGCTGTGTGGTGTCAGGAAAGCCAAGTGGCCATAAGTCACCAGTCCTCTCTATTTTAAAGGCACAGGTGTTTCTTCTCCAGGTCTTGCCTGGGCAGTCCTTTCCCTTTACCCTTGAGAATCCTGAGGTTTAAACACGGGAGGAGGTGAAACGCTCCTACGTTGCAGGTGAGAACGTTTAATAACGCAGCCACACCTTAGCTGCCTGACTGGTGCCATCATGAGTTGCATGCATGCTCCTGGGAAGGGCCTGTCCCAGTTGGTTTTGCCCTATTGCCATAGCGTCCCCACTTGGCTGAAGTTGACATCTGATGACGTGAAGGAGCAGATTTACAGACTGGCCAAGAAGGGCCTGACTCCTTCACAAATCGGTGTGATCCTGAGAGATTCACACGGTGCTGCACAAGTACGTTTTGTGATAGGCAATAACGTCTTAAGACTTCTTAAGTCTAAGGGACTTGCTCCTGATCTCCCTGAAGATCTCTACCATTTAATTAAGAAAGCAGTTGCTGTTCAAAAACATCCTGAGAGCAGCAGAAAGAATAAGGATGCTAAATTCCGTCTGATGCTGATAGAGAGCTGGATTCACCACTTGGCTCGATACTATAAGACCAAGCGAATTCTCCCTCCCAGTGGGAAATATCAATCATCTACAGCCTCTGCCCTGGTCGCATATATTTGTCTAGGTACTCAAGCAATAAAATGATTGTTTAACGACAACTGTAACAAAAGCCAATAACGTAGCCACCGTGAAAAACAGGTTAGTGGTTTCTCAAAGCAGTAAACAGAGTTACCATGTGACTCAGCAATTCCACTCCTAGATGGAATTAAAAAACATGTCCACACAAAAGCTTAAAGTTCACATCAGCATCATTCATAATAGCCAAAAAGTGAAACAACCCAGATGTTCATCAGCTGATGAATGGATAAACAAAGTTTGGTATATTCAAATAGTGGAGTATTACTCAGCCATAAAAAAGGAATGAAGTACGGACATATGCCACAAAGGGGACAAACCACAAAAACACTATGCTAAATGAAAAAAGTCAGACACAAAAAGCCAAGTGTTGTCTGATTCTATTGATATGCAATGTCCAGAATAAGCAAATCCATAGAAATAAAAAGTAGGTTAATGGTTGCCAGGGGGTGAGGGAAGGGAGAAATTGGGAGTGACTGCTAATGGGTATGAGGTTTCTTTCTGAGATGACAGAAATATCTGGAATTAGATAAAGATGATGGTTGCACAACATTGTTAATATATTAGAAAATACTGAGTTGTATAATTTAAAATGGTTTTATGTTATATAAATTTTATCTAAATTTTTAAATTGCAAAAACCAGGGAAGAAAAAAGCACCTTAAAAGATACTTTATTTATTCATTTTTATTTTTTGAGACAGAGTCTCGCTGTATCACCAGGCTGGAGTGCAGTGGCATAATCTTGGCTCACTGCAACCTCTGCCTCCCAGGTCCAAGTGATTCTCCTGCCTCAGCTTTCCAAGTAGCTGGGATTACAGGTATGCGCCACCACGCCCAGGTAATTTTTGTATTTTTAGTAGAGGTGGGGGTTTCACCAAGTTGGCGGGGCTGGCCTCGAACTCCTGACCTCAGGTGTACCACCCACTTTGGCCCCCCAAAGCTCTGGGATTTCACGGGTGAGCCACCACTCCTGGCCAAAAGATACTTTAATAAAAAGTTGTTATAAAGGTAATGCCCAGGCTGGGTGTGGTGGCTCATGCCTGTAATCCCAGCACTTTGGGAGGCCAAGGTGGGCAGATCACCTGAGGTCAGGAGTTTGAGGCCAGCCCGGCCAACATGGTGAAACCTCACCTCTGCTAAAAATACAAAAATTAGCTGGACGTGGTGGCGTGCAGGAGAATCGCTTGAACCTGGGAGGTAGAGGTTGCAGTGAGCTGAGATCACGCCTCGGCACTCCAGCCTGGGTGACAGAGCAAGACTCCATCTCAAAAAAAAAAAAAAAAAAAAAGTAATGCCCAGCAAATTTATTTCAGCAATACTTTTGATTTCCAAGAACTGAAATCACAGAAATTAAAAAAAAAAAAATGGATGGAGATCCTTCCAAATCTGAGATATCTATGTTTCCTTTAGAGTTTTATTCTAGTTTCTTCTTTGATTATGTATCCTTGAGAGTATTCTTTCTGCTGAGTCTGTTACTTCTCCCATGCAATTAGTTTTCTTTCAATATCTGGTGATCCTTGAGGTCAGTTAATAGCTAGAGCTAAGATGTGTGGGGTGGAAGATTGGCCCAGCCAATTGCTGGGGACTGCTGCTTCCCATCTTGGTATTGTTCCATCTTTTTTTTTTTTTTTTTTTTTTTTGAGATGGAGTTTTGCTCTTGTTGCCCAGGCTGGAGTGCAATGGCGCGATCTTGGCTTACCACAACCTCCGCCCCCTGAGTTCAAGCGATTCTCCTGCCTCAGCCTCCCAAGTAGCTGGGATTACAGGCAAGCACCACCACGCCCTGCTCATTTTGTATTTTTTAAGTAGAGACGGGGTTTCTCCATGTCAATCAGGCTAGTCCCGAACTCCCGACCTCAGGTGATCCACCCACCTCGGCCTCCCAAAGTGCTGGGATTACAGGTGTGAGCCACCACACCCGGCCTGTTCCATCATTTTGTAAGAAAAAAATTTCACTTTTTTGATAGGTGCTTTTTATTGCCTGAAGTGGACTAGAGATCCCTCTAGCTGGGTTCTATTGTCAGTTTACTTCCATTGACATTAAATCTGGAAATTCCACATTGCTGATGGCACCCCCTACCTCCAGTGTGTTAATGCTACTATTGATTATTGAGCTGTAATCAATCTTTTCAGTAGAATTTGGAAAGGAAGAGGGAGGGTAGGAGATAATCCAACTGAAAAAAATGAGCACTACTTATGCTTTAAACTAAAGCTTTAAAATACATTTTCAATTATTTGCAAATACATTCAAAAAATGAAGTTGATTTCCTATTATCAAATTTGATACAAGTAATTTTGTGATAAAAATAATATAAAGATAAAACACTAAGTTTTATCTCATTAAATGTAATCTTGCTAACAAAATAAAAATGTTAGGGTCAAATGAATACAGGTGTACGAAAGTAAAATGCAGCTCAGATATTAATACCACCGGCCACTAAAAGGAACCACGACTCCTTGGAGAACGGGTTTCCTCTTTCACTTATTTATTTCTATTAGCATTGGCTTACGGTTTTGTTTTTTTACTTTATCAGTGGGTTCTAATCCTTTCCTATTATCTATTTGATGCTCACATTGTCCCAAATTTGGCCAGTGGAGGCCTTTTACAGAAAAGTGGGTAAAGATAAAACACAATGAAATTGGAATTTCATTCAACTAAGTAGCTTTACAACTGGTTAGACCACCACCTTTAAATGTATCATCCTCCATGTTTAGAAATCTAAATAAAATACCCAATAAATACATAAGGAATAAAAGAACAATTCATTTTTTTAAACTGCTAATAACCATGTTGCCTAGTGCATTATTAGATGTACTTAATGATACTTGAGGGAGGAAGAACCTTTTTTTTTTTTTTTTTAAAGGAATTTGGGTGTATTTGTTGCAGCACAAATGTAGGAATGGACAACACTTGTTTCCCAGAATGTCTTAAAATCCAATTTCTTCCCATTTTGAAATGCTAATGACAGTGGATAGCTTTCATATATGAGTGCATTTCAGCTTTACAACCACTGTGAGGAAGCTGAAGTCCAGATAATTTAAACCTTCAAGACCAAAGACCCGAGTAAGTGGTCGCGCAACTGCTGAACACTATCAGATCACTTTGTACATTTTTCCCAGAGGAATCAGATAACTTTATGATTTTGATTTAAAGAAAATGTAACTTTCAGCCATGTTAAAATAAAGTGGATTTACCTCTCAAAGTACAAAAATCTGAGCATTTTTAAACACCAAAAGGCTTGTGTGCAAGGTACCCTACTGTTCTGAGGTCAACTATTAAAGCCTGAGACATTCTTCCACCGGTAACAGTTAATTCCAAAATGAACTTTGAAGACAAAGCAAGAAAATGGTTTCCTGGTAATGCAAAGACCATTTGTTGCCAGGTGGACCTTTCAAAGAGAGATGCAGAAGGGCGCCCACCTGCTCCACTGCCCAAGCCCAGGTGATCCTCTGGGTGGAATAAGAGCCGAGGAGTTTAGACCAAGCCCCTCCCTTCAAAACCCCAAAGCCTTTTTCCTGGTCCCCGCTCCTTGTCTATCTGATTACTGTATGGATCTGAGCACTACTAGACTCATGTGCTAGATTTTTAATCTCTGGTGATCTGAATATTATATACCTCTCTCCCTAAAAAGCATCTTTGATTTTTGTTTTTAACTCTTGCATGGTTTATTTCTTAGAATTCACCTTCTTCTGTTGGAAAGCAGCACTGACAAGAAGTACAAAGTCTCTGTACTGTACTCACAAATAAATAATAGGCAAACAGCTTACAACAGCTCACCAGGACACATGCGATCATTGTAAGAAAAGAAATGAGTTTCATAGGACCACTAGAAAAAGGGAAATTTGGATGTCCTTATAGTTTATCATTCTAACAGGGCAGAGCCAGGGCGCACAATCACCCTGGGCATACCTTACATTGTACAGCGATTCCCAAAACTCTATCAAGTGAATCAAGGGAGTATTAGAGCCTTATTCTACAAACAAGGCACGCGATATTCAGAGACGGGAAGTCTCTTGCCCAAAACTGATGAGCGGTAAGAACAACAACAATGGTCTCAGGGAACACTCATTTAGCACTTGTTATAGGCCTGGCTCTGGATTTCAAGACAATCTCATGTTATAAATTTTGTTTGTTTGTTTGTTTGTTGAGACAGAGTCTCGCTCTGTAACCAGGCTGGATTGCAATGTCATGATCTCGGCTCACTGCAACCTCTGCCTCCCGGGTTCAAGCAATTCTCCTGCCTCAGCCTCCAGAGTAGCTGGGACTAGAGGCGTCCACCACCACGCCCAGCTAATTTTTGTATTTTTAGTAGAGATGAGTTTTCACCATGTTGGCCGGGATGGTCTCAATCTCTTGGTCTCCTGATCCGCCTGCCTCAGCCTCCCAAAGTGCTGGGATAAATATTAATAGGCATTTTTTTCCTGATGAGGTTACAGAAGTTAAGGAAGGTTAAATAACGTGATGTTGTGATTTATATATTTAGATGTCTAATTTAGTCTTGAGGTCTCTCTTTGGAGGGGACCAGAAGCCAGTCACTCTCTGGGAGAGTCCTGGCCAGGGGGAAAGGTAGGTTCTAAGGTGTCAGGTGAGGCACAAGGAGGAGGCAAAAACAAAACGCATGAACAGAAGAAATCTCTTACTTCCATCCCAGAGCGGTCTGGCGAGTGGCGCGAGCCCGAGGGGGAGTCTGGAGGCCGTGGGGAGCCAGAGAGCAGAGGGAGGGCCTGAAGCCTTGTCCTGGGGCTTTCCCGTGGGGGTGTGGCTCGGCGGATTCAAAAAGAACACGTGCGAAGCGGGGCTTATTTACAGGATTCTGGTGTTGGCCATTAGGTTTTATCATGGTCAGCAGCTGTGTGATGTGTGGGTTCTGGGTCAGTGGGATGAAGAATAAATGGGCCGCATTACAAACAACCTCTCAGCGAGGACAAGTGTTACCCAGACTAGAGGTGATACAGTGAGACTGGGCTTCAGACAACTTAGATCAGGCCTGAAAATGGATGCTGAGGCAGCCACTGTATTAAACATATTTATGACACTTGGTCAGTGTCGTTCAGTTAAAAAGTGGCAGGGCTGAGATGAGAGCAGGCAGGGTCAGAAGGTCAGCCAGCTCTTCTTAGTTTGCTTTCAGCATGTCGTCTCATGACTGGAACCCAGAGGAGACCTCTGGGTAAGAACCAGGCAGACGCAGGGTCATGGCTGAGGGCCAGGTGCGGTGACTCACGCCTGTAATCCCAACACCTCGGGAAGCTGAGGCAGGAGGATTGCCCGAGCCCAGGAGTTCGAAACCAGCCTGGGCAACATAGCAAGCCCTTGTCTCTACAAAAGAAAAATTAAAAAATGAGCTGGGTGTGGTGGTGCCTGTGGTCCCAGCTATTCATGAGGCCAAAGCAGGAGGATTCCCTAAGCCCAGGAGGTCGAGGCTGCATTGAGCCGTGATCCTACCGTTGCACTCCAGCCTAGGTGACAGAGCAAGACCTTGTCTCAAAAACAAAAACAAAAGCAAAAAACAGTGTCACGGCTAAGACAACTGTCTTGGAAATCAGATGATCTTGGTTCAAGAACTGTCCTCTTGCCAACCACATGTCTTCTGGCAAGTTACTCAACCTCTGAGTCTCAGTTTCCTCAAATGAGTAGAACTCAGCATAGAGTCAATTTTGAATGAATATTAATTAACCATCATAAGCTAGTGAGCCTCATGAAAGGTGGCAGGACTATACAGAGGAAAGATAAAGGTAAAGGAGGAAAATGGAAAGGAAAAATCATGTGTACTTTGAATACTCTTTTATATTTCCAATTAACTATGAAACAGTTCAGAAAAATTCCAAGTTGATTTTGCAATTTTTTTTAAGTTTTTTTTTTATTTTTAGGAGAGACAGGATTTTGCCACGTTGACCAGGCTGGTCTCGAACTCCTGACCTTGTGATCCGCCCGCCTCAGCCTCCCAAAGTGCTGGGATTATAGGTGTGAGCCACCGCACCCGGCCTGATTTTGCAAATTTTCAAATCAGAAAACAGAATCTCAAAGAATAAAACAGGAGCAAAGGCAGTTTCTCCTCTTTCAGGCTCACTGGAAAGAACTTTGCAATAAGCAGCTCATTAGGCCTTGAAATGGCTCATTAATTAATGCTGATTCTTTAAAAATAAAATTTCCAGTGACTTGGCATTCAAATCACGTCCAAAGTTAAGATAAATTCCTGAACCCTGAGGTGATGAGATTTCACTTCCATGCCGCATGCCCCAGATATTCCCTGTGTACTGTGTTTTAATGGTGGCCAAGCTGACAGACTTGCCTTCCTCCTCTTCATCTTAGGGATGGCGTGGTGGATAATTAACACTCAGCCCCTGCTCTCTCAGTTCCTCTTTTCTCCTCAGACCTCTAATGCCTGTCTCATCCTGGCTCTCAGACGAGGACCTTGCTTCTTATTCCACGGAGAAAATGAAAACCATCTGAACAGAACGTCCACACCCTCTCTCTTCTACATCTCCCGACACCACACGGCTGTGTCCATATGCAGTTATCCCTCTGTATTTGCAGGGGATGGGTTCCAGGACCCCCCAAAATACCCCAACCAGACATACTCAAGTTCCCCCATGGGCCCTATGGAACCCAGTGTAGACGAAAGGTCAGCCTTTTGGGTTTTGCATCCCTTGAATACTGTATTTTCCATCAGCAATTAGTTGAAAAATCTGCCTATAAGTGGACTCACGCAGTTCAAATCTGTGTTGTTCAAGGGTCAACTGTACTTGGCCTCTGTTGTCTTATTGTGGATGAATCTTCAAGGCTCCTCCTCCTCACAGCACTGGATCTCCTCTCCTGCCTGCATCATCAAATGCTCCATCTCTTGCATCGCTTCCATCTGCTTTCATGCATGCTATTAATTTTCCCTTAAAAAAAAACCCTCTTGGCTGGGCACGGTGTCTCACATCTGTAATCCCAGCACTTTGGGAGGTCAAGGCAGGTGGATTGCTTGAGCCCAGGAGTTTGAGGTCAGCCTGGGCAACAAAATGAGACCGTTGTCTCTACAAAAAAATACAAAAATTAGCTGGGCATGGTGGCAGGTGCCTGTAATCCCAGCTACTCAGGGTGCTGAGGCACAAGAATCCCTTGAGTCTGGGTGGCGGAGGTTGCAGTTAGCTGAGATCACACCATTGCACTCCAACCTGGGCGACAGAGTGAGACCCTGTCTCAAAACACAAACAAACAAAAAACTGCATAATGAGTACATGTTTGTTCATTGTATTTTTCCCCCTATTCTTTTGTATGCTGGAAAATGTACATGAAAAAAGTTTTAAAAAATCATCTCAGTTTTACTTCCTCTCCAGTGATTACATCTTTCTTTCCTTTTGTAACAATGATCCTTGAAGTCATTTTTCCACATGCTGACTCTGATTTTTCTCCTCCCATACTCTCTTGAACCCACTTCATTCAGGACTTCCCCCGCTACCATTCCAGCAAAATTGCTTTTCTTAAGATCATGAATGGCCTCCACATTGTTAAATCCAGTGGTTATTTCTCAGTCCTTATCTTACATGACCCCTCAGCTAAACTGGACAGTTATCATCCCTTCCACCCTAAACACTTTCTTCACCTCGCTTCCAGGACTGCAGCCTGGCGGAGAACCTGTAGTTGTCAACAGTATTAATGTTATTCTTACCTCCTTAACTCCATCAAGTAAATATTACTTCCGAAACCCAGACTGTAGATTTGATTCCCATCCTGGCATTAGTTTTGTACAAAGAAAGGATGTGTTCCCGGACAGAATGCAAATGTTGGCAGTGGGCCACAGGAGTGAGGCTGAGTCATAACCATTAGTAAGACAGCTCAGAAGTCAGGGCCAGCTCATGACAGGTCTGCATGATCAGTAGGAAAGGATGTTCCTGTGACCATCTGAACAGGGGCCCACGGCAGCCCCAAGAGAGCTACTTGCTTAGAAGCTGAAATGGGAGTATACGATTTTTTTTTTTGAGACAGAGTCTCACTCTGTTGCCCAGGCTGGAGTGCTGTGGTGTGCTCACGGCTCACTGCAGCCTCAATCTCCTTGGGCTCAAGTGATCCTTCAACCTCAGACTCCTGAGTAGCTGGGACTACAGGTATGTGCCATGGCACCCAGCTGAATTTTTTTTTTTTTTGAGACAAGATCGCCTCTGTCGCCCAGGTTGGGGTGCGGTGGCACGATCTCAGCTCAGTGCAGCCTCAACTTCCTGAGCTCAAGCAATCCTCCCACCTCAGCCTCCCGAGTAGTTGGGACCACAGTCATGTGCCACCATGCCCAGCTGATTTTTGTATTTTTGTAAAGATAAGGTTTTACCATGTTGCCCAGGCTGGTCTCAAATTCCTGAGCTCAAGTGATCTACCTGCCTCGGCCTCCCAAAGTGCTAGGATTATAGGCATGAGCCACCACGCCTGGACACCCAGCTACTTTTTCTTTTTCTTTCTTTTTCTTTTTTTTTTTTTTTTTTTGGTAGAGATGGGGTTTCACTATGTTGCCCAGGATGGTCTTAGTCAAACTCCTGGGGTTGAAACGATCCTCCTGCCCCGGCCTCCCAAAGTGCTAGGAGTACAGGGATAAGCCACCTCACCCAGCCTGGGAGTGTATAATTAGCACTGGTGCTCGGATTCATTCCACAGGTCCCTTCCTCTATCCCACACCAGACACTGCTAGGCACTGGGTATACAAATGGAGTAAGTAGGACACAGTCCTGCCCTCAAGGACGTTATGGCTCAGATGGGGTGACACAAGTCAACAGCCGCAGGCTGAACCATGAATGAGCACACAGTACAGGATGTTGTGCAGGAGAGGGTCCTCCCAAGGAGGCTTCTAGAAGAGAGGACTTGAATAGCAAGCAGGATTCAGCTGCAAAACGAATGCAGTAGGTAGAAGGGCAGATGGAAGCAGGGAAGGGGTGGGAGAAGGCACAGTGTGTGTTGGGGTAGTTTGTGCATAGCAGGAGATAAGGCCAGAAAGTTGAATAAGGGTGAGGGTTGAGGGGAGGGAACTTAGAGGATGGGTCAATAGGGGCAGCAAACCACCATGCACATGTATACCTATGTAACAAGCCTGCACAATCTGCACATGTATCCCTTTTTTTTTTTTAGAATAAAGAAATAAAAGTTGAATAAAATGCTGATCACATAGGCTCTTGTGAATTAATTTCAGCAATTTGAACTACATCTGAAAGTTGGGGGTCACCATTACAGGACTTAAAATTGGGAAGCTTGAGCCAGGCGCAGTGGCTCACACCTGTAATCCCAGCCCTTTGGGAGGCCAAGGTGGGTGGATCACCTGAGGTCAGGAGTTTGAGACTAGTCTGGTCAACATGGTGAAACTCCGTCTCTACTAAAAATACAAAAAGTGAGCCGAGCGTGGGGGTGCGCACCTGTAATCCCAGCTGCTTGGGAGGCTGAGGCGAGAGAATCACTTGAACCCAGGAGGTGGAGGTTGCAGTGAGCTGAGATCGCACCACTGCACTCCAGCTTGGGAGACAGAGCGAGACTCCATCTCAATAAATAAATAAATAAAAATAAAAAATAAAAATGCTGCATAAAGCAATCAGGAATATGTTATGAACTAATGATTAATGTGATTTTGTTCACCCGTGGGCCATTAAAGATAACGAAGGTCGTTACTAAGATCATTAGTAAGTATTTGAACACCGAGGATACTAAAGGGAGAATGGAAGACATTTTGATTAACAGAGAAAAAGAGTATGTCCTGGGAATGATCAGGTGCTGGTGGAGAAAAACAGCAGAGAGATGAGGGAGGCAGGTCCAGAAGGACTTCAAAGTTATAGGGAAAGTACAACTGGAAAAAAACAATCAATGAGTGAAGCAAACAGCGTTTACCTGGAAGTCCTAGAAGCCAGAAATACAGGAAAAACGTGAGAGAAGATAACAGTTTTCGAAGTAGACAAATGGTCGTGTATCAGGCCAAAAGTCTCTGATCTCCAAGACTTCAGGACTGCCACCCCTTGAGAACTGCTGTTGAAGGGGACAGACCTGTGATTTCCAGGCTGATGGGTGATGGTATCTCAGGGTGTAAGAATCTGTATCTTGAGAGAATTGAAATTGTCCTAGCAATCAGCCTCGCATCATACTAATCATCCTTCCTCTTATGAGCCCAGAATATTTAGCTTGTGGAACAAGCATCCACATGCCAGGAAACAATGACATGATGATCAGGTCAGAAAAATAACTCCTTCTTGCAGCCATTCACCATCCCCTGACCCTGGCAGGCCTCACCACTGTGCTACCAGCTCAGCGCACTGTTAGGAGATGGGTTCTTGCTGCAGGATGAACCCACGTGTGTCTAGAGGGAGTCTAGGCTGAATTATGGTCTGGGCCAGGCTTCCACATCTTCCTCTTCAAATGCTAAAGTGAAAAAGAATGCCAGAAGAAAAGGTGGCCATCAATAGACCAGCAACTAAGGGAATTCTTGGTAGGTACAGAATGTTATCACTACCTTTCATGAACCTAAGCAACTATCAAAGATAAAGAAAGTTTAAGTGTTGAAAAAGAAACAGAACTAATGGGAGTTCAAAATAGCCAGTTCAGAATCTACATTAAGTTTCCTTTTATGGCATTCATAACCGAATAATAAATGTAATAGGGAAAGATCGATCATCGGATTTGGGACTGAATTGAGTTTTACTTTCAACAACAAAGCAGAAAAGGAAATCTGAGTCCCAAGTAGTTTAGGCACAGCCAAATTGTGAGATTTAAGTAATGTCACCAGAACGGTTTCTCCACACCCCATCCTGCCTCCGAATTGTAGACTCTCTCCTGTGCGGTGTTCTCCACCAGGCAGGTTCCCTCCATACTGCAGTGGAAAAGAAGTGTCACAGTGTTTACAGGAACTCTAGCATCAACCCCTGCCAGCTCTGCTTAGGGGTCGGCTCTCTAGGCCAGATCTGGGTCATAGTCCCAATCTTGGGGTGGAATGAAGTGAGGAGTCAACCCCACCAGAGCCACGTGGCCTAAGAACAGAGGATGGGCCGGGCGCGGTGGCTCACGCCTGTAATCCCAGCACTTTGGGAGGCCGAGGCGGGCGGATCACAAGGTCAGGAGATCGAGACCACGGTGAAACCCCGTCTCTACTAAAAATACAAAAAATTAGCCGGGCGCGGTTGTGGGCGCCTGTAGTCCCAGCTACTCGGGAGGCTGAGGCAGGAGAATGGCGTGAACCCGGGAGGCGGAGCTTGCAGTGAGCCGAGATCGCGCCACTGCACTCCAGCCTGGGCGACAGAGCGAGACTCCGTCTCAAAAAAAAAAAAGAACAGAGGATGGGTAGGTTCCCGCAGGAAAACTGAACTGTCATCACAAGAGGACGTGGCTTTGGGGAAGGCAGACATCCTCTGTAGAGTCCATTCCCAATAGTGACAGAAGCCAAAGAGCTGGAAAACATCTAAATAGAACCTATATAGAGAAAACCATAAGAGACCTGAATAAATGGAGCAGGAGTTCTTAGAAGGGAAGGCAACATTAGGCCGGGCACGGTGGCTCACGCCTGTAATTCCAACACTTTGGGAGGCCGAGGTGGGTGGATTGCTTGAGCTCAGGAGTTCAAGACCAGCCTGGGCAACATGGTGAAACTCCGTCTCAAAAAACAAAACACAACAACAAAAAATAGGGAAGACAATATTGTAAAGATACTATATATTTCCAGATTGATCCACTTTCATTCTGTCACCTAGTCTGGAGTGCCATGGTGTGATCTCGGCTCACTGCAACCTCAACCTCTTGGGCTCAAGCAATTCTCCCTCCTTACCCTCCTCAGTAGCTGGGACGACAGGCGTGCACCACCATGCCTGGCTAATTTTTGGGGTTTTGGTCCTCCTCTATTCTGTTTTTTCTTCAGACCAGACTGGCTAATTTAAAAATAGTTTTTCTAAAGATGGTTTCACTATGTTGCCCAGTCTGGTCTCAAACTCCTGGGCTCAAGTGATCCCACTGCCTTGGCCTCCGAAAGTGCTAGGATTATAGGTGAGAACCACCACACTTGGCCTAAATGGATTCTGTGAGACGGAATCTTGCTCTGTCACCCAGGCTGGAGTGCAGTGGTGCAATCTTGGCTCACTGCAACCCCCGCCTCCCAGGTTCAAGCAATTCTCCTTCCTCAGCCTCCTGAGTAGCTGGAATTACAGGCACGTGCCACCATGCCTGGTTAATTTTTGTATTTTTAGTAGAGATGGGGTTCTGCCATGTTGGCCAGGCTGGTCTTGAACTCTTGACCTCAAGCGATCCACCTGCCTCAGCCCCTCAAAGTGCTGGGATTCCAGGCGTGAGCCACTGAGCCGGGCCTCAAAGGGATTTTTTATAAGCTGATTTTTTAAAAATTCACCTTACACTACTAAAAGAGCCGAGGATTTTTCTGAAGAACAGGGGAAAGGATTAGATTTATCCCATCAGATATTCAAATATCCTGGGAACACATAGCAGTTGAGACAGTGCTATTAGTAGATGAAAAGATGTCAACAGAACCGAATAGAGCATGTATTCAAATCAGCAGGGGAAAAAAGGACTGTCAATGAATAATGCTGAAATATCCACCCCAGCTCTTCAAGAGATGAGCCCTACTTCATATGACACTAAAAGAAATTTAGAATGGATTAGTGATGAAGGACATAGTACACTTTTTATACTCTTGGGATAAGGAGCTTCCTCAAGAAGGCCCCAAACCGTGAAGCCATAAAGGCAAACATTCAGAATAGATCTGGCCAGGCACGTGGCTCATGCCTGTAATCCCAGCACTTTGGGAGGCTGAGGGGGTCGGATCACTTGAGGTCAAGAGTTTGAGACCAGCTTGGCCCACGTGGTGAAATCCCGTCTCTACTAAAAATACAAAAATTAGCTGGGCACAGCGGTGGGCGCCTGTAATTCCAACTACTCAGGAGGCTGAGGCACAAGAACCACTTGAACCCAGGAGGCAGAGGTTGCAGTGAGCCAAGCAAGATCTTGCCATTGCACTCCAGCCTGGGCAACAAAGTAAACAAAAAACAAAAAACGAAAAAAACAAACCCAACACTGCCAAGGGTGAAGAACTAAGCACTCTCATGCCCTGATGAAAGTTTGGACTGGTCGAGCCTATTTTGAGTAATAACTTGGGAGTAGCCAAATTAATACACATCCATTGGGATTAGATTCTCTATATTCTCATTCTAGGATTCTTTTACCAATGTAATTGTGTACGTGTGCAAGGCTATTCACAAAAAATTCCATGCAATGTTTCTAGTAGCCCCAAAAAGGAGAAACACCCTGAAATATACAGCAGTGAAATACACACCCTGAAATACACAGCAGTGAAAAGGTAATTAAATCAGCATATCCTGTGATAATGAAGAACGCACTGCAACAGTCCAAACAGTGAGGCAGAGCTGCATGTTCTGGAGAGAAAGCACTCATAAGATTAAGTCAAAACAGCAGGTCCAGTTAAGTTTTATAAAATGCAAGTGTAATAACGGGCAGGAAGGCATGCAGGGAATCACGCTGTTAACCACCTTGCAGGTGGGTGATAGTTTGCAGAATGGAAGAGGGGAGAGGAGGGAGAGACTTTGAGCTTGTGCGTTAAGTGTTGAGGACAAAAAAATCAAGCATTGTTAAATGTATATTTAAGGAGACAATAAAAACAAATTATCATCAATTCTACTTACTCCTAAGAACGAGAGCTTATTGAATCAGGAAAGACAAGTTTTTTAAAGATACAAATTAAAACTTTGAAGTTAACCATTTATTGAAGAAATTAATATGTTAACTATAAAAACCTAGAAGTCCCAGGAATTAGATTTCAAAGGATTTGGTTTCAAAGAATTCCTTATAAGTGATTTTAACATTACATTCCTTGTTAAACTGGGACTTTTTCTGCTTTGGGGATTATTTTGCCCCAGCTGTGGCCATGATTAAAATTAGTCAGCAGCACATGAAGTTGTGGAGAGATGAGAGGTTTGCATTCTTATCCGAGTTTTAGCAAATAGCACTGTATTTCCCCATTTAATGGAAAGAAGTTTCTTCTGTGATTCTTTGGCATAATGAGGCACTGGACTCCCCATGTCTTTCACTCAGGGAAGAGCCATTTGCATTCTTGTCCTCACACCTGAGTACTTGTCACAAGTTAAAACACTGGCCACATCACCACCTCAGGACTCCTTGTATGCATTCAGGTAAAAACGTCTGCGGTGGCGGAAGGTGCTTTCCCTCAGTTCTTGTTCTCACACCTCTGTCATTTAGTTGGTCACAGTTGGGCAGGTAGAAGTGGGTTAAAAATTTTAAAACTCATAATAATCGTGTCCAGAGATAACCGAAGGCTGTTGCTAACAAGCATGCCAGGAAAGCCTGGATCAGCAGTTTTCTCCAAAAAGCCAGCGGAAAGGGGCTCCTGAAGAAGTGACAAAAGCCATCCTACAGCAGGGAGAGAGAAAAGTTAGATTGCCTCATGATGCTGAGAACCTCACTCAAAACACGCAGGAACTTCCAGATTAAACAGCAAAGTAAGGTCTGGATTGAAAGAGTAAAAGGAAAGGAGATTCTGACCGATACACATCCAGCAATAAAGAGCCCCTGAGGAGTGAGGATTGGTAAGTCTAACAGGGTGAACAGAAGCAACCACTTAACTTCGTCACTTGGTGCAGGAACACTCATATCTTGACTCAAAACCAGGAGGAAGGTAGCTTACTATGCTCTTTTCTGAGCAGAGAAGAGATGCCCTTTGGGAAACTGTCAAGTCACTAGATTGAAAAGTTATCACCTGAGACTACAGCAAGCACCAACCCCATTTAGGAAGGTAATTGAACTCTAGGCTGTGGCATTTTAACTGCAATGGGCAGAGACAAGGCTGAACTATGTTTACCCAATTTGAGAATTTTAGCTTTTTTTTTTTTTTGAGACAGAGTTTCGCTCTTGGTGCCCAGGCTGAAGTGCAGTAGAAAGATCTCAACTCACTGCCATCTCCACCTCCTGGGTTCAAGCAATTCTCCTAGCTCAGCATCCGTAGTAGCTGGGATTATATGCGACCGCCAACACACTTGGCTAATTTTGTATTTTTAGTACAGAGGGGGTTTCACCATGTTGGTCAGGCTAGTCTTGAACTCCTGGCCTCAGGTGATCCACCCGCCTTGGCCTCCCAAAGTGCTGGGATTACAGGCGCGAGTCACTGCACCCAGCCAAGAATTTCAGTTTTTTGGTGTTAAGAGATTATTCTTTAGTCAACAGTGATTAGCCAAAAACAAACAAAAAAAGCCTTCAACGGGCCCTTTTCCAATTCTAATCTCCTCTTCAGGACAGAGAGCCCTGAGGAGCCAGATGCCGTGTTGAGACAGGGCTCAGGTGAGGCTCTTAGGCACGCAGCTGAAGGGAGTTCACCTGCCCAGAGGGTTGAAGACCAACACTAACATTATCAACAAGGCAAGAGTTCATGCTAACACCACCCATTCCCTTTCCCTTCTCAGATAGAACCCAACTTGTCACTACAGAAGGTCTAAATGGGGGCCGGGCAAGGTGGCTCACGCCTGTAATCCCAGCACTTTGGGAGGCTGAGGCAGGTGGATCACGAGGTCAAGAGATCAAGACCATCCTGGCCAACATGGTGAAAAGCTCATCTCTACTAAAACACACACACGTTAGCCGGGCAAGGTGGCACGCGCCTGTAGTCCCAGCTACTCGGGAGGCTGAGATAGGAGAATCGCTTGAACCTGGGAGGCAGAGGTTCAAGAACACTGGAGTGCAGTGAGCCGGGATCTACCACTGCACTCCAGCCTGGCCACAGAGCGAGACTCCGTCTCAAAGAAACAAGAAAAAAAAAAAAAAAAAGGTCTAAATGGAAACTGCCTCCAGGAGGCTACATTTCAGATCAAAAAACTTGCCGGTTTTAATAGTCTGGCTATAGGTGTCCGATAAAGTGGGCCACTTCAGTCATTGAATCAACGCCAATAAGGTGGTGGGGAAAGAAATGGGGTCTAGCTCAGAGCCCCAGAGGCATGCGGTGGGCTCACCACCAGGTGGCTTTCCTTGGTCATCAGCTGCAGGCCAAGGGCCTGTCACTCTAACCTTGACCACAGAGATGAAGGCCTGCAGCTGAAAGCCAGGGGCCCAGAAACGTCCTCACCTAGGGCTGGGTGCAGCGGATTAGAAGTTAAGGAACCCTGGAGTCACCGCCACCACTGGGCGACCACCACACTCCACAACCTCTCTGGACAGGCTGAGAGGCGTGGGGGTTGTGATCAATGGGTCCGAGTCTCTCCAAAGGCGCATTTAATAGGCAGAGGAGAAAAACACCCCACCTGGCCCGGGCCGGCCACTGCCGACGTCATTGGCTGGGGATTTCTATAGGAGCAAAGCGTTCAGAGCTAACGCGGGTGCCCCCTAAAAGCCCCCGAAGGCTAAGGCCAGGGCAAGGTCCAAGTGAGCAGACCTAAGCCTGCGCAGCTGCTTCGGAACGGTTCTAGAGCCGTCTAACAAGGCCGATTTCTGCCGGCCTTTCTTGCCAGGGGAGGAGAAGCCCCAGACTTCACACCGAACGTTCCAGTCCCGCTGAAACGAGCCTTTCTGCTTTCAAGAAACCTGGTTCCAGGGGGCTGGCGCGGTGGGTTCCTCATCGTGCCGGCCTCGTGGGCGCTTCCCGGATGCCCGTCCCGCCCCGCGTCCCGGTGTCCGCCGCGTGCTCACCCAGCCGCCCTGAGCCTGAAGCCAGGCGCGGTGCTGCCCCGCGAGCCGCGAGCTCAGCAAGGCCACCAGGCGCTGGCAGTCCCGGGCGACGTCGCCCTCCTGCTCCTTCAGCCGCGGCTGGAAGCCCCGCTTCTTCCACCAGGCTGTCACCAGCGGCTCTCTCTCCAGCAGCGTCCCCGCGAAGGTCACCAGCGACACCACCCTGCCCCAGGTGGGGCCGGGGCTGTCGGAGAGCACGGCCTCCGCCATCAGCGCCACCAGCTCGACGCGGTTCCCGGGGTAGCCGCGGTAGGCGGAGAAGAAGGACCGGTGGAGCTGCCGTAACCTGGCGGCCGCGGAGCGCAGCACGGCGGCCTCGGGCGTGGACGGCCTTGGCTCAGGGGTGCCGGGTTCCCGGGCGCAGCACCCCAGATAGTCGGCCAGGAGCCGCTCGGTGCGCTCCCGCAACGGGTCAGCCATGGTCCGGCCTCTGCTGGGCGCCTCGGGCCTTCGCTGGTTTTCTTGGCCCGGCCGCGCCTCCCGCAGGGAAGGGCTGCCGTGCCCCGCCCCAGCCCCCAGCCCCCAGCCCCCAGCCCCCAGCCCCCAGCCCCAGGTATTTGTTTTTCAGGATTGAGAGAGCAGCCTTTGATGGGAATCCCACCTGCACCTGTTACAGTCCCCAAGGCAAGGCCTGCCGGCGCGCATGTGTTCTGTAGCAATCAGGTGCACTGGGAGGCTCTGGCGTTATTTAGCTCCAGGTCTGGGGACTAAGAACCTGAGGGGACAGTCTGGGAAGCTGGGCTGGGCTTCAGCCTCCTAAGGAGCGCTTGACAAAGGCTACACATGGCCCCTCACAGACCGCTCCCTTGGGCATTATCTGCATCTCTAGATTGGAAAGCACCCAGGTCTGTGTTGGGGATTCCTTTCTTTGGGTCCAGCACATGCGGCAGGAAAAGGGCGAATTATCTTGGGGGCTGCCAGAGGGCCAATATTGGCTGTATTCATTCATATTTAGTAAGAGCCTTTGTGGTGCTAGGCCTCCCCCCTTAGCCCTGAAGATACAATGGAGAACACCACATGTGGTTCCTGACCTCAAGGACTCTACAGTTTAGTGATGGCAAACAAAAGGGCTGTCCCTGTACAGTTTAATTCTGACTAGAAGTTGAAGGAGTCAGTACTAGGGCAGCAGCTGTTTCTTATACTATCATTCTGATACTGCTTGAAGTTCTCTTTACTTTTTATTGGCCAATCCCTAATTACTCCAGTCCCCTGATATAGCTAATATTTATATTAAACTTTCTCAGTTCATATGACTCCATGGCTTCTTTCTCCTGATCGGATCCAAACTGACGCAGAATGGATACTAGCAGTGATATTTCTGGGGGTTCAGGGGTCTGGAGCATGTTGAAATAGCCCTCCCAGGGTGAAAGATGAGTTGCTGCATCTTGCATCACTACAAAAGAGGCACAGCACTTGGTAGCTGTCTTATTCTGTCCAGGCTGCTATAGCAGAATGCCATAGACTGGGAGGCTTATAAATAAAGGCATTTCTTTCTCACAGTTTTGATGGCTAAAAAGTCCAAGATTGAGGCCCTGGCAGGTTCTGTGTCTTGTAAGGACCTGCTTCCTTGTTCACAGATAGCAGGCTTCCTGCTGTGTCCTCACATTGCAGTAGGTGTGAAGGAGCTCTCCGGGGTCTCTTTTATAAGGACAGTAATCTCATTCATGAGGGCTCCACCTTCGTGATCTAATACCTCCCAAAGGCCCCGTCTCCGAATACCATCACACTGGGGGTTAGGATTTCAACATATGAATTTTTGGGGGACACAGTAAGCCATTTTGGACTTTGAAGGCAACATATACTGTGTTTGAGTGTGCTATTTCAATCCAATTGACAGGCTGGTGGATTGAGGAGCAGAATGAGAGAAGACTGCAGAAGGTTCAGGCTGCAGTAAAGTGGCCCCACCACTTGGGTCTTGTGATCCAACAGATCCAGTGGGACTTTAATTGTCCAATAGGGATGCTGTATGGAGCCTCTGGCAAGCACTAACAGGAGAGAGGACAGACATCTAGAATTCTGAAGTAAATATAGAACCTCTTCTGAAGATAACTACTCTCCTTTTGAGAAGCAGGTTCTGCCTTGCTACTGGGCCTTGGTAGGGGCAGAATGCCTGACCATGAAGCTTGAGTGCCCATCATGAACTGGATGTCATCTGACCCATGTAGCCATAAAGCTGGATGTATACAGCAGCCATCTATCATCAAATGGAGATGGTGTATTGGAACAGCCCAGGGAGGTTCAGAAGGTGTAAGTAAATTGTACGAGCAGGCCACTCAGACTCTTCCAACATCAACTCCAGTTACTTTGCCTCCTCTCCCTTATTCCACGGCTATGGCCTCTTGGGATGCTGCTTATGTTCAGTTGACCGAGGGAGAAAAACCTCCAGCCTGGATTATAGATGGGTCTATACGACGTGCTGGTACCACATGAAAGAGAACAGCTGCAGCATCCACTCACACTCGCTCGGGTGACTGTGAAGGACAGTGGTGAAGGAGAATCCTTCCAGTGGGCAGAAATTCAAGGTTGTCCAGAGATGGCCAGAATACAGACCTACATTGATTCATGGACAGTCGCTGATGGTTTAGCTGGATGGTCAGGGCCTTAAAAAGAACAGGACTGGAAGATTGGTGACATGAAAATCTTGGAAAGAGATATGTGGCTGAATTCCTTTGAATGGGCACAGACTGAAGATATTTGCATCTCACGTGAATGCCCACTAAAGGGCATCCACTGCAGAGAAGACTGAATCAGATGGACAGAATGACATGCTCTGTGGCTGTCAGCCAGCCTCTCTATGCCAATGCTGTGGCGTCTGCTCAATGGGCTGAACGAAGAGCTCCTGGCAGCAGGGACAGAGGATATGTATGGGTCCAACAACATGGAATTCTCCCTCCAAGGCTGAGCTGTTTGATGCTTCTGCTGAGTGCCTAATCTGCTAAGGCAAATGATTCATTACAGTGAACTAAATGAATTTTGTTGGAATATAAATTTCTGTACATCAAATTCCCATTTGAACTGGTTTTGACATCTTACTGGTTCCCTTATTAATCAGTGAGTTAAATAAAAGCTTGGATACATGTTCATGTTTTATTTGCAAGAGAGTCATGATTTTACCTTTTTGTACATTATACTTTAGCAGTAAGACCATTGTTTTTTCTTAGATTTGCAGTAGCTTTGGGGTAAATGGTAAATCCTCTGGCACTGCCATTGGTAACTCAATAATGATGAATACAACTAAACAACAAATGAATACATTAACCTCAACATAGAATTTCCAGTTCACACAGTATGAGACAGTTTGTAATAAGACTTGGTGAAAATCCTGTCTCTGCAACTTGGAAGCAGTGCAGCTATGGGCAAGTTATTCAACCCTCCTAACCTCAATCTATCTCCCCGTCTAAAAATGGGGCATCATGGGGCTGTCACAAGGATAACATGAATTGGTATACACAAAGTGCTTAGCACAGTACCTGGCACATAGTAAAAGGCCATCATTCCAGAGAAACTTTCATCTGTAAATGGTAAATCCTCTGGCAAGGGTGACTATTCTCACTTGCCCCATTCTCAACCAAAACCAAAATGTGACAATATTAGTCTTACCTATGTAGTTTCTGTTTTATTGATAATAGCTAGTGACTACTTATTATTTTTTCCACGTTTTAAGTAACAGCTTTATTGAGATGTAATTAATGTACCATAAAATTCACCCTCTTAGAATCCAGTGGTTTTTAGTCTATTCACAGAATTGTGCAATCACCACCACTATCTAATTCAGCTGCCCCGAAAGAAACTCAGTGCCCACGCACCGTCACTCCTCACCCCAGCCCTGAGTGACCACTAATCTGCTTTTTGTCTTTATGAGTTTGCTTATTAGGACATTTCATATACATGGAATCCTACAACATGTGGCTCTTTGTCTCTGGCTTCTTTCCCCGGCACAATATTTTCAGGGTTCATCCATGTTATAGCATGTGTCTGCGCTTTCTTTCTTTGTATTCCACTGTGTGGATGCACCATATTTTGTTCATCAATTCATCCACTGTGGAACACTGGGGCTGTTTCAACTTTGGGCTATTATGAGTAATGCTGCTATGAACATTCGCATTCAAATTTCTGTGTGGACATATGTTTTAATTTCCCTTGGGTATAAACTTAGGAGTGGGAGGCTGCCAATTATCGTGGAAAACACACAGGTTGGAAACGGTGGCCTCTGCTTCATGGTTCCTGGTTTCTGACAAAGTTAATCTTTCACCATTGGTGTGCTGGTTAGATAACCTTGGGGGCAAAGACAGACATTTCCTGCTGTCACAGTCTTTACACAAACGCTCATACCATACTTACGATTAGTTGTTTATGTGGGTTAAATTAACCATGGAGTCACTCCTGATCCCATCTCCTTACTAGAGGGTCTGCATCTTTTTTTCTGCATCTACTTTTAAAAATAATTATTTTTAATTGACACATAATTGTACATACTTATGGGGTACAGTGTTATTTTGATACATGTATACAATGTGTAATGACCAGGGTAATTAGCATATTAATCCCTTAAATATCTATCATTTCTTTGTGTTGGAGATGTGAAAGTTGTTAGAATTCAAGAGCTACTGGTGTTTAAAAAAAAAAAAACCATGACAAATAGAGCTGGGGAGGCCATGAAGAGAGGATTCTCATGCTTGTATGCCTAATACGAAAATGATCACAAAATATTCTGCAAAAATTACAACCTTGCACATAGGCTGCCGCAACCTCACACAAAATTACTTCTGCAAGGACATCTGCCTAGCAACTGCCTGTCCAACCTTGGACTGGTGTGACCTTTGTTACTGATATTTGTAGCCAAGGATAATTCTTTCAAAACCATTATGTCATCCTCCTCATTTTTTACTTTAAAAACCTTTTTTTTTTTTTTCTTTTTTGAGTCAGAGTCTTGCTCTGTCACCCAGGTTGGAGTGCAGTGGCGCCATCTCGGCTCACTGCAAGCTCCCCCTCCTGGGTTCACGCCATTCTTAGCTGGGACTACAGGCGCCTGCCACCACGCCCGGCTAATTTTTTTTTTTAATTTTAATATTTTTAGTAGAGACGGGGTTTCACCGTGTTAGCCAGGATGGTCTCGATCTCCTGACCTCGTGATCCGCCTGGCTCAGCCTCCCAAAGTGCTGGGATTACATGCGTGAGTCACCGCCCGGCCACCTTTGTTTTTCTTTACCTCCTGGAATATGCACACAGTTTATTACAGCACACATATTCCTGTTGCAATGCCCTACTTTTGATTAAGTATCTTTTTCTTTTAGAGAGCCTGTTTTTGTTATTTAGGTTGACAGGAACACTCAAAATTCTTCTAGCTACTTGAAAATACACAGTAAATTATTGTTAGCGATAGTCACCCTACAGTGCTGCCACTAGACTCCTATCTTGCGGCAAATTTGATTCCATTAACCAGCTCCTCCCCACCCCCTGCTGCATCCTTTTTTGAATGACACGAACACATTTAGTCATTTCATTTCTTTCACTGGGGTTGGCCCTGCAGCAGCCCACGGGAGGCCAGAGTCCCCTGTGGAGACTGACCAACCCTGAAGGCCAGCCTGGCTCCAGCCAAGTCCTGTCTAGAAGCAGGAGTCTGTGGCATGTCCAGAAGAGTGACCCAATTCTCTCCGGTCACCGATGAGAGGGCAAGTGGTTTAGCATCGCAATCCTCACATAGGATTCACAGAGACAAGATTCACTCATGGCCTCACCAGTGGGCCTTTGGCTCAGATTTCCTGGTCCACCTCAGGCCCGCCCAGTCCATATCTCAGGGCGGGGCCCTGAAGGTGCAGGGCATGAACCTGCCATGGGTGGGATGATTCTTCTCAGCAGGCGAGTTTGGGAAATGAAGATCCACAAATCCCCATTCAGTCAGCTCTCCTAGGCTTGGGAGTGGCCTGGGCCTCAGCCCCAGTCTTCTACCCCACCCACTGTGCTTTTCCCGGGCTCCCAGGCATCCCCTTTTCAAAGGATTTTTGGGTCACAGGCCTCAGCTGGTCCCAAGCCCTTCCGACTGCCTCTCTGGGACTTCCCCCACCAACCAGGGCTGCCCCAAAGCCTCCTCCGAAGGCTTTCCCTAGGGTGGCTCTCCTCAATCATCCTGTCACCTCTTTCTTTCCCAAGTGCTTCCAAGGCCCTTAATGGCCTCTGGGAGGTCTCACATAGAAGGGCTGGAAAAGGGCTCATTAGCCCAGATCAGCTGTTCTCAAAGCATGATCCAGAGCCCCTGAGGGTCCCTGAGACCCTTCCAGGGGTCCTCAAGGTCAAAACTATTTTCATAATACTGACACTTTCTTTGTGAGTGTGTGTTGGTGACTTTTAAATTTTCATTTTCTCAGGAGTTTTCCAGAGACTACTGGCATGGGTGAAAGATCACCTTGATGGCTAACGGAACGTATGCATCTGTAATCTTGTGTTTTATAACTTTTCTCAGTCTTAATTTCTAATATGATAAATGTGGATACATACAATCCACAAAGTTATTTGGGGTCTTCAATAACTTTTAAGGCTGTAGGCCGGGCGTGGTGGCTCACACCTGTAATCCCAGCACTTTGGGAGGCCAAGGCAGGTGGATCATCTGAGGTTGGGAGTTTGAGACCAGCCTGACCAACAGGGAGAAACCACATCTCTACCAAAAATACAAAATTAGCTGGGCGTGGTGGCGCATGCCTGTAATCCCAGTTACTCAGGAGGCTGAGGCAGAAGAATCACTTGAACCTGGGAGGCAGAGGTTGAGGTGAGCCCAAGATCGCGCCACTGCACTCCAGCCTGGGCAACAAGAGCAAAACTCCGTCTTAAAACAAAACAAAACAAAAAACAGTGTAGAGGAATCCTAAGATCAAAAAGTTTGAGAACCACTGACCCAGATGAAGCACTAATTGATGAGAATTACTAATGTGCTATATGAGTGGGGGCTACCTATGGACGGGGAGGAGATGGGGGGAAAAGAGCGAGCTGGGGGAAGGGGAATGGGGAGAGAGGAGGAGGGAGGGAGAAAGGGCAGAAGGGGAAGGAAGGAGACCAGGAGAGAAGCGGAACAGGGAGAGAGAGGAAGAGGAGATGAGGAAAGGAGGAAGATTGAGAAGGGTTAGAAAAAGGAGTCTGGATGAATGAGAAGGAGAGGGGGAGGGGGCAGGAGAGAAAAGAGGAGGAGTTGGGAAGGAGAGAGGAGGCATGAAGGAGGCACTGGGAGGGAGGGAGGAGGTGATGGGAGGGAGGAAGGGATGGGAAGGAGGGAGGAGGACTTGGGAGGGTGGGAGGAGGAGATGGAAGGGAGGAGGAGGAGATGGGAGGGAGGAGACATGGGAAGGAGGAGATGGGAGGGAGGAGGCGATGAGAGGGAGGGAGGAGGAGGTGATGGGAGGAAGGGAGGAGGAGATGAGAGGGAGGAGGAGATGGGAGGAAGGGAGATGAGAGGGAGGAGATGGGAGGGAGGGAGGAGGTGATGGGAGGGAGGAAGGAGGAGATGGGAGGGAGGGAGATGGAAGGGAGGGAGTCTGGATGAATGAGAAGGAGAGGGGGAGGGGGCAGAGGAGAGGAAAGAGGAGGAGATGGGAAGGAGAGAGGAGGAGATGGGAGGGAGGCAGGAGGAGATGGGAAGGAGGGAGAAGGACATGGGAAGGAGCGGGGAGGAGATGGGAGGGTGGGAGGAGGAGATGGGTGGGAGGAGGAGATGTGAGGGAGGAGGAGGAGATGGGTGGGAAGGAGAGATGGGAGGGACAAGGAGATGGGAGGGAGGGAAGAAGAGATGGAAGGAAAGGAGGAGAGATGGGAGGGATGAGGAGATGGGAGGGAGGGAGGAAGAGATGGGAGGGAGAAGGAGACGGGAGGGAGGAGGAGATGGGAGGGAGGAAGAGATGGGAGAAGGAGACGGGAGGGAGGAGGAGATGGGAGGGAGGAAGAGATGGGAGGGAGGAGGAGAAGATGGGAGGGAGGGAGGAGATGGCAAAGAGGAAGGAGAGATGGGAGAGGAGATGGGAAGGAGGGAGGAGATGGGAGGGGAGGAAGAGGAGATGGGAGGGGAGGAGGAGGAGATGGGAGGGGAGGAGGAGGAGGAGATGGGAGGGGAGGAGGAGGAGATGGGAGAGGAGGAGGAGGAGATGGGAGAGGAGGAGGAGGTGGGATGGGGGAGGAGATAGGAGGGAGGGAGGAGAGAGGAAGGAGGAGGGAAAGGGAAGAGAAAGAGGGAAGATAGGTGGAGGGAGAAGGGAGGGGGGCAAACAGGAAGGGGAATAAGGAGGACACAGGGAGGAAGTTGGAACTAACCCTTCCTGAAGATGTGCTAAAGAATGAGGTATGCATGTCACATATTTTAGTGCCATCCCATGTTATAGATGGGGAAACTGAGGCTGAGAGAAACTCAGATATTATCACATATTCTGTGAACGTGTCAGAGCTGGGTGTGAACCAGGGTCAGACCTCCTTTGTCACCATGGCATCCCTCTAACTCACAGAGGAGTCCCAATATCAGGGGTGCCACCTTTCAGTCAGCTGGCCTGGCAGCTACAAGAACCCGGGACACAAAGGCCCTTATAACCTTGTGCTGTTTTAAACCACTTATAATCTAGAGAGGGGTGCGAAGGAGGCAGAAGGGCAGGAAGAGGGCAGTGGCAATGGGATGCCTGCCTCTGGCTCGCCTGGGAGAACAGGGACGGCTGCCAGGGCTCCGCCAGTGAGAGGCTGACCACGCATTCTAAAGCACTGGACTTGGCTTCATGTCACAGGTACTTCCCATAAATACCCATCACCCACACCTTTCTGCCTGAACTTTCGTTTTTTCTGGCCCGGAAGGGGGTTGCCTAAGCCTATACACCTCTAGGGGCCCATCTGTTTGGCCCCTTCACCTCCATTGGTTTCGTAGGTTTATCCCGAAGTCCTCTGGAAAAAGGAAAAGCTGATTATAAAATGCACTCAGCGTTATTTTCGATCTGCAAAACACAACCTATTCCATGGAGCTTACCCCTGAGTCTCCACATGCTGTCACATAGTCCAAATCCCGGCAGCACCCCCCGTGACAGCGCAAGCTCACAGCGGAGGGGGCTTCCTGCCCATGTGGGGAGTGGAAGCATTCTCCGGAATACTTTCCCTGGGCCTGTAAAGTGGCTTTTTGGATTGGAAAATCACAGTCTACTTTGCACATATCCTGAAGATGCTCTCCACCCCTCCAAACATAGAACCCGGAATGTGCTTCCCCTGGGCCACCTTTCCTTCCTTTCCTGTGCCGACCTTCACTTCTGGGAGCCGGAAGGCACACTGCAGAGCCAAAAAAAAAAAAAAAAAAAAAAAAAGGCTGTGGGACAGAGGGCTGGGCATGCCACCACAAGGCGGCCAGCTGCACCAGAGGCCACTATGGGACATTCTGGAGCAGAGCTCAGGAATCCCATGGTGTCCCTGACCCCTTCAGCAGCTGGCAGGAGCTGGCCAGACACTGGGCCCATTTCCTGAGCCCCTGCCCAGACTGGAATCTACTGGGACTTAAAAGCACTCTCTCTGGGCTCATTGGAGGCAGGCAGAGGCCTTTTATTTTTCTCTCTTTACCCCAGACCCCGGTGTGCAGTAAAACCACCAGTAACTGCTCTGCAAATGATCAAATTATTATGTTTATTTGAAGTGAGATGATGGAAAAGCTGGCCGGGCTGATTTTGGACCGAGTGGCCCATCACGATACCTGAACAAGCAGTTGTGAGGGTGGGCCTGGCATACCCCTGGAGCATCTGCTCCAGGCCTGTCCTATGGCTGTGCCCAGCTCAAGCTCTGGAACAGTCTCTCTGAGGAGCAGGGCCTGGAGCTGGGCTTGCAAAGCCAGAGCTACCACCAGAAGAAGGGCTGGGCTGGAGCAGGACCAGGAGAGGAGACCCGACAGTCCAAGGGACAGGGTGCTTGCAGCTTTCAGGCGCAGCCAGAACCTGCCGGCAGACCCCAGGCCACCCACGAGGCCGCAGGGCAGGCCTCACCAGGAATGACATCTGGTGTCTGAGGTGACCTTTTATTCCCCTAGATAATAATGCGTGCCATCTTTTTAAATGAGAAGTTTTCTAAAGCAAAGACTAAGCATCTACATCTTACAAAAAAACCAAAAAAGGAAAAGAAGGGATCCTATGACAAAAAGTACTTCCTTCTTCCAGAAGGAATTCTGAGTCTCAAATAAAGAGAAGATCTTCTTTTAATATTGTTTTTCTTTCTGTATAAGAGAAGCAGACATTATTATTCATGACTATCAATCAATTTGCATATGTAATTATAATTGCAATGCAATACATATGGATATAATTTATATGGACAAGATCCACTTTAACCTAAGTGTTTCCACTAATTCTACTAATAGGTTTTTAAATAAGTTTACTATCCTGTGTTCCTACACAGAGTTTTGCTTGCTCTCAGAAGCATTTGTTTACAAACAGCACTGGCTTTCCTTTCAATTCAGAGAAAACGCCCTGTCCAAGTGACACAGTGACATCATCATCATTCATCAGTCAAACCACCTGTCCTTTTGAGGCATTTCTCTATGTCATTTACAGCAGTTCACCATAGACAAAAATGTTTTACCTGAAAAAAGACAATAGAACAGGAAGCTGAAAAAGACACTTTTACAATAAAAACATTCTAAAAAAAGTGATTTTTGTCTGATTACATTTGGAATTGGAATTTGCTTCTATCCAGACCAGTTACCAGTCCTCAGTCCATAAAACCAGCACTTCCAGACGAAGGTTCCAGGCATCACAGTGCACAAGAAATATCAGACTTTAAAGTGCTCTGAAAATGAATTGACTCAAAGAAATAATACGGACTATATTAACTGCTGAATTCTACTGGTGACAGAATGAGTTGAGGCTACTATAATTTAGAATAACCTTAAAAACAGATACATTTTAAAGTGTTCCAAAAGAAAAATACTGTACTTGAAGGTATTCTCGCAGTGCTGAAGGCTCACACTAGTGTATTTCCAGAGGTGACAGTTTTAATAGTCATATTGGAGACGCTTAGTGACCTGTGAGCCATGGTTGCTCCCCTAAGCTAAACCGCAGTAAACCTAAGCTCCTCTAGAGGTAATATCTATTTACATGTGAAGATTTCAAATTCTCAGGTATACATGAGTGCATTGTGAGATGATTAGGCCCAGACCTGTGAAGACACAAACAGATAGATTTTAGACCTTTGTAGTTAACAACTTATAAAACTTGAGCTTAAAGAGATAAAATTAGTCTATTCACACACATGCATGGGCATACACACACACACACACACACACACACACACACACACACCCCATCCAAAATAGGGTGCTCCTGTGCCTTAGAAGGATAACACTGTACTCCTAGCAACGCAAAGGTGCTTCTTTGGACCCGATCCCCTCCTCCCTTAGTTAATTGTTTGTGGGGCATCTGCAGCCTCCTTACTAGGGTCTGGTTACTCTTACAGATTGACAACCAGAACCATTTGAACCCATACAGCTCACCGTATACATTAACAGGACTTTACTCAACAGATTGACAACCAAAACCATTTGAACCCATACAGCTCACCGTACACATTAACAGGACTTTACTCATTTAGGACACTCTTACCCAGGAAGATGAACTCACAGATAACTTTTTTATTTGCTTCAGGAATTTTGCAAAAATCCTAACACTAGACTACTCAACTTACCCTCTTTAGAAAATACACCCACGTCTCAGGACAATATAGAGCATCAAATGAGTACTTACTTTTAAAGGGTTCGTTCGAAACCCTCCCCCACCCATGTCCAGCAATCCTAAAACTATTATATCACAAAGTTGTCCAATCCTAATTAAGTGGCCCCCAACAAAGACCTGCCTTAAACCAGACCAAAAAAACCTCGTGCATGCCTTTGTCCTCCTCTTCTGAGATGCCACTACACCTCTACCAATTCTTGATGTTCCACACTGAGGTAAGCAATCAATTTAGCTTTGCTCTATGAATGGGCATCTTTTTTTTTGAGACAGAGTCTTGCTCTGTTGCCCAGGCTGGAGTGCAGTGGGATGATCTCGGCTAACTGCAACCTCTGCCTCCTGGGTTCAAGCGATTCTCCTGCCTCAGCCTCCCGAGTAGCTGGGACTACAGGTGCCTGCCACCACGCCTGGCTGATTTTTGTATTTTTAGTAGAGACGGGGTTTCACCATGTTGCCCAGGCTGGTCTGGAACTCCTGACCTCAAGTGATCTGCCCACCTCAGCCTCCCAAAGTGCTACAATTACAGGTGTGAGCCACCACGCCCGGCTTAAACAGGCTATTTTGGTAGTATTTTGGGGGAGCCAACACTCAACAAGGTTATGGAGCTATCTTTGAGAATTTAATGAAAGCCATGAGGACAAAATGCATACACCCCAAATTTGGCATATATAATTTCAGGGGCTTCACTTCCAAAATTAAGCTATAGGAAAACTAAAAAAAAAAAAAAAAAAAAGGAAGATAAAAGTAATAATTTCAGGGGCTTCACAGCCTCTTGGATCTGTGACCCTCGTCAGCACACGGTTAATAATTGTAATAAGAACCCTATACTATAGGAGAAAAGACTGGTTATCTGTGGTTTGCCAAAGGCTAGAATCACAAGAATCAGACTTTTAGGGTCAAAAGGAACTTTCTGGATGATGAAGCCTAACTATTCCCTCACCTACAGGCTGATACGCAGTTGTCGAATCTGTACGAAAATACCTGCATTGATGGGGCACTCACTACCTCTCCAGGCAACTAGTTCCTCCTGTGGCTGTGGGCAGAGCGGAAACGAGAGCTCCGCGAGGCTGACCAGGCCCACCTGAGCTTACTCTGAAAGCCTTCCCTCTGCTTCAGAAGGCCCGTCACCCCTCCCCTCTCCTCTCACACACAGAAAAAGAGAAAACCACCTCTCTTACTCTGAGGGTATGATCCCATGATCCTGAGCAGAAAGCAGTCCCATCGGGGGAAACTCGTAGAGTGCTAACGCGGTTTTCATGGCCAAACAGGATGGAGACCCGGGACCCTTTGAGAACATCCCAGACGTTGATAGTGTAATCATTGTATCCAGCAAACAGCAGGCGACCTTGAAGCAGGGTGAGATGATAGCTGTTAAGCCAGTTCCTTGCTTCCTGTTTCTCATTACATGACTGTCACTCACTCACTCATTCAGTAAGCAGTGATTCAGGCCCACTGAGTCCTAGGCACTTTACTTTGCCTTGAGGATTTAAAGGGGAGAAAGCACAGTCACGGCCCCTGGTGGAGGATGTGGGGCCGAGAGGAACAGATCACTGTAGCATCCCATGGTAACAGCCATAATGCAAGTGCTTTACACACGTAAAGTGCTATGGCACCAGAGAGGAAGGGGTATCAAGGGGGGCACTGCAGACACAAATAAATTATTTCTAGTCATTTGCTAGTTAACAACTTGTAAAACTTGTTTAAAGAGAGAAAGTTAAAGTGACATTTGAGCTGGCTCTTGAGGGTTGAATAGGAGTCAGTCATGCAGAGAAGGCAGGGAAAAGATGTTCCAGGCAGTAGCAGGAACTTCATGTGCAGATAGTCTAGGGATGTGTCTGGGGAAATCGAGTGGTCCAGGTAGCCAGCCTGTTACCTCTGCTTTAACTTTCCATTTTGCTTTCTTTCTTTGACATGATCTTTCTGGAGCTATGCTTTTTCACTAGCAACTTCCCACAAAGGAGCCATGAGCTTCACGGCACTGAGAAGGGACTCATTTTATTTTTTCCCTTTGAGTCGGAGTCTCGCTCTGCTGCCCAGGGTGGAGTGCAGTGGCACAATCTCAGCTCACTGCAAGCTCCATTTCCCAGGTTCAAGTGATTCTCCTGCCTCAGCCTCCCGAGTAGCTGGGATTACAGGCATTCACCACCATGCCCAACCAAGTTTTGTATTTTTAGTAGAGACAAGGTTGCACCGTGTTGGCCAGGCTGGTTTCGAACTCCTGACCTCAAGTGATCGCCTGCCTTGGCCTCCCAACGTGCTGGGATTATAGGCGTGAGTCACAGTGCCTGGTCAAGAAGGGACTCTTGCTTAACCTCCACCTTAGAGAAAAGTTCCCTTTGGGGCATGAAGAGAAGCAAAGACTGGGGAGAAAAATGCCTGAGAGCATTGCAGAAGTGAATTTCTGACACTTCATTGCCTTGAAGGACAGCATTAGGTGAGTACACAGCCTTCATCTCCCCCTGGAGTGAATGGGGCTAGGGGAAGTTGCCTGGAGCAGGGCAAAGTGGGAGGTCAGAAGCTCAGAGGAGGAAAACTGGTGCAAATGTGGATGATTTTGCATACTGGTCCACAGGAAGCTCGGTTAATGAAAAGGAACTGAGTGATGGTGGAGCGCTAGTTTCATTCCGGTCCTGTCTTACAGTCCCGGGAAAAGTTTCTGAAATAAAATCTTACCACTGAGGGAGAAGTCCACGCTGGATGCTCCAAATATGATACTCTCTTTGGAATAGATGGCGACCTCCCTGTCTGCCCGCAGGTCATAGAGGCGACACTGGGGGGCAAATAAATAAAGCAGCACTTACTTCTGGCTTCAGTTTGGTGATGTGATGACCACAGAGCTACAGGTAGGTGCTAGTGACTTGTGCAGTTTAAAGGATGAAGGAAAAACTTCTTAGTTTTTCCTACTGTTATTTCATCCTTTAGTCCCGACTCCTATTAATTTCTATTAGTCAGTAAAGAGTCCCGATTCCTATTAATCTCTATGAGTCAGTAAAGAAATGACAAATATAGCAAATTTCTTCAGGTATAAAAACAAAAGGAAGCCCCATTTTTTTTTTTTTTCTGATAAAGGGCACATGTTGATTGTAGAAAATTCTGAAATATTCAGAAATGTATACAGAAGGAAATGAGGGTCACCCTAAATCCTAGAGGTATTTACTAATTTTGAGCTGTTTCCTTCAGTCCTATTTCTATTTTATGTGTGTATCTGAATGGGCTGGATGTTTCACTATTGCTTCTATTAACATTAGGTTATACCTACTTTCTCATATCATTAAAAGAAAACTTCAAAAAACATTATATATATGGTTACTGAATATATCAGAATCTATTTAGCCAAATCCTGTTGTTTCGGTTGTGTTTAATTTTTCTCTTTTATAAATATTATGATGACTATTCTTACATAAAAATCTTTACATGTGTTTCTGGTATTTTCCTTAGACGAGGTAAGAAATAGAATCCTTAGAAGAGTTATCAGGAAATAGCATGACCAGATCAGAAGTAGAGATGTTTTATTTTCTATTTTATTTTATTTTGAAATGGAGTTTCGCTTGTCACCCAGGCTGGAGTGCAATGGCGCAATCTTGGCTCACTGCAACCTCTGCCTCCCCGGGTTCAAATGATTCTCCTGCCTCAGCCTCCAGAGTAGTAGGGATTAGAGGTGCCCGCCACCTCGCCTGGCTAATTTTTGTATTGTTAGTCTCATTTAGTAGAGATGGGGTTTCACCACACTGGCCAGGCTGGTCTTGAACTCCTGACCTCAGGTGATCCACCTACCTTGGCCTCCCACAGTGCTGGGATTACAGGCATAAGCCACCATGCCTGGCCAAGTAGAGATGTTTTCAAGCTCTTGATTCGTATCTGCCCTCTAGCAGGGTGATGCCAACTATCCTGACCCCAGGCTTGTTCCAGGCTCCCCACCAACCCAACCTCTGAGCATTTCTTTGCTAATCCAAGTGGCAAAATGGGCATCCGACCACTGAAAACTTAAAACATACATTTCTTTGATTATGGGTGACTTTGAAAACATTTTCAGGTGTTTACTTGCCATTTTGGATTTACTGCTTTGTAAATGACCTGCATTTTACCCTCTTCTTTAATTGGAGTGTTCGTTTTACTGCTTATGTAACCCTATTCATATCTACAGGATTTCAACTTGGCCTGTACTGTATGTGGCAAGAAGTTTCCATGATGTATTCCCTTATGTTGTTATATAGCTTTGACATACAGAAGTTTTACATTTTCATTATTTCAAAACTCTCAATCTATTCTTTCGTAATTTCTTTAGCAGAAAATGAGAATGAAAACCATTATTTCATAAGGTATTTTATATTTTGAGGGCAACAAGAAAATATTTTTTCTCTTGAAAATAATTTGGCAATCAGTATCAAAAGCCTTAAAACTGGGTCTATTTATGGCTCAGCAAGTTATGTCTGAGAATGCTAAGGAAATGATAAGCAAGGTACAAAAACACTAATAGCAATGTTTTTAACAGAAAAAAAAAACCTTGATAAGAGCCAAAAATTCAAGACGGATGTCACGTTCATAACATGGAATACAACTCAATCATTAAGAAAATATAATGGAGAGAAATATTTATCGGCCTGGGAAAATGTTCACATTCTGTTAAGTGAAAATGCCAAATTACAAAGCATTTTGTTTGTCAAAAAGAAAAAAGTCAGAAAGGAATTCATCCAACTATGATTTTTCTTGGGTAAGGAGATCAAGGTAATTTAATATTCCCCCAAATTTTCTTCATTGAGTACTCATTACTTCTATAACCAGAAAAATAGTTATTTTCTAAAAATAAGTTAGCAGATCCCTCTATTGAATAGGAAAAGCTCTCAATAACTTAGAAACATACCGTAGCATCATCTGACCCTGAAGCAAAGGCATCTCCACTGGGATAGTACCTGCAGAGAGAAAGTACTTTATCCAGGGTGGTGATTCCCGACCCTGGATGCCCATCAGAACCATGCTAGGCCCTTGGAATCAGAATCTCTACTTCTAGGGACTTAAGGAATATTTGCAGTAGAAGACAGAAGAGGAAGCTCATACGTCAGGCCCACTGACTTCTAGTTTTCTTCCCTGTTAGTGGGGGACAATGATGCTGGCCTTGTAGAGTGAGATAATGTGTGTTGATATCAGGCACAGAACACAGAGCAGACCCCCTGTAAATATAGTTTCCCTCAATCACATATCTAATTTCTAAGACTTGGCCCAGAGCTCAGGGATAAGAAAGGGGTTATGAGCACAGACACGGAATCAGATGCACAAAGCCACATGGGATGTCTGCACTGACCATTTACTACCTGCGATACTTTTGGCAAATGACTTCCTCTTGCCCAGCCTCAGTTTCCTCATCTGAAAAGTGAGAGTAATAATGCATATTTTCTGCTGTGAAGTTTACGTAAGACAGTCCATGCAAAGAATCCGGCATGGTGCCAATTAAAACACATTCCATGAATGATGATTATTACTGCTATAGTCATTCTCTTCTCAATGATTAGTGAGAAATATGGGTCCTAAATTATAATCCAGAGGCAGAATGAGAGCAAATGTCTTTAAACCCCTCCGCTCTGCCTCACCCGGCTGTGTTCCCCACACCTTCCATTGTTTCTTTTTTTGTTTTTTTTGAGACTGAGTCTCACTCTCTCACCCAGGCTGGAGTACAATGGCCTGAACTCGGCTCACTACAAACCTCCACCTCCCAGGTTCAAGCGATTCTCATGTCGCAGCCTCCCAAGTAGCTGGGATTACAGGCACATGCCTCTATGCCTGGCTAATTTTTGTATTTTTAGTAGAGATGGGGTTTCACCATGTTGGTCAGGCTGGTCTCGAACTCCTGACCTCAAGTGATCCACCCTCCTAGGCCTCCCAAAGTGTTGGGATTACAGGTGTGAGCTACCACACCAGGCTTGTTTCTTCTTTCTTGTGCCAGTGACTTACCCTATAGCTCCACAAAAGCCAGAGGAGGAGCAGCCCTTTAAAACAGCTAAAGTTATTCCTCCTACCCGCGGGAGGGGAGAGTCAAAACATTTGGCAAACGAGAGGGAAGCTTGACTTTGTGTGACTAACTTACACTGGCCTGAAAGACGGGGATGGAGAAGAGAAAAGCTGGATGAGAAATGTTAACCATTTTCAGCTCTGCCCCAGTCAGTCCATCACGGTGTGGGCACATTATGTTTTTGAAAGCATTATGAATTCATGGAGTATCTGACGCATCCATATTCCAATGTCAAAATGATTTCTAGACTAAATACCATTTGGGGCCACATGGGCTATGATTTCCTTCTGCTGGTGGGAAGTTCAGGGACCAAGTGTATTATCTTCCAGGTAATACGCAGATTATCTGGAAGAGACTTTTTGTGCCCCCAGTGTCCCCTCTCTCTCTCCTATAGCTATGGTTAAATAAAAGCAGGATTTTTTTTGAATGGCACCAAACCCAGGGGGTGCTACTGGAATTCAGTGGCTGGGCCACACGGATGGTAAATGTCTTACATGGAACATTCCCTTACAATGAAATGTCCTTCCCAAAATGCTAATAGTGAACCCCACCGAAAAACACCGGTTTGTTCTGTTTTTCCTGGGCACACGGCAGAATGAAAACTGTTTCTAGTCTTCCTGTAGCCAGATGTGGCCATATGATCATGTTCTGGCTCATGGGATGCAGACAGAAGCGATAAGTGCAACTCTCCTCTACCAGCCAGCTGGAAAGAAGGCATGGTGGTAGGCCAGTGGGGGCAGGAGAGGGAGCACCATCCTAGGGAGTGGGTTGCGAAGACAGAATGAGCTGTCATAGCAGCTCAGATTTTAAGGTGAGAAAAAACTTCCATCTGGTTTAAGTCACTGTTATTTGGGCTTCTCTCATACAAGCCCATGTCCTAACTAATCCAGTGTACTACAAAGGGCATGCTAAGAGAACAATGACAATGCTCAGTAGAACCTCAGCCTTGGGTAGACATGGTAGCCAGTGTTTGCCCTGGAAGAAAATCAAAAGGTACCCTGAACATGGCCCACTGAATCAGTCCCTGTAGCATCCGTAAGATGAGTCTCAGCATCAATTTACACCGTTCCATAAACTAACTTAATTGAAACTGCATTCACTCTATATAGAAAAATGGCCATTTAAATTTTTAAGTTATAGTGTTCTCTATCAATAATTGGGTTTATGTCTCCATTTATCAACATCATCTTTTATTTCTCCCATTAAGAATTCATAAATAGTTTAAAAAGTTTGGTTACTTCAAATACTTTAAAAAGCAAGATTTTCTCTCTCTCTCTCTCTGACTTCCTCAGTGCAGGAGGAGATCGATGAGTAAATTGGCCATGCAGTGTGGTCCCCCTCACACAGGAGGGCACCTAAGTCAGCCCTGGAAACCAGGGGGGCTTCCTGGACAGAGGGAAGCTTAAGTTGAAAACTGATGGTCAAAGGAGGTTAGAGGCAGAGGGCTCAAGGGAGATGAAACAGCTCAGGTGAGACAGTGTGCATTTTATTTTTTTATTATTATTATTTTGGAGAAAGAGTCTCATTCTATCGACCAGGCTGGAGTGCAGTGGCGTGATCTCGGCTCACTGCAACTTCTGCCTCCTGAATCAAGCGATTCTCGTGCCTTAGCCTCCCAAGTAGCTGGTATTACAGCCATGTGCCACCATGTTTGGCTAATTTTTGTATTTTTAGTAGAGACGGGGTTTTACCATGTTGGCCAGGCTAGTCTCCAACTCCTGACCTCAAGTGATCTGCCCACCTTGGCCTCCCAAAATGCTGAGATTACAGGCATAAGCCACAGCGCCCAGCTGAGTGTGTGCATTTTAAAGCTGTACATTGGCCCTCCATAGCCATGGGTTCTACACTCATGGATAAAATCAACTGCAGATTAAAAATATTCTAAAAAAGAAAAGGATTGTTGCATCTGTACTGAACCTTTTTTCTTGTCATCATTCTCCAAACAATACAGTCTAACAACTATTTACATTGCATATACATTTATTAGATATTATAAGTAATTGAGAGATGATTTAAAGTACATGGGAGGATGTGCATAGGCTATATGCAAATACTATACCACTTTAATTTTATTATTTATTTATTTTTATAACTTCAGCATACCCTGAGAAAATACTACATAGTTTTATGTAGGATTTTGGTATCTGAGGGAGGTCCTGGAACCAATCTCCCACAGATACCAAGGAATGACTATACTTTATTAATACATAGTGGCTTATTTTTGTGGCTTTATCTTCTATCTTGCATTTTACTAACTTCATTTACTATCTGTAGTGATTTTCAGATTGATTTCTTTTGATTTTCTAGGTAATTACTGCATATTTACAATAAGTGAGAGTCCTTTTGCTTTTTCCTTATCCCACATTTGAGGGCAAGGAGTACTAAAGTAAGTACGTATTGTTTTTTGTTCTTGTTTTTAAGAGAAACAATTCTCGTGTTTTCCCACTAAGTATAATGAAGATTCTTGGGAGTTCTGAGTATAATGAAAATACTTTATAAACTGTCTCAACAGTACCATCTTCCATACATGGCAAGTCCTGACCTCTCTCTTAGGATCTAATTCATGGATCCTGCTACTTACTTGACATCTTGAATGTTTAATAGGCATCTCAAACCTAACCAGCCCCAAAGAGAGCTCCCCAATCCATATGCAAAACCCACCTCTTCCCCCTATCCTTCCAGTCTTCCCTGTCTTAGCACATGGACTGCTGCTTACTGCCCTCGATAAAAGATGTGGGTTCCCTAAGCTCAGGGTTCTTCTAGAGTGCATCCCTTGCATCTGCCAGTGTCATTTGGCCCTTTTCATGTCTCCCTGTGGAACTGGGGCTCAAATACCAGCACAAACAAGCTGATATCCTGGCTACTGCCATTACTATCAGTAATAAACTGTCTTTCATCTCTGACCCAGGAGTCTCGTGTCTTCTACCAGCATCCATGAGCTATGGCAGCCCAACTTGTTAACATGTAGGTAGACAAAATCTCAGACATTTCGTAATTCTTGACATTTCTGTCTCCACCATGTCTTCCTTAGTTCCAGTCACCATCGTATCTTTGTTGAACTCACACAACCACCTCTAACTGGTCGTCATTTTTCCATTCTTGTTCCCTACAATGTTTTCTCCATATAGCCAGTGATCTGTTTGGTTTGTTTGGGTTTTTTCTTTTTGAGACATGGTCTCACTCTGTTGCCTGGGCTGGAGTGCAGTGGCACCATCTCGACTCACTGTAGCCTCAATCTCCCGGGTTCAATCGATCCTCCCACCTTAGCCTCCTCCGCACATCACCATGCCCAGCTAAATTTTTGTATTTTTTTTTTTGGTAGAGACAGGGTTGCACCATGTTGCCTAGGCTGGTCTCAAACTCCTGGGCTCAAGCAATCTGCCCGCCTCGGCTTCCCAACAGAGAGATCTTTTATGATCAGGTTAGCCACCCCTACCCCTCCCAACTCAAAACTCTCCAGTGACCACCTGGCCTTTTTTTAGGTCCCTTAACCTCTCATCTCTGTGCTTTTCCCCCAGCTCTTTGCGTGCCTGGCTCTTTCATCATCCTGGCCTCAATGTAAATGTCACCTTCTCAGTAAGGCTGTCTTTGACCTCTAAGAAATGACCCATCCCATCTCCCTATTTTACTTTTACCATAGTAGTTATCAGTATCTGAAATTGTATATTTGTGTTTGGTCTAGTTTGTCTCCTGTAAGAGAGTAGAGACCTTGTCTATCTTGTTCACTAGTCTATTCCCAGTTTCTAGAATAATATCTAGCATATAAATACTCAGTAAATATTTATTGAATGAATGGATGAAAAATGCTGATTCAACCTAGGGAGGATATTAATTGCTCCTAATGCAATTAAATTAAAATTCTCCATGAGTTCTGAAGCACTGTTCAGTTCCACCACAATCAGCCTTTCTTCCTGGGGAGGCCTCTCTCAGCCAAGTAAACTGATCTGGAGGCGGTTCCTTGGCTAAGGATTACCCAAGCCAGGCAATGCCGGCAGAACAGAGAGGTGGCATGAACATTCTACTCACTGACCGGACACTGTTGATGTCAGATTCATGTGTTTCAAAGGCCTGCACGCACTGACCGGAGCGCATGTCCCACACCATGGCTTTCTTGTCACATCCCTACAAATGCAAAATTACCCAGAGTTATGGCCACTTCAAGGAATGTCTATAGACAAGGCACGAGTCCCAGTTATATAACAGAGACCATTTATTTCCCATTAGCAAATGGTTGACAACACACTTTTCTGAGACTAGCTTTACCTGAGGGCAGTCTCCTCAGTCAGAAAGCCCTTAGCAGCCTAAACTAGGTCTTGGGATGGGAGGCAGGAGGCAAGGCACTCAGTTTCCTCTTTTAGCTTGTTTTCTTCTTTTGAGCATTTCTGAATGGAGGCAAACCCTTCTTACCCTCCCCCGGGTATCTCCCTTCCCTTCGTTTTCCCTCTTTTCTCTCTTCTCTTTATACTTGCCTCCCTAAGCCCAGAGGGCAAGGCAGGCAGGCAGTGGTGCGTGGTGGGCCCTCTCTAGCTGTGACATTAATGGGTTGGCAGTGCCCAAATGGAGCAGCTGAGAGTCCCAGCTTTGTTTCGGTGTATGGAGCAGCCCTCAGCAAAGCTGGAGAGCCAGGCGCCCCGGGCCATCTGCACCCTCAGCAGCATGCCGGGCTGGGAATCCGCAAACCAGAGGCCCATCAGGGTGCTGCCATTGACGCGCCGGGTGGCTTAGGCAAGTCACCTCCCCGGACGTCTGCCTCAACACCTGTAAAGTCAATGCTGTCTTCAGGTTGCTAACATGACCCAGAGGGTCACAGACGTGAGGGTTTTCCCATTATACTGTCAAGGCTCTGGGAGCAGCTTGATAAGTTCCTGCAGAGTGGTCATGTTATCAAGCTCAAGAAGTAGAATGTGGACTCTCAATAGTCAAATAGCTTAAATGGTCAAACAGCTTAAACAGTCAAAAAGTAACAGCTTAAAATTGGTGTCCAAGTTATTGGTTTCAACTTGGAGCAGAGGGAGGTGTGTAATGAAGCACCATCACACATCTGAGGAAGGCCCGTGGCCCAAGTGTCTTTACTGAAAATGTGGGCAAAGAAACCAGAAAGGCCTTCACGTCTTTAGAGGACAAGAAATTGGATGCAGTTTAGTGCTCTGGATGAGACAATATGATCTCCAGTAATAGCAGTAATTTTTAAAAAACACAGTAGAGTCGAGGAGAGATAAACACGGATACCAAGGCACAGGGGTGAAACATCTACACATGGCCGAATACCCAGGAAGAAAATCAGGGTCCCTGCTGACTACAGCTCATACAGCCCTTGCCTGGCTCCTAGGATCGATGTGTGGGCAGCCTGGAGCAAAGGTCCCTTAGGTGTCCCAGCTGCAGAAGTCACCTGACAGTGTGTGCGTCACTGTCCTGTCTCACCACTGCCTCCTGACGGAGGTGAGACAGGACCCGTGGGAAGGCCAGCTGGCCCAGCTCTCTGTCCCTATTCTCAGGCTGTCCACAGAAAGACTCGCCCCTCCCCTTTGCATACACACTGCAAACTCTTTCATCTACTGCTTGCCCCATCCTGGGGAGGGAAGTGCAAACACCACTGTGCACTATGCCCAACTGATAGAGGATGCAACTTCCAGTCAGGCAGCAAAGCCCCGACCCAGGCGCCCTGACTGCTAGTCTAGCACTTCTCTGAGTCTCTGTGGCCCTGTGTGCCAACTCTGAGCTTTCAAAGCCTCTGTTTCTTGCACCCTGTGATGGGAGGGAGGATGGTGGCTGGTAGGGGTGGGGTGGGAGAGTGCCCCACAGGCCCCAAGGCCCTGGCGGCATCACAGCGTTGCCTCAGCTCAGTAGCCATCTGACCTGCCATGCCCTTGTGCGCGTCTCTGATGCTCTCAGATGCTAAGTCTCTGCTATTTATTTGAGGAATGACATTTTAAAATGTGGCAGATATACACCTTGAGTTGCAGCACTCATACAGGACAACATTCCAGATTACTCTGTAGACTGCTAACATCAGTGGCAGAACAGAAGGAGGCCCTCACAGCTCAGCCCTGTAGCTGCCCACCAAGCCCCCAAGAGGGGCCTGGAGCCAGTGCAGTCACTGCAGGAGCTGGGGGTTTAGTGGGGAGTTGAGGACAATTCCTGCAGTCCCTTCTAGGGAAGTGCCTAGGCTAATCCCATGAATGGACAAGAACTGCTACCATAAGCCTCCTTAGTGGACATAGGAGCCCTAGGGAGTTTCCGTTGGGTCTTTACCCCAGACACGAAGGTGTTTCCAGTTTCTGAGGGGGCCAGGTCCAAGCAGAGGACGTCAGCCCCATGTCCGTGGAAGCTCTGCAGTAGCTGCCCGCTCTCCACGTCCCACAGGGCACACGTGCCATCGCCGCTCGCTGTCAGGATCTGCCCGCAGAAAAGGACAGGAAGTGGGTGGCTGTGGTTATTGCTTCTGCCAGGTGCAGTCAATCAGAGGCTTAACGTTCTGCAGGAAAAAGCAGACTCTACACACACACACACACACACACACGCAGACACACACACACACGCGCGCACACACACACACGCAGAGACACACACACGCAAACACACACACACGCAGACACACACACACATGCGCACACACACACACGCAAACACACACGCAGACACACACACGCAGACACACACACACGCAGACACACCTGCTGTATCTGGGTTCATGCACAGAAATCTCTCTCCTATACAAAGAAGGAAAAAGTACATTTCCTGCACTCTCACGGTCCTTGAGTTGTGTGTTTATGTGCCTGCCTCCCTGCAGAGCTGAAATCCTGGCGGCCTCATGGTGGTACCTACAGGGCTCTACACACACCTGGCTCGTAGGAAGTGTTCCGTTAGTCTCTGCTGCACGTTTGAAACCTTTGATGCCTCCCACTGCTGTGCGGGCCAGACACTTAAAGTTCTTCTTGGATACTGATGCACATCACTGGGCTGCTTGCTAATACAGAGTCTGGGGTGGGGCCTGAGAGTCTACACTTCTCACAGGCTCCCAGGGAACACTGAGGCTGGTCACAGGACACACTGGGAGCAGCAGGGGTCTAGGCAGCATCTTGTTGGACACGTTCTCTGTTGTTGCTTTTCCCAAGCACAGTGCTGTTCAGAGGCTTCCCAGGACCACTGACGAGAGCAAGAGGATATTCATGCATATACAGGTTCAAGAAACATTTGCTGTGTGCTGACAGTGTCTGCCAGGCACTTTGCTAATGCATGAGGGTTTGCAGAAAGATTGTGTCTCAGTTTCTGTTCTCCCAGAATTCAGTTTAATAGGATTGCCAGTAAGAATGAAACTAACATAATTCCCCATCCCTGTGTTAAACAATTCTGGGACCAGGCCAACTTTCCTGTTACTATGTTAAACCAGACTGAGACCGAGTAAAAATAACTTCACTGCTTGCTGAGAAAATACCTGCTCCTGGGAGAAAAGACTGTGAATCCATTAGACAACTTAACAAGATTAACAGCTTGCTCATCCAGACTCACTTCAAGACTGTTCCCTTGCTGGGCTCACCAATCCAAAGCTAAAATGGCTTTGCAAGACCCACCTTCAAATCACCAAGCCTGGACCCTGAAATCCTCTAAGTACCCTTCCCTAATTCCTCCATTTTCAGACCCTACTAAGATTCTGCCAGTGCAGGTTCTCCCTTACTGCAGGAGGTCAGATAACCTTAGCTTTGCTTGGCTGCAAGTATTTCTGATGTTCGCTTGGGGAGTTGACATCACCAGTGGACAAGGATCGAAGACAACAGCATGGGTGTCTCACCACTGCCTCCTGACGGAGGTGAGACAGGACCCATGGGAAGGCCAGCTGGCCCAGCTCTCTGTCCTTATTCTCAGGCTGTCCACAGAAAGACTTGCACCTCCCCTTTGCATACACACTGCAAACTCTTTCATCTACTGCTTGCCCCATCCTGGGGGGGGAAGTGCAAACACCACTGTGCACTATGCCCAACTGATAGAGGATGCAACTTCCAGTCAGGCAGCAAAGCCCCGACCCAGGCGCCCTGACTGCTAGTCTAGTGCTTCTCTGAGTCTCTGTGGCCCTGTAGTTACTGGGATCCAGTGACTGGATCCAGGTGTGCACACAGGAGGGTCCCAAATCCAGTGTGGTGATATCTGAGTTGGTCTTCAAGGAAGAGTGAGAGCTGGCCAGGTGAAGGAAGGGAAGGGGAGAGAGAAACTCCAGGGGGGCCTATGTCTGCACTAAATGAAAGGTGAGTCCGTTCACAGGTGGGGACTCAGCCTGAAGCCAAGAGGGCACTCTGGAAGCTTCTGGGCAGGAGAATGAGAAGAGCAAACGTATATTTTAGGAAACTCTGGCGGAGGCCCAAAGAGCCTCTAGATAGCTTACGAGTACAAAGGTCAGCCATAGAGTAAAGGCACACGGGGGTGCCGGGGGAAAGACACGGGGGCGGGGCTGAAGTTTTACTTTTTGTCACTGCCAGTGTGTGTGAGGCCTGGGCTCTGGCTGAGCATACCTTCCTGGGGTTGGGAGAAACGCAGTGAGGACTCAGTTCAGGGCCCTCATAGGCCCAGCTGGCGGCATCACAGAGCCCTGAGCCAGCTGGGTACTGACAGCAACGGAGGGGACCTGCAAGGGAGAAGCTCTGGATAGCAGAGCCTCCCTACTCCCTGCCTTCTGGCTGCTCCACAGGGCCTGGGTGGGGTGATAAGACTGGAGGAAGTGGCTCTTGCAGCGTAAGTGTCCGCAAGATAGTCCTTTGTGGGTGATGACTGATGGCTGAGGAAAGAAAAGAGGAATCAGGCCTTATGTGCCGCTAGCACACAGTGCACCCACCGACCACACCACACCTTCAATTTCCAGCTGCTGATAGGGTCTCTCCTCCTCACCCTTTGCCCCCTTTGCCTTTTTCTCCCCCTCTCTCTTATATGTTAGGCCTTGCACATAAAGAATCTCATTTTCCCCCCAGCACTTTGGGAGGCCAAGGTGGACGGATCACCCAAGGTCAGGAGTTCAAGACCAGCCTGGCCAACATGGTAAAACTCCATCTCTACTAAAAATACAAAAATTAGCCAGTTGTGGTGGCTCATGCCTGTTGTCCCAGCTATTCGGAAGGCTGAGGCACGAGAATTGCTTGAACCTGGGGGGCAGAGGTTGCAGTGAGCTGAGATTACGCCACTGCACTCCAGCCTGGGCAACAGAGTAAGACTCGGTCTCAAAAAAAAAAAAAAAAAAAAAACTCATTTTTTTTTTTTCTTTTTCTGCAGGGAAGGAACAAATTACAAGGAGGGGAATCTGCTCCCACCCTAGCATTGAACCCACTGGCTGTCCACAGGACCCCCTCCAGCCTCGACTTCCCTCAGGAGGCCTGCATACATCCAATAAGATGACTTAAGCTGGCAAAGTAGCTTATGGACACACAAAACCTGAACCGAGGCTGAATTTGGGTATTAATATTTTGTTAGACGCTTGAATTCCCTTAGTCTCTCCTGGCCCACACCCACTAGTGGTTGTTCCAACTCACCGTTTTCCTAACACTTGCAATAACTTACAGTTTATTTTGAGATACCAGGTCCAAACAATTTTCTTTAAGCAACGACCCAGTCTTGCTCTTTAATTTAGGAAATTTTCATACCATACTGTTTGGTTAAAAAAATGAATAGTTTTTAAAAGTTAAAAGTAGATTTCTAATACTTTTCAATTTTGTGTTTGTGATCTTCACTATAAGTAAAAATAAATTTTAAAGACCATTTATTCACATAAATGCATTAAACAGAACCCCTAACTCATTGTCACTCATTTGTTCTGGAATGCAGAGAATTTGTAGGTTTAATACCATAGTCTCATACCAGCCACTTGAGTTTCTCTTTTATCATCCTAGATCCCAGGGATTGAAGAAAGCTGGAGGTTCATGAGTTCAGTAGTACCCAAACTAGGCTGTGTATCAGAATCACCCATGAAGCTTTGTGTTAATAATAATAAAATTGGCTGGGTGTGATGGCTTAGGCCTATAATCCCAGCACTTTGGGAGACCAAGGCGAATGGATCGCTTGAGCTCTGGAGTTCAAGACCAGCCTGGGCAACACAGTGAGACCCCATCTCTACAAAAAGTACAAAAATTAGCCAGGCATGGTGGCACGTGCTTGCAGACCCACTACAGGCCCACCAGCTACTTGGGAGGCTGAGGCAGAAGAATCACTTGAGCCTGGGTAGTGGAGGCTGGTGAGCCCAGACTGTGCCACTGCACTCCAGCCTGGGTACTAGAGAGAGACCTTGACTCAAAAAACAAACAAACAAACAAATAAATAATAACAGTTAACACTTACTAATATTTACCAGGGACTATACTATTTATATGAATCATCTCGTTTAAGTCTCAGAAAACCTTATGCAGGACAGATTTAATACTTTACTATCCTCATGTGCAGGTAAGAAAAATGAAGCATGCAGAAATTCAAATGCTGTCTAGGATCACTAGCTAGAACATGGTGGAGCCAGGATCTAATCTTACTGTCTGTCTCCGGAGCCACCCTTTACCTGCTCTGCCTCCCAGGCCACGTCCCCGCTGAGGTAGCCAGCTGAGACTTCCCTCTATCTCTGGCTAAGCTACTTGTTGGAAAAGAAAGCACCTTTTAACCTAGAGGTGCCCCCTTTCATCCCCAACCCTGCCCTGTGGCAACACAGAGTGAGGCTGATGGGTCTCCACAGAGGGGCTTCAGATGCCTGATGGTTGCGGTAGCCCCCTGAGCCTGCCTTCATCCAGCTTAAATGTCCTCTGTTGCTTTGGTTTGCCTCAGGCCCAAAGACATCTGGTTTTGGCCACTGCAGCCAGCCAGTGGCCACAGTGCCCCCTGCTGAACAAGTCTGCAAGATTCCTGGTTAGGCTCAAATATTAGGTGTAAACAACAGGTGCACAATGGCGATATTGCAAGTCCCAACATCCCTCCTGTCAGCAACTGAACAACTACCCAGCCACCTGACCTCCCTGCTTCTAACCTCCCCATCCCCCCGACATCAATCACTGAAGCCAGAGTAAACTACGGAAGGCTGTAATCTAACTCAGACACCCTCCTCTTCCAAACAAACCCAAATCGGACTCACCCCTTAAGGGCTCCTGCCACCTACAGGGTCCAGCCCAGGCACTCAGGGAGCCCTGGGATCTGGCCCCACCCACCTCTCAGCTGCCTGCCTCCCACTGTGCTCCCTCACACGCTGTGGCTGCCTGGAGTGGCAGCGGTCCTTCTTCACTGACAGCAGCAAGTCTGTGACCAACCCCTCCTGCTCGGAGCTCCCCAGTTCCGCCACTGTCCAACCATTACTGGTTTTCATGAAGGTCCCTGAGGGCCAAGACTGAGCTTTTGGCCCCAGAGCCATGTGGTATCTGGCAATGTGGGTAGTAGGTACTGAGAAGGTTTGCTGAATAAGTGTGAATAAATAAATGATGCGGTGCTTTCACCACTTGCTAAATAAAACTTAGTCAAACTGTTAAAGGTTGTGTTGTTTTCACTGTAGTGTATTCAAAGTAGAGCAAAGATTTAATATGGTGAAGCATTTTCTTTTTGCGTTGGTTAAAACAGGACTGTAAAGTGAGATGCATGTAGTGCCCAGCTCTGAAGCCCGACAGCTCAGTGAAGCTTTACACACGTTAGCACGCAGACCAGGGCACAGTAACTGCCTCTACCCCAGGGGGTTCTCTGCTCCACTCCCACCCTCGCCAAGTCAGTCAGAGGAGGATTTTCAATATGCCATGTAGTTTATCTCAACTCTATCAACCATCACTAGCCCCAACTTTCTCACGTTATTAAAAGTCATAATAATAACTGATGAGAAACAATAGGAGCTTCCCCTTAGAGCAAACTACTGGAGCACACCCATCTTGTTCACAGAGATGCCAAAAGCTTCCTCTCCTCTCTGCTCCTCTTTAGTGCTCCTTGGCAGGTCAACCTGACACCGGGGGCCGCTTATTTACCTGCATGTCAGAGTTGGTGAAGCTGCAGGCCGACAGGTAGTTGGTGTGCATAGCAACAGACTTCTTTTTGGCAGCCATGTTTTCATTTTTGTCAAACGTCAAGGGATACACAGAACACTTATTATCCAAACCACTAGGATGGAAAGAAAGAAGTACCAAAGGTTAATGCAGAGTAACAGAATATGTGTCTACTTTCCCAATCACATAAACTTTTCAACATATTCTCTTTAGCAGTATCATATATTGTAACCTTTCCTCCAACTTTTAAAGTTTTTTTTTTTTTTTTTAAATAGAGACAGGGTCTCGCTATGTTGCCCAGGTTGGTCTTGAACTCTTGGCCTCAAGCAATCCTCCCTTGGCCTCCCAAAGTGCTAGGATTACAAGTGTGAGCCACTGCGCCCGGCCAGTTTGAAGATTTTCAAACCTACTGTAAAACTGAAAAAAAAAAAAAAAAAGAATAGTATACTGAATACCCAGATCCCTTCCCTTAGATTCAGATGTAACATTTTGTCATATCTGCAGGGGCAAATTCTGAACCATTTGACTGCAAACTGCAGATACGACATTTTCCTTCTGAACACTTCCATTTGCAAATTTACATCTCCTAAAAATAAGAACAGTCTCCTATCTACCACATCCTTATCACATTTGAGAAAATCAACAAAACCTCCGTAACATCATTTAATAAGCCAGCCATATTCAATCTTCCCCTATTGTCGCTAGGATCCAGGGCCCAACCAAGGCTCACATATTGCATTCAGTTGTTACGCCTTTTTAAGATCTTTTAATCTAGAACAGACTCTACCTACTGTTTGTTGTTCATGACAGGAAATCTTAAGATTGGCTGTGTATAGAATGTCACATATGGTAGATTTGTCAGATGGTTTCTTAATGGTTAGATTCAAGTACTGTAGAACATTCTGGCAATAAGAGTATCAAGGTGCTACTGTGTACTTCTTTCTTATTGCTTCATGTCAGAAGGCTTGTAATATCTCTTCCAAGATTGGTAAAGCCAACTTTGATTACTTGGTTAAGGTGGACCACTAGATATCTCCAGGGTAAAGGTAATTTGTTCATAATCAGTGATAATCTGTGGTGTGATGTTTTTGAGACCATAAAAATATCCTTTCCTCAACCACTTTCATACAGGAACTTTATGAATCAAACCTTGCTTGAATCAAATATTACTTTAGGGGTGGAAAAGGCTGATTTATTTTGATAATGTCTTCCATATTTATTAGCTGGTGTTTTTCTGTAATGAAGAATCCTCCTTCCCACTATCACTGTACAGTCATAAATTTTTCTTCTTAATTGTATCATGATCCATTATTATCATTACTACATTTGATGCTCAAATTACCCCAAATTTGGGGCCTCTTCAAGCCAGCTCCTGTTTTGTTTTGTTTTGTTTTATATATGACGCCTATTGGTCCTTGAATGTTCCTTTACTTTCTAGAACAAGAAAATATCCTAGCCTCACTTTATTCTTTTCCCCCCAAAGACCTAACCCCAGCCTTACCCTAAGGTGCTCTGCTTTCTTTTTGTAGGGAACAATATTTAAGATGGGGTCACTGTTTTCTGACGCACTGGGAAAGCCAAGGGTCCCTTCTGCTTTCCCAGCTTCCTGGGAGATGCACAGGTGTATCCTTGGGTAGTTTCTTATCAGTAATTAGCTTTGGCAAACTTGTTTATAGAATGTGCAGGGGAGGCTGGGCGTGGTGGCTCACGCCAGTAATCCTAGCACTTTGGGAGGCCAAGGTAGACAGATCACCTGAGGTGAGGAGTTCAAGACCACCCTGGCCAACATGGAGAAACCCTGACTCTACTAAAAATACAAAAATTAGCTGGGCGAGGTGGCACACACCTGTAATCCCAGCTACTTGGAAGGCTGAGGCAGGAGAATTGCTTGAACCTGGGAGGCAGAGGTTGCAGTGAATTGAGAACACACCACCGCACTCCAGCCTGGGCAACAGAGTGAGACTCTTTGTCTTAAAAAAAAAAAAAAAAAAAAAGAATGTGCAGAGAATGATTTGCACTTAGGCTATGGTAAGGGACAAGCATGCTGTGGACTATGGTCCTCCCTGACCCCTGAGCTGGGATATGTCCTCCCCATCCTGAGTCATTTCTGTTGAGATACTTATTACTTAGGGTTATTTGCATTGGTACGAGAAGCAGGAAGGTTTTGCAGGGTGATGCATCCAGTGTTGAATCTCTGCTTTAGTACCCAACTAATGTTGTGATCTTGGTTACGTATTCATCTTCGAAATCCATGATGACACCTGGCCCAGTGCCTTGCACACAGGAGCTCGTAGTAAGTATACAATACCTAAATGAAAGCTTCTTGGGGATACAGCTCTTAAATGAGAAATATTGTATATATAATCAATTGACACATTTTTTGGGGAAAGGGGATTGTGCCAATACCATTTGGGTTTTAGCTTTCAAGTTTGGAAACAACTGAGCGAGAGACCCAGGAGCCAGGTAAATTAAGATAAAAAATAACCCCATTATTACCTACGATGACATTTAGAGAATGTGGCATCAGTGCAGGTCTATGTGATAATACAGTTGCAGGGATGTCATACAGTCATGTTTGGGAAATGTTATGTCAGACTTGCCACTAGAAACTCAAATGAATCACAGCTGCTCTTAGCAGTTTTGGGAAAGGTCTGGGAAGGGGAGATGGTACTTCTACCTGCGATAAGGAGTATTAGTTTCATCTTTGACGCTCTCTCATCCACTAGACCCCCATATTTTAAAAAATGCCTTCATAAGTGTTCATACCTTGAACTTCCTCTGCGTTGGCCCCTGTAACAGCCAGTGAGGCAGCCAGGAAAGGTGCTAGCACCTCCCACATGGCAGGGTGGGGAAACAGAGATGACAAAGATCAGGGCGCCAGCCATCCCTCCACTCTGAACTCTGTGTCTGCACCAAGCTAAGTTACCAGAAAGCTATCTATCTGGGCCTGGTAATGCTGCTCTCTTCCTTCCATCCCACTACCCTCATGGGAATTCTTGCGCTGCATTCCATTTAGTGAGGGTAAAATTAAGAAACAGCCACAGCATCACTTCCTAAACTACTGCTGAAGACATTGTTCACTGTTACCATATTTACTATACATTGCAGAAGGGCCTACCCAATATATTCTTTCTACAATTTAGAACTGCGTATCTAATAGTTCAATACTGGACACTGAGGGATTATGTAACACATCCAGCTCTATGCATCTGCTAAAATTCATGTCCAATTAGAAATGTATTACCCTAGGATTTAAAAAAACGTGGAGAACTTATGATTCCTACTGCGTAGTGAAGAACTGACACTGCAGGAGAGGTCTGGCTTTTGCCCTCAGCCACTTGGAAGTGATCTCTGGGCCCCTGGAATGTCCTCCATGGTAAGAGTGGCTTGGTTTGCTTGGGGCTTTGGGCACCACTTTAATGATGTGATTTATGATGGGGGCTTTCGGATGCGTCATATCAGGTCTGATCTCCAGAGGAACTTGAGACTAAAGGTATCTGCCCGAACTTCTAGAGAGACTGGAGACTAAAGGTAAACCACACAGGCAGGGTGTGGTCAAGCCCCAGTAAAACCTCTGCACACCTAAGGCTCAGAGGACCTTCCCCAGCTGGCAATACTCTGCATGTATTATCATACACCGTGGCCAAGAGGAAACAGCGCTGTCAGCGACCACCCCAGGGAGACGATGGCTGGCAGCTCCATGTCTAGACTCCTTCTGGCTTCTGCCCCAGGGGTCTCTTCCTTTGGCTGGTTCTAATTTGTATCTTTCCACTGTAATAAAACTGTGGGAGTAACTACAGCACTTTCATGAGTTTGGAGAGTTGTTTTAGAGAATTCCTGGGGTTGTGGGGACCCTCAAATTTGCAGCCAGGATCTGAAGTAAGGGGCACTCTTGGAACTGTGCCTGCTAACTGTAGTTGGCTAAACCCCTTTGCACCAACCTTATAATTGTGGCCTATTTCTCCCTTGCTTGCTTTCTCTAATAGATGTGTTACACATGTAGTACAAATATATATATATGTCTATATATATATGTTTACATATATATCTTTTATTATAGCACCTCTTATCCTTTTAGGAAGTAGATGGTAATAAATTTTATATAAATACTGGCATCCATCTATAAAGTGGAGACATAATCCACTTTTGAGCTATTTTAAAAATTAAAAAATATGGGCCAGGTGCAGTGGCTAACACCTGTAATCCCAACACTTTGGGAGGCCGAGGCAGGCAGATCACTTGAGGTCAGGAGTTCGAGACCACCTTGGCCAACATGGTAAAACCCCATCTCTACTAAAAAAAAACAAAACACAAAAATTAGCTGGGCATGGTGGTGCATGCCTGTAGTCCCAGCTACTTGGGAGGCTGAGGCAGAAGAATGGCTTGAACCTGGGAGGCAGAGGCTGCAGTGAGCCGAGATCATACCACTACACTCCAGCCTGGGTGACAGAGTGAGACTCCATCTCAAAAAAAAAAAAAAAAAAAAAGTGAAATACATGTATGTGAACATGGGTTCCAAAGGGACATGTGGTCTTGGCCACTGGAAGGAGAATGAGAATATGTCCCCAAAGCACCCACCCAAAGGGTGGGGACGCTGGAGAAGATGGTTGGTGTGACTGGCTGAAGAGGGCGCCAAAACGTTTGCTTGGGGACTCAGGCTTTTCCTCTCTAAAATAAAATTCTTTCTTCCTGATTATAAAGAGAAAAATTCCCATAGTCCCATCATCCAGAAAGAACTACTATTTTATTTGGTATAGTTCCTCCAGCCTTTATAATATGCCTTTTTTTTTTTTTTTTTTCCTTTTTTTAGACAGAGTCTCGCTCTGTCTCCAGGCTGGAGGGCAGTGGCGCGATCTCGGCTCACTGCAAGCCCCGCCTCCCCAGTACACGCCATTCTCTTGCCTCAGCCTCCCGAGTAGCCGGGACTGCAGGCACCTGCCACCACGCCCAGCTAATTTTTCCGATTTTTAGTAGAGATGGGGTTTCACCATGTTAGCCAGAATGGTCTCGATCTCCTGACCTCGTGGTCCGCCCGTCTCAGCATCCCAAAGTGCTGGGATTACAGGCGTGAGCCACCGCGCCTGGCCTAATATGCCTCTTTTTAAAAACATGGCTGAGATACTGTGGCAGAAATATTTTGAATGGTCTCAGAACTGTTCAACACAGGGACCAGGAATTATGTCGGTTTCAGTTCTCATTGCCAAACCTGTTAAACTGAGCTCCAGGAGAATAGAATAGAGAATAAGTCACACTCTTGCTAGTAATCTTGATGCCCTTTTCACATAGTGTAATTAAGAATTTTCCTTTTTAATGGCTGTATGATATTCCATTCAATTCATGTACCACAATTCACTTAAGTTTTCCTGGATGGGTATGTTGGTTCCTTTTTTCTTTCCTTTTTGTTTTTGGTTTTTTTTTTTTGCTTCATTTTATTTTTGAGACAGGGTCTTACTCTGTCACCCAGGCTGGAGTACAGTGGCATCATCACAGCTTACTGCATCCTTAACCTCCCAGGCTCAAGCAGTCCTCCCACCTCAGCTTCCAGAATAGCTGGGTCTACAGGTGTATACCACCACACCCAGCTAATTAGATTTTTTTTTTTTTTTTTTTTTTTTTTGTAGAGACAAGGTATTATTACCACATTGCCCAGGCTGGTCTCGAACTCCTGGGCTCAGGTGATCCTCCTGCCTCTGCCTCCCAAAGTGCTGCTGGGATTACAGGCGAGAGCCATCACGCCTGGTGTTTTTTGCTTTATTTTTAAAAATACTACAATTAATGTCATTGTCCATATGGCTTTTCTATGTTTTGGATCATTCCTTTCAAATGAGTTCCTGGATGTGGAGTCACCAGATCAAAGGCTATCAGTTTTTCAAGGCTTCTGACAGATATTACCAAGTTGCTTTCCAAAATGTTTGCAACGTTTATAGTTCTGCCAAAAGCATTTGAGAGAGGAGATAGGTTTGAGAGATGAGATAGGTTTGAGATACTGTCAGTTTGTAATGAAAATAATTATGAAAGAGAGTTTTATGGTTCTTTTTTTTTTTTTTTTTAAAGAGATGGGGGTCTTGCTTTGTTGCCAAGGTGGACTTGAACTCCTGGGGTCAAGTGATCCTCCCACCTCAGCCTCCCAGGTGGCTGGGATTACAAGCAGGCACCACTGTGCCAGCTTACGGTTTCTCCTTTGACCAAGTTCAGGGAAGGATTTAGCATGCTGCTTCACAAGTAAACTACAAAAACTACGAGTTCTTGTTTGTTTGTTTGTTTTTGCTAAGAGAACAGTATTTTATGGTTAACACAAAATCTGAAAAGCTGCTGTAGCTCCAACTTACCCACAAGCAATGGCACATCCCGACGGGGCATAAGCACATGCCATCACCCACGTGCAGGGCATAGTGACCGCGTGCTCCTGAAACACAGCACAGAGTGGACAACTAGCACTTCCACACAAAACTCTTTTTTTTTTTTTTTTTTTTTTTTTGAGATGGAGTCTCACTCTGTTGCCAGTCTGGAGTGCAGTGGCACAATCTCAGCTCACTCCAACATCCGCCTCCCGGGTTCACGCGATTCTCTTGTTTCAGCCTCCTGAGTAGCTGGGATTACAGGCATGTGTCACCACGCCTGGCTAATTTTGTAGTTTTAGTAGAGATGGGGTTTCACTATGTTGGCCAGGCTGGTCTCGAACTCCTGACCTTAAGTGATCTGCTCACCTCGGCCTCCCAAAGTGCTGGGATTACAGGTGTGAGCCCCCGTGCCTGGCCACAAAAATCTTAACGTTTAAATTTTAGAAAATAAAATCACCAGATGCCTACTGAATTACATTCTAGTTTCAAAAGGAAGTGGTATAGGGTAAAGATGGGCTCAAGACTTATGAGGGGACTCTCATAATCAACTTTATGTCACATATTCGAAAAGTTAAAAAGTTCAACTAGCAAAAGCAAAGCAAAACAAAACAAAAACCCTTCATGTTTTACTTCCTTCTTAATGTCATACTCCCTTTGTTCTTCTGCCTGAGTATGAGGGCCCCTTTGCTTTGAAAGGTATGCCCAAATCTCCTTTCAGATACATACGTTTCCTTGTTTACTCTGATTTCCATTTTCAAAATACACTCTGGAATGACTTTTTATAGATGTATTTTCAGTTTGTTTACTTGTGAGTCTGCAAGAGCCTGTGTCCACTGTGGGACCTAAACCATCCCAGGGAAGGTATGAATGGGTGCGGGGAGGGGAAGGCGATCTTCGGTTGTGCTCACAGACAATGAGAACTGGTAACGTGGAAATATTAAGAACTAAGCATGACAGTCCCTGGCTTCTGGCTTCACAGGGAGAATAAGAACCACCGTGGGCACAAGCGGCTGGCCTGCATGCGGTCGCACATCTTGGTGGTGGTGGAACCAGGACCAGGGTCCACGTCTCCCATGGGAATAAGACCTCAAGCTCAGATGTATTGGAAATATGGCTCTGTTGTTTGCATATCTGCGTGCAGGAGGACAGGGGTGACTCAGCCAGCCAGCAGCCAGGGACGGGCGCGCTTAGTTCTTCATGCTTCCAATGTACACTCAAGTGCTGGTCTTCTTCTCTGTTATAATTATATGTGTTTTTGTGGGGAAACACAGGCCCCAATACTGCCTGCCCAAATACTATTGTCAATAGCAGTCTCGTAGGCTTTCAGAGGCCAAGAATAATCTGCTGCTCTCCAGAGAACGAGCTGAGGTAGCCACTGTCAGCACAGGGTATCCCGGGCCCCCTTCCTCACAAGCAATGGCTGTATTCCCTGCCACGGGCCACAAGTGGCACCCTTGGCTCCCCAGAAATCAGTCTGTGCTCTAAGCCATGATAAGGTGTAAACAGAAGCAACTACACTCCTGCACAGTCCAGAAGATGCTGAGGAGTGCTGGGAGAGACGGAGGCTTCCAGGGAGCTAGGCGCTGTATAGCAAAGCCCTGTGCAAACTGTTAAGCTGTCATTTGTATTCCCCAGGGGACTGACCATTAGGGACTTGACTCTACAAAATGATTCTGGCCCCTCACTTGACCAGGTCATGTCACCAGCTGCTTCCCACGACAGTGACTAAACACATTCGACAATGCGGAATATGGCTGCTGTTCACTATGAGACAGAGACAGGTCTCATGTTGTTCACAGCATAAAGGAAGGCTTTCTAAAGAAATATAGGAATTCTTATTTAATACACAATACTCTTTATTGTAAATGCCAATGCAATGCAGGTGTGCCAGCATACCTGCACGTAGGTTTTGGTCTTCAACTTTCATTAAGAGCTAAAATTTAAAAGTTGAGCTGTGCATGCCCAGGCCAGACTTGCAAGGGGATCAGACTGCATCACAGGGTAGCTCTGCCCAATCCCACTGCAGCCTCATCTTCCCCACCCTCCATGCGTTCATTCCCACAGGGCTATGGAGTCCGGTCAAACAGAGGGGAGGGAATGGAGGATTTCGGTGCCTCTTATCACTCAGAAGACAAATAGTACATGCAGTTGCACACGTGGACGCAAGTGTTCCATGCTCTGCCCATTTCTATGTTGGTACTGGCAGCCCCTATAGTGGCTCTAATAGTCCTCTCGGGGTGAGAGGGGAATAAAGGCTGCAATGGGCTGGCTGAGCTGTTCAAACACGGATGGGCCATCCCTAGAGAAAACTGCTTGCAGGGACACGTGGAGAAAAATCAGGACAGGGCTGGGCAGCTGGATCAGAGCACCTTTAACTAGGCTGGGGTTCTGAAGTGCCTAATGTGGCTGGGAACAATGCCTCACCTTATTCGTGGTGAAGGAATCCCACACGATCACCTTCCCATCCTGGAGGGAGAAGAGCAAACAGTTCAGAGGTTGTCAAGTTCTTACATATTACTGCTGAGAATTCCTCATAAAAACTGTGTCCAGCAGGGCAGTGTGAAGTGGAAAGCCGGAATGAGGATCTGGATAATCAAGACCCCCTAACCTTCCATGAAAAGAAGCGGAGTGAGTGCGGGAAGGGCTGGATGTCCCAGTGGAGCCGAAGGATCTCAACCTTACATTCCTTGGAAAGATACAACAACAGGAAACAACACGCTGACACTTCTTTCATACCATTTACAAACCATGCACAAACTGTTGGTACACTATCATCACCCGCCATACCCTAAATGTCAACAAATTATACAGAGGAAAGATAAACCTGACATTACCTTTAGGGACCTGACAGGTAAATAATAAATCTTTTTCTCCTACAACATCTCCGCTACTTTGTCCTTTCTCCCATTTGCTTTGGAGCCCATGGTCCCCGCGGCACCATCCAGGAACCCCTCTCCCCATTTGCTGTCCATTTCTCTGCCAGGGACAGCTGCGGAGGGGGCGGAATGGGCCTGAGATCAGTCTAATTCCTTCAAGGGCTCACAGATGTCACAGCTCCAGCTCTGACATTTCGCACCTACGCTGAGAACAACGTGCAATATGCGCCATCGTGGTGGGAACCCCTGTGGGCAGCTGTTCAGTAAGCAAACAGCACTCCCTGCCAGGGTGAATGCAGAGCTGGCCCTGCCACAGAGAATGCTGCCACTTTCACGGCAACCCAGCCGCGGCCTCCCGTGGGTGTGGGTTGTGACTATAGCATCATCTATTTGTAATGAAAACCCATCAGAGATAAATCCATGTGAGCCCTGGTCCCTGCAAAGCAGTCCCCTGCCCAGACCGTGGCATGCAGGTTGCTGGGCAGACAGTGGAAGAAGACCGGATCCTCAGGGATGGGAAATCTACAGCCACTATGGCAGGCTTGATTTTGCAATAACTCAAGCCATTTGGGGCCAAATTTTGGTGAATGAGGTGGCAGAGATATGGATGGAAAACATCACTTAAGGGCAGAAGCAAGATTGGATCCGCAGTGACACAGCTGCTTGCTTTGCATGATCTGACGGAAGATTTCTGTGTTAACACCATGCATGGCAGATGGACCCTGAAGCAAGGTCAAAGTTGGTGGTTTGGGGCCTTCTGAGATTCCAAAGCACATTGGTTCTTCTGGTCTTAATTTCTGCCTAAATGGCCCACACAATGTGTGGGGTGGATTCGATAAGCCTGTAGCACAGAAACTGGAGTGGGGCCACACGCCTGTATCATGGGGTCCTCCGCACCTGGAGCCCCTAATGGCTGGGGACTGGTTCCATGCACTGCCCACATCAGCGACCATGTTAGGGGCTTCTTCCACCTCACTGCCTGCCTGTCCCCCGATGTGTGCTCTGGAGTCCCCGTGTGTGCCACCCACTGTGTGCTCTGGGGTCTCATTAAACTAAGTGTGGTCTCCTCGGTGAGCACAGATTTATGTGTAGGGGTCTATGTACCAAGACAGAAAATATGCTTCTACCCTCAAGCCTTAATCCCACGTGGCTGGGGGGATGACTCTCCTGCATTGAAGCAGGAAGGCTGCTGATGAGTCCAAGTCTGTTCCAGAGGCTTCCTGCTTTCCAGCCTCCTCCCCACACCCACATCCACCTCTTCCAGCTCTGGAACAGAGCAGGATGGACAGGGTGTACCCAGCCCTGCTGAAGATCCTCCCTTCCAACAGCAGTATGTGAGAGACAGAAAACCCAACACAAAGCCTACCTTGTCTGGATTTAAGTCGAAAGGCTAGAGAGCAACATGGATATCCTGATAAGCACCTTGTAAGAATAAGCTCTTGAAAAAGACTAGAAAGAAGTGCTCTAAAATAATAATAATGGGCAGGGCAAGGTGGCTCACGTCTATAATCCCAGTGCTTTGGGAGGCTGAGGCAGGAGGATCACTCGAGCCTAGGAGGTCAAGGCTGAAGTGAGCTGCACTCCAGCCTGGGTAACAGAGTGAGACCCCATCTCAAGAAAAGAAAAAAGAAAAAGAAAAAGCAATAATAATGGTTGTGACAGGATGGTGGGAGTAAAAGGTTTTTATTTTCCAGTGTTTCTTTAATGTAGTAAAATACATAAGTGATAAATTAATTTTGATCTTAAAAAAAAGCAAGTGCAATGTGACATACTAGATTTGTAGGTAATCCAGGAGAGTAATAACATTTGTCCTATCAAACGCAAAACTGACACAGACTTTACAGTCTGTGGATTCTCTAGAGTATATCCGGTTTTACAAGGGTTATATAAAAAAGCAAACCAACCTGCTTTTGGAAAAACTGAGCACAAGGCAGGGGTTGGGGGAAAACTATGCTGATCATAAAAATATGATTTATAGAAAAAATAAGATTTTGAGAAAAAAATAAACACTCTCACTCCGTTGCTCAGGCTGGAGTGCAGTGGCATGATCTCAGCTCACTGCAACCTCCGCCTCCCAGGTTCAAGAGATTCTCCTGCCTCAGCCTCCCGAGTAGCTGGGATTACACGCTCCCGCCACTATGCCCTGCTAATTTTTGTATTTTTTAGTAGAGATGGTTCACCATGTTGGCCAGGTTAGTCTTAAACTCCTGACCTCAGGTGACCCATCCGCCTCAGCCTCCCAAAGTGCTGGGATTACAGGCGTGAGCCACCACGCCAGGCCGAAGATCTCTTTTTTTATTGAGACAGGGTCTCACTGTGTTGCGCAGGAGTGGAGTGCAGTGGCATAATCTCAGCTCACTGCAGCCTTGTCCTCCTAAACCCAAACAATACTCCCACCTCAGCCTCCCAAGTAGCTGGCACTACAGACACGCACCACCATGCCCAGCTAATTTTTTATTTCTATTTTTGTAAAGACGAGGTCTCACCATGTTGCTCAGGTTGGTCTTGAACTCCTGGATTCAAGTGATCCTCCCGCCTTGGCCTCCCAAGGTGCTGGGATTATAGGCATGAGCCCCATAACCAGCCTATAGAATATCTCATGTGACTTCAGTTTATAGCTTTATGTTCAATACATGTTACATAAAAATAGACATCAAAAGTACTAAGCTGTGGGAGCCAGACTCCAAGTGAGACTTGGAGCCCAAATCATTCCAGCTTCCTGGTAGTCACTTTTCTATAGTCTCTTTCCTCTTTATATCAGGGTTATTCTGTGTGACCAACAGAATACAACAGAAGCAATGGACTGTCACCTCTGAGGCCAGGTCATGAAATACAGCATGGCCCTGCCTCTGCCCCTTCTTGTGGATCACTCGCTCTGGGAGAGGCCAGCTACCATGTTGTGAGCAGGTCCAATGGTGAGGAACTGAGGCCTCCAGCCAAGAGTCATGTGAACAAGGCACCCTGGAAGTGAGCCTCCACCTTAGTTCAGCTGTTGGCAACCACAGCCCCGACCAGCATCTTCACACAACCTCACAAACCACCTGAGCCTGAACCACCCAGCGGAGCCACTCCCGGATGCCTGATTCTCAGAAACCATGCGAGATTATTAAGCTGCTAAATTTGGGGTAATTTTTTGGAGTAATAGATAACTAATAAATAATATATAAAATAAACTATGTAAATGATATGATTTTTAAAATTGTACTTTACAAGATATGTATCTTAACATTGTTCTTTATGACATAAGAATTGCTAAACTCCTTAAATTGAAAGAAAGTCATTGATAGAATCTTATGCCCTCAATTTGGGGGGAAAAAAAAAGAAACTATTTAAAAAATGGTTTCATTTACAAATAAGACTTTGAAATTATTTTCAATGGCTCATCACACTGGTTAAACTACATCTACACTGTTTCAACTATTATCAACTTCAATCTACCCAAATTAGTGAAGTTCTATAGTATGCAAGAGAGTTCTTTATGCTAAATCACATCCTTTGGAGAATGAGCAAAGTCTTACAAAGATCAGAAAAGGGCTTTTGGAAAGGGACAGCCCTCCTCCCCCTTAGCTATAAAATCCAAAACCCGCTCACCCATTACACAGCAGGTGTGACCTACCTGTGACGAGCTCACGATCCTCCTCTTATCTTTGCACCAGTCCATGCACAGGACTTTGTTCCCATGGCCTTTGAGGGTCCTTCTGGTCTTCATGACAAACTGCCCCAGGGCCTCTACCCGCTCCGCCACCTGGTGCACTGGAAGGACAAGGCCATAGTCAGTCCCCTTGGTAAGGACCAGGTTCTGGGCTTTGGGCTGGCACAGCACAGACACAGGCTCCACACAGGAAGGCAGCCCCATGGGTTTCCTCCACAAGAAGCCACAGCTTGATTCCCTGATTCCTTACCATTACATCCTAGCAGTACTCCTTCTTTTAAGATCAGTAGAGGGTAGAGACGACACTGCCGTTCCCTCTTTGTGTTTAAGACCCTATTTTTTCAAAGCACTTTTATCTATGCATGTTGAGGGATTAACAACAAGACCACCTCATATTCATAAAGTACTACATAAAATTCTTCCCTTTAACGGCCACAGCTCCGAAGAGGAGGGCAGGACAGGCAGCAGAGTGAGACTGCTATGCCCATTTAGCAGGTGGGGAAACTGAGACTCACAGAGGTTATCTGGCTAAGACAAGTTCATACAATCACCAGCGAACCAGGGTGAGGCTTCTAGTTCTCCTGCCTACCACTCTCTCATCACAAGGAAAACTGACTTTACAAAACTGTTCCAAGAGGACTATAAGGTACACCCTGCAGCTCTAGCCCTGGCTGTGTCTAGCTGACCCTCTGTGTGCCTAGCACCGGCCTGGACCGTGGCAGGTACCTCATACACATGGCGCAGGAAAGAATGAACCAGCGAACTGCCAAGCAAGCTGTCTGCAAACTGCACACCTGTGAGTTTACTGAAAAACTTACCATCCACAGAAATCAGTGCAATGTCCTAAAAGTCTGAACACACGATCCACTCATAGCACCACTTATACCAGAAAGGAGATCCAAAAGTCAATCTCTCAGGGCTGGGACAACAGCTTCTTTCCTGAGGCCAGCTTTCTAGGGCTTTCTAGAAAGGCTTTCTAGAAAGGGCGAGCTTTCTAGGGGCTTGTAGATAAGCTGAGACTCATGAGTCTGAGAGGGACAAGTTCGTAGGAAATGGCTGGAAAGTCACAAAGACCAGCTGGTCCAGACCCTTCATCATGCAGGGGAGGACGCCGAGGTCTGCAGGGATCCTGTGGCCACTCACCACTTCCCTCTCTTGTTGGTGGCTATGTGAGAAGGAGAAGCCAGGGCTCTGAACTCTCCCTCTACATCTCCTTTAGTGAAACCTCTCAGCTGGCCTTTCTCCAGGCAGGTGAGGAGGGTAGAGGGCATTTTCAGGGGGGAACAGCCTAGGCAAACAGACAGAGGAACAGGGCGGGAAGAGGCAAGGCAGCTGCCCCTCATGTCTTCCCAGGGAGCTGCTGAGGCTTGACGGGGCTGTGGCCCATTTCCCTTCAACTGGCAGCCTGCGCCGAGAGGGGCTGACTTTGTGGTCTGAGTTCTATGACAGCAGCATCCCTTCCTGGGAAATCCTTCCTCCATCCTTCCCTCCCCAAAATGCTTCAGTGTGTATGTCCTAAAAACAAAGAACTCTCTTAAATAACCAAAGCGTAATGATCAAAATTAGAAAATTAATGCTGAAACAATACTAATCTACAGACTTATTGAGATATTGCCTATTATCCAAATAATAACCTTCACAGCAAAAGGAAATCCATGGTCAGAGATTGAATTCAGTTGTCATGTTTATTGCGCCCCCAGTTATTTGGTTCCTTCTTGTAATGTGGTCTGATGCTTCCTTGAGATTAGTTTGGGTAAAACACGTTTGGCAGGGACACAGAGATGGGGTGCTGAGCTAATGTCACTGCCTCCCGCCTGGGCACAGAGGTCCCATTGCCGGGGGGGTCACCGGGGATCATCTGGTTAAGGGGGCACCTGCCAGGTCTCTTCACTGGAGAGTTACCATTTCACCTTTTGTAATGAAAAGTGTCTTGTTAGGGAGGTACTCTGAGACTATATAAACGTCGGGTTACCCCTCAAACCTCAATGGCCTTAATTTAATACTGCTAATGATTCTGGTCTGAACGAGTGATTGTGATGATGGCTGGCAAGTGGTGATCTTTCTCAGTCCACCCTTCCCTCTGCATTCATTAGTTGGCTTTCTAAGGAGGAGCTTTGCCTCCTCTCCCAGTTGTTTATTTATTCACTCATTTATATTAGTAGAGACTCATGGGTTCTTACTTTATTCAAGAGGTTGTAATCCATTACTAATACTATTGATCTTGATCTTCAAATTGTCCCAGGTGACGGGGAGCCCCGTCAAGCAGGTTCCCGTGACCTTCTGACATGTCCCCCTCATAGGCTGAGCACTTCTCATTCCAAGCTTCCACTGTTCCTTCCCTGTCCTTGCCCTAAAATCAGCTGCTTCTCCAAGAAGTTTTAGTTCCTTTTAGTTGCCTCGTTTCTTTGTGATAAAAGAGCAAAGTTGCACATGGGCTAAAAGTCTTTGTGAAAATCCAAACTGTAAAAATACTTGCTAAACTAGGCCAGGCGCAGTGGCTCACACCTCTAATCCCAGCACTTTGGGAGGCCAAGGTAGGTGGATTGCTTGAGCTCAGGAGTCTGAGATCAGCCTGCACAACATGGTGAAACCCTGTCTCTACCAAAAATACAGAAACTTGGCTGGGTGTGGTGGCACACGTCTGTCACCCCAGCTACTTGGGAAGCCGAGGTGGGAGGCCGAGGGGGGCAGAGGTCACAGTGGGCAGAGGTCGTAGTGAGCCAAGATTGTGCCATGCACTCCAGCCTGGGTGACAGAGCCAGACCTTGTCTAAACAAACAAACAAACAAAAAACCCAAAAATCTTGCTAAACTCTAAAGTGCTACATGAATGTTCAATTATTATGCCATTGCTTCTGCTAAAACATTGCATTATTTACTGCCATAAAACAGCATATTCATCTTTTACAGATATGTTCTTTACAAAATACATCAAATGAAGTTTAAAAACAGATTGAATTTTCCAAATTCTTATAGTTATAGGACTTTTTTTTTTTTGAGACGGAGTCTTGCTCTGTCACCCAGACTGGAGTGCAGCTGCATCATCTCGGCTCACTGCAACCTCTACCTCCCGGGTTCAAGGGATTCTCCTGCCTCGGACTCCCAAGTAGTTGGGATTACAGGCACGTACCGCCATGCCCAGCTAATTTTTGTATTTTTAGTAGAGACGGGTTTCACCATGTTGGCCAGGATGGTCTCAATCATCTGACCTTGTGATCCACCCACCTTGGCCTCCCAAAGTGCTGGGATTACAGGAGTGATCCACTGCACCCGGCCATATAGGCCTTTTATATAAGGCTCTATCGGCCCAGAGTTGTGAGCATATTTTATTTAGTATTTTACTTTGAAATTTTACATCAATATTATTGCTGCTTCCCCCAATTCAGCATTAGGACAGCCATAACTTTTTGATAATTTCCCTTTTAATAAAAAAGATGATTCACCCAACCAAAATAGAGCCCTCCTTACATAATGTGAATTTGAATAGATCCCAACTATTAATTATTTTTTCTCACTACAATTTTTTTCTTCCCACATGTAGATTACTGCCAACCCACTCCATCCTGTTTCTATCTGCCAAATTTTGCATCCACGGAATTAAAAAATTTTTTTAAATTAAATATTAGGAAGTTTAAAAAAAAAGACCTAGAAATGAGCTGCATATGTGCTGGGTATTATTTGTGCGAGCTTGGTTCAGGGCAGATGTGGTTTCTCCTTTGCCTTCTGGAGGACCATTCCTGCAGGATTTAATTTTTTTTTTTTAATGTTGAATATAACCAGCTGGTTTCTATAATAAGAATTTGCTGGAATAAAATGACACCCTGTTAAGAAATTCCACTAGCTTCAGGAAGACAGGAGTGCTGTCTTGTTTGATCTTCTTCAGAGGCAAAACTGGAGCAAAGCAGTTAAAAATCCAGGCTCTGGATGTGCGGGCCTGGGTCAAAGCCTGGCTCTGCCGCACACCAGCTGCACAACCTTGAGCAAATACTTTCTTGCCATCTCTCTTCCCCTGTGGGGTTGTGGGGACAACTATTCAAGCCTGGCACAAAGGGAACACTTGATAAGGGTTGGCTATGACATTCTCCAGCTTGGCCTACAGTGAGTACCCAGTAATATTTACTGAAGGAATAAATGAAATGCTTAGTATTTATTCAATTTCAATCAACGGCAGCAATCCTAAGCAGCAGTTTTTGGTGGGCCAACAAAACAATCAAGCCTCTTTCCCTTCTTTTTCTGTACCTCTCCCTATCCCTAATCCATCATCCCTACTTCAGCTGTCAAGCAACTCACCACTTTAACAGGGCACGCTCCCTAGCACTGGGCGTGGGAGGCACACACATGGTTTCAGACCTATTTTCTGATCCAAGGAGCTCACCAGCCTTTTGTTTTTAAAAAAAGTTCCTTTTTTTCTTTTCCCCCTCCTGGCCCTATCCTGTTCCCTGAGCAACTTGGATTGGGTCGTTACCACGCACAAACCCTTATGCCATTTAGATACAGCTCAAACTCTTTTCTAATTCATTCCAGTTCAGTCTGTGCCAGCCTCTGGAACCACCCAGGTATACGAGAGTCAGTCCCTGCCCTCACTGGAGTTCAGAGTCAAGGGAAGAGATGGAGCCATAACGATGATTTCCACATAACGTGGGACTTGCTAAGCAAGATGTGTGGACACAGGAAGCTTCTGTCCCAGAGGATGGGGCACTGCACTGGGCCTTTTGGGGTGGCATCTGAGCGCAGGTGAAAGGATAAAAAGGTGAGTCAGATGAGAGGAGGTCCTAGGTGGGTACACTAAGCTGAGGAAATGGCAAAAGCAAAGGCCCCACAATAACACTGATGTAAAATTTTTTACATCAGTATTTTTTAGGGGTGGAATAAACAACTTGATTGCAGAGATAGGGGTAGGTGCGGGCAAGTAATGGCGCTGTACATCCATGACAGAGCTCATTTATCCCACGGTGACAGCAGACTGCTGTCATCAGAGGAGTGGCGTGGTCGGATTTGCCTTCTCATGACTATCTGCGGCTGCAGCGCTGGAGGACAGCGCTGGCGGAGACAACACTGGAGGAGGGAAAACGGGGAAGAGACTCCCCTTCTTTGGCAGGCCCCTCTGCAGCAGACACACCTGCTGCACCACCCTTCTCTGTGGTCCCTCCAAGGTCAGACTGGAACAGCCCAGAAACTGCTCCCTGTACCTGGATGTTCTCCTTCCCATGTCCAGGGAGAGGACACCTGCCTCTGTGGCCTCCAGGCTTGGTTGGGTCCCATGAAGCTTGAGAGGCTGAATATTCTGGATGCCAGTCCAGACCAAGGAATCAGAATCCAAGTCATGGGAGCAACTCAAGAGGAAGTGTAGGCCAGTGAATGTTTGCTGCTTGAATGATGGTTCCAGAATCTCTACTATGTGCCAAGAACTGTGCCAAGTGCTTGGGTACAGAAAAGAGTAACCAGTCTCTGCTCTTACTGAGCTCACAGTCTGCAGGGGGCAGACCTAGGTCAGCACCCAGGTAACAACTACAGTGCAGTGTGATGGTGGCTGACAGAGGCTGTTACCCAGGGTCAGGGAGCCAGAGGGGAACAGGGCTGACTCTGCTGGCAGGCATGGTCATTAGAGGGGACGTCACTGAAGCCTGGTTTGAAGGATGCATAGGAGCTGGGGTGGAAAAGGGTAGGTGGGAAATTAGCTTCTTTTTTTTTCTTTGTGGGGGAGGGGGGTGGAGTCTCGCTCTGTTGCCCAGGCTGGAGTGCAATAGAGTGATCTTGGCTCACTGCAACCTCTGCCTCCTGGGTTCAAGCGATTCTCCTGTCTCAGCCTCCCGAGTAGCTGGGATTCCAGGCCCATGCCACCACACCTGGCTAATTTTTGTATTTTTAGTAGAGATGGGGTTTCATCATGTTGGCCAGGCTGGTCTCGAACTCCTGACCTCAGGAGATCCACCTGCCTCTGCCTCCCACAGTGTTGGGATTACAGGCATGAACCATCTCACCTGGCTGGGAAATTAGCTTCTTGTTTTTGTTTTTTTTTTTTTTTTTTTGAGACGGAGTCTTGCTCTGTCGCCCAGGCTGGAGTGCAGTGGCGTGATCTCAGCTCACTGTAAGCTCCGCCTCCTGAGTTCATGCCATTCTCCCGCCTCAGCCTCCCGAGCAGCTGGGACTACAGGCGCCCACCACACGCCCGGCTAATTTTTTGTATTTTTAGTAGAGAAGGGGTTTCACCGTGTTAGCCAGGATGGTGTCGATCTCCTGACCTCGTGATCCGCCCAACTCGGCCTCCCAAAGTGCTGGGATTACAGGCGTGAGCCACTGCGCCCGGCCGGAAATTAGCTTCTTAATGTCTACATTTGTTGCTGTTTTTTAGGAAAACGGCAGACAATGACCCAATTCATGGGAGTGTTCTGAGGTTCAACTGAGAAGGCAAATTAAAGTGCCTAACAGGCAGCTGGCAGGCCAGGCGTGGGAAATCTAGAGTTGGTGTACTAGGAACTGAGAACTAGAAGGCTGGAAACAACACGACCCGGAGAAACGGCGGACCCATAAAAACTAGAGATCATGTTTAGAATAGCAGAGAATGGGAGAGTGAAAAGAGGGGTTGTGAATGGACAGATGGTTTTGTCTTGATTGCCTTTTATAGAATTATAGAAGTAAATGTATATTCATTGAAAATAATCAGAAAATGAAAATATATGGTCACTTAGAATTCTGCTTAGGCTGACCATTCTTATCATTTGGTGTGTACCCTTCCAGCCTTTCCTCCACATATGTGCACACACATATATATATGTATGTAAGCAGAAAACATGCCACATAAAATTTGGGGGACTACAGGCATGGAATTACAGGCATGAGCCACCACACCCAGCCTATCTATCATTTTTAATGACTGCATAACACTCCACTATATACACATACTATAATCTCTGACTCTCCTACTGGTGGACACTTACTTTGTCCCAGGGCTACCATGATACCCTTGTACTGCATTATCTCCTTAGATAAATTCCAAATCATTGAATTGCTGAGTCAAAGGGAAAGCATATTTTTTAAGGCTTTTGATGTATGTTACCAATATCCACCACTGATACCACTGATTGTGTGTCTCCTGGGTGACGGGCGCTGGGCTGAGTGCTTTACACAACAGCCGGAGGACAAAGGCTTCATCTCCATCTCTACAGATGAGGAGCCTGGAGCTCAGAGAGGCTAAGGACCTCATGCACACATACCTGGATCCCTAAGAACATTTACATATCTTCAATAATGGGAGAACCTGTGGGCAGGTGGTTATCATTATCTAGAAAATCGAGGAGTAGGTGAGGCATTGACAATGGTTTCTTAGTCCAGGAGACATCCTAACTTTGAATCCTCCATGCCTCTGTTTTTTTGTTTGTTTGCTTTTGTTTGGTTTTGTTTTTTTGAGACAGAGTCTTGCTCTGTTGCCCAGGTCTGGAGTGCAGTGCTGTGATCTTGACTCACTGCAACCTCCACCTCCCAGGTTCAAGAAATTATCATGTCTCAGCCTCTCAAGCAGCTGGGATTACAGGCATGCGCCACCAGGCCTGGCTAATTTTTGTATTTTTTTTTTAGTAGAGATGGGGTTTCACCATGTTGCCCAGGTTGGTCTCGAACTCCTGGCTTCAAGTGATCCACCCGTCTCGGCCTCCCAAAGGGCTGGGATTACAGGTGTGAGCCACGGTGCCTGGCCATACCTCTTTGATGTAGGCAGATCAATGGGTCACAGAGCTAGAGAGCCTAGATCAGGAGTGAAGAAACCTGCCTGGGTCTTGGCTTGGCCGCCACTTGGCTGGAAGAATCATGGAAAGTGAGAGAGAAGAGACCTGAATGACTCAACAAGCAAGGACAGAGCACCTTTCACAGGCTGGTCCTGTGCTGTGCGCCAGGCAGAACATGATGGACGGCTCCCAGCTGGATGGAACTTGGAGTTGGGTAACTATGTGGAGCGGTAGTCTTCAAGCTCCCATTTTACTTGTACGAGTCTCCTCCAACTGCCTCTGCTTTGGCTCATAGACAAAATCTTACCAGAAGTCCAATACGGAAAACAGATGAAGGTAGAACTGAGCTGGTGAACAGTGGAGGGAGGGTGACGGCCAGACACAAAGGCATGTCTGCCCCTGAGTTCCAAATATCACGTCTACCCCTGGAGTCCAAACAGCAAGCGTGAAGGCCAGTGAGCTACACCAAGCCCCCTCGCTTCTCAGAAAAGGAAAACGGGGCCTGAGGGAAGAGCACAGTTAACAAATAAAAGGTGAACACATGTCTCCTCTGGGCCTGCACCCTGCTCTGTAAAATGAGGGTATTAGAGTGTATCTCACAGGGCCTTGGAAATATGATATAATTCTGGCCAAATCTTAACTTTTCATCAAGATGTGGCTTACTCTCAACTTTCAGGGAATAGTTTTGTTATTTATTTTATAATCTGTGCATACATGAACTGAAAGCAAAAGATATGGTGTGCAGCTCAATACACAAGAATTCAAACCATGTAAATTTATAAAGTGAAAATTCACAACAGGGTCCTTCTCATTACATCATAAGGCAATGGGGGAAATAAAAAAAAAGGAACCAAAGCATGAACAAGCTCTAAAATGTCCCTGAAAATGAATACTCTGAAACTGATTGTAAAGAAAACAAGTGAGATGTCTTAAATAGGAAGACAAAACTATTCAAAAAATGATCTGGAATCACTTTCAAATTTGCACTAATATATACAGTCTTTTCATGGCACCTTTTGGTAGATTAAAGGAAACAAGCAAAAAGAAAAATTAATGCTAATTTTAAAAAACTGTAGTCTGATTCTGTGCCAAAGTAGAATGGGATAGGATGGATACAAAACCCTCAAACAGGCTGATCCGAGTGCAATGGTATTTACTACTAATTAATTACAACCAGTTACAGATTTCTTTGTTCCTTCTCCACTCCCACTGCTTCACTTGACTAGCCTTAAAAAACAAAACCAAAAAAAAAAAACCACAAGGTGGGCCAAGATGGCTGATTAGAAGCAGCTGCGAACCGCAGCGCTCCTGGAGAGTGGAATGGCGAGTGAATTCTACACCTTCAACTGAGGTATTCAGGTTCTTGCACTGGGACTGACTAACCAGTCGGGGCGACTCATGGAGAACGAGGAAAAACAGGGTGGGGCGATGGCCACATGTTCTCACTTATAAGTGGGAGCTGAACAATGAGAACACATAGACACATCGGAGGAACAACACACACTGGGGCCTGTCAGGGGCATAGCAGGAGGGACAGCATCAAGAAGAATAGCTAATGGATGCTGGGCTTAATACTTGGGTGATAGGTTGATCTGTGCAGCAAACCACATGACACATATTTACCTATGTAACAAAACTTCATATCCTGCACATGTACCCTGGAACTTAAAAGCTGAAGAAAGAAAAAACAAACAAACAAACAAAACCCTCTCAAACACCTGTATGGAAGGAAAACATTTACAGTCACATTTATCTCACTTGTATTTGTCAGAGATTTGTGAATTGCCTTAAAAAAATTCATGAGGCTGGGCGCAGTGGTTTGAGACCAGCCTGGCCAACATGGTTAAAATATAAAAAAAAAAATTAGCCAGGCTTGGTGGTATGCGCCTATAATCCCAGCTACTCGGGAGGCTGAGGCAAAAGAAGCACTTCAATCTGGGAGGTGGAGGTTGCAGTGAGCCGAGACCACACTACTGGACTCCAGCCTAGGCAATAAAGTGAGACTCTATCTCCAAAAAAAAATTAATGAGCCACAAAAAATTCTACCCTGAATTCCCTAATGAAAAGTTTGGAGACACGCGGTGCCGTGGGGCAGGGGGAGAGGCAGAGGGAGGGGACATGGGCTCATTGCCACGTGTGTCCTGCACTCTGTCCCTCACTCGCCACCGATGACCCGTCTTGCCACGCGCATGCCCTGACACCGCCCCGCAGAAACGCTTTGGTTACCCACAGTCTTTTGCCAGATGAGACTGGTGCCCATGGTACTGGCTCCTCATCTCACTCGGGCTTATGCCAAAGATGTAAAATTTGGTGCAGATGCCCAAGCCTTAATGCTTCAAGGTGTAGACCTTTTAGCCGATGCTGTGGCCGTTACAATGGGGCCAAAGGGAAGAACAGTGATTACTGAGCAGAGCTGGGGAAGTTCCAAAGTAACAAAAGATGGTGTGACTGTTGCAAAGCCAATTGACTTAAAGGATAAATATAAAAACACTGGAGGTAAACTTGTTCAAGATGTTGCCAATAACACAAATGAAGAGGCTGGGGATGGCACTACCACTGCTACTGTACTGGCATGCTCTATGGCCAAGGAAGGCTTTGAGAAGATTAGCAAAGGTGCTACTCCAGTGGAAATCACGAGAGGTGTGATGTTAGTTGTTGATGCTGTACTTGCTGAACTTAAAAGCAGTCTAAACCTGTGACCACCCCTGAAGAAACTGCACAGGTTGCTACGATTTCTGCAAATGGAGACAAAGAAATTGGCAATATCATCTCTGATGCAATGAAAAAGGTTGGAAGAAAGGCTGTCATCACAGTAAAGGATGGAGAAACACTGAATGATGAATTAGAAATTATTGAAGGCATGAAGTTTGATTGAGGCTATATTTCTCCATACTTTATTATTAATATATCAAAAGGTCAGAAATGTGAATTCCAGGATGCCTATGTTCTGTTGAGTGAAAAGAAAATTTCTAGTGTTCAGTCCATTGTACCTGCTCTTGAAATTGCCGAAGATCATCGTAAGCCTTTGGTCATAATCGCTGAAGACGCTGATAGAGAAGCTCTAAGTACACTCGTCTTGAATAGGCTAAAGGTTGGTCTTCAGGTTGTGGCAGTCAAGGCTCCAGGCTTTGGTGACTATAGAAAGAACCAGCTTAAAGATATGGCTACTGCTACTGGTGGTGCAGTGTTTGGACAAGAGGGGTTGACCCTAACTCTTGAAGATGTTCAACCTCATGACTTAGGAAAAGGTGGAGAGGTCATTGTGACCAAAGACGGTGCCATGCTCTTAAAAGGAAAAGGTGACAAGGCTCAAATTGAAAAATGTATTCAAGAAATCATTGAGCAGTTAGATGTCACAACTAGTGAATATGAAAAGGAAAAACTGAATGAACGGCTGGCAAAACTTTCAGATGGAGTAGCTGTGCTGAAGGTTGGTGGGACAAGTGATGTTGAAGTGAATGAAAAGAAAGACAGAGTTACAGATGCCCTTAATGCTACAAGAGCTGCTGTTGAAGAAGGCGTTGTTTTGGGAGGGGGTTGTGCCCTGCTTTGATGCATTCCAGCCTTGGACTCATTGACTCCAGCTAATGAAGATCAAAAAATTGGTATAGAAATTGTTAAAAGAACACTCAAAATTCCCACAATGACCACTGCTAAGAATGCAGGTGTTGAAGGATCTTTGATAGTTGAGAAAATTATGCAAAGTTCCTCAGAAGTTGGTTATGATGCTATGGTTGGAGATTTTGTGAATATGGTGGAAAAAGGAATTATTGACCCAACAAAGGTTGTGAAAACTGCTTTATCGGAGGCTGCTGGTATGGCCTCTCTGTTAGCTACAGCAGAAGTTGTAGTCAGAGAAATTCCTAAAGAGAAGGACCCTGGAGTGGGTGCAATGGGTGGAATGGGAGGTGGTATGGGAGGTGGCGTGTTCTAACTCCTAGACTAGTGCTTTACCTTTATTAATGAACTGTGACAGGAAGCCCAAGGCGGTGTTCCTCACCAACAACTTCAGAGAAGTCAGTTGGAGAAACTGAAGAAAAAGGCTGGCTGAAAATCACTATAACCACCAGTTACTGGTTTCTGTTGACAAAATATATAATGGTTTACTGCTGTCATTGTCTATGCCTACAGATAATTTATTTTGCATTTTTGAATAAAAAACATTTGTACATTCCTGATACTGGGTACGAGAGCCATGTGCCAATGTACTGCTTTCAACTTAAATCACTGAGGCATTTTTACTACTATTCTGTTAAAATCAGAATTTTAGTGCTTGCCACCACCAGATGAGGAGCAGCCTTTCTGTGGAGAGTGAGAATAATTGTGTACAAAGTAGAGAAATATCCAATTATGTGACAACCTTTGTGTAATAAAAAAATTGTTTAAAGTTAAATAAAAGGTTTGGAGAATTAAGTTATGGGACCATCTTTAAGATGGAATACTATATGGTTCCATATAAGAATTTTTAATGATGACATTAAAAGAAATGTAAATGACATGGGGAGCTACTCAGTCCATTTTGCTGAATGTTAAAACTGGGCTCAAATCCTCTATCTAGTACAGTCCCTACTAAGCTTAGAAATATATACACAAACATGGAAACATAAGCTATGAAATACATCAAAATATTAAAAATGGCTTCCTCTAGGTATTGAGATTATGAATGACTTGTTTTCTTTATATTTGTAGATTTTTCCACAGTGAGCATTTGTTTATTGGCAAAGTACTCTAAACACCCTTGCATTAGCCAGCTCGAGTATAATGGTGAATGCAGAGAAAGGAAGGGGAAAGGAAATGAAGGCAGGTTAGCTTTCTGCTCCCTCTGACGGCTGCAGGAGGCACGTGGCCGAGCAACAGGGAAGAGGATGACTGTAGAGAAACCGACTTCTGTGAGCCTCAGTACACAGATCACATGTTCTTAGAATATGAAAAAAGTCAAGGAATATGTTTGTTCCAGGCTAATCTAGAAAGTTAGTTTTCCTAGATTTTTCCCTAAGCCATAAATCAGAATAGTCCAAGGCTCTAAGCCATAACGCATTCAAGAATAAAACTTTTCAAAAAATTACATTTAGAATAGATAGAAAAGTTAATGGTATCAGACAATACATCCTGTGTATCAAATGTAGTCTAGATTTGTACTCAGAGAAACGACATAAACTTGCTTTGTTCCTTCACAATATTAGAATCTGCCTCAAGGAGCTGGGAATTGGGGTGAAGCTCCCACACAGCCCCAGGAGGCTGCTGTGCCTGTTGGCTGAAACAAGCACCACGTCCTTCCTGTTTTGTCTGCTTTGAGCCTTTCAGATTATTCCTCAGTTTAATTTCAAGTTAAAGACTCTTTAGAGCTGAAATGTTTTCCCCTTTCTCTTTTTATTTTTCGAGACAGGATCTTACTCTGTCACATGGGCTTGAGTGCAGTGGTGCAATCATAGCTCATTGCAGTCTCAACCTCCTGGGCTCAAGTGATCCTCCCACCTCAGCCTCCCGAGTAGCTGGGACCACAGGTGCACACCATCATGCCTGGCTAACTTTTAAATTTTTTTGAGAGTTGAGGTCTCGCTATGTTGCCCAGGCTGGTCCTGAACTCCTGGGATCAAGTGATCCTTCCGTTTTAGCCTTTCAAAGTGAGCCACCACGCCTGGCCTCCTTTTATTCTTGATCTTGACTCCCATTCTAGTACTCATTTTTCCCTTATTATAAAAAGCAGTAAATGTGCTGGGTGTGGTGGCTCATGCCTGTAATCCCTGCACTTTGGAAGGCAGAGGCAGGTGGATCGCTTGAGCCCAGGAGATCAAGACCAGCCTGGGCAACATGAAGAAACCTCGTCTCTACAAAAAAATGCAAAAATTAGTCAGATGTGGTGGCACACACCTGTAGTCCCAGCCACTTGAGAGGCTGAGGTGGCCAGGAGTTTGAGGTGGCAGTGAGCCATGAGTGGGTCACTGTACTCCAGCCTGGGTGACAGAGTGAGAATCTGGCTCAAAAAAACAAAACAAAACAAAAACAAAACAAAACAAAACAAAAAACCCAGTAAATGCAAAGATGGGTATAAAATGAAAAGCACCTTCACTTTCCAAACCCCTCTCTAGAGGTAACAAGTTCCCTGTGTATCCTTCCAGACATTTACTGCATCTACAAGCACCCCTTGTTTATTAAGATCATGTTATATATACCGTTTGGCACACTGCTTTTTATTTTCTTTTACTTAATAAAAAAATTGACACCTTTTCATACATGGATTTACTTTTCTTTCTTTTCAACGCCAATCTCTTCTTCTTTTTTTTTTCATTTGATAAATATTTACTTAGCCTAGCTCACTGTTGTAGGAGAGTGATCCACAGTAATTAATACAAATAAAGTACCTGCTGCCAAGGTGCTTACATTCTAGTAAGGGAGACATAAAATCAACCAATCATCAATCAGTCAACAAAGAATAAATGAACGAAAGTAATTTTAGAGAATGATAAAGTGAACAATGAAAGGGAGCTGAAATTGTAGGAAGTTGGGACAGACATGGCCATTTTAGATTAAGGAGTCTCCATGTTGCCCAGGCTGGTCTTGATCTCCTGGGCTCAAGCGATCCACCTGCCTCTGCCTCCCAAAGTGCTGGGATTATAGGCATGAGCCACCGTGCCCAGAACATTTGCTGCTTTTTATAATAAGGGAAGGTGCCTCTGAGGAGGTGGAATATGAACCGAGACAGAATATATGAAATAAGCTATGCAAAGAAGTGGGAGGACATTCCAGAAGCGACTACACAACATGTCTGAAGGCTGAAGGCAAGAACAAGCCTGATGGTCTGAAGCTCACCAAGATGTCCAGTGTGACTGGCAATAGTGAGCAAGGCATACACTGATCCAAGGTGAAATAGAAGAGGTAGATGGAATTAGGTCAGTTAGGGAGACTGTTGGCAAATCTCAACTTTCTAAGAGAAGGTCTAGCATGGTGAGGAGGACAGCTGTCCTGGGAGCCTGAACCTTCTCTACTCCCTTTTCAACATTAGAGTAGCTGCAAAATCTTAGGGAAATCGCTTCACCCCTCCCTGGATCTCAGCGGCTTTTTCATCTATAAGCGACAGGGCTGTTGGGAAGCGAAGGAAATGTTTTGTGCTGGAAGACTGAAGCTGAAGCCGGGAAACCCTCCTGATCTAAGAGCTGTGTGATAGGCTAAATAATGGCTCCCAAAGGTGTCCACATCCTAATCCCCAGAACCAGTGACGATGCTATCTTATGGCAAAAGGGACTTCATAGATGTGATTAAGGATCTTGAGATGGGGAGATGATCCTGGATTATCCAGGTGGGCCCAACATAATCACACGGATCCTAGTAAGACGGAGCAGGTGGGTTAGAGTCAGAGAGAGAGGTGACCACAGAAGCAGTGCTGAGAATCACGTGCGCCTTGGGCCGAGAACATGGGCAGCCCCTAGAAGCTGGAAAAAGCAAGAAATGGATTCTCCCCTAAAGCCTCCCGAAGGACCTGCCCACCCATTTTAGTCACTGATTACAGGCCTCCGGCGCTGTAAGAAAATAAATGTATGTTATTGCAAGCCACTAAGTTTGTGGAAATTTGTACAGCAGCATGTGCTGTAACCACATGATTCTAAAATGCCTTGGAATCAAGCGAGGGAGTACTCGCCTGTGGTAGAGGATAAGCAGAAAGTGACAAAGAGAAAGCTCTGGGGAGAAGCAGGAAGCTCTGCGGGAGGAAGGGGAAAACAGGGCTTGGGGCTGTGGAGTTTGATGTGAGCTGGTTTCCCATCAGAGGACCCATATAAGCTATTAATACTTCCTACATTTAATGTTGGCCACGGGTCTGGCTTGGGGATGAGGGCCAAAGGGATGGAGGTGAAGAACTCAGGGTCTGAAAGAGGAAAGCTTCCTTTTTCCCTCAAACTTTATGCTATACAATTTTATTGTGTGGACCTTAAGGCAAGAATTTGGACAAGTCCAAGCCAATAGGAGGTAACAACTATCCTGGTTTGCCTAGGACTGCAGGGTCTCCTGGGCTGCAGGACTTTCCATTTTAAAACCTAGGGTCTGGCTGGGTACGGTGGCTCACGCCTGTAATTCCAGAACTTTGGGAGGCCGAGGTGGGTGGATCACCTGAAGTCAGGAGCTCGAGACCAGCTTGGCCAACATGGTAAAACTTCATCTCTTCTAAAAATACAAAAATTAGCTGGGTGTGATTGTGTGTGCCTGTAATCGCAGCTACCGGGGGGCTGAGGCAGGAGAACTGCTTGAAACTGGAAGGCCGAGGTTGCAGTGAGCCGAGATCGTGCAACTGCACTCCAGCTTGGGTAACAGAGCAAGACTCCATCTCAAAAACAAACAAACGAACAAACACACACACACACCTAGGGTCCCAGGCAAACTGGGATGAGTTGGTTACTCCAGCTGATAGTCTAAAGGGGTCTCCCTGACCAGGACAGAGGCTACTGGGTCACCTATACAATAACACTAAAATGCAAAAATGTTCAGGTATCTAACACATGTTGCTCTGGGGAATAAACCATGCCCCTCTGGTGTCAGCCACATACCCAAATTTGGTACTATAAAACTCACGTGTCTGGCCACACATTCCCAATTCACAGGAAAGCATCCTTGGATTCCAAAATGGGAAATACCTGCTGAGGTCATCATGAAACACGGGCTGAGAATCTCAGCTGGGCAAGAAACAAGGCCTATGTGTGCCAGAAACAAATCTGTCAGGCCAGGCGCAGTAGCTCTCGCCTGTAATCCCAGCATTTTGGGAGGCTGAGGCGGGCAGATCACCTGAGGTCAGGAGTTCGAGAACAGCCTGGCCAACATGGTGAAACCCGGTCTCCACTAAAGATACAAAAATTAGCCAGGCGTGGTGGCACGCGCCTGTAGTCCCAGCTACTCGGGAGGCTGAGCCAGGAGAATGGCTTGAACCTGGGAGGCAGAAGTTACAGTGAGCTGAGATTATGCCACCACACTCCAGCCTGGGCGACAGAGTGAGACTCCATTTCAATAAATAAATAAATAAATTAATTAATTAATTAAAAAAATTAAAAAGGCCAGGCGTGGTGGCTCACGCCTATAATCCCAGCACTTTGGGAGGCCAAGGTGGGCAGATCACAAGGTTGGGAGTTGGACCAGCCTAACATGGTGAAATCCCATCTCTACTAAAAATACAAAAATTAGCCGGGCATGGTGGCGAGCGCCTGTAATTGCAGCTACTCAGGAGGCTGAGGTAGGAGAATTGCTTGAACCCAGGAGGCAGAGGTTGCAGTGAGCCAAGATCATGCCACTGCACCCCAGCCTAGGCAACAGGGCGAGACTCCATCTCAAAACAAAACAAAACAAAACAACCGGATCTGTCCACTAAGGGGCTGCCGGTCACTGTAAGAGATACAGGAAAGTGCCTGCTGCCAGCCCCTGCTCTGGCAAGTGAAGATTCAGTGTATGATCCTCCCCAGCTTCACCAGACCCTTCCCACCTTCCCCCAGGCTCTCAGCCACTTGCTCAGTGCGGAGCCCTGAAAAGAAATTCCCAAGCTGAATCCCAGCCCAACCACCAACCAGCTGCATGACCCTGAACAAATCATTTGACTTTGCTAAGCCTGCTTGTTCATCCCACAGATGGTGATGATACCACTTTCCTTCATACAGGGAAAAATGACAGCACAGTTGTTTGACACCTGGCAGGGCTCCAGCTTATACTTCCACAAGTAAAACTCATCAGCATCCTTTCCTCCCTTTCTCACCTGTCTGCCAAGGGATGAACACACTTAGGAAGGAGCTGGGTGAGTCTGGGCTGGGGTAAGGTAAAAGCGGCTGTGGGGTCAACTATGGGACCAAGAGAAGCTCAGAAATCATCTCTCGCTCTTCCACCTTCAGCTGTAACGTCCATTAGGAGCTGGAAAGTGCCACCCAAGGCAGGCTCTCTGATAAGAGGGAAAGAGATATTTGTCAAGAATTCTTACCCCAGGTCACGTAGCTCTCACACTTTATTTCCCTCCCTCAAGCTGTCTTGTTCTGCCACAAAACATGACAGGCAGAGTGAGCCCAGTAAAGCAATCAGATCCATCCTCTCTCTAGAAACCCTCCAAGGGCTTCCCGACTCACTGGGAATAAGAACCCAAATCTTCACTGTGCCCACAGGGTCCTGCATGAGCCCCCAGCATAACCTGCAGCTGGATTCTGCCCTGCACACTCCCCTCCAGACACACCTGCCTCCTCGCTCTTCCTCAGATACATTAGATAGGCCAAACACAGCCCCTCCCGGGGCCTCTGCCTAGCTCCTCCTTTTGCTTGAAGCTTGCTCTCCAGATGGTAGTCATGGTGCTGGTTCTCTTCCTTCGGGTCTGGATTCAAAGGCCCTTCTCAATGAGGATTCCCTGGGCTACCTTCTCGAAAGCTTCTGCTCCCCCACACCTCATTTCCTGCTGTCTGCTTTAGTTCTTTTCTCCCTAACGCGTGTCATCTAGCGTGCCACCTAGCGTGTCACTCCCGCACTGGAATGGAAGCTCTGCCAGGGAGGGATGCTGGGCTGACTTGTTCACCTCAGTATCCCCCAGGGCTGAGAACAGTGCCTGACATACAATGGGCTGGCAGAATGTGTTGAATGAGTGACAGGCTTGGGTGTGTGTACATGTCAACAGAGGGGTGGAGACAGGAATAACCCCTAGGTCAAGCTGACTGAAGGCTGGAGATGATGGGATCTCGCGCCTGGTGGTGGGAGGGAACTGACAAAGCCATGACAGGGACAGGTTTGAGGTCACTGCATGTGGAGGTGGGTTTGGAAGTGTGACATGGAGGGATCAGTTTAGAGCTTCCATTTTCTGTGGAGAAGGAGTCCAGGTGGAAGGGGAGGAGTCAGAGACTCATGCCGCATAGAGAGAGTCTAAAATTTTCACTGTGAAGAGCTGACCAGAGAAACTCCAGCCAGCTCTGACAGCCTTGGTGAACTAGTGACTGTGGGACTGACAGTGGTCTCAGCGAGCCTCCTGTGTGCCGCTTCTACAGCAGCATCTGATGTTCAGCTGCAGGCACGAGAGAGAGGGGACAGCAGATTCATCCAGGCTGAGGTTCTGCCAGGCAGCTCCCATGAAGAGACAGAAGGACAAGGAAATTTGGATTGCTTGGCAAGACAGTTGCTGAAATGGTGGCCAACGTCTCAACACTGGATACTGAAGGAAGAGAAAAAAGGAAGGGGCTGAGAGACTGGAAGAGAGGAGAGCTAGGATCCTGGAGGAAGGAGCTCTCCCCAGGGAGAGAGTATGCTTGGAGGTGGAGGCAGTGATTAGAGATGTGGGAAGAGGAGCAGTCCTGAGTGCTGACAAGAACCCAGGCATGCGTGCAGCAGGGGTTGTGAAGGTGAGGGGCCCGCATGTCATCTCACAGGATGGGGCAGGGCTTAGGGGCAAGAGGAAGACTCAAGCCACAGTCCGAAGAAATGCCAAAGTCCTTAAGAAGTGAGAGAACCTGGCTAGGCACACGGTGGCTCATGCCTATAATCCCAGCACTTTAGGAGGCCAAGGCGGGAGGATCATTTGAGGCCAGGAGTTCAAGACCCGCCTGGGCAACATAGTGAGATCCTGTCTCTACGAAGAATTCTGAAACAAAAGTAGCCAGGTGTAGTAGTATGTACCTGTAGTCCCAGTTACCTGGGAGGCTGAGGCAGAAGGACTGCTTCAGCCCAGGAGGTTGAAGCTGCACTGAGCTATAACTCCACTCCACTCCAGCCTGGGTGACAGAGTGAGACCCTGTCTCTCTCTTTTTTTCTTTTTTTTGAGACGAGTCTCGCTTCACCAGGCTGGAGTGCAGTGGCAAGATCTCAGCTCACTGCAACCTCCAAGCTTGAACCTGGTTCAAGCTATTCTCCTGCCTCAGCCTCCCGAGTAGCTGAGATTACAGGCACCTGCCACCGTGCCCACTTAATTTTTGTTAGAGACGGGGTTTCACCACATTGGCCAGGATGGTCTCGATCTCCTGAACTCATGATCCACCTGCCTTGGCCTCCCAAAGTGCTGGGATTACAGGTGTGAGCCACCCTGCCTGGCTGAGACCCTGTCTCTTAAAAAACAAAAACAAAAACAGATGAATAAAGAAAAGAATGGCTGAGCACAGTGGCTCACACCTGTAATCCCAGTACTTTTGGAGGCTCAGGCGAGCATATCACTTGAGGTCAGGAGTTCAAGACCAGCCTGGCCAACATGGTGAAGCTTACTAAAAATACAAAAATTACCTGGTGTGGTGGCACATGCCTATAGTCCCAGCTACTTGGGAGGCTGAGGCAGGAGAATCCCTTGAACCCGGGAGGTGGAGGTGCAGTGAGCCAAGACTGCACCATTGCACTCCAGCCTGGGCACGAGGGAGCAAGACTCTGTCCCCCTCCCGCCAAAAAAAAAAAAGAAAAGAAAAGAAAAGAAAAGAAATGGCCGGGAGCTGTGGCTCACGCCTGTAATCCCAGCACTTTGGGAGGCTGAAGCGGGTGGATCACCTGAGGTCAGGAGTTTGAGACCAACCTGGCCAACATGATGAAACCCCGTCTTTACTAAAAGTACAAAAATTAGCTGGGCGTGGTCGCACGTGCCTGTAATCCCAGTTACTCAGGAGGCTGAAGCAGAATTGCTTGAACCCAGGAGGCAGAGGTTGCAGTGAGCCGAGATCGTGCCATTGCACTCCAGCCTGGGCAACAAGAGTGAGACTCTGTCTCAAAAAAAAAAAAAAGAAAAGAAAAGAAATGAGAGAACTTGGCTGGGAGATCAGGAGACATGTCAAAGGGGAAGTGGTCAAAAGAGTGATAAGAACCTTCAGAGAGCAAAGGTTTTATGGGGGGTGGAAGAGACGTGGTCTGGAAGCTGCAGGGGAATCAAGAGGGACACAACCACATCACTTCTGGTCTTTCCAGCTCAAAATTCTGACATATGCAGGTAGGGACAGACCCTTCCACTGTGGGTCTAAAATCTGGCCCTAGCTTTCGAGGGCACCATATTCTTGGCAAGACAAAAAGAAGTTTCCTCTTTTGGGTTGACTACATTTGCCCCCTGAGGTTCCCTATTGAAAAGCTGCATCTCTGCTCTCTCTCTGTCTTAAGGCAACTTACAAATTCACAGAAAAGCTGAAACTATCCAGGCGTGCAGCCTGCACTATTGAATAAGTGAATTTCTGGAGAACGCCCTCTGCATGAAGCTCAAAGGGGTTTGGCAAAAGAAATCTGAAGTGAGCCTGAGCTGGCACTCTGATTGCCTGGGGGGGTATCCAGGTCCCATCGCTTATCAGCAGGGGACCTTCGGTAAGTCCTTTAACTTCTTTGTGCCTCAGTTTCCTCATCTGTCAAATGGAGAAGTTAGACGACCTATGAATACTTTTCACCATGTTGGCCAGGCTGGTCTCAAACTGGGAGGAGGATTTCTGGGAAAACTTTTGCTTTGCTTTCTTGATAGGGAGCAAAGAGAGACTGGTGTCCATATTCCCCCTTCTTCCTGCCTTGGATACAGAAGTGATGTCTGGAGCTGTGGCAATCATATTATAATCATGGGGCAAATGTCACTGCTCTAAGGTGTGGAGAAGAACGGCAGAAGGAGCCTGGGTCCCTGATAGGGGGGTGGTGGGAGTGGGGGGGTGCAGCTGAACAAAAGCAGGTGATCTTCCACCTTTGCTCTTGTTATGTAAGAAAAGTAACTCTCAATTTGCATAACCACATTATTTGGGGTTTGTGGTTAGTGATTGCTGGACACGATTTCTAAGCTTAGAGTGCCTCCTATTTAAAGGAGACCCCTAGGAAAGCACAGCACACGCTAGATCCAGGTCATCCACTTCTCTTAAGTCATCTTCAGAGATCAAAGGCTAAAGGCCCTAGCATGAACCCCATTTTTCCATTCCAAATAGAATGTAAAGGGTGGCACCGATTAGGAACGGCAGGAGAACAACGTCAAGGTGTGCGCGAGGGCACGGTGTGAGGCCTTGCTCAGCAAAGGGGAGCTGCCACCCTCGGAGCTGAAAAGTGAGCAGATACTACCACTTCCCCAAGCCTGGTCCCCAGTCCAAGCTCTGCTGAGGAGGAGCCCTCTGACAAAGTAAAGGAAGGTTGTTCTGGCCAAGAGTCACTGAACCTGGCTATTTAATCTAATCACTCACTCATAAAAATCACAGAGCCAGTTCTGAATTACGGTGGTGGTGGTGAAGAATGCAAGTTTAAGATTGCTATGGCTCTTTTATGCCAATCCACCATATCGATCCAAAAGCTTCCTAAACAGCCTTAAACGAACTGAAAGGTTGAATTTGGTGAGCTCCACCGCTTCCCTTCTCTCTCAGTCATCCATCCAGCTTCCCGCCCCCAAGGATAGGGGAGAGGCTGGAAAAATGAGCTTTGAAATTGCAGTCTCATAAAAGCAAAACTGAGAAAAGACAAAACAGTGATGGAGAAAGCCAGACGATCATTAAAAAACAAAACAGGAGTCTCTCCCAGGCCGCGCCCACACGGGCTCGCCGCGCTCGCTCGTCACCACCGACACCCCACCTCTTGCCCTCCGCATGGGAGGGGCAAGAACGTGATCAGTTCGCAGCTTCCAGGCAGGTGATGAGGTTAGCAAGTCCCGCAGTCCTCCGCTAGCTGGCGGCGGGGGTCTGCCAGGTGCCCGGACCCTCCGAGAGCCCCACGCCCGCGCGCCCCGGGGCTCGGGACCGCTACCCGCGGCTCACCTGCGCGCCCGGGCCCTGGGGCCCTGCTCCCGGGAGGTGGCGCGGGCCTGGCTCCCGTCGCAGCCCCGGCCGCCCCGCCAGGGAAGTCGCGAGCGTGTCCGGCTTGCCCCGCCCGCCTCCCAGCCCGCACTCACGCTCCACGTCGTGCAGCTTGGCCCGCTCCTCCTCCAGCTTGCCCTTGAGGCTTTCGGCCTCGCTCTTCAGCGACGCCAGCGTCTCGTTCTCGTGCAGCGCCTCGGTTGCCATCTTCGCGCGGGGACGCGGCGGGGAGGGAAGCGGAGAGCGGGGATGCGCTGAGCCGCGGTGGGCGCCGCTCCAGCTGCAGTCCCCGGCCCGGAGCACCGCCCCACGGTCCCGCCCTCCGTGATGACGCCAGCAGCTGCGGGCCCGGCTGCTGCGCCTGAGCCCCCAGACCCCGGCACCTGGGCGCGCGCTCTGGCGCAGTGCCCAGTGCGATGTCCGCGTCAGCGCTGCCGCGCACACTACCCCGGAGAGGCAGGGAGTGTCAGGCCCATTTTACCGGCGGGCAAACTGAGGCTCAGGAATGCTGGGTTATTTGCCCGAGGACGCACACAGAGGGAAGGGCCAAGCCGGATTCCACCTCGGGACTCCCCGCTTCTGGGGAGACCGGTGAGGCTCCCGCGACACGGCCCTCCCATCCCCACGCCTCTCGTGCAGATCTCCGCTCTGTGGGACTTGATTGCGGGCTGCGGGCCCGGCTTCTGCAGGCAGAGAGAGGACGTGAGAGGAGACGGCTACGAGGCTTGGCCGCAGGTAGCTATGGTGCTCCCCCGACAAGGAACAGGAAACCCTCTTCGTTTGTTAATCTAAATATACAAAAATAAAACTAGTCGCTGGGTTCTGAGACGGAGTCTCTGAGGCATTAGGAGGCCCACCCTTAGTTTTTCTTTTCTTCACGCAGGAATCAAGTCCCTGGCCTGGGGGCGGCAAAAGGAGATGGGCCGTGGGTCGGTGGGCGCGCGGGCTCAGACCTGGGGCTTCTGAGCCCACGCCCAGGCATCTGGGACCCCTCACTTCTGAGGCCACCTCCAGCCCTTTAGAATGAAGGGCTGGCACAGTTCTAGCAGGATGCACATTTAGTGACTTCTGTCAGACTGAAGCATCCCCTCGCCCCAAGCGCCTGAAGTGTGAGGGCAGTGTTCTAAGTGCTTTAATTCGCATTTGTTTAATCCTCCCAGGAGTCACCTTGAATGGGCACTCTTATCCCCACTTTACAGAAGAGGAAACTGAGGCACAGAAAGACTGAGTGATTACTCAGGGGGCACGCTCCTAGAAAGAGGGAGAGACAGGATTTGGACCCAGACAGGCTGGCTCCATAGTCCTCTGGACTTTGCTGTGGCTGATCCAACTCAAGCCTTCTCCTTTTTGCCTCTTCTGTGATCTTGCATGCGTTTGTGCAGAGAACGAGAAGGCAGATCAAAGTTACAAATTCTGTGGGAACATCATTAAGCAGAATCTTGGGTGCTGTCCCCACCTCTCTGTACCTGCTCCCTCCCAGAGGAGCCAGCCTGCACTTACTGCCCCGGGCCCTCTCTATCTGAGAAAAGTTGAAGGTACTTGATATAAATCTGTACATAGTTGTTTTGCAGGTTAGAGTCTGAGATCCTCAGTTTCCTTATCTGGAAAAGCTTCTTCATAGGATCTGCTTCATAGGATTGTTATGAGAATTAAGTAAGATGGTGTGGGCCGGGCGCGGTGGTTCACACCTGTAATCCCAACACTTTGGGAGGCCAAGGTGGGTGGATCACCTGAGGTCAGGAGTTCGAAACCAGCCTGGCCAACATGGTGAAACCCTCTCTCTACTAAAAATACAAAAAGTAGCCGGGTGTGGTGGTGCATGCCTGTAACCTCAGCTACTCAGGAGGCTGAGGCACGAGAATCACTTGAACCCTGGAGTCAGAGGTTGCAGTGAGCCGAGATTATGCCACTGCACTCCAGCCTGGGCAACAGAGTGAGACTCAAAAAAACAAAAAGATAGTGTGGGTGAAGACCTTAGCACACTTCTGCATACATAGCAGATGCTTATTCGCTGTTAGTTCTCTTTTCTGTTCCCATCCATATATTAATAGATTTATTTGTCGTTGTTCCTCAGTATTTAAGTATTTAGCATAGTACTTGCATATGGTAGGTGCTCAGTTAATGCTAGTTTATTAAATTGATGTATAAAACAATATATAAAATATATAAATCTGTATAAACTATGTTAAAAATATAAACGTATAACAAACATGTTTATAAATGGATAAACATATAAATACAATTATTTAAGTATAAGATAAGAATGTAAAAATTTAAAAGCAAAAATATTACACCTGTTTGAGAGTTTGTAGAGCAAAAGGTTAAGAGCACAGGCTCTGTCTAGATCTGACTGCCTGGGGGCAAATCCTGGCTCTGCCGTGTGGCCTGAGGGATTTACCTGTCTGTGTCTCGGGCTCATCTGTAATCGGGAGACAACGCCCCCTCCAGACTCTGGATGGCATTCGGAGAGAGCAGTGCGTGGCACACAATATGCATCTGTTATTATTACTGAGGCTGCCTGTGACACTTGAGCAGTTCACATGAGATAATTTAAATGAGACACTGGGTCATGGGGGATACTTTTCACAAGGGCCATCTCGGGGGGCTCAGGCAAGGCAGCCTCGTCTCATCACCTCCTTAGGCTGGCTCTGGACCATTACAGGATGTGTGTGTGTGGTTCAGGGTCCTCCTGGCTGTGAAGATCTGAGGCACGTGGTACTTCTCACTGGTGTGTGCCGTCTTCTGGGGGTTCTTTCTGTAAAATAAACCTCAAACAGCCTCCAACCTGGAGAATCAACTATCTAGATATAAGGCCATCAAACTTTTAATGGTTGGGCAGTTTGCCAAGTGCTTTCTTGTATTTTGGTGTTCACTCCCTTCTTGTATTTTGGTGTTCACTCCCGCTGAGGAAGCCAGATATCAGAAAAGTGAGGTCAGCTACATTCCACAGTGGTTGAGATAAAGGGTCACTCCTATTCATGAAAAGGGCCCAATGGGGACTGCGTCTACATCATCCCAAACACTTGGATGAAAGGCCAGCTGTCAGTCACTAGATGTCTCCTCAGCTGAATGATGCTGTCTGAATATTTGGGAACCCCCAAGTAGAGAGTAGAGATTGTATTAAAGTAATTGTGTTTTTTGCCATTGCTTTCAATTGAAAGCAATGAGAATTGTTATGAGAATTAAGTAAGATGGTGTGGGCTGGGCACAGTGGTTCACACCTGTAGTCCCAATACTTTGGGAGGCCAAGATGGGTGTATCACCTGAGGTCAGGAGTTCAAAACCAGCCTGGCCAACATGGTGAAACCCTCTCTCTACTAGAAGTACAAAAATTAGCTAGGCGTGGTGGTGCGTGCCTATAACGTCAGCTACTCAGGAGGCTGAGGCATGAGAATTGCTTGAACCCTGGAGTCAGAGGTTACAATGAGCCGAGCTCGCACCATTGCTTCAATTGAAAGCAATGGCAAAAACCACAATTACTTTTGCACCAACCTAATAGTGGCGCTAGCCGTCCACTGTTCCCTAGAAGAGTATCTCCAGGCATGGCCCCTGTGCCTGGGAGAACCTATGTGCCACAGAGGACTCAAAATCTGGGATTTTGCAGAGGAAGTTGTTTAAAAAGCAGAAGGTTAGATTAATAAATAATGGGGAGGGGGGTAAGGCCCCCAGAAAGCAGGTTTGTTTTTAAGAACTAAATGTCCTCAGTTCTACAATTCGCAGAGCCAAGTTAGAACATAGAATGTAGAAATATACTACAGGTAGAAGCCCGTTACACCTAGACTGAAGACACATCCAAACTGCTATGCTGTATCAAAGCGTTTTTATGCCACCCTAGGCTGTTTACTTGCTATTTGCTTTAAGGGAGTAATTTTGAATGTAATCACTGTCAGGGGTTACAATGAAATCAGAAGGATAAAAAGCGCCCTTTCTTTTTCAGTTGGATAAAATGTATTCCTCTCTTTGATTGTCTTACAGATTTTGTTGTTTTAAATATGTGAGGATTTCCTACTGGGCTTTTCAGGAGGAGTGTTTACCACTTTTCACCAAGTGGGGGCTCTGCTCAGCTGCACTATTGAGCGCAGCTATGCAAATTCTCTGAGATAGGACTAATTCTTAGGGCTTCGGTGATGCTGTGGGCATTTTTGCTGCAAGATCTGAAGCCTGTGCACAGCCACCTCTGGTGCGGACTTGATTTTGTATACTTTGAAAATTCCAGGATTTGTAGTCCATTCCTAGTCTTTGTTGAAGGCTTAGGACGAAAGAGTACTTCTGAGCTGAATTTTGCTCACTACTGAGGCCCTGTAAGATTCCATCTTCATTAGAGCTGGACCCACACACCACTGGGACCTGTCCTTGGAAAGATGCTCCCAGACTGTTTATTTGCCAGCTTCTCTTTTAGCTTGATTGCCTGCCAAGCAGACTTGTAGAAGTCAGAAGAAAAAAGTATTAGCCCTAAGAAAGAATAGAAGCTAAAACATTCATTGAGCACTTTGCTTGCTGGGTACTATTTAAAATAAGTTATCAAATGAAATCATGTGATCCTAATAAAACTCTTATGATGTAGGTGCTATTAGTATTTCTATTTGCAGATGGGAAAACAGGCTTCAGGAGAAAGGTGAGAACCTCCTTGCACACCACTAACTAGGAATATAAATAGGATTTGGACCCAGGCAGTCAGACACTAGAATCCACATCCTGAACCTCTATGCTATACTGCCTGGCCAAGCCTAGGCATACTGAAAAGTGTGTGTTATAGAAACTGATTCTATGGCAACTCATCTGTCACAGGACTCTCGCCTGACTGTTTTAAGACAGATAACTAAATTTTTTTTTAAAGTGGCACTTACGATTTCTGCACACGTTGAACAGTAGCTGAGTTGTTGAGATTTCTTGAAAACTGGTCTCAGAGCTCTTTGTTTGAAACATTTGTCACATGAGCCAAATACATTAGCAAGAAAGGTCTGATCACACATCTTCTACCCAAGATGAACTGAGAAAAAGTGAAAAGAAGGGAGAGGGTGTGAGAAAAGCCAATGGTTTTAGCTTTCTAAAATCTCTTCTTGCTTGTACCATGGTAGCTATTCAGACGTCTACATGTGGGATAGAGTATATGCAATTAATTTATAACCTTTCAACTATTACAACATGCTGGGTCAATACAACTCATTTATTTAATCAGTGAGAAAGCATCAGACAGTAGGTTTTCTTTTTTTTTTTTTTTTTGAGACGGAGTCTGGCTCTGTCGCCCGGGCTGGAGTGCAGTGGCCGGATCTCAGCTCACTGCAAGCTCCGCCCCCCGGGTTTACGCCATTCTCCTGCCTCAGCCTCCCGAGTAGCTGGGACTACAGGCGCCTGCCGCCTCGCCCGGCTAGTTTTTTGTATTTTTTAGTAGAGACGGGGTTTCACCGTGTTCGCCAGGATGGTCTCGATCTCCTGACCTAGTGATCCGCCCGTCTCGGCCTCCCAAAGTGCTGGGATTATAGGATTGAGCCACCGCGCCCGGCCGACAGTAGGTTTTCTGAACTTAACGCGTCTAACCAGTTTTTTGGCAGCTGGCAGACACAGTCAGGATTGATCCTGGCAGCACAGTATCAATTCTGTGGGGTTTCACAACGGAAAATGTTGTTGTAATGGATGCTATAATTTAAAACTTTTAAAAACATTCCTCCCGTCAGGGTGAACTTTTACAGTAAAGATAAGGGTCAGCAAATGATGGAGCCTGACCCTAACCAAAGCCAGGGGGCTGAGTAAGGGTGGTGTGGGTTCCCTGCAAGGCAAGCACCCACTTATTAAACATTTGACAGCCAAAGACCCAGGGTCCCTGTCTGTTCACAAGGAAGTCAACAGACAGGCCCAGGCCACTGCAGGGAGGCAGCCTTGAGGCAGCACAAGCATCTAGTGGTTTCAGGGACAGGCTGTGGCTGCCTGGTCCCGGACCACCACTGAGGCTAGTTACCTGATCTCTCTGAAGCTTAGTTTTGCTAATCTGTCAAGTGGAGATCTTAAAATCTACCCTCTGAGGTTATCAGGAGAATGATAAGAGTCAGTGCATAAAGCACTTAGCTCGAGGTTGGTAATACAGAGAGTGCGCCAGTGCCCTGAGTGGCAGCAGTAGCGGGAACAGTGGCTGCCTTGGGAAGGAGGGATAGGGGAAGGGGCAGGGTGAGGCTGGAGATGCGAAGGAAAAAAATGAGAGGAGCCTATGGCAACGGTTCAGACAAGACGCGAGGAAGTCATGGACTAAAGGTGAGAAAGTAACTTTTATCTGAGGAATGCAAGCCCTTTTAAATTATCAGGCCCAGAGAGTCATGAAAATGAGACAGCAATAACGTCCTAGTCCCCACTTTGAGCTGTGTATTCATCTTTTTATTATTATTATTGTTACTGTTATTTTGAGACAGAGTATCTCTCTGTCTCCCAGGCTGGAGTGCAGTGGCACAATCTTGGCTCACTGCACCTCATTCTCCTGGGTTTAAGGGATTTTCCTGCCTCAGCCTCCCAAGTAGTTGGGATTACAGGCATAAACCACCATGCCAGGCTAATTTTTGTATTTTTAGTAGAGACAGGGTTTCACCATGTTGGCCAGGCTGGTCTCGAACTCCTGACCTCAAGTTATCTGCCCACCTCGGTCTCCCAAGGTGCTGGGATTACAGACGTGAGCCACCACACCTGGCCTCACCTCTTGAAACTGCTTGCTATTCACACAAGTAGCTAAAAAACAACCTAATAATGCCACACTGGACACTATAATCCACACCCTGTAGTGTAACAATGTATAGCCAATCACTAATCAATGTTATTTCTATAAACCAATGAGAATTCCTGACAACTTTGTATCAGCCAACTCCCTGTCCCTCTTTTTTGCCTTAAAAAAAAAAAAAAAACTGCTTGTAACAAAGGCCAAACAGAGATAATGTTCAAGGTTACTTGGGTCTGGGCCTTCCAGGCATCTGTCCTCACTTTGGCTCAGGTAAACTCCTTAAATCTTGTTTTGTGCTACAGCCTCTTCCTTTTAGGCCCACAGAGCAATGTAGTGGGATGGACTTGGACCATGCTTAGGAAAGAGAAAGAGAAGGAGCTGGATTTGGCATGTGGGGTTGAGGAGGGGGAGATGTGGGTGCTGTGGCCTAGATTTCTTTGGGAGACCGAGGGGTTATGTTGCCATTGCTGGAGATGAGGACAAAGCGGTTAAGGGGGAAGGGAGGCCAGTGTGGCCCTGTCAATTTGGTAGGTGTTCCAGAGTAAGTCCCTTCAAGATTCAAAGAAATGACTCCCTGAACATAAAGATAATTGGGAGCGGTGGTCTGAACATTTCAACAGAGTCAAATCTGAGAGGGATGCATTTATGGGGGAGGTGACAGTGGGGACATTTCTGATGAGAAACGTCTGCCATGTGGAGCCCACCCTGGGGCTGGAGAGAGAATGGGGAGCTCATGAGTTGGGCTGAGCTCCTACAGCAAAGGGGCAGCCAGCACAGTTCCAGAGACCTCTAGGCAACAAAGGCATACAGGGCATCCCTTAGGGACAACAGCTCGAAAGGAAACCAGCTACCAACTGCCACAGAGTGCCCAGCCCTTGCCTCTCAAAACTATCCTGGGAGGGGGGCAGGACATCTGTGTTACAGCTGAGAAGAAGCAGGGGGATTAAGTAAGTCCAAGGTCAGCGGCAGAGCTGAGTCTGTAAGTAGCGTGAATACACACTTTGGAACCCTTCCAAGCTAGCATGGTCAAGCCGCATGGTTTTGTCACAAAAGGTGAGTTAACAAAAAAGGGCCTGCCCTCCAGAGCCTGGCCCATGGTGGGGCTTGGTAGCTGTTGCATCCCACTCCCCAGCCCTGTAAAAGGCAGCCAGTAACAAGGTCAGTCTGAGCACTCCCAGTAATAGTATTAGGACGGTGAGCCATGGGCTGTTAAGCAAGGGAGCAGCGTCATCCACGTGGATTATTCCAGAATTTGTGCTTCCAGAAATAGGTCAGAGAGAGAGAGAGAGAGAGAGAGAGAGAGAGAGAGAGAGAGAGAGAAGGGATGGCAGGAAAACAAACTAGGTTAAGAGATTGCTATGTTCTGCAGAAGAAGAAATGAGCTCCAGACAGAGGAGCAGCTATGGGAATGGAAGGCGAGAGGAACCCATGGCACCAAGTAGAGGAGGAATAGAAGGATGGCTGGGAGGCACGGAAGAGAAAGACAAGTAGAAAAGATGGCCGATATTCCATATCTAGATAGAAGCAATGTTTTTCTTCTCAAACTAAATTGCGAATTTTTTCAAATTATAAAAGATACTTATAATGTTCATTATAAGTAACTTGAAACAGAGGGCTGGGCGCGGTGGCTCACACCTGTAATCCCAACACTTTGGGAGGCTGAGGCGGGTGGATCACTTGAGGCCAGGAATTTGAAACCAACCTGGCCAACATAAGGAAACCCCATCTCTACAAAAAATACAAAAATTAGCCTGGCATTGTGGCGTGCACCTGTAATCCCGCTACTCGGGAGGCTGAGGCAGGAGAACCACTTGAAGCCAGGAGGCAGATGTTGCAGTGAACTGAGATCACGCCACTGCACTCCACCCTGGGAAGCAGAGTGAGACTCCATGTCAAATAAGTAAATAAATAACTGGAAACAGAAGGACACAAAAAGGGGAAGGTAATCGCCTACATGCCCTATGCCAATAAAAATAACTGACTTGTTGGCATTTTATGTTTTCTTCTAGTATCTTTATAAGCATATATGTGTGTGCTTTTTAAAAAATTGGAATTGTATACCATATACTACTTTAACTTATATAATAGCATTTTCATCTTCGCGTCACTGCATATTCCTGGAAAACACTATTTTTTAATGGACACTCCAATTTTTGAGTCATATGGGCCTTAAGTCATATCACATAGCTAGCATTTTAGACCTCACTGGTTAAACATGGTCAAGCTACAAACTAAATTTAAAGCATTTTAAAACTGTAAATGTTACACATATGATTGTAGAAAGTTTGGAGGAAAAAAGGTATAAGGAAGAAGATAATCACCTATAATCCCACGACTCAGAGAAACTTCTTTTTACATTTTGGTGTATGCAAGAATAGATTTGAGACCACAGAGGTCATACTGTTCATGTATACTGATGACATTTCTATATCTTGATGTTTTTCACTTAGTATTTATATCATGAGCTAAATTTAATTTTAGTACTTTCTGTTGTACTTATTGTCAATAATCCTTTTTATGATGAGAGAATTTTTCACAGCTAGAGCCAATGTTTCGATGAACATTTTGACAAGAAAGACAAAAATGCCCCATTTAACAAATTTTGACATGAAGTTGCTTTCCAGTAGGAGTTCATAGAACTTCTCAAACCTTCCCCTAATAACCTTATGCCAAGCACAAACTGTCTTTGATATCTGTTTTACCTAAATATATGGCTTAAAAATTACCACAGAAATACATGTTTATTTTAAAAAGAACCAATACCAAAGATGAGAAAGTAAAACTTGAATCCCCCATCACATGCCCTGCATTTTCACTGCCCTTATTTGGTTTGTTGTTTATTCTTCCAGACTTTTCTGGCACAAACACATAGATACAGCTTTGGTAGTCATGCAAATAGGGCTACTTGCTTTCTTTGTCTAACATATTCTGTTAACACTTATAGATCTACCTTTTTTGGTAATAGGTTCAGCATTATTCTGTCCTATGGAGTGTCATAATTTATTAAACCAACTTCCTGTGTTTGGATACATAAGGTATATCCACTTTTTACTTTTAAAATACTGCTTCATTAACTCAATTAAAAATGGACAAAAAGACTTTCATACATTGCTGGTGGAAAGGTAAAGTGGGGTATCCATTTTCCAATGGTGCAGCTGTGGAAAACAGTTTGGTAGTTATTCAAAACATTAAATATACAGCTGTTATCATATGACCCCACAATCCTACTAGATATATACCCAGGATAATTGAAAATGTATGTTCACTGGCCAGGTGTGGTGGCTCACGCCTGTAATCCCAGTACTTTGGAAGGCCCAGGCGGGTAGATCACCTGAGGTCAGGAGTTCAAGACCAGCCAGGGCAACATGGTGAAACCCCATCTCTACTATACAAAAATTAGCCAGGTGTGGTGGCAGGCACCTGTAATCCCAGCTACTTGGGAGGCTGAGACATGAGAATCGCTTGAACTCACGGGATGGAGGTTGCAGTGAGCCGAGATCACACCACTGCACTCTAGCCTGGGCAACGCGAGGAGACTCCGTCTCAAAAAAAAAAAAAAAAAAAAAAAAAAGGAAAAAAGAAAAAAAATGCACCTACAAATGTTCATGGCAGCATTATTAGCCCAAAGTGAAAGCAACTCAAGTGTCCACTGACAAACGAATAAACAAAATGTCTATCCCTCCAGTAGACTGCTATTCAGCAACAAAAAAGAATGACATTCTGACACATGCTACAACATGGTCCAACCTTAAAAACGCTATCCTATGAAAGAAGCCAGACACAAAAAGCCACATGTTGTATGATTTCATTTATGTGAAGTGTACAGGATCAGCTAATTCGTAGAGACAGGAAGCAGATGAGTAGTTGGGAGGTGGAGGGAAGAGAGAGTAAGGGGGAAGGAGGGAGTTGTGAGTGGCTGCTTAAGGGGTATGGGATTTCTTTTTTGGGGTGATGAAAATACTCTGGAGTTAGTGACAATGGTTGCAAATCCTTGTAAATAAACTAAGAAAACACTGAAATATATGTTTTAAAATGATGGGTTTTAAAACATGAAACAAAACATGTGGACATCATATCTCAATAAAGATTATTTTTAAAATGGACAAAAGGCTTGTGTAGTCACTTCACAAATAAGGATACTTATATGGTCAATAAACATATAAAAAAGTGCTCATTATCATTAGTCATCAAAGAAATACAAAGTAAAACTATGGTGTGATACAACTACTTACCCATCAGGAAACTTAAAAAGCCTGACAACACAAAAGTGTGGGCAAGGATGCAGAGACTGGAACTGCCTTTCTCTGCTGATGGGAGTGTAAGTTGGTATAACCACTGTAGAAAACTGGTTGGTAGGAGCTAATAAAGTGAAATGGATATATTCTATGACCAAGCAATTCTACTCCTGCATACATACGCCACGGAAAATAATGCTTATTTCCTTTAAAAACACACACACACACACACACACACACACACACACACACACACATAAATGTCATAGCAGCTTTATTCATAGAAGGCCTAAACTTGAAAGACCCAAATGTTCACCAGTTGTAGACTAAATTGTGAAATGAGCATAGAGTAAAAAAGAACAAATTGATACACACAACAATGTGGATGTATCTCAGACTTACAACTACAAAATGTTCTGTGTCAAAAACCTTTTTCTAACCCCATAAACTGTATTCAGAGGCTTATGTTGTCATGTGTCACCTGGATCAAATTTTAAAACTAACTTAGTGATTTTAAGTATGCTTAATCTTTTTCCTGATGCCACTATTAATGTAAAAAACACTTTACTGTTTCAAAATAAATTCATGTGTATTGTAGAAAAATTAGATTTTACAGATTAACAGCAACAAAACCCCTCACCCATGCTCCCACCACAAAGACCTGCTAACACTGTGGCCTGTACTCATCTGGATGCTTTTCCGAGCACTTCAAAAGCTGGAGTATTTTAACTAAATGTCAGCATGCACGTACCTTCCAGAGTCAGCACTGGGAGCCACAGAGCAGATGGTGAGAGGTGAGGACTGGCGCACAGCTTGAGGTGTGAAGCACCTCTCCCACCGGTTAATCTCCTTATCTTCTCAGAGTGCTTCTCAGCTTGCTTTCTTCCCCCACTGCACTTCCATGCTCCCTGCTGGGCACGCGCTGCCATCTGCATCCCTCACTCACCCCTGGAACCTTCTGCCCAGCCCCACTGTGGAGGGAGACCTTGGCAGGTTTGACCTCTGTGTCTGCGCCCACTCACTGAGCAGGCCTCACATTCACCTGGGCCGCATGTTCTTAACATTTCTCTATTTTGGTCTCCTTGCTGCTGTCAGCTTTGTAGAACTGATCAAGACCTGTGGGGTGAGCGCCTCCCTCTCCCCATGTTTCCACACATAAACTCCTCAGCCTCCACAGGTCTCCCTGTCCCCAAACATGACCTACTTTGTCCCATGGTTGACTCCCCGCCACACACACACAGTCCTCCAACAGGACTTGGCTCCGTCGGTTCTCTCCCACCTCATCAGCAGTAGGATGAAGGCAGGGATGCAGAGGATGTGGTACCTGCCCTCTGGGGCTCACAGGCCTACAGAGGAAGTGGGCAGCATTTCTGGCTTCCAGCCCAGGGTAAGTGCTGTAAAACAGGCATAAATCCTGAGTTATGGAAGCCGAAAATCAACCGTGATGGCTCCTCATGGTGTGGGGAAGGTCTAGAAAGGGCATGGAGGTCACAGCTCAGGATCAGAAATCCAGCCAATTCTCTACCAAGTAGCCCCTCATTCTGACACAGTGTGGAAGCACCCTGGAGACACAGCCTGAGCCAGCACTGTGACATGTTTAGTTCCTTTCTACACATTTTAATATACTTTAAATGAGATATTATGGATCTGTAAAGATTCTAGCATCTTTCAGTGTGACCCTAAAGAAAGGCATAAAACTTGTGCACTTAAGAGACATGTCATCTCCTTGCAACGAAAGAATCTGACCCAATTCATTTGGTAATTAATTTTATTGATTAAAGTATTACAAAGTTCTACTTTTCATTTTTTCATGTACAATATATTGAAATGAGCTAAACTCAATCACTTATAATATGAAAAGATATTATTACATATTAGCAGGGTGATATCGCTTCATAATCCTGTATTATTGCTACCTCTAAGACACTAGTCTGTATTATAGAATCACAGCTATCACCTGTGACTGTTAGACGCAGAAGGTGCAGTTGGGATTCTTGGGTTGGTAACACAACAGCACTGGATCCACAGGCCAGAGACTAGGAGTGCTTATCAAATGAGGTTTTAGGCTCTGAAAGGAAGGAATGAGAAGGTGTGCCGGGACAAGAAATAGCCAGTTCCCATAAAACTTGGGAAACATAGATTTCTCAAAAGGAGGGTCCGACCTAATTTTTTAGTTACTTTTGGAGAAAATTTAAAAATAAATACATTGAAATGCTGATTAGAGAGAGAAAATAATTTAGGTTGCCTTTTTAAACTGATTTTTTTTTAAAGTTATTGTATGAAAGGTATTAAAAAATAAAAAAAATTATGGTGAATATGTTGGTAGGTAAGATGTGAAGTTCTTTCAGAGAAGATAAATGGCACGGCAATTACGCTTTAATAATATATTAGTTTAAAATAGATATACACATAAAAATACTTCATATGATTCATCTCAGATTGAACACTCTCTTAAAAATTAAAAGGGTCAGCTGGGTGAGGTGGCTCATGCCTGTAATCCCAGAACTTTGGGAGGCTGAGGGGGGCGGATCACAAGGTCAAGAGATCGAGACCATCCTGGCCAACATGGTGAAACCCGTCTCTACTAAAAATACAAAAATTAGATGGGCGTGGTGGCGTGTACCTGTAGTCCCAGCTACTCAGGAGGCTGAGGCAGGAGAATCACTTGAACCTGGGAGGCGGAGGTTGCAGTAAGTCGAGATCACACCACTGCACTCCAGCCTGGCAATAGAGCTAGACTCCGGAGTCTCAAAAAAAAAAAAAAAAATTTAGAAGGGTCTAAAATAAACTTTTTTTTTTTGAGACGGAGTCTGGCTCTGTCGCCCAGGCTAGAGTGCAGTGGTGCGATCTCGGCTCACTGCAATCTCTGCCTCCCGGGTTCACGCTGTTCTCCCAACTCAGCTTCCCGAGTACCTGGGACTACAGGCGCCCACCATCATGCCTGGCTAACTTTTCTAAAATAAACATTTCTCAATGCAGGGCGTTTTCATTAAAACGAATTCATGAAAACCTTCCGTCCCCAGCAGGCATGGGGCAAGAGAGCTCTTGGCAGGCCATGCTGGCCAGATGGGATTATTTCCTGGAAGACTGAGCCCTGGAATCCACTTGCAGCTTTGTAAATGTACTCAGGCTTCACAGGAACCTTAGAAAACTTGGAAGCCACTGTGTCCCCAGATCTCACTCCCTCCTGGTAGAGCCCTGCCACAGACAGAACAGATCAAGAGGCACGTGGAAGAAAATATAAGCCCTCCAGGAATTTCAGTCAAAACCAGCTGAGATTTGAGAGTGAGACATGGTTTTTCCAACTACAGCTGGTGTGTGTGAATTCTTACAAAATTGCAGCAGCAGCGCTGTCACTGTGGGTGAGAGATGATGTGGTCCATTTGAGAAAAGTCTGTTTTCTTCCTTAAATCACATTCCAATTTCCATTGCCAATTAATAAACCACATCCCTCATAGTGAACCTTCACTTAGCTTTTGAGGAAAAAGTGCATTGACTTTTTCTCCTGCTATAACCTATTCAGAAAGCCTAGCTTGAAACTGCTGGGGATCTGAATCATTTCCAGAGCATGTGGAGAGGGGGTAAAAGGAAATGTGACTTGAAAGAGATATTTGGTATCCAACATCAGCTGTGATGAATCCTCGCGGCTATTTAGGAGAGCCTGGAATCAGAATCAGAGGAAAAATGAGTAAGGAAACTAACATGTTCTGCTTTACTGCTACCTGAAAGTCAAGGCAAAACACAACTATCTCTAGTGGAGAAATCCTTGCACCATCATGTGAAATGACATACATGAGAGCTTTTTAACAGCAGCACAATTCCAAAGTCTATCCAGGGCTTCCAGATCAGCTCTCATGAACAATTAACTTGCCTGTTTCACTTCAGAAGTTAATTTCCCATGGGATGAGCTGACCATAAATCTGTTTTATATTCTAATCTATTCTAATCAGCATAATTCTAAGGTCAAACATGAGTAGATGTCAAGTATTACATTTTTATTGAACCCCATTTTCTTCTTCATTCATGGGTTTGCAACCTTTTTGCTCTCAGGACTGCTTTATACTAAAACATTACCAAGGCCCCAAAAGCTTTTGTGTATATGGGTATGACTATCAGTATTTGCCATATTAGTAATTAAAATGATTTAATTCATTAAAATAAGCTCAATACATGTTAAACATAAGTTTCCAAAACAAAGAAAATTTAGTGAGAAGTGGTATTTTCTATTTTTGCAAATCCCTTTAATGTCTGCTTAAAATATCATATATAATCATACATTATATATGCCATATTTTAATATATATGTCATATTATCATATATATAACATATCATATATATCCGTTTCTGCATTCAATCTGTTGTGATACGTTATTTTGGTTGAAATACATGAAGAAAATCCACAGGATCTATTTAGAAAATCCACAGATACCTATTTAGAAAATCCACAGGTATGTATTCAGAAAAAGGAAGAGTTTGCAGACCCTCTTCAAAGTGTCTCAAGGACTCCCAGGGATCCTTGAGCCAAACTTGGAGAACTGCTGCCCTAGCGTTCCTCAGGGGAGAAACTTTAGGGATTATATAAGAAAAAATGGTTATACAAATGATTATAAAAGAAAAATCATCTCGGTTTCCATTCAGCCTCTGCCCACTTGCATGGTATTCAAAGATCAGTAAGAAATAAGATATATTGGCCGGGCGCGGTGGCTCAAGCCTGTAATCCCAGCACTTTGGGAGGCCGAGATGGGTGGATCATGAGGTCAGGAGATCGAGACCATCCTGGCTAACACGGTGAAACCCCATCTCTACTAAAAAAATACAAAAAACTAGCCAGGCAAGGTGGTGGGCGCCTGTAGTCCCAGCTACTCGGGAGGCTGAGGCAGGAGAATGGCGTGAACCTGGGAGGCGGAACCTGCAGTGAGCTGAGATCTGGCCACTGCACTCCAGCCTGGGCGACAGAGCGAGACTCTGTCTCAAAAAAAAAAAAAAAAAAGAAATAAGATATATTGACAGAATACAGCATGGGAATCATGGTTTTGGTGTTTTCATTCCCTTCCCACCTGGACTAAGGTGGATTCTGAAAATTTCACAGGAAAATTTCCTGCTTATCTTTGAGCTAGGTGCCTTCCATTTGTATATGTGGATAAATGTACTTTAATCCTGGATTTCTGTAATGTTAATTAAATATCAACATCTTATACCATAGTTAGGAGATAAAAATTAAAAGGCACATCCTTAAGAATCTCACCTGTACTTTGCGAACAAAGGATGGAGTCACTCTCTTCTCAAAGTCATCTATAGGCGTGTATGAATTAAGGATCTTTATGATCTGCAAACAGTACATAACATGGTGTTAGACCATGCAAAATAATAACTCTCTTCATAAAATAATGGTTCTGGTTATTGGGAACCATTGGGAAGCACAGGTGGTTCTTTTGGCCTATAATTTGGCTCAGGAACTGTATGTTACCTATTTCCAAGAAAAGAAAACAAAGGGAGAAAAGTGCCATAGGGAGCAAAGGCAAATCAGATAATCAGACATCAGTAAGAGGAGCCCCTTCCAGCCTCCCCACCTCCCACATGCCCACCCCTCCACATACACATTTGTGAGTTTAATGGGCAGGGAATGCATTGCAGAGATTTGTGTGTATGTGTGTGTGATTATTATTATTATTATTTTTGACATAGGGTCTCCCTTTATTGACCAGGCTGGGGTGCAGTGGCGTGATCTTGGCTCACTGCAGCCTCGAACCCCTGGACTCACATGATCCTCCCGCCTCAGCCTCCCAAGTACCTGGGACCAAAGGTGTGTGCCATCACCCCCAGCTTTTTTTTTTTTTTTTTGGTAGAGCGTCTTGCTATGTTGCCCAGACTGGTCTCAAACTCCTGGGCTCAAGCAATCCCCCCACCTTGGCCTCTCAAAGTGCTGGATTACAGCTGTGAGTCACCTCGCCCAGCCCATTTCTATGTGTTTAAGACCTAGTGTTAGTATTTAATAAATATTTATAGATAAAAGGGTGGGCCATGGGTGATAGGTATGATCCCAAGAGAACACACAGAACCAGGGTGCCCACAGCGGGCTAAGCCAAGAAAGGCAATGCCCACTGCACTGATGTGTCAGGGAAGAGCCAGGGAGACACCAGGCAAGTCCGGTCACCTGTACAGCAGACAGTGAGGTGCAGCGTTCGTAGATCTCCTTAGCATCACTGTCTGTGGTCTTCTTGACCTGAAGCAACCAGGCTGCCTGAGAGAGGGGCTCCAACGTTTCCTTTGCTAAGCTGTTCTGCAAATTCTTATCTTTAAGCCATTCTTCTAAGTAGCTGATATTGCACCTGGAGGGAAAGGCAGAAGAACAGAGAACACTTTAGGGAAGGGTGCTAGAGCCCCGTGTGTGTCCCAAGAGGGTACCAGAGTTCGCTGAGATCCTTAAGACCACAGCTCAGCAGTTTCTCATCTGCAAAATGAGGGAGCTGGACTGATGATGAGCTCTCCTGATCCAGAGTTCTAAGACTCACGGTGGTCTAGGCTGAGGGGCCAGAACAGCTATAGACTTTGGGGACAATCTGAGCAAAGAACAGTGATTGCAATCACTTACGAAATACAATTTTGAAAATTGATTAAAGTAAAGAAACAGTGATATCTGAAGAGAAGACTTCCATAAGTATAAAAAACTGTTTTCGTTTTCCTGAATTGGTAGAAATCTTTCAATTAGCGAAGGCTTTCTTTCAGTCGACTGCAGTTTTTATTCTTATTTCTGTCACTAACTGCCACATGGATTTATGAGTTAAGAGGCATGGGTTTTAGTCCTACCAATCCACTGTGTGAACCTGGAAAGTTAATCAACCTCTCCGGGCACAATGAGAGTGTTGAGAACCCTCAAACATTGCTAGTGGGAATGTAAAATGGTACAGCTGTTGTGGAAGACAGTTTGGTGGTTTCTCAAAATTGAATACAGAGTTACCATATGACACAGCAATTCCACTCCTGGATATGTACTCAAGAGAAGTGAAAGCATGTCCAAACAAAGCCCTGTACACAAATGTTCACAGCAGCATTATTCGTAATAGCCCAAAAGTGAGAACAACCCAAAATATCCATCAACTGATGAATGAATGAACAAACTGTGGCATTATCCCTACAATGGGATATTATTCAGCAATAAAAAGGAATGAGGTGCTGATATTTGCTACATGGATGAACCTCCCAAACATTATGTAAGTGAAAGAAGCCATCCACAAAAGGTAACATTTTATGATTCAATTTATTTTGAAATGTCCAGAATAGGCAAAATCTGTAGAGAAAGAAAACATATTAATGGTTTCCTAGGCTAGGTGGAGTAGGGAGTTGGGGTGGGGGTGAGAGCGGCCGTTAATGGGTATAAGGTTTCATTCTGGAGGGATGAACATGTTCTAAAATTCAATTACGGTGATAGTTGCACAACTATGTAAATATATCAAAAAGATTGAACTGTATACTTAACTTATTTATTTTTGAGATGGAGTCTCACTCTATCACCCAGGCGGGAGTGCAGTGGCCCAATCTCAGTTCACTGCAACCTCCATCTCTTAGGTTCAAGTGATTCTCCTGTTTTAGCCTCCTGAGTAGCTGGGATTACAGACACCTGCCACTACGCCCAGCTAATTGTTGTATTTTTAGTAGAGACAGGGTTTCACCATGTTGGCCAGGCTTGTCTTGAACTCCTTGCCTCAAGCGATCTGCCCACCTCAGCCTCCCAAAGCGCTGGGATTATAGGTGTGAGCAACTGTGCCCGGCCTGAACTACATACTTTAAACAGATGAACTGTATGGTATATAAATTACATACCAATGAAACTGCTAAAAAAAATTGAGTGTTGAATAAAGTTATCTCTAAAGTCAGTTCCAGCTCTGGGCCGGGCATGGTGGCTCACGCCTATAATCCCAGCACTTTGGGAGACTAAGGCAGGCTGATCGCTTGAGGTCAGAAGTTCGAGACCAGCCTGGCCAACATGGCAAACTCTGTCTCCACCAAAAATACAAAAAATTAGCTGGGTGTGGTGGCAAATGCCTGTAATCCCAGCTGCTCGGGAGGCTGAGGTAGGAGAATCACTTGAATCTGGGAGGTGGAGGTTGCAATGAGCTGAGACTGTGCCACTGCACTTCAGCCTGGGTGACAGAGTGAGACTTTCTCAAAATAAATAAAATCAGTCCCAGCTCTGACCTTAAAGATTAGCAATGCCCCATGTGGGTCTTCTTTCTGGCTGTAACATTTGGACAGTGATGCTGAATTAATGTTATTCCATAGGATAGTGGGTGTGAGATAACATATCTTGCATTGGTTCTCACTATCCCCCATTTTTGCATTGCTACTTTTGTCCCACTAGTTTGAGTTCTTATTACTTTTGTTTAGGTTTTTGTTGTTGTTTGTTTGTTTGTTTGAGACAGAATGTCAGTGTCGCTCTGCTGCCCAGGATGGACAGTAGTGGTGCAATCTCGGCTCACTGCAACCTCCGCCTCCTGGGTTCAAGAGATTCTCCTGCTTCAGCCTCCCGAGTAGCTGGGACTACAGGTACCGGCCACCATGCCCAGATAATTTTTGTATTTTTAGTAGAGATAGATTTCACCCCATTGGCCAGGCTGGTCTCGAACTCCTGACCTTGTGATCTGCCCACCTCAGCCTCCCAAAAGTGCTGGGATTACAGGCGTGAGCCACCGCGCCTGGCCTACTTTTAGTTTTTTGGGTTTTTTTTTTGAGACGGAGTCTTGGTCTGTCGCCCAGGCTGGAGTGCAGTGGCATGATCTTGGTTCACTGCAAACTCTGCCTACCAGGTTCACGCCATTCTCCTGTCTCAGCTTCCCCAGTAGCTAGGGCTACAGGAGCCTGCCACCTCGCCTGGCTAATTTTTTGTATTTTTAGTAGAGACGGGGTTTCACTGTGTTTAAGCCAGGACGGTCTCGATCTCCTGACCTCGTGATCTGCCTGCCTTGGCTTCCCAAAGTGCTGGGATTACAGGCATGAGCCACCGCGCCTGGCCCTTTTAGTTTTTATTACAGGTTTCGAGGGGCTCCCATCTCAGCCCTTCTAATTCACCCTATTCAAATACTGCCGCAGTCTATTCTAAAATCTGAATTTTGAGCACATTAATTCTCCCACTCAAAGATGTGTAGTGGGTTTCCAGTTCCTGGTGAGATGGAGTAACCATACTCCATCTTGTCTGTCCCACTGAACGCAGCCACAAATCCTGGATGGAATGCATTGGGCAGCTATTTGAGGACTTGGAAAAGTAAATAGTAGCAGGTATATTGGGGAAGATGACCAGAATTTGAAGTACTTCCAAGTCAAAAGTGAGATAATCACTTTTCCCCTCTGCTATTCACTGGCCTCTACCACCACAGTTTGAAACTCAGAGGTGGGCATCAATGCCAACAAAGACCTCCAGGGGGAGCTCTCTGGTTCTAGCTCAAGGAGCTGAAAAGGGGCCTCCTAATGCTCAATGCCCTACCTTTTCCCTCTCCTTTTTCTCTATTCTTTCATGCTGAAGTTCCGATCCCATGTCGACAGCAGTGGTGGCAAAGGAGGCCAGGAGGAACCTAAAACTCGAAGAGAAGGGAAACTTCCTTTCCAATTGGAGGATCTGTGGTTCAAGGTTCTCTCTTTGCCCTCACCATTTGACCCCAGATGGGGACATCTGCAGTAAGTACACGGCAGAGCAAGTCAAGGAAAGCTCCAGTTTTCTAGCAGAAGCACCAAAAAGGGGGCAGAAAGTAATAGGAATGCCACAGAAAGGGAGGAGCCTGGGAAAGTTGGGAAAAGCAGTTTGTCAAAGTTCTTTATTAACTCCTGGGTTTATCCCTGAGCCCATGCATGAATCTGACCCTAAATAGCATACACAGACTTTAAGAACTGAACTATGAAACATACCCAAGTTCCAAGGTGGCCACTGGTTTTCACATATATGAAATGGACCCAAAGAGCACTACAAAACCCTTACACATGGAAATGACATGAGAACCACAAAACATGGAGGATGGTCAGAACTTGCAGTCTGGACCCAAGTGCATTGTCCACCTGATGAAAATATCAACATTCTCTGTTGCAGGAAGTCAGGGACCCTGAACGGAGGGACTGGCTGAAGCCGTGGCAGAAGAACATAAATTGTGAAGATTTCATGGACATTTATTAGTTCCCCAAATTAACACTTTTATAATTTCTTACGCCTGTCTTTACTGCAATCTCTGAACATAAATTGTGACGATTTCATGGACACTTATCACTTCCCCAGTCAATATCCTTGTGATTTCCTATGCCTGTCTTTACTTTAATCTCTTAATCCCGTCATCTTCTTTGTAAGCTGAGGAGGATATATGTCGCCTCAGGACCCTGTGATGATTGCGTTAACTGCACAAATTGTAGAGCATGTGTGTTTGAACAGTATGAAATCTGGGCATCTTGAAAAAAGAACAGGATAACAGCAATGTTCAGGGAACAAGAGAGAGAAGACTTCTGGCCACTGATCAGCCGGATGGAACAGAGCCATATTTCTCTTCTTTCAAAGGCAAATAGGAGAAATATCGCTGAATCCTTTTTCTCAGCAAGGAACATCCCTGAGAAAGAGAATGCGCCCTGAGGGTAGGTCTATAGACGGCCCCCTTAAGGCAGCTGCCTTTTGCGGTGGAAGCTGAAGGGATGAAATAAGCCCTGGTCTCCTGTAGCGCTCCCAGGCTTATTAGGATGAGGAAATTCCTGCCTAATAAATTTTGGTCAGACAGGTTGTCTGCTCTCAAACCCTGTTTCCTGATAAGATGTTATCAATGACAATGTGTGCCTGAAACTTCATTAGCAATTTTAATTTCGCCCCATCCTGTGGTCCTGTGATCTCGCCCTGCCTCCATTTGCTTTGTGATATTTTATTACCTTGTGAAGCATGTGATCTCTGTGACCCACACCCTATTCGTGCACTCCCTCTCCTTTTGAAAATCGCTAATAAAAACTTACTGGTTTTACAGCTTGGGGAACATCATGGAACCTGCCAACATGTGATGTCTCCCCCGGAAACCCGGCTTTAAATTTCTCTCTCTTGTGCTCTTTCCCTTTATTTCTCAAACCAGCCGAGACGCATAGGAAATAGAAAAGAACCCACGTTAACCATCGGGGGTGGGTTCCCTTGATAATTCTCCATATGATTTAAAGACTTAGGTCTTAGTCAGGGATGGTGGCTCACATCTGTAATCCCAGCACTTTGGGAGGCTGAGGCAGGTGGATCACTTGAGATCAGGAGTTTAAGACCAGCTTGGCCGGCCGGGCGCGGTGGCTCACGCCTGTAATCCCAGCACTTTGGGAGGCCGAGGCGGGCGGATCACAAGGTCAGGAGATCGAGACCACGGTGAAACCCGGTCTCTACTAAAAATACAAAAAAAAAAATGAGCCGGGCGCAGTGGCGGGCGCCTGTAGTCCCAGCTACTCGGGAGGCTGGGGCAGGAGAATGGCGTGAACCCAGGAGGTGGAGCTTGCAGTGAGCCAGGATCGCGCCACTGCACTCCAGCTTGGGCGACAGAGCAAGACTCCGTCTCAAAAAAAAAAAAAAAAAGAAAAGACCAGCTTGGCCAACATGGTGAAATCCTGTCTCTACTAAAAATACACAAATTAGCCAGGCATGGTGGTGGGCACTTGTAATCCCAGCAACTCGGGAGGCTGAGGCACAAGAATTGCTTAAACCCAGATGGAGGTTTCAGTGAGCCAAGATTGGGCTGCTGCACTCAAGCCTGGGTGACAGAGCAAGACTCAGTCTCAAAAAAACAAAAAACAAAAACAAAAACAAACCCCAATAAAAACTAAAAAATAAGACCTAGAGTCTCATTATACAGTATTTAAAAATATCCAATATCCAATTCAAAATTGGCATATGAAGAACCAGAAAGATCTCAACTCACATTAAACAAAACAACTAATAGAAGTCAACACTGAGATGACACAGATATTCAAATTATCTGACCAAGACTTTAAAGAAGTCATCATAAAAATGCTCCAAAAAGTAAAGCTAAACTCTCTTGTAATGAGTCAAAAGATATAAAGTCTCAGAAAAGAAACAGAAGATACAAAGAAAAAAAAATGGAAATTTTAGAATTGAAAAATACAATAATAGAAATAAAAGAACTCACTGAATGGGCTTACTAGCAGAATAGAGATGACAGAGGAGAGTCAGTGAACTTGAAAGGATTGACAGAGATTATCCAATCTGAACAGAACAGAAGAAAAGAACTAAGAAAAAGGAGCAGAATTTTATGGACCTGTGGGACAATAATGAAAAGTCTTTAACAGTTGGTTCACTGAAGTTCCGGAAAGAGAAGACAAAGAGTATGATGCAGACAAAATATCTGAAAAAATAGTGGCTGAAAATGTACCAAATTTGGTGAATGGCCAGATTCAAGAAGCTCGGGAAATTCCAAACAGGCTAAACCCAAAGAAATCCACACCCAGACACATCACAAACTGTGGAAAACTAAAGACAAAGAAAAAATCTTAAAAGCAATCAGAGAAAAATGATGCATTATTTATGGGGAATAATTCAAATGACTATGGATTTCTTATCTGAAACCACAGTAGCTAGAAAAAAAGTAAAACATTTTTAAAATGGTGAAAGAAAACAACTGTCAATCCAGAATTCTACATCCTACAAACATATCCTTTAGGAATAAAGGTAAAGTGAAGACATTTTCAACTGAAAGAAAACTAAGAATTTATTGTCAATGAAACTCTAAAAGGTACACTAAAATACTTTCCTCGGGTAGAAGGAAAATTACATCAAAATGAGACTTGGAAAAAAATGAGACTTGGAACATTAGGAATGAAGAAACAACAGAAATGGTAAATACCTGGTTGAGTATAATAGACTATTCTTCTCTTACTGAATTCTTTAAAATATGTTTGATGGTTGAAAACTAAAGTTATAATATTGTATGGTATAGTTTTTGATGTATGTAGATCTAATATATAAGACCACTGCAACATAAAGTAGGGAGGCTAAAGGGACCTACATGATGGTAAGATTTCTACATTCCACTTGATGTGGTAAGATATGGATTCTAAATAGACTGTGAAAAGTTAAGTATATGTACTGGAATCCCTAGAGCAACAACTAAAAAAAAAGATCAAAGGGATAATACTAAAAACAAAAACAAACAAACAAAAAACCACATAATTTAGAAAGGGATACTAAAAAATTTCAAATAACCCAGAAGAAGCAGATAAAGAACATGGAGAGGTGAAAACCAGAAGGAACAAGCAGAAATTAATAAAATGGTAGTCCTAAATATAAGTATTATATTACATTAAAATGATCTAAACGTCACAGTTCAGAAGCATAGATTCCAGCCTGAGCAACATAGTGAGACTCTGTTTCAACAAAAATGGCATATGCCTGCAGTACCAGCTCCTTGTGGGGCTGAGGAGGGAGGATCACTTGAACCCAGGAGGTCAAGGTTGCAGTGAGCCATGATCATGCCACTGGACTCCAGCCTGAGTGAAAGAGTGAGACCCTGACTCCAAAAACAAAACAAAGAAGCAGCAGCGTAGATTGTCAGGTTGGATTTTTAAAAAGTAGATGTGGCCGGGAGTGGTGGCTCACGCCTGTAATCCCAGCACTTTGGGAGGCCGAGGTGGGCGGATCACGAGGTCAGGAGATTGAGACCATCCTGGCGAACATGGTGAAACCCCGTCTCTACTAAAAATACAAAAAAATTAGCTGGGCGTGGTGGCAGGCGCCTGTAGTCCCAGCTTCTCAGGAGGCTGAGGCAGGAGAACAGCGTGAACCTGGGAGGCAACGGAGCTTGCAGTGAGTGGAGATCATGCCACTGCACTCCAGCCTGAGAGACAGAGTGAGACTCCGTCTCAAAAAAAAAAAAAAAAAAGTAGATGCAAATATCTGCTGCCTACAAGAAATTCACTTCAAATATGATATAGGTAGGTTAAAAGTAAAAGGATAGGCAAAGATATATACTAAGGAAACACTAATTAAAAGAAAATTTTAGTGGTTATATTAATTTCAGACAAAGCAGACTTTGGGGCAGGCAGAGAAAATTACCAGAGAGGCCGGACGCAGTGGCTCACGCCTGGAATCCTAGCACTTTGGGAGGCCGAGGCAGGCAGATGATGAGGTCAAGAGACTGAGACCGTCTTGGCTAATATGATGAAACCCCGTCTCTACTAAAAATACAAAAATTAGCTGGGCATGGTGGTGTGCATCCGTAGTCCAGCTACTTGGGAGGCTGAGGCAGGAGAATCACTTGAACCAGGGAAGTGGAGGTTGCAGTGAGCCTAGATTGCGCCACTACACTCTAGCATGGGTGACAGAGTGAGACTGCCTCAAAAAAAAAAAAAAAAAGGAGAAAGAAAATTACCAGAGAGGGATAAAGAAGGACACTACATAATGATAGGAGAAATACATTCACCAAGAAGACGTAACAATTCTTAAAGTGTATGTACCAAACAGGAAAGCTTTAACATACATGAAACAAAAACTGACAGATTGAGAAAAGAAACAGACAAATTCATAATTACAGTTGGAAACTTCAACACTCCTCATAGTAATTAATAGAACTAGTAGAACAGTATCATCAACAAACTGAGTCTACTTGATGTTTACAGAACCTTCCAGCCAACAAGGGTAGACTACATATTCTTTTCAACTGCATGTATAATGTTCACAAAAACATATCATATTCTTGGTCATAAAAGCAAATCTTCACAAATGTTAAAAGAGTTTAAATAATAAAAAATATGTTCTTTTTTTTTTTTTTTTTTGAGACGGAGTCTCGTTCTGTAGTCCAGGCTGGAATGCAGTGGTGCGATCTTGGCTCACTGCAATCTCCACCTCCTGGGTTCAAGCAATTCTCCTGCCTCAGCCTCTTGAGTAGCTGGGATTACAGGCACACACCACCACGCCTGGCAAATTTTTTTTTTTTTTTGTATTTTTGGAAGAGACAGGGTTTCACTATGTTGGCCAGACTGGTCTCGAACTCCTGACCTCGTGATCTGCCCGCCTCGGCCTCCCAAAGTGCTGGGATTATAGGCGTGAGCCACCACGCCCGGCCTTAAAGTATGTTCTTTTTTAAAAAACGTAAAAATATTTAGAGATTGTTATTTTTAAAGTAAAACTGGGAAAGTCCCAGGCAAGGTGGAATGGTAAGTCCATACAGGTTCCATTTCAGTATCAAAATCTATGGTACATTTCAACCTGTATGCACATTGAGATTTTTTTCTAATTGTAGTAAAAATGGTATAACATAAAATTTGCCATCTTATCCATTGTTATAGCACAGTAATGTCAACTATATGTACATTGTTATACAGTAGATCTATAGAACTCTTTCAACTCATAAAACCAAAACTCTATACTCATTGAACAGCTACTTCCTTTTCTCACTTCCCAAATCCCCTAACTACCATTCTCCTTTCTGTTTCTAAGAGTTTTACTGAAAAAGTATGTTCTATGGCCATAATGGAATTAAACCAAAAATCAAAAACAAAGATAACAAGAGAGTCTCCAAGCACTTAGAAGCTAACATACTTCTAAATAATCCATGGGTCTAACAGTAAGCCTCAAGGAAAATTAGAAAATATTTAGGACTGAACAAAAATGGAAAAAAAAAATCAAAATTTGTAGGATGGAGCTAAAATAGTGCTAAGAGAAAAATCTATAGCATTACATGCTTAGAAAAAAATAAAGTTCTCAAAGTCAATAATCAAAGCTTCTCCCTTTAGAAACTAGAAAAAGAGGAGCAAAATAAATCCAAACTAAGCGGAAGCAATGAAATGACAAAGACAATCTCAGAAATTAACTAAATTAAAAACAAAAAAATTCTGGGTGTGGTGGCTCATGCCAGTTATCCCAACTACTCAGGAGGCTGAGGTGGGAGAATCACTTGAGGGCAGGAGTTCAAGACCAGCCTGAGCAATATAGAGACACTGCATCTCTAAAACTTAGCCAGGTGTGGTGGCACATGCCTGTAGTCTCAGCTCCTTTGGAGGCTGAGGCTGGAGGATTACGTGAGCCCAGGAGTTTGAGACCAGCCTGAGAAATATAGTGAGACCACCCCTACCTCAAAAAAAGAAAAGAAAAATCAATGAAATAAAAAACTGGTTCTTTGAAAAAAATCAATACAATTAATAAGCCTCTAGCAAATCTGACCAATAGAAAAACAGAAGACACAAATTACCAGTATCAGGAATGAAAGACAAATATCACTACCAATCCTGCAGAAACTAAAAGGATGACAAGGAAATATTATAAACAGTTCTATGCACATAAAGTCAACAAATTAGATGAAATGGACCAATTCTTTGAAAATCACAAACTACCAAAACTCACCTAAGATCAAATATATAACCTGAAGAGTCCTACAGCTATTAAAGCAATTGAATTCATAACTCAAACCTGTTGAAGAAAAAAATCTGTAGTGGCAGCTTCTGCTGATGCATTTCTCAGCTGGGTGCGGTGGCTCACGCCTACAATCCCAGCACTTTGGGAGGCCAAGGCAGGCAGATGGCTTGAGCTCAGGAGTTCAAGACCAGCCTGGGCAACATGGCAAAAATCTGTCTTAGGCAAAAATACAAAAAATTAGCCAGGTATGGCACTCGCCTGTGGGTCCAGCTACTTGGGAGGTTGAGGTGGGAGAATCACTTAAGCCTTGGAGGCGGAGTCTGCATCACTGCACTCCAGCCTGGGAGTGCACCACTGCACTCACCCACAGAGTGAGACTCCATCTCAAAACAAGCAAAGAAACAAACAATAAAAATAAACCATGCATTTCTCACCCTCGCATTCCACTCTCTTTCTAATCAATTTTTCCATCATTCCTGGCATGCTTCATTCAAAGGGGCTGTTCATATTCTGCCTTCAGTTTTCCATCATTTCATCATGTGCTCATTTCTATAATTCTTGGTCTGTTGACTTTGGTCTGTTGACTTGTTCTTCAAGACTCAAATCCGTGCCTTTCCTATTCTCCCAGATCTCCTCAGCCTGCATTATTCTAGTTTTTAACAGAACTGTCTCCATGAGACACTGGGCAAAGCAGCCACAATGGAAATTGCTGTAAAAATGTTAGTGCGGTGATTATGAGATAATGTTCCATGTGAGGCATTAGTTTTGTAATTTGTGACTAGGAACAAAAAATAATTAGGTACTAGGAAAAAATCTTTGTTTCTTCCCAGGAATCACTCTGCTTCATGATACCCAATAAAACTAAAGAGCTGATCATGTTTTGCTTTTTGTCCTGGCAGCCAGGAAGCCCAGAGCCAGTTTTCAAGCTACTCTGCCTGCTATTTACATTTTAATTTTCTTTGGTTCTAGTGTTCTTTTCTTTTTTATTTTTGAGACCGAGTCTCGTTCTGTCACCCAGGCTGGAGTGCAGTGGTGCAATCTCGGCTCACTGCAAGCTCCGCCTCCCGGGTTCACGCCATTCTCCTGCCTTAGCCTCCCGAGTAGCTGGGACTACAGGTGCCCACAACCACGCCTGGCTAATGTTTTCGTAGTTTTAGTAGAGATGGGGTTTCACCGTGTTAGCCAGGATGGTCTCGATCTCCTGACCTTGTGATCCGCCCACCTCAGCCTCCCAAAGTGCTGGGATTACAGGCAAAAGCCACCGTGCCTGGCCGGTTCTAGTTTTCTACTTGGGTTCATATTTTATTATTTTATTGCTTATGTTTTCACTGTAAAGCCACTGCAAATTCTTTGTAGGTCTTGCCGCGGTGGGCAATTAACAAATATCCAAATGACTAAATGAAAGCCACTAAAATGCACGTGCTCCTCAGAGCAAAACACTATCAAAGCATTACTTCTCTGATGGCCACTTCCACCTGGTGGAAGGGAAAAAGTACTGGGTACCTGGGGGGCAGGTGTTTATCCTCAAAGAAGTTGTTCTAAGACCTAGAGTCATGGATCTCCCTCATGATCCTTTTCATTCATGTCTCTACTCAGTCTTGGGGGATCCACTGATGGAGTGAGAACTGAGTTTAAGAAAGGCTCTGATGTGGCTTTACTTTAGGGCTGAAACCAGCTACAGAGGGCTACAGGATATCTGTTTGGAGCTTGTGAAATAAACATAACTCTTTCATTTCTTAATGAAGACATAAAGATCTGCAAAGACTAGTCCTTCTGAATACCCCTTCCTATCTGAAAACCATGCCCTGCTGTCATGGGAATTTGTGGGAATGGTCTATGGGGATTGACTCCAACTCCAAAGTTTCACTAATGCTAAAAAGGTGTAAGGGATGCCTCTCACATTTAGTTTTTGACTTAAGATACTTAAATTTTAAAAAAAATTTTGTGGGTACATAGTAGGTATATATATTTATGGGGTACATGAATTTTTTTTTTTTTTTTTGAGATGGAGTTTCGCTTTGTTCCCCAGGCTGGAGTGCAGAGGTGTGATCTCAGCTCACTGCAATGTCTGCCTCCCCAGTTCAAGTGATTCTCTTGCCTCAGCCTCATGGGTAGCTGAGATTACAGGTGTACAACACCAGGTCTAGCTAATTTTTTTGTATTCTTAGTAGAGATGGAGGTTTCACCATGTTGCTCAGGCTGGTCTCAAACTCCTGACCCCAAATGATCTGCCTATCTCAGCCTCCCAAAGTCCTGGGATTACAGGCGTGAGCCACTGTGCCTGGCCCATGAAAAGTTTTGATACAGGCATGCAATGTGAAATAAGCACATCATGGATAATAGGGTATCTGTTTCCTCAAGCATTTATTCTTTGAGTTACAAACAATCCATGACACTCCAAGTTATTTTATCTTTTAAATTATTTATTTATTTTAGAGCAAGATAGAGCAGAGTCTTGCTCTGTCACACAGGTTGGAGTGCAATGGTGTGATCTCGACTCACTGAAACCTCGGCTCACTGCAACCTCTGCCTCCGGGGTTCAAGTAATTCTCCTGCCTCAGCCTCCTGAGTAGCTGGCATTATAGGCACGTGCCACCACGCCCAGCTAATTTTTGTAATTTTAGTAGAGAGGGGTTTCACCATGTTGGCCAGGCTGGTCTCAAACTCCTGACCTCAGGTGATCCACCCACCTCGGTCTCCCAAAGTGCTGGGATTACAGGCGTGAGCCACTCCGCCCAGCCTCTAAGTTATTTAAAAATATACAATTAAGTTATTATTGACTATGGTCACCCAGTTGTGCTATCAAATAGTAGGTCTTATTCATTATTTCTATCTTTTTTGTAACCATTAACCATTTCCACCTCTCCCCAGCCCCCCACTACTCTTCCCAGCCTCTGGTAACCATCCTTCTACTTTCCATCTTTATGAATTCAATTGTTTTAATTTCTAGCTCCCACAAAATAAGTGAGAACATCTGATGTTTGTCTTTCTGTGCCTGGCTTATTTCACGTAGCATAATGATACATACTTTCTTTGTCACCTTCCCTTACATCATTACCATCATCACTACCCCAGGTTCTCATAACAGATACAGGTATCAAATTTCTGCACACACCATAAGAAACTTAAATATCTATCCTATATTACGTGTTTTCCAATCACTTGATCAGTGTTAATTCAAATAGTAGCTCAGGGACCATGGTCTCTCAATTAAGAGATAGTAGACACACCTCAAAACTAGATTACCAAGTCTTCGGGATGAACTCCAAATGCCTTAGCCTGGCATTCCAGACCCTCCCAGTGTAGATTCAACCTACCTCTTTACCTTGGTCCTGCTGCTCCCCACACCAGCCTCTGCTTACTCCACAAGCAGCCTGAGCAGGGGTTCTCAGTCACTCCCCACAATGCCTCTGACCATTACTCCTGCTTGGAACGTTCTTCTCCGTTTCCTTTATCACTCAAGGCACAACTCTCTGGCTTCCCCAACTGTTCCATCTGTAATCTCTCTCCTCTCTGATACATTTCCTGCACCACTTGTTTGTGATTTAATCATAGTTGCCTTTAATTATTATTTAGCTATTCAGAAGCTTCTCAAAGGCAGGGATCTTATCGACTTTTCCTTGTTTCCTGTGTTCTCCACCTGGCAGTGCTATTCAGAGAAGGTGGTCACTACTGGTTGAGTGCATGACCACCCTAGAGGGCCAGAATTTAAGATACACATTTACTGGTTCTCGGTTAAAGCGGCTAGGCCAGCGTATCAAATTGGCAGGGTGTGGCGCGAGTGGAGTAGGCCCTGGGCGCCAGCATCCCGGGGTTCTTAGGGTGACTCGCATATCCCTACAGCAGTAGGGCCTAAACAGGGGTTTGACGCCACAGCAAGGAGGGTCAGGCGTGTGTGGCCTCGGTCTTTAAGAGTATCTTTTCCGCCGGCCTCTCTGCGTGAGTGGCGGTTTATGAGTTTTACCTGATCTGCATCCCTTTTCTGCAGGAGCACATGTCCTTGCGCAGGAAGAGGCTGTTCAGCGTGACCGCCCCGATCAAGAAGAAGAGCTGCTTCACCGCCTGCCTCACGAGCTCGGGGTCCAGGCCGTTCTGGCACATGGTGGTGTAGAAGTAACTCAGCTGTTGCAGGACGGAGGTCATGGTGTAGGCGTCCGTGTCGTCTACGCTGGAGGAGCGCTTCCGGAAGCCTGTGGGCTTCAGGCCGGAAATGCCCTGCAGGCTCTCGTACTCCAGCATGCCTGGCACTGCGGAGAGACGGGGAGGCTGTGCTGACACACCAGGAGAGACACACGGAACGTTCCGACGCTCTTCTGTTTGTTTCAGGAGATGGGACATATTTCTTTTCTTTTCTTTTCTTTTTTTTTTTTTTTTTGAGACGGAGTCTCGCTCTGTCGCCCAGGCTGGAGTGCTGTGGCCGGATCTCAGCTCACTGCAAGCTCCGCCTCCCAGGTTCTCGCCATTCTCCTGCCTCAGCCTCCCGAGTAGCTGGGACTACAGGCGCCCGCCACCTTGCCCAGGTATTTTTTTGTATTTTTTAGTAGAGACGGGGTTTCACCGTGTTAGCCAGGATGATCTCGATCTCCTGACCTCGTGATCTGCCCGTCTGGGCCTCCCAAAGTGCTGGGATTACAGGCTTGAGCGACCGCCCCCGGCGGAGATGGGACATTTTTCTACAAGAGTCAGTGAATGTACTTGTGATAGAGAAAGCAAAAGAATCAAGGGTTTGGGACAGCAGGGTGTGTGTCGGGGGTAGGAATGGACGGTTGTTTCCAGCGGGGCTGCAGCTTGTCTTCTAGGTTTGAAGCAGCACGTTTTTCAGCCTCACAGGAAAGAAAGGCGGTTAGCGTGACAACTCATGGCCTGGGCATTAAAGCCTAAAGTATTTAAATTTCAGGAAATTAAGGAAAGTATACAAGAATTCGAATGGGGCTTTAGGATTTCAAAAATACTTGGCTAAGCCAAGAAGTAGAAGTACCACATATAATAGCAGTAGTAGAAGTTTCCCCAAGTTTTTTCCTTCAGGATAAATCATCCTTACAGAAAGAAAGTTACTAACAGCTTACTATTATTTAGGGAATCATTTTAAGCAAGCAAAGAATTAAAAGGTAGATACATGATTATATTTCCTTGACTTTTTAAACAATGTTACACATAATCACACATTACACATACCAAGTTTATGTTTTAAAAAGTCTTAATGTTACTATAAATATTTTTTGGTGATCAATTCTCTTCTTACCTATTATTGGTTGGATATTCTTTTCCATTATGATAATAAATTGATGATATATTCGTATAGCCACATCACTGAGAATCTGTCTGTATTCTGAAAGGTCAAAATTGTTCAAGCAATTCTTATTCTGATGTGGACTATTATGCTTCATGAATTCCTAAAAGTAATTTTAAACAAAGTATTAGAATAATACAAACATGTAGGAAATTAATAATCAGCTACTATAACTCTTTTACCTTAAAACTTAATGTCTGATTTATATCAAATGAGTTCATGATGCTTGGGGTAGCATGTACCTTCTATAAGAGAAAAATTGCACTGATTTCCTATATGATCCCAGTCTGTCACACTATCATTGTCCTACCCACTTCCCTACAAACATTGTCCCTGGAACCTACAGACTAAGTGGAAAAGCTCATAGAAAGCCCATGGAAGCGTATAGGAAAATGAAACAAAACTGCAGAGCATCCAAGGAAACACACTGCTACGAAGAGGTAAGTGGATACAATAAATGAGATTCATAACCTGATAATTATAGGGTACAAAGTTGAAATATTTTAAAGTGTGTGTTATGGATTGAATGTGTCCTCCTAAAAATCATACGTTGAAGCCCTAACCCCCGCTGTATTTGGAGATGGGGCCTTTAGGGAGGTAATGAGGTTAAATGAGGTCATGAGGATAGTGGCGTGATCTAATAAGATTGGTGTCCTCATAAGAAGAGACACCAGAGAGAGCTTGCCCTCTCTCTCCCTCTCCCTGACCCATGCACCCAGGAAAGGTCCTGTGAGGACACAGGGATGGAGAAAGTGGCTGTTAGCAAGCCAGGAAGAGAGCCCTCACCAGGAAGTGACCATGCTGGCACCCTGATCTCAGATGTTTGGCCTCCAGAACTCTGAGGAAATAAATCTCTTGTTGAAGCCACCCAGCCTGCGGTATTTTGTTATAGTAGCCTAAGTGAACTAATGGAATATGTTTAACATGTTCAAAGAGACTAAAGAAAAAGAAAAAATTAAGAATAGGACATTATGGGGCTGGGCATGGTGGCTCACGCCTGTAATCCCAGCACTTTGGGAGGCTGAGGCAGGCGGATCACTTGAGGTCAGGAGTTCAAGACCAGCCTGGCCAACATAGTAAAACCCCATCTCTATTAAAGATACAAAAATTAGCTGGGCATGGTAGTGCATGCCTGTAGCCACAGCTACTCAGGAGGCTAAGGTAGGAGAATTGCTTGAACATGGGAGGCGAAGGTTGCAGTGATCCAAGATCTTGCCACTGCACTCCAGCCTAGGTGAGAGAGTGAGACCCCATCTCAAAAAAGAAAGAGAGGAAAAAAAAGAATAGGACATTGTGGTAAGAGGCAGAGGTGAAAAGGAACAAGAGAGATTTTAGAAATAAAAATATGGTAACTGAAAAAGCAGTCAGACAGGGAAAAGAACATTCTATACATGGCTGAAGGGGGCAAAGAAAGGATCATAAAACAGTGCTGAATAAGGCATTCTTCCACTAATGTCTCCCAGATACCAGTTTGCTGTAAATGGACTAGTCTGTGCCTCCTCCTGTTTTGGTATTCTTTTTAGTCAGAGGTTGGATTTTCTTTACTTCTCCTTTTGTTCTATAGTACTAGTCAGATTACTGTTATATTTTATTTTACCTTCTTTCCATTGGGACAACTGTTTATCTTTATGGAAGAGGATATTAGATCATTACCTTACATATCAATTTTGGATAGGTAAAAACATAATTGTCAACTCTAAAGGTGAACTACAAAAGTTTAGAAGAGAGTATCTTCATGATCTCAGGGCGGGGAAGAATTTCTGAACAAGACACAAATCATAAAAGAACAGGTTTGACAGATTTAAGCATATTGAAATTCAAAAACTGTGTGACAAGGGACTTCATAAAGAAAATCAGAAGTGAAGCTACAGTCTATCCATATGATATAAAGACCTCCTACAAATCAATAACAAAAACACCAACCCTAAGAAAAAGAAAGAAAGGATGTGACTAGGCAATTCAAAAGGAAACCCAAATGACCAATAAACATATACAATTATGCTTGACTTCGCTAGTGACCAAATAAATGCAATTTAAGTCAACAAGATATAATTTTATACCCTGACACTGGTAAAGGATAAGAATGTCTGTCAATACCAAGTGTTGGTGAAGGTATGAGACACTGGAAACATCATACACTGCCGGTGGGGCTGTGAAATGGTACAGCCATTTTAGAGAGCACTGAAAACCCTGAAAGCCACTTTGTTATTTTAGTTCAATGAAATTTTTCTCTGCAAGTACTTGAAGGTGGAGAACTCTTTTATGACATCAGCCTCCTGGAAGCAGAGTCGGAATGGCAAAGGAAACATATTTATAGATTATGGAGGAACAGTCAGGGTCCTGTAGAGAGAACAGCTGTGAAGAAACAGGCATTTTAAACCAAGGGCTGTATTTTGGAGTCATAATGCTAAACGTCTTACAACCAGGAGGAAACTTAAAATTCGTCTTATCTACCTATTGATATAAAAGTAATGGAAACCTAGGAGGCCTAGTACCGTGCCCAAAATCTAAGCTGCTTCCAGAAGTCTCTTGCCTGTGGTGTATACCCAAGAGTCCAACAGATAATGCGCTGTTGGCCTCCTGGGTGAAGAGAATAGAGGCTCTATTGAGCTCTGGCTCAGGCGGTTCTAGACTGGCTGTCAGCACAAAACAAGCAGGTGAGCGCCCCCTACCTCTTCTCCGCTGTACTGCTTCAGGCAATTGAGAAAATGGCAAGTGTTGGAAAGCCAAAAGGACAGCATTTCAAAGTCTTCTAAATGTTCCTTAGAAAAATAAGAAAAGACAGAATTGGACTTAATTATTATTTGTACCTCTGAGCATCTTACCTGTTTGGTTATTTGTAGCTTTTGACCAAAATTAATTTTTCTTTTATTCACTAAAGCCTTTATCTAATTCATACTATAATGATAAGAGCTTATATTTATTTAGGTCACAGTTTGTAACATGTTTCTGTACAGGTTGTGTCGCTCATTATGAAGTTGAAGCGGCCTTGAAGGAATGCATGAGCAGTGTAAGTTTCACTTCTTGCTCTCCTAAGTTCACATTCTCACTGGGAAGATAGATAGGACAGAGTTTAGTAGGTGGTCAAGTACCCACACAATGGTTGTAGACTGTGCTACAAAGCTCAGGGGATGGAGAGAGAGGATGGGGAGGCAGAGCAGCTGAGGAAACCTCAGAGAGGCAGGAGGTCTAGCCCTTGAGGGAAATGGGTGGAGAGACAAGAGCTCAGGACTAGGACTGCTGGGGAGAAGGCCTCCACTTACAGGGCAGGAAGAAGAGGAACAAGCAGCGAAGGCAGAGGTACAGTGATCAGAGGGGGAAGAGGAAAACAGAGAAAATCCTGGGATTTAAAAGACAAGGGAGGAAGCTTTCAAGGAGATGGTGCTAATGCTTTGGTCAATTTCAAGAGAATAAAAAGTAAAGAAACACCGCTGGTTTTAGTAAGAGGAATTACTGGTGATCTATCTGTAGAGTGATGGGTTAGAAGCCAGATTGCAAGGAGTGACAAAGAGAACTGGTGGAGACCACTAGTTTAAGCACTTTGGCAGTCCGGAGTGGAGGGAAAGGAACAGTGGCTAAAGAGGGTATGTGGGCACATCGCTGTAACTGCTGTGTGCTGGAGGTGGGGAGGGGCAGGTCCTGGGCACATGCAAAGGCAGTGGGAGGGGGCCACGGAGAAGTTGAGACTGAAGATGCTGGTGAGAAAGGGGTCTTACAGTCCTCATGCCATGCGTCTCTTGGTTTATGAATATTTGGCTAAACACCCCAGAGCATCAAGGGGAGGCAAATACTCTGTGTCCTGTGCTGGAACACAATACCAGCTTGTCTTAAGAAAAGCCAATTTATGCAAATATGGACAGGAGGAAAACATCAATTTATGGGAGCCCCTTCCAAAAACACTGTGGTGGCTCCTGTGAAGACGGTGACTATAAAGTATCCAGCACCAAACAAATGTGAATTTTCTATTCCTAACTCCAGATAAATAATGAATTCATGATACTTTTTGGAAGCAGAGGAGAATTACTATACTATGACATCTCACAAATCTAGTTTTTATGTTTCTTTCTTCCTAGAGTTTATTTATTTATTTATTTATGAGACACGGTCTGGCTCTATCACCCAGGCTGGAGTGCAGTGGTGTGATCTTGGCTTACTGTAACCTCTGCCTGCCGGGCTCAAGTGTTCTTCCCACCTCAGCTTCCTGAGTAGCTGGGACTACAGGCACACACCACCACACCTGGCCAATTTTTGTCTTTTTCGTAGAGACAGGGTTTCATCATGTTGCCCAGGCTGGTCTTGAACTCGTGAGCTCAAGTGATCTACCTGCCTCAGCCTCCCAAAGTGCTGGGATTACAGGTGTGAGCCACCACACCTGACCTTCCCTAGAGTATTTAAAAGAATTTAATTCCTCATTACTCTTTAGAACACATATTTTACTAAAAATAAGTTAGGATCTCCCTAATTAAAAATTCACATATGTCCTAATATCGAACATCACTTCTCTTTTGGAGGGGCATGAAAAACAGTTATTTTAGTGTTACTTATGTCTTCTTGCCCCCTTCCAATATGGATCAGTACATTGTAATTCCCAGAAACGAGTACTTTTTAACATAACTGTAAACTGGTCATTTCCTAGAAAGAGAGAAGGTTTTTGTACTAACTCCACTGTGGCAAATGGAATTTCCACACTCAGGGTAGCATCAGGTCTGGCTTAGAGCTAAGTCAACCACCCTACCCACACCCAAGATTCCAGCATGCGCTAAGCATTACCAGAGAACTCTTTTTACAAAGTAACTATCCCTGTAAGCAAGGATCCAGGTCTGTTTACAAAAATCTTCAACGCTTAGATACAGTTATTTACTCATTGATCATTTATGGAGTTTCCAGGAAAAATAATCAGCATGCTAAGAATGATTTTAGGATTATGTTTCAGTTGGAAAGGAAATTAGCAATAAACTTTGTGTTACTGTTAAGTTAGCCTTCACAAAATCCCGCCCTTTGTCATTGTCATTTTTGATCATTATCCACTTGTCACACCATGAAGAGATGATTGCTCATAAGAGTTCAGTTGGTGACTTCTGATACGTACACCATACACACATGGTCTATGTCCTATGGTAGGTTCCCTCTCGCCCAGTGGTAAACTGCTGGCTGCCTGCTTGTCCAATCATTCCAATAAGGACACTGACTTAGGGAATGGACAACAGCAAGTTGGAAGGAACCTGGGTCCCTGCATGATCATATAGAACAGAGCCACCTTCCAACCTAGATGGCTCATTATGGAACTGCTATCAGCAAAGAACAATCCTCCATCTTCTTTAAGAAACTGTATATTGGGCAAAGGGAGGCGGCAGGTGTCTTATAGCTACAATAGCTTAACTTTACTAAGTAACTAACCTAACTAATACACAGTTCATCTTCATTTGTGGACTAGGAATAAAAATACACAATGTGCTTTTAGGAAGAAGAATTATATAATTGCCAAGGGAAGAGAGGAGTAATTTTTCATTCCTTTTCATTTCTCATGATTTACCCTTGTTACAGAGATAGAACATATACCCCTCACAGCTGATAAGTTCACACCCTAAGGGGATAGCAGTGGTGGGGGCAGTGGCTACCAGGTTGCAGTCTCGCCGGTAAGGCTTTGAGGGCTATGGCAGTTGCTCATCCATTTATCTTTTCCTAACAGTGTGGCTCCCTTCAATAGTGGGGAGGGAGGAATCAGGCGTCTCACCACACACGGGAGGCTCAGGAGGGGCAAAGACTGGGCATCTGGTCATTCCCATAGATGTGATACCAAGGGCCAATGTCAAAGGCACTTCCTACCTTAACCACCTGCTTGATGCCATTAATGGTGCTGTTCATGAGGGACTTCAGCATGTTGGCATCATTCAGAGAGTCTGCGTAGCGCACACACATGAACAGGATATGAGCCGGCAGCCCGGGGATCATGTTCACCACCACGCCACGGGGCTTCAAGTCTGAAGCAGAGACAGCCAATGAGGATTACAGCTGACAGGTCAACTCTTCTCCTAAGGAACCTGTGACTAGGGGCAGGGGCTTGTTTGCTTTTCTGTGCTTGATGCAGTGCCTGAATGTATATGGATTTATTTCCTCTTTGAGGAATTCCATCTGGCTCCTTTCTTGTCACAAAATACACAGGTGCCACTTGTTCCTCTTTTTGTTTACAAAGGACTTTCTCTTTCTTAAAAGGTTGAACAAGAGACAGAATCTTTATTTTTCCCTGGTGTGGAAACTCTGGATTTCAGACCCCAATTGTAAGAAAGGAACTCCAGTTCCATGCACCCCTACTCCAAGCTCTTTGATGAGAATGGAGTACAGCGTCTGCAGTCACATGAAGCTGCCTTGAATAGGGAAAGCAGGCACACACCAGTGCAGCAGAGGATGTCTAGCTGGCCTTGGGGAGAAGAGAGCGGCGGAGACGCACAGTGGGGATGAAGGGGAGAGAGAAACCTTACAAAAAAAGTTAAGAATAAGCAAACAAGGACGTCCCCCTGGCTGCATGAAGACAGAAGCACAAAGAAGAGGTTCACACTGTATGACGCCAGTGATGGGGGGAAAGAAAAGGGTGGGGGTGCTCACATGAGCTGAGGGGTTTCACTCGCAGAAGAGGAAGGAAGGCTACATGCTGGCTTTGTGTTTTGAGATCTTGGGGCCAGCTGACAGGGAGGCAGATTTTTCTCCCGATGCCAGAAAACCACGTGGAAGGTCACAGTGAAGACAGTGCAGTAAGATTGTTTCTATGACCACCAGATCTTGAGCATGCACATGGGACATTCCTGTAACTGAGGCATGGCTGGGAAGCCCCATCACATTGCTGCAGAGAAATTTCTCGGAAGTCAAATGGAGCTCAGAGCCGCAATTACTTCCATGATGGCTTCTGTGCTGAGTCACAAAAATGAGGTGATGTTTCTTTTCTACCCTGGTCCTACAATTTGGAAAAGGTCAGGGCAATGGTTCTCAACTGAGGACAGCTTTGGCCCCCACAGGACATTCGGCAGTACCTGGAGACATCTTTTATTGTCATCACTAGGGGTTGCTGCTGGCTTCTAGCGAGTAGAAGTCAAGGATGCTGCTCCATCCTTTGTTACTCACCATTCGCAGAGTTAACAGGTCAACAGTGCTGAGGTTGAGAAACTCTGGGCTGGGGTAAGAAGCAGTGGAAGAAGAAAGTAGAAAAAGGACCACCCCTGCCCAGGACTTTGGCACTGACTGATGTGCAGATTCTCAAAGAGAAAGCAAAAATCCAGAGTTCCAGGTTTCAGTACCAAAAATGAGGTTCTGAATGAGCTTGGCCTCATCTTCTCTCTTGTATTGCAGCATTCCAAGGTACTCCTTAGGTCCTGAGGACGAGTGCACATCATTGGCTGTAGACAGAGGCAAACAATCAGCTGAATACACAAAAGCAGCTTTCACAGGTCTCATAATGTGACTACTCTCCTACCCCATTCTGGCTGGTTTGCACGTAAATGTCTGTGGCTTTCAGATACATTAAAACTGTACTGTATTGTATCCTGAAGAATTTCTCCAAGTAGTGATTCCTCTTTGTGAGTACATGAGTGAGTACAGCTGCTGCTGAAAAGGCCCAGTTATCCTTTGAAGAGCCTTATGAGTGCCTGATATGTATCCGGCACATGGTAACAGGAAAGAAATCCTAGATATTGCCTTGTCTTCAAGATGCCGATGCTACTGTGAAAGAAGACTCGTGAAACATGTGGTGTGCAAAGTACCAGTGTGCATGATCCTTACTGAGAGGGCTGTATTAGTTTCCCATGGCTGCTGTAAAAAGTTACTGCAAACACAGAGGCTTAAAACAACACAAATGTTTACTCGTACAGCTCTGGAGGTCAGAAGTCTGAAAGGTGAGCCAGGGTGGTGAATGGTGGTTCATTCATCCCAACAGTGGGGATGCAGCGGGGGCTGGAAGCACAGACCTGGGCCCTGCTCTCATGGGGCAGACTGCCATTTGTCATTTATTACTGAAGGAAAAGGATCCTGAGTTTGCTTGTGGACATTTCAAATTTGAGGTGAGAGTTGGGTAAGTAAGAATAAAGCCGCTCTTCAAAGAGATGAATATAGAAAAAGGAACAAACAAGACACAGCCTTGGCAATAAGGCTGGGAGGAAGAGGAAAAAGTAATAAGGAATGAAAGAGTGAGAAATGTGAGCAGGAGCTGAACACAGGCAAAGTTCAGTGATGGAAACAGAAGGAGGGATGAAGGGCTGAGCGTCCCTTTCACAGAGGCTCACAAGGATGCTTTATGTGTGCAGTGCAGTCCATGTTCAGGATGTCTGCTTCTTAGCTCTCTACTTTTCTAATAGAAATTTGGATACTAACTAATCCTACATATGTAACAGGGAGAGAAGGTGAATTTCAAGCAGTTAATTGAAAACTTGTTCACAATTTCATTTTTTACAAAAGGGAGCTAACAGAGGAAGAGGTTCATGTATTAATGATAGGATGTCTCTCGCAGGTACATCAACGTATCTGGTATCATCTGAGCGGGAGGGAGCTGTCTTCTTGTCCCAAAGGATCTTTTCGTTAGCCCAGCACTAGGTCCCAAACCTTACCACTTGAGAATCATTCCTTTGGGTTTCATAAGCTTTGGACCAGAGAGAAAATAAACGAGTGCATGTTAGCCTTAGCTCAAAAGAATAAGAAAACAAGTATTGTTTCTTACCTTTTCCAGCTGTCTTGCTTAGTGTCTTGACTTGATCTTGTAGCTTTTTAATCACTCTGTCCTTCATGTCTAATTCTTCTTCAAGATCCTACAGCAATAAAAAGAAACCAGGATTTAGCTTAGAAGCACTTTAATCTATTTTTTTTTTCTTTTTTGGTAACAGCTTTATTGAGCTACAATACTGTTCACATACTGTACAACTCACCCACTTAAAGTGTAAACTCAAAGGTTTTTTAGGGTAGTCAAGAGTTGTGCTACGATCACCATTTAATTCCAGAACATTTTGTTACTCCAAAAAGAAAACTAACCTTTAGTGTCACTCTCTAGTTCCTCATACCCTTCCAGCACCTAGCAACCACTCGTCTACTTTCTGTCTCTACGGATTTGCCTATTCTGGGCATCTCATATAAATAAATTCATAGAATAGGTTTTTTGTATGTCTGGCTTCTTTCGCTTAGCATAAGGTTTTCAAAATTCATCCATGCCGTAGCAAGTATCAGCATTTCACATATTCTTATGGCTGAATAATATCCTATTGTATGCATGCACTACATTTATCTTGCTCTTATTACATAGGAATGCCCATCATAGAGAATTTAAAAATATGAATGTGAGAAAATGGGCTTTCTAGATGTCAGAAGCTGGAGCCAGAGAAATGTTCAGAGATTTGGGCCTGGTTTTACCTTTCCTTCCTGATAAGGAGGTGGCCTTGCCCATGCTGAATTTGGTTCCAGAACCAGGAGAGTCCTTGGATACCTAGAAATACTTCCTATAAAGGACATACAGTGTTTAAGTTCTTTCAGATCTGAGCCTTTGACACATATAGAACTCAGGCTTCTCTGACCCAGAAAGACCCACCATGCAGGGTCACTGCAGCTGTGTGCCCTCTAAGGACTCTTGGGGCCAAGGGACATTGTGCTGTTTCTACTCTGTGCGGCCACCTCTCTCCCTGCCACCATTCTGTGTCCCTGGCTAGACATGTTAGGAACTCTATGGACTTTAGAAGTGGAGGTGTCAGTAGAGCTTCTTCCCTCCAATTCAAGCCCATCTTATAATATATCTAATAAAATGGGTCACCCATCAACCCATAACTCAGGAAAAAAACCACTCTTAACATATTGATTTCATTCCTTTTTTCCCAATATGGTGAATGTACATTTTATAAAATTGGGATCATATTACATGCAAAATTTCAAATCCTACATTTTTCTCTAGTTATACTGCAGACATTTTCCCATGTCATTGATAATATACCCAAACCATCATTTTAACAGCCAAGTCATACTATATCATACAACAATTTAACCTTTGCTCTATTGTTAGATATGCATTTGATTCCTTTGGGTTGCTTTTTTTTTTCTCTCTGATTATTAACACTATGATGATCACTCTGAACAAAAATCTTGGTCCACATGTTCAAGTATTTACTTAGGATAGAACCTTACAAGTTGTGTTACTGAGTCAAAGGGAATGTACTTTCCAAAGGTTCATGAGCCATACCTTCAAATAAGCCCTCAAGAAAGTTTATACCAATCTATATTCCCAGCAACCATGTATGACAGTGCCCATTTCAAGATGTTCTCTCCAGCAGCATCTCTATTAATTATTATTATTAGTAGTAGTAGTATTTTTAGAGATAGGGTTTTGCTCTGTCACCCAGGCTGGAGTGCAGTAGTGTGATCATAGCTTACTGTAGCCTCAACCTCCTGGGCTCAAGCAGTCCTCTTGCCTCAGCCTCCTGAGTAGCTAGAACTATAGGCATGCACCACCACACTTGGCTAGTTAAAAAAAAAAGTTTTCCTTGTAGAGGTGGGGTCTTGCTACATTGCCCTGGCTGGTTGAACTCCTGGCCTCAAGTCATACTTCTGCCATGACATCTTAAAGTGCTGGGATTACAGGTATGAGCCACTGTGCCAGGCCCAGATCTCTGCTAATTTGACAGGCAAAAATAATACCTAGTTTTAATTTTGAATTTCTTTGATAAATAGTGAAATTATTACTAAAAGTTTTTTTTTTTTTTTTTTTTTTTTTTTTTTTAATCTCTTAATAAGAATTTCCTTTTCAGTGACAAAAGAGTCTGGAAAAAAAAATTTTTCTTTTTTTTTTTTTTTTGAGACGAAGTCTTGCTCTGTCGCCCGGGCTGGAGTGCAGTGGCCGGATCTCAGCTCACTGCAAGCTCCACCTCCCAGGTTTACGCCATTCTCCTGCCTCACCCTCCCCTGTAGCTGGGACTACAGGCACCCGCCACCTCACCCAGCTAGTTTTTTTGTATTTTTTAGTAGAGACGGGGTTTCACCGTGTTAGCCAGGATGGTCTCGATCTCCTGACCTTGTGATCCGCCCGTCTCGGCCTCCTAAAGTGCTGGGATTACAGGCTTGAGCCACCGCGCCCGGCAAAAAAAATTTTTCTTTAACTCAAAGCATCACATAGTGGCTTGAACAGTGTCACCCTGAAATTCATGTCCAACTCAAACTCCAGAATGTGGTGACTTTATATGGAAATAGGGTCCTTGCAGCTGTGGTAAGCTGAGAGTCAATATGAGAGATGGCTACTACAATTTAGGGTGGGCTGTAAATCCAATGCAGATGTCCTTATAACCGACAGAAAAGAACACAGAGACAGACAGGGAGAAGGCCAGGTGCAGTGAGGCAGAGGCTGGAGTCACACTGCCCCAAACCAAGGAAGACCTGGAGCCCTCTAGAAGCTGGGAGGCAAGGACGGGTTTTGCTTAGAGACTTCGGAGGAGTGTGCCCTGCTGACACCTTGACTTCAGACTTCTGACCTCCATAATGGAGAGAACACATTTCTGTTGTTTTAAGGCACCTGGTTTGTGGTCATTTGTCACGGCAGCCCTGGCAAACTAATACAGATCAGGTCTCATCTGTGGGTAGAATCCGCCGGCTAATGTATAGAGATGATACTCTTGTTGTATGTCCCTCTGCTTATATGTAACCGTGAGGCTACTCCGGGTTCAGAAAGAGCTATGGAAATGAACATGTCAGGCCTGTCGGCTCCCCAGCTCAGCACACCTGTGGGGAGCAGAGCCAGACACTCAGAGGAGCTCCAGAAGAGGGCACCAGGACCGGGCTGTGCTCTGGGGCACCAGGAACGAACTCATAAATCACAATGCACTGGGACAGTCAGAGTAAAGGATCAAGTGGGATGACATGCGCAGCACATGCATGACCCACCCATGTAGCTTCTCCCTGACCACTGGCTCCACTGAGATCCCAGGGGCCCACAGAAGGCAAGGCAAGGCAAGGCAGCCTCACACACATGGACGGCAGGTGGTTGCTTCTCTGGTGTAATATGAGGATTCCAGTCTCCGAGAAAGTCATATCCACCTCAGAAAAGACAGCCATCATGTAGGTGCCACTGATTGGAATTTGTTACTTCCTATTAAATGTTAAACTCCTGGAATGTCTCTTTTTGGATGTAACCATTCTTCAGAGTTAAACCCTGACACCCAAAATGTGTTTTTCCTCCAACAGGCTTTTCCTGTGAGATTGGAAATAGGGGCCCTGTCAGCGGGGAGAAGGGCACGTGGGCATGTCCACACTGACCCACTGGACTCGTCAGCCCTCCTGGGTCACCCTCTTGGAAGCTCTCAGGTCTTGAAGGGGCCCAAGAGGGTCTCAGCTCCTAGGAAAGTGGCCTACCTGTCACTTCAGCACTTCTCAGTCTTCCGGGTTCCATACAGCATCACAATTTCAAAATCATTGCTGGGACTTGACGTACAGTTACCCAATTTCATTTTGGTAAGGGCGTTTAAAACTCAGAAAAGACCTTAAACACTTTTAAAAAGTTGCTAAGCCTTCCATCGACATCACGATCATTTCATAGAAGAACATTTTGACTCTTAAAATTGTGGGAAGGCCACCCGCTGAGAAGAAAGCATGGGCACTCATATGGGGTGAGTTTTGCTGGGTAAAGCGCTCACACGTAGGCCTTGCTAGCCTCAGTGTGTTCCACAGCATGGTGACTCCATCCTGGATGGTGCCGTCCACTGATAGTGCTGGGGAACCACGGCCTGCACCTCACTGTCTCTCCTCCTTCACCCTCCCCAGGCTGGCCTATAAGTCTCTGAGGCCTGTAAGTCCCCAACGCCTTCCCAAAGCCAACCTCAGAGACCATGTGTCTTTTGGGATAAGAAAACAGACGGTTCTGATAGAAGGACCTTTGGTCTATAGATGTTAATTATATGCTTTAGGCGGCACGTCCCCCCTTTCAGCATCATTTGCACACAGACAGTCTCCATCACCAAGTTAGAAGACTTCTCACCCTGTTTTCCAAAGTGAGCCGAGATGCTTCCTGCCAGAAGTTACTCTTGACTTCACTTTCAGTTTCAAATTGTTTCTTCAAGTGGTCACTGGCCTCCTGCATTTCTTGAATCTTATCAATCAGCTTCTCCTTCTCTTTGGTATGTATTTCATTCTGGGCTTCCATGGCCCTGAGAAAGGGAGGGAGGAATGGCTGGTATCAGTATGACCGTCATGGAGAAGTCACTCACTGTCATAGCAAGTGGTGATATTTCCAAAGATGGGAGAACACCTTGGCCAATTTCTGTGTAAAGCAAATAGTATTTGAATAGGGGCGTCCTTCTGGGGGAAGGAAAAGAGACCAGGACTGGCTGGGACAGAAAATTGTCCATGGACTCCTCTAGTCTCCTTCACCCAATAAGAGGTTCCATTCTCCACCCAACCCCAGCCCCACTCACTGTTCCCATGGGACATCCACGCCCACCATACCCTGTGACAGCTCAGCAGTCATCCCCTTTGTGACCAGCCTGGGGATCAGACACTCACAAAGCCAGGGATCAGATAGAAGAGAGGAGGGGAGACCATGAGAAGAGTTCCAAAATGGTGCCTTGCTCCTTTTCCACTACTTTGGGTCCTCATCCTACTGATAAAGTCACATGACTAAAGATGCTCTTGGGGATGTCAAGTGTCCATTTATTATTTTGGAAAAATAACTGTCTCAACAAGTTGGCAAAAAAACAGAACATTCTCCCCACAAGGCTCTGCCAGGGCATGAGGCCCTTTGTTGGTCAGGATGGAAATGGGGGGATTAGCAATGAAGATTTTCCATCGACATGGGTTTTTAATTCTTACCCTAAATAGTCTGCTAATAGAAACCGTTCTCTCTCACAGACTCTTATCCGTTGTTTGAACAGATTATTCAAATGCATGGTATAGCATTTCAAGGGTACAAAAGTGTACATATACAGTGAAAAGTACGGGTCCTCCCCTCCTCTGTGCATCAGTCACCAAGCCTGGAGGCAACTGCCTGGAGGCAACCAATGTTTGTTCCTTAACAATCTCCCAGAGATGCTGCAGCTGCTGCTGCTGCTGAGTGTGCTGTACATACACATATTTTTTCCTTCCCATTGGAATGGCAATATATCATATATATTAATTAGCATCTGGCTTTTTGGCATTAGTAACACATCTTGGTATATTCTACAGTTTCAGAAAAGCATTACATGAGCATGAACTTGAGGTACACACATATTTACACTTACTTTCTTTGTGTTCCTTCCTCCTCTTGACTGCGATTTAACTGATTAGACAATTCTTCTAGTTTTCCTATAATAAGAAGAACTGTCAATACTTTGTGAGGAGTGGGGGGGGGGCATATCACTGCATTCTGATTTGGGTTTGGTATTATTTTCAATTTTTAAAAGTCCTAAACCAGGGGTGTCCAATCTTTTGGCTTCTCTGGCCCATATTGGAATAAGAATTGTCTTGGGCCACATATAAAATACACTAACAGTAACAATAGCTGATGAGCTGAAAAAAAAATTGCAAAAAAATCTCGTTTTAAGAAAGTTTACGAATTTGTGTTGGGCCTCCTTGAAAGCTGTCCTGCGCTACATGTGGCCCATGGGCTGTGGCTTGAACAAGCTTGTCTTAAACTGTATCCAGGCAGAGATTAACTTTTATTTGGTCTGAACAATGTTTAAACATTTTAAAACCATCATTTAAAAATTGTAATATTTCACATAAAAATCTGGATTCCTGGGTTTTCTTTAAAAATAGGAATCTCTAGCAATACTGGGCTCACATTCCCACTGGGCAACAATCACTGGAGCTTGGAGGCAGAAGCCTCTTTATTTTACTGTATTTTTTTCAGAGACAGGATCTCACTGTGTCACCCAGGCTGGAGTGCAGTGGCGCAATCATGGCTCGCTTCAGCCATCACCTCCCGGGCTCAAGTGGTCCTTGCACTTCAGTCTCCCACACAGCTGGGACTACAGGAACATACTGCCATGCCTGACTTATGTTTTAAAATTTTTTGGGCTGGGTTCAGTAGCTCTTGGCTATAATCCCAGCACTTTGGGAGGCCAAGGTAGGTGGATCACCTGAGGCTAGGAGCTCAAGACCAACCCGGCCAACGGCGAAACCCCATCTCTGCTAAAAATACAAAAAAAAAAAAAATTAGCTGGGTATGGTGGTGGGTGCCTGTAATCCCATATACTCAGGAAGCTGAGGCAGGAGAATCGCTTGAACCTGGGAGGTGGAGGCTCCAGTGAGCAGAGATCGCACCATTGCACTCTAGCCTGGGCGACAAGAGTGAAACTCAGTCTCAAAAAGAAAAAAAAAAAGTTTGTAGAGATGAGGTTTCATCATACTGCACACACTGGCAGACTGGTCTCAAACTCGAACTCCTGGCTTTAAATGATCCACCCGTCTCTGCTTCCCAAAGTGCTGGGATTACAGGTGTGAGCCACTGCACTCAGCCTGCACCTCCTTCAAATGTCCTACATACCTTCCCATATGTTTCAACTGGCCCCCTTCTCACATTTGTTACCTGCCCAGCCCCCTGGAGAACCAGAGTTTAAAACCCCCGAGTACGAGGACATTTCAGTGTCACTTCCTGGGTATGGGAAACCATTTTCTACAAGCAGGTTCATGACGGTTTCAGTTACCTTTCATTTTCTCGGTTTGTTCATTCAGGCGGATTTCAAGATCTTGCTTCTGCTTCTCCAATTCTGAAATTTGCTGTTTAAAGTCTGGGATCATCTTTAGAGAAGAATTAGAAATATTAGAATATAAAATACTTTGATCTATGAACTTTAAAATATTAGAAGCAAACTAAACTGTCTTGGCATTCAGCCTGCGGAACATATAATTGTGTAAGAGAGCCACGACATTAGACTGGATTAACATTCTTTTTTTTTTTTAACCTCAAAACCTATATAGTCTCAGGAAATACCAGTATGCTCAGAGGAAGCAGTTCTCATACAGCTACGATAGCAAGAGAAGGATGCGTACATGTATAGAAATCCTGTGTTGAGTTGAGGAAGGAATTAGGTGAAGAAATGGCAGCCGACCTCTTTGGTCCAAGCCCAGAGCCATCATCTCCTCATCTAGGAACAGGAAAAGCCATCTCAAAGGGTCCCACTGCAACTTTTGAATTCCAGGACATGCACTGCTCTGTTAGTAGAGGTCTGAAATCACCCAGTAAGTTTCTCAATCCTTTGTCCCTATCTGTATATTTCCTTACACGTCTATTGCCTCTACCCGCAGTTAGGTTAAACAGGGTTGTTTTTTTTTTTTTCCTTCCCCAAGTTTATAAACATGCTCATTTTAAAACTGAGTGGCTGAGATCCAGGCCTCCGAAGTCTAAATGAAGAATACAGACAGCCACTGATTTACGATGGCTCAACTTACTATTTTTTGAGTTTGTGATGGTGTGAAAGTGATACTCATTTAGTAGAAACCGTACTTCAAGCAGCCATTCAACCATTCTGTGTTTCACTTTCACAGTATAGTATTTGATAAATTACATGAGATATTCAACACTTTTATTATAAAAATAGGCTTTGTGTTAGATGATTTTGCCCAAGCGCAAGCGAATGTAAGCATTTCGAGCACGTTTAAGGCAGGCTGGGCTAAGCTACGATGCCTGGTAGGTTAGGTGTATTATATGCATTCTCAACTTACAATACAATACTTCCAGCAAATGATGGGTTTATTGGGACATAGCCCCATGGTAAGCTGAGGAGCATCTGTACTTGTTTGTGCAATTGTGTCTCACTGCAAATTCCTCATTGAAATTTCATCCAAGGAAAAAACAAAGGTGTAAAGGTCCCCCACTACTGTTCCCTGTGTCCACCCCTGGTCCTCAACTGCTGCTACAGCCCCGAGATTTCCTAACACTCCCAGTTTAGGGAGAGGAGAGGGTAGTAAGGAAGTAGGGGAGCAGCAGCCAGTGAGGCAGGACAAGAATGCTGGGAGAGCTGGGCATCCTGGAAGCCGAGAGAACAAGGCGGAGAGGGCAAGATTAGCATCGCCAGGGGCTGCTGAGACACAGTAAGATGAGGGTGCAAAGGAACCCTTAGTGCTCAGCTCTGTGCAGGCAGAGTCAGCCAGTGGTGGGGGCACACGACAGAATGGGGTGGTGGGCAGTGAATGGGAGGTGTGCGAAGGGAGTATGCCTAGAGGGTCTTCGTAAGTCTGACTAACTCACCAAAGAAATGGGTGATGGCCACAGGAGTGTGGGGTTAAGACAGAGATGGCTTTTTGAGTGAGGAGATTCCTAAAGCATTTCTTCAGGCCAGTAGGCATGAGTTGGAAGAAAGAATGAGACAAATGCAGTGGTTAGGAATGCACGTCATGGAAGAGGAAGCCCTTGAAAAGGTGAGATTTGAAGGCCAGGCACGGTGGGTTATGCCACTTTGGGAGGCCGAGGCGGGCAGATCACGAGGTCAGGAGTTCAAGACTAGCCTTGCCCACATAGTGAAACCCTGTCTCTACTAAAAATGCAAAATTAGCTGGGCGTGGTAGTGGGTGCCTGTAATCCCAGCTACTTGGGAGGCTGAGGTAGGAGAATTGCTTGAACCCGGGAGGTGGAGGTTGCAGTGAGCTGCAATTGCGCCACTGCACTCCAGCCTGGGTGACAGAGTGAGACTCTGTCTCAAAAAACAAAAAAACAAAAAAAAAATGAGATTTGAAGCATGAGCAGGACTGGCCTTCTGACACACTCCTGTTTCAAGAGCTACCCTTCAATTTTGTGGTCACTTTCCAAGGGGTTAGGGCTGGATTTAAATACAGACTTTAAAACATACACACTTACGCACACACACACAATCACAGCACCTGCACCCATCCTGTGGTGAACACACACTCTTGTATCAGAGTGCTCTCTGGTCTGCAGTCATTTTATAGTTTAATCACCAGACTGAGTTATTTCACTTCTGGAAAAAGTAATTTATATCCACTCTTTTACTGCCAAGAAATTGAATTTGACTCCACTGACAAAGAACATCTCTAGTATGATGGCCATGACTGGGGCCCCTGGCTGAGACCATACCATATTCTCTGATGTTAGCCTGGTCACTTCAAGACGGATGCTTTCATTGATGTCATTTTCTTCTCTGAATAACTTCTGCAGGTGGTTGATTTCTTGACTTAGATGCACCACTTTGAAATTCAAAGCTTCAATCTCCTTTTCGTAGCACTCCTTCTGAGACTGGAAATGGCTCTCCAAAACACTATTAAAGGAAGGGTCAGGAAATAAACTGCATGGCCTTTATTCTGCTGTACGGACGGCTGGGAGGCAGTTATGAAGACCCACAAGAGCCGTGCACAAAGTACATCAAGTTTACTTATGCACTCACGGTTACCGGCTACAGAATCAGGAATGCCTAATTACAAAATCTTCTAGCTAGTTAGGAAGCATTATGTGGGGGTTAACATGTAGTTAACAATGAAGAAAATTTTAGAGGTTATTGTATTTTTACACTCTTAATAGTTAAAAAATTTTGGCCGGACGCACTGGCTCACACCTGTAATCCCAACACTTTGGGAGGCCGAGGTGTGTGGATCACTTGAGGTCAGGAGTTTGAGACCAGCCCAGACAACATGATGAAACCCCGTCTCTATAAAAATATAAAAATTAGCCGGGTGTGGTAGCGCATGCCTGTAGTTTCAGCTACTCAGGAGGCTGAGGCACGAAAATCGCTTGAAACCCGGAGGTGGAGGTTGCGGTGAGCCGAGATCTTGCCACTGCACTCCAGCCTGGGCAGCAGAGTGAGACTCCACCTCAAAAACAAAACAAAACATGTTCTGTATGATACTACAGTTGTGGATACGAATCATTATACATTTGTCAAAACCTACAGAATGTACACCAAGAGTGAACTCTAATGTAAACCATAGACTTTGGGTGACAGTGGCGTGTCAGTGTTGGTTCATCAGTCATAGTAAACACACCACTGCGGTTTGGGAAGCTGATCGTGGAGGAGGTTGTGTGCATGTCGTGATGGGTATATGGGAACTCTCTATATTTCTGCTCAACTTTGATGTGAACCTAAAACTGCTGTAAAAAATAAAATTTATTAATTTAAATACATGCAAAACATGCCTTAAATTTAAACGTATCTACATATCTCTGGCAACACTAACTAACTTATTTGATAATCGGTTTCCACTGTATGGGTTATGGGGTTTTTTACTAGGCATTTTATCCCATGAAGAGATTGCTCTTCATGAATAAGCTAATTACTTACTTCTCAGAGAAATATTTCTAGCGGTTATTTGGTCATTCTACTCTAAGGAATTTGTGTATCAATCTATGTTAAGGTACACTTTGGACTTTCCAATCGTCTATTTATTATCTCTGAAAAATAAAGAGGAACCCTGAGGAGAATTTCTAACCGTGTTGCTTTCTTCAGTCCTTCATAAGCAAACCAAAGTTCTCCATCCTCATTTAAATGTTCCAAATCTTCCATAGAGAGCCTGCAAAATAAGGAAGATAAAATCTATTATCTCTCTCACGTTTTACATGTCTTAAAATGTTTGATAATGCAAAAATGATTACCTGCTTCTTACATCTTCAATGTCATAGCTTTCGAGAAGTTGTTTGGTGATCTCTGACATCTTTTCTGAAAGGAAAAGGCAGAGTTGTATACATTACATTTGTGGATGATTTATCTTTTCCCATTCCCTTTCCAGGGCCCAGTTTTCTAGCTTCACAGTTTCCAGCTAAATAACTCACCAGCTATCCAATCAACCAACTAACCAATCTTCCAGGTATTCAACCAACTAGCTATTCAGCCTACCAACTAAGCAATCTACCATATGTCCAACCAAATTCATACCAAAGGACACGTTTCCTTAGCAGTGACACAGCTATGATAAATTCAGTCTACACCCATGGACTAAGAGACTCATATTTTTATTACCTCTCATTTCCCGTTTTTGTGACTGCACATGTTTCTCCACATCTATCTTCTGTGCCTGAAGTAGCTGTATCTCTTTTTCGAACTCAGAGATTGTCTGAATCACAGCAACGACGGAATCAGGTAAAGAAAAGAAACAGCAATTATGCTTTATATGAGACAAAGGGAACACAATTACGGCGTCACCTGTCTACGCAAGACATCCTCACTGCAGTTTCTTTCTTAGCTAAGATCTTGTTAAACCATCATTGCCCACACAGCTTGGCCTTGAGGCATGCTTAACTACTCAACATGCCAGACCTACTGGGTTGTATCAGTAGAATTAACTTCCCTGGGCGGGGCGCAGTGGCTCACACCTGTAATCCCAGCACTTTGGGAGGCTGAGATGGATGGATCACCTGAGGTCAGGAGTTTGAGACCAGCCTGACCAACAAGGTAAAAACCTGTCTCTACTAAAAATACAAAAATTAGCCGGGCATGGTGGCAGATGCCTGTAATCCCAGCTACTTGGGAGGCTGAGGCACGAGAATTGCTTGAACCTGGGAGGTGGGGTTGCAGTGAGCCAAGATGCTGCCATTGCACTCCAGCCTGGGTGACAAGAGCAAAACTCTGTCTCAAAAAAACCCCAAAAAACAAAAATCAAAAACCCAGAGTAATTTTTTTTTTTTTTTGAGATGGAGTCTTGCTCTGTCACCCAGGCTGAAGTCCAGTGGTGTGATCTCAGCTCACTGCAACCTCCACCTCCCAGGTTCAAGCGATTCTCCTGCTTCAGCCTCCCGAGTATCTGGGACTACAGGCACGTGCCGCCTTGCCTGGCTAATTTTTTTTTTTTTTTGTATTTCTAGTAGAGACGGGGTTTCACCGTGTTGGCCAGGATGGTCTCCATCTCCTTACCTCGTGATCTGCCCGCCTTGGCCTCCCAAAGTGCTGGGATTACAGGCGTGAGCCACCACGCCCAGCCCAGAGTAATCTTAAGAGATCACACTGGAGAGTTACCCAGTCTTAGCTACCAAAGAGAAAGTGAGTGACACCTACTGGTACCTCTCTGCAAGCGCAGTCTCACAATTTCCTACATTTAAGATACAGACCTCAGACTTCAGCCAGATGACAGGACTCCCACAGACTGACATCAGGCTCATGTGGCTGCTAAGAGTGAAGCAGTCACAGGAATGAAAGTGACCCTTCCTGATCATGTGGTCTGACCTCCTACTTTTAAACAATAGGGGACGGGGCCCAGAGAAGACACATACTTCAGCTATGGAATTCAGTGTCCACCCGGATGCAATTCCAAAAGCTCTTCTAAACCACACATGGCTAGTTCATGACAATTACAAAGAATATTTGCATAATCCTGCTCTGATAATATGTATTTCACATATTTAGTAGAAGCTTAAAAGCTTTCCAACTTAATGATGAAATGTCTTACATTTAAGAACACAGGTACACTCAGGTTTAACTTTTCTGGTAGGGAAACAATTCACTTAAGCCTTGATTGTCCAAGCATGGATCATTACTTCATCCATTCATTCATTTTTCTCGAGCTTTTTATTAAATTGCCCAGGAATATTTATATATTTTTAATGATAAATACAGGTAACAATATTTTTATGTATGATTATGCAGTTTTAAAAATTCTATGTGATTTTTCCCTCTCAGGTTTATAAAAATTTACTTAAAAATTTCTACCATTGACAATTTATAGCTTTATTGATGTTATAATTCATGAATATAATGTGGAATAATTCAGCTGATTAACATGTTATCACCTCAAATATTTGTCATTTTTTGTGGTGAGAACATTTAAGATTTATTCATAGCAATTTTGAATGTACAATATGCTCTTATTAACTACATTCACCACACTCTGCATTGGATAATTGTTTTTGTAAATTTTCTAGTAACGGTTTAAATGAAATATTTTGATAATAAGGTAACTTAACTTTAATGCAGATGTTTATAGATTTATAGTGATGGATTATATAATAAGGATTCACCTCAATTTACAGTCTAATTTGCAAGTATTCTCTACATCAACATATTTAAATAACTTTACATAAATGTAATTTCAAAAAAGTTAGAAAGTTGACTTTTAAAATATAGAATACAATGATTGCTAAATCAAAGGCAGCCTGGAGGTTCACAGTTGGAAGGACTGAAGGAATCAGGCTCTATTTGCCTGTGGCCTTTACCCAGATGCTTTTAGCTGTCTAATCTGTGGGAACTTGGAATTGCAATCAAATGACTTAACCAGAGGTCAGGGCTGAACGTGAGAGCAGCTCTACCTTGGCCTGCTTGCTCAGGCGGGCCACTTCTGCCTTCAAGCCATCAGAAGTGACGTGCTCCTCCTCTACCAGCTGTTGGAGTTGCGTCTTCTCATCCTTGAGAGCTTTAATTACTTCTTTCAAAGACTGAATCTGCTTCTCATAGTCTTGTGTTTTCAGTTCAAAACTTTTTTCAAGAAGCCTAGGCAGCAAAAGAAGAAAATAATTTAGAGCTGAGTGTGGTGGCTCAAACCTGTAATCCCAGCACTTTGGGAGGCCAAGGCAGGCGGATCCCTTGAGCCCAGGAGTTCGAGACCAGCCTGGGCAACAAGAGAGACCCCCCCCCCCGTCTCCACTAAAAATACAAAAATTAGCCAGGTGTGGTGGCGCACGCCAGTAGTCCCAGCTACCCAGGAGGCTGAGGTGGGTGAATTACCTGAGCCCAGGAGGTCCAGGCTGCAGTGAGCTGAGATTGTGCCACTGCACTTCAACCTGGGTGACAGAGCGAGACCCTCCCCACAACTCCCCCCACCCCCCCAAAAAAAGAAGAAAATAATTTAGAATTGTCTCTACAGTCTTTACTTTGAATTAGAATACATTGTTTTGAAAACAACAAGAGGAAACAAGTTAATTAGGACCTACTGTGACAGTTCCAGCAGATAATGGCCTTATTTTTAGCAAACTGTTTCCTCTTCTCTTAGGTTAAAGGCAACTTCTTACACCTCCTGATCTGAAAGGTGTAGCTTTACAATGATCACGCACCGGGGACACTGGATAGGGAGCCTGAACTTAAAATACACACTGGTTGTTGGGACACTGTATTCCCAATCCCCCGGGGTTCCATGCAGTCCCCTGGAAGGGCCATTTTCCCTCAGAGAATATCTTGGCGTGCTCTGCCAAGTCCTGGCTCCTTCCTCGTTCCAAGGATCCTGCTGGGAGTTTGTTTGATCCTAAACAATAGAGCTATCTGATATGTCCAGGGGTCTAGCCCTTCAAAAATTCTGGAATAAACGGCAGCTAATCCAGGTGCCCAAAAGTGTGTGTAAATCCAACTGCTCTAGAAGGTTGCTCAATTAAAAATTTGATGATTAACTAAGAAAATAATTGAAAAGAGATACATAACCAGCATAGCCCACAGGGGCCCTGAAGCGGTGCCAGAAGCTCTATGAGTTTATTAAATCATTCTACTTGCTGAGCTGTCATCTCAGTTCCTTTTATAACTCGCTTTTATAGCACAAAAGGAAAAACTCTGAGAAAGAGAGCCACATTCCCAATAAATTTGTTTGATTTCTTTTTTATAGATTTTACTTATTTATTTACTTTTGAGACGGATTTTTCTCTTACCCAGGCTGGAGTGAAGTGGCACAATCTCAGCTCACTGCAACCTCCGCCCCCCGGGTTCGAGTGATTCTCCTGCCTCAGCCTCCCGAGTAGCTGGGATTATAAGGTGCCCATCACTACACCCAGCTAATGTTTCTATTTTTAGTAGAGACGGGGTTTTGCCATGTTGGCCAGGCTGGTCTCAAAATCCTGACCTCAGGTGATCCGCGCCTGCCTTGGCCTCCCAAAGTGCTGGGATTACAGGCATGAGCCACTGCACATAGCCTCTTTTTTCTATAGATATTGACAAACTTTGTTTCCAGGTTTTTAAAAAAACTGCAGTGCTCCCAAGAGGCCAGTAAAATGCCTTTGAAAAAGAAAACTGCAACCAGAAGTCTTCCTTTTTTTTTTTTTTTGGAGACAAGGTCTCATTCTGTCACCCAGGTTGGAGTACAGTGGCGCGATCTTAGCTCACTGCAACCTCCGCCTCCCGGGTTCAAGCAATTCTCCTGCCTCAGCCTCCCGTGTAGCTGGGATTACAGGCATCTGCCACCACGCCCGGCTAATTTTTGTATTTTTAGTAGAGACGGGGTTTCACCACATTGGCCAGGCTGGTCTCAAACTCCTGACCTCAGGTGATCTGTCCGCCTCGGCCTCCCAAAGTGCTGGGATTACAGGCATGAGCCACTACACCTGGCCCAGAAGTCTTATGTGAAAAGAATCTTAGACCCACAGACGGAGCTGGTCAGGAGGGTGCCCACAGACTGCAGGCCTCTTGGAGCCTCCTGAGAATTGTGACAGGGGCCAGGAATTCCCCACTTGGCTGACCAAGGGCTAAACCAAGCTACAGACGAGTGCTAACGAGGAGGCAGAACACGGGCCTAGAGACGGTGAAGAGTTTTACTCCCTTCACTGGCCTGCCTTGCCCTGACCCAGTTAGGACTGCAAACAGCCCACAATGACCCGGCCTCAGCCTGGCTCTCCAAACCCCCAGCTTGAAATGATCACTCCCAAGTGGTCCCTGCACGTGGACAGATGCCAAGAGCCGAGCTCTTCTCCTCACATGAAACACTCATCGACAATTACATTTTTCTAGGTAAATGAGTTAATTAGACTTATTTAAAAACTGATGGAGGATCATGAAACACGTCATATATCTGTTAACTCCTGGAGCCATTCTGGGATATTCCCTCCTCTCTTTAGAATCCTATTTCCTCACCCAGACCCAGGCTGTCCTGCTCACTGCTTGGGAAAGGTTTGTATCCTACCACCACAGGCAGACCTGAGCTTTCTAGACCCCAAAAGGGATGTGCCAAGAATGTTCTATCTCTTTCCAGCACCCTGCCATGCACCCCAACTTTGAGATCTAAAAACCTTTGACTACTTAAGAGAAGGGAAGCCCAGATTGGAGTCCTTGGAGGTTAGCAAAGGGTTTGCTATTGAGATAGGAAAGGTGGGCTGGTACAGTACAAGGTCAGGCACCTGCCTTAATTTCTGTGAGGTGCGTTATTTACCTTATCTCTTGGGATAAAAGACAAACTAACAAGTACAATAGGTGGGGAAGGAAGGGAGGGAGGTTTATTTCCTAGGCAAGAATCTTAATGCTTGGATTTGGTGGAAGTTGAAGGTGGTGGTAGTCTCTGAATTTTGCACTGTCTTAGCAATAAAGTAAAAAAAAGAAAGAAAGAGAAAAAGAAAAGGAGGAGAGGAAGGAGAGGAAGGAAGGAAGGAAAGGAAGGAAGGGAGGGAGGGAGGGAAAGAAAGAAAGAAAGAGAAAGGGAGGGAGGGAGGAAGGAAGGAAGGAAGGAAGGAAGGAAGGAAGGAAGGAAGGAAGGAAGGAAGGAAGGGAGAGAGAGAGAGAGAAAAAGAGAAAGAAAGTAATTAGTTCCTGGTGATCCAGTGTACCCACCCAGCAGAAGCTTTATGGACTACTCTAGAATGTGTTCAGCATCTGATAGCACACATTGTGGAACTTAGCTCTCATAAATCTCTAATCTCACTTCCTAAAAATAGTCACATCCCACTTTCTTGTATCTGTGATCTCCTATATCACAGATAGTCACACCCCACTTTCTTGTATCTGTGATCTCCTATATGCAAACTGAGATGGAAAATATAAAACAGCACAGAGAGAAGAAAGAAAGTAGCTTTAAGGCAAACTAGATTCCATACATTCTTTGCCGTTCTTCCTTTTGTACATCATCAAAGAGCTGCTTGGTGAGGTTGTCCATTTTTTCTGTAAAAAGAGAATGCTTTTTGAGATATGTCTGCCAAATCAATGCCTTGATTGTTTCATGTTATGTTTCAGAAAGTGAGACTATCAGGACAATCATGTGATGTTTATTATTAACAGGACTTACAATGAGAGCATAGGTCATTTTTTATAAACAAGAAATACAGATGAGGGGGTTTCAAAATAATAATTCTCACAAATTTGTCAGGTTGGAATTATCACTAAATAGTTTCATTTATAGTACTTTTATTGGTCTGTTATTTATTAAAATAGATATATTGGCTTTGAGACAATGAATATCATTAAAAATAAATAGAAACCATTTGGGAAGAAAATGATCCATTTGTGACAAGGTTTCTCAGTCTTGGCATTATTGCTACTATGGGCTGGATAATTCTTTTTTTTTTTTTTTTTTTTTTTTTGAGACGGAGTCTTGCTCTGTCGCCCAGGCTGGGGTGCAGTGGCCGGATCTCAGCTCACTGCAAGCTCCACCTCCCGGGTTTACGCCATTCTCCTGCCTCAGCCTCCTGAGTAGCTGGGACTACAGGCGCCCGCCACCTCACCCGGCTAGTTTTTTTTTTGTATTTTTTAGTAGAGATGGGGTTTCACCGTGTTAGCCTGGATGGTCTCGATCTCCTGACCTCGTGATCCACCCGTCTCGGCCTCCCAAAGTGCTGGGATTACAGGCTTGAGCCACCGCGCCCGGCCTGGGCTGGATAATTCTTTGCTGTGGAGAGGGGGCTGCCCATCCCTGGCTTCTACCCTCTAGAAGCCAGTAGCACCTCTGCTCCAGTTGTGACAACCCAAATTGGTTCCAGACATTGCCAAATGTCTGGGGGTGAGGCGGCAGCAAAGCTGAGAACCACTCATCTGTGATAACCAAGAAAATAATTAAATGTCTGGGAAAGAGGAAGTACAAAAAGGCAGCTGTTAGCACTGAAATACAAGAGTTGCAAACACAAAGTCTGCAGGCCGAGGGGCAGGACGTTCCATGGCTGTGACAACCCCACATTCCCAACACACCCGTATGCCACAGGGATCATCAAAATGGGAGAAAGGCAATGCAGCCCCTCAAACGGCGATGCTCCTGTTTGCACTGAGCTGACATCTCATCCTTGAGATCTACCTCACCTCTGAGCCCCGCCCCGGAAGGAGTCCTCGGGGTGCAGTGTCGATAGCGATTCTCCAAATTACTTTTTTTTTTAAGCCAACGGTTTAATAGTTTGTCTAACGTAGTGCCAAATGTTTCTGAATCAAAATGACTGCTTCAGAACGTTGTGAGGCAGCCAGGAAATACTGGGGGAAATGCTCAAGCTTTAATTTAGAAGCCAACACGTTTGATATAACTTCAATTTTCAATTAACCAAAAGCACTGGCTTTAATTCTAGTGCTTACCATCTTGGGCCATTTGCAGATGGGCTACAGAAGCTGCTCAAATGTGATTTACTTCTCAAGGGGAATGGGATTATGTCCAAGTTAAGTCAGAATCTCAAAAAGGGGAAACAGCATTTGAGAGCATCCCTGGGTCTTAAGTCACAAGCATAGGTAAAGGTTGGTGCTGCTCACAAAACACTGTTTGCCAGGAGGGAGGAGGCGCACAGGATAAGCAGTTTATAAATATTACGTTGAAAGTTTTCATGGACTTTTTGGAAGAGGATATAAAATTACTCACCCAAACACGACATGGTCTCAGAAACATAATTTTCAGGTTATATTCCTGAGAATGTAAATGCCCTTGTGGGAAATTCTACTTGAAATTAGGGGGGAAAAAACCCACAACCACCACCCAAGAGGAGTGTGCTGTAATAAAAAGGGTGGAGGTGGGGAAACCCTTTCCTAACTCAGGTTCAAGGTTTACTCCCGGACCTCTGACATGCTCCTGTTCATCTCTGACATTCGCATGGCTCCGGTGCCCACACCATCAGCCCTACAGAGACAGGGTGGAGGGCACACACTACCTGGAACAGGAGGGCACAGCCTTTCCTGCCCCAGTGCCCTGGTGTCAGGTTGTTTACTCCCTCTTCACTAACATTCGCTCCTCCCACTCTCTGCCCTGAACTTCCAGGGCTCTGCGCTCCTCTGGCTCCCATCATATCCACCATCTGCTGGGCCGGAGGTGTGTGCAGAATCCCCAGGCCTGAACCCTCGTGCTCCTGCCGCCCCCACGTTGGAGCTCAAGGAAGAGATCCCTAGGCAAGATCACCGACAGTGGTGATTTAAACTATGTGGTCAGGGACCGCCAGGCTCTGTTGCCTGTTGCCTTTTCTGGGATACAGCAAGTAAGTATTGTCAAGTTGAATTTGAGCTGAAAAGCTCAAATGTATAGAGCTAGGCTAAGCATAGCTGTTCCACACCCCTAAAGGAAGTGATACCTACTGGTTCCAGGGTCTGCCCTTCACTCTGGGCAGGACAGTAGCAGAGGACATGGGTATCACTTAGGCTAATTAACTCTGACAGATCTGAATTTTTTCTGCAAATCTTTGGTGAGCACCAAACATGACCACAGCATTACTCTGACTGCACATCAGGATTACCATAAAAGTTTTCTAAAATTAGACGTCTGAACCACCTCTGACACCACTACACACCCATGCGCACACACAGACACACACACACCCATTTCCCGATGCAAAAGCTCCAGGCTCATGGTCCGACCATCTGCACTTTGCAAAGGGCCCAGGAAGTTCTGAGGCACAGAGAGGAATTGCTGTGCTGTCTGACAAAAGACGGAAATAAAACAGACGAATCTGTAGGGCAAAGTTACCACGACTTAAATATGGCTATTCCTTGTGAGCAAAAATTGTCTCACTAAACTAAGTGTACACCAGAGACCCCTGGTTCCAAAACTGGTCACCCCCAGTACTGTTTACTGAGTGACTAAATCAGTGAATGTCTGGATTTGTGCCCCCCGAGCTTTACCTTTCAACTCTTCAGTCTTCTCTTGAAGCTTCAGCTGTATTTGGTCTTTCTGTGTTTCCAGTTCTGAATTATGCTTCTGAAGCTTTGCCAACTTCTAGCAGAGGGAAGGGGGAAAAACAAACTTTTTTGAAAACCTCACTTCAAGCTGTCACCATTGCCTTTCTTGGCAAAAAGATGTATATTCTTAAATTAGTTTATTTTTTCTCAGCTCCTGTCCATAGATAACAGCTAGCACCAGCCCACTGTAAGACGCTGCCATTAGTTTCACATGCAAGGGCTCAACATGACTTCAAAGGTGACACTATTCCCGACCTGGCCAGCAAGGGCTGAAACAAGGAGAAAGGATACATCCAAGACCTCCTCAATGTCAGGGACATACCTCTTCCTTTTGCCGAGCTTCTCAATAGCCAGGGGACTTTATATATCGAATATGCTATGATTACGCAGTTGATGGCGTAAAGGGATTCACACTTTGCAATTGTTATGACTCACGAAGGATGTGTGAGCGCAGCAGAATTCCTATCATTTTGGCTTCTCCTGGTAAAGTGTCTGCTGGGCTGGCAGCAGGCCCGTGGTGCTGACTGATGGTGACTGGCAGCTGGCGATGCCCACGGCAGCAGTGTTGGTGCACCCAGCACCGGGGCATGGGGAGGGCAAAGGGATGTCTTCTGGGCCTCCAATCCACCAACCCTGGGTGCTAGGACTTTGAAAATGCAGCAGAGGCCGGGTGCAGTGGGTCACGCCTGTAATCCCTGCACTTTGGGAGATCAAGCGGGGGTGGATCACTGGAGGTCAGGAGTTCGAGATCAGCCTGGCCAACATGGTGAAACCCCACCTCTATTAAAAATACAAAAAATTAGCCGGGTGTTGTGGTGTGTGCCTGTAATCCCAGCTACTCCTTGGGAGGCTGAGGAAGGAGAATTGCTTGAACCTGGGAGGCAGAGGTTGCAGTGGGCTGCAATTGTGCCACCACACTGCACTCCAGCCTGGGTGACAGAGCGAGACTCCGTCTAAAAAAAAAAAACCAAAAACCCAAAATGCGGCAGAGTGGATGGTAATAAAGATCACCTTCTTAGAACACACTGGCTCCCACTTTTGCAGGGACTCACCACAGGCATTTGGCTAACTTATTTCATCTGACCATTTTATTCTCACAAAATTCTGTCAATCTCTTTTTGTTATTCTCATTTTATACAGGAGGAAACTAAAATTCATTATGGTAGGCATTTGGCTAAAGTATTTAATCTAATGATTTTATTCTCACAATAATTCTGTCAGTCCTTTTTTGTTATTCTCATTTTTTTATATGAGGAAACTAAAATTCAGAGAGGGTAAGGGACTTTAGCCAAGGCTGCCCAGCCAGACAAAGGCAAGATTTGAATCTAGGGCATCTGGTTTTTATGCTGACTGCTGTTTTCACTACACCAGAGATGAAAACCCTACCCTAGCTTCGCATCGCTGTTCAGGGGAAGATGTTTCCAGGGCATAGACCTTAAGGACAAGTGAGAGGAGACCAAGGTCATCCTGGAAGAAAGGGAAGCAGTCAGCCAGGGCTCTATCATCACTTTGCAAAACTCGAAAGAGAAAACCTATGTTGCATTTCTCTCTTTATTAACCTCCTCCCTTCCCCTAGACTCTAATCCTCTGATCTCGCTCTTCCTAAAAGGTAGGCTCCCTTTGGTAATGGAAGTTGATAGCAAAATCTGATTTGCTCTGCAGAAATCCACTTCATAGGAAAAGCCTGCAGCGCTCATCTTTTCCACAGAGAGTCCACGTGTTTCCATCCCGTCTCACGCGCCCGCAGCTGACCTCCTCCACAGCATCCCTGTATCTCTTCCCCTTCTCCTCATAACTTCGCCTGTGGGCGGCTGCTCTTTCTAGTTCTGCTTCCAGCTTCTGAATCTTTTCCACATCCCCGGCTCGAAGAGCAGCCAGGCTGGTCAGCTTCTCCACCAGCCCATGGTTTTCTTTGTTCTAGAGAAAAGAAAATTCAGATGCTTAGAGGTTTATTCAAACAAAGACACTGTTCCATTTAATTCTCATAGCCTTTGACATGGCATCCAAATTTGAGAGGTTGCTTTACGCTGATCACACTTATCACTGCACTGACATTTGTTAGCATCTTCTCTGTGGTGAAACAGTATGGCAGATCTTGCTGGGTCCATGTCTTCCCAAACTGGTGGCTATTTTAATGTGAGAAGTTTCCAATTCTGGCGAACCAGGACAACCTTACTATTACAGGCTGAACTGTGCCCCCCAAAATTCATTTGTTGAAGTCCTAACCCCTGAACCTAGGAATATCGCTGTTTTGAAGACAGGGTCTTTAGAGAGGGAATTAAGGTAAAACCAGCCCTCAGGGTGAGCCCTAGTCCAATATGATTGGTGTCCTTAGAAGAAAAGGGGATTAAGATACAGACACAGGCATGGAGGGAAGATCATGTGAAGGCAGACAGAGGTGGCAGCCATCTACAAGCTAAGGAGAGACGCCACAGAAGAAACCAACCCTGCCAAAACCTTGATATGGGACCTCCAGCCTCCAAAACCATAAGACAGTAAATTTCTGTTGTTTAAGCCACCCAGTCAATGATACTTTGCTATGACAGTCCTAGCAAACTAACACACCTAGGACAGGCAGCATCGGTACTCCCACCAGGCATTGCTCCTGGCCAGCTGCGGCTATTTTTAAGTGTTATTCTGAACAAGCTGTGTAGCAGGCAGGCCTGTTACACAACGGCACACTGAGGGAAACCCCATCAGATGCCAAATCTATTTGTTCACCCACTCACCCTTTCATTCAGGACCCCTGTGGTACAGCTTAGGGCTAAGTTTAAAGCTCACCTTAGGAGAGCCTCAGGATTAGTGGAGAGCCTGCGAGTGAGTTTTATGGATCTGGACACTGTGTGTTCCACAGCATACGGATGTTTCTTTTCTTTTCTTTTTTGTTTGCTTTTTGAGATGGAGTCTCACTCTCTGTTGCCCAGGCTGGAGTGCAGTGGCACAATCTCAGCTCACTGCAAGCTCCACCTCCCGGGTCCACACCATTCTCCTGGCTCAGCCTCCCGAGTAGCTGGAACTACAGGCGCCTGCCACGACACCCGGCTAATTTTTTGTATTTTTAGTAAAGACAGGGTTTCACCGTGTTAGCCAGGATGGTCTCGATCTCCTGACCTCGTGATCCGCCCGCCTCAGGCTCCCAAAGTGCTAGGATTACAGGCTTGAGCCACCGCGCCCAGCTGGATATTTCTTTTGTTTTTTTTGAGACGGAGTTTTGCTCTTGTTGCCCAGGCTGGAGTGCAGTGGCGTGATCTCGGCTCACCGCAACCTCTGCCTCCCGGGTTCAAGTGATTCTCCTGCCTCAGCCTCCCGAGTAGCTAGGATGACAGGCACGCACCACCACACCTGGCTAATTATATATTTTTAGTACAGATGGGATTTCACAATGTTGGTCAGGCTGGTCTCAAAGTCCTGACCTCAGGTGATCTGCCAACCCCCGCATGGCCTCCCAAAGTGCTGGGATTACAGGCGTGAGCCAACACGCCTGGCCTTGGATGTTTCTTTTCATACCAGTGGGAATGGTATGGGGAATCTTCCCAAACTAGGCAGGGCTGCAGCTAGACCCTAAGGCACCTGTGGGAAAATTAGAAATGGCAGCTCCTCTGAGCTGATGTCATCCCGAGGCAGCACGCTTGGCATGCAGACAGCATCTTTGAGCAAATGAGGAGGTACCTTCGCCTCAAGGCAACACAACTTCACACAGGGACACCTGCCTTGGCAAGTGGAGCCAGGCTGGACTCAGCCCCACCTGCCCTCTGAGGTAGGCACATTTGTGCAGTATATAACCTACACCACCACAGGCAGCAACCCTTTACAGTGTACCTCTGTTTCCTAGCTCAGGTGGTCCACGTAAACTGAACCTCCTAACATGGGCATACATTTTAATAGCACAGCTAAGGAACTGCTCCAGAACAAACTATAGCCATGTAAGAAAAAGTAAATGTAAAAGATGCACTATGAGCACCTACCTGATCTTCCAGTTTTTTCTGCAAACGCTGGACCCTGTAAGTAAGCTGAATATTGAGCACGAATCGTCGGATACTCTGGAATCTGCGTCTGGCCAGCCACGCCCGTGCGTATTTCTGCAGGATCACAGCCTTGTGTTCCTCCAGCATCTTTAAAACAAGGTTTTGTGAAATATAAACTGGACCCCAACTGCTTCTCTAAAACAGTCTTACTATTGTTGGTAAAAAATGGTATGAGAAATCCATGTCCCAAGAAATCGGTCTCTGCTATAACTTTCTTTTTTTCTTTTCTTTTTCTTTTTTCTTTTTTGGAGAGACTAGTTATTTCAAAAAGATACTTGTCATATTCAGCATCAAAACAGTTGCATTAGGGCCACGTTTATGGCTCACACCTGTAATCCCAGTGCTTTGGGAGGCCCAGGAGGGAAGATCACTTGAGGCCAGGAGTTCAAGACCAGCCTAGGCAACATAGCAATACCTTATCTCTACAAAAAAATTTCAAAAATTAGCCAGGTGTCGTGGCATGTACCTGTAGTCCTAGCTACTCAGGAGGCTGAGGCATGAGGATCCCTTTAGCCCAGGAGCTCAAGACTAGCCTTGGCAACACAGACAGACTCATTCTCTACCAAAAAAAAAAAAAAAAAAAAAATTAGCTGGGCATGGTGGCTCACGCCTGTGGTCCCAGCTACTCAGGAGGCCGAGATGGGAGGATTGCTTGAGCCTGGGAGGCTGAGGCTGCAGTGAGCCATGATTGTGCCACTGCACTCCAGCCTGAGCAATAGAGTGAGACTTGTCTCAAAAATAAATACTTTTTTTTTTTTTTTAAAAAGGTGATTCTAGGAGTTAGCCAGAAAGAAACCCCCAAAATATACTGTTCAGGTTTTCGGCTTTAAAGTGTCTTTGGACAACTTTAGTTTTTCATCAGAAGTGACCAAATTAAGACCGTGAAATCTCTGAGACCAAACTTTTGTCCTATCTCAACCCCTTTCCCATCCACTCACAGGATGGATCATGCACCCCTCATGTTGAAGTGAACACTTATTGCTCTCCTGCCTCCTTGAAAGAAAGAAAATTACGTTTTTGCCATATGAAACTCATCTCATCACCCTTTTCTGGGTCTAAAGCTGCTGCCTCTAAAAGAGCCATCTCATTGTGCTTTGTATTAGTGCTGGAGAAATCTTGAATAGCGTATGTGGAAAACTTGTTCAATTTTATATTACTTTGAATTTGTTTCTTTGGAGTTGGGTACCCTGGCCATCTCATCTGGCTGTGAGAGCTCTCTACAGTCTGTGGGGTGGCAGTGTGCTGATTTTTTTTTTTTTTGGGCTGTAGTGCAGTGGCGCGATCTTGGTTCACTGCAAGCTCCGCCTCCTGGGTTCACGCCATTCTCCTGCCTCAGCCTCCTGAGTAGCTGGGACTACAGGCGCCCGCCACCACGCCAGGCTAATTTTTTGTATTTTTAGTAGAGATGGGGTTTCACTGTGTTAGCCAGGATGGTCTCGATCTCCTGACCTTGTGATCCACTCGCCTCGGCCTTCCGAAGTGCTGGGATTTACAGGCACGAGCCACCGCGCCCGGCCAGTGTGCTGATCTTTTAAAGTTTCTTTCCCCACCCAGTCTCTGCTTTAGGTGAGGTCTGTTAGGTGCACATTATTGGCTTAAAATTTACTTTCCTTTGGTGTGGTCTCTTTGGGGCCAACTGGGAGAAAGAGAAACCAACAGTGCAACTGGTGTGTGTGTGTGCATGTGTGTGTGTGTGTGTGTGTGAGAGAGAGAGAGAGAGACCGGGTCTCCTTCTGTTGCCCATGCAGGCTGCAGTGTACTGGCATGATCATAGCTCACTGCAGCCTCGAACTCCTGGACTCAAGGAATCCTCCCATTTCAGCTCCCTGATGTCCAGTTGGGACTACAGGCCTGAGCCACAGCACCTGGGAGAATCTTTCTGGCTTGGCTGACACTTTGTACAAAGTGAGGTTGCCCACAGTGGAGTCTTTCCCTGGCCCCTGTTTTGTTCTCAGTAAGGAAGGCCCGTACACCCTCCCCTCCTCTAGAGAGAGGTTGGCCTTACCTTTCGATACCTCCTCCTTGCCAGGAATCCTCGGGTGTAGGCCTGGATGGTGATGGTGGCCACGCGAATCAGCTGATACAGGTTGCGAACAAGATACCCGCGGCAGTGCTTCTGAATGATTATGGCTGCCCAGGCTTCTTTTAAGGCCACTGCAGTAATAGCTTTCCTTGATTAACAAGGATGAAGAGTGAGTCTGTTATCCACAGAGCATCAACTTCCATCACACAGCTGCAAGCTTGGCTAGCATGTGTTTAGTAAGGAAAGTTCAAATATTTTGCACCTCTCCATATTAAATTCTGTGAGCGGTTTTTTATTCTAATGACTACTTGAGGCCAGTCCCCAGTTCCCTCTCCTTGAAGAACCACATGGGAACTTTCACACGCTTCCCATTCAGGCCAATCGATTCGCCTCCACTCAGGTACCCACAGAGACCACGATGAGACCGTGCACTGGCGCTGCACTTGCTCATTCATGTACTCATTCATTCATGTGAGAAATCGTGCTGGAGGCTCCAGATCAGGGCTGGCCAACGATGGCTACCACCTGTCCTTATCAAGCTTTACTGGAACACAGCCACATCTATTATTTACGTATCACCCATGGCTGCTTTCATGCCTCAGCAGCAGGAAAGACTGCAAGACCCCAACGCCTTAAATAATGATCATCTGGTCCTTTACAGAAAAAGTTTGCTGCCCCTGTCTAAATGACTAGAGGTGAAGATGATGTTCTTGCCTTTAGAATTGACAGCCTCACGTACAGAAAGACTAATAAATGGCCAAGAAAAAAGAAAAACAAAATACCAACTAACTAGATCTGTAAGTGAGAGGGGAAAAAACAGTTATTCTGCTTGGGGAAAGCTGATACGTGAACCAGCCCATGATAGAGTAGGATGTCTGTACACAGTGAAGGCTGGAAAAGGCTTTCAGGATGAGGGACCAGCATGAGTAAAGGCATGGAGGCCCTGCAGTGCCTGAAATATTCAGAGAAGGAGTTTGTTTGGAATCACTAGAATAAGATGGATGAAGAAAATTAGACGTCGATGAGGTTAGAGAAATAGATGGGCACCATTTGTTATTTTAAAAACATATTTGTTGAACACCTATGACAGCCACCATGCTAGGTCCAGGTATGGATGACCAGACAAGTGTGGCCCCTGCCCTCATAGAGCTTCCATTCTTATGAATGCACCCACGCTATGGAGGGCTTTGAATATCACGTCAGAGACTGAATGCTATTCTGTAGGAAACAGGGGCCTTAAAGGCAGGTGCAGGGCAGTGGCTCAATCAGGCTTTGATGTAGGAAGATGGGAAGGAGGTGGGAGGTGGAGCATGGTGCCATCAGAGTACAAGGTAGGTGATGCTGTGAGCTAAACTGGGGGCAGGAGTGGGATGGAATCAGTGGGACAGGCAAGAGGCCAGCAGGGCAGGATGATCAGGCCCTGGTGAGCCCCAAATAGGAAGGGAGCATAGCCTTGGCAGGGAAGATAACTATGGTTTCCTTCCCCAGAGACTGCTGTTATCAACTGGGCCCAGAAGCACAGGAGGGCGAGCCAGCCCAGCCGTGTGTCCATGCCACACCACGCTGGTCATGCAGAGAAGGCCAGAGGCTGCCACTGGTCATCCTCCAGCTCAGGAAGAAGTCAGGCTTGCAGATGCAGCCTGATCCTAAACACCAGCCTTCTCAAGCATCCTCACAGCATCCCAAGGAAGGGGCAGGGCAGGCAGAGAGAAACATACAGTTTATCTAGGGGCACCCTGGTCTCGTGCTTTCCAGCAGGTACGCCAAAGCCCTGGAAGTCCCGAAATGACCGTGGTCCTTCAGTGGGCTGGCAGGGTCGTGTGGACTCTCAGGACCCCTCAAGCCAGGTGGGATCAGTACAGCTGGTGGATCGCCCTCCCCTCAGCCCTTGGCGTGGCTGGGGCTGCTGTGGTCTTCCTGCTCAGGGGTTCTGCGATTGGTTTGCTGCCACGCCTTGCCAGGGACCCCCTCTGCCATGGTGCACCCCACCTGTTGCTGGCAGGCTGATCACTGGCTATTCTTGACATCTGTCCTTTGGATCTTCACTAGGACCTTGCTGGCCTTAGGCATTTTCAGTTCCCACAGGAAAGGGGCCCCGGGCCTCTCCCTGAGCTTCCAGAACCCTGACTCTCCTCAGTAACACTCTCACCAGGGCTTCGTCCCTGCAGGGCCCTGGGTGTCGGCTCACCACATAGACGCCAGGCAGAGCCAGCACTACTGCCCCTGAGAGATGAACCCTTCTTGCCCCAGTGCTCATGACCACCAAGGGGACCCCTGCATGTCTGCACCCTGGGTCACAAGAGAAGGGTCCCTTGTCCTTGATGGGTCCTCCCCCTGGAGATAATCAGCACAGAAAGCCCCACAGTTCCACATGTGTTCCTTGATTCCAACACACCTCACGGTTTGCTGACCCCGGAAGTACCGCTGGATTATCAGGGCGGCTCGTCTCTCCCGGAGGAATTTTTTCCTCTGGAGCCAGCCACGAATGTGCTTTTGTATCACAACACAACTCTGCCTCAGTTTATCCAATCGAAGTTTCTCTAAATAAGCCACTTGTCCTGCTCTGAAGAAAATTTTGGTTTTACCAAACTGGTACTGATTAGAATCCTGGAAGAGAAAAATGATACAGTTAGAATTAAAATCTTTCAGATTTTCTACAGTACAGTATTTGGAAAAGACCTTTAGGGATTCAAAGGTGCCATAAATATTGTGATTTTGACATTTAAGGCAGAAAAACTCACATCATGATCTAGAAATGTATACTTTGAGTTGTTTGTTTCAAGTCACCCTGGAGGGAGAAATGGGACTTAGGCTGAGGAATCCCTCTGTGGGTGAGAAGGGGGTGTCATTTGTGGCAATTCTCAGTTCGGCTGCCGGAGAACCTCAGCCGCTCACTCGTGGTCTCTACATCGGAGTAGAAGAAACTGGGGAAGTTTGGTTTTCTGTCTTCATTTTGGGTTCTCTTCACCATCCCTTTTGCTGGACCTTGTAACTTCCCATCTCCTTCCCATCACAACTCATCACTGCAGCAATGATGTCAGTCCACACTGGGCACCATGCCTGGAGCCCACGTGGCTTGGTGACAACCCCAGTTGACCATATCCTATAAGCCTGGTCCACGGAGGACTGGGTTAGATGGTGGGAGAGCAAAGCAGGACACAAGGATACTGGGGAGGCCAGGGTTCGGATGTGGGTCCCTAACAGGGACTCATGGCCCACTGAACGCTCTGCTACAGTCTCCCCAGCAGACAAGTGCTCCGGGCACGTTTTCTCTCCTCTCAGGCGTTCATGATTACAGTCCTGAGCGTCCGAGACAAAGATAAAACAGCAGGTTTGGGAGACGTGCTTCCAGGAAGGAGACCACGATCGCAGGAGGTGGGGAAACTGACCTGAATGAGTCTGTGTAAAACCGCCTTGCACACCTCCTTTTTATCGCTGAAGGAAAGCTCTTGCTTGGTCATGAGAATGCCGTAGCGACTGTAGAACTCGATGTATGTCCACCTGGAAAATCAAAGGGGATCAAAGCCAGGCGTGTCAGAGGAAGCGCGTTGTGTCTGGGGATGCCACTGCCTTACCTGCCACTGTTGTCACAGGGCGGGGGTGGTGGAATCTGTCCTGAGGATAAAGGCACTGATCTTTGATACCCTGCCTGCCTGGGACACTACCAAGACCACCCTGAGCACAACTGTCTGCCCCAGCAATCGTGCTCCTTCTCCCAGTCAGCGTCTTCCCCAGCACACCGGGGAGGCAGCGGGGTCACCAGCAGCTGCCGAGATGCAGTGATGGGGTGAGGAGGTGGTGGTGGCCTCCGTCCCCCACAAAGCCTATTTCTCACCCTCTTCTGGACTTCCCCAGGGCAGTGGGAAAATCTTGGGGGCACTTTACAGAAGCCAAAAGTATGTGACAAAAATCATGGCAGCCACGTCCTTGGTTCTCAGCATAGCTCTGAAGTTGGCTACTTTTCCCCCCAAAAACAAGGACGGACAACATACCTGGAAGGGTAGCTCTGTGCACTAATGCGAATCGTTTCTAAAACACCGCAGGCTCGCAGCTGCTGAACAATTCTTTTGGAGTCAAATCTTAAAAAAGACAACGTTATCATGTGTTAAGCCAACGTAACTGCTCAACATGCCCATAAGCAGGCACAGCAGACCCGCCTAGACTGTGACCGTGGGCCAGGTACCCAGCAGTACTTAGTACGTTTCTATTGCCTGACCAAGAAAAATAGCACCTCTGCAAAACAGTCCAGAAAGGTGCAGTGGGATATAGAGAAAGGAGCAGCTGACTCTGATGGAGGTGGCAGGGAGAAGGCCTTGGGGGAACCGGCCTTTGAGTTGAGCTTCAAACGACAACCAAGTGGAAAGAAATGTGCTAGCTCGCCTGGCCCAAGCACCCACTGATGCTTGAATTTCCTCCACAAAACACCCAACAGGTGGCTCTGCAGCTTCGGTCTCACCCATCTGGTGACCCACGGACACACTCACCACCTCCATAGGCAGCTCATCCCCCTTTAGGCACCTCTTTCAGCTCTAGTAAGCTACAAGGGACTCGTTACACCTTATATGCACAGGGTTTGGGTCTCCTCTGTGGGGTCCCAGAGAACAAGCATAATGCCTCATGCCATCACGTGTGAGGACAAATCTTCCGACCTTCCACGATCTTCTACAAACACGCATACTGATTCTCCTTTTAATCAAGTAACAGGTTCTGGCTCAGTTGCAAAAACTTTAGTTGTAGAAGATTCTTTCAAATCTAGCCCTTTTGCTGAGCCCTGGAGATGAGGGGGTTTAACCAGAGGGGCTGAGCTAACATTTTATGTAAAGGGCAATATTGTTCTAAATCACTAAAAAAACCCAGACACAGGGTAAATCTCAAGACAACTGGAAACAAATTCTCCAACTTTATGGCAGCAACTGCCTCCCCGCATCTTCACTGTGAGTTGTATAAGAACTTACTCGAAGGGTAACTTCTCATCATTTGGCTTGATGCATCGAACGTAGTGGGGCGTTGTCGCATTGAGGGTCTCCATGAGCAAGTACAGAGAGCTGCGGAACTAGGAAACAAAGCTAGAGATCAAACATGGCTCTGAAATAATTTACTGCTTACATCACGGCAAAACGCAGCCCAACCTTGTTAAGTTACTCAATAGGAAGAAAAGTTAACCTCATGCGTAAACACCTTTTATGAAAGGTTTCAGTCCATGACTGTGGTTTATCAGCATGTCCTACCGTTCTGGACAGACCACTAATACTCCCAGACAGCAGAGAACTGAATAAACCATGTTATTGTGCAAAAGTGTGGTTCGCTCCAGTGCGTGCTGCCTTGGAGGGGGAAGTATGATGACGACGAACTTTTTGCAGTGGAGTGCATGTTAGACTGGAAGAGCCCCAGCATCCATCCATGTCCAGGCCTGGAATATGGGTCCTCTGAGTGCCCTGGCTCCCCAGGGCCTGGCCCTGCCTTTAGAAGCCTCACTCTCAAACACATTCTCAGTACCTTGCTCCCAACCGTGGTCCGGAAATGCTTGCTGTTTGGCTTGATGACTTGCTTTGCAGATTTAACTGTAATCATTGAACCAAAAGGAGAAAGAGGAGCTGGATTTTCTTGAAAAAAGTTGGCACAGAGATGAAACTGGAAGGAACAGAGAGGATCTCAATGTCCAAAAGCAACTGTCCACAGTCCTCACTCATACAAGCCACATAAATGGTGACAACCCAGCTAAACTAGTGGGCAGTGAACAACCTCACCAACGTCTACAGCCAAATCTCAATTCCACAAGAGGATCATCTTCCCTAGGGATGGCCCATGGCTTCTTTCCCAGGAATGGGAACAGAGAAGAAAAGTGTGTGAATGTCTGTATGTGGGTATCACTCTAAGTGTCAGAAAGTGGAAACATCTACTATTCTCACCTCCGTGCCTGGCTCACTCTGTGTCTCCACCTGCAATCTCCTCCCTCCTACTCCACATTCTCATCCCTGCAAATCCAAACCCTACCCATGAATCTCTTAAAATATTTTCCAGCCCCACCCCCTTCACAATGAATGAATGAATCCCAACTTCTCTGAACCGTCTTCATCTTGTATTTGTACATCTTTAAAAACACTTACTACCGTCTGCTTTGTATCAGTTATTTCTTTAAATGTCTTATCTTCTCTCAGAGTGAATTTCATATTTTGTTTTGTTTTGAGACAGGGTCTTGCTCTGTTACCCAGGCTAGAGTGCAATGGTGCAATCATGGCTCACTGCAGCCTCTACCTCCCCGGGCCAAGCAGGCTTCCCCACCTCAGCCTCCCAAGTACCTGGGACTACAGGCATGTCACCACTCCCTGCTAATGTTTTTTATATTTTTAGAAGAGATGGGGTCTCGCCTTTTTGGCTAGGTTGGTCTCAAACTTCTGGCCTCGAGCAATCCACCCACCTCTGCCTCCCTAAGTGTTGGGATTACAGGCGTGAGCCACCACATGTGGTTGGAACTGTGATTTTTTAATGGTTCTATTAGCTGTCCTTCCCGTCATCTGCATGTTTGATTTCTGATTTTGCATATAGTAGATTTACAGTAGTTATCTTTTTGTAACTGTGAGCTACAAGTTACCACTGTCCAGAGAGTTTACACACACACATACACTCTCTCTCTCCCCTTACTCTTTCCTTATATACATCTCGATCCATGTCAATTATATAATAGTTTTAGTTACCACTAGGACTTTACAGACCTTGCTTGCTCTCAGGATTTCGACCAGCATGTCATAGACGGTGTCTCTGTTCTTCTCCAGGAAACCTTCACATTTATACTCTACCTATACAGAGGAAGCAATTAATTATTCCCAAAGAAGCCACAGAATATAGGCTCTAAGCACAAGTTTCATCTCTTTTTAAAGAAAGATTAATAAAAAGGCTATAGAGGCGATCTTACAAAAAGAGGTCTGTTTTCTGTGCGCCACCGCAGCAGCCCCATTATGTATCAGCTGGGAATGTGTCTGCTCTCCTACCACCTGGATCTCTCACCTGCCTGCTGATCACTCTGCACTCACCTGTCAGCTCCCTCTGGCCACAGGGGTCCCGTTGCTCCCTGCGGTATGTGCAGTTCATACAAGAACACCTGACTTAGGTCTCCCTTTGCCTTTGAAGCCACCAGGAGGAGGAAAAAGCTTAGTGGTGTTCACTGGGTTCAAACAGACATCGTTTCCTAAATCAACATTAATGTGGTAGAAAGGATAGAAAAACCGATCAGCTGACCACCGGGCCTTCGAGAGCCGCCAAGCCCTCGGAGTCAGGTTTAGAGTGGGTAAACGTTTGCACTGCTTGAATCTGGCTTAGAAAAATTCTCCATGCTGCCCTTTCTGATGAGTAAGGCTTCTCGAATCCCTCAAACCATGGCATATCCAGGGTGGCTGCTTAAACATTCAACCTCCCTGTAGTTTATGCCTCTGGATTGCATATCTTAATATGTGATAATATATTTTTCATAAATTAAAAACATATTAAAATTAATGTTAAAAATTGACAATGAGGAAACAGGGGAGAGTGCTGGAATCTGGAGGCAGAGGGTTCCTGGGCATGGCCTCGGCTTTGTACCCCAGGCAAGGAAGTACTCTTGCCAGTAGGTTAAGATCCAGGAACACCGGCTGTTTGTAAACACTTCTTTGTGAATGAAGTACCTGGATTGTTGTACAAATTCTTCCAGAATGGTGGTGTGAGCCACTAGGACAGACAGGCAAAGGTGGCAAATATAGAGCTTTCTTGGTCCGGGCAAGCATCTGTGGGGACAGTGTCACAGGCAGCTGGTGCCTCTGTTGGGGACTCTGGGACCAAAGGGAAGATGTGCTGAGTTGCCACATCTAAGCTCAGCTGCCTTGCATTCAATATGACCTGATTTCCCTGGCCAATGAGACCGAAAACCTAATCTAACCCCATAGCATGTGTGGGTTCTTCCCACCAATCAATCCACAGTCCAGCCCAAACGCTGCCTAGTTTTTTGAAGGGAGACTTCCTGGAAGTGGCAGGTGAGAGAATTTACATGTACAGAAACTACATCCTATAAAGAGAGACCCTTGAAAGAAATCCCAGGCCGGGCGCGGTGGCTCAAGCCTGTTATCCCAGCACTTTGGGAGGCTGAGACGGGTGGATCATGAGGTCAGGAGATCGAGACCATCCTGGCTAACACGGTGAAACCCCGTCTCTACTAAAAAAAATACAAAAAAAACCTAACCAGGCGAGGTGGCGGGCGCCTGTAGTCCCAGCTACTCCGGAGGCTGAGGCAGGAGAATGGCATAAACCCGGGAGGAGGAGCTTGCAGTGAGCTGAGATCCGGCCACTGCACTCCAGCCTGGGCGACAGAGCAAGACTCCGTCTCAAAAAAAAAAAAAAAAAAAAAAAAAAAAGAAATCCCATATGTGCTTTTTATGGAGTCTGGTCTTTCCCTCTCCCTTTTCCCATGGGACCAGAACCCTGATATTATAAGACAATAGCTAGAAAATATAATTTAACATATGATCATTCATTTCATAGGCATCTTTTCAGGAGCCCATCTGAAAAAGTCTAAGCACTAAAAACTTAACTTTTTTTTTTTTTTTTTTTTTTGAGACAGGGTCTTACTCTGTCGGCCAGGCTGGAGTGCAGTGGCGTGATCTCGGCTCAATGCAACCTCCGCCTCCCAGGTTCCAGCAATTTTCCTGCCTCAGTCACCTGAGTAGCTCGGATTACAAGTGCGTGCCACCACGCCTGGCTAATTTTTGTATTTTTTAGTAGAGACGGGGTTTCGCCATGTTGGCCAGACTGGTCTCGAATTTTTGGCCTCAAGTGATTCACTCGCCTCAGCCTCCCAAAGTGTTAGGATTACAGGTGTGAGCCACTGCACCCAGCCAATCCTATATTTTAATATTTTACAGTACTCTGCGAGCACACAAAGGTGATCACAGCTTTCCAGGTTGCTGTCCCCTCCCTCCACCATCAGTCACTCAGGAGTGACCAGCTCTGACTCACAGCACCAGCCCCTGCAATAAACACAGACAAGCACAAGTCATTCCCGTGAGCCCTGGCACTGGGCTAGCCTACCAAGGCAACACCCAACCAGGACATGGGAGGAGGTAGGAGCTCCCTTAAGGAAGGAAAACAAATAAGAATGTACATTTAGGACAGGTGGTTATGGCAATTTTTTCCTTCTGTTTTCTAAGCTTTCTATTATGCAATTTTAACAAAAATTTTTCATTTCAGACAAGTAACATCTGTTTAGCAAAAAGAAAAAGGAGACATATAAAGAAGAAAAAAGACGCAAAAGATGAAAAAAAGCACGAAGATAACCCATCAACATCTTGAATTAACCTATGTTGCCATTGTAATATAGTCCAGTTTAATCAAATAGAACTTCAGAAAAAGATATAGCTTCATCATAGGAAAGAATTATGCTGTCTTGATGATCACAATTTCATACAGAAAATAAACTGATAAGAGGTTAATGAATTCACAATAAATTCAAAATCAGAAGTGAGGTCTTCTAACAACACATTCGTCTTTAAAGTAGTACAGTTGAAACTCATGTATGTCATCATAAAAACAAATCAGGAACTGTTAAACACACACTTATCAAAGCTACATGTTAAGTGTGACTTGAATCTGACCAGAAACATTCCCGGCCTGCCTACTCCTTCTGGAGGCTGTGTGGGTTCTGGGGCCGACGGCATTGCTGGAGGCCTTCGCAGTACCTTATCAGCAAAGTGCTGGATGACAAAGGATGTGTTCAACATTCTAGGCTTTTCAAACAAAGGGTTCTTGTTGACAAAATTATTATACAGCTTTTGAAGCCAGTTTTCATCAGTTCCATGTGGTAACTGGAAAATAAAAATAAAGCAACTAGCAAGTAAGAAAACTAGAGATTCATACAGGCGAGGAAAAGCACTAATTCTAAGAAACCAAGGTGATCTGGCACTTTAGTGAACTGCTCTCAATTACAGGCTTCCTATTTATTTATTTTTGAGATGGAGTCTGGCTCTTCCACCCAGGCTGGAGTGCAACGGCGCCATCTCAGTCCACGGCAACCTCTGCCTCCTGGGTTCAAGTGATTCTCCTGCCTCAGCCTCCCAAGTAGCTGGGATTACAAGTGCCTGCCACCACGTGCGGCTAATTTTTGTATTTTTAGTAGAGACGGGGTTTCACAATGTTGGCCAGGCTGCTCTCCAACTCCTAAACTCAGGTGATCCACCCACCTTGGCCTCCCCAAAGTGTTGGGGTTACAGGCATTAGCCACTGCGCCTAGCCTTAAAGGCTTTTAAAAAAGCAACTTTAGGCATCAATTTGTCCTTGATCTTAATCTTTAGGGCACTTTAAAAATTATTGACAAATAACAATTACATATAGTTGTGGGGTGTTTGAGGTGATATTTAAATGGATACATCAATGTCCCTTTAGAAGAACAAAACTTTAAAAAGAAATGGTCGCACAATGACTTTAGAATGAAGAATTTTATTTCTATAAAATGGGCGGTATTTTATTTCTTCCCAAAGAAGTCTAAAGGTTCAGGAAAAAAATAGTGTGGGTTCCATTACATGAACATGACCTTTATTCACGGGTGAATGGGAAAAGGCTGGCACCTGAATAGACAGTCCTCCCCTTCCCTTGCCTCAGGAAAACAGTTTTTCTTATTTTACTTCCTAATTAACTCACTCCTTGAAATAAGAGCATACCTCCTAGTACTAAGCTAGTTGCAAAATTTGTTCTTGATACACGTGATTTTTTTTTTTTTTTTTGAGACGGAAACCCTGTCTCTACTAAAAACACAAAAATTGGCCGGGCACGATGGCTCACGCCTGTAATCCCAGCACTTTGGGAGGCTGAGGTGGGCGGATCACGAGGTCAGGAGATCGAGACCATCCTGGCTAACACGGTGAAACCCCGTCTCCACTAAAAATACAAAAATTTAGCTGGGCGTCGTGGCGGGCACCTGTAGTCCCAGCTACTTGGGAGGCTGAGGCAGGAGAATGGCATGAACTCAGGAGGCAGAGCTTGCAGTGAGCTAAGATATACCACTGCACTCCAGCCTGGGAGACAGAGAGACTCCATCTCAAAAAAAAAAACAAAAAAAAAAAGAAAAAATTAACCAGGCATGGCCGGGCATGGTGGCTCAAGCCTGTAATCCTAGCACTTTGGGAGACTGAGGCGGGTGGATCATGAGGTCAGGAGTTTGAGACCAGCCTGACCAACATGGTGAAACCCCATCTCTACTAAAAATACAAAAATTAGCCGGGCGTGGTGGTGTGCACCTGTAATCCCAGTTACTCAGGAGACTGAGGCAGGAGAATCACTTGAATCTGGGAGGTGGAGATTGCAGTGAGCCGAGATCACACCACTGCACTCCAGCCTGGGCAACAGAGTGAGACTCCGTCTCAAAAAAAAAAAAATTAGCTGGGCCTGGTGGTGGGCACCTATAATTCCAGCTACTCCAGAGGCTGAGACAGGAGAATCGCTTGAACTCAGGAAGTGGAGGTTGCAGTGAGCTGAGATCACACCACTGCACTCCAGCCTGGGTGACAGAGCAAGACTCCATCTCAAAAAAAAAAAAAAAAATCCTTTAACCCCGAAACCTTATTAATCCCCTCTTGGGGATTATTTGTTCTTGTGCACGAGAGACACGGCCAGGCTGGCCGACTTCGGGGTTTCCGAGAGGGAAAGGTAAGAAGAAAACTCCTAGAGAGCTCTTCCGGTGAATCATACGATGTTGATTTTTCAGCTATAGCTGATGACTCACAAGAACCAGGATGTAAAAGAAAACTCAATTGTTATTAGTCACCGACAGCTTGAGTGGAGTCACTTGCTGTTTCCATGCATGTTTCTACAGACACCTTGGGACGGCCTCCATGCTGGACGTTACCTAGGAGGTGGTGCAGCTCCCCAAGGGTGGTTTACACAGGCTGAGGGCAAAGGGCCCAGCGGGCCCTCTGGGGTCCCTGCTGTGGATGCTGTCCCAGCATTAATATCCACCCAACCAACTGGGTAAACACCAGGATTTTACAAGCACACTTCAAAAAAACTGCTTTGCAAAATGCTCATCTGTTAATACTTAAAAGTTGAAAAAAACAATTATTCTTAAAAGTTACCAAACATTCTTCATCCAGTAACTCCAGAATTCCCATTTTTGCTTCAATCAGATCAATAACCGGTTGATTGTCATAGAAATCTATCAGCGTCCAAGGGATATCTTCCTTCATGTATTCTTCTTGTTCCAGTTTGAAGACATGCTGGGAATCCAAAGTTAATACAGAAAGTAAAACAGAATATTAAAGTGTGTTTCCAAAGAGCAGGACGTAAGCATGTGGAAAACATAAATGGTTGATCTGTAATATTTATGTTTAAACAGGAAGACCCTGAAGTATAGACAAGGCCCATACTATGATCAATACCACTGAGTTCCTAAAGCGGGTCTAGCTGTCATCCTCCCACCTAGTCTGAGTGGGTCTCCACCTCCCAGGACATGGCTTGGGCCAGCCTGTGTCACCACCAGCACCACATGGTACTCAGTGTGGTCCTACAGCCCCTTCCTGCTAGGAGCTATTCAAGGACAGATCCAGCCTCTTCGGCCTAATGCAGCCTGGCTGGGTGGAGCCAGCTACCTGAGAATGCTAGTTGCCGGGCCAGGGAGAGAAGCCCACTGCTTAGAGATCTTTGTGTACTACTTATTTGGGCTGTAGGGGTATCTGGGAGGCTTCCCAGAGGATGTACTCAGGCCTACCATGGAGGATGAAAGAAAGTTGGGCTGGTAGGTGGTGAGGTGTGGTGAGGTGGGGTGAGGTGGGGTGAGGTGGGGTGAGGTGGGGTGAGGTGGGGTGAGGTGGGGTGGGGTGGGGTGGGTGGGGCATCAAGAACAAAAGCCTCCCATGGAGGAATCCCAGTGGGAACCGCACAAAAGCTCAATGGGTGCTTGAGAAACGCACCTCAAGCAGGTTAGAAAGTACAGGAGGACAGCAGGCAATGTGGTGGCAAAGAATGGTAGAGTCAGATCACCCTAGACCTTCACACCCTCCCTAGAGAATTCTGGGCCTATGGCCTTTTTCTAGGAGCAGTGAGGACCCACTGGAGGGTGGAGGGATTATGACGAGACCTGAAGGATGGCTCAGAGGAGGGAAGGACCGGAGGCAATGAGACCAGTGAGGTCTCAGCCCGATGCTCTTGGTGGCTGCGACTTGGGGAGGAGGATGAGGAGGGAAGAGGTCCAGATGAACGTCAGGCTCAGGACACGGGGTCCACGGCATGACTTGACCACAGAAAGTCACATGAAGGGTAAGTGGGCTGAGAGGAGAAGGTGGCACCTGCACTTCTACACCTGCTACTGCTGAGCTCCCTGCGGGCATTAGGTGCAAGGCCCAGTGGCAGCCAGATGAGGGAGACTGGAGATCAGGAGAGTCCTAACCAAAGCTTCCTGTGCCGACAACTGAAGGAAGGTACTACCCCTCCTGGGAGGATCTACAGATGGACGGATGACTCAGAAAAAGGAGAAGAGGAAAAAGGAAGAAAACGAGGAGGAAGTGGATGAGGAAGAAGAACAGGAGGGGATAACAAAAGCAAAAACAAAAAACAGAATTGCAGCCTCTGATTTGTGATTTTTGGCAAGACATCTGCCATCAGTGTCACTTTGAGGGTAAGGTGGACATGTTGGGGAGCAGCATGCCACTGCAGCCAGGGGACAGGGTAGCAGCCACAGAGAGTTGGACTTCAGGTGAGTCCAACTGAATATGCACTTGGAATAAACCTCAGCTGTAGTTATTAATGTTAAATTTCCAGGAAAGCCTTGCAAATGCTAAAGAAATAGAAATTTACAATGGAATGAAATTTAATGATTATACATGAATTAATTCTGGGCAAAAAAAAAAAAAAAAAGAAACTTCTGAGTAGGATTCAATGTTAGGTCTTCTCACAATATTAGACAGCTATTATTGACTCTTTTTAAATTGACATATAATAGTTGTACAAAGTTTTGTGGTACATGTAGTATTTTGACACATGCATACAATGTGTAATGACGACTCATTTTTAAAACAAGGAAACAGAGGCTTAGAGAGCCCCAGGTCCCAGAGGGAGGTAGAGCTGAGACTCAAACCCAATTTAGTTTGAGCCAAAGCCCATGCTCTCCAAGACCTTTCCTCAGGGGTTCTGAGGGAGAATAAGACTAAAGACTAACAAAGGTATAACCTTTCCATGGAGTAACTGTTAGGGTATTAATACATGATTTCTATTATGAACTGGAATCAAAATTCTTGCCATGAACATGTAGCCAAAGTTTAGGATGTAGGCTAAAAGGAAAATGTGAGTTAGTAAAGCATTTTCACTTTCATGGCTTTTCAGAAACAGAGCCAAATAGAAATGTGAAGGAGGCAACTATTTAAAAAAACATGAGAGTAGTTTCATGGTAGAGCCAATGTAGAAGGATGTCCAATCAACTTTTAACTTCATCGATTTCTGTTAGGAGCAGAAAGGCATCAGTACTGTTGGGAGTTCAAAAGTGAATTCACTAAAGTTCTTGCATCTAGGGAACTGATTTAAGAGGTCGAAATTGTATTCAATACACATAGCAATAATAAATGCCAAAACGGCCACAAGTAGCATTTAGTCAACATTTTTAAAATTGTCTTATTCATCTTTCTATCTCAGCACTTAACTTGGTACCTGCTATACACAATATGCACTCAAAAATGTCTTTTGAATAAACAAATCTTCCTGGTGGGAAAAAAAATTGGAATCCATCTCCTGTCTGTTTCCATGGGAGGATACATTTGATCTTATCAGTAGTTAGGAAGGTACCATATATGTCTTGTTCTAAATTAAGGCTGGAGAAACTCATTCCCATAATCCATTGGCCATCTGCTGTTTAGTGCTGCATGCGCCGAGATAAGCACTGGGCTGAGAGAGACAAAGAATGCCAGTCCTGGACTCTCCAGGTGACCAAGTCTATTTGGAGACTTGCATGCAAATGATGATAATCCCATGTGACGGGCCTGTGACAAGGAAGCACATAGGAGGAGGCCAGGAGATATCGCGGAAGGCTCTCAGGGGAGCTGGATCTCAAAACACAAGCTGGAGTTGGCCAGGTGAAGATAAAGCAATGGGGAAAAAACAGGAGCAGGTGGGTTAAGGCAGAGAAAGCAGCAAGTGCAAAGACAGAGAGGCTCGAAAGAAAGTGGAGGCCTCAGGCAACCAACTAAATAGTTTTGCCTGGCTGCACAGAGGGTCTGTATCCAAGAGGCGCAGTAAGGCTCACACACTGGCAGGTGATTCAAAAAAGAGCAAATAGATGAGAGGGTGTGATTTCAAGATTTGGCCACAAGGTGGTGCAGTAACCCAGCGTGAGGCTCCTTGCATAAAAATTTGAAACCTGAAGAAGAATGCCTCTTTCCATGATCACACACACACACACACACACACAGAGACACACAGACACACAGACACACACATACACACGGCTGAGAACTAGTCAAGAAGGCAGAAGGGTCACCTACCATGTTAAACTGTTGTTGCAGTTTTTCATTAGCGTAATTGATGCAAAATTGTTCAAAGCTGTTCACATCAAAGGTTTCAAAACTGAAATACAATTTAAACAAGTTAAAATATAACCTGAAGCAGGACATATGCATTTGTTTATAGATATTTTTTGACACTTAGAAGCTTAAACATTTGCTATATCTTCTACAAGTTTTAAATGCCCCTCAAAGCTTCTGGTTTTAATGATATCCTAGTAGTCAGTTTATATATAACCCTTTTCCTGGTTGTCCCCTGGAAGGAATCTGGTAGGTATAAAACACCTTCCCCAAGCAAGGCATTAAAATAGGCGTGTCACGATATGGTGTAGTCCGCACAACAACAGTGATATTGGCAATTGTTATTCTGACTTTATAGGTCAAAAATAAGCCTGAGAGGTTAAGAAACTTGCCAAAGGTCACACAGCTTGTGTCAGAACTTAGCTGCGAAGCTGCCTGACTGTGATGCCTGTGCCTCCGGTGAGAAGGCAATGTGGTTTCCTATTCTCCTTTCCTTGTCTGTTGAGGGCAGGAGCAGCACAATTGCGGCACAATTTTGCCTCCCGAAGGGGTGCTTTCATAGTTCCTGGAGGAAAAGGACAAAGTCATTTCATATCCTACAGCCCAGCACACTCTGTCAGGGACGAGACAGACACGGCTGGCTTCCATGTTCAGACTTTCATCAGTTGCCTCTGCAGTTGCTTTGAAGTTGCAAGCTCAAGAACTGAGAGGAGCCCTCGGGGACAGGCCTGGGAAGCAGACTAGATACGGCACAACAGTGAGCCGTGCGGGGGCTGGAGAGCCATCAGGATTGTCCAAGGGGCAGCTGCTACTCAGCTCCTGCCAGTCGTAGCCATGGACGAAAGTGGGCCAGGATGTTAGATTCACTGGTTCTCAAGAAAAGGCAGAAAACTGGGACTTTTAAGTGAGTAATCCCACTCTGCAAAACATGCTGTGGGCGGAACAAAACAGAGGCGCCAAATTTAGCACCTGGCCAGATGCGCTCCAGCTGGAAGGCAGCTTGCTGAGCGCTTTAAGGTGTCAGCATTTATGCATGTCACCTCCCTTAACCCTAACACAGCCCTATGTGAAGGGCTCCTGTGGCTCCACTGTCACACACGAGGGTCAGAGAAGGAGTGACCATGGTGAGGACCAACAGCCAGCAAGTGGTGCCAGAAATGCAATTCGACCCCAGTGCTTGGTGCCTCTAAAGCTTTGTTCTTAATCACCCTAATCCTGAGAGGTTCCTGCCAGCTCCTACCACGGGTTCCCTGGGAGTCTCACTTGACTGAGCTGGTTTGGCTCAATCTGGGATTCCTGGGCAGGGTAAGAACCTGGACTGTCCTCTAGGCAGCTCCAGGGTGACGCATAGCAGCTCGAACGGCCCCATTCCACACGCAGCCTTGGTGGCTCAGAGATTTGGGGGCTGGTCTGCTCATGGAAGCAAGGCCAGGGCTGGGCCTAGGGGAGATTCAAAAGGGTCTCACTGCGCTCTGCAGCTCACAGCTGGGGCCAAGGGCAGGGCTTTCTAGAACCTGGCAAAATGTCAAATATCAACGCATTATTTGGGGGCACAAAGAACTGAAGTTTAGGACCTATGGAAAGACCTAGATCTGTGACTTAAAATGCTAAAGGCACGTTGACTATGGTAACACTTCACATTGGATCCATGCTTATGGTTTTCAAGGTACCTGTATACCTTCCATCTCGTCTTCAAAATCACCCTGCAAGAGAGGCCCCATCTTGTAGATGCAGAAACTGAGGCTTGGAGAGGTTCTGTGACTTTCTTGGGGTCACGTAACTGGTATGCTATGGAGCTCACTCCGAGGGGTCTGACCCCCAGACCCAGGCTTTTCCAACTCTGGGTCCAAAGAACATAACACACGACAGGCCGGGGAGTCACCAGCCTTCGTCCGCTCTCAGCTTAGACCTGGAAGCTCATAGCCTCAGCTTTACTTGCTTTCAAAGATGCTAACTGTTCCTTTGAAGCTTCCTTATTTCCCAGTCAAAATGAGCTTTCTCAAAAGTTGCAGGTACGCCTGGGCGAGGGTTAGCCTAGAAGTGAGGCTGCTGGAGGGGGCGGGAAGGGCTTGGCCCCGGGCTGCAGCCCTGCTGCCTAGAGGAAAGTTGATTTTTTTGGAGGCGTCTCATGAACTCAAGGGTGGCAGCAAAGAGGCTGTTGTTAGAATTTTTGAGAGGAATCTTAAAATAATTTATTCTAACAAGTCTTTGAGAATTTATAAATACTCATCTCAGGTTTTTCCACATAGTTGAAAAATTCAAATTCCTTATTACAGTGGTCCTGGATCCTGCCTGGGGGCCAACATCCAGCTTGCTACTCCTTGCACACGGCTGCCCCTGCTCTGTCCCCACCCCCTGCTAACCTCCAGCACACCTTCCTCCCTTCCCAGGACTCATCCCAACCTCTACTGCCGGCCTGCCGCCCTCACCAGTCTCGGTCCCACGGCGGCAGGAGCCGTGTGTCTGTGCTGTTCAACCATTGCCTCCAACACAGTGCCTGGGATATAAACATCTGTTAGATAAAAATATGAAATAATGGCCGGGCGCGGTGGCTCACGCCTGTAATCCCAGCACTTTGGGAGGCCGAGGTGGACAGGTCGCAAGGTCAGAAGATTGAGACCATCCTGGCTAATACTGTGAAACGCCATAGCTACTAAAAATACAAAAAATTAGCCAGGCGTGGTGGCAGGTGCCTGTAGTCCCAACTACCGGGGAGGCTGAGGCAGGAGAATCGCTTGAACCTGGGAGGATGAGGTTGCAGTGAGCTGAGATGGTGCCACTGCACTCCAGCCTAGGCGACAGAGCAAGACTCTGTCTCAAAAAAAAAAAAAAAGAAATACACTCTTAAAATAAAGGACTGCCATTTAAAAATACATTTTTAAAACGCCCAAAAGAACAGGGAATAACAGAACAATTACATATTTCCACCACAGTGAAACAGGACTATTTTTAATGACGACTATCCACTTTTAAAAGTTCACTTAAGCTTTTACTGGCTGCTCAAACACTTTCTTGGAACAAGACAAGGTAAATAATTGACTAGACTATCCCAGTAATGTATTAAGCATTTTATAACTGTTGACATGTACTATGAATTGGGAGCCATACGTATTAACGTAGGATCTAAATTAAACAAAGCAACTCCCTTGAGGCACTGTCTCCCATTTGACAGCTATGGGAAAAGCTGCCTCTCCACCTGGGTGCAAGTCCAACAGCGTGGCGTGGCCCTGTCCCGCTCCTCCCCAGGAGGCAGCAGCAGGGCCAGGAAGGCCAGGGCTGGGCTCTCCCCTTTGCATGGGGAATGGGGTTGAGCTGCTTTTTGCCAGGGTGTGGGGGAAGATCCCCCAATCCAGGTGGAACACTCCACGATGCCTTTCACGGGTCAATCTTCCCCCTTCTCCTGCTAAGAAACCAGGGTGGGTCCCAGGAGAGGGGCAAGGGCTGGGCACTGGGGCCAGCTGCTGAGAAAAGCCTGAGGGATAACAATCTCTGCGGAGCCCTCCATGCCAGCTTCCACTCTGGTTACTCCCCAGCAGTTTCAGCATGAGCTGGGCCTGGGGTTTAGAGAAGGAGGACCAGGCAGAGACAATGAAAAAGAACCCAATTCCAGGATGGGATGAAGGGTAAGACCTCCTGGAGGAGGGCTGGGGAAAATCCAAGACCTTCTCACCCGAGAACGGAAAATGATTGGGGTGGGGGGTGGCTGATCAGAGACCTGGGTTCAGTCCACCTCTGGCCGCTGGGCTTGGGCAACGTGCAGGCCTAGATGACTTGTCATCCCCTGTGATTTGAATGGGAAGGGACCCCGGGGCTCCACACCTCAGGGGCCTTTGGTGGGAAAAGCAGAAGCAGGAGCCTCACAACTGTGCTGGCTTTTCCCACCAGTGGAGCAACTGTGACCAAGTTATTGAGTCTTTCTAAGCCTTGGTTGTTGCAGGTCTAAAATGGGGATAGTTATGAGGTTGCTTAAGAATTAAGTGAGAAAGCTCAGGGAAGTCAGGCAGCCTCAGAGCTGGCACACAGTAAGCTCTTAACGCCAGTCATTACTAATTCAGCATCTCTTTAATGCACTTTAAATAAACGGCACCATAGCCCAATAGAGTGTACTTAGCATCTATAGGGGCAAAAGCAGAGAGTGTTATCTTTCTAATCATGTGAAATACAAAGGAACCAGAACAAAATAATCTAAAAACCACATGGTTCTCAACATTTAAAGGAGGAAAGACAGGCTCACTGAAGAGAATCTTACCCATAAATGTCCAAAACACCAATAAAAGTGTGCTGCTTGCCTGAAAACTGCAACGCTTGGTTAATTCTCTCCACAATGAAGTCGAACAGGTGAGCATAGATCTTTTTGGCCAGTGCATCCCTGGCGTTGACAGCCTGAGGCCTGGTCATGGGTTTTACCACCGTCTCAGAGCTCGTGACGATTTTGCGATTGCACAGCCACTGAGCAACTCTGCCACTCTCCAGGCCCAGGAGCTCACAGAACACCTTCAGGTGACTGTCATCCTCCTTCAAAAACAAGCACAAGCCCCGTCAGGTGGCCCAGCCATCCAAAGCCACACAAACCCACCCGGCCCAGGCCCCTGTGCCCACACTCAGGCCTGTGCAAGAGCTGACTAGTAGCTGGCACAAGGATGTCCAGGCCTCAGGAGGTGGAGACAGACCTGGGAGTAGAGCAAGAGGGCTGCACCGGCACGGGTCCTGCACCTGGCCCTTGGAGGACCACCCCTGCAGCAATGCCGGGGAGTCCAGGGCTGCATCCCACACTGATTTTTCATGTTAACCAAAGAATGCCCGCGGTGACTAAGGCCATGGAGGCCATCCTCCCTAGACCCCGGCCTGTTCCTGTGGATGTGGATGCAGCCCTCTCTCTTCCCTTTGTACCATCCTGGGCCACTTGTCAAGAGTGTGCACTCACCCTGCCCCACCTCGTGTGGCCAGGGGTTTGCCTGGATGATGGCCCAGGAGGTACCTGGGTGTTGCTGCCAGGCAGAAACTGGTGCGGTTCCCGTGGCTGAGCTAGTGCCTCAGCTGACACGAGGCCTGGGGTGGGACTTTTCCTGCATGCACAAAGTGAAATCTTGCTTCTCCCCCAAGCCCGGGCATGAGAGCTGCCCCGCTGGTCAGCAGATGAAAAGAGGGAAGAGGTGCTCCCATTTCCCTTCAGCCGGTGTAGACAAAGGGCTCCTGTCCTCAGGCGAGGATGTGACTCCCAGCTCCTCTCTCAGTCAGGAGAACTCCCAAGGCAGGCTCCCCTGCGGGCACCATTCCAGCCCACCAGGACACCCACGTGATTGCACTAAAAAGCCTCAGGACACAGTGGAGGAAGCCATGGAAACAGCCCTGCCCCTCCCTGCGCTCTACCCACACCCCTGCAGACCAGCATCACAGTAACACAGAGCTGGCTTTGACGTGCCTGACCTCATAAGGGAGGGGACTGGCAGAGGCATTTGGTTTCCTTCCTTCTAAGAACGAACGAAACCTTCTGAGTCAAAAACAATTCAGCTGCAGGTGCTGCTATGGGAAAAAAATGCAAAGGGCAGCAGCTTTTCAGAAACTCAGACGGCTTTGTCCAAATTTAACGTGTCTAACATTTCAAGTTCCTGATACAAATGGGTGGAAATGGATCCCAAATCTAGGACCAATAATTATAGGACTGGGAATTTTCCACAGATATTCTTAGAACACAGAAAGGATTTTCTGCCAGTCAATGTTAATTCTTCCTCCAAAATGCTACCTTCACAACAAGCTTCATGGGAGAGGGCTCAGTGTGGTGGCATTTGTTGGGCAGAAATCACATTTTTAGTCTTTGGGGGTTTAGGGGGAAAAGGGCAGAAGCCCAGCTTCTCTGAGGTAACTGAGCAAAGAAACAGAGGGACCTGCCACTTCAGACACACCAGACTCTCCCCCAGGCCTCTCGTCACTTCTCTCCCTGCTTTCCCACTTGGGGAACTGACTCATTCTGGGAGGTCTGCACACCGCGGGGGGATGGGAGGGGTGCTGAGGTGAAAGCTGGAGGAGAAGAAGGAGAACTACTTCCTGGTCACGGCAACAGGCCTAAAACGCCGAGCCCAGGAGCTCATGCTCCACTCAGCTCTGCCCTCTCCCCAAACCGTTGGTAGCAGACAGCCAAGAACTCACCGGGTACACAAAATGATCAACTATTCCCATCGGTTATTTGAGGGACATGAAAATAGACATGGTTACGGACTGAATATTTGTGTCCCTCCAAAACTCAGATGTTGAAGTCCTAACCCCCAGCGTGACAGTATTTGGAGATAGGGCCTTTGGGAGGTAATCGGGGTTGGCGAACGTCGAGAGGGTGAGGCCTGCCATGATGGGATTAGTGTTCTCGTAAGAGGCATCACAGTGTCTGCTCTCTCTCCACCATGAGGACGCAATGAGAAGGTGGCTGTCTAGGAGCCAGGAAGTCCTCACCAGAACCGAGCAGGCTGACGCTCTGCTCTCAGACTTCCAGCCTCTAGAACTGTGAGAAAACAAATGTCTATTGTTGAAGCCAGTCAGCCTGTGGCATTTGGATATGGCATTCTGAGTTGACTAGGACAGACATGTCACTGTTAATGCAAAGCTTTAAAGGTAGGCAGATTCTGTGTTTCATGGAAACATTTTTTACTTGTGTTTGTTTTCTTCTTTACACGGACATTGATGAGACTAATTAAACACATACCCCTCCCCCAAGAATCACTACTCATAGTATGTGTCAGAGAAGAAACACACATTAAATTAACTTGTGTCCATTAAAGAAATCTATCACAAAACTTACAACACATTCCCAGGAAGCCAGCACCACTGACGTCTGAGTCAAGCAGGTGTAAGGAGGTAGTGAGTGTCCTTCTGCTGAAAACTACCCAGCGTCCTTAAGGTCCTACATGGTGTGCCATCCCCCTTCTCCCTCTGGTCTCATCCACACCCTCCCTGTCACTCACCCTCTGGATACATGGACCTTCCTGCTGTATCTCAAATGACATCTTCTGCCTGGGAGTTTCCGCACTTGCTGTTCTTCCCCCATCCACAGGTACAACCTGCTTCTTCATCCCCTTCAGGCCGCTGCCCACCACCGCCTTCCCGGAAAGGCTTTCTCTGACCACCCCACATGAAAGGCACGGCCCCTCCGCATGCCCCCTCTGCTTTACTTTCCTCTGTGCCAGCCGTCACCAGCTGCCGGAGATCATATTTGCTTGTTGTGTCTCCTCCCTACCCCTGATCATAAGCTCTCTGAAGGGCTTCTTGCTTTGTTTCGTTCACTGCTGTTTCCCCAGATGCTATGACTGTCCGTGGCACTTAGTAGGTGCTGCATACGGACTTGTTGAATAAAAGAAAAACACACAGAAGACACATTTCCCCTCCTCTACTGTTGCAAGGGGAGGAGGCTTTACTCCTTGAAGGCAACCCCTGGAAACCCTTGCCGCTGGCTTCCTGCTAAACCAGTCTACCCAGGAGGCCATCTATGCCTGCTGCTAAAAAGCAAAGGCAGGCCAGCTGCGAACCGGTTCCACTATGACCCTCGGACAAAGGAAAAGTAAAACAAATGAGCATCTCACACTAACTGAGGACCTCTCGTTGCCCACCGCGGTGATCTGCACGTTGCCCAGATGTAGGATGGCTGCCAGGATTTTAAAAACGTCCATCTGAAAATCCTCCTTGAAACCTGAAAACAAACATTTTCCCAGATTAGGAATACTGCATCTCTTCTCTGACTAGTAAGATGGGCACCTGGATTCATTCGAGATATGCAGGTCGCATCAGTGCCAAGCTCTGGGACAGGAACATGAAGTGGACCCAGGGGCCTCTGGTGCACTATTCCTTCTAGGCGACCTCTGTAGACACACGTCATATGTGTCTATACACAGGTTTTCCCTGTGCCATGCCTGCTAGGAAGTTCAACACAAAAATTAAAACCCGAGTAACTGTTTCACTTCAGGTTCCTCAGAGAGTCGTCCTGCCGTGATTCTGTGCTTGATTTTGAACGTCTTTCACTTTTCTTTTTGCTCACAAGCTCTCTGAATCCGTGAATTATTTTCTAGGTGGGATTGCTAGAGGGATGCCATTTGCCCCTCCAGATCGTCTGCTCTCTGCCCCAGGGGACTTGGTATAAACCAAGGCGATGGCCTTTCATGCCCTCTGGCGTTTGGTTGGGCTTGATTCATGGGGAGCCCCGGCAGGAGAACAGAGAGAGGAGCGGAGAAGGTTCTGAGTGCGTCCTCCCCAGCCGCTGTCCCTGCGAAGCTGCCTCCAGCTGGCTGCGTGGCCCGACTGACAGGAGGTCACTACTCCTCTGGGGCTGACTTTACCCAACTCTCCTTCTAGGCTCCAGAAACCCAGACACACTTGGATGCCCACATGGGAAAGAGCAGTGAACAGTTCTGCTGCTGCCCCCAGGTGCCCACTGCCCCTTGTATTAGTAGATCCCCTAGACTCCACTCACAACTTTGTAGTTGTAAATAATAAATAATCCCTCTTGTATCCTATTGTGAGCCTGCCCCATGTTTCCCATTGGGACTTTGATTGCAGTAAGTAGAATATAAATTATAACTACATACCATATTCAGTCACCATGAGGGCATTAGCATATTTCCTGGAGCCAATAAGAAAGCAACCCAGCTGCTAGAAAGGACTGTGTGTTCAAACCCTGCAAATCACAGTGTAGACCTGCACGCTGTGAGCCCGGTGATGCCAGGTCGGGATCCCCCCAGTGTGTGTTAATGACACTGTGGTGACCTGAGGAGCTGAGAGATGCGCGCGGGCTGGCAGGCAGGCTCATTCACACCAGGCAGGCTGCCTGGTCCACCCTGGAATGGACACCGGAATGGAAGCCAGTGACCCCTCATTTGAGGATACCTGGAGTTTTCATTAGCAGGTAGGTCATGTTCTTCAACAATTTCAAAACCTACTTTTTTTCTTTTTTCTTTTTTTTTTTTAAGACAAGGTCTCACTCTGTTGTCCAGCCTGGAGTGCAGTGGCATGATCATGGCTCACTGCAGCCTTGACCTCCTAGGCTCAAGTAATCCTCCCACCTCCGCCACCTGAGTACCTGGGACTACAAATGTGTGTAGTCCCAGCTAACTTTGTGTAGAGATGGGGTTTCGCCATGTTGTCTAGGCTGGTCTTGAATGCCTGGGCTCAAGTGGTCCACCCTCCTCGGCCTCCCAAAGTGCTGGGATTATAGGCATGAGCCACTGCACCTGGCCCTGAGTCTCCTGTACTACAAAGATTAAATAAAATCAGTCTCAAAAGCTTTCAATCCAAGAACACAGGGAAGACTCCAGCTCCAGCTGAGTCCAGGCACTTGCTGCCTTTCCATTTGGAGGTAACTCCTCCATCTGAAGGACAGATGTGTGCAACAGAAGCATACCCCTAGGCCTCCACCACAGTAATGACAGGCAAGTGACCATGAGCAGCAACTAAAAACACCAGGTGCAGGAGCCTCCATCCTGGCACTCCTCCCTGCTTTCTGTGATCCATAACTAAATCCCTCAACTACTCCAGGCCTTCCAGAAACGCAAAAGGGAGATGACAACTCCAAAGCAGTAATATGAAAGAAAGAATTCAAGACCTGTGTTAAGTAATCACCCTTAGTGAGCCTGTCACACAAAAGCAATGCCAGCCTGAATCAGATTTCCAGGGGGAGCTCACTGGTCAAGTTCCTAGTGCCTGAGGTCCCGGGGACAGCCTGATTCCAAGGTGTTCGTCCCATCAGAGAGCAAGGGGCATAGCAACACTCAAATGGCAGGGATCAGTGGATGAATCACTTGAGAAAGACACAGCAGAAGAGCAGAGGAGAGGGGCTTTTTAATCAAAACGCATCCTCTCGCACTTCTCCAGGGGTAATCTCAATGCCAGCTGAGGGACCTCAGCAGCAGAAGCGAGGGGAAGGCGAACGGAACACCGCCTCAGGCACTGTCCTCGGTATTTTCCAGCCATCAGCTCCTCTCATGCTCACTGCAACCACAGGAAGGAATCCTAGTATTGTTCCCATCTCACAGAAGAGGAAACTAAGGCACAGGAAGGTTAGGGAACTCACCCAAGGTCACAGTGAGTAAGGAATATCTAAGCAGTTTAACGCCAGTGCCCACCACAGTATGAGAAAAGACCCACAGCATTCATGAGCCATCTAGCTTCACCCTAGCGTGTCTAAACAGAGAAGTCCCTGATGACCTCGTGCAAGGTGAAGGAAAAGTTTGAGCAGGGTCGCTTGCTGAGGTATCCTCATTTGAAGGCAGAGGTGCAGGCAACAGGTGCAGTGGCCCCAACCTCTTACCACCTGCCCACTTCACACAGCACAGCAGGCGGCCATCACCATTAACGCTGTGAGAGGACACAGTACTCCACCTCTCTACAAAACTCCAGAGGGCTTTGTCTAAAACATCTAGGTCTGTGCACAGGCTAAGTGTCCAGGGCCAACCCCGCACATGCGGGGCCCTGAGGGTGAGCGCCTCTCTTGCCTTGTCCCAGTCTTGGCCCTGGGACTGAGGAATGTGATGTGGAAATCTGTAAACATAACCTAAGTTGTGTGATACACGGGGGCAAATGGCTGCAAATTGCTGATCTCCAAAAATTAGAAAAGGTTTCATGGAAGAAGAGACGGTTTTACTCAAAGCATGGTGAGGGTTTGGAAAACTGGGAATGTACAGAGCTAGAAGGCAGGGAGTAGCAGTTACCACACACCAGCTATGTGCTTGGCCTGGTGCTGGGGACTTTTACATACACTTCCTCGCCAGTTGTCATGAAAGGTAAGGTGTGCTGCCACTCACAGATCGAGACACCAAGTCTTGGCTGGGCACGGTGGCTCATGCCTGTAATCCCAGCACTCTGGGAGGCAGAGGCGGGTGGATCACCTGAAGTCAGGAGTTCAAGATCGGCCTGGGCAACATGGTGAAACCTCGTCTCTACTAAAAAGACAAAAATTAGCTGGGGGCGGTGGCGTGTGCCTGTAATCCCAGCTGCTCAGGAGGCTGAGGCAGGAGAATTGCTTGAGCCCCAGAGGCAGAGGTTGCAGTGAGCTGAGATTGCACCATTGCACTCCAGCCTGGGCGACAGAGCGAGACTCCGTCTCAAAAAAAGACACCAAGTCTCAGAGTGGGTACCTTAGACTCATACCAACTAGGATTTGAATTCACGTTCATTTGATCCCAAAGCCTACTCGATTTGCCCTATATTATCTTGCTGTGAGGAGGACATGATAGAGGTGAGAGACAGTAGAAGGATCAGGGAGATGACAGTGGGCAGGGCAGGGAATATCCTTCAGCCCAGCCAGAGTTTGGCCACCTGTCCCCTCCTCACGCACCGAGCCCGCGCTCCATGGAGTAGATTATACGGAGATTGAAATGACGACTATAATTATTTTCAGAAAATGTGAATCAGTGCCAAAAGTGTTTATCTTATTATTACAAAATGTTCAAATTGCCCTTCTCCTTGAAGCAGGTTTGAGGGAACAGAGTCTGATGGTGATTTTGCTTAGAAAACCATCTTGTTTTCACTTTCCATTATCCAGCTGTGATCGTCTTACCTATTCCTTCGATATATTTAACCTGAAATTCTTAGCCTTTTACATTCAGATACAGTCAACTAGGCCACAAGAATGAAAGCACTTAGAATGAATTGGTGGGAGATTTCAGCAAGAGAAATTTCAGCAAGACGTAGAAATGACTGGCTGGGCGTGGTGGCTCACACCTGTAATCCCAGCACTCTGGGAGGCCAAAGCAGATGGATCATGAGGTCAGGAGCTCGAGACCATCTTGGCCAACACGGTGAAACCCCGTCTCTACTAAAATACAAAAAATTACCCAGGCATGGTGGTGCGTGCCTGTTATCCCAGCTACTTGGGAAGCTAAGGCAGGGGAATTGCTTGAACCGGGGAGGCAGAGGTCGTGCCACTGCACTCCAGCCTGGCGACAGAGCAATATTCCGTCTCAAAAAAAAAAGAAGAGAGAAAGAAAGAAATGGCCAACGGCCTCACCCTGATCAAAAGCTTTGACTGGCAGCTTCATGTGGATGTCTAGACTCATACAGAATGGGAGAGCGAGTGCCTGTTTCTGTAAACACCATCTGGTAGGCAGCCTTTCTGAACATGAGCTCTGTGTGGGAAAAGTAAGGCGAGAAGGACTGGGAGCAACTGGCTGTGCTGTGAGAGTCGTGCCTGCTCCACCTGTGCCGGCATCCGAGCAACAGAAGATGGGGTTTTCTGTACAAAATGAGATGCTTGAAGACCCTGGAGTGCAAAAGCCAGTTCTACTCTGAATCCGCCGCCTAACGTTGGGTAAATCACTTCCCGTCTCTGTGCCTTACTTTCCCGCTTATAAAATGGGAGAAACAGCAGCACTGACTTCTTAGGGTGGTTGTAGGGATTGAATGAGTTCACACAGGGGTATGAAGTGCTTAGGATGGTGCCCAGCACATTGTAAGCTCCAGGTAAGTGCTGTCATTACTGTCATCATCAGGAGACCTATGAAGGCCACAGAGGGCCAACGTTCCACTTCTGAACCGAATCGGACCTTGGCTTCACCAGTCATCCTTGTATTCAGCCTAGAAGAGCTTACAGCAGTCACATGGCTTGCAGCCCATGCCTCTGACAGTGAGCCAGGAAGGCTGAGGGAAAAAAAGGGTTAATTTCTAGCTCTTTTAAGGGAAAAGCAGTCTTGACCACTTAGTCTCCAAATACGTTCTGATGGTTTGTCCTAAAATTAGAATTGATTAGGAGCCTTCAGAACACACATATGCTGGGAATCCCCTTTTAATTTTTTTTTTGAGATGGAGTCTTGCTCTGTCGCCAGGCTGGAGTGCAGTGGTGTGATGTCGGCTCAATGCAACCCTCCGCCTCCTGAGTTCTAGGGATTCCTCTGCCTCAGCCTCCTGAGTAGCTGGGACTACAGATGCCCACCACCATGCCCGGATAATTTTTTGTATTTTTCATAGAGACTGGTTTCACCATGTTGGCCAGAATGGTCTTGATCTCCTGACCTTGTGATCCGCCCGCCTCGGCCTCCCAAAGTGTTAGGATTACAGGTGTAAGCCACCATGCCTGGCTTTAATTTTTTTTTTTTAAGAGAAAATGGCTACATCCTCGGATGGGATATTTGCTCTTACCCAGCAGCGTGAAGGTCTTTTGAGTCTCTACCATTTCAGCTCGATCATTCACACCCTCAATGACAGTATTGCCTCCCATTCTCGTATAATTAAATTCTTCGGCACTCCCTGAAATCAAAAAGTAAGATTTGTTATGTCTGTAACACAGAAATTTGGACATACACATTTATCAGAAGAAGGGAAGTTCATACTTAATAAGCTGTGTCATGCACTTTACACAGTTTATTCTATTTATTCCTTAGAACTCTGCATTACAGCCAGGTGTGGAGGCTCATGCCTGTAATCCCAGTACTTTGGGAGCCTGAGGCAGGGGTTTGCTTGAACCCAGGAGTTCAAGACCAGTCTGGGCAAAAGGGCAAAACCCTAACTCTACAAAAAATTAGCTGGGCATGGTGGCACATGCCTATGATCCCAACTATTCAGGAGGCTGACGTGGGAGGATCATTCGAGCCCAGGAGTTCGAGGCTGCAGTGAACCGTGCTGGCACCACTGCACCCCAGCCTCGGTGACCCTGTCTCAAAAAAACAAAAACAAAACAACAAAAAAAGAATTCTACATTACAGACGCAGAAGCTAAGACTCAGAAAAGTGAAGTAACTTTCTCAAGTTCCCATAGCTGATGGCACGCAAGAATTTAAATGCAGGCCTAACTCTAAAGCTCATGGTTTTTGTTCCTGCACCCAACATTTTTATATAGCTTTACTGAGGTTTACTGAATGTACAATAAACTGCATGATTAACACGTACAATTCGATAAACTTTTGACATGCATATACTCCTATAAAACCATTAGAACAATCAGGATGACTATATACACACACACACACACACACACACACACACACACACACACACCCCTAATGTTTAAATAGTAGAGGATCTTTCAGAAAGCCCTTCTGCAAGTTCGCTATTCATATTCTGTTTGGTAGACAAGGCCAAGGATATTACCTTCATGTGAAATCTGCAGAAACTTAGATTCTAAGAGCACAAGCAGCTTCTCCAAAATTAGAGAGTGTGTAAGTTCAACTCCAACATACTAGACGTTATCTCTGACAATTCTCATCTACCAGCATAGCACAAACGGCTAAGGCAGGAGAGCCATGACAGCACAGGGCTCGGGGCCTTTTGTATTGAAGGACAAACAGCCCTATGCTTCAGCCATCTCTGGAATATAATCAATTATGACTACAAATAATGAATGACCTTGAGCCATCAAATTATGATAGAGGTGGTTTGTTTTAAAAAATGGGTTAACATGTCATACATGTTAGAAAAACAACTATCTATGCATGTTCAAATAAAATGGAAGGTTTGGTGACGCCGTATGTTCCAGTTGTCAGGAGGTCTTAATCAGGTGGTTCTAGCTGGAGGAGCACAAACACCCAATGAGCTTTTTTTTTTTTTTTTTTTTTTTTTTGAGATGGAGTCTTGCTCTGTTGCCTAGGCTGGAGTGCAGTGGTGTGATCTCGGCTCACTGCAACCTCCCTCTCCCGGGTTCAAGCAATTCTTCTGCCTCAGCCTCCCAAGTAGCTGGGGCTACAGGTGTGTGCCACCACGCCCGGTTAATTTTTGTATTTTTAGTAGAGACAGGGTTTTACTACGTTGGCCAGGCTGGTCTTGAACTCCTGACCTCAGGTGATCCGCCCGCCTTGGCCTCCCAAAGTGCTGGGACTACAGGTGTGAGCCACCACGCCAGTCCCAATGAGCTTTAAAAATAACCTCAGGCTTAAGAGTGCCCTCTCTCTCTAAACTCATCCCCCCAGCCCTAATCCAGCCCCTTAATTAGATGCACCAATTCGGTCCTTGAAACCAAAGAATCTTATATCTTTGGGCAAATACTTAAAAAAAAAAAAAAAAAGACATATTAGTATAAGAAGAAAGTTAACCTAGAATTTAAGCCCCCACATAAAAGACAGACCCTTCCACACACGATCCATCACATACCCAATTTAAGATGTTTAAATTCCGACTGCTGTGCAGATGCACAAAGCTGATAGAAAATGTGGTAATTTCGTTCATTTTCCGACTGTAAGATAAAGAAATGTCCTCAAAATTACACCAAATCCTCACAAGCAAAAATGCCATGTTTTTTTTTTTTTTTTTTTTTTTTTTTTTTTTTTTTTTTTGAGACGGAGTCTTGCTGTGCCCCAGGCTGGAGTGCAGTGGCACGATCTTGGCTCACTGCAAGCTCCGCCCCGCCGGTTTCACGCCATTCTCCTGCCTCAGCCTCCCAAGTAGCTGGGACTACAGGCACCCGCCACCTCGCCCGAAAAATGCCATGTTTTTAACTAGAGAATCTTAGATGTCTAACCTGGATGGATAATTATCTGTCTGGGATGTGATCTGGCCAGTCCACAAGAGGCCCTTCCTCTCAGCTGAGAACTGGGTGGCCTGAGATGGCCTTCCAAGTAACGAGTAACCCAGAGAAAGTGTTATTAAATGAAAATATCCTATGGAATAGGAATGACATAACTCATCCTAGTGACATTTTTAGAAACTTCCTGCAATACAAGGTTTACTGTTGCTCTCCTCCTGGGCCAAAACGGTGAGAATTTTCTCCATTTTACTGGCAGAAAAGCCTTTCTCTTAAAACCGCCTCGATAGCTCTGATCCCATTCCCTTTCTGATAGGAAAGCCAGTCTGTCAGCTTCGTCTATTTCAAACAGTTTTTGTACTCTAGAAAGAGATACCTGCTTTTTAAACTATAAGGATTTTGTAAATCCCCCAAATTAAAAAGTCATAACCTCTTCCTACAGTCATACAACTCACCTGTACTACACCTATTCACCATCAAGTTTTAATCAACAGAAAAAAGAATCCAAACTGCAAATGAAAGATAAGAAAACCCTAGTCTTCAATTCATAGCATAGCGTAGCCTGCCTGAGTATATATCATAAGAATGTAATTGTAAATAATGCTCAAAAAGTTGGGGAAAAATTTAATACTTACTTGAAAGACAACTCTGGATTTCTCCAGGAGGTAAGTTCTCATGTTGGCTCCTATAATTTGATTTTGTTCATCAAAACTGATTTCTGTGTATTTCCCAAACCGACTACTATTGTCATTGCGGGTGGTCTTGGCATTTCCGACGGCCTAAAAAAACATAACTCTTCTGAAATAACAACATTAAAAGATTTTTGCCTCAACGTTATTGCAGGAGTTTTTAGTCAAATGCAATTCCGTACCCGAGGGGAAGGTCTGATTGGCAGAGGGAGGTCTGGGGAAAGAAAGCAACCCCAGGCTGGCAGGGAACATGACCAGTCCCGAGCCTGCTGCTCAAACCTCTCCTCGGTCCCACTGGCAGACACTGGGGAGGACCAGAAAGAGCACAGGTTCTGATGTTTCAGGGCCCTGGGTTCTATCTTTGCTATCTGTGTAATGTCTTACAAGTTAGTTCACTGGCTAGGTGCGGTGGCTCACGCCTGTAATCCCAGTACTTCAGGAGGCTGAGGCGAGAAATTCACTTGAGGCCAGAAGTCTGAGACCAGACGAGGCAAAACAGTGAGACTCCCATCTCTACAAAACACAAAAAAATTAGCCAGGCATGGTGGCATGTGCCTGTAGTCCTAGCTACTTAGAAAGCTGAGGTGGGAGGATTGCTGGAGCCCAGGAGCTGGAGGGTGTAGTGAGCTAAGATTGCAGCACTGCACTCCAGCCTGGGTAACTCAGCGAGACCCTGTCTCAAAAACAAACAAACAAAAAAGGTAGTTCATCTTTCCAGGTCTTAATTTCCCTATCTGTAATATGAGAATAATAAGCAACTTACTGTTATGGACTGAATGTTTGTGTCCTCCCAAAATCCTCATGCTGGAATCCTAACCCTATGTGTCGGTATGGTAAGGTGGGCCTTTGGGAAGTAATGATGTCACGAGGATAGAGCCCCTGGGAGTGGGATTTTAATGCCTACGTAACAGGGATCCCAGACACCTCTCTTGCTCTCTTTCTGCCATGTAAGGGTACCGTGAGAAGACAGCAGGCAGGCACCCAGAAGAGAGGCCTCACCAGAACCTGACCCCTGCTAGCACCCTGATCTTGGACTTCCAGCCTCCAGAACTGTGAAAAATAAATTTCTGTTGTTTATAAGCCACATGGTCGATGACACTAAAGTATATTATACTAAAGTATATTATACTTATTATTATAACAGCAGCCCAGACTGACCAGAACACTTACAGAATTGGGAGGATTAAATGAGAGAATATGAGGTGCCTCAATTCACTCAGGCCCCAAATGCCTATGATGCTCAATTAAAAGTTCACATCTTTCATCCAACCTTTATTCCAATCCTTACTCCTTACTGCTTCCCTACTCAAGCTTTCCACTTAACCAAGAGACTGCTCCTTCTCATCCCTCCCACTCTCTGGGCAGGATTTTTGCTTTTTACTTCTGTTCTTCAATTTCATCTCTCCTCTGCCCCTCCCCACCCTCTCTTGAGCACCCTCTTTCTAGATGGACCCTGCCCAGGTCATCATGCTGCCTGTCAACATGTATTTACTGAGCACCTACTATGTGCCATGCGCTCGGTGAACCAAATAGATATAGCCCTGCCTTCAGAGTGTACAGTCTAATGGGAGAGACAAACCCTAAATATTTACACAAAATTATCCACTGGGCATTTAACTTGGCACTGGCTCTTGATAACTTTTATTTTGGGAAGGGGTCCTGCTCTGTCATCCAGGCTGGAGTGCCAGTGGTGCAATCTTGGCTCACTGCAACCTCCACCTCCTGACTCAAGCAAGGTAGACTACCTTAGCCTCTTGAGTAGCTGGGACTACAGACATGTGCCACCATACCTGGCTAATTTTTTGTATTTTTGGTAGAGACGGGGTTTCATCATGTTGCCCAGGCTGATCTGGAACTTCTGAGTTCAAGAAATTCACCCACCTCAGCCTCCTAAAGTGCAGGATTATAGATGTGAGCCACTGCACCCAGCCTTGATAACTTTTCTATTGGTATCTTGGATTGTAATTTATGTTTCTAAGAAGCTTATGCCTCTGAACTATGAGCTTTGCAGTGTTTCTTAGTACCCCCTCCCCACTTATGTTTCTATTTAATTTTAAAATATTCTTACGTTAGGTTAGAAGAATCGTAACTTGGAGATTGGGTCTTATTCTTTTCCATCACTTCCCACATTAGCTACACAGTGGCTTCAACAGAGTAGATGGTCTGATAAATATTCACTGAGGATTTTGATTTGAGAAAACAGGAAGAAGAGGTCTACGAGTCTAATGTTCTTAATTATTTGCTTTGCTTCCAAATAAATTCAAATCAATCCTCTTCCCATTTTGCAGGGCAGCTGGAGTTGGCTTGCGGGGCCCTCCTCTGTCCCTTTTGGGTGCCCCTTCTTCCTTGAGGGCTGTCTCCTCACCCCTGGGCACTGTCATGGTTGGTCTTGCCCACTCCCTGTCCCAGTCAGCAGTGTGCTGATGAACTGGCTCTTGGGGAGGGCAGGAGGAAGAGTCTTTACATGTGGCCTTTGCCAAGGCAGAAGGTATAAATTCTCCTCCCATGACTGACGTCAAACGACCAAAGGTTTATCAATCAGCTTGCAAAACTCCTGAATATTTTAACAATCAGCTCATGAAAGCTGATGCCAGCTGGTTGGAGAACACCAGTGATTTCAGTGCACCAGTGATGTTTGGTTTTCCCCTGGGATGTAAATGTAAACAGAGGACTTCTGGAATCTGATGGTAGATTTCCAGCCCAGGAGGTAGAGCAGGAGAGAGCCTTGAAAGCAGCAATTCTGTCCCCATCTCCTTCAAATCCCACCAGCAAATAGGCTTCCTGGGTCTTTCCCGCCCTCACTTCTTTAGTCTTTAAAGGGTGGGGACTTGAATTAGCCAGGAGAGCACAGAACCCAACCAACCCCCATTTCCATCATCAACACACGGCTGCCTTCCGTAGCGGTACGCACCTCGGTGATGGGATTGGACGCCAGGACCTTGTCCTCCACGTGAGCGTTGCTGCCCGATTTGCTGACGGTGGCGAAGTACCTCATGGCATAGCGAGCTGACACTGTCTTTCCAGCACCCGACTCTCCGCTTACAATTATGGACTGGTTTCTGTTGTTTCTAAAGCAAATAAAAGAGTTTTCAAATGTTAGTTTCTTCCCATTAAAGAGGCGATGTGTGCTAATTAAGACAAATGTGTGCTAATTAAGACAAATGCGGACAAGACAAAAGAGGGAAACCGTTTTGTCACTCTACTATTTTAAAATCTCAATCAAGGCTGGGCGTGGTGGCTCACGCCTGTAATCCCGGCACTTTGGGAGGCTGAGGCGGGCGGATCACGAGGTCAGGAGATCGAGACCATCCTAGCTAACACAGTGAAACTCTGTCTCTACTAAAAGTACAAAAAATTAGTGGGGTGCGGTGGTGGGCGCCTGTAGTCCCAGCTACTCGGGAGGCTGAGGCAGGAGAATGGCGTGAACCCGGGGGGCGGAGCTTGCAGTGAGCCGAGATTGTGCCACTGCACTCCAGCCTGGGTGACAAAGCGAGACTGTGTCTCAAAACAAAACAAAACAAAACAAAAAAACAACTCAATCAATTTCCTTCTAGATTTTTTTTTCTATCTTTCTTTTTTTTTTTTTTTTTTTTTGAGACGGAGTCTCGCTCTGTCACCCAGGCTGGAGTGCAGTGGCCAGATCTCAGCTCACTGCAAGCTCCGCCTCCCGGGTTCACGCCATTCTCCTGCCTCAGCCTCCCGAGTAGCTGGGACCACAGGCGCCGCCACCTCGCCCGGCTAATTTTTTGTGTTTTTAGTAGAGACGGGGTTTCGCCGTGTTAGCCAGGATGGTCTCAATCTCCTGACCTAGTGATCCGCCCGTCTCGGCCTCCCAAAGTGCTGGGATTACAGGCTTGAGCCACCGCGCCCGGCCTCTATCTTTCATCCAACCTTTTACTCCAATCCCTACTCCTTATTGCTTCCCTATTCAACCTTTCCACTCAACCAAAAAACTGCTCCTTCCCATCCCTCCCAGTCTCTGGGCAGGATTTTTGCTTTTAAACTCTGTTCTTGAATTTCATCTCTCCTCTGCCCTCCCCACCCTCTCCTGACCACCCTCTTTCTAGATGGACCCTGTGCAGGTCATCATGCTGCCTGTCGACATGTATTTATTGAGTACCCCAAAATTACTGAGGGGCCCCAAGACCAACCCCAGGTTCAATGTCCCAGTAAGAGAACTCACAGGACTCAGCATACAGTCATCCTCACAGCGCAGCAAGAGGATACAAAGCAAAAGCAGCAAGGGGAAGAGGCATGAGGGGTGAGGTCCAGTGGAACCTGGGTACAAACTTCCAGGGGTCCTCTCCCAGTCGGGTCACACAGGACATGCTCAATTCCTCCAGCAAGGAATTTGACGGCACATGTGAAATGCTGGCTGCGAGGGAAGCTCATCAGAGATGCAGTGCCCACCTTCTGCCTGGCACATGCCAACATTCCAGACTCCCAGAAGGAAAGCGGGTATTCAGCATAAAGCACATTGTTTACACAAACAGCTTGAGTTTAGGTAAAATGAGCCACTTTATCAACCAAGAAATGTCAGGAACCGTCATGAAATCAGAGGCCAGCCACGGGCCTCCTTGCAAGCAGGTCTCTAAAGATAGCAGCCTCAGGCCTTATGTCAACTCCTTTCTGCACATCCCACTTAAATATAAAAACATTTCAAGGACATTATTTTGAGAGCAATTATTCAAAAGATGCTTGGGAACATATGCGCTCTGTAAGCCAACATGCTCTGTTATATAATTTAGAGATTTTAAAAAATGCACTAAACTTTTCATGTCATAAGATCGTGACGGTGGAAGCTTCTAACGCGGCTCTGTGGATGTGGCACCGCTCACATGCCAGGTGCTGAGTGAATACAGATTCTCATTTAAGCTTCACGAAAATCCTACGACATAGATCTCTCTCTTACAGAGGAGTAAAATGGTGACCGTGGGTGGAGTGACTTGACCCAGAGCACAGAGCCACAGCCTCCCATGTGAATGCTGGAGAAGACTTTGGGTACACAGCCCTGGTCCAATATTTTCATTTCAGAGACAAGATGAAGACTCCGAGAAGGGGAATGACATGCTCAGTGTCCCTCAGGGCATAGAACAGGGCTTCGGTAATCCCAGTCCTGTTCTACAGCCCTGAGGGACACTATCTGTCTAGCATCAAATAAGGCCAACACGAGCCTGCTTTAGGCTCTGTTCTGTTACTGCAGTTACACAGACCGCCAAGGAGACACTGGCTCTTCAGGGCTGAACTGAGCACAGCCCTACAGTGCCCAAGAGCTCATCCCACTGATACCCAGACCCTAATCACCATGATACCTGGGAGACCTGCAGGGAGCCAGGGAAAAATCTCAGAACCGTGGGGGTTTTAGGGTTAGAAGGAATCTTGGTGCAGCAGAAGCTACTAATTCTCTACCCAGTATTCACTTGCATTCTCCTCTTCCTTCTTAGGGACTAGGCCCCAGTGGCCAGGCAGTGCCCCGCTGTGCATATGAAAGACTGCACATCCCAGCCTCCCTGTGTGAGTGAGGTCCTGGCAGATGAGCTGTGAGCAGAAGTGCTTTGTGGGGCTTCCGGAGAGTCTCCCTAACCTGGAGGGCTGTACCCTTCCCCTCATATGCCTTGTCACCTAGAATATGGAAGACAGAGCTGAACACTAGCTTGTCCCTGAGGATGCCTGCCCCACCCCAGGGACAGGGAGCTGCACAGCACCGGGTCTCTGATGACTGTGAAGAAGCTCGGTCTATCCCCAGACTGCCCATTAGATGGCTATGCAGGAAAGCAGCATGTGTTCTACCTCATGGAAGCTACCACCTGCCCCCTCATTATAAGCAGCAGAACCAGGAATGGGTGCCCTCTGAGAGTCCAGCTCACGGACGAAGACATAAAGCGGAGGGAGCTCAGGAGCTGCGGCTGGGGTTATGCAGTAAAGACTTAGGTAAAGAGTCAGCAGGTCCAGGTCCTGTGCCTCGGATTTCCCATCTGTGAAAAGTGCGCAATGAAGTCAGTCGACTTCACAGGAGTGCTGTAAGACTCAAGGGAGACCACTGTATGTGCAAGTTCTTTTGCAAACTGTAAAGGCAGCTACAAAGATAGGGTGGTGTTTTTATTCTCCATACTTTACAGATGAAGACACTGAAGCCAAAAGTGATGGTTATGGGAAAAATAAACTAGAGTTTAAACATCCAAGCACAAATCCCAGGATCTGCCTTTTACTTGCTGCCTAACCTCAGTTGGTTATTCCCTGAAACTGTTTACCACCCAGACATCTGCATCATGGGCTATTCTGAGGCCATCCCAGATGACATATGGGAATGTGTGTGTGGTGCCTCATTCGCAGGAGGCTTTCCATACATGTGCACTAGTGAAACAAGAACTCCACGGGGCCCTACAAACACCTAGCAGTGAAATCAGGATAAAACTCCCAAGTCTCCTGCACCTAAAACCTCCTGCAGATAAATCCCCTGTCATCAGATTCTGCTTCCTTGAATGGGTTAAAAAAAAAAGCTTAAACATCTCATAGCAGAGAATAAATCAACACTCCTCCAACCAAACACACTACAAGAAAAGGATCTGCTATTCCCAAACTGGTAGGACTGACTGGACTACCTTGAAGGAACAAAACCCAGGAAACTCAGTCTTGACAGGTCAGGTGCATGGAACAGTCGTTTGCTATTCATTCCAGGTAGTCGGCTCGACAAAGCACCATCTCTGGCCTATCTCTTTTAACGAGCCCAACCTAGGTATCTCCCCTCCACTGTGATGGTCTGGCAAATGCAGGGAGCATTGGCAGAGCAAGGGGAAGTCCAGCTTGGCAGGAAGCTACCTGGCCATCTGCTTGTATGCCTCTTCTGCCACGGCAAATATGTGTGGGTCCATATCGCCCATGTTCTGCCCGCTGTAGGCGTGGATGATGGCATCTCCGTATATTGGCAACTGCTTGTAAGGATTCATGGCCACCAAAATGATTCCTGGGGAAAGATGTTAGATGCAGTTAAAAGATTCTTACTGCCACTGGCCTCTCCAGTTTGTTTTTTTAAGAAATCCCAGCTCTGTCATTTATTAAACCTTCTGTGTGACTTTGGGCAAGTCACTTCATGCACTGAATTAATTCCCTGCCAGTCACCTACACCCTCCGGCTGGTCTGATGGTTGGATGACAGGACAGGTGGAAATGCTCCCAAACGGAAACATTTTTGCAGTTCACAATGTAAGTAATATCATTGCCCAAAATAAGTAATAAATGTATCAAATCCGATGAGAAACCCAAACACAAGCTTTGTTACATCTCCTTTTCTTGGTAGTCCAGTCTTAGCTCTTGTTGAAGACTCTCCCCACCTAGATACTTCTTTGTACAACAAACTCTGGGTGCTCAGTATAAACATAAAACAACCAGGAGGCTCCAGACAGCAAGCTTCCATTCCAGTGTCATTCCTTACTTCCTAGAATTGCTCTCCTTACCACTGTAGGTGTAAATGAGTTTGGATTCTGCAAAGCGGATCCTGAGGTTGTGGAGCACCGCGGGCTCATGGAGATAGCTGAGAGCCGTGAGGTCATTCTCGCCCACGAGGATGTCAGGATTCCGAAGTGGAGGCAGAGATTCTGGATTGACGGAATAATCCAGCTCCTATGGACAAAGATAAAAGTAAAGCTCTGGAAATAGAAGATTTTTGGCGTTCTGTTGAAGCACTGTTTTTATTTCCAGAGTCATCACTGACACTAAAAAGCAAATGTATGTATAGCAACAAGAAAATCTTCACAGCTGACTCCTGGAATAATGAAAAGTAGCAGCAGGGGACTAGGGCACTGGCTATGTGCACTGGGGCAAGTCACTCGCCCTCTCTGGGCCTCATTTCTCTCATCTGCGAAGAGGAGCTAGACCAGACCACGGGTCCTTAGAGCTACAGAGGCCTCAATAAGGGGTGCTGGGGAAGCTACATGGGCAGAGATCCAGGTGCCCCATTCCTGAATCTCCCACAGGGGCTCTACCTGTATGTGGTTTCAATGTTGAGGTCATGCAAGTTTTCGTTTGAAAACAAGATGCTGCAGCTAAAAGGACACAACGACCTAAGGTCCCTTTAACTCTAAGGTTGTTGAGTCTCTGCTCAAAGTTGACACACTTGGTGGTGACAAATACCTAAAGGAGTCCGTGCAGGTGGTGGTCTCTCCGTGACAGGCCCCTGGTGCAGGTGTCTCCCGTCTGCAGTCGCCCACATGCCCGAGGGCTCACGGCTCCCCCAGCAGGGCTGTCTATTCCTGTCACTCTCAGCCCTGGGCCAGGGAATCTTCCCAGGCTTGCTCCTCTTCTGCTAAATTTAACCTAGTATTCCTAAAGCGGCTGCCTTAGCAGAATGAAGGTGAGGCGAGCAGGTCCCGTGGCATCTGTGCCACAGACGACTGGGCCTTTCCAATGTCAGAGTATTCTAATTCCTACACTCCTGTTTCACTGCTGGGGGACGTGAAGCCCAACTAAAGCGACTTGAGCAGGTCACCCAGCATGCTTGTTTCTCTTCTACCTTCCCAGGCCACCGCCGCCTTCCTGGTATTCAGTCAGTATCTCTGGGTTCCTTCTGATCTCTGGTCCTGGGCCAGCTCCACAAGGTGGCCCAGCTGCCCCTTAGCAAGTGCCACTGTGCAGACCCCATGCCAAGCACTCAGCATGGATTGTTTCATTTAATCCTCAAAACTGCCTTCCAAGGAGGACGTGACTACCCCAACCAAGAAAGTCAACGAGACAGGTTCAGAAAGTAGGAATCTGTTGTCCAAGGTCACACAGTGAATCTGGGCCTCACTCTAAAGCCTGTGCTCTCTCACTAGCACAGTGCTTCCTTGTCGACGGCAGGGGTTTCGCTGGCTGGTTGGTCTGTTCTGCGTAAAGCGAGCAGCTCAGGGCAATCCACAACTGGACACAGATCCTCAGGTCAGCTCCTGCTCCCCTGTTACCAATGCAAGTGTATGGTGACCTAACCCCGACCAGAATATTCTCAACCTGAACACTTTTGAAAATAAAATCAGGAACAATGATTCTCATACCTACTGACTTTCCTTGTCTCTGTTTTTCTATTGTAAATCCACAACCCCCACTTCTGGTTTGGCCTCTGCATGTGTTATGTGTGAAAGCAACAGGGAGACAGGACAGTTTTTTGGAGGAGGGGAGAAAATGTAACGAACATTATGTTGACAGGTGGAGGCAGAGGTGACATTTTCCTACAGCAAATGTCAGGCCTTTTCTCTTACAGTATTGACAAAGGGTTGAGTTAGAGAGTGTCCTGGCTGTCCGCCATCCTACTCGCCTCTGCAGCCGGGTCAAGGCCGGGAATGTAGCCACCTGAAGCCCAGCGGACATGACCAAAGCAGCAAACTGACACCGCAGCTGCTGCCTGGAGATTCTCCTCCCCAGACAAAGCCACCTGATCCCTAATTGGAGCCCAGACTGTGCACAGGAGACACTCAATAAAAGCTGCGAGAGCTCCTGCTGGGCAGGGAAGCCCCAGGGAGCAAGAGGCTCTTCCCAGAGCTCCTGCCTTTCTTTACACATGCACACGGGATTGTCTCATCGCACTTCAGCAACCCTGGGATGGTGCAGTCATTACCTCCTTCGTACATATGGGGAAACTGGGGGCTTGCTGCCAAAGACTTAACAAGCGGCCATGCCAGGATCTGAAGCCAGATCATCTGATTCTAGGGGGTGTGTCTTTAACTGCTATGTTCATCTGCCTTCCCAGGATCTCAGGAAATGTCTCCCAAATCCAGGACAGTCTGATTAGAAGTAGTGTGCCCTGTCCCTGCAGAACCCATTCATGTGCTTTGTCAATTAATCCTCACATGATGTTCCCCAGACCCACCTCTGGGATCTAGATGGAGCACAAATCCCCTGCCCAGGTCTCTATCCAGATACTTGATTCTAAACCCATCCAGTCACCCTAGCTACAAATCCAGTGGAATGTCACTACAGCAATGGTGGGCAAGGACGACTCATGAGGGACACTTAGAGCAAATGCAAAGTCTTCAGAAGCTGCGTCATCAGAAGGCACACGCAGCCTTGCAGGGAAGCTCCTCACTAGCTCATCCCACCACTGGAGCAACTGCTGAAGTTCATCCTCACCTCCCCCTTACCACACCAGCACCAACAGAGGCACCTCATAATGTCACACAAAGACAGCATCCCTGTCTTCTTGTTCCTGCCACACTCCCTCCCTTACACATTTCTGTACATCCGTGGACCGACTCCCTCCAGTCTCCTCCCACTCCTCCCTCTCCCTGCCTATTTTCTATCTCCCTCTTCTCATTTTCTTCCCCTTCTCATCTTGATGTTTTTCTTTACCAGTGTATGCCTTGGGCTCAAACGACTTCTCTCCAAGTTTTTCATCTTTGCCCAATCTCTGGGCTGAGACTCAGGAAGCCAAAATGGAGAATCACTTTTCAGCAGTCTCCCAGTAATGCTGGGTGCCTGGAAATGCAGTGCCGTGGCACAGACCTGGCTCCTGCAGCTGGGCCCTCTTCACAGAGAGAGGCCCGGTGGATGCAGGGCAGCATAGGGGAGGGAGGGAAGGAGTACAGACACATCAGTGAGTCCTGGTGCCAGGGTGCCGTTTGGGGATGGTGCTGGTGCCCACTCATGCGCCCTCCCTTGGGTGCCTCCCATGGGGTCCACGTGTCCCCATCCTCACACATACCCCAGCTACCACTTTACACATCGACGCAGCCGCAAACAGCAAGGACCCTCACCGTTCCATCCTCCAGCAGGAGTCGCAGGACCTTGTCACCAACTCTGTAGTCCGTGGCTATTTCAGCAGACTTCCAAACTTCTTCAGGATCGGGAATCCAGACTCTGTTGTACTGACCAACAGGATGAGAAAAGCTGAATTTCAGAACTTTCAAAAGCATGGATCAATGCATGGTTAGACGCAGGAAGGTTTCTTTCTGTCCACTAGGTCAGCTCCTTTATGAGGAATACGTCTACCTAATTTTGCTTATGAGGTGATCTTTCATGCATTTGCAACACACTGGGCCTGGCTGCCTCAGTTTACAGGCAATGGAAATCCCAAAGCCTTCTAGATAAACCTTGAATGCTGAAAGCCTGGACGTGGGAAAGAAATCTGCGAGTACCTTAATGGAAACATCTCATGGCTGTCTACAGGGTTAGAGGACAGGGATTTCTTTTACCACTGATTGACTATGGAACTCTGGGCCAGACACTTAACAGTGCCTCATTTTTCTCATCCTCAAAATCACCACAACAATATCTATTTCACAAGTTCCCTGGGAGGTTAAATTAGACTTCGTACTTGAAAGAACTTTGTAAAATGCTATGAAAGTATTGTTACAGCAATGCCATCACAATCTTATCACACCGGTGGGCTGCCAAGGACTCCCACAGTGGGAAATGCAGAAGTCCAGACACAGCCACCCAGCTCAATTCCCAGCAGGCAATGGGCACGCCTGGCTCAGTGCCGATGTACAAGTCTTTGGGTAGAACCATGTTGCTGTGGGCTGAACTGTGTGTCCCCCAAATTCATACGTTGAAGCCCTAACCCGCAAATGACTACATCCGGAGATAGGGTCTTCAGAAGGTAATTAAGGTTCAATGACGTCATGAGGGTAAGGCACTCACCCAACAGGATTTTCTTTTTTTTGAGATGGATTTTCACTCTTATTGCCCAGGCTGTAGTGCAGTGGCATGAACCTGGCTCACTGCAACCTCTGCCTCCTGGGTTCAAGTGATTCTCCTGCCTCGGCCTCCTGAGTAGCTGGGATTACAGGCGCCCACCACCACGCCTGGCTAATTTTGTTTTTTTAGTAGAGACGGGGGTCTCACCATGTTGGTCAGGCTGGTCTCGAACTTCTGATCTCAAGTGATCCACCTGCCTCAGCCTCCCAAAGTGCTGGGATTACAGGCATGAGCCACCACGCCCAGTAGGATTTTAAAATTAGTGTCCTTATATAAGACACCTGAGAGTTTGATGTATTTTTCTACAATATGCATCTATTACTTTTATAATCAGAACAATAAATATTAATCTTTAAAGGCAAATATCAAAATATAAGCCCCCCCTCAAAGAATGATACATTAAATTCTGTGATATGGGACATAGTAATTTCATTTATAATGGACAAAAATTGGAAACAGACTAAATGTCCATTAATGAGAATTTTTAAAAATGCCTGCAGTATACCCATACAATGAAATACAACTTACCCATAAAAAGGAATGAACTACTGATGCAAGCAAAAGCATGGGTGAGTCACCAAAGCACGCTGAGTTAAAGAAGCCTTACACAAATGAGTACCTCCTATGTGAGTCCCTTCAAATTGAGAGGTGGTAACAGGCTAGCAGCCCTCGCTCTCGGCGCCTCCTCGGCCTCAGAGTCCACCCTGGCGAAGCTTGAGGAGCCCTTCAGCCCACCACAGCACGGTGGGAGCCCCCCTCTGGGCTAGTCCAGGCCGAAGCCGGCTCCCTCTGCTTGTAGGGCGGTGCGGAGGGAGAGGCACGGGCGGGAACCGCGGCTGCGCGCGGTGCTCGCGGGCCAGCGCCGGTCCGGGAGGGCGTGGGATCGGCAGACCCAGCACTCCGAGCGGCCAGCCGCAGGCCCGGGGCAGTGAGCGGCTTAGCACCCGGGCCAGCAGCTGCAGAGGGTGCCTCGGGTCCCCCAGCAGTGCCGGCCCGCCAGCGCTGCGCTCGAATGCTCGCAGGGCCTCAGCTCCCTCCCTGCCCGGCAGCGCTCCGGACCCGCAGCCCGCCATGCCTGACCCTCCCCTCCTCTGCCCCTCCCCGAAGAGCGCCAGCCCCTGCGCCGCGGCTCCGGGTCCCATCAACAGCCCAAGGGCTGAGGAGTGCCGGCGCAGGGAGCGCGACTGGCAGGCAGCTCCGCCTGCAGCCCTGGTGCGGGATCCACTAGGTGAAGCCAGCTGGGCTCCTGGGTCTAGTGGGGACCTGGAGAACCTTTAGGTCTAGCTAAGGCATTGTAAATACACCAGTCAGCACCCTATGTCTAGCTACCCTAGTGGGGATTTGGAGAACTTTTCCGTCTAACACTGTGTCTAGCTAACGCATTGTAAATGCACCAATCAGCACTCTGTGTCTAGCTCAGGGATTGTAAATGCACCAATCAGCACGCTGTCAAAAATGGACCAATCAGCTCTCTGTAAAATGAACCAATCAGCAGGATGTGGGTTGGGTCACGTAACGGAATAAAAGCAGGCTGCCGGGGCCAGTAGTGGCAACCTGCTTGGGTCCCCATCCATGCTGTGGAGGTTTTGTTCTTTTGCTCTTTGCAATAAGTCTTGCTGCTGCTCACTCTTTGGGGGCTGCACTACCTTTATGAGCTGTAATACTCATAGCAAAGGTCTGCAGCTTCACTCCTGAAGCCAGCAAGACCATGAACCCACCAGGAGGAACAAACAACTCCAGACGCACTGCCTTTAAGAGCTGTAACACTCACTGCTAAGGTTTGCTGCTTCGCTCCTGAAGCCAGAGAGACCACTAACCCACCAGAAGGAAAAAACTCTAAAGACGTCCGAACATCAGAAGGAACAAACTCCAGACACACCATCTTTAAGAACCGTAACACTCACTGTGAGGGTCTGTGGCTTCATTCTTGAAGTCAGTGAGACCAAGAACCCACCGATTGTGGACACAAAATCAGGTTCTGGAACAGCTAAAACTAATGTGTGCTGGGAAACAATTCACAGCAGTAGTTGCCTCTGAGGGTGGGTGGGGCCAGGGAGTGACTCCAAAGGTGTGTGAGGGGGTCTTCTGGAAGCGATGGTAACAATATCTATCTTGATGGGGCTTGGGTTACATAGGGGCTAAGCACTTTTCAAACCTAAGACAATGCAGACTTAAGATTGGTGCATCTCATTGTGTGTAAATTTTACACACAAAAAATACGGAACTCTAGTTAATACGCATACTAAAATATTTAGAAGGTGTGTTGATATATGACTTAAAGATGCTTCAAAAAAGTGAGATGAATTGAAGGTCAGATAGAAGAACAGAAAGATGGATAGACATGGGATACAATGAATATGGTAGACTGTCCACACCAGAATCCAGGTGGTAAAACAGGTGTTCACTATAATTTTTTTTTTTTAAGAGACAGGATCTAGTTTTGTGGCCCAGGCTGGAGTGCAGTGACATGATCACAGCTCACTGGAGCCTCGAACCCCTGGGTTCAAGTGATCCTCCTGTCTTAGCCTCCCAAAGTGCTAAGATTACAGGTATAAACCATTGTGCCTGACCTGTAAAGTTATTTCAACATTGCATTATGCTTAAGATGTTAATATAAAAATACCGGAGGAAATAAAGAATAAGAATAAAACAGCCTGGGCACGGTGGCTCATATCTGTAATCCCAGCACTTTGGGAGGCCGAGGTGGGTGGGTCACGTGAGGTCAGGAGTTGAGGACCAGCTTGGCCAAAATGGTTAAACCCCATCTCTACAAAAAATACAAAAATCAGCTGGGTGTGGTGGTGCGCACCTGTAATCCCAACTACTCAGGAGGCTGAGGCAGGAGAATCGCTTGAACCTAGGAGGTGGAGGTTGCAGTGAGCTGAGATCGCACCACTGCCCTCCAGTCTGGGAGGCAAGAGTGAAACTCCATCTCAAAAGAAAAAAAAAAAGTTCACGGTACAAGTACTAGACTAGGACAATGTTGGATGAGGAACACATCTATTAATATAAATCGCCTTGCTTACTCAATAAAAAAGTCACTGGATGGATATCAATCGTGACTACCCCTAAATCATTTGAATTGCTTTAATCCTTAACAGCTAGCAAAAAGCAGGAGCTTGCAGAAATGTGACATGGATATGTAAGTTTTGAGAGAGCGAGAATTGAAGAGCACTTTGGGAGGCCGAGGCGGGTGGATCACCTGAGATCGGGAGATCGAGACTAGCCTCACCAATATGGAGAAACCCCGTCTCTACTAACAATACAAAAAAATTTAGCTAGGTGTGGTGGCAGGTGCCTGTAATCCCAGCTACTTGGGAGGCTGAGGCAGGAGAATCGCTTGAACCCAGGAGGTGGAGGTTTCGGTGAGCCAAGATCATGCCATTGCACTCCAGCCTGGGCGACAAGAGTGAAACTCCATCTCAAAAAAAAAAAAAAAAAAATGAAGTTGTCCGGCTGGCTAAGCGAAGCAGGCGAAAGTGGAGGTGTTCTGACGGAGCTGGAGCGGAGGGCCCTGGGGGCAATCCAAGGAAGCCTGGGCTCTGAGAAGTAATGTGAAAGTCACTAGGCCAGTCAATCCTTTTGTTTGACAAAGCCCCTACTTGAAGCCCAGAGAGAGCAATAACTCACCAAACAGCACACAGAGTCTCAAAGGACCAGGACTCCAGTGGAGCTAGGGCCTGTGACTCCTAGTTTGAACTCCTCGTTAATTAAACGAATCTGGACCTGAAAGTAATCCTGAACTCTGAACTGCAACCATCTACTTGAGAGTCCATGTGCTCTCCTAACTATAGTTTAGGATTGGTTTCAGCTAAAAGTGGTATTAAATGGCAGGTAATATTAGGACATACGTAACCGCTGGCGGCTTCTCTTCTGAAGACCAGTGACTCCTCAGCCCAGTACCCCAGGATGCCCACACCCTGCGATCCTGGTGCCTTTGCTGGCATTGAGTGCCCTTGCAGCTGAAACCCAGCCTGGTAAGTAAACACGGTGAGTTTACTCAGCTCCAGGTAAGTTCCACCCATTCATTCCCGTCCCCTCCTCCCTCACATTCCTCTACCCACAAAGCAATGCTTCAAACTGGAGGAAGACCTAACTTTACAGCATTCATTCAAATAGACACAGTCCACAGTCCATGCAAACAATGTAACCAGCTGTCAACTGACCTTCAGAATATGGGGCCTTCCCATGAGGCAGGAGCCTGTGGACTGGGATGGAATGGCTTGCCAAGCCCTTCAGCAGAGCCAAGAAAGAGAGGGCCACCTCCCACCTTCCCTGAGTGCCCTCCCATGCTAAGGCTCCAAGCTGAGGCAGAGGCTTGGGACCACTGAACCTTATGAGCTCAAGATCATGTCAGCCACCCCCCCAGGCAAACAGGTGAGATAAGAACAGCATCTTCTCACGCCGCCCACTTTTCTGAGGGATATTCTGGCATCAGCCACAGAAATGACTTGAAGACTTATATGGAAGATGGGACAAGATGGGACGACATGAGTTCCCCTCCTAGAACCGCTTTCTGGACTGGGAGTGTCCACACTCCAGGTCGGCCAGGCCAGATTGTCACACCATGCCCCTCTCTTCCTCCTCCTCTTCACTCACTCCTCACAGGCCCCTTCCCTGGTTCCCCTGCCCCTCCCACTCCCCCCATGTCCGTGTCTCCCAAGGTCCTTCCAGCCTCTTCTCATGATGGGCTGTTTCTGGAGAGTTCCACCCAATTCCAGACCTTCTGCAACCGCCTGGCACCTATGCATCTGAGACCTCCCACCCAGATCGTGCACTGGAGCTCTACACCACATTTCCAATTGCCTCCAAGATGTCAGCCCCTCAATCTCCTCGAAGACTCATAAATTCCAAACTCCAGTGATGCGGACGCTCCTCCTTCCTAGCTCTCTTGCCCCTCATGTCAGAAGCCTGGGACAGTGCTGGATGCCCCCCGTGTCTCCACCCCAACAGCCCAACGGTCACCAGGTGCTGGAAAAGACTGCCTTTTAAAAGCTCTCTCCTGTCCGCCCCTGCCCACCAGCCCCCTTGCCATGGCCATAAGTCAGCCCCCAACCCTACTCCCACCGATCTTCTTTCGACTGGTGCAGCAGCCCCCAGGGGCTTCCTCAGCCAGGCTGAGCACCAGGTTTCTTTGAACAGACAGACTCTCTCAACCGTACTTGATTGGAATTCCTGTGGGTGGGGCCCAGCAAGAGAAAAGCTTTGAAAATCAACCCCCCATGGGTTTCAAGGAAGAGCCAGTCCTGGACAACCAGCATTTTGGCTGATTTTCCTACTCAGGCCTCACCCTCTTTTCAATCCACCCTCTGCCTGTGGTCACCCAAAACCACTAGCACTTTCTGGAACATGGCAGGCCTTCTTTGGCTTTCTGCTGTGTACTTCTGTTCCTTCCACCCTGGCCCCACCCATCCTCTCCCCATCCATGAGCAAACAGCTCTGAATAGTGTGGAGTAGCTGGACACAGTCCTCATCCGGGCACTCTCCTTGCCGCTTGCCGTCTAGCAGAGCTGATGCTTCCCCTTGAGCACTCTCTGCCCCGCCCCCAGGTATCTGGGCTGCCTCCCATCTCCCCCACTGGCATTTGAACTTCAAGAGCCTAGTCTTTGTGCTAGGAATCCAATGCAATGACTTCCCATAGCTAGCACTCCATAAACATTTGAACAAAAATTCAAATTCCCAGTGGTTCAGTTCCACCAGTTAAAGACTAAACTTAGGATTTCAGTCTTTTCATCCCTTTTTTTCTCTTTGAACTACCCATACATAATACAATGGATACATTTAATTTTCCAGAGTTGTTAATGATATATAAAAGTCTAAAAACTATTTAGAATTAGCCAAAGTAAAAAAAAAAAAAATCATTACACTGAACTTTGACCTCATTTTAGACAGGGGTCCTGGACTGCTAGTCAAGACACTTCTTTTGACCTTGCACATCTGAGTTTCAGCAGACTTCGAAGATATTTGTGAGTTCCTCTTGCACAAGTGAAAGAAACAGATGGTGGAATGACTGTAGGGAATCTGTCACTAAACACTCATAACCTGAGTTCTAATTAATGAGCAAAGAGCAACCTTTAGAAAAACAAAAAGGTCTCCAGAGGCATGCCACAGAGCTCTACTGCCTCCCCTTTCATTCAACGCTTTCACCAGTATCGTAGATGAAAAAACAAAACACATGTATCAAATAAGCAGATGAAATGATTGATTAGCTAAAGATGATCAAGATTCAAAAGGTTTTTACAAGCTTCAGAAACGCTGGGCGCTAAATAAAATGGAAAATTTTATAGGGAAAAATGTAAAGTCTGTATTTAGGTAAAAAAAAAAATCAACTGTATTATGATAGCATCCGTATTCGAGTAACCTTTATTAAGCATTATGTGTCAGGTGTTGTGCTAAGGATTTTACATGCATGAATCTTCATAGTGACCTCCTCAGCTGGTAAGCACGATTTGGTCCATTATACTGGTGTGGAAACTCAGGTTAAGTAACTTGCCCGGTATCACTCAGTTAGTAAGGGGCAGGACCAGGACTTGATTTGACCCACCAGGGGCAGAGCATGTGCCAGCTCTGCTGAAAGTACTAACATAATGCCAGGATGCACTGAGGGGTGCTCACAAGAAGTTGCACCGTACTCATGGCTGAGTAGACCAAGGCTAGAGAATAGTGCCACTAAAATGGGCGTCAAGGTGTGAAAATTCACCCAGAGGAAGGTGGCCTGGATGCTGAGGGTCTCGAATGATGCTGTCAGAGAAAAGGTTGGTGGCACTGTCACTCTCAAGCCCTCCGTCCTACCCACTCTTCCTCCTCAGCAGCTGCCAAGCTCTCTGTGCTGTCTTCCTTCTCTGTCAGTATCTCTGTGCCTTCAACTCTTGCTACTGCAGCCTCGGGCGCTCACTCCTTTCCAAGGTTAACCTGTGCCTGGTGCCTTTCTTACATCTTCAGACCGCAGTCCTCTGCCAGTTTCCTTCCTTTAGCGGGTCATGTCAGGGTCTCCCTTTCCCCTTCACAGTTCTACCTGAACAGAAACGATGCCGGGGGCCAAACCTAGTGGCCAAACCTAACGACCCATCCCCAGCCTTCATCCTTGTTGACTTCTCTGCAGCTACTAGAAAAAAAGACCGTCCAATCTTTCGGCAGTGATATATGTGGTCTTTTTCCTTTGTTTGCATATTTTATGTTTATCCTCATACAGTATATACAATTGTTGTGCCCCATTTTTCACATAACCATGTTTTCATGTTAGGAACTCTTCAGAAATAGTACTTTTAATGGCTTTGTGCTGTTTTATCATGTGAGTCTTCCATAATTTACTCAACTTTCCCCCTCTCGCTGGACACTGGAGTTGGTTCCAATTTAGTTATTATAAGGAATAATATAAAAAAGCAGGTGCCAGGAGAGGTAGCTAGAAAGTGGATGAACTTCCCACAAGCCCACTGTGTGTGGGGAAAAGGTCAGATCCCTTGAAGAAGAGGAAGACAATAAAGGCGGTTGAACCAAGGTGGTGGTGGTGAGGGACACTAAGAACATAGGTTTTCACCTCTGGCTCCATCACTTGTATGTTACCTTAGCAACTTACTTGACCTGAGCCATTTCTGAAAGTGTGAGATCATCTAACACACAGAGTTGTTTATTCAGATTAAACGAGAGGGGGCACATGAAACTCTGAGGATGGCATCTGGTACATAGAAATAAAAATAACCACCATCCATATCATCGTCTCCATGGTCCTAGCTATTTCTGTAAGCAGAAACGTTCAGTCATGCACACAGGTGCACAACAAACACTTACGAAGCCCCCACTGTCCCCTGCTCACTGAAAGTTCTTGGTCAATGGGGGAGACAGAGGGTTCACGAGCTGTTAACAGGCAATATGGAAGGCATCGTGTGGAGGGGCTGGCTGCAGAGGCTTTCTCAGAAGAGGCTCTGCACAAATTGAAGGTGGAAGGTGCAGGTGCCGTGGGCAAAGGTGACAGACAGAGCCTCGGACAGGTGGAGTTCCGTGCACCAAGGCACGCAGCGGCGATGTGCTGGCAAGGCATTGAGGGAATGGCAAGGAGTCTGGCAGAGCGTGAGTCCAGGTGAAGGCAGGGAGACAGGCAGGACCTCGTGGCTGGTCAGTGAGTCTGAATGCAATGGGAGCCTCTAGAGGTGGTCGAGCAGAGAATGCCAGACCAGCTCTTCTTAGAGAGATTTCAAATAGGGGAACTGCTGCTCCGAGCATTTCTAAGGCATGGCCCTTGTAGCTTTTGAAAAGCGATGGATGATTTTACACCTCACCTGGCAGCGACTGCTGCCCTCACCAAGACTTCTCCTGGAGTTCCCTCTTCCCTGTTCCCACAGGGTGCCTCCCAGCAACCCTGTTTGCTCCTCCTCTGGTTGGCTCCATCTCAGCCCTTCTGCTTCCTCTCACTCCTTGCACAGATGCATTCCCCGCTGGTCTGTCCCTGGCCCTCTTCTCTGTCTGCCTTCTCCCACCTTGGTGCGGCCCTCAGGGTCTTGTTGGTTCAGTGACCACCTCTGGGCAGAAGACCCTTGGCAGGGCCCGTCCCCTCCCTCTGACACCTCCCACTCTGCAAGGCACCTTCCCTTGGAAGCCCCCTCACCCCTTCAACCCCTGCACATACAGAACTTGCCTGATGACTTTCCTAAGAAATAGTTCCTCCTCAGGCCACATCCTTAATTCACTCAAGAGCACCACCTGCTCTCTCTCATACAGACTCTGACCTCAAATGTCATCCTTGGCTGGTCCCTCCAACCCCCACCCCACTCCCCAGTCCGGCCTCTCAGTCTCACCTGCCTCCACCCTCCATGGCCAACACTGCAGCTCTAATGATCTTCCAACAGCTGGAAAGACCTGAGAATTCAGCTACGTGACCCCAGCCCCTCTCCTCCACAGCCCAAGGGCGCTGCTGGCATACATAACAAATCTAACAGTCCTAGCACACCACCCTTGATCCTGCCAGCCCCCACTCAAAACCCGCACTGGGGAATAAAGCCCTGACCTCGTTCTCTGGCTGCCATGGCCGTCCCCTTCCCACCTCTAGAACAGACAAAATGGGGGCTAACTGCCTACCAGGAAGGGAGGTGGCAGCCTAGGCACACAGGTGTCCACCTGGACACAAGGTCGGTGGGGATGGCCATCGGGCTGCGTCAGTCTCTGGGATTCTCAGATTCTCATTCCCTTCAAGCTTGTACCTTTAAACTCCTTCCTGTCAGCTTTCCTACGTTGTGCCTGGTACTTACTAGACATTTAATAAGTATTTGAGGTTTGAGGCACCTGAGGATGGGGCACTTGCACCTGTGTGCTTCTGCTTCTGGAAATACTCTCACCTCAAACAGGTTCCGCAGCAGCATTTTTCTGTGTCCTCCAAAGTATAGTCTAAGACTAGTCCAAGACTTTTCTTTCACTTCCAGTAAACTGAAGGCTGAAGAAGCGCTGTTGGCTATCTGAGGGCTCACACTCTCACTGGTGAAAATATTCTAGAACAAAACTAGGGCAATTCAAACACTGTCCATTTAGAACTCCAGTTAATGGAGATGCAATAGAGGAGAAACTACAGTTTGGTTGCTTTGTGTCCAGACTGTTACTAAGTAATCAAAGTAGAAGAAAAACGTTTGCTTAAACCATTGAAACAGGATTATTTTCATGACTATCTTTTCTATCTACAGCAAAAGCGTCTTTTAAAGTAGAAAGCTAGAGCATATGTCCGGGGAAATGGATGGATTCTAGTCCCACTCGTCTGAATACTGAGGTCTCTAGATTTCTCCACTGGTGTATAGGAGGATCAGGCTTTATGGCTATTCAAACGGATTTTTTTTTTCAAAAGTGCTAACAATGTCACACTCTTTATCCAAATAATTACCCAAGCCCATCTCAGAGGGAACGCTGCCCTTCCGAGGTAAGAGGTGGAGCCCCAGCCAGCAGAAAGGAAGTTTCTGAGGAATGCTCTAGTGTTTCCCAGAGTCGGGGTATACGAAAGGCGCTTTAGAAACTGTAGTGTTTGTACTGTTGCGAACAGTACAGATGTTAGGCAGAGAGCCTACGACTGCAGCATTTTTTTTGTGCTTGTGGCCCCTGGGCTCCCCAAGCGCTTGGTGCCACTGCAGTGCCCTCAAGCCTGTGACCCAGGCTGCTTCAGCTTTAGGCATCTGATGAGCCTACATGCACGTTCACGCACTTTGAAGGCACAGAATTCTAGAAAGCAGCCCGAACACTGCTGCCATAAGCTTCTGTGCCAACTCGTTCAGGGGGGTCCCAGGAGACTCGCCGGCGTCTCAGCTTCTACGTCCGCATGGGCAACTCTGATTCCACCCGTGGTGTGGGAGGAAGGGGACGAGGCGCTCCAGTCCCGGGAGATGGGGACGCACGCGCGACCTCTGGGGATTGGGGATTCTAGGCCCCGAGGCCGGAGCGGCGGAGGCGGCCCCTCCCACAGGGTCTTCCCTCCCACAGGGTCTTCCCACCCGCAGGGCACCCAGGCGGGGCGAAGCCAGGAGGGGGCTTACCCGCGGGCAGGGACGGAGTACGTCGGGGCCCTGGAGGGGCGACGCTCGCTCGTGCCCCCGGTCCCCGCGGCCCCTCCGCGGCCCCCAGCGCGCGCCCGCCCGCCCTGCAGAGTCAGGTGCGCAGGTGTGGCCCGGGCGCCAGGCCGAGTCAGCGTTAGCAGGGCCGGCTCCCCCACAGCGCTCCCGGGAGCCCAGCGGACCCTCCTACCTGCGTGTACAGCTCGGCCACCGCCATGGGCAGGAGGGGCCGGGGCCGGGCCGGGGCTGCAGCACGTGCGAGGCTTGGGGGCTGGGCCTGCGGCGCAGAGGCCGGGCGCAGGAGAGACGGGCACGGAAATCACCGCCGGGCCATCTTGCCCAAAGTTTTCCAATGGCCTCCTGCTCCCGTTCCCGAGTTGGCGGCGAGGGGAGGCGACAGCGGCGGGATTGGTCCCTCCAAGCCCGGCCCGGCTAGTCCGCGCTGCCATTGGCCGGGGCCCGGCGGTGCACCTGGCGGGAGCGCGGGTGGAGAAGGCTGGGGCCCGGGGCGCGCTGCCAGGCAGGAACAGATGCATCCGGAGGCTGCCCGGCCCGAGTGTTAGCTCCTCAAAGAGCAGAGGATACGACCATTTAAATGGAAGCCCCAAGGGAATCAACGAACTGAACACAAAGAGAAGTGTTAAGAGAGTCCAGCAAGGTCATCGTATTCAAAATCCAGTACAAAAATAAGTAATGGTCCTTTATATGAGCATTGGCTATGCAATACAAGATATTTATGGCCGGGCGCGGTGGCTCACTCCTGTAATCCCAGCACTTTGGGAGGCCGAGGCCGGCGGATCACAAGGTCAGGAGATCGAGACCATCCTATGAATGGTGAAACGCCATCTCTACTAAAAATACAAAAACTTAGCCGGGCGCGGTGGCGGGCGCCTGTAGTCCCAGCTACTCGGGAGGCTGAGGCCGGAGAATGGCGTAAACCCAGAAGGTGGAGCTTGCAGTGAGCCGAGATCGGGCCACTGCACTCCAGCCTGGGCGACAGAGCCAGACTCCGTCTCAAATAAAGATATTTACAATATCAGTAAAAGTATAAAGCATCCAGAGATTACACTCACAAAAATGCCCTTGGCCTTTGTGGGAAAATGTTTAAAATTCTCTTAAATATCTTAAAAGGAGACCCGAGTAAACGGGAGACATACCATTTTCCTGGCTGGGAATATTTAATATGGTCAAGGTGTCACTTCTACCCAAATCAATATATATGCCTAATATATTGGGATCAGAATCCTAACAGAACTTTTGGAGAATTGTACAGTGATTCTATATTTCATTATAGAATAAAAGCCCTGTATAACTAAGACAATTCTCAAAGAGGAGAGATGTGTCCTGCCATATATTTAGTGACATAACAAAGCAGTAGTCATTAAAATAGTGTGACACTTGCATGAGAACAGATACGTGAGTAATGGAACATGCTGGAGCACCCCAACAGGGCCCTACATTAAACGGTAGGCTTAAGGACCAGATAGTGAAAGAAAAGAATATTTATTAGGTGGGCCTGTTATATGGAAAAACAATAAAAGCAGATCCATGGCAAACACTGCGTCCAAAAATAAGCTCCAGATGGATTCACGAATAAAACTTAAAAACAGGAAATCATTAGGAATAAAAGAGAGATAATATCTTTAAAATGTTGGGTTATAGTAGTTTCCATATATAAGAATTGTTAATTCGTTAAAGAAAAGAAATCCAATTTTTTAAACTGACAAAAATTAATAGGTAGTTCACAGATCGGGACACTTAAATGGCTTGTTAGCATATAAGGAGATAATCAGCTTTAGCAGTAATCAGATAAATACAAATGCAAACAACGAGATCTTGCTTTATACCCATCATATTGGCAAAAACATTTAGGTTAGACAATATCAGATACTGCCTAGGATGTGAGAAAATAAAAACTTGTTTTTCTTACATAACTGGTGGGGATTATACTGCCAGCCTAGAGAGCAATTTGAGAATACTTATGAAAATAAATGTAGGCAGAAAAATTCTCATATAGTCACCCAAAGAGACGGTTAAGTAGATGTTCATCACAACATAGCTATATATCAAAGAGTTGGAAGCATCTAAATATCAATAGGGGAATAAATAAAATAGTATATACATGGCAGACAGCAGAGAAAAATAAAAAAAGAAATAGTATATACATGTAAAACTCTACAGCTGCTAGTAGGAATAGACACGATCTACTTGACTCAGAAATAAAAAATAATGTTGAATAGATGTCTAACCCAAGTCTTTAATATTGAAAATCTCACAAGAACCGCAATACTGAATATTGTTCATGGGTACAACTATGTGTGAATAGAAGTGTGGAGGATAAATTACAAAGTCATTCATTAAATATGCAAGAGTGGATACCTATGAGGGAGAGAAATGGAATTGGAGATTTCAAAAAGGAGATCAAAAAATATAAAGAGGGACCTGGCATGGATCAATAATGATAAATGCCACAAAGAGAGGATTATGGTAAATTTAATTCTGTATTTGTTTATATACAAAATTATTTATGTTATTGCCCCCCAAAATTATATTTTATATAAAGAAAAAGAAAAGCTATAAGGTGAGTAGTGACAGCTGCCTGATTGCTCAGAGTTAAAAAGAGAATCTAGCTGCTTTTATTATTTAAAGAAAACTTTTATTGAAGGATAAAATTATATACAGAAAGGTGTACAAATAATAATTGTACAGCTCAATATATTCTTTTTCTTTTTTTCTTTTTTTCTTTTTTTTGAGATGGAATCTTGCTCTGTCGCCCAGGCTGCAGTGCAATGGCATGATCTCGGCTCACTGCAACCTCCACCTCCCGGGTTCAAACGATTCTCCTGCCCCAGCCTCCCGAGTAGCTGGAATTACAGGTGCACACCACTACACCCAGCTAAGTTTTTGTATTTTTAGTAGAGACGGGGTTTCACCATGTTGGCCAGGATGGTCTTGATCTCCTGACCTTGTGATTCACCTGCCTCGGCCTCCCAGAGTGCTGCGCGCCTGGTCTAATATATTCTTATTCACGGAACACATCAACACACCAAAGTAACCACCACCCAGATCCAGACCACCATGCCTGGCTAATTTTTTGTATTTTTTTAGTAGAGATGGGGTTTTACCATATTATCCAGGATGGTCTCGATCTCCTGACCTTGTGATTGCCCGCCTCGGCCTCCCAAAGTGCTGAGATTACAGGTGTGAGCCACTGCGCCTGGCCACTGTGCCTGTTTTTTGTTGTTGTTGTTTGTTTTTTTCTTAAATCCAGTCTGATAATCTCTGCCTTTTTATTGGGGCGTGTAATCCATTCACATTTAATGTAGTCTTTGATATGGTTGGATTTATGTCTGCCATTTGTTGTTTTCTATATGGCACATGTATTTTTCTCCCTCTATTTCCCCTTTCTTGAATTTTTTGGTGATAGTTTTTATTAAGTGCATAATTTAAATTTCCCCCCTAAAAAGAACTCTATTTCTTAATTTTTCAGTGATTCTTTAGGGATTAAGTAACATTCCATTGTATTAATTAATGGATATTTGGGTTGTTTCCACCTTTTGGCTATTATCAGTAATGTTGTTATAAACATTTATGTATAAGCTTTTGTATGGACATATATGTCTTCATTTCTCTTGGGTATTTCCAGGAGTGGAATTGCTGGGTCATAGGGTAACTCTGTTCTTTAACTGTTGGGGGACTACCAGACTGTTTTCCAAAGTGGCTGCACCATTTTACATTCCTACCAGCAGTGCCTGAGAGTTCTGATTTCTCCACATCCTTGCCAATCCATGTTATTACCTGACTTTTTGGTTCTAGGCATTTTGGTGGATGTGAAGTAGTATCTCATTGTGGCTTTCATATGCATTTCCCTCATGTCAGGCATCTGCATCTTCTTATGTGCTTTTGTATATCTTCTTTGGCGAAATGTCTATTTAGATCTTTTGTTCATTTTAAAATTAAGTTGTCTTTTTATTATTGAGTAATAAGAGTTCTTTGTATATTCTAGATATGACTCCATTATCAGATATATGATTTGCAAATATTTCTTCCTATTATACAGGTTGCCTTTTCATTCTCTCGACAGTGTTCACTGAAGCACAAAAGTTTTCAATTGTGATGAAGTTCGGTTTATTTTTTCTTTTGTTATTTGTGCTTTTGGTGTCATACCTAAGAATCCCTTGTCAATAGAAAGTCAAGAAGATTTATCCTTTTGTTTTCTTGTAAGTTTTATAGTTTTAGCTCTTACATTTAGGCCTGTGACCCATTTTGAGGTTTTGTTTGTTTGAGACAAGGTCTCTCTCTGTTACCCAGGCTGGAGCACAGTGGTATGATCATAGCTCACTGCAGCCTCAAATTCCTGGGCTCGAGTGATTCTCCCCTTTGGCCTCTGTAGTATCTAGAACTTCAGGTGCATGCCACCAGGCCTAGATAAAGTTTTTTTGTAGGCCGGGCGCGGTGGCTCAAGCCTGTAATCCCAGCACTTTGGGAGGCCGAGATGGGCGGATCACGAGGTCAGCAGATCGAGACCATCCTGGCTAACACAGTGAAACCCCGTCTGTACTAAAAAATACAAAAAACTAGCCAGGCGTGGTGGGAGGTGCCTATAGTCCCAGCTACTCGGGAGGCTGAGGCAGGAGAATGGCGTGAACCCAGGAGGCGGAGCTTGCAGTGAGCCGAGATTGTGCCACCGCCCTCCAGCCTGGGCGACAGAGCAAGACTCCGTCTCAAAAAAAAAAAAAAAAAAAAAAAAAATTTGTAGAAATGGGGTCACTACCTTGCTAAGGCTGGTTTTAAACTCCTGGCCTCAAGTGATCCTCCTACCTTGGCCCTCCCAAAACACTGGGATTATAGATGTGAGCCACTGCATCCAGCTGAGTTTTGTTTTTTGTACATGGTATGAGACAAAGGCCTAACTTTATTATTTTGCATTAGCTATTCAATTGTGTCAACATTATTTGTTGAAAAGACTATTCTTTCCCCATCAAATGGCTATGGCACCGTTGTTGAAATCAATTGATCATAAACACATAGTTTATTTCCCTACTCTAAATTATATTCCACTGATGTCTCTGTCTATCCTTACTTTCAGAGCCAGATGGTCTACTTTGCTGTTGCTTTGTAGTAAGCCTCGAACTTAGGAAGAGTCATCCAACTTCGCTATTGTTTTTCAAGAGTGTTCTGGCTATTTGGTGTCCCTTGCAATTCCACCTGAATTTTAGAATCGCTTTGTAGACAACATGTAGTTGGGTTTTGTTTTTGATCCACTCTGACAATCTCTGTCTTTTAATTTGTGTACTTAGACCATGGACATTTACACTGACTACTGATATAGTTGGATTAATATCTACCATATTTGTTACTGGTCTATTTGTTGCCCTTTTGTCTTCCACTCTTTTTTCTGCCATTTGTGGTTTTCATTGAGCATTTAATGTAATTCAATTTTTTCTCTTAGCATATTAATTATACTTCTATTTTTACTTTTTACAGTGGTAGCCCTGGAGTTTGCAATACACATTTATAACCAATCCATGCCCATCTTCACAGAACATGGTATCACTTCAGTGTATAAAGTACAGTACAAGTACCTTATAATATCAAAAGGTTCCTATTCCTCCCTCCTGTTCTATCATCGTTGTTGTCATTCATCAAATGTATTCTTTAACCATAGTTTCCTTTAGTTCTTTGAATATATTTATAATGGCCATTCTGAAATCTTTGTTAATCTAACACCTTGTTATTCTTATAAGCAGTTTCTGTTGCCTGATTTTTTTTTCTGCTTGTAAGTCACACTTTCCTGTTTCTTTGTATGTCTTGTGATTTTTTGGTTATAATCCGGATATTTCTGATAATATAGTGTAGCAGCTCTGCATACTGGTCCTTGTTTTTGTAAATAAACTGGGCTTGCTTATGTTTTAGTGATCAGCTGGCTTATTTCAATAAGATCTATTTGGCCCTCCCCCAACACCCCATAGTGGGAAGCCTCTGATGTTGCTTCTCAGGCAGTGTAGCCTGCCAAACCTGGGATGACAGTGGTTTTGGCTAGCTTCACTTCACTTCACTGTGTTAACATTCAGCTGTTAAACTCCACCAATTCCGATTTTCTGCAATGCCATAAGGAACATATTGTTTCACAGACAGTATCCTATCAATTTTGGGCTCCTTTGAAAGGATAGTTCTTGAGGTCAATGTTTGAGACTTGTTCTGATCCTGCAAGGACTCCTCCTGGTGTCTCTTCTCCCAATTCTCTCCAGGAAAGTTATAGCCTAAAGTTTAGCCTATAACTCTAATAAATCTACCAATCCCCTCCCAATCCCCAGTCATTGCAACCTCCACTGTTTTTGAAGTGCCCTTAGGCTTGAACTTCTCTACACTCTTTTGCAAATGAAGTCAGTTCCTTTAGGAAGAAATTTGGAGCTTTCTGTTCCTGGTGAAAACCTCTGAGCCATTGTTCTGGAGCTGGAGGTGGGGACAGTGGTTTGCATCTCTTTGAGTGATGGGAGCCAAATGCTCAGTGGATGGGGGATAGTGGCCTTAGGTCTTTTTGGTTGGCCTTTCCCAGCATGAGAGCACCACCTTACAAGCCTGAACAAGATCCACTGGGGTCCCAGTATTTTCAGCAGTGATATCCCCAAGGTAGGGCCTGTGAGCCATGAGTAGGGGCTGGGTAGAAGGGAGTCCCCACCTGTTGACTTCATTTATTTGAAACTTAGCTTAAGCAAGAGGTGGCTGGGAGCAGGATGAGAAGTGCTGACATCCTGCCCCTCCCAGGAAGACAGCCCTCCTACTGTGAGCTGGCAGAGAGGAAGCCCTGAGTTCTTGGCTATACCAGTCTAGAGTGGAGTTTTTGTCTCATTGACCTGGGAAGATGGAAGGAGGGAGGAATCTTGGTTCAGATACAACAAGCTCACTCTTCTTATCAAGCTTTAGTATGTTTTCTTGAATAAGCGTTTCTTCATTTAGTGTATGCCCTTAGGACCATTTCTAGAGACTTTAAAAAATTGCAGGTTTGGTTTGTTTTTAAAATAATTCTCACTGGTTTCACTGGTTTCCTTAGGGAGTTGTCTGCAAAGCTCCTTATGCTATCATGTCAGAAGTGGAATTCCTAAAAGCTACTTTTGAAATGTGAGAAATATTTCTCCTCTTGTATTTAATGTCAACTCAAGAATGGTTTTCCATGGGCTTTTGCCCTTTCTTTGCCCATTTCACTTCTGTTGACCAACCCCATTCCTACCTGTATTTTCCTCCATCCTAGCTAGGGTCATCCTAGACACAGGCCATTTAGCCCAGAGACCTATTTTTAGCAGACCATGGGTGTCCTGTGAAAAGCAACCATTTGTCTTCCTAGATTATAACCTGAAGATTTGACATAACCCAGATCTTCTCAGTGGAATTTTTTTTTTTGGTCACAAGTAGCATTGACTAAACTCTCTTCAAATTCATTTAGCTTTCTTGATAATACAGACTCTTAGGAAATGAGTTTCAGAAGTCTATGGTTGACAACATAAACTAGTATTTTATTTCTTTTTCAGTAACTGAAGTTTCAAAATTTGTCTGTTTACCATATTTGACTTTTGGTAGGTAGTTCATGTTTTCCTTAACTGGGCTTAGCATAATTTTTTTTTGAGATGGAGTCTTGCTCTGTCGCCCAGGCTGGAGTGCAGTGGCACAATCTTGGCTCACTGCAAGCTCCGCCTCCCGGGTTCACGCCATTCTCCTGCCTCAGCCTCCCGAGTAGCTGGGACTACAGGCACCTACCACCACGCCCGGGTAGTTTTTTGTATTTTTTAGTAGAGACGGGGTTTCACTGTGTTAGCCAGGATGGTCTCAATCTCCTGACCTTGTGATCCGCCCGCCTCGGCCTCCCAAAGTGCTGGGATTACAGGTGTGAGCCACCACGCCCGGCCCAACCAAGCATAATTTTTTAGTACTTGCCCACATTCTTACCTTCTTGGCATTCATTTCCCTAGGCTGAATTGTCTCAGGATTTTCAAACCATTCTTATGTGTAGTATCCTTTTCCTTCAATTATCTCTTTTATTCTCTTCTGAACCTCTTATATTCCCTTGCGTTTTGTTTGAAACCCAATGACCAGAACTGCCCATAGCTGGCCAACATGGTGCTAACAAGCTCTGTATGGCAGGTTTTATTTCTCTCCTTTTGAATAATGTCCATTATATTTTGGTTTCAGCAGCAAGGTGATCAACGCGAACAAATCACATGTCTTCCCAGGTCCCTTTCTGGGGTGGTAAATGTGATTTCAAAATTCTTCAGTTGTGTAACACTTTGCTTACTTCTCTGTGCACTTATGCCGACTGCTAAGACCCAGGAACCCACCCAGCAGCTCCACACTTTCACATGCATGGCACACTCCCAGTGCTGCACACGATTCGTGTCCCTTTCTTTCCCATTCAAGAAAAGCATTACTGTAGACATACATTGCTTTCATTTCCTCTGTTAATTATACCGTTTTACCTCTGGTGAACTCCCACTACCACCTAATCAATCCTGTGTTTTCTGTGAATGATCCAATTTCTAGTTTCAGTGGGGGGTATGTCAGGCTAGGACAGTCAGAGCACTCCACTCCTCTGTACACAGTGATTATTCGGAGGATGGAGGTAGAACTCGAGCCAATGAGACTCCACCCTAAAATGTCTTACTGAGAATTACTGAAGGCAGAGCCATAGAATGAAGCCAAACACTACTGAGGGCCATCTTTGTCACTTGGGGGAGAACATGACTAAGAATGAAGCCAAAAGTAAGGAAAGAAAGGGAGAGATCCCTGATGTCAATGTTTGGGCACCTGGATATATCTCTGAACTTTAGTTCTGTTACATAATACATTTCCTTCTTGGTTGGGTCAGTTTGAGTTTGATTTTTGTCATATGCCCCAGAAAGAATCCTAATGATCATACCAAAATGCAACTGGATGAGAGTGATTTTATTATGGGGAAATAATCTTGACTTGGTTCCAATTAATTTAGAAAAAGAAACTGTTGGCTGAGCATGGTGGCTCACACCTGTAATCCCAGCACTTTGGGGGGCCGAGGTGGGCGGATCACGAGGTCAAGAGATTGAGATCATCCTGGCCAATATGGTGAAACCCCATCTCTACTAAAAATACAAAAATTAGCTGGGCGTGGTGGCACATGCCTGTAGCAGCTACTCGGGAGGCTGCGGCAGAATCACTTGAACACAGGAGGCAGAGGGTGCAGTGAGCTGAGATCACGCCACTCCACTCCAGCCTGGTGACAGAGCAAGATTTTGTCTCAAAAAAAAAAAAAGAAAAGAAAAGAAAAGAAAAACTGTTTGCAAATTTTGACATTTTATTGCTTGTAACATACTGGTGTTCTGCTGTGGTTCATGGGGCCAGTGATTGAATTTAATTTGGAAGCTGATATATTTCAAGGGCCTGTTGCAGTGCTCAGAAAAGTACTTAACAAATGAGTTGAATGAATGTGTCATGGAAGTAGGAAGTGTATAATCTACATGAAAACCATGTACAGTCATATAGTCATGCATTACTAACAAAGGAGATATGCCCTGAGAAATGCATCATTAGGCAATTTCATCATTGTGCAAATATCAGTGTTCTTACACAAACCTAGATGGTATAGCCTACTATACACCCTGGCTATATGGTATAGCCTATTGCTCCCAGGCTAGAAACCTGTATAGCCCATTAGTGTACCGCAAATTGCAGGCAATGGTAAGTACCTGTTTTTCTAAACATAGAAAAGATAACAATAAAAATACAGTATTATAAACTTACGGGACCACTGTCATATATGTGGTCCATCATTGACCCAAAATGTTATGTGGTACATGATGATATTAATTCCTTCTTACCATCAATAAATATGAGACTAATTCCATCATCACAGGTCTGAATAACTGCTCTGTTTCCTTACCCAAAAAAGCACATCTGCATACTTCTTTGATCTATGTCCTATGCCAAAAAATGTCTACTCTCCCACTATATTAAAAGTAGAACTTTTGACACAAATGACATCCTCAACCTTTTGAAAGTCTAAGTAGATTATGTATCTCAAATTCCCCTTGGTTATGTCTATTTCTCTGTCAGAGAATTCCAACATATTTAGGCATGACTTTCCCTTGAAGAAAAGACACTACCTTTTCCTCAGCTGTTTCTGTTTGCTTAAGTGTTTGGCAGTTCTCTTCTTTATCATATATATTCTCTTATATATCTCTTATATATCATATATATTCTCTTCTATATCATATATTATCAACTAGGTTGTCCAGTTTAGGAGGGGAACTCGTCAACTTTTAAATTTCCAAGACTTCTTAGAATATTCTCATGGGGAGAGATTGTATTTACATTCACCAGTCTTCAGGAAAACAACTTGTTTTGTTGTTTTAAAATGTGCAGTGGAGTTATTTATAAGACACTGACAAAAACTCTTTATATCCATATCTTTATTTAAACAAGTTTCTATAATAGCTAGGAGAATACAGCATTAATGACACACATTTACTAAGCACAACATTGGACAACTACAAATTTAGAGCATAAATGTAATTCTGATATTGTTTTGGTTTTTATCTTAGCACTAGGTGATATCTAGTGAAAACCCATGTTTCAAAGGCTTTTTTGATATGAGATGAATTATTAACTTATTTTTAAAAATTGCACGTGAGATATGCTAGAATGGGTTCTAGAGTCTAGAGTTAGTTGATAATGCCTTTCATGTCTCAGTATTTCTGCTTCCTTTTTAATGGGTAAATGTTTCACCTAAGAACTCTCAAAAAATTGTATCAAAATTTTCTATGCAGATCAAAGTAGAATTCCTTTTCCAGACCCAACAAGGAAAAATATTTGAAAACCGCAGTGTTCAATTTCATTTTAGTTAAAAGGCATGTCAATTTCGTAGTAAATTAATGAACTTAATAATTAAAATACAACATGTTAAATGGCATGAACTCATTTCTGTGCAACACTGTTAGAGCAATTTAAATTTCCCAAAGACACAAAAAAGTCAATTTTACTGCAGGATCCCACAAAAATACATAACTAGGAACCATAAATTACAACATATATATCCACATTTAAAGAAAAAATTCACCATTTGTTGGGAAAAATAATGGCTCAAATGATTTAGGGAGCCTGAAATGTGGGCTAAAATTTTGTAACACAGTAACAATAAGATTTGAAACTGCTGACGCTGAAAAATGCATAAAAATATACTGACCTGCCAAGCACTGAATTATATATACCAGTTTCAACTAAAAAACATTTTTTCTTTCAAATATTTCAAGCATTACAATACTGAGGAAATGTTAGTCATATGAATCCAATAACATCCATTAAGTTAAGCTAATGAACATTTTAGATAGACCAAATTACAAATAAAAAAAGTATAAAAAGCATTTTGGAAGATATTTTACATAGTATTTTTCAGTTCCTGATCTACTGAGAAATCTACTGTAATTCAGGTTGGTTTATTTAATTTAGGGTGATACAACAGAACAGAACTTATAGAACGCTTTCCTGTTTTTACTCAACCTTTTATAGTACAAGGTTCTTAAAAAATTTTGAAAAGAATGTCCACAAAAAGTTTGAGTTATACCCTTTACCTTTAGTAACAAAAGGTTAGTAGAAAGCAAGACATTTAAGTATTACCAAGAATCTAACTTATCTCCATAATTTCTTTCACATATTCATTTGCTTACTTGTGACACAGGGTCCCACTGACTCAGAAGCATTCTCTCAGCTGGCCTCACTGGCTCTGAGACTGTTGCTGCCCCACAGTTCCAGTTCCCATTTGGAAAGGAAAGAGGAAGTACAGGAGAAGAAGGGTCATGCAGGGCCACACCCAATCCAAACTCTCACAAAACCTTGAGAAACAGGGCAAGATATCCCTTCCAGGCAAGATATCCTTTACAGAAGAAAAGTTCTGGAGAACTTAAGGCAGCTCTAGAAGGGAAGGGAGCAAGGGTTAAGGCGGCCCTCACAGCACAGCCTGAGAACAAATTACAATGCACTCATCCATGAACAGAGGCGACAGCAATACAGAGCCTCTTCAACGTGCATGCACACGGCACCCCTCCTAGCACCCGTCTACACCTGTGGCATGCACACACTGCAGCGCCCACACACACACTGACATGTATATGGCCTGCCCAGTGACAGCTCTCAGAAGGTACCCAGTGGCTTGGGCTCCCCTGTGCTGAGGACCTAAATTGGGAAGGTGGCCTATAGCTGCAGGCCTGTCCAGGCTGCACAGCTCACCTGGTGGCTCCAACAGGGACTCTGATGGGTGTGTGGAGAGTAACTTTCCTCTTAATTTCAGAGAGACTTTTGCTGCTTCCTGTCTTTTTGGTTGAGATAGTCTGCCACCAATTAATGCCCAAATAGAATATTGCACCCTCCCAGAGAGCACTGATTCATGACAAAAGTCAAGCCTAGTTATAGCAAGTAACTACGACAAAAAAGAAAACCACCGGGCGCTGAGCACTTGGTCCCCTTAAAACAAGTCACTTGGTGCTCAGCACTTGGTCCGTTCCCACATGCCAGCTGCCAACTCGGACAAAAAAGCACCCCTTGCTGGCCAGGGGCATTCCACATGTACCAGGAGGGGCAGCACATGACCTCATGACTTTTTAAAGTCTCCTGCCTCACAGGTGCCCACACCACCACTGCTCCGTATGGGAAAGCGGGACAGCCAGAGGGCTGTGCGACATCAGGCAAGTCACTGCCCCTATCTCTATTCCCAAGCTATTATTGGCAAATGATTGTAGAAGCAACCCCATCCACCGTCCATGCTGCTGTGAGGATGAAACGAGGTAACAGAGAAAAGCGCTGCAGGAAAGCGTATCTGGACCCAGGTACTGTTTCTGCATTACTTTCAACAGGATGCACTAGTTTTGGCTCTGTTTTATCATAAGCAGCTGACATTACCCAGAGGATCCTTGACTATGCCTGCTAAGGAACTCTATGAATTAGTGGTGTGTGTGTGTGTGTGTGTGTGTGTGTGAGAGAGAGAGAGAGAGAGCGCATTGTGTGAGGACTTCTCAGGATGGTGGCAGGTGCTCATTTTCCTAGGGTTACCAGGAAAGTAATTTCTCACAACAATCACTACACTGAAATTATAATAATATAGTATTTTCATAGCCTCCCCTAGCATGTAGCTATAACCTTACTAACATATTTGATCTATATTCCACATAATTACTCACCCAGAAAGAGCCAACTATCAGCTATCCATGGAAATGAAGAAATAACACAGCAACTCATCCAAACTGACAATAATCCCCAAATCTCCTATCAGTTAGCTTTGGAATATGTTTTTGTGCTTCTGCACCTGATGAAAGAAGCATCAGATATGTGGACATTTTTTAAACTTCCAAAGGAATTAGAAGCTGCACTTTGTGGATTTTATCCCATATTTATCTTCCCTTCTTTTAGAGTTACTCTCGGGCAGATCAAAGCCTTAACCTGAGGAAAAGCTGCAAGAAGGGGAAATTACTTTTAATTCTTCAGCTTCAAGTTGTAAGGGTGTGAGGTGAGTCTGTATGTAGTAAGGTGAATGGGGAGGGGATTATTGAGATAAAGAACTGTTGTGACTTTTAAGATCACTTCCTTTGAATTCCCATTGTGTGTCACAGAGGAATTAAGAAAAAGTCAATGACTGATCTTCTGAAGGAATGTATTGCAGAGAAGCAAGAACAACAAGACCAGCACAAAGACTGGGCTGATGGTAAGCACCAGGAAGGCCAGCAGGGGCAACTGAGGACTGACTCCATCCACCTGCCATCAGTGCACAAACAGCAGGCAACGGGAAGGACTATTAAGTTGAGGGAAGGGGAAGAGTGAATGTGTAGGGGAAAGGGTGGCAGGGTGTGTCTGAAGTTGGGTGAGAAAGTATGGCTGACAGAGAGAAAGAACCTCAGAGGGAAAGCAATCCTCAAACTGGCCCAAAGATCCCCATAGTCGGCAGAATCTTCTTTTACCTTCAATAAAATGGTATACAGAGTCATTTACTGGACCTTAGGGTTCCCTGGTTACAAGGATTCTTGTGAACGACTAAAAATCTCCAGGCCAATTAACCAAGAGAGGTTAATTCAGACCCTCATCTGGGGCTCTGGGTAGGCCTGGGAGGAAGCTGGAGCCCTGGAGTAGCAGAACCTTTGTGCCACCATCACTGAACAGGAGAAACCAGCAGGGGCGGCTGTGGGAGCTCTGGCTCCAGCACTTGACAGGAGAAAGACAGGAGAAGGGAGAGAAAGGCTCAGACCATAGCCTTTCTTTCATGACGCTTCAGTACATGAGCTGTCTGGAGTGAAAAAAAGGGCTGCATGGCAGTGAGAGCTACAGCGTGACCTGGAAGACCTGAGAAGATTCAGGGTGCACGTGAGTCGTGCTACACAGGATGAAGCTGGGGGAGGTCTGGGAGATTTCCAGGGCTGAGGTGGACTGCCTGTACCACGGTTGCATTTTCTTAGCAAGTCCCCAACTTACAGCATATCGGATGCTGTTGGATTCTGACACATTCAGTACAAACCAAATGGCTGTGACTAAATTGTGCATTGAAAACCGCCTTGACAACCAGGAAAAACTGGGAGAATCTGATGCAATTGGTAGTGCTTCTGGTTGATACTGCAAATAAATAAATACATGTATTCAAACTGAATAAAGCAGTATATGATGTAATAAAAATTAAACTAATTATAATACAAATATAGTAGGACGTTCTAAAAGCATGTACATAAATCATGTACATTTAAGAAAGGTTACAGTCACAAACCTGTGATTTTACATTTGATTAATCCTAAGGAATTGACAGGCACTACACACTGGTCTTTCCATCAAAGAATGAACTTACTGAATAACTGCAGCTTTTTTTCTCTAGAATCTAAGGGCTGAGAAGAGAGAATTTTAAATGTGGAAGAGACATTAAGAATCAGTGTCCAACTCTCTTATTTTATAAACAAGGAACTTGAGGCCCACGTGAATTAACAGACAGTATTCATCTTTTAATAACAATCTTTATCACTGATATGAAGCTGTTTGACTTCCACAAATATTGCACATATTTTAATAAGATTTGTCATTTTTATAGACCATCTAACAGTTAAATGATATAATCTATGATTGTAATTCAGAACCAGAGTTTCTAATGAAAACTAATAATTTGCTTTTGTGCAACCTGAAGGATTTATTGTATAAGATTCCTAAGAAAAATGGTGAATATATTTAACTAGAATTTCAGAATGACAACTTACAGAATCTGGGTCTTAATGAACCAAATCCTCTGTAAAATTCAACAATCTTCTATTTCTTATATAAGTCTTCTTAAAGTATTTCTAATATGATGTTTTTAAAAGTACCTAGTGGCATCTGAGAACACTTATAGAAGTTGCAAAGCCTTAAAAACTGAATCATAATGAAATATTTATTATATACCTTCTTTTGCATAATCAAAGTTTCAAGACCTGAATCATGAATATTCTGACAATCTTTTCTGGATAGTGAGTGATATTAAATCTTTTTTTTTTTTTTTCCCCAAGGCAGTGTCTCTCTCTGTCACCCAGGCTGGAGTGCAGTGGTTCAATCTCATTGCAATCTCCGCCTCCCAGGTTCAATCGATTCTTGTGCCTCAGCCTCCCAAGTAGCTGGGATTACAGGCACGTGCCACCACGCCCGGCTAATTTTTGTATTTTTAGTAGAGACGGGGTTTCACCATGTTGGCCAGGCTGGTCTCAAAGTCCTGACCTCAAGTGATCCGCCCACCTTAGCCTCCCAAAGTGCTGGGATTAAAGGCGTGAGCCACCACACCCAGCCTAGATTAATTCTTAATAAATTAAGAAGAGAGAAAACCTGTCAAGGTTGAAAATATGCACTGAAGGAATCGGATCTGGTAATTAAAAATAAGTCACTTCACAGAACACTGTACCCTGATGCAATATCCACCCAGGGAAAATTAATGAGCACATCAGTGTAATACATCCTGAATAAATAATGACATCAACAATAGCCACTTTGTCTAATCCTACCCCTAAATGTCAAGCATTTTGTCATATTATTACATGACTTTCCAGTGTCTGCTACTTGTGCAGGTGAATCTGTAGGTATTTGCATATAATCCAGTTAAAACTGTGATCTGATTGAATTGTAAACAGAGTTGATAAGAGAAACTTATTGTTGTAGTGCCTAATAAGAATATCACTTACATTTTAAGAAGACAGTATGTAGCAGCAGTTTAAAATGCTCAGTAAACTATAGTACAAATGGACATCTATACTATTTAGCAAACCAACATTCCTTTAATATCTCTATATAATAGTGACACAAATGAGGAATTACTTTACATATTGCCAGTTTATTTCTTTGAACCAGTTTGACAATATCAACATAATTGATTCCTAAAACTGATATGATATGTACTCAATGGAGACTTTTCTTTCCATTCTCCTGTTTAGTGCAGAGGAGATTCTTTGGTGCCTTCCTAACAACAGCTCATCTATGGAAGTTATGCTTTTTATACCATTCAAATGCAGTGCTAAGGATTTAAAATAAATGCTGCCAGCTGAAGACACATTTTTCTCCTCCTTTCCTTCCTCCCTCCCTCCCTTCCTTCCATCATTCTCCTGTATGTAAACTCAGGGTACCTAGTTGGTTAAGGATGAGTGTTGCTATAAAGATAACACAGCACAAAAGAGCCTATCTTTGTTTCCAAAGTGATGAAAGTATTCTAGGGAGATTTCCAGTTAATGACTTCTCATATGGGAGATAATCAGTATTTTCTCTTTAAAAATGTATTTTCAGTAGCTCACTGGAAATAATGGGTTCCTATTTCAGGCAAGAAATGTATTGTCAATGTTTGCCTGGGCATCACTTTCAGACCCGTGAAATGAAGCCCAGGCCGAGGCTGGCTGGAATCTGGATGGTTTCTAGCGCGAGGGAAGATGGGTTGAAAGGAAAGGTGACAGGAAAGATGTGTTTAGCATCCATGAGCAGCTGGGGAGAGTCTTTCCTGTCTCGTAAACGCATCTGAGAAGATTAAGAAAAAAAATTAACAGAGCATCAGTTCTTTGAATCTAAAAGACTTTTTTCTACTAAAATTTCTACCCTCAAATTCTCAACTAATGAAGAATGTTTACCTTTGTTTTAAACTCACTTCATTTTCCCAATAAACTATTATCAAAAAAGTTAGTGCATTGTAAAATAAGATAAAAGATAACACATTATCCTTCAACAAATCACAAAATGTCCATTCAAAAGACTGTGTTGGTGAATCAAAGAAGATGGGAGCTCTCACCTGTATCGTACGAATGAATGACACAGAGACTCTTTCTTCAAACTCATTAACAGGAGTATACAAATTCAACACCTTCACAATCTGTGAGAAACGAAATGATCAAAGGTTTTGGCATATTATCAAATACACACTGGGCACCTATAATCTGGAAAATTAAAAGGATCTGTGCATACGGATTTCAGTTCTACTCAGTGGTGGGCTGGGCCCAGAAGGAAGGAGGAGCTGGTCTGCACATTTACCTTTGTTATTTGAATTTTTACAGGAGAATGTATCAATGTAATGTTTGTGTAACATTGTAAGAAGCCGTGTACATTTAGAAGAATATTCAAACAGCACAAGAGAATAAAACATGAAAAATAAATGTCCGCACTCCCATCCTTCCAGTCTCCCAAAGTGGCAACTGTTAACCAAGGGTGGCCAGGCTGGTCTTGAACTCCTGACCTCAGGTGATCTGCCTGCCTTGGCCTCCTAAAGTGCTGGAATTACAGGTGTGAGCCACCATGCCCAGCCTACTGATTTTTTCTGTCGCCCAGGCTGGAGTGCAGTGGCGCGATCTTGGCTCACTGCAACCTCCGTCTCCCAGGTTCCAGCGATTCTCCTGCCTCAGCCTCCTGAGTAGCTGGGATAACAGGTGCCTGCCACCATGCCCGGCTAATTTTTGTATTTTTAGTAGACATGGGGTTTCACCATGTTGGTCAGGCTGGTCTTGAACTGATTTTTTACTGTATTGGGCAAAACTGAAAATTTCATGTTATAGGACATATGATGAACATTAAGAAAGTCTAAGACTTAGCACAGAAAATAACTGGGCAAAAAGAAAATTGGGCATGTTCTTGCCTGTGCCTTGCTTCATGCTGTCACTATCATCCTCAAATGCCCTTCTCATTCCCTTACTTCCTTAAATTCAATGCCCAGATTAATAGGACCTTCCCTGAATACAGTTATCTCCCCTCAGCACTTCCTTTAGACATCTTACTATAGAATTTGCTAGAACCTCTACGGTAGAGTCAGTTGGATACGACTCTGTCTGCCCTACTAAACCGTAAGCTCCTTGAAGTCAGGAATTTTTCCTTATTTATTGAAGCATCTTCCCCAGCAATAAATATGGTGCCTTGAGATGGAGGCTCAATTAGTCATCTGTTGAATTGAAGTAACAAGAATTATCTGTCTCTAAAAACAAAGTCATTATTTGATAATCCACTCAATTATGAAATAATATAGAAAGCTATTTTATGGAATATAAGCTGCATAGACTGTATACTCCATGAGAGCAGAGGCTTTGTTTTGCCTTTGGGTGCATCCCAGTGCCTTCAATGTTATATAGAACACTGTAAGCACTCAATAAATATTGGCTGAATATTAAATATATTTAACTATAATTAGCACTGAAATGTATTAATTTCTGGCAAAATCTCCTTGCTTTAAGATCGGCACAGGTATATATCTTCTTGGCCACAGGTGAAGTCAGCTCAGAAATACAAGCAATAAGTAGGAGACTTCTTTACTTCCCTAAAGATCATCTTTGATGAATGTTAAATTATTTCATAACAGGGAAAGTGGCTCTACCTGGGCAGTAGTTAAAGCATTGCACATAGAACAAATGGCTTCTGCATCATCATCTGTTTTCTTTTTCACTTGCAAAAGTTGAGCAGCCTGAATGAGAGGTTCTAGGGTTTCTTTAGCCCCACTGTTCATCAGATTCTTGTCACGCAGCCATTCTTCAAGTTGACTGACATTGTACCTATTCCAAAAAAAAAAAAAAAAAAGAGAGATACAGAGAATGCAAATTTGCTGAATGTTGTCAAAAATGTCTTAATTTTTTTTTGTGTGGCCTTGTCAGGATTTATGTTAAAATGACAGGCAGTATTTTTGTTCAATTTTCTTAAATCTCATCAGCTGTGCTTAAAAATTTATTATAGTCATGAGGATTATAATCATCATTATATAAGATTAAATGACAATGTAATTCTCTTTAATGGAAGATGGAAGTAAAGTCATTATGGCAAAAGTTATTAGACTTGCTAATAAACAAAATAGAATACATAATGTAGCTCTGTCTTTATTGGTGGGCTGGCCAGAAAACACTTTGTAGCTTCTCCTACAATTTCAGAGCTGGGTTACTGTTGCAGGGTGAGACTTGATAATCCTTGAAGTACTCTCTCTTAAGACAAACTTCAAATCAGGTAACTGAATAACCAGAAGCCCTACATATACCTGTGCTCAAGCCTTAAGGGAAGAGCCTAGGAGATGAAGATGGTGACCTGAGAAAGCTCCGGGATGAAGGGAGAGAGGGGCAAGGGAGGGCCACTGGAAGAGACAAGGACTCCAAATGGGGACAGAGACAAACTACAGACACTGAGGTTTCACGAAGCAGCCAACCAAGTGGCAGCGGTCCGAAGACTGAGGTCAATGGACACACAATCAGCACTTAGCACCCAAGCAAATAGGGGCCAGCATAATATTACCACAGGCGGCTCCACATTTCCATGCAGACCTTGTAGAGAAATATGTTCCACTATCTGAGAGGAAAGCATTACTGTCTTAAAATTCACTACAATTCAGTGTGAGTCAGGATGGAAAATTTGAAAAGAACACTAAGAGTTCCTGAGATTGAGTAACTACTAAGACTTTCATAGGAGAAATCATTTTTCTCTCCTCTTGGTGAATATTCTAGCTGTTTTAAAATAAAAATTTGTGTCCCAGTGCGGTGGCTCACACCTGTAATCCCAGCATTTTGGGAGGCCAAGGCAGGTGGATCACCTGAGGTCAGGAGTTCGAGACCATCCTGGCCAACATGGCAAACCCTGTCTCTACTAAAAATACAAAAATTAGCCAGGCGTGGTGGTGCATGCCTGCAATCCCAGTTACTTGGGAGACTGAGGCAGGAGAATTGCTTGAACCTGGGAGGCAGAGGGTGCAGTGAGCCAAGATCATGCCATTGTACTCCAGCCTGGGCAACAAGAGCGAAACTCCATCTCAAAAAAATAAAAAATAAAAAATTTGTAAAAAAAATTATGTTACAATAATGAGGTTATGCTGAGGAGTAGTGGGCATAAAATTAAGTGTAGCTTTTCTTAAAATATAGAGGGGGGATATTGTAATAATTAGTAAAAGATCTATTAGACCTGTTCTTGTTGTCATAGGTACAAAAAGGTATTTTTCCAAAAATATATTTCTAAAAGCAATCAAACAATACAAATATTCATTATTATAATTTAATAATTTCTTATTGTATAATTAAAACACACACATAAGGAGAGGAAGCAGCTATCTCATCTTTGTGTATGTTTGAATCATCTCTTCACTCCCCCAAATAAGTAAGCTTCACAGTGGAGTAGGGTTTCCTATCAAGCATGTGAAGAACCTGTTGGCAGGGTACAGACAGGGAGCAATAATGAGATGTGAAGAAATCCAGCCAGGCAAGGGAAAGTGGCTCCGTGCCAGGTTCTCCCTTGCCGCTAGGCCGCATGGCATCAGACATGAGATGCAAGGACTGAAAACAAGCCATCAGCTCTCCACAACCCTGGCAGGCCAGCCGGGCAGCAAAAAGAGACTGTCGCAGGTGTTGGCGTTTGCTCACCTGATCTGCATGCCTTTACTCCAGGAGCACATGTCCTTCCGCAGGAGTAGGTTGTTCAGGGTGATGGCCCCCACGATGTAGAACATCTGCTTGACCACCTGCTTGATCAGTTCAGGGTCCATGCCGTGCTGACACATAACTGAGTGGAAGGAGTTGAGCTGCCGGAGGATGGAGTCCAGTGTGTAGGTGCCCTCATCGGCGATACTGGAGGTTCGCTTTCTCAACCCCGTGGGCTTCACCCCAGACACGCCCTGAATCGTTTCATGTTCCAGCATGCCTGAGACTGCAGGAGTATTTCAATTGTTAGAGGAGAATATGTGGAAGGAAATCTTTCACGTGCACACATCCATTTGCACAAACACACACACATTCAACTTAGGAAAATTAGCTGGGCGCAGTGGCTCACGCCTGTAATCCCAGCACTATGGGAGGCTGCCGAGGTGGGTGGATCACTGGAGGCCAGGAGTTCAAGACCAGCCTGGCCAACATAAGGAAACCCCATATCTATTAAAAATACAAAAATTAGCCAGGTGCGGTAGCATGTGCCTGTAATCCCAGTTACTCAGGAGGCTAAGGAAGGACAGTCACTTGAATCTGGGAGGCAAAGGGTGCAGTGAGCTGAGATCGCACCTCTGGGCTCTAGGCTGGGTGACAGAGCTAGACTCCATCTCAAAAAAAAAAGGAAGGAAGGAAGGCAGGAAGGAGGGAGGGAGGGAAGGAAGGAAGGCAGGGAGGAGGGAGAGAGGGAAGGAGGGAGAGAGGGAGGGAGGGAGGGAGGGAGGAAAGGAAGGGAGGGAGGGAGGGAGGGAGGAAGGAAGGAAGGAAGGAAGGAAGGAAGGAAGGGAGGGAGGGAGGGAGGGAGGGAGGGAGGGAGGAAGGAAGGAAGGAAGGAAGGAAGGAAGGAAGGAAGGAAGGAAGGAAGGAAGGAAGGAAGGAAGATCTGGGTGCCAAGATACAGGGAAAAGGAACTTCACTACAAAAGGGCTTCTGGATTTTAAACTTTACTGAAGGAATAATTCTTAAATGCAAAAATTTACTATAAATTTAAGTAAACTTAATGGTGTCTCTTCTAAAATAAGAAGAGTAAGAAGCAGTAGCCTTGTGATAGCACAAGTCTGTGTGTCTTGGGTGGGCTTTTGAGAGTGATTGGTAGCAGTTAGGGTTAAGATAAGCATTCTCCATGTTATCTGAGCCCCACAGGCAAAAACAGTAAGAAAGGCAGGGCACTGACAATCATCTTGGAGAAGACATGGGAGAGGGGAGTGGCTGGAGAGCTGGGCCCTTCCTTATTCTGGGCTTCCACAATAGCAGTGGGCCCTTGGGCTGACCTCCGTCTCCCAGGATTTGTCTTCTCACCTGTGGCCTGGCTGCTTCCCTGTTGTGCTCTCTTAGCATTTGGCTTATGCCTCCCCTAGAATGTTTCTGAGATGTCCACTCCCTGTGAGTCCCTTGAGAGCAAAGGCCACGTCTGGTTCATCTTGCTATTTAATTGTGCTAAACATAGATTCCCTAGAACTGGCACGTTTGTTGTTGCTGTTAAATGACTGGGAGATGGGGGTAAGGATTTAGATTGGGGCTTCTTTGAGGTGAACTTCTTTTTTTTCTCTTTTGAGACGGAGTCTCACTCTGTCGCCCAGGCTGGAGTGCAGTGGCGCAATCTCAGCTCACTGCAAGCTCTGCCTCCCGGGTTCACACCATTTTCCTGCCTCAGCCTCCCAAGTAGCTGGCACTACAGGCGCCAGCCCCACGCCCAGCTAATTTTTTGTATTTTTAGTAGAGACGGGATTTCACCATGTTAGCCAGGATGGTCTCGATCTCCTGACCTCATGATCCGCCTGCCTCGGCCTCCCAAACTGCTGGGATTACAGGCGTGAGCCACCGCACCTGGTCCAGGTAAACTTCTTATTCAGCCAATAGAAACAGGCAAAGCAACAGAAAAATTGGCTGAAGCTGACCTTCTTGGTATCTGTGTTACCTCCTATATTTTCGCCGACCTAGGGTGCTTTACTGACTTTTTAAGGGACATCTGAAGAAAACATTGCCATCTCCCATGGCTTCCTCAGCTTTTGATGTCTCAAATAGCTAGTTAACTGTGGCCTATGAAAGCAAAGGAAACACTATGAGCCCACAGAAGGGAAATGAAGAAGTTGTGGAAACATGGAAAATGCATGGATAGGGAAAGAAAGTGTAGCTGGAAGTAGCCTTAAGAGCCTGCTGATAGGCTGGGCGCAGTGCTGGCATCTGTAATCCCAGCACTTTGGGAGGCTGAGGTGGGTGGCTCACAAGGTCAGGAGATCGAGACCATCCTAGCTAACACAGTGAAACCCCGTCTCTACTAAAAATTCAAAAAATTAGCCGGGCATGGTGGCTGGTGCCTGCAGTCCCAGCTACTCGGGAGGCTGAGGCAAGAGAATGGCGTGAACCTGGGAGGCGGAGCTTGCAGTGAGCTGAGATCCGGCCACTGCACTCCAGCCTGGGCGACAGAGCGAGACTCCGACTCAAAAAAAAAAAAAAAAAGAGAGGCTGCTGATAATTTGCCAGAAGATAACAGTGTTTGGTAACTTAAAACAATTTTTTAAAATTCAATGCATTAAACTGAATTTAAACATTAAACATTAGGGAAGGAAGCCAGAAACTACTGTTTCAGTCTTGTGGAAGCAGTGATTTTCATGCATCCCAGTTAATTATGGCTGGGTTTCTGGGATTCCTTGGCTAATTTTAGCCCTGTATCTTACTACTTTATGCTCCCCAAATGAATAGCTGCCCTGAAACATGTGCCCCTGGAGGCTACTTATTGATGGGCACGAATGATAGGCAGGCTGCAATGCCCAATGGGGCCCTGGCCTTACCAATCATTGGCTGAAGGATGTTCTCTAACACCCGCACGAGCTGCTGGTAGATCTGAATGGCCAGGTCACTCAGCACCTGCCGATACTCAGCCAGGTCAAAATTGGTGAGGCAGTGTTCATTCTGGCGAGATGTGTTGTGCTTCATAAAGCCCTAGAGTCATAATGCAAAGTTAATGATACACGTGAAGTAACCTGTCTCTTCAGTTTAACTATCTCCGATTTGATCAGCATCTTCATGCTCTTTTCTGCTCTCCAAGGAGCTTCCCCACTAAAATGCCAGGACTGACATTCTGCAATGCTGACGTGTGTTTGTTCGCTTCCATCACACCCCCCCTCCACTTCTTACTAGCTTTTCAACAATACCTAAACTTGGCAACCTAGCATTTAAGTCTTCCCAACAGCAATGTCAATGAAACAAGTTGGAGGAACTTAACTAAAAAAATAAAATAAAATAAAAAGGTGTTTCACTTCTGAAACAGCAGGCTTACTGTCAAACACTAAATTATCTAGAGTACTAATCTCTTAACTTCAGTTCATTATAGTCCTGTTCTCAAAAACTACACCCAAAGGACATATATAATCTTGAAATAGACCAATTTCTACAGAGACTGGTGAATACATACAAAAAGTTCCCTTTACTCTATTTCGTGGTACCCACACCATGGTTTTCAGTCAGAGGTTAGAAGGGAATCTTTGGTGGTATCTGTTAAAATGGAACTGAATGGGCGGCCCTTTTTCCAGTCATTTTGCAGTTTAACACGTTGCTTGCCTGACGCTACCTGATAAAGGCAAGTGCTTACTTTGAGGATTCTCCCCACAGCCAAGCATCTGCCTCCTTACCACCTACTTAATGACTGGTCCAAAAGTGGGGACTGACAGGATGCAGTCAACAACCCCTCAGGGGGATTCTGGTCTGTTGGCCCCGTCTTCTCAAGGACCAGGCCTTGCTCATCTCTGTGTTTCCCATCATCTGCCAGGACAGGCCTGGGTCTTGGGGTGCTCGGGAAATGCTGCTGGGCACCTTCTCTGCTGCCCTCCTGGCAAAGGGATGGGAGGCATGGAGGGCAGTTGGTTAGGGTCATGGGCCCTCAGCGGTGCCAGATCCAGGATCCCAGCTCTGCTCCTTGTGGCCAAGAGGACTTGGGCAAATCAATGAGCCCCAGTGAGCCTTGGCTTCCTCATCTGTAAAAGTGGGCTATAATTCCTACCTCACAGAGATGCTGTAAGAATTAATGATCATAAATAACATCATGTATAGTAAGTGCTGTCTGACACATACTAAGCAGCCCTTAATGATCATTATTAACATTCTACATAGTTTTGAAATATTTGAAGTCTATCAAACAACTAATGAACACATCCCTACAAACAAAAACAATAGAGATTTTTTTGGACAAATTGAAAGACATGATCTTTGATCACCTTTTAAGGTATTGTGGCAAGCCAAAATTGATTAGTTTCTTTAAATAGTTCACTATTCTGATACTAGCTCTTGAAATGCCCACTAAAACATACTGACAAAAAGTTTCACTTCTGGTAACTATTCACTGACCAATGCTCATTTTATTTTCTCTATGCTTTCTCATAATGTAAAGAAGAAGCTGTCATTCTCCAAATCACTGTTTCATAGAGAGTGAACATTGAACAAAGCAATGAACTTCCAAGCCACCTCTGAATTTGGGTTTCTAAATAAAGAAATGGTTAAACATTTTGTGCTTTTAAATTTTTCCTTAAAAAGGTCAGAGAAAGTATAGCATGCTGGTTTTGTAATCAAGGTTTTCTCACCTCTTCTCCACTGTACTGCTTCAAGCAGTGCAAAAATCGGCATGTGTTAGAGAGCCAGAAGGAGACGGTTTCAAAATCATCACCTCTTTTCTGAAAGAGAGAATAATTCTAAATTTGCCTTTTCCTTAGGGAAATAACCTAAAAAAAATTGAACAGATACCAAAAGACCCATTTCTTTCAGTTACCATTATAAACAATTATAAAAATAGATCACATTACAATTGTAAAGTCTTATGTCATTGCTAGCAGAATGTCAGCCACCAGGTTCATTAGTTGTTGCTTTGCTTACCATTCACTTTTTTGGCATAGAAAATTAAACTGATGTGAATTTAGCTGTTCCTTTAAGCAGAAAAAAATTCACCTGGCCGGGTGCGGTGGCTCACACCTGTAATCCCAGCACTTTGGGAGGCCGAGGTGGGTGGATCACCTGAGGTCAGGAGTTCGAGACCAGCCTGGCCAACATGGTGAAACCCCATCTCTACCAAAAATACAAAAATTAGCTGGGCATGCTGGCACATGCCTGTAATCCCAGCTACTTGGGAAGCTGAGGTAGAAGAATCACTTAAGTCCAGGAGGCGGAGATTGCAGTGAGCCAGGATTGCGCCACTGCACTCCAGCCTAGAGACAGAACAAGACTCTATCTCAAAAAAAAAAAAAAAAAAAAAAAAAATTCACCTAGCCACCGCTGACCCAACCTCATGTCCGTCTTGGGGTTAATGATGGGAGTCAGAACTAAAAGCAGAAAGAGGAATAACTAATATTGTGATAGAGAATTTGAAGCACTTAAACCCAGACTAGATTAAACATCTTGTCAAGGGTAAGACAAAATTTCTGAGCTGTGAATCCAGAGATGAGATGGAGGAAGTCCTGCGATGAGCAGTACAGTCAGGGGAAAGCTGGTTGGCTCTTCACCAGGACTGGGCTACCGTGGCAGGAAGAAGAGAGACTCATTGTGCCTGAAAAAGCTGTGAGGGCTGGGAATACTTCCCAGAAGCTTCATGGCAGACATACTTGGAAGGACCATGCATTTGTCAACTAAACCATTTGGATGAACTAATCCCAGTTTATATATGGGAAGTCACAGAAATATCAATGTTTGCCTACACTTTTTCTCAGAAAACTTTGCAAAGGAAAACCAGAATAGTTTACCTAGGACAGGTGCCTAGCACTAAATGGTCTTAGAAGCTCATTTTTTTTTTTTGCATGAAATAATATATTCCAATAACTCTACTACCATATCACAACAAAACCCAGGTTCTTAGAAGCTGTGTGAGAATACCTGCCTTTGGTTTCTTGGTAGTGGCTTTATGCAGTAAACGTGCACAGGATATATCATGGGGAAAGATGGGTTTCTCATCTTTTTTTTTACATAAATAAAATCACCTTTTTAAGAAAGTACAAAGCACCCTTGAATTTTGTAGAATACTCCCCTAAAAAGACTTTTAAGAAAAAAAATCCTAGAGGATATCAAACCTAACTAAGTCTTTTCAGCTGAGACAGAATTACTAAACTCAGGTCCTGACTTTACCACTAAGTAAATATCTGAAAGACCTAGCTATGTAGTCTTCCAATGTCAGAGGACTGTGAATAAAATAAATAAAATAATAAATTATTTACTGCCAGTAAATACAATTTTATTACATTCCCAAACACGGAAAATCATCCTACAGTTTAAGTGCAGATTTGACTAAAAATAACTCTGCCTCTTCCAAAAATCTGGATTACAACTGTTCCTAGCGGAGGCTCTGGGCTAAGCTGACAAAAGCAATGAATGCAGATTGGGAAAATATGCTGGTCATTGTCAGGCTATGGGAGAGCGTCACTAAAGCACCAATCTAGACTGTCTTCACTGACGTCTACACAAATCAAACTGCAGAGATCCTCAGAATAGTCCCAGCTGGATGTAACGGCACGTATACTAAACAGTTACCAGATAAAGGTGATTAAAACCTAAGGAGAAGACTTCATTCTAGAAATAATCCAGCATCTGTTTTCATTAGTGGGCTCCAGCCTTTGCTAAGCCACTTTTTTTTTTTTTTGGAGACAGAGACTCACTCTGTCTGTCGCCCAGGCTGGAGTGCAGTGGTGTGATCATGGCTCACTGCAGCTTTGACCTCACAGGCTCAAGCGATCCTCCTACCTCAGCTTCCCAAGTAGCTGGGACTGAAGGAACACGTCACCATGCTTGGCTAATTTTTTTATGTTTTGTAGAGATGGGGTCTCACAGTGTTGTCAGGGTTGGTCTCAATTTCCTGGGCTCAAGCAGTCCTCCCACCTCTGCCTTCCAAAGTGCTGGGATTACAGGCATGAGCCACAGCACCCAGCTCACTTTTAAACAAAATAACTCAACAAATACAATTTGAACACTAAGGGTATCCTCTGTCCTCATGAAAATGAGATACTCTATATTACTTCAAAATAAAAGAACATTTGCTTCTTTGGAAATTAAAAAAACATTAAAATAGAATGCCAATTCTTTACCTAAGAGAGGTTACTAGATTGAGTTTGTTGAAGTAATATTTTTTGCAATAAACAAGCTGTATTTGATCAAAATTAATAAATCCATGTTAGTTCCTACTCTACCCCATAGGAAAAACAAGTTGAACTCAAAGCTATTTGCAGTTTTTGATTTATTAGAAAAGATCATAAGCTAAAAACTACGGATTCTCTACACATCTTCGGCTAGTTACGCTGCTTAGGGCCGATGGCAAAAAACCAGCTGCCAAAGTTGAAACAGGTATGCAACACAAATATACAATTGAAAACTGGGATGTGAGACAAATGCACATTAATTTTAAATGGTATTAAAGAGTGTTATGTTCTAGTGCCCACTCACTTTTAATCTTTACAGAATTTGGTACAATAGTCAAACCAGATAAGTATCTTCTTGCAATTATGATGAGAGAAAGAAAACTTTATGATTTAGTTTTTTCTCTTTCTAGGAGTTGGCCTAACAAGTAGCAAAACTTGTAGTTTATCTAAGTACAATATTGCATCAACGCACTCAAAATAAAATGAGTTATGTTGGGAAGACATTCATCAACTTTTAACTGTTAAATCTTCAGAAACTCCATGCTTTAGTAACCACTGTAGAATGTTAACTACAGAAAGTATCTGCACAATAGGGACCAACAGAGAACCAGCATTTATCAAAAGTTTGCTCCCCAGGGCTGACGGAGGGAGGAATGGGGAGTTAGCATTTAATGGGTACTGTGTTTCAGTTGGGGAGAATGAAAAAGCTCTGGAGATGGATGGTGGTGATAGCAGTACAACAGTGTGAACACATTTAATGCCACATAACTGTACACTTAAAAATGGTGAATATGGCAAATTTTATGTTATGTATGTTTTACCTAATTTTTTTTTAAGTTCATAAAAGAAGTCTTAGATTTGAAAGAGTGGCATGCTGACTATCCACTTATCTTTACCCTAAAAGCTCTCATTAAGTTTGATAATCCGAAAGCAAAGTACCTGGAACACATGATCTTAGCTCCTCACAGCAACACTGAGTTAAAACTAAGCCTGTGCTCACTGTTTCTCTGGAGGGGGTCAAGAGGGGGATTATGCAAGGTGACTCAGTGACTACTGAGTTGTGTAGGCTTTCTGCTCAGTTATATAACTTTGCTGTCTTTTCCAAGTCTCCTCTCTGATTAGCATCTGTGTGTTGCTTCCCACATGGAACCAGGCATTTTAGGTAACAGGGAAAATTATGGGGCGAGGTGGAGAAAAAGTTGGAAGAAAAATTGTAATGTTTTATCAGACATCTTTTTATATGAATGAGCCGTATCTTAAACTTATTTAACATCTATTTTAATTTCAGCATCACATTCCCTGTATATATGAACTCTACTAAATATTTTTTAGTTCTAAGTAAAACCTCAAACTATATCTGTCCATGAATAAACTTAGTTTACTGCACAATTAAATGCAGTTATGTCAAGTTGATTTTGATTACTGTTCAACTTGAGCCCTGTTTTGAAAGAAGGCAGACAGACATGTTCAAGGAAGAACATTTCCTCCAGTGGAAGTTTTCACTCAAGACTGAAAAGTGGCTGGGTGCAGTGGCTCACGCCTGTAATCTCAGTACTTTGGGAAGTTGAAGGGGGAGGATCACTCGAGCCTAGGAATTAGAGACCAGCCTGGGCAACTCAGTGAGACCCTGTCTCTACAAAACATAAAAAATTAGCTGGGCGTGGTGGCGTACAACTGTGGTCTCAGATACTTGGGAGGCTGAGCTGAAAGGATCGCTTGATCCTGGGGTTGCACTGGGGCTGCAGTTGAGCTGAGATTGCACTACTGTACTTCAGCCTAGGTGACATAGCAAAACCCTGGCTCAAAATAGATACATAAGTAAATAAAAATTGGAAAGTTAGTAACAAGCAACTTAGCTAAACTCTAAGGAAGGAAAAGCAATCAGTGCAGATTCTGTCATCATTAACAATTCATGATGAGAATTTTGTTGAACAGGAACTGACCTTCAATACTTTTTTGATGCTGTTAATTGTTGATGTTAGCAACGACCTTACTTTCTGATCATCATTCAGGTAGTCAGCATGTCGAACACACATAAACAGGATATATGCCGGTAATCCTGGAATCAAATTGACTGCTACACCACGTGGCTTCAGTTCTAAAAAAAGAAAAAATAATAATTTTATATAACATGGAAAATTTTCACAAGGCATGCATTGTGAGATATAAAAGCACAGTTGTCATGTAAGAGTTCCATCATTCAAGGTAAGTAGGTATTATAAAAAGTGTATTTTAATAGCTCTTTAAGCAGAAAAATTCTGGAGTGTGGGGCATGTCTAATATGACAACTCCCAAACTGGTATCTCCTACGCTGACTTTTCCCTTGAACTCCAGTCTCACTATCAACCGCCTTCTTGACAACTCTACTCAGGCACATGAAACTAAGCCTCTCCCAAACCAAACTCTTGCTTCCCTAAGGAACCTCCTTTTTTGGAAGTTGTCCCCATCTTAGTAAATAAATGGCAGCTCCAGTCTTCCAGTACCCTAAATTACAAACCTCATCCTCATTTTTGACTCCTTTCTCTTCTTGTACCACATATCCAATCCATCAACAAACCCTGTTGGTTCTATCTACAAAATACGTCCAAAATCCAGCTACTTCTCACTGCTTCTACCAGCTACAGACGTCCCATGGAGGCCACCATCATCTCCTGCTAGGCTGCTGCAATAGCTCCCTAACTGGCCTCCCTAATTCATCTCTCGCTCCCCAGTAGTGCATTTTCCATACAACAATCAGAACCATTCTTTCAGAAAATGTTGGTCAGATCATGTCACTTTTGTTCTGAGAATCCTTCAAGCAGCTTCTCATGTCATGCATTTATAAAAGCCCAAATCCTCACCATAGTCCATGGGATCTGGCCCTATTCCCCTTCCTCACTCCAGCTCACTCTGCTCCAGTCAAATGGGTCTCCTTGCTGTTGGTTAAACATGCCAGGTATGCTCCCCGCCCAGGGCCTACGTGCTTACTGTTTTTCTGCCTTGAATGTTCTTTCCTCAGATATTAGCATGACTTGTTCGCTTACTTCCTTTGGTGTCTGTCCAAAGATCACCTTACCAAAGAGTGTTTCCTGACAATTTTACACAAACCAGTACACCTGCCTTCACTCTTTCTTTTTATTCCATCATATATTTGTTTATTTTGTTTTCTTTATTTCTCCACTGGAATGTAAACTCTGTAAGACTGGGTACTTCACTTTGCTCATTACCTAGAAAATGCTTGGCACATAAGAGTTCATTAGACATTTGCTGAATTGATAAATCTGTTAATTCTGTGCTTAAAAACCAGTGGCTCCTTAACATTTTTGCTAAATGAAATTCATGTTGAAACTTAAGCACCTTTGCAACTATATATAGTACTAAGTTTAATGCCAGGAACATTCAATCAGGTATAAGTGCCAACCCCATTGCTGTCACCTTGGCACCTGGCGGGAGGAATGCTGTGCAAAGGCTGAAAGGAGAGGTTTTTAGGATTTTCACTTCACAGCTTACAGGTGTGCACTCTAATCATTTACCACCACCCTCTAAAAAGTCTTCTTGCAAAGCCGGTGGGCTCAGATCCAATCTTAAAGGCAGTGTGCTATTCTGAAATGCTTTTTCCACTCCCATCTCATTTGTTCTATCCATTCCTTCCTTTGTTAGAATCTTTTCCTTTTTTTGTTTCTTCCCTATTATTACACTGCTGTACTTGACCTATTTAGTTGCAAACCTTTCTAGGGGAGTAAGGAAAAACTGAAATTCGGGAACCTAAATGGCCTAGAGCAGTTGTGCTCAACTGTGGTTACACTTGAGAATCTCTTAAGCTTTTTATTTTTATTTTTGAGACAGACTCTTGCTGTGTAACCCAGGATGGAGTGCAGTGGTATAGTTATAGCTTACTGTAGTCTTGAACTCCTGGGCTTACATGATCCTCCCACCTTAGCCTCTTGAGTAGCTAGGACTACAGGCATGCACCAACACCTGGGTAATTTTTTTCTTTTTCTTTGGAGAGATGCGGTCTTGCTATGTTCCCGAGGCCGACCTTGAGGGGTTTGTTTGCCTTCCTTCCTTCCGTACTTCCTTCAGCCTTCCTTCCTTCCGTCCTTCCTTCCTTCCGTCCTTCCTTCCTTCCTTCATTCCTTCCCTCCTTCCTTCCTTCCTTCCGCCCTTCCTTCCCTCCTTCCTTCCTTCCTTCCTTCCTTTTTTTTTTTTTTTTTTCTTTTAAAGTACTAGACATTGCCAGGTTCTTCTCTATAGAGATTTTTATTTAACTGGGCAAGAGGGAGAGATACATCAGTATGGGTCAAAGCTTCCAGGTGATTCTAATGTGCAGCCAGGGCTGAGAAGACCTGATCTTGAGCAATCCTTGTAGGTGGGTCTGAGGCATGTGTCCCTGCAGTTGGACTGAAAGTGCTTGGTGTGGTCAGAACACTACTGCAACACTAGAATACATGGTACATGATGATGTCTAATGAAACCTATGCTGAATATCTCAAAAATTAGAGACTAGTTTTTCCCACCATTGACCCATGTGCCAGAGGAACTTTTATCCAATGCAGAAAATACTTGCCCAGAATCAGGTTCTTAACAAGTTTTTGCTCATCCTCCTTCTTGTATTCCAGCATTCCTTGGAAATCCTTTTCTTTCCTGGGAATGTTGACTGGTCGAATGGGTTCATCAATGATCTGTCCTGGGGATATGTTCTCCATCTGGCCCACTTTATGAGAATTAAGAAAGGAGAAGAAAATGTTTTCCATATAAAAAACATGAGAGGTCTCCAAGTTCCTATAATTTTGAATGCATTCTACAACAACTGAAACTTGCCATATTTGCCACTTAATTGCCTCCTCTTAAAATAATTTTTTTTCGTTAAAATTGGGTGAACAGATGGCAAAATTATATGGTAATCTTACTCTGAAAGCCACACCTGCCTAACTGTAAATTAACATCAAATAACCGTACATGATCCAAAACCTTTTTTATGTAATAAGGTTTACTTTTTAATAAGATTAAATGTCCAAAAAGTAAGTGGTTTAACAGATTTGTTAATTAATTGATACTAATCAGAAATGATTAAACATATTTTGACTTTAATTCACAGGAGGAACAATCAGTATCCTACAAAGGGGCAGAAGGAGCAGAAACAATTCCCCCTTGCTCTTGGCTCAATGACTTTAGTCGTTAAAAGCACAAGAATATTTACTTTAAATGTATTATTACAATCAGTTCAAAACACATACAGATAGCTGGTAGAAGAGTGTTTCTTCATACCACTTGGTCCAAAATGTATTATTTTTCACAAAGGACTCATATGGCAAAGACCTAATTTTCTCCTGCCACCCACATTCCCAGAGAAATTATGAACACATAAACTATCTCTATGTAGTATGATTTCCTAAATGTTATTATTTTTTATTTCTTTTTAATAGAATGTTAAAAATTCTACTTATGAAGTTGCAATCAATGAAGTAAAACCACTGGCTTACAATGCTTTCAGATGTTAAAGACAGTCACTATTGTCAAGGGCAGCAGCTAGAGAAGAATTATGCTAAAGGTTCAAAAAAAAGGTCTCCAATTTCATCTCAAAATTGAGACTTGAGTGGGAAATCCAACGAAAAGTAAAGGGACATATGAGTTATCACAGGTGCTGTGGAGATACAGGCTAGTAACCAGGTTTTTTATCCGTTTATCTACAGGGAGGGAGAGTGGTTAAGAGATTTGTTTAAGGGCAGATTAAGTTTGAGTTCTGAGATAGCTCTCAAACAAAATGCAGATCAGATGCAAAAACATTAGAAAGTTTAATATTGCTGACTCCACGAGGTGTCAGTAGTGCTTCTTGTGCCACTCTGGGTAATTTCCTGGGTTAGTTCTGAGAAGCCAGTCCCGCAGGAAGAGGTTATCACAGAGAACATCAGTACCTGCCAGTGCTCTTGCTTATGTGGCACGGAGCCTGGTGACACACCGTCCACCTCATGCTGCAGCAGCACACACTGGGACTATCAGCGCTGAAAATCTGGTTTAGGTGAAGTCACCACCATCCAGCAACACTATGATATCTAAAGAGTGGTCAGATTGTGATTGGACAGATCAGGGCTATGGCCATCTCCCATAATCTAGTTTTTCATATGCATGATCCAGTATGAAAGCCACGGGACTAACTCTAAAGTGTATTCTTCCATACAAGAGAAGAGGAGACTCAAGCTATTTGGTTTTATGTAATTTCTGGTGTCAGTTTAAACATAATACCACAAGGACCTCTGAAGCAGCACACGGTGGCCTCTACAGATCATAAACCTGCAGCTGCGTGTAAAAAACAAAATAATAAAACCCCTGCCATCTATGCCACTAGTAACTTTAAGCTGCATGTACAACTCCAAAAGGGGAAACTGGGAGAAAACAAGTTCAACACACCAGGTTTATCAATAAATGCACATATTTGGACTCCATGTAACCCAAAGAGCATATTTTAAACCTACTGATTTATCAAATCTTTGATGCTATCGGTTATGAAATACAGTATTTTATGTAACACTAAAAAAAATTGCCAACTAAACTATAATCCATCAACAATTGTAAGATACACCCCAATTTCAGAGATGTTAAAATGAGAAACACTGTGCATCTCAGAATTTGTGAAATATGATGGATACTTTTACTAAGAAAGTTATGTTTTAAAAGGAAGCTTCACCTTCCTTTTGCAAAATCTCTAACCAGGACATTTTTGGTGCTGTATAAAAATGTCAGATAAAATTTACCATACTCTCATTAAAAATTTTCTCTCTGCCTCTGAATTTCTCCCTAGGGACTTAAGTCTTTGCAAAGCTCACAAATGAAATATAGATGTCAGTTCAACATAACCTTGATTGGTTTAGCAGTATTATCCACTAATTAAAATAAAATGTTGGCCGGGCACAGTGACTCATGCCTGTAATCCCAGGACTTTGGGAGTCCAAGGCAGGCAGATCACCTGAGTTCAGAAGTTCAAGACCACCCTAACCAACATGGAGAAACCCCATCTCTACTAAAAATAAAAAAAAGTTAGCCAGGCATGGTGGTACATGCCTGTAATCCCAGCTACTTGGGAGGCTGAGGCAGGAGAATCGCTTGAACCTGGGAGGCAGAGGTTGCAGTGAGCCGAGATCACACCACTGCACTCCAGCCTGGGTGATGAAAGCAAAACTCCGCCTCCAAAATAAATAAATAAATAAATACGCAACTAGCTAAGCCCTTTGCCCTTCTGCCTTCTGCCATGTAAGAACACAGCATTCGTCCCCTTCGGAGGATCCAGCAACAAGGCCCCTGCCGTCTTGGAAGCAGAAACCAGATCCTCCGAACTTGCCAGTGCCTTGATCCTTCAGAACTCGGAGAAATAAATTTCTGTTCTTTATAAATCACCCAGTCTCAAGTACTTTGTTATAGCAGCAGAAAGGGACTGAGGAGCCCAGTGATCAATTCTTCTAGGAAGGCCTGAACCAAGACTCTAGTTTCATTTTCTATATTCTTTATAAACTTGAGGGAACCATTTTGTCCTCAAAAAGGAAAGAAAATTGGAAAGTTTTTTAAAAATTTACTTTAGTTTGGCACCAGGAAGATCTTCATCTCAAGTCTGAGACAATCAGATAAATTCCTAATAGCAGAAAATTTCTGTGGGAAAATCTGACACAAAGGAGAGAAATCAGTGGCCCTCAGAAGGTGTGTGTTCTAGTCCTGCCATCTCACCTGCTGCAGACATGGGTCACTTACAGGCCTTAGTTTTTTCCTGTTATGAAATAATTAATTTCTAGAATCCCTTCAGGTCTTAATTTCTTGATTCTATGAATATTAAGATGGATGACAATATAGCACAAAGCAGATCAAAGTTTGAAACACTCTTCATTTAGCTATATAGTTTCTGCTAAAAAATTATACATGCTAGCATTTTTTTTAAAGTCTCTGTTGGTTTTTTAAAAAGCCTCCTTAATTAAATGTAGCTTGTAGGAGGAGGCAAGAGTTGCGCTATTTTAAACCAAAAGGATTTAAGTGTATTGCAATACATTTAAAGAAAAGTATAAAACAACATTTAGTTATTAGAAGGTGGCCGTACTTTCTGTGTAACAGGGACATACGAGGATGAAAAGTATCACCTTGATCCTCTTCATTTGGGGTAGAAGCAGGGACACTGCACTCAGCAAGTGCCCAAGTCACATAAATCTATTTCATTTCATCCTCTAGATATGTATCACTTAACTCAAAATGTAACTCTTCTTAAGAACTATTATAATGTTTGTTTGATCTATGAATTGCTATTCTCAAATGCTACTGATAGCTTTATAGCTGTCTGGATAGTTTAAATGATGAGGTTGATTTCTGATTGACAATGGCTTAAGAGTAGTAATATCTTAAAATAGTCTAACCCGTCTCTTCAATTAAAAATATACATATCAAAGAAAACTAATAAAAAATTATGTAAAATAATGAATGGCTTTTCTGTTTATCAAAATTTACTAAAGTATGGCAAAGGAATCATTAGGAGTTGAACAAAAAAAGAATCTCACATGTCAATACACTTAAAATCTGTTTTTTTCAAGCAAATACTCTGCTGTCTGATTATCATCTCATGATATAACTAGTGCAAAGTGCAAAAAGTTCTCTGAATAAAGATTTTTAAGTTCTGCTAATAGACATTATAGCTTGTGTGAGATTGTGTGATTTAGAGGCTCAATTTTTAATGTAATACATGACTCACGTAATGCTAAAGGATTATATATAAAGTATGACTATAAAATAATCTTTCTGATTTCTAAACAAATATTTCAATATTTGTACATCCAATAGAGTAATATCCTTTACAAAGTAAATGTCGATGTTGCCATGTTATAAATATTTCTGAAACTTACTCATTCACTCAACAAACATTTATGGAATGACTATGAGATAGGTCGACACTATGCTAGGTGCTGTGAAAACCAAGGGAAATAGAGATGTTTCCTATGCTCAGGAAGCTCAGAGTCTATTATGGAAGCCAGTAATTCAAACAGAAAAATTGCTAAAAATATGACATAGTGAAGACCATAAAAGATGTCAGCCAAACTGTGGTACACGGAGAGCTGAATCATAACGTCTGTCTGGGTAATCAGGAAAGGCTGCTCTTGAGGATATGACTCTGGTCTCAAAGGCTGAGCAGGACTTAACCAGGAGAAGCAGGATGACCAAACAGAAGGAGCAATTATGACAAGGCCTGGTATGTTGGAGGAATGAAAACCACACTTAGAGTTAATCATGATAGATTCTTTTGAACATCCTCAGTGATGGGGAATCTTCACTGTTTGAACCAAGCAAGAATTAGATGCAGAATGACAATGAGAGAAAATGATCAACATTTCACACAGGTTTGAAGGCAATTCCAAAAAGTGTCTCAAAATCCCTTAAGCAGTGAGAAAACTGAAATAACCTTAAAATTTGGCTTTAGGCTGGGAGCAGTGGCTCACACCTATAATCCCAGCACTTTGGGAGGCTGAGGTGGGTGGATCACGAGGTCAGGAATTTGAGATCAGCCTGGTCAACACGGTGAAACCCTGTCTCTACTAAAAATACAAAAATTAGCTGGGCATGGTGGCATGCACCTGTAATCCCAGCTACTCAGGAGGCTGAGGCAGAAGAATTGCTTGAACCCAGAAAGCAAAGGTTGCAGTGAGCCGAGATTGCACCACTGCACTCCAGCCTCAGCGACAGAGTAAGACTCTGTCACAAAAAAAAAAAAAAAAAAAAGAGTTTGGCTTTAGTCTTGTTCACTGCTAGATCCCTGTACCTATAACTCTTAACAAATAAACACACTAATAGAAAAGATGAGATTCATTTCTATATAAATAATAACAACAACTGATATTTGGTTATTTCTCAAGGAGTTTTTTCATCTTCATCATACAGAAATCATGAGATGTTTTTTAAAATCTTATTTCTTTATCATAATTTATATTTTTCTTTTTTACTTCTCTTTTTTTCCCCCATTAGACTGTAAGTTCTTTGAGGACAGACTCTGTCATACTAATCTTAGTATCCCTAATACTAAGAATAGTAGTAACTAATAACTAAGTCGCATGAAGCATTTTTACTATGTGTCGATAACTCTTCTAAGTGTAATATACTTATTAGGTTGATGCAAAGGCATTTGTGGTTTCTGCCATTAAAAGTAATTGCCTTTGGACCAACCTAATAGCTCATTCAATCCTTATAAACCATGTCAGATAGATGCTATTATCTTTCTAATTTAACAGATGGGAAAGTAGAGGCATACAGAGGTTCAGAAACTTGGCCAATATCATACGATTAATAAGTAGAAGAGCTAGGATTTGAACCCAAGAAACCTGACTCCAGAATCCACATTCTTAACTCCTATGCTATACTGCCTAGCACATTGTCTGGCATATAGAAGATATTCATTAGATGCTTACAGAGTAAAATCTGTAAATTATTACTACCATGAAAAAGAACACTTTTCTTCATCTAAAAATGTAAAATTCTACTTGACAGAGGTTAGGTTTGCCAAAAGTCCTATTTTGTTATTATCCCTAATATTTGCATGCAAACCTCATTAGGCCACTTATATAGCCTAAAGACTAGTCTTTAGGCCAAGACTCAAACCAAGACTCAGCAACTGTCATAAAAACATGTTTAAATACCTTCTAGTTCACCAATTTTTTTGGCAAATACTTTCAATTGCTTTTTCAGTTTACGGACCGTCTTATCCTGTTTTTCAAGTTGTTCCATCAAATCCTAAAGATCCAAAAGAGAAATATATCAGAAAGATTGAAGCAGGTCTTCTAAAATGCATCAAGGGAAAACAGACACATATCACAGAAACAACACTGTTAGTTTTACATAAAAGCTCCAGAAAAGCTCGTTGGTGGAGCCACCACCTGGCTAAAACTGGCAGGCATGGGAAATGCAGCTACAATAAAAGCCATATGTTAAAATATACAACGCAGTAAAATCCTTTACAGCGTGATGGACAGCAGGCTCACCGCGGAGTCTTTCCAGTAGACTCCATGTGGGAAAATCAACTGAATGCTTTGTAAAATGTATTGTTATTCCAGTAGAATGCTTTTTTTAAAAGGAGGACTGACTAGGCAAAAATAAATTTTCATGAATGCACAAAAAGGTCTGTGAGAAGAATGGTTGAACTTAGGTAGGAACTGACACTCCCCATGTGTGAAGCACTGTCTCTATGAGAGCCACCCTATGAGATTCTAAGAGTAGCCTTGAAACTTAAGAAGAGTTCAGAAGTTTTGGGAATTAAAAGTTAAGTTGAAAAAAATAATCGGCCGGGCGCCGTGGCTCACGCCTGTAATCCCAGCACTTTGGGAGGCCGAGGCGGGTGGATCACAAGGTCAGGAGATCGAGACCATCCTGGCTAACACTGTGAAACCCCGCCTCTACTAAAAATGCAAAAAATTAGCCGGGCGAGGCGGCGGGCGCCTGTAGTCCCAGCTACTCGGGAGGCTGAGGCAGGAGAATGGCGTGAACCCGGGAGGCGGAGCTTGCAGTGAGCCGAGATCGCGCCACTGCACTCCAGCCTGGGCGACTAAGCGAGACTCTGTCTCAAAAAAAAAAAAAAAAGAAAAGAAAAAAATAATCACAAAGAACAGGATAAAGAGTGGTCTGTTTACCTAGGACCAAAGTGGCAAGTGGCATAAGGCATCTATAAAATCTTGCAGGTGATATAATTTTGCTTATACAGAAGAAAGGGGTGTTTATGAATGCTTTATGCAAAAAGAGAAACAAAAGCAGTACACTTAAGGAGGAAGGTTAAAAAAAGTCCATGATTATTGGCTATTTAATAAAGAATTTGCTCAAATGACAGGCATGGTTAAAAACTCAATAATCAAAAAGAAAGTGGACAACAGAAGGCTCAGAAAGAGCTTAGAAGGGCTATGAGTCAGCAATGATGTATGTGGTTTTTATTCAGGTTATGGAGAAGAAAGGCATTCCAAATACAAATATTCATTTTCCAGTTTAGACAGGAGTAGATTTAGCTACTAGGCCAACCATTCAAGGGAATAGTTGCTATCTCTTCAAAGTGTTAAGTTGTGCTTCTTGGATTTTACGTGATCTTTCAAATCACATTTTGCTTCCATCACACTGTAAGCCTAGTGTTAATAACAAACCAAACATGACAATGGACTCAGGACACTGATAGAGGTGACACCACTGGCTAAAAGACAGCTGTGGGGAGAAACAGGTTTCGTGAAAAATTTGAAGAGACTTCCTGGGAGGGGGCAGGCAGCGGTGTGCTCTTCAGTTACAGAGGGCTAGAAGTAGCGAGGAAGACAGTGGAAAAGCACTATGGTTTTACATACAATCATCCGCTTGTAAAGGGAAATCCGATATGATTGATACTTCTTAGGTTCATCTGCATATAATTCCTCAAAATACTGAAAAAACAGGCACAATGGATATTTGTTTTTGTCTGTGTCTTTGAGGGGAATGCTATCTTCCAGCAAAATCAATTTTAAAATATTTTAAAACACAAATAGTGAAACTATATATACTCGAAAGGCTCTGATTTGTCACCTTCCATTACCCTTTTATCTTTCTAGTATAGACTATTATAATTATACATGTACAGATGTTTCTTGTGTGATCAAAGGAAAGAGGCTGTGGCCAGGATGCCATCACTTAGCAGGCCCAGATAAGGCTGTCATTTCCCTCCTCTAATCTCCTGCCTTTTTACTCCCAGCCTCCCCCACGCATGATGCTCACAATTTGCTGCACCCTTTTTTTTTTTTTTTTTTTTTTGCTGCCAGCAGCAGTGGCAAGAATAGGGGAGGCAAATATAATAAAAGTGACAATAATAGCAACGTTAGCGCGTGAAGTTGGAGAGGCTGGTGGGAAGCTGTGCATCTTCCTTCGCTGAAAGACAGCATGGGGGAGGCCTGTGAAGCCTGTTCACTAGATGAGGTAGAAAAATCATTTTTGTGTTTTGTGTTGGTGGTAGGTAGGTGGGCAAGGTAGTTTCAAGAACACTAAGCCCAGGTCTCCTGCTGGGCTTTAATATCTTGCTCAAGTATTTCTTACAGAAATGCACAATTAAGATTAAGAAAACAATGATTTTGAAAAAGTGTATCATTTCCTGTACTTATGTTTGAATCCATCCTCCTGAATTAGTAGTCAGAATAATGGCAGGAGAAGCAGTTGACCTACAAAGGGTTTTCCCCAAACTCAAATTCATTAACTGGGCTCTCTTAGCTTAGAATATAGGGGCTCAGTCTATTTTTTGTATTAGCTATGAAAAATTGCCAAGAAAATTAATATTGCAAACAAGGTTGCAAGGGAAATGTCTGACCAACTTAGTGAAAAAAACCCTGGAAATCTGCCACCCAGAAGCATCTTTATTTCACGATTTCACCTTGTATTTTAAAACAACAATTTAAAGCACAGAATTTGTATGCCAATCAATCAACTCATTATATTTTTCAGTATATTCGGTAATACTTAGTCATCAAAGCATTGTTAGTATAATTTAAGCAACAATATACTTGAGTGTTGTAAAATGACACTTCAAAAATATTTTATGATTCAGAAAAATTTCCCCACAAATTAGTGAGATTTCAGTCACTTAAGAAAAGCCCACACACCGCCCCCACCCTCCTCCCTCATTCCCTCCTCCCTCATTCCCTCCTCCCTCATTCCCTCCTCCCTCATTCCCTCCTCCCTCATTCCCACAGTGGAGCCTCATACAGACAGACAGACTGTGAAAAGAATAGCTTTGCATTTTGCTTTTAATTCATATAAAAGATAGTTGAATAAATGACACTAGAAAACTATTTGTAATGTAAATTATCACTAATGGAGTAATGGAGGGATAATTCAGATTGTTAAATCTTCAGAGGAAATTCATACTATTTTATTATAGGTCATTAAAAATGTTAATTTAAAAAAGACGGCCGGACTCGGTGGCTCAAGTCTGTAATCCCAGCACTTTGGGAGGCCCAGACGGGCAGATCACGAGGTCAGGAGATGGAGACCATCCTGGCGAACACGGTGAAACCCCGTCTCAACTAAAATAAAAAAAAAAAAACTAGCCGGGCGAGGTGGCGGGCGCCTGCAGTCCCAGCTACTCAGGAGGCTGAAGCAGGAGAATAGCGTAAACCCGGGAGGCGGAGCTTGCAGTGAGCCGAGATCGCGCCACTGCACTCCAGCCTGGGCGACAGAGCGAGACTCTGTCTCAAAAAAAAAAAAAAAAAAAGCCTTGAGGCATGGTGACTCACGCCTGTAATCCCAGCACGTTGGGAGGCTGAGGCGGGTGGATCATTTGAGGACAGGCGTTCGAGACCAACCTGGCCAACATGGTGAAACTCTGTCTCTACTAAATATACCAAAAAAAAAAAAAAAAACTAGCTAGGCATGGTGGTTGCATGCCTGTAATCCCAGCTACTTGGGAGGCTGAGGCAGAAGAATCACTTGAACCTGGGAGGCAGAGCTTGCAGTGAGCTGAGATCACACCACTGCACTCCAGCAACCTAGGTGACAGAGTGAGACTTCATCTGAAAAAAAATAAAAAATAAAAAATAAAAAAATAAAAAAGACACAAATCACCATCAATCCTAAACAACTTTTCTCAAAATCAGGCTAGCACTACAATATAGACTTTATATAGAAATGTGAAATTACCACTTTTTAAGGATTTTTAATATAGTAAATATACTTGTCAAAAAACTGTAAATCTGTAATAAAAGTTATTAGGTGACTGAGAGATATATTTTAGAAAATATTTTTGGCAAAAAAAAAAAAAGAAAAGAAAAAACTCGACTCCATGCCAGGGTTTAGAATCTGACAGAGAAAAAAACAATTTCCTCATTTGTTATACAAGTTTTGTTTAAAATAACAGAAAATATGTAAACCTGAATCCTAACACACACCTCCCTGGCGTGGGAGCTCCATCCAGCATCAACCAAAAACCGCTGTTGGTTTTGCCAACTGCCTTTCTCAACCTCAACTCTAACTGTACTTGTCTGCTAGAGATGGAGCCTGGCATGGCCTCAGTGGCTATTTGGGGACCAAAGGTAAAGAAGCCTGTCCCCAGTCGCAGTTGTGACAATCACATAATAAACCTCCTAGGATGGCAGAGGATCTGCAGCTGAAATGGAGGAAACAGATCACCTGAGCCTCAAGGCCATCAAAAACCCAGCCTGCACCCAGGTGGCTGTCTGCCTCCAGGGAAGGTCTAAGAGCACTCAGCCTTCTGTGATAAATAGAACTCGTGCACGTGCCTTTTTCCTTCCTACCAAAGTATTCGTATTTTCCTTACTCTGTCTCTGCTGGAGTAAAAGGGGTAACAAATACAGAGGGGTGAGTTTTTCCAGCAAGAAAAAAACCTGTGTTTGATAAAAAAGAAACTAGACTGTCGGGCAGGCCAGGTTAAGGAGCATGTGGACCCGGCAGCTCTCCTTACCAAGTTTTCGTTGGTCAGCCGGGTGATCTCGTGCTGCAGGCTGGCCTCGATGCGGGCCTCTGGGGGCAGCTGCAGGTTCTGGGCCAGCAGCTGCTGCTGTCGGTTGTTCTCCTCCTTCAGGCTCTGGATCTCCCCACGGAGGGCCTCGGCCTCATTCTCATGGCTCCTCTTCTGTGACTGGAGCTGGGATTCCAGGAGCCTGTGGAGAGGACACACAGGTCGGAAGGGGAGATGACACCCCAAGTCGCTGCCTAACGGGTGTAAGGCATCGTGTTCACTTGCAAGAGTAGGAAACACAGATACTCTTTAGTATCTGTATATCTTCTGGCTTGATTAAAGTCAAGAAACTTAAACAAGAAGCAGAAATAGAAATGGATGCTCTCACATTTGTGTCTTTCTGCATTATATAAAGTTCTCAGAGGCCCTAAGAATCAGCAGAGTTTTAGTTCTTTTGAAAGGTTCATAGGAGGCCGGGTGCGGTGGCTCATGCACTTTGGGAGGCTGAGGCGGGCGTATCACCTGAGATGACGAGTTTGAGACTGGCCAACACAGTGAAACCCCGTCTCTACTAAAAATAGAAAAAATTAGTCAGGTGTGTTGGTGCATGCCTGTAATCCCAGCTACTCAGGAGGCTGAGGCAGGAGAATTGGTTGAATCCAGGAGGCAGAGGTTGCAGCAAGCTGAGATCGTACCATTGCACTCCAGCCTGGGCAACAAGAGCAAAACTTCATCTCAAAAAAAAAAAAAAGGGGGGGGGGTCATAGGAAATGAGGATGTGAAAAAAAAAATCAGTTGAAAAAAACAGCTTTAATTGCCTTCCATTTGCATTTATAAATTAGCAAAGACAGTACACCTTTGCCACAAAACAACTCTGCACTATAAAGGGCAACATTACAAACTTCCAATCTAACTAAATGTGCCTTCAGAACTACAGAGTTACTAATTCCAGGCAGAGGGTGGGACCAGTTTCCCATTTTTATATTCTACTCCTATTCTGAAAGACAGAAAGGCTGAAACACCACTCCAGCCTTATCTATACAGATTTACCCAAATTCATACAAATAGTTCTGAAATTTCCTACACATATTTTAGATCTGTCATCTTCTCTCTCCCCATAAACGTACATATCAGAAACAGAATCCTAACAAGATGTGGTTTTAGAACACAAATATTAATAGGACCCACAAACTGGTTATTGCTTCTTCAAGCAAACATACAGCCAGCTGTGCCCACAGAGCAGACCAGGCATTGGCAGTGAGAACACCAGAGTCAGAGCATCCTCCCTTTGCCACGCACCCCTGCTTCTACAGTCACTCTTTTCCAAATGCAAAGTTATGGTTAAGAACTAACTAATATGAAGAAAGAAAAGACATTCTTTTATTCCAGTCCCTTGGTTGCCAACTGCTGAGTAAAACTGATGCTATTGCAAGCAAACTGTTAACAGTGGACTAAAAATATTTTAGTGATTAAAAAATTTTAAAAAGATCTGCAGCAATAACACGCCAAAGTTAATGACAAGAGTTAATGATGAGAACAAACAAAGCAGATAAGCAGAAGCCCCTTGAACAAACATTTGAGTATTTTAAAAATTTAATCACTAAAATGGAATTTTAATGAGAGTTCAAAGACAAATATCACTAGAGTAGATGAATGTCTGTGTTAGAAAGGTGCTGCTGTTTCAATTTTATTTTCTCTCCTCTGAACATATTTAACGTGTTGAATTTGGGTAATTATTCTGAGCTATAGCAATGCAGAAAACTCTCCTGATTTGCTGTTTCACAAATTTGAATTTCATAATAACCACACAGAGTGCCAAATCATGCATTTCATCTTGCTTTTAGACAGCATGATAATAATATATAAGAATGTAGGCTGGGCGCAGTACCTCACTCCTGTAATCCCAACACTTTGGGAGGCCAAGGCAGGATTGTTTGAGCCCAGGAGTTTGACACCAGCCTGGGCAACAAAGTGAGACCCTGTCTCTACAAAAAATCAAAAAATTAGCTGAGTGTGGTGGCACATGCCTGTGGTCTCAGTTACTCAGGAGGCTGAGGCAGGACGATCGTTTGAGCCCAGGAGGTCAAGGCTGAATTAAGCCGTAATCATGCTACTGCACTCAAGCCTGGGTGACAGAACAAGACCCTGTGTCAAAAAAAGGAAAAGAAAAGAAAAAAAAAAATGTAGCCATATTGCCATAGGCACATATATCCTGTAGATTTATCTATAGGATATGAGAAGCCACTGTCTAAGTAATAAATCTTAATCTCTTCCCCAATAGTTTGTGCCCTAACTGAAAAATTTTGTTTTTCTTTTAACTCTCGGAATAGAGAGATTCACAAATTTTAGTGTCTGAAGGGGAGTGTCTTATATTCACCATGAATCCATTTTAGCTTTAATAGTATCTTGTAGTGAAGGTTTTTTTTTTTTCTGAGACGGAGTCTTGCTCTGTCGCCCAGGCTGGAGTGCAGTGGCGAGATCTCAGCTCAGTGCAAGCTCTGCCTCCTGGGTTCACGCCATTCTCCTGCCTCAGCCTCCGGAGTAGCTGGGACTACAGGCACCTGCCACCACGTCCAGCTAATTTTTTATATATTTTTTTAGTAGAGACGGGGTTTTACCGTGTTAGCCAGATGGTCTCGATCTCCTGACCTCGTGATCCACCTGCTTCAGCCCCCCAAAGTGCTGGGATTATAGGCGTGAGCCACCATGCCTGGCCAATGAAGGTTTTTAAAGGTGTTTGGACCGGGTGTGGTGGCTGATGCCTGTAATCCCAGTACTTTGAGAGGCTGAGATGGGCGGATCACCTGAGGTCAGGAGTTCGAGACCAGCCTGGCCAACATGGTGAAACCCCATCTTTATTAAAAATACAAAAAATTAGTTAGGCATGTTGGTGCATGCCTGTGGTCCCAGCTACTCGGGAGGCTGAGGCAGGAGAATTAGTTGAACCCAGAAGGCAGAGGTTGCAGTAAGCTGGGATGGTACCACTGCACTCCAGCCCGGGCAACAGAGTGAGACTCCGTTTGAAGAAAAAAAAAAAAAAAAGGTGTTTGGCTGAATGTTCTCAGTTTTACTGAAAAGCTTTGGACAAATAACACAATTACTAACACTAATTTACCCAAGAAGATAATCAATGCACAAGAAATACAGAGGTGAAAGTCAGGAGGCCACTGTTAGTAAGAAAAACAACACATTAATAACATTCCATTTTGAGGAGACAAATATAACCTGTTGGCTTGTTTTAACCCTTCATAAACCAGCCACAGCTCTCCATCCTCATTCAACTCACGGTAATCCAGAGCAGATGATCTTCCATGCAAAAGGAACAACAATGCAAAACACAAAAGGACAGAGGATGGTGATGAGGTGACGATGGTCAACAGCAGCACACAGTATTTCAACACTTTATAAGTGAATAAGACTGTTTTTATTCATTATGACAACTTTAAGACATTACCACAAAAATTATTTTTGGTTAATTTTTAAAAATGGTAACACGTAGCATCACATGTAAATGGGTAGAAATTAAAGCAAAATAATCAAGGATGTAGAGTTACTTTTCCTGTAAAATAAGAAACTACTGGAAGGTGAGAAAGAGGTTCTGTTTTTGATGTTTTATTCGGCTAGCAAAGTGATCTAATATATCACATATTATATTAGAGGTTATGACACATATAGAATGAAAATTTCAGCTACTGTCTTTGTGTGGCAAACTTCATAATATTTTTCAAAATGAATTTTTAAATCTTCTAGGTAGGAACGTTTTTAACTTAATAAAACATAATTTCCCACATTAAAAATATCAGTTTAAAAAATTCTTATAGCAGTAACATAAATCAGAACATGTCCAAGGTTCTCAGCTTTTATGACATGATTTTTAAAAGCTTTTTTGTGTCAAAAATTAATTGTAGACCTGGAAAAACTGCTATATTAGAGATGTATCACATCTTATTAAAAATATGTGTAATTAGTAATTATGATAATGTTAGTAATCACTTATTTTCTACTTAGAATATAAACATAATATTTTTTGAGTGTTTGCTCAGTGTCAGATGCTGTTCTACATTCTTTCACATGTACTATTTCATTTAGTTTCCCTAGTAACCCAACATAAATCATTTGCCACATTGCAAAGGAAGACACAGAGGCTTAGAAGTAAGATACCCATAGAGGTTACACAGATGGTAAGTAGTGGATCCCAGCACTGACTCTGGAGCCCAGGTTCTTACTCCTGCTATATTGTTGTTATGTTTACATAACCCAAATTCTAGGCATTGTCTTCTACTTTACATCTAGAAAGTTCATCTCTCTCTAAAGAATTCATCTATTTACATGGTTTCCATTGTATTATTATATTCTGATGACTTCAAAATTTATATCTCAGTACACACTGAGCTACAGATTTACATATTCTCCTGGCTACAGATTTACATATTCAACTGCCTAATATATTTCTTTCTCTGGATGTTTTCCCGGCTCCTTAAATCCAGTATGTATAAATCTACTGATCACCTTCACTGTGTATTTCCCCGCACTCCAGTCCCACCATCACAAAATGGTATCACCACATCTAACCAAGATAGCAGAAACCACGGAGTCACCTTCAGGCTTCTCTATCCCTCGCCCACACATCCAATAAGCCAAACATTTTTCTGACCTCATCTTCTTATGTATCTTTCAAAACGTTCCATTTATGTCAATCCTAACTGGCACCCGCCAAGCCCAAGTCACCATAATCATTGGGTTACAGGCATACTCTCTGGTCTTTATGCTTTCAATTTTATTCTACTGCAATCTATTCTCTAACATAACAGCCAGGGCTAGCTTTCCAAAAATCAAATCTCATCACACCATTCTCCTACTTAACACCTTTCAGAGGATTCCATTATCTTTGGAATAAAGTCCAAACCCTCTCAGCTGTCTCCCCAGCAGCCTATAACCTCGGTGAGAGTAGGAACCGCATTTATCTTGCTTATTACTGTATTCCCAGTACGTGGCACAGGGCCTGGCATGAAGTAGGCACACTGGTGATTGAATAGCTAAGTGGATGGAAGAACAGTGTGAGACAATACAGCTCTTTCTATATTAACACATTCTTAGATATAACATATGTTTATAATTTACACTGATAAATTAAAATTTAAGTTTAACCAAATACTTTTATAAGCATTCTCCATCCTTGTCCATAAAAGAAGGTAAGAAGTATAGTCATCCTTCAATATCCATTGGGTTCCAGGTCCTCCCTTGGATAGCAAGATCTACAGATGTTCAAGTCCCTTACATAAAATGGCATACTATTTGCATATAACCACGTACATCCTCCACATACTTTAAATCATCTCTAGATTACTTATAATACCTGAACATTTATAATATGTAATCTCTAGATTACTTATAATACTCTGTAAATAGTTTTGTTTTAAGAAATAATGATAGGGCCGGGCACAGTGGCTCATGCCTGTAATCCTAGCACTTTGGGTGAAGCAGGTGGATCACCTGAGGTCTGGAGTTCGGGACCAGCCTGGCCAATGTGGCAAAACCCCGTCTCTACTAAAAAAAAAAAACAAAAATTACACAGGTGTGGTGGTGGGCACCTATAATCCTAGCTACTCGGGAGGCTGAGGCAGGAAAATCGCTTGAACCTGGTGGGGGTGGAGGTTGCGATGAGCTGAGATTGTGAAGTGGCCACTTCACTTCCAGCCTAGGCGAAAGAGGGAAACTCCATTGCAAAAGAAAAAAAAGAAAGAAAGAAAAGAAACAAGAAAAAAGTCTGTATATGTTCAGTACAAATGTAATTTAAAAAATTTTTTCCATTCTCCATTGGTTGACTCCACAGATATGGATCCAATGGATATTTAGGGCTGACTGCACCTTACTTTTTGTATGGCAATATTCTTCAGTTTATAAAGTATTTATGCTTACCAATCCTGAAACTATCCATCAAGAGACCTAGACCAATAGACTAAGGCTTTGCTGGAAAGGAGGGTGGTAGTAAGGCCAAGGGGAATTCCAGATATGAGCCTTAATTCTCCTATCCTAGAAGTCATGGTGCCCTTTTAGAGTTACATGGCCAACACCAAGTGATTCCAGATACCTCATCACTCCTCTTCACTCTAAGTTTCAACTATTGAAAACTGCAGTTGCCCGTACAAACCTTCACAAATAACCATCCTGAATAACAAATGATAGTGACTACCTAAGACAGTACAACCTGAGCAGGTGGTTTTCTTCACAAGGCAGCCCCTTAAAGCTAAGACATTAAATATTTTTAAAATCTTCCTTTGATTTAAAGCATATTTTCCCTGACACCTTTTGTCAATACTATTACCTTATATTATAAATGAAGATCTTAACTAGAAATACATTGGAAACCTTGGATTCCCTTTGAAGGCCAATTAATGTCTAATATAAAGGAATGTATACACACTTTTACTGTCCAAGAGGCTGGCTTGAAGGCTAAAGATCAATACAGTTAAACCAAAATGAATAAAAGAAGGACCAACTTACCTGTTTGTTTCTTTCAAACCAATGTATGCTTGTGCTATTTCACCTTTATCTTTCATTTTTTGTACATCTTCCAAAAGTATTGTGGAATCTGTCATTGTATTCTGAGGGGGGAAATAACACACTTACGCATTAAGATTCAACTCAAAAGCTGTGGACATATAACACATTTATTTGGTATAATTGGGGGGCAGGGGTTATGTGCTCCACCACACCTGTGACCCACCAAAGCATTAGCCCCAACCTCATGTAACTGCAGAGGGGAGTTTGGCCCAGGTAGTTAAGAGAAAGGTACCTTCAGTTTTTCTCCTGAGAAACACTAGCACTCTACTACAAAGGTGGGAAGATTCTAGAGTGCCACAGCCCTGTAAATAAAATCACTGATGGGCCATATATGTGTTTTACATTATGTGAAAATATATATATATAATTTTTATAAAGTATATAATATAGTATATATACAGCATTAGAAAAATAACAAGGCACCAATTTAATGGAATGTACAAAGCCATTCTTTCTACTACTTTTTGACTAGTTACAATGAAGCAGATGCCCCAACAAAACAATGAAAGTTTGACATAAAGTTCACTTTTTCATTAAAAACTCAGAAAAAGAAGGTAGTATTCAGATTATATGCTTCAGCAAAATTAAGGTTTTTTTTCTCAACTTCAGTTCTTTTTTCCTCTAGTATAATATAACATAGTACTTAAGCTTTTGAAATAAACATCTGGCAGGTCAGAATTATTAATGATTTTATATAAAAATAACTTTTTTGCCAACATTTTAATTTTCTTTTTAATTTTCTCCTTTTAGTCAAATCTGTCTGACAACCAATGTAAGTTCAAAATCTTCTATTCAGCTACTCTATCTTTCCAGACAAGAGTAAGATATAAGAATCACTGCTGTGCAAACCACCATGGAACACGTATACCTATGTAACAAACCTGCATATTCAGTACATGTATCCCAGAACTTAAAGCAAAGAAAGAATCCCTGCTCTGTAGCCTCTAAAAAAATAATATACTTCAGAACCCAATGGCTTTGATTAAATGGAAACATTTCCACATAAAATTCAACTCAAAAGCTTTTGGACCATATATTTGTCTAAATAGTATACGTCTGATTCTTTAGTAAACATGATCTAAGTAAGCTCAGGCCTTGCAATGAAACAGACTTAATAAAATACACTTCAAATACCATGATCTTAAAGACAAGTTCCAAGATAACTTTAATGCCAACTAGAGACTTACAAATGCTTGTTTCTGAATTTCAATGTGCATTTTTAAAACCCTTCAAAAACAAATACCACTTTTCTCTTAATGTTATCCTTTTGTAAGTTTGTAAATGCTTCCTCTGAGAAGACCAACTATAATTTCACAAAATATACTAATACATAGTTTAGATTTTACTGAATTTTAAAAATCTTTCCCATTAATACCACATAATTTTTTTAGCTATATTTTATAAATATTTTAGTACCTGTTTTACAGAGAGCTTCTTTTTTCTCTTTCTCTGAAAGGAATAAAATCTTTCTGTTTTATAAAGGGCCATACTCAGATTTTTAAGACCCATAAGTAATAACTTTCAAAGACCTGATTGTTTACATCAAATAATGCTATCTGTGTGCTCTGATGTCTCAGGACTTACACGGTATGGTTTTGAACTTTTAGCAAATGAGGTAACTTGATCAAATTAGCTAATTCAAGACAAGAAAGCTTTCTTAGTATGCTTCTCTCCTGGGTAGTAAGTTCTTCCCTCATTCTGCCTACCTTAGCTAAAAAGTGGCACTTGGGGAATGGGTTCAGACTTGGTCTACAGCATTTAGGAAGTTCCTGACTCACTGCTCAAACTTTGTCTCTCTCAAGCCTGTGACCAGAAGTTCTAAAAGGGTTTTGCTATATAGGAAAATCACAGCAATATCTGTCACTCAGTATAAAGAGAAACAAGATATGGTAGAGAAATCTGACTTTGCAACCTCGTCACGAGCCACTTTTCATTCTAGCTGTGGACTCTACACTCAGGGAGATAAAAGTGGTAGCAAAGAACAGTGTGCTCAGCTCCTCAGGCTCCTCTTCACCCTTAGCCAACAAGCCTGCCACTGGTAGATATGAGAGCTCAAGAGAGCCTGTGCTTTGGAATGTACTCCAAGTTCAGGGCTTCCCTCCTCAGCCTCTGGATGGCCTACCAGAACTACGGCAATGAGTCATAGAGCTGCCTATAAATCAGAAGTCATGGAGTCCCCTCCATAATCCAGACTGGAGCCTACTACAACCACTGTTTCCCTACTGACTTCCCAAATCAGAAGGAGTCAAATTGGAAATTCACTTATAAATATCAAAATATCAAAATAGACTTGGTCAGAAAGCATCAATTGCTTTTATTGGGGGATATTTGTAAACTAAAGTTAGGATTAAATAGAAGTATTTACTAAAAAAACAAAAATGTATAATTACCTTGTCATCCTGAAAATCACAAGTCAGCAAGCACAAAAAACAGAGAAAACAATAAACCCTTAGTTTCATAAATAAATTTCATCAGAGTGCCTATCATAACAGATAAAAGCTAATTTAAAAACAGCCATGAGTTGTTTCTCTAAAATTAACTCTGTAAATACAGTAACATTCCTGGAGCTATCATAAAACAGACACTAATATGTATTTATGTGTTGACAACTTCTATTTCCAGGAACAAAAGTTTGAAATTCTTTTAAAATTGTTTTGATTTTTCTGGTTATAAAATATCTTTGAGTATGGGAGAGAATGGCCCTCCTGTTAAGGTATGTGGGTGAAATTCTTATCATAGGTCTGTGGAGTTAAAGTTATGTGCCCCGTAGGAAGTCATTTGTCCAAGGGAAGATTCCTAGAATACTCTGGAGGTGGAGCCAATACACAAGACCTGCCTGGGCTGGATCATCCCCTAGCTCTCAGGGTGTTGCTCATCACTGCCCTGAAATGGAGTGGTGACATGATGGGTCTCTCAGACTAGAAACTGAGAGGGACAAATAGCCCCGGGGAGTCTGGAAGATCTTAATTAGTGTCATGGGCATTTCTCCTAGGAGGGGACATGAGTGCTGCCATGTTTAGGCTGGGAGCTGAGCGAGCCGGTACGTCAGTTGGACAGGGTCAGCCCATTAGGGTCAGGAGAGCAGCTGTCACACGGGGTACATGAGCTGGACAAGGGAGAATGTGTGATAGTAGAACTCCATGCTCTGTTAGCTGGATTGTTTTTACGCCCTTTGCTTCATTTCTCTTTTCCTTTCTCTTGATTTTTACTAAAGTTTCTTGTGAGATTACCGCATTGCAACCCCATAAATATATACAACTATTATTTGTCAATCAAAAAATTTTTTAGAAAGAATACTAATTTGTCTCAACAGAACTAGAGAAAGGAATCTTGATTTTGGACTCTGCTCAACCAAGACTGCTAGCCTTGTTTTCTGAGGCCCAGCCACAGTGGTAGCCAAGGGAACCAACTGAGACAGCCCGGGAGTGAGGTGCGACCTATATGGCCAAGTCAAAATGGGGTCTCTTCTCATTTCTGGCTTAAGGTGTTTGTGATTATTATTATTATTAGTTTTTGAGACGGAGTCTCGCTGTGTTGCCCAGGCTGGAGTGCAGTGGCGTGATCTCAGCTCGCTACAAGCTCTGCCTCCCGGGTTCACACCATTTTCCTGCTTCAACCTCCTGAGTAGCTGGGACTACAGGTGCCCACCTCCATGCCCGGCTCATTTTTTGTATTTTTAGTAGAGATGGGGTTTCACCATGTTAGCCAGGACAGTCTCGATCTCCTGACCTCGTGATCCACCCACTTCAGCATCCCAAAGTGCTGGGATTACAGGTGTGAGCCACCACATCTGGCCTGTGATTTGTTTTAAAGTAAGAAAGCCCATTTCTCTATATAATCCACTACTACCGGAATTTTATTTCCCCAAATTAGTCAAACATCTTGTTTTTAGAATTTGATATTTTTTGGACCAGTGTTGATCTCAGGTGTGAGTTGCCTTCATCAAGTCCAAACATACGTGCCAGGCACAGTATCTAAACTGTACTCAGAAATACCATTTCTAAGAGGAGTACTCTCAGATTTTCAGGCATCCAGCTCATTATATATCATGGATTTTTTTTTTTTTTTTGAGACGGAGTCTCGCTCTGTCACTCAGGCTGGAGTGCAGCGGCCAGATCTCAGCTCACTGCAAGTTCCGCCTCCCGGGTTTACGCCATTCTCCTGCCTCAGCCTCCCAAGTAGCTGGGACTACAGGCGCCCACCACCTCGCCCGGCTAGTTTTTTGTATTTTTTAGTAGAGACGGGGTTTCACCGTGTTAGCCAGGATGGTCTCGATCTCCTGACCTCGTGATCTGCCCGTCTGGGCCTCCCAAAGTGCTGGGATTACAGGCTTGAGCCACCGCGCCCGGCCATGGATATTTTTTATATGACACACCACACAGCTGGGACTCTTGATTGCCTTGAGTCCTGTGATGCTCTGCTGCATGCACAAGGGCAGGGAGGCAGGCCAGGTTTTCAAGATGATCACTCAGATTCCCTCGGATGGCAAATGACCGAAAGGCCCATCTCTCATCAGCATATGGCAGCACTGGGTCTCAAATGAAGGCAGGGAAGGACTTCAAAGGGCCATCTATGTCCTCAGGGTGGGAGTCCTTTCTGTTGAATCCTGAAACAGCTCCTCCCACTGGGACAGCACCCCCTACTAAAGAGAACTGCCTGAAGTGAGCAGAAATCATCTCCATGTAACTTCACTCACTGATCTCACTTCTAACCGGTTCATCTATTATTTCTCCAACTAAACCAGCTATTTTCAACAAATGATTTTAAAGTTGTATTTAATGCCTTCCCGCAGTAAGAAAATTTAGAGAGTTTTGTATTTAATGAAATTTTATTTTAGATCAAAATTTATTGTGGCCAGATTACTACAAAAAGATTAATTTTAAAACTCAAGAGAGATAAACTTTGATGATCATTTGGGATTCTCCTTGCTTTTTGCTCATTCCAATTTATGCTTACAATAGTTTTAAACAACACTGGGATTTTTTTTTTTAAATGATGAATCCTCAATTAGATTAAAAATGCTCTTAAGTGTTTGCTGCACTATAAACTGGAGGGAAATGATAAGAAGACATTGAGGCCAGTCCCCGAACACCCAGTTTAGTTGTGTGCTTGTGCTTACCTTGGGATGGATGGCCTCTTTCTGGCTCACCAGTTGAGACCTTAAGATGAGGACTTCTTCCTTGCGGACATCAAGCTCCTCACTCACAGAGGTCAGCTGCTCCATGAGGACACGGTAGGCAGGTGCACCTGGGGCGGTCACCTCTGGTGCACTTTTCTCACTGAGGGCCTTGCGCAACTCATTTAGCTCATTCTTCAGTTTTTTGTTTTCCGATTCTAGTTCTTGACGCTGTATGAAAAGACAAAGAAAAGTTCATTGCTGTCATCCTCAACTTTATATTGGATGCTCAAACTTCTCCCAAGCTGGTAGAAGAATTCTGCTGAAAAAGTTCATCAGAATTATCCTAGTGAATGGCTTCCTAGGTTCTGCCAGGAGCTCTGCTCTGCAAATTAAGGAAGTCTGACATCAAGTAGAATTGAGCAAGGTCAATGGAAGTTTGCTTCATCAACCCAAATTCCAGAGACAAATGTATTCTGGCCTGCCCAGGGTGTGTTCGCTGGCATGGAGAGATTGCTGAGTCCCAAGGGGCGAGTTTAGCCAGTGCTATGGAGCCCAGCTTTTGTTTGTAGACAAATATATGGGAAATCTGAGGGTCCAGCTGGCCAGGATATTTCCAATGAATGAATCAGATGGGTGGATCCCTGAAATCTTTAGTAGTCTCCTCTTATTTCCTTTATAAAGTAGAATGGAAAGACTATTGAAATGTTAGGCTTTAACTTCTAATTTAAAAAATTTACCATATCGTTCAAACTAGTAAAACTCCCTTTAGTGTCTAAATGACAATAAATAGCGCATTTTTCAAACTTCTTTTCTGTGTGACATGCTTGCGACATTGTGGGTGGAGCCTTGGGAGGCAGGAGGCAAGGCTGAAGGCCTTCCTCCAGCCACCCAGAAGGATATGCACATCCTCATCCCCCCAATATTTCATGTCCTACCAGCCAGCCCCTGCCACCAGTTAGTGCCGCCCACTCCATGTTCAGTTCAAACAATGGCAATAGGAACCCAGAACAGAGTGACACTGACACTAGAACACAAGTGTCACAAGATGCTGGTTGGGAAACATAGATGTAGACAGGCACTTAAAAGCACCATGGTGCCTCATTTAGCACAGGACACATGGCCTGATGATACTGAAACACTTGTGTATAAACACTGCATATTTTAGTTTCTTCCCAGAGACAAAAGCTTAGGTTTGTAGCACCATATCAGTCCTTTCAATGTGTTATATTAAAACTATTTAGGCTGGGCACGGTGGCTCATGCCTGTAATCCCAGCACTTTAGGAGGTTGAAGCGGGCGGATCACAAGGTCAGGAGATCGAGACCATCCTGGCTAACACGGTGAAACCCCGTCTCTACTAAAAATACAAAAATTAGCTGGGCGTGGTGGCGGGCGCCTGTAGTCCCAGCTACTCAGGAGGCTGAGGCAGGAGAATGGCGTGAATCCAGGAGTCAGAGCTTGCAGTGAGCCGAGATCGTGCCACTGCACTCCAGCCTGGGCAACAGAGCGAGACTCCATCTCAAAAGAAAAATAAAAAAACTATTTAAAGTCCTTCTTTTTTCTAGTTTAAGAATATATAACCTTTCTTTCATGAATTAATCTATTCTTTTATAAAAATGAATGCTCCCTCCCTTCCCCGTTCTCCCACCAACTGGTAATCAGATTCTTATTGCTTATTTCTGTAACAGAAGACACATAAATGTCATTACTTTGACGTGTAAACTACAAATGTTTCCCAAGTTTACTGTGTATCAGAATCACCCAGAGGTCTTGTTCAAACACAGATTGCTGGGGTCCACATTCAGAGATTCTGATTTAATAAGTTTAGTAGTGTGAGGCCTGAAAATTTGCATTTCCAACAAGCTACCAGGTGACATTGATCCTGCTGGTCCAGGGACCATGTTTTGAGAGCCACTAATCTAATGCTTTGTGAATCGCGGCTTCATTCATACTACAGAGAATGTTTTTATTCATTCATTATTGTGTGGGGCAGGAGAAGATCTGGAGAGCAGATTCCTACTTCTATGTCTGGTCTGCCCCATCACACCCAATTGGATTTTTATAGTGGCCGATGCTAGAGTCCACATCCTTTACTACCACAGCCTCGAATGGCAGCTACTTCTCCTGTTCCTATTTAGACTGAAGTATAGCTTATATGAAATGGAATTTATAAAAAGAAACAACAAGAAGTAATGCGGAATAAGGCTGAAGCTAGGACCTCTGGTGCAACCTCCAGCCCTTAAGGATGTTCTCTGAGAAAAAGAGAGGCTCTGAGTGGGCCTCTTGCCAAAACAAAATATTCAAAGTCTTGAGCAGAAACTCCCCATTACCTTGAGTGACTCATATTCCAGTTCTGCACCTCTAATTTGTGGTCTTTCTTCTTCCTAGGGAAAAGTTAAAGTAAAAGTTTCATATTTAATCGTCACATTTTTACTCTTAAAATATTTACTTGCTCTACAGAAAACGGGGAAGAGAGTTTAGCCCTCACTATTTTAACCAAGTGCTGCTTGGATAGGCTGGGCTGAGTCCCCACTAAGGAAAAGACTGCTGAAATGGACATAAAGCCCCGCCTCAGCTCTGCGGACGGGCTGTGCTGTGCACCTTGGCCTTGCTGCGGAGCACCTGCTCCTCCTTGCGGTCCAGCTCATCCTGCATCACCTGCTTCTCCTGCTCCAGCTCTGTGACCCGCTTTTGGAGCTTAAGGAACAATGACATGTCCAGAGGTACCTTCTTCTCACTTGGCTCCTAAACACCAGGAATCACAAGATGGTCAAGACAAGCCAGAAGACATACAAGTCAATGAGAAAATGACAAATAGCTCAATGGAAAAATAGGCAAACTTACAGAATAAGAAATACAAACATCTAGAGAATATATTTAAAAAATGCTCAACCTAGCTAACAATGAGAGAAATGCAAATTAAACAACACTGAACTGTTACTTCTCCCCTATCAGACTGGCAAAGACTAAAAAGATTCATGATGCTCTGTGTTAGCCACAGTGTTTCATATGATATTGGTGGAAGTAAAGGTAGGCCTTTGAAAAGGGCGATTTTGCTGAACTTACTAAAATTTAAATGTGCATACCTTTAACCTAGCAAATCTACATTTAGGAATTAATCCTACAGAAATACTTACACAAGTATATAAAAATATATGGAAAAAGATGTTCATTGCAGCATTTTTTTTTTGTAATTGCAAAAAACTGGCAAGAATCTGAATGTCAGTCAATAGGACAGTTGCTTAAATAAATTACGGTATAGCCAAACTGTGAAATATTTTTTAGCTGTTAAAAAGAATGAAGTAGGCCAGGCGCGGTGGCTCATGCCTGTAACCCCAGCACTTTGGGAGGCCGAGGCGGGTAGATCACAAGGTCAGGAGCTCAAGACCAGCCTGACTGCAACATGGTGAAACTCCATCTCTACTAAAAATACAAAAATTAGCCAGGTGTGGTGGCATGCGTTAGTAATCCCAGCTACTCATGAGGCAGAGGCAGGAGAATCGCTTGAACCCAGGAGGCGGAGGTTGCAGTGAGCTGAGATCGCGCCACTGCACTCCAGCTGGGGCAGAAGAACGAGACTCCATCTCAAAAAAAAAAAAAAAAGAATGAAGTATATCAACATGAGCAGATAAATATGTCTTAAAGTATTACATGAACATACAAACTGCAGGACAGAAAATATACCTTGTTTTTGTTAATAAAACACAAACGTATGTGACTTTTAAATGTATACCTAGCACATGCATATAAAAATTTGGAAGGCCATCAATGGTTATCTCAGAGGACAGAATGTACTATGGGAAAGTTTCATTTCTTTACATTGTACATTCCTATATTTAAATTGTTTACAATGGGCAGGTTCTACATTTGCAATCAGGAAGAATGATTTTTGAAAATATGAAATGCCAGCATAAATATATTGAGATCACACAGAGAAAACTGAAATCTGAAAAACCAAAACATATACAGTCAGCCCTCCATATCCTTGGGTTCTGTATCTGTGGGTTCCACATCCTCTCAGATTCAACCAACTGTGGATCAAAAATATTCCCAAAAAAACCTCCCAAACAATAAAAATAAAAATGATTATCATATTTTTACTGTTAGATTATTTACTGCCTCTTCAGAAAACAGTGAAAAGAGTTTAGCCCTCACTACTTTAACAAAACGCTGCTTGGTTAGGCTGGGCTATGTCCCCGCTAAGAAGAGACTCCTAAAATCGACATAAAGCCCAGCCTTGGCTCTGCAGATAGGCCTGCACTGCGCACCTTGGCTTTTTATTACAAATAAACAACAATACGGTATCATAACTGTTATACTGCATTGTTTACATAGCATTTATATTGTCTTAGGTACTACAATATACTGTATTTGTCTTAGGTATTAAATAATGTTTTATTTAACTATATATTTTCTTAGGTATTAAATAATGCTATAGTTACATAGCTTGTCTTAGGTATTATAAGTAACGTAGAGATGACTTAAAGAATATGGAAGGATGTGCATAGGTTATATGTAAATACTACTGCATTTTATATAAGAGACTTGAGCATCCTTAGATTTTGGTATTCATGAAAGTCCTGGAGCCAATCCCCTGCGGAAACCAAGGGATGACTGTATAGTTCTTAATAAACTGAAGAATAACCTAATAACATTTTAAAAGTGTGTCAACTGGTTCTAAAACAGAATCACAGTGAGACCTACTAGGATAAATAAAGGTACACTAATTAAAGCTTAAAAATAATGCAAACAACTAACCATCATCATGGAAGTTGTGGGTGCCATAATTGTTTTAACATGTTTACTTAAGGTTTTAATTTTTAATGAGGTAAGAGGAGAAATAATTGTACTATTAGAATTAATGTAGTAGAAGATAAAGAGTCCCTTTGTTAGAGAGACAGAAGTGAGGATGGAGGAGCAAGAGAATGACAGCAATCATCTATTTAACTAAACGGTCAATGTATAATTATTAAATGATTGGCAAATCTACCCAATTGTTTAAAAAGAGAATATTTACTTTTGCTTTTCTGATATGAGAGCAGAATAAGCTTTTATAGAAAATCTAGGAAATAAGAAAAGTTCAAAGAAGAAAAACACACCATAATCCTATCTCCACAGAAAAACTATAATTTTTTCTTAGTCTTTTTCTCTATGCATCTATAGATTTAAAGAATTAGAATAATATTGTCATTATAATTTTATATGATCTTTTAAACTTGGCATTGCATTGTTTCCCAAATTTATGATATTTAAATATACAGTCAGGTGTGTCACCATTTGCTTAGCTATTATTTTACTGATGGGTGTTGAAGTTGTTTCTAATTTTTTGCTATTGGAATATTACTAAAATAAACACTCCAGTATACAAATATCTAAACATTAACTTCTTAAAAGTCCATCAAATTGGCCAATTTACACTTCTATCAGCAACCACCACCTTGAACAGTAGTGACTGTTATAATTAAAAAAAAAAATTTAGCTCAGTTAATAGACCAAAAGTGGAACTTTGTTGTTGATTTAATTTGCATTTCTTTGACTTTTTTTTTTTCTTGGATGGAGTTTTGCTCTTGTTGCCCAGGCTGGCATGCAGTGGTGCAATCTCGGCTCACTGCAACCTCCACCTCCTGGGTTCAAGCAATTCTCCTGCCTCAGTCTCCTGAGTAGCTGGGATTACAGGTGCCTGCCACCACACTTGGTTAATTTTTTGTATTTTTAGTAGAGACAGGGTTTCGCCATGTTGGCTAGGCTCGTCTCGAACTCCTGACCTCAGGTGATCCACTGGCCTGGGTCTCCCAAAGTGCTGGGATTACAGGCAGGAGCCACTGCGCCTGGCCTTCTTTGACTTTTGAAGAGACGGAATAATTTTTATTTTCAGGAATTGTATATTCATTAGCTACCTTTGGTCTTTTGTGAATTCAGAGTAGTGTTAAGTGTTATTCCAGTTCTAAAAACAACCCAAGAAGAATCAACTGAACAAAGAAGTAGGCATTTACAGGCTGTCAAAGTCATTTGTCCACAAATTAATTACACCTGAACTTTTTCTTTCTGCCTACTTTGTAATACTTAACAATTAGAAAAAGTTTAGGTATATAATCTTTATAATAAAGTCTGTCCTGACTTAGCAGAACAGATATAACATCTTGCCACAACATGAAATCACTATAGAATTTCATTTGTATAAAAATTCTTTTCTATATGTCCCCCATAAAAATTAAGCATAAAATACTTATATTGATGCTTATTTACAATTTAAACATTCCATATCATATATTTTAATGTTTGTTCATTATGAATGATGTACATGTCCCCGAAATTTTAAATTATTTCATCTTTTCTTACACTGTCATAGAGCCTTTCGTTCCAGAAATGAATGTAATATTTCATTCATTATACCTAAAATATCATTTGGAAATAATTCCTTTGAGCCTTGAATGGGCACTTTTTGTTTAAAAGGAAGCCTCTTATTAAAATGGGATGGTGTTTTGACAACTAGAAGTAGCAAAAAAAAAAAATGAAAAGAAAAAAATGTGATGGGGTAACTCTTCAGACATCGGTTAATACTACATAAACAACTAGTTGATTGCTGGACAAGAGCAAAATTCTGTGGATAAGAGTATTAAAATAGAAGATAGAAGATCACAAAAGATTACATGTGAAAAATGCAAAATGACTTAAGGCATAAATATTGGTAATTATTTAAGGGTGCTCCCGATGGTGCCCATTCTGAGCCCTGATGACATGTCTAACTAAAGAGATGTCCGCGCTATACCCCATGAACAAGAAGGAAGATTGGGCCATCTGTCACAGAGAAGTTTCTGAGGTTTTGTTTCGCTTTCTTGCCTTAGTAAGGACTTTGTCACCCAGGGCTTTTCTAAGACAGCGAAGCTCTTTAACTGACCTAAAAAATAACACTAGTCTCTCATCTGAGGAAAATCGAAATAACTGAATGTAGTCACAAAATTACCACCATTACAGGCCTGGCAGTCATTCTGAAATAACTCCTAATGATAGCTGAGAAAGTTCTGGTGACCCTTCCCCAGATGTGAAAGGTGTGAGAAAGCTTGAGAGCAGAAGCAGAACAGGGATCATCAGTCAACAGCTCCTAGAAGAGGTGCACACCAAGCAGGAGGAGCACTGGTTCCAAAGCAACATCAACCCAGCCCGTGAAGATCTGCAAGCGCGGGAAGGCTGCAAAACAAGTGGGGCCGGCAGGGGAATTCTCCAGAGAGCTACAGACTGGTTTCCAGCAAGCACACCTTTTTTATTATGGTTTCCCCCTACCAGCAGGAGCTGCTAAAGTGGTACTACACTGGACTGGGCAGTTTGTAAATGTACTTCCCTCCGACTATTGCAAGTGAGTACTCCCACTGAGATCAACAGGATGCAATCCTAAAACCTTCCTATCTATCGAAGGCTCAGAAGTCCTAATTTTGAAGTCTTCAAAGTCTAACTTTGTGGTATGATGGCACCAATGATTCTTCTCAACATACAAGTCTTTCCTCCCAACAAGAGATGGAATCTATCCTCTTTGCCTTGAATCTGGGCTGGCCTTGTGATTTTCTTTGACCAGAATGTGGCAGAACTAACACTGGGCCAGTTCTGGGCCTAGCTCTAAGAGGCCTGGTATCTTTTAGTCTCTCACTCTTAGAACCCACCTACCTGCTGCTGAAGAGAGGCTACATGGAGAGGCCCAGGGAAGAGAAGCAAGCACTCTACAGAGTGCAGCTACATGAGGCACTCTGACCACCACCACATGGAGCAGAAGAACTCCTCAGTCAAATCCCACAGAATTATGAGTAATAATAAATTACTGTTTTTTTGTTTTTTTTTTGTTTTTTTTTTTTTTTGAGACGGAGTCTCGCTCTGTAGCCCAGGCTGGAGTGCAGTGGCCGGATCTCAGCTCACTGCAAGCTCCGCCTCCCGGGTTCACGCCATTCTCCGGCCTCAGCCTCCCGAGTAGCTGGGACTACAGGCGCTGCCACCTCGCCCGGCTATTTTTTGTATTTCTTAGTAGAGACGGGGTTTCACCGTGTTAGCCAGGATGGTCTCGATCTCCTGACCTCGTGATCCGCCCATCTCGGCCTCCCAAAGTGCTGGGATTACAGGCTTGAGCCACCGCGCCCGGCCTGTTTTTTTTTAAAAAAAAAAAAAAACACTACAGGCCGGGCGCGGTGGCTCAAGCCTGTAATCCCAGCACTTTGGGAGGCCAAGGCGGGTGGATCACGAGGTCAGGAGATCGAGACTATCCTGGCTAACACGGTGAAACCCCGTCTCTACTAAAAATACAAAAAACTAGCCGGGCGTGGTGGCGGGCGCCTGTAGTCTCAGCTACTTGGGAGGCTGAGGCGGGAGAATGGCGTGAACCCGGGAGGCGGAGCTTGCAGTGAGCCGAGATCACGCCACTGCACTCCAGCCTGGGAGACACAGTGAGACTCCGTCTCAAAAAAAAAATAAATAAAAAATAAAAAATAAAAAATAAAAAAACACTACAATTTGAGATCAATTATTACATAGCAATAGATAACTGGAAAAACCTCTATCCTGCTATATACTGGCCATACTGTTATATCCATGGGCCCAGCCCATGGATATATAGAAAAGGGATTTGGAGACTTGCAGTGTAGAATCCCTGGATGGAAGTCAGTAGAATACAATGGCTTAAGAACATGAATTCTAAAGAGACAAGCCTCAGTTAGTATGCTGGATCTACCATTGATAAGCTGTGAACTTGGACAAATTCCTTAGCCTTCTTGTATGTATGATTCCAATGATATGACATTCCAACTATATAACATTTTTCTTCAAAACAGAATGAGATGGCAGAAACTTCATTCTTAAGTAGAACTAAGACAAGAAAGGAAAGAATCACTCAATTTCTCTAGCTATTCTGCCAGAAGCAGTCTATTTCTGATTTGGTCATTTTCAAAGAATATAATATAAAAATAGTACGGTTGTGTCTGAATTATCCATTATTGAAACTATATCATATTTAAAAAGATCTTAGAATTGGTTGGGAATAATCTAACTAGAAGTCACTATACTTTTGGAGTTACAGTAATACATCATTTTGGTTTCATACAACATAACACAAAACATTAAAGCAGATTTCTAAACTATTTTCCATGCATTTTGTAGAAGAAAGTTACATTGGTAAAAACTGGCAAAAAACAGAGGCAGCAGTTTTGCTAAACTCTGGGGCGCCAGTGTTTATGATATTCAAGGACAAAGGGCTTACTTGAAAAATAATTTACCTCTGTCTACAGCGGTGGTCTATAGATATAAAGTAAATAATAAATAAATAAATAAAATAAAATAATTTACCTCAGTCTGAAATAAAATCCTGTATACACACCATGTTAGGGGTAAAAGAGAATTACAAAAATAAAATCTCACCATCAAAATTGCATTAAAAATTAAAATTAAAATTTGTATTGACAAAAAAATATGCAATAGGTATGTATGTACATAGCACTTAAGTGTACAAAAAGGTAAGTAAGATAAGTTTGTATCTACAGGTCACTTATGAAGAATAAATGATTCAAACAAATACTACGTTTATGGCCAATTGGAGTCTGCTCTGCAATGGAAATGTTCCTTGTTAACAACAGCATGCTCACATCCTACTTTCAGTCTAAACTGTACCTCTGTCCTCGATGGAATGTCTTCCATTTCTGCAATTTCAGAGCTAAAGGTATATTCAGATTCGTTGCTGCTGTGGGTGGAGTCTGTCCTCTTGTGTCCAGGCTTAGGCACATGCTGCAAGGCAAATAACCCAGGTATAATTAACACAACATAATTAGTCTAGGCATAGTTAAGACGGCATCCACCTTGACTTGGTTCTTATCCCTACTGCCTGACTTGTATTGGTGCCCAAGTGATCTGTTCCATATTGTTTTGACCAAATAATTACAAAAAGGTCACCTCTTCAAAGAAAAAGGTACACTGGCATGACATGACAGGAACAGTTGCAAATCCAAATGCCCAAATAAAAATCACTTGTGATTATTAGTGGAGTACCCTTTGGGTGTTGAAAACTTTGAGCGGTCAGTCACACTGGGTGAAGCAGTGCTCAGTGAAGCACTGGGTAAAGCTTCCAAGCACTGACTTTAGTGCTGTAATCAAATAAAACTTATCAAAAACCTCATAAAATATATTGAAATGGCATGCACAGTCATTTTACTGCATGGTAATTAGGCAAAAATGGTTTAAAGGAAAGATAGGGGAGTTCACACAGGCAGCTCTAATTTCTGTCACTTTAATACGTGCAGTTAAATCTTTGGAGTGAGCAGTGGGCAGGATGGACAGTACAGGGGAGGTAAGAAAGCTGCTCTAGTAATCCTCCGAAGAGCCCTCGGTTATTACCTCAGGACATCCGGGTGGCATTTTTATGACATGTAATACCTAGGAAATAGTGTTCAGAAAGCTCATGGGGAATAGAAAAGTTTAGCAATGACACATCCTTCCCTCCTGTAGGAGAAGGGGTTAGAGAATAACCTGAGGGAAGAAGGAATTAAAAGGCTGGGCTCTTAGCATGTCCCCAGCAGGAGAGATGGAAAGATCCAGTGGCCTTAAGCTTTCAATGTTACAGTCCTGAGGGCTTCAGAAAGGCCTCCGAGAGCTTTCTCATCTGTCCAGTTTTCTTTGTACCTTTCCCCAGCTGCTGGAAAAGAGCTGGAAGCCACAAAGAGCTTCTTTGTCTCTTCCCTTCCTACACCCAGGCTTATGGAGAGAAGATTCATCCAGAGACTTAAAAGTCTCCCAGGCCGGCCCAACCTGTATTGCAAAGCGAAGGGAAGATCCAAGAACACCAGCACCTCTGAAACAATCCAGAAGCTGGGGTGCACACTAAAGGGGATAATCATCACAGATGAAGTCCAAGGCACTCAAATTCACTGTCTGTTTACAGACACAGGCACTCTTACTTAAAATTTCCAGCCCAAGACCACAGTTGTATGAATGGCATTTATTTAATAAACTGGTTGTATCACTAAGAAAAATAGGTAGTCCAGATAAACACCAGGACAAAGATTTTTAATAAGCTTATTAAAAATGAGAGAGATCCCTGTCTTCCCACATATATCTATCATTATACAAGGAATACCTTAAGGCATTAATAGAAGCAACACTGCTTGTTGCTATTTAATGTAACTTTTGGATACAGGGCAGTGGTTAAGTGCTCTGGGTCTGAAAGGAGACAGAGCTAGGCAGGAATACCAGCTCTTCCACTTACTTGTCCCTTACCCAACTTTTCTAGGCCTCAGTTTCATCATCAGGAAAAAAAGGGTAGTAATTTCTATCTCATAGGGTCTGTGTGAGGATTAAATAAGAATGTGCAGGTAAACAGTCTGGTGTGGCATAACAAGCATTCAATGAATGTTAACTGCTGCTGCCGTGATTGTTAGGGGACTGCAGTGATTCAACAACTTCCTTGTTGGTAACTTTTCAGTTCTCTGTTTTTAGGATTTTGCTCCCCCGTTTATATGTTTTTCAACTACAAGGATATATATTTGACTGGATCAATATGTTCTCCTTCAAGATCTGCACCTCCCTCCTCTTCTGCTCCTGATTTCTCCCATGATTCCTTCTTTTCCAGAACCTGTTTTATTCCCTTTGCCAAGACTAATGACCCCACGATTGACATGCTGGTTTCCCTCCACTCTCTGGAATTAATTTACCTTTAAATACTTCATACGCCTGTATTCCCATGCCTCATGATCTTTTCATCATTGGCTTGAAACTCCTTAGCCCTGGATTGGTCCTTCCTCATTGCCTCTGCCCCTGTATTGTCTGGACAACCCAATGTTCTTGGAGAAAAATGCTACAACACTTCTTATACCAGGGCCAACAACTCTAGAGGCTGGTAATAAGTGACACTATTAGCTTACTAGTGTTCTTTGGCCCATGTATCACATAGGTTATGGGAAGCGCTGGAGGCAGCTTATCAAGTCCCCTCCCTAGAGTTTCCTCCATTCATATGACAACTCTGTTTACCAACAAATGCTTCATTAGCTCTGGATAGAAGCAGTGAGAATGCCATTTCCAGAAGAGTGTCAGTCTAATATTAGTCAAGTACTCATCTGTTAGCTGTTCAGTTGTACCTAAACATTAAAATAAGATATTGTCGCTAATATTTTAATTGTCTTGGGTTATAAGATCAAGTTTTTTATTCTCTGCAATTCTGGGCAAATATTTTCTGCAAAACCTGTGATCTGGACTACATCTGGAGCTAGGAAATGAGATCTAGTGAAGAGATGAGTGGAAAGCAAGCGAGCTCTTATCTCCCTTCCTCTGCTTTCTCCTTTTCCCTTCCTCTGACCATTTTGTCTCCCAAGAGGAATGACAGTGAGTCACAGGCATACACAATGGAGAGGACACACGACTGAGAAAAAAGAAATTCAGCAACTAAAACTACCCCTAGAGCACTGCTGGGAACAGATGGAGAGCAGGCAGACTTGCTTAGAAGAAAGGAGGAGCTGTGTCAAGCTGCTGGAGGATGGCGTCACTGGAGGGCCCTTCTAGAAATGGCCACCTCCTTGACTAAAGAGACCCATGACCTCCTCACAGATGGATGTCTCTGGAATATGCTCAGAGAGGGATACATGTATGGTACCTGCTTCTCTCATTTTATTTTCTGAAATTCATATTGCATGCACTATTAAAGAATCCAAGAAATTCTGCAGAAAAGACATCTGTTTATCTCTGTTTAACCTGGTAGATTACATTTATTTTACCTCAGAATTTCTTCTCCAATGCCACTTATTAACATCCCAAATAACTAGGGGGTCTCAGAAACACCTACTTATAGGTTATAAAGTTTAGCTCTAACCATAACTGAAACAGAGATTAACCACAAATGTTGGCATGGTCATCTAATAAATACAGTGAACAAAAATATACCAAAGAATGGAACTGGGGAACATAAACACTGAAAAAGAAGAAAAGAATTCTAGAGAAAGCTAAGAATTACAGAATGTGAAGGAAGAAAGGTTTCAATGGGACCCAGGGGAGCATGGTGATCACGGAAGATGAAGCTGACCAAGGGTCTTTAGATTTGTCAATTATAAGAACAGTTATAATGGTGACTTGCATCTACTTCTAATTTCTCTGTCACACATAAATCAGAGTAGTGAGGGTTGAAATAATGGTCCAATGTGGGATTTATATTAGCTTTTTAGTCTCTTTTAGACAGGATTTTCTCATCTGCAAGGTGATGAGAGCCTATCTTTCGTATTACATAATCTCTTTTATTTTGACTTAAGTGTCATATTGTAATGAACTTTGTCAGTAGGTCCAGATAGAAGCAAATACTCTGCTCCACAGATACTGAATTATCTGGCTTTTTATGAGATATTTCAAAGTATTTCTGGTCATTTGTATAATTGTTACCTTTAAGGCTGGTACTCATAGGCAGCAAGAGAACTTGGGAACTCTTTGTTTTCTGATAGCAGGATATGTGGAATAGGGAGGATGTGCAGAATTATTACAAGTATGAAAGGTACATTGGTAAATGCAGAAGAGTCCTTGAAATAGATAATTCATTATAAATGGAGTCTGAATTTTCTTTTCATAGGAATATGTCTTCGAAATTATAATCAAAATCAGTCTACATGTAAATGTTTCATTAGGCCATTCAATATATGAAACAAAGTCCAACTGACTGGGCGCAGTGGCTCATGCCTGTAATCCCAGCATTTTGGGAGGTGGCCAAGGCGGGTGGATCACTAGGTCAGGAGATCGAGACAATCCTGGCCAACATGGTGAAACCCCGTCTCTACTAAAAATACAAAAAATTAGCCAGGCATGGCAGTGGGTGCCTGTAGTCCCAGCTAGCTACTCAGGAGGCTGAGGCAGGAGAATCAATTGAACCTGCGAGGCAGAGGTTGCAGTGAGCCGAGATTGCGCCACTGCACTCCACTTGATGACAGAGTGAGACTCCGTCTCAAAACAAAAACAAAAACAAAAATTCAACTGTACTGACTTTATACTATCATTTAGCCCAGTCTTTAAAGTGTTTGACTTTACTGAAGTACTTGTGCATAAAATTATATTATTTCTGAGATTTGCTTTAAAATAATCCAATCCATTGGATGGAGCGGGTTGGGGAGATGGAACGGGAGGTGAATATGTGTTGAACATTCTGGAATTGGGTGGTAGGCACACGGAAGATATGGAGGTTCATTCTACTATTCTATTTACTTTTGTATATGTTTAAAATTTTTCATTAAAAAAAGCAAAAGTGTTTGACTCACCACCATAAGGGTCATCTCTTCTTTGAGGTCATCATATCGTTCTTCTAGGCGACTGAACTCATTCAGAAGGTTCTGATACCTCAGTCTTTCATCATTAAGGTCGAGCTCGAGTTGTTTTGTTTCTTCTACTAACTTCTTCTCCATAGTTTCTGAAATTAAAAAAGGATATGCATACCAAAGATGGCCCCTTGAAAATGCAATTGTGTAAACATGTATACTGATTTCCAGTTTCTCTGCAGGGAATTTTACTTTTAGTATCACTGTGATCCATGAAGAGTGTCTTAGTAAAATTCAGGAAAAGAAAAAATGACCAAAAAATGAAATAATTTATTAATATTAACAATCATCTACTGAGTTACTGCCCATACTCTGGCCTTAGTCCCACTAATTGATACACTGGTTACAGCAGATCCTTGAAAAACTTCCACTAGTCACTGTCTAGTAACTAAACTATATGTATTTTTATTCCAGTGGTATTTTATTCATAAAATTCTTTTGCCCAAAGTAGTATACCCTCTTCAAAAGTCAGAGATATTTCTCAAGAGAATGGCAAATTTTCAATGGACCCAGCTGTCCTACTCTACAGAGTCTCTCTTCATTTACCATCTCATGGTTCTATCTTACATTTTCTATGACTTTAACCTCCCCTGCTGTCCTATTACTCTGCAGCTTCTAACCAGATAAAATGCTCAGGCCTGGCCAGCTGTGTTGTGTGTTTCTTGGTCATCCCCCATGCACTGCTGAGGAAACCTTGTCTTCTCCATTTACCTATCCCCTCCACCCTCTCTGTGGCTATGGTTTGTTTTTGGCTACGACATGATCTGGAAATTAGAGATTAGTCCTTGACTGCAGATGAAGTAAAGTAACAAAACCTCAAATCTCAGCTATATGTCTTAACTCAATCAGTCAACCAGTCACATTTATAATATTAAGCTTCCTACCACTTTGCTCCATTTTACCCATATATTTTGAGGTTAAATCTTAATCTGCCCTGCCTGCTTCTATAGCTTCACCACTGCTTTCTCTGTGAGCACCATGAGGCAAGGGCTACAAGTGTCTTGTCACAGCTGCTTTCCTGGTGCCCACCACAGTGCTTCCCTAGAGTAGGGCTTTAATAATTTGTACATGAATGAATGAATTTCTTCTCTCTAAAACATTCTACAAGTTGCCTTTTATTCTCACCAGTTTGCAGAAGCTGTTCTGAGGCTACCAAAAAATTTTCCTTTGGCAAACTCACTGACATTTCTTTGTTCTTACAGTTTACTTTCAAATAACATTTTATATTTTCCTAGAAGATTCTCATCATTCTGGATCCTTCTGTTACATGCTGCCTCCCAGCAGCCTTCTTTCCAGGGCTCTGTTTTCTCCTTCACCTCTTAATTTTATTTTCTGACTCCTTTTCTTTACCTCATCCCTTAGCATGGTCATTAATTCCAGGTTTTCTTCTCTTTCCTCTCTACTATCCCCTTCAACTAGGAGAGGTGAGGCAGTCTCTCTTACCACCACAGTTTTAATGGGTATCTTTAGGCTCCCTTCTTATTTTTTCTCTAATCTTTAATCTGGATTTGCTTTCTGAACACCTCCATGTTGAGGTCCTGACTGACATCTCAAACTTAACACTCCAACAACTGGCCTCATTAATTTGCCTCATAAATGTGTACTCTTTTCTCAATATCCCTATTACTAATAACATACCATTATTGTTTTGTTATCTCATTGTAAAATCTTAGAACATTTTTGCCTTTTTGGAATACCAATGTAATCAACGGAATGTATATGAAAATGTACTATTTTCATATAATAAATCCCCATTCCCAACCATCTTTTCTCTTCCATTTCCACCACTAATTACTGTATAGATCTGTATCTTCTTACCCCGTATTTATATATATGTGGATTCCTTATTAATTTATCACCTTTCTAACCTATCCCACAAACAGAAAACAGAATAAATGTCCATACCTGGTTAGTTCTCTATTTAAAAAATTAGTGTTTTTTTAGTTTAATAGCAAAAAGTGGTGCATCTTAGAACAACATCCATTGATTTAGTCAAAAAAAAAGACAACATACACACACACACACACACATAAATATACACATATTAGCTCAAAAATTCTTACTAAAACATTAGGAATCCTATAAGCCTTAACTAACGAATCGTACATGCAGAACAAATTTAATTTTTTAAAAAAATTACTTATGACACTGACTGAACCTGAGTTCACATTTGTACCTAGAGATACCAGATTTACAAGTTTATCAACCAACTAATTCAACCAAAATATGTGATCTCTTGCGTCTTGGAACTTTGTAAATTTGCTGATGACAGCCTCAACTTTTAAAAATATTTAAACTCTAAATAACGTTGTGTAACTCATCAAGTAACACCGTAACTTATACAACTTTGGTGTGAGGTTGGTTGGCGTGTAGTACACGTGTAAGCTTTACCTGTCATCTCCTTAGCCTGCTCCACGATGCGGTGATTGAGGGCTTCTTTTTCTTGCTTCAGCAAAGTATTTTCTTCCTTCAGATTCGATACCAGCTATGAAATGAAACAATAAAGTGAGATGGCTGCAATGGACAGAGGAAGCCTGATGACCAAGGATAAAGACCATAAGCAGTCATTCCTTACTTCCGCCACCTCTGTGCTTCCTGTCTTTGCCTGGTTATGTCTAGTAACCTTACAAACTGGCTCAAGCATTACTCCCTCCCAAGAGCCTTCCTGAAACCCTTTTCAATTAGTTGTCTTTTCCCTGTGCTACCACAAGACCCTGTATATGCTCTTTATATCCGTCACAAATGATTTACTTTCCTCTTTTACAGAATAGACTAGAAATTCTTGAAGGATAAGGATGGTGATGGTTTTTTACTTTACACCTTAAACATTAAAAAATTGCCTGGCACTGGGGCCGGGCGCGGTGGCTCAAGCCTGTAATCCCAGCACTTTGGGAGGCCGAGACGGGCGGATCACGAGGTCAGGAGATCGAGACCATCCTGGCTGACACGGTGAAACCCCGTCTCTACTTTAAAAAATACAAAAAACTAGCAGGGCGAGGTGGCGGCGCCTGTAGTCCCAGCTACTCGGGAGGCTGAGGCAGGAGAATGGCGTGAACCCGGGAGGCGGAGCTTGCAGTGAGCTGAGATCCGGCCACTGCACTCCAGCCTGGGCGGCAGAGCGAGACTCCGTCTCAAAAAAAAAAAAAAAAAAAAAAATTGCCTGGCACTAAAGTTAGCATTTGCTCTCAAAGGTAATTGATATTACCTTCTCATTTCAATGCTTTCACATAAAGCTTATGTGTACCCATGATTCAAGTGGAGAGATTAAGGAGGTTAAGAAGGATGTGAGGATATTTTAGTTTGGGAAATTCACTGAAAATCTTTTGATTCTCCCTGATATCTATGTTGAGAAAGAGAATTTCTTTTTCATCTCTCTTTAAGAGTTTTACAAGGCTGAGGCTGGGTGCGGTGGCTCACGCCTGTAATCCCACCACTTTGGGAGGCTGAGGTGGGTGGATCACGAGGTCAGGAGATCAAGACCATCCTGGCTAACACGGTGAAACCCTGTCTCTACTAAAAATACAAAAAAATTAGCTGGGCGTGGTGGCGGGTGCCTGTAGTTCCAGCTACTTGGGAGGCTGAGGCAGGAGAATGGTGTGAACCCGGGAGGCGGAGCTTGCAGTGAGCCGAGATGGCGCCACTGCACTCCAGCTTGGGCGACAGAGCGAGACTCTGTCTAAAAAAAAAAGAGTTTTACAAGGCTGAGAACTAGTCCTTTTATTCCATGTTTAAATAAGCATTGACATTACAACAATGTCAATGTACTTAATGCCACAGAACTGTCCACTTAAAAATGGTGAAAATGGTAATTTTTTTTTATAGTTTTTTCTTTCTTTTTTTCTATATATATATATCCTTTTCTCATCAGGTCTCTTTTTTTTTTTTTTAATTATAAAGTTCTAGGGTACATATGCACAACGTGCAGGTTTGTTATATATGTACACATGTGCCATGTTGGTGTGCTGCGCCCATTAACTCATCATTTATATTAGGTATATCTCCTAAGGCTATCCCTCCCCTCTCTCCCCTCCCCACAATAGGACCCGATGTGTGATGTTCCCCTTCTTATGTCCAAGTGATCTCATTGTTCAATTCTCACCTATGAATGAGAACATGTGGTATTTGGTTTTCTGTTCTTGCTATAGTTTGCTGAGAATGATGGTTTCCAGCTGCATCCATGTCCCTACAAAGGACACGAACTCATCCTTTTTTATGGCTGCATAGTATTCCATGGTGTATATGTGCCACATTTTCTTAATCCAGTCTGTCACTGATGGACATTTGGGTTGATTCCAAGTCTTTGCTATTGTGAAAAGTGCCACAATAAACATACATGTGCATGTGTCTTTATAGCAGCATGACTTATAATCCTTTGGGTATATCCCCAGTAATGGGATGGCTGGGTCAAATGGTATTTCTAGTTCTAGATCTTTGAGGAATCGTCACACTGTTTTCCACAATGGTTGAACTAGTTTATAGTCCCACCAACAGTGTAAAAGTGTTCCTATTTCTCCACATCCTCTCCAGCACCTGTTGTTTCCTGATTTTTTAATGATCACCATTCTAATTGGTGTGAGATGGTATCTCAATGTGGTTTTGATTTGCATTTCTCTGATGGCAAGTGATGATGAGCATTTTTTCATGTGTCTGTTGGCTGTATGAATGTCTTCTGTTGAGAGGTGTCTGTTCATATCCTTTGCTCACTTTTTGATGGGGTTGTTTGCTTTTTTCTTGTAAATTTGATTGAGTTCTTTACAGGTTCTGGATATTAGCCCTTTGTCAGATGAGTAGATTGCAAAAAGAAAATGGTGAATTTTACGTCATGTATATTTTAACAAACACACTCACAAAAGCTGACTCTTAACTTTCTAGTTCTTTGCTGGATAAGGATTCCCAGGAAGGAAAAATCAAAACCAAAGGTAATTTTGCAAAGTACATAATTTTCATCTTTGGAATAAAATGTTTGCTTATGATGAGTAAAATCTGAATTCCTTTTTCTAAGCAAAAGTTTAAGAAACTCTGAAAACAAGAGCTTTAATAATAGGGAGAAAGCTGGCAGGCAATCTCTCATCATGTCAGGGGGCTTAGGACAGGAAAAGAGGGCTCCGGGGAGCAGGAAAGTTGGATAAGCACGCTGTGCCACACACAGCAGACATCAGTCCAGAACGTATCCCTTCCTAGGGCTGTCTTCTCTCTGCACTGATCTTGCCTGAACATCCACTCTCAGTTAAAAAAAAAAAAAAAAAAAAAAAGGCCCCAGCTCTCTGTGGGCTTTCAGGAGAGGCTCTTGTTTGGTAGGGGTATACAAGTCACCTATGGCTCTTTTTCAAAATAATCTGCCTAGCCCACACTCCCAGAGTCTGGATAGTTCCCTTTTTATATAAAAACTCCTCAGCAGTTTTGATAAATGCTCTTGGTTAGGAACCATACATAAATCTACTGTAACTTCAGGGCTCCTTGATCAGACTGAGAATGTCATTTTCCTGACCATGAAGCTGACTGTCACAGTGAAATGTTTTCATTCTTTCCCTATCACTACATTCCATCAACAGAACTAATGGGGCCGGGTGCAGTGGCTCACACCTGTAATCCCAGTACTTTGTCAGACCAATGTGGGAAAACAGCTTGAGGCTAGGAGTTCAAGACCAGCCTACACAACATAGGAAATGCCTTCTGAATGTCTGAATTAATGGTAGTCCCTACAGCTATCTCTGTGAAGAGAGGAGAAAATGAAGTGAAATGAAAGAAGACATGTGAATCTGCTTGTGTGTTTATTCTATCAGACTAGAAAGGCAAGAACTTGGTTTTCAAGTGGAAAGGAGAATCTTCCCACCACACTTAAATACTGGACGGATTCTGAGGAATCAGAAGCTGGAAAGCTTCCGTGGTTTTGGGAGACTTAAAGGAAGAAAAGAGATCTTAAACATTCAAGAGTATCTTTATGAGTGCACGTCTGAGTTCTGAGGGAACAAACTTGCCGTATCAAAACAACATTACGTAAAACAGAAAAGAATCTCACCTTTTGGCACTGCTGTTTCTATATATAGAGTACAGATCTAGAGATATAGCAGGAATTACTTTATTGGAACCTCGAATGCAATGGAAGGACTGCAATTTTACCAGCCACCCTACCCTAACCGACCTGCATCTAAGCTCCTGCTGTGGTTCTCACTGCATATGCTGCTACTCACATTTAGAAGCCAGTACAGACAAACCATATCAGGATTCTTGCCAGCAGTTACAGCTGACACAGGCAAGTCTGTTTTCATTTAAAGTTGGTAATACCAGTGGAATCTCTGAAAATTGATTACTTTTTTCCAGGAAGCCTAATGTTGAGGTACTTTTACAAATGTTTCAGCAGTACATCTCATTACTACTTGATAATCTTAATGTTTTCTATACTTAATAAAGTTTTGATATGTTAATACAAATTTGTAGCATGCAAGTACTGGTCAATCTGAAAGCATTTTGTGGGGAGGGTTCCATCTGCATAAAGCTATTGGTTGCAATCACTGTGCATTTAGATTTCTCCTGCTTGGACTTCTTAATACAGCCTTAATGCAGGCTTCCACAAGGATCCCTACCATTAGGTACTAAATATTATGCCTAATGTTCCATTATTGGAACACTAAGCATGTGGGAGTTATTTATATCCTACTGCTCAAGGTCATTGCCAAAGATTGATTCTGCAATTCAAAAAACTGCAACCTTAGGCATAAATGGGTTAATCACATTAACCTTACTGAAGAAAAAGGAGTCTATGCCCCAGACTGACTGTTTTTTTTTTTAAAGGAGTCTATGCCCCAGATGGACTTCTTTTATTTTTATTTTTATTTTTTATTTTAATATACGAGTGTTAGTAGGTACTTGGCCATTCTCTCCTAAAAATACTGCTCTGCCTCTGTTCTTATTAGAGTCAAAAGTTCTGCTAAAAGACCTGCAGCCTACTCATTCATAATGTGAAATAAACACTTAGGAAACAGTAATAATTAACAGTAATTCAACTAAAATTTGTACTACATTTCTAATAACCAACAGTGAGTCACATGGACCAAGTCATGATGACAGCACATTTCCTTTGTGTATGGAGTAGACAGGGATATGGACATTATTCCTACCTGCTCTGTTTCTTGTTTGTATTGATCTGCACGTTCCTCAATGCATTTTTTCTCTGAACGAGTTTGCTCCAGGTCTTTCCGGAGCTTGGCAATTTCTTCCTGCAGACTAAGGACCCGCCCAGTGGCAACTTTCGCTTCCTCTTCACTTAGTTGAAGACGTTCTAAGTCACTTCGTAGTTTCTCAGTCTCAGAGTTGTATATTCCTTCCAGATTGGTTAGTTTCTCCACAAGGCATTTGTAGTCTTTGTTCTTTAAACATACACATAAATAACAATATGTATTTAGTGAGAAAACCATGCTTATTCATCATATTCATGCTGTATCATCATAACACTGATATAGTATCTAACCAAAATACTAACTACAACATTTGCAATAGCACAACCAATACCTTCTAGGTGACACAAAGAGAGAAGAAAACAGGGACAAATAATTCAATTCTGTTTGATGGGGTAAGCAAGACAGATGTGATTTTCTCATAGTCACAAGGTGAATTACATAGTAAATTCTTAATTTCCTGATTCTTAACTCAGAAATAGGAGGATCTATACTTGTTTTTGAAAACAGAACAAAATGTTGCTAAAAACCATGTAGTAGCTTAGTGATGCATAAGAATGATTAAAACAGCCTCAAAATCACAAGTTGGCCAGGTGTAGGGGCCCACACCTATAGTCTCAACACTTTGGGAGGCCAAGGCAGGAGGATCACAAGACAGCAGGAGTTCAAGACCAGCCTGGGCACATAATAAGACCCTGTCTTTATAAAAACTTTTAAAATTAGCTAGACATGGTGGTGTGCACCTGTAGTCCTAGCTACTTGGGAGGCTGAAGCAGGAGGATCACTTGAGCCCAGGAGTTTGAGGCTGTAGTGAGCCGTGACTGTACCACTGCACTTTACCCTGGGTGACAGGGTGAGACTCTGTCCCAAAACACACACACACACACACACACACACACACACACAAATTTCTCACAAATCTTTGTTTACTACCTCAAAATTTCTCCCTGGTACTCAGAAAATCTTTCCTCCCATTTCATTCTGATCCCTGTTTTGCTTTGCTCTCCTTAGCATTTTTATATTCTTAACTACCTTTATATCATTTACACGTGCTAAAATATTAGTAACTATCTTCAATCAATCAAACTTTTATCTCTGCAACAGACTGCAAGTTCATCAGAAGCATGAACATCTTCCTGCTTCTTTTGCTATGGCAATGCTAAACAACTCATCTGTAAAATAAACATGATACCACACGAAAATAAATGATAATTATGACAAAGCATTACAAAGTATAAAATACAATATGCCTGGTTCAAGCTGGTGTTTGAAAAATAAATAACATACAATGTGACTCTTGATCATAAAGGTCTGAAGCATTAGTAGATCTGTGTTCTCAAAAATAATTTCCTGCCAGGCATGGTAGCTCATGCCTGTAATCCCAGCACTTTGGGAGGCTGAGGCAGGAGGATTGCTTGAGACAACAGCCTGGCAACATGAGATCCTGTTTCTACAAAATAAAAAAATTAGCTGGGCCGGGCGCGGTGGCTCACGCCTGTAATCCCAGCACTTTGGGAGGCCGAGGCGGGCGGATCACAAGGTCAGGAGATCGAGACCACGGTGAAACCCCGTCTCTACTGAAAATACAAAAAATTAGCCGGGCGCGGTTGTGGGCGCCTGTAGTCCCAGCTACTCGGGAGGCTGAGGCAGGAGAATGGCGTGAACCCGGGAGGCGGAGCTTGCAGTGAGCCGAGATCGCGCCACTGCACTCCAGCCTGGGCGACAGAGCGAGACTCCGTCTCAAAAAAAAAAAAAAAAAAAAAAAAAAAATTAGCTGGGTGTGGTAGTATGTGCCTGTAGTCCCAGATACTCAGAAGGCTGTAGTGGGAGGATCACTTGAACCCAGGAGGTTGAGGCTGTAGTGAGCTGTGAACATGCCACTGAACTGTAGCCTGGGTGACAGACAGAGTGAGACCCTGTCTCAAATAATAGTAACAGTAATAATAATAATAACTTCCTGCCTTAGTTTTTGCAATTGTGATCCACCTTATGAGTTATAATTACTTTCATGCTTATTATGGAAATAAATACGGTCATAATTTTACTTTTTACTAAGACCGAAGGGTAAAGTCAAAGAAAAACAATATTGAAAATAATCCTGGTGGATATCTTCGGGCATACTCCACTCTCAGGGCCCCTCTGTGAAACACACCTGCTCATCGACTTTGCGCTGCAGCTGCATGATCTTGTTCTCCATGCCGATGTGCAGCTTCTTATAGCGCTCCACGGAGCGAGCCTCGATTTTGAGCTTCTTTAGCTCACGCTTGGCCATCATCCGCCGGAAGCAGCACTGAAGGTAGATGATGGCATGCATGCTCCTCTTGTAGTGTGTGCGGGCCAGCCAGCCCCGGACTCGCTTTTGAATGATGACTGCTTTGTGCTCACGGAGTATCTGCAGAAAAGGATAAGGGAAAGCAATGTCAAGACCCTGGACTACACTCGAGATTATCAATCTATGTCGGGCTGAAAATCCATACATTACCTAGAAGAAAAGACACAAAAGTTGAATTGACAATGTACTAGGTAGATTATACATATCATAGATACATGGAGGCCACAAAATTATTTTTAAAAGTGATCTGAAAAGTAGACTTTAGAAGGTGATTTCAGAAACATAATAAAAATGTGTCATATGCACATATTATGTGTTTAATTCTAAGCAGAATATAGATTTGGAAGCTGTCTAAATAAAAAGCACCAGATTACCAAAAGAAAAACAACTTTAATAAGAAAGAAAAAAATATATTAGGTTTCTTATTAGTATATGACTTCTGTTGGCAACAGATGATCCTCTATAAAATTAACAGAATCAGGCATCCTGTAAACTATGTGCTACTAAAATAAGAGATATCCCCACCACCCTGACTGCTGACACCACCTCACTACGCATTATTAAGCCCGTCCATGAGGACATGGGGTATGGGCAGCAAACTGTCTGTAGAGGCCAACACTTGAGGTGCTAAAAAGTTTGTAGTGATTTATTGATATTTTTTTTTTTTTTTAGAAACTAAAAGATGACACTGTTGTTTACCACATTTGAGGAATACCATTCTAGTGAGGATTTTCCACTGCTATTTCAAATGTAGTAAGGATTCACTTTTGGGATTCAAAGGCAGGAGGGATGGGGCTTTAAAATGAAAGGTAAAAGTAACAAGATGTGAAACAAACTAATCTTACTTTTGATTTCATGTTACATTTCCTAAAAACAATCATGATATTTCCCTAAACTTACAAACAACTTACAACAAAAGTTTGCCTTATGAGATGAATTTGTTGTCACTAAAGAACACCAAACAGAGACCGTGTAAACATTTTCTAGGAAAGATGGAGAAGAAATTCTTGAATTTAAGAAGAGGTAGCCAGGCACAGTGACTCACACCTGTAATCCCAGCACTTTGGGAGGCCAAGGTGGGTGGTTCACATGGGTCAGGAGTTTGAGACCAGCCTGGCCAACATGGTGAAACCCCGTCTCTAATAAAATACAAAAATTAGCTGGGCGTAGTGGCGGGCACCTGTAATCCCAGCTACTCAGGAGGCTGAGGCAGGAGAATAGCTTGAACCCAGGAGGGAGAGATTGCAGTGAGCCGAGATCGTGCCATTGCACTCCAGCTTAGGCAACAAGAGTGAAAAGCTCCATTTCAAAAAAAAAAAAAGTAAACTAGAAAAATCTGGCACCTGTAGATTTTTATGTTTATAATTTTATGAAGTAACTCTTCCATGATATAAATGATATTTAAATATTATATACTTAAAATACTTGTTGGTGATTATTACAAATGGACACAATACACCTCCTATCAAACTCTTTTTTTTTGCTTTTTTGAGACTAAGTCTCATTCTTGTTGCCCAGACTGGAATGCAATGGCGCAATCTCGGCTCACTGCAACCTCCACCTCCCAGGTTCAAGCGATTCTCCTGCCTCAGCCTCCCGAGTAACTGGGATTATAGGCGTGTGCCACCACGACCTGCTAATTTTGTATTTTTAGTAGAGACAAGGTTTCATCATGTTGGTCAGGCTGGTCTCAAACTCCTGACCTCAGATGATCCGCCTGCCTCGGCCTCCCAAAGTGCTGGGATTATTGGCATGAGCCACCGTGCCCGGCCTTATCAAACTCTTAAAATGTAAAATCTCTGAAAGCATCGACTCATATATATAGCAGTTTAATAAGATCATTAAAAGAATACTTTCTATTTTTAGGTTATTGCACTTGATAAAAATAATGACTAAAATGTGTCATCCTAGAAGATACATTTAATAAATAAGTGGTTAACTTTTAAACCATCAAATACAAAGTGAACACAGTTGTTCAGGAGATCTGAGTAGTGTCTTCAGCCCCCTCAAGCCTGCCTTCTGTGGTTGTTTTCCTAATGCGAAGGTAGCCTTCAGTTTTCCTTCAGTGTAGCCACTGCATCGCGCTGCACTGAGGCTGGGAGTTCTGAACGTTCACTGAACATCACAGTCTGGAGGGAGGCCTCTGTCTTATCCGGATGAGTAAGGAGCAACTGGATGAGTCTCAGTGATGGCAAATTAAAGACTTTTAAACTCAAGCAACACACAGCAGCAAAGCTATTAATGCCAAGTTTCCTGTTCCATTTGCTTCTCCCATGCAACTTTGGACACTGGTCCATTTTTGTAATTTTAGTCAAATGGAAACATTATCTAATCAGAGCTTCCATTTTCAATCTCACTTTCATCATGAGTGAGAGAAATTAATCAACACCTGTACTCTCTTTAAGACCCCCCCCAAATCTCATGAAGGGGAACCTTGGACCTGAAATACAGCTAGAAGGAGTACTAATGTGATGGCTGTTGGCTTACATGTGAGCAAGCCTCTACGCTGCTACCTTCCACCCTGTCCAGTCACAGTGGGAGCCTGAGCTGGCCAGAGGCTGCTACTGCTAAACCAGTGGCCTCAAAACTCAGCTCAGATGTTCCTAAGGAGAGTAGTGAGGAACACAGGAAGGTAACTAGTTTGGTATATCTGAAAAGCCAACTTCAAACCTCTTCCCTCCCTAAAATCTCACACCTATATAGAAAGAGCATGAGACTACATAAAAGAGGGGTGAGCAGAAAGATCTGGAGTAGCTATCTTCAAAACACAGCTATTAAATACACTCATTCAAGCCTCATCAGTTTCGAATTTTTTTGTTGTCTAAAATCACTTCAAATAAAAAAGTAAAATAAATAAATAAATATATAAATAGGGCCTAGGTCACACCCATATACTGCCTGTGCTTAGAGACCCAAATCACCCTATTAATGCTCCTTCTAATGGTAATGTCCATAGAGTTCTAACATCCAGGCTTATATTTCTTGCTTATTTGAAATATATTCTATAGGATAGATTCCCAAACCTTGCCAAAATGAAAGAGATAAAAATCGTTCATCAATGGTCACAGGTGATAATTAAGACTACTCTGGTGACCCCGTTAATTATCGCTAGATATAAGATTATTCATCAAACACTTTTGGAGCATCATACCTGTCAATACAATTTTAACCACATTAATGTTGTAATTTGCCTCCTCTTCACCATGGTAAATTCTTCCAAGGTTGTCTCATTCTTGGAATAACCTTCAACCTGTTTGTCATATATTCTATCTATTCAAAGTTCTCTGTAGTCATCTGAGTAGTGGGCCCCAAAGAAATTAGGTGCTAATCCCTGGAACCTGCAAATGTTAACTTATTCAGAAAAAGGGCCTTTGCAGATGTGATTAGGTTAAGGGTCTTCAGATGGGAGGATTATCCTGGATCACATGGGTAGAACCTAAATGCTATCATAATTACTCTTTTAAGAGGCAGATAGAAGAATCAGATACACAGAGGAGAAAATGCTGTGAAAACAGAGGCTGAGACTGGACTGATGCGGCTACAAGCACAGGAATGCTGGCAGCCACCAGAGGCTGCAAGAGGCCAGGATTCTCCCCTGGAGCTTCTAGAGGGAGAGCAGCCTGCTGACAACTTGATTTTGTCCCAGTGATAATGATTTTGGACTTCTGGTCTCCAGAACTCTGAGAGAATTCATTTCGGTTGTTTTAAGGTAACAAGTTTGTGATAATTTATTATAGCAACCACAGTAAACTAACATACTTTTTTTTTCAAATTATATAAACAAAGAGAAAAAAGGAGGTAAAAGATTTTTTCTCATTTCTTTTTTAATAACTATATGTGATTATTTAGTATTTTAAAATGCATTTCAGGCTGGGCATGCGCACAGTGGCTCACACTTGTAATCTCAGCACTTTGGAAGGCCATAGTGGGAGGACTGCTTGAGGCCAGGAGTCTGAGGCTGCAGTGTACTATGACTGCACCGCTGCACCCCAGCCAGGGTGACAGAGCGAGATCCTATTTCTAAAACAGAATTTTTTAAAATAAACAAACAGCATTTTAATAGCTGGTTGTCCCCATACAGTTCCTACATTCATCGTAGCCCCTGTAATGCTAATAGAATGAATAAACAAAGTTGAAAATAATGCCTCACCTTGCGATACCTATTTCTGGCCAGGAAGCCTCGCAAGTAAGACTGAAGAACGATAGTGGCAGCTCGTCTAATCTTGTACCTCCTGCAGACCACAAACATGCGCCAGTACTTTTGAATGATGGTTGCTGCCTTGGTTCTGCGCAGAAACTTAGCATAGCTGGCCAAAGAAAATAATATTATGTTGTCAGTAATCAGAAAAAAATGCAGGAATACATGCTAGAGAAACGTAAAGAGTGTCACTGTTTTAGGCATAAAGAGTAGTACCTCCATTGTATTATTCTAATAATGTGCATGCTAAGTCAACATTTACATTTACTTACATTTGTATAGCAGTTTCCCAAATACGTTTCCCAAAGTATTTCTGCATTTATTATCTCATCTGAGCCCTCCCTAACTCTGAAAAGTAGGATGGCCCACATTGCCAGATTTTACAAGAAAGCAAAATTCATAAAAGTTCATTCTTTCTACAACAGGATCCATTTACCCTGGGCCATGCCCTCTTTATAGAGCAGACAGACATACACAGTAATCTCATACTTAGTTATCACCATCTTTCTTGGATCTAGCCATTATTAATCTACCATATTTTTCCTGAATTTGTGAGGGTATAAGTTCATGATTAATTCATTTCTACTTATACTTCTCAATTAAAATTAACCTAATATGTAATCACACTAAAGTGTAATTCTCTTCCAGACCCTCTCAGTTAACTGCTCCTGAAAATTATTCCATGAAGTCATTGTTAACTAGCTCATATTCATGACTGTTTTAATTTATACACGATTTCCTCAAGCCCAATATAAAAGTATCAAAAATAAAAATTTTGAGGACATAAGTAAGCAGCAGTTTATAAATGTTTTGAAGATAAATCTGAATCATTCATATGGCTGAGTGAAATTTTATTCTATTTAGCTGTCCTATGAGTTAATTTGTTGTCCCTTGGAACTAAGAAAAGGTGAGGTGTTATCTTTTCAGGTATGGTGACCACTCAAAACTGTCCTCGGACAGTGAATTAGATGTGCACTCTAATCTGTCCCCAGGAGACCTACCATCGGGCCTGGTAGCCCCGCACGTATCTCTGCACGGTGATGGCCGCCTTCCGCATGCGTAGGTACTTCTTCCTCAGCAGCCACCCTCGGATGGTCTTCTGGATCCGGATGCAGGCAGCCCTCAGTTTGTCCGCTCTCAATTTTTCTAGATAGGCCACTTGACCGGCACGGAAAAAGATCTTTGTCTTACCAAACTGGTATTTGTCCTTGTCCTATTTTTGGAATAAATTGTATATTCAGAAATAATAATAATGTAAATGAAATTTAAAAGAAAAAATGTCTAAAAGCAGAATCAGTAAAGGAATGAATCTATTAGCTAAAACTTGGGCTACATCACAATTAACTAATGGAGCCAGATTTTTAATCCTATGCAAGTTGAGCAAATAGAAGGGATTTTAAGAAAAACTGCAGTTTAAGAGTTATTTTCCAGAATTATTCTACCTGGAATTATTATCTGAGGCCCAAAACTTGGTTGTGGGTTATAGGCAGTTATTATTTGCTTGTTTGTGTTTTAAACATCTCAAGGAAATGGAGATGTTGACTCTCTCTGACTGACCCAGGTTGTAAGGATTACATCGGGCTGTATATTCCATGAGAAGCTGAAGGGACAAAAACACCAGTGTGAAGAATAAGGCAGGAAGAAATGCATACGAAATAAAATTCAAAAACCAAAAACCAAAATTCTTGGGTATTCATATTGAGTTACATTTCTAAACAGTTATCTCTTGGCTTTATCAATAATATCTGAAAACAAACTAATAAAACCCCATTAATATGTTTAAAATCCTACAAATTGGCCAGGCGTAGTGGCTCACGTGTGTAATCCTAGCACTTTGGGAGGTCAAGGCGGGTGGATCACGAGGTCAGGAGATCGAGAACATCCTGGCCAACATAGTGAAACCCTGTCTACTAAAATACAAAAAATTAGCTGGGCATGCTGGCGGGCACCTGTATTCCCAGCTACTTGGGAGGCTGAGGCAGGGGAATCGCTTGAACCCAGGAGGTGGAGGTTGCAGTGAGCCAAGATCGCACCACTACACTCCAGCCTGGCAACAAAGCAAGAATCCGTCTCAAAAAGAAAAAAAAATCCTTTTAAACTCCTTTTACAAAAATATAACCATTTATATTACATTGTGATTCACCTTATCTAGAAGTATACAAATCATTAACCATTCTTGCATTAAATAATGGAATTTATGTATAAGAATCATCACTGTGATCTGAAATTCTTTCTTTTTTTTTTTTTTTTTTGAGACGAGTCTCACTCTGTCTCCCAAGCTGGACTACAGTGCTGTGATCTCGGCTCACTGCAGCCTCCGCCTTCTGGGTTCAAGCAATACTCCTGCCTCACCCTCCTGAGTAGCTGGGATTACAGGTGAGCACCACCACGTCCAGCTAATTCTTATATTTTTAGTGGAGACAGGGTTTCACCATGTTGGCCAGGGTGGCCATGAACTCTGGGCCTCAAGCAGTCCACCCGCCTCGGCCTCCCAAAGTGCTGGGATTAAGGGCATGAGCCACCATGCTCGGCCATGTGATCTGAAATTCTAAGGGAAAACAGAGAAAACCATTTTTCCCTATAAGTAGATATCTTGTCATGTCTTATACATGAAACCAAAAAATCAGAAACATCCACATATACCTAAAAAATCTAAAATTATTTCAATTTAAATCAATAAAGTTTACATAGGAACCCTAGCTAGAAAAGCGGTCCTTACCGCCGACCTGCTTCACACCTCACACCAATCCTGCCTCCATCTTTCAGCCTCCTCTGCCTAAATTCCCGCAAAGCCCTGATCAGGCCTGAAGTGGCCTGGGTGAGGGGACCAGGCATAGGCCTGTTCCTACTTTCTGCTCTACATTCCCACCTGAACACAGGTTAGAAGGGGATTGGGCAGGCTGTGCACAGTGGCTCACACCTGTAATCTCAGCACTTTGGGAGACTGAGGCAGGCAGATCACGAGGTCAGGAGTTTGAGACCAGCCTGGCCAACATGGTAAAATCCTGTTTCTACTAAAAATATAAAAATTAGCTGGGTGTGGTGGTGCACACCTATAATCCCAGCTACTGGGGAGGCTGAGGCAGGAGAATGGCTTGAATCCAGGAGGTGGAGATTGCAGTGAGCCGAGATCATGCCACTGTACTCCACCCTGGGTGAAAGAGCAAGACTCTGTCTCAAAAAAAAAAAAAAAAAAAAAAAAAAAGGGAATTGGTGCAAACTCAAAAAGCCCCAGTTTAAAAAGAAAAAGCATTATTGAGGAAGTGAACTTAGCTCTTTCAAGGAAAAAATATTATTAACAACAAAGGGGCATTACATTTAGTTCACAGCTAGTAATTATGATCAATTAGCTCAAAGTGAGGTACTCCATCTAGGCTAGTGTTAACCAAGTGAAAATATTTTTTTAAAAACTTTTCATGAATCTTTAATTCTCTAAGACCAAGATCAGTAGTTCTCAAAATGTAGTCCTCAGACAGCATCAGTATCACCCGGGAAATGCAAATTCTTGCACCCACCTCAGACCTACCGAATCAGAAATTTTGATGGCGGGGCCCAGAAATCTGTATTTTAACAAGCATTCCAGGTCACAATAAAGTTGCAGAACTCTTTAGCCTGGCCTGCAAGACTCTCTGTAACACCAACCTACATTTCCTAACCATTTCTCTACTGTCCCATACACAAATCTCACACTGCAAAAAACTGTTTTCTCAGCAAACCCTATGCTTACCTTGCTTTTTACTCCCTCTTATAATATTCTCCTTCCATTTTTGCATAACCTTACCCATTCTCAGGGTCTGACTTAAAACACACCTCTTTCATGAAATCTCTCCTTCCCATAGCTAGATGTCGCTTCGTCATCCCGATTTCTTGTTCCACTCATTCAGCATTTGATATAGACACTATGGTTAAATATTATACTTGTCTTCAAAAAGTATTACTTTCCAAGTAAGACTATATTACCTGAGAACAAGACTTATTTTTTCTTAATCACACAGCATTTGGCCTGGTGTCTTCTAGAAGTAAGTACTAGGTACATTTTTATTAATAATAATCAAACTGTCTAAGAAGAATGTGTCTCAAGTGTGGGTCCAGGCCTCACAGCTCTGCCTCCTGACAGTGGACCATCATCCTCACTAGTTTCAGCATCCTAAACACAGTAGCGTGCCCCTCTCGGATCCCACCCTGAAATGATCTGGACTAGGAACATTTTATACAAAAGTTCCTGGGGCTCTCCAAGGTCAGAACCACAAGGCCTTCTGCTCAGATGACCGTAAGTGAAATCTTTCTTACCAGTATCAGTTTCTCTAACACATTCTTGCATGTTTGCTTTCTGTCACTCAGCACATCTTTCTGCTTCATTAGGACACGGTAGCGGCTGAAAAATTCTTGGTAAGTCCACCTATTAAAAGAAAACCATCTGAGTTTACTTAAAGAACTAGGATCTTCTCCCATTAGGACCCCTTACATCTGAAAAATGCCAGGCTCACCGTGAGGGGAAACCAGCCGCACTGATTCGGATGGTTTCCAGGACACCGCAAGCTCTTAGTTGCTGCACTGCCCTCTTCTCATCAAACCTATACATAAAAATTAAAGCCATTAATCCACAAAGAACCTGGCTGGTGGCCACAAATTACTCTCCTCAGTCAGGGTGTAAATTCTTTTGTAAGAGCAAAATGGATAAATCAGAAAAGAAAGCATTCAGAAGTCGGAGCAGTGATCAAAATGGAAAACTATGAGAGAATGGGGAGGAGACAATAAGCAGTAAAAATAACTGTAACCATTACCTGCAACTCATAACACAAACTCTTATAAGAGTTTGCTGGGTGTGGTGGCTCACATCTGTAATCCCAGAATTTTGGGAGACCCAGGAGGGTAGATTACCTGAGGTCAGGAGTTTGAGAACAGCCTGGCCAACATGGAGAAACCCCGTCTCTACTAAAAACAGAAATATTAGTCGAGCATGGTGGCACACACCTGTAAATCCCAGCTACTCAGGAGGCTGAGGCTGGAGAATCACTTGAACTCGGGAGGTGGAGGTTGCAGTGAGCCAAGATCGCGCCACTGCACTCCAGTCTGGGCGATAGAGTGAGACTTTGTCTCAACAACAACAACAACAACAACAACAAGAAAGTCCACTGAGCACATTTAAAACAACACAACATGGCCAGGTGCAGTGGCTCACGCCTGTAATCCCAGCACTTTAGGAGGCTGAGGTGGGCGGATCATGAGGTCAACAGTTTGAGACCAGCCTAGCCAACATGGTGAAACCCTGTCTCTACGAAAAATACAAAAATTAGCCAGGCATGGTGGCGGGCGCCTGTAATCCCAGCTACTCCAGAGGCTGAGGCAGGAGAATCACTTGAACCTGGGAGGCGGAGGTTGCAGTGAGCCGAGGCTGCGCCATTGCATTCCAGCCTGGGCGACACAGGGAGACTCCGTCTAAAAAACAACAGCAGCAGCAGCAACAACACAACGCTCCTTTGTACTTTGCCCATACTCATTTCATGGCATGGCCTGACAAGAAGCTCTCAGAAGTCATTAGATCAGTATACAGAGCTCCCCTGGAATAAAGACTGGTCAACCCTGGAGATTTCTCTAGCAGGAAGCACAAATTAGATATGCCTCATTCACTTATATTTTTTTAAAAATTACTACTGTTCTAAACCTCGTGTCCACATCAATGAACAAGATTTTTATTTTGTATTACATTTTGTATTTATTTCACTCTAGGCAAATGGCATCCTCAAGCTAAACTGGCACTGAAGAGGAAGTATTAAGGTTTCCCTTTGGCCAAATGATTGCTCCTGTGACTTCCATAGTTAAGCTCTGAGTGATCCATCTAGGCCTCCCCTGTGCTATCTTCTCAGGTGTTCTGTTGGTGGTGGAAGATGAGGTTGGTTGATAAAAGGTCATGGTCCTGAGGGCTGTCCAGGACAGAGGCCCAAGTATAGCAGCTTCTTCCTGCTTCCCACTTCTTCCATGAAGGACTTCTTGGTGATGAAGCAGAGAGAAAGACAGCAGTCCTTCAGAACTGCCCTCCAGTCTAAGGCAGAATCTCCAGACAGCAGGACTGGCACGGGGGTAGGGAAAAGCACACTCATACACTGTGGAGGGGGTGGGGGGTAGGAGCTATTACAACCTTTTTAAGTGTGCCTGGTCTTTGACCTATAAATTCCAGTTCTAGAATCACATTATTCCAATGAGATAATCAGACAAATACACAAAAATGTTTGGCACAGGATGTTTATTATAGCATTGTTGGAACAACTTAAAAGGCCATCAGTAGGAACTAATTTAAATAAATGATACTATGTCTATACAATAGGATACTCTGTAGTCATTATGATTATGTGATTTTTATTTACCAAAAGGGAAAGTGTTCACAATCTATTAAAAATAAAGACTAAACAGCAATCATAGCACAAGGCCCCTCCTTTTGTGTGTGTCTCTCTCTCACACACACACAGACACACATACACACACACACACACACACGGAGCATGGAGGGAAGGGAAGGTGGTTAATCAAGAACAATGTATGACAGTTAATACCAGTTATCTCCCTGGGTATGATGGATGCTTTTTCTTTTTCTCTCTTTTTTTTTTTGAGATGAAGTCTCGCTCTTTTCCCCCAGGCTAGATAGAGTGCAGTGGTGCAATCTTGGCTCACTGCAACCTCTGCCTGGTTCAAGCGATTCTCCTACCTCAGCCTCCCAAGTAGCTGGGATTAGAGGCGCCTGCCATCACGCCCAGCTAATTTTTGTACTTTTAGTAGAGACAGGATTTCACCATGTTGGCCAGGCTGGTTTTGAACTCCTGACCTCAAGTGATCCACCTACCTTGGCCTCCCCAAGTGCTGGGATTACAAGTGTGAGCCACTGCACCCAGTTGATGGATGCTTTTTCATTTATTTTTATACTATTCTGTATTTCCTGAAAACTGTCTTTACAATGTACATGTATTACTTTTAAAATTAGAAAAATAGGCTGGGCATGGTGGCTCACGCCTGTAATCCCAGCACTTTGGGAGGCCGAGGGGGCAGATCATGAAGTCAGGAGTTCAAGACCAGCCTGGCCAAGATGATAAAACTCCATCTCCATTAAAAATACAAAATTAGCTGGGCGTGGTGGTGCATGCCTGTAATCTCAGCTACTCGGGAGGCTGAGGCAGGAGACTTGCTTGAACCTGGGAGGCAGAGGTTGTGGTAAGCCGAGATCACACTATTGTACTCCAGCCAGGGCAAGAAGAGCGAAACTCTATCTCAAAATAAATAAATAAATACATAAAATTAGAAAAATATTTCTGTTTTGTAAAAACAAATCTCCAGAAAGATTGATTCTCCCTTCATGCATGGTATCTGAAGCAGGAGGAGGTGCTGGTAAAAACAGACACCCTTTGATGATTTCAACAGTGGAGAAGCAGCAGGTAAGCATTTGCCAAACAGCCTTGTCCTAGCCAGTGCTGGTTCCACCTAATGCCCAAATCAACAAAAATCCCAGAGAGATCAATTGAAGAAAATTCAAAACAGAAAACAGAACCAGAATGCTTGGTTGACCTCAACTTTTCAAATCTTCAGAAGGCTGATAATTTATTCTCACATTCTCAAAAGGGAAAAAACTGAAAAAATAATCTACTGACTAATGGTTTCCCTCTACAAGACATGAAGACTTACCCAAGTATTTTTTTCCTTATAAAAATGTAAGGAAAATATTGGTTTGCTTGGTTGGTTTGGCACTTCTTACAAGATATGTACTTTTTCATTGGGTAGTTCAGAAATACTTACGTGAATGGGAACTTGAAGTCATTAGGCTTGATACAGCGCACATAGTGAGGGGTAGTGGCATTGAGTGTCTCCATAAGCAGGTGCAGGGAGTTTCTGAACTGCATGAAAAAGGGCAGAAGCGGGTATCAAAGATTTGTCCAAAGTCAAAGATGAGGTAAAACCATGGGAAATTCTCTTCCTATGACACTAATGGAGATAACTCTGCCACTTATAAACTTGACCCTTCAGAAGAGGAGCTGCCACAAAACAAGAATGCTAGGGCTTTTGGTTAAAATTTGCCTAAATTCTACCATTTTCATGCTTCCTCTACTAAATATAGATTCCTATACTCCCACTCCTTTTCCCCACAGGAAGCTACAGAAATCTGTTATGAGCTGTCATATGTAACTAACAATATAACCTTGCTTTAAGGCCATTTAATCACATAAAGTGGGAATTTTGATGGAAGATACTGGAAAACGTAGCAGATGACTTAAAAGAGTATAGGTAATGAGTGAGAGAATGACAAAGGATAGGCAGAGAGGAGTTAAAATTAGGGACCTAGGATCAGGACTGGAGGCTGTGGACCTGGGTCAGGCCCTGTTCCTATATACACCAGGCACAGGGTCACATGCACAGGACAGCAAGCTGAGAAGCGCTCAGCCTCCATTCAAAGCCCTACTCCCTGTTCAGGCACTAAGCATGTATGTAACATTTCCCACTCTCAGAGAACATAAGACATCAAAGAAAAGTGAGGGCCCTGTTCTGAAGGAGCTGACTGAGGCAGCATACAAATACAAAGACAAAACAAACAGAAAACTAAGCAAAGATGGGGTGGTCTGAGAGAGATGACATGCACTAGAAGAATTAAACTGTAGAGAAAATTATTCAGGGAAAGGCTTATGCAGTCACAGGTCTAAAACTGGGTGGAGAAGAGTTTTAGTGGACAGTGTCGTGTGATATCACAGTGAAAGCTCTAGGCTCTCCTCAACTGAGGATCCCACCTGGGAGGCTGAAGAGGGAAGATCTGAGGTTTCAGATGAGCCAGAAAGGAAGGAGCCTGGCAGCAGCTCCCTGAACTCACCTGATGCCCCACTGTTTTCTTGTGCTCTTTGGCCATCTGGCCTGGTCTGCCTTTGGTGGGCTTTGCAGGAATGCGTGTAAGGGGTGTGCGCCCTGAGGAGGTGGCTGAGGTTGGACTGATGGCCTTCTCATCATCTTGAAATAGTTCTGGTAGCATCTTAAACTAAGTCAGAAACAGTATAACGAAATTACATTCTAAACCAAACTTGAACATAAACCTTCACAAAATAAATATTACAGAGATTCCTTTCCTTAAGTAATCACTGTCAGAGTCACAATACAGAAAGAGTCACTATCTATGGTAAGAGCCAAGAATATGAGAGGAAGGTGAGGTAAAAGCTATAAAAAAATAACATGGAAAAATGCAATAATTCTACAACCGTGTCTGGGGGAAAGCAAAGTCAGAACTACTGCAACCGGACTTGAAAACCTAATCCACAGAAAATGACAAATTTAAACATATTAATGGGCTTGAATTATAATTATTTTATGGGAAAAATAGTAATTGAAAGCCTTATTACTTCATTTCCACAAACTGTTTTAGCATCAGGTGGAGAAAAACACTAGTCCAAGTTTGCATGTTATTTATCAAGTGTTTACTCACCTGCTTTATTTGCCTGCCTACTAACTTAAGTGCTGAGCACTAACTCAAAAACATCACCGAAAATCTCAGCAGGAAAGGGTCATAAACAAATTCTACAATATTAGAAGGTTTTAAAAGTTATGAATAATTTTTGGAAGATAATTTGGGTTACAGAAAAAAAAGTTTAAAACCCTACCCATATCCTATACATTTGATATTTGTTTTCGAGGGATTTATAACTTCAACAAATAATTCCTGTAATCAATTTTGTGTTCTATCAGGTTAGCAACGTGAAAGACTATTATAAGATCTGGTACTCAATAAGTAGGTAGATGATACTAGTCAATACGGTTGGGAGAAATTTTATGGAAAAAAAGAGACTTCAAACGAATCCAAAGTAACATCTTGATATATGTACATACCTTTACAACAGTGCCACATCCCATATAAATAAAACCAGTTCTTCTAATTAGTCAAGCTATATTTGCAACTACAATTATTTATCTATTAACCTTAATACAACCCATTTAATCTTCATAACAATTCCATAAATTAGATGCTATCATGATTCTATTTTATAGATGAGAGATCTGAGGCATAAACTCAGTAGATGAACTGTGCTTCCCCTTATTAATCAGCTATACAAAAAGTAGAGGGTTAAAACTCATTTTAATGGTACTTGGTAGAACTGAAATTTAGTGGTATTTAGTCAAGTTGCAATTTATTTATATGCTTCCTGATATTAGATGTGGCAATGGAAGATTTCTTTATGGTAGAAAAATATCAAATAAGGCACCTTCTGATAAGTTTATAATTTCATATATATATATATATATTTTTTTAAATTCCTTTTCAAGTTGTAAGCTAGAGGCTGCAGGAAAAAAAAGACAAAACACATAAATACACAAACATACTCTACATTGTATTACCACAAAAATAATTCTACTCAAAACACATAACACAGATATTAATCTTCTAAAATTAGTACTTTCAAGAGAACACATTTACACTATGTGATACTGGCTTCTATCAGGTGCAGTGAAATTATGAAGTTTATACCCCTAGATTGGGTTTCAGCAAAGACCAGGAGCAGAGGAAGCCTCCAAGCTATGTTAGGTAAGTCACACACTGTCCCCACTTCAATGGCAACAATGTTACACAGACTGGTGGTCATTGCAAATGATTTGTCAGAATGCATACCCACTTTATGACGACTAAGGACTCAAAAGCCAATTAGAAAACTAAATCAGAATAAAGACAACTGATCAAGGATGCCTCAAGAATGAGAACCTGGCCAGGTGCGGTGGCTCATGCCTGTAATCCCAGCACTTTGGGAGGCCGAGGTGGGTAGTTCCCTTAAGACCAGGAGTTCAAGACCAGCCTGGACAACATGGTGAAACCCCGTCTCGACAAAAACTTAGCCAGGCATGGTGGCGTGCACCTGTAGTCCCAGCTACTTGGGAGGCTGATGTGGAAGGATCACCTGAGCCGGGGAGGTCGAGGCTGCAGTGAGTCCTGTGATCATCACATCACTGCCCTCCAGCCTGGGTGACAGTGAGACACTGTCTCAAAACAACAACAACAACAACAACAATCAGATGAAAACCTGTGAATGTTCTGTTTCAGCTAAACTACTTTGACAAAGTAATAAAACTAGAATTTTATCATTATTTATAAATCAAATCAATAAAGATCTTTAACTGAATAATACTTAGAGACTGGCATTGTGGGAATTTTCTCTTACATATCAATCCTATAAAACTATAAACAATTAATGCCCAGTGACTGTTAGACACTTTAACCTTTTTTTTTTTGGAGACAGAGTCTCGCTGTCTCCCAGGCTGGAGTACAGTGGCACAATTACGGCTCACTGCAGTCTCAACCTCCCAGGCTCAAGTGATTCTCCCACTCAGCTTCCCAAGTAGCTGAAACTACAGCCATGCACCACCATGCCCAGTTAATTTTTGTATTTTTTTGTAGAGATGGGGTTTTGCCATGTTGCTCAGGCTGATCTTAAACTCCTGGGCTCAAGCAGCCTGCCTGCCTCAGCCTCCCAAAGTGCTGGGATTACAGGCATGAGCTACCACACCTGGTCTCACCTTATTATTTTCTGAAGGTTAAAACTGGGATTTGGTCTTTATGTAATCTTTATATTATCAAAATAATAGATAGTAAAGGTTTTTATTCTAAAAACAAGTCAAAATATTCATATACTATTCCACTGAAGTTAAAAGGATTCTCTTAGAATAAAATAGAAAAACAAAGACTGCCAGTCAGTAATCTAGAAGAATTCACATGAAAATTTTTTATTTTTAGCTGAATACCTGAATATTCATTTTGCTGATCTAAGTAACTGGCTTCCTGCTCTGCTCTCTGTGGGATGAACATGAGCCATGCTCCCCTCCCCATTCTTTCCAGATGGAAGGTCAAGGGATGGAGGAGGAGATCAACCTAATCATCAATACAATGTAGCCATCATAGCTCTTACCATCTAGAACATTCTTTTCCCTCTAGAAAGCAGTGTCTCTAGTACCTATGCCTAAGAAAAATAACTTCAAAGTGCTTTGGGCCACACCTGGAACTGCACTCAGTGATGATCCAGAGATCAGTCTCCATCTTGATGGAGTGTGTCAGGCCATGTTTCTAGCACCTCCCTTCAAACTGACAGGGCAGAAAGACTGTTTTCTCTCATGGCCTCTCACCAAGGCACAACAGAGTCTAGAACCACTGTGGAGGCAATAATTTCACACAAAACTGAAAGAAACATTGCACAGGAGTTAAAAGCACAGACTCAGCAAGACAGCCTGGATTTTAATTTGGCTTGAAAACTCACTAGCCATGACGTCTCTGTGTCTCAGGTGCCTCATCCATAAAATGAGTCATTAGATGAGTTAGCATTTTTAATACATTTAGAACAGGACCTGACATGCAGCTAAAATAACTTTGACTAACATACTAAGTCTTATATATTTGGTAAATTAAAAACTGAAACTGATTTTTGTTAAAAAATAATTTTTATTGTTAAAAATCTAATGCTTTGAATACCTCCTGGATTAGAGTAAGCCTATCTATAGTTACCTTGCTTGATTTAAGAACTTTAATTTGTTCTTCAAAAACGGTGTCTTTATTCTTTTCGAGAAATCCTTCACACTGGTATTCCACCTGAAAACACATGGAAAAATCTCCTTAACTGATAAAACTTTTGAATAGATATTATAATCATCAATAACAAGAATATTTATTAGTCTCAGGCTATACGATCAGCTCTCAGCAAATCGGTATTATCAGTCTTTTCTAAGAAACCAGGGCCATTCCTGGTAAGAAGCATGTTAACTCTAGAATAAAACTCCTCAAATATTGTTTTTTCTAGGAAACAGTGGTACTGCTGAGTAACTGTGATCTAAAAGATCCTCTCAGTTAGTGGGTGAGCAGATTCATAAGCAGATCCTCTTCTCCCATGCTGGCCAGAGAGCTCTTCCAAGGCTGACTCCTTGTATCTCCTTCCAACCTAGGTCACCATCAAGCAGGGGTGTTTCCTCTTAGAAGAGATTACAACAGGAGAGAGAATCAGAAGGAACAAATGAGGGTCTGATGGGGACAGAGGTGAAAAGCTGCTGATGGATGAAGGTGAAGGCTGGGGAAATATTGTATGATTTGGTAAAATGGGACGACTTGAGAAGGGACTATTTCTTTTCCAAAAATCCAGCAACTTCAGTTGTCTGCCACTCAAGAGGGTCAAAGCTTGCAAGATAAAACCTTTAGGTGGCCCTAGGGTCATCTCAAGGCTTCTAGATGGAATTAGGGCAGACTTAGAAAGTCCTCAATGCCTAAAGGAGACCCTGTGAAACTTACCCCAAGGCCTACACCACAATCTCCTTGAAATATAAATTACTCTCATTGCTTGTGATTTGCTAAGTACACTATAGAACTTGTGAAGCAGTAAGACAGTATGCCTTATTAGAAGGGACCCAGTGAATCAATTGCAGAGGGTGACAAAAGTCCTCAATTGCTATTCCAAAACCCTTGAGATAAGCTATGCTTTAGGACTTGGAATTTTTCAGGCATTTAAGATGTAGTATGTACATGCACCATTTTTTCATATTTCCAGCAAAATGGAAGGCAATGATCTGTAACAAAACATATTCATATTTCTACTGTGAAATATGTAAATATCCAGCCTAACTGTGATAAAGACAGACTATAAATAATCTCATGTTAATTCAGATCAGAGATCAGGTTTAGCTAAATGAGTTATGAGTTATAAAAAAAAAAAAAAAACTTAGTTTACAGAGTTTCCTCGATTTCAGAATCATAGACCCATACTTATTTCACAAATAACTCAATGTAGGTTAAAGGAAGAGAAAACCAACATGTCAACACTAAAGATTGCTGTCCCTTGAGCCCTGAAGAATGCAAACATCAGCAAAAGGAAAAAAAAAGATACTCCTGACTATTGGACTTTTTTCCACATTTAAGAATTCAAAAAGAAAAAATGATATAAAGCTTCCTTACTTTGTCAGCAAAATGTTGGATGATGAAAGCTTTGTTTGACAGACGAGGCTTTTCAAAGAGTGTACATTTGTTCAAATGTGTGTTGTACAATTTTTGGGCCCAGGTGTCATCTGTGCCTTTAGGCATCTATATTCATGGGAAAAAGGAAGAAAGAAAACAAGGTAAATACTGTGATTCTTCTAATGCATCAGCTGTCAAAAGATCTTTTTTTTGGCTTTACCTAAGAACTTTTACAATTCAGTTTAGGAGTTCATTCCTTCCACATTTCATTGTTAGAGGCCAACAACCAATTACTAATGAATACCATGACTCAGACCTTCTCATGGGCAACCCAGCCCAATCTTGGGGCAGTTCAATCTGCCTATAAGAAAAATCATGAAACAAATTTGTTGTTGTTGTTTTTTAAACAACAAAAGCTGGCCGGGCGTGGTGGCTCAAGCCTGTAATCTCAGCACTTTGGGAGGCCAAGGTGGGTGGATCACCTGAGGTCTGGAGTTTGAGACCAGCCTGACCAGAATGGTGAAACCCCCATCTCTACTAAAAATACAAAAACTTAGCCAGGCGTGGTGGCGGGCACCTGTAATCCCAGCTACTCGGAAGACTGAGGCAGGATAATTCCTTGAACCTGGGAGGAGGATGTTGCAGTGAGCAGAGATCACACCATTGCACTCCAGCCTGGGCAACAAAAGTGAAATTCCGTCTCAAAAAAAAAAAAGCTTCCCATGAAATATCAGGGCTATTATATATGTTTTCAAAATTCTTTTAAACAGAAAGACAAACATTACATGTTCTCATCTATTTGTGGGATCTAAAAATTAAAGCAATTGAACCCATGACTGTAAAGAATAGAAAGATGGTTACCAGAGGCTGGGAAGGGTAGCAGGAAGATGGGGGATGGCTAATAGATACAAAAAAAATTAGAATGAGTAAGTCCTAGTATTTGATAATAATTTAATTATACATTTAAGAATAAGAATATAATTGGATTGTTTATAACACAAAAGATGAATGCTTGAGGGGATGGATGCCCAATTTTCCATGATGTGATTATTATACATTGCATGCCTATACCAAAATATTTTATGTACCTCCATAAACGTATACACCAACTAGGTACCCACAAAATTAAAAATTTAAAAAAATTCTGCCAAATAAAGGTAACATTTGTACATAGTGAAACATTTCTATAATTCAGAAAGATATAAAACGGAGAGTAGTCTCCTCTTGCCATTTCCTCCAACTTAATTATTTCTTCCCCTCTCTCTTTTTTTTTTTTTTTTTTTTTTTTTTGAGACGGTTTCACTCTTGTCACCCAGACTGGAGTGCAACGGCACAATCTCGGCTTACTGCAACCTCTGCCTCCCAGGCTCAAGTGATTATCCTGCCTCAGCCTCCCAAGTAGCTGGGACTACAGGTGCACACCACCATGCCCAGCTAATTTTTTGTATTATTTTGTAGACGGGTTTCACCATATTGCCCAGGCTGGTCTCAAACTCCTGAACTCAAATATCTACCCACTCAGCCTCTGAAAGTGCTGGGATTACAGATGTGAGCCCACCATGCCTGGCCTTCTTAAGTCTCCTTGAAGGCATGTATGTGAATAGGGTAATTTTACACACTCCTTGCATTGTTTTCAGCTTTGCAACAATAGCATTCTCTGCATTATTTATGGCTACTAGGTTGTTACTGATTTTTTTGTTATTATTATGACAACTGCCACAGTTTTCTTCTTACATGTATATACCTTGGATACTTTTGCAAGTGTAATCAAAGGTGGAATTCCCAGCAGTTCCATTCCTGGGTCAAGGGTATGTAGTTAAAATTATGATAAATGTTGTCAAATGTCCTATAAAGTATGTTGAATGAATTCGTGCTTTTCATCATGAGTATATATGCAATATTCATTTAGTATTATCAAATGAAAGTTATCAAGTCTAAATTTGCCTACTGGATGGGTAAAGAGTGGTGTACCATTTTTGCTTTGGTTTGCATTTTTTTAAATCTCAAGTGAGGCTGAGAACCTTTTCGTTACATGCATCCTTAATGTTGTAGGAAGTCTGGGTGCTTAGGAGGGTACACCTATGCTAAACTGTAACTTACTGCATATAAACTAAAGAGAAATAAAGAGAAAGAATAGGTTTGCCTAAGATCACTCAGTGGTAAAGCTGGGGATCTAATACTTTTTTCCAACATGCTGCACCTTTAAATATTAAAGATACAACTCCATCCCTTTCAAATATGTCAGTAATATGGAACAACTAGTTAGTTTTACAATTATAACTATTTAGAACTATTATTCAAAATATCTTCTGCACAGTTTCTTGCATTTCTTTAAATAAATTCTATCGCCGAACAAAAAGTACTAAACATAAACAAATTAATAACAAAAGTGGCTAAAATTGGTAGTATCTAGTGTCAATTTTTCATGCAATTTAGAATCGGCTGAAAAGAGGAGGGAAATTCTCCTATTTTCACCTGTAATTAGAACTCTTGGGGTCTAGTGTCCCTTCGGAATGAAAGCATTTTCCCTACTTGTCACCACAATGGCATTCCATGATATACTAATGAATCTCTCCTTGAACCCCTTACCTTCTGACCTTGATACATCTATTTTGATAAACCAAGTACCCCAGGAAATCATACTTACCTTGCATTCCTCATCCAGTAAATCTAGAATGCCTAGTTTTGATTCTATAAGATTAATACAAGGCTGATTATCATAAAAATCTATGAGTGTCCATGGAATTTGTTCCTTCATATATTCTTCTTGCTCCAATTTGAAGACATGCTGAAATGAAAAAGAAAAAAAAGCAGTCATTACTGGATCATTGTAACAAAGAATGTAGTCAAGAAACAATGTTTATATAAAACACTAAGATGACACCAACATAATTTGAGATAATCTATGGCTTTCAACAACAACAACCTCATGGGAGAAGCATGATTTACACACAGAGAAAGCAAATAAAACAACAGGAAAACCTCAGCTACGTAGGATTCTTGGTGAACAAGTAAATCTAGGTATTTTAAATAGCTGATCAATGTAGCAATCTTTGTGATCTTTTGATTACGTATATTTTCAAAGCCACACTACGTATTTTTGGCTTCTTCAGTTATCGTACCATGCTGCTAACAACATGGGACACAGGAATGCCTTGGCTGGCATTTAACAACTATGTTGATGCCCTCCAGGCTACTGAACCACGCTGGGCAATGCTTTCAGCATAACAAAGTACTTCTCCTAAGGGACTGTGGTGCTGAAGTTCACGTGGCTCAGAATTAGTTAATAATTGGCCTTTCTCGTGACTGCCCTGATTATCTTTGATAGTCATGGGGTCTATGACTCACTTTTCTGGCTTCAGCCACTGTCCTCACCATTGCTTCTCATCTCCATTCACACAAAAATATGTATTAACTGTCTACTATGTGCCAGTCACTGCACATGGTTAACAACACAGACGTGGATGCTGCCCTCATGGAGCTTGGAGATAAGTGGGAGAAGCAGACAGAAACCAAATAACCATAAGGAATATAATCACAAGCTATAGTAATATTACAAAGGAATATAATATGAGCTATAAGAGCAAGAGTCCTCATCTAGTTTGGACACAGGCTGGTCAGGGTAGGCTTCCCTGAGGAGGGCTGTGTGATCTAGTCTCTAAAGATGAATAGGAGCGAAGCTAGGCCGGGTGGGAAGGGCAATCCAACCACTGCCACAGCTCCTGTCTCAGGCTGCTGCCCAGCCACTGCCCAGCCAATGCAGCTGACACCACCACTTCTAGTCTCTACAGATGCTAATGACTACTACTCATTCTTAGGGAGTTTCTGCCTTCCTTTACTTATCTCTTTGGTCTCCTTTGGTTCTTTCACAAATCTTGCTATTTTTGTGGGAAGAAAAGACTTTTGTGATGACGACCAAACAACCCATATTTTCTAGGACCCCACACCCTGTGAAACTTACATGCCACAAGATCTCCAATGAATACTCTCCTCATGTGTCTGGAACTTTCCCACTTTATTCTGTACTTATTGTAATGCTACTCTTGGCTCATTTGCACTTTTTTTTTTTTTTTTTTTGAGACAGAGTCTTGCTCTGTCACCAAGGCTGGAGTGCAGTGGCATAATCTCGGCTCACTGCAACTTTTACCTCCCGGGTTCAAGCGATCCTCCTGCCTCAGCCTCCCGAGTAGCTGAGACCACAGGCGCGTGCCATCACGCCTGTATAAATTTTTGTATTTTTAGTAGAGACGGGGTTTCACCGTGTTAGCCAGGATGGTCTCAATATCCTGACCTCGTGATCCGCCCGCCTCTGCCTCCCAAAGTGTTGGGATTACAGGCATGAGCCACCACGCCTGGCCTCATTTGCAGTGTTTACAGTCTAACGAGCTATTATAAGCTTTAACAAAAAACAGTCATCCATAAGAATATTTATGTCATGCTAATAATGAGGAAAGAGAGAGACCCTCTCATATTGTTTTATACTCAGTACCTGTTTTAAGAAAAAAACAAGGAAGTAAAACCAAAGACAGGCAGCCCGGCGCCAGGCCCAGAACCAGGCCTGGGCCTGCCTGGCCTAAACCCAGTAGTTACAAATCAACTCATGACTTAGAAACCGATGTTCCTGACATTGTATAGAACATTGTGAAACTCCCTGCCCTGTTCTGTTTCACTCTGACCACTGGTACATGCAGCCCCTGTCACGTATCCCCTGCTTGCTCAAATCAATCATGACCTTTTCACGTGAAATCTTTAATGTTGTGAGCCCTTAAAAGGGACAGAAATTGTGCACTCGGGGAGCTCGGATTTTAAGGCAGTAGCTTGCTGATGCTCCCAGCTGTATAAAGCCCTTCCTTCTACAACTCAGTGTCTGAGAGGTTTTGTCTGCGGCTTGTCCTGCTACATTTCTTGGTTCCCTGACCGGGAAGCGAGGTAACTGATGGACAGCCGAGGCAGCCTCTTAGACGGCTTAGGCCTGCCCTGTGGAGCATCCCTGCGGGGGACTCTGGCCAGCCTGAGTGACGCAATCCAAAGACCGCTCCTGAGTAGGCAATTGTCCCGGTGGAACACCTCATCAGAGCAGCGCGTAGCAGGCCCCCACAGAGGATTAACACAGTGGCTAACACCGGGAAGGAACTGGCACTTGGAGTCCAGTCATCTGAAACTTGGTAAGACTAGTCTTTGGAACTTGCCCCACTCCATTTGAGTGGAAGCGTGGCCTGATCGCCCGCGGTGTGCCTGTATCAGCACTTTTGTTCTGGTTTTGACTTGACTTGACTTGGTAAGACTAGTCTTTGGAACTTGCCCCACTCCATTTGAGTGGAAGCGTGGCCTGATCACCCACAGTGTACCTGTATCGGCACTTTTGTTCTGGTTTTGACTTGACATGAATTGCTGGATACTTTGGTTTTGGTTTTGACTTGGATTAAATTTCTTGGTACTCAGATTTTGAATTTTGTGGTGTTCTGATTTTGGTTTAGTATAAACAATAAAAGCGTGTGTGTGTGCCCTCTTTACCTGTTCTTTGTTTTGTGGTGAGTGTGTGTGGTGTGAGTGTAGTATTTTGTCTTGCGAAAACATGGGTCAGGCGCAAAATAAGCCCACCCCACTAAGAACTATGTTGAAAAATTTTCAGAAAGGAAAAAAAAGTGGGGGGGGGAGCAGAATTTATATAAAAAGAATGTTATATGGTAAATTCTTGTCCTGAAATAAATTAACTGGTTATTAAAAAAAAAAGTTTGTAATAAGTCAGAAAGTTGAGACATGTCAAAAAAAATTGTCTGCAAAAGACGTAAAAAAAGAAAAGTTATAAAAAAAATTTTATGCAAAAAAGTTATATAATTTAAAAGTAATAAGGCCTCCTGAATACTACTGAAAAAAAAAAAACAGTTTATGTGCAAGGTATATAAAAAAAGGTAAACTATACCTTTAGCAAAAAAATTATAAAGAGGCATAAGAATGTGGATTTTTACCCTACATTAAAAGGTCAAAAAAATTATTGTTTTGAAAGGTTAGGCAAGTTTTAAAACCTTAATTGTAAAGAAAATTTTGTGTGTAAACATCATAGCTAAAGTTAAAAAGGCATCATCCAGTTTGTCTGTGAACTGGACATTAAAGTAAAAATGCAACAGATTTTTCTTAAAACATCAACCTGCTCTTTAACAAAAACTGTAAAAGGTTAAAAAGAGTCTATAAAGTCTTACCTTATGGTGAAACATGAAAAATTAGATAAATATGTCTGTAAGGTTTTGTTAAAATTAATAACACACTAATATAAAGGTAAAATTTAGCTTATCCGGTATAAAAATCATACAAAAAGCATTATTAAATATAAAATGGTGTTTAGCTTTTTTTTTTAGTCCAAAAACTAATAAAAATAGGTGCTAAAGGAAACGTTCATTTTACTAGAAGATCATAGAAGTTAAAGACTTAAAACAAACTTTGGCAATTAAGACAGCATACCAGGATGCAAATGTCTGGTTGGAATGGATGAAATATTCCATCTGCACGTTAAACAAAAGCAATTGTTATGCCTGTGCACATGGCAGGCCAGAGGCCCTGACTGTCCCCCTTCCACTGAGGTGGTCCTCCAGTTGACCAGGTGTGGGCTGCATTGTAGCTCTTTTCCAGAATTCTACAGCCTAGAGTAATAAGTCATGCCAAGTTCTCTCTGCTATATCCTGAAGTCCCTGCGGGTCAGCCCCCGAGGGCCATCTAGCTTCCGTCTCCCACCACTAAGTTCACTTTGTGTCTCTCATGGCAGAGAGGAGACTTAGCATTCCTTGGAGACCTGAAGGGATGCAGTGAGCTTAAGAATTTTCAAGAGCTTATCAAGAGCCCTTGTTCATCCCCAAGCGGATGTGGGGTGGTATTGTGGTGGACCTTTACTGGGCACTCTGCCAAATAACTAGAGTGGCACTTGTGCTTTAGTCCATTTGGCTATCCCTTTCACCCATGCATTTCATCAACCAGAGGAAGAAAAAATAATAATAAGCCGTGGTAAAGCGAGAGAAGCCCCTTATAGGTCTTTCAACTCTCACATCTATTTAGATGCAATTAGAGCCCTGCAAGGAATACCAAATCAATTTAAAGCTTGAAATCAAACAATTACAGGATTTAAGTCAATATTTTGGTAAATGACAGTCAATAAAAATGTAGATTAGATAAACTACATCTGTTACCACCAACAACAATGAGCTTTTCATGAGTTAAAAAGAAACTCACATCAGCCCCAGCCCTGAGGCTACCTGACCTGAGAAAACTCTTTACACTCTATATGTCAAAAAAAAAAAATGGCAGTTGGAGTTTTCACCCAGACTGTAGGGCCCTGACCAAGGCCAGTGGCTCATCTCTCAAAACAACTAAACGGGGTTTCCAAAGCCTGGCCCCCATGTCCAAGGGCCCTGGCAGCAACGGCCCTGTTAGCACAAGAAGCAGATAAGCTAACTCTTAGGCAAAACCTAAACATAAAGTCCCCCCATGCTGTGGTAATTTTAATAAATACCAAAGGACACCATTAGCTAATAAATGTTAGACTAACTCGATACCAAAGCTTACTCTGTAAAAATCCCCACATAACCACTGAAGTTTACAACACCCTAAACCCCGCCACCTTGCTCCTGGTATCAGAGAGCCCAGTTAAACATAATTGTGTAAAAGTACTGGACTCAGTTTATTCTAGTGGGCCCAACCTCCGAGATCATCCTTAAACATCAGTAGATTGGGGGCTGTACGTGGATGGGAGCAGCTTCGCCAGCCCCTGCAAAGTGACTCTGAAAAAACAAGCCCTGCTCCAGTCACACCCGGAAGCTGACTGGTCCACGCATGGCTGAACCATGAGGAAACTCATCACAGGACTCATTTTCCTTAAAATTTAGACTTGTACAGTAAGGACTTCAACTGACCTTCCTCAGACTGAGGGCTGTTCCCAGTATATATATATATATATATCAAGTCACTGAGGTAGGACAAAAGATTGCTACAGTCCTATTATTTTATGGTTATTATAAGTGTATCAGGACTCTAAAAGAAACTTTATATAATGCTATTTTATCCAAGGTATGTAGCCCAGAAAATAACCAACCTGATGCGTGTTATGACTCATTTTAAGCCTCCCATGATCACAGTTTTTAAAATAAGACTAAGGACTGATCCTTTTCTAAGTGACACAAGTAAAGTAATAGCTAGGACAGAAGAAAGAGGGGTCCCCAAAAATGTAACCTTAAAATTTGATGCATGTGCCACTATTAACAGTAAGCAGCATAGATTGGGATGCAGTTCTCCAGATTGAGAAAAAAGTTACACAACAGAAAATAAGTATATCTGTCAAGAATCATATTTATGTGAAATGTGTCAATACTGGTCTTGTGTCATTTAGGCTACTTAAAATAAAAATTAAAAAGATCCTGTTTGGCTCTAAAAAGAAAAAGTCAGCCCCTCCTGCACGAGTGGGAGCTGCAACCCTTTAGAATTGGTAATTACAAACTCCTCAGACCTAAAATGAAATTAAAAAAATACATAACATCAGGCATTGATGAAAAAGAACTAGATCCTAGCGTAAGCATCCTAATAAAAGGTGAGGTTCAAAGACACTCTCCAGAACCAGTATTTCAGACTTTCTATGATGAACTAAATGTGCCAGCACCAGAGATTCCAGGAAAAAACTAAAAATTTGTTTTTGCAATTAGCCGAATATGTAGCCCAGTCTCTAAAAGTCACTTCATGTTATGCTTGTGGAGGAACCGTAACAGGAGATCAATGGCCATAGGAAGCCCAAGAATTAGTTCCTACAGACCCAGTTCCTGATGAATTCCTGGCCCAAAAGAACCACCCTGACAATTTTTAGGTTCTAAAAGTCTCAATTATTAGACAGTACTGCATAGCTAGAAAAGGAAAAAGATTCACTAATTCTGTAAGGCAGCTTAGTTGTCTTAGGCAAAGGCTGTATAATAGTACTGCAAAAACAGTACCACCCAGAATTCCACCAGGACTAGACTGCCCCCACCGGGTTATACTGGATATGTAGACATAGAGCCTATGCTAAGCTGCCTGACCAGTAGACAGGTACTTGTGTTATTGGCACTATTAAACCATCTTTCTTCTTACTGCCCATAAAAACAGGTGAACTTCTGGGCTTCCCTGCTTATGCTTCCCGCGGAAAACGAAGCATAGTCATAGGTAATTAAAAAGATGATAAATGACCTCCTAAAAAATTATATAATACTATAGGCCTGCCTCTTAGACACAAGACGGCTCATGGGAACACTGGACCTCCATTTACACGCTCAACTGAATCATACGGTTGCAAGCTGTTTTAAAAACCATCACTAATAAAACCAGTCAAGCCTTGACTATTCTGGCCCGGCAAAAAACAAAAAACTCAGATAAAAAAATGCTATCTATCAAAATAGACTGGCTCTCGACTACTTGCTAGCAACTAAAAAGGGGTCTATAAGAAATTTAACCTTACTAATTACTGTCTACACATAGATAACCAAAGGCAAGTAGTTAAAGACATAGTTTAAAATATGACAAAACTGGCACATGTACCTGTGCAAGTGTGGCACGGACTTAATCCGAGAACCATGCTTAAAAATTAGTTCCCAGCACTAAGAGAATTTAAAACTCTTATAATAAAAGTTATAATAGTAATAAAAACCTGCTTACTGCTCCCTTGTTTGCTACCTGTAGTTCTTCAAATGATTAAAAAATCTTCATCGCTACCTTAGTTCACCAAAATGCTTCAGCACAAGTGCACTATATAAATCACTATCAATCTATTGTACAAAAAGACATAAGTAGCAAAAATAAGAGTGAGAACTCCCACTAATAAAAAGTGAGAGTCTCAAAAGGGGGGAATGAGGAAAGAGAGAGACCCTCTCATATTGTTTTATATTATTTTATACTCAGTACCTGTTTTAAGAAAAAAACAAGGAAGTAAAACCAAAGACAGGCAACCCGGCGCCAGGCCCAAAACCAGGCCTGGGCCTGCCTGGCCTAAACCCAGTAGTTACAAATCAACTCATGACTTAGAAACTGATGTTCCTGACATTGTATAGAAGAACATTGTGAAACTCCCTGCCCTGTTCTGTTTCACTCTGACCAGCAGTGCATGCAGTCCCTGTCACGTACCCGCTGCTTGCTCAAATCAATCACCTTTTCACATGAAATCTTTAGTGTTGTGAGCCCTTAAAAGGGACAGAAATTGTGCACTAGGGGAGCTCGGATTTTAAGGCAGTAGCTTGCTGATGCTCCCAGCTGAATAAAGCCCTTCCTTCTACAACTCGGGGTCTGAGAGGTTTTGTCTGTGGCTCATCCTGCTACAATAAGAAAGCAAATTTCTTCTGTTCTTCTGATTAATGAGAAGGCAAATAGGGCACCATATGTCAGCAGGACACCCTGACTGATGGTACGAGTATCTTCCAAAACAATGCGCTCTGTTTTTAAAAATTTCATTAATTTATATGCAGTCTCAATATTGACAACAGAAACACTGCTCTAGACATTAAATAGAGCATTATTTCCCACACACATCTCCATGTCTTGTTTGGAAAAGCTCCTGGGGTCTTTAAAATTTTGGATGCTCAATTGTCAAAGAATACGGGCATGTAGTTCAATATAGCAAGAGATTCTTGGTCAATATAGTGCCTTCAAACACTAAGCATGCCAGTCACGGGATTTCTCATGCTGACTGCCCCCAACTACATCCCCAGATTGGGTAACAGCCCTATGCAGTCAAGTTCTTTATACTGTGAGACCCCACGTTCCTAGTCACAGCTGACTAAACCAGTGTGGGTACGTGAGGGCAGTCTCCTGCTAGAGACCTCTGATGAAAAACTCAACAGTGTTAATCAGATTCTCTCTCTCAGGTATTTGAACTGCGAAACAAGAAAATAATTAGGCAATGAGTAATGGGAGTTGAAGCTGAAAGAAGCCAAAATGAGTGGGAGATAAGCGAGTTAAGAGGATGAGAAGAGCATTCCAACCACTGCTGGGTTCACGGGAAGTTTAAAGTGAGTGAGAAAGTAGAGAGCTTGAGGTGGAGAAGATGTATACAGACTAGAAGGAAAGAACCTGCCATAGGATAGGAAGAGGGGGCAGAGCAGTTGTGCAGAGAGAATCAAAGATGCAGAATGTTAAGGGGGTATGTGAAGAGAGAAGGAGAAACAGGTGGATAGAGACAGAAAGCAGGAAAGAGGAGGAGACGCAAGAGACCAAAACACACATGCAGACAGGAGGCCCCTGAAAAACAGACAAACTAGCCAGTTCCTAAAGAGGCTGGCATTGCTTCCTTCCATTCCAGTCACTCTGTGTGGAAACAATCGGAAAGAGTGGAAGACTGTGGCATTAACTAAGTATTAAGAAACTCAGAAACACCTTGAGAAACGGTAATGCTCAGTTTAGTTTCTGATAGGTTTTTATTAATTTTTTTATGCAGAGATGAAAATCATATTAGTAGTCATCTTATTATGGAAACGGTCATAGGCCTAAGGTTTTAAGATCACTTCTACGTTATTTCACTGTGGTAAGAAGCTTAATTTGCTAAACAAAGATGGTTCAAGTTTTTATCATAGTATATGGAACATGTAATCAAACAGTCTAAAAGGTTTTATAATGGCAAGCAGCAACTCCTTGTCCCATCTCTCCCCAACCCCAGTCTCGCTCCCTGGAGGCAACCATTTTTAATTCCCTTAGCTATTTCTTCTGATATTTACCTACATATTTCTAAAGAATGTGCTTATCAGCTACCTTCTGATTTATCACTATGAAACATCTACTGATTTCGTTATGACACAAAAGAGGCTAAATTCACATACACTACCTCCATCCCACTCTTCCACTATTCTCCCCATATTAATATTTTTAGATCCTCTTTTGTTTTTTACCAAATTTGTAACTTGCAATGTCTTTAAACATCTGGTTTTTGTGCATCAACTACAAACCATACCACTTGACCTCTCTCTTTACAAGATGAGGATTTATTAAGGGTGTCTTTCCTGCCCTTCAGCTCTATCTTCTAATTCCTATGGGTGTCTCATTTTAATATTTTCTTTCATCAACACTAAGAATCACTCCCACTCTTGCACTTAGAACTGTGCCTGGCACATGATGGACACTTTACATGTTCCAACCCATTTAATCCATAAAACCACACACAGCAGGTACTATTATTATGTCCATTTTATAGATGAGGAAGTTAAGGCCCAGGGAGGTCAACTAACTTGCCCAAGATCTCCTGGATAACTGACACAGGGTAGGATTCCAACTCACACAGTTCACCTCTGGGCTCTGTGTCCTTCATTATCACAATCTGCTGACTCTGATTTTTAAGCATCTCTGAATCTCCCAACACCACGGTACTCCTCTAAGATATTTAATATTACTACTTCACAAGAGCCACTCAAAATATTCCCATTGCCATTGCCTCAGTGAATGTCCCAGACTGTTGAAAAGAGAATATGTAAAATTCTGCTTTTTAGTTCTGACATCTTGCTAATATAGCAAGTAAGCATTAAGACAGTCATAATTCCACATACAATTAACTTCAAAATAACAAACTGAAAGATATCCCTGGGCTCAAAGCTTCATACTCCCAAGCAATTACCTAACACACTGCCTGCTTCTTTCAATCTATTTGTCCCAAATTTTCATTATTATCAGACAGCAATCCAAGGATAGCCTTGAATCCCACCTGGCCCATAAAACATTTTTCTAATGTTGTACCATTCATTAATCATCAGTTCTAAATTCCATATAATAATTATAATTCACAACTTCATTTCAGGGATAAGCTTTTAAACAAAGACTAGGAATTCAAGAGAATAATTTATAGCAGAATAGTATTTAAGGAAGAACATTCTTACCATATTGAATTGTTGCTGTAGTTTTTCATTTGCATAATTTATGCAAAACTGTTCAAAACTATTTATCTCAAATGTTTCAAATCTGTAACCACGAAGATAATATGGAAAGGGGAGAAAAGGAACAAAAAGCTTTTTAAAAATATTCAAAATATACACATTAGGAAGAAAGAAATGGGACATCCCCCAACATTGTAAAACTTTCTTTCCATATCAGTGAAGATAAAAATTTATAAGTCAGTAACAAGAAATATGTACCCAGCAGATGAACATCAGCCATGCAGCGGAGAGGCTTTTTTTGTTGTGTTTTGTTTTGTTTTGTTTAACAGCCCTAGCATGCAGAGGTGTTCAACACTATGAGTTTTTGAGGGCTCATTCACCCCCAAGTGGGGAACATCAGAATTATGATAAACCCATTGCTCTTGCCAATTTACTGACTGACAGTGTTACACACACATAGGAGGGAAATAGGAACAGAGATCCTACAGGTTCTTTTGAAAAGAGAACCAGAGAATGAAAAATTAAGTATGAAACAAGCACAAATATGAGGGGAGGATTTTAATAGCTAAAGACAGGTACTCAAATAAGGCAAACTAGCAAATAAAATTAGATTTTTAGAATTTCAGTGATAATTTACCACATGAGCATCTGAAAACCAATTAAGTCTATGCACTAGCTAAGTAAATTAGCTTCAGATTTGAAGCATTTTTTTTTGTTTTACTTAAATTTTAAGCAACATGCAATTGCATCACCATCATCAAGGTATTCTTCAATTGTCGTAGGCAAAGTCTCCCTTCTCTTTACCAGTAGGAAACAGAATCAAATGCCCACTTAGACTTACTAGGTAAGTTCTAGAAAGGAATGCTCTCTGGCAGACCAATTAGCCAAATATACTCACCCGTAAATGTCCAGCACACCAATAAAAGAGTGCTGTTTGACAGCAGAATGGAGAGCCTGATTGACATTATCTACAATCCAGTTAAAAAGCTTGGCATAGATGTGCTTGGCCAAAGCATCACGGGCATTTGTGGCCTGCAGCTTGGAGATGGGCTTGATGTACGTCTCTGTGGCAGTAGCCAGCTTCCGATGGCAGAGCCAGTGACACATCTCCTCATAGTCCACACCCATGAGGTCACAGAATATGCAGAGAGGTTCATGCTTGGGCTGCCAAAAGATAATGAGTTATTTCCTATGACCAGATAAATCAAATAAGAATCTCCTGGAAAATGTTAACAAAGAGTTAACAAAATTCAGCAATTTCTTTGTTACAACAAACACCAAGATAACTCAAAGTTGATTAGTGATAATAAACACATTCATCCATTAAACTGGCATCCAGGCAGCATTTTGCAATCTCTTCTGGGGCTCACTTCAAAAATTACTTCTTCCTTTAACTCTTCATAGTATTTGTTTGTATCTCTCTTAAAGTACCTTCATTCATTTGATCAAAAAATCAGTCAGTTAGTCAACAATTATTTACTGAGTGATACTATGCGCCAGACAGCAAAAGCAAACATGGTCCCTGCCCTCCTAGAACTTACAGTCACTCGGGAAAAATGGAAATTAATCAAATGATTGCTCCCTAAAATGAAAAATACCACAAAGACCAAGGACACTATGCTGAGTCCATGTGAGAGAAATATGCTCTGTTTAGGAAGCAGGAGACAGTTCCCTTGAGAAAAGGAAGGTGCTAACTGGGTGAAAGGGGGAGAAAAGGACTTTCCAAGCCAAGGAAACAGCTGGCAAAAATATTCTGTGGTAGGAAGGAAATCACCTATAGGAAGGATTGAAGCTGAATGAGGGAGAAAATGTGAACTGAAGTCACAGAAACAGACAGAGGCTATACCCCAGCTGGTCTTTATCCTTAGAGAAATGGGAGACCACTGAAGGATTGTAAGCAGGTAATTTGACAGTTATCTGTGTGACTTTTTAGATCAGAATGACTTTCATGACTTACATATCCCTGTACCCCCTAGAATATCTTCCAGGAGCCTTGCATGAGTAGGCGTTTGATAAATACTTGTCTATTTTAATCCATGTTAGTACATTATATTTTTCAACATCTTTAATCACATGTATCAGTGGAATCTGACAACATTTCTGGGGAACAGGCAGGGTGAACATTGTCTCTGGTGGATAAATGAGGAAATAGGATCCAAGATAACAAATAGCTTTGTCAAAAATCAGCTGGCAATTGACGTCAGAGTTGGCATTAGAACCTGGGTCTCCTGACACCCTCATCTGTAGACTCTTCACACTCAAGCACCCGTCTTCCTTCTTTCATCCCCCTTTCGCCCAAGTAATCACTTTAGATACAAACTAGCACCACTGCCTGCTCAACTCCCTTACATAAGCAGCCATATACATGTACGTGTTTAGAGTCTGACATCATTTAGAAGTGGGTCAGGCGGGGCCAGGTGGCTCACGCCTGTAATCCCAGCACTTTGGGAGGCTAAGGCAGGAGGATCAGCTGAGCTCAGGAGTTTGAGACCAGCCTGGCCAACATGGTAAAACCCTGTCTCCACTAAAAATACAAAAATTAGCTGCTTGTGCTGGCGGACACCTGTAATCCCAGCTACTGGGGAGGCTGAGGCAGGAGAACTGCTTGAACCTGGGAGGTGGAGGTTGCAGTGAGCTGAGACAGCACCACTGCACTCCAGCCTGGGTGACAGAGTGAGACTCCATCTCGATTTTCTTAAAATTAAAAAAAAAAAAAAGTAGGTCAGCATTCTGTAAACATATTCTACTTGAATGTTGTTACCATATTGTTCTATTACATCAAGATGGTTAACGGTTTGGTTTAAATTCTCCACAGCTTTACTCATTTTTGGACTTCACCTATCAATAATTGAGAGAAGTCAATCATCTCCCACTCTGACAGCAAATTTGTCTCTTCTTGTGGTTTCTGTTGATTTTTGCTATATATCTTTTGAGGCTATGTCATTAAGTACATAGAAGTTTAGCACTATTACATACCCCTGGTGAATAAAATCTGTTCTCTTTAAAGATGGGATTTCATTCTGTTGCCCAGGCTAGAGTGTGGTGGTACAATCGTATCTCACTGTCGCCTCAAAATCCTGGGCTCAAGAGATCCTCCTGCCTCAGTCTCCTAGGATTACAGGCAGACACCATGCACAGTGAATAAAATCTTTATCATTGCAAAGTCACTCTATTTCCTTCTAGCACTGCTTTTGGCCTCAAAGTCTATTTTGTTCAATACCCGCACAGTGCTGCCAGTTTTGCCCTAGCTAGCATGTCTTTTCTAAACTTTTTTTTTCAAACTTTCTGTACCTCTATAGTTTAGGAATGCTTCTTTAAAAAGTATATACCTGAAACTTTTTTTTCTTTTTTCGACTTTTATTTTAGAATCGGGGGGTGCATGTGCAGGTTTGTGCACAAGTACATAATAAAGGAATATTGTGTGATGCTGAGGTTTGGAGTATAAATGAATCCATCACCTAGGTAGTGCACATAGCTGCCAACTGGTAGTTTTTTTCAACCATTACCCTCTCTTGTATTCCCCCGTGTCTGTTGTTCCCATTTATGACCATGTGCAACCAATGTTTAGCTCCCACTTACGTGAGAACATGTATTTGGTTTTCTGTTTTTGCATTACTTCGGATAATGTTTTCCAGCTGAGTCCATGTTGCTGCAAAGGGCATGATGTCATTTTTTTTTATGACTGGGTAGTATTCCATGGTTATATCTGAATTTTTTTAACCAGTCTAACAATCTTAAGTCTTTTAGCTGGAGCATTTAGTCCATTTTTAATTATTTCTATCTTATTTTGTTCTTTTGGTTGTCCTGTTTTTCAACATTTCTTTTTCCCCCTCTTTCTTGCCATATTTTGATTTTTTTCAATCCATTTTCCTCTCCACTAGTTTGAAAGGTTTACTTTGTTACTATTCTGTTATATAATTAACATAATGTAACTAGGTAACACTAACTCCAAACACCCCATCCCAATTTATCCTCTGTTATTCAATACTTTAGTTCTACCTTTTGTGTGTGGGGGCAGGGTAAGCGGCTAGAGATTCATTTCATATTTTAAACTTTTAATCTAATTTTAGACTAACAGAAAAGTTGCAAGAATAGTACAAAAAATTCCCTTCACTCAGATTCCCTAAATATTAACATTTAACCACATTCCCTTTTATCACTCTCTCACTTTTTAACACACACACACACACACACACACACATATATACACACACACACATTACTTTTTCAGAACTTTTTAAGAGTAAATTTCAAACACAATGCCCCTTTTATCTAAATATTTCAGTGTGCATTTCCTAAAATACATGGACATTATCTTACATAAGTGCAGTATAATGAAGAAAATGAGAAAATTAGCAATGATACAATCCTATAATATAACCTGCAGATCTAAATCAGTCTTCGCCAGCTGGCCTAACAGTGTGCTCTACAAAAAATAATTAATTTTTATGGTCCAGGATTCAATCCAGGATCATGCATTGAATTTAGCTATCATGTCTCATTAGTCTCCTTTAACATGAACAGTTCTTCATTCTTCTTTGTCTTTTGTGACCTTGACTTTTTGAAGAGTCCCTCAGTTTGTGTCTCTATGATATTACCTCATGATTAGATTTTGGCAGAAATACCAGAGAAGTGGTGTCGCACACATCCAAAGCTATGTGATATTGATTGGTCCAAATATTCGTACTATCAATTGTGATCACTTGGTTAAGGGAATGTCTGCCAGGTTCCTTGACTGTAATGATAACTATCTTTCCCTTTGTAATTAATACATGTCTTCTGGGGAATTCTATCTTTTACCAGATCAATATACTATTATTATTTTAATTAATCAAATTTTACCTACATTTGCCCACATTTTACTAACTTCTTAGTTCATTTCTTCTTGCATCTTAGCTCTTCTAACTGGGATCACTTTCCATCTGCCTAAACTATATCCTTTAATATTTAATATTTCCTCTAGTGAGGGCTCACTGGCAACAGCAGATTCTTATAAGCTTTTTTTTTTTTTTTGAGACAGTCTCACTCTATCCTCCAGGCTGGAGTACAGTGGCACGATCTCAGCTCACTGTAACCTCCGCCACCCAGGTTCAAGCAATTCTCATGACTCAGCCTCCCACATAGCTGGAATTATTGGCATGCGCACAACGCCCAGCTAATTTTTGTATTTTAAGTAGAGAGAGGGTTTTGCCATGTTGGCCAGGCTAGTCTCAAACTCTTAGCCTCAGGTGATCCACCCGCCTCAGCCTCCCAAAGTGCTAGGACTACAGGTGTCAGCTACCACACCTGGCTGCTCTTAAGTTTTCAATTGTCTGAAAATGCTTCCAACTTTAATTCATTCTAGAAAGATATTTTAACTGGATATATAATTCTAAGTTAATAGTTTCCATTCTAAGAACACTGAAGATATTATTCCACTGTGTTCTGGCTTTTATAACTGCAGCTGGAAAGTGAGCTATCAGATTAACTGCTATTTCTTCAAGGGCAATCTCTTAATCTCTCTGTTTGAAGTCTCCTCTGTCTTTGAAATCATTATCATGTGCTTAGGAGTAGATTTCTTTTTATTTATCCTAACTGGGATTTTCTGTGGGTTAGTCATTTTCACAAGTTCTAAAACTTTTTAGTAATGATCTCTTGGAATATTATGTCTGCTTCATTCTCTCTCTTCTCTCCTTTATGAATTTTCATTAGATTAAAATTAGACATGATTACTCTATCCCTCTCTCTTAATTACCGTTTCAAGTGCTCTATCTTTGAGTCTTATCTTGCATTTTGGGCAATTTCTTCACATCTATCTTCTAGCTTATCAGTTTTCTCTTCAGTTGTGCCAAATCTGCTGTTAATTTATTTTGGCATTCTTAGCAGGTATGACTCTGCTATCTGTCATTTCTCCTAGCTCCTTCTATTTTGTTTCACTGGGGGACTTGTGATTTCTGATTGTGAGTCAATACTTCTTGTAACTTTTCTGATGGGACTCCACTGAGACCTAGACTGAAGGTGGGTCCTCCAAAGTAGATTTGCAGTTGCTTCTGTCAGGTGCCTAGGCAACTACCGGCCCAGAATCAATTTAAGCTATATTTTCTTTATGTCGTTTTTTGAGACCTTCCAGGAACTATGAAAACAGTCTGGGAATGAATATGTGTGAGAGTCAGTTTGCTGTTATAAATTTTTAGGGAGATAGTTTTCTGCCTCCACTTGGCACCAAAGTATGGGTCAGGTTACTTTTTCTTTATACTCTTGGAGTGGGTGGTGGGCAAACTGATTACTAGCTCCCCACTCAGGGTCTCAGCTTTAGGCAGGAGTCTTTGTGTTCCCCTGTTTATATGAGTCCTGTGCTTTGTCTTTGTCTTCTGTAGCTCACTTTGCTATAAAACCCAAAGCTCAAGGTCACTGGGTTCAGCAAATGCCTTCAAGGTGGAGCAGAACTATCAAATAGATATGTCTTACCAGTAACTTCTAAAGCTCATTTAAGGCCAGGCACAGTGGCTCATGCCTGTAATCCCAGCACTTTAGGAGGCCAAGGCAGGCACATCACCTGAGGTCAGGAGTTCGAGATCAGTCTGGCTAACATGGTGAAACCCCGTCTCTACTAAAAATACAAAAATTAGCTGGACGCGGTGGCACACACCTGTAATCCCAGCTACTCGGGAGGCTGAGGCTGGAGAATAGCTTGAACCCAGGAGGTGGAGGTTGCAGTGAGCTGAGATCACATCACTACACTCCAGATCAGGTGACAGAGACAGATTCTGTCTCAAAAAGAAAAACAGGAAAAAACAAAAAACAAAAAAAAAAAACTCATTTAATCTCCACCTACCCCAAATAGTGAAACTGTAGTACTTATAGCTATCATCAAATCAACAAAGTTGACAAGCACTGGTTAGAAAGTAAAAATAACAGAATTACAAGAACTGGATGGAAGTAACTTCTGGACAAGTTTCATACATTGTAAATACTATTCCTCCAAGATGATATTAATAACTTCTAGACATCTCAAATAGGAAAATAGTACACTCAAATTTTAGGTAAGACTCATAGTGAAGTGATACATGTGATATAACATTAGTCACGACTTTCTTGATCAGGAGAAGCTTGACATTTGGGGAAAGGTCACAAGGGCAAAGATGAAAGATGGTGATGCAAAAATCAATTGAGTTCTTTTTAAAAAATCTAGTTTGTATGCCAACATTCAGAGTAGGGTTATTCATAACAGCCAAAAGGTGAAACAACTCAAATATCCATCAATCAACCAATGGATAAACAAAATATGGTATCTCCATATAATGGACTATTATTCAGCCATATAAAAGAATAAGTATTGACACATGCTACAACATGGATGGATTTTGGAAGAAGCCAGTCACAAAAGACCATATATGATATGATTCCATCTATATGAAATGTCCAGAACAGGCAAATCAGCCAGAAAACAGATTTATGGTTACTTAGGGCTAGGGAAATTGACACATAGGTAACAATAAGTAAAGGGTACTGGGTTTCTTTTTGAGGTCATGGAAGTATTTTAAACCGACTATGGTGATGGTTGCACATATCTGTGAATATACTAAAAGCCACTTAATGGTACACTTTAAATGAGTATGATATGTGAATTATATCTCAACAAGGCTTTTAAAAAGACTAGCAATGTTTCATTAGAAGAAATCGGGGTTTAAATTAGAATTATCATTTTGCCTTTTACAAAATCACCATTAGAAAAAAAGAGGCTGGGAGAGGGGAGGAGGAATCATGCATCTAAAATTAGGACCCATGGCTTAGGAAAATTACACCTCAAATAGAATCATAAAGAAAATCATGAGGATCAAGCTTTCTGTAAACCAAACTCTCTGCCCATCTAGCTCTTGGCCCTTGGACTAATAAATAAGTCACAGGGCTGGATGCAGTGGCTCACATCTCACACCTGTAATCCCAGTACTTTGGAAGGCCAAGGTGGGCAGATCATCTGAGATCAGGAGTTCAAGACCAGCCTGGCCAACATGGTAAAACCCTCTCTCTACTAAAAATACAAAATTAGCTGTGCATGGTGGTGTGCACCTGTAGTCCCAGCTACTCAGGAGGCTGAGGCAGAAGAATCGCCTGAACCCAGGAGGCGGAGGTTGCAGTGAGCTGAGATCATATGCCTTTGCACTCCAGCCTGGGCAACAAGAGTGAAACTCCGCTTCAAAAAAAAAAGTTACAGGAAAAGTTTTCTTTTCAAATCATAAAGTCACTTATTTTATATTATATCATGTCTCACACATCTAATATAGTATCAAAGTAGTATATCCAGAAAAGACAAGAAAGAGATTCTTTTCTTACAGGAGTAGAGAATCTGTTTTTACACAAGAGGCTATAGATCCAGAGAAAAAAGGCAACTGAGTTGAATAAATGCCATTTAAATTAAGGCCTTAATTAAGAATGCCAAAATGAATAGCATGGCTCTTTCCACAAGGACCTCAAATCCTAGTGGGTAAAGGCAAGCAAGAGAGACCTTTATAGAACAATGTGATTTGAGCTACAATAAAGGAAAGCAGAAGGGGGAGTGTGTATCTAAGAAGACATGCTAGAGGTCTGCCTGTGAGAAGTGAGTAAGAGCTGGCTAGGGAAGAAGAGCAATCTACGAACCCCAGCAGGGAGAATCTGAGCAAAGCCAGGAGAGACAGCCAGCCTGGCATGGAAATGGCTGGATGTGGAGTGTGCAAAGCAATGAGAAAGAAGCTCAATAGGAAGTCAGGTGTCAGTCATGAAGGCCTTTCATGTCATGTCATGTCATGCCAAGTAAGGTGTTGGATCTGCTTCTGAAGGCAGTGGGGAGTCCTGAAACATTTCAGTAAGGGCATAATATGATCCCTTATAGCTTTAACTTCCATGAGTTTCTGATCTTGTGGGGCCACATCTGCATCACAGTCACTAATCTCATCTATCCAACCCTCTCTCTTTCACTCTCTATCTCTGTCACACACACCACAAAATCACTATGCACCAGGGATTAGAATCCATATTTCTTTATTCTCAGTTTGAGATTCTCCTTTTGATAATATATGTCTTTGATAACTATATTTCTGATAATATTGAGAGAGAGACTTAAACTATATTGCTTCTTTACACAATCTACAAATCTAAAACACAATTCAACTGCCATCCCACTAAAGCTTATTCTGAACTTACAGGTATTGTGCAGCTGTCTGCGTCTCGGGATGTAAATCCAACATTGCCTAAGTGAAGGATGCCAGCAAGTATTCGGAAAATTCCCATTTGATGAGATTCACTAATTCCTGAAACAAGAGAGTGAATGAACAAGTGATTAATTTCAGAATAGCAACTAAACAATTATAGTAGACAATTTTAAGCCTATTGTTAATTCCTGAATATTGGCAGATGTTGTGCATATTATAATGTGTCATAGCTAACAACACTTTCGTCTTTGTTGACATTAACACATTAGGCAGTTTAGCATCATGGATGGATAACATGGCTGCTGACTGTGGCTGATCTGGCTTGAGACCTGGCTCTGGTACAGACCTATCATCTCAAATGGACAGGTAACGTCAGTATTCTATGCCTCCATTTTCTCATTTGAGATATGAAAATAATAGTGACTATTTCAAAGTATGTGAAGATTAAATGAGATAATGCACATAGCATACTTAATATACAATGTGACATACAGTAAGTGCTAAACAAACTATTGTCATCATTGTCACACACTGGGTTTAAAATTAATAGTATTACCATTTCTATTTATCTCTGCTCCAAATACAGCCCAATAAAGCTGTTACTTCTTAAGGCTGTTTAAAAAGTAATTATTTAATCACTTCTTTAAACTACAGACCAAGTATAAGTCAAAGACACCAAGATTAGAAGCGTTTGGGCTGGTGCTATATCCCAGCCTGATGAGTATGCGTCCAAATACAGCATCAGAGCAGAAGTTGAAGGATAAGGCAAGATGAGAAAGCTGGACAGCTTTCGGCTTTTATCAGATCTGGCTTCATTTTTAAATAATATAAGAATCTCATGAAAATTAGATATAATTGCATGCAAATAGAAGCAGTGAAATCATTTCCAAATATGTAATCTAAGAAAGGATAATTCAGTACTGACCCTATAATAATAATTATTATTATTTTTTACCATCTCCTGCATTATGACTTTTTCTTTTTTGTTTTTTGACACACAGTCTCACTCTGTCACCCAGGCTGGAGGGCAGTGGTGTGATCTCAGCTCACTGCAACCTCTGTATGGCTTTTTCAAATTCACAATTTACTGTTTACAAATAGATTTAGCCCGAGAAGAAATGCAGCGATTTTCAAACTTTTAATATGCATATGAATCACCAATACATTTTGACAATATGCAGATTATGTTTCAGTAGGCCTGAGAAGGGATTCAGGATTCTGCATTTCTAGCAAGGCCCACAGTGGTCCTGGTCCACACTGTAATTAGCAGTGCTTTTAAATTACGTTAACTCACCTGAGGGTACTACTCAAAATGCCATCATATGATTTTAGAGTTATTTATATTCTGAGGTTTTTTTTTGTTCTTTAAGTTGTTGATGACAAGTTCTAAAGATTAATTTATTCATATGTAGGCCCAACATTTTTTAAATCCCAGAAACAAGATAGTGACATCTGAGCTGCTTCAGAAGTGTTGGAACAGAAAAAAAAATGCTGGAATAAACTACATGTAATGTAATATTCTGTCACGATGCCAACTCAGCCACATTTCCCAGCCACAGAAAGATCCCCAAAACCAACCAAACAAACAAACCAAAAGCTCCTACAAAATGCGAGCTTGTAGAGGAGCCCATTTCACTTAGCTTCATGTTTCAGATTTTGTAAAAATTTAAGCAAAGAATTACAAGTAGCCCTCCCCTGATGCCCCAAATATATTTTGAACAGTTTTATTGAAGGCTAATTTGCATACTATAAAATTCACCCATTTTGAGTGTGCAATTCAATGATGTTTTAGTAAATTTACAAAGTTGCACAACTATTACCACAATCTAATTTTAGAACAGTTCTGTCACTCCAAAAAGAAACCTCCTGCCCATTTGCTGTCTAAATGTGTTCTATGTGGAATATTAAATCTTTTAGCAATACTCGCCACTTAATATAAAGTCAAGCCAATATTCTAAACAAAGGTTGCTTGAGTAAAAAAGCTATTCCTCAGAAGAGCTCAAGAATAAAGTGACATTACCTAGCAAAGTGCAGGCCTGTCTGGTGTGTGCCATCTCCTTTGCATCATCCACTCCTTCAATCACAGGACTGCCTCCTTGTTGCGTGTAATTAAAGTCATCTGCATTTCCTGTAACGAAGAAAAATAAAAGTTTTCTGGTTTATGAAAAAGCCTTGACTTCTACCCTTACGTCCACTCTGAATCAGAGGTGGTGATCGCACAGTTGAGTGTACAGGGTCTAGAGTTTGACTGCCTGTGTTTTCAATTGTATTTTAATAAAAAACTAAAAATTAAATAAAATTTAATTAAATGGGGTAAAATATTTATAGTTTATTTATGTTAATTGGTAAAACAAATAGTCCTTTCCTAAAGGTTTTATTCCAATCTACACACTAGAATAATTTCCTCAAATCCTTTACTCCCCTCATAAGAAACCCTACTTGGCCTCTAACAAATCAACTCCTTTAATTTTTTTTTTCTTTTAATCAAGGCAAATATCAAACATATACAAAAGTAGAGAGACTAACATAATGAGCCCCTAGGTACTCATTACTCATCTTAAACAGCCATCTAAAATCACCTCCAGGCCAATACTGTTCCATTTATACAGCTACTTACTCCTTCTCTACCCCATGGGTTATTTTGAAGCCAACTGCTGACTTTTTATCATATTATCCATAAGTATTTCAGCATGAGATAAGCTCCTTTTTAACAAGTAAATTTAGGAACTTGGAAATTAACAGAAAACAATACTAGAACAATAAATTTAATGCCATATTCATACCTAATCGTAGCATTTTAAATTCAGGTAACTTTGCTGAAGCACAAAGCTGATAGAAGATATGATAGTTTCTCTCCTCTTCTGCCTTTGAAATAAGAAGAGTTTTCAATTACAGCATTTTAATCTAAAATTCAGAAAATTCTATCATAAAATAAGATTTTAATATTTAATTATCTCAGTTGGTTAAATAAATTATACTCTCCAATATTTCCTAATACTTATTTCTGATTATTAAATCTTCTGATTTATAGTCTATATGCATATATATGAATATATGTGTGTTGGTCAAATTCAACATAAAATATCGGATAGTAATGCTTTCTGAACTAGTGAACAGCTTGATATATGTCTACAATCATAAGATAACCAGTGCTTTTGGGGGGAAACTAAAACCATTTTTTTTTTTTTTTTGCCATACTCAATACTATTTTCTAATGGTACCTCTTAGATTCACAGTCTTCCAAATGCTTTGAAAAAAGAATAATCCCATTCTTGCCATATTGTAGACTGGACCATCTACTGTGTTGTTTGTAAGAAAGCCACAAATGTACATCTTCTATATCATTTTAGTTTATACATTTTAAATCAATAACTTTTATAAAATAGAAAATAAATCACATATAAATTCTAAGATAATTTTTCAGTATTTCCTGAGAGTCTTTTCCACACATATATCTAAAAAATACAGTTGCAATAATATTGTTCATACACCTAATAGTTTATCACTATATCCTTGATTTTTACAGTATACTAAGTTGGCTAATGAATCTTATTAATAAGGCCAGGGTCAGGTTTGATGCCCACAGGGGGCTGATGTCTGGAAAAGAAAACCTATTATAGGGACAGAAGCCACTGAACAAATTACCAATATACTAATGACCACAAGCATGATTAAACAAGAGATCAGGTGGTTCAGCATACAGAAACTACAAAAGCCTGTGAGTCTGCAGAAATGCTTAGGTCCTCTTTGTACATAAAGGACAGTACAAGTATGCCTCTTCTGATTGTGTGATTCATTCTGACAAGCCAAACATCCTTGACATTCTATATCTCTGGAGACTGGGAAACTGCTAGAAATGGTTCAGTGTCTCTAAACAAGACAATAAGGATTGGGCCTTACCATTTTATATTAAGCACTACTAGCCTTTGGTCTCATACTGACCAAGGACCATTTTTCCTCCCCGCTTACTCACTTACCTATCAATCAAACCTCTACTATTTGAACTCTAACATTTGAATCTTCTCTTAGATCTACCTCTGTTTCACCCATTCTTTCTTCTGGTTATCAAAGTAGACACTTTTCAAAAAAACCTACACAAATGGCCATCAGTGTAGTAACACTGTTCTGTATGTACCTAGATATTAAATATAATACTTCATTTGTATTGCCTTACTATACAAATCAAGTATATTTTAGGTGGCGACAAATCAGGCATAGCCCCAAAGTCAAAGCCAGAGCAACTTCAGACTGCTCAAATTATCAGACACTTTCAAACCTATGACAGACCTGGGCTATGGAAATTGTGGATGCTGTTACATGGCAGTGTCAGGGGCATTTGAACCTCAATGCAGTGGGCATGCAGTTGAGGTTAATGAAACCTAAATCTCACAGCATGAGGCAAGCAGTAGGTCTACAGAAGCCCTATACTGAGAGTGTGTGATAAATCCATACCTATAAATATATAAATGTATGCCTGTTAGTGATGTAAATATATAGTATCTCCCACTTTCCAATCAAAAGGGATCAAGAGCTTACATGTGAATGTAAACCCTACACAGATGCATCAACTATTTTTTTTGATAGTAGTTCACAATTGGGTTGTGAAGATTTTTTTAACCCTCACTATTCTATCTGAACAATAATATATTCTAAGAGAGGAGAAGGAGGAAGGAAAGAGGACAAGATAATTTCTTTTCTTGAACCAAGTTCAAACTGTAACTTATTGAAAGCATGGAACAATACCTTCCCTATCATTTGGAAATATGAGAGACAAGACTAAACTAATAGCACCTGTTCTCAACTAAGCTTTCCTGCAAGCACCTGTAGGGAAAAGTCAAACCTAAAAGTGACCAGCCCCAAAGACTATTAGCGTTTAAGTGGTACTCCCCTGCCTCTAACAGGCACCATTTTCCATGCTTTAGTCCAAGTGTGGTTGGAGGTAATATTGTCATAATATGCTCAAAACTATCTAGAAATAAAATGCATACCAGCAAGCATGGACTCAACAATTATACAGCAATCTAACACAAGTACATTTGTGTATATGGCCGGCTTACCTGGAATACCACTCTGGATTTCTCTAAAAGATAAGTTCTCATATTGGCACCAATGATTCGATATCTCTTATCAAAACCAATCTCAATATACTTCCCAAAACGGCTGCTATTATCATTCCTGGTTGTTTTAGCATTTCCAATTGACTAAAAAGCAAGAGAGAAAATAAGATTTTAGACGTGTAATTAACAACATGACATTTACAGAATCTGCTCAGAGAGAGAAAAGATGGAGTAGAACACAGGTCCTTAAAACTGATTTTTTTTTTTTTTTTTTTTTTGAGACAGAGTCTTGCTCTGTCACCATGCTGGAGTACAGTGTCACGATCTCGGCTCACTGCAACCTCCGCCTCCCAGGTTCAAGCGGTTCTCCTGCCTCAGCCTCTGGGATTACAGGCACATGCCACCACGCCCAGCTAATTTTTGTATTTTCAGTAGAGACGGGGTTTCACCATGTTGGCCAGGCTGGTCTCAAGCTCCTGACCTTGTGATTCACCCACCTTGGCCTCCCAAACTGCTGGGATTACAGGCGTGAGCCACTGCACCCAGCCAAAACTGATTCTTTTAAGAACAGAACCACTTTTGCCACTGCAGGCACAGGTGTATGCTTTGCTCACTGCACAATCACACAGATATATACTAATAGTTCTTATTTGTCTTGTTATTCTCACAAAAATGATTTTCAGAAACAGCAGACCTGAACTCAGAGGTTAGAATATTTTCATAACACCTTTTGGGTTATCTGAACGTTCATGCCAGCAAAGAAAGAGAACAAGTGACAATGAGAGCTGCCAAGGCATGGGCTTTGTTAGGTAAGTTTCAGGTTTTTATATTTTTCCAAAAAACTTCACCTGCTTTACATAAATAAAATGGTTAAGACCAATTAATATTTCCTGGAAATGCTGCTCTGGTGCTCAGGGTCTCTTTAGCCTGATATTTCTATTACCTTATCCTGTGGCAACAAAGGTCCAGTTAAACTGTTTATTAGCAGAGTATTAGTATTACCCACTCAATTTAAAGGCCATTTTCAGAACCAGAAAAACAAACATTTGGCTTTGGATTTTGACAGTTAAATCTAGCTTACAAAATATCTGCTACAGAATGCAGAGAATATAACTCACTGCTAAATGTTTTATATAACCTTAAAATTTTTAATGCCATATGTCTTTCTGATTTAGGTAACTCGCTTCTATAATTTTTTTTTAAGGCAAAGCAAAAAAAAAAAAGGTGTAGTCAGAAAAGCAAGTGTTAACATAATGCATATATTAAATGTTTAATAAGCAAATTTCATAAAAGATTAATCTCTTTCACCTTCACAAAGCCTATGTTAGGATTAGTATATTGAAACTACAGCAGAGAGAAAGATGTGAAAATACAATGTAGTTTTAAGAGTGATACAAATGTAAGTAATGAAAACAGTAGTAACATAGCCATACAAGTCAGCACATTAGATTCTTTGATCAATCAAAGAAAACATATTTTCACTTTCTGAAATAGAGTGTAGATATCATCCTATTTTGTTTTGGCAGTGAGGACACTGCTATATTTTAGATTAACATTTTAAAATCTTTTCTAGAAAAATAAGAATAAATTTCTGGCAAAATTACAGAAGGATCTAATGTAGCCTGAGATAATTTATCTATTCATTTACTCAGATGTTACCCCTCTTGATATTACAAAACACCACAGCAAAAAACAGTCTGTACATTGTCCACTATTTTATTTAGAAAAGGAGATTAATTATAAATGCAGACTTTTCTCTCAACACAATATATTCTTCCAAAGAGCAAATGAAAGGTCACATGTGGTAGAAGTAGCAGCAGCTACTCAATAAACACTCAGCAAATATTAGTTACGGGCCTAAGCACTTTCCTGCCAGTAACTAAGCAAGTGGAGGAAGAGTGGGCCACAGCTTCTCCTCCTTCCTCAACTCTTACCCCACCTTCCACACATCATCTCTCCCCATCTACTCAGACTGGGCGTCAGAGTGGTCCACCTGTCGAAACACCACCACATTGTGAGAAGAGGCAGGGATTGACTAGAGTTGAAGCAGATCCTTTTGTTTTCAAGTAAAATGCATTTAAACATAGACAAACAATGGTAGAAAGAACAAATGAATTAGAAGCCCGAAGACCTATCAGACCAGACCCTATTATCAACTTGCCATTATTTAATCTCTTTGAGGACCATTAGTATCCTCAAATGTAAATTGACTAGGATAGTGGAGCTCTAGGGTTCTTTTTAAAAAATAAAATTATTTGATTCTAAGTCCTGAACCTGATAGCGAAAGAAATTTCTATACACAAACAGTACCTTTTGTCCACTCCCTCAATTGTTGCCTCGGCCACATAAGCACTGTATTCACAAGAGACTCCCTAATACTATTTTCACTTTAATTAGCAAGAAGCCACTAAAGGAAAAAATAAATTTTACGATCTTGGTAATCTTGGTTTTACTATTTTAATGTAATGATGCATGAGCCACTTCTTTGCTAAATGGAGAGGAAAATCTTCAATTATGGTTATTGAAATTAAAAAGGAACAATTGGCCAGGTGCGGTGGTTCATGCCTATAATCCCAGCACTTTGGGAGGCCAAGGCGGATGGATCACCTGAGGTCAGGAGTTCGAGACCAGCCTGACCAACATGGTGAAACCCCATCTCTATTAAAAATACAACGGTAGCTGAGCATGGTGGCATGTGCCTGTAATCCCAGCTACTCGGGAGGCTGAGGCAGGAGAATAGCTTGAATCCAGTGGGTGGAGGTTGCAGCGAGCTGAGATCATACCATTGCACTGCAGCCTGGGCAACAAGAATGAAACTCTGTCTCAAAAAAAAAAAAAAAAAAATTAAGATCCAGGCCTGGTACAGTGGCTCACACCCGTAATCCCAACACTTTGGGAGGCTGAGGCAGGAGGATTGCTTGAGCCCAGGAGTTCATTTGAGATCAGCCTGGGACAGGCTGAGATGGAGCAAGACCCTGTCTCTTAAAAAAAAAAAAAAAAAAAAAGTTTCAGTGTGCTATTCCCATCTTATGATGAAAATTTCCAGGAAAAAATGAAAACATCATGAAATGGAGCAAACAGAGTAATTATCTGTACATCATTCACATTTTGCAAAAGAAGCCTATGTTGAGAATGAGGAGCTTCCTTTTTGAAGAATAATGTGCATATCTCTTTAGACACTGGATTATAATGTTAACCGTGTAGGATGCTCATTATCCTATGAGGAGTTTCAGCAGATCACTGGAGACGCAGGTATACCTTTCCTGACATCACAGCAAAGGGCTCTGATATAGGGACACAGTCTTGAAACGATTTAAAGCTACAAATTTTTCAGACTACATACTCAGTATTTTACCTATGTTTTCTTCCAGTAACTGATCTTCAGCTCCATATTACATTTCCATCTTTCAAATTGAGATGCTCTTATTTGTAGTTATTGAAAATTAGTTCAACTCTTTACCAAATTTTTCTTAATCCAAATTCTTATAGATGAACAATTTCAAATTATTTAGACAGACTAAATAACAGAGAAGGAAGCAGGCGAGCATAGCTGATCCCTTTATCTTTTACGTTCATCCCAGCAAGCAGGGCATATTCTTTATAATTGCATATTGTAAGTATTATCTTTGACTGCTGTGGTTTGGATATAACATGTCCCCATCAAAATTCATGTTGAAATTTGATCCCCAATGTGGAGGTGCTGGGAGGTGGGGTCTAGTGGGAGGTGTTTTGGTCATGGGGGCAAATCTATAGTGAAAGCCTTGGTAAAGTTCTCCTGCAGTGAGTTCTCCCTCTGGTGAGACCGGATTAGTTCTCTCGGGACTAGATTCATTTCCACTGGAGTGGGCTGTTATGAAGTCAGGAGGCCCTCAGGTTTCCCCTGTTTGCGTGTGTCCACTTGCCCTGTGACATTCTCTGCCATGTTATGCAGCACGCTGGCCCTCACCAGAAGCCTAGCAGATGCCAGAGCCATGCTTACTGTATAGCCCACAGAACCATGAGCTAAACAAATCTCTTTTCTTTATAAATTACTCAGCCTCAGGTATTCTGAGGCTACAGTTACAGCAACACTAAATGGACTACGACAGTGGCTATTCCAAATTTTTAATATCACTCCTACTAATATAATTCAAATCTGTGTTGTAGAAAAACCAATAAAGTTTTTTTGTTGTTTTTTTTTTAAAGAGGTAATAAAATAGTTCACTCTACTCATGAAAAATTCTAGAAGGTTCATTCTAGACTTCAGTTATCCTCAAAGACAACTTCAAATCCTAGTATTACATGGTCCAGGCCCAGAAGAAATGGGATTACCTAATGCTATCACATTCAAGACTTTGGGATATTCCAGTGCTAGGGACTAAAATGGCTGGAACTGTTGTCAAATACCAAGAATCTGTCATGACCAAAACCAGTCAAAACAACAACAGCAAGAAAAGAAGCCATACTGTTTTCTGACCCCAAACCAAAAACTGGCTCCACAGATTCTATTTCCCCAATATTAACACCAGTGACATCCAGCACTGTATCTGTAGCTTACATTCTTTCAAAATCTTAACATCTGCTTAACATTTTCACTATTCTCTTTCGGTGTAAGCATCTGTTTCTTCCTGTTCATCCTATTTCAGAAAGCATTCCCAGTATTTTTTTCCATAGCACATCCAGCCCAGGAAACCTCTGAATTTCCCCATCATATCTTGTTTTTCGATCCCAAAAAGTAGAAGTCCCGCTGCTCTAGAGGGCAGCCCTACAGATAAGAGGTCACAGCATTCTGTTCTGAAGTGTCACACGCAGCACTGCAAACCAAGCACAATTACCTCTAGATAGATTATTGCAAAAACCACTTGTACCACAGGTGCACCAGGCCGATTTTAACTCCATCTGTGTTTGGGTGACAAATAAAGCTTGACAAAGGAAAAAGACAGGAATAAAAAAATGCCAATTTGAATTTTTAACAAGGAAAGTTTGCTTCTGCATGTCCAAACTAATTTCTCTCCATTTAACAAAATTAATTTTTCTCCATTTAATAAGTCTTCATATAAAACTATAACTTTCCAAAAATCATATTAATAGATAAATAATACTCTACAAACCCTAAAATACTCAAATTCTCACACAATTAGTTCCATTTTCATTGGCGTAGGCATTTCTACTTTGTATATGGTGCACTCGAATTTTGAAAGCACATTCTTTCATAGTTCTTCCCCTGTCAAAACCTTATAGTTACTGAATGTCTTTTACAAACCTATAGCTGTGTTACATTCTTGACAGAACAATAACAACAACAAAAAAGCTTATAAAGATCATATGTAAGTTTACAGTTCAAATCTGGAAAAAAAAATAAAACTTTAGCTATATTAAAATTTAAGCCAACTTAGGTTGGACTAAGTACAGAAAATGAAATATGGGCAAAGGAATAATGAAACTCATTCATACTTGAGCATAACAAATCTTATGTTTTAGAAGGAGCATAAATAAGAACTCAGGACTTGGGGGAAATGAGTAACTTGTACTTCTGGCACAAGGAAAGGAACAATAGATATGAGTCAGTTAATGAGGAGAAGGAAACTTAATTGCTGGCTGGTATTTAGGGGCAACAATTTCGCTGGTAGGTCAAAAATTCAGGATTATAGACTAAAGCAGATTCCGCTATAGCTGGGCTTTATTAAAAACGTCTACCTTACCAAATTTTTACTTTTCCTAGATTTTTTATAAACATGTAGAAAAGTATTTTCTTAATTTTAGTGGCTGGGAGACCCCGGGCTTTCTTGAGACATGCTGCATCAATCAATTTTTTGAGCATGTTTCTTATCAAGAGAATATAGGAAGAAAGCCGAAGACTCTACTGTCTTACCTCCATGATGGGGTTGGAGGCCAAGACCTTTTCCTCCACGTTGGCCTCACTGGCAGAACCACTCACAGTTGCAAAGTATCGCATGGCATACTTAGCTGAGACTGTTTTTCCTGCCCCAGACTCTCCACTTACGATGATGGACTGATTTCGTTCATCTCTGTAAAATAAAATAAAAAAAAAGGAACTGCCAGTGCTGCCTGTAGCAGGATTGATAAGGGAACCTATGGTCTCTATGGAAGTAGGGGGCCAATTTAGTGGATTTTTTGGTCAATACTGGTGCTGATAACGCCAAGGTCGCAGGTTCAATCCCCATACCGGCCACCAGAAATGTTTCAGGAATTTTTTTTTTTTTTTAAGGAATCAGAGAGACAGATGGGGTTGAGGAGGATATTTATTATTTAAGTGCACCAGCCCAGTCGGATTAACATCCAAAGGACTGAGCCCTGAACAAAGAGTTAAGTTACCTTTTAAACATTTCATGGGGTTGGGGGGAGATCTGTGCAGGGGAAAGCATATTACAGAAGCGAGAAACAAAGACAGTTATTCAATTAATTGAGACATACATTACATCATTTCTTACTTTTCAAGAAAAATATGTTTTATGACTTGGGTTTTTCTGTCTAGTGACTTTGCAGCTGCACAGCTACAAAAATAGGGTCTTCACAATGCCTGGGAAAGAAGGAGAGATAAGGCTCACTAGCCAAAGAAAAACAGGCAGTTAATTTTTAAAGGACTCTGGCTCTTTCTCTTTCTGAGGGGGAATTGGGTTTTCTTACATACAACTGAGTTTCTGCTTACACATTCTTTAATTTCTTTTAATTCCTGTTCCACTGCCCACTTGGGAATGTGATTAACATTATTTCTTCTCTGTTCTTTGTGATAAGGCACAGTGAGTTTTTTGCTGGCTCATACATGCAACAACGTGGAAAGGAACATAAGAATGATATTCCCATTAGCCGGGTGCGGTGGCTCATGCCTGTAATCCCAGCACTTTGGGAGGCCGAGGCAGGTGGATCACCTGAGGTCAGGAGTTCAAGACCAGCCTGACCAACATGGAGAAACCCCGTCTCTACTAAAAATACAAAATTAGCCAGGGTGCTGGTGCATGCCTGTAATCCCAGCTCTTTGGGAGGCTGAGGCAGGAGAACTGCTTGAACCCAGGAGGTGGAGGTTGTGGTGAGCCAAGATCGTGCCATTGCACTCCAGTCTGGGCAAAAAGAGCGAAACTCTGTCTCAAAAAAAATAAAAAGAATGATATTTCCTAAAAATAATATCTACTTATAAATTAAAAAGTAACAGAGAAGAAGAAGATATCAAGCATTAAATTAGAAAGCATCACAACTAAGGGTGAATCTGCAATAGAGGGCCTCTGAATTCTTATGCATACAAATCTCAAACATATTATTTCATTACTAAAGAATTACTTCAATATCTTACAGTACTGTTGTCAACCACTTCAGGAGATACTCTTTGGAGCCACAGAAAAGAAATTTAAATTTATACTATTTAATTAAAGTTACAAAACCATTTAAAATATTTTAAATTATCTACCAGCTAACAATCCGCCAAATGGTGTCTCCTACAAACTGCAGTTCCTACTAAAGTATCCTCATCACTAGAGAAGAAATAGTCCATTTGCTGGCTTGGCTGCATTCAACTATAAGTTAAGTAAGGTCATGATCTGTATCCTCATGTGGTTGATGGATGTTATGGTTTGAATGTTCTCTCCAAAATTCATGTTGAAATTTCATTGCCAACATGATGAAATTGGGAGGTGGGGCCTTCAAGAGCTGATTAGGTCATGAGGCCCCTGCCCTCAGGAATGGATTAATGGCATGAATGTAGGAGTGAGCTAGTTATTATGGGAGAGGGCTCCTGATAAAAGGATGAGTTTAAGCTGATTTTCTCTCTGCCTCAAACGCTCATGTGCCCTCCTACTACTGAATGACCTTCACCAGATGCCAGCACTGTGCTCTTGGACGTTTCAGCCTCCAGAACAGTGAGTTAAATAAACTTCTGCTCTTTAGGAATCACCCAGTCTGTGGTATTCTGTTATAGCAGCAGAAACTGGACTATGACAGTCATCTAATAGGAAAGCCAGGCCAGTAATTCAAGATTGTAATACACGTGATGGGGCAGTAAGAGGAAGAACAGGTTATCAGGGAAGGTTCCCTAGAGATGACAGCTGTACAAGGTCTACAAACATGAGCAAGAGAAAGCAAACAAGGACTACAGAAGGCGGGAAGGGTACATTCCAGGCAAAGGGGATAGCATAAATGAAGGCTCCGAATCAGAAGTTTGGAAAGAACAGATCACTCAGTTTAGCTGGAAAATGAAGTAATGACAGATTTATGATTTCTGGCTTGGCCAGTCCTTTCAAGGGCCTCCACAATGATCCTAAATAGGCTGGGTACTGGCTGCTTTGTAGTGGAGGTGAGCTCTTCTGACCTGTTTCCAGAAGCTCTAATGTGAACTAAAAGCCCTCACTTAAAAATACTGCTTCATTCATTCATTTAACAAACACATAATGAGCAGCCACAATGTGCTAATCACTTTATGGAAATAAACGACTCTAGGGTCATAGTCAATGGAGAGAGACTAGAAAGGACACAGTTAAAATGCAGTTGGAAGTAACTGCTATAAAAAAGGTCTATCTAAGATACTATGAAAGTAGAAAGGAAGAGTATGGAACCAGTAGGAGATGTGAGGAAGAGATGTCAGGAAAGCATTTCCAGAGAAGGTAATACCAGAATTGAGAGGGCACTACCAGAATTGACTCACATGATCATTAGGAGAAAACCAGGTTCTGTGAGAATAAGGAAATGGGAGTTAAATTATGTAGAAGCACTTGAAACCCCAGGAAACAATTATTCAAAGATAAGCAAGAGAGAGAGAGAGAAAGAGAAAGAAAATGAGAGAGAGAGAGAGAGGCAGGGTTGGAGAGGGTGTCTGTTAGACTTTATTTTCCTCTTATGGTCATCAGTGACCTTATATCTATTTGGTCTGTCGGGTCTCTCCTTATAGTTTTCATTTTATACGACATATATTATTTTATAGATTTTCCTTTTGAATTTTATCGTTTAAAATATGTAATCTCTCTAGTTTATCATGGTCATACCAAACACTATTCATATCTTCCAAGATCATCAACTTGTCCTCTGTAAAATTAATAAACATACTTTCAATTACATCTATGGCATTAACACAGAAATTAAGTAATGCGTGCCTCAGACCTGAGTAATGCAGAACACAATTTAATATCTCCACCTATGTTGATGTTAACTCTCTGATAACCACCCATTGAGTGTTGTCATGTACCGTGATGAAGTGTACACGCACCTGCACCTAGGTCTAAATTTTTAGCTTATAAACAAACATGGCCATGTGAAACAAAATCTACAGCTTTACATTTTTGCAGGCAACCAATCTGTTTCTCCCTTTATTTGATCCCTTGTTAAAAAGAAAAAATATTAAGTTAGTGTAATAAAATGCTTTCTTTCAAAACTGTGTTTTTACCGTGGTGTCTTAAAGATGTGGCTTCATTGAGACTTTAATCTCTCTCTTGTTAGAGAGATGCTAAGTTTTTCTATATTATCACTCATCAAAATCAAGCTGCTCTGCTCTCTGTGTCTCTCTGATTTCTACTTTTAATTAGTCTCAAAAAGAAAATGCTTAAACCCTAAAGTTAATACTAGACAATGAGTTTACAATTATAATATTAATTTTATTTTGGAAGCATAACTATTTACTATGAAAAAGGTTGCTGGCACTGTTGAATGCTGTGCTATAGAGAGGCAGACAGACTCCTCAGGAAATGAAAACAAGTGTTCCCTAGAGATACTTGCTGAGGTCACTCAGTTCCTAGTGAGAAGCTTGTCACATGGCTATCAGATCCCCTCAAATCAACCTGAGTTTTCTGTTCCATCAGTACACAGCCTATACACTATATAAAGATGCTACAGCAGAAATAGCCAATTATATTTGTTTATAACTTTTACACACTCTAGTGCTCTAATATGTACTGTATTTTATTCCTACTGTAACCTTCTGGGGTAGAAAATATTCAGTAAGTCCCAAAGTAGTAGTTTAATGTTATGGTTTGAATGTGTTCCCCAAAGTTCATATGTTGCAAACTAAATCCTCAACGCAACAGTGTTGAGAGGTGAGACTTTAAAATGTCACTAGGCCAGGCATGGTGGCTCACGCCTGTAATCCCAGCACTTTGGGAAGCTGAGGCAGGAGGATCACTTGAGCCTAGGAATTTGAGACCAGCCTGGGCAACATAGTGAGATTCCATCTCTACAAAAAAGAAAAAATTAGCTGGGCATCATTGCACATGCCTGTAGTCCTAACTACTTGGGAGGCTGAGGTGGGAGGATCACTTGAGCCTCGGAGGTTGAGGCTGCAGTGAACCATGACTGTGCTACTACACCCTTGCCTGGGTGACATAGTGAGACCCTATATTTAAAAAAAAAAAAAAAAAAGAGGGCTCTGCCCTCATGGATGGATTTATGCAGTCATAATGGAAGTGGGTTAGTGATTGCAGTAATGGCATCCTGATGAAAGAATGAGCTTGGCCCCATTCCTGTCTCTGTCTTACATGCTCTCTTACCCTTCCACCTTCCACCATAAGATGACGCAGCAAGAAGGCCCTCAACTAGATGTAGCCCATCAACCTTGCTCTTTCCTGCATCCAGAACAATGAGCCAAACAAACTGCTGTTCACTATAAATTACCCAGTCTGGTATTCTGATATACCAGTATAAAACAGACTAAAGTACTCATAAAAATGGAGAACTCTAAAGAGAAATCATTTACTGTGAGCTGGGGTCATCTGAAAGTAAAACCTGAGTGGAATAATGAAGTATAAATATAAATTAGACAGATAAAAAAGCATGGAGCAAGATATTCTATGCTAAACAAAAGATGCAGAAATAGAACTATGCCATCTTAATGTGAGGGAACAGACCTGTTAGAATAGGGCCAGGTAGTTGAAAGTAAGAAAACTAAATGACAAAGAAGAAAGGCTTCAGAGTCTCAGAGCTGGATTCAAATTTCAGCTCTCAGATACCATTTATTAGCATATGGCCTGGACAAGTTACTTTCCTCACCTGTAAAGCAGTGGTGATCTGCTCCAGGGATGTAATGAGGATTACATGCCTTGCACCATGTTTGGTACATAGTAGACCTCTAAATATGGTAGCTATTTATTAATTTAAGTTAACCCACCTTTATATAAGATACATAAAATTATCCTTATGAGGTACCATGTATTACTTGAAGTCTATTTGCATAAACAGGATACTTAGCATCACAGGGCAGCTGAGTCTCAGCTGAAAGAGAAGAGATTTTATCATCCGTAATAGTGTGCACTTGGCCAGTGAACCTCTGCACAGTGGCGCACCCTGAGACCACATAACCAAATGATGGAAGGGGCCACCCTAAGGAAGGGCCTGGTAATAAATAAATTCAGAAATAATAAAATCAGATGAGAGGCTCAAGTCAATGAAAAGAGAAATGTAGACATAAGACCCCATAATGATGACAACTATGATGATAAGAACAGATCATATTTGAATAGAAGTCAGTATTTTTCGAAGGGCTTCTGTGTGTATCACCTAATATAATTTTCACCTCCAAAGTAAGCAGGAGAGACATGTTTTCCTCTTTGGAGGAAAGAGTAACACCAAGAGGTTAGATGGTTTGTCCAAGGCTGATGACTGGCATAGAGTAGAGCTGGGTTGTTACACCCCACATCTCTTGATTTCCAGGAGAAAATCTATGTAATGCTTCTTCTGCTTTGTTACACAGCTACCTACAATGGTCTCCCCTCAACTAAAAAGAAAAATGTTTATGCATTAGTTCTCATCAAATATAAAGATAACAAATGCATACCACAGAAACCTATACATGTAAAACTAGACCATCACTGACACCGTTCCATTTTATAGATGATAAAATGGAGACAGAGGGAGGCTAGATTTGAGCTTATATGGTCAGTTTTTGGTAGACAGTGACTAGTACAGATGTCTTTTTCACTAGACCAAAGTTAATTGCATATAACTAACTTATTTCAAGCAAATTTAAATAAATGAAACTTAGTCAATAAAACTGATTTACACTATCACTCACGGTGGAGAGAAAACACAGCAAAAAAATCCATCAGCACTACCTGGTTTTAAGGAAACAACACAAAACCAAACAAAAACCCTAGTTCCAGCATGAGAAAAGACTGGCAAGAATGTCAAACAAGAATAAGAGAAAAAAATAGGTATGGCAGTCCACTGAGTTTTTCTCCATGGTAAGTCAACAAGGACAGTTAAAATTAAAAGGCTATTCTAGGAAGGTATTTTATAAGGGCATTGTACTCTCTAAGGAGCATGTTTAAAAAGAAGCCATGAGTCAAGGATCCTGCTCAAGGATCCTGGTTATTGCTGATGTCACCGGACATAGATCTGCTTGGAAAGAATCCCTAGTATGAGTTTTGTTTTTACGATAGATGTCAAAAACATCTTTTCAACCTTAAAGATCTAAATTAGAACTCTGCTCCTTTCCCCCTACTCCCCACCCCACAACACACACAACCTGCTCTTCCTGCCATCTTCTACATCTCAGTAAACAGCAACTCCAACCTTCTAGGTGCTCAGTCCAAATCCTTACTGCCATCCTTAACTCCTCTTTTTCTCAAATAACCCCACATAAGCAAGCCTTTGGCGGTTCCGTCTTAAAAACATACCCAGAATTCATCTATGTTTTACCACCTCCACTAATTAAATGATCATCTCTTGTATGGATCAAGGCAATAATCTCCCAACTAGTCTCCTGGCTTCTAACCTTGCTCCAGCACAGTATGTTCTTTAATTTTTTTGTAACTTCACTTTTTTGTTTTTGTTTTTGTAGATAAGGTCTTGCTCTGTCACCCAGGCTGGAGTGCAGTGGCGCCATCTTGGCTCACTGCAGCCTTCAACTCCCGGGCTCAAGCGATCCTCTCACCTCAGACCTCTGAGTAGCTGGGAGTAAAGGCACATGCCACCAAGCCCAGCTAATTTTTGTATTTTGTTTGCAAAGGCAGGGTCTCATTATGTTGCCCAGGCTGGAGTGTAGTAGCACAATCATAGATTACTGTAACCTTGAATTCCAAGGCTTAAGTGATCCGCCTACAGACACGCGCCACCATGCCCAGCTAATACTTTTATTGTTAATCACGCCTGACTTCATGGGGTAGGAATTCCTGTCTATTTAATTTGTATCCCCCATGCCCAGAACAGTGCCTGGTGTTTGGACAGTGTTCAGTAAATCTCTATTAGATGAACGATGAATTGTACCTTCCCTGAAGACATGAGGGACCCCTAGAAATGATGGTAATGTGAAACACCAGGATTTGCATCCAGAAAGATGACATCTTTGTTTGACAAGAAAACAATGGCAAGAAATGATCCTGCAGCAGTTATTCCCTACTGTAAGCCTAAACAGATACAGTCTATTTAACTGTTGTGGTAGATGTTATGGGTACAGATCTATTTATATAAATGGTAAATATAATACCATATCTGATCGAGGCAAATTTTAAAACTGTCTGAAAAAGAAAACCAAGCAAAAGGAAAAAAGACAACCTTCAGTTAAGAAATCACCTTGAGTGACTGAGTCACAACAGATCATAATGAGAAGAAGAAACTACAGGAAACCAAGGTAAATCTAAAGGTAGAAAGCCATAAATATTCATATAAACCTAATACTATCTGTGAATGACCAGTAACAAAGATGGTAAGAGCTATGCTTTTGTATTTAAGACTACTACTTTCCAAAGAGTCATATAATTCTCTGAGCACTATACAATTATCTGAGATTATTTTTAGAGTCTAGCCCTCCATGTGATTTTTTTCTCTGCCCAGTAGTTCTCAGGTTGTACTAAGTGGTGTTGAAACTGTACTGCAATGCTCTGATACTATACAAATCAGCTATTGGTAGATTTTTCCCTTATAGATGGAATTTTCTTAATTTTAAGCTTAAAAAATAATTTTTCTTAAGCTTTGAACCCTAATTACTATTCTATGGCAGAAGCTGGCATAATATGACATGTTTTGTAGTGCTAACCTATGTTTAGTCATTTTATATTTAATACATTAATATTTCATAATGTCAGACTAATTGAATTTGAAAACTGGTCTTAGGCCGGGCGCGGTGGCTCAAGCCTGTAATCCCAGCACTTTGGGAGGCCGAGACGGGCAGATCATGAGGTCAGGAGATCGAGACCATCCTGGCTAACCCGGTGAAACCCCGTCTCTACTAAAAAATACAAAAAACTAGCCGGGCGAGGCGGCGGGCGCCTGTAGTCCCAGCTACTTGGGAGGCTGAGGCAGGAGAATGGCGTAAACCCGGGAGGCAGAGCTTGCAGTGAGCTGAGATCCGGCCACTGCACTTCAGCCTGGGTGACAGAGCGAGACTCCGTCTCAAAAAAAAAAAAAAAAAAAAAAAGGAAAACTGGTCTTCCTAGTTATGTGACTTTAGAAAAGTTACACAACTTCTCTGTGCTTCATTTTTCTCATTTGTAAAATGAAAATTAATAATAATACCAAATTCGGAAAGTTGCTATGAGAATAAAATTAGTTAATAAATGGAAAACAATTAAATAATGTCCTTCACAGAGCACATGCTAGCTGCTATTAGAAGTATCCACATTAATATTATTTTATTATTAAAAGGGCATAATGATTTCTAGGGCTTTGTCACTGAAATAATTCTAAAATTCTGTCACATGCTGGACCAATCATGTATACTCTCCCTGGCTGGAGAGGAGAAAATAAAAACCTCTGCAGTATTCGTTTTCTTTCCACCTTATAAATTACTTGTGGGTTTCCCATATTATATTTATAATATGTTCTGCTTTATAGGCTGGAGAAATGAATTAAACTTAAGCTATTCTTCTACACATTCACAGTTTTATATTTTATTATGTTATGCATAATCTAGTCTTGAAAATAGCATTTTTCTCCCATTTTCCACCCTCAAAATTTTGGGGTTCCATGGTTAATATAAGAGACATTTTGCCAGGTGCAGTGGCTCACGCCTGTAATCCGAGCACTTTGGGAGGCCAAGGCAGGTGGACCACGAGGTCAGGAGATCAAGACCATCCTGGCTAACACGGTGAAACCCCGTCTCTACTAAAAATACAAAAAATTAGCCGGGTGTGGTGGTGGGCGCCTGTAGTCCCAGCTACTCGGGAGGCTGAGGCAGGAGAATGGTGTGAACCTGGGGGGCGGGGCTTGCAGTGAGCTGAGATTGCCACTGCACTCCAGCCTGAGCGACACAGCGAGACTCCGTCTCAAAAAAAAAAAAAAGAGAGAGAGAGAGACATTTTGCAGATGCTGTTCAGGATAACTGATGCCCTATCATAGCATACTAACATTAAAATTCACACTTTCAGTTGGGCATGGTAGTGCATGCCTGTAGTACCAACTACTCAGGAGGCTGAAGAAGGAGGATCACTTGAACCCAGGAGTTCAAGTCCAGCCTGGGCAATATAGCAAGACCCCATTTTGAAAGAAAAAAATTTCACACTTTCCTTTAGATTTAATTCCTTAGGATTCAGAAAGATTTTTTTTACAGCTCCTAGGCCTTTTAGTTCTGGTCTATTACTCATTAGCTGACTGACATTGGGTAGGTCACTACACTAATCCTCTCATCTGTAAAACATAACATCTGCATCTGTCTTTTCCTAGTCACAGGATTATGATGAAATTTCAAAGGCAGTTTTTAAAAACTCTATGTCCCTTTATAAATGTGAGGCTTTTTTTTGTTTTTCTTGGGTTGGTTGGTTGTTTTTGAGATGCAGTCCTGCTCTGTGGCCCAGGCTGGAGTGCAGTGGCACAATCTCAGCTCACAGAAACCTCCGTCTCCCAGGTTCAAGTGATTCTCCTGCCTCAGCCTCCCAAGTAGCTGGGATTACAGGTGTGTGCCTCCACACCCAGCTAATTTTTGCAATTTTAGTAGAAGCAGAGTTTCGCGATGTTGGCCAGGCTAGTCTCGAACTCCTGACCTCAGGGGATCCGCCCACCTTGACCTCCCAAAGTGCTGGGATCACAGGCATGAGCCACCGTGCCCGGCCCACTTTATTATTTAATAATAATCCAAGCCACCTGAGACAAACTTGTCAAGGCTGCTTATTTAGTAATTATTTACAAAGTTGCTATCCACTTTAAAATATATGTGACTCAGCAAGAAGAAATCATCATATCTAATAGCCATAAAATAACAATGAAAGCTTCTACCAACCTGGCCATTTGCTTGTAAGCTTCTTCAGCTACTGCAAAGATATGTGGATCCATATCACCCATGTTCTGACCACTGTATGCATTAATAATATCTTCTCCATAAATAGGCAGCTGTTCATAGGGATTTATAGCTACTAGGACTATACCTGGGAATAGGGTGGGGGACAAGAAAGAAAAAGAAGTCAATGATACCCTAATGGGCATATCAAACTTAGTAAAGTCAGACTCACAGTTAACACAATCCTTCATTTCAATTTAGTTAATATTAAACCAATAAATTGAGGATCAAAATGTATCATAGTCTTTGCCTCTGAACCCATTATACATAGTTCTGCCTAAAACACCATTTAAAAACTGGACTAGGGGGCTTAAAATAATGTGGCAATGTTATAAGAACTTTAAATATCTTCATATATTTAATTCAAAAATTCCACTTTACTTCTACAATTTATCCAAATGAAATAATCAGAAATTCATGCAAAGAGGCTTTTTTCCCCCCCACAAAGATGTTTATCATAATGTTATCTGTAACAGTGAAAATGGAAACAAAATATTTAGGGCAAGGAGACTAGTTGAATGCATTCTGTTATATCCATATGATAGACTACTAAGTCACCACCAAAAATCATGTTTGTTTGTTTATTTTGAGACAGGGTCTCACCCTGTCACCCAAGCTGGAGAGCAGTGGTACTGTCTCGGCTTACTACAGCCTAGACCTCCCAGGCTTATGCAATCCTCTCACTTCAGCCTCCCAGGTAGTTGGGACTATGGACGTGCAACACCATGCCTGGCTAGTTTTTGTATTTTTTTGTAGAGACAGGATTTTGTCATGTTGCCCAGGCTTGAACTCCTGGGCTCAAGTGATCTGCCTGCCTCAGCTTCCCAAGGTGCTGGGATTACATGAGCCACAGCACCTGGTCCAAATCATGTTTTTGAAGGATATTAAAAGTCATAGGAAAATATAATGCAAAACTATATATAGACTGATTCCAATTTTATATCAACTTATACCTCTCATGCATATAAAGAAAAAGGATGTAAGTCAATATTAATACTGGCTATTTTTCAGTGGTGAGTTACATATAATTGTTTTTCCTTTTTTATACTTTTCTGTATCTCCTAATAATTTTTCAGTAGGTATATATTAACTTAATGAAGTCGTTCATTCAACAAATGTTTATTCAGTTCCAACTACATGTAAAGTCTTTTCTAAATGCTGAATTTACGACAGTAAACAAAACAAAACAAAAAGGCTAATCTTTACCCTCATGGAACTTAAATGCTAGTGGGAAATTCAGACAATTAACAAGATAAGTATGAAAATATATATATACACACACATAATCACAGATTAAATAGTAAGGAAAAGAAGGCAAAAAATAATGCAGGGAAGAAAGACAGTAAGGAGGGGTTTCTGCCTTGATAGGGTGGCCAGACAAGACTTCACTGAGAAGGCAACACATGTGCAAGGAAAAAAAATGGACGAAAAATAAAAATTGAGAAAAAGAAATAATTACCAGTAAAGAAAAGTAACTATCAATGATATAAAGGATGTCAATTATTTTAAGAAGAAAAGGTGGCTGTTCCTGTCTAAAACAGGAGAGTAATGAAAAAATCATGAATACTGAGTTGGGTATACCACACGAATGAATGAATCCAGATTTGAGCTTCAGAGGACAGAGTGATTAGTGAAAGAACGATAAGACGTCAGTGGAGAAAACATAGCCAGAGGAAAGGGAGAAAATAAAAGATAAGAACAAACCGGGAAAGAGAGAAAAAAGAAGGAAAGCTGGAGAAGGGGGAAAGGAACACAAACATACACACATGTGGAAGCTTTATTTCTTGGCGAGATAAAAATCACCATGAGCTGGGTGGCTGGCAGCTAACACTGCAATGAGCAGAGGCCCAGGCAAGCAGGAGTGAGCAAGACGAATCACCAGAGTCAAGTTAGTTCTGCATGGCGAGTAACTGACCACAAGATAACACTAAATCTCTTGAACCTGCTCCAAAGATAAGTCCTTGGACATCTACTCTTCGTGTAGTAGTTTTTGGAAGAGAAGAAAATAACTGGTGAATTTGGCACCAAATCTGACATATGACTTCTGTGAGGGAAAAAATTTCCAAAAGATGGGCCCAGTCTTTTTTACTTTTAGCAAAATTATGTAAGCTCACAAGTGAGTTTATTCAGCATAAATGTAACTTGGCTAATAAATACTGGTAAATCTTTCAGATAATGCTCAAGTGATTTTGTCTCTCAGAGAAAATCCAGCCACAGCCTGCTTTCCCCATGTACAATATTTCCATGGCTATGTCCATTCAGGAAAGAGTACACAGTCTATTCAGAAAGCAAAGCATACTTACCACAATATGTATAAATAAGTTTGGAATCAATAAAGCGGACTCTGAGATTATGGAGCACAGCAGGCTCATGAAGATAGCTGAGGGCTGTGAGGTCATTTTCACCAACAAGTATGTCAGGATTTCGTAAGTGAGGCAGCTCCTTGGTCTTTGGATCTAGACGGTATTCCAAATCCTGAAAATGCACAAGGCACAGAATCTAGATAAATTATGGCAAGGACTATGAAAAAGAGCCATGAATTTTGCTCACTTCCTATTCCTGATTTGCTTCTCAGCTATCAAATGCATTATTTTCCTAGCACCTTCCAATATCACAGAAGCTGGTGGAGATGGAAAACAGTATGAATTGTGTTTTCATCAGACATACTAACTTGTATTAACAATTTTTGCTAATATAGTTTGAAAAGTTATAGCCTAGACCTTTTTCACCCACCTACTGAATCAGAAGTTTTAAATTTTTAAATACATTTCTCTCCTCCATCCCCTTTTACCTATAAAAAAGTGGCAGACAATATAAAAGAGTGGTCAAGAGCTTGACTCTAGGATCAGATTGACCTGGATTCAAATCCTAATACTAATACTTACTTTTTATGTGGTTTTGAATTACAGTATTTAACCCAAATCCCTCCTTTGTAAAATAAGCTAACAGGGTTATGGTAAAAAGTAAATGAGGCAAGTCTGGCATGTGGTAAGTACTTAGGAACCCCTAAACCACGAGACCCAAGAATCCCCTGAAATTATGTGCAACACTCTGTATGTGCACGTGTGTACTTTTTTTGAGGCAAGACAATTCATAGTTTTCATTAGATTTTTGTTTTGTTTTGCTTTTTTTCTGTGCATAAGCTGATTCATTCATTAGAGTTAGGCTGGGTGCGGTGGCTCACACCTGTAATTCCAGTACTTTGGGAGGCCAAGGTGGGCGGATAAACTGAGGTCAGGAGTTTGAGACCAGCCTGATCAGCATGGTAAAACTCCGTCTTTATTAAAAATACAAAAATTGGCCACGTATGGTGGCTCACGCCTGTAATCCCAACACTTTGGGAGGCCGAGGTGGGTGAATCACCTGAGGTCAGGAGTTCAAAACCAACCTGGCCAACATGGTGAAACCCCATCTCTACTAAAAACATGAAAATTAGCCAGGCGTGCCAGGCGTGGTGGCTCACGCCTGTAATCCCAGCACTCTGGGAGGCCGAGGTGGGTGGATCACAAGGTCAGGAGATCAAGACCATCCTGGCTAACACGGAGAAACCCCATCTCTACTAAAAATACAAAAATTTAGCCAGGCATAGTGGCAGGAGCCTGTAGTCCCAGCTACTCGGGAGGCTGAGGCAGGAGAACGGCGTGAACCCAGGAGGTAGAGCTTGCAGTGAGCTGAGATCACGCCACTGCATTCCAGCTTGGGCGACAGAACGAGACTTCGTCTCGGGAAAAAAAAAAAAAAATTAGCCAGGCATGGTAGTGGGCACCTGTAATTCCGGCTACTTGGGAGGCTGAGGCAGGAGAATCACTTGAACCCTGGAGGCAAAGGTTCCAGTGAGCCAAGATCATGCTACTGCACTCCAGTCTGGGTGACAGAGCAAGACTCCATCTCAACAAAAACAAAAACAAAACAAAACAAAACAAAAATGACATTTTAATGGGGTTCCTGGTCCCAAAAGTTAACAAGCACTATTCACTTAACTTTTAATAGAGATGGGGTCTCACTATATTGCCCAGGCTGATCTTGAACTCCTGGGCTCAAGGGATTCTCCCACATTGGCCTCCCAAATGCTGGCATTACAGGTGTGAGTGACCACTACTAGCCACTACTCACTTTAAAGTCATGGGAATATGGCTTTATGGCATAGCCAACCATGAATATTGTCACTTAACTATATATTAAGGGGCAAATAACATAGGACAAGTGAATAGGAATAAAAATTCAATTTAGTGGTAGGGAGGGACAAGGTTTTGTAAAAAGCCAGTTTTGTTAATACTGAAAATATATACAGAGGTCAAATAGTCAAATCATATTTGAATGAATTATGCTAAAGGAGAGAAAAATTAACAATTTACCCCTTAGCATTTCTTGCTGCCTGCTTATCAGAGAGTATCACCCTTGCCTGGGGCTGACTGGTCCTTGCATTGGCCCTGTAAATACACAATTGTCTGTTCTGGTGTTAGCCAGAAGACTCCAGAATGGCAGAAGGGCAACCCAGAGCTCTTTTCTCAGTCTTCATTACAGGGTGGGGTTGTTTGTGGCGAGTGTGGGGAGGAGCTGAAATTGAAATGTTAGAGAAGACACTAATTTAAAAGGTAGAGAAGAGTCTGTAACATCTTCACAGAAATTTCTTTCTTGGAGTTAGCCTTTAAATGAACATAACCTGCTCTTCTAGAATCAATGGACATCATTAAATAAATATACTCTTCTACTATTACAAAAGCCATGCTTTCTCTATTTTAATCTAGGACCCTAAGTGACTATAGTTTCTAAAAAGAGAATGATTCTTGAATAGTTAGTGAATTTTATAATGTTTATTCTTCTTGTTTGACCCCGTCTCTATTCTTGCTTTTATTAAAGGTATGTATCATTCTATTTCTATATTTTTAAAAAATACTAAGGATTAATAAAATTAAACATAGACACTGTACTCTGCTTGGCAAATCTGCTTCTCATAGGGGTATGGATTAGCAATTCTGAAATAACTTTACATATGTAATGAATAAGTAATATATTATAGATAATGAAAACCAAAGAGAGAAGTTACAGTATACATAATCAAAGGAAGAATAATAGAATGAACCTGGTGGCATTGGACTGGAGAAAAAAGGATCCCTATTAACTCACGGGTTTTATTTTTTTAAAAGAAGGTCAAGGCTGGGTGCGGTGGCTCACGCCTGTAATCTCAGCACTTTGGGAGGCCAAGGTGGGTGGATCACTTGAGGTTAGGAGTTCGAGACCAGCCTGGTCAACATGGTAAAACCCTGTCTCTACTAAAAACACAAAAATTAGCCAGGCATGGTGGCATGTGCCTGTAATCCTAGCTACTCAGGAAGCTGAGGCACAAGAATCATTTGAACCCGGGAGGGGAGGCAGAGGTTGCAGTGAGCAGAGATTGTAGACTCCATCTCAAAAAAAAAAAAAAAAAGGTCAAGTGCGTAGCTAATGCCTTTAATCCCAGCACTTTGGGAGGATGAGGTAGAAGGACTGCTTGAGCCCAGTAGTTCAAGACCAGCCTGGGCAACATAGCAAGACATCCATCTCTAAAAACACATTTTATATATATAAAATATGTATATACAAACACATACACACATATGTAAACATAAAGTAAGTATAGATGGTTGAGTATACATTAGTATAGTATGCATACATATTAGTATCCATCTATCCATCCATGTATATATTTTTCACGCTCTGTATGCTAAGAGGGCCTAGAAGTGGTGTCATCTCAATAGCAACGAGCACACCTAGTGCACAGATCTTGGTTGTCAAATACTATCCTCCAATACAAGGTACCAGGGTTGGGAAAGGGGAAATACAGGGTAAGTGTCTTGGGGTACCAGGAGAAGTGTTATATCTTTTTAAAAAAAAAAAAAAAAGCCAGGCACAGTGGCTCATGCCTATAATCCCAGCACTTTAGGATGCCAAGGTGGGAGGACTGCTTGAGCCCAGGAGTTCAAGACTAGCCTGGGCAACGTATTGAGACTCCATCTCTACTAAAAATTTTAAAAATTAGCCAGGCATGGTAGCTCATGCCTGTGGTTCTAGCCCCTAGGGAGGCTGAGCTTGGGAGCCATGATCAAGCACTCCAGCCTGGATGACAGAGTGAGACACTCTCAAAAAAAATAAAAAAGGATAGGGACCTGTCAAAAAAGGCAAAGGACCCAATCTAAGAGAGATCTCAATGACCAAAGCTGGAACAATGTAACTAATAAAATAAGTAATGATAGTAATGAAGAATAAAAGAAATACCCATGAGTCCATAATACATGATTAAATTAATAAATAAATGGGACAGAAGAAACAATACTTCCTTCCCTATAGAAGAATTCTAGTTAATAAGTATACAAGGAAGGAAAGAAATGGAGAATCACCACTAGAACACAATAATACTTGCTGCAGGCAAGACACAGTAATGAACACTGGGCAAATATTAGCAGGCAAAGTTTAAGGAGAAGCAGGATATATGAGTGGCCTCAAAATATCTGCCCCAACACAGTGACATTTACTAATTACAAAGGGAAAACAGTAACTTTACAGTGGATAACATGGCAGACATCACCTTAAGCAACTGCTCATGACCAGTAATCTGCAAAACTCCGATGTAGTCAAATAGTATAAGCACTCATCTTAGAGTCATCTGTGTTCAAATCTCTCTTCAAATTCCAAAAGCCACTTCCTGGCTGTGTGACCTTGAGCAAAATTACTTAAGGTCTCTGAGGTTTGGCTTTCTTATTTGGAAAACAGTGATTATATCACCTGCCAACCCATAGGGTTGGTGTGAAATTTAACATGAGAAAATCCACTCCAAAGTGCCGGACATTTTGCCTAACACGGAGCAGATGACCAATAAATGTTAAATAAGTTAATTCCCTAGTTTGGTATTCAATGCCCTCCTAATTGGCCTAATTCTTCCCTGCCTTCATCCCAGCTAGTGTCTTCCCCTCAGTTTTGCTCTCCATGCTGCCACCAATGAGTCTTCTCTAAGACCTGGCAACATGCCTCTTTTTAAAACCACTACAAGCACTCCCCATAGCACACCAGTTTAAATGCAAGAGTTTTAGGATTAGATATGAATCTAAACCTGACAATCGTAATAAATTCATAGGTCAAAATAAAAGCTTTTAAAAGTATCTGCTATTTTCACTAATCTATGCCATTAAAAACGCTATCAGAATAGAAAATTGAGTTTGCCATTTTTACTAATTTAGTAAGTAAAAATTCTAGGTAAGTTCAAAATTTAACTTCCATTGAGAGTTTACTTCACAGTAAACTTACTCTTTTGAACTCCCTTCACTTTATGCCAAGGACGACAAATGAAAGTGAGATCTCACCTTTCCTTCCTCGAGGTGAAGTAGCAGGACTTTATCTCCTGGCTTATAATCTTTGAGCAGCTCTGCTGACTTCCAGACTTCCTCTGGATCAGGTATCCAAACCCTGGCAAACTAGAAGACAAAAAGAAAAAAATTTAAACTAGCAAACCAATTATTTTACAATAATATATAAACATATAACTATTTATAATTAAACAATTTATGAAAAAAGACATCTTGGCCAATATGAAATTTCCTTTTTTTTTTTTTTTTTTTTTTTTGAGACAGAGTTAAGCTCTTGTCACCCAGGCTGGAGTGCAGTGGCCCGATCTCAGCTCACAGCAACCTCCGCCTCCTGGGTTCAAGCAATTCTCCTGCCTCAGCCTCCTGAGTAGCTGGAATTATAGGCACCTGCCACCACGCTCAGCTAATTTTTGTATTTTTAATAAAGACAGAGTTTCGCCATGTTGGCCAAGCTGGTCTCCAAACTCCTGACCTCAGGTGATCCACCCGCCTTGGCCTCCCAAAGTGCTAGGATTACAGGTGTGAGCCACCATGCCCGGCTGAAATTTACTTTTTAAATTAGTAAACAAAAAATATTTTAGCCCTCATAGCACCACCATTCCCAAATTATACAAAAAGTGTGTTCTGACAAAACAGTTATGATCAAAGCTTGACTTTGCTTTATACAGTAAATGCCACCTGAAAGTATAATTTTAGGTTAAAATGTACATATAAGATCTATTTTTGAAGCTATGGTATTGTGGTTCTGCCAGTTTCAATAGCTCAGACATCTTTTTATGGCTGAGTTTACAATTTGGAATTTTTTTTTTCTTTTGAGACAGAGTCTCGCTCTGTTGCCCAGGCTGGAGTGTGGTGGCACAATCTTGGCTCAATGCCACCTCTGCCTCCCAGGTTCAAGCGATTCTCCTGCCTCAGCCTCACGAGTAGCTGGGACTACAGGCATGTGCCACTGTGCCCAGCTAACTTTTGTATTTTTAGTAGAGACGGGGTTTCACCGTGTTGGCCAAGCTGGTCTCGAACTCCTGACCTCGTGATCCAAAGTGCTGGGATTACAGGCATGAGCCACCATGCCCCGCCCACAATTTGGATTTTTTATTGTGGTTTGCATCCTGTGCTCCGCAAAGCCTCAACGATTTCTCAGATATCCTTCAGGAGCCATCACAGAAGGGAGAAGAGGAGAATAAAAATAACAAATTTTTAAAAACTGAAAAAACACTGTTGTTCAGCATTTTGCCTTCATTATTTTATAAAGATGAGTGGGAAATGTAAAAATGGCACAGCCAGTCACTAATAAACTTAGCTCCTGCAGCCTCAACACCATGAAAAAGGCATGGTAATCATCAGGGATTCCTAAAGCAGCAAATATTTTGCTTCAACTAGACACTCTCTGGACATAAGCCAGAAGATTATGTGGTCAATTTTGAAGAAAAAGAACAAAATATACTAACATGCATAAATCTTTCAAATACCTCATTGAAGAAGTGTTTTATGTGCTTGGACTCTCTGGGAAGAAATTTCCCTTTAAAACACGCATAACACTAAACCTAAATGCCCATTTTCATGAACAAATCACATATGAAAACAGGAATCCTAGATTCAGCCAGCAAAAGAAAGACATGATACAATCAATCATGGCTGGCATGGGCCCGACTGAACCCGGTCTCTGGCCTGTATCTGTATCCGCATTTCATGTAAATTCACCTCTACATTTCATTTTTAACAATGATCAGGGTACTAATTTACTTGGAGCTTTGAGAAGGAGCATCTGGATTTGAGTATGTTTAATGTGGGGCAACTTCACAAAGAATTGTGATAATGTAATGACTATTCTAAGTACTGGGCACAAAGTTCTGGAAGCTTGTAACAAGGTCATTCCCAAGAACAAGAGAAATTTATATGACCCAGTGATGAACTTACAGATAGGAGAAAGCGAAAAGAAAGTGGGTGAACGAAAGTACAGGTAGATCTGAGATTCAAGATAATTTAAATTAAACGTCTCCTGTAAGAAAAACATTTCAGCATGCCATGCCACTGTCCTGGATATTATGTTAACCTCTTCTTTTTTTTTTTTTCTTTTTTTTCTTTTTTTTGAGATGGAGTCTCACTTTGTCACCCAGGCTGGAGTGCAGTGGCGCAATCTCGGCTCACTGCAACCTCCGCCTCCTGGGTTCGAGCGATTCTCCTGCCTCAGCCTCCCGAGAGCTGGGACTATAGGCACATGCGACCACGCCCAGCTAATTTTTTTACATTTTTAGTAGAGACAGGGTTTCACCTGTTAGCCAAGATGGTCTCGATCTCCTGACCTCATGATTCGCCTGCCTTGGCCTCTCAAAGTGCTGGAATTACAGGCATGAGCCACTGTGCCCAGCCTATGTTAACCTCTTTACTGACAAATATTTTCAAGCCTTCCTATTAGGAAGTTGCTGTGGTATATTGCCGTAGTTTCCAAACTACCAGATTTCATGGCTGGTAAAAATTTTTTTTTCAAGTTTGGGGACTGATATAAGGTTATTAACTAACTTTTGACAAGTAAGGTTACAAAACCATTAATTATTGGCAGCACTTACAGACAAGTAGAGGCTAAGGCCCTCACACTCAGCACAGGCAACATAAATACCAATCTACTATCTAATATCACCATCGTTTTATAAAATGAAGGACATTTTAACAAGAAAACAGTAGGACAAATAGCCATCATAGTTTTTTGGTTTTCTGTTTTTCGGACACGGAGTTTTGCTCTTGTTGCCCAGGTCGGCTCACTACAGCCTCCAGTTCCAGGGTTCAAGCAAGTCTCCTGCCTCAGCCTCCCAAGTAGCTGGGATTACAGGTACCCGCCACCACGCCCAGCTACTGTTTTGTTGTTGTTTTATTTTTAGTAGAGACAGGATTTCGCCATGTTGGCCAGGCTGGTCTCAAACTCCTGGCCTCAGAGAGTGATCCTCCCACCTTGGCCTCCTAAAGTGCTGGGATTACAGGCCTGGCCCTCACAGTTAACACGCAAATCCCTTACCATGGTCTACAAAGGCCTTCATGACCTGTCCTTTCCTTCCCCTGCCAACCTCTAAGCCGGAGCCATGCAGATCTTATTTTAGTTCTTCAGGAACATAGTTTTGTTTGCTCCTGTCTCTAGACCCTGGCCCTTGTTAATTCCTCTGTAATGTACTTCTCCCAGATCTGCTTATGCCTGCCTCCTTCTCACTTACATGATAGCTCAAATGTAAACCTCTTCAGAGAGGCATTCCCAGATCTTTCTAGCTGAAATCAATCCAAACTACGATTACCGTTCTCCATTTTACAGTCTTCAGCGCTGTTATTCACTATCTGAAATCACTTGCTGTTATGTTGTCTATTTACTTATTTACTGTCTCTCTTCCTTCATTAGAACATAAGTTCCGTGTCTGTGTTGTTCAACACTGCAGGCAGTACTTAGAAGAGTACCTGACACACAGCTGGTGCTTAGTAAGAATTTATCAAAAGAAGATCAGAATAAAAGGCATCTCTTTAAATTGAATATAAGTAGTACGATTAAAAGCTCACTCAATTGCTTTAATTTTATCTTATTATTACCAACACATACAAACTTTTAATCTAAACAGTTTGCAGAGGAAAGAGTATGGAACTAGACTATGGGTTCTAGTCCCAGGGCTACCAGATGGGCCTTGGCCTTTATTTCAGGCAACAATAAAATGAGGATGACAACAATAGTCTTCCAGTTTATTGCAAAGGCTTACACACATAGAAACTTCATGAAAAGCATAAACCAATATATAAGTACAGGGTGGGGTTGTTACTGTTTTTTCCCATAGGAAGTGATTTCTAAAGTCATATATCAAACATGTCACTGAAATCTGTTTTACAACTTTTTTCCCAGGTACACAGTCCATAAACTGAGTAATATCTGTACATATCACTAAAGCCTTACTCATGCAATACATATTTCTATGTACTAACTGCTCCCAATCTGAAGCTTATTTACAAAGACAACATTTTTGTAGCTTTCTCGGGAAGGCATTACTGGTTCCAGAAAAGATATATAAATATAAAGAGATTAAGAGTCGGGATGGGCACGGTGGCTCATGCCTGTAATCCCAGCTCTTTGGGAGGCCGAGGTAGGTGGATCTCTTGAGCTCAGGAGTTGGAGACCAGCCTGACCAACATGGTAAAACCCCACCTCTACTAAAAATACAAAAATTAGCCAGGCATGGTGGCTCGTGCCTGTAATCCCAGCTCCTCAAGAGGCTGAGGTGGGAGGATCACTTGAGCCCAGGAGGTGGAGGTTGCAGTAAGCTAAGATCACGTCACTGCACTCAAGTCTGGGCAACAGAGTGAGACTCCATCTCAAAAAAAAAAAAAGAGAGATTCAGAATCATGAAATGACCTATTACCTTGACTGATGAAAACACAAAAAAGGAAAATGTGTCCAAGTGAGTTTGTAAAAGCATGACTGACCAGTGCCTAAACATGAGGAGACTTGAAATCTAGAAAGCGCCTTCATGCTCTGTGTCAGTAGGGAGCTCCAGCTCAGATTTCCACAAGTATTTTGCAAACAGTAGATACTTTGCCAAAGACTAGATTTCCAAGGGCTAGATGTTAACAACACTTACAGATAAGGAGTGGAAGGCTAAGGCCCTCACATTCACCAAAAGCAAGATATTTAAAGACTGAACACCACTCTCATAACCAACTTCCTCTTTATCTTAGCTTTACCTCTGGGGAAAGCATACAAGGAGAAATAGGTCAGAAACCATTCTATTATTACCATTGCCTTTCTGTGTTTCTTTTCCATCTTAACCAATGAGATCAGTGACTGCAGAAACAACTATGCCAGAAGGGGGTCAATTTGAGGATATATACCTTAGATGCTGAAACAGGGAAATCTCAACCTGACACGCCACTTCCTACTGCCTTTGTCACTTCCAACCCTGCCTCCCACTCTTCCTCCAGGCCGCGATGCAAAGACACACGGCAGGAATAGAACTAAACTTGTCCAGTCACATCCAGTGAGAAGACCGGGGGAAGGGAGGCAAGAAGACAAGGCCACTGGAACGCATGAGAAACCTAGAAATAGGACACAGTGTGAGTCCGGCAGGAATCAGAAACAAGGATAGACACTGCCCACTAAGTCTGCAGAAGGCCCTCCTGATGAAAAAGAAGCAGTTAGAAAACGATAACCCTGGCCAAAGTGAATCAAACTGGACACAGCCCCCAGCAAGGCAAGGGAAGTCCCCTGTTGAGAGACAGGACTAGCTGGATTTCCTAGGCCCACTAAGAATCCCTAAGCCTAGCTGGGAAGGTAACTACATCCACCTTTAAACACGGGGCTTTAAACACGGGGCTTGCAATTTAATTCACACCCGACCAATCAGAGAGCTCTCTAAAATGCTAATTAGTCAAAAACAGGAGGTAAAGAAATAGCCAATCGTCTATCGCCTAAGAGCACAGTGGGAGGGACAAGGATAGGGATATAAACCCAGGCATTCCAGCCAGCAACGGCTACCCTCTTTGGGTCCCCTCCCTTTGTATGGGAGCTCTGTCTTCACTCTATTAAATCTTGCAACTGCACTTTCTTTTGGTCTGTGTTTGTTACGGCTCAAGCTGAGCTTTCGCTCGCCATCCACCACTGCTGTTTGCCGCTGTGGCAGACCGGTGGCTGACTTCCATCCCTCCAGATCCGGCAGGGTGTCTGCTGTGCTCCTGATCCAGCGAGGCGCCCATTGCCGCTCCCAATCAGGACAAAGGCCATTGTTCCTGCACGGCTAAGTGCTGGGTTCGTCCTGATCGAGCTGAACACTAGTCACTGGATTCCATGGTTCTCTTCTGTGACCCATGGCTACTAATAGAGCTATAACACTCACCACATGGCCCAAGATTCCATTCCTTAGAATCCGTGAGGACAAGAACTCCAGGTCAGAGAACATGAGGCTTGCCACCATCTTGGAAGCGGCCTGCTGCCATTTTGGAAGCTGCCCGCCACCATCTTGGGAGCTCTGGGAGCAAGGACCCCCTGGTAACGCAGTCATGTAACTGGATTCTGTCATGATTAGCTAACAAAGGGTTAGGCTCTCTTTCAGTGATCCCCGTTTGTGCTCTTTCAATGATTCCCGTTTCCTCTTCTCCACTCACACTACTCTAGATCTAGTCCCTCATTATCTTGTGAGAGTCTCTCAAACATCTCACTTACGCTACCTGAGACCTTATTTTAGTTATTCATGAATCTACCTACCTTCCATACCAGACTATATACTCTTTCAAAGCTATCTTTGAATCCCCTCTGAAGTCAACCAAGTTCCTGGCCCACAATTTGTGGGCAGCACATATACGTTGATTTTATTTAAGACTGAGATAAGGCAAGGCAAGGAAGAGAGATGAGAAAAATTGGAAACATTCCACAGGCTTAGCTCAGGATTTTCCATGAAGTCATACCAGAGTTTGAGGCCACCAAACAGGGTTGGGACGGGGCATGAATCAGAGGCTTAGAGAAGAGAGATTCATGAAGTAGTAGGTAAAGAAAGAATAAATAATGATGTAGAAACGTAGAAGAAGGAAAAAGAAGAGCCTGAGATTTGAAGTACTGTGATTAAAGAAAAAAGCTTAGGGGGGGGAGAAATGAGAAAATAAACCTAAATTACATAAAACTTAAGCACACAAAGATTTGTGACAATTCAAATGAACCACTTGATAAAAAATGAGAATAAGAATAAAATGAAGATGGACTAAATTTTATAATAGCTAAAATCTGATAAAATAATGCTAACACAGATTTAACCTGCATAACAGCTTGCAAGGAAAATAAAAGACATCTGTCCTTCCACAATACAATTTAATGAGGCCTGCCTGGCAGCAATGAGGTAATTTTGACAGAGTCTAAAAGAGCACTAGAAAGGCAGGTTCAAGGGACATGCTGGCACTGGTACATGCCAGAGAGGGGCACCAGTGTTGGCTCACCTAGCACTGCCCTTGCACCTTCTTGGGGGTTACACCCAGCCTTGCACATTTAAGGAGGCACCAGTCTTTTTTTTTTTTTTTTTTTTTTTTTTGAGATGGAGTCTCGCTCTGTTGCCTAGGCTGGAGTACAGTGGCACAATCTCCGTTCACTGCTACCTCTGCTTCCCAGGTTCAAGTGATTCTCCTGCCTCAGCCTCCCAAGTAGCTGGGAATACAGGCATGCCCCACAACACGTGGCTAATTTTTGTATTATTAGTTGAGACGAGGTTTCGCCATGTTGGCCAGGCTGATCTTGAACCCCTGACCTCAGGTGATCTGCCCACCTCGGCCTCCCAAAGTGCTAGGATTACAGGCATGAGTCACCGTGCCTGGCCCACCAGTCATCTTTCTTTTGGTATCTTACCACAATGACAACACGGAAGAGGCCCTTGATTGATGCAGATGACTCACTGGAAGTTTTGCTAACTTGCATTTTGTCTGTCAAGTAACACTGAGGGTGTGGGCACCAAAAGCAGTTGCTTCTGATGCCCCAGACACTTTGGGAACAAGTCTAACAGCACTAACAGAGTAAACTGAGCAGCCCTCAAAACCTAAAGAATTTGACCCATATGATTCTCTCTTCTCCCCCTAACTCCTATATACATTGTTTGCTTTATAGCACATGTGCACATCTTTATTAGCTTCTGTATTAAATCATGAGCAGCTTGGCAATTTGGAATCTGCCATGGCTCACTTTTGATAGCCCATTGTGAATGTTTGCAAAAATGAGTGCTTTATGTCACAATTCAAACAGGCCTATTACAAAAACTAAGTGCTCCTCTGTGCTTTGAACTAAAGCAGGAAAGAAATCCTGAAATGTCACTAATACCCCCTCCTCTGAAACCTGACATTAATATGGGTGTTCCATATGATTACTAAGTAATTCATATAGCCCTTAGAGCGTGTTTTTGGCATAAAAAAAATCAGGAACTACTATTCTAAAAGGACATGATAAGCTCTCCAGAAAAAAGGAAACAAAAATTATTAAAGAAACAAATTGCCCCTCTTAGTAATGGTATATTTTGTATTTTTTTAATTTGTTATGAAATATATCATATAAGAGATGTGTCTGTGTGTATGTGTATACATAGATAATTTGTTGAATGAAAGAATGATGTAATGAACTTCCATATGCCCACCATTTAGGTTCAGAAGTAGAACATTACTTTTATTTATATATATATATATATATATATATATATATATCTTTTTTTTTGTTTTGTTTTGTTTTAGACAGAGTCTTGCTCTGTCGCACAGGCTGGAGTGCAGTGGCGCGATCTTGGCTCACTGCAAGCTCCGCCTCCCAGGTTCATGCCATTCTCCTGCCTCAGCCTCCTAAGTAGCTGGGACTACAACACAAGTGCATGCCACCACGCCCAGCTCATTTTTTGTATTTTTAGCAGAGAAAGTGTTAGCCAGGATGTTCTTGATCTCATGACCTTGTGATCCGCCTGCCTTGGCCTCCCAAAGGGCTGGGATTATAGGCGTGAGCCACTGTGCCTGGCCAAAACAGTAGATTTTATTATGAAGGAATTTCCCTTCTCCACCCCCAAATTGTTCTGGGTATCATAATGAAAACCAGCTATTAAACTGGCCCATGTCATCTGGTGAAACTTAAGAATGTCTCATCTAAGACAACATGTCAAAGACACGCCAATCAGCTTGCCATCCATGCTGCAGTGTTCCAGTGGGCTCTGACAACAGAATGAAGGCTCTATCAAAAATGAGGTTAGTCAATAACCACAAAAAACAATCTGAGGATGCTGAAGACTAAAATTTTAATGAATGAGCGAGCTCAGGTTCATGAATTTCTATAAATGAATAAAATCATAGAGTTGACTTAAAATTTTTAAATTTTTGCTGACTCTGTAAGTCACTTTGCATATACTGTGAAATGTACCTGGTTTAAAAGTAAATCACATGTCACTTTGGGAGGCCGAGGCGGGTAGATCACAAGGTTAGGAGTTCGAGACCAGCCTGGCCAACATGGAGAAACCCCGTCTCTACTGAAAATACAAAAATTAGCTGGGCATGGTGGCAGGCACCTGTAATCCTAGCTACTCAGGAGGCTGAGGCAGGAGAATTGTTTGAACCAGGGAAGCAGAGGTTGCAGTGAGCTGAGATTGCGCCATTGCACTCTAGCCTGGGCAACAGGACGAGACTCCATCTCAAAAAAAAAAAAAAAAAATCACACTTTGGGAGACCGAGGCGGGTGCACTGTCTGAGCTCTGGAGTTCGAGACCAGCCTGGGCAACATGGTGAAACCCCATCTCTAATAAAATACAAAAAATTAACTGGGAGTGGTGACATGCACCTGTACAGTCCCAGCTACTCGGGAGGCTGAAGCACAAGAATTGCTTGAACCTGAGAGGTGGAGATTGCAGTGAGCTGAGATTGTGCCACTACACTCCAGCCTGGGCAACACAGCAAGACTTTGTCTCCAAAAAAAAGAAAGAAAGAAAGAAAGAAAATCAAGTTCAAGTCAGCTCCCACCAGACATTGAAATTATCTTTTTAAATTTAGGAAGAAAACAAGAACTTGCAAATTAATGGATATGCTTTGTTACCATTAAGTAGAAAAAATTAAATATTCTTATTTTTCTAAAATTTGATATGAGATGACAGAGCTTTGGAATGAATATTTTTAGACACTGTAGTTATTTAATGTTCGTGCAAAGATTATTTTCAGAACTAGGTCTAACTTCTCAAGAACAGTGTTAATATGCACATCAAGAAAAATTAGTATTTCCATCTATAATTAGCTGGTGGTATTTTAAACCACAAAATTCTAAATAAGTAAAATAATCAAAGGTAAAACAGAATCACCAACAAGGAAAGGAACCATATAGGTTGTATTCATCAGAGCTTTGATTAGGATAAAGAAAAGTCCTAACTTAATCTCATAATATGCTTTGTAATTATTATTAAAGAAGTCCCTTATTCAACAAAACACCTGAGAGAAGTTAGATAACTTGCCCCAAAGGTACTCAGCTAATAAATGACAGAAGCAGAATTCAAACATAGAAAGATCTCTGATTTCAAGATGATTAGGGTGTATAAGGAAGAGTAAGAAAAACACAACCTCACTGAATCACTTTCTCCTGATTGTGACCAAAGTTGCTCAACTAAGCAAAACAACTCACACTTTCCTATCATTTTCAACACTTGCTCTCAATGTAGACAAAAGTATTAAATGGAAGTCATGTTAAACATGTACAGGCCTCTTTATACAGGGGTCTTCTTGTCACATAGAATATCTATCACTCTGATAAATGATGTAGTGATGAAAGAAGTCATGGATAATTTTTAAAATTTTAACTAAAATGTCTTAACATGGTAAGATTTAAGGAATCATGGAATTAAACATCAAGCAACACATACATTATATGAGACAATATGGATAAGGTGCGAAAACAGTACTTGGGGAATAATAGGCAGGTGCCGGTATGTATTTCCCTCCCATTTATAACAGGCAGCTCCCTTTGTGTTGCTCCCCAGCTTTGGGAATCGACACTTCTAGGTCTGTTGCTAACTTGGGAAATGACACAGTTTGGATATTTGTCCCTGCCCAAATCCCATGCTGAAATGTAATCCCCAATGCTGGAGGTGAGGCCTGGTAGGAGGTATTTGAATCATGTGAGCAGATCCCTCATGGCTTGGTATTGTCTTTGTGATAGTGAGTTCTTGTGAGATCTGGTCATTTAAAAATGTGTTGCAACCTCCCCTCTCCTTCTCTGTCTCTCGCTCCTGCTTTTTGCCATGTGATGTGTCTGCTCCTTCCTTGCCTTCCACCGCGAAAGCTCCCTAAGGCCTCCCTAGAAGCAGACATCACCATGCTTCCTGTATAGCCTGCAGAACCGTAAGCCAATTAAACCCCTTTCCTTATAAATTACCCAGTCTCAGGTCTTTCTTTATAGCAATGCAAGAATGAACTAACACAAAAAATTGGTACTGGGAGTGAGGGATTGCCTCACATACAGATAAAGTGAAAATGTAGAAGCAACTCTGGAATTAGGTAACAGCAGAGGTTGGAAGCATATGGAAGGCTCAGAAGAAAACAGGAAGAAGAAAGAAAGTTTGGAATTCTTAGAGACTGGTTAAATGGTTGTGACCAAAATGCTGATAGCGATCCGGACAGTGAAGGCCAGGCTGACAAGGTCTCACATGGAAATGTGGAACTTACTGGAACTGGAGCAAAGGTCACGTGTGTTATGCCTTGGCAAAGAACTTGGCTGCATTGTGGCCACTGCCCTAGGGGACCCGTGGAACTGAACTTCAGTGATGATTTAAGGTATCTGGTAGAAGAAATTTCAAGGCAGAAAAGCATTCAAGATGTGGCCCAACTGCTTCGAACAGCCTACACTCAGGTACAGGAGCAAAGAAGTTACTGAAAGTTGGAATATATATTTAAGCAGGAAGCAGAGCATAAAAGTTTGGAAAATTTGCAGGCTGGCCATGTGGCAGAGATAGCTTTTTCAAGAGAGAAATCCTAATTTGCATAACTAAGAGAGAGACAAGTGCTAATAGCCAAGTCAATGGGGAAAAGGTCTTGAAGGTATTTTGGAGACCTCCCCAGCAGCCCCTCCCATCACAGGCCCAGAGGCCTAGGAGGACATTATGGTGCAGAGGGCCAGGCCTAGGGCCCCACTACCCTGCACAGCCTCAGAGTTCTGCTTCTTCCATCCTGGCCGCTCCATCTCCAGCTCCAGCTCCAGCCAAGGGTCAAAAAGGTTGGAGAACAGCTCGAGCTGCCACTTTGAAGAATGCAAGCCATAAGGCTTAACAGATTCCATGTGGTGTTAAGCCTGTAGATGTACAGAATAAAAATTGAAGAATGTTTGGCAGCCTCTGCTTAGATTTCAGAGGATGTATGAGAAAGCCTGGGTGCCCAGGCAAAAGCCTGCTGCAGGGGCAAAGCCCTCATTCCTCTACTGGGGCAGTGCCAAGGGGAAATGTGGGGTTGGAGGCCCCACACAGAGGCATTTCCTAGTGGAGCTGTGAGAATGGGGCCACCATCCTCCAGATCCCAGAATCGTAAATCTACTCTGTACCTTCAGCCTAGAAGTCACAGGCATTCAACTCCAACCCATAAGAATGGCCCTAAGGGCTGAACCCTACAAAGCCACAGACAAAGAGCTGCCCGAGGCCTTGGGAGCCCACTCTTCCTATCAGTGTGCCCTGGATGGGACGTGTAGTCAAAGGAGATTATTTTGGATCTTTAAGATTTAATGACTGCCCTGCTAGGTTTCAAATGTGCCTGTAGCCCCTTTATTTTGGCCAATTTCTCCCTTTTGGAATGGGAGAAATGTCTATACCCCCACAGTATTTTGGCAATAGTCAACTTGTTTTGATTGTATGGGCTCAGAGGCGGAAGGAGAAAAGTCTCAGATGAGACTTTGGACTTGGACTTCTGAGTTAATAGTAGAATGAGTCAAGGCTTTGGGGGACTGTTGGGAAGGTATGATTGTATTTTGCAATATGAGAAGGACATGAGACTTGGAAGGGGTCAGGGGAGGAATGATATGGTTTGGATATGTGTCCTCACCCAATCTCATGTTAAATTATAATCCCCAATGCTGGGGGTAGGGCCTGGTGGAAGGTGTCTGGATCATGGGGGCAGCTCCCTCATGGCTTGGTGCTGTCTTCATGATAGTGAGTTCTCACAAGATCACTATCACTCACTCACACTCTCGCTCGTTCTCTTGCTTTCTGTCTCCCCCATCCTTGCCATGTAACGTGCCCACTCCCCTTTTGCCTTCCATCATGAGTGGAAGCTTCCTGAGGCCTCCCCAGCCATGGTTTCTGTACATCCTGCAGAACCATGAGCCAATTAAACCTCTTTTCTTTACAAATTCCCAGTCCCAGGTATTTCTTTATAGCAATGCAAGAATAAACTAATACAGAAAACTGGCACTGAGGTGTGAGGCATTGCCATAAATATACCTGAAAATGTGGAAGTGGCTTTGGACCTGGGTAATGGGCAGAGGTTGAAACAGTTTGGAGGGCTCAGAAGAAGACAGGAAGATGACAGAATGTTTGGAACTTCCTAGAGACCTATTGAATGTTATGACCAAAATGCTGATAGTGATATGGACAGTGAAAGCGAGGCTGAGGGGGTCTCAGATGGAAATGAGGAACTTATTGGGAACTGAGGTAAAGGTCACTCATGCTATGCTTTAGGAAAGAGACTGATGGCATTGTGCCCTTGCTCTAGGAATCTGTGGACCTTTGAACTTGAGAGAGATGATTTAGAGTATCTGGTGGAAGAAATTTCTAAGCAGTAAAGTGATCAAGAGAATCAATCTGACTAGATTTAAGAAGATGTATGGAAAAGCCTGGAAGTCCACACAGAAGGCTGCTGCAGAGGCAGAGCCCTCATGGAGAACCTCTAGCAGGGCAATGTGGGAGGGAAATGTGGGGCTGGGCACTGCCTAGTGGAGCTGTGAGAAGAGGGCTACTGTCCTCCAGACCCCAGAATGGTAAAGTCAGTGACAGTTTATACCATGTGCCTGGAAAAGCCAAAGGCACTCAATCCCAGCCCCTGAGAGCAGCCATTGGGGGCACAGCCCTGCAAAGCCACAGGGGTGGAGCTGCCCAAGACCTTGTGGGCCCACTCCTTGCATCAGTGTGCCTTGGATGTGAGACACAGAGCCAAAGGAGATTCTTTTGGAGCTTTAAGATTTAATGACTGCCCTGCTGGGTTTTGTACTTGCATGGGGTTTTTAGGCCCTTTCTTTTGGCTGATTTCTCCCATTTGGAAAGGGAGTATTTACCCAATGCCTGTACCTCCATTATATCTTGGAAGTAACTAACTTGTTTTTGATTTTACAGGCTCATAGGCAAAAGGGACTAGGCTTGTCTCAAATGAGATTTTGGATTTTTGAGTTAATGCTGGAATAAGTTAAGACTTTGGACTATTGGGAATGTATGATTGTATTTTGCAATGTGAGGACATAAGTTTTGGGGAGGGGCCAGTGGCAGAATTATACAGTTTGAGTCTGTGTCCCAACCCAAATCTCATGTCAAATTGTGATCCCCAACGTTGAAGATGGGTCCTGGTGGGAGGTGACTGGATCATGGCGGAGGATTTCCCCTTTAGTGCTGTTCTTGTGATAGTGAATTATAGAAAGATCAGGTTGTTTAAAAGTGTGTAGCAGCATCTCCCACCCTCTCTTGTTCTCATGCTCCAGCCAGATGTGCCTGCTTCCCTTCACCTTCTGCCATGATTGTAAATTTCCTGAGGCTTCCCCAGCCATACATCCTATATAGCCTGTGGAACTGGGAGCCAATCAAACCTCTTTTCTTTATTAAGTATCCAGTCTCAGTCTCAGGTATTTCTTTTTTTTTTCTTTTCTTTTTTTTTTTTTTGAGACAGAGTCTTACTCTGTTGCCCAGGCTGGAGTGCAATGGCACGATCTCGGCTCACTGCAACCTCCGCCTCCCGGGTTCAAGCGAGTCTCCTGTCTCACCTTCCCATATAGCTGGAATTACAGGCATGCCACTATGCCCGGCTAATTTTTCTATTTTTAGTAGAGATGGGGTTTCACCATGTTGGCCAGGCTGGTCTCAAACTCCTGACTTCAAGTGATCCACCCACCTCGGCCTCCCAAAGTGCTGGGATTACAGGCGTAAGCCACCATGCCCAACCTCAGGTATTTCTTTATAGCAGTATGAGAATGGACTAATACAGAATGTTACACATCTTTCATGATCTGGCTCTGTCAACTTCTCCAGTGTCATCTCTCACCTCTCCTGGCCTTGCATTCAACCCTCTAAACTGCAAACACCAGCTGATTCCTCCATATCTATCTCTACTCAAATTGCCCAGCAAGCCCTTTCCCCCATCCTCATCACCCATATAATGCCTATGTATCCTTTAAGGGCCCACCTTTCAGCAGCGTTTCACCACTGACCCTGGCAGCCTACCTGGAACATTCTGGCCTGGCATGGTTCCTCCCTGCCTCTCTAATAATTCTTTTCCCATTTCCTGTGCCAGCTCTACCTTCTCTATCCTACCCTGGTAACCATTAGAATTGACCAGATCTCTAAGCTAAGTCTCTTCTCTCTTTTAATGTGGTGTTAAGAATTCGACTTGCTAGGCACAGTAGCTCATGCCTGTAATCCCAGCACTTTGGGAAGCCAACGGAGGAGGACTGCTTGAGTCCAGGAGTTCAAGACCAGCCTGGGCAACATAGTGAGACCTCCCCTCTACAAAAAATGAACAGAATTAGCCAGGTGTGACAGCACGTGCCTATAGTCCCAGCTACTTAGAAGGCTGAGGTTGTGAGGATTGCTTGAGCCCAGGAGGTCAAGGCTACAGTGAGCCAAGATCTTGCCACTTCACCCTAGCCTGAGCGACAGGGCTAGATCCTGTCTCCAAAAAAAAAAAAAAAAAAATGAATTCAGGCTCAGGCTTTAGAGCAGGGCATGGTGGTGCACACACCTGTAACCCCTGGTACTTGAGAGGTTGAGGTGGGAGGATCACTTGAGCTCAGGAGTTTGAGACCAGCCTTGGCAACATAACAACACCCATCTCAATAATAATAATAATAATAATAGTTCAGGCTTTAGGAGAAGACTTGCTGGGTTTACTAGCCCTGTGGCTTTCCTATCCATTGTCTACAATGAGGGTAATAATACCTACCACATAGGGGTATCATGAAGATTAAATCAGTTACACATGTGAAGTACTCAGAACAGTGCTTAGTATGTAGAAGGCAGTTGATAAGTGTGAGCTATTCTCATTAATAATATTCTTTAAAAAAAAATAGAGATGGGGCTGGGGGCAGTGAATCACATCTGTAACCCCAGCACTTTGGGAGGCTGAGGTGGGCAGATCACTTGAGGTCAGGAGTTCAAGACCAGCCTGGCCAACACGGTAAAACCCCGTCTCTACCAAAAAAAATACAAAAATTAGTCAGGCATGGTGGTGCATGCCTGTAGTCCCAGCTACTTGGGAGGCTGAGGTGGGAGAATCACTTGAACTCAAGAGGTAGAGGTTGCATGAGCCAAGATTGTGCCACTGTACTCCAGCCTGGATGACAGAGTGAGAACTCATCTCAAAAAAAAAAAAAAAAAAAAAAAAAATTTAGAGACAAGGTCTCGCTGTCACCCAGGCTGGTCGTGAACTCCTTGGCTCAAGTGATTCTCCCATCTCCGCCTCCCAGAGTGCTGGGATTATAGACATAAGTCACCACACCTAGCCTATGTTAATATTATTCTTATGATTAGACTGCACTATTGGGGTGGGTTTTTTGTTTGTTTGTTTCTTTTTTTGATACAGGGTCTCACTCTGTCACCCAGGCTGGATTGCAGTGGTGTGATCATCGCTCACTGCAACCTTCACCTCCTGGGTCTTATTATTTTTATATTTACATTGTATCCCACCCACTCTCATGAGTTTAAATGCCAATTTTTCCCAAATTTCTATCTCTACCTAGACTTTTCTGCTGAACTCCAGACCCCTAGATCCACATAACTTCCTAAAATCTCTATTTAGATGTCTCATAGACATCTTAAATTCAACAAGTCCAAAACAGAACTCTTCTGCTACCTCTTTTTAAACATGTCCTTCCTGCAGCATCCCCATCTCAGACAGGCACCTCTACCCAGCTAGTTAGTTGCTCTTGGGGAAAAAACTGATCCTTAGGACTGCCTTCTCCTTCACTCCTATATCAAATCCATCACTAAATCCTATCTGCAATATTATAACTAAATTTTGTCCCTCTCTCTCCATCTCTACAGCCACCACCCAAATCCTAGCCAATATTCACTATAATGCTAGAAATAGCTCTGTATCAAGCTTTCCTCCCCCAACTCTCTATTCAGCAGCCAGAGTGATGTTTTTGAAATGGAAAAACAGGAAGAAAAATGGAAAAATGTCTCATCCTACTTAAAACCCTTTAACAACTTTGGCTAAAACATTCACATAACCCCCTTGAGCCCTGTATTATTTGGCACTTGCCCTGAACCAATCCCATCTCATGGCACTCCCTACGACCTCACTACTTAGCCCTTCTCTTCACCCCACCAAGGGCCATCTGCACCACCTGTCCTTTAACTGCTTAAACAATCCATGTTAGATCAAGCCTCGAGATTTTCTCTCTTGCTTTTTCTTGGCCTGGAATCCCTAGTTCACTTGTTTCCTGACTGACTTCTCCTTATCCTTCACATCTTATGCTTTAATATCCGTTACTTGGAAAGACCTTCCCTGACGTGTCTATCCAAATTAAGCTCCACTGTTACGTTTTCTCAGATAACCCTGTACTTTCTCTTCACGATGAAAACCATGAAGACAGGAAGGTGTCTGTTTTACTCAAACTGATGCCCACAGCCCAACATAGTGTCTGATCTGTAACAGATGCCCAGTAATTACTTACTGAATAAACGTATGTCATATTTCATTAAATCTAAGACACTATCAATAAGATGCATTCCTACTATTAAAAAAAAGTGTCAGAATTGAGTAAATATAGACAGATTCTTCTCCAAAATGGTGGCACAGATGCAAGCTGGCTTCACCACCCCCTCCCCCCACTAAAAACCAAAACCAAAAATATAATGCCAAGATAATCACCAGCAATATCCCAGAATTAAAATGAGAATGAGACAGTTCCCAGGACCACAGAGAAGTATAAAAAAAACTCTGAGCAGATGGTAAGATAATCAGACTCCTATATCAATGACGCAGCTCCACCAAATCTGTCTGGCACCAAGTGCAAGGAAAATTTCCCCCGACTGAGTTTCTACACTGGAAAAAGTGAGATCAAGGTGCAACTTCCCCGCCATCTTGGGTCACCTGACAGAAGACCTATCTTTGCCTCAACCCACAGGAAGCATCACGAGTGCCTGAAGGGTGAAATACCCCTGAGGACAGCCAGAAACAAAGAGAGGATACAGGATCATCATCCCGGGCCCTGGAAACTCTGCTCTTAAACTCAGAGGAGACCCCAAATCAGAGTTCAGCAGTACCATACTGTAGGAGGTATATTCCACAATTCCCCTGGGCACAAATCCCTAGCCAGCCTTTCCACACTGACAGGATATTCCCTTTGGGACCACCCCCATTCAGGATGGGCAGTACTCAGGTCATTTACTAGAGCCAGGTGTGGTGACGCACACCTGTAATCCCAGCTACTCAGGAGGCTGAGGCAGGAGAATCACTTGTACCCGGGAGGTGGAGGTTGCAGTGAGCCAAGATTGTGCCACTATACTCCAGCCTGAGCAACAAAGTGAGACTCCATTAAAAAAAAAAAAAAAAAAAAAAAAAAAAAAAAAAAAACACACAGCCATAGGAGAAACAAAAAAGAATAAAAAAGAATGAAGCTCTGCAAAGGAGATACGGAAAATTACCCTAAAAGACTAAACCTAAGAATTATTGGTGTTCAAGAGAGAGTTGAATAAGAATGAGGGAAAGAAAGCTTATTCAAAGAAATATTACTAATAAGAGAAAACTTTCCAAAACTTGAGAAACATATAAATACCCAGGTATAGGAAGGTCATAGAATACCACATAGATTTGACCCAAATGAGGCTACCACAAGACATAAAATAATCAAACTCTCAAAGGTTAAGGACAGGCCGGGCGCGGTGGCTCACGCCTGTAATCCCAGCACTTTGGGAGGCCGAGGCGGGCGGATCACAAGGTCAGGAGATCGAGACCACGGTGAAACCCCGTTTCTACTAAAAATACAAAAAAAAAAAATTAGCCGGGCGCGGTTGTGGGCGCCTGTAGTCCCAGCTACTCGGGAGGCTGAGGCAGGAGAATGGCGTGAACCCGGGAGGCGGAGCTTGCAGTGAGCCGAGATCGCGCCACTGCACTCCAGCCTGGGCGACAGAGCGAGACTCCGTCTCAAAAAAAAAAAAAAACAAACAAACAATCAAAGGTTAAGGACAAAGAGAGCGTCCTACAAGTAGCAAGGGAAAAGAAGCAAATAACATATAAAGGAGTTCCAATTCATTTTGCAACAGACTTCTCAAGCAAAAGTATATGGGCCAGAAGGGAGTGAAAGGACATTTTCAAAGTGCTGAAAGACAAAAAAACCCTGCCATCTTAGAATACCATATTCAACAAAGCTATCCTTCAAACATGAAGGAGAGATAAAGTCCTTCCCACAAAACAAAAACTGAGAGAATTCACCACCACCAAACCTGTCTTATAAGAAATACTAAAGGGAATTCTTCAATCTGGAAGAAGAAAAAAAACAAAACACTAATGTGAAAAAACAAAACATGTGAAGGTATAAAACTCACAAGTAAAAATAGGTACACAAAACTCAGAATAATTGAAACTGCAATGGTGATGTGCTTTCAACTCATAACTAATATAATGTCTGGAAGATAAATCAAAAAGAAATAGCAGCAGGAACCTGTTAAGAGATAAGCAATATTAAATATGTAAACTGAGACAATAAAAAGTGAAAAGGTAGGGGGAAAGGAATTAAATTATAGAGGTTTTTCTAAGAAAAAATTATTTCTGCATTTCTGTCTTGTCCTTGCGATCTAAGATAAACAGTCATCTCCTTGACATAACTTACTATGTCTATAAGATGTTTTCTATAAGTCTCATGGTAACTACAAAGTAAAAACTTGTAAAAGATACAGTATAAATAAAATGCAACAAGTTAAAACATACTACTAGAGAAAACTACTTAACCACAAAGGCCGAGGCCGAGGCCGAGGCCGGCGGATCATTAGGTCAGGAGATTGAGGCCATCATGCCTAATACAGTGAAATCCCGTCTCTACTAAAAAAATACAAAAAAATTAGCCGGGCGTGGTGGTGTGCTCCTGTAGTCCCAGCTACTCGGGAGGCTGAGGCAGGAGAATGGCGTGAACCCGGGAGGCGGAGCTTGCAGTGAGCCGAGATTGCGCCACTGCACTCCAGCATGGGCGGCAGAGCGAGACTCCGTCTCAAAAAAAAAAGAAAAAGTTGGATCAAAACCCACAATTTCTACTTTCTGGGATTAATATTTTTAAATATGTACTACAGGTTAGGCTAATAATACAAGGCTGCAGTGTTCTTCTGATATCCTGAAAGCACAACTGTATGAATACTAAGTACCAAAAAGGCAGATCACTGAGAGAAATCCTTAAGGAAGAGGAGAACACAGAAGTGGTGTTAAACCCAAGCCAGCTGCTGGCCAGGCTTGCACCTTGATCATGATGAGACAATTACTAGAGAACAAAGCAGCAGAAATAATTAGATATTAAGGTTACTGGCCAGGCGCAGTGGCTCCCGCCTATAATCCCAGCCCTCCTGGAGGCTGAGGCGCGCAGATTGCCTGAGGTCAGGGGTTCCAGACCAGCCTCGCCAACATGGTGAAACACCATCTCTACTAAAAATACAAAAATTAGTTGGGCATGGTGGCACACACCTATAGTCCCAGCTACTCTGGAGGCCGAGGCAGGATAATCACTTGAACTCTGGAGGTGGAGGTTGCTGTGAGCCAAGATTGTACCACTGCACTCCATCCTAGCCGACACAGCGAGAATCCGTCTCCAAAAAAAAAAAAAAAGCAATTCTCATTCAGTAATTTCCAAACGTCTAGAGAGACCAAGAGTACACTTTGCTTCCCTTAACTCTGACAGCCCTAAGATGTTAAGTGGTATGGTTGAATTGATAGAGAAAATCATCCAAATTGGGTAGTCGCGGGTTGTCAGTATGACTGAGAGAAACTGACAGGACAATGGGAATCATAACAGAAAGATCAAAATTGATTGTCAGTCTATTTTAGGTTGTAAAAATCTCATGCACTAAAGGACATTTTTTCTTGAGTGAGAGGTACTCCAAATGTATACGCTGAGAGGGTATTTTGAGAGAGAAATGCAGCATAAGCAAACAGATTCTAAAAGAACTTGGGCCTCAGCCTTTTCCCCAGATGTCAAGTCAGCATCCTGGCAGTGACTTGATCACACTTTCCAGATCAAGATGGATTTCTCTAGAAATAAGAATTTCATTCTGTCTGTAAAAACTAATAAAGGATATTATTTCCTTTACCCCTCTATAGTGGCTTTTCAGTTATATTTTAAAAAGTCATCCATGAGTTAAGTGTTTCTTTTCTTAAGACATATAAAACGAAAATGTTTAAATATTATAAAACTTACAACTAAAATTGCTTTCATTTTTTATTATTATAAAATTTCAGTTTCCCTGCACTCATTTTTTCCTCATTTTCTTAGTTATTTAAACTTCTCTTACAGACATTTTCATCAGTATTTTAGTATGCTTTATACAGAAGAGGTTTTCTGTTTTGCTAACTTGTTCTACAGACTTCCTAAAAGCTACTGGAAACATTGTTAATCTGTATCTGAAATAATCAGCTACCAACAGTGTCAAAAGCACTTCCTTTTATTTGACCTGTGAATTACTTCTCTGAAGCTTCAGAAGATGCCCAAGTTATTTTTGTAGTGAGTAAGTCAGCATTGCCCTCTTCAGGTGCCTCATAGTGTTAGAAGCTTCCACCAGATAGAAAGTTCATTCTTGATGTTTCCAGATGGAAGAGCCTAAATTATTTGAACAGTGCCTCACATCCTCTTACTCATTCTAGCTTATTTTTAATTTTTCTGAATCTCAATTCCCTTACTTACAAAAAAAACCCACTTAGACTGTATATACAATTAAATTTGAGAACATGGGCTCTAGAGTCAGACCGATTCAGTAGCTCCAATACTTTCCAACTGTGTGACCTTGAACAATTACCCAACTTTCTTCCTCAGGATTCTCATCCATAAAACTGGTTATTAGTAATACCTACCTCAGAGAGTTGTGATGCAGATAAATTAGATAAGGCTTAAAACCACTACACAGCTTGTCACCAGCCTGACCCCAGGCCAAACCCCGATTCAAGTACCTCATCGTGCTTCATCTAATTCCTTCACTACACTCTACAATGTACTATGTGATCTGGCCCCTACCCACAGGTTTAACAGCAACTCACTGGGGTCTTCTCCCTTCCCCTGAGCTCTGGCTGTGCCAGCCTTCTGTTGTTCCTAGAACAGCCAAACTCTGTAAGTTCAATACCATTGCTGTGCCCACTGCCTAGAACACCCTCCCCTCATTTCCCATCTCTTCTTAGGACTAGTTCCTTCTCACTCCTCTGGTCTCAGTTTACAGATGTGTTTTTCTCAGAAAAAGTCCACCCTGACTACACTAAAGATTGTTTCGCTTACATGGGATTCTCTGTGTCCCTAACTAGCCAGAAAGCCTGTGAGGGCAGGGACAACTAACACCGAAACCTAGAACAATGTTTGGTAACTAGCAGGTACTCAATAAATACGTGTGAAATGAAAGTGCTTAGCACAGTGTTTAGCTGGCTGAAAAAATAGGTTAGGAGCAGGATGTGAAAGACCTCATGTGCCATGGTAGGCAATTTGGCCTTTATACTGCACTAGACAGGGATTCATCACAGGCTTTTAAGCAGAGTAATGAATGACCAGATGTTTCTAACACCCTGGTTCTAATCAGCAGTCTTTTAATCATAAGCAAAAGCAAATCTTGTACAACTCCTGCTTATGATCATTTTCCTAGTTATGTATATATGGCTATCACTCACATTTTGCCTGTAGACAGAATTTATCTAATATATACATAATTGTTTCCAAAATATCATCCATATTAGGCAAATAGAGACTGTATTGGCCATACTGGGAGTCAGCTTTACCTACAGGCAGGGGCAAGGAGGGACGTTTCACTGGTATTACCTCATTAATGATGAGCACTAGAAGGGAGATTCTTGACCTGGAAACAGCAGCCTTGTTAGTAAGGTCAGGGCAAGATTATTAGGGAATTCTATAATGAGCTGGCTTTGAGAGGGCAAATGAGTAGGCCATCTTGCTGCTGGCTGAGACACCTTAAACAAAAAAGCCCTGTTGGCCTGCATCTTTAAGTGGAAGTGTCAAACTGGGCTGCATAATGCTTTCTTATTAACTCCTCCCATGATCTCCTATCCCTAACCCTTTTATTAAATGTCCTTTTAGCTTAATTTTAGCTGAGAAAAGCAGCTATGAAAGTTGATCTAGGTCTTATAATTTTGAAAGAATGGTTGGTACAAAATATTTTTCAGAAAAACAAAAAACTTCTGGGCGCCAAAATATATCATAAACAAACCCAAAATACAGGGCGACCAAAAATACATTTGTAAAAAAAACAAATTCCCTTAATGTATAAAGAACTCTTGCCTGTAGTCCCAGCTACTTGGGAGGCCAAGGCAGGAGGATTGCTTGAGTTCAGGAGTTTGAAATTATAGTGCACTATGATCATGCCACTGCACTCCAGCCTGAGCAACAGAGCAAGACTCTGTCTCTAGAAAATAAATAGAATAAATTTTTAAAAACTTTTTAAAAGCACTCTTACAAATCATTAAGAAAAAGACATATCTTGGGGTTTTTCCCCCCCAAGATGGCTGACTAGAGGCTTTTCCAGCACACTTCATAAACTTAGAAGAACCAAAATAGTGTGTAGACAATTATACTTTGAACATATTATCCATGATAATATGTTTGACATGAAAAGCAATGAGTCCAACAGAAAAGCAAAAAGAAACTCCAAAATCTGACAAGAAGGAAGGTAGGTATCCCGTATGGCCAGGACCAGCCAAAAACCAGGAGTGAATCCCCAATATGGGAAAGGGTGGGTATCTCTCTGTGGTCCACTTTCCCACTAGGGAATTGAGCAATCCAGACCACAGGAAAGTACCTTACCCCTTCTAAGCCCTAGATCTAACATGGGGGGCAGCCAGGGTACTGTGAGAAGGAACTTCTTGAGGAAGTATCCCAGGCATTCTTTTAGACCTGGACACCTACAGCAGGACACTATTCTCTTTCCTAGCTCTTAGCAAGCTGTACCTCACATGCCTGGAAGCTAGCCATAGCAGCAGTCTTTGGCATTAGAGAGACTCAGGCTGAGGCTTGGGGAACTGAAACCTGTGGGAGGGGCTCCCACAGCCAGAACTGAGAAATGAGTGTGGTATGGGCTGCAGCCGCTGGTGCTGAAACTGGGCTCCCCTCAACCCCACCCATGGACCAGAGGAGGAGAGGTGCCAGGGAGGTGTAGTATTGAGCTGCACAGTGACTCCTATAGCCAAAGACTGCACTGCAGACGACAAGCAAACGGTAGTGACTAAGTGAACAGCCAGACTGGCTAACATAGGTGAGATGGGGACATGAACCTTGCCAAGACTGGGGTGTAAGAGGTAAGCAGGTCCCATGTCTGCCAGCAAAGGCTGTGAAGCTGGAACCACCCTCCCTTCCCATGCTGAGACATCAGCATAACAGTGGTCAGCCCTAACCCAGGTATTTTACCAGAGGCCTAAATCAGGGTAGGTGACCACCCCCATCAGGGTAGGTGGTCTGAGTGCAGGCCTAGCTAATTTAGCTCCATTCCAGCTTTGCCCCCGACTCCAAGATAGGGTGCAGGATCCAGGCCCCTGGGGATTACATGGCCCAATACACTATCTGGGACAGCGTGAACAGCCCACTGCAACAATTAACACAAGAACACAGCACTTGAGAATGAGAAGAGCTTCTCACAACTACTGCCCCCATCACCCATGCCATCACAGCTGCACAGAAGGTTGTGTGCCTGCTCACCTGCCTAGTACACCACTACAACCAGCATTCAATAAAGCTACCACATTCAGGATATGTATATCCAAGGAAATCATACACAGTCTTTGCCACTGCATGCAGACAAATGGCCCTACCCAATCAGCATCATAGTCACATCTTTAGATACACAGAAATCAACATATAGGAAGTATGAAAAACAAGGTATTATGGTACCCTCAAAGGAACATAATAATTATTTGAGCCTAAGCAGAAAAAAAATCCTTGAAATGTCAATAAATAATTCAAAATAGTGATTTTTTTTTTTTTTTTTTTTTTTTTTTTTTTTTGAGACGGAGTCTCACTCTATCACCCAGGCTGGAGTGCAATGGCTTGATCTCAGTTCACTGCAAACTCCACCTCCCAGGTTCACGCCATTCTCCTGCCTCAGCCTCCCGAGTAGCTGGGACTACAGGCACCCACCACCACACCCAGCTAAGTTTTTGTATTTTTAGTAGAGATGGGATTTCACCGTGTTAGCCAGGATGGTCTTGATCTCCTGACCTCGTGATCTGCCCACCTTGGTCTCCCAAAGTGCTGGGATTACAGACATGAGCCACTGCACCTGGCCCAAAATATTGATTTTAAAGAAGCTCAATGAGATGCAAGAGAAATCTGAAAACGAATATAAAGAAAATCAGAAAATCAATTTAGGATACACATGAGGAATTTACAGGAAACAGATTTCAAAAACAAACAGAAATTGTGGGTCTGAAAAATTACTGAAGGAATTACAAAATACATTCGAAATGCTTCGAAAATAGACTAGACTAAGCAGAAAAAAGAATCTCAAAACTTGAAGACAGGTCTTTTAAATTAACATAATCAAACAAAAGTGAGGAAAAAAGAATGAATAAAGACATCAAGATATTAGGGTCTACATAAGCAACCAAGCTTACGAATTATTGGTATTCTCAAGGAGGAGGAAAATGCAAAAAGTTCTGAAAACCTATTTAAGGAAATAATTGATGAAAATTTCCCAAGTCCAGAAAGAGATTTAGACATCCAGCTACAGGAGGCCCAGTAATCCCCAGGAAAATAAACTGCAAAAAAAAAAAAAAAACCACCACAGCATATTATCATCAGACTGTCTAAAGTCAAAGTGAAGGAAAAAAGTTTTAAGTCAGCAAGAGAAAAGCACACTTAGTTGCCTATAAAGGAAACTCCATCAGACTAATGGCACACTTCTCAGCAGAACTCTTACAGGCCAGAAGAGAATGAGATGGCATTTTCAAAGTAATGAAAGAAAAAAAAACACCTAGCAGTCAATAATTTTATGTCCAGCAAGATTAACCTTCATAAAACAAAACCTCATATATCAGCAAATTAATAAGAAAAAGATAAATAACCTAGTAGCAAATAGGCAAAAGAAAAAAACAGGTAGTGAACAGAAGCACCATTAAAAATGTTAAACTAGGCCGGGCGCAGTGGCTCAAGCCTATAATCCCAGCACTTTGGGAGGCCAAGGCGGGCGGATCACGAGGTCAGGAGATCGAGACCATCCTGGCTAACCCGGTGAAACCCCATCTCTACTAAAAAATACAAAAAAACTAGCCGGGCGAGGTGGCGGGGCGCCTGTAGTCCCAGCTGCTCAGGAGGTTGAGGCAGGAGAATGGTGTGAACCTGGGAGGCGGAGCTTGCAGTGAGCTGAGATCCGGCCACTGCACTCCAGCCTGGGTGACAGAGCGAGACTCCGTCTCAAAAAAAAAAAATGTTAAACTAAGAAAAGATGGACCAGGCGCAGTGGCTCATGTCTGTAATCCCAGCACTCTGAGAAGCTGAGGCATGAGGATTTCTTGAGCCTAGGAGTTGCAGACCAGCCTGTGCAATATAGTGAGACCTCATCTCTACACAAAATTGTCCCAACTATTCGGGAGAATTGCTCGAGCTGGGAAGGCAGAGGCTGCAGTGAGCCAAGGTCGCACCACTGTACGCCAGCCTGGGTGACAGAGTGAGATCCTGTCTCAGAAAAATAAAAAGTAGAAAACAAAAAAGATGTGCAGTCTCACTAATAATTAAGCAAATGCAAATTTAAAATACAATATTCGGCCAGGTGCAATGGCTAACGTCTATAATCCCAGCACTTTGAGAGGTTGAGGTGGGAGTACTGCTTGAGCCCAGGAGTTCAAGCCCAGCTTGGGCAAGATGGTGAGACCTCGTCTCTGCAAAAAAAAAAAAAAAAAAAATTTAATTAGGTAAGGGTGGTGATGCACACCTGTAGTTGCAGTTACTTGGGAGGCTGGGGTGGGAGGACCACTTGAGCCCAGGAGTTCAAGGCTGTAGTGATCTATGATCACGCAGCTGCACTACAGCCTTGGTGACAGAGACAGACCCTGTCTATAAAACATAATAATGTAATATTAAAAAGTTGCATATAAAATTTGAAAATATTTAAAGGATTGATAATAACCTGTGTTACAAAGAAAGTGGACAAACAGGTATTTTCATATATTGGTGATAGAATAAACAGGCACAACCTTTTAGACAGCAATTTGGCAATTTCTTTAACAATGTGAAATACATATTTCAGGGATGCATAGTGAAATAGGTGGTGAGGGAACCTTCAATTTTGTACTTTACATACTTCCATATTTCTCATTTTTTCAGGAGTAAGTACTACTTTTACAATAAAACCAAAAGTTTTAAAAATATACATATCCTTGGATCAGAAAGTTCATAAAATTTTCCCATGGAAATACTAAAAAATACAAATAATTATTTCTAAAAATGTTCTGCAGCATTGTTGTAAAAGTGAAAAACTGGAAATTACACAAAGGTTAATTCATATGTGTACATTAGTATAAAGGTTAATATAACTATAATAATATACAGTTGACCCTTGAACAACATGTGGGTAAGCAGTGCCAATCCCTGCACAGTCAGAAATTTGTGTATAACTTTTGACTCCCAAAAAACCTACTACTAATAGCCTCCTATTGACCAGAAGCTTTACTGATAACATAAACAGTTAATTAACACATTAACATTCCGTATGTACATGTATTAAAATATCATATTTTTACAATAAAGTAAGCTAGAGAAAAGAAACTGTTATTAAGAAAATCAAAAGGAAAAGAATATATTTACTATTTAGTAAGTGGAAGTGGAGCATCATATAGGTATTCACCTTGTCATCTTCATATTGAGTAGGCTGAGGAGGAGAAGGAAGAGGAGGGGTTGGTCTTGCTGTCTCAGGGATGACAGAGGCAGAAGAAATAGAGAATATAGAAGGGGAGGCAGGAGAAGCAGGCACACTTGGTGTAACTTTACAGAAATACATCATAATTTCTGTCTTTTTTGCTTTTCCATTCTCTAAGAATGTTTCTATAAGGGTACCAGTCCTTCTGCAACTGTTTGATTAGTTTCAGTGCCCACATCATAGAAGGGTCCATGTTGTAAAAGAAGTCAAAAGCAGTCTTGAGAAATCTGAACTCTTCTGCTAGTTGTCTAATGTCAATTTGCTTCCTGACACTGCTGCTTCTACATCTTCTTCCTCACAGTCTGGCACTGGTTCAGACATACTCATCTCCATCAAGTTGGCTTCCGTTAATTCCTTTGGTGTGGTGTCTATTTGTTCTTGAATTTCTCCAAGATTCATAGCCCGAAACTCTTCCCTCCCCACCCTTTTTGCCACATCCATAGTCTCTTTTATGATTTCCTTGATTGGCACTGTTGTAAATCCTATGAAGGCATGCACAACATCTGGATAATTTTCTACAGCACAAATTTATTGTTTTGGGCTTCATAGCTTTCAGTTTTTCCTATAACAATAATGGCACCTTCAATGGTGTAATCCTTCCAGACACAATGACGTTCTCTCTGTTGGGGGTCTTCTTCCATAGCGTTGACAATTCTTTCCATAGAGTACCATGTGTAATGAAGCTTAAAGGTTCTTACGACCCCCTGATCTAGAGGCTGAAATAGAGATGTTGTGTTTCGGGGCAAGTAGACCACTTTGACACTTCTGGTGTTGAATTCATGGGGTTCTAGGTGGCCAGGGACATTGTCCAATATCAAAGGAACTTTAAAAGGCCATCCCTGGGCCAGGCGCGGTGGCTCAACGCCTGCAATCCCGGCATTTTCGGAGACCGAGGTGGGCGGATCACCTGAGGTGGGGAATTCGAGACCAGCCTGATCAACATGGAGAAACTCCGTCTCTACTAAAAACACAAAATTAGCCGGCATGTTGGTACATGCCTTGTAATCCCATTTACTCGGGAGGCTGAGGCAGGAGAACTGCTTGAACCTGGGAGGTGGAGGTTGCGGTGAGCCAAGATTGCACCTTTGCACTCCAGTCTGGTCAGTAAGAGCGAAACTCCATCTCAAAAATAAATAAATAAATAAAAATAAAAAATAAAAAAGGCCATCTCTCATTGACAAGGTACTCCCTTACATCAGGGACAAAGCATCAATGGAACCAATTCAGGAAAAGGGTTCTTGGCCAGGCACGGTGGCTCACACCTGTAATCCCAGCACTTTGGGAGGCCGAGGAGGGCAGATCACTCGAGGTCAGGCATTCGAGACTAGCCTGGCCAACATGGTGAAATCCCATCTCTACCAAAAATACAAAAATGAGCCGGGCATGGTGGCTGGCACCTGTAGTCCCAGCTACTCGGGAGGCTGAGGCAGGAGAATTGCTTGAACCCAGGATGTGGAGGTTGCAGTGAGCCAGGATCACGCCACTGCATTCTAGCCTGAGTTGTAAAAAGGTCTTGTTGTCCAGACTTTCTTTTTGTCCACTTAAAAGACTGGCAGCTGGTATTTATCTTTTCCCTTCAAGGCTCATGGATTAGCAGTTTTATAGATAAAGATAGTCCTGATTATAAATTTGACTGCATTTGCACAAAACAGTAGAGTTATCTTGTCCCTTCCTGCCTTAAATCCTGGTGTTCAATTCTCTTCCTTACTAGTAAATGTCTTTTGTGGCATTATTTTCCAGAACAGGGCACTTTTGTCTGCATTAAAAATCAGTTCAGGGCCAGGTGCAGTGGCTCACACCTGTAATACCAGCACTCTGAGAGACCAAGGTGGGAGGATCGCTTGAGCCCAGGAGTTTGAGACCAGCCTGGGCAACATAGTGAGACTCTTGTCTCATTTAAAAAAAAAAAAAAAGAAGAAGAAGAAGAAGAAATCTGTTTAGCCAGGCATGGTAGTATGCACCTGTAGTCCCAGGTACTTGGGACACTGATGTAGAAGGATCGCTTAAGCCCAGAAAGTTGAGGCCAGCCTGGGCAACAAAGCCAGACTCTGTCTCTAAAACACACACACACACACACAACAAAAACAAAAAACAAAACAAAACAAAAACAAAAAAACAACTTGTTTCAGGCAGATATCCTTTCTCCTCAATTTTCTTTTTTGGGAGAGCTGGGGTCAGGTGGACAGGGTCTCATTCTGTTGCCCCAGGCTGGCATGCAGTGGTGCAGTCACGACTCACTGTAGCCTCAACCTCCCAGACTCAAGTGATCATCCCTCCTCAGCCTCCTGAGTCGATGGAACTACAGGTACACACCACCATGCATGGCTAATTTTTAAATTTTTTGTAGAGTCAGTGTCTCCCTATATTGCCCAGGCTGGTCTCAAACTCCCAGGCTCAAGGAATCCTCCTGCCTCGGCCTCTTGAAGTGCTAGGATTACAGGCATGAGCCACTGTGTCTGGTCCTCAGTGATTTTCTTAATGGTATCTGGCAACTCATTTGCTGCCTCCTGGTCGGCAGAAGCTTCTTCTGTTATCCTGACTTTTTTTTTTTTTTTTTTTTTTTTTTTTGAGATGGAGTCTTTCTCTTGTCACCCAGGCTGGAGTGCAGTGGCACCATCTAGGCTCACTGCAAGCTCCGCCTCCCGGGTTCACACCATTCTCCTGCCTCAGCCTCCAGAGTAGCTGGGACTACAGGTACCCAGCACCACTCCTGGCTAATTTTTTTGTATTTTTAGTAGAGACGGGGTTTCACCTTGTTAGCCAGGATGGTCTCGATCTCCTGACCTTGTGATCCACCTGCCTCAGCCTCCCAAAGTGTTGGGATTACAGGCATGAGCCACGGCACCCAGCCCTATTCAGACATTTTTAAAAGAGTGAACCTCTTTCTAAAATTATCAAACTATCCTTTGCTGGCATTACGTTCTTCAGCTTCAGTTCCTTCATCTGCCTTTTACCTTAAGTTGTCAGGTTTACTGTATTGCACTAAACACAATGAAAAATACGTGAGAACTGTGAGAAGATCACTTTTTGCTGTGATATGCAATGTACTGGAGAGACAAACTGCTCACACGGGGATGATCAGTGTCACACATTTTAAGGGAATACTCACAACCTTTGAGCTCACTCAAGCAATAGCAATATGACATGGCTACAGAATTACTACAGTAGTACCTTGTGTACTGCAGTTAATTTTGTGTGGTTATGTCTTTACGTCTGTTTACATTTCTCTCAACTGTGAAAAGTGCCATGTGCAGTCTATGTCTGTTTAAGTTTTTATAAATTTTAATTTTTTTTTTTTTTTTGAGAAGGAGTCTCGCTCTGTCACCCAGACTGGAGTACAGTAGCGTGATCTCGGCTCACTGTAACCTCTACCCTCTGGGTTCAAGCAATTCTCCTGCCTCAGCCTCCCTAGTAGCTGGAATTACCTGGCTAATTTTTGTACTTTTAGTAGAGACAGGGTTTCACCATGCTGGCCAAGCTGGTCTCGAACTCCTGGCCTCAAGTGATCCACCCGCATTGGTCTCCCAAAGTGCTGGTATTACAGGCGTGAGCCACTACGCCCAGCCAATTTTAACTTTTTCTAATAGATTTATGTGTATTTTACAGTAGTAAATGAAAAAATAGACTAGTATTTACATATACTTTATGCATTCATGACATACTTTTTCTTATTTTTTTAAATATTTCTAGGCTACATAATTCTCTGAGAATTTTTTCAAATTGTTGCAAATCTCAAAAAATTTTCTAATATATTTATTTTTAAAAATCCATGTGTAAGTGGACCCATGCAGTTCAAATTCAGGTTGTTCACAGGTCAACTGCATAGTTCAGAGGTTGTGGTTTATCTACATAATGGAATACTTAAAAAAAAGTTAGGTCTATACGTAATGACATGGAAAGACACTGTTGGCTTGGAATTCACAGATTATCATTTGTGGTTTCCCCTCTTTGTGAACCATGCTGAAAGTCCATGGCATCTAAACATGTATCATTCTGCCCTATCATGAAAGAGCCACACCTCTCTTAGACCTCTCTGAGTAAAGAAGAGCTGGACAGTGAGTCTGGCCTTGCCCTGAGCTCCATCTCAGCATGCCTTTGCTCTTCTCCACCAGTTTGTGTGTGTCCTCCTGAAGAGATACAAACTGAAGCCACCTATCTGCACCTGTGATGGAAGTAAAGATTATGTAAAGAGGCCTCTGAATGTGACTGAGCTAAGCAATGCTGTCTGCTTTCTCCGAAACCCTACATCCCCACCTAGCATCACATCATATACCTTGAATATATACAATTTTTGTCAATTATACCTCAATAAAACTAAAGAGAAATTAGTTCCCTTAATTTTCTACAGCATGTCTATTTGATTTATTCATATGTGAAGGAAGAAATAAGAACTAAATACTAATCACCATGGAAACTTACTGGCAAACATCTACAAAGTCTTTAGCTAAAATCCAAGGAACCTTAACTACACCATCTACAATTTGATCTATTTATAGTCAGCTTTTAACTCATCTAGGAAACACCTGCAGAATTTAGGAAAACCCCTAACTATTTCAAACCCTACAATTGTTTAGAGAATGTAAAATCTCAGAATCAGAATAGGACTTAAAGGTGATCTGGTCCAAACACCCCATTCCCAAGAAAACTAGAGCTCCAAGAACAAAGCTGGCTCAGACCAGAGCCCACACCAGACCAAGGATGTCCTGATCCCCGATCCATGAGGCCCTCTCTGGCTCCCCTCTCCCTTCAGAAAAAAACATAATGATCTGAAAAAAGTTGCACAGCTGCACAAATGGCAAGAGGAAAGCAAAATCAGGACTCAACTAAAATTCCACTTCATTGTAAAACAACTTGGTTTCCCACATTCTCTTTTCCTTGGCAGTGTTAGTTATCATTGCAGACTGTGGTATAAGGAGGAGTCCCATGAGAAAATTCTTCCTTAGCATCATCTCCCCTAGCTTCAATCCTTAGCCATGCCTCCAGCACAATCGAAATCGACAGTGCTACAAAGCACCAAACCATAGCTTCCTTACATATAGCTAAATCCATTTACCCAAACGCAGTCATTCATTTAACAAGTACTTACTGAGTACCAACTTTATAACAGGCACAGGTCTAGTCCTGAGATATAGCATTGCAGTTGCAGCTGGATTTATGGTTGTGTCCCCTTATACCTACCCACCTAAGATACTAGAGGGTCTGCTACAGCCATGGCATTTGGTAGTGCACTGTACCACACTATATGTAGGTATTAAGAGTCTTCATAATCATGTCTACTGCCTGACTTTGGAGGTTAGAACTAGCATTATTAGATGCAAGCACATTTATCTGCATTGCCAAAACCCCAGTCAGCCCCAGTGCAGTAAAAAACAGATGGTGTGCCTATAACTCATGATTGACACATTGCTGCAACAGATGCTAGGGATGTCCTTGCTGAAGATCTAAATAAGTGGTCTCTAGGAATGAAAAACAGATTTTAATGCAAACAAAGATTGCCTAGAGATTCTATAAGATTTTCTATTTTACTTTATACCCTAACTAATTCTGTTTGGTTCCACAAGTATTTAATATGTGTATATTCTATTTCATACACTGTTCTAAGAATTGCAGAAACAAAAATGGGTAAGATGTTTTCCCTTCCCTCAAAGTTCTGCTGATGAGATGGACACACAAAGACACTGTCGGTTGGGAGCAGACCCCCCCAAAATTTGGCCATAAACTGGCCCCAAAACTGGCCATAAACAAAATCTCTGCAGCACTGTGGCATGTTCATACCAACCCTAATGCCCACGCTGGAAGGTTGTGGGTTTACTGGAATGAGGGCAAGGAACACCTGGCCCGCCCAGGGCGGAAAACCGCTTAAAGGCATTCTTAAGCCACAAACAATAGCATGTGCGACCTGTACCTTAAGGACATGCTCCTGCTGCAGTTAACTAGCCCAACTCATTCCTTTAATTCGGCCTATCCCTTCGTTTCCCATAAGGGATACTTTTAGTTAATTTAATATCTATAGAAACAATGCTAATGACTAGTTTGCTGTTAATAAATATGTGGGTAAATCTCTGCTCAGGGCTTCCAGCTCTGAAGGCTGTGAGACCCCTGATTTCCCACTTCACACCTCTATATTTCTGTGTGTGTGTCTTTAATTCCTCTAATGCCACTGGGTTAGGGTCTCCCCAACTGAGCTGGTCCCAGCAACTGTCTATACGACACACAAAGTTCTGTGATGAAGGAATGTGCAAGGTGCCATGGGAGCCCAGTAGAGTTTGCAAACCTTACCTGACTTGTGCAAAGAAAAATAGAGTACACAGTAGCTTTCCAAAGAAGGGGGACCTGGATTTGGGCTAGAAGGACAAATAGGAGTTAACCAAGCAAATGAACAGATTCATGTTCCAGACATGAGTGAAGACATGAACATGTGGAACAGGATAAAATACACGTGAGGTATAACAAGTAGTTTAGAATCACTGTAGCAAGAAATGAGAGGCCAGAGAGATTCCCAGGGCTGAGATCATAAAAGGACTGGAACATAGTAGTACTCAATAAACTCTTGATGAAAGAATTGGCTAGAGCTTTCATGAAGGAAAAGGTATAAGTATGTGGTTATGCATGTTGGACAAATTTTGTATGTCCGTTTTGTTAGTAGAAACAGGATATAATCAGTAGTACTCTACATCAGTAGAATTATAAGAACATGATTCAGTCAGCAAGAACTTGGCTCACTCAGCATGATAATTGGAGACTCAGGCGTAATAAAGAGGAAGTGGCTAGACAGTTTTTATATTCTTGTGACCACAAGAGAGAGAAGAGCTAGAGTGGTATCTGCACAGACACAGGCTAAGATCATATGGAGAAAGATAAAAGGGGCATGCACGGGGTCTGTGAGTTTGAGAACTTCCTGGATATAGCAACCATCTCTTTTCTCCTATAGGCCATCTCTTTTTTTTGTTTAACATAAATAAACCAAATATCTGTGACTCCACCTGACCTTCTTCGTGGCATCATGTGGAAGAAACCCTGATCCAGAAGGGAATAGAACTCATATTCCTGGTAGTTGTTTTTTGAGAGTGGGCTTGGCCCTTTGCTGCTGCTGAAGAGGGAAGAGGATAGCCAGAGCTAAGAGAAAGAGGAGTCGACACGATCCATACTCTAACAACTCCATATTGAACATACTGAAACACACAGGAATCCTGGGCCAGAGTAGATTTCCAATAATTTTACAAAAACAGAAGCAATAAAGATACCATAAGTACTGGCTGTAAATTCTAAAAACTTTTCATCACACATCAAAAACAACTCAACAAGGTGAAATTTATTCCTCTTGATATCCCTAACATTAATTTCCTGTTCGTAATTTTTTTAAAAAACTAAAAGGTAAGACTATGGAGGAGGGCAATCTGCTTAATTTTGCTGTGAACCTAAAATGGCTTTAAAAAAAATTTGGGGGGGTTCGGGCCAAGATGGCGGTGCAGGTGGTGCAGGTGGTGCAGGCAGTTCATCTCGAGTCTGACGCTTTCCTCGTTTGTCTCAACCACGCTCTGAGCACAGAGAAAGAGGAAGTGATGGGGCTGTGCATAGGGGAGTTGAACGATGATCCAAGGAGTGACTCCAAATTTGCATATACTGAAACTGAAATGCGCACGGTTGCTGAAAAGGTTGATGCCGTCAGAATTGTTCACATTCATTCTGTCATCATCTTACGACGTTCTGGTAAGGGGAAGGACCGAGTAAAGATTTCTCCAGAGCAGCCGTCTGCAGCTTCAACAGAGCAGAGAGGTTGGCTGAACTGACAGGCCGCCCTATTAGAGTTTCAGGCTGGTATCATTCCCATCCTCATATAACTGTTTGGCCTTCACATGCTGATGTTCGCACACAAGCCATGTGCCAGATGATGGATCAAGGCTTTGTAGGACTTATTTTTTCCTGTTTCATAGATGACAAGAACACAAAGACTGGCTGGGTACTCTATACTTGCTTCCAATCCATACAGGCCCAAAAGAGTTCAGACTATAAGAGAATCGAAATCCCAATCCATATTGTACCTCATGTCACTATTGGGAAAGTGTGCCTTGAATCAGCAGTACAGCTGCCCAAGATCCTGTGCCAGGAGGAGCAGAATGCGTATAGGAGGATCCACAGCCTTACACATCTGGACTCAGTAACCAAGATACATAATGGCTCAGTGTTTACCAAGAATCTGTGCAGTCAGATGTCAGCAGTCAGCGGGCCTCTCCTACAGTGGCTGGAGGACAGACTGGAGCAAAACCAACAGCATTTGCAGGAATTGCAACAAGAAAAGGAAGCGCTTATGCAAGAACTTTCTTCTCTAGAATAAAGCAGGAGACAAAATGGGGAAAGATGAAAATATCCAGGGTAAAGTTACTTAAGCTAAATCAATTTTGAAGAAGAAAAACTTGGAGGACTCATATCACCTGATTTCAAGACTTACTATAAAGCTATAGTAATCAAGATAGATGGTATTGGCAGAGGAACAGACACATAGATCAATGGAACAGATGAGAGAACCCAGAAATAAATCCACATAAATATGCTCAACTGATTGTGAAAAAGTGCAAAAGCAATTCAATGGATTCTACAAAGAAATTTCTTCTACAAAGAAAAAAATTTCTTCTACAAAGAAATTTTTTTAAAAATTAGCTGGGCACCATGACACACACCAGTAGTCCCAGCTACTAGGGAGGCAGGAGGAACACTTGAGCCCAGGAGTTTGAGGCTGCAGTGAGCTATGATCACACCACCACACTCCAAACTGTGTAACAGTGAAGCCTTGTCTCAAAAAAAAAAAAAAAAAAAAAGGCCACAAAAGCTCAACAATAAAACAAACAGTCCAGTTAGAAAATGGGCAAAAGACATGAATAGATGTTTCACTGAAGAGGATATCTATAGATGGCAATTTAGCATATAAAAAGCTGTTAAAATCCATAAGTCATGAGGGAATGCAACTTGAAACCACAGTGAGGCTGTGACTTACTTATCTGAATGGCTAAAGAAAAAATAGTGAAAATACCAAATACTGATGAGGATACAAAATGGGTATTTTATACATTGCTGACAGGAATGTAAAATGTTACAATCACTCTGGAAAACAGTTTATAAATTTATTATCAAGTTAAACATAATTTTTTAATCAAGTTAAACATAAGACCCAGCAGTTGTGCTCCTGGACATTCATTCCAGAGAAATGAAAACCTATTATTATATTTGTACCCAAATATTCATAGGAGTTTTATTTGTAATAACCCCAAACTGGAAACAACCCAGATGTCCTACAACAGGTACATGGTTAAACAAACCATCCATAACTTGGAATACTACTCTGGAATGAAAAGGAACTGTTGATACAAGAACTTGGTTGTACCTCAGGGGTATTATGGTGAACAAAAAAAGCCAGACTCAAATGGTCACATACTGTATGACTGCATTTATATAACATTCTTGAGGTGACAAAATTATTGAAATGAATAACAGATTAATGGTTGCCAGGGATAGGGACTGGAGGGGGTGTGGGATACGTATGACTACAAAGGGATGACGTAAGGAGTTCCTTTGTGCTGATGGAACAGTTCTATGTGATTATGATGATTATGATGTTGATTCTAACATTTGATTATGAGGTTAAGCATATGAATCTATACCTGTGCTGAAGTTGTATGGACCTACATACACACAAATGAATGCATGTAAAATCTGGTGATACTGAATAAAGTCTGTAGTCTAGATAGGAAAAAAAAAAAAAAAAAAATTCTTTAAGTGAATCTGGTCCATCAGTAGAAGAGCTGTGGCAGCTCAAGGCAGACAGCCTGAGGCCCAGATTCCTAATTTCTTGGCCCTAAATAGTGACTCTATCCCCTGATGCCCCTGGACTACCAACCTGCCCCTGGCTCCTCCAGGTATCTAAGGTCCCCTATGATTGGGCTTCTATCATTGCAATGAACTGATACTCAAGCTCACTCAGGTGAAGGATGAGCAGGGCACACATATGAATACAGAAGAAACAACAGGGTAAGGAACCAGAGAAGGGCTAAGTTACACAGAGGCAAAAAACCGAAGCAAAGTGTTGGTTCCAAGGCAGGCCCTGAAAGCCCATGAGTAAGAATTGGTGGCTTTTCTGGTACACCACTGCTAATGGGGTCACAACTGTCAATATGTCTACACCACTTCTCTGGTTTATCTTTTCCATACTTGTTATGGAAATTCCCAAAACAGGACACCTAAATTGCTCAGTTAAACATTGCTATTTCTGTTTAGACTGCTCTTTTGAAACCAGGCCACATCAAAAGGCCCTTACAAGCCTGTGAGTGAACCATTCTCAGGTCAGGGCCTCCCCTTGTCCAATCAGCTTGGCTGGATCATTTGGTTTCTTAGCAGGGACCCTGAGTCAACAGGGAGAGTGAGGGGTACAGTTACCCTTTGAAGGGACCGTGAGTATGGCAAGCACTGTGAATTCATTTATGATACACTGATGGTAGCAATGCCTTAGAAGTTTCAGGAGTAGGGAAGGGAAAAAGTGACATCTGGGTGGCAATAGAGACTCAGCAATACATTTTTAAAAAAACTATGGGTGCAATGACACACCTAGAAATTTCTAAAAAACCCATTCTCAGCACTCAGTTTTCCTTCCCCATCCATTCCAATCCATAATTTTGAAAAACATGTCCCACTCCCCAACATTCTAGGGATTAAGGTATTTTAATTGAACAAATGTTATGTTAAAAGACATCGTGGCAAGAATGTGAAGGTCCATCCCCAGACTAGATGAACTTTTTCCTTAGCTTATGGCTATGTCCACACCCTTACGACAGCCCTAATTATGGTTCTTGAATTCTATTATTATAACACAACGATTTAGAAAAACAGTCTGCTCTATACAGCTAATGTCACACTATGGAAATGAATCATTCTGACCAAAAGCCTTGCTTCTGGCAGTGCCAATCCCTTCCTAAAGCAACTGAAAGCAGCCTGCCTCCCAGTCAGGAAGCATCTGGTAGCTGGGGCTCTAGAAGCATCCCTGGGAAGTTAGTCAGAACTAGGGAGACCACTAACATTTGTTAGGGGACGCTGGAATTGTTGAGCTCTGACACACGAACAAGTAGGCCAGGAAAAGTAACTAATCTTAGGAGCCTCATGTTAAGAAAAATTAAAGTGATTAGATCAATCCCTAAATGACTATAAAAGCAGAATCAAAAATATTCTATGATAATTGTAGCAAGTTGAACGTATTACAAGTATGCATTACATTTTCCTGAAAAGTGTATTTGAATTAGAATGCAAAGAACTAGAACACAAGAAGCCCTGGTTAGTTAGGTAACTATGGTAGAAAATACACATACACACACCCTTCCTTTTTGTTTTTAGAAAATAAGAATGTGGATCTGTTCCAGTAGCCAGGGAGGGTGGAGTAGATATTTAAGAGGAAAGTATTTTGCTCTCCTAGTCCTTTTTATTACCAGAAAAAGGACAGGAGATGAAATCAACACTAAGTTTAATCCTGATTTCTGTTTCACTCTTCACAGTATTTTGGAGATATAAGTATTCCAAAGTGATCATTATGAAATGCCATATATGGTCCTGAATTTAAAAAAAACTTGGTAGAAAGAACCAAAAATTGCAGGTATTTCCTTATTCCTCCAAATGTTTTCTGATTTCAATGTTTGCTTGTTTGTTTTTGAGAAAGAGTCTTGCTCTGTCCCCCAGGCTGGAGTGCAGTGGCATGATCTCAGCTCACTGCAACCTCTGCCTCCCAGGTTCAAGCAATTCTCCTGCCTCAGCCTCCGAGTAGCTGGGATTACAGGCACCCACCACCACACTTGCCACCAGCCTGGCCAACATGGTGAAACCCCATCTCTACCAAAAATACAAAGAAATACAATTTTTCACCGCTCCTGGCTGAATTTTTTTGTATTTTTAGTAGAGACAGGGTTTCACCATGTTGGCCAGGCTGGTCTTGAACTCCTGACCACAGGTGATCCGCCCGCCGTGGCCTCCCAAAGTGCTGGGATTACAGGTGTGAGCTACCGCACCCAGCCTCAATGTTGTCTTTTTAAGTAAGTAAACTGTCTGTTCTTTTGAATAATTATGAAAAATAGAAAGGCAGAGTTAATAATTACAGAACTTTTAATCGCTAGGAAGTATGTAAGTCACTACAAATGATTTTCATTTCTAAACAAATTTTCAACTAACTTCCTAATCCCTTAAATTACCCTTCCCTACTGAAGATCTGTAAATGACAGAACACGAATCTTTAAAAGAGAATAAAGAATTCACTATGTAAAAAAAAAAAAAAAAACAAGACTGTCAGGTGATTAATCACTTCTAATGACAAAAAATGTTTTAGGATATTGAATCTGAACAAAGTAGTGTATATTCCCAAACACTATTGGAATTAAGGGGACAATTAGAATCCTAGAGAGTTCAAGTTTTCCGTCACATGAGTTAAGTAGCCTGTCTAAGTCAATTGATCTCTGCACGAGACCTCTGATTAGATCATGAGATACTGAAGTCTAGAATAACAACGTCTCTTTTTAGAAATCCTTACACTAGGTAGTACTAGAGGAATGTTATTAAAATGAAATGAAAACATGAATCAGGCCGGGCGCGGTGGCGCAAGCCTGTAATCCCAGCACTTTGGGAGGCCAAGACGGGCGGATCACGAGGTCAGGAGATCGAGACCATCTTGGCTAACATGGTGAACCCCGTCTCTACTAAAATATACAAAAAACTAGCCGGGCACGGTGGCGGGCGCCTGTAGTCCCAGCTACTCGAGAGGCTGAGGCAGGAGAATGGCGTGAACCCGGGAGGCGGAGCTTGCAGTGAGCTGAGATCCGGCCACTGCACTCCAGCCTGGGCGGCAGAGCGAGACTCCGTCTCAAAAAAAAAAAAAAAAAAGAAAACATGAATCAGCATAATATTTACCCTTTTAAAAACAGATTAAGTAACCTCTTGTATGGATAACATACTTTCCACTATGCTAATGCAATTTTTCACATAATAGCCAGAAAGCAGTGGGCTTTACGTAGACTGTTAAAAAAGATAATAACATAAACATAAACTTTTGGTAGAAAAAGCCTCAATAACTTGAACAGAAAAGACAAGAATAAAGATTGTTGCCCTGTTGCATGACAGTAATATGCTAAATAAATTTCTTTTTTTTTTTTTTTTTTTTTGAGACGGAGTCTCGCTCTGTCACCCAGGCTGGAGTGCGGTGGCCGGATCTCTGCTCACTGCAAGCTCCGCCTGCCGGGTTTACGCCATTCTCCTGGCTCAGCCTCCCGAGTAGCTGGGACTACAGGCGCTCGCCACCTCGCCCGGCTAGTTTTTTGTACTTTTTAGTAGAGACGGGGTTTCACCGTGTTAGCCAGGATGGTCTTGATCTCATGACCTCGTGATCCGCCCGTCTCGGCCTCCCAAAGTGCTGGGATTACAGGCTTGAGCCACCGCGCCCGGCCAATTTCTTAAATTTTTCTTCTAACAACACGCAAACCTATTTGTCAGTTCAAAATGCTGCTTCTTTGAAAACATTATAGTAAATCCTTTAGGCTGAATCTTAGGATTTCAAGAGCCTCGCATTAAGCATCAACACAAAATTATTTTAAGTTGCTAATTATCACCGTAAACAAGGAGTCCTGAGAGCACAGTTCTGAAACCCACATTTCCATAGTAAACGTTTTCATTAAGAACTGTTTAAATCACATTCCTCTTCTATACTTTTCCTATTCATTTTCAAATCAAATTCCAATTCAACACGTATTTACCAAGTCCCTCTTACCAGCGAGGTTCTGCGTTAAGCTGGGGGTGGGGGACGGTGAAACAAGGAGGATGAGAGCAGAGCCTGTTCTCTGCTTGCCATGTCCAGGCATCTCTTCCTGATCCATGTCAAAAGAAGGTCAAAGAGCTATGTCCATTTTAATCCTAATAGCCCTATCGCTGTGCATTATTACCTCAGTTTTATAGATGAAAAAACTCAGGTTGAGTGAGTCAAAATAGCTTGGTCAAGATGACATGACTAGTTAAGTGGTGGAGCCAGGATTTGACCAAAGAATGTCTAGCCCTGACTTTCATTCTCTCTCCACTACACTGTATCTTCCTTGTTCAAACCTCAGCTCAAATGTTACCTTCTCAGAGAGGCTGTGTTTTTAAATGAGTAGTTTTATTTTCTTCACATTTTAAAAGAGATTAGATCCATTAATAAATTCTAGAAATCAGACTTTTCCAGTTGAAAACAAACAAGAGACTCTTGGGGATTTTTTTTTTAATACTTTTGTCACTTAGGTAAAAGTCTTTAAAAAGAGGAGAAATAAAGGAAAGGAAGTAACACATAAGCAGAGAAAAATAAAGACGATGTTACAAAGAAGAGCAGTATTACACTTTCTCCTTTGTTGCTTCACTAAAGGCAAAGAGGAGTGGGGCCAATTCTAAAGGTCAAGGGTGTACACCTGGCCACATCATGCCCACTGGAGTCATCAAAGGCTTACAACTGAGGCTCTATAGAAGATTCCCACAAGGATACACCCATGCCATAGGCACACGGGTGAAGGAAACACTCAGAGCTAGAAATGTCAGCCTAAGGGATATGGGCTTTCTTGAGAAAAGAATGAATTAGTATTTGCGTTATGTACGAATGCTTCTTAAATATCTTTATAGAAGACTCTGGGATACAAGTTTTACCTTGATACTAAAAATTTGGAAGTTTTCAAAGAGGAGAAATAGGTCACATGACACAAAATTATTTACTGGGGGATATATGGAACACTGCGCTAAAATGGGTCCTAGGGCCAGGAGCAACAGCTCACTCTTGTAATGCCAGCACTCTGGGAGGCCAGGGTGGGAGGATTGCGTGAGCCCAGGAGTTCGAGACCAGCCTGGGCAACATATAGGAAAACATTGTTTCTACAAAAAATTAAAAGTTAGCTGCACGTGATGACACACACCTGTAGTTCCAGCTACTCAGGAGGCTGAGGTGGGAGGACTGCTTGAGGACAGGAGGTCAAGACTAAAGTGAGCCATGATCACACCACTGCACTCCAGCCTGGGCAACAGAGCAGATCCTGTCCCAGAAATTAAAAAAAATTAAAAATAAGGGCTGGCCATGGTGGCTCACACCTGTAATCCCAACACTTTGGGAGGCCGAAGCAAGTAGATCACTTGAGGTCAGGAGTTCAAGACCAGACTGGCCTACATGGTGAAATCCCGTCTCTGCTAAAAATATAAAAATTAGCCAAGCATGGTGACAGGTTCCTATAACCCCAGCTACTCGGGAGGATGAGGCAGGAGAATCGCTGGAACCCAGGAGGCAGAGGTTGCAGTGAGCCAAGATCACGCCACTGCACTCCGGTCTGGATGACAGAACCAGGCTGTGTCTCGAAAAAAAAAAAAAAAGTTTTACACTATGACGTTCCCTGGTTTCAACTTTATGTTATCGTTGGCTGATTGAGGAAACCAGCATACTTGTATGGCCAGCATTCCTGATGCCCCTCACTCACTCTCCTCAATCCCTACCCCACATTCCCAAACAGCTTTATTTCAGTCTGCCGAGATGACCTGTCCACCAACAGCCCATTCTTTGGGCTCCCGCAATACCTGACAATAGCAGCATAAACACTGACGGAAGCTTTCTAATTCTAGGTGAGGCCCCTGATTATCTCTCATTTCCATGGCCATGTATTTGTGAATTCTTAACTTCTACATAGTATTTCTATAGCAAAAAGTTCCCTTACTTTATTGAGCTTTACTAAATTATCTAGGGTGGGAAAAAAAAAACCCATAAGGGGTTGAAATAATTATGGATGAGGTGAATGCTTTTGTTGCACAGTATCCACCAGGACTCAAAAGACAGGGAAGGAGTAAAAAAAAAAAGAGAAGTTTATTTTTGTAATCTTTCCGGTGAGTTTTCATTCTAAGCCACTTGTAAACGTATGTAGCTGATGTCTGTAAATAATGAATTCTTGGAAACCACATTTTAATGTGGCGGGCTGTAAAGTAATTCATATTTCCCCAGAAGAGCTATGTTATAATTGGGGTTTGCATTTCTGAAGCATATGCAGCATATTAGTTGTAGACACGATCAAATACATTCTATAAAGCAAATATGTGAACTCTAAAGCAAATTTCAAATATCAAAATTCTGCTGCTGGTGCCAGTCCCTAGTCCCAGGCTTTAAAACAACAAAATTAATTATACAAGAACTCTACTATAAAGTACATAGAAAGGCATACTCTGACATAACACACATTTGATTAGAAATGTCTGTGTTTACATTAAACATATAAATATGAGTGAAATAATAAAATGGTTGTGATTTGTCTTAAAATCTTTCAGAAGAAGAAAATGTTGGGAAAAAGAAGAAAAGAAGCAAATGTGCAGAAGGCTGTTATTTGTTGAAGCTGCATGCTTGGGGGGATTTGTTTTACTCTTCTTACTTTGTGAATGTTTTGAAAACTTTTCAAAATAAAAAGTTTAAAAAGCTAAGCTAAAAAGTATAAATAATACTTAATAACTAACAATATTTAACAATTTCTCTTTCTTAAAATTTAAAACTCTCTTGGGAAAGATGAGATAAATCAGTAACAACTGCCTATGAGAGGAGGCATTAGAGCAAGATTTCCACAGCAAGCAGTTGTCAATAGCATAACTAAATTTAGAACCTTACATTATCTTCTACATGGCGTGTACATGCATCATTAAACCAAAGTGTAAAAGTGAAACTGCAGAGAATGAAGATAAACCTTCGTTATACCACATAGAAAAATTAACTCCAAACGAACCAAAGACCTAAATGCCAAGAGCTAAAACTGTAAGACTCTTAGAAGAAAATACAGGAGGAAAACTTCATAATACTGAATTTGGCATTGATTTCTTGGAGCTGACACCAGGAGCACAGGCAATAAAAGAAAAAAGTAAATAAATTTAAAACGTCTCTGCATCAGCTAGGTGTGGTGGCTCATGCCTGTAATCCCAGCACTTTGGGAGGCTGAGGTGGGCGGATCACAAGGTCAGGAGAGCAACACCATCCTGGCTAACACAGTGAAACCCTGTGCCTACTAAAAAAAAAACAAAAAATTAGCCGGGCGTGGTGGCACACACCTGTAGTCCCAGCTACTCAGGAGGCGGAGGCAGAGGTTGCAGTGAGTCGAGATCACACCACTGCACTCCAACCTAGGCGACAAAGTGAGACTCTGTATCAAAAAAAAAAAAGAAGGCCAGGTGCAGTGGCTCACATCTATAATCCCAGCACTTTGGGAGGCCGAGGTGGGTGGATCTCTTGATCTTGATCAAGACCATCCTGGCCAACATGGTGAAACCCCATCTCTACTAAGTAAAAAATCAGCAGGGCGTGGTGGCGCACTCCTGTAGTCACAGATACTTGGGAGGCTGAGGCAGGAGAATCACTTGAACCCAGGAGGCAGAGGTTGCAGTGAGCCAAGATCGTGCCAGTGCACTCCAGCCTGGTGATGGTGTGAGACTCTGTCTCCAAAAAAGCAAAAAACAAACAAAAAAAACCCTCTGTGCATCAAAGGGCACAATCAACAGAGTGAAAAGGAAACCCAATGAAAGGAAATATTTGCAAATTATATATCTGATAAAAGATTCATACCCAGAATATATAAAGAATTCTACAATTCAGCTGGGCATGATGGCTCACATCTATAATCTCGGCACTTTGGGAGGCCGAGGCAAGAGGACTGCTTGAGTCCAGGAGTTCAAGACTAGCCCAGACAACGTAGTGAGACCCATCTCTAAGTAAATTTAAAACAAAAATGAAAGAATTCTACAGCTGAACAGCAACAACAATGAACAACCTGATTTTAAAATGAGCAAGGACTATGAATAGACATTTCTCCAAACAAGATATACAAATAGCCAATAGGCACATGAAAAGATGCTGAACATCATTAATCATTAGGAAAATGCAAATCAAGCCACAATGAGATACCATTTCACGCCTATTAGAATGCCTACTATCAAAAAACTACAAAACAAGAGTTGGACAGGATGTGGAGAAATTAGAACCTTTGTGCCCTGGAGAAAGTAGAACCTCTGTGCCCTGGTAATGTAAAACGGTGCAGCCAGTACAGAAAATAGTATGGTGGTTCCTCAAAAAATTAAATATATAATTCCTATATAATCCAGGAATCCCACTTCTGGGTATAAATCCAAAAGATCTGAAGGCAAGGTCTCAGAGATGCTTGCACACCCATGTTCACAGCAGCATTCTTCACAACAGCCAAAGGATGGAAGCAACCCATGACCGTCAATGGATGAACAGATAAACAAAATGTGGTATATTTCACAAAGGAATATTATTTGGCCTCAAAAGGGAAGGAAATTCTGAAAGATGTCACAACATGGATGAATCTTGAGGACATTATGCCATATGAAATAAGCCAGTCATGAAAAGACAAATATTATATGATTCCACTTATAAAGAGTACCTAGAGTAATCAAATTCATAGAGAGAGAAAGTAGAATAAAGGTTGCCAGGGACTAGAGCGAGTGGGGAATAGGGAGTTATTGTTTAATGGGTACAGAAATATAGTTTTGCAAGATGAAGAGTTTTGGACATTGGCTGTACAACAATATGTTGTTGTTGTTGTTGTTATTGTTGTTTGAGACAGGGTCTCATTCTGTCACCAAGGCTGGAGTGCAGTGGTGTGATGATCACAGCTCACTGCAGCCTCAAACTCCTGGGCTCAAGCAATCCTCCCACCTCAGCCTCCCAAGTAGCTATAACTACAGGTGCATGCCACCACGTCCGCTAATTTTTTTATTTTTTGTATAGACGGGGTCTCACTATGTTACCTAAGCTGGTCTTGAACTCCTGGGCTCAAGCGATCCTCCTGCCCCAGCCTCTCAAAGTGCTGAGATTACAGCTGTGAGCACCTGGCCTGCCTGGCCTGGTTGTACAACAATATGAATGTCCTTAACACTACTGACCTGTACACTTACACATGGTTAAGATGGTTAACTTACATTATGTGTACTTTACCACAATTTAATTTTTTTTAATTTAAGTATACATTTACATTCTAAATGTTTATTAAATGCCCAACCATCCAGCTGTTTCAAAAAAGGCACATCTCCAAAGATGACCTATGATAACGACACTGGGCCTTGGCTGTTGGATTATTCCTACAGAGTTGAATTAAGAGGGGCTTAAGTAACTCATTAATTAGAACTGCATTACTAAGGTACTGAAGGATTTCACTGCATAGGAAATTAATGTATGTGGGGTCTACAGTTTTTAGTAGGGTTCTGTCATTTTCTATTAATATTTTGTTTTTATAGAGTCTTAAAAAAATAAGAAAACCCCACATTTTCACCTATATCAGAATATCTGGTCACAATGACACTGTACCAACTCTAGGTCATTAAAGCCTGCTTTTGCTCAGAGATCACTGCCAGGGTTACCTCCTGAAAAGCAAGTAATGAACACTAAGCCTTTTTTTTTTTTTTTGAGACAGAGTCTCACTCTGTCATCCAGACTGGAGTGCAGTGGCGCAATCTCAACTTACTGCAAGCTCCACCTCCAGGGTTCACGCCATTCTCCTGCCTCAGCCTCCCAAGTAGCTGGGACTACAGGCACCCACCACCACGCCCAGTTAATTTTCTGTATTTTTAGTAGACATGGGATTTCACCGTGTTAGCCAGGATGGTCTCGATCTCCTGACCTCGTGATCCGCCCACCTTGGCCTCCCAAAGTGCTGGGATTACAGGTGTGAGCCACCGCGCCCGGCCTAAGCCATGTATTTTTTATTGGATTCTCTAAAGTAAGATGAGTCAGGCTCCAAGTGTCAGAAGATCTGTCTCATGCTAATGAAAACAAAGATATTTACTGTTTAATCCCCTTTTATCCAAGTACATCAATGTTCTTGGCAAACATTAATCAAATGGAAATTAAGGCATATCCTCAGGATATATGAAGGCATTGGGCTTTCAAAAACTCACACAAGAAGCATCTAGATCCAACAACTAATTTACAAAGCAACACATTGAACTACACCATGGCAATATAATTAGCAAAAACTAGACTGTGGGAAACTATGCAGGAAAAATTATACAGTTTTTTCAACAAAATAAATTTCAAGGAAAAAAGAAAAGAAAAAGATAGAGTAAGAATCTATAGCTTGAGACTTACAATAAGTATCAACCAGTTGCAATACCTGAACCTTGATTAGAACAAAGTAGAAAAAAAGAGTATGACATTTATGAGACAATAGGAAATGCAAAAATTGGCTTGATATTTGATAATATTAAGGAATTATAAACATTTTTAGGTGTCATAATGGTTTTGTGGTCATACATAGATATACAGATTTTTTTAAGTGCTTACGTTAGAGATAATCTGTTAGGGATCCCCGGACCACACTCAGGTTTGGTGATCTGGTAGCAGGGTTCACAGGACTCAGCATATAACTGTACTCGTGGCCAAGATTTATTATAGCAAAAAGGCACAGAGCAAAATCAGCAAAAGTAAAAGGTGCATGAGATAATGTTTAGAGGAAACCAAATACAGGTTTCGAAGAGCCCTCTCGCAGTGGAGTCACACAGGATGGGCTTAATTCCCCCAGCAGCCAGTTACAATAATGCTGTCTACCAGAGAGGCTCATAGGGACACATTGCTCAAAGTTTTTACTGAGGACAGGTTACATAGGCTCACTCTGTATAGCACTTACCAAGATTCCAGACTCCCAGAAGGAAAGCAAGTATTCACCATAAACCATGTAGTTTGCACACAAAGCTTAGGCGCAGTACACTACTACTAGTTAGGGTGGTTGAGAACCCTTCCAAAATCCAAATTCCCAGATGCTTGCCAAGGGCCAACCTTGTAAACAGATCTTCCAGTGGATAGCAGTCAGGCCTTTCAAAGGATAGCAGTCAGGCCTGCTATGCTCTTTTCTGCACAGATACACTGTGGAATATTTGGGATGAATTAACAGTATGTCTGGGACTTGCTTCAAAATAATATGGAAAGGCAAAAGTGGGTGAGGGTATAGCTGATATAAGACTGGCCAGGAGTTGATATTGTTGAAGTCGGGGCCCAGCTACATGGGAATTTATTGTACTGTTCTTTCTACTTTAGTATATAGGTTAGATTTTCCCATAATAAAAACTTTTGGTTGTTTTTAAACATAGGGGAAAACTCAGAGTTAGTGCTTAGGCTATGAGTCAACAAAGCCTATAGGCTGGTAGGGATGAGAAGCAGAGTTTATGGAACCCTTAATCTATCATCAAGGCCTGAGGGAAGAAAGGTTAGCGCAGGCCATACGTGAAAAAGGCTTTCGATTGGGACTCTCAAGAGTCAGTTAACATGTTTTGGAAGATAGAGATAGAAAAGGTAGTCTTTCGTCCAAGAAAAACTAAATCTCAGAGTCAGAAGTTTGAGAGTAATTTAATTATAGCCACAGATTAAGTGGCTGGCAAATGATCTTCAACAATCTATGGAGCATTGCAAATGAGATATATTATACTTTGAATCATTAATTTCAGAGCTATAAAATAAATATGTAGCCACTCTTTCCCATAGCACATTAACGAAGAATGGAGAATGTTTCTTCCATTTCAAAAATTTATTACTGGAGCTGGGCGTGTTGGCTCACACCTGTAATCCCAGCACTTTGGGAGGTCAAGGCAGGTAGATCACTTGAGGTCAGGAGTTTGAGACTAGCCTGGCCAACATGGTGAAACCCTGTTCTACTAAAAGTACAAAAATCAGCTGGGCATGGTGGGAGGCGCCTCTAATCCCAGCTACTTGGGAGGCTGAGGCACGAGAATCGCTTGAAGCTGGGAGGCAGAGGTTGCAGTGAGCTAAGATCGTGCCACTGCACTCCAGCCTGGGCGACAGAGCGAGATTCCGTCTCAAAAAAAAAAGAAAAAAAATGTATTCTTTAGCACTGATAATTGCTTACACAATAATATTATACTCTAGAAGACATTAGGCTCAGTGTGTCTAAAACCTCGACAACAAGGTCCACACACTAGAAATATTGTGCATTCTGAGACTTGACGCAGCCTCCACAGACAAGAATTAAAGGAAGTGACGGAAATATGGGCAAAAGTATATCCTTTATCTGAAACTATAAATAATCTGTATTCAATAATAAATTATCTGAAACACAAATATTATGAAACCATATTTTAGCTTGTATCATATAAGAGTAGAAAAAAACAACTAAAAGCCCAAGAGCAAACTTCCAGCATAGAAAGCTTCACCGCCTGGCCCCTCGCTTCAACGCCCCACAATCTGAGATGTCGACCTGTAATAGACAGAAAAGAATGAGGCAGGGAAGACCAGAGTAAATCAGCAATACAGGGTCAAACATCTTCCCTATATCATATGAAGGAAATACATGTTTATCACTGAATGGTGCCATCTTTGATCTCCAAACAAAAAGCATTAATGACTCATCATCAAAACATTCCCTATTACTAAGGATGGCTTTTCACTAACCCACCTGCAATCTGTTATCCAATATGAACAAAAATATAAGATGAAATCTCTGGCTGGGGACCAGAACAAAGCCCACATACACACAAGGGACCAAGGGTCTTCTTGGTTCTCTGCTAACACCCACAGATCTTTCTTACCAATGGAAATCATTTAGTGTTGGGTTACAAATATACTATAGCATCTAGTCACAGAGGTCATTCAAAATAACATGATTAAATAAAAGATCTAATGTTATTTCTTGTTTTTTTGTTTTGTTTTGTTTTTTAATAGAGTTTTGCTCTATCATCCAGTCAGGAGTACAGTGGCACCATCTCGGCTCACTGCATCCTCCCCCTCACGGGTTCAAGAGATTCTCCTGACTAAGCCTCCCAAGTAGCTGGGACTTCAGGCACACACCATCACGGCTAATTTTTGTATTTTTAGTAGAGACGGGTTTTTGCCAAGTTGGCCAGCCTAGTCTCGAACTCCTGCTCTCAGGTGATCCATCCACCTCGGCCTCCCAAAGTGCTGGGAATACAGGCATGAGCCACTGTGCCCGGCCTTTCTTGTTATCTATTATCCTAGGTGCTAGGTGCCAAGCTATGGGCAAGTTTTAAGGATTCTGCTGAATGTATCTACCTGAGCACTTCAATGCATAAGCAAGAACAAGTATTGCATAGACTTTACAATAAATGTTAAAGGTTAACAATAACATAATTCTCAACAATGTCCAATTGGCAAATTAATTTTCCTTATACTATCTACAAGCTTCAATGTTAGTTAGCATTCATTCTTGAGATATATGATATATATATATCCCTATTTTTTGACCTATATCAAAATATATTTAAGCCCAAAATACTAAAAAAATTAAGTTGACTTTAAAATGTCTAAAATTCAACTATTCAAAGCAAACCTAAGTGTCCAGTAACGAATAGATAATGAAAATATACTCTATACACACACAGACACACACACACACACACACACACACAAAATAGAATACTACTATTCAGCCTTAGGAGGAAGTCTTGTCATTTGGGACAACATGAATGAACCTGGAGGACATTATGTTAAGTGAAATAAGCTAGTCACAGAAAGATAAATACTGCATGATTTCACTTATATGTGAATTGTAAAAAAGTCGAAGTTACAGAAGCAGAGAGTGAAATAGAGATTACCAGAGGCTGAGGGTCAGGAACACTGGGGAACTACTGGTCAAAAAACACAAAATTTCAGTTAGACAGGAAGAATAAGTTCAAGAGATCTATTGCACTTCATGATGATCATGGTTAATAACAATATATTGTATATCTGAAAATTGTTGACAGTAGATTTTGTGTTCTCATCACAAAAAAAAAGGTGAGGTAATGCATATGTTAAACAGCTTGATTTAGCTATTCCATAGTGTATACATATATCAAAACATCATATTGTAAGCCATAAATATATACAGTATTTACTTGTCAATTAAGATAAGTAAATAGATAAACAAGTTTAAGAAGCAAAAATGGACTCTGAGTGGTCAAAAGAGAAGGCATAAAGTCCTTGTATGCATTAAAGCTTTTCTTGGGAGAGAATCCCTTGTTTCATTCAAAAACTCTACCTCTAGCCTTATTTTATAATTTTATCTGTTATACAGTTTCCAAGTTCATCTGAGTTTAAAGTTAGAACATTAATATTGTCCTCAGGGTGGGGAACATCACACCCCGGGGCCTGGTGTGGGGTAGGAGGCAGGGGGAGAGATAGCATTAGGAGAAATACCTAATGTAAATGACGAGTTAATGGGTGCAGCAAACCAACATAGCACATGTGTAACAAACCTGAACATTGTGCACATGAACCCTAGAACTTAAAGTATAATTTAAAAAAAAGAGAGAGAGAAATTTTTTCTTAAAAAAAGAAAATTAATGGCCGGGCGCGGTGGCTCAAGCCTGTAATCCCAGCACTTTGGGAGGCCGAGGCGGGCGGATCACAAGGTCAGGAGATCGAGACCACAGTGAAACCCCGTCTCTACTAAAAATACAAAAAAAAATTAGCCGGGCGCGGTGGCGGGCGCCTGTAGTCCCAGCTACTCAGGAGGCTGAGGCAGGAGAATGGCGGGAACCCGGGAGGCGGAGCTTGCAGTGAGCCGAGATCGCGCCACTGCACTCCAGCCTGGGCAACAGCGTGAGACTCCGTCTCAAAAAAAAAAAAAAAAAAAAAAGAAAATTAATGTTGTCCTAAGTAGCATAAACTGGCTTGAGTTAAGTTAAGGCAGGCAAAGAAGATTATAAGGATATAGGTCCCTTCATGAAGCCCAAAAACAGGAACAGTGCTTCAGACAGGACTGGAAACAGGGCTGAGACGGCTCATCATCCCTCTCAGTTTCTTGTCTCTGCTCATTTGTGTATATCTGCTCCCCGTGCTTTCCAGGCCACGTGGCTGTTAAAAGATGCCCACTGCATAGCTCCTGAGCTTCGAGTTTACAGGTGTAACTACAGACAGTAAGCTTCCTCCCCTGGAAACGTTACAGGAAATGGACACGGAATGACCGCGTTGCCACTCCCGGTCCAGCCCCTTGTGGCTGAGGTGAGAGAGGAAGTCAAGTTATAAAATGGCTGGGGATTAAAGAAGGTTCTTACAATCTAGGAAGACCCTCCAAAGAGTATTCGCTACAGAAGGAAAGCTGTGAAAATACAGGGATCTAGAGAAGCTTTGAAAATACAACAAAAAGTAAGGGTTGATAACCTTATAATGAAGGATACAGGCCCTCCAAATATTTTGACTTGAGGTAGTTTAGTATATGGGCAAATATCCCATAACACCTTAGTAGACTATAAGGGATTCATTGTACTATTGGACTACTGATGACTCATCACTCAGGAAAGTTTAAGTTGTATTAAATACACAATTTGAGAAGAACGCAATGCCTCCCTCAGTCAACCCCATGAGGTGCTGTGAAACCGGAATGCCTTTCCTTCAGGGTAGTTCTGAGTTGGCACAATGGGGATAGGCCTTTATTAAACCTGTGCAACAACCAGTCAGTCACTAGATACAGGCTGCCCTGCAAGAGGGTGTGATCTTGGGTGAAACAGCTTTTTTTTCCAGACAAAGTCATCTTGCTCTGTCACCCAGGCTGCATTGCAGTGACACAATCACGACTCACTGCAACTTCCACCTCTCAGGCTCAAGCAATTCTCCCACCTCAGCCTTCTGAGTAGCTGGGACTACAGGCATGCACCACCATGCCCAGCTAATTTCTGTATTTTTAGTAGAGACGGGGTTTCACCATGTAGCCTAGGCTAGCCTCAAACTCCTGGGATCAAGGAATTCACTCACCTCAGCCTCCCAAAGTGTTGGGATTACAGGTGTGAGCCACTGCACCCAGCCCTAGAAAAAAATGTTAAGAGCAGCTGGCAGCAGATGGAATGAGGAGTCAGGATGGCAAGTCTCAACAAATTTCAAAAAATATACACAGATAATGGAGTATGTTCACTGTTCACAGCGAAATTATGCTAGAAGTTGAGAGCAGATGTCCTGAAATAGCTTACATACATACATACATACATACATACATAAAATTTAAATATTTAAAAGAAGAAATTGGCTGGGTGCGGTGACTCAAGCCTGTAATTGGCCCAGTGCTTTGGGAGGCTGAGGTGGGTGGATTGCCTGAGCTAAGGAGTTCGTGACCAGCCTGGGCAACATGGTGAAACACTGTCTCTACCGAAATACAAAAAATTAGCCAGGCGTGGCAGCGTGCACCTGTAGACCCAGCTACTCCGGAGGCTGAGGCAGCAGAATTGCTTGAACCCGGGAGGTGGAGGTTGCAGTGAGCCAAGATCATGCCACTGCATTCCAGTCTGGGCAACAGAGCAAGACTCCGTCTCAAAAAAAAAAAAAAAAAAGAAATTGAGAGCAGAAGGATAACTTAAAAACTGCCAAATTTTTGGAAGTAAACCCATTTCTTTTTTTTTTTTTTTTTTTAAAGTTTTCATCTTTAATGAAATGACTTTGGAAATAACATACATTTCCATGACACCAATACTACAGTTTTCGGAGTCACAGTAAGATACACAGAATTACATCCGTAATTAATAAGAATGCCAACATGTCAAGCAGTAATTTGTTACATGGCAAACAAAATCAAGAAAGCAACCATCAAACAAAAGAGACCCATAGCTTCAGACAAGGCAAATCCCAGGATAGCATATGAGAACAGCTGCTGCTTCAGCGAAGGGTTTCTGGCATAACCAATGATAAGGCTGCCAAAGACTGTTCCAATACCAGCACCAGAACCAGCCACTCCTACTGTTGCGGCACCTGCACCAATAAATTTGGCAGCAGTATCAATGTCTCTGCTGATTGCACTGGTCTGAAACTCCCTTTGGATTAGCTGAGACACACCATTCTGGGCCCCATTAAATACCGTAGAGCCCTCTCCAGTCCTAGCCTCTGGTCGAGATAACACTGATGCAGAAATTGGTCTGTATGCAACTCTGGATCCAGCTCGGATCAGAGCGGGCGTGCAGGCGAGCTTGGCGCAGGCGAACATCTTACACTCTTCAGGACCGCGCGACTGGAGATACTGGGTGACAGGTGACGTGGGCTCCTCTCCCTCTTCCTCTCTTCCCGAGAGGTGGCTGCGGCACCCGCGGCGGCAGAGGTCGAAGTAATGGGACTCAGTAAACCCATTTCTTTATGAAATGATTCACAGAAAAACTATCAAGGGAAATTAATAAATAAATGAACAATAATAAAAATTCAACATATCAAAACCTGAGAAATATAGCCAAACTGTTGCTTCGAGAGAAATTTACATCCTTAAATCATATATTAGAAGTGAAGAAAGGCTGAAAAGCAATGTCTGAGCATTCATCCCAAGAAGCTAGAAAAAGAATAGCAAATTAAAGAAAGTAGAAAAAAGAAAATAACAAAGATAAACACAAAATCAGCAAACTAGAAAATAATTGTACAATAAAGACAAATCAACAAAGCCAAAAATTAATTATTTGAGAAGACTAATAAAATTATAAAACACTAGTAGGTACAGATATAACCTATGTAAATAATTCCCTATTGCTGGACATCTACATTATCTCCACTTGGATACACTATTCCACAGCACTGACATAATCATCCTTCCAATATTCACTCATGCTTATTTCCTGAAAATAAATTCTTAAAATTATGACTGTTAGCTCAAAGGGTGTGAAAAATTCTATGGCTTCTGATACATATATTGTGCTAAATTGCCCTATGGAAAGACTGAACCAATTTTACTCCCACTAGCAGTTTATGATAGTATTCAATTCCCTAAGAAATAAGCATGATTTTAAAAAATATTTATTAATTTGTTTGGTTAAAAAAAACCTCTTCATTTTAATTTGCATTTCTTACATTACTAATGAGTTGAACACTTTCTCAATGTTTACAGGTTAAGTTTCTTTTGTGAAATGCCTTAGTGTTTTCTATTCTTCTATTAAGGTGTTAGCCTTTCTCACAGATTTTATTACTTTTTTTATATTGATATTGAGCCCTGAACCAAAGAATTAAAAATATTTTCCTGTTCTGTCAGATTGCTTATTAATGTCCTTTCTAACATGTTGTTGTAGAGAGCTTGAAACTGTTTATATTCTTGTCAATTTTTTTCCTTTATGGTTTGCCTTTATTTGATGTTTAGAAGTACCAACCCCATACCAAGGTTATTATGTGAATACTCACCCATATTAACCCCTAATGGAATAGCAGTGGTAAAGACTTGATGAATTTCTACAAATGTCTTGCTGGCTCAGGAATGTAGTCAGGAATTCCATAAAGCATATCAAAGGTAAGATATCATTTAAGATTTTTAAAAACTAAAGATACTACTAGATTCTAGGCTTTGTGGGGCAGAGTCAAGGCAAGGCAAAATCGTGATGTGACTGAAATTGCTTTTAGTGGCCCAAAGTATCTCCTTTTTTCTTTGCCCTTTTACTCCTGAAGCAGCTTTTCCTCCATCCCCAGTTCTAGCTACCTATCTCATTCTCAGTGAAGGAAGGACTGATACTGGTTTACTACAAGACATTAAAGATATTTATGCTTTTAAAATAACAACTTGCAAAGAGCACGGCCAAGAAAAGTTTGGGGAAGATTCTGAAGCATTAATGGATTTTCTTTTTTTATTATTATTTTTAATTGTGATAAAATACACATATTTACAATCTTAATCATTTTTAAGTATACATTTCAGTGGTGGTATTAAATGCATTTACTTTGTTGTGTAACCATCACCACCATCTGTCCACAGAACTTTTTCATCTTCCAAAACCGAAACTCCATATCCATTAAATGAACGCCCCATTTTCCCCTTCCCTCAGCCACCAGGAACAACTACGCTACTTTCTGTCTCTACAGATTGTACTACTTTAGGTACTTCATGTAAGTAGAATCATACAGTATGTATCTTTTGTCACTGGCTTATTTCACATGGCATAATGTCCTCAAGGTTATCCATGTTGAGGCATCTTTCAGAATTTCCTTCCTTTTTGAGGCTGAATAATGTTCCATTGTATAAATATACCACATTTTGTTTATCCATTCATCCACCAATGGACACTGGGTGGATTCCATCCTTTGGCCATTGTGAATAATGCTACTGTGAACACAGATGTGCAAGTATCTCTTTGAGACCTTGCTTTGAATTCTTTTGGGTATATACCCAGAAGTGGGATTGCTGGATCATATGTTAATTATTATGTTTAATTTTTTAGGGGGCCAGGCACAGGAGGTCACACCTGTAACCCCAGTGCTCTGGGAGAACAAGGCAGGGAGATTGCTTGGGTGACCACAGGATTTTGAGGGTTACAGTGAGCTATAGTCACCCCTCTGCACTTCAGCGTAGGTGACAGAGGGATATTCTGTCTCTTAAAAATAAAAAATAAAATAAATAAAAATTTGAGGAACTGACATACTGTTTTCTATAGGGGCTGCATTTTATATTACCACCACCAGTGCACAAGAGTTCCAGTTTCTCCACATCCTCTCCAGCACTTGTTATGTTTGTTTTTGTTTTGTTTTGTATGATAATAGGCATGAAATGATATTTCATTGTGGGCTAGATTTGCATTTCCCTAATGATTAATGATGTTCAGCATCTTTTCATGTGCTTATTAGCCATTTGAATATATTCTTGGAGAAATGTCTATTCAAATCCTTTGCCAAATTTTTTTTTTTTTTTGAGATGGAGTTTCACTCTTTTTGCCCAAGATGGAGTGCAATAGCATGATCTCAGCTCACCGCCACCTCCGCCTCCTGGGTTCAAGTGATTCTCCTGCCTCAGCCTCCTGAGTAGCTGGGAATACAGGCATGCACCACCATGCCCAGCTAATTTTTTGTATTTTCAGTAGAAACCGGGTTTCACCACGTTAGCTAGGTTGGTCTCCAACTCCTGACCTCATGTGATCCGCCCGCCTCAGCCTCCCAAAGTGCTGGGATTACAGGCATGAGCCACTGCGCCTGGCCAGAAAACTTTTAACTCAAAAATGTCTCTTTGAAATACCTTTGGCCAGGTGTGGTGGCTCGTGCCTGTTATCCCAGCACTTTGGGAGGCCAAGGAGGGAGGATTGCTTGAGCCCCAGGGCTCAAGACCAGCCTAGACAACATAATGAGGCCCCGTTTCTACAAAAAAATACACAAAAATTAGCTGGGCATGGTGGTGCGTCTGTAGTCCCAGCTGCTTGGGAGACCGAGGTGGGAGAATTGCTTTAGCCCAGAAGTTCAAGGCTGCAGTGAGGTATGATTGTGCCACTGTACTCCAGCCTGGACGACAGAACAAATCCTTGGCTCTAAATAATAAAAATAAAAATAAGATAAAATTGAAAAAGAAATATATTTGTTCACACTACTTGAAAAAAGAAAATATTTGTTTTTTGATTATAAAAGAATGTATGTTGATTATAAAAATTCAGATATTACATAATTGAATAAAGTATTAATAGAAAATGAAAATCCCCCAAAATCTCACCCACAGAAAAAACTCTTTTAAACAGTCTAAACAGTCTAGTATAAACTTCCATAACGTAGGCATACACACAGACACACCCACCCACCCACCCACCCACACACACACACACACACACACACACACTGTATTTTACTTTTCTCTGCTTAACAATATATCCTGGACATTTATCCATATTAATATGAGATGCTGTTAATTACCTTTTTTAAATAGTGGTCAAGATAGTATTTATATATATAAACTAATATTAAATTTTTGTTTGGGAGGCCGAGGCAGGCAGATCACCTGAGGTCAGGAGTTCCAGACCAGCCAGGCCAGTGAAATCTCGTCTCTACCAAAAATATGAAAATTATCCAGGCATGGTGGTGCACACCTGTAATCCCAACTACTCAGGAGGCTGAAGCAGGAGAATTGATTGAACCCGGTAGGCAGAGGTTGCAGTGAGCCAAGATCGTGCCACTGCACTCCAGCCTGGGCAACAGAGTGAGACTCCATCCCAATACATACATACACACATACATACATATATACATACATACATAAATTTTTTTTAAATTCACAAAACCTAAGACAAAACGGATTCTAATAAGATCAAAAGCACTTCAGGGTCTAACATTGAAGAATAGAGAGACAAAATATAAAATAAAGCTCGTAATCATTCTGTATCACTTGTACATAAAATCTAAATATTGAATAGTGCTATAATTGCAGACTTGCCATATTTACCTATAGCGCATTTACAAACTCTCTTTCTCTCTCCAAACCAGAAATAATGTAACCTCTGACCATGCCACATCTACAGAAGTGTCTGATCAGTAAGGCCAGCCATTTCCAAAACTTTTAGTAAGAGAACAGAGAGGCTACCAATCTAGTTGACAAATGTAAAAGGCAGATGAACATATATAGGGGTTTGCAAGTGTCAGCCTCCATTTAAAGTACAATTCTCTCATTGTGCCATTAGTAAATAACATTTTGGTTGATTTCTTCAGTTACACAAAGAATTAGTGTCTTCCTTTATGATTAAGGAAAGAGAGATTGCCCTGTAAGTCTCAGCAAACGATACAAATTTAAGTACAAGTTGAAATCCTGTCATTTGGAGCAACATGGATAGAACCGGAGGTCATTATGTTAAGTGAAATAAGCTAGGCACAAATATCACATTTCTCATTCATATGTGAGAGCTAAAAAAGTACTCTCATGAAGACAAGAGAGTAGACTGGTGGATACCAGAGGCCAGGAAAGGTAGCAGGGAGGAGGAGATAAAGGGAGGTTGATTAATGGGTATAAATATTAATATACAGTTTGACAGAAGAAATAAGATCTAGTGTTCAACAGATCAGTGGGATGACTACAGGTTACAATAATCTATTGTATATTTCAAAATAGCTAACAGACTAACTTGAATGTTTCTAGCATAAAGAAAAAACAAATGGGGAAGGTGATGGCTATCCCAATTACACTGATTAGACCTTTACAAATTATATCAATGTATTAAATTATAACATTACCCTCAAAATACGTACATCTATTATGTATCAATAAAAAATAAATTTAGGCTGGGCAGGGTGGCTCACACCTGTAAATGCCAGCACTTTGGAAGGCCAAGGTGGGAGGATCTCTTGAGTCAAGGAGCTCAGGACAAGGGTTGAGCCTGGGCGATGCAGTGAGATCCCATCTCTAAAAAAAAATTAAGAAATTTGCCAGGCATGGTGGCTCATGTCTGTAGTTCCAGCTGCTCAGGAGGCTGAAGTGGAAGGATCACTTGAACCTGGGAGGTTGATGCAGCGAGCTAAGATTGTGCCACTGCACATCAGCCTGGGTGACAGAGCGAGACCATGTCTAGAAAAAATAATAAGAAATTTACAAAAATAAATTTTAGAAACAACAAAACTGAATGAAATAAAAACTGAATCAAAAAAATTAAGCAAGTGGAAACTTACATATCTCCTGATATGGTCAAATTTTCTTAATTTCCTAACTACTTTTTTTCCACAAGGGTCCTGGGTATTTTCTCACTTCTAAGAGGTATTATCTACCTCTACTTTAACTTTCCATACCAAATGAACAAATTTACCAAACATTTTATCATTAATCTAAAACTTAACGGGAATGGCATATGATCGGCATGGCTTTACCATCAACTTCACATAAGTGTTCAGAAACCAGGTGAAAATGAACTCCTAAGTTGAAGGAGCTTTTAATGCTTGCATGAACATTTTCTAGGCCTTCAAAGGCTGTTACTGCTGTTTCTCCTTCTCCTTTTTTTTTTTTTTTTTTTTGTCTTTTTTAATATCTTGTTCTCTTCTTTCCCCCACTGAAATTCAAGAATATGTAGCTACCATAAGCTTGGGATATCCTAGAAACAACGATGGTTAGAAGACTGGTATGGTTTCTACACACTCATCTTTTAATTGATGTCTTCTACCCACTCACTCTTACTCATACCCAGCTTCTCCCATATTATTGAAACTTCAATCCTTGCCTCTGTTATGTTCAGGTTTCTAAGCCTGGGGAAGATAACACTTTAAAATGCCGTAAGTGCAGTGGGAAAGGACTCAGGAGGTAGCCAGAAAACCTAGAAATTATGACTAGGACTGGATACTTTGGCATTAATACCTATGTTTTGCAATGTCCAAAGCATGACTAGAATTGATCTTTCACCCCCTGAATGCTGTCATATTCCCATATTACCTGTATTTCTGTGCCTAAATAACACCATATAGACAAATTCTCCATTTTTATATCAACTTTATTCACACTGAAGCTGCCACATCTTAAATTAGGAATGCTTTCAGCTACAAGAACAGAAAAGTCTGACAGAATGCTGGGCGCAGTGGCTCACACTAGTAATCCCAGCACTTTGGGAGGCTGAGGTGGGTGGATCATGAGGTCAGAAGATTGAGACCATCCTGGCCAACCTAGTGAAACCCTGCCTCTACTAAAAATACAAAAATTAGCCGGGCATGGTGGCAGGTGCCTGTAATCCCAGCTACTCAGGAGGCTGAAGCAGAGAATTGCTTGGACCCAGGAGGCAGAGGTTGCAGGGAGCCAAGATCACACCACTGCACTCCAGCCTGGGTGATACAGCGAGACTCCATCTCAAAAAAAAAAAGAAAAGTCTGACAGGTAGCTTAGACTCTTAGTAGTCTGTATCCTTAAGAAGAAGTCCAAAGGTTATCTCAGGGCTATTCTGGCAGCTCAATAATGTCGTTAAGAACTCAGACTCGGCAGTTCCCGTCATCTTCGGGAGCTGTAGAGGTATGAATTTAAGACAGGCCTATTTTATTAATTTATTTCCAAATGCAGCGAAAGGTCCAACGACCATCTGTGGGCCACTTAATTCAGGGCCCCCAATTTGTACATGAAAAACTCTCAGATACAGCCAACGCCATGGGTTTTGCAGACCTGAAAAGCCCCACTGGCCTCCAGGTGCTCAATGATTACCTGGAAGACAAGAGCTACATCAAGGGGTATGTGCCATCACAAACAGATGTGGCAGTATTTGAAGCAGCACCTCGCCCACTGCCTGCCGACTTGTGTCATGCCCTACATTGGTATAATCACATCAAGTCTTACGAAAAGGAAAAGGCCAGCCTGCCAGGAGTGAAGAAAGCTTTGGGCAAGTATGGTCCTGCAGATGTGGAAGACACTACAGGAAGTGGAGCTACACAGATAGTAAAGATGATGATGACATTGAGCTCTCTGGATCTGATGAGGAGGAGGAAAGTGAAGAAGCAAAGAGGCTAAGGGAAGAACGTCTTGCACAATATGAAACAAAGAAAGCCAAAAAAACCTGCACTTGTTTCCAAGTCTACCATCTTACTAGATGTGAAACCTTGGGATGATGAGGCAGATATGGAGAAATTAGAGGGCGTCAGAAGCATTCAAGCAGACGGCTTAGTCCGGGGCTCATCTAAACTAGTTCCAGTGGGATACAGAATTAAGAAACTTCAAATACAGTGTGTAGTTGAAGATGATAAAGTTGGAACAGATATGCTGGAGGAGCAGATCACTGCATTTGAGGACTATGTGCAGTCCATGGATGTGGCTGCTTTCAACAAGATCTAAAATCCATCCTGGATCATGACATTTAAATAAAAGTTTGAAAGATTGAAAAAAAAAAAAAAAAGATCTCAGACTCTTGGCTGGGTGCAGTGACTCACACCTGTAATCCCATCACTTTGGGAGGCCAAGGCGGGCAGATCTCTTGAGGTCAGGAGTTTGAGACCAGCCTGGCCAACATGGCAAAACCCTCTCTCTGCTAAAAAATATGAAAATTAGGCCGGACACAGTGGTACATGCCTGTAATCCCAGCACTTTGGGAGGCTGAGGCAGGCAGATCATGAGGTCAGGAGATGGAGACCATCCTGGCTAATGCAGTGAAACTCCATCTCTACTAAAAATACAAAAAATTAGCCGGGCGTGGTGGCAGGCATCTGTAGTCCTAGCTACTCAGGAGGCTGAGGCAGGAGAATGGCTTGAACCCGGGAGGTGAGCCGGGTTTTGCAGTGAGCCGAGATTGTGCCACTGCACTCTAGCCTGGGCAACACAGCAAGACTGTGTCTCAAAAAAATAATAATAATATGAAAATTAGCTGGGCATGGTGACACACGCCTGTAATCCCAGCTACTCAGGTGGCTGAGGTGTGGGAATCACTTGAACCTGGGAGGCGGAGGTTGCAGTTAGCCGAGATCGTGCCATTGTACTCCAGCCTGGGCAACAGAGTGAGACCTTTTCTCAAAAAAAAAAAAAAATTCAGTCCCTTGGCCAGACACAGTGGCTCATGCTTTATTTCCAGCAATTTGGGAGGCCAAGGAGGGTGAATCTCTTGAGGTCAGGAGTTCAACACCAGCCTGGCCAACATGGTGAAACCCCGACTCTACTGAAAATACAAAATTAGCCGGCGTGGTTGCCTGCACCTGTAATCCCAGATACACAGGTGGCTGAGGCATGAGAATCGCTTGAACCTGAGAGGGGGAGGTGGCAGTGAGCTGAAATTGTGCCATTGCACTCTAGCCTGGGCTATAGAATGAAACTCTGTCTCAAAAAAAAAAAAAAAAGAACTCAGATTCTGTCTTTTCTTTCTGCTCTACCTTCTTAGCTTGTTAGCTTTTCATTCTGAGGCTTGTTGCCTTATAATTACAATTTGGCTGCCACAACTCCATACATCACATTCCACACTTAAGGATGGAAGAAAGAGAGTATACATACAAACAAATGTTTCTATTCCTTTTATGGGAGAAGCTACCTCCCCCCTCTTCCGCCCCCCCACCCCATAGAGGTCTTCCAGAAGATTTCTGGTTATATCACAAAAGCCCGAACTAAATCACACAGCTAGCCCTAACTGCAAGGGAAGTTAGAAAAAGGCATATTTGTCTTCCAACCTCTATAACAGAAAGAGAAATGGGTTTGGAACTGGCTTTAGGATTCAAACAACAGTTTATGACACATGTCTATATTACACATAAAATGCTAGTTATGCTAGTTAATTACAACTAGGTGCAGGACCTTTAAAAGTCCTGGTTTAGAATACAGTTCTCCTTTCCAGCAGAAAACCGGTTAAGAATGTTAATGAAAGAGACATTAAAAAGGGACGGGAATGAAAGCTACAGCTTTGTCAGATGGTGCTGACAGTGCTGAGTTGTAGACAGATTACAACTGAAACAGTATCCATAGCCAAATCCTATCTAGAATGAAGGGAAAATTGTAATAGTGTACATAGCTGATGTCCTAAAATGTTCCAGAAGCTTTAAGAGTGTAATAAGGGCCTGGTGCAGGGACTCACACCTGTAATCCCAGCACTTTGGGAGGCCAAGGCAGTAGGATCACTTGAGCCTAGGAGCAGACAAGCCTGGGCCACGTGGCAAAACCCCAACTCTACAAAAAAAAATACAAAAATCAGCAAGGCATGGTGGCATGCACCTGTAGTGCCAGCCAAAGTGGGAGGATCACTTGAGACCGAGAGGTCGAGGCTGCAGTGAGCCATGATTCCACCACTACACTCTAGCCTGGGCAACAGAATGAGACCCTGTCTCAAAAAAAAAAAAAAAAAAAGTATGATAACTAGAGATCTATCTGGGGCTACCATTTTTCTTTAAATAAGAAAATAGATTTTTACAAAGTATTTAAAATAGACAAGCCAATAATACTAAGAGTTAACACTAAGGGACTCTATTATGATATGCCAAGTACTCAGCTTTACATATATATGTATGTATCTAATCTCTCAATTGTCCTATCAGGTAAGTACATTCACTAATTTGCTTATAGTCACACAAGGAGAAGCTCAACCTAACTCTAGAGATCATGCCCTTAACCATATTACATTACTGTTTGTTATTTTATTTGTTCTCCTCGGTGTTTCTTATTCATTTTATGTATTTGTTATTTAATCATTCAAATTTGTAAAGTTTAACTCTTGTTTATAAATCGTAAATTGTCTTTCTCTACTTTCTTTCCATAGTATTTCTAGTTCACAAAGTCCTAAAATGGCAAAGCTGTTTCAATATCTTTCAAAAACTTAGAATCAGATAATCCAAATGGATTTTGTAGCTAGTTTTATGAAAGCTTTGATAACATTACAACAAACCTTGTTAGGGTTTTATAAGAAAAAAAAAAAAAGAACTAACCCGACAAAATAAACCACCAAAAAAGGCATCACAACACACAAGGTACAAACAACAAAAGTAGAAACATAAATATACATCTATATTAGTCCTATGTGTTCTAAATCCCTCCTCTGTTTCATCTACTGTGAGTTTGCTACCTCCACAGCACACTGGCATACCATTGGTTCCCTGAATTATTGGGCTATTATTCCCCACCTCGCCCCCACCCCCCGCCAAAACAATAACCCTGTTTGCTCCACACATAGCTGGTAACACACATGTGGTTAATTATACCCAAATCTCTAGTCTCAAACTACCATACTTAGCTTTTTATTTTAGGTTTTTATGCTTCCTTTTTTCTTTTACTGTCTTTTTCTTTACATCTTTATTACTATGTTTCCAGAAATTTAGCTCCCAAACACACATAAGATCTTTGCATACTTTCAACAATACAATGAAATCTGTATCTTCTTATCTACCCAAAAAACCATAAGCCGTATGTTATATGTTATTTTCTCCTATTCTCTCCTCATGTATTATTAAAATTAGAAGTGGATTAAACTTTTTTGTAATTTTTTTTTTTTTTTTTGAGACAGAGTCTTGCTCTATCACCCAGGCTGGAGTGCAGTGGTTTGATCTCGGCTCACTGCAGCCTCAACTCTCGGGCTCAAGCGATCCTCTCACCTCAGCCTCCTGAGTAGCTGGGTCTACGGGCATGTGCCACCACACCCAGCTAAGTCTTTAATTTTTTGTAGAGACGGAGTCTAACCATGTTGCTCTGGCTTGAATTGAACTCCTGGGCTCAAGCAATCCAACTGCCTCAGCCTCCCAAAGTGTTGGGATTACAAGCATGAGACCCAGGCACCTGGCCAGATTAAACGCTTTTTTTAGTTTACTCAAAGACAGTGTCCTCATATTGGGTTGGAAAACCAAGATGATCACATATAAGGATCTTCCTGCTTGTCTCTCCAGCTGTTTTTCCCAACTCTGGCTAATCTCTGTTTAATAAGGCATCTTTCTTTAACAATTTAGAAGAAAGACAAAAACAAAAAAACTCCAGGACAGCATGATCAGCTGACAGACAGCATGATTAGCGAAGAAAACAGTGATGGGAACATACAAGCCTCTTCTCTCCCTCCAATAACCTGGCAGACAACCCCACCTGGTATTTGTCCCATACTTGTAACACACAAATGTTTGCTTGCTAGGTCAACTGTATTTAAACTAAAATATGACAGCTGTAAATAAGAAAATAGAATAGGTGCCATTTTTAGATTCTAACAAGCCAAAGTTCAGGCACTGCTCTCTTGAAAACTGTCACCAAAGGCAAAGAGAGAGCAGCCTCAAGACGAAATAAGAGAAAATCACTACATGGCCTGAATGATTCACGTTGAAATCAGAGGCATCAGATGAGGACTTAAGATGGATCAATAGCTTAAAAAGGTCTCAAGTGAACAATCTGTGCCATTCTCCTTCTCTAATCTCTTGGAGAAAAAAAAAAAGAACACAAAAAAGCTCTAAGGTCTTTTAATGAGACTATTATTCCATTAATTATTTGAGGCAGTTTTTGTTTCACTAGAATTAATTAACATAACCCTTCTACTTTCAGCTCCAGCTGCATCTGATGTCACTGCTATGGCCGTGAAGAATGAAAACCAAAGGACAACTGGCTACTTAAGGAATTAAGCTGACTAAAATGAAAACCATTCACCACAGCAGTTCCAGTACTCTGGCTGAGACTCTGTTTTTCTACATATAGCCCACACATTCTGACCAAACTCAAATCTACGCAATTTCAAACTTAGAAAACTTTAACTGCTGCCCCACTGAAGCCATTTTCAAGCTGGAATCATGTTTAATAAACTACTCCATCTATTTCACCATATATATATTTTAAAATAATTAATTTAGCCTCTACTCATTCAGATCTATTAAGTTTCACCATAGTCTATCATGGTTACCTTATAAAATCCTCTTAAACATAACCAACAGATAAATCAAATAAGAATTTTTGGAAATGTTTAACCTTAAGGACAATATTATTTTAAGAATCTAGGTCAAGGGTCTCCCATCCCCGGGCTGCGGACCAGTATCAGTCCCTGGCCTGTTAGGAATCGGGCCTCACAGCAGGAGGTGAGTGGTGAGCTAGTGAGCAATACCGCCTGAGCTCCGCCTCCTGTCAGATCAGCAGTGGCATTAGATTCTCGTAGGAGCATGAACCCTATTATGAACTGCACATGCGAAGGATCGAGGTTGCATGCTTCTCATGAGAATCTAACTAATGCCTGATGATCTAAGGTGAAACAGTTTCATCCCAAAACCAACCATCACCATCACCACACCCGCTCCCCAGGTCTGTGGAAAAACTGTCTTCCATGAAACCTGTCCCTGGGGCCAGAAAGGTTGGGGACCACTGACCTAAGTCTAATGTATAGAATGGCACAGATTACAAATGAGTCTTACAGATTTGTGAAACAGTCACTGACTTTCATTTAATTGTACCCCTCGCTTTGATTTTTCATGAACTCAAATGAGACATCCTAATCCTCAATCTAACCAGTTAAGCTGTACTATACAGGTTTTGTGCAGGTCCTTCTTAAACACACCCTAGCAGACGCCCCAGCTCCAAAAGACAAATTGGACCTCAGTGACTCCCACAGGCAGTGACTGAGGAGGCAACTTCTGCATTGTCCACAGACTATGCTCATTTTCCTGAGACTAAGGCACTGCTCCTTACACAGACTCAGAAAACTCTTCAGCCCTAGGAGATGCCACCTCCGACCCAAGGGAAGCGAATGCCTTCTGAAGAACCAGGCTCCTTAAAACCCCTGGCCAGTTTCCCAGACACATTTCAGTTGTAAACTCATTATGAGAAATATTTAATTACGGAATCTGCAAACCAGGGGAGCTTATTTGAAATACATTAACTAAATAACTCTTTTTCAGATCTTTCAAGATCACAGTCTGTCTCAGAGATTATTTCCCACATTACTTCTCCTGATTCAGTACATGTGTTTTTTTCTTGAATAACTGCCTCTGCTATATTTCTCCTTCCTTTAGCCTAAGTCAACCTTTCCATTTCTAAAGCCAACAGCTTCTGAGTAACCAGGCTATCCTCCCATTAAATATGCATGCAAGAGCTTGACAAATCTTGAGTGCCTTTAATTACTCAGGGATAGTCTCCTCAGCTAACATGAGAATACAACTCATGCTCATATGGCTTCCAAAATACTGGAATAGGAAGGGATCCTTTACCCTCTCAGGTTGGAACTAACTGGCCCACTGATTAATAATCTTAACCTATCTACCTCTGTAGTTTGGAGAATTGCCTTCTAGTAAGCTGTTGTGCCTGGCGTACTCTGAGGTTCCAAAGACATAACTATTTTTAAGGATTTATTCCTGAGTTCTTTGATATTTCTGTTTGTTTTTTGGCCTTCTAAGATCTAACTAGATTAATCTTAACATTGATACCATAATTCACCAAGTTTTTATACCAATATTGTTATAGTAGAAAAATGGGATGTTTTGCAATTACAGTCAAATTAATTAATGACTATAATTTATTTCTTTGTAAACAAACACACAAAGGCTTTGGTTATCTTCAGTTTAAATGTAAACTGTCAAAAAATTAGAAGTCCTTATCACAGGGGTCTGGTTGAGTAACATATGACTAATTAATGCAATATAACACTCTGAAGTCATGAAAAAAACACACTGTAGAATAACACGTATTGGCATGGGAAAACCTTCACAATAGACTTCTTAGAGAAAACAATCTTGCCACAAAATAGTATTCACAAAGTAAAGCATTTTGCTAAAAAATATATATATATAGAGAGAGAAAAAGACAAGAAGGATATACATCAAAATATTAAGAGTATCTGAGGACAGTGAGATTACATACAATTTTTCTTTTGCATTTCAAAATGTTCCAAGATTCTACCCTGGGCATTTATTATTTTTATACTTTTTAAAATAGTTTATTTTAAAGGAAAAGAGTTCCCAAGTAATTCTGCGAGTGATTTCCTATACTGTTTCACACCCATTTAATATTAGCAAAGGTAATGGAACATCTTTTGCCACAGAAGACTCTCAATTATGTTTTAATATAAGTGAGGCAGTTTTTCCAGTTGCCTTTAAAAATAGCAAAAAGAGCCAGGTGCGGTGGTTCACGCCTGTAATCCCAGCACTTTGGGAGGCTGAGGCGGGTGGATCATGAGGTCAGGAGACTGAGACCATCCTGGTAAACAGGTTGCAGTGAGCCGAGATCACACTGGTGCACTCCAGCCTGGGTGACAGAGCAAGACTGTCTCCACAGGAAAAGAGGAAAAAAAAAAAGTATTCCAGATGATCGCTACACATAGTAAAGTCTCAGAAACTCTAGTGTTGTGAAAGATCAAGCCAAGACAGTAGGTTTAGAAAAAGATTATAATTCTTAATCACGAGGCTACAGAATAAGCTGGCCAGGTGCGGTGGCTCCCACCAGTAATCCCAGCACTTTGGGAGGCCGAGATGGGCAGATCACCTGAGCTCAGGGGTTCAACACCAGCCTGGCCAACATGGAGAAACCCCATCTCTACTAAAAATACAAAAATTAGCAGGGCGTGGTGCCCTGTGCCTATAATCCCAGATATTGGGGAGGCTGAGGCAGAATAGCTTGAACCCAGGAAGCGGAGGTTGTGGTGAGCCGAGATGGCACCATTGCACTCCAGCCTGGGCAACAAAAGCAAAACTCCGTCTCAAAAAAAAAAAAAAAAAGAATAATTATTTTATTAAAAGAAAATAATTATTTATAAAGCAGGGGAATGGTGGAAATCAGAAGAAGGCAAAGTTGGCAAGCTCCTGACTTAAAATAAAGACTGAATGCCAGGAGGGAAACAGGAGAGATGAGGCTAGGCCTAGGTCGAAGGCAGGTCATACAGAGCCTGTGTATTACAGCCTCACTGCTCAAGGTGTGGTTCTCAATTCAGCAACATAGGCATCACCTGGGAGTTGTTAGAAATGCAGTCTCATGCCCCATCACAGACCTACTGAGTCAGAATCTTCCCTGTAACAAGATTCCCAGTAATTCAGATGGACACCAAAGTTCAGGAAGCATTACACTAACAAATTTATTTTCAGGACAAAATCCTATGGGGAATCATAAAGGAATTTCAAGCCAGGTAGTGGCATGATCAGATATGTGCATTACAAAGATCTCACTAGTAACAGAATGAAAAAAAAAAAAAGATTATAGAAAGTAAGACCAAAGATTGCTTAGGAAGCTGTTTCAGGAACTAGGAAAGAATAAAGGACCAAGCCAAGCATGGTGGCTCATGCCTCTAATCTCAGCACTTCGGGAGGCCAAGGCGGGAGGATCACTAAAGCCCAGGAATTCGAGACCAGCCTGGGCAACACCGTGAGACCCTGTTTCCAAAATACAAAAAATTAGCTAGGTGTGGTGGCATGCAGCTACTATAGTGCCAGCTACTTGGGGGCCGAGGCAGAAGGATTACTTAGCTCACAAGGTTGAGACTGCAGTGAGCTATGATCACATCACTGCACTCCAGCCTGAGCAACAGAGCAAGACCCTGTCTCAAGAAAAAAAAAAAAAAAACAGAAAGAAAAAAAAAGATAAGGGTCCCAAATAAAGCAGCAACAGTACTAGGAAATAACTGATTAGGTGGGGTGCAGGGGTGCAGGGGAAGGTAAATCAAGACTATTTCTAAGTTTTGTGTTTGGGTTACTGGAGGGATATTGATGTCATTCACCAGACAGGAACAAGAAATAACAACAACAATTACAGTAGCTAACATTTCTTAAATATGTGCCAGGCATTATGCTAAGTGCTTCCCATGAACTATCTCATTTAATCCTCATAACAACCCTATGAAGTAAGTATTATCCCATCATATAGATGAAGAAACTAAGACACAGAGAAATTAAATCAGGTAGAGTAGTATGAAGAAGGAGGGAGGAGATGACAATCGATTTTGAATATGCTGGGTTTGGGGCGCTTGTGAAGATGTCCACAAGGCAGCTGTCTGTAGGGATCTAGGTTTGTAGGGAGAGCAAGTGGACTGGAAACAGGTTTGGAAGTCATCAGCACAGGGCTGGCACCTGACTCTTCAAGACTGGATCAGGTCACAGTGGGAGGGAGTGTAGGTCAAGGACAGAGCCCAGGAACGTGCAATAGGAGGTAAGTGAGCTTATGAAGACAAGAAAGCAGACAGAGAGAAAAGAGAACGACAGCTGTAACAGCAACAACAGTAATAACTAATACTTGTAAGAATTTACTAAATACCGGCCGGGTGCGGTGGCTCACGCCTGTAATCCCAGCACTTTGGGAGGCCGAGGAGGGAGGATCACGAGGTCAGGAGATTGAGACCATCCTGGCTAACACGGTGAAACCCCGTCTCTACTAAAAATACAAAAAATCAGTCGGGCGTGGTGGCGGGCGCCTGCAGTCCCGCTACTCGGGAGGCTGAGCCAGGAGAATGGCGAGAACCCAGGAGGCGGAGCTTGCAGTGAGCCGAGATCACCCCACTGCGCTCCAGCCCGGACGAGAGAGCAAGACTCCGTCTCAAAAAAAAAAAAAAAAAAAGAATTTACTAAATACCGGTCACTATTCTAAGCATTTCTTAATATATTATAACTCAGTCAGCATTAAAACCACATAAGGTAGGTTTTATTATCACCACTATAAAGATAAGGAAATTGAAGCATAAAGAGGTTAAGCGGCTTAAGGACACAGAGAAAGTGAATAGCAAAACCAGGATTCAAACCAAGATCCAGTATCTAGGTGTGGACTCCTCGCCCTTGACTTCTGTGATGCACTGCCTCGCTTTCAGGACCCTGGGAGGGGTGGAAGGCAAGGAAGGAAACAGTTGCAACAAAGCCCTCAGAATAGCATCTGGCCTACAGTAAAGCCTCAGTAAATATTGATCACTATTACTTGATAATTTACTGCCATGGAACCACACATTTGACTGAGCCACAGTTTTTAGAAGAAAACAAGTAATAACTATATAAGGTTTAAAAAAAATCAAGGTTTTAGTGGAGGAAGAAAAGCAACTTCCAAGGCTGCTAAGGCTTTCAATTCAGTTTCCTATGCCTTTAATGTCTAAGGCTCCACACAATCAACCCCTGTCCGGGTCTGTGGCTACTGCCATGATCCTAGTCCTTCGAAAGGGCTGCTACGCACAGCAATGACCTGAAGGCCTCACTAATCCCAAAACACTTTCTGACTGCTATAAAGATTCCATTCTAGGGCGCTCCTTTAGCATTGGGCATATTTTGCTCCATTCTAATTGTTTTACAAAGCAGGTAGTTGATGCTGAAGGTCTCTCAGGTTCTCAACTGTCCCTGAAAGCAAATGCATAGCCTCCTCCAGACACTGTTAATTTGTTCTAATTAGGAGGACATGTCTACAATGTCCTGATAACATATTATCAGGTAATTTTCAAACTAAAATTATATCATGTATAGTAATTCAGAAGCCTCATATTTTTTCTCTTTTTAAAATTCTTTCTAGTTCAATTATTCTCTCTGGCACAGATCCATCCAAGATCAAGAAACAGAGTGAATAAAACCAACAATAATGACAATGGTCAGAAAAAGAAGCAGTCTCAATTTCCAAAAGGTTAAATTTTTGAAGTGAACTTATATGTTTCTAGTCTAAGAAAATTTCTCAAAACAGAATAAAGATATTAAAAGGCAGAAAGCATCTTCTACAAGTGGGACATCTGGTCACCCTATCCCTCAGGCAATGCACATAAAGAGTGCTATTTTTAAAATGAAGTGAATGTGAATGCCCTATCCTGCATAAATACAAATGCTAATTCTTGCTAGGGAGACTTGAATTCTATAATTAACTAAAACTGACTAAGCAGACTTATGAACAAAGATGCTCACCATAGCATATCACTTCCATTAGTGAAAAATGCCCAGCAGTAAATACATTTTGGTATACCCAGATGATTGAATATTATGCTGCCATTAAAAATATTTTCAATGGGCTGGGCACGGTGGCTCACACCCGTAATCCCAGCACTTTGGGAAACTGAGGTGGGCAGATCACCTGAGGTCAGGAGTTCAAGACCAGCCTAGCCAACATGGTGAAACCCCATCTTTACTAAAAATACAACTTAGCCAGGTGTGGTGGCAGGCACTTGTAATACCAGCTACTCTGGGCACCTGTAATCCTAGCTACTTCAGAGGCTGAGGCCAGAGTATTACTTGAACCTGGGAGGCGGAGGTTGCAGTGAGCTGAGATTGCGCCAATGTACTCCAGCCTGGACAACAAGAGCAAAACTTCGTCTCAAAACATACATACACAGATATATTTTTTCAATGAATATTTATTGATATAAATTCTCACAATACATATTAAGTTTAAAAATTATTTTAAAAATCATTACCACTTGTGAATATAGACAAAAGACTTAAAATCAATAGTTAACAATTATTATTTCTAGGTGGCATAATTAGTTTATTTTAACTTTCTTCCTTTATATGTTCTGTATTATTCAAATAATCCAGATTAGCTACAAGGCATCACTTCTATAAGCAGAAAAAAAATGCTTATAAATCAACTTTTTAAAAAGTTTTCCCTATTAATCCTAATTTCCCAATTAACTTCTTCCTACTTGTTCTTACCCGAGTTGAAGGCTTATTATCTAGTTTAGTGGTTTGAAGGGTATGTGTGATTCTCCCCCATCCCCACCACCCCAAGAGATATCTAGCAATGTCTGTAGGCAATATTGGTTGTCACAACTAGGGATGTTGGGTGCTACTGGATCTCGTAGATAAAGGTCAGAGATTTGGCTAAACATACTACAATACACAAGAGAGCCACCCCTCCCACAAAAAAAAAAAGAATTATCTAGCCTACTATCAGTGGTGCAGAGGTTGAGAAATTTTGGTCGAGGATGAAAAAAATTAGTATAAACAGTACGAGTGGGTTAAAATGCAATAGTAACTCTAAGGGGCTTAACTTTTTCATTTCTAAAATAAGAAATACACATTCTGACTTTATGAAAATTTAATCTAGGTTGTGGACCAAAATTCCTTATTATTAAGATACACATATCCTAATTTTACAGAAAAGGTCTCCAGAAAAATTCTGCTCCCAACCCAAAACCATGCTGCTTATCAAACTAGAAGTAAGATTTTTTTTTTCTGAGTTTAAGCATAGAGAGACCAATCCTGTGTAAAAGTTGTTTAAGTACTGGCAGAAAAATGTTTTAAGGTGAGATCATATCTTTAAAGGAATATCCAGTCATCTTACTGTAATGTAGACCAGTATGGTAAGCTAAAAAACTAAGGTTGAACTAGTCTAGTCTAACTAGTCTAACACAAAAGTGTTTGTTTGAAACACACTCACATACACAGAAAATGATTTACGCAAACTCGTAAAAAATTACTTTGTGATGTCAGATCAGGGAGTGGTAATAAAGCAAAAGCAAAAATGAAGTTCCCTCTTCAATCTAAGTTATGAAGAAAAGATTCACTCTTTATTTATTTATTTATTTATTTATTTATTTATTTATTTATTTGAGACGGAGTCTCGCTCTGTCGCCCAGGCTGGAGTGCAGTGGCGCGATCTCGGCTCACTGCAAGCTCCGCCACCTCCTGGGTTCACCCCATTCTCCTGCCTCAGCCTCCCCAGTAGCTGCGACTACAGGCGCCCGCCACCACGCCCGGCTAATTTTTTTGTATTTTTAGTAGAGACGGAGTTTCACCGTGTTAGCCAGGATGGTCTCAATCTCCTGACCTCGTGATCTGCCTGCCTGGGCCTCCCAAAGTGCTAGGATTACAGGCATAAGCCACCGCGCCCCACAAAAGATTCACTCTTTAGTAACCTATTTTATTCCATTATAGGTGTAGGGTGTATATATACTTGGTTATAACAAATCATAACAGAAGGGGTGGGTAGATAAAATTAAATAGTAGGCGGATAAAGAAGATGAACAGATGGGAGGAAGAGAACAGAAGACAGACTACCACCAGACATGAACAAGGGATGACGGACAGACAAAAAGAAATTTTGCACAATTCTGCTTCCCGGGCTCAAGCAAATCTCCTGCCTCAGCCTCCCGAGTAGCTGGGATTACAGGCACACGCCACCATGCCCGGCTATTTTTTGCTTTTTTGTTTTTTTTTTGAGACGGAGTCTCGCTCTGTCGCCCGGGCTGGAGTGCCGGACTGGAGTGCAGTGGCGGATCTCAGCTCACTGCAAGCTCTGCCTCCCAGGTTTACACCATTCTCCTGCCTCAGCCTCCCGAGGAGCTGGGACTACAGAATTTTTATATTTTTAGTAGAAAATTTCACCATGTTAGCCAGGCTGGTCTCAAGCTCCTGACCTCAGGATCTGCCCGCCTCGGCCTCCCAAAGCGCTGGGATTACAGGCGTGAGCCACCGCACCTCGCCTGGCTTTTATTTTTCAATCCAAAATGATTCTCTAGGGGAAAGATACCTAATGTCCCCTGGTCAAGCAAAATCTCCCATTCTTCTGCTCAAAGATCAGAAAAGGAGGGCTAGAATTCAGTGACTATCATTTTCGGTGACCTATTCATAGCTGACAAGCACTGAGGGTAGTTGTTTATTTGGTCTACCTAGCACTTTTCCTTCCAATGGCGAACAGCTCACAGCCATCCTATGAGGTTGGAGTGAAACTATCAATCACGGTGCGCTGTCCTCCCCCAGGCCTCTGGGGTGAGCACAGACTTGACCACTCATGGTGCTCCTCTCCTACTGCCTAGAGGCCACAGTGAAAGGAGAAGGCACATGACCAGAATTCCTCTCTCAGGCTCTCTTCCTCCAGCCCCAGGGCTGTAAGATCACGTGATCTGCAGGTGCCACTGACCATCTTTTCACCCCTAAAAAAAGCTATCCTGAGGATGAAACTAATGTCAGACAGCATGTGAGAGTTAGTGAAGAGAGCCCCAAAGACCATGTCTGAGCCTTGATTCCAGCCATGCCTAGATTTTTAAGTCACATGAGCAAATAAACTACTTTTTGGCTTGAGTTGGGTTTCTGTTTCTTCCAACTAAAATAGCTATGGCTGGTAAACTGATTGACACTGTTAAAGAGAGGTTTGGTAAGTCAGTGTGCCAAATCTCTCATCCATAAATTACCCAGGCCCTCTCTATTTACATCCTGCATCTCAGCTAATACCATAACTTGAGGTAATGACTTTCAGAAATGTAAAACTTAATGTTGAAAGTAGAAATTCATTTAAAATGGCATATATTGATTTGTTTCAAGATCTAAAACATATCCCTACTAAACTGAGATTTGATGTTACAAACTTCCACTATTCTGGATGTCAAATAGTATACTGTAGGGCTGGGCACGGTGGCTCATGCCAGTAATCCCAGAACTTTGGGAGGCCGAGGCAGGCGGATCACGTGGTCAGGAGTTCGAGACCAGCCTGGCCAATATTGTGAAGCCCCATCGCTACTAAAAATACAAAAATTAGCCGGGGGTGGTGGCACACACCTGTAGTCCCAGCTACTTGGGAGGCTGAGGCAGAAGAATCGCTTGAACCCAGGAGGCAGAGGTTACAGTGAGCCAAGATGGTACCACTGCACTCCAGCCTGGGTGACAGAGCAAGACTCCGTCTCAAAAACAAAACAAACCACTCTACTGTATTCCCAGCTCACCTTCATCTTTCTAAACTAGAGAGTTCTACACTTTTAATCTGTCTAGCCTCTTCACTGTTCTGATCATTTTACTTCTCCTATTCTGAAATTTCTCTGGTTTCCGGTATATTTATCAAAAAGTAGAAACCCCAACCACACATGCAGGATTCCTGGCCAGGACTATATGTTTTTGTATATGTGACAAAAGATGGACAAAACCTATCTTTTTTGTGCATCCAGTCTCCCTCTAGTCCAGCATCTTGCCACATTTTTGGCCACAGTAATACATTAGGCCAAAGGAGGTAGACACATGGTCCTCACGAACATTCATGAACACTTAGTGCATTATGTACAATGTACAATGCACTTCTCCCTTGATTTCAATCAAATTTAGAATCATTATTTTGAAATCAAAAAATAATTACATCATCCCTAAGTTTTACAATTGGCAAAAACCTTTGCTGTACAGGGAGATACTTAATGCTAATGTCTGCTAGTCAAAAAGAATTCCAAGTAAGGAGGTCTTAGAAGAGAAATGGAGAATGCCTAAGGCATGAAGAAGCCAGGGATAAGTTTCTGCAAAGTTTAGGTTGTATCAGCACAAACTCAGACTGACGTTATAACCAAGACAGATGGGGAAGAGGAACTGTTAAAGGGCAAAATTAACCAAAGGGCATTTCAGAAGGCATCAAAGGCAGATATCATTAATAAAGGCAAAGTGGTCAGTGTGTGAACGAAAGATTAAACAAAAGTCATTTAAACTCCTTTTACATCCACTTCCGCCTCCCACTGAAAATGAAACTCCACAGCCATGACCTCCAATGCCAGGCCTTTGTAGTAAGTATCTCTATTGGTTGGGCTAAGGTGGAACCATAGCATTCATTTCGGAAAAACCAAAAAGAAAAAACTTCCTTCTGCCCTAATGAGCAAACAACAAACTCCTTGAAGATGTTGTGGAAGATAAGAGACTAAGCACAAGGGAACTTTAGGGGTGATGGAAATGTTCTGCATCTTGTTTGTGGTGGTGGTTACATGACAGAATATATGTCAAAACTCATCAAACTGTACACTTAAAATGAGGGACTTTTCATGTATATTATACCTCAATAAAGTGGATGCAAGATTGGGAGTGGGGTGGTGCTGGGGAGGAAAGGACAAACTCCCTAGGAAGACAAATAGAACAAGTCTAGGAAGACCACTGTAGGATGGAGGACATGCCTTCGGGTGGGATGGAAGAAGTGGAATTGCTCACGTAATATTTTGCCTATGGCCAGACCTTACTCCATAGATCAGCCAGAAGTTTATACTTCCAGCAGTACCTCATACTTCACTGGGAATTGCCTGAAGTGAAGACAAATACAACCAAGTCTATCCTCTAGTGGACCACGTACTCCTGAATTCTCCCAATGGAGGCAAAATTCATCATAAAACGAAAAACAGAGAAACTAAATTACCTTCTGAGGTAAGAAGTAAGGCGGATCATCTCTCCCCTCCCATATTCTCCCCTACACGAGTTAGCATTCCCTGTCACCCCTCCCCTGAGGTTGTTGTTAAATCCCTGGAAGGCCATTCATAAACCTTCCTCCAGTTCTCTTTCATTATTTAAAAAAAAAAAAAAAAAAGCTAAAAGTACCAGTAAGATTTAAACTATGTGACAGCAGCAATTCTCATTAGAATCAGAACTTCTCTGTAATCGTTTCTGGGCAATACACAAAACTTTCACACTTCAAGAAACAGTAACAAATTTCAAGAGGAAACAATGGGCATTTTGCTTTGTCAAGCTGTGTAAAGAAGTATTTCTTAGTAGGATTCAAGTTCCACAGAGGCAGTCAAAATTTGTGATGAAACAGGAATTAACTTTCAGTTTCCAAGGCTGGAGCTACTGGTATTATTTCAGCCCACTCCTGCTCCTTCCCATCCTATATGTAATCCATCTCGGAGAGACTGTCTCTCAAATTTGTCCTCTTCTTTCCCACACCTTCTGCCCCTGCCTCAGTCCACCAGACCTTCATCACTTCACACTTCGTTTCCTGAAAGTTTCCTGGTCTCCCTGGCTCCCAGTTATATTACTCATCCTGTTCAACATGCCTGAAAATGTGTTTACTTGTTTAACCACATCTTTATACCCTGCTTCGTCCCTACAAGTGGACTAATCATGCCAAACCATTATTTTCATTCCATCCCTCCCCTGTTTAAGTATTCATTCAACAAATAATCAATGAGCAGCTATTCTGTGTAAGACACTGTGCTGGGCTCTACAGGAGGTAAACAAAATGGCATCTCAGGGGGCTTAGAGTATGGTGGGAGTGGTAAACATATACACAGATACAGTAACCATAATAAGACAGAAACATGTTTGGGACATTAAGACAGAGAAAAAGAGTACTAGTGGAAGTTCCAAATCTGAGCTATCAGCTGGATGTCAATTGAAATTACAATTGATACAGAAAAAGTCAAATGTGAAAGATAAGAAAAAAAGATATGGAGGTTTCCAAGCTGAGGAACTAGGAGAACAGCAACGCCTTTAACAGGCCTAGGAACACCAGGAGGAAATTCATATGGAAAGGGCGTGACAGGAGACTCGAGGACAGCTAACGTCCTTGCCAAACTCTGAGTCAGGGCACATGATCAGAGATGAGATTTCTGTTCCTCTTTAAGATGTTGAAAGCAGTCTGAGAAATACAGTCTCAATATGAAAATATTAGAATTTCCAGGATCAATAGTTTGAAGAGACAGTGCCATAGAATATAAAAGTGGATCTATCCCAGAAAACATCTAGGCCATGTGGCTCCTGTACATGTGAGAGGATATGCTGGGAATCAAAAGTTACACATATACAATCTACCAACCTTAAGAGCTGTTTCATCTAGGCAAGTTAACATGCTTTGCAAATGTGGAATTTTAGATTGTCTTTGTACTGTTACAATACTCAGCATCTTAGCACACATGGGAACCTCCTAATCAAACAGCTTCAAGTAAAAACAAAACAAAACAGAAAAGTAAACAAAAAAATTTAAACTTTTTAAAAATTAAAAATAAGCCAGGCATGGTGGCTCATGTCTGTAATCTCAACACTTTGGGTGGCCGAGGCAGGAGCATCACTTGAGCTGAGGAGTTAGAGACCAGCCTGGGCAACATAGCAAGACCCTGTCTCTATAAAAAGTACAAAAATTAGCAGGGTGTGGTAGCACGTGCCTGTAGATTCAGCTACCCAGGAAGGTGAGGTGGGAGGATGGCTTACGCCTGGGAGGTCGATACTGCAGTGAACCATGTTCACACTACTGGACTCCAGCCTGGACAACAGAGCAAGACCCTGACTCTAAATAAATAAATAAATAGGCTGGATGTGGGGGGCTCATGCCTGTAATCCCACACTATGGGAGGTGGAAGCAGGAGCATCACTTGAGTCCAGGAGTTTAAGACCAGCCTGGGCAACATACTGAGACCATCTCTAGAAGAAATTTAAAAATTAGCTGGGTGCATAACTGTGGTCCCAGCTACTCATGAGGCTGAGGTGGGAGGATAGCTTGAACCCAGGAGTGAAAGGCTACAGTGAGCCATGTTCACTTTCACTGCACTCCAGCCTGGGTGACATAGTGAGACCCTGTCTCAAAAAAAAAAAAAAATTAAAAAAAAAAAAAAACCAGCTTCAGGTAATCTTGACCATTCTACAGCATTTATGGTGCTATCCATGGTGTCTGGGAACATGATGAGAGGAGGAATAGCATGCCATTCATTATAATGCTGCCGGTAATCCTTCTAGGTCTAATTGATAAACCCCACTCCACAAATGTAGAATTGCTTCTAGTTACCAAAAGCACCTATGGGTGATATAAATATGCACTGACAAGTCAAGACTAGCAAATATTTTCAAAATCAGAAGCAATGACATATTATAGTTTCCTTCAATTTTTGGGGGAGTAAGGAAGGTTGACCCACAAACAAATCAACATACTACTGTGTGAATAAACCAAAAACCATTGAATAGTACACTTTATTTATTTATTTATTTATTTATTTTTTTTTTATTTATTTTTTTTTTTTGAGGCGGAGTCTTCACTCTGTCGCCCAGGCTGGAGTGCAGTGGCACCATCTCGGCTCACTGCAAGCTCCGCCTCCCGGGTTCACGCCATTCTCCTGCCTCAGCCTCCCGAGTAGCTGGGACTACAGGCGCCCGCCACCGCGCCCGGCTAATTTTTTGTATTTTAGTAGAAACGGGGTTTCACCGTGTTAGCCAGGATGGTCTCGATCTCCTGACCTCGTGATCCGCCCGCCTCGGCCTCCCAAAGTGCAGGGATTACAGGCGTGAGCCACCGCGCCCGGCCGAATAGTACACTTTAAATGGTGAATTATATGGTATAAGACTCATATCTCAATAAAGCTGTTATTTTTAAAAATCAACAAAATATGTTTCAACCAAAATATTAGTTTCCAGAAATGTATCCCAAGAACCTAGCTACTGCCCTGAAAATGTTTATACTGCAGGAAATTTTGACAAAATGGAAGCCTTGTTAAATTGCTGTGACAAAACCATTATCATTCTGGCTAAAAAGAAGAAACTGAACAGTCTCTTGTCCTTCACTGTAATAGGAACTGATCTGTATCACACATCAAAATCTGCCCTTAAGATCTGAATGACATTTTTTTAAAGGGTACTTTTCATATTTAACCACTATATTAAATACCATAATTATGGCATGTCACTAATACATCTTTCCTTGTAATCTATCCTAGAACTTCCTTCCTATAATCCTCTGCAAGGGGAAGATCCTTGTGCTTATCCACTGATAATACTTCTAATGATTTTCCTATTCCTCTAGTAATTACAATAGTAGCTTTTATTTCTGGAATCAGCCCAATCTTCCCCATGTCCCAACCCATTCCCTAACTTCTATTAATAAGGTTATTTATGTCCCTATAGATTTAAAGTGGGTCAAGAATGTAAGAAGCAGACTGTGAGCACGTTGAGGGAAAGGACTGTATCTTGTTCACTGTTATAAACATTAAGCAAAGTACCTGGCACACAGGATGCCAGGATGCCTGATAACTATTTCCGCTTGCCATTAAGCTAAGGCCCATTTACAAAAAGAATTAGCCAACAACCAACCAAGTAACCAGATTATTAATTAGGCATAAGTGTATTTAGAAAAAGGCAGTGTAAGCCCCAACTTCAGTCTTGCTCTCTAAGCCAGTCTGTTTTAAAATGAGAAAGAGGTTAAAAAGAAAAAAAAATTTTTTTGAGACATGTTCTTGCTCTTTTGCCCAGAATGGAGTGCAGTGGCACAATCATGGCTCACTGCAGCCTCAACCTCCCAGGCTCAAGCAATCTTCCTGCCTCAGCTGATCCTCCTGCCTCAGCTCTTGAGTAGCTGGGACCACAGGCGTGACTACAACGCCCAGCTCATTTTTTAATTTTTTTTTTTTTTTGAGACCGAGTTTCCCTCTTGTTGCCCAGGCTCGAGTGCAATGTGCAATCTCTGTTCACTGCAACCTCCGCCTTCCAGGTTCAAGCGATTCTCCTGCCTCAGCCTCCTGAGCAGCTGGGATTACAGGCATGCGCCACCACGCCCAGCTAATTTTCTATTTTTAGTAGAGACGGGTTTTGCCAAGTTGGTCAAGATGGTCTCGAACTCCTGACCTCAGGTGATCCACCCACCTCGGCAACGTGTTGGGATTACAGGCATGAGCCATCGTGACCAGCCTAATTTTTTAATTTTTTGTAGAGACCAGGTCTCACTATGTTTCTCAGGCTGTTAAAAGGTAAATTTTAAAATAGATTGTGATAAAGCTGTGACAGAAGCCCAAAACTTTACCATTTGCAAATCATAATATCTTTCCCATTTTTTCTCTCAAATCATCTTGGGGGGAAAAAGTGTTCAAAATCCAACAACAATTTATTATCCAATCAGTCTCTAGTTAAGCAGCCTACTATTAAGTAGCTCAAAGATGACTGCTCACCATATACAATGGGGGGTGTCCAATCTTTTGGCTTCCCTGGGCCACGTTGGAAGAACTGTGTTTGGCCACACATAAAATACACTAATGACAAATGATGAGCTTAAAAAAAAAATTGCAAAAAAAAAAAAAAATCTCATGTTTTAAGAAAGTTTACGAATTTGTGTTGGGGCACATTCAAAGCGGTCCTGGGCCCGGATGCAGCCCACGGGCTGCAGGTTGGACGAACTTGATGTAGAAGTGGAGGGGAGGGGCTACACAAAGTAACCAAGGAATGTTTACAGACCGATTATCTCTTCATGTGAAAATGATTTTGATATTTCTTAATATCAACCTCATAAGTCCCTTATAAGGATTATGAGTTCTTATTTTTAAAACGCTTAAAACAGTACCTGGCACATAGTAAGCACCATATTAAGTGTCTATTAAGTTACTTTTAATCAGTTTCCAATTGCATTCGTTCACACATCAGAGATCTGCAATGCCTAAAGAAATTACCAGGTTGAGAGAGAAGTTCCAATTGGACAGTCCTTAAACCTAAAACTAGAAAGAAAGAGGTCTCAGAGAATGTTTCATGCAAGTTCCTCATTTCATGGTTGAAGAAATTAATCATATTACCTCATATTTGCAGAGAAATTCATAGGTTACAAAAAGCTTTCACAACTATTATTAAGTTTAATTATCAGAACAGCTTGTAAGGGATGAAAGGCAAGTATAATTAACTCTATTTACTCATGAGGAAATCGAACCAGAAATGTTAAGTGACTTGTCCAAGGTCACAGTGAGTAAGTGAAAAGGTCCCGGCTTGAATCCAGGTCTCTCGATGCCCAGTCCAGAATTCTTTCCTCTGTAAAACACACTGCAACTTGGGCCCTGGACTTGAGTCACATTTGGAAACAATGATTCCAGTGATTACAGGACCCTAAATGGAAGTTCTATTGCAAATGCTAATGTGAAAAGGCAACTCTATTAACTGCATGTAGAAGTAATCAATAGTTGCCGGGCGCGGTGGCTCAAGCCTGTAATCCCAGCACTTTGGGAGGCCGAGACGGGCGGATCACGAGGTCAGGAGATCGAGACCATCCTGGCTAACACGGTGAAACCCCGTCTCTACTAAAAAAATACAAAAAACTAGCCGGGCGAGGTGGCGGGCGCCTGTAGTCCCAGCTACTCGGGAGGCTGAGGCAGGAGAATGGTCTAAACCCGGGAGGCGGAGCTTGCAGTGAGCTGAGATCCGGCCACTGCACCCCAGCCTGGGCGACAGAGCAAGACTCTGTCTCAAAAAAAAAAAAAAGAAAAAAAAGAAGTAATCAATAGTTGGCAAAATATCTACCTACACATGGGTGTATAGTATAAAAATGCCATGATTACATATATTCACAAAGGTCATCACAAATCTGCACAGCACTCAAGTGACAGTTCTCCATAATAGGCCATTCAGAGATTGCCAGACCCTGAGAATATTGATGTCACTCTAAGAAAAGACTGCCACTTCCCTTAAAGCAAACCCAGAAGGGAAAGGTTTGCCCCAGAGGATGTGAAGACACGGAGCCTAACAAGGCTCTGCGGGATTACACGCAGGTTGCAAACTCCCAGCGACAAATGAGTACCGACCCTCCCAGCCGGTGAATCAGCTCGCGTTCATCCGGCAACATCTTTCCCCGGGGCTCGCCACCCCCAGCGCAGCTAAACCGGGGAGCTAAAGGTGATACGGCCACCGTTTGCAGGATTCAAAATAACCTCACAGAAAGGCTGGCTGGCGGTACAAGCAGCACTGCATACCAACACAGGACGTTATTTTAAGCGCGTGTCCCCATGAGAGAAACCATCCGATCTACCGGAGCAAGCATCTCCCACCCGCCGGGAATTTTCCAAAGCCAAGCAGGAGGGGAGGCACGCCCGCCCTGCTAAATCCACATGGGCCCCCTTTCCACTCGGAAGCCCGCTCTGCCCCCAGCTCCAGCAGCGCAGCAGGAGCCGGGGAGACCCCCGAGGCGGGCCTCCCTCCGTCGCCTTAACCATCTCGCCCGAAAGAGGAAAGTGCTGCAGCGGGCGACCGGCGGGTAGGGCCGAGGGTTCTGAAGCGCTGAAGAGGGTGGCAATGGCCCCGCCGCTCCCGCCCCCTCCCCAGCCTGACAGCTGGCGGCAAGGGCCGCGCGGCCCCAGTCCTCCACGCCGGCCACGGGGCGCCTTACCTTTGTGTAGAGCTCCGACGCAGCCATGGCGGGCTCCGCGCGCCTACGCCCCCGGCCTGTGCGGAGGCCGCACCTCGCCTGGGCGGCCGTCCGCGCGGACTAGGAAGCGCCCGCAGCCGCCGGCGGGGAGCAGGGCAGGGCCGGGCGGGGCCGGGCGGGGCGGGGCGCCTCAGGCGCTGGCGGCCCGCGGGGGCCTAGCCATCACTCCCGGGCTCGCGGCGAGCAGCCGCGAGCGCTCCACCTGCCCGGGGTCCTGGGGGTCGCCGCCGCCGCCGCCGCCACCTCGGCGGCCCGCGATGCTGCTGCCGCCGCCGCCGCCGCAGCCGCCGCCGCCCTGTGCATTATGGGAGCGGGAGGAGGCTGCGCTCCAGCTGGGCCACCGCGGCTGCTCTGGGCTCTCTCAGGCTCACGCTGCCTCCCAACGGCTGCGAGCACAGAGCATCATCATCATCAGCCTGCCAGCTGGCGCCGCCGCCTCCCGCGCTACCGAGGCCCGGAAACCCGCCCGGGACACTGGCCCCGAGGGCGCGGCACACCCCGGGCGCAGGCCCCGAAGCGAGCCCGGGACTCTGCTGCGGAGCCTAGCCCCCGTGGTAGGGCAGCCATGGCGGGGGCCGTCACTGTGTCCGAGTAAACGATGGGAACCTCGAGGCTGCTCCTCCCGTCCTTCCAAGCATTCCTAGGGAGAGGATTTAGGGGAAGCCCTCTTGAAAGACTGTAGAATAACCCAGAACTGCAGAAGAGCCTTGTCAGCAGGAGTGACCCGGGAGATGGGCAATGCAGGACCGGGAATTTGAGGTTAAGGATGATCACCAAGGTCATTCCGAGCACCTCGATGTCTGCAGCAAAGCCGTGTCATCATGCCGGGAGGGCAAGAGCCGCTTATAAGCTACAGAAACTTAAGTGACTTTGAAACGAGATAGCCTCAGGGGACAGCCCAGGTGCCTCTTTCCTAGACCTGTGCGTTTGCAGAGATGCAGCTACCCTTCTGTCCCAGCCTTCTTTCCTGTCCTGTTCTCTCCTGGTGATTGTCGGCTCCATGGTGGCACCTGAAGTTTATCCCGTTGCCACCTGAAAATGACAGAGTACTTACATGGAAAATCTATCTGCAGTTTAACTCAGCATCAAAAGATCAAAGCCGCCCTCACTCTCCTCAGGGTGAGCCTTGCACATCCAGCACAAAAATGTGGTCTTTCTACTCCCAACCCTGCGCTGTCTTCACCCTCTATCTTCTCCCCACCCTCATTTTCATTCCTGGTTGAATAATCTTCATTGTTGTTGTTGTTGTTTGTTTAATCCCTGCCTCATCTCTGGTGTCTTTGAACTACAACTGGTCCCCAGTAGCCTGTTATAGTAATCTGGTAGACCATTTCTATCAAGACCAACTCTCATGGCTGGGGGCCCCGGTTGTGTGTGTTATGTGTGTGTGTATTTGGAGAAAGACCATTCATTCGCTGAAAGGAACAGGGGGCCAGTCCTTACTCCCTGGAACTCAGACCTCTCCTCTTCGCCCACAATCCCCACGGAAATGCTAGAGGGAATGGTTACAGAGTCGAAAGCCCTGCAGATTTGTCTCTGTTCCTTTCCATTGTAAAACCAAATCGCTTTCATGTTTCTGGGACCCACCCTTTCTTCACCCAGACGTAAAAAGAGAAAACGTGTGCAGTGACGACCAGTGGAACGGAAGGAGCACTGGATTGAGATTTAGGAGGCCTGGCTCCTACGCCTTGCAGTTTCTTCATGCCATGTGCAAGGTGGTAACCACTCTGCCTGTTTTCTCACCATCAGATAATACCTACCTCCCAGGACTGTTGAGAAATACTGAGTATACTGAGAAAATAAATAAATAAAAACTGGAAGAGTTCTTGTAGGTGTGAATGCTTTCTTCGTTTTCTTTTTTTCAAGTGACGAGGAGAAAAAAGAAACGGGAAGTATCCTCTTTTAAGTCCAGAACACATGCATTCAACCACTCAAATATTTGGGGCCATGCTAAAAGAAAGGTAATGGAGATGAGGAGGAGAAGAGTTTTGTTTATTTATTTATTTATACTGAGTCTTGTTCTCTCGCCCAGGCTGGAGTCCAGTGGCACAATCTCGGCTCATTGCAACCTCTGCCTTCCAGGTTCAAGCGATTCTCGTGCCTCAGCCTCCTGAGTAGCTGAGATTACAGGTGCCCACCACCACACCCAACAAATTTTTGTGTTTTTAGTAGAGACAGGGTTTCACCATGTTGTCCAGCTTGGTCTCAAACTCCTGACCTCAAGCTATCCGCCCGCCTCGGCCTCCCAAAGTTCTGGGATTACAGGAATCAGCCACTGTGCCTGGCCAGGTTTTGTATTCTTGACCTTACCTTACTTCCTTCAGAAAAAAAGCAGAGTAAAAAGCCAGAAGCAGCAAAGGGAAGCCCTGAGGGGTGGCCTCTGCTAACTTCCACGTATACATTCACAGTTCCAAGCACTCTGTCACTAGTGAGGTGTAGAAATCAGCAACAGATACAGCTTCCCAGGGTCTGGAATCCCTCTCTCAAAGAGTAGCTAGAGGGTAGTATATTTTATTTTAAGTTGTTAAAGTTTTCCGTTATTGCTTTATTACTGGGAACATTTTTATGTAGATTGTTTTCAAATGAAAACAAGGTCTAGGTTTATATGAAAAATTCCATTCCTCATTTTCAACAAATATTGAGAGCTATCACATGCCTGACATTGTTCTACATGTTGAGAATTCATGCATGAGCAAAACAGATGAAGAGTCCTGACCCCATGGAGATTCCATTTTAGTCAGGGAGAAAGGCAATGATAGAGTTAGAAGGTAAAGGTGGTAAGTGGTGTATTAGTTTCCTAGGGCTGCTATGACAAAGTAATACAAACTGTGTGTAACCAACAGAGAGGTATTATCTCACAGTTCTGCAGGCTAGAAGTCTGAGATCAAGGGGTTGGGAGGGTTGGTTCCTTCTGAGGACTGTGAAGGAGAATCTGTTCCTTGCCTCTCTCCTGCTTTCTGATAGTTTGTGGACAATCTTTGGCATTTGACATTTTTAGCTTCTGCGACATCCCCTAATCTCTGCCCTCATCTTCACGTGGCAGGCTCCCTGTGTGTGCACATGTCTCTATATCCAAATTTCCCCTTTTTATAAGGACACAGTCATAATTGAATTAGGACCCAACCCACTGCCCTCATCCTAAGTTGATTATCTGCAAAGATGGTGTTTCCAAATAAGGTCACACTCACAGGGGTGGTAGGGTGGGGAGAGGTCAGAACTTCAACATTTTTTGAGAGACACAACTCAAACCAGAACAGTATGCAATGAGAAAAACCGCACAGAGAAGAAAGAATTTGGAGACAGAAGCAATTTGAATTACGGTAGTCATCAAATTCCAATTGAATTATTTTTAATTGAGGGCTTATTATATGCCAGCACTTATGATAATAAAGATATAGAGGTGAGTGGAACGTGATCATTGGCCTGGAGGAGCTCACTGCAAGGGGTGGCTGGAGGGATAGGGGAAGAGGCAGTCCTTGCTGCACCGTCATACAAAATAGTAGCTAATTCTGTAAGACTGGCCCAATTCTAGAAGTAGAAGCACAGTGCTGTGTTACTGGTTATATATAGTACATCGGTTGAGATTGACATATCCTAATATTTAACGCTTCAGAGGACTAGGTACTGAGCATAGGTGACATTTAAGTCAGTGAGAAAGAACTCCAAATAGTTCATTGAGAGATCCAAGTGGTGATACGGATAGGAAGTGGTTTATGGTTGAAGGGTATGTGGAGGAACAGCATGAGGAAATGAAACTATGGAACAGAAAAAAGTTAAGAATACGGTAAGGCTAACTGAAAAGACTTTTGAAAGATGGGAGGCAAGTATCAGGAACTGCTTGGTTTCCCACCTCTTCCCTTCCCCAATTCCAGCTAGTTATCGTAGCTGCCCCTCACCTGTGAGCTTAGGCAACCCTAGGAAAGGAGGCTCAAAAGGTACAATATTTAATTCAATATCAAATAAATAATATATGTGAAAATTTTATGTGCAAAGTATATTGTAAATGTAAATTATTTTATTTTTTATTTTTTGAGACACAGTCTCACTCTGTTGCCCAGGCTGGAGTGGAGTGGGGTGATCTCAGCTCACTGCAAGCTCCACCTCCCGTTCAGGTTCAAGCAATTCTCCTGCCTCAGCCTCATGAGTAGCTGGGATTACAGGCATATGCCACCACACCCAGCTACTTTTTGTATTTTATGGTAGAAGCAGGTTTTCACCATGTTCGCTAGGCTGGTCTTGAATTCCTGAACTCAAGTAATCCACCTGCCTTGGCCTTCCAAACTGCTGGAATTATAGGTGTGAGCCACCGCGCCTGGCCTATTACTATTATTTTTATTCCCAATACCTATTACTATAATTCTAGATTATAATCTTGTGTGTCCTAACATATCTGTCTGATCTCTGGTCTTTTGTACCCCAGTCTTCTAGCCTGTGTCCTGACTACCTGCTGTTTGACCAGCTTCTGTATCTCTATGCTTAGCTCCATGGCACCTGATTGCTTCAAACAGTTGAATTTTTTTTTTTTTTATCTTTAAATACTTCCAGCCCAATTCCATACGCTTCATATTGCCTTGATCTTCCTGAATGACATCATGTTATAGTACTTATGGACCCCTCTCATCCTGGACCTCCAACACCCACAGACACACACTTGCCTTACATGTCGTGGTGATGGAAGCTCTCGAATAGTGAAAATGACTTAGATCCAGATGACCTAGATTCTAGTCCCAGTTCTAACCTAGAGCAAGTCAGGTGAGCTTTTTAAAAATATAATAACAATAATAAACTTTTAAAATTTAGAACAGTTTTAGATTACAGAAAAATTGCAAAGATAGTATGGAATTCCCATATATCCTGCAACCAGTTTCCTCTATTATTAATGTCGTACATTTTTATGGTTCACTTGTTATAATTAATCAGTCAATAGTGACTTGTTATCATTAACTAAAATACATACTTGATTCAGGTTTCCTTAGTTTTACCTAATGTCCTTTTTCTGTTCCAGGATCCCGTCCAGGATGCCACATTACATTTAGTCATCATGTCTTATTAGGATCTTCTTTATGACCTGAAGGCTTATTTAAATAACATAAAAAATAAAAAAAGAACAGAAGATCTTCCTAGCTGACAATTTCTCAGGATTTCTTTGTATTTGATGACAATTTTGAGTATAGGTCAGGTATTTTGTAGAATATGTCTCAATTGGGCTATGTCTTGATTAGACTGAGATTGTAAATTTGTTTTGCCTTTCTTTTTTTTTTGAGAAAGGGTCTCACTCTGTCACCCAAGCTGCAGTGCAGTGGAGCAATCTCAGCTAACTACAGCCTCAACCTCCCAGGCTCGAGTGATCCTCCTTCCTCAGCCTCCCAAGTAGCTGGGACCACAGGTATGTGCCACCACGCCTGGTTAATTTAAAAAAAAAAAATTTCTTTTTTAAATGGATTCTTGCTCTGTCACCCAGGCTAGAGTGCAGTGGCACGATCTCGGCTCACTGCAAGCTCAACCTCCTGGGTTCATGCCATTCTCCTGCCTCAGCCTCCCGAGTAGCTGGGACTACAGGCACCCGCCACCATGCCTGGCTAATTTTTTTGTATTTTTAGTAGAGATGGGGTTTCACTGTGTTAGCCAGGATGGTCTCGATCTCCTGACCTCGTGATCCTCCCGCCTCAGCCTCCCAAAGTACTGAGATTACAGGTGTGAGCCACCGTGCCCAGCCATTTAAAAAAAAATTTTATAGAGACAAAGTCCTACTATGTTGCAGAAGCTGATCTTGAATCTGTGGGCTCAAATGATCCTCTCACCTCGGCCTCCTCAAGTGCTGGGATTACAGGTGTGAGCTACTAAGACCACAGAGTAAAATGTCATTTTCATCACATCACCAGGGTCACACTAGCTACTTGACTTACTATTGTTAATGTCGACCTTAATCGCCTGGCTCGGGTTGTGTTCATCAGGTTTCTTCACTGTGAAGGTGCCTTCTCCCGCTGTTATGGGCTGCATTGTGTCCCCATCCAAAATTCATATGTTGAAGTCTTAATTCCCAGTACCTCAGATATGACTATATTTGGAGGCAGTGTCTTTAAAGAAGAAATTAAGTTACAATGAGGTCGATTGCACTTAATTCAATATGACTGATGTCCTTATAAGAAGAAAAGATTAAGACACAGACAGGTACAGAGGGAAGACCATGCAGAGACACAGGGAAAACACAACCATCTATAAGCCAAGAAGTGAAGAAACCAGAAGACTCTGCCAACCCCTTGATCTTGAACTTCTAGTCAGAATTGTAAGAAAATTAATTTCTATTGTTTAAGCCACAGTTCTAGCAAACTAGTACCAGAGTCCTCTTCTTCATACTGTATTCTCAAAAGAAGTCACTATATGCAGCCCCCACTTAAAGACTGGGGCGTTATGCTCCACCTCCGTGAGGATGGAGTACCTACATTATTTAGAATTCTTCTGCATGGGAAATTTGTCTCATCTCCCCCCTGTATTCATTCATTCAATCGTTTATTGATATCAGTATAGACATGGGTATTTATGTTATGCTCTGGGTTATAATTCAGTTTTACTCTATCTTCTTGCTCGGATTGCTGATGCTATGGCCATGGGGAGCTCTTTCAGTTGGCTCCTCTGTCCCTTTGACACCCTCATCATTGTGTGTTATTTGGTTTTGGTTTTGTCTGTTTTCTTCAGAGTACTTCCTTACTTTCTAGAACTATGAGATGCTCCAGGCTCATCCTATATATTTTCTCATCCAGTCCTATAGTCAACCATTTCTCCAAGGAGCCTTTCATTGGAGAATGGTATTAGAAACCAAGATTTGGGTCTTGGTGCCACTGGGGTATCGTTGCTTCTAGGCCCTGTCAGCTACAGAGTGAGGAAATACTGTATGTATGTTTACTAACTCATCCATGTACACATATCTGTAAGGATTTCTGTATGTGGCCCTGTGCGTCTATATTAAGGTAAATGTGAGTTCTCTCTGAGGTCTCCCACTTTAATTCATTACCATATGAATCATTCTAGCCTCCTCCCCTTGCTTTCTATAAACTCTCACTCAGTGAAAAACCTGAGCCTACCTTTTTAGTCAGAGAAACCAAGACAGCCAGGCACAGTGGCTCACGCCTGTAATCCCAGCACTTTGGGAGGCTGAGGCAGGCACATCACAAGGTCAGGAGTTCAAGACCAGCCTGGCCAACATAGTGAAGCCCCATCTCTACTAAAAATACAAAAAAAATTATCTGGGCATGGTGGTACATGCCTGTAATCCCAGCTACTCAGGAGGCTGAGGCAGGAGAATTGCTTAAACCAGGACCCAGGAGGTGGAGGTTGCAGCGAGCCGAGATCACGCCACTGCATTCCAGCCTGGGCTACAGAGCAAGACTCCGTCTCAAAAAAAAAAAAAAAAAAAGAAAAAAAGAAACCAGGATAACTTTTATATGTATTATTATTATGGAGTTCAGATGAGATAATGAGAAAGTATATTGGAAACCAGACTGTGCTATACAATTTTAAGATATTATTAATCACGGGTTTTTTGTTTGTTTTTTTGTTTTTTTCTTGTTTTTGAGACAGATTGTCACTCTGTCACCCAGGCTGGAGTGCAGTGGCCTGATCTTGGCTCACTGCAACCTCCACCTCCCGGGTTCAAATGATTGTCCTGCCTCAGCCTCCCGAGTAGCTGGGACTACAGGCGCCAGGCACCACACTCGGCTAATTTTTTTTTTTCTATTTTTAGTAGAGACGGTGTTTCACCATACTGACCAGGCTGGTCTCGAACTCCTGACCCTGTGATCCGCCCACCTTGGCCTCACAAAGTGCTGGGATTACAGGTGTGAGCCACTGTGCCCAGCCATTAATCACGTTTCTAATTCCACCTCCTCCTACATATTCTCTCCATGCCCTGGACTGCCCGATTCTGTCATGCTGCAGGATCCAATGGAAGCTAAATCAATAACTGAGTGGCTTCTGAAAGAGCACTTTGATAGGGAACAAAATGAAGTTAGGGTCAGCCAGAAAGGATGAGTAACTCAACGATCAGGACTGTAAGAATGTATTGATATATTTGGGTATACAGTACTACCTGGCTGTAAGGGCCTCTTTTAATAACTTAAGGCATAGCAAATCAAAATGAATAAGGAGATATTGGATTCTTATAACTCTCTGAAGTTCTCACACACTAAAGTGGGTGACTGACAACATTGCAGTGTTGTAGTGAAGAGGCATCAGAAGGTGTGACAGCTGTCATATTTATGTTTGTCTGTCATCTTTTCTATAATTAGGGGAATTTCTGTATTAGTCCTGCCTCCTGATAAAAATACCAGACTCAAATGTTCATCTCTTTTATAGCTCGATGCAGTCATATAACCTAGGCTCTAGCAACCTAGATTCTAGTAACCTTGATTCCTCTGTGCAAGACAGGATTCAAAAGTGAGAAATGTGAGGAAAGAGGCTCTTCCCAGAACTTCCAGTGAGCATAGCAGCAGAGATGAACAAATCTGGGGGATAACAGCGATTACAGCAAGGTTGGGCTCCTGACTTTCAGTGTTTTGTGGTGGCAATAGCAGCAGCAGCAGCCGTTTCCACGATCAGACCATTGCTGTAACGTGTTTCTGGGGTTGCTCCTGGAAGATTTACATAAGGCTGTTTCTCCCGTCTTTCCAACAATTTTGTAAGACATCCAGTAACTTTTAGTTAGTTTGTTTGTTTATTGAGACGACGTCTCGCTCTTCTTTTTTTTAAAAGGCCCTGTCTCACTCTGTCACCCAGCTGGAGTGCAGTGGTGTGATCATGGCTCACTGCAGCCTCAACCTCGCTGGGCTCAGGTGATCTTCCACCTCAGCCTCCCGAGTAGCTGGGACTACAGACATGTGCCACCACACCCAGCTACTTTTTGTATGTTTTGTGGAGATGGAGGTTTTATCATGGTGGTCAGGCTGGCGTCGAACTCCTGGGCTCAAGCATTCCACCCACCTCAACCTCCCAAAGAGCTGGGATTACCATCGTAAGCCACGATTTCTGGTCATGAGCCGGTAGCTTCTGATAAATCTTTATCTGGTTAAATGAGCCAGAATTACATATTTGTGATTAATAACCCTGACTATTATAGAGTGGTATACTAGGGGTCAATGGAAATGACTATAATCTCAAGAATACAGTTTTTTCCAGAAAGTATTTACTGGGTACTCACTGTGACTGGGCACTGGACTGAGGGCTACAGCAAAATAATAAGACACTAGAAGGGATAGTAACGGAATGAAAGTACTTAAAGTACTTGTGATTCAGTGCTAAAACAGTGTTTCATGGAAATAGTTATTGTTTCAGAGGATGGAGCAATTAACTTGCTGTGGGGAAAAGAAATATTCAGCTTTCACAGAGGTGATGTTTAAGTTCTAAAATATAAGTAGTAACGTATAAACAGATATCACCAACTCAGACAAGCCATGGATTGGAGAAGGATATTTATGATGCATATAACTATCAAATAATTTTTTAAAATAAAGAACTTCCACCACTTCTAGGCAACCTGACTGATATGGTTTAGCTGTGTCCCCACCCAAATCTCATCTTAAATTGTAAGCCAAATTGTAATCCCCACCTGTGAGGGAGGGACCTGGTGGGAGTTGATTGAATCACAGGGCTAGTTTTCCCCATGCTGTTCTCGTGGTAGTGAGTGAGTTCTCACGAGAACTGGTTGTTTGATAAGTGTCTGCACGTCTCCCTTCTTGCTCTCTCTGTCCTGCTTCCTTGTAAAGAAGGTACTTGCCTCCCCTTTGCCTTCTGCCATGATTGTAAGTTTTCTGAAGTATCCCCAGCCATGTGAAACTGTGAGTCAATTAAACCTCTTTCCTTTATAAATTACCCAGTCTCAGGTAGTATCTATAGCAGTGTGAAAACAGACTAATACACTAACCTAAGACATGGACAAAAAGCAATAGCTGCCATTCATGTAATCCAGAAAATAATGAATTCAGTTCAGAGTTTTCTGTAGCAAAAAACAAACAAAACCCCACAAAAAACTCTACAGATGCTTGATATGACAGAAGATATCAAAATATTATGGCTGGCTGGGCACGGTGGCTCACGCCTGTAATCCCAGCACTTTGAGAGGACGAGGCAGGTGAATCACCTGAGGTCGGGAGTTCGCAACCAGCCTGACCAACACGGAGAAACCCCATCTTTACTGAAAATACAAAATTAGCCAGTCATGGTGGCACATGCCTGTATTCCCAGGTACTTGGGAGGCTGAGACAAGAGAATTGCTTGAACCTGGGAGGCAGAGGTTGTGATGAGCCGAGATCGCACCATCGTACTCCAGCTTGGGCAACAAAAGCGAAACTTTGTCTTGAAAAAAAAAATCATTGTGACTGTGATAGAGGCCAAAAGTACAAGGGAAAAAAATAATTAGAAACACCAGGTGTGTTGCTCCATTCTCATAGTGCTATGAAGAACTACCCAAGGTTGGATAATTAATAAAGAAAAGAGATTTAATTGATTCACAGTTTCACATGGCTGGGGAGGCCTAAGGAAACTTACTATTATGGTGGAAGGCACCTGTTCACAGGGCAGCAGGAGAGAGCATAAGTGCAAGCTGGGGAAATGCCAGATGCTTATAAAACCATCAGATCTCCTGAGAACTCACTTGCTGTTTCAAGAACAGCACTGGGGAAATGACCCCCATGATTCAATTACCTCCCATGGGGTCCCACTCATGACAAGTGGGGATTATGGGACTACAATTCAAGATGAGATTTGGGTGGGGATACAAAGCCTAACCATAGCATTCCGCTCCTGGACCCTCCCAATCTCATGTCCTCACATTTCAAAACACAATCATGCCCTTCCAACAGTCCCACAGATTCTTAACTAATTCTAGCTTTAACCCAAAAGTCCTAGTCCAAAGTCTCATATGAGACAAGGAAAATCCCTTCTGCCTATGAGTCTACAAAATCAAAAGCAAGTTAGTTAGTTCCTAGATACAATGGGGATACCTGCAATGCGTAAATAATACTCATTCCAAATGAGAGAAATTGGCCAAAACAAAGGGGCTATAGGCCCCATGCAAGTCTAAAATCCAATATGGCAGTCATTAAACCTTAAAGTTCCAAAATGATCTCCTTTGACTCCATGTCTCATATCCAGGTCACACTCATGCAAGAGGTGGGTTCCCATGGCCTTGGGCAGCTCCACCGCTGTGGTTTTGCAGGATATAGCCCTTTTCTCAGCTGTTTTCACAGGCTGGTGTTAAGTGCCTGTGGTTCTTCACAGGGTACAAGCTGTTGGTGGATCTACCATGCTGGGGTCTGGAGGACAGTGGCCCTCTTCTCACAACCCCAGAAGGCAGTTCCCCAGTGGGGACTCAGACTGGGGGCTCTGACCTCACTTTTCCCTTCTGCACTGCCCTAGCAGAGGTTCTCCATGAGGGCCCTGCTCCTGCAGCAGTCTTCTGCCTGGACATCCAGGCATTTCCATACATCCTCTGAAATCTAGATGGAGATTCCCGAACCTCAATTCTTGACTTCTGTGCACCCACGGGAAATTGCCAAAGCTTGGGGTTTGCACTCTCTGAAGCAACAGGCTGAGCTGTACTTTGACCTGTTTTAGCCATGGCTGGAGCAGCTGGGATGCAGTCCAGAGGCTGCACACAGCAGGGCGCCCTGGACCCGGCCCAGGAAACCATGTTTTCCTCCTAGGCCTCCAGGTCTGTGATGGGAGGGGCTGCCATGAAGGTCTCTGACATGACCTGGAGACATTTTCCCCATTGTCTTGGTAATTAACATTCAGCTCCTTGTTGCTTATGCAAATTTCTGCTGCCAGCTTGAGTTTCTCCCCAGAAAATGGGTTTTTCTTGTCTATTGCATTGTCAGGCAGCAAATTTTCCAAACTTTTATGCTCTGCTTCCTCTTGAGTGCTTTGCCACTTAGAAATTTCTTCTACCAGATACCCTAAATCATCTCTCTCAAGTTCAAAGTTCCACAGATCTCTTGGGCAGCGGCAAAATGCCACCAGTCTCTTTGCATGCCAAGAGTGACCTTTACTCCAGTCCCCAACAAGTTCCTTATCTCCATCTGAGACCACTTCAGCCTGGACTTTATTGCCCATATCACTATCAGCATTTTGGTCAAAGCCATTCAACAAGTTTCTAAGAAGTTCTAAAATTTCCCACATTCTTTCTGTCTTCTGAGCCCTCCAAGTCTCCAGGAAGTTCCAGACTTTCCCACATTTTCCTGTCTTCTTCTGAGTCCTCCAAACTGTTCCAACCTCTGCCTGTTACCAGTTCCAAAGTCACTTCCACATTTTTGGTATTCTTTGTTGTTGTTGTTGTTGTTGTTGTTGTTGTTGTTGTTGTTGTTGAGACAGAGTCTCACTCTGTCACCCAGGCTGAAGTGCAGTGGTGCAGTCTCTGCTCACTGCAAGCTCTGCCTCTTGGGTTCACACCATTCTTCTGCCTCAGCCTCCAGAGTAGCTGGGACTACAGGTGCCCGCCACCATGCCCAGCTAATTTTTTTTTGGTACTTTTTTAGTGTACAAATGCCATCAAGCAGGGGCTCAACCACTGTGTTAGCCAGGATGGTCTTGATCTCCTGACCTTGTGATTCGCCTGCCTCGGCCTCCCAGAGTGCTGGGATTACAGGCGTGAGCCACCATGCCCGGCCATTTTCAGTATTCTTTTTTTTTTTTTTTTTTTTTTTTTGAGACGGAGTCTCGCTCTGTCGCCCAGGCTGGAGTGCAGTGGCCGGATCTCAGCTCGCTGCAAGCTGCGCCTCCCGGGTTTACGCCATTCTCCTGCCTCAGCCTCCCGAGTAGCTGGGACTACAGGCACCCGCCACCGCGCCCGGCTAGTTTTTTGTATTTTTTAGTAGAGACGGGGTTTCATCGTGTTAGCCAGGATGGTCTCGATCTCCTGACCTTGTGATCCGCCCATCTCGGCCTCCCAAAGTGCTGGGATTACAGGCTTGAGCCACCGCGCCCGGCCCATTTTCAGTATTCTTATAGCAGTGCCCCACTACCTCAGTACCAATTTACTGTATTAGTTCATTCTCGTGCTGCTCTGAAGAGATACCTAAGGTGGAGTAATTTATAAATAAAAGAAGTTTAATTGACTCACAGTTTTGCATAGCTAGGGAGGCCTCAGGAAACTTACAATCATGGCAGAAGGCACCTCTTCACAGGGTGGCAGGAGAGAGAATGAGTGCAAGCAGGGGAAATGCCAGACAGTATAAACTGATCTGCAGTGACTTATATCAACCTAAAAATAGTGAGAGGAACTACTAATAATGGTTATAAGACAGAATGCAAATGTTATCAAACTTGATAATGTAATTATAAAAACACACATGACAAAACTTAAGAGAAGGGTAAAGAGTCAAAGAGAAATAATAAGGGCCTTAATATTGCCATCTTATATAATAGAGAGCCAAGAAACACTGTCTACAGCTAATGAAATAAGAAAGATAAAACTGTATTATTAAATATTATAAAGGAAGCCTATAAAGGAATCAAAAATAGTGATATTATGACACTGGAAGAAGGATGGGGAAAAAAGGAGGTGGGAAATGTTGTGAGCAAGATCATCATCTATTGGTCTGGAAAGCCATTAATTAATTATTAATATTATTAATATGTATTTTTTTAGAGACAGGATCTTGTTCTGTTACCCAGGTTGGAGTGCAGTGGCACAATCATATCTCACTTCAGCCTCACACTCCCAGGCTCAGACAATTCTCCTGCCTCAGCCTTCTGAGTAGCTAGGACTACACACCACCATGCCCAGCTAATTGGAAATTTTCTGTTTTTCTTTTAGAGATGGATTCTCACTATGTTGCCCAGGTTGGTCTGAACTCCTGGCCTCAAGCAATCCTCCTACCTCAACCTCCCAAAGTCCCGGATTCCAGGTATGAACCACTGCACCTGGCCCCCATTAATATGTGTCTAAAGTTAAATTAAGAAAACAAGAAACAGTGGTATAAAATACTATTGAGAGGTATGGAGGCAGCTACCAGAAAAAAACCCAAAAACACAAAATGGTTTGAGTGTTCCAAGTAGTTCTCCCTCTTGAAAGCTAAACTTGGTGGCAGAGAGGTATATTTTGTAATTCTTGGGTTTTCACAATGTCCTTCTGTGCTATTCACTTCAGAATCACATGCAAGAACAATATTTGATGAAAAAGATGAGAGGAGCAGAAAATGAAGTGTAATGGCAATTTAGAACCAACTTTCAGTTCTATCATTCTATATCATATTTTTTACCCTATGGTTGAGCCCCTGCTTAATGGCATTTGCTGCATTTTGTTCTCTTAAAAAAAAATAGTTATGGTAGTTACGAATTTAAGCAATGATCCCAAAGAAACTACTTTTACATTTTGAGATCCTTTCTGGATCTGTCAACGTACTTAAATGCTTTTACAAAGTTTTAAAGACCCTTCTGAACCCTCAGCACACTTCTCAAACCTCTACCCTCTTCCCCTCATACCCCACCCTGGAAAATGACCTTCCCAACCTTTCTCCTATGGATGGAACTCAGGTCATTTAGCAGGCACTGTCCTCTACTGTCCCTTGTCCCCACCTGACCTCTAGTCACTCACCACTGACTGAAAGACATGCTAAGGCTGGTCATCCCAGCACTTGCCCTCTTGCCTCCTCTGTCTTTGGTTTGCCTTTCATACTTTTTGTTTTGCCTATAACCATAATAAAATCTTTCCTACATTTAAAAGCAAAACCAAAAACTTTTTTTTTTTTTTTTTTTTTGAGACAGCATCTCACTCTGTCACCCAAGCTGGAGTGCAGTGGTGTGATCATGACTCACTGCATCCTTGACCTCCTGGGCTCAAGAGATTCTCCCACTTCAGCCTCCTAAGTAGCTGGGACCACAGATGTATGCTACCATGCCTGGCTAATTTTGGGGTTATTTTTGTTTTTATTTATTTTTTGAGACAGAGTCTCACTTTGTTGCCCGGGCTGCAGTGCGGTGGCACAATCTCGGCTCACTGTAACCTCCACCTCCTGGGTTCAAGCAGTTCTCCTACCTCAGCCTCCCGAGTAGCTGGGATTACAGGTGCACGCCACCACGCCCAGCTATTTTTTTGTATTTTTTAGTAGAGATAGGGTTTCACCATGTTGGCCAGGCTGCTCTCAAACTCCTGACCTTAAGTGATTCACCTGCCATGGCCTCCCAAAGTGCTGGGATTACAGGCGTGAGGTGGGATACAGTGATGTCTGGCCCTTGGCTAATTTTAAATTGTTTTGTAGAGATAGTCTCAATGTGTTGCCCAGGCTGGTCTCAAACTTCGGGGCTCAAGTGATCCTCCCACCTCAGCCTCCCAAAGTGTTGCGATTACAGATATGAGCCACCTCACCCAGCCTCTTTCGCTAACTTTGAGCTTGGTTTTTTCATGCTTTTCTAGTTCTTTGAGGTGTATTATTAGATTGTTCATTTGGAAGCTTTCTACTTTTTTGTTGTAGGTGTTTATTGCTATAAACTTCCCTCTCAGCACTGCTTTTGCTGTATCCCATAGGTTTGCTATGTTGTGTGTTTCTTTCTTTCTGCCTTTTTTTTTCAGACAAAGTCTTGCTCTTGTCCCCCAGGCTGGAGTGCGATGGCACGATCTCGGCTCACTGCAACCTCCGCCTCCTGGGTTCAAGTGATTCTCCTGCCCCAGCCTCCCAAGTAGCTGGGGTTACAGCCGCCTGCCACCACGCCCAGCTAATTTTGTATTTTCAGTAGAGACGGGGTTTCACCATGTTGGCCAGGCTGGTCTCAAACTCCTGACCTCAAGTGATCCACCTGCCTTGGCCTCCTGAAGTGCTGGGATTACGGGAGTGAGCCACCAAACCTAACCTGTAATTTAAATGCAGTTTTAAAATTTCCTGTCTAATGCTGAAAATGCAGTGTTGCAGTCTCCACTGTGATTGCATTAGTGTCTTTCTCTTTAGATCTGATAATGCTTGCTTTATTAATCGGTGCTCCAATGTTGAGTGAATATGTTTAGAATTGTTATATCCTGATAAAACTGATCCTTTTATCTTTTTATAATGTGCTTCTCTCCTTACCATTTTTGACTTAAATTTTTTTTTTTTTTTTTTTTTGAGGCGGAGTCTCGCTCTGTTGCCCAGGCTGGAGTGCAGTGGCCGGATCTCGGCTCACTGCAAGCTCCGCCTCCCGGGTTTACGCCATTCTCCTGCCTCAGCCTCCTGAGTAGCTGGGACTACAGGCGCCCGCCACCTCGCCCGGCTAGTTTTTTGTATTTTTTTAGTAGAGACGGGGTTTCACTGTGTTAGCCAGGATGGTCTCGATCTCCTGACCTCGTGATCCACGCGTCTCGGCCTCCCGAAGTGCTGGGATTACAGGCTTGAGCCACCGCGCCCGGTCTGACTTAAATTTTTTTTTAATCTGATTAAATATAGCTACTCCTGCATGCTTTTGGTCTCCATTTACATGAAAATATCTTTTTCCATCTCTTTACTTTCAGTCTTATATGTGTCATTACAAGTGAGATGAGTTTCTTGTAGGTAGCATATAGTTGGGTCATGATTTTGAATCCATTCAGCCACTACCTCTTAATTGGAAAGCTGTAATCCATTTACAATATTATTATACATGAGGGCTTATTTCTGTGATTTTATTATTTCTGGTTGTTTTGTATATCATGAGCTGGTGTTGGCAGCTGATGCAATGGGCTGGGTTGGGCCAGTCCCCAGGCCCACAGGTGGCATATTAGGTGGGTGCCCACTGTGGTGGTAGCAGCAGGTTCAACAGGACTGACGTCAGGCCCCCAGGAGTCTTCAGATGTCAACAATGGTGGACTCAGCTGGGCAGTCCCCAGGTCCCTGAATGGCATGCTTGGACACAGGATGTGGAGCCAGGCTGAGTGGACCTGTTCTCAAGCCTCCTAGTGGTGTGTGCAGGTGCTGACTGTGGCAGGCAGGGGAAGGGTGATCCTCAGGCTTATAGCAGGATGCTTGTGGTGGTGGTGGCGGGGCAGTGGCTACACTGCAGCTCTGATACTGTAGAGGGCAAGGTTGTTTTCGGTTGCAGCAGCCACACCCAGGAGACTATGAGCCTGCGCTTCACTCGTGCATCGGCCCTGGTTGCAGCAGCCTGCATCAGGCCACCGCAGGCAGTGGAGTTTGTCCTCGGGGCACACGAAAATGCATGCCAGCTCTACTACTGGGGCAGCAAGGTCTTTGCCAATGGCTGGGCACTTCAGCCCTGTAGGGAGCAGCCAGCTGTGGTGGTGGCTATTGGGTGGTGAACATCAATGAGGTTCTAGAGATGTGGAGATGCAAGGGCTGTAGGGCCTCTCGGCAGGATGCAGTTTGGTGGGGGCTAAGCTCTCAATATGGTGCCTTGCTGTAGCTGCTTAGGGCTTTGGGTGGGGGGATAGTGTAAGCTCTCTCTCTGGAGCAGTGATCTTTTGTGGTCTCCAGGCAGCTCCCTATGTTAGTCTTGGGGTCTGCGAGGGTCTAGAGGCTTTCCTGAGGCTAGGATGCAGGAGTCTGTGGTGAGAATGTGGACTTCTGGGAGTCACTCTAACCTTTCCAGGCCCCCAGAAGATCCTGGCCCAGTAGGCTGCCTTGCTTCCCTCTCCTCCCTTAAGTGTTTCCTGTCCTTTCTCTGTTTAATTCCTGAGTTCTCTCTTGAATGATCTGGCTGAGGTGTTATCTCCTCACTATTGTGGCTCTCTGTGGAGGAGCTGAGTACCAGATGTCTCTAGTCAGCCAAGTTGAAGCCCCTCCTCTGTAATGTTTTACAAATAAGATGAAAAAGACTCACAATCTGCAAACATTTAATCCTACCTTAAGTACAAAGCCTTTACAAAAGCAAAAAAAAAAAAAAAAAAAATCAAAGATTACAAGTCAATTTCTTTCTGCATACAGTAATAGCTGAAATGTAGACAGATCAACTTCAGAAAAAATACACAGAAAAACATACCACTTTAATAAGACAAAACTGCAAATTAAATCAATAGAAATTAGGTAGATCCATTTATTTTTTAAATACAAGTATAATTTTGGAAGGGGTATTTGACAAATTCAGCATTAACTGCCAACTCTATAGACATGTTTAACAAAAAACAAAACAAAAAAACAAAACAAGGCATTTACTCTTGGCCCTTTCAGTACAGGCGAAGTGTCCGACTGCATCACAAGTGCTAGTGATGCAGTAATAGATCCAAGGGCATAATATTAAATGTTTTTTTCGACTGCGATTTAGTTGAAAAATAACATAATACAAACATATATTAATAGCTATCAAGACCACCAGTGATCTGCAGAATACCTAGAGGCCTATCTACTTAGAAGGTTGAAACTTAGTAAAACTGTATTCAAGTCAGTGTTTTTATTCTTAGATTAACAATGACAGAATGAGATATCTTTGATTCCAACTTTATAAGGTGTGATGGGGAATTGAAAGGAGATATTGGGGAAGACTGGCAGTGTGTGCTGAGTTTGAGTTGGGAATGTGGCTCAAATTAGTCAATATTGATTAGGTTATTGTTCTAGAAAATTTTAAATGTGTCCTAAATTGTGGCATATTAAAAACAATATTAAGGAACAATGATTCATTAGCCCTAAACACAATTTAATGAGTGCCATCGATGGGCTTAAGAAATAAGCAGGGATGGGGGATGGCGAGGCAAAATGAGGTGAAAGACAAAATGGAAAGTGGAAAATATGCTTGAACATTGGAGAATGTGAAAAGGCCACCAAAGAAACTGCTTTAGGTATCACTCAGAAGTGCTCTTCCCATTGGCTACCTGCTCCTGATCACCCAAACACCAATTTTAGAGCACAGGAGCAGTAATCCCCTTTATCTGCAATTTCACTTTCTGTAGTTACCCGAGGCAACCTTGGTCCAAAAATATGTGGAAAATTCCAGAAATAAACAATTCATGTATTAAATCACAAGCTGGCTGGGCACTGTGGCACACGCCTATAATCCCAGCACTTTGGGAGGCCAAGGCGGGTGGATCACCTGAGGTCAGGAGTTCGAGACCAGCCTGGCCAACATGGTGAAACCCCATCTCTGCTAAAAATACAAAAATTAGCGGGGCATGGTAGCAGGCACCTGTAATCCCAGCTACTTGGGAGACTGAGGCAGGAGAATTGCTTGAACTCAGGAGGTGGAGGTTGCAGTGAGCTGAGATTGCACCACTGCACTCCAGCCTAGGCAACAGAGTGAGACTCCATCTCAGAAAAGAATAAAATAAATCACAAGTCATCCCGAGTGATGAAATCTCATGATCTCTTGCTCTTTCCTGCCTGGGATGTGAATCATCCCTTTGTCCTGCTTATCCACACTGTATACTACCTGCCCCTTAGTCGCTTAGTAGCCACCTTGGTTGTCAGATTGAAAAACATAGTCGATAAAGGGTTCAGTACTATCTGAGGTTTCAGGCATCCACTAGGGGTCTTGGAATGTATCTCTTGCAGATAAGGGGATACTACTGTATTACATTTCAGCTTCCATAAAACTTTAGTAATTTGGATTAAGAACACAAACCTGATTTAGTAAAAAGTATCCATAAATATTCAGAGGTATAGTTTTGTTTCATCAAGTAAAAAGAGCAACTAATTCCAACTGTTGAAGTAGTAACAAGTAAAGGCTTCACCAGGCTTTCCTAGATGGTTAAGACATATTTTTAGGTCATCAGCACAAGATTATTGAATAACTTGTATGCTACAAACATGCTGCTTCCACTCATCAAAACAACCCAATAATCCTTACTATTCCAATTTGCTGAGAACCATGTCAGATGTTGCGTTCAAGAATGAAATGTTCCTCAAAACTGTTCTATCAGATGTAGTAGCTATTGGACATAAAACAAGTAATTTATTTCAGACTTGAGTTTTCATGAAGTATTTATCATCAACTTCAGTTTATTCCAACATTAATTTATGATAGGACAGTTATTAAGATTAGCCATTTCTCAGACTGTAACTTTGAAATAATAAGAAATGGACAATTAAGCTCACTAGTCAAAATCTTGATTGAAGTGGTGACACAATAGCTTACAAATGTCTTCAATAAACTGAGCTTTGAGGCAGAACAAAAAAACAGAAAAATCTAACACCTCTCTATCCCAAGCACCAATAATGGAGGCTAAGCAATTATATCTACAAATCCGTAACGACAGGTCTCTCCTAATGAAAAGTCCTGAGATTTAAGCACTGTGACTTACAGAAGGCAGGTTGGCTTAATGAGGAAATTTACTTTTAATAAAAAGACAATCAGCAATATTTTATTTTGGGCACTTAGCATTTCACAGATCCTCAATACGTTTTGAGGTAGGTCAAATATTAATAGTGTATTTTACAAACAAAACTCAAGCAGTTGTTTTGTTACTTGTCCCGAACCACAGGAGCAGTTCTATCATGGTCAGGAATAACACGGTCTGTCTGATCTTTCAGATTAGTCTTTCATGTGTGAATTTAATGGTAATTACTTGCAAATATTCATGAAAAAACCAAAAGACTAGATATAGAAATTCTACTCTGGGATATTTTAAACTTCTTAAATTGATCCTATAATGAGTATATACTTGCTCTCGTTACAAATATATATATAGCTGATCTTTACAATTACAAATGAGCACAGGAGTGACTGTGTTGCTTTTCTGCCTTTTGGGGTGAAGATAATCAGCAAGGAAGATAATCAGCAAGCTTTCCTCAGAGCACTAGGCAGCCTTTAACCGAAGGTGCTATGTTCGAGGCACCATTGAGTATGATTTGAGATCATAGGAGAGCAGGTATACTGATGGAACCAGGATTCAGAAAAGATGCCTGGATCCAAAAAGGGGAGGCTCTCTGCAAGTCGAAGACGAAGAGAAAAACAGTAACATCTCAAGCTGCTGATCCTGAGTATCATGCTACAGCATTACAACTACTTGTGAGAGGAGCTCCTACAAGAGCAGTAAACTTGTCCCAATAAAGTCTGTTAAGGTCTTACTAACTAGATAAGCCACAAGTAAAACTAAATTGGTATTTTACTAAAGTGACATCTACAGAAGCAAATATCTAAACATTTTTAATAGGAGTTTTACCTGTCATGTAAATTACTCTCATTGTCAAAAGCCTAATTCAATTAGCTTGTCATAATTCCTAAAATAATTTACCAAAATTCAGCTCATTTTGACATAGGTTCTTGAGCCAGTATTCCGAACTGTTTCATTATGAAGTTCCTTTTATTTAAACAATTGTAGAATATTAGTAATAATACAGGATCAAGAATAGTTAACTTGAGCCTAGGAGTAAGGTTGCAGTGAGCTATGATTGCAGTACTGCACTAGAGCTGAGGTGACACAGCAAGACCCTATCTTAAAAAAAAAAAAAAGAGAGAGAGAGGTTAACAACTGAGAAATTAGAAGGAAAATGCCATTATTGTGTTACATAAAAGAGTAAGGATATAGACACCTATGCTTCCATATACAACAAACAGCTCAATACCATTTGAGTCAAAGAACAAAGGGGGAAAAAACAGGTAGCAGGGGGCATGGAATGCAGAGTACTGAAGCCTTTTACTCTAGTGTCTCCAAAATTGAGTGCGGAAGTAAAAAGTTTCTACATTTAAAAAGTTCATATAAATTACATGAATTGCAACTTTCATAAAAATCAAAATGAAAGGTTCTGCATAGGACAAAAGATATGCCTAAGCAACATATCGTATTTGCACAAGGCCACTGAATGTCATGGATATTAGTAACAAATGAAAAGCTTAAGTCTATGGCAGATTGAACTAAGATTTCAGTTTGGTATTCTATAAGCCCGAGATTGTAAACTACTCATTATACAAAAGCTATGATGATTTACAGAGTTTTGTGTAGGAACTCTTGTGCTTCTGGTTGGCACATTATCTACTTTTTAAGTATGTGAAATTAATACAGACATTTGTGAGAGGTTGTGCAAAACTACTGTATTTACAAAAATGGCACAAAAGTGAATTCAACAGTCAATGCACATGCATACTTCATTCACATCTTCAACAACAAAAGGTATTCTAACTCTACAGAAATGAATTATTAGCTTCAATGGCAGCTGTTAAGCACTAGAGTCACATAAGTTACACCAGAATGGGCAAATATTGCCCAAGTAAAATTCTACTGTTAAAGCTGAAACAGGTTTAAGGCCATTCAAGTTCAAGCACAGAGATACAAATCTTTCAGAGCCCCATCTAGTTGTGTTTGAAATATGTGACCTTTCTTCTAACTTGTGGTCTTAAACTTCTGTTTTACAAAATCCAAAAGGTAAATACAGAAGAAATCAATACAATAGAGATTATATTAAATAAGAGTAACATACAAAGCTATAATTAAGATGAAGTAATGAAAGCCAAAACATTAAAATTTTAAAACTTGCTTGTTACTTGTTAGAACCAGTACTACACTAGGAGTTAGGTAATATATACAATTTTTTTCAAGTAGTTTACTTATGTTGCTCTAACATGTCCTCTTCACCAGTGCACTGTTAAACTAATCAAAAACTCTACACATGTATATTCTACAATAGCAGCACACACTACTGCTACCTGCAAAGCTGTCAGTCTCAAATGACTTAGTGAATGAAAGGAAATAAAAAGTAGATAAGTAACATATTAAGGAGAAATAATGGGAATTAGCAGATTCATGCAGTTCAGCCTTTTAATCAGCCAGCCAGCTTGCTAGCAACAAGGGATGGTTTCCGTTGAGGAAGGTCCTGTGGAGTGGGAATGTGGTCACCAGTGACCTCCGTCTTATCTGGAGCTGCAGCAGGAAGTTGCTTGTTCTTCATTTTTGCTTTAGCCATGTTGTAATCCCCAGAATCAAAATACTTTTGCTATAAGTAAAAAACAAAGAACAATTCAGATTAGAGCTTAGCAATTACTGATTTAAGATGTCGATGCAACCCCATACTGTCAGTATAAGGCTGGTCTAAAAAAATTTAAACAGGAATATTAATTAGACGAAATAGTCTCTATACTGAGTTCCAGCATAAGTCAACAGCTGAGAAGCCCCCCTTCAGACCAGGCACAGTGGCTCATTCTTGAAATCCCAACACTTTGGGAGGCCAAGGCAGGCGAACCACTTGAGGTCAGGAGTTCCAGGCCAGCCTGGCCAATATGGAAAAACCCCGTTTCTACTAAAAAAAAAAAAAAAAAAAAAAAAAAAAAAAAACCACAAAAATTAGCTGGGTGTGGTGGCGCACACCTGTAATTCCAGCTACTCCAGAGGTTGAGGCATGAGAGTCACATGAACCTGGGAGGTGGAGGCTGCAGTGAGCTGAGATTACCCCACTGTACTCCATCCAGCCTCGGCAACAGAGTGAGACTGTCTCAAAAAAAAAAAAAAAAAAAAAACCAAAAACAAAAACAAACAAAAAAAAGAACCTCCCCCTTCAGGCTTTCTTAAACCATTCTGGTTCTAATAAAGAACGATCAAGACTAATACAATATTAAGCTATTTGGGAAGTCCCAGACTCAGTGAAATAAAAAACCTTTCATTTATTAATGGAACAACCAGGTTGAAACACTTGCTTAAATTATTTTATAAATAAAACACATAATTTGGCTGGGCATGGTGGCTCATGCCTGTTATCCCAGCACTTTGGGAGGCCAAGGCGAGTGGATCACTTGAGGTCAGAGGTCAGGAGTTTGAAACCAGCCCGGCCAACATGGTGAAACCTTGACTCTACTAAAAATACAAAAATTAGTCAGTTGTGGTGGCATGTGCCAGTAATCCCAGCTACTCCGGAGGCTGAGACATGAGAATCGCTTGAACCCGCCGGGGTGTGGAGGTTGCAGAGAGCTGAGATTGTGCCACTGCACTCTAGCCTGGGTGACAGAGCAAGACTGTCTCAAAAACAAACTTACCCCCCCCCATAATTACAGTTATTAAAACTATTACTTATAGTTTCTGGTATTCTGTCATTTAGAGCAAGTGTTTCTGCAAGAATTTAATCATATTTATTTGAACTAGAGCAGTTCACCAAAAATTAAGGTAAAAATATAAATATTAGAGTAATGAAAGAAATAAACTCACTAGAAATTACTACTTAAAATGTACATCCCTACTCCATACCTCCTCCATTTTTCACATAGAGACACGAAGTATGACTACTGCTTTTTTTAGTTGCCCTTTACCACTAACATGCAAATTGTGATGAGAGCTAAATATCAACCTTAATACAACGAATCTACTTGACTTCCAGAGTGAACACATAAATCTGCCTGGGTTCTGACTAACACCTATCATGCTGAGCCCACCTTTACTGAGTGCCTGCTACACGTGAGGCACTATGTGAGAGCTAGAGTCAGATACAAAGATGGGACAACAGTCAAGTAAATCAACGATCACAATACTGCCTTAAGTACAAACGGTGCTATATGGTGCTCAAAGAAGGGGACTCTAATCTCAGTCTTGGGTTGGCCAAGGAAATAATCCAGGTATGAAACAAGGGCTTGGACAAAGGGTGAAGGGGAAAAAAACATAATATTTATGGAATCTTATGCTAATATCTTCAGGGATATTTCATGTGATAAAACAAAATAGCTGGGAACTCACAGCTTAGTATAAGACTGTTGAGTGGCCTGAGGAAAGTCTCACTGGCTGCTTTCCTCCACCATTCTTTGATAAGCCAGACCTGGCCTATGGCCCAAAGGCCTAAGGATAGAAACTGCTTTAATATATTACTGTATATGTACCATACAGAACAGTAACAAGGAACCCTGGACCAGGCCTAGCTAAAGCTTTCTGCAGCTTCACTTCTGTATGTTTTAAAACAAGCAGACAGAAAAACCTCAGAATTTTGAGGCACTGTATTATATTAAAAAGCTACTTCTGAATTTTGTAGCCTCTAGAGGAGAACAAAGCAGCCTGCCAAATTTCTTATTTCGTCAAGAGTACATACTGAGAAATTTAACACACATGCAAATTTTAGGCAGATTTCCCCCCAATGTAATAAACCCAGTTTCTAAAGTGAGTAATTTTACAGTAAGCAAAAGTTCATCACAAGGGATCTCATTTAACTGTAGATTAGGCTACTCTGTTTGGGGGAAAGGAATTAAATTTAGTGTGACTAGAGATAAAACTAAAATCAATGCTTGACAATTAGAATTGCCTAAAAAGGAAAAGTTTACTGCAAAAGGCAGCAAATAATCAAACAGAGATTCAGCAAAGACAATAATACAACAAAGATGTCAGAGAAAGAAGTTAATGCTTTAAGATAGAGAAGTGAACTAAATTAATGTTTCTCAAACTGGGATCCACAGATAACAATGATGATCATATCAGCTGTCTTTAAAAATCTCTAAATTTCATGAGTTTGTAACGAAAACATTTAAAAATTAATTATGATCTAGATGACAATCTTATAAAAGCCTTCTCTCACCCAAATTTACAGGCCATACTTACATTGGCATTTACAACTACACTGACACTAAGTCATCACCTAAACTGATAATGTTCAACTTTAAAGCCATGTTTCTTACAACTGGATGCTCTCTTTTCTTGGGACTTCACAACCCCTACAAATATGAAAAAACAAAACAAAAAACAAAAAGAAATAAAAAGTGTAAAAATGGGCTACACAGCTTCTATTATCCCTCCCAGTTCTGATCATCTATGTAGTCATGCATACATGGTCATATTGTTAAAAGCCTAATAATAACATTAACCTCATAATAACATTAATGAGTACAACACAGGAAGAGACCTATTATAATCATCATCATATCTAATCAAACCTTCTCAAATTAAGAAGCTACTCAAAGATACTAAGGTAATTTGTCAAGTTTGCTAACTAGTGACAGAGGAAAATTAAAACCCAGAACCTGTGATCCAGAGTTTTAAAAAAATCAAAACTTCATATAAAGAACTTATTCACTGACATTCTGTTATAATACAGAATCATTAAAGAGCTCACTTCTCAACTTCTATCTACTTATTTCTTGATTCAGTGGCATTTTCTTCATTCTCAACTATTTATATCTACAACACCAACTCCAAGATACAATGTATATGATATATGACTTAAAGATACTTAAAAAGTAATAAATAATTGAAGCTAGAGAAAAATTAAAATGACAACTGCCCAAATATTGGAAGAAAGCCTATTAGTCAAGGTTATGCTGGAGATGAGCAAAGAAAACACTTCCTAAACATTAATAATCAAGTCAAAATAATTTAATAGCCAAAGATTAATTTATCTCATAACTAAAAACACAGCTGTCATTCTACTTTTTCTATTTATCCCATACATTATGATCTTTATGTTCTAAAATAACCACATAATACTCTATTTTACTGACTTCAACTTATTTAATAATTTCTCTGCTGTTGAATAGTGGGGCGCTGCTACTAATTACAGTTATAAGCTATAAGGAGGATCTTCCAAGTTGGAAGACTTTTTCCTTGTACTGAATTATACCCTTAGATTTAATAAGACATTATTGATTTGAAGAACATTTTTATAAACCTTAATCCATACCCCGTTCTGAAACGAGTAATAATTTTTAATGTTTAAACACAACAAAGAGCGTATTAGTTTCATTCAACTTCAACCTTAGCAACAGGTATTATTTTAAACATTTTTGTAATTTAGTTACATAAATACTATGATGTAATTTGCATTTCATTGATTTTCTATAATGTATAAACATTTTTCTGTTTATTGTATTTCCTGTTAAAATCCTTTATCCAGGAGCACCTTAAGTGTTTTTCTTGTATACTTAAAAGTTCCCTTTTGTATATTTAAAAGTTTTTGTATGTATTTTAGATATTAACTATCATTTTCGTAATAACTTCCCTACTTGATTATATATTTCATGGTACAGGAGTTTTACATCTTTATAAATTTGGTGTAATTATTTCTTGTCATCCTACTATTTCAAAGCTCTGAATGTTATTCTTTTATGTAAGATTAAAAATACCATTCTATTTTTTGCCACCTTAAAACAATCCATATGTAACTAGAGCTAATACACACACACACATGTTTTTTAAGCAAGCAGCCAATACCAGTATATGAATGTATTTAAGGAGAAACATGATTTAGCATCTCATTCAACAATTCTCTTCCGTAAGTAATATTTCATCCTTCCCTGTATAGTAAATAATTTGAATATGCTTAAGCTGAAGATGGAACTAATTTTTTATGGCAAAGGAAGGGGTCACAGGACAATACTCTTAGGGAACAAACAGGTCAACATTATCTCAATCTCGTTATTGAGAAAAAATGGTATCTACCTCACAAAAAACATGGCAAGAATTTGAAAATAATATCTTCAGTAATTTGAACTATGAAAACGAAAATGTTTAAATTGTATTAGAGTAAATCTGACTGTGAAACATATTACATAAAGGAGACAGCTGTGCTTTTATAAGTGATCATTTCATCCAAATAAGTATTTTAAGCTTTTGAATGTTGTGTGGGAATCATCTGCAAAAAAGATGTAAATTTCAAAATATGGACAGAAGGATAAACACCAGCTTCTGGATAGTGGTTGCTTTTGGAGAGATAAGGGAAAGGGCTCATATTTACATATAGGGCGGGTTTCAACTATATCTACAACATTTTCTTTCTTAAGAAAGATAAAACTGAAACCAACATGGCAAAATATAAACATTAAATCTGGGAAGGGGTACATGGGTTCTGTTATATCTGCACTATTTCTACATGCTTTAAATAGTTTATTATTAAAAATGCTAAAGAGTGGTACATTCTCATAATGCTTATTTATAAACTGCAAAATATTGGAAAAACCCATTACAGATACATATACATACATGTACATACCTGATAAAGTACAACGCTATATGCACAGATCACAATCTGTCAGCATACTGAGTTCGTAGGGCTTAAGTATTTGGAAATTACCCATGAGAACTTACCCCTTTCTGCAAACGTTTCCTTAAGAAATCTGAACCTCCAGGCTTTTGTCCCAGATGAGGATATCTTGCTTTTAATTTTGCTTCTTCTGCTTTCTCTGGACTAGTCACTTTATCTTCCATTTCCTAAAATAATTTCAAATAAATTACTTCTCTATTACAACTCAGTTATTTAAAATAATTCACCTTTAAAAATCTGGATTCTGAATTCTAGTTGTTAAATGCCAAGTACCACAGCTTCTGACTAAGAAATCAAACCCAGAAGCCTTTAAAACATCTCTCTCTTGTTTTTCAGAAGATCCATGTGATAGCTCTATTATAGCTGTGATGCATGTGTAACACCCCACACACGGGATAAAAATATCAAGATAGCTCAGCTCTGAAGTCTTGCTTGCCATTACTTTTCCAGTCATGTATAATACATTTATAGTTAGTCACCTTCTATGGAACTCTTCAGTTCTTTGCCTATATTTAGAGAATCATCCTAATACTGTTAAAATATACAGGATTTTTTTCTGTTTATCTAAAATTATATATGATTTGAAGTTACTGAGATTCTTTACTAAAAATTAACAGCAGCCTACTCATCAGTACATTTTTCTTTAATAAATACAGATGATTCTGATTTGTTTCTTTTTATAATAAATTTTTAATATTTTTATTATTTTAAATAATAGAGATGGGGTCTTGCTATATTGCCTAGGCTGGTCTTGAACTCCTGGGCTCAAACAATCCTGCCTCGACCTCCCGAAGTCATAGGATTACAGGCATGACCCACCATGCCTGGCCCATCCTGATATTTTTAAAGAAGAGAAACATCAGTTTTTGTCAATCCTCACATCTATGTATATCACTGCCTAACTCTCCCCCATGTTTAAAATGACAAACTCTGTTCATGTCAAACATCCTATTCTTTAATATATCAAAAACCTGTTTCCTGTCAGAACTATCAATTCTTCAGTCTATTCACTTTGAACAACAGTTTTGATTTATTCTGCTTTCTTTCAAAGTGCTATATTTTATAGGGAAGGAGTGTTTATTACTTCATGGCAAGTACTGCAGAAGAATGAATCAAGAAAAACAGGCTGGGCACGGAGGCTCACTCCTGTGATCCCAACACTTGGGGAGCCGTGGGTGGATCGCTTGAGGCCAGTAGTTCAAGACCAGCCTGCAATATGGACAAAACCCAATCTTTGTAGAAAAGTTTAAAAATTAGCCAGGCCATTGGTATGTGTCTGTGGTCCCAGCTACTCAAAAGGCTGAGGCAAAATGACTGCTTAAGCCCGGGAGGTTGAGGTTGCAGTGAGTCATGATCACACCACTGCACTCTAGCCTGGGTGACAGTGAGACCCTGTCTCAAAACAAAACAGGAAAGGTAAAAAAAAAAAAAAAAAAGAAAAGAAAAGGGGGGAGAGAGAGAGAGAGAGAGAGAGAGCGCGCGAGCGAGCGAGGATTCTGTAGAATCCTACAGAAACATTCTACAATTCTGTCTGTCCTGAGATAGACAAACCGGGCAGCTGGCAAGGCACATTTTCTAAGTAATGGACTCATTTCTGCACATTAAATCACCAAATCACATACATCTGCCTATCCTGAGCCTTCTAGGTTACTTAGGAATAGTCAAAGCAAACCATTTACCTATCTAAGAATTGGAAAAAAATACTTTATGAAATTTTGGCATATATTATAATATTCACACATTAAAAAAAATAGAGATGAAGATCCTGTTTCCCTTCCCTTTGTACCCACAGGGGAAAAATTACAGGTCAGGCTATATTGTCCAGGCTGGTTTTGAACTCCTGGCCTCAGAGCTATCCTCTCACCTTAGCCTCCCAATGTGCTGGGATTATAGGCATGCACCACCACGTCCAGCTCTCATACATGTTTTATCATCAGCTTCATTCATTTTATGTATTATCAGTATTTCATCCTGAACTGCTTCTTCATTTGTTGTTAGATCTTCTCTTTTTCAGTCTTGGAGAATTTTGAGAAAAAAGCTGCTGCTCTCAAATACTGTTTTCTGTGGAGCCTCTTTTTATGCTGCAGATTCATCCATTTATGTTATCTCTTTACAGTGGCCACATCATTCACTCACTTGACATGCACGACATTCAATTATGTGCACTCAGCCAGAAACAGAGAATTTAAATAGTAGTGGTGAGTCTACCAGTCATTCCATTCAAGAAGGGTATGCCCTAGAGAGGTAAAGTGTGAGGTATGTGATGCAAACCTGCCATTCCCACGTTAGTCTCTCGTTGGGTATCTTGCAGAGCATAAGTACATCATCATTGTAGTGTTTAAAATCTCAGTCCGTACAACACAAGCCCATTACCTCAGCTAGCACTCAACGTAAGAATCACCCTAGCCATCTAGCCATCTGTTCAAACACTGTACATAAAAGTGACTACCTGCTCAACTGAGAATTGATGGGGCAGTCTCCAATATGATTATGCCTTCTCTAGAATTTTGTCAAGGGTGATTTTAGTTATATGTGATTTTTTTTCCCTTACTAACATTAGAACCTAACCCCATGTAAGATATGACCATACCATATTCATCACAAAAGCCAGAGAAATAAACATAAATGTAAGATTACCAAGTTTAATGTAGGGAGGCGGGCTGAGTCACTGCACAGCTTCACTGTGGCTCAGCCCTCACTGCAGATACTACTGCAGCCCAAGGGTGTTCTCAGTGCTGCAGTTTAGAAGTGGATGTGGGAGGAGAGGCCTACTCTTGGGTTTCCCTGCACAGCTGGCTTCAAATAATATTGGCTGAAAAGGACCCCAAGCTAATTGTCACCTTTTAGTCCCTGCACCTTCAAATTAAGGGTGTTACTGGAGTCCTACATTTCCAATAAAAATTCAGCTTTCTTGAGCCTAGGAAATGAGACCTCTCCACTTCTTCCTTTGATTTGAAATAGTTCTCCAAGTCTAACAGTTCCCTGATTTCCTAAAAACTTTTCAAAGGAAAATTGTATGTAGGTAGCAACTTACTCTAGTTTCCAGTGTTTCTGCAGGTTTCCTCCATTTGACATATAAAGGAAAATACCTTGTACACAATCCTGGCATTCCCTTATTTTCTTTTTTTCTTTTTCTTTTTTTTTTTTTTTTTTGCCATGTTGGCCAGGCTGATCTTGAACTCCTGACCCCAGCTGATCTGCCCGCCTTGGCCTCCCAAAGTGCTGGATCACAGGCGCAAGCCACTGGGTCCAGCTGCATTCCCTTGTTTTCTTAATAAGGAATACATTGATATATCATATTAAGCATGCTCAATTAAATTAAAAAATGTTTTGGGCAAAACAGCATCTATGAGCTGCAAATATCATTTATATTTAGAATGAATTTATAGTATGTCTTCTTGAACATTCTTGCCAAATACATAGCACAATTGAAAGCCCCTGCTAGCTGCAACTTCCTAACTGGATTCAGAATTTCAGTTGGATTTAACACCAAAAGGGGAAAAGATGACCTAGTCTAGATTTTTTGATGTGGTAAACACCATTAAGACATCCACAATACTTTTCATGAATCCTACAGAAACATTCTACAGAGGTAGGTAGTTCTAGGACCTTAATGATAAGTTAGTTCAAGTGCTTGGACATGCATTAATATTCTGACAGTTACTGAGTTTCTATTAGGTTCTGTCAATGGCATCTATGCCAGATTAAAAGGCATGAGAGAAGAAAGAATCCATTCTGCTCCTGGTGATGCCACCACCAATAGCAGACAGCAGTCGCCCCTGTGAGCTCCTACAGAGGGACATATCGCAGATAAACAGGGGCTCTAGTAGCAGCTACATGACAATGGGGGCAGACGATCATGGACTCTGAACAGTACTCATCCTTGCAGGGTCAAAGGCTTTCTGTAATCCTTACCTCTGGAAACATCATCTTCCTCTCTTTTGTTCCTCTATTCCTTCTAATAATGTGTAACCTTATTCCCTAAAAATCATATTCCTTCCTTTTTGAAACATGCAAAGTGGTTTCTGCTCCTGTCTCCCAACAGGACACTGATAAAAGCAGGTAAAATAAGTGATTTATCCACACAGTCATGTTCAAAAATGCAAAATAGAATATAATTTGATGGGACTCCATGTTTCTGGACCTCAAGGGAATTCCTAAACATTTACTTAAGCTAGAACGAAAACAAAGGGGAGATAAGCAAATAGTTACTTGCTTATTTTTTCCAAAAAGAATCACAAAAAGATTAAATCATAAACTAGTCAAACTTTGGGTTAAACAGGTTAGGATGTAAGGGATAAAGGACAGAAATGACTATTACTAAAGAAAGAAATTGGTATATATATACATATACTGATAAGTCAATATTGCAATTTTAATGTCTTTATCACGTAGAGGTAAAAAAGGAAAAAAAAAATACTTTATAACAGTACCATATTTTTAGTTTAAGTGTTCTATGGTCCTGTATAATTTAGAATAGGGCTTATAATCTTAATTTTTACATCTTGTTTAGTTAAGAATGCATGAAAAACTTGAACGAGAACCAACTAAGTAGCAGAAATAAAAAGGAGTGTTGGGGAGAGCAAGAAAGGAAGAAAAGTTAAAAAAAAATTTAAATACCAAAAAGAAGCCAAAGGTAAGGAGAAACAAATCCCAATATGTGAATAACCACGATAACCATACAGAAGCAATAAACTGTCCAATTAAATCCAGTAGCTGAATTAAAGAAAAAAAAAAAAAATCTAACCACTTGTGGAGCACACATTTAAAAAAAATCTAAACAAGGACATAGGTTGAAAGTAAAAAAGACTGAGGGGTAGGTGATGGTGGTGACATACCAGGCAAATCCTTACCAAAACAGAGCTAGCGCAGTGCACCTACATTTTCTTTCTTTTTTTTTTTTTTTAAAGATACATGGTCTTACTATGTTGCCCAGGCTAGTCTAGAACTCCTGGCCTCAAGCAATCCTCCTGCCTTGGCCTCCCAAAGTGCTGGGACTGCAGGCGTGAGCCACTGTGCTGGACTGTGCCACTAATAAAATGGCCTGAAAATATATAAAGCAAAAATTGACAGAACTATAGGGAGCAACTGACACTCCTTACTTATTGATAGCTATAAAAGATAAAGTAGTTCAGATACTTGATTTTAATTTTACACCTAACAATTACGGAATGCATATTCTTCCACAAGCACAAATGGAAAAACTGACTTATACTAGGCCATAAAGCAAATCTTAACTATTTTCTTCCAGACCACCATCTATGACTGCAATTCATTAAAGTCAGTAACAATAAAAAAATTATAAATCTCTAATATTTAGAAATTAAAAACATACTTCTAAATAACTCCTGGTTAAAAAAGAAAGCATGAGTATTTTTAAAAATAGGAGTTCTAGACCTACCTGGCAACACAGTAAGACCTTGGCCTTTACAGAAAAATTTTTTTAATTAGGCAGGTGTCGTAGTAGATGCTTATATGCCTATAGTCCTGGCTGCTTGGGAGGCTGAGATGGGAGGGTCACTTAAACCTACCCTGGGAGACAGAGCGAGACCCTGTTTCTTTAAAAACAAACAAACAAAACCCTACACATACCAAAACTTGTGGGATATAGCAAGTATCCCTCAAGGACTTATATCAGAGAAGAAAGCTAAATCTCAATGAGCTACGCATCCAATTTAAGAAGTTAGACAAAGAAAGGAGCCCAAAGAAAATGGAGAAATAAAAAGCAGAAATTAATGAAAAAGATACAATAGAAAGGGCCAATAAAGGGGGTGGGGATGACAAGCTTAAGAAGTTTTCTTTTTGTTGTTTTTTTTTTTTTTTAAGACAGAGTCTCACTCTGTTGCCCAGGCTGGAGTGCGGTGGTGGCATGATCTTGGCTCACTGCAACCTCCACCCCTCCCCGTGTCGAGTTCAAGCGATTCTCCTGCCTCAGCCTCCCAAGTAGCTGGGATTACAGGTACCCACCACCGCGCCTGGCTAATTTTTGTATTTTTAGTACAGATGGGGTTTCATCATCTCGCCCAGGCTGGTCTTGAACTCCTGACCTCGTGATCCACCTGCCTCCGCCTCCCAAAGTGCTGGGATCACAGGTGTGAGCCACCGTGAAGAAGTATTTTTTATAATTCAAATCTGGTTTTGAAGTTTTAGTCTCCAAGAAGCCTTTGTGTTACACAGCAATTTTACTACATTTTAAAAATAGATGCTGTAATGTAAGTGGATTTACTTAGGTAAGTAGCTTCTAAATTGATAATGGGGTCCGGAGAAGGCAGAATTCTGAACTTCTGGCTATTGTCTACAAGTTGGGAGAGGAACCCCAGGATATGGTAACACAGATATATGTTTACACACAGATACATGTATACGATGTATCCAAAACAAAAACTAAAACCTTAAGGACAGTATTTTTAATAATAGTTATTGTCTTGGCATGTGCATTTTTCTGAAACATACAACTGAAATACATCAGAAATTCTTTCTGTGAATAGGTGGGGTATAAGTTATAAATACATACACGTAAAAAGGACATTCAAATAACTAAGGATTATTTTGTAGTCCATTATACACTGAGCATAATTATGTCTCAATGACTGATACTACTTTTCAGCCTTCGGCAGAGGAGAGTTATACAGCAACACCAGCAATAAAAATCTGATCACTCTAAGCAAATTCTCCTCTATCTGCTCAGCAGTATGTTCACCGATGCACGGATTGATGAATAACTGAAAGGATTAATGAAAGCCAACAAATCCTTTGGGATATTGCCAGGAAGGTACCAATACCGTATCAAGCTCTATGGAAAATTACTGTTGTCATTCTATTAAGTCCTTGCTTGCCCAGTGTCTAGCATTTAATGAATGTTCAATAAAAGTTCATTCATCTGAATGAAAAAATACAATGTACTTGTTTCCATAAAGCTATAAAGCTAAGAAACTTTCTCCACACTTGAGGATTTCACCATCAGCTCATCTTTAATATTTTATGTTATAGTAAAACACAGCTTCAAGATTAGAAGTTGTTAAGTATTAAAGTCTTGCACAAACAAAAGAAGCAATCCTAACAAACTGCTGTGCAAACTGCTAAGACAGCTAAGAGAAACATTTAAAAACTTTTCTGACGTTTACCTCCAGATTGTTAGGAATCGATAGTTGCAAAGACCAAGGGTGCATGCTGTGTTCACTCTGAATAGAAACAGAAAACATGGATGTGGCGGTGGCTCACACCTGCAGCCCCAGCTACTCAGAGGCTGAGGCAGGAGGCTAGGTGAGCCCAGGAGTTCAAGGCTGCAATATGCTATCATTGTGCCACTGCACTCCAGCCTGGGTGACAGAGCAAGACCCTGTCTCAAACATAACAAAAATATTCTTGAGCCTTTAGGTAACCAAAAGTAGTGTCAAAAGAGCCCCTGAAAATACCAATATGAACTCCTATTTTTAAAATACTGGAAGCATCGGAAAACAATTTATATCTCTTTATAGTTGATATATTAAAATAATTTAGATAAAGGTTCTTTTCCTCTTCTACCACTCATAAAGGCACCAACCTGTATCTTTTACCTGACAATTTCATTGACAGCTTTACTGTAGGTATCCTTTCCAAGACATGTTAGTTTGGTGAGTCTTACAACCTCTAGAAAACCTGCTGAGATCTTAAAAAAAAAAATTAAGGCCACAACACAAACGAAAAAATATATACACACATCCCTGTAGTTTCGTTCAAGAGATCTTAAGTGGGTCTAAGCTAAGGTTTTCATCTTACCATGGTCTATTCTTCTCTGTGGTACTAGCATTGTCATTTGTTTTGAAATAGTACGTCGGCAAAGGTTTCAACAGAAAAGTTCTGAGAAAAATCCATTCAACCATTTTGTAAATAATGTCAAGCACAATGTTGAGTGCTGTGAGAGAGCAGATATACAAACCAGGGTCCCTAAGCAAAAGCTGCTCACAGTGCAATTAAAATTACCATCTTTTTTTTTTTTTTTTTTTTTAGACAGGGTCTCCCTTGGTCACCTAGTGGCGCCATCAAAGCTCACTGTGGTTTTGACCTCCTGGAGGTCAAATGATCCTCCCCTCAGCCTCTGGAGTAGGTGGGACTACAGGTGTAGATTTATTATTATATTTTAGAGATGGGGTTTTTCTATGTTGCCCAGGCTGGTCTCAAACTCCTGGCCTCAAGCGATCTTCCCACCTTGGCCTCCCAAAGTGCTGGGACTACAGGCATGAGCCACCTTGCAGGGCCAGAATTATCTGTTTTAAGTTCCCACTTGCCTCTTCTCCCCTCCAGGACTAGTACACATGCCTTAGCTTACTGTTGACAGATTCATGAGCTCTGTGCTCAAAACTTCTAAATGTCTGTTTTCACTTCAGTGGTTATCTTAAACACAAATATAAGCATATTCTGCGGCATCTGAATCACCATGTTGCATCTAAATAGTGCTATGTGGGTTCTGCATCTGAGCTTTCTTGCACCAAGACTCAGTAGGTTACTCCAACTGTCCAAGAAAATGAGACAAGAATAGAGCTGAACTTAAAATGTGATTGTATCTATGACTCTGGAAACTCAGTGACCTCATAGCTTACTCTTAAAGGGGGAACTGAGCCACCACATGGCCTAGGGGAGTGTTTACTTGACAAACTCAAAAAATCCCTTAACTTTTAACAATTGCTGTCATATTCCAAATACATAGGAAATTTAATTTCAGCAAAATACCAAGCACACAATCAAAAATTTAGACTGGCTTTGCTTGTATTTAATCTGTTTTAAATTTTATTTTATTTTTTTGAGACAGAGTCTCACTCTGTCGCCCAGGCTGGAGTGCAGTGGCACAATCTCCACTCACTGCAACCTCCACCTTCCAGGTTCAAGCCATTCTCCTGCCTCAGCCTCCAGAGTAGCTGGAACTACAGGTGTGCGCCACCACACCTGGATAATTTTTGTATTTTTTAGTAGAGATGGGGTTTTACCATATTGGCCAGGCTGTTCTTGAACTCCTGACCTCATGATCCGCCAGCCTCGGCCTCCCAAAGTGCTGGGATTACAGGTGTGAGTCACCGTGCCCGGCCAAATTTTATTTTATTTATTTATTTATTGACACAGAATCTTGTTCCGTTGCACAGGCTGGAGTACAGTGGTATGATCTCAACTCACTTCAACCTCTGCCTCCTGGGTTCAAGCAATTCTTGTGCCTTAGTCTTCTGAGTAGCTGGGATTACAGGTGTGGGCCACAGCACAGGCCTTTTAAATTTTTAAAAAATATTTTTAAAGCAGCTCACTGTAGCCTCGAACTCCTGGTCTCAAGTGATCCTTGCACCTCAGCCTCCCCAGCAGCTGGGACTACAGGCATGCCACCACACCTGGCTAATTTTTATTTTTATTTTTAATTTAATTTAATTAATTTTTTTTTTTTTTTTTGAGACAAGAGTCTCGCTCTGTCGCCCAGGCTGGAGTGCAGTGGCGCGATCTCGGCTCACTGCAAACTCCGCTACCGGGGTTCACGCCATTCTCCTGCCTCAGCCTCCCGAGTAGCTGGGATTACAGGCGCCCGCCACCACGACCAGCTAATTTTTGTATTTTTAATAGAGACGGGGTTTCACCGTGTTGGCCAGGATGGTCTCAATCTCCTGACCTTGTAATCCGCCCCTCTCGGCCTCCCAAAGTGTTGGGATTACAGGCGTGAGCCACCGGGCCGGTCCTATTTTTATTTTTTATAGAGACAGAATCTTACTCTGTTGACCAGGCTGGTCTCAAACTCCTGGCATCAAGCAATCCTCCTGCCTCAGCCTCCGAAAGTGCCAGAATTATAGGCAAGAGCCACCACGCCTGGCTGTTTTAGTTTTAGAGTGGTACACAAGTTAAGAGATAAGAGTTTATACTTACTTTTTATGTTTGTACATATTTAATTGTATCCTAACACAAGATAGGAATCTATCTGGTTTTCTTCTCTTACCAAGGGAGCACACACCACTCAAGATAGAGAAAGTGACTTAGCTTTTACTCCACGCAAGGCCCAGCTATCTACCTTAATTCTTTAGCGGCAATAGGCAATAGGCAACCTACCAGTAAACTATAAAGGTATTTTTAGCTGAATACTTTGGCTTTAAGTGGAAGGTCAATTGGGTACACAGACAATAACTCAATTTTTTAGGTCATCGAACTGATCTTCCAAATAGAAGAAACAGGTGATTTGGCCCACAGGAACACAGAAGTGACTGTGCACATTTTCTTCATGGTTAGGGACACTATCCATGCCACAGGCACTTAGCATTTACAGTCAATCCTGAATTTAAGAAGGAACATTATATTCCTAACACACTTTGGTTGATTTTAATGACAGCAGCTAAAACCAAAGCACCTTAAATAAATGTTTAATGTAGACAATCAATAAGAGAAAACGTTCAAGCTACCCTTAGTATTGTTAAAAGATACATTAGGCTTTTCCAAGTAAAAGTATTTACACTCTAGAAATCAACACTGCATACTTTGGAAACACACTAACAGAACTTATCAAAGAAAATTACACAGCACACTACTGTGCACCAGAAGTTAATGCTAAGTTTGATGTCAGTGTTTAAGGCAAAACACCACAGAGAGGGACTTATTTTTTAGGGTTCCTAAATTTCAAGCAATAATGAACACAACAAGTATTTTTACAATAAGCAGGTGATACTTGATACTCCTTTTAAGATTGCAATCTTTAACATTTGTATTTTGTGCCCCCCAAATTCATTTTTTTGGTAATGTGTAAAAATATCTATTTTCACTGGATATTCTCAAATCATGTGGTAACTTGGACTTTTACCTATGCTATATGTTATTTTCTCGCTTTTCAATTACTTTAACATCCTAACAGAAGCCCCCAACTCAAGAGAAGTTAACACAATTTTAAGAACATATGGAATGGCCTTAGAACACTAATCCAATTCCCAACTTAATTAGGACATAAGCGCAACATTAAGCAGAAACCCGCACGAAGGTCAAGCAGTAGACCAAAATCGTATTTAACGACAACACAACCTGATTTGTAAGAAAAATTGTTGATAAACAATTTAGGAAACAGGATACCTCGGCCCTTTCTCACTTCTCGGCCAGTCACACCTACCTAGGAGAGCAGGGCGGTGGAAATAATTACAATGGGAGAGACAAACACTAGCCTAGATAAATAGAAAGTCTTGATATTCATCATTTGAACCACACTGACACTCCTGGCCTATTCCCCTACATCAGGAAGACACAAGTGCGTTTAAAAAATATTCCTATGTTTCCAATAAAACCCTGATTAATTTCGTGAGTAAAATTTTAAAATTCCACCCTTTCGATTTTTAGTCGAGTACCATATCTGAGTCCCATTGACTGCAACCTTTTCCAGCACAGACTGCGCTGAACACTGCAGGTGACTCACCTCCTCTAGGCCTCGCCCCGCCGTGGGAGGCAAGCACCAGGATTCCGCCTTTACAGGTGAAGGCACTGAAGGCGGACTGTACCCACTGACCATGGTTACAAGGGTTGGCCCTGAAATACCAAGCCCGGCCCACATCGCGGCCCGCACACGAGGCTGCCTTTAGCGTAAACCGCACGCTTACAATACAAGTAGTTGGAGAGTTCTTCAGAGAAAAAAATCAAACTTCCTAAGCAAACTGACGCTCACAGAAAAACTTTAGGCTCTACGCCCAGACTGCGTCCTGGGCGCTCGCGTAAATGTAAGTGACTGAGGAACACCGCGACCCACGGAGGTGTTAGAAAAGGCACGATTCGGAGTAAACGCGGGGCACGCTGGAACTCCCAGTTCGTCGGCGCACCAGCCAGCCAGTGACTGCGGGAAGCCAAAGGTGGGGCGCAGGAGCCTCGGCCTCTTGCGCCTCGGCCCCGCATGCAGGGCGCGCCCCTCCGCCCGGCGGGAGCAGGCCGCCCGCCAGACCCTGACCCGGCCAGCGCCCAGGGCCCAGGGCCCACGGCCCACGCCCCGCGCACTCACCTTCTGCTCCTCCGCGGAGGCTGCCTCGGGGACTTCCGCAGACATAGTGCTCCCTCTGCAGACGAGACGCCGGGAAAAGATGCGATTAGCCGGTGGCCGAGGCCACCCGGCAGCCTGCCGCCTCAGGCCCGCCCGCCGCCCGGCCCAGCTCTCCCAGCGCCCGCCGGGCCGCCTCCGCCCGCAAAAATGGCCGCCGCCTTATGACGACACGGAGCCGCGAAGCGCTCCGCTGGCCAAGGCCCTCGCACGCCGGAGCCCGCCTGCCCCTCCAGCACCGCGCCCATACCTACTTGACCCCGCTTCTCCCGCTCGCTGTCGTTCAAACACTTCCTTTTTTCCTTCAAAGGTCGCTGCTCCCGCCTCACCTCACATCCGTCTGTGGCTGCCTAATGCTTCCTGGGAATTGTAGTTTCTAAGTGGAACCGCCTCTCCCCGCCCTTTCCTGCTCACTCTGGCCCCCTCGTTCTAGGAGCTTTTTATTTTACTCTTTTTACTTAACCAGCCTCGCCTAGTTCCGTTCTCCTCGCTCTCCGCTCTGTAGCCACACAGGCTGTCTTTTGGGCACGCCAAAGCTCCTTCCTCCATTCTGCCACGCCTTCACATCTCCAGTCCTACGTCTCCGCCTCAGAACCTTTCCTTCCTAAACCTCTACACTAGGCCACCTCTTAAAGGCCGTCACAGCTCTGTACAGTTCCTCAACAACACGAACTGTATCATTAGACAATTGTCGTGACTTTAGGTCACCTTTCCTGCTCAGATAAGCCACACCAGGGCAGGGATCTCGTCTGTAATTACTTATATTTTACTCTGAGGGTCCAGCACTTCCTAGATACCTAACGAAGGAATTCAGATTCATTTGTCCCCTCCCAGGGGGTCCACTCCCACAAGCTTACCGAAACTGCTAGCATTGAGCTCCCCCAATGACTCTTTCATTTGCCAAGTCCTGCGGCTTCATATTGAATCCTCATTCTACTTGATATCTGAATTTACTGGCAATGTTTGCCGGTTCCAACAAAATGTCCTTCAGAAACTTGGAAATAAGATTGCCCTCAAAGAGTTACACTAGTAAAAAACCACAGAAAATGAATGCAATTTGGATAAGAAGTTTGGAAACCATCGAAACTCAACCAGGATGTAGAATCTCAGACAGGAAGAATTGCACTAGAATTGCAACTAGAAAAACAAAAAGAGTTAATATTGCACTCCTTTTGGAGAAACGAAGGAAGGTGTTTGTCAGCCAAGGAAGTATTGAAAGTAAAATGGTTCAACAGGCCAACTGTTTGACAAAGATACCCCTTAAGAATGTCTCACGCTGGGCTAGCTGAGAAACTATAAGATCAACGACATATTTGTTCTCATTCTATACTCACAAAGTAATATACTGAAAATTTGCCTTTCCCTTAAGCAGAACTGCAGAGAGAAAGAAGAATGCACTAGTTAGGCCAACTGGAGCATTTAACAATTGTATTTTTATTAATAAATTGACTGGCATTCTAGTATATGTCCTATATCAATGTATTTGTGAACTTAGGTTAAAATCTGATAGACATACACTTATGATGAAATGCAGCCTCAAGAAAATTGCTGTGGCCAGGCACAGTGGCTCACTCGTAATCCCAGCACTTTGGGAGGCCAAGGTGGGCAAATCACTTGAGCTCAGGAGTTCAAGACCAGCCTGGCCAACATGGCGAATCTCTGTCTCTACAAAAAGAAAAAAAAAAAGGTTTTTTTTTTCTTTTTCTTTTTCAGACAGATCACCCAGGCTGGAGTGCAATGGTGCAATCTCGGCTCACTGCAACCTCTGCCTCCTGGGTTCGAGCAATTCTGCCTCAGCCTCCCAAGTAGCTGGGATTACAGTTGCCCACTATCACACCCAGATAATTTTTTGTATTTTTAGTAGAGACAGGGTTTCACTGTGTTGTTCAGGCTGGTCTCGAACTCCTGGCCTCAAGTGATCCACCCGCCTTGGCCTCCCAAAGTGCTGGGATTATAGGCGTGAGCCACCACACCTGGTCTTTTTTTTTTAATTGGCTATGTGACCTTGGATAAAAAGAATCTGTTTCTGATAGTGACACTCGCAGGAGGGGAAGTTTGAATTTCTGGAGGGCAGACTTTGGTAAAATGGAGAATTCACCATGGGCAACGCTCCACTATGAGGACTGCCTGGAAAGTCATTCTTTCCCAACTAACACCACTCTGCATCATTATGAACCTTAATGTGTAAAACTGCACACTGGTCCCCAGCACCCTGTTTCTCAAAACTCCCTTCTCTTGATCTCCAGGATACTATTGTCTCATGGATTTCCTCCTACTTGACCTCCCTGTTGAATCTTAACCTGCCTCTTAATGGGAGGATTCTAACAGTTCTGTACTTGGATCCCCTTCTCTTCTAGGTTTATACAGCCTCCAGGAAATAACTTCCACCTTCATAGCTTTTTTTCTTTTTTGAGACAAAGTGTCACTCTGCCACCCAGGCTGGGGTGCAGTGGCACGATCTCAGGTCACTGTAATCTGCCTCCTAGGTTCAAGTGATTCTCCTGCCTCAGCTTCCCAAGTAGCTGGGACCACAGGCACATGCCACCATGCCTGCCTAATTTTTGTATTTTTAGTAATTGTAGGCCAGGTGTGGTGGCTCACACCTGTAATCCCAGCACTTTGGGAGGCTGAGGTGGGTGGATCACGTGAGGTCAGGGGTTCGAGACCAGCCTGGCCAACATGGTAAAACCCTGTCTCTACTAAAAATACAAAAATTAGCTGGTCGTGGTGGTGGGCACCTGTAATCCCAGCTACTCGGGAGGCTGAGGCAGGAGAATTGCTCAAACTTAGGAAGTGGAGGTTGCAGTGAGCTGAGATCATATCACTGCACTCCAGCCTGGGCGACAAGAGCGAAACTGTCTCAAATAATACTAATAATAATAATTTGTAAAGACGGGGTGTTGCTTTCTTGGCCAGGCTGGTCTCAAACTCCTGGCCTCAAGTGCTCCACCTGCCTCAGCCTCCCGAAGTGCTGGGATTACAGACTTGAGCCACTGGGCCCACTGGACATTCATAGTTTCAACTGCCATCTAGGGATACCTTCTTTTTTGGGGCTTCATTTTGTTGTACTTCTAGATACTGCGTTTTTCACAAATTGAAGGTTTCTGGCAACCCTGCCTCCAGCCTCTATAGGCGCCATTTCTCCAACACCATGTGCTCACCTTGTGTCTGTGTGTAACATTTGGGTAATTCTTGCAATATTTCAAACTTTTTCATTATTATTACATGTATTATAGTGATCTGTGATCAGTTATCTTTGATATTACTATTGTAACTTTGGGGGAGTACCACAAACCACTCCCAAATAAGACAGTGAACTTAACCGACAAATGTGTATGCTGTGACTGCTCCACCAACCAGCATTCCCCTGTCTGTCTCTCCTTGGGCCTCCCTATCCCCTCCTGAGACACAACGATATTGAAATTAGGCTAAATAGTAACCCTACAATGGCCTCTCAGTGTTCAAGTGAAAGGAAGAGTTGCATATATCTTCCTTTAAATCAAAGGCTAGAAATGGCCAGGTGCGGTGGCTCATGCCTGTAATCCCGGCATTTTGAGAGGCTGGGGCTGGTGGATTGCTTGGGTCCAGGAGTTTGAAACCAGCCTTGGCAATATGGTAAACTTCATCTCTACCAAAAATACAAAAATTAGCCAGTCTCATAACCTGATCTCAAAATAAACAAATAAATAGATTAAATTTTTTTTAAAAGCTGGAAATGATTAAGCTTAGTGAGGAAAGCATGTCAAAAGCTGAGACAGCCAAAAACTAGGCCTTTTGTGCCAAAGAGTTAGCCAAGTTACGAATGCAAAGGAAAAGTTATTGAAGGAAATTGAAAGTGCTACTCCTGTGAACACATGAATGATATGAAAACGAGACAGCCTTATTGCTGATATAGTCCAAGTTTTAGTGATCTGTATAGAGAGCAAACCAGCCACAACATTCCTTTAAGCCAAAGCCTAATCCAGAGCAAGGGCTTAACTGTCTTCAATTCTATGAAGTCTCAGAGAGGTGAGGAAGCTGCAGAAGAAAAGTATGAAGCTAGCAGAGGTGAGTTCGTGAAGTTTAAAGAAAGAAGCCATCTTCATAACATAAAAGTATGAGGTAAAGTAGAAAGTGCTGATGGAGAAGCTGCAGCAAGTTATCCAGAAGATCTAGCTAAGCTAATTGACGAAGGGGGCTACAGTGAGCAACAGATTTTCAGTGTGGACAAAATGACCTTCTGTTGGAGAATGTCTCCAGGACTTTCATACTAGAGAGAAGTCAATGCCTGACTTCGAAGCTTCAAAAGACAGGCTGACTGTCTCCTTAGGGGCTATTGCAGCTGGTGACTTTAAGCTGAAGCCAATGCTCATTTACTATTCTGAAAATCCTAAGGTTCTAAATCTGCTCTACCTGTGCTCTGTAAATGGAACCACAAAGCCTGGATGACAGCACACCTGTTTAGAACATGGTTTAGTTTGGTTTAGTTAATATTTTAAGCTCACTATTGAGACCTACTGCTCAGAAAGAAAAAAAATCCTTTCAAAATATTATAGCTCATTAACAATGCACTTTTCTAAGAGCCCCAAAGGAGGTGTACAAGGAGATTAATGTGTTTTCATGCGTTCTAACACAACATCCATCTTGTGGCCCAAAGATCAAGGAATAATTTCAACTTTCAAGTCCATTTTTTTTTCTTTGAGATGCAGTCTTGCTCTGTTGCCCAGGCTGGAGTGCAGTGGGTGCAATCTCAGCTTACTGCAGCCTCTGCCTCTTGGGTTCCAGCGATTCTCCTGCCTCAGCCTCCTGGGTAGCTGGGATTTGCAGGCACTTGCCACCACGCCTGGCTAATTTTTTAATTTTTAGTAGAGATGGGGTTTTGCCATCTTGACCAGGCTGGTTTGGAACTCTTGACCTTAGGTGATCCTCCTGCCTTGGCCTCCCAAAATGCTTCAAGTCTTAATGGGAAATCCATTTTGTAAAGCTATAGCTGTCATATACAGTGATTCGTCTTATAGATGTGGGAAAACTAAACTGAAAACCTTCTGGAAAGAATTCACCATTCTAGATGCTATTAAGAACATTTGTGATTCAAGGGAGCAGGTCATTGTATCAACATTAACAGAAAGTTGGAAGAAGTTAATTCCAACCCTCATGGATGACTTTGAGGTATTCAAGACTTCAGTGGAGGAAGTAACTGCGGATGTGACAAAAAGAGCAAGAGAACTACAAGTGGAACTTGACAATGTGACTGAATTACTGCAATATCATGATAAAATTTGAATGGATGAAGAGTTGCTTCTTATGGATGAGCAAAGTAACTGGTTTCTTGAGATGGAATTTACTCCTGATGAAAATGCTGTGAATGTTGTTGAAATGACAACAAAAACTTCATTCGTACTCATTACCAACCTCTCTTCATCCTCCTCTCCCCACTTCCTTCGCAGCTTCTGGTAATCACCATTCCTCTCTCTACCTCCATGAGATCCACTTTTTTTTTTTTTTAGCTCCCATATGAATGAGAACATGCTACATTTGACTTCCTCTGTCTGTTTTATTTCACTGAATATAATGACCCCAAATTCCATCCAGTTGCTGCAAATGACAGAATTTCATTCTTTTTTATGGCTGAATAATATTCCATTATGTATGTATACTACATTTTCTATACCTGTTCATCCATTGATGTACACCTAGGTTGACTCCATATCTTGGCTATTGTGAATAGTGCTGCAGTAAACATGGGAGTGCAGATATCTGTTTGACACACTGATTTCCTTTCTTTCCTTCTTCTTCTTCTTTTTTTTTTGAGACAGAGTCTCACTCTGCCAACCCAGGCTGGAATGCAGTGGCTTACTGCAACCTGTGCCTCCTGGGTTCAAGCGATTCTCGTGCCTCAGCCTCCTGAGTAACTGGGATTACAGGATGCACCACCACACCTGATTAATTTTTAGACAGGGTTTCACCAGGCTGGTCTCAAACTCCTGATGACCTCAAGTGATTCACCTACCTTGTCCTCCCAAAGTGCTGAGATTACAGGTATGAGTCACTGTACTTGGCCAAGGATCTGAATTCTTTCCTTTTTTTTTTTTTTAACTAAAAAGTTTTTTTTTTTTTTTTTTGAGACAGAGTTTTACTTGGTTGTCCAGGCTGGAGTGCAGTGGTGTGATCTTGGCTCACTACAACCTCCGCCTCCCAGGTTCAAACAATCCTCCCGCCTCACCCTCCCAAGTAGCTGGGATTACAAGTGTGTGCCACCACGCATAGCTAATTTTGTAGTTTTTTGTAGACAGAGTCTCACTGTGGTGTCCAGGCTGGTTTTGAACTCTGAGCTCAAGTGATCTGCCCACCTTGGCCTCCCAAGGTGCCGGGATTATAGGCGTGAGCCACTGGACACAGCCATATGTCTTCTTTTGAGAAATGTCCGGTCAGGTCTTTTGTGCATTTTAAAATTGAATTATTTGGGTTTTTTTTTTTTTTTTTTTTGCTATTGTTTGAGTTCCTTATATATTCAATCTCTTGTTTGATGGAAGTTTGCAAAGTTTGTAGCTTCTCTTGTCTTCATTTGTTTTCTCTGCTATGCAGACGATTTTTAGCTTGATGTAATCCCACTTGTCTATTTTTGCTTTTGTTGCCTGTGCTTTTTTTGTTTGTTTCTTTTAGAGATAGGGCCTCGCTGTCACCCAGGCTGGAGTGCCATGGTGCGATCTCAGCTCACTGCAACCTCTGCCTCTCGGGTTCAAGCAATTCTCCTGCCTCAGCCTTCCCAGTAGCTGGGATTACAGGCATGAGCCACCGTGCCTGGCTAATTTTTGTATTTTCAGTAGAGATGGGGTTTCACCGTGTTGGTCAGACAGGTCTCGAACTCCTGACCTCAGGTAATCCACCCACCTCGGCCTCCCAATGTGCTGGGATTACAGGCATGAGCCACCGCGCCCGGCCTGTTGCCTGTGCAACACCTGTTGAGGTGTTACCTAAAAAGTCTTTGCCCAGACCAATGTCCTGGAGCATTTACCCAATGTGTTTTTTTAGTAGTTTTAGGTCTTACATTTAAATCTCTAATCCATTTTGACTTGATTCTTGTATATGGTAAATGATAAGGATTTAATTTCATTCTTCTACATATGGATATCATTTTCCCAGCACCATTTACTAGAGAAACTGTCCTTTCCCCAGTGTATGTTCTGGGAATCTTTGTCAAAAATGGGTTGGCTGTGTATTTGTTTCTGGGTTCTCTCTTCTGTTCCTTTGGTCTACGTGTCTGTTTTTATGCCAATACTATTCTGTTTTGGTTACTATAGTTTTGTAGCACAATTTGGGTAGTATAGACATTTTAACAATATTAACTGTTCCAATCCATGAGCAAGGGATAGCTCATGGTGTGTTCTCTTCAATTTCTTTCATCAGTGTTTTATAAATTTCCTCATAGAGGTCTTTCACTTCTTTGCTTAAATTTATTCCTAGGTATTTTACTTTTTTTGTAGCTATTGTAAACATAATTGCTTTCGTTTTCAGATTGATTGCTACAACAAAAGGTTTTAAAATATTATATAAACTTAGCTCATAAAGCAGTGGCCAGGTTTGAGAGGACTGACTCCAATTTTTAAACAAGTTCTACTGTGGGTAGGTAAAATGCTATCAAACAGCATTGCATGCTACAGAGAAATCTTGTGTGAAAGGAAGAGTCAATTGATGAGAAACTTCATTGATGTCTATTTTAAGAAATTCCTACAGCCACTCCAACCTTCAGCAACCACTACCCTGACCAGTTGGCAGCCATCAACAAGGCAAGATCCTCCACCAGCAAAGATTATGACTTCTTGAGGGCTCAGATGATTGTTAGTATTTCTTAGCAATAGATTGATTTTTTTTTTTTTTTTGAGATAAGGTCTCACATTGTCACCCAGGCTGGAGTTCAGAGGTGCCATCATAGGCCACTGTAACCTTGAACTCCTGGGCTCAAGTGACAATAAACTATTTTTTATTTTTATTACTTTTAGAGACAGGGTCTCACTTGTCACCAAGGCTGGAGTGATCTTGGCTCACTGTAACCTCAAACTCTTGGAGTCAAGTGATTTACCTGTCTCAGCTTCCCAAAGTGCTTGGATTACAGGTGTGAACCACCATGCCCAGCCCCATCATCTGTTTTTTGTTTAGGGTGTGTTTTTAGACATGATGCTATTGCACACTTTTTAGACATGATGCTATTGCACACTTCTAAGGTACAGTATAGTATAAACAGAACTTTTAAAAATTATTATTTTGAGGGGAGTTTCACTCTTGTTGCCCAGGCTGGAGTGCAATGGCATGATCTCAGCTCACTGCAACCTCCGCCTGTCGGGTTCAACTGATTCTCCTGCCTCAACCTCCCAAGTAGCTGGGATTACAGGCATGCGCCACCATGCCTAATTTTTTTGTATTTAGTAGAGATGGGGTTTCACCATGTCAGTCAGGCTGGTCTTGAACTCCTGACCTCAGGTGATCCACCTGTTTCAGCCTCCCAAAGTGCTGGGATTACAGAGTGCGCCACTGCACTCAGCCAAATGTAACTTTTATATGCACTGGAAATAAAAAAACGTGTATGACTTACTTTATTGTTGTGGTCTGGAACCAAACCTGCAACATCTCCAAGGTATGTGTGTATTCTAGATTAGTGCTGTCTCATAGCACTTTGTGTGATGGAACTGTTCTATATGTGTGCTCTCAAATACAGTAGCCACTAGCTACATATGACTATTGAGCATTTGAAATGTAACTAGGGTAACCAAGGAATTGAATTTTTAATTAATTCTATTAGCCATAGGGAATAGAATCACAGAGTGACCCTTTAGACAGAGATTCTCATTAAGTTTGGGGCAAGGTCCAAGAATTGATGTTTAACCAAAGTTCCCCTGGTGATTCTGATGCATACACGCACAAAATATTTTTTTGATTTGGAACTTGATAGGTGTATAAAAGCTTTAAAAAGAACAGGGTTCCTTTTGAGGTTTAGTTGGCCTAGTTCAAGAGTTTATAGGAGTAAGGAGATGAAGTAATGTCTCCCTCCATTCAATCCTCAAACAATTGAGAGAGGAAGTCCACCTGCATCATCAGAGTGTAGCAAACACCAAAAACAGAACACATTTTGAATGAGAGGAAGAGACTGGAAAATCAACTCAGGGAAACCAAGTGAGATACTGAACACCAAAAATCCTGGGATGAATGGTGATTTCTGTGAGCAAAGCCCAGAGATTATTAACTGAATAAACAGGTCAGATAACTGTAAACAGCAGTTTCAACAACTTGCATGTTGAAAGTGGAACTTAGAAAGTGGATGATCCCACTTCTCTAGACTTAGTGGTTGGAACAGGAAAATTTTGAATAAATTAAAAATAAAGGGCTGGGTGTGGTGGCTCACGCCTGTAATCCCAGCACTTTGGGAGGCAGAGGTGAGTGGATCACTTGAGGTTAGGAATTTGAGACCAGCCTGGCCAACATGGTGAAACCCTGTCTCTATTAAAAATACAAAAATTAGCTGGGCATGGTGGCAGTGCCCAGCTACTCAGGAGGTGGAGGCAGAAGAATCAACTGAACCTGCGAGGCAGAGGTTGTAGTGAGCCAAGATCATGCCACTGCACTCCAGCCTGGGTGACAGAGCGTGACTCCATCTCAAAAACCAAAACCAAAACAAAACAATACAGTGAACAATAGGGTAAAAGGGGATCTGGAAGAGACCTGAAAAACTGAGTCTTTACCTCATGCCTCCTGACAGTATATTACGTTGAATAGCCTCTGAGTTGCATTAGGATATTCATTCCCAAAGTTGTAGGTTTTAAAAAAATTGGACACTTGAGGTAGGCATTTCCTTACTATACCTCACTTACCACGTGGAAAGTTATTATCTTTACTTCCAAGACTATTGATGGAAAGTATATTTCTGGTGGAAAAATACAATGGAAATGAGGAAAAAAGGCAAAATATCAGTGTAGTAGAGTGAAAAAGACACTCTTTAACTCAGATTTGAATTCTGGTTCTTCTACTTATTGCCAGTATGACTTTGGGCAAGCTTCAAACCCCCTTTTAACTGGAGAATAACTGTAGAATTTTCACTCTTTTTCTGAAGCATGGTTTTTAAGGACTCAGTGACATATAAACTGCCTGTACAATGCCTAGCACATTGCAAGCATTCATATGTTCTCTTCCTTCTCCCCATGTCCACATTTTTGCCGTATCTCCCACAGATAGCCTATGATGGAGTAGAATGGGCTGATTCCAGTGCTATATAGGGATAGTCTAGGGATTTAGAGTTAATGCTCACCAATATGAAAAGCCTACTTCCATTTAGATTGATCCTGTTTTCCTAGGTCTAGTAAACCATATGGTGTATCACATACCAAATTTTCAGCAGTCACCAGCCCTGTTAAAGCAGTAGCTGCAAAGATCAACTTGAGGGAGGGGACTTTTTCATTTACTTTATATACTTATATGGTGTGAACATTTTTTATAATAGACATGTATTTTATAAATTAAGTCAGAAAAGAATCACCACTTTATTCACAAAGTTAATTAGGAAAGAGTGAGGATTTCAAAGATGAAGACTTTGAAGGAGAAATTTTCCCCTTCGTTAGCCCTCAGGGAATGACAGATCTGGTGAGGGAAAATGGCAAGAGGGGAGAGCCTTCTGTTGGGTATTTTCCAGCCAGACCTCATTTCATCACTTCCATTTTAATTCTCATGACAGATTTTAGCATTGTAATCGAAGAAAATCTCCACAGGTTATTTGTGATCCATAGTTCCTTTTTTTTTTTTTTTTGAGACGAAGTCCCGCTCTGTCTCCCAGACTGGAGTTCAGTGGGGCGATCTCGGCTCACTGCAAGCTCCGCCTCCCAGGTTCACGCCATTCTCCTGCCTCAGCCTCCAGAGTAACTGGGACTACAGGCATGCGTCACCACGCCTGGCTCATTTTTTGTGTTTTTTTTTTTTTTTAGTAGAGATGGGGTTTCACCATGTTGGCCAGGATGGTCTCGACCTCCTGACATCATGATCCGCCCGCCTCGGCCTCCCAACCGTAGTTCCTTTTTAAAGGGAGTTAGTTATCAGTTATGACTCATTTTATTGATCTGCAACACTGCCAACTGGGCCTGCAGTAAGATCTCTAGTATCTATCACAGGTAACAATGTTGGTTGTCTGCTGGTATCTTTCTGTGCATGCCAACACTCAACTGTTATATAATCTAGTGATATAATTGAATACAGATAATAGAGATGTGGTAATGCCTTGGCCTACCAAGGGTAGAAAAAGAACCAGTGTGATAGAGATAATGCCAGGGCAAGTGAGAACAGACGCTGGGTAATTTTTACCTCACAGAGGAAAAACGTAAGTGAAAAAGGCCCTAAGTAGAGGAGCAAAAGGTCAGCACGTGCTTGCTCTGCACAAACTTACCAGGAAGAAAGCACAGGATGTACCCAGGTGTTCCATTCAACTTCAAAGTTTCTAAAAACTGCTCAGAAAGGTTGGAAGACCATGTACTAGAAAGAATTCCGGCAAGACTGCAGTGTGGTATCCATGCAAAAAGACACCTGCACACAAGTATGTGACTATTTTTTGGGTAAACTTTACTGGAGAGGTCAAAAAAGAAATTTAAAAATGTTTTTGATGTTTTCCAAGTTTTATATAAAATTATCAATATTGACTTTTACCACATGCATATCTAGATTTATATATTGAAATACTTATTTCAAGAATTACATAACAGAATTTAAGAAGAGAAGGCACATTAATCATACTCTCGCCACATTTTCTCAATCACACAGACCTGGAAACATTAGGGGATTCCTGGAGTCAGTTCCATTAGATACCATTAGAGCTGGGACTACAATCCAAACCTTTGGGTCCTTGTCCCATCTGTTTTCCACACAGTCTAAAGATTGAAAACAATCTTCATAAATTTGCACCACTGAAATATATTTTTTTAGTTTTATGGAATATAAATAGCCTTTTTAAACTGATATTTTAAAATAAATATATTAAGAGGTATCTGCTTGCCATTCCACAGTCTGCTGGCCTGCAGCCACATACTCATCACCTGGACAGATAGATTCTCTTAAGCAGTCTGTCTAATGCCTGGGTCTGAAAGTAGACTTTCCCCTTTCCCAATTCCAGACTGCTTACCAGGTTCTAGATTCCCAGGTCTCCTGGGTCTGGCCTACTTGAGTGGTATGTTTTTTTAACTTGCAGTCATAGATTTCTACCAGCATTCCTAATATTTTTGCCTTGTTATTTAATCTGCTGTTGCCCACTGTCTGAGCACGAACATCTAAAAACCACCCTGTTTGTTCCAAGGGTGTTGGAAGACAGACTTCTGATGTGCTTAGTGATAAACTGGGAACAAGACTCAAGACATCTTCCCCCTTCCTCTTTGCAGCTGTAGAGCTAGAATGAAAATGCCTAATGGCTAATTCACTCAATCACATAAATGTCTTATCTACAAATAAAAGCCAAGTACACGTGTCTTAGTTTTTTTTGCATATATTTACAATATAAATACTAATTTGTTTCCAAAGTACATATTCTTTTAACAGTTTGAGAAAATTATCTAGCATAGGACAGTAATTTAATGTAAAGACTCTATAGTAGTGATTAAGGAAAAATAGAACTGTTTGGGGGATAAGGAATCCTGGCTATGAATGGGCATGATGATCTGAACTTGCAAAGGGAATGTGAAGCAGCTTAGTCCACATTGCACTGCTAATACAATACGTTAAAGGGCTACTGTGTGAGATAGCAACCTGGATATGGTGTTATAAAAACTAAACATGAGAGATATAAGAAGTACACATGCTTGCATAGTGTGTTAATTTTAAAGAAGCTCAACATTTTATTCTCATTTTCAATAACTTAAATGAACAGCACTTAACACATCACACAAAATTAAAGACTTGTGCATATATTTCAGATTTCAACATTAATGTCAAAAATACATAGTATGATTTTACATAGGATTTGTGCTACATTAGAACACTAGAGACAAACATCACTTGAGTATTAAGGAAAACATTAAATATTAAATAACTGAGAAATAAAATGTGTAAACACTAATCTAACTGGGGTTTTTGCTATTGCAACACGTCCAATGAAGTGGTTTCAACAGTACAAAAAGTATTAGGACATGAGTCTTTCCAGTCTACATGGAATATATGGATTTCATTTCAGGAATCCTTTCATAAAAACTGGTCCAGGATAACGGGAGAGGATCCACTCTCCTGATTGTTAATTTGGTACACTCCATTCTATGCTAATTTTTACTTGCAAACTTGGGTACTGAGTAAATACTTTAAATCATCACTCCTTATCAACATCTTGGTGAAAACTGAGGGTTTGTTGGCGATTCAGTGTAAGATTTGAGTTCATATGCAGCACCGCTATCAACCTCCATTGACTTTCTAGAGAACAGGAGCCGTACATCTCTATGGAGGTAGATCTTTCCAGATTTAGAACTCTGGAACCTAAACAAATAAACAAAATATAAAACATTTCAGAGAAAGAGTCTTTAAAATAAACTAAAATAATTAAAATTTGAAAGCAGGAAGAACTAATCTTGCTACAATATTAGGTCAACACTAACTCTTTAACATGATATTTAAGGTCTTTTCTAAAGACCAAAGCATATGCTTTTATTTAAACGTGCTCTCTTACCATTCCCTAAATACCTCATACTCCTTTTCCTTCCCTCAATGCCTGAGATGCTTCTTCCTGTAAATCTTGAGTGTCAAATAGAATCTTACTTTTCCTCCCTGACTCCACAGTACACGCACCTTTCCTCATCTGCAGGTTCACATGGCAGTTCACTCACATTACTCAATAACATTACATTTGGGCTCTGTAGCCCTGGCATCTTCTAGCTCCATAGACCCATTTCACACAACTTAGCCTCCCATAATTTGGGGCAGATGATAAAAAACTGTAATCAACAGTGGCTAGGCTAAGTAAAACCCAGCCACCATCAAAAGTCAAGAGAAAAGTTAGCAGTAAAATGAAAATGGCTATCAAAGGCCGGGCGCGGTGGCTCAAGCCTGTAATCCCAGCACTTTGGGAGGCTGAGGTGGGCGGATCACGAGGTCAGGAGATCGAGACCATCCTGGCTAACCCAGTGAAACCCTGTCTCTACTAAAAAAATACAAAAAAAAAAAACTAGCCAGGCGAGGTGGCGGGCGCCTGTAGTCCCAGCTGCTCGGGAGGCTGAGGCAGGAGAATGGCGTGAACCCGGGAGGCGGAGCTTGCAGTGAGCTGAGATCTGGCCACTGCACTCCAGCCTGGGCAACAGAGAGAGACTCCATCTCAAAAAAAAAAAAAAAAAAAAAAGAAAATGGCTATCAAAACTGTATATGAAACTGTTTCTATCCACTGCCAATATCTGTAATACAGTGCAGGGATTTGGAATCTTCACTCACATTAACTTACCTACCAAACAGACAAACATACCCTGTAGTGTTAACTTCTCTTTGTTTTTCCCTTGGCATAGCATAAATACTCTCTGGGTTTGTGGATTTTACTCCTGAACTAGCTGAAAGATGTAGTGGTTACAGCTCTGTATGTTAAAGCAGACTGGCTCTGACTGGGCTTACTCTTCCCTCCTCTCTGAAGTTTTTCACCTTCCCAAACTGAAGGAGAACATTCTTTGGGAAGTATACCGTTTTCCCTAAAAAGGTTTCTTTAAAATGTCCTGTCATTATGTGGAGATTATAAAAGCTAAGGTGGCTGATTTTTACTCTGGCCAGTATTGGTTACAATTAGCTATGGTTGTTAAACTTCAAGAGGAATGGTGTCAAATGCAAGTTTAACCAGAGAGGGTTGAATCTTTTTCTAGGTTGGGAGGTATTCTCATAGTCTGCAATTTCATACCATGTCATTCATTTATTCACTCATTCATTTATGAGACAGAGTCTTGCTCCTTTGCTCAGGCTGGAGTGCAGTGGCGCGATCTCAGCTCACTACAACTTCTGCCTCCCAGGTTCAAGTAATTCTCCTGCCTCAGCTTCCTGAGGAGCTAGGATTACAGGCGTCCACCACCACGCCTAATTTTTGTATTTTTAGTAGAGATGGGGTTTCACCATGTTGGCCAGGTTGGTCTTAAGCTCCTGACCTCAGGTGATCGCCCACCTCGGCCTCCCAGAGTGCTGGGATTATAGGTGTGAGCCATCGCGCCTGGCCATACCATGTCTTTTAAAAAAAGTTTTCCAAGTCTGTTTTTCATAGATTTTTCATTCCCACAATCTGTGTAACATTTCTCATGTGGCTTACATCAGGTAGTATCAGGTTTGGTTTAAATATGCTGGCTGAACATGTCTTTTGCATACAGAACAACAGGCAGAAGACTGAGATGAAAGAACTAATTAAATAGTGCTTTGGGAAGAATAATTAACAGACTTTCATATATGGGACTTGAGTGTACAGCTCGCTGCTTTTTCACTCCAGATCACCACTGCAAGGCATATATAAAGAAAGATAGGGCCGGGCGCAGTGGCTCAAGCCTGTAATCCTAGCACTTTGGGAGGCCGAGACGGGCGGATCACAAGGTCAGGAGATCAAGACCATCCTGGCTCACATTGTGAAACCCCGTCTCTACTAAAAAGTACAAAAAACTAGCCGGGCGAGGTGGCGGGCACCTGTAGTCCCAGCTACTCGAGAGGCTGAGGCAGGAGAATGGCATAAACCCGGGAGGCGGAGCTTGCAGTGAGCTGAGATCCGGCCGCTGCACTCCAGCCTGGGCGACAGAGCGAGACTCCGTCTCAAAAAAAAAAAAAAAAAAAAAAAAAAAGAAAGATAGCAGGTGGTCACCATCAGCAATAACAGATTGAAGAAGTCTTCTGCCTGGACCTGAGATGAAAGTTGACTCCTCCTGATGAGTAACGCTCCTTACTGTAAGGAGTTAGTCTAAGATAAACATCACTGATGTGACTGAGGACTTTCTATGGAAGGGATCAGAGAATTATTAGAAACAGAGTTACAGGCAAAAGTCTACTGAGCCCTCTTTTAACCAATCAATTCGCTCATTGATCCTGAGAGCTAAACTAGGATTTCAGGGCTGAAAACCTTCCCCTGGTATACTGACAACTTTGACCTCAAGAGCAAACAAGTGGCTTCTCACAACCTTGAACCATGAGTTGGGTAGTAAAAGTTAGAGGGAAACATATTTATAATGGAAGGACTAGAGTATAAGCTCTACGAGAGCAGATTTTTGTCACTGCTGTTTTGCTAGTGTCTAGAAGCACGCCTGGCCCATAAACATCAGTTGAAGAAATGAATGAAGTTTAAGAACTTCTCTTTCCAATACAGTAGCCATTAGCCATATGTGGTTATTGAGCATTTGAGATGTAGCTAGCTCAAATTTAAGTGTAAAATACATACTCGATTTCAAGGAGTTAGTGATATTAAATATCTCATTGATAATTTTTATATCAGTTATATATTCAAATGGTAAAATTTGGATAGGTTGAGCTAAATAAAACATATTAATTTACCTGTTTATTACTTTTTAAACATGGCTATTGAAAAATATAGAATGATTTGGCTGGGCGTGGTGACTCACGCCTGTAATCCCAGCACTTTGGGAGGCGGAGGCGGGTGGATCATGATGTCAAGAGATTGAGACCATCCTGGCCAACATAGTGAAACCCCGTGTCTATTAAAAATACAAAAATTTAGCTGAGTGTGGTGGTGGGCACCTGTAGTCCCAGCTACTCGGGAGACTAAGGCAGGAGAATCACTTGAACCCAGGAGGCGGAGGTTGCAGTGAGCCAAGATTGCGCCACTGTACTCCACCCTGGCAATGGAGTAAGACTCCGTCTCGGAAAAAAAAAAAAGAAAAATATAGAATGATTTATACGGCTCGCATTACTTTTTTTTTTTTTTTTTTGAGATGGAGTCTCACTCTTGTCACCCAGGCTGGAGTCCAACGGTGTGATCTTAGCTCACTGCAACCTCCACCTCCCGGGTTCAAGCAATTCTCTTGCCTCAGCCTCCTGAGTAGCTGGGATTACAGGAGCCCACCACCACGCCCAGGTAATTTCTGTATTTTTAGTACAGACAGGGTTTCACTATGTTGGCCAGGCTGGTCTCAAACTCCTGAAGATGATCCGCCCACCTCGGCCTCCCAAAGTGCTGGAATTACAGGTGTGAGCCACTGCACCCGGCCCTCGTATTATATTTTAAAATAGTATTCGTTTAGAAAATGTGTTTCATTGCCCCAGATGCATTTGTTTTGGCATAAAATATTTTATATTAAACAGCTATAAATGAAAACTTCCTTAATTCAACAAGTAATAACAACCGCAGGAAGGTATGTCATGTACTTTCGGCATCTTGGCACATCATCAAGAGTCCCCAAGCTAAGCAAAGTCCCAAGGGACACTGGTCTAGTTAGAGTCACAGTTTAAAAAAAAAAAACTAAAAATTTCAGAGTTGTTCTAAAGTAACATTTTCATATTAATTTGAAGCATTACCTCAGATGTATGAGGTAGCGTAATAACCGTTCTTCTGTGTGTCGGATGTTCTCTTTATTAACACTTCTCTTCACTTCTTGTTTAACAGGTACAGAAAAAGTTCTTTGTCGTAGGAATGTCTGATGATTGGCTGGCATATCTCGTAAATCATATATCACAACAAACATCTTCACCACAGTCTTATTAGGATTAAATAAGGTCTGAAGAAACAATATAGAAATTATTCCTTAAAAATAGTGATTTGTTGTGACTCAGAATGATTGTGCCAATAATCAAACAAGATTTTAAACAACAAGGTAATACTACTGAATATAATTCAGTTTCAGGGACTAAAATTAACATAATTTCAAAAGTTTATGAAATAATATTCAGTATTTTTTAAAAGGTTCAATTTTTTGTTTTACAATAATATAAGGTCCAGTAAAAATCAAAATCTTTAGTCACAAATTTCATATGTATAAATTTTACTCCTTGTTCAGAGGAGTAACTTTAAGGAATAGTTCTACTAGCTTAAGCAAAATACATCCTTATTGGGTTAAAATATTCCAGTTCAATTATTTCAAACATAATAGCTTTGCTAAAGAGTATCAACTTCAAACTTCTCAAAATTGAGTTTTAATTTTTCTCACATTTTAATACCAAATAGAATATTTCAAATAAAAATACAAGCTCAGTAAAATTAGCATGTTTGATGTCTTAAGGACATATGATTATTATAAAATTTAAAATAGGTGCTCAAAGAAGAGACTTTTTCCTATCTGAACATTTCCCCAAGTTTAGAAAACAAAGCTCACTAGATCTATTAATATTAGATCTAAAGTAGGCTTAATACTTCATTTACTCATACATGGAATCATTTCAAGATCTGTAGCAAAACTAAGCTTTAAAAAAAATCCTCAATATCATTATAGACCAAAATATGTATCCATGGTGACGACTGAATTAAATTCAATTGTTGCTTGGTTATGAATAATTGAAGGAATATTATTTTTAAAGTACTCATTTTTAAACAAAACCCCAAGCTGCTGATCTGACTTTAACCAAATTACCAACACATCAATAGGTAACTTGGTACCCATGCTTTCAGAAGCTCATCCGTGGCACTGGACATCACTCACTGAATCAAAATGAGAAATATATCAATATCATAATCCAATTTTTGAAATCTAGTGAGTCTTAAGATTAAGGCTAATACATTCAACAACCACACCTCATAAGCCAGGAGTTCAAATCATGTTTATACACAGTTAAACTGTACACAGGATAGAAGACATACCCACATTTCATACTTATAATTAACCACTAAAGTTGGCAGTGTCCAAACAAGAGGTGAATGTGTTACCTCCGAGTTTATGCTTCACTATGATCACAACTGACAGCTAGCTTTCTGCTGACCCACACTTTCTCATGAGCTACATAGCCAAAGACAAGAGAACACTGTCACTCCTTTACTTCAAGAAATTGGTTTACTTGTGGTATTCTTGTGGTAATTCCTCCTCAGCAAAACTTATATAAATATGTATTACTATATATGTGTATATATATATATACACACGTACACATATTACATAGTTCTGTTTCATTCCTGTGTGATAGGAAATAAACAAACGTACAGACTCCTTGCAGTATGGGAACAATGATGATGAGTAAAAGTGATCTGACAAAGTACTGAACACACTGAGGTCAAAGGTCATAAAAAGGCTTGCTGGATTAGATCAAATCCTGGGAATGAGGAGCAAGCCTTAGCTAGACTCTCGTTCAGTCTGCAAACTCTGTAATAGATTTGAGGGCTTGCAGGATTATGCTGGGTCAGATCTAGAGTGAACTCAATTTCAAGCTGGCCTTAATATCAGATTATTCTTCTCAGAACCCTAGACCAGGGATGATGAAAGACTGTTCTGAGATAGGAGGACTCTCCTGAGCCAAAACGAGATCAATGCCTACACCAAAAGGAATGATGCCTTCTCTGCCCTGACATCTGTCAGACTATATTTCTGCTTTGTGTGGTCATCTCATTAAATCAATTTTAGAAATTATTAGAAATAATTTTGTTTCCCAAGTTTTCCTGCCAAAGCAATTCTAATATTTGGGGTCTCCTTTTAAATAGGTTCATTTCAATCTGATTTATTAAAAAGAAGGCACCAGTAATATTAGGTTCTAAATATATTGAAAAGAGCCCTATTGAAGTTATGCAAACTGTCATATGCTATTTTTCTTAAGTATTCACCTTGATTAGCTTATTAATGCTTTCCTTTTATGGAGGTCCCCAAATGGTCATTCCTGGGGCAGAGCAGGGAAACTCCAAACAAAGCTGCAGCCCCACTATTACTTACCAAAGTTGTTGCAGCAGCAGTAGCAGGAGAAAGGGCTAAGTTCTATATGTATGTGAGAGAATGATTATTGCAATTGTAGGCTATAAAACACATACCACTTGTATTGTTCCTGAAGGAGGTACTCGATAACCCCTTTTACCAAGGGACTCTAAAGTAATCACACCCTTTAAATAAAAGAAGACAAATTGAGTACAAACTGATGCATATGTACATAAAAGACTAAAATAACTCATGTAATTTATTAAAATTTCAGAATTCTATTTCTATGGAAAAACATTCATATTGAATTAATAGAGATACATTCTATGTTTCTATCCCTAAGGAAACACTTTACTGTTCTTCCTGGTGATGTCACTATAAAGAATATATAACATCAATGGCCACAGCACTCAAAATTACTATTAAGATATAGGAATAAAAGTAAGGAGTTCCTAACTAAAAAGGAAATGAGGGAAGGTAACAGGACCCTTTCCATGTATCTTGAGGGAGAGGGGAAATGAAGAAGCAAGTAATTTATTGGTCTTTGGGCATGTAAAAAGTCACAAGTGTAGGAAAGTAAGTCTTGGCCCAAAATAAAGTCAATTCTTCCGTCTGGGAGTTAAGTTACATATCTGGATTTCCGAATAAAGACAGAAAAAAAATAAAAAAGGAATTTGGAAGTCTGTAGTTCCTGCCTGGTACTACTTTATGGGATAAGAGATGTTTAAGACAAAATGTGGAAAATGAAAGTTAAATCAATAACTTTCAGGCTGTGGAATGGTTCTATAGTAAAGCTATAAAATCTCACTTTCCTAAAATTAAATATTTCTTCAGAAACAACCTTATATCATGTTGTGTTTTAATCTGGATATTATTAAGGTATTTTGCTTTTGTTTGGTCATTTACTTGTTAAGGAATCTAAGAATCCAAATTGATTCTAAATCAGAACACAATGGATTGAGAGCTGATTTGAGTCAAGGTTAAAGCTAAATGAGGGTCATTTCATTAGAGAAGTCTAAAAGAGGACATTAGGAGTCCTCCAGTTGTTCTGGTACTCAAAGAACAATCCTCAGATGAGCATCATCAGCATCACCTGTGAACTCGTTAGGACTGTGAAATGTCTGGCCTCTTCCCAGACCTTATGAAGTCAAATATACATTTTAACAAGATTCTCCAGATGATATCAATTTACATTAAGGTTTGGGAGCCCTGCTCCAGTATATGAAGTAGTTTTTCTCAGGATGTTCTCATTACTGCAAAATCCAATCAATGGGGTAAAAGCGTATTTGTTAAAACAAGGTAAGTTCAAACGGAATGTGTAAAAGTTTCTCAATAACCAGGATGATCAATAACTAGGATAACCAAATGACTATTGGTGGTAATTGTGATACTTTTTTTTTTTTTTTGAGACGCTGTCTCACTCTGTCACCGAGGCTGGAGTGCAGTGGTGTGATCTTGGCTCACTGCAACCCTTGCCTCCCAGGTTCAAGCGATTCTTCTGTCTCAGCCGCCCAAGTAGCTGGGACTACAGGCGCTCACCATCACACCCAGCTAATTTTTGTATTTTTAGTAGAGATGGCAGCGGGGGGGGTTCCACAATGTTGTCCAGGCTGGTCTTGAACTCCTGACCTCAGGTGATCCACCCGCCTCTGCCACCCAAAGTGCTAGGATTACAGGCGTGACCCACCGTGCCCAGCCTGTGATACTTAAGAGCTTTAAAAAATGAATGCTGATGCATTTATGTTAACTGGGATAATACTTTTCTTTCAAGCAGTTAAGGTAGTTAAGGAGAACTGTATGTTCTACATTTCATGATTCCATTATTATACATTGTACATGCCAAACTTATGTAAAAGCAAATATAAAACAGGACTGTCCTATTAGGTGACATCTCTCTGTTGGGTTCCAGGGTTAGGAAGTAAAAAGGAGTGGATAAAGGTAAAAGGGAAAGCCACATTCTGACATATGGATTCCTCAACGTCAAGTGAACAACACTTGACATCAGATTATTAAATTAACACATTAAGGTTAACACATACGTGGTTCTTGACAAATCAGATTTGTCAAGTGGTTATTTAAAGCATGAAAAAAGCACATCAACAAACTGCAACCCTAACCAAAACAGCAATGAAACTTAAACAATTTATCTCTTACAATCTGCCCTACATGCCTAATGAGGTACTCTGTATACCACATTTTTTTAATGAGCACAGTGTGGCTATTTACTCTACATGAAAAAGGTATGGAATATTATACGCATCTTCTTCCTAGTTTCAGAAAGAAAAAGTAAAATATACCTAAATAATAGCTATCTTTAAAATCACATAACTACATGTAATATACTACCGTTCTTCCTTGACAGCCATCGGCCTCCCCACCAAATACATACAGTAAAAGTGGTAAGGCAACTACTACCAAGTTTATGCTTGTTTCCTTTAATACATTCAATTCCAATAGTTTTTAGAACACAGTAACAGTAACTAAATCAATTTATTTAAAAAAAATAGCTTTTTGAAAAAAACCATAAAGTTTAAGGCAACAATTTAAAACAATTTGTAAGCAATGTTAAGACTAGTAGCATTGGCAAGTTAGGAATTTTAGAAAGGGACTGGGAAATTATTTGGAATTTTATTATTATTCATCATTATTGTAATAATTTCATCATTTTAACTGATCAGCATATTAATACCTACGAAAAGTTACCATATTTAACACAAAAGAGAAAAACACATTTTCTTCTGGCATTTTTGTTTTTCTTTTTTTTGAGATGGAGCCTCATTCGGTCATAAAGACTGGAGTGCAGTGGCACAATCTTGGCTTAGTGCAACCTCTGCCTCCTGGGTTCAAGCGATTCTTGTGCCTCAGCCTCCCGAGTAGCTGGTATTGCAGGCACCCACCACCACACCCAGCTAATTTTTGTGCTTTTAGTAGAGATGGGGTTTTACCATGTTGGCCAGGCTGGTCTTGAACTCCTGACCTCAAGGCATCCGCCTGCCCCAGCCTCCCAAAGTGCTGGGATTACAGGTGTGAGCCACCATGCCTGGCCTTTCTTCTGGGATTTTAAAATGGAATAGTAGGGTTAAAATAAATATGGTCAAAATCTTATACAAAAATTCCTCAAATTATTATGGAATAGTAAATATGCACAAATAAGTGGAAAACTGAAAGAAATATATCTTGATCTGGTTAATTACAAATGAAAGGAAATCATACGTGGCCCTGATAATATTATAATGAAAGTCATATTATAAATTTGCCACTGGCACACCTGCCTTAGATATTTCTGCCTGGTTTCACAATACAACAGTTTCTAGACAGCTAAGTGTTGTCATATAACACTTGGAGAACATTTTTACCACTAACTCCCAACCGGAGAATAATATTATATGGCTTTGAGTTAATCTTTAAGGAATCATTTAATGAGAAATCCTATACCACCTCTATACCACAAAGATAGGATTTTCTGTGCTAAAATTTTACCCGTGTGAGTCATTTCTATAATCTGTGATAAGAGGTCCCAAAATTATTATCAGAGTAACAAGGTTATTATAAGAGTAACAAATAGGAGTTTTATGTCTTCGCCCTGCTGGTCTGTGATATGCATAGTCTTACCAAAACATAATCAGTTCTTTGAAAACAGACTCAACTACAAAAGTATAGAGAATATTCCCTGAGGAACGAAATTAATCCATAGCAGGAAACACTGGGACTGGGTCATTTGCAAAAAGAATGCATTCCTAATAAGTAAACTTTTAATAGAAAAATACAGCCTATTTTTTGAAAATATTCTAATTTTTTCATAGGAAAAATATAAACGGGATAGTTGACTGAAGAATGTTGTCAGAGAAAAGAAAATCAGAGATTCTCAAAAGGATAGATTAAATTCAGTAACCTGATTCATACCCTTGCCAATATCTATTCAACGATCTGCAATCATCTGTGTGTACATCTCTAGTACTTTCTGGAGTGATAAAATCTTTTATCTCTCAATCCTTCATTTTTTAGACATCAACTAAGGTGAAAGATTAATGCGTTTTGCTTTTTAAAAGCATAGTTCAAATTACCTTTTGCTCATTAATTTCCATCTAAGATATTTATTTGAGCTGATTTTCAGCCAGTTTACCCTTTTATCTTGTTTCCAAGCCATCCTAATGGCCAACAGGGACTCTGTTCACTAATGACAGATCACAGTATTTTATTTTATTTATTTTGAGACAGAGTTTTGCTCTTGTAGCCCAGGCTGGAATCCAATGATGCGATCTCGGCTCACTGCAACCTCTGCCTCCTGGATTCAAGCTATTCTCCTGCCTTAGCCTCCCAAGTAGCTGGGATTATAGGCGTGTGCCACCATGCCCAGCTAATTTTTTGTATTGTTAGTAGAGACAGGGTTTCACCATGTTGACCAGGCTGGTCTTGAACTCTTGGCCTTAGGTGATCTGCCAGCCTCAGGTGATCTGCCCGCCTCAGCCTCCCAAAATGCTGGGATTCAGGCATGAGCCACTGCACACAGCCAGATCACAGTATTTTAGACCTTATCTTTCCATCCTCTATTACTACATGCCAATAAAAGGTGTGAAACTGATGAGATTCTTGATGTCCTGGTAAGGCAAACAGGCTGTAGATATACTCTCATATTGTAAGTATTTGAGTATGATATGCATTTATTCTGGTATTAAACTTATCTCAGTGGTACTTTCCATTTCATTAATTGTCCAAAATTATTTTTTCCAAAATAATTCTGGGAAAGTGGGTACATCTTTCTATGGTAAATGAACAGGTAGCATATGTAATAACTGGGCAGGTTTGTGAAGGGGGGCCTCTTCATTCGATAATAACCTATGCTGGGCATCTTCACGCTTATGACCCACAGATGTGAATGTTGTTGGGAAAAGAAAATTTTGAATAAACAAGCAGACACCACTATGCTTTTTCTATCAAAGTGTGAAACACTAATCAAGCTCTTGACTAAAATCTTCACCCTTAGAATGGAGTAAGCTTTCCTTGAGGAAACTGGGCCAATAATGAGTAGGTCACATATAGGTTCCTAAGAGTAGCTTCCTTTCCTGTCTGTTGTTTCTCAATTATATAGATGTCCCTTTTTACAGCTTTTATTTAATAACAAAAGTCATTGTTACTAATGTCCTTGAAAACCTAGAAGGTTGGAGACAGACATGTTAGGAGAGGAAGCAGTTGGGCCAGGTAGTAAGTTAGGAAATTCAAGCAGCAAGACTAGGCTATAATATTCAATGCCTACAGTAATCTGCATTTCTCAAAAGTAACACCTAATATGAAAACCCAGATTTGACTCCATATTTGATACCATCACTGTCAACTTTTTACAGACCTGCATGGCTAGCTACTTACCTCTCTTTGTCTTTTGGAAGAGGGCTGATACTAATCATATACTAGTACTCAGTATCGTTTTTGCAAATGAATGCTTATATTATCCACAAGCCATTGGAATAAAAAAAAATCAGAAAGGTGAAATCATAAATTGATCTTAAGGCTCAACACTATAACTCAGAGGTGTCCCATCTTTGGCTTCCCTGGGCCACATTGGCAGAAGAATAATTGTCTTGGGTCACACATAAAATATACTAACACTAACAATAGCTGATGAGCTAAAAAAAGAAAAAAAATCACACAAAAAATATCATAATGTTTTAAGAATGTTTACAAATTTGTGTTGGGTTACATTCAAAGCCTTCCTGGGTTGCATGTGGGCTGTAGGCCGGACAAGCTTGCTCTAACTCCTCTTAGTTATTTCACTCTCCATTAAGACATTAGCATGAGTCTGAAGTAGCTAGTATCCTAAAGAACTCTAGGATTAGGCTAGTTGTAGTGGCTCATGCCTGTAATTCCAACACTTGGAAGGCCAAAGTGGGAGGTCTGCTTGAGGCCAGGAGTTCAAGACCAGCCTGGGCAACATAGGGAGGCCCTGCCTCTACAAAACATAAAAATGAGCTAGGCATGGTGGCGCATATCTGCAGACCCAGCTACTTAGGAGCTCCAAGGCAGGAGGATGGTTTGAGGCCAGAAGTTTGAGGCTGCAGTGGGCTATGACTGTACCACTGCACTCCAGCCTAGGCAACAGAGTGAGAGCTTATCCAAAAAAAAAAAAAAAAAAAAAGAACCCTAGGATTAGAAAAGAATAGGCCCAAAGACAAACCAAACCAAACAGGAGAAAAAGGAGTAAAAGGGCCCTACAGAAGCCTTATGTCACCAAAGCCTTGTAGGACTAGAGGGCCGAGTGCACAGTAAGCATTTGAGAATGTGTGTGAACTCAGCATGATGGAATTACAGTGTCACTAATCAATTTGTACCATTTTTTCAAGACAAAGAGAAACAAGTACGTTTTTAGTACCATCCTTAAATGTAAAAGAGGTTATCTGTTGTTTGAACTAGCTTAGAAAGAAGTTGTGAGGTAATATTTTGGCATGTTAGTTTGTATTCAGCTCTTAGGAAGTGATTTATACTTTCAAGTATTGTACCAAAGCACTTAAAGAAATTTGTTATTAAGTCGGTTGATTTGGCAGGAAAACACACAATATAAAAAATACTTGCCATATAAGGAGAGGGAGCATTGTCATCTGAAACACTGTAGAATGACACTTCAACTGGAAGAGTCAAATGTGTGGGGCAGAAAGCACCACTTGCCCCTACCTCGGCAGTAAAACCATCAACAATGCCGAGAGGATCTAAACGATAGTTCAAGACAGATTCCTGGAAGACAAAATAATTTTTATAATTCAATTTTAAAAGCTAACACATTCATTTTTTTTCTATTTAAAGAAATATACACTTAGCCTAAAGGCAGAGAAGTGATAACAAGAAATATATTACTATGCTTTCTAGCACTAGAACAGTGGTTGTTACCATTGCCATGTCCTTATTTCCGCTTTTCATCTGACTTGAAGTCAACTCCATCTCCCATCAGTCTTCTACCATCCTACAACAGTTTGGTCTTCTCTCACTATTCCAACTCACACTGAATTCTCCTGCAACTTCAGCATTAGTTAGGCCTAACTATTTACTACATTGTTTTTATATCTGTAAATTTAAAAATATGCTCTATCAGAGCAGGTATTTATCCCTCGCAGTGCCTATTCATGGTGCTAGGCACAGAGAAACACTTGAAAACCTAACAGGTTATATATGGAAGTTCCATTAAAAGATGAAGTCAAGCACTTATAATTCTAACCAAGAAATAATTGCTTCTCTTATAAATACTGTAGTATGTGACAAGTTTTATTTTGTTTAATTTAAAACATAAAAACATGCATTTATAAAAAGGTAAAAGTACAGAAATAGTACAGAAGCCCTTATCCATCCCTCCCCCGAGGTCACTTAGTGAGATAACTACTTTTAACAATTTAGTGGTTATCTTCCCAGTTATGAGAAACATATAAAACTTTTCACAAGCTTTATTTTATATACATATATCAACACATATATGCATACATCATGAAACGTGAGTAGCATTCCTTCAATTCTTTGAAAAGAAAGGTTACAAAGCCTCATGATTCTAAAAGTTTGTGTAGTCTAAATGCGAAACAGTGACATATCAGCAATTCTAATCTCCTGATCAAAAAGATAAAGCCAAATGACCTGGGTCACAATCAACCTTCTATATCTCCTTTTTGCCCTCTAATCAATCCAATCCATATCCTGTTGATTTTACCTCTCAGTCTCATGGCCTCATCTCCATCCCCACCACCACCACTATCCTAGTGACCTAGGTGATCCTCATAACCTCTCCTCTAAATTAACGCTACATCTTCTAATTAGTCTTTCTATCTGTAGTGTATCCTCTCTAGTACTGCCAGAGTTCTTTTTTTTTTTTTTTAAAGGCTTATAGTATCATCTACCACTTAAAAACTTTGTTTCCTGCTGTCTATAGAATGAGGTCAACATTCATAGCACAGCACTTAAGCTCCACCATGCCTCTTGTTTCATCTCTCCCAACATGTACAGAGTCCCATGCTCCAGCTCCAGTTGATCCTTTCCAACATCGTCATGCTCTTTTACATTTGCACATGTGCCTTTGCACATGCAGTTCCCTTTGTCTAGAATCTCTGATTCCTGCACAAATTTACTCGGCAAATTCCTTCTCATCTTTTGTGACCAAGCTCAAATGACAGTTCCTCAGTAAAGCTTTCCTCAATCCCTTTTTAGCAGAGACAGTAGATATACAAGTACTAGGAAACTTCTATTACAATGCTAATTACTTGAGTTTATAAATTATTTACCCATCTGGGTAAATTATATGCCCACCTTCTCCAGTAGACAATAAACATCTCTAAGGCAGGAACTTTATCATTTAAACTTTGTATTCCTAGCATATAGTAAGTACTCAACTAATGTGTCCTAAATAAGAAGTCCATTCTGAAGATGCAAAAAATTTTCATAGGAGAGGCACATACAAAAATGTTTATGGATTAAGGCAAATGACCAATATTAGTTGTTGACTCTATCTGAGATAATTTAGATTTTTGTAAATTTAATATACAAGCATATATGCTAGGCCCCACTCAGTTCAGTATGACAAGAAAAAAAAAAAGGGCATGAAAATAAAAAGCCAAAACTATCCCTATTTACAGAGCACAGGACTGTCTGTGTAGAAAAATCCCAAGGATTATTTTTAAAAATCTACTGAAATTAATGAGTTGAACAAGATCACTGATTTTTTATAGATAACACACACACATACATTTAAAAATACTAGCAATGAACAATTGACAATTTTTAAGTTACAATATCCCAGAAAACATGAAATACTTAGGTATACATCTACAAAAATATATCAAAAATCTGGGCTAGGCGTGGTGGCTCACACTTGTAATCCCAGCAGCTGGGGAGACTGAGGTGAGGCCAGGAGTTTATGAAAAGCCTGTGCAAACACAGCAAGGTCCTATTTCTACAAAAATTTTTTAAAAAATTAGCTGGGTGTGTTGGTGCAAGTGTGGAGTCCTAGCTATTCGGGAGGCTGATGTGGGATGAATGCTTCAACCCAGGAGATCGAGGTTGCAATGAGGTATGATCACGCAGCTACACTCCAGCCTGGGTAACAGAGAAAAGTCCCTACCCCTATTTTTTAAAAAAAAGATGTCTGAGATATGCATGCTAAAATCTATAAAACACTGATGAAAGAAATAAAAGAATATCTAAATAAATAGATTTCATGGACTGAAAGACTTTATATTTTTAAGATGTCAATTTTCCTCCAATTGATCTATATTAAAGTAAGCCAAACAAAATCTCAGCAGGCTATTTTGTGGAAATAGACAAGCTGATTCTAAAATTTATATGAAAAAACAAAGGAGCTAAAATGGTTTAAGCAATTCTGAGAAAAAAACAATAAAGTTAGGACTCACATTACCTGATTTCAAGACTAGAAAATTGAACATCCATATGCATAAAAAAGGGAACCTTGACTGCACAGCTCCTATCATGTAAAAATCAACTCAAAATAGATCACAGATCTAAACATATGAGCTAACACAAACTTTCAGAAGAAAACAGAAAAAAAGCTTTGTGACCTTGGGTTGAGCCAGTGGTTCTCACCCAGGGGATATATGGTAATATATGAAGACATTTTTGGTTACTAGAACTGGAAACGGGGGTACTATTGGAATCAAGTGGGTAGAGGCCAGAGATTCTGCTAAACACCCCACAAAGCACAAACAGCCCTTCAGAAGAATTATCTAACTCAAATGTCAACAGTACTAGTGTAAAGAAGCCTTGGGCTAGGCAATGTTTTTTTAGATTCAACATCACAAAGTAAGATTCATTAAAGAAAATGTTACTAAATTAGACATCAAAAAACTTAAAATCTTTTACTCTTGTAAAGACACCGTCACAAAAATGTACAGCCAAACTTCAGACTTGGAAAACATATATGCTTATTTGGCAAATAAGTGCAGGAAAAGAGGCTCAACATCAAGTCATCAGGGAAATACAAATTCAAACCACAATAATTAAGGTGAAAACGACTGATCATTGCAAACACTGGTAAAGATGTGGAAGAACTAGAACTCTCATACAATGCTGATGCAAATTAAAATGGTATAATCACTTTTGAAAATAGCTTGGCAGTTTCTTTTTTTTTCTTTTTTTTTTTTTTTGAGACGGAGTCTAGCTCTGTTGCCCAGGCTGGAGTGCAATGGCCGGATCTCAGCTCACTGCAAGCTCCGCCTCCCGGGTTTACGCCATTCTCCTGCCTCAGTCTCCCGGGTAGCTGGGACCACAGGCGCCCGCCACCTCGCCTGGCTAGTTTTTTGTATTTTATAGTAGAGACGGGGTTTCACCGTGTTAGCCAGGATGGTCTCGATCTCCTGACCTTGTGATCCGCCCGTCTCGGCCTCCCAAAGTGCTGGGATTACAGGCTTGAGCCACCGCGCCCGGCTTGGCAGTTTCTTAAGAGTTAAACATACATCTATCCTATTACCTACTCTACTCTACTCTACTCTACTCTACTCTACTCTACTCTACTCTACTCTACTCTATTCTATTCTCTCCTCTCCTCTCCTATTCTGGGTAATTACCCAAGTGAAATGAAAATTTATGTTCACATAAAAATTCATACACAAATGTTTATAGCAGCTTTATTTTTAATAACCCCAAACTGGTGACAACCCAAATGTCTAAAATCAGGTGAATGAATAAACAAACTGTGGTCTATCCATACAACAGCATTAAAAATGAATGAACTCTTGATACACAGGACAACACGGATTATCTTAAAAAAATGACACTGAGTTAAATAAATCCACAAGCCACCCCCCTAAGAGTACATACTGTGTGACTGTATTTATATAAAATTCTAGAATATACAAGCTATTTTATACTGACAGAAAGCACTAAGATTCCCTCATATAGGAAAAATAACTCATTTCCAATGGTTGTATTATGCTTGACTGAACTGACTGAAGAAAATCACAGGACAGATGAATTGAATGGATGATGACAAGGTTTTGCAGTAGAAAACTCAATCAGGGGTGTCCAATCTTTTGGCTTCCCTGGGCCACACTGGAAGAAGAATTGACTTGGGGCATATGTAAAATATGAATTGTCTTGGGCCACATGTAAAGTATACTAACACTGGTTGGGCATGGTGGCTTATGCCTGTAATCCCAGCACTTTGGGAGGCTGAGGCAGGTGGATCACCTGAGGTCAAGAGTTCGAGACCAGCCTGACCAGCATGGTGAAACTCGTCTCTACTGAAAATACAAAAATTAGCTGGGCATGGTGGTGTGTTCCTGTAATCCCAGTTACTTGGGAGGCTGAGGCAGGAGAACTGCTTGAACCTGGGAGGCAGAGGTTGCAGTGGGCCAAGGTTGCGCCATTGCACCCAGACCTGGGGAACAGAGTGAGACTGCCTCAAAAAGAAAAAAAAAAATCTCTCTCTCTCTCTATATATAGATAGGTAGATACATATACCCACACATTAACAATAGCTGATGAGCCTAATATCACAAAAAAAATCTAACAACATTTTAAGAAAGTTTATGAATTTGTGTCGGGCTGCATTCAAAGCTGTCCTAGCCCCCAAGCTGGACAAGCTTGCTCTAAATGGTGGCAAGAAAAGGTGACTATTAGCTATTAGACTATTTGGGTGTTATTCTGTGTCCATGTATTTCCAGACTCCACCTAATGCCCCACAAATAATGTCTAAGGATGATGATTTCCCCCAACAACATTACAGGGATAAGACTTTCCCTGTTTTCACTAAACAAGTCTAATGTGTCATTTTAGTGACTCAAGTCTAACCCCATCCTTTATTGCACAGAATGTCAAATTCGCTAAGCTGAGGAAATATCTTCTGTAATTTACTTAAGAAAACATCAAATTCGTTATAAATAAGACCTATGGGTTGGACAGTCTCAGAGCATCTCTATTTCTTCCTTAAGTCACTTGAAAAATGTATGTATATCTGCACAAATAGAATCCTCTGAAAAAAACTGTGTACTGATTTTTAACTATCTTCCTTGATATGGTTTGCATATTGTCTCCTTCAAATCTCATGTTGAAATGTAATCCCCAATGTTGAAGGTGGAGGCCTGGTAGGAGCTATTTCGGTCACGGAGGTGGATCCTTCACGAACGGCTTGGTTCCGTCCTTGCAATAGTAGGTTCTTACAAGATCTGGTTGTTTAAAAGCATATGGCACCTCCCCCCTCGCTCTCTTGCTCCTGCTCTCACCATATGATTTGCCTGCTCCCGCTGTGCCTACTACCATAAGTAAAAGCTCCCCGAGGACTCATCAGAAGCAGATGCCAGCACCATGCTTCATGTAAAGCCTGCAGAACTGTGAGCCAATAAACCTCTTTTCTTTTCTTTTTTATTTTTATTTTTGAGACGGAGTCTCGCTCTGTGGCCCAGGCTGGAGTGCAGTGGCCGGATCTCAGCTCACTGCAAGCTCCGCCTCCTGGGTTTATGCCATTCTCCTGCCTCAGCCTCTCGAGTAGCTGGGACTACAGTTGCCCGCCACCTCGCCCGGCTAGTTTTTTGTATTTTTTAGTAGAGACGGGGTTTCACCGTGTTAGCCAGGATGGTCTCGATCTCCTGACCTCGTGATCCGCCCGTCTCGGCCTCCCAAAGTGCTGGGATTACAGGCTTGAGCCACCGCGCCCGGCCAATAAACCTCTTTTCTTAAAAATTATCCAGCCTCGGCTGGGCGCGGTGGCTCCAGCCTGTAATCCCAGCACTTTGGGAGGCCGAGACGGGCGGATCACGAGGTCAGGAGATCGAGACCATCCTGGCTAACACGGTGAAACACCGTCTCTACTAAAAAAAAATACAAAAAGCTAGCCAGGCGAGGTGGCGGGCGCCTGTAGTCCCAGCTACTAGGGAGGCTGAGGCAGGAGAATGGCGGGAACCCGGGAGGCGGAGCTTGCAGTGAGCTGAGATCCGGCCACTGCACTCCAGCCTGGGTGACAGAGCGAGACTCCGTCTCAAAAAAAAAAAAAAAAAAAAAAATTATCCAGCCTCTGGCATTTCTTTATAGCAATGCAAAAACAGCCTAACACACTCCCTTTTCTAAACTTTTCACATATCAGACTGCTTTCTTTTTCCCTTATACATTTTTTGCAGTACATGCATGCCTCAAAAGGAGCAATAAAAAAAATTTCTTGTAGTACAAAGGCTGCAGAGCCACCTGACCCTCACAATGGCCTATGCACTTTTAATTTGATGACAAAGAGGAATAGAAAGCTTGACATCTTTGAACTGATACCTTGGAAGTGACATGGAAAAGACTTACTTAACATGAAATATCTTTTCATTCCCACTAAAACTTTGAAAGATAGCTTCACTAGTAAAATAGTTATAAAGCAAATGGTTAATATATCAAAACACAACCCCTGTAAAACTATCTTAAAAACACAAAATTTTAATTATTTTCCCCTAAAAAAACTCACCAGTTAAAATCACTTCAAAAATGTCATTTACACGTTCATGTTTAAGGTTAAGCTGATTTCTAATTACAGACAATTGAAACCCATGATTTCTACTTGACCCCAAGTAAAATATTGGGAGTAAACACATCAGAAATCTTTACTTGAATTTTTAAAAAATAACCTTGTTACTTTAGAATAGCTGTAGATTTACAAAGAAGTTGCAAATAAAGTACAGAGAACCGTTTGGTTTTGTAAATCAACTTTCCTGATTATGAAGAGGCTGCTAATAGTCCCCCATTATTTTCTCTGGGTCCTAGACCCAATTTTACCACGTAAGAAGATGTAGCCAAATCTATCCTCCTGGCTTAAGTACGAGATTCCTCAATCCAACCTAATTTCACCAGGTCTTCTCTTCTCCACTACCAGCTACCCAAATCTAAGATGTCAGTGCCAACAATTCTGACTTCCCTTCTTGTGAAAATAAAGTAAAAAGATTTCAAGGCTTGAAAAAAGACAATTATTTATTTCTTTTTCACAACCAAAGTTAAAGACATAAAATGACATCCTGGAACCTAGGGTATAAAATTTTCATTTAAAAAACAGTTTCAAAGCACATTACCTCAAAATTTCCTAGGAGACTAAGACTTGTTATAGGTGGAGCACTAGAACTCAAAAATGGTTTTTCATGAATATCTGGATCATCTTCAATGTTTAAACATGGTCGAGGACTATTAGAAAAACAAATCAGCAAAAGAACACATTAGCCACAATACTTTATTTTTTTAATCTTGACACAGGGTCTCACTCTGTTACCCAGGCTGGAGTACAGTGGCACCATCATAGCTCATTACAGCCTCAAACTCCTGGCTTCAGGCAATGCTCCTGCCTCAGCCTCCCAAAGTGCTGGGGATTACAGGTGTGAGCCACCAAGCCAAGGCACAATATTATTACTTTGTACATAATATTATGTACAAAATTAGGAAAATCTGAACAATCCTACTCAAACTACCATATTAATGTTACCAAATTTTACAATGTAAAATTTCAAGTTTAAAATTCCCAATAAGATTTTATCTTTGTTACAATATTTTATAAACACACATACACATATCCTAAAAGATTTCGAGGTGGAATTTAGAACATATCACATAGTGGCATCTACTGGAAATAAATAATAATTCAGACTTCTATATCAATCTTATTCTAAGTATGAGAATACAAGGGCAAAATTTTGTCACTAAAGAATATAATCAGAGTATTATTTGCCAACAGGGAAAAAAATGGCCAGGGTTGTTTTTTTTTCCCCCCTGAAAGAGTGAAAGGTAGTAGAGGTTAGTAACTAGAAATATATAAAACCATTTAAATGTTAAAACCAATGTAAGAGTTCATTATGATGACCACTATATAGTTGCTACTCTCTGCCTTAATTTCTTCCACACTCATCCTTAATAACTGTGTGTGTACATGGTATCATGCTGTAAATAAGATTCCTGTTACAATTCTGATTTTTAGAATCAACATTATTTATTGTTAAAGACCAGAATTTTGTGAAATTCTGTTTGAAACACACAAATGAATTTTGAGATAAATACCTTTTAGATGAGAAGCTTTTCAGATGCAGTAATGAAGAATCCAGATCAAAGCAACCTGATTGTGTTTTTCTCTGAGGAACCTAAAGTCAAAATGATCATTTGTGATATTAAAAAAAAACCGTAATTTCTTTCTCGAATTGATAAAAGAGTTTTTAAATGAAATTTAAGCATATCTTTGAAATACTACAACTTCTCCTATAATAGCTTATTTAAAATCATGCTGTTCATTACATATTGTTCTTATTTTTACTTTATTAACTAGTGTTGAAAAAACAGATGATTAATAAAAGCACTTTTACTATGTTTTGATTTTTTAAGAAGCAGAAACAGTTTTTTCCAAAACCTGTTTGGAAAAACATGGAAAAAATTGCATGGAATTCCAATATATAGTATAAAGAATATTTTGCTTTTTTATATATTTCTCTATTTTTTGGGGAGGTGGAAAACACTTCCAACTTTAAAATAAAAAGGAAAAAAAACAAAAAAACAAAAATACAGATAGGAGCCTGAGGTCCCGCCAGCACTGCCCACTCTTTGCCCATTCCACCTACTGCAACATTTCCAAGAATCCTATGTTTTACAGAGAATAGATTTGAAAAGTACTACACTCCTAGGTTTTCAACCATCATTGTATACCAGATTACATTTAAAGCAAAACACCACCTAGCTCAAAATATCCTAAAATAAAATACCTAAATGTTAATTAAAGGTAAAATCATATACAACATACAAGTTAGACAGTTTCGTTTCTAGAATATTAAATATGTGTACCTGACTCTCTGGTCTAATTGGTGACTGAAGAGACAGATGACACTGAAAATTTAAACCACCTCAACATTTTGGAGAGCTGTACAAGTGCACCATGTTATTTACTGTAGTCAGAACTTAATTGTGAAATTTTCAATCTAAATCCTCATGTCTTCAATTCTGCAAAGTTCTCTACCTTCATTTCTAATATTGCATTTTCTTATTCTATTTAGTCTTTCCTTTTAAACTTCTACCAGACTTACATTGAACATCTCATTCTCTTTTCTTTATGGCTTTTTCGTGTTTTACTATTTCTCTTCCTCTTTGTGCTTCATTCTAGGTGCTTCCTAAATATTTGTCCGTCCACTCACAAAATCTCTATTGAGTTGATCCTAGTCTGCTGTTTAATTCATCTGTATGCGTATGCAAGTGTGTGTATACACTTCATGTATTTTTCATATCTAGAATTTCTATTTAGTTCAAATCCATGTTCTTTCATCTAAATTCCCTATCTTTGCCTTCATTTCTCTCCCAGAACACTTAAAAGAGTTTTTAACTCTCAAGTTGCTCTGGTAACAGAGTTCCTATACGTGCATCCTTCCATTTCTTGCTCCTGCTGATTCTTTTAAGGTGCTCTGTAATTTTTTTTTCCTCTAAGATCATCTTCAGTAAGAGGTATCTTCCATAAAAATAAATCTTTGCTGCCCTGGGTTATAGATGTGGGATAGTTTCATGTTTCCCCTACTAATACTAAATGGATTTCATGGGTTCTTTAGTTTTTATGGCTATTTCTTAGCTAGACATCTCTGAATCTCACAGGTAGCATAAATTCAGAACCCCTACTATGTGTGGCTTAGATTTAGGTACAATTTCTTTCGGGTGCTTCCTTTCCTCCCATGTACTCCACCCCTGAGTAAATAGATGGATATTTTTTCCCCCTCTCTCATTTAGAGAAGGCCAGTCTTCCCTGTGCCTGGCTTTATGAAGAATCTGGTCTCAGCTAAGATTGTTACAGACTTGCAGCCTTGACTCCTGTCTCAGCAGGGGCATTGAACCCTAGTGCTATTTTAGGTTCAAATATCCTAGTGGAGCAAAATTTGACCCAGGTTACTCCTTGGGAATTTTCCTTTCTTGCTCTTACACAACGTTATGCATTTGGAAGTTATTATACCTCTTCTAGAATCTCTGTGGGGGGAAGGGCCAAGTGTCTTCCTATATTGACTCAGTCCACCATATTGACCAGAAGTCTGTGGTGCTTTTTACACTAGGAAGACGCTGAAAATTTTTTCCCTGATCTCTTGGGCATTTTAAATCACCGCACAGGTAGGTCAAACATTTGGAGTTTTTATTTTAAAATGGACAAAAAAAATCTGAACAGACGTTTCTCAAAAGACAACATGGAAATGCCCAACAGGTATATAAAAAAATGCTCAATGCCACTAACCAGAGAAATGCATATTAAAACCATAACGAGATGTTGTCTCACTCCAGTTACAATGACTCTTATCCAAAAGACAGACAATAATGGATGCTGGCAAGAATGGAACAAAAGGGAAACCCTTATACACTATTAGTGGGAATGTAAATTAGTATAGCCGCTGCGGAGAAGACTATGGAAGTTCCTCAAAAAACGAAAACCAGAACTACCATATGACCCAGCAATCCCACTGCTGGGCATATATCTTAAGGAAAAAAAAGGGAAATTAGTATATTAAAGAGAGAGCTGCACTCCAATGTTTACTGCAGCACCATTTGCAACAGCCAAGATATGGAAGCAACCTAAGTGTCCATCAATAGATGAATGAATAAAGAAAATGTAGTATATACACAATGGAATATTATTCAGCCACACAAGGAATGAAATCCTGTCATTTGCAACAATATGAACGAAGCTGAAGGACATTATGCTAAGTGAAATAGGCCAGGCAAGAAAGACAGATATTCCATGTTCTCACTCATATGGGGGAGCTTAACAAAAACAATTGAACTAATGAAGATAAAGGGTATAAGGATGGTTGCCAGAGGCTTGGAAGAGTTGTGAGGAAGCAGGGATACAGTGGGAATGGTTAATAGGTTCAAAAACACTGTTGGATACAATGAATAAGATCTAGTATTTGGTAGCATAACAGGGTGACTATAGTTAACAATAATTTATTGTATATTTAAAAATAAGAGTGAAATAGGAAGGTTCCTAACATAAAGAAATGATAAAGGCTTGAAGTGATGGATAATCCATTTACCCCGAATTGATCATTACACATTGTATGCCTGTATCAAAACATCACACGTACTTTATAAATATATACAACTATTTTTTTTTTTTTTTTGAGACGGAGTCTCGCTCTGTCGCCCAGGCTGGAGTGCAGTGGCCGGATCTCAGCTCACTGCAAGCTCCGCCTCCCGGGTTCACGCCATTCTCCCGCCTCAGCCTCCCGAGTAGCTGGGACTACAGGTGCCCGCCACCTCGCCCGGCTAGTTTTTTGCATTTTTTAGTAGAGATGGGGTTTCACCGTGTTAGCCAGGATGGTCTCGATCTCCTGACCTCGTGATCCACCCGTCTCGGACTCCCAAAGTGCTGGGATTACAGGCTTGAGCCACCACGCCCGGCCAAATATATACAACTATTATGTACCCATAAGAATTTTAAAAAAAAAACAGCAAAAACCATTTGGAATTTTTTAAAAGTTGTTTGGACTTTAATTTTTCTAAAATAGAAGCCTGAGGTCCACGTTATACATTTAAATTCTGCGTCTATTGTCCAATAATTATTTTTTGAACATACACAAGATACTGTATTTTTCTAGTTACTAAAAAACACATACAACTAAAAATACGTTTGTAGCAAATTAAAAGGATTTTTAGTTCTGCTACACAATTTACTGCTTACCTCAAGTTTAACTGAAATGGTAGCCATACCAACTAACTACTGACTGCTTACATGAAAGAGGGATGATACTAACCATCCTCACAACACTAAGGTAGACATTATCATCCTGATTTACATATGAGGAAACTGAGACTCCAAGAGACTGTGTCGCATAACTAGGGGGAAGTCAATGTGACTCCAAAGTGATGCTTTTAACCACTGCACTCAGATCTGTAAATCTATTTGTAATTGAGGAGTGGACAGATTTATATGTCTCAAGATGATTAAGTGAAGGGATTCCAAATCAAAAACAGCAATAGATTTAACTTGCAGATGACCCAGTTAGTGGTATCAGTAAGATACAAATCCACTTGATGGTTTTTGCTTTTTTCACGTCTAGTAACAGTTAAAATGTTAGGCAAAAGAATTTCAGAGAAATTTTATAACTCTAATACATTTCATTTTTATTCACATTTTTGTCTTTCCCTGTATTATCACATAGCTGTTAAATGTGTGATCAAAAAATAAAATGTTTCATAACTGGAAATTTAAAGATATTTAAATTTTTTCAATTAAAATTCGAATGAAATTATTTGTAAACCTTTCAGATGTGTGCAAGTTCTAAGCATGAGATAAGAAAAAAAAAAAATGCTTACAGGGCTTGAAAGAAGAGGCAAACCAGTTTGAGGATGAAAGGCTCTGGTTGAAGTTCCATCCAAGGAATGAAAATTATGTTTTCGCCAGACATTTGAATGTTTCAGTGTAGTCCTCTGTTAGGAAAATAATTAGATTTTAATTGTAATATTTAAATACCATTTAAAGAATGTGGACAGCTTTTTCATTTTTAGACTCGTTCCTAACACATTCTGAGGTATTGCTGGTGAAGTTGGTGATATACAAGTGGGATATCCCTTATCCAAAATACTTGGGGACTAGAAGTGTTTAGAAGTTTGGATTTTTTTTCTAATTTTGGAATACTTGCATCCTATATACTTTACCGGTTAAGCACCCCAAATGCAAAAATCCCAAATCTGAAACGTTCCAATGAAAATCTCCTTTGAGCACCTTGTCAGCAATTAAAAAGTTTGGGATTTTGGAACATTTCAAATTTGGGATGCTCAACCTGTATATCTACATCTTATGTTTACACACAATATATATATTTCAATTGGAAAATAATGTCTAAAATGGTTATTGTAATATGTTGAATTAAGTTCTAAAGAAAATATGTCCAAATGTAAATGCCTTATATGTTCATGTTTGTTCAGAATTTATCATCTAGCAAGCTAATATTTGGTTATTTCAATTTGTAAAAAAACTACTATGGTAGTCCCCTCTTATGCTCAGGGGATATATCCCATGAACCCCAGTGGATGCCTGAAATCACGTGTAGTACCAAACAATATATATATATTTTCCTATACATACCTATCCTAAAGTTTAATTTATAAATTAGGTACAATAAGAGATTAGTAATAATAAAATACAATTATAATAATATGATGTAATAAAAGTTATGTGTGAATGTAGTCTTTCTCTCTTTCAAAGTATCTTATTGTACTGTATTCACCTATTTTCTGACCTGGTTGACCATGAGTAAACTGAAACCATGGAAAGGAAACCATGGATAAGGGGTGACTACTGTACTCACAGGAAAAATTAGTATAATGTTAGTATATTATATAAATACTAGTATAATGAAAAATATAAAACTATGTCAACATTTTCAGATGATATAATTTGGTGGAACATCATATAGAAATATAAGAAACACTGTAAATTTAAAATTATATATAATGCAGTCACAGCACTATGTTTCTGATGTGATACAAGAAATAGGTTAATTCTTAAGGACTGGACAAGTTTATACCCAAAGATCAGAAATTCATAAAAATTACATGAATAAAAATTATAAAATATTATTCTGGGTCTTGGCTCTACCATTTATTAGCTTTGTGACCTGGGCAAGTTATGTAATTTCCCTAGCTCAAGGTCCTCATTTGTAAACTGGAGTTAGTAAAATCACTTAATCTCATATCAAAGTGAGAGGGATTAAGTAAGTCAACATGTGTAAAATATTCAGATGGGGCACACAGTAAACTGTTTATTATATTTAAAACAGGTACATGAAAAAAATGAATTTTAGTGGGCTTGAAAAATACCATGGCCAGGGTTAAGCCTCCCTATTAGATAACAGGATCAAAAGAACCGAATATTCTTAAGGCCAGTGTAGGTTTTTGTGACAATTATGCTTTTAGAAAATTGGAAACTACCATTTGATTAAACCCTATGTTAGGGCGAGATCTTCGGAAGAAAAATATAAACTGGAAACATGGCATAATTTTGAAATGTCCAGAAAAACGAATTTGAGTGATAAAAAAGACAAACCAAGGTCATTTAGACTTGGATCAAGGTACTTAAGAAGTTTTCCATATAATTGAGATACTGCTTGGAAAAGTAAAGGAAAGTGGAGCCTAATGATTTTTAGAAATTAAAAGGTAGTTCGGTAGGAAATCAAATAAAATGAAAATAACTTAAAATATCTTTTATGTATATAGTACATTAAGGACTACAAAATATTTATAAATTGTTTATCACTGCTCTAAGGCAAAAGATATTAATCATGAGTCTTGTAAAATTGAGGAAACAGGTTTTTAGAAGTAATATGACTTATTTATAGTCACTCAAGGACTAAACTGTGAAGCCAGGACTAGAACTCAGGTGTTTTGACCAGTAGCTTGGTGATTTCCCTATAGACAATTTGAAAGTCATTAACTGACCAATGGCATAGCACAATCGGTACACCGCTAATATTGGGTCGGACCTGCTAACAAATAATACATTAAGCTAATACAAATTTGATTTCTGACTCTTGTTTACACTCCAAGAATTGTTTGTAAGTGCTGAAATAAACAAAAAAGGGCAGCAGGAGGGATTAATTTGTTTTCTCAACAGGAGGGATGAACCAAGGACTTGTATAGTCCACAAATTTATCCTTGATTATTGTCAGGTAGTAGAAAGGAGCCTGGATTAGGAGTCAAGAGACTGGGGTGAGGGTGCCAGTTGAATCACTAAGGACTTTGTACAGCTACTGGTATGTCAGTTATTCTCTTTGAGTCCCAGTTTCCTCATAACTGTCCTACCTGTCCCATATGGTGAAGTACCACAAAGAACCAAGTATCCTATTAGGTTCATGCAAAAGCAATTGAGGTTTGCCATTTCTTTCAGTGGCAAAAACTTCAATTACTTTTGCAGAAACCTAATATGTAATATAACTGAACGTTATATACAAGCAACATACAAAATCCTAGTAATATTTTATAAATATTATATAGTATTCTCTTGACATTACAGATCAAATATTAAAAAGCTGAGTGCTTCTGTGTTTTTTTTTTGGTTGGTTGGTTTTTTTCTGTTTTTGTTTTTTTGAGACAGGGTCTCACTCTGTCACCCAAGCTGGAATGTAATGGGACAATCATAGCTCACTGCAACCTTGAACTCCTGGGCTCAAGTGATTCCCGCACCTCAGCCTCTCAAATAGCTAGGCCTACAGGCATGTACCACCATGCCTAGCTAATTTTTAATTTTTTTTTTTTTTTTTTGTAGAGATAGGGTCTCATTATGTTGCCCAGGCTGGTCTCCAACTCCTGAGCTCAAGTGATCTTCTGCCTTGGCCTCCCAAAGTGTTGGGATTATAGGCTGTGAGTCACTGTGCCTGGCCTGGGTGCTTCTGACTAGAAGAAAAAGAGGCCTTTAAGATGGGGGAGCAGGCGGAGAACAGAGCTAAAAGACCTAAATAATAGACATAACACCTCATGAAAACAATTACTGTCCTATTAATAGCTTTAAAAAAAGGTACCACTTCCTAGTTTTTAAACAGCCTGATCTTTATTTCCTCCATTTACTTTTTGTTCTTAAGAGAGTGGGTTATTTGCAAGGATGTTAATACTAGTTCTGTAGGTTTATTGCTGTATCAGATTGTGTGTCCTATAGATAATGGAACCTTGGGACTTTATAACTAGATCTCCTGTGAACAAAATTTAAATCATAACAAATATTTCAGAATTATATTTGACATATTAGATGTTACTTACCAATACCTCTGTATTTTTTGGTTGCTCACATGTAGACAAACAGTCTTCTATACTTCTCTGAGAATAGTTTTGGGATTTTTCATTAGTTGGATCTTCTTTCTTATCCTGTTCATTTTTTAATTGGTCTGACTTTTTACATTTGAAACCTTCATTATCTTTATTGAGATAATTCTCTATGCTATTAAGTTGAGTATTTTGCTCACATGTCTTAGGCCTTTTTGAGTCTTTATTTGAGGACATGCTTTCATATTTGTTCAAATATTCAGACATTTCCAACACAGTAACTTTTATTTTTGAGTCATTTTTCTTTGAATCATCAGATTGAAGATTGCCAAAGAATTTTGGATTATAGTTCTCATTTATTATTTTTTCCTTATACTTATTTGTACAAATCTGTTTGTCAATACTGCTGCAATTTGAATACTGCTTATCAGTTCCATTGCTCATTTCTTGCTCCTTAAATCTGCTTGTCAAATCTAAGTTATTTTCTTTGTGCTGAGACAAAATTGAGGAAGTCGACAAACTAGAACTTTTGTTCCGTGTTTCCTGATATGTACTTTGGATGATTTCACTAGGATTGTTCTGACATTGATTTCTTGTTTGACGTTTCAAAGAACACTTTTCTTTACTATTATTTTTAAAAGAAGTAAAACATTTATTAGATACTAAGGTTTTCCCATCACTGGTGTCTCCTAACAAGGAACATTTTGTGTGAGAAATGGAAACTGAGGACTTATCCTTATTTTTCTTCAACAAATTTTTGTCTTCATATGAACTCCTAAACACTTTAGATGCAACTGAACTGGAGTCATGCATGTTGAATGACGGCCGGGGGATATGTGATGCTGTTGGATCAATGTGCTCCAAGTGTTGAGCAATCCTTGCAATAACATCTTGCCGCTCCTGGAGTAAAGAGCCTATCAAAGGATTAGTCTCTCCAACAGGCATATGAGAAGAAAAGTCATTAGAAATACAAGTTTCACTTCGAGGAGTTTCTGGTTTTAGTCGAATTTTCCCCTCATTGCTGTCTTCTGGGGAGGTAAACTCTGGATTACCAAAAGACATGGAGAAAGTTTCTTTACCTTTTCCCACATTCTCATTTTCTTGTGAAACACGGGAAAGTTTTGAATGGAGTGAACTAGACTCTTGAGTATGAAATGGATGTCCAGAAACATGTGAAGTGCTTGGATCACAATGAATCAAATGCTGGGCAATTCTTGCAATGATTTCTTGCCGCTCCTGAATTAAAGAGCCTATTAAAGGGTTAGTCTCACCAGCTGACTGCCAGAAACTCTGGCGGTTAGAGACACTGGAATCAACCATTGAAAATGATTTTAAAGCTCTCACTGATGTTTCATGTGATTTTATATCGCCTATACCACTAAAGCCCAGAATATTGGCTTGAGATGTCCCATGGTCAGATTTACTGCCAGTGCCTGGATATAGTTTGACGTTTTTGACAGCTGCAGTATATTCTGGACTTGGGCCACTTTTTGCATGTAATACACTTTCAGGTGCCATGGTCCAAGTTTGTTTGCTACACAGACGCTGTGAACTGTTTGTACCACATTGTTCTGCTTCATTTGGATTATGGTGCTGATGGGTTTTAAGTTTATGTTGTTGAATTCTTTTCTCATAAAGGCCAATATTAGTGTGAATACTGCAGGTCAAAACTGGGTAATTAGATTGTCTGGGCAAAGACTGAACACTGACTTTCAAGGCAACATTGTGAGAAACATTAGGAACAGGAAACACATGCTCAATTGGAGTCTGTGAAAAATTCCACTGTAGGTCTACATCAGCAGCACTGATTCTAGAATCACACAGAAAAATACTGTATTAATGGATTACAAAGGTTATATCCTTATTATTGCATATTATTGTAAATGTAAAGCAGTCATAAACTTATTTTTGTTTGCATTAATTACCACTGAGGTTTACTTTTAGCCATTTTACCATGCATATAATTCTGATAAAACCAATGTAAGTAATACAATAGCTTATGCTTGGAAGAGATGACCTTTTTAAGAACACAGATCACTTAAGCATTAAAGCTCAAGAATATTATAATTTAAAAATATTTGTTAAAACAGAAAAAAAGGACTTTGTAATTACTAGTACATAAATGGATTCAGCTAATTTTATTGTGCAAGGTGATTAAGAGACACCCTATCTCATGGCCATTTGCCTAAAAAGCCAATTAGCTAAACAGCTAATTGTTAACAGCCTGTTAACATTATCCAAGATGCCAAAAATTAAGTAAAACACAGAAATTCAGCAGCCCAGAAAACTTTTCTACTTTATAATAGTAGCATTAAGTCCATTGGTTCTCTAAAGTAAGCTTAAAAGTTCTCTTGATATTATTCTATATCAAATTTAATACAACAAACAAAATTTATACTGATTCAATCTAAATCTCTCTAACTTGTTTTGAAAAACCTCAGTAAATTTTATCCATTTATATTTAGAATTGCAGGAAATAATCCATTTAAAAGGTAAAATACCATTCGGTTGCTAACCAAGGTGTTTGAATATGCACTGTCCTTTTTTTTTTTTTTTGGCCCTAGACATACCTGTAGAGAATATTTCGTGGAATAGCACCATGAGAAACACTCAGCCACGCACTTAACTGAGAAAAAAACACAAATGAGCGGACAGCCAACAGAAGTGTCTTCTCTTCAATAAATCGGTCACCATTCCTAAGGGAAGTAACAAAGCATAATTTAAATGTAAGCACGTACAAAATGACTGAATTTTAGAATGGCAGAAGCTGATATCCATAAACTTATCACTCAGGATTTGTGCTTTGAAGAGCATAGGAATGCACTTATGATGTCACTTGAAGTCACAACTACTAAATGTAAGTACTACATTTACTCATATTTAGTGCCAAATATAAATACTATCTCAATTTTATTAAATAAATAGAGGAATTAAAAGACATGATACATTAAAATAATTTATAGGAAGTAATGGAAAACGTGATTTACCAAGAACAACTCTGAACTAACGTTCAACAACTTACTGTCGAGGAACTGGCTCCAAGATCCATCTTTCTAATAATAATGCATCTTGCTTAATTGCAGGATCATTTAGATCAATTCCCTCTGTGGTGGGCCCATCATCGCTGTAGCAGCAGTCTGGTAGTAGCATCATTTCCACCATGACTGGAAGGTTATTCTTCCACAACAATGTGACCTCAGACCTAGTTCGTCTGGCTTGGCGGCACTTAGAGAAAATGAATATAAGCAAAATGTCTCAAAAACCCACCTAATTTTGTATCATAGAAAATTATAATTGTAAAGTAGACATTTGTATGAGAAATGAGTCATTTATTGTAGAGCTTTTGCTCAGAATGCTATCTAGGTTTCCTCATTTAATAATGGATCTATGCTAGTGAGCTCTAGAGTGCAACGATTAGTACTGAACATTTATTTTATTTTATTTTTTTGTGACTGAGACTCACTCTGTTGCTCAAGCTGGAGTGCAGTGGTACGATCTCAGCTCACTGCAACCTCCGCCTCCCGGGTTCAAGCGATTCTCCTGCCTCAGCCTCTCAATTAGCTGGGATCACAGGCGCCCGCCAGCATGCCGGGCTAATTTTTGTACTTTTAGTAGAGACAGGGCTTCTCCATGATGGCCAGGCTGATCTCAAACTCCTAACCTCAGGTGATCTGCCTACCTTGGCCTCCCAAAGTGCTGGGATTACAGGCATGAGCCACTGTGCCCCGGCTGTATTGAACATTTGTAATGCAAATTTTCTTGAGGAGTGTATCTTTGCTCTACCTTGTGGAAAAAGAACTGCTATATCCAATGTCTGACAGGCCTCTGAGTTGGCCCAGCCTTGACTACTTTATTAATTTCATCATTTCACAGGAAATATTACTTCTTAAATCTGAACACCAAAATATTAAAAACTCATTTTCATTAAACACTCAAAATAAACAAGATCTTTTTTTTTTAAGATGGAGTCTCACTCTTGTTGACCAGGCTGGAGTGCAATGGCATGATCTTGGCTCACTGCAACCTCTGCCTCCCGGGTTCAAGCAATTCTCCTGCCTCAGCCTCCTGAGTAGCTGAGATTACAGGCACCCACCACCACGCCCAGCTATGTTTTGTATTTTTAGTAGAGATGAGGTTTCACCGTGTTGGCCAGGCCAACCACTACGCCTGGCCTCAAAATAGACAAGATTTTTAAAGTTTAAAATTTTGGATCACATTTGAGAAACTAATAAGTGGGAGAAAAATTCTTAAAGCAAATTGTTTGCTACCTACACCAAAATATTTTGAACAATGTTACACAAAAATCTTACCATTAAAAAAAAGGAATACAAAAGGGAAATTGGTTAATGTGGGGAAAATAATCATAACAACATCAATTTACCAAATGAATAACAATACAAAGTGGAAGAGCCAGGGTTGAGATTCTAAAAATAAAGCAGGCCGGGCATCATGGTTCATGCCTGTAATCCCAGCACTTTGGGAGGCTGAGGAGGGCGGATCACGAGGTCAGGAATTGGAGACCAGTCTGGCAAATATGGTGAAACCCCATCTCTACGAAAAATACAAAAATTAGCCAGGTGTGGTGGCATGCACCTGTAGTCCCAGCTACTCAGCAGGCTGAGGCAGAAGAATTGCTTGAACCCAGGAGGTGGAGGTTGCAGTGAGACAACATTGCGCCACTGCACTCCAGCCTGGGCGACAGGGCAAGACTCCATCTCCAATAAATAAATAAATAAACAAAGTAAAATCCAACAGCATAGATAGTCTTAAATCCAGCTTATGAGATGGCTGGTATGAAACTGGGTGCCCACCTCCCCACTGATCAGCAAAACTACCTGCAATGCCTTCAAGAGCCTTATTTGAGAGCTAAGTTTATTAGCTATGGTCCAGGATTTGGATTTTTTTCCCTTTATGATTATGATCAATTTTACATTGAAATGTGATAATTATAATTGTAATAAAATAAAGGTGATGATGAACATAAACTAGTTTATATAAAAGATATAAAGCATTCAACACAAGATTCTCACCTGGGCCAGCTTGTCACTACATTCATGTTTGGTAGTTACTGGGTAACAAGACTGTGCTGGAGGGCAATGAAAGCTTTCTGTTCGACCTTTTACAGAACATTCAGGTGTTCGTCCTTCTGTTATCAGCAAGGCCAAAGAGACCAAGAACTCCTCTGCATCATATTCAAAATATTCATCCAGAGTATCTGATATAAAAAAAGGGGCAAAGGGTCCTCAATTTAATGTACTCTTAGTAAGAACTCATCTGGTCTGCCTAAAATAACTAATATCACATGACACATTTAAGAATATTCATTTAACAAAGAGTGAAAATAATAAAATCAAGACAATCAAAATATACTAAACTCTTGATTCACAAACTATACAGAAGTGAGGAGATGATGGATAATTCCAAATTCTAGTTGAACTGGTTAAAATTATGGAATTGTATTTATATAAACATTAGTTAAAACACTGAAGGTTTAGAAATACATTTATCATCCTATGATAATAATAATAATTATTATTTTTTTGAGACAGAGTTTCATTCTTTTTGTCCAAGCTGGAGTGCAATGGCACAATCTGGCTCACCGCAACCTCCACCTCCTGGGTTCAAGCGATTCTCCTGCGTCAGCCTCCCAAGTAGCTGGGATTATAGGCATGTACCACCATGAATGGCTAATTTTTGTATTTTTAGCAGAGACGGGGTTTTGCCATGTTGGTCAGGCTGGTCTCGAACTCCCGACCTCCGGTGATCTGCCCGCCCAAGCCTCCCATAGTGTTGGGATTACAGGCATGAGCCACTGCGCCTGGCCTATAATAATTATATTTTTGGGTCAGGTGTGGTGGCTTACTTTTCTAATTAAAAAGTAACACATTTTCTGAGAAATTTATAAAATTCAGAGAGTAAGACAAAAATAACTCATTTTTCAGAGATATCTATTTTAACTTTATAGCCTATAATAATTATATTTTTGGGTCAGGTGTGGTGGCTCATGCCTGTAATCCCAGCACTTTGGGAGGCTGAGGTGGGCAGATCACCCGAGGGTGGGAGTTCGAGACCTGCCTGACCAACATGGCGAAACCCAGTCTCTACTAAAAATACAAAAATCAGCTGGGTGCAGTGGTGCATGCCTGTAATCCCAACTACTTAGGAGGCTGAAGCAGGAGAATCGCTTGAACCCGGGAGGTGGAGGTTGCAGTGAGCCAAGATTGCCCCATTGTACTCCAGCCTAGGCGACAGAGCAAGACTCTTGTCTCAGAAAAAAAAAAAAAAAAAATTATATTTTTGGATGTCAGGTACAATAGTTTTTGCACACAAATAATCACTAATAGCTAAAAGGTTAAAATGTCTTATGTCGTATTTTTAGCTAAGATGTTCTATTGCTATTATTTACATATTAGAAAAAGATATAGATCCACTGCATGTTTCTCTTTCTCTCCCCTTCCCTTCCTTTACTAGTTCCTTAGTTTCACAGCACTAATTCTGTGACATGAAAATTCATAGTCATGGGGTCCTCTGTGCTTTTACTATATAGTAGTAACAATTGCTAAGGAAGAAATGCTATACTTATCCAGCAGCGGCACAAAGCCTGATTTGCAATATGTGGAATGTGGTATTTTGGTTATTACAGTTTCAAACAATCTAATCTATAGATTTTTTTTTCATGTAGTTATGGTAATTTAAATATTTCTCACGCGTGCTCCTAGTTTTTTAACAGTTAATTTTAAAAACTGTTAACCCGCTATACAAGTTGTTCATACACAAAAGTGCACATACTATTCAATTTGTTGTATAATTTGTTGTACAAAAAGTTGCTCTTATCTCTGCCAATTAAGCAACAAATATTTCAAGTGCCTATTATACCTCAGGTAATAGGGGGACACAGAGTCATATGCACATAGTTCCTAGTTTTGAAACCTTTACAATTCAAAGAATTTTAAAAACAAACAGAACAATGCAGCATGAAATGGGAAGAGAGAAGGTGAATTTGAGCAGAGATTTCTTATAGAGAAAAGTATGCAAAAAGAAGGACTGGAGCCAGATTATGAATAGCTTTGAAGGGTATGATGAAGAATGCTCTTTTCTAGCTTCAGGAAGGCTTATCAGAAAAGGAAGAAGCCTTAAAGTAAACTTTATTGAACTGGCATTTTAAGACCATTCAGAAAAGTTTCTCTAAAGTGACCATTTGGAACATATAAAATGACAGCCAACATTTGGTAATTTATCACTGTCAGTTCGAAGTACTTTCTACACATCAACTCATTTAATCCTCGGAGCAGCTCTAGAAGGTGAGGACTATTACTTCTATTTTTCAGATAAATGAAGCATGGTAAGGTTAAGTAACTTGCCCAAGATCATCAATTAGGAAGTAGCAAAGTTGAATTTGGAAGCTGGACAGTTTAGCTCCAGAACCTGGGCTCTAGTTCTATTCCCAGTCAATTCATTCAGTTTATCATACATCCCCAGGTTAAAAAATACATGGATCATACACTTTAAAAATTCTCAGAGCAGCAGACACAACAACCAAATACATACCATACTGTGATAACCACTCGTACAGACATTAGCAATCTATAAGAGCACAGACTGGTGGCCAGTAGTTGGGTAGGGGTATGTGGTGGAAGACAGTGGTGAGGAAAGGTTCTAAGGGGTATGTGGTGAAGACAGTGGTGAGGAAGGGTTCTACAGTAGTGACGTGTTGCTTGAGACAAGTCACTTACTGTTTTCTTCCATTAAATGAGGGTAACATCTGCCTAGTTGTCTGAAAGAGCTTTAGGAAGATCACGTAGAGCAAGATTTTAACAGTGGCCATTGTCAAGAGTGAACACCGGCAGCCTTCTTTAAGTTGTGTGACCCCTGGTTGGAAGTGATGGTTCATGCCTATAATCCTAGCATTTTGGGAGGCGGAGGCAAGAGAATCCATTGAGCCCAGGAGTTCGAGACCAGCCTGGGCAACACAGGGAGACCCTGTCTCTACTATATATACAAAAAAGTGTGACCCTGTTTCCCAACCCCACCAAAGCCAATTGATTCAAAGTAGGCACCTGACCCATCCTGGGTCAGTCTATTTCCCAAGACACTGGAGTTAGGATTCAGAGATGTTAGTTTGTCCCTATCTGCTATGACTTAAACTGAGGCAACGTACACCCAGGAGCTATGTAATGACCATAGACTGCCATGGGCATGGAACAGAAAATAAGAGAATGAAATAAGTTACATAGTGAATGAGAGAGAAAGGAGACTTTGTAGCCACAGAAAGCCAGAAAAAGTAGTTGCCTGATTCCTGACAATGTTCCAGTCCCTCATAAACCTACTGAGAGAGAACTCTGTATCCCTAGCAATCAATTCCTTTAAGCTTGTTGAGTGAATTATTTGTAATCAAAAGCACCTTGACTAGTAACTAAAATATAGTTATGAAATTAGAGAAGATAATCATCAAAAATAAAAAAATTGCTAGTCTATAAATGAGAACTGAGTGATGGGCTGAATCGAAATTCATATGTTGAAGCCTTAGCCGGCACTGTGACTCTATTTGGAAATAAGGCTTTTAGGAGGTAATTACAGTTAAATGAGGTCATAAGGGTGGTAATGCAGGTAGCTTTAAAAGAAGAGAAAGTGACCTCCTCTCTCCCTGCTTTCCCCCACCTCCCACAGCCCGCATGTGTCTCCCTCTCGCTTTCTTTCTCTTCAAGGAAAGGCCACATGAGCACACAGGGAGAAGGCAGCTGTCTATGAGCCAGGAAGAGAGCTCTCACCAGGACCTGAACATGCTGGCACCCTGATCTTGGACTTCCAGCCTTCGGAAATGTGAGAAAATAAATTTCTGTTGTTTAAGCCGCCCAAGTCTATGGTATTTTATGGCAGCCTGAGCACACTAAAACATTGAGGAAAATAAAACTTTCCAAAAATGTGACTATTTCAAAATTTAAATAATGATTTTCTAACTAAAAAGTAACACATTTACTGAGAAATTTATAAAATTCAGAGAGTAAGACAAAAATAACTCATTTTTCAGAGATATCTATTGTTAACTTAATAGCCTTGTTTTAAGCATATATACAACTTTTTTTTTTTTTTTTTTTTTTTTTTTGAGACGGAGTCTCGCTCTGTCGCCCAGGCTGGAGTGCAGTGGCCAGATCTCAGCTCACTGCAAGCTCTGCCTCCCGGGTTTACGCCATTCTCCTGTCTCAGCCTCCCGAGTAGCTGGCACTACAGGCGCCCGCCACCGCGCCCGGCTAGTTTTTTGTATTTTTTAGTAGAGATGGGGTTTCACTGTTTTAGCCAGGATGGTCTCGATCTCCTGACCTCATGATCCACCCGTCTCGGCCTCCCAAAGTGCTGGAATTACAGGCTTGAGCCACCGCGCCCGGCCGCATATATACAACTTTTAAAACAAACTTAGGTTCATACAATGTAGCTTTTAATCTTATTTTTCACATCACATTACATAGTCTCCACTTCTGAATAAATAAATATTATTTAAAATAAATAAATAAATATGTAAAATTTGTAAGAAAGCCCATAATTCTTTTAAAACCAAATCCACATAATTGTAACACATAATTGACTGACTACCTCTGCATTATCACCTTGGTATCAAGCATGACTCATCTGCAGGCCTCTACCCAGAGCATTAATGTATATGATCTCCCCAAATACTGTATACCAAAGCCTGGCTAAAAACTCATCATTGCCCTCATCTATTTTTCTTCACTCTTTTTTTTTTTTTTTTTTGAGACAGAGTCTTGCTCTGTCACCCAGGTTGGAGCGCAGTGGCACATTACTGGCTCACTGCATACTCTGCCTCCCAGGTTCATGTTCATGCCATTCTCTGGCCTTAGCCTCCCGAGCAGCTGGGGCTACAAGCACCCACCACCATGCCCGGCTAACTTTTTTGTATTTTTAGTAGACATGGGGTTTCACTGTGTTAGCCAGGATGGTCTCAATCTCCTGATTTCGTGATCCGCCCACCTCAGCCTCCCAAAGTGCTGGGATTACAGGTGTGAGCCACCGCACTCAGCCCAATTTTTCTTCACTCTTAACAAGGATGTCTCTTAAAACTACTTTTTAAACACTACCACTACCACTATACATATCCTAAAGAGCACCTGATCATTTCTGCAGAGATAAAATTCTGCAAAACTAACAGGTTAGATTAGGAAAGGACATACAAAGTGGGGAAGAAGGTGGAGAAAGTGCAATGACTGAAAGAAAGATAGGCGACAGAGCAAGACTCTTGTCTCAGAAAAAAAAAAAATTATATTTTTGGATGTCAGGTTCAATAGTTAGATCCAAAATAGTTATATTTTGGATGTCAGGTACAATAGATGTTACCAGGACTCTATGACTTGTTATCCTCATGCCTGCAAAACTGCAATACATTTCCAAAGCTCCTAGAATGGAGTGGCTAACTCTTGCAGTAGGAATTATCAAGTTTAAAGTGATAAACACTGAACTGTTACAAAAGAGTATTTTCTTCTTCTTCTTTTTTGTTTTAGAGACAGGGTCTTGCTTTGTGGCCCAGGGTGGAGTGCAGTGGCGTGACCATGGCTCACTTTAACCTCAAACTCCTGGCCTCAAGCAATTCTCCCACCTTGGCCTCCCAAAGTGCTGGGATTACAGATGTGAGCCACTGCCGCAAGCCACTTGTAAATAATGTAACATTGGACTAAAATTTGGTTGCTTTGGTCATTGTCTCTGTGGGGGACAAACTAAACAAACTTCAAAACCATGACTGGAGTTTGCAATCCCTCAGATGACTTACTGAACTTAGGGTGTTAAATGTTTTTTTTTTTTTGGAGACAGAGTCTTGCTCTGTCACTCAGGCTGGAGTGCAGTGGTGCGATCTCAGCTCACTGCAAACTCCGCCTCCTGGGTTCATGCCATTCTCCTGCCTCAGCCTCCCGAGTAGCTGGGATTACAGGCGCCTGCCACCACACCCGGCTAATTTTTTGTATTTTTAGTAGAGATGGGGTTTCACCGTGTTAGCCAGGATGGTCTTGATCTCCTGACCCCGTGATTCGCCCGCCTTGGCCTCCCAAAGTGCTGGGATTACAGGCGTGAGCCAGGGCGCCCGGTAAGGGTGTTAAATGTTTAAATGAAAAATCTGAAACAAAGATTAGAGATGATACTAGTTATCTGTTAATTACTGGTGTAACTATTACATAAGTATTGAAAGGAATACTATGGATTATACAATGGTATTTTGAAACACATAAAATATTACCTAAGTACAAGTGATATGTGATGACAACTTTTAGAAATTTGTCAAGAATGTCTAACTTTAATAAACGAGAATACTAAATCATAGTAGTCCTCAGAACAGTTACATTGTTATAGATTGTCCTTGAAAATTGGCAGTAAAAAATTTTTTTAAAGAAAAGTTACATCATTTTTTATAATGTCAACCTCTAAACACAACAGCAGAGTTTACTGAAGAATATGACCAATAATTGCGAAATATGTCGGACTAAAGAGAATTCAATAGATCTAATTTGATATTCTGAGGACACAGCTCACACTAGAAATAAAGTTTGATTTTAGAGCACCTGAAAAAGTCTACTTTTACAAAAAAAAAAATGTTTCATATCTAGACTAATATAAACTGCTAGGCCTTCTTACCAGTTTCGCATGTTAGAAGAAATAAATTATTTGGCCAGGTGCGGTGGCTTACTCCTGTAGCTCACTCCTGGAGGTGGATCACTTGAGGTCAGGGGTTTGAGACCAGCCTGACCAACATGGTGAAACCCTGTCTCTACTAAAAATACAAAAATTCGCCAGGCATGGTGGTGCATGTTTGTAATCCCAGCTACTTGGGAGGCTAAGATGGGAGGATCACTTGAACCCAGGAGGTGGCGGTTGCAGTGAACTGAGATTGCACCACTGCACTCCAGCCTGAGGGACAGAGAGAGACTGTCTTAAAAAAAAAAAAAAGAAAAGAAAAATAAATTATTGGACATAAAATGTAATATTGAAGAGAACAGAAAGTATGTTATAAATTTTCACATGCTATGAAGGACAGATCACTGGACACCAGTGATTAACCAATGAAAACACAGTTCTGGGGGTCCCTCTACCTAAGACCTCAATGAGGATTGTGCTTGCACTAGGCTGTCTGGGAGCTATGATCAGACTGACTGCTTTTGCATGCTCTTCTGGTTCTGGAGTGTAGCAGCTTCTTAAAATTCCCCACCTGTTCTGTCCATCGAGAAAAGTGAACAACTTAGCCATTGGGAAAACTTTGAACAACTGGAGTGATCCATAGACGAAACAGACTAAGAAGTAAATTCTTCATTGCTAGAGGTGTTCAAGGAAAGTTTCATAAACACTTGCCAGGGTGTGGCTGAAGAGATTTATGTAAGCGAGTGGCTCAATTAGGCTTGTTCTCAGGTTTTGTCCAACTCTGAGAATTTATGGTGCTTTGCTCTTTAGAAAAACCACAGGAGAGAGACCAGAACCACTAACTCCTTCTTGAGAGACTCTAACCAGGAGCCCAGCTGAAGCACTACTCATTATATACACACACTTCTTGATTTAGGAAAACAAACAAACAAACAAACCAGGATGGCTCAAAGCTACTTCAATGGGAGTGAAAGAAGAGTGTCTTTCCCATTGCTAGGCTGTTATATACGCTGTTTTTTCCCTAAGGCCTGCCAGGGAAGGAGAAGGAGCCTAGGCCTCTTATGCCATGAATTAACATGGAAAAGGAGGCCTGGGAACAGCCTGGGGAATTGCTGCTAAGAAAGTTTATCTAAAAATAATGTCCAGGCCGGGCGCGGTGGCTCAAGCCTGTAATCCCAGCACTTTGGGAGGCCGAGGCGGGTGGATCACGAGGTCAGGAGATCGAGACCATCCTGGCTAATATGGTGAAACCCCGTCTCTACTAAAAATACAAAAAATTAGCCGGGCGTGGTGGCGGGCGCCTGTAGTCCCAGCTACTCGGAGGCTGAGGCGGGAGAATGGCGTAAACCCGGGAGGCGGAGCTTGCAGTGAGCCGAGATCTCGCCACTGCACTCCAGCCTGGGTGACACAGCGAGACTCCGTCTCAAAAAAAAAAAAAAATAAAAAATAAAAATAAAAATAATGTCCAGCCAGGGGCAGTGGTTCATGCCTGTAATCCCAGCACATTGGGAGGCTCAGGCAGGCTGATTGCTTGAGCTCAGGAATTCAAAATCAGCCTGGCAACCTGGCTAAACCCCATCTCTACAAAAATCAGCCGATGTGGTGGCACGTGCCTGCAGCTGCTCGGAAGGCAGATGAGGGAGGATCACTTGAGCCTGGAGGTTGAGGCTACAGTGAGCTGGGATTGTGCCATTGCACTCTAACCTGGGCAAGAGAGCGAGACTCTGTCTCAAAAAATAAAATAAAAATAAAAAGTGTCCTTTTTACTTCATGATGTACAACTGAGTATTGCGAATAAAAATTCTTCTATGAATTTATCCCCAGAAAATAACGGAAGAAGTACACCAAGCCAAATGTCCAAGGATGTTTATGAAAACGTTTATACCAACTTAAAAAAATTGGCATCAACCTAAATATTCAACAATATGAGACTGGTTAAATATACTGTGGTTCAGTTAGATCTAAAATAATGACATATCTACTTTTGACAAGGAAACATATCTACAATGTAAGTAAAAACCTAATGTTTAAGAACAATGTTAGGATTATGTATCTGTGGAATCACAAGCATATATAAGCACAGACAGACATACATACAACAAAATATTATCAGTCCCATAAAGCAAACACATAATCCCATATACTAAATTGTAAATAAATCACTATTCTCTGACTAGCATTAGGTAAGTAACTCCTATTAACTGAAAAATAATATGCAATAAAAGCAGTCCCAGTGTCATATATTTTTAATTAATGAGTTACTACTTTTTGTAACCCCTACTGATATGGTTTGGCTCTGTACAAATCTCACCTTGAATTGTAATAATCCCCACCTGTCATGGGAGGGTCCCAGTGGGAGGTAACTGAATCATGGGGGTGGGTTTTTCCATTCTGTTCTTGTGATAGTGAATAAGTCTCCTAAGTCTCATGAGATCTGATGGTTTTATAAAGGGGAGTTCCCCTGCATATACTCTCTCTTGCCTGCTGCCACTTAAGATGTGCCTTTCACCTTCCGCCATGATTGTGAGGCCTCTCCAGCCATGTGGAACTGTGAGTCCATTAAACCTTTTTTTCTTTATAAATTATTCAGTCTTAGGTATGTCTTTATTAGCAGCATGAGAATACACAAATACACTTACTATTTCTTTTCTTTCTTTCTTTTTTTTTTTGAGACAGTCTCATTCTATCATCCCGGCTGCAGTGCAATGACATGACCTTGGCTCACTGCAACCTCTGCCTCCGGGGTTCAAGCAATTCTCTTGCTTCAGCCTCCTGAGTAGGGATCACAGGTGCGCTTCACCATGTCCGGCTAATTTTTGTATTTTTAGTAGAGATGAGGTTTCATTATATTGGCCAGGGTGGTCTCAAACTCCTGACCTCAAGTGATCTACCAACCTTGGCCTCCCAAAGTGCTGGATTACAGGCATGAGCCACTGCACCAGGCCTACTATTTCTTAAAGTAGGTCATAGTTTGGTTACTTAATACTGGCATTTGTGAAGACACACACAGGTAACAGTATACTGGTTCTGGTATTGAGAAACTGGAACTTAGTATCTGAAACACTTTTTCTTTTTAAAAACATATGTTTAAAAAAATTAGGTAAGAACTGGAATGTCAGTGAGATTCCATATGAGAAACATATGGAAATGAGAGGAGGCACCTGAGAATGGATATTAAGAATTAGTGGAAGAGGTTATGCTCAAAGAATGGGACTCTCAGTTAACATAACCACTATGTAGGTACTAAGACTTCATTTATTCAACAAATACCATAAAAGTACCAGGTTCCAGGCACTTTTGTAGACAATGGGGCTTGGAGCTTATATTGTTGTGATGGCACAGAAAAACAAAAACAAATTAATAAAATATCAGATGCTAAGTACTATGCAATAATTATAAAAAGGATGATGTGATATGAGAATGATTCTGGCAATGCTTTCTATCAGGTGGTTAGGGAGGGCTTTTTGAAGCAGGTAACATTTCAGCTGAGATCTAAATGACAAGGAGCTAACCATTCAAAAATTAGGGGAAAGAGCATTCTGAGCAATGACAAAGGTGGGAACGAATGGGTCAAATCCCAGGAACTAGAAGGTGAATGAGGCTGAAATTGCAGTGGGGAGAGAGGGAAAGCAGTAAGAGATGGACATTTAGCTAGGCAGGGTGGCTCACACCCATAAACGCAACACTTTGGGAAACCAAGGTGGGTGGATTGCTTAAGCCCAGGAGTTTGAGACCAGCCTGGGCAACACAGTGAGACCCTGTCTTTATTTAAAATAACATAACATAACATAACATAACATAACATAACATAACATAACATAACAAAACAATAAATAAAGCCAGGTGTGGTAACATGTGCCTGTGGTTCCAGCTACTTGCGAGGTTGAAGCAGAAGGACTGCTTGAGCCCAGGAGTTCAAGGCTGCAGTGAACTATGATTGCACCACTGTACTCCTACCTGGGCAACAGAGCGAGACCCTGTGTCAAAAAAAAAAAGTTTAGAAAGGTGGTCAGGGACTAGATCATAAAGGATTTTGAAAATAGGGTAAAAAGTTTAGATTTTATTCCAAATGGAATGGGGAGCCATTAGAGGGTTTTAACTAGAGAAATGCATGATCCGATTTACATTTAAAATGATCACCCTGGCTGCTATGTGGATAAAAGAATAGGGGGAAAGAATGAAAGTAGCTATACTAATTAGGAGGTTATTATAGTTGTCTGGGGTTGTAGGTATAGCTTTGGGGATCACTGGCATTCAGATAGTATTTAGAATCAAGAGTTACCTAGAGGAGTATGTAGATAGAGGAGAGCAGGGAACTCATGACAGAGCCCTGGGGGCACTGCAACAATTAGAGAAGACGAGGAACAACAAAACGAGCTGTCAGGTATGGTATAATGGAAGCCTCGAGAGAATAGAAAGTTTCCAGGAGTGCATGATCAATGGTCTCAAACACTGGTGAAGTTTAATAAAATATAAACAAAGAAGTGACCATTGAATTTGACAATAAGGAAGTCACTGGTGACCTTGAAAATAGTGAGCTCAGTAGGCGGTGATGATGGAAGATTAGACAAATGTGACATACACTGTCTATTATTCTGCAGAGTATATATGATAAATGCAAAAGTCTACTTTCTTAGTCCTCTCTTAACACAATGGGCATTCATATAATACAACAGCCCTTTCTAGAAAAGTATTAAATATGCAATATCATCACTCATAGAAAATTATTTCCAAATCTCAAAATGAGACTAAAAGAAGTTTTAACTGCTTCCCTTCTAAGTCTATGGCACAGGTGGTAGGAGATTCTCCTGTATAATCCTGAAATTACTAAATTTTAATTTGTTTTAAATTTTTCTCGGAATTAAACTCTTCCTTTTTATCCTGAAAACAGTTACCTAGTTAGGTTCTTATTAATTTATACCTGAATTACTACAAGTTTCCTAGCTACTGTCTAGGACTCTAGGCACCTCCTTATCCATCTTGAATCCTAATGCAGATTAATCTTCCCAAAAAGCCATTCCATTACAATCCTCTCAAGCTTAAATGTTTTTGGTTTTGTTTTTTTAACCTATCAAGCATGACTTCCTCCTCTCCTTCCCATGAACTCAAAGTTTTCCGGACTCCCACTCTTTTCCATGAAAAAACCCATTCCTAACTCCTTTCCACACTGATCTTTGACTTACTTTGTACTCTTCCCCAGAATTTACAGAAGCCATCTAGGCTATAAATGGTTACTGTAGGGTGTTGGTGTACCAACCAAAGGTCATGAATTTCACCTTCTCATGGGTAAATTTCACTCTGTTCCACGGACAGACTGTACTGTTAACTTCAGCCAAACTTCTCCAAAACTTAGGGCATTAATCACAAATGTGACCATGAAAAAGGAAAGGACGTATCAGTGCAAATGAACCACATTCAGGAAAAATTCAGCACGATTTGACAGCTCTCTAGTTATATCAACCTATTCATTTTTTTAGAATTTTCTTAACATGTTATGGACGTATATCTACTAATGGGTTAAATTTCACAATCACTGAAATATTTTTGGCTTCTCATTTATGTGTTCCAGTCTCAAAGGAATATGTTATGTGTACCTGTTTTTTTTTTTTTGAGACGGAGTCTTGTTCTGTCACCCAGGCTGGAGTGCAGTGGTGCGATCTTGGCTCACTGCAACCTCTGCCTCCTGGGTTCAAGTGGAGTTTCCTGTCTCAGCCTCCAGAGTAGCTGGGATTACAGGCACCTGCCACCATACCGAGCTAATTTTTTTTTATTTTTAGTAGAGATGGGGTTTTACCATGTTGGTCAGGCTGGTCTCAAACTCCTAACCTCACGTGATCCACTCATCTTGGCCTCCCAAAGTGCTGGGATTACAGGTATGAGCCACTGCACCTGGTCATGTGTACCTGTTTTAAGTGAGAATTGTAAAGGATCTTAGAAATCATCTTAGCCTAACCTACTTTACTTCCAGATGAGGAAAATAAGGTACAAAGATATCAACTTCCTTGCTTCAATAATATACTAAAAACCAGGCAATAGCGAACTACAATTCAAGTTTCTCAATACCTAGTACAAGTCATTTTATATACCATGAAAAGTCTTCAAGCAGAGAATAAGAGGCAAAGCTGACATTAGTGACAAGTGTGAAAAACAGTGGCCACGGCTATAAGTGAAACAGCAATTTTATGTGTACACTATTATTTTATTATTAGTTATACATAAATATTCTCATCTACAGAACAGTATTTTCTAATATGAAAATACTCTCTATTCTTGGTCTTGTTAATCCACAACAAAATTTATTTATTTTACTCCTCAGCACTCTATCATGAAAAAAGACAAGTGATCAACTTATCAAGTATGATAAATAACAAATTTATCACAGACTGACTTTTAAAAGTTTTCTGAACTTGAGCATGGTTTGTTTAGATTCAACCAAGTATCTCTGCTCTACACCTACACAATAACCACCAAAGTTCAAAATTATGACTAAAACACTGTCAAGGTGCCATCTAAAAAAACAAGTTATATGTTTTTACGGTAATCTAGCTCTTTGAAAATTGGCTATTAAATTCATTGTCATGTAAAACCCAAACATTCAATTAAACAAAGATGATCCCCATCAACCTGAGTTGTGAATTGTTTTATCAAGTTAGTCCTCATGAAGCAGCATAGAGCAGTAGTAAAGGGCTCAACTCTGAAGTCTGTCTGAAGTCTGTCAACCAGCTCTGCTACTTGCTAGTTGTTTGGATTTTACACAACATCTCTTTCCTCAGTATTTCACCTAATTAAATGGGGATAATAGTATCAACTTTCAGAGGGCAGTTACAAGGATTATTATTTATGTAACTTTTAGAATGCTGCATGTGTTTGTTAAATTTAAAATAAAACTAAATGCTATGATACACATCTTTCCCCATTTTACAGATGAGAATGCTAAATTTATAAAATCATTTGCCCAAGGCCACACACTTTACCAGTAAGTGGAGGATCATCTTGAAGCCCATTGGTATTACATGAATTCAGACAGTTACTCCTTTTGTTCCGCATGTCTCCCCTTTCTAAAGCTCTCAATTTAAGTACTATGGGAAAAGTCTAGATCATGTGGTTCCAGAAACAAGAGGATATCCAACTTAGAAACATTATCCTTATAATGCATGGCAAAACAGTACAATTACATCTGGTTATATATAAAGTGTTTTAATGTTCTGCTTTGTGCATTAAAAAACACCTAGAGTTAATTAAAACTAAGCTTGGTCCCTTTATCATCAAAGGGAAATAAGCAGCTTCTGTGGGAGAAAAGATAAGGGAAAGCTGGAAAAAAAAAAAGAGAGAGAGAGAGAAAGGCTAAGAGGTTTTTTTGTTTTTTTTTTTTTTTTTTTTTTTGTAGAATTCAGGATATATTTTCATTAATTTAAAGGTGAGGAAATTGGACTTCAGAGAGGTAAAGTGACTTGCTCAGGCATACACAGCAACATAATGGTAAAGGGGGCCTTAAACCTATGTCTCTCGTGTAGGGAAAATGTCAGAAATTTGGGGATTTATTTCCAAATCTCATCCAGTGTGCCAAACTCCACCCCTTGTTATTAGTTCAACTCCAGTTCTGGCTCAGGGAAGAATTATGGAAAGAGTTCAGAGAGAACATGAAGCTTTAGGTATTTGTTGGTTTACTGTCAAGGTCATTCTTGTTGCCTCTTCTGTACTAGTTATTCAGCCTCTTGAGGTTTGATCGGTGTCCTTACTGTAAAACATGTTGGTATTTAATTCCCAATCCCAGTTTTCCTATGAATTCTAACTAGGTTTTCCAGTTCTCTATTCTGCTTTCCTGCCAGAATGCTTTGTTTCTCTGCCCATGCAACCCTTCTGACTCCTATTTTTGTCAATAAGGCATAACATTAGTTGTGTTTCCTCAATGTCAACCATATTTGATAGACTCCTGTTTGCCAGAGTCACCCAAATTCTAAACCTGATACTTTCAAAGTTGCAAAAGAAGGTCTGTGAATGAGTTAGAAAATATCTAAGAGGGAAGGGAAGGAGAAGGGTAGACAACTTAACTGAAGAGTACCCTGTCACAAACTGCACATTTTTCAATGAAGAAACTGAAAATTTGCCAACTTCTAATCACTGATTTCAGTGATTAGATAATTTCAATTATCTTATTGTAATAGCCTGTTTGCCTCTAACTCGACTATAAACTCTATGAGCAAAGAGGCCAGGTCTAAATATTCATCATTTTATTACCAGTGCCTAGGACACTGCTTGACACATAGGAAGTACTCAGTAAATATACAAGCAAAATGAAAGCAGGCATAAAAGTGTAGTGATTTAGCTTAGCTTATTGAAAGGCACTAGCACTTGTAAATCAACTTTGATCTATCCTGAAGTATGACCAGCTGAAGAATTCACACATTATAAGACAGGCAAACTCAGATTATTAGCCCTACATTAAGGGAGAAAAAATGTCAGATTGAAGGTGGTCAGAACACATAAGAAGTCCTTTTGCTTTTATTTTACTATGATTTTTAAAAACAGAATTTAACTTATTCACACTGATTTTAATAAAGAGTTGTTAACACACACAGGACTGAAATGATTACATTCATGTATGTTCCTGGGCCTCAGCCATCAGCATCTCAAGAGAATTTATAATGCCACTTAATAGCCAATTCTGCCATCTGATAGTGTCTTCAACAAAATGCTAAAAGTAGGTCCCTTTCAACCTCAAGTAATTTTGAGAGGCAGATTTCATCACACTAAATCTCACAGAAGCCAAAGGAAAAATCTTTGGCTAATTCTCTAATTGCTAATTCTCGATTGTGAATAATTACGACAACTAGAATCACCAATGGAAATGAAGGAAAGAAAAGCAGGCTTGGTGACTGACAAGACATGCGGGAATTTGGAATTTAATTCTTTCCAGTGCTCTAAAATGTCTCTTAGATATATCTAATGCTGTTCTTCATGTCTGCAGACATTCTATCAGGCCCACACACACTCTTAAGATGATTATGAACAAAATCAATATAAAATATTCACTCAATGATTTTTAGATATTTTAAGATTAATAGTATTTTATAAAGCTCTTTGAGCTTCTTGGAACAACGAATCTAAGTAACGTTAAAATCCAAGTATTTCTAGACAAAAGACTTAAAAAGAACCTAAGAGAATTCTGGAAACACAGAAGATGCTCCTCTGATATGAGCCATGCCAGGGCTGTGTACTCAGAACTCAGGCCACACTGATTTTCTGTGACGTTCTCTAAGTCAATTACAGCTAAGTAATAAAATGGGTACTAATACCTTTCTCACTTTTGTAAATACTGTAAAACGTAAAACAGTAATTACTTGTCAATCTGAATTTGTTACCATAACTATTTACTACAGTAATTTAACAACTACAGTGTGATATCGTTTTTGAAAAACACTATCCTAGATACAGCAAAACTTTTAAAAAGGCATATTTTAATGTTATTTAAACTCCTCAAATGATATTATGAATAGATTAAAAGCTTACATGACAAAGAAATGAATGTCATGTGATTAGTTTTTATGTATCTTCCATTAAAATAATTTTAACTACTTAAATTGCTATGAAAGTATAACACAAAACTCTATTTCAATAATAGTACAATTGATGACTTCATTAAATAAATTTCAAACTATTTCATGCAACTACTTAATTTTTCACTCAATTGTTAACAAATATATTTTCTAGACCACAAAAATCTGAAGCTAAGGAAGGTAAATCTCCTCCTTTATACAATCCTGAAAGGCCATTCTCTTCCCAGAAAACTAAAATTGGCTGCCATAACAAACGTCTTCCCCTCGCCAATTCAAATTCTTAATTATAGAAAGTCTTCAATCTGTAAGTGCTGTCCACATTCCCTTCCTGGCTGTTTAACAATTCAAACGTAAGTCATTGGTAAGGGTTTTTTTGGTTTGCTTTTAACTAAAGGTTTTTAAAAAAATTCAGTATCATGTTAGAGGTCATATAAAGACGTTTTAAGAGCAGTTTTAAGTTTACAGCAAAACTGAGTGGCAAGTACAGAGATTACACCCGCTCCCCAACACCTGTATGGCCTCCTCCATTATGAACAACCCCAAAAGAGTGGTACATTTGTTACACTTGATGAACCTACACTGACACATCATAATCACTCAAAGTCCATAGTTTATGTTGGGGTTCACTCAGGATGTCATATATTTTCTGGGTTTGGAAAAATGTTAATGACATGTATCCACCATGATAGTATCATACAGAATCCTTTCATGCCCTAAAAGCCTCAGTGGAGGTAAGGGTAGTTAAAAAAAAAAAAAAAAGCCAGGCATGGCGGCTCATGCCTGTAATCCCAGCACTTTGGGAGGCTGAGGCGGGCGATCATGAGATCAGGAGTTCGAGACCAGCCTGGCCAACATGGTGAAACCCTGTCTCTACCAAAAATAAAAAAATTACCTGGGTTTGGTGGCGGGCACCTCTAATCCTGGCTACTCGAGAGGCTGAGGCAGGAGAATCGCTTAAACCCGGAAGGCAGAGGTTGCAGTGAGCTGAGATTGCGCCACTGCATTCCAGCCTGGGCAACAGAGCAAGACTCTGTCTAAAAAAATTAAAAAATAAAAAAACAGAAAAGACTAGAAGGATAAGTAACTAAGAATTGAAATCAAAACGAAGACCTTTGTAGGTATGATATGCTTCATAATTTTAAAAAATTTACATTGTCTCACGTATGACAAAATAAACCTGTTTTTAAAATTTCAGCATGTATATGGAAAACTGAAGTCTGGGAATTCTGCACAACATCTCACTCTTGCCAAGGTCTCACTGTTTATAAGGCAGTACTAGTTAGTGAAAAATAATCACTGTGCTGGATTTCATGAGGTCCACATTCTCCCTATTAACTCTTTTGTTCCACGTTTCTTTAACCATCGAAGTACACCACTTCTTTTTTTTTTTTTTTTTTTTTTTTTTTTGAGACGGAGTCTCTCCCTGTCGCCCGGGCTGGAGTACAGTGGCTGGATCTCAGCTCACTGCAAGCTCCGCCTCCCGGGTTCACGCCATTCTCCTGCCTCAGCCTCCCGAGTAGCTGGGACTACAGGCGCCCGTCATCTCGCCCGGCTAGTTTTTTGTATTTTTTTTTTTTTTTAGTAGAGACGGGGTTTCACTGTATTAGCCAGGATGGTCTCGATCTCCTGACCTAGTGATCCGCCCGTCTCGGCCTCCCAAAGTGCTGGAATTACAGGCTTGAGCCACCGCGCCCGGCCTGAAGTACGCCACTTCTTAAAAAAAACTTCCAACTTTAAGATTTTATGAGTTGATGAAAATATTAAGGTGAAGAATTATGGTATAAAGGGAAAAAAGATAATATTCAACTTATAATATTGTTTAACTTTCCATAGGATACAAAGCTGATAAATCCAAGTAATAAGACAAACACCTAAGCCTGTGTGTTATGGTAAATTAGTTTGCCATATATATATAATTTCTAGAAAGCATTTTATATTTTTTAATGTAAGAAACAAGTTTTAAAGCAAGCAACATATCTCAAATTGAACACCCAAACTGAAAGCTACAGACAAAAAGTTAGATTTCCTTGTTGGCAGCTCAGATAACTAAAATGTTCTAAAACACAATGCTGACCCAATAAATTGCATAGTCCAAAATGTGTTTTGAAATTGAATAGGCAGTCCTTTACTTTTACATGAGCATAATATTTACTTTGGGGATAAATGTCAGTAAATATGCAATAGAGCTATTCCATCATAAAGTTGTACAATTATCACTTGTTTCACTGGGGCATTACCTGCATTGTGTAATGTAGTTCTCTAGAAGTCATGGACTTCCTTGTTTGTGGCAGAATTTAAATCAATTCTATTGGCAAGTGAATCCTTTTTACAAACTGTTATTATTTACTTATTTAATATGGTTATTACCCATCTGCTTTCTGTAAATTCCACAGGGGCAGAGATTTTGGTCTGTTCTGCTGACTAACACAGATCTAACATCCGGAAACTATGACTGGTACATGATAGGCACTCAGAAATATTTGTGGAAGTGATTAATTCTACATTATGAGGAAGCTAGCTATATAAATCAATACTACACCTAGCCAAGAATGATGGTATTTTCTTTTTGTTTTTCTTTTTTTTGGAGACAGAGTCTTGCTCTGTTGCCTAGGCTGCAGTGCAGTAGAACAATCATAGCCCATTGTAACCTCAAACTCCTAGACTCAAGCGATCCTCCTACCTCAGCCTCCCAAGTAGAAAGGACTACAGGAATGTGCCATCATGCCCAGCTATTTTTTTAAACTTTTCTGTAGAAGACAGGAGCCTTGCTATGTTGCCCAGGTTGGTCTCAAACTCTTGGCCTCAAGTGATCCTTTATCTTCAGCCTCCCAAAGTGCTGGGATTACAGGTATAGGCTGACAGTGCTGGGAATACATTGCACCTGACCAGACAGTATTTCTTAAATAATTTTCCCTTCATTATAGGAAGGTAGCTGTATACCCATTGACTAAAAACATCTTAAAGTGGAAAAGACTAATTTCATCTGAATTTTAGTTCATGATACTGTTCAAAAGTTACAGTGCCTCAATTTAGTGAGCATAAAATATTGACTACAACTTAAGCAAGTAGTTCTCTTAATCCTTATTTCTCTAGTAAGAGATGATCTATTGCTTGAGAACCATGTTGCTTATAATAATTTCTTCTGTTTGTTTAATAACACCATAAAGGTTAATTTTACTAAGGGTTAAATAAGATTCCAAAATTATAACTAATCTTATACCTGAAATATTGAAATCTGATACTTTTCTATGGAACTGTGATGGTGAGACACTGTAGCATAACTAGGAGAAAAGAATAGGCTTTTTTGATCAAGTAGGCATAAATCCAAATACCGAGTAACTCTGGGAAAGGTGAAATAATAATTCTTGCCCCTGAGAAATTTATGGGGAAAAAAAACTCTGCCCTTTGATTTTTGGCACACTTTGCTATGATAGGAATTATTAGATTAGTTTTCAGTTAATATTTGACCTTTAAATAGCAAGCCCAGTGTAGCTGACAAGTATTTATTTTAAAACTGACTATAAACCTACTGCTCCATACAGTCAGAAGATATTCTTAGCAAAGCTTTTATATAAAGGACCAGAATATAAATTAAGAAACTACTGATTTCATGAAGTATTTCATTCATAATATATTTTATTCAAGGAATGTCATGAAGCATAAAATCTTCCCCCCTTAAGAAATGAAATGGGATTATATGTAACATAACTGATGGCCAAGGAGAAGTGATAACTAAAATTCATACAAAAGATTTGAAAATAAAATTGTCCTTTAATAACTATTTTGTAACTGTGGTAAGTAAAACATTTACTGTAGAATTCAATTTTACAAAGAAGGGAGTAAGATCCAGTAAGTTCAATCTGAGCAAGTTCAGGCATGTTAGTTCATTTCTTCATTTATGAAATGGGAATGATATGTGTTAGGGGAGAAGGGAACCTTTTCTCTTTATTCAGGTTGGGCCTGTATACATAGAGAGGACAGGACTTTACCATAAGCCTTATCTTCCTACTAGGTGATAGGCTGGAGGGAAAACCTGATTTCTATATTCACTCCTTTTATGAATTTTTCCACAAGGCTGGTGGGGTGGCTAACTGACTGTGAAAATCACTGGGCTGTTTTCAGCCAGGACAGAGTAACAGATCTAATTTATTCTCACACTTTAAACCACTCAAAATACATAAAAGAACTGTTTTCAGACATTGACCAGCAGACAGGACAGGACTGTTATCCCAGATGGGGAAATAAACGGGTGAGCCCAACAACTGCCCCACCTTACTGTCTGGAGCAAGTTTCCAGACTGAAGCACTGGGAAAGCCACACAGAGGCCAGCAGTCTCCCTAAATTGATGGCAAAAGAATGAGAAGGGAAGGTTCTAAGCAGTTAAAGCACTGAAGAGGAGAGACTAGCACACAGAAAGCAAGCTCCAGAGAAATGGAGAGCAGTGAAAGAAAAAAATCCCATCAATTAGATTTAGAAAAACAAAGCAGAATACCTTTTTAGACATCAAAACACCGAAAAAAAATCACTATCAGCAGACCCGCACTATCAAGGAAGTTCTTCTGACAGAAGGAAAATAACATTATCTACACAAAGAGCACTGGAAATCACAAAATCATGTAGGTAAATATAATTTTTTCTAAGTTTTAAAATCACTTTTAAATATAATTATTTAAAGGAAAAATAATCATAATGCATTGTGGGATTTATAACAGTCTAGATATAAAATGCGTAACGATAGCATAAAGGCCCAAAGAAAGTGAAATGGAAAGTTCTTACACTATACACAAAGTGGCATATTATTGCGTGGAGGTAGCCTATAACAAGTTAAAAATAATGTGCACCCTAAAGTAACTAGTAGTAAGAAACAAAACAAAACCCAAGAGGTATAACTAAGAAGTTAACAAATGAGATAAAATAGAATTTAAAAAAAATCCAAAGAGCTCAGAAAAAGAGTGAAAAAGGGGCCAGGCACAGTGGTTCACGCCTGTAATCCCACCACTTTGGGAGGCCAGGCCGGGCAGATCACTTGAGGTCAGGAGTTCGAGACCAGCCTGGCCAACATGTTGAAACTGTCTCTACTAAAAATACAAAAATTAGTCAGGCATAGTGGCGTAAGCCTGTAATCCCAGCTACTTGGGAGTCTGAGGCAGGAGACTCGCTAGCCAAGATTGCACCACTGCACTCCAGCCTGGGCAACAAAGTGAGTAAAAAAGAAAAAGAGAGAAAAAGGCACAAAGAAAGATGGGACAAATAAAATTGTAAGATAGTGGATTTAAGCCCATCTATATCAACAATCACCTTAAATGTGAATGGTATAAGCATCTTATTAAAAGGCAGAGGTTGTGAGATTAGATTTTTTTTTTTAAAAGCCAGACACAACTATATGCTACTTACAAGATGTCAATTTTTCTTTCTTTTTCTATCTTTCTTTCTTTTCTTTTTTTTTTTTTTTTTTTGAGACAGAGTCTTGCTCTGTTGCCCAGGCTGGAGTGCAGTGGCATGATCTTGGCTCACTGCAACCTCTGCCTCCCGGGTTCAAGCAATTCTCCTGCCTCAGGCTCCTGAGTAGCTGGGATTACAGGCACATGCCACCACACCTAGCTAATTATTTTATTTTTGGTAGAGACAGGGTTTCACCATGTTGGTCAGGCTGCTCTCGAACTCCTGACATCAGGTGATTCGCTCGTCTTGGCCTCCCAAAGTGCTGGGATTATAGGTGTGAGCCACGGTGGCCGGCCAGATGTCAATTTTGAATATAAAGAAATAATAGGTTAAAAGTTAAGTGTTAAAAAAATATATACCATGCTAACACTAATCAAAAGAAAGCTGGAGTGGTTATATTAATATCAGATTAAATCGATTTCAGAAAAAAGTGATATTGCTAGTGATAAGGTCTATTTCATAATGATAAAAAAGCCAATCACCAAGAGTGTGTAACAGCCCTAAACATTTATGCACCTAACAACATAGCTTCAAAATATATGAAGCAAACACCAACAGAACTGTAGGGAAAAATAGAAACACCCACAATTTTATTTGGAGATTTCAACATACCCTGTTTCAATAATAATCAATAGAACAATTAACAAAGTATCACTAAAAATATAGAAAACTTGACACTTATAAAACACTCCACCATCAAAAGCAGAATGTAGATTCTTACCAGATGCACACAAAACATTTACCATGATAGATCATATTCTGGGACATGAAACAAGTCTCAATAAATTCAAAAGAATTTAGATGAGGTACAGTGGCTCACACCTGTAATGTCAGCACTTTGGAAGGCTGAAGTGGGAGGATCACTTGAGCTCAGGAGTTCAAGAACAACCTGGACAACAAAATGCAATACCTGTCTCTACACACACACACACACACACACACATACACACACACACACACAATTAGCCAGGCTCACACACACACACACACAAAATTAGCCAGTGATGTGAGCCTGCAGTCCCAGCTACTTGGGAGGCCGAGGTGGGACCACAGCTTGGGCCTGAGAGTATGCAGCTGCAGTGAGCTACGACTGTGCCTCTGCACTTCTGCCTGGGCAACACAGTGAGAATTAAAATCGGCCGGGCACAGTGGCTCATGCCTGTAATCCCAGCACTTTGGAGGCCAAGGCAGGTAGATCACGAGGTCAGGAGCTCAAGATCAGCCTGGTCAAGATGGTGAAACTCCATCTCCACTAAAAATACAAAAATTAGCCGGGTGCGGTGGCAGGCGCCTGTAATCCCAGCTACTCAAGAGGCTGAGGCAGGAGAATCGCTTGAACTCTGGGGGCAGGGGAGGTTGCAGTGAGCCGAAATCGTACCACTGCATTCCAGCCTGGGTGACAGAGTGAGAATCTATCTCAAAAATAAATAAATAAATAAAAAAGAAAAAAATAAATAAAAATAAGGATTTAAATCATAAAGTGTTTTCCAACCACAATGGAATTAAATTAGAAATCAAAAAGAGATATCTGGAAAATCTCAAAATATTTGGAAACTAAATGACTGGTGATTTTGATAGTCATTGCACCACCTTTAACTCTGAAATGAGGTTACCAAGTGCTATGGGCTAAACTGTGTCCCTTCCAAAATTCATATGTTGAAGCCCTAACCCTCAAGGGGATTGTACTTGGAGACAGGGCTTTTAGGAGGTAATTAAGATTAAATGGGGTTATACCAACAGGGTCCTAATCCCGTGCAACTGAGAATACAAAGGAATATTATGTTCTTTATATTCTCTTAAAAGATGAAGGCTCACATAAAGGCCATGCGAGCAAGCCAGTAAGAGTGCTTCACCAGAATAAAATCAGCTGGCATCTTGCTCTTTGGCTTCCCAAACTCCAGAACTATGATAAAATAAAATTCTGTTGTTTAAGTTACCCAGTCTATTGTATTTTGTTACGGCAGCCTGAGCTGATTAATATACCAAGGCTAAATAAAAGCCAGGAATTTGACTCCATATTTCCTGTTCCTTCCTGAAACTCAGGGGAAGTAGTCTTGCCCTTAGCTCTAGATTCCTGGATAAGGTATGATGGGGCCTGCACCTAGAGCCAGGTGTTCTCAGTTAATAAAGAGGGAGTTTTCCTGTTCCTTCCTGAAACTCAGGGGAAGTGGTCTTGCCTTTAGCTCTAGATTCCTGGATGAGGCATGGTGGGGCCTGCACCTAGAGCCAGGTGTTCTCAGTTAATAAAGAGGGAGTTAAAGTACCAGGAATAAACTGGGGTTTCCAGAAGTCTTACACTTGGGGAATCTGGGGATGCATGCTCAGATTAATAGTGTGGTACTGTATTCTACTACCAATTATTGTGTGTATGTACTTCTGGTTGGCACTCATTTGGAGAAATGGTACCTTGAATTCCCAGCAATTACAGTAACTATCCAACCACCTTACTAACGGAAACTTAAGAGGAAGAATAAATTTGGGATTGGGAGAGCAGGGGTAGGAGTAGGAAATGTTGGACTTCGTGAATGCTACATGTATTTATCATTTTTGTTTGCTGTTAAACATCAAAGTCCTATGGCTTTAATTGTTATGATGATTAGAAGTGAAGTATATCAAACACTGAATTATCAATCTTACCCCAAAAGAGAAAAAAAAATCTTCTGTTCTATGGCATGGTGAAGTCAAGTTGGGGGACAGGAGAAAAAGGGAGAAAATTAAGACAAAAAGAATGAGGAATAAAGGGAAAAGGAAAATGATACATATACGTAGCATTCATGAAGTCCAACATCATTTTGTACTCCTACCCCTGCTCTCCCAACCCCAAATTTGCCCCTCCTCTGAAGCTTCCTATTTACCATTATCCATGCTCAATCACCCGAGCCAAAAACTTAGTAATTGGGTCTTATAAATTGTACCTCCTAATAGCTCTAGCCAAGTTTAGTCAAGTTTAGTCCTCACTGCCAATGCTACTAAGGCCATCATCTCTTTCATTGGTCTCTCTGCATCTCGTCTCTTACCCATCTTTACCTCTCTTGTTAGAATTCTATAAAATGTAAATATGATTATATTGGATTAAATCTCCATAATGGACCCCACTATATACTAATAAGAGCCCAAACTCTCACACTTTTTAAAGCAGTTTAAAAGCCACTTAGTAGAAACAGAGGTGAAGCCTCCCTTACTCTCTCAGGCAGACATTTATTATTATAGTATTGCTATTACAGCTAATAACCAGTGACTTCCTATAAGAAGGAAGCTCTCCCAGTCACTCCTGTATCCTGAATATTAGGATTTTCTACATAAACAATCATATCACTGTAATGTAATGTTACTTCTTTCCAGTCTTTATGTTTCTACTTCTTTTTCTTGCCTTATTGTAATGGCTAGCTATACAATGTGGTATAAAAGCAGCTTGAGTGTCTTCTTTCTGATCTCAGTAAGAAAATATTCAATATTTCACCACTGAAGTATATTAGGTATAGATTTTCAAAGATGTTCTTTATCAGGTTGAGAAGGTTTATAAGGTTATCTTGGTTTGATGAATAGCATGTGATATAAATTTCTCAAGGAAATTTTATTTTTCACTTAATTTAGAATGAACCATGAGTGCCGAAGAAATGTTAAAGCAACAAACTTGTTTGCTGAAGAATATGCCATTTTTCAAATTATTTCTTATTTAAGATACAGCCATACATTTAAAAATACCTATCTTCTATAACATGCCAGAAAAAATACATATCCTATTTACCAAGAGTAAACCCTAATGTAAACTCTGGGTGATGGTGTTAAAAAAGAGTACCACTGTGGGTCGGGCACGGTGGCTCCCAGCACTTTGGGAGGCTGAGACGGGCAGATCACCTGAGGTCAAGAGTTTGAGACCAGCCTGGCCAACATGGTGAAACCCCAACTCTACAAAAAATACAAAAATTAGCTGAGCGTGGTGGTGAGCACCTGTAATCCCAGCTACTTGGGAGGTGGAGGAAGGGGAATCACTTGAACCCGGGAGGCGGAAGTTGCAGTGAGCCAAGATCGCACCACTGCACTCCAGCCTAGGTGACAGAGTGAGTGAGACTCTGCCTCAAAAAAAAAAAAAAAAAAAAAAAAGTACCACTGGGGTGAGTGGTTATCAGTTCAACGGGAAGGTTGTGTGCATGTGGAGACAGAGGATATATGGGAAAGTTCTTCAGAGTTTTGCTGTGAACATAAAACTATTCTAAAAACAAATCTTATTACTAATTTTAAAAAATTACCTTCTATAAAGGCCAGAAAAACATATACTTATTTTGCACAGTTTTAAGAAATAAAAATAATCTATTCACTTATTCTAAAATTGTATTTAAGAAGCCTCCCTTGGGAAGCATAGATTATGAAGGAAAAAAACCAAAAATTACTGGAGAAAGCGACTTGAAAGTGACTTCAAGCAAAAAAAGAAAAGTATCAAAGCTCAGATGAGTCTTTTTTGTCCCCCCCCCCCAAAAAAAAAAAAAAAGATGTCCACCCAAATAGGCTTAAATTAAAAGTTTATCTTTTATATTAAGTATTTTACTATCTGATAAGTATGAATATATTTACAAGTCTTCAGGGCCTGAAAATCAGACTAGATTAGTTACTAGAAGGGATAAGTGCTAATTCTGTAATATCATCTGTTCCTGAACTTGTGCTACAAGCAAAAAAACTGTTAAGTGGTTAAGGGAAGCACAGTTCTCACAGTAACTGACATTCTCAAAGTCTACTGACAATAACCTTGTTTCTCATATAACCTCTGGTGCTGGGTTTCTTGGACAAAATTTCCCTGGACTAGACTACTGAATATTTGTATCAGGTTTCTATATTTTAGAGATATGCCAGAATAAGAGTCTCTAATGAGTAGTATAATATATTGTACAATGACAGATTTTAGCATTCTATAAATACAATAGTCTGGGAAATAGCAATTTAGTGCCAGTCAGGTTTCTGTTTATAAAAGGTCTTATCTATAGAAAATAGCTGAAAAGACAGCTGAATTATTTCATTTACATCGAAGACTGCTGGTAACTGCTCTCTGGTTTGTAACTGTGGATCAATCATGCAGTTTTAACACTGTTATAATGTTATCATAATGGCTAACACTTCTTAGGCTCTTACTATATGCCAGATTCTGTGATGAATATTTATTTACTTTTTTGAGACAGAGTCTTGGTCTTGTGGCCCAGGCTGGAGTGCAATGGCATAATCTCGGCTTACTACAACCTCCGCCTTCTGGGTTCAAGGGGTTCTCCTGCCTCAGCCTCCCAAGTAGCTGGGATTACAGGCACCCGCCACCACACCCAGCTAATTTTTTTTGTGTGTGGTATTTTTAGTAGAGATGGGGTTTCGCCATGTTGGCCAGGCTGGTCTTGAACACCTGATCTCGTGATCCGCCAGCCTCAGCTTTCTAAAGTGTTGGGATTACAGGTGTGAGCCACCATGCCTAGACGATGAATATTTTTTCTTATTTAATCTTCACAAAATACTTAGAATACAGTAAAAGTTAAGATACTTGCCCAAAGCCCACGTATTAACCATCACACTGTACTTCCAGGAATAGGCCCATCATATACGTAACAGTCATTCATGCATAATTACTATTGTTAACTAACTAATCAAATCTAAAGTGTCAATTTTAAGACATTACTCTTTTATCTTTTACTAACAAAAAAGCTTCCAATTAAACTATAGTGTGGGCCAGGTGAGGTGGCTCACACCTGTAATCCCAGCACTTTGGGAGGCTGATGTTAGGAGTTCGAGAAGAGCCTGGCCAACATGGTGAAAACCCATCTCTACTAAAAATACACAAATTAGCCGGGTGTGGTGGCGGGCACCTGTAACCCCAGCTACTTGGGAGGCTGAGGCATGACAATCACCTGAACCTGGGAGGTGGAGGTTGAAGTGAGCTGAGATCCTGCCACTGAACTCCAGCCTGGGCAACAGAGCAAGACTCAGTCTCAAAAAACAAAAAAAAAAGCAGCAATCTTACATCAGAGATTTAATATGTAGACTATGTACATTTTAAAATAAACTAAATATGATTATCCTAAAATTATCAGTTTTATCAGATTTTGATTTAAATGCAATATATACTACTAGATCTGAAAACAAAGTGAGTAAACTATTTGAATGATTTTCAGCTTCTTTTAAATTTTTATTTATAACTGACATAATTATACATATTTATGGGGTAACAGTGTGATGTTTCAATGCATTTATACATTGTATAATGATCAAATAGTATAGCCATTATGGAAAACACTATGAAGGCTCATCAAAAAATTAAAAATAGAACTACCATATGATCCAGCATCCCATTATTGAATATATATTCAAAGGAAATGAAATCAGTATGTCAAAGAGATACCTGTACTACCATGTTTATTGCAGTCCTTTTAAGCATCTTTTGAAAAGATATCCAGTCTTGGAGAATGAAACCATTTATCACAAACCTCTTATTTGAAGAAAAAATTAAACAGCTACAGGTACAGCTGTTTATAAGAACTGTATTCGTAACTTATGCTTACATATTTCTAGTCAGTTTGTACATTAATCAAAGTAAAAATATTTCCATCAAAAATAAAGATTGGTTAAAGTAAACCTGTATTGTAAACAATGGGATGATTCAACACTGGATATTTTATGAGAAAGGTTGCCAAAAGGCACTGAGCTGAAAGTTGTTTGACTTCACTCTCTGTGTGAATAGTAACCAAGAGCCCACCTACAGTGCTATGGGGTCTTTCTCTTCCTTTCCACTGCTCCCATCTTGATCAGCCCAAGAGAAGCTTATCTATCATTTGAAGGAGCAATGATGGGAGGGTAGAGACCACGTTCCGTGAAAGTAGAAAATTGTCAGTTCTAAAAAAGGGGGTGATGGACCAGAAGTGTATGAGAATGATAGCTTGCCAAAAAGAAAATGAGATGATGTAATCACATCAAGAAAGAATACCCACCAGTTCCTTCAGTCATTAAACCAGTTGAAGGAGGCAGGCAATGCCACTCTTGTAACTGTTTGTATGACTGAATTCATTCATTACTCTCTGTGCAAATACAGGAAGATCAATTATTTGAGACGGAAAATTATAATTTAATTGTAAATGGAAGTTGTAAAGATAGCACCTTGTTATAAGGTTGGTAAGAACAGAAACAACACATTTTCTGATTTTTTTCCCCACAAAGTAAGTTTCATATTGCTCTGATTCCTCTTTGAAATAGTAACTCTGCCAAAGGCAGTATCGTTTGATAAAGATAACAATCAAGTAGTGGGATTTAACACTAAAGTAATATTTTAATTAATGTTTTATTGGATGATTCTGTGGTTATTATCATTAATTTCAGGTAGCCAAGTATAGAATATTTCTCAGAGCCAGATTAAACTGGTTTTAGTTCAGCCGCTTCTCACACAATGAGAACTGTAGTCAACTAAGCACAGCTATTATGATCAAGCAATTACTTATTTTGTGTTATTCTGAAATCATCTGTTTAGAAGATAAATTTGCCAATCTGTTTAAATTCCATATTTAACTTGGATCTTTCCCCTAGATTTTGATAGCTAAATAACAGATCTTAAAGATCAGCATTTACAGTTGTAATATATCCTGAAATTCACAGATCTCTCGATAAAACAAAAATCAAATGAAAATAATACGAAGCAACTTGCAAAAAGTATGAAAATTGCTACACTAGAAGCCAGAAGACCTGGATTTTAATTTTATCTTCGTAATAAACTAGACCTGAGAACTTTGGGAAAAGCCAATTAAACTCTGTGAGCCTCAGCAAACTAGCATGTAAAATGAAGGTATGTGAAACTAGATGGCCCCTTCCACTTCCAATTATCTAATTCTACTTAAGCCAAATTTTGAAATTACAAAATATTACAATCCCATTTATTGTTAGTATCAGTCTGGCCACAAGCACAGACTAACTGTTACATTTAGCCTGCCACAAACTAAAAATAATCATGGGGGTGTTTGTCAGAGTACAAAGCTTGTTCCAACTATAGCTGTTTTGCTTTTTGTGACTTGAAATCTTAGAATCACTTATGCCTCCTCTCTTTCACTTATTCCCAATAAGCCATCAATGTTAAAGTCCGACTGCTATTTCAGCAACCTCCCATATCTGACTCCTCACCCATTCCCAGACAGGCCAGACATTAGATGCATAAAGGGGGGTAATGACAGACAGGTGAAAAAAGATCATATTTATTTTTTTGTGACAAGGTCTCACACTCTCGCCCAGGCTACAGTTTAGTTTGATCATAGCTCACTGTAACCTCAAACTCCTGGGCTCAAACAATCTTCCCGCCTTGGCCTCCCAAACTGCTGGGATTACAGATGTGAGCCTCCACACATAGTCCTATCTAACTTTTTTAACCTCACCTTCCATCACTCCCTTATATGCTCCCATCACACCTGCCAAACTCATTCTCTCCCAGGACCGCCTCAAGATGCCCCACCCTCTGTATTCCACTAAATCACTAGAATTCCTCCTGTTTCCACAATTCCCCTCATAGCAGGCCTTATAAAGACGTACCATGGAAAAACTCTGTGGTCAGAAAGTGATTCATACTTTGTGCATTAGGAGAATATTCTAACTCTCTTAACATGCTTTCTGCTTTTCCAATCTTCAGATTTAATGGTTGTTCCCAAAAACTACAGCTAGTGACTCAAAAAACACTTGAACTTTTTTAAAAAAATTGACCCAGCATCTTGCTCTGTAGCCCAGGCTGGAGTACAGTGGCACAATCATAGCTCACTGAAGCTTTGAACTCCTGTACTCAAGGGATCCTCCCACCTCAGCCTCCTGAGTAGCTGGGACTACAGGCGTGCACCACCACACCTGGCTGTTTTTGTTTTTGTTTTTTTTCTTTTTGTAGAGACAGCATCTTACTATGTTGCCCAGACTGGTCTTGAACTCCTGGGCTCAAGTGATCCTCTTGCCTCACAAAGTGCTGGAGTTACCAGGTGTAAGCCACAGTACCTGGCCTTGAACTTTTTTTTTTTTTTTTGGAACTAACTTTTCAAAAACTGTATTTTAGCCATGCGCGGTGAGTGGCTCATGCCTGTAATCCCAGCACTTTGGGAGGCCGAGGCAGGTGGATCACAAGGTCAGGAGTTCGAGAACAGCTTGACCAACATGGTAAAACGCTGTCTCTACTGAAAATACAAAAATTAGCCAGGTGTGGTGGTGCGCACCTGTAATCCCAGCTTCTCAGGAGGCTGAGGCAGGAGCATCACTTGAAGCCGGGAGGCAGAAGTTGCAGTGAGCCGAGATCACGCCACTGCACTCCAGCCTGGGTGACAGACGGAGACTCAGTCTCAAAACAAACAAACAAACAAACAAACAAACAAACAAACAAAAAACCCCTGTATTTTAAAGGTTTAAATCTTGTCATTTATGAAAGTCTTTAAAAATATTTGGTAGAGTTTGAAAATATTTATAAAGTTCCTGAATACATCTGTTAAGTTTATTCAAAATTAGATGTTTGTTACTCTTGTGAAAGGCATTTTTTTTTTTTTTAAAGTTTTGGAGATATGGTCTTGCTATGTTGCCAGGCCAGTTTTGAACTCCTGGCCTCAAGCAGTCCTCCAACCTCGGCCTCCCAAAGTGCTGGGATTTCAGTCATGAGTCACTGCGCCTGGCCTACATTTTCTAACATAATTTCTATTCTTATGGAGGAAAAATTTAACTTTACCTCTTCATCCAATTCTTCAGATTAAAAAATTAGGGTAAGAAACAATCAGATGATCTCTGTTTCAGCTTACATACATAATTCTTCATTATATCCATCTCATCTGATCCCATTACCCTCTTTCATGGCTTTTTATCATTGTTAGAAGAGCCTGTGACACCTTATACTTTTCCTTCTTAGAATTTAGCACAAATAAAATTAAGTCATTATCTGAGCTTTATAAGAATAAGATCAACTCTCTTACTATTGCTTAGCACAGTGCTTGACATGAACAAGTAGGCACTCAAATGGATGTTTAATGTTTCACCATATTCTGTTTTCTTCTCAGTTTCAGCTTATTTCTGGTTAAAGTGATGAAAGCTAATTGTTACCCTTCTCAGATAACTATTACTTTATTCTTCTCTTGGGTTTCATATTTTAATTGCCAATTGTTTTTCTATCTTATCAATGTAATTCTCTTAAATGAGATAAGGAAATATTTGTTTAAAGTGATTAGGCAATCACTAAATCTCTATATCAATGGCAAAAATTGTCAAAAATAAAAAATAAAAGTAGAGAACACTTTGAGTTCTAATTTCTGTATTGATTACTAGAATTTATAGGCCTCAACAGTTATTTAAAGGATTACAGACAGGCCGGGCGCGGTGGCTCAAGCCTGTAATCCCAGCACTTTGGGAGGCTGAGACGGGCGGATCACGAGGTCAGGAGATCGAGACCATCCTGGCTGACACGGTGAAACCCCGTCTCTACTAAAAAATACAAAAAACTAGCCGGGCGAGGTGGCGGGCGCCTGTAGTCCCAGCTACTTGGGAGGCTGAGGCAGGAGAATGGCGTGAACCCGGGAGGCGGAGCTTGCAGTGAGCTGAGATCCGGCCACTGCACTCCAGCCTGGGTGGCAGAGCGAGACTCCGTCTAAAAAAAAAAAAAAAAAAAAAAAAAAAAAAAATGGATTACAGATTGATCACAGCAACCTATTGAATGCTTATGTGAGCAGTTGAGGGCAACTCAAGCAATACAAAAAAAACTAAATTATAAGTAATATGAAAGGCTAGAAGAGTAGAAAAAAGGAGTATTTGATATTTATGTGTTAAAAACTGTCAGTGAGATTGAGCTCTTCTACAGAGGCAATGGGAGAATAAGCTACTGTCGCTACCTTCTAGTAGTGGGCAGTCGTATGGAGAGAGCACAGATAAGCCTAATTCATGGTGATGTGATAAATGAGGTCAGGTGCAGTGGCTCATGCCTGTAATCCCAGCTCTCTGGGAGGCCGAGGCGGGTGCATCACTTGAGGTCAGGTGTTTGAGGCCAGCCTGGCAAACATGGTGAAATCCCATCTCTACCAAAAATACAAAAATTAGCTGGGCATTGTGGCACATGCTTGTAATCCCAGCAACTTGGGAGGCTGAGGTGGTAGGATTGCTTGAACCTGGGAGGCGGAGGCTGAAGTGAGCCAAGATCACGCTATGCCACTGCACTCCAGCCTGGGCGACAAAGCAAGACGCCATCTCAAATAAATAAATAAATAAATAAGTAAGTAAGTAACAAATAAAATAGGAGTAGATCAAGGTGCTATGGGAATATTTAGGAGGGAACTCAATCTTGGACATCAGAGAAAGCTCCCAGGGGGTATGATATTTAAAATGTATGACTTAGAACCAGTCAGTGTTATCGAGAAAACTTACTGGTTTCCTCAATTCATTTCTGTCTTATCTGCACTAATCCTATTCAATTTAATTTCTACGTGCTCTGTGTAAACCATCAGACACAATTCATCATAGTTTCAGGGCCTGAAGACTCTCAAGTAGAAAATACTGTCCTTTTCACTATTCTTTGTGGGAATATTCCTGATTATATGCTGTTATCACTCCACACCCCATACAGAAAGAACTCTGAGACAAAGATCTGAGAAAACATTGTAACAAAAGGAAACAAACTCCTGTCTCTCAAAACTAAATTCTAGATTTACCTATACTCTCATAGGAATATTCTGTGTTTAAAAGGCAAGGATCCACTATTCTAATGCTGTTTTTTTTATTTTTTCCCAGCTTCATTAATCCTAGATAAATGGCACATAACTTTCCAAAATTATCCTTAAACTTAACCTAGTCTTACATTTTTACCTCATGGGAAAATGGTTACAACATAGGTGGTCCCCCAAAATACATTCTGTCCTTTCAACCTCCTTCTCCCAACCATATGAACGACCCCTACTTCTAGTACTCTCAACATCCTATTTCCCACTGAATGTGTGTATGTGTGAAATCTAAAACTCCTCGAGAAATAAAAAGTGGACGAAAACAGAGATCTTTTCAATTAAGAGGTGAGAAACTTGGGCATACACAGATCAGTTCTGCTTGATTCTCTTGAACAAAGATAGAACTGGGTGACATTCACAGCAGTGGACCTGTCATTCCTCATGCAGAATGATTTCTGGAAGAGATTCCAGGTGGCAGCCTAAGGCCAAAGGAGATGTCATTAGGTCTTCTCTAATCTCAGTCTACAATTCAGAGATGTGGCATGAAGGTTTTGAAGACCTGAACACCGCATTCCAGGCTGGTCCTTTTGTGCTAGGTTTTCTATCAGAAGCCCATCTAGAATGTAGGAGTCAGTGAAGGAATACTGGGTACTGTCCAGGGCATACCCATCTACAAGGGTACTAATGTATGGAGCACATATGGGAACATTTTACCATATCCCTTGAAGTGGAAAAAAAAACCAAAACCATGTGACACTTTGCTTGCATATATATTCTGAAAGTCACATCCAGTTCGTTTTAAGCCTCAATTTTTAAGTATTAATGCTTTTATACTCTGACTATAAACAAATTTTGTTTTAAAATATTTCTTAACCTAAGGTAATTTATGATCCTCTTTGGTATTTTCCACAAAATTATGTGCACATAAACACAGATGTGTTTTTCCCCCTAGCAAGGGGGTTAATAGCATTAAGCAGATTCTCAAAAGGATCAGCAGAAGATGCTGACATACAGCAATCATTCTTTTTCTACATGGATATTTTTGAGAGAAGTGATTTAAGGTAAGTATGCATTACCCAAAAACATATACACCAATACAATGTAGTCAGTTAAAATTAGGATACCTATATCTAAAAGGGTTCTCTTCCCCTTTTGTCAATTGCAAGTAGTCTCTGGGCCCAATGCAGAAGCTGATTGGTTAATATTACTGGACGCAATGACAGTGATAAAATGGAGTATACTTGGAAAATACTTTTTGTTTTGTTTTATATTTGTGTGTTCTCTTTCAATAAGCTAACCTGCACCTTCCAGCAAATTGGAGGGCTAAATAAATTTACGTAAAAAAAAAATCACAAAAATTTTACCCTTAATGAAAATATGAAAAGTAGAATGGAACCCAGATTAAACCTCTCTCCCAAAATAACATATGTCAGCTCAAAGCAACGAAAATACTGTGGTCAGTTGCAAAATGTTGAAATTTTGTGTAATTATGAAAGTGAAAAAAGAGCATTTTGGCTTTGAAGTTTGAGTTTTCACACCACCATTAGATTTTTAGTCTTAAATTTTAATATTTCAAGACAATTACACTCATATCTGTGATATTTAATTTCTGCCTTCCAGGCAGCTGGCTTGTCCCTTGTCATTAATATGGAAGGCAATTACAATGTCACCTTTAGCTCAGTTCTAGCTGAGGAATTCAAAAGAAAAGTCAGAAACAAGTTACTTCCCAGTAAATAAATCACCAAGGGATTTAGCAAGTCTAGTCAATCAGCTCAGCATTTGCGGGGGTCAGAGGGGTGGGGGAGATCTGGGGGTGTTAGCACACACATGAGTGTACATACACACACAACAGAAACAAAATAACACTACAATAATCAAACTGTATTAATATGTTATCAAAACACTACAAACAGAACAAATGTTTCTTTTGCCTTCTATGTCTCTTCTCATTTTACTCATTCTTTCCTTATCACTATTGACTATTACCTTTCTTCAGATATTTAGCCATGCACTTACCCATGAACCCTGTCTTCTTTTTCTGTCCCAATCCCCATATCTTCATGGCTTTCCAGTTAATGAAGTTATCTTAGGAAATTGAGAAACCTAGAAGTATATCTTAGGGAAAGGTCTAAAAAACTATGCTTAAAATTCTCAAAACACTGAGAAAACTCACCATATTCACATTTCTAATGTACAATAATTTTAAAGAAAAGGAAAGTTATAATAAAATCTCACATTTTATAATAACTAATTAATAAGTAGTAATGAGTCTAAGTAGTTTCGCACATTCTTTCATTTAAATCCCCAAATCATCCTAACATCTCATGATACTGAGGGGGATACTAAGGCCCGGAAGGTGAAACTATGCCCAATATTACACAGCTAAATAATAAATTATACAGGCAATCCACCCAAAATTGTTTTTCCTTTTTATTTATTGATATACCATAGTTGTATGTGTTTTTGGGGGTACACGTGATATTTTAACACACGTATACAATGCGTAATGATCAAATCAGGGTAACTGGAATATCCATCACTCAAACAGTTATATTTTCTTTGTGCTGGGAACATTACAATTCTTCTGTTCTAGGTATTTTGAAATATACAATAAATATTAACTATAATTTCCTATCATATTGTTGAATGATAGAACTGGTTTCTTCTGACTGTATGTTTGTACCCACCACCCAAAATTTGAACCTCAAAAAGCAAAACACCTTCAAAATATTAAGAAAACAGAAACCAACATAAATTTTAATGGTAAATATTTAGCAATGTTAAGGAATAGGAATACACATAACTGATTCACATAGTATCCCTATTATATTATAGATGACAGGAAGCTTATAGCAAAATCTGAGGCCCAACTGTGTATGAGCCTTAGGGGCTGATTACTTTTTATACATTATCTTGACTACTTCCTCAAATTTATAATTTTACTATCCCTGGGCTTATTATAAACCTTCTCTTCAAGTCCTATGATGTCCAGAAGCCTTTCAATGAGTAAAACCAAGGAATCCAGTGAAGAAAAGAATAGAAAGATATTTCCAGTTTCTCAATAGTCCTCATGCTGTCACTTTTATAACTGAGCCTCATCACAAAGGATTATATAATAGATTCAAGTAATACTGCAAACAATTTTATTTTTAAAACTTAGGTCTTTGATTTTTTGATACTATAACATCTGAAGATTAAAAAAAAGATTTACTATATACTTGCAAAAGCAATATAGTTTATGCAAAAACACTGTTGATATGTGAAAATGCCTGACAAAAAGTTGTCAAGACCAAATTTTTGGTCCTGCTGACTATGAAAAGCGAGTATTTCTTGGATTCAAACTATGAACAAGTAATGAAATTTCAGCAAGGAAGACTCAAGGAAAACATGTGTCATATAGCACTTAAGGCATACATATAGAAATCAAACATTTGTGATAATACCTGAAGTAGGAACGATTTAACAAAAGATTTTTTCTTTTTTTTTTTTTTTGAGACGGAGTCTCGCTTTGTCACCCAGGCTGGAATGCAGTGGCACCATCACGGCTCACTGCAAGCTCCGCCTCCTGGGTTCATGCTATTCTCCTGCCTCAGCCTCCGAGTAGCTGGGATTACAGGCATGCACCACCACGCCTGGCTAATTTTTTGTATTTTTAGTAGAGACGGGGTTTCACCGTGTTAGCCAGGATGGTCTCGATCTCCTGACCTCGTGATCCGCCCGCCTCGGCCTCCCAAAGTGCTGGGATTACAGGCGTGAGCCACCGTGCCCGGCAACAAAAGATTTTCACAGAACACTTAGAGAAAAAGAAAAACTCAGATTGTTACCCCTTCCCAATCTGAGTTTTTACGTTACAGATGTTTTAAAGAACTGTAAACAAAACAACATTTATATATTATTGCCTGATTTCAAAATAATCAAAAACAATCTGTTTTACTTAAAACCAATTGTAGCAATCACTGCATCTAGTAAATAGTAGCACTTCTATTTGCTATTCCTTATAAAGAGGCAAAAACAAAAAAGAAATCACTGTTTTTGAGAACTGAAGTATTTTTCCATAAGCACAATAGCCAATTTAAAAATATGACATAGACAAAGACAATAAAAATTATATTGTCAAATAATAGACAAATACAAAAAAATTGAAATATGCTAGCAGTGTTATTATAATTGACCAGATTATAAAGCTCAATTACCCTGAAGTTCTGCTACTGAATAGGAACTTTCAGATGCTCCACTATATAAAACATTTTTAGGTGCTAAGCCCAGGAATAATGTCTGGAATTCTGCCAATAATATTCCTCCTGAACACAATGGCAAAGCCTCTGTGTGACACAGCAGCACACTCAACTTTTTTACAATTTCATGTTCCCCCATCTTTTGCAGCATATGAATGAGAAATAGCCTTTCTCTTGGAGGCTCTATTAATTTTTACGAAATAAACCAACACAAAATGGGTAGCAAACCAATTTAAGCAAAATTTTCGTTGCTATGGTTCTATAATTAGAAAATAAAATTAGTAATTGATGAGAGTTACAGCTCAAAAAATGAAAATTACTAGATTGACCTTCATGTGGTTAGTCATATTTAACAAACTTGAGTCCTCTCTGCCTGTGTCTGCCTCTCACTCCAAACTCCCTGTCATACCCCTACCCCTCTACACACAGCTGCTCTTCTTGAAGTGAGTGCTTTATATTGTGGAGGCCACCAAGTCCAAATAACATAACTTTATTTTGCTATAATTTTTATAACTTCTTTCAAATTCAAGTTTTTGGCTGCACCTTACAAACTTGAAAATCTAAGAAATGCCAGTCTTTTAAACTGCAGCCACATATAGGTCTATGTAAAACACTTTTTTAATCTTTAAGGGCTATTTTGTAAATTTTCACCAATTATTAGAAATCTTTTTAATACAAATATTATATACACAGTATTGTTAAAAAGATCAGCAAAAGGCACAAAAGCATGGGATATATTTTGAGTTCTTTTTAAAGAAAAGAAATTTCTCTCCTTACCAGAAGTGCTAACACTGATTGTTAAGACTTTCTAATGACAGGTATATTTTGAAAAGAACAACAACAAACCCATCCTATTCCAAACTATATAGTTTGTAGAGATAACAAAGCCCTAATATTAACTCTGAGCTTATACTAACTTTACTCATCAGACATACATCACTGAGCGAATTAAAAGCCACTTAGCCACGTAAAACGAAAAAGCAAAGGAAAAACTGGTTATTAGCTCAATACGGATTGTTCGTAAAATGGGCAATATGCTAATTAGTCTGCTCTGCTTTAATTAAAAGAATCATTAGCTAAATCACATACGTAAACTTCAATTTCACAGTATTTGAGAAAGATACAAAAAGACCTTTTGTTTATTAAAACACTTTAAAACTTTCCTATAATCTGTTGAACAGACCAATTTTTCCAGATCCTGTATAAACAAATGGTAACCTATACTTTGTTCAATTATCACATATATTAGTGTAGTTTAATAAGACGACTATATTTGAAGTATTAACTAAGTCAGATATACAATTATCACATTTAGGAGGTCTACTTCAATTTTAAAATACTAGCTTAACCTTGTATGTTGTCTTCAAAATCCTTTATTTTTCAGTTTTCTATATGGATGTTTAATAGAACACTACGCTGACTTTGCGGTTGAATTATGACGCTTTACCTGAACTGCACAGAACTAGTCCATGGATTAAATAATTAAGAGATTGCACAATTTGAGGTAGGATTTTCAGAAACGCTTTACAAAAAGATTTTAGCACACCAATTACTTAAACTATGTCAAAAATCTCACTTAGTTAAATTCTGACAATCTTTGTCAAATTCAGAAACATGAATTCAATTAAAAATAGGCAGCTTATTTAAACTACGTTTGTCTTAACAGCTTTAATTTAAAAAACACCTCCTGCCCCCATATACAGTTAATGCTTCTGGCTAATGCACATTCTCTTCCTTGTCTTCTCATTTCTATCACATTTTTTTCCCCATTAAAGTGAGCACATTGTATTTGGTTTCTTTTCTTCCTATTCATTGTTCAGTTCAGCATTTTAATAATCTTTTCAGTACTGCTGTTCAAAGAAAACAGGCTATATGAAGCTAAAGAAAATTCTCTAAGTTCAATGGTTTTCAAAGTGAGATAATTTTCCTAGACCTATTTGTTAAAAATCCATGCAAAACAAGCACCACAACCAACTGGTAAACAGCTACAGAAAATTGGAAGCTTAAAAATAAAGCCGTTAAAAACACTTCACTACACACCTTCTCTGTGAAGCCCTTTGTTTCCACTGAAAACCATACTGGAATCCTTGTATAAAAGAAGTTGCCTTCTGGCTATCAATAGCTATACTATCAGTAACTGAGGGATCCAGATGTCTGCAGCGGTTAAAACAAATGTTCAGCGTTGGGTGCTGATTCCGCTTCCCTCCGTGCAAGGTTTTTCACAAAGGCAGCAGAGTAAGAGCGCACATAGCAACAGCACTCACAGCTGATTGGACAGAGGGTGTGCTCAACCTCCCCTGCTCACTAGGTCCACTACAGCTTCCTGTCTACTTGGCAGCACTGTCATGTTTTCTTTGCTCGTCTTATGAACTCAGCTGTGTTTAGGCAACTTGAAAGGAAAGAACAGAAGACTGACGATGCAAAGTATTCTAGTGTAAACCCCTAAAATGTGTTTCCTTAGTTGCTTTTAAAACAGAGAAATTCATGAGACAAAAATTTATTTCAGTTAGTGAAATAAATGAAACTGAAGACAAAGAAGGGTTGTGGAGGGAATCAATTACTTCACATTTAAATTAAATCAGGTCTACCAAATGAAACCCTGTGAAAATGTGTAAATAAAAAACTTTACAATAATCAGAATAAAGCATTAACCTCCATATATCTAGAACTATAAAGTATTTTACAACAAACTTCACAAATTCCTAGAAAAGCACAACCTGTTACATATTTAAAATGGGATAGGTCCTGAAATGGTCTCTCCTCAAATGCATGCAGTACCTTTTAAGAGGGCTAAAGAAACAGGTTACCAGACTGACTAGAAAAAGATTCAGAAAGGAAAAATTATCAGTTACTTAATAATCTCTGACAATACAAGATTTAACTAGGTCTTTATAGTAAAATGTCTCTGGACACATAGAACAATGACATTTAGCTTAAATTCATTTACTTTTTGTTATCATAAAATTACCCAGAGATATAAAAGCATAGACTTTTTTTCAGGTTTCAAGTAGTGGGCTTCAGTTTACCAGTTCATACTGTCTCCACGAACTTTAACAGCAAAAACCCCTCCCCAGCTTACAAAGTTGTTTGGGAGAATCAATGAAAGTAGTAGGGGATGAACAGATGTGATGAATTATAAAAATTTCTCACTTTAGAAGTATTTCCCCTGAACGTCACGTCAACTAGGATGGTGGTTTTCAAACGTTTAAAGCAATGGAACTCTTTATTTGCATTCTTCCTATAAAATGCATTATCAGTAGTGGCTCTAGGACTTCTATACAGGAAAGGTTTGTGGGAGTAGGCTGAGGCAGCAGCAGAAGCATGCCGTTTACTACTCAGATCTTTGTTTATCTTGAGTGTCTCGGCATTAGGGAGTGGAGGCTGATGGAAATGTTGGAGTTACTAAAGTGCCCCATGAGCACTATGAGGCTATTTTTAAGTGAGAAGCCACAAATAGCACGCAATTTCATCTCAGACCCAGAATCCATAAGATTTCTACCCCTGAAGAAGCTTCTAGGATTCCTGGAGTTCCACAGTACAGAAGAAATACAACCTGGAAGAGGTTTATTGCTTTAAAGAAATCTCATTACTTTAAAGAATCTGATCACTCGCTCCACATTTAGCCAGAGGGAGAGCTGCTAAGCCCCCTAAGAAATAACAAGACGTGCCGGGCGCGGTGGCTCACGCCTGTAATCCCAGCACTTTGGGAGGCCGAGGCGGGCGGATCACAAGGTCAGGAGATCGAGACCACGGTGAAACCCCGTCTCTACTAAAAATACAAAAAATTAGCCGGGCGCGGTTGTGGGCGCCTGTAGTCCCAGCTACTCGGGAGGCTGAGGCAGGAGAATGGCGTGAACCCGGGAGGCGGAGCTTGCAGTGAGCCGAGATCGCGCCACTGCACTCCAGCCTGGGCGACAGAGCGAGACTCCGTCTCAAAAAAAAAAAAAAAAAGAAATAACAAGACGTGTTTGGAAACACAATAAGCCTGAGGTAGGTGACTCAGAGAAAGAATGGCATGGTAGAGAGAGCAAGGATTTTGGAGGTAGGCCAACCTGTGTTCAAAACAGGAATCTGCCATTACTAACAGTGAGACCACATATAAGATTATTACACCATTATGAGCCTCAGTTTCCTCATCTGTACAACTCCTAATCCAAGACTAGTCACAGGACCACTGTACTTTTTCCTTAACACTTAGTTCATAGAATGTAGAAAGGCTGTTTACAAAATGACTGGTTTAATGAGTCTCCTCCATCACACTGTAAGTGCTTTAAAGGTAGGTACTATGTCTACTTGTTTACCTAGCACCATGCCTCATTTATATTTTATACAATATTTGATTTGATTTCACAATCATGGGAGGTGACTAGTACAAGTAGAACATCTTATTTGACCATCTTCATTGTTTAAATAAGGAAATTAAATATAAAATTTATAAGTCACAACTAGAAGTTAAAGGAAATCAAATTAAAAAATTTTTTGGATTAATAAATTTATATTTCAAAATCAACCTTTTTCTATCTCCTATAATATATAATCCCAGGGTTGTTTTGGAATATTTCCTTTCAGTTATAATCCTTCAACTTTAAAATTAAAGGCTAGTGATATCATATATCTATAATATAAATCTATTGATGTCATATAAAAAAAGAATTTACAGAAAAAACATTAAATGTATTTAGTCACAACACGTAATTATAAATGATAAAAGACACTCCAAATAGATGTGCCACCTTAAAAAACTTAAATCCAACTGAGACAGTATTTTATTTAATGAAATGCTCCCCTCTCTGTTGCTAGTTTTCCAATAAATTTCAGAACAGCACTTCATGTATTTTTGAAAAAAGTTTGCTTTTCCCCAATTTGCTCACCTTGGTACACAAAACTAAATAATGAGTATGCTGTAAAATGATGGCACATTATCTACTTTGTAAATCTCAAGACTACAAACTACGAATCTGAATAACATGAATTTCTACACAAGTGTTAGTCCCAAATTCTCAATTCTCAATTCTCAACCATGACAAACCTCCTTCCCCGACTCCTCCAGAACCCACCTAGCATGATTGTTAAGTATGTTCTCTAAATGGACAGTTCAGGAAACATATCATGCTCCTGCAGGGAAACAAATAGGATAGTAGATCTTTTACAAAAGTTTTAAAAACAAAACTATATATTCCAAATACAAAATGGAAAAATTTCAAATAACTATTTCAGATCATCTATGCTTTCTGTTAACAGAAATAATTGAGATATACTGATAGTAAGATACTTTAAGAGCTAATCATGCTATCTTTGAGACTTTCTAAACAAAAAAAATTATTGCAGATAGAAAAAAGAGCCCTTCAAAGGTAATGATTAAATAGCTACTACACATATACACATAAAAATAATTACTAAATATATATTATATATATATTAAATAGCCACTACCTACTGGCCCATGGGCCAGGCATGATGCTAATCCCTTTACATACTCTTCTCAGATCCTCAGGTAGTTGTTATCCCCACAGATTAAAACTGGTACAAAATCCAACCTCATGATTGGAAAGACCCCTTAAAGCAGCAAGACATAATGGAGGAGGAAAGCCACAAATTCAAGCTCTTTCTACTTACAGGATGTGTTACCAAATTATTTAACCTGTCTGAATCTATTTCTTTGAAAAGTGGGAATAATCATTTCTCTAAGTGCTATAAACCACCTAGGTGAGTACTTGGGCTCTTAATCTGAAGTCTCCTCTTTCCCTTTGCAGATATCAGGTCTACATGACATAACCATATGTCTGCATACACACACACGCACACAACAAATAACAGCAATACATTAGCATACATTAGTTGTATACAGTATTAATAAAAACGGGAATGAGAAAACTCTTGACCAAAGAAAGATTTCTGTGATGCTGATTTTTTTTTAAGTTTCTTAAATAATGTCACATCTAACAACAACAACTTAAATAATGTCACATCTAACAGCTAATTACAAATTAGCTGAATAACTAATTTGTAATGAAGACTAAGCAATAGTTAAAATTTAACATTAACAGTTTTGGAAAATAGAGAAATGTATGACATCATTAAATCAGTTTTTATTAAAAAACAAAATATGATGTTCAGGTCACTTCAGGGATAAATTAAACCATACATTATAGTGACTGCCATTTACATGAGATTCCCAGTAATCATACTTGCTGCAATGATTACCCACTGACTTGTATTCATTATAACAAAGTACAAATAAACCAAATGGCCAAACAGCAACCCAAATATACCGTTTTAAGAGTTAAACACATTCTTAAAATTAAAATGCTAAAAAGTACCTAAGAGACTTAATTGAGGATCTCATCTTTCAAAAGATTTTGGGTTATGATGACCTAGATTAGTTCCAGGAGTAGTGCCTTGTTTACAAAATCTAAGATCTTGGAAAGAAGAAAATGTTCTAGCCTGTTTTTTGGCATCATTCATACTACATTGTTTAAAATGAGCTAGAACAGGGGTTATTTATAAGCTAAGCTACTAGACAAACACTTCGTCTAATAATATCTTGTACACACATAAGTCAGATTTAATAAGAATCAAGATCACGTATTAAGAATTCACTTTTAATCTCCTATATACTTTGTAAATTAATATCACCATCATTACATAAAATGTGTGCAGAGGTGCATATGGGTTTTTCTTTATGCATACTTCTTTTAAAGATATATTATGGGATGTTAATCTCCTGCTATTACAAAGAATGCTATGTTTGATTCAATCTTAGATTGAAAACCAATCATACATTTGTATTATAATAATATAACATTTTATGACAAGTTTTTCCATGAAGATAATGGATCCCATATTTACCTGTCCCTTTGACAACTGCAACTTTGTGAAATAATATTTTGTAGATGAAGAAACTGAATCATAGAAATTGAGGTAGGTACCTTGTAAGAATCACCTACTCTAGGTTTAATTCCAAGTGCTGTGGTTTTTTTCCACAATTACTATTACTGATACATGTCATTATGTCTGCTAACAGAGACAAACAGTCATACAAATGACTGATTCTGCAGTTTAAATTCTGGAGAATGTTAACAAAAATCTGGTTGAGTGAAAAAGCTGTATGTGTATTTAGTCAATCTTGTGTAGCTTAAGGAGACTCAATTATTAAGTCCCCAAAGCTTTAATACTGTTTGCTTTGCATTTAACATTTTTAAAAACTTGCTTATTTGAAACTATTTTACGTTGGTTTTCTTCCAAGTGATATGACTAAACTCTTTTGGCTACCTCAAACTCCAGCATGTCTAAAACTGAATTAGTTTTCCTCTGAACAAGAGTCACCATTATTGTCAGTGACATCCTCCCAATTCCCTAAGCTAACAAACTTTGGAGAGAACCTACTCATTGACTGTGTGTTTAGTAAGTGCCTGGCACAACCACTTCGCTCAGGTTATGTCATTCTAACAAAGTTATAAAATAGTGTAAAATACTATTACTATCCCAGTTTTAATCAATAAAATGGCAACTCAGAGTAAGTCAGCAACTTAAGCTTACACAGAGAAGATAACAAAATCAAATCTTGAACACTTTTAGTTCTAAGTGCTAAAACAATCTGTATAATTAATGTGCTATAAAATTAATATAAGGGGTTGAGACTATCATTTTCTTTTTAAATAAAGTAGAGAAAAGAAAAAAAAATCAGTCATCATTGCTCATAGCAAGATTGGTAAATAACTTGTTTTGGGGCAGGGGTTGATAGGGATGTTGTTATGGGGCAGCAATGTGAAATGTCTAATTGTGGATTGCAGTCAAAAAAAAATGCTAACGGCCGGGCGCGGTGGCTCAAGCCTGTAATCCCAGCACTTTGGGAGGCCGAGACGGGCGGATCACGAGGTCAGGAGATCGAGACCATCCTGGCTAACACGGTGAAACCCCGTCTCTACTAAAAATACAAGAAAATTAGCCGGGCGAGGTGGCGGGCGCCTGTAGTCCCAGCTACTCGGGAGGCTGAGGCAGGAGAATGGCGTGAACCCGGGGAGGCGGAGCTTGCAGTGAGCCGAGATCGCGCCACTGCACTCCAGCCTGGGGCACAGAGCAAGACTCCGTCTCCAAAAAAAAAAAAAAAAAAATGCTAAGGCCATTGCTCCATCTGACATTGTCTCTCAATTACTACCATCCCTCCCACTGTCTCCAAATAGATACTGGTTTTCATCATATCATATTCAACAAACATAGACTTTGGAAGCACAACAGCTGAAATTAGGTAGAATTGTACTAAATAGAGTTGGAGAAAATAGTCACTAGAGACTTACAGCCAAAATTCACATACATCACAGGCTGTCACCACTCAATTCTACAGGCCCTCTTTTACTAGAGGTGACACTACTAAAGACACAGATGTTCAGAGATCCCTAAGGACTCACAACGTACAAATGCTATAACTACTGAATATAGCTTTCTGTGTAGAGGGAAACAATAGTTGTCTTTTCCCTTATATAAATGCTAGAGTCAACCTTTCTACGAGAGCTCTCCATTTTCAATGCAATTTCAGTTTATAAAGTACTTATTTGAATACCTCAATAGTTTTTACCATTTTAGACCAGGAAGATTTTAACTGCAGCACCTAAGAGAGGAAACAACAGTAAGACCTCATAAACTGAGCGCCTCAACTGAAGCTTGCACTTACTGGGAATAATTTTTCATTCTTCATTCACAAAAACAAAACAAACCATCAAACATACATGCCCCCCTCCCATTCAAACTCAAAATATTGGAGACCACCACAAATAGAAAGGGATAGTGGAGGTCAGGCATGGTGGCTCATGCTCATCATTCCAGACTTTAGGAGGCTGAGACAGGAGGACTGCTTGAGGATAGAGTTTAAGACCAGGCTGGGCAACAGTGAGACCTCGTTTCTAAAAAAAAAAAAAAAAAAAAAAATTAAAAATCAGCTGGGCATGGTAGTGCACACTGTAGTCCCAGCTTCTCAGGGACTGAGGCAGGAGGATTGCTTGCGCCCAGGAATTGGAGGTTGCAGTGAGCCACAATCAAGCCACTGTACTCCAGCCTGGGCAACAGAGCAAGAACCTGTATCAATAAACAAAAAAAGAAAGGGAGAGTAGAGTGTACAATTTCTGTAAGTTTGTACATGCCATCTGATACTCTCTTATTCCTCTGGGCCAGCTCCTCTACCCCCAAGTCCCTTCTAAAACATCACAGGGTAACCTCAGCTTCTGATTCACCTGTTGCCCCAGGAAGAAAGGACTTTGTTTTTTGTTTTTGTTTTTTTTTTTTCAAACTACAAGCTTCTGAGGGCAGAGGCCATGTTAGTTCTTGCTCATCACAGTACTTCCAGCACATATGCCAGGCACATTGAAAGTGCTCGGTGAATACTTGTTTCAGTGAACAAGAGAGGGAGAATGGTCCAAATGTCTATGGTTTTACTATTTCTAACAGTTAAATTCTAAAATGTTGTCATATTTAACCAATAAGACTATATAATCACAACTATATTGCAGAAGGAAATATTCATAAGAATTCATATCACTTTCAAAAAGAACATTTTGTCAAAATATGGGTGTTTGGGAGAAATATTTTAGAAATAGATCATTTCTAAAACAAAATTCAAGTGTTTTGTACTAAATCAAAACAAGCATCCCATGTTGTCAATCCCTTGATTTCAAACAAGGGCCCATGTAAATTACAAAATATTAGATGCAATATCCTACAAAACACAGCTGGGGCAAATCAGCTATTTTAATCTATATTTAAGCTATCTAAGTACAGAATGATATACCAGTTAATGAAAGACAAGATTTGAGTGAACTAGCAGAACAGTAAAATGACTATTACGGTTATCATAAAATTCATTGTCCACTGAGGTGGGAGGTTTGCTTGAGGCCAGGAGTTCAAGACCATCCTGGCCAACATAGAAAGACCTTGTCTCTAAAAAGAAAAAAAAATGTATTAAAAAATTAAAGAGTAAAATTCATGATCCAAACAGTGGTAACACATTTAGAGTGAAAGGAGACCATTATGAAATAGGATTGGACACAGGGACAACAGGCATAAACCAGGACCATCCTATGTAGCATTTAACCCAGCCCATTAAAATAGTTTGAACTTAATGGTACAGTTAGAGATATAAAACGGTTAAATATGTTAAATTTTTTAAGCGTGAATTTTATATTTCATGAAACTCACTGATAAAAGCCCAAATATAAAATTATGGTATCTTAGAACTTACAAAGTTGTTAAGTAAGCAATAGGCACTTAATTTTTTATGAAGCATCTAATAAATACTAATTCTGTGTCAACTTGTCACAGGTGTGAGGAAAACAGCTGGGAAGAAGTCAGATGTCATCACTGCCCTTGAAGAACAATTATTCTAGTGAAGGAGACAGTATAAAATGAAGAAATGAGGGAAGCACAAACTATCGTATAGTAGCTGGCCTTCTTGCAGTTCCTAAAGCATGCCAGACTTTCTAAATTCAGGACCTTTGCACATATTCCTTTGGCCTGGGATGTTCTTCCCCCTTACACAACTGGTGCCTTCTCATCCTTTGCTCATTTTCTCAGGGGCCTTACCTAACCATTCTAACCAAAGAGGACTTCTCCTTGCTCTCACTTAGCCACTCTCTTAGCCTTTGTATATTTCTCTCAGCGCACTTGGAATGTGTTTATCTTACATATTGAAGAGATGCTAATTTATTAACAATGATAGGCAAATTTATTGAGTATTTATTCAGAATCAAATACTATTTTGTTTTGTTTTGGTTTTTTGAGACGGAGTTTTGCTTTTGTTGCCCAGGCTGGAGTGCAATGGCTCAATCTTGGTTCATTGCAACCTCCACATCCCAAGTTCAAGCAATTCTCCTGCCTCAGCCTCCCGAGTAGCTGGGATGACAAGCATGGGCCACCATGCCCGGCTAATTTTTTTGTATTTTTAGTAGAAATGGGGTTTCTCCTTGTTGGTAAGGCTGGTCTCGAACTCCTGACCTCAGGTGATCCGCCCGCCTCGGCCTCCCAAAGTGCTGGGATTACAGGTATGAGCCACTGTGCCCGGCCCAAATACTATTTTCTAAGCACCTTATATGGACTACCTCATTTCCTCATTACAATAGCCCTTTAAGTAGGTACTATCACTAGCCTCATTTTTTATACATTGAAACTAAAGAAAAAATATTGTCCTCTATATTTCTAAATAATTAGTTTGTACTATTTCCTGATTTTTAAATTTGACAATTATTTCTAATTTCTTATTTCTTTATATCCATCTCTTTCTTAGCTTCCTAGTTTCAAGGATGAAATGTCTTATTCACTTTGAGTCTACTTATTACCATTCGACTTACTTCTAAGAGTATGCATGTATTACTTTGAGAACAATGTCAAAATATAATCACCTAGTCTGTTCCTTTCCAGTTTCCTGATAAAAGCCAGATGATCATTATTTCATTTCTGGTGCCAGAACCTAGAGGCAACTGTGCTCTGCTAGAGGCTAGAAGTAATACCAAATACAGAAAATACTAAAACAACTAGCAGGGAATTTGAGTTTTACTTTTTTAGTTGGATAGGTTGCTTTTCTCCGGGTCGTATGTTTTCCCAACTGTAAAAATGAAAGAAACTCACACACTTTAAGGATCTTTCCAACTGTGGTTTCTAGTGACAGAGTGATTTTGTGAGTAATTTCAGAATAACAAAATTATTTTCACATCCTGAACTTTTAAAAGTGGATTTAAGATGTACCACTATGTAACCTGAATTTTGTTGTTGTTGTTAGCAACTTAGAGTACCCTGGTAAATACCTAAATTCTGCAGCATAAGCTACTACAAAAGGTACAGGCCAGGGTTAGACTACAACCTCCTGAACCACAGAAGTGTGCCTGCAGAACCTGCCTTCAATCAACACAATAACTACTCAGAGGCACAGGGATGTTCTTTACCTCAATTTCTGAAAAGTTAGTATGCCAACTTAATGACACACACGCTCAGAGAAACAATATTTAAGAAAGGAGTTATGCCATCAGAAACCTTACAAGCCAGGCCAAAAAAAAAAAAAAAGGAGTAATGAATGATCAAACCTTAGACCTAGAAGGAACCTCCAAAATGATCTAATCTAATCTCTTATCAGATGAGGCAACTGGTGGTCAAAGAGGTTGGTGATTATTCACACAGATAGTGGCAAACTAAGACTAGGAAACTGAGATTGCTTCTTAGTGCTCTGTCTACCACAAAATACTGAACAAACCTCACTCTTACGATCACCATTTTTTTTTTTAAAGCTTTAGTGTGAAAGTGTTTATCTGGTTGGGGAGAGAAGAAGATACATCTCTACTCCTAACACAGCTAGGAAAGCTTATCAGTATCACGGGGACTTCCTTCATTCTCAGACCTTACATGAAGCTGAAGGGTATGAAAGCCTCTAATAGAATTCAAACTTCTGCCAGCAATTATCTGGAATGAGAAATGGAATCTCCAGTTTTACTCTGTATTTTTCTTCCATTTGTTATAACACACAGCTATTTTAAAATAAATAGTGCAGCTTACTACTCTGACAAAAAGAGTATTATAAAACAATAGATACAGTATTGTTAGTATTGTGTACCATGTTAACATTCCCAAGAATTTTTGTAAAATAAAACACAAATCCTTCATACATTATAAACAAAGAATGGTGGCAAAGGGAAAAATAAATGGAGAAGAAAAAGATTTAGCTAACAGTAGATGTGTGTTAGGTATTTTTTATAACAGCAGGCCATAATGTAATTTTGAGAGCTAAAAACTGATTTTAAGACTGTCTGATACTAGCAAATGAATGAGGCTCAAACTCCTTATAGCTTAACATTCAAAACTCTAATCTCTCCCTATTCCAAAGCAACCCTTCCCATTCACATTAGTCTGTCTGTCGTCCGTTAAACATCGGAATTCTATCTTCACACCTTAACTCATTCCCTCTGATCAGAATGTTCTTCCTTCCATTCCCTTCCCTGCCCCAATCTCTAAATTTTTATCTATCCAAATCATACCAGTTTTTTAAGGATCAACTCAGCTGCTGTCTCTGCTAAGACAGTCCCAGCCCTAAATTAACTTCTCCAGCTGGAATTAATCTTCCCTATGACCTTTGATAAACATTACTTTTATCATTCATTCAGTTCTCAAATGTCCTGCATTATACTTATCTTCTTTCTTGGATTACATTTTCTATAGGGCAGAGAACATAATACATATCTCAGAGGTCATACCACAGAATGGTTCATCAATAAATACTACTGAATGAAAAGAAAAAATTTAGCCCAATGATCATGTGCACAAAACCATCACTTTTTTCAGATTACCTAATTGTTGCAAGATAAACTAAAAATAAGAGTTGTACATATTGTTAAGATGACACATATTACATGAATTTAACTATTTAATCAAAACTTTTTTTTTTTTGAGACAAGGTTTCACTCTGTCGCCCAGGCTAGAGTGCAATGGCTTTATCATAGCTCACTACAGCCTTAAATCCTCAGCTCAAGTGATCCTCCCATCTCAGCATCCCAAGAGCTGGGACTATAGGCATGCACCAACAAGCCCAGCTAATTTTTATTTTTAAGTTTTTTTTGTAGAGATGGGGTCTCCCTATGTCATACAGGTTCGTCTTGAACTCCCAGGCTCAAGCAATCCTCCCACCTCGGTAACCAAAACTTTCCTTAGTGAGATATCAAAGAAGTTGGGAAATATTATAGTTCAAATAGACACACGTATCTACATAAAATGAATGCCATAAAAATTCAAATTCATTGCACAGCAAATTTGAATTCTATCCATCCAGAGCAGGCATACGCTTCTCTTTTTATCCAAGATTAGAGTAAGCTGAAACACTGTTGAATCAACAACAAAGGAAATCGATGCCAGAGTTTAACTTCACAGAAGGCCACTCTGCCTTGTGCTCCTTACTAAAGTAGGAAACCATGGATTGACAGCATCTGCAGTTGAGCACAACTGTCATGACAGCAAATTCTCATATAATTACACAGCACTAAAGACTTCAGACATTATCCCCCACAGATTTTCTAGATGTAAGTACTACTGTTAGTAAACTTTATTATAGTTACAGTTCTAGAATCCTAGTTGGAAAAAGTAGATTTAGGGGATACTGGCCCTGTATCCTCAGTGTGACAACTTGTTTTCATAGAAAGCTGGTGCCCACCTTGTGCCCAGGCACTGAGCTGGATGCTAACATGTACTATTTCTTTCAATCCTCGCAGAAACCTTGAGAAAAGAATTGCTATTCCCATTTTTACAGATTTCCGGGCAATTAAGACATAGAGAGTTTAACTTTCCTAAACTCACCCAGCTAGTAAGTAATGATGCTGATGATTGAACAGTGAGTTGTCCAGCTCCAAACCCATGTTCTTTCCACTGCCCTAACTGCCACACAACAATTCCTGAAAGTCAAATCAAGAATACCATCTAGAGTGTGGGCATGGTGGCTCATGCCTGTAATCTCAGCACTTGGGGAAGCTGAGGCAGGAGGACTGCTCAAGGACAGGAGTTCCAGACCTCGGCAACATAACAAGACCTGTCTCTACAAAAAATTTAAAAGTTACCTGGGCAGGGTGGTGTGCGCCTGTAGTTTTAGTTGCCTGGGAGGCTGAGGTGGAAGGATTACTTGAGCCCAGGAGTTCAAGGGTGTAGTGACCTATGATCATGCCACTGCACTGCAGCTCGGGCAACAGAGTGAAACCCTATCTCTGGGTGGGGGAGGGGGGTGCAGGGGAAGGAATACCAGCCAGAAATTGACCAAAAGAAAAATCTATTGGAACAGAAAACCAAATATTGCATGTTCTCACTTGTAAGTGGGAGTAAACACTGAGTATACATGGACATAAAAGTGGGAACAATAGACACTGGGGACTACAAGGGGAACGGAGGGAGGCAGGTGCAGACTGAAAAACTACCTGTGGGTACTATGCTCACCACCTGGGTGATGGGATCATCTGTATCCCAAAACCCAAGCATCACAAAATACACTCATGTAATGAATCTGCACGTGTACCCCCTGAACCTAAAATAAAAGTTGAAATTAAGGGGGTGAGGGGAGACTGAAGATTTCAGTTAGAATTTAGGTTGGGCATATAATGTTGGAGAATGAAAAGATGTCTACTATTTGTACGTGGAGGAAAACAAGATACAAATCAGATAGTAATTAGCCATTTTCTTTCAAGAATATCTATAATGTGAAATCAAATTTAGAACCGTTTGTGTGAGTTTTGCTCATACACTAAAGCTAACAAGAGTGTCAGGTAGGGGAAAAACTATTTTTATTCTCATATACTGTTGGTGACCAAAAATTGGCACTTTTTTACCATAATCAAAAAGTGTGATTTTATAATAATCAAAAAATGTTTGTATATACTGTGATCAAGTAATTCTACTTTTAGAACTTTGTCTGGAAAAAATAAGGAAATACACCAGGATTTAAACTATAGGAATGTTTGTTACAGTGCTGTTTGTATTTGCCAAAACTTGGAGCTTAAGTATCCAACAAAAAGATTGTACACATGAAAATGGTTAGGATGATAAATTTTATGTTATCTACATTTTACCACAGTTAAAAATTAAAACATTAAGAAGTATAAATTGGCCAAATAACACAGGCATGCAAAAGTTAGCTATATAACCATTAAAGATACCATAATGGAAGAATAATGACATGAAAATACACAAATTATATTAGCTAAAAAATAGTTTGCTAAGTAGTATATATGGTTTAATTAAAAAATATATTATTAATATGTACATACATTTATAGACTAGAAGGATACACATACTCACACCCCCAAAACGTGAACTGTCTAATCACAGAATAGGAGCATTACAATTATTTTGTCCCTTTCTTTTAGCTTATCTATATTTTGTACTTCTTTGACAGACTCATATTACTAGTGTAATTTTTAAGAGGATAGAAGATTGAAGGATGTTAATGTCTTAGTTTAGGGAAGCAATACATCTGAGGTCATGATTCCTCAAACCACAAACACTACATTAGCAAGGGACATTGCCAAAGGAGTCAAGAATTTTTCTAGTTGCCCCCCAGACTCACACACAGTACCCTGATGACTTATTCATCTGTATGTTTCCAGAACCTCGCACAATAGCTGATATGTAAACATAAATGCTTAGAGAATGAACAGCTGCTTATATTTACATAGCACTCTATCTTGTATATAGGGAGTTCATGTATATTATCTCATTTGATCCCCCAATAACCTTGTGAAGTGGGCATAAACATTCCCATTTAGAAGCAAAAAACTGACAGTGGAGAATTAGATCTTAGGGTTACTAAACTAACACATCTCAGAAAAGAGAATGCATAAAGTTGTCAAGTAATAAGTTTTATGCTACACCACAAAGATATTAAAATGCATGCAAGTGTTCATTCAACAGTAAACACTTATTGAAGAGCATCTAAATGCCAGGTACCTGTCTGTGTATGGGGAAATGCAGCAGTGAACAAATGCCACCAAATCCCTTCCCTGCCCTCATGAAGCTTATATTCCTGTTGGGGAGAGGGGAAAAGAAACAGAATATCAGGTTAAACAATGTTAAGAACTATGAGGAAGAGTAATGAAGAGTAAAGGGAGAATAAATTAGTTTTACTCTTCGAAGGATGGTCTGAGAAGGCTTCCTTGATGGCAGAAAGTCAAGTTAAAAAAAAAAAAAAAAAAGGAGCCATGAGACTTATATTCTGAGAAGACATCAAATATAAAGGCCTCAAGGTGTCAAATGTGCTTGTAGTAACTAAAGAATAACAAGACCAATATGGCTAGACTGCAGGGAACCTTGGAAATCACTAGGAAATGAGGTCAGTCAGCCTGAGACTTTAGGTTTAAAAATATAATTCTTTAATGTGTTATCGATGAATAAAATCTGGAATTTCAACAACATTCACTTTTCTCTTTAATCCATTTTGTCCAAATAATATTTAAAAGCTAGAGGAAAAATCTACTAAAATATTACTTAGCTGTTCTATTTACATGATCTAATTTTTTATCATATTCTTATGGTGTACTCCAAAACTTTTGTAAATGTTGTCTAACATCAGGGTCTAACTCAATTTCTGTAAAAGGAAGCAATGCACAACTTTAAAAGGCAATATGACTAAAGATGTTATTGGAACAACAAGGAAAACATGAGTATAGACTGTACATTAGATATTAATACTATGAGGCCGGGCGCGGTGGCTCAAGCCTGTAATCCCAGTACTTTGGGAGGCCGAGGCGGGTGGATCACGAAGTCAGGAGATCGAGACCATCCTGGCTAACATGGTGAAACCCCGTCTCTACTAAAAATACAAAAAACTAGCCGGGCGTGGTGGCGGGCGCCTGTAGTCCCAGCTACTCGGAGGCTGAGGCAGGAGAATGGCGTAAACCCGGGAGGCGGAGCTTGCAGTGAGCCGAGATCGCGCCACTGCACTCCAGCCTGGGTGACACAGCGAGACTCCGTCTCAAAAAAAAAAAAAAAAAAAAAAAGATATTAATACTATGAAAAGTATTAGATTTCTTGAATGTAGTAACTGTATTGCAGATATACAGAAGAATACTTTTATTTTTAGAAGACACATGCAGTGGTTTGGTGGTAAATGTTTAACAACTGGCTCAGAAAGGAAAAAGGGCCTTGGTTTGTAGCACTGCCAATTTCCATGGTATAAATACCGTTACCATGGCTGATTTCAAGTAACCAACTAGGTGTAGAGTTGAAATGAAATGTACACAATCAGCTTTTGCAAGCCAGTACCTGCCAGCTCTAGCATACTGCTGGATACATGTAGTATGTGGGGCTGAAGTGTCAAGATGTCTGCAACTTACACAAGTGGCCAACAGGTATATGAAGATATGTTCAACATTACTAATAACCAGAGAAATGCAAATCAAAACCACAATGAGATACAACCTTACTCAGGTTAGAACGGCTGGAGACAAAAGAAAACAAATGTTGGCAAGGATGTGGAGAAAAGGGGAACAGTTACACATGGCTGAGACTGTAAGTTATTACAGCCATTACGGAAAACAGGACAGAGGTTCCTCAACATATCAGAGATAGAACTACCATATCATCCAGCAATTCCACTACTGGGCATGTATATCCAAAGGAAATGAAATCAGCATGTTGAAGAGATATCTGTACTCCCATGTTTATTGCAGTACTATTCACAATAGCCAAGATATGGAATCAATCTCTGTCCATAAAGAAAATGTGGTACACACACACGTGCATACACATAATGGAATACTATAGAGCCACAAAAGGAATAAAATACTGTCATTTGCAACAACATAAATGAACCTGGAGGACATCGTGTTCAGTGAAATCAGCCAGACACAGAAAGACAAATACTGCAAGATCTCACTTTTGTGGAATCTTAAAAAAAGCTGTTATCATAGAAGCAGCGAGTAGAACAGTGGTTTCCAGAAACCGGGGAAGGCAAAGGAGAGAATAGACAGAGGTTGATCAGCAGATACAAAGTTACAATTAGATAGGAGGAATAAATTCTGGTGTTCTACTGCATAGTAGGATGACTGAGGATAACCCTAAACTATTGTATATTACAAAATAGCTAGAAGAGACTTTTGAATTATCCCACCACAAGGAAATGATAAATGCATGAGGTGAGAGATATGCTGAATACCCTGATTTAATTATTACACAATACATATATGTATTGGAACATCATATTGGACCTCATAAATATATACAATTGCAATGTGTCAACTGAAAAAAGTAGCAGTTTGAAATAATAAACAAAAAGGCTTTGCATTAAAAATAGAAAAAATAGACAACAAAACTCCATGTCTATCCATCCCACCCACCTATCCCACCTACTTATATGGAGATACAACAAAAGTTGTAAAATGTTAACAATTAATCTATGAAAAGGTAAATGGATGTTAATCGTAGTATTTCAACTCCTCAGTGGGTTTGAAATTTTTAATTATAATAATGGTACAGCAAGCAAAGTATGGTAACTTAGAGAAATCCTATGGTCAGTTCTTTTATAAAATGAATAATAATTTTTTGTATATCAGCATCCTTCTGTCAAACACACCAAATATGATACAGACCTTTAAAGTTATTTTAAGACCAAAACAAACAAAAAGAAGTTTGTCAATATCAAGGGCTAAAATTGTGCATTCTCTTACTGTTAAAAATTTAAGTAGAAATGGCCAACTAGATAATGATCTCTCTCACAAACCATGATCTCTCTTCACAAAAGAAAATTGCTAATGTGATGGAAAATGTAAATGCATTTTCTAGATGTTAGGATAAAGTTTTATAAATAGCCTAATTTCAGATACTGATGCTAAATTAATTCCATTCAGGAATATACATTTGGTAGAGTGGGAAACCAAAATATGAAAACTTTAAATATTAATTTGTTTATTCCCAAATACAGATTGGTCATGTTCCCAAAAGGGATATGTTTAAGTTTGACCATTATTTAGGCTTAAATATTACTGACAAGCAACATAAGTTATGATTAGATTCCCAGAAGAGACTACCAAAGGTTTCTTAACCTATAATGGCCATCTTGCAGCATCATGGAACAAATCTAAATTCTGGGTCACAGAAGCAGAAGGCCCATGCTCCAAGCACTGTATCAATCCTAGGTAATACTCTGAAATAAAGAAAAAAGCAATTTTGGGCAACATCTCACCGCTCTGTATTTTCCATCAGCCTCTTTCTAGTTCCCACCTCTGCCTCACTCTCCGCCCTGATGCTGCTCTAAACTGTTCATTATGGTCTACTATCACCCAGAAACAGTGGGTTGTGTTCCGAATTACCTACTTTCCCTCTCCCATTGCATCTGCATTAAAGATTGGGTAGTTCAATGCTGGTTTTGATTTTTTTCTATGTGGTTGTATATTTCAGAAGACAAAGTTGAAGTGACATAATAAGTGTCCATTGATCTTTTATGCTTGTTACAACTAGTTTTCAAAACGGAGTTCTGAAACACTCATTTCCTCAGTGCAGCTGTTCCAAGTTGTGTATTCTTGTTAGCAGAGGAAACCACTTAGCAATCCCTACCCAGTGCTAGGCATATGTTAAGTGCCAAACCATATGTTCTCAGTTTACCTTTCCCACAAGGCTTAAGGTTGATGGTATTAGAGCAAAAAGACAAAACCGTTGTTCAGAAAGGCTGTGTAATTTTTTCAAGGTCATTTGGCTGGTAAGTGCCGAAGTTAGAATTTCAATCTAAATCCGATCCTAAAAGCTTAGTGTCTTAACTTTTCTTGCATTATAGTACGCTGCTAAAAGGAAACCATTTAAACTAAAATATGACCATCATTTCAACCATCCTTGAAAAATGTATAACTAAGTATACATTTATTAATCCAAGTGAATCTCTAGTTTGGTATAATTTCTGTCAGGATAGCAAGAGGAAACTAAAAGTTATAAAATCCTCATACTGTGTGAATAGCACCAACTAAGATGCAGCTGGCTGTGTTTGGGAAGACCTGGCCCTTTGCTCATCTATACAAATAATCCTGCCCACAGAGTAAATTAGTCCACATTTAAATAGCATTTCACAGCTTACTATGTTCTTTGACACATTATCTTAGTTGAAGCTCTCAAGCAACACCCTTGGCCAGCTACATCTTCCAGATAAGAAAACAGGTTTGGGACTTAGTCCAAGAATGGGTCCCAAATCTAAACTATAAATCCTTTGAGTTTTTTTCCTATTACTCTATCCGACTTGTACTTTCTTATACTCATAAACCTGAGGTTTACCAATTTGAACATACAGACATTCTCCCTCTCTCTCAGAAACAGCAACAGGAGCAAATTCAGCACAGGGGGTGGACGTCAGAGAGCTTCTAGCAAATGTTTGTGCATGAATCATCTGTTAGTCAGATGTATATAAACTGGAAACCATTGTCACCAAACGGCTTTTGCCTACTTTGAAGATATTTTATAGTGTTTTAATTCCATAAGATATGATTAATTAAGAAATATAATCTTTATTTTATTTTATTATTTTTTTTGAGACTGAGTCTTGCTCTGTCGCCCAGGCTGGAGTGCAGGGGGGTGATCTCAGCTCACAGCAAGCTCCGCCTCCCAGGTTCACTCCATTCACCTGCCTCAGCCTCCTGAGTAGCTGAGACTATACGTGCCCGCCACCACGCCTGGCTAATTTTTTTTTTAATTTTTAGTAGAGATGGGGTTTCACCATCTTAGCCAGGATAATCTCGATCTCCTGACCTCATGATCCACCCGCCTCAGCCTCCCAAAGTGCTGGGATTACAGGCGTGAGCCACCGCGCCTAGTGAAATATAACCTTTATTTAAGTAAGTTATGGACAGTATCCTTCAATGTATTTCCAAAAAATTGTGTATAAAATTGTGATAAGAACCTAACAGTCATTAACTCAAACCAATCCCTAAATTGGCAGAATTTCAGCTGGTATCAGTAAAACAGTCAAAGATTGCTACCCAGCTGCTCCTATTCCTATCTGCTCCACAGACACTGAGACATACAAGTCTTCTTTCATTTAACAAATATGTATTAAACACCCATGCACCTACCATGTACAAGACTGCTTACTAAATGATGGGAATACAGGTGTGAATAAGAGACAAGGTTTCTGGACTCACAAAACTTAAAATCTAGCTGTAGAGACAGACAATAAACAAAAGAAATTACAAAATGTTGTCAATGCTATGAAGGAAATACAGGCTGCTCAGACACAGAATAACAAGGGATATCTCATTTAATAAATTACAGCAATTAACATTCACTGAGCACTTTAGATAGGGTAGTGACAGAAAACCTCTCTGAAAAAATGACAGTTAAGTTCTATAACAAAAGAATGACATGGAGCCGCCAATGTGATGACTGGGGAGAAAGGCTTTCTAGGCAGCAGGAATTGCGCATACAAGATCCTGAGTGGTAATTAAAAACCTAAAAGGCAGTTAGTGGGGCTGGATATGGTAAACAAGGGGAAGAGATGAGTATCTTTTACATGGAAAGGGAAATATGAGAAATCTCAACTCAAATCATTACTAGGAATTGTGGTATTACACATGGGCTCTTAGTCTAATATTTTTGATTATCTACTGGCATTTTTTACCTATTCCATCCTGTTTTACTTAAGTAAGAGTCTGGGCCAGGTGCAATGCCTCACACCTGTAATCCCAGCACTTTGAGAGGCCAAGGCAGGAGGATTGCTTGAGCCCATGAGAGTGACAACAGCCTGGGCAACATAGTGAGACTCCATCTCTCAAAATAAATAAATAAATAAATAATAAGACAATTAGCCAGGCATAGTGGTGTGCACCTGTAGCCCCAGCTACTCTGGAGGTTTAAGCAGGATGATCTCCTGATCCCAGGAGTTGGAGGCTACAGTGAATTATGATTGCACCACTGTACTCCAGTCTGAGTGACAGAGTAAGACCCTGCCTCATGAAAAAGAAAAAGTCTTACATGAAGAGCTATTCTGATTTTTCACCTATTTGAGCCAAGACAGAATTAACTATTAACAAATTGACTTTGGTTTACCTACTAAGAAGTACTGTTTCCAAGTACTACAATTTTGCCTTTTCATTATCGAAAAAAAAATCAGTATTATTAGTCTGAGTTTAATATTTCCAGTTTTTAAAATCCCCAGCCTCAAAAAGGGTGAAAACATTTTCATAATTAGATCCAAAGGCGAGAAAGGCAAAAGAATAAATATAAATATTCTTTAACAACTAATTTTTTTCTACATTTGTTCACAACGCAGAATGCTCAGACCCCATGGGTTTCTTCAGTTCTTGAAGAGAAAATCAATTTTTAAGTCACTCTCCTTATATACACATTTGCCTCTCAGTTCTGCCTTCCAATTATCTTTTTTTCTCATTCTTCAAAGAAATGACAGAGTTTAGTCCACTGAATCATTTCCTTCTTACTGGATGACAGGCAAAAACACAGATGGGGTATTTCTATGTCAACCCCTTTAGTATCTGAATCTCAGAAGTTGTATCAAGCCAGTGATTATTTGACAGCTACTGATGTCAAGACTCATCAACATAAATGGATGAAAGACCAACAGTAGCCAGCTTTTAACTTGAGATCACAGTGAATATACAAAACATGCAGCTGAATTAGCCCCCTTCTTTTGTCTTCCTCAGCTTTCACTAACTGACTGGCTTCTTCTTTAGAAAATGTCCAAAAATAATAGTTTATATTTGAATGCTAAGTGTCAGCCACTGTTTTAAGCACATCACATACATTAATTTAATCCTCAAAATAACCATGAGCTGAGGTACTATTACTTTCCCTATTGTAAAGATAAAAGCTGAGGCAGAGAGGATACACAGCTTTCCAAGATCAGAATACTTACCAAATGCCTGTTTTGAGTTTTCCTCAAGTATTTTTAAACCACTTTGGTCCCAAAATCTTATGGTATTTTAACATTAGTTACTGCTACCAGTCAGGGAGCTTAAGAGCATATGCTCAAGTTCACTTCACATTTGAGCATGCCCTTTTATTAGCTGTGTAACCTTGGGTAAGTTAACAAACTTCTCTCTGTGACTCAGTTTCATTTATCCATAAAACAGAGATGACAACAGCATCTATTTCCTTGAGTATCTGTGAGGATTAAATGAGTTATATATGTGAAGTACTTAAGACAGTGCCTGGCACATAGTATGAACAAGTATTAGCTATTGTTATTCATACTATCACCACCACCTCTACCTGGGAATTTAGCAAAAGGCTGCTTTATTTAATCTAGTCAATATTTCTTCTCCAACATCTGCCATTTCTTTTGTTTGACTTACATCAACTAACAATGAACTATTCTTAGCAAGCAATGCACCTAATTGCTTTGCTACATTTTTCTAGTCCTTAACACTTCTTTCCTCCTATTTCACCTGCCTAGGAGTGAATTGTTTGAGGTTAACAGGGTTGCATTATGCTACAGTTAAGTTCATAAACCACTGGAATTCTAAGGCTAATGTCTAAATTTGTAATATAGCCAATATGGAGGAAAAAACTAAGCACTTCTCTGTTTTAACCTCAAAAACAAAAACCCCAAAATAGTGTGGTGTTTTGTTTGTGGAACACATTTTGTACTAATAGTTTTAACTTAAAGATCAATAGCCTACAATGTTTTTGAATATGAATTGTAACAGTAGATTTAAATTACTAATTTATTGATGATTTATTTTATAGGTCTTAATCTTTCATAGCAGTTTTGATAAGCTCAGATATCAAAAATACAAAATTAGAAATACATTTACAACATAACCTAATATGTTTTTAATTACTTCTACACTAAGACCACATTTATTTTTAAATAGAGATAGGGTCTTGTTATGTTGCCCAGGGTGGTCTTGAACTCAAGGTGGTCTCGGTCTCAAGCTCAAGCTATCAACCCGCCTCAGCCTCCCAAAGTGCTGGGATTACAGGCATGAGTCACCGCAACAGGCCATGGACCACACTTTAGACTTCTCTTGAAACACCAGGTATTCAATATACACACAGATCTAGAACCAGGTCCAAACTTGTACATCCCTGAGTCAAAGGTGGAATAACATTAAATTTTCCAGCTGCCCAGCTCTAGTCAGCTGTTAACATCACTTAAAAATCTAATTATTTCAGAAAGCTTAGTCCACCCATGTCATCCTTGACATATAGAAGTCATAACTGTAATAGCAAATGACAATATAAAGAAACACATTATACATATACTGCAAGTATCCTTCTGTAGCTTTTATATTTTCTCAGATAACTATATATTGAAAAATTATTAATCTGCTCGAGCCTTAGCAGGTTGAACACTATGAATGCAAAACAAAACAAAATAGCGTTAGGTTATTAAACATTTCACTATTTCTTCTGTTGAGTGTATCTTCTAACTGACCAATATATAAGCATCTATAGTGTTTATTTAGCATAATAAATGCTATTATTTATTTAATATCTGCTATGTGCCAAGCACTGTCATATTTCATTCTAACTGTGAGAAGTTGGAATTATTCCCATTTTACAGATAAGGAAACTGAGACCCTTAGAGGTTATGTGATGAAGATTAGAGAGCAAGCAAATAATGGAACAAGTATAAAAACACAAAAGCTTGTGCTAATGACAACATCTAAGACTCATCTTTGGCAGTGTTACCCAAGTAATGTTATATTATTGTTTAAAATTAAATTTTTTACCTTTACAGTGAAATACTATCGACTATTGTGAAATGTAGCTATCATGCTATACCATAACATCTTATTTGAAAATATAGTAGAAACTCCTGATCTTCAGATAATTTTTTCTATTGGCTATCAGTTTGTTTTTATGGAGGGTACAGAGAGCAGAATTGACCAATGCTCCCCATACCTTCCATAAAAACAGACAGTCAATAGAAAAAGAATTAAGCTTTTTTTCCTGACCCCCACCTTAGACTTTTACTGTTAGCCAACCATCACACCCAATCATGTAGGATAAGAGGCTATTATATTTATTTAGAAACTTTAACTCTTTGACGTACAGCTGTGTCCCACGAAACTAGTATCTGAGTCTCTACATTAAAATTCACACTTTACTCACATTCTGAATGAGTAGCTGAGAAGTTCTCCTATTTATGTTCATCTTATAGAAAACTTAGTGTTAAGTATAGTTATCTAATTCTCTAGCTTAGAGACTAAAAGCAGGAAAATTAAAAGGTGGCAAGGATAAATATATTAACAAAAACTATTGACATCCAGGGAACATAAAAATCAGAATAAAAAAGATAGGCTGAGATAGTTTAAACTAGAGACAAAAAAAAACTCAAACCAGAAGCATGAACATTTTTAAAATGTCTCCATATACCATGATTACAACTGAAAATATTTTGACGTTTAAAAAGTTTCAATTATCCAGAAAAGTAATTTATATAGGATAGTTCTTTAGATACCAATGTAGTTTAAAAAAAAAAAAATGAAGTGTAACTGTTTTCTTGTTAAGAGTTGTCCATAACTGTGCCTTTCAAATTGCAGGTCATCATGACCCATTAATTGGTGAAGAAATCAATTCAATGGGTGGTGACAGCAATTTTTCAAAACGTAAAACAGAATAGAAAATACAACACTACATTGCGCACAGTAAGGGTAAGTACATTTGTGAAAAGCTTATTTCAGTATTTCTGTACTAGTTTGCTAAGTAAAAGATTACTTACACAGGTCTTAGTAAAAGACAAAAAAAGCCATGGGTCTAAAGGTTTATGTTATTATTATGGAATATAATCACAATACTAAACTCACAATCCCATCATCTTTACCTGAGAATGCTAAAGAAAGCTACAATTTTTAAGGTGAAAACTTCTTTGGAAATCTTGATGAATAAATTTGTTTGCCCTAAAAATCTGTATCAGTACACAACTAAACATTTTATTGTGTTTAACACTCATTTTGGCTGCAAATACTATTTTAAAAACTGCTTATGACTGTAAAGCAACTTTTCAAAACAATTCAAAATAAATAGTGACTTTGATTTTATTTGCTTGTTTATTCTGAGATTCAATTACTAACCTTGGTGCCATTTTTCCAAAGTCATTGATGTAATCTAAAAATCTAAACTTGGTATATTCTACACAAGGAACCTGCTCATGAGCAATACACTTACTAATACTTGATACACACATAGCTGCTGCCTAATTGTATATCATAGCCAACACCTAAAACTAATTTAACTCACTAAATTAAGTATAGTTTTCTCCAATTCCTTCTGGTGCATTTCAATAGACCTATTTTACCCAGAGAATTTGTCTAATTACTTTGAAAAAAATATATGGAAAAATAACCAGTTTAATATATATAAATTTTAAAATAAGCATCTAATTCGTTGGATAATTAATATTTGCAATCCTAAAGACTTGGATTTGGAAGGAAATCTGTCATCTAGTCCAGCCCCCTACCAAATAAAATAATCCCCACTTCACAGTGTTCCTTGGAATCAAACTCATATCTGACGGAAAAGCTCTCACTACTAACCATTATTATATTAACATTTTCTAAAATTGGTTCTTGCCATTAATCAGAAGACTGATTAAACAATTACCTTGAAATCCTTGAAAAACAGTGTATATAATATTCTTACAAATCCTGAAAATACAGGTTTAAAAAGGAAGTGACATTTACTTATCACTAGGGATTTCAGTGGCCCAAACTATCCATATGCTGGTATACTGAATACTGGAGTACTCTGCAAACTTTTGGAGTTTGCTTAAAGCACAAAAATCAACTAATCAAAGTAGTAATAAAATAATACTTATCAACTCAAAATCTTAAGTTTTCTCTTCATTTTATCAAGTTCACATTCAAGTTTAAAAAGCTTATGAACTTCTTGAAAGCTGAAGTTCATTGACTGCCTAAAAACGAGCAAGTACAACTCTAAAATACCTGTATTGTGGCAACAGATACAAATACCGTTCTTTACTTTCATTTTGAGATACACTAGAATCTCTCTTGAAGCTACTGTTTCAGAAGCACTTTTGTTAAAAAAGCTTAACCTTCTCTTCCATATGCCTTTCTCTACCTCACCAGCTGGAATCTGTCACAAAAACAGATAATTACATATGATACAGAAATAGTTGATCCTACTGCAGAATTAGGTTAACACTTCTAAATTGAGGCATAGAAAAGAAGGGGGTGGGGGAACAAGCCCTACTTAAATAATTTACCTCGGTCTGGCTTCATTTTCACATCCAATTTTCACCCAGAGTGCTGTGAAATGCACGTGTGGGTTCTTTCAACAGGCTCGCCGCTGATTCTACGGCTTCTGCTTCGTTTTCAAAATGCTGAAAGAGATAAAAATAAAATTAATCTGGCCCTATTCTAATACCCGGACCTTGCAAGTAAACTACTGTTAAGTTAGGCCTCTTCCTGGCACCAACTGCGGTGACAGCACCCTCGGCTGGTCTGAAAAAAGCAAAACTCTCTCTGCACCGCCTCCCCCATCTCCTCCGGATCGAGCACCCTCTTCCCTGCCTCTGTGCTCTCCAGGCCAATGTGTCCTTCTCTGACACACAGTCTCTGAACCAAAGCGGGATCTATTTATAACCTGGAGGTACAGGCAAGAAGAAGAAAGATTCGAGCAACACAAACTAACCCCTTCGTACAAAAACGCCTCTGGGAACAGAGGCACCTCCGCAGGGCTGGTATGGAAATTCTTCCACCTGGTGCCTGGGCGCAGCCAACTCTTCCAGTCCCCTGCGCCTCCCGAGCGCTCCGCCCGCCCCGCCGGGCCTCACCTGTGTAATTACCCTCTGGCTAGCCTTCCTGCGGCAACCGCGGCCAAGTTTACACAGAAACCCGAGTCACCTCCTCCTGCCCAGCCCCCAGCCCCAAACGAACTCTTCCGGGCTGTCCCGGGGCGACCCTACCAACTCCCAACCAGTCCTCCGCGGCCGGCTCCGGGGGAGGTGTTTACAGCCGGGGGCTTGCCCCCTGCTCTGCGCAGCCCCTTCCGTCCCGCCGCGGCCCCGGATTTCCTTCAGCCCCGCCGCACCGAGCGCCGCGCCTGCCCCTCTCCCTGCCGGAGAGTTGTTTTCATGGCGCTCTCGGGCTGGCCGGCTCCTCGGCTCCCTCGGCCGACCTCTGCTGACTAACTCGCTCTCCTGTCTCGTCCCAATCCCGCCTCCTCTTGGCACTTCTCTCCACCGCTCGCCCAGCGGCTCACATCACACTCCCACCTCAGACCTCAGGCTCCGAGAGGCGCAGGGCCGGCGGGAGCGGAGTGTGGAGCGCAGCGGCCCCAGGGGCTGCCTCAGGGGACCGTGGGGACCCGAGACTACCAGCCCGAAGCGGCTCCCCGGCGCCCCTGTGGCCATCCACCCGCGCCTCAGCCACCGCCTCGCTCCGCTCCCTACGCTCAGCCCCTCGCCCTGCCTGACTGGCACCGGAGCCCCGCGGCCCCCGGGCTTCCCCCGCCCGTATCTCCAGCCGGCCCTCTTGCCCAGAGCTTCTGCCAGCTCCTTGCCCGCCCGCTGTCTCTAGCTCTGGCGCCCGGGCTCCCCGTCCCCCTCGCTCGGCCAGTTCTTTCTCTGCTGTTTGCCCTGTCAAAACACTGCCTGGGTCACGTGTCCCAACAACAGCCAACCCACCCCGCTCGTCACTTCCTCCCCGGCGGCCTCCGCGGCCCTGGCGCCCGGTTGCTATGGCAATGCCGCCGCTCGCCCCGGGGCGCTAGTTTGGGACCGGGTTTTCGGTGCAGGTGCTCGGCGGGTGCGACGGCGCTGGAGATGGCGGCCGGGAGGCACCGGCGGAATACGGGAAGCCTGAGAGGTCCCAGGCACTTCGGCTGCTCCCCCAGCCGGCCCAGGCGTGCCTGGATTCTGAGACTAGGAATCGGAGCTGCGCTATTAGAGCGCAGGGTAACTGGGGAGATGTCATCCAAGGGCCTGCCCCAGACGTGGAGGATAATTATAGTCTCCTCCTCCTCCTCCTCCACACGGGATGCTGGCGCAGAGTTGTGATCGAGCCCCAAGTGGATTGCAGTGCATAATGGAACCCGGGTGTAATGTGGCCGGGACAGGAGGGTGGGCAGCTATGCGGGTCAGGGAGTGGGATAATTTAAGAACAGGAAGCCCACCCCCACCCTAGATTTTCCCAAATCACTAAGGATTTTAGTAGGATTCAGAACCCAAGCTTCCAAGACACTGGCTGTGCTAAAAATAATCTTCATAACTTCTAAAACACTGACTCATGGGCAGGAGGACACTTTGACAGCATGTTATTGTTGGGGAGCTGTAATTTTGTTGTTGTGCTATAGCAATGTGACATGATGACATTTCGTGTTGTGATGTTGTCGTCATTTAAACACAAACAGATGACAAGAATCTGCTGTACTTAAAAAAACCCAATTTTAACAAGCGCTGCAGCTATTAGCTACTCAATCTGTAGACAAAGTACATCTGGGGCATGAGCCCAAATGGAGACAGGTAAAAATTTGCAAGGCTCTTTGGTTTCATTAGAAAAAGTTTTTTTTTAGATATAATTTTGCATAAAAGGATCACAACAGGAAAGTACTAGGACAAGTCTAAGGCAATTTTATTTGTGCCTTTCTGTTTTAAATTTTTTTTTTTTTACAATGAGCCTATTTTCACATCAGAAGAGTTTTATAAAGTGCAAGATTGACAGTTCTATTTTTTGGGGGGCCTCAGATAAAGTTCTTATGAAAAAAGCATGAAATATTTAAAAAGCAACATTTTCTACTGCTTAGATATGTACAGTAAAATAACATGTACAACTGAAATTGTTAACCTTAACTCCACGATTGTATCTAATCAGAGCAGAGAGAACATTCAGGAGGGTAACATTTCATTTTCTCTGAAATGTTCTGGCATCATGAAGATGAAACTGACAAATGGCAACAGTTCTTTAATCTATAAAATGCTACAAATATTAAATCCCAGTGGATTTGACTTTGATATTATTGAATACTGTATTATGTAGTTTTTAAAAAATGAACTGAAGTTTTACTTGTTCTACAATCACTTTGCAATTAACCTTGGATATGGGAGACAGAACAATTACAGATAAGCCAAAAACCTAAATTTAGCACAACAGCTGGGACCAAATAACAGCTATTGTAAAAGGCTTACTGGGTGAACAGGCAGCAAAATCTGGTTTAGCTTCTTTCTTCCTCTATCTAATGCAAAAGAGGTAAAAAGATCAGGAAATGTTGAGAGCAGAAGCCAAGACTATTAGTGTGTAGCACAAACTATTCTCTCTTAAATAATTTTTAACAGCACATGTGTAAATGATGATGTCAACATTTGTTAGACTAACCTGAAGTTTTTTTTTAAATTTAGAATCTTAAACCTGTTCAAAAATTTGAAATCATCATGGCAGTAGAAAAAGTATTTAAACGGTGTATTTCTGACTCATTATTCAAATTGTTTCATTCCATAATATGCATTTACTGAATACTACCTGCTAGGCACATACAAGTCTCTGAGAATATAAACGTCACCAAAACCAGATAGGGTCACTACTCTCAAGGAGCTTACAGTACTATTACAGTTACATGGCCCTAATCGAGTCATATTCTAAAATCTTTGTTTCACCTATAAAATTGAGGTGTTTAGACTCTGACAATAGTTATTGCTTTCTTTTATCTTATGATTATGTAGCACATGTTCAGAATGTTTGGAAATAATGACTTGAAATGGCAATTCACTCTAAGGTGCTCTGTTCACACCTCAGAGCACGTAAGCAGAACAAATGTTGGTGAAGGGTAAGGGTAAGCAAGGGAATCAAGATAGCTGGCAAGAACCTTACCCTCTTTTCATCTGATTTGCTTTCCATTTTGCTTTCCCCTAGGGTTCCGAAGCCATATATGAGTAACTAACTTCAAAAAACGTTAATTCATCTTCAGCAACTCATCTTCATCCCCTCAACTTTTACAGATTTTGTTGAAATGGGTGGTGTCTGATCAATCTGTAATGACTGTCTCTAAGTTCTTTTACTTATTAAGGTGATGAGGATAACTGGTTTGCTCACTTTATGAATACAAGGCTGTTACTATGACCAAAGTCATGGAACCAGTCCAGACTACCAGGATGAGCTCCCCCAGAGCAGGGATTGGTACCTTTTTCTTTCTTGTATCCCTAGCACTTACCAAAGAACTGGATATAAAGTAGGAGCTCAGTGTTAACCTTTGTATTCCCTAATATGCTTTTCTTGTGCATGCCTATCTTCTGCACGTCTAATACTGGCTGGCATTTTCTCCCTAGTGGGATAAAGCTAGAGGTGAGAAATTGGTGGGTAGCACAAATTTCATTTGTAAATGATACATTTTCATTATACTTTTGAGGCAATGTGGCAATGTATACATTATATGTTGTCTCATAATAGTAGCAACCCATTGTGGGTTGAAATGTGTTCTCCCCTCAAAAAAAAAAAAAAAAAAAAGAGAGAGAGAGATATGTTGCAGTCCTACTCTCATCTCCCATCTGTGAATGTGAACTTAGATATATGTACAGTAATGAAGTTAAGATGAGGTGGATCATTAGGGTAGATTCCAAATCCATTGACTAGTGTCCTGATAAGGAGAGGTTTGAAGGCAGAAGACACACAGGGAAGATGACCATGTGACTAAGAAAGAGAATGGAGGTTCTGAATGGTTACGCAAACATGAAGATCTTTAATTCTGTAAAAGTTACAGTAAATGAGTGAAAAGTGTTAAGATCTCTCTAGTATCTTAAAAGAACAACTCTATGACCCACAGCTAGAGGATAATCATGAGTAAGTGGTTAAGAATCAAATGAAGATACATTATTTTAAAGATGGTAATCAGTACATCTTATTCACCATGAAATATTGTAGAAATAAAGATGAGTAGAATTAAAATGTATAAATAAATCTGTTCTTGCAAAGATAAAAAAACAAACTGTGTACTTTTAGTACTTGTTGAAACAAGATGAAATGCAAGCTATCTTTTCCATATCTAAATTGTTTCTCATTATCTGCTTAAATTCAGTACAATTAATTTCTAAGAGAAAAATCATGGAGTCATTGCTAAGGCATTGGCTTCTGTAAACAACCCTCTACCTTCACATAAGTTGGTTGTCTGGCTTATTCTTTTTTGAGGTTCCTGTTTGTCTACCCTCTAAAACCACAGGTATAAGGAAGTAAAAATGTATTCTTTCTGGTCCCAGCCTGCATAAGTGTCTTAGGGCTTAGAAACACAAGGGCCTCTAAACTTCAAGGTGGATAAACCTTTAATTAATCTGACCATTTTGCTAAGCTTCTGGAGGTCTCTAAGCCACCAAGACTTAATGTCTTTTTAAAGAATAATAATGGCCGTTTTTCATGACAGTAACTGTGCTCAGCATTTTACATATATTATGTATTTGATCCAAAGAGGGTGATAACTATTTCTCAGATTAGGAAATTGAGGCTCAGAGAAACAAGTAACTTTCCCAAAGCTATACATAATAAGTAGAAGGCAACTGCTTCCTGAATAGGCTCATTTAATTTCTACTATAATATTCTGAAATAAGTTAAATAATTTCAAAATTTTCAAGTGGGTAAATTATGGCTCAGAAATGTTGAGAAATGGTTCTGCATTTAGAATTTAAATTGGTTGCTATACACTTAGGCTTAGTGCTTTAAGATATAAGTTCTAAATCAAATAGCTCTGGTTAGTTTGTTATATGTACACCCCAAAGAGCAATTGGTCATCCTCAGATAATAGCAGCTGTACTTAAGTCATAAGCACTATTCTGAATGATTTATATATTTATTAGTCCATTTAATACAACATCCCTATGAAATATTATCCCTATTTTATAACCAAATAAACAGGAAAGGGCAAGTTAAATAATTTGCCCAAGTTTAAGCAGTTAGGCAGTAGCAGAGTCAGGATTCATACCTAGTGAGCATGACTTGAGAGCATATGTTCTTACCCACTATTTGTTACAGGTCTCTTAGTTTCATTTTCCACCCAAACCCTGCACCTTCCTGACACTGGGCTTCTGCCCTACACGAGATCCCCACCCCCAACTACTATGGAAACCCTTCTGGACTTTCAGGGCCCAAAGTCTCACCTCACAATGTCTTTTAGAACCCATACACTCACACACACCATCTGTCTTTTTTCTGAACACATATTTATGATCTTAAAATTGCATATTCCTTTTATATTTTAAGGGCAGATGGACTGACTTCCAAATCCTTTGTCTTGTTGAATAGCACCAGCCTAGGCACAAAGATTCAAGGCTGTCACTACTCTCTAGAACTGCCCTGGCCTATACAGTAACTATAGTCATCTGTGGTTATTGAGTGCTTGAAATGTGACTAGTGAAACTGAGAAACTGAATTGTTAATTTTAATTAATTTAAATATAACTTTTCAGCTGGGCATGGTAGCTCATGGCTGTAATTCTGGCACTTTAGGAGGCCCAGGTGGGAGGCTTGCTTGAGGTCAGGAATTTGAGACCATCCTGGGCAACATAGGGAGACCATTGTCTCTATAAAAATGTTAGAAAGCTAGCCACTATCCTGGCTAACATGGTGAAACCCCGTCTCTACTAAAAAATACAAAAAACTAGCCGGGCGAGGTGGCGGGCGCCTGTAGTCCCAGCTACTCGGGAGGCTGAGGCAGGAGAATGGCATGAACCCGGGAGGCGGAGCTTGCAGTGAGCTGAGATCCGGCCACTGCACTCCAGCCGGGGCGACAGAGCGAGACTCTGTCTCAAAAAAAAAAAAAAAAAAAAAAAAAAAGAAAGCTAGCCAGGCATGATGGCATGAGCCTGTAGTCCTAGCTACTCAGGAAGCTGAGGCAGGAGGATCACTTGAGCCCAGGAGTTCAAGACTGCAGTGAGCTATGATTGTGCCCCTGCACTCCAACCTAGGCAACACTGCAAGATCCTGTCTCTAAAAACAAACAAACAAACAAATTTTCAATAATTGAACTCATTTTTAAAGCTAAGTATGCTTGGAATAACTGAGTATATGAATCTAATTTTTTTTACACTTGATCTCAGCCAAAAGGCCAAGAAGTGAATCTAATTTTTTAACTGCAGATTTTAGGAAATCTAAATACAGATCAGGTTTTCTTTTTTTTTTTTTTTTTTTTTCCAAATTTTTAAAGTTCTTCCAAGAGACAGGGTCTTGCTCTGTTACTCGGGCTAGAGTGCAGTGGTGTGATCCTAGCTCAAGCAGAGCTCCTGCCTCCGCCTCCCAAAGTGTTGTTATTATAGGCAGGAGCCACCGTGCCTAGCTCCACATCAGGTATTTCTAATGAGAACTGAACCTACAAATTGAAATGTGCTGTGAGTATAAAATATATAGCAGATTTCAAAGACAGTGTGAAAAAAGTGTATAATATCCCTATTGATACTTTCAAAATATTGATCACATGTTGAAACGGTAGTACTTGAAATATTTTTAATTTTTTATTTATTTTTTAATTTTTCATTATTCAAATTCATTATTCAAATTCATAATTCAAAAAATTAAAAATGGCCGGGCGCAGTGGCTCATGCCTGTAATCCCTGCACTTTGGGAGGCCGAGATGGGCGGATCACGAGGTCAGGAGATCGAGACCATCCTGGCTAACACGGTGAAACCCCGTCTCTACTAAAATACAAAAAAAAAAAATTAGCCGGGCAAGGTGGCGGGCGCCTGTAGTCCCAGCTACTCGGGAGGCTGAGGCAGGAGAATGGTGCGAACCCGGGAGGCGGAGCTTGCAGTGAGCCGAGATGGTGCCACTGCACTCCAGCCTGGGCGACAGAGTGAAGACTCCGCCTCAAAAAAAAAAAAAAAAAAAAAAAAAAATTAAAAATATTTTATTTTTAATTTTTCAAAATGTGGCTAATGGAAAATTTAAAGTTACATATGTAGCTTACATAATATTTCTATTTGCTGTGGGACTCAGTGGCTTACCCAGCATCTCAGAAGTCATGTGAAAATCAGCCATGTTCCTCAACCAAGTGATGCCTTTTAGTGGTACAAATTCTGGGCTAAGGAAACTTGCTGCTTGCCCTAATCTTTTCTTTTTCTTTTTTTTTTTTTTAAATGTGTCATGTGGCATTTAATTGCCCTATCTTATCAAGGGTTCAGCGCACCCTAATGAGACTTGAATGCATCACAAAATGGTAAGGGCACAACCTAGATATAGTAGGAACAATGGTGAACAGCCCTTCTGAAAACAGGCTAGATTCAGTAGAGTTTTTTTTTTTTTTGGTTTTTCTTTTTTTTTTTTTTTTTTTTTTTTGAGACTGAGTCTCGCTTTGTCGCCCAGGTTGGAGTGCAGTGGCCGGATCTCAGCTCACTGCAAGCTCCGCCTCCCGGGTTCACGCCATTCTCCTGCCTCAGCCTCCCGAATAGCTGGGACTACAGGCACCCACCACCTCGCCCGGCTAGTTTTTTGTATTTATTTTAGTAGAGACGGGGTTTCACCATATTAGCCAGGATGGTCTCGATCTCCTGACCTCGTGATCCGCCCGTCTCGGCCTCCCAAAGTGCTGGGATTACAGGCTTGAGCCACCGCGCCCGGCCTTTTTTTTGGTTTTTCTAAGACAGGGTCTTGTTCTGTTGCCCAGGCCGGAGTGCAGTGGTATGATCCTGGCTTGCTGCAACCTCTGCCTTCCAGGCTTAAATGATCCTCCTGCCTCAGCCTCCTGAGTAGCTGGGACTAAAGGTACATGCCACCACACCCAGCTAATTTTTATGTATTTTGTTGAAAAGGAGTTTTGCCATGTTGCCCAGGCTGGTCTTGAACTGCTGGGCTCAAGTGATCTGCCTGGCCTTGGCCTCACAAAGTGCTGGGATTACAGGTGTTTGTTTTTTAGAGACAGGGTCTCACTCTCTCACCCAGGCTGGAGTGCAGTGGAATATCTTAGCTCATTGTAACCTTGGACTCCTGTGGGCAAATTATCCTTCTGCCTCAGCCTCTGGAGGAGGTAGGCCTATAGCCACCCACCACCATCACCACTGTGCCTGCTCATTTTTTAACTTATTTGCCGGGGTAGGGCAGAGGAGTTCTCGCTATGTTGCCCAGGCTGGTCTCAAACTCCTGGACTCACTCAAGTGATCTTCCCACCTCAGCCTCCCACGGGATTACACAAATGAGCCACAGCACCCACTTTAGGTTCAGTAGAGTTTTCATAGAAACTAATTTTCTCTTCATACTTGTTAGAGGGTCCCACACAGAACTACCTACCCAAACAATGTGAGCTATTTTCAGAAGCAGTGATGGGCAGGCTTCACTCTAAGCAGCTTCACTCTTCATGAGCTGGTAGAGACATTGTTTATTATAAATGACGTTACTGATCCTTTACATCTTTTCATCAGAATATATCAGTTCATTGCATCCTAATGAGAATTCCACAATAGTACTTTTCATGGTTAAAAAGATTTCATACATTGGACTTGAAAAGTAGATATAAACAGCAACAGTGATCTCCATTTCAAAATGTGCAATATAAACAGATCAGGTATTTCAGAAAAGGATTTTTGAACAGAGTTCTACCCTTCAAAAAGATTTGTAAGAGAAATATTTTCTAAGGTTACTGTCTCAATTTAAAAAAGAAAAAGGTTTGTAAGAATGCATAAAAACTACAGAAATTCCCTAACCCCTTTTCACAAATGGGAAAACTCATAATTGAGACTAAAGTCTTCACATGTAGTAGAGCATGATAAAACAACCTGTAGTACCTTTTTGATAAATCCAGTTTCTGCTGCTTCTATCAGAACCTCAAAGCTCAATTAGGCATAGAGAATTCTAGGAGCTATTCCTTTATTTGCTGATTGTATATATCTCAGTTTTCCTTTTGCATTTTCAGATGGGGTCTTGCAGTGTTTCCCAGACTGGTCTCTAACTCCTGGGAGCTCAATCAGTCCTCCTACCTCAGCCTCCCTAGTAGCCGTGGTTAAAGGCAAGCTCTGCTATGCCTGGCTCTCAATAATTTCATGCTGCCATGCTTCAGAGAAAAGAGAACATTAGCCTTCTTATTTCAAATTGCACAGGCAAATTCTTTACCTGCAATTCAAAATAATTGGTCTTTATTTCCAAAATGTCATTTCTGTATAATGTAAGTTTAATTCAATTCCGTATTCATTGAACTTTGTATGGCAAATACTTTGCTGGGCCCTAGAAATACAGAGACTAGAAAAGGAAGTGTTTACCCCAAAAAGCTCTATCAATCTAGAAGGGAGACAGTCATGTTAATAAATAATTGCAGTTTCGTTTGATAACAGCAAAAATATTCATGCATAAGGAAAACACGTGGCACAAAGAAGGAAAAGTTAATTCTCTCTAGGAGAGGAGGCTGCTAAGGAAAGAAAAGAACATATTAGCTATATTTTGGAGAATAAAGAGTGAGGTTGACAGGCAAAGTGGGGTAGGATGGTGGAAGCTATTCTTCACAGATGAAACAGCATGTCACTGAGGCATGTTAGAACATATCAAGATGCCGTTTTGGAAGGTCAGTTTCAAGAAGGTTAAACATAAGCAATAGGTACAGCATTAGAGAGAGGTTTTGCTTCTCTCTGTGTGTGTGTGTGTGTGTGTGTGTGTGTGTGTTTTGGCATTAGCCCCAGTCTTCATTCCTCCCCACATCCATGCCTTTGGCAGGTAACTGCAGTCCCTCCCACTAATAGGTCAGAGTATATGTCCCAGCTCTTGGTTCAGCCACATAAATTGCTCTAATGAAGAGAATGAGGCTGAAGGGACAGTATACTAGCTCTGAGCTAAATCTTAAGAAATCTTGCCTATTTCCTCTGTTGTTGTCTCTGCCATTACCATGAAAATCAGATGCCTGGGCTAACCTGCTGTTCCCAGGAGAATAAGACACATGGAAGGGACTGGAACTGACTCACACATCAACCCAACTTTGATTAGCAGAACCATCATGGCTGACCCATAGATTCATAAGAATAAGTTATTGTTGGCCGGGCGCGGTGGCTCAAGCCTGTAATCCCAGCACTTTGGGAGGCCGAGACGGGCGGATCATGAGGTCAGGAGATCGAGACCATCCTGGCTGACACGGTGAAACCCCGTCTCTACTAAAGAATACAAAAAACTAGCCGGGCGAGGTGGCGGGCGCCTGTAGTCCCAGATACTCGGGAGGCTGAGGCAGGAGAATGGCGTGAACCCGGGATGTGGAGCTTGCAGTGAGCCGAGATCTGGCCACTGCACTCCAGCCTGGGTGGCAGAGCGAGACTCCGTCTCAAAAAAAAAAAAAAAAAAAAAGAATAAGTTATTGTTTAAAGCTGCTAATTTCTGGAAGGGTTTGTTATGCATCATTGTTGCAGCAACAGCAAACCAAAGTAACTATAGTAGTGAATTTGGAATTTCTTGTAGATGACAGAAAGCTATAAAAGGTTAACAAATAGATTGTTTCAGAAAGATTGCTTCAACAACAGAAGATGGAGATGGGAAGAGAATGGTGGGGGAGGTGGTAGCAAAGAAGTTATTCCAGTGATCCAACCTCAAGCTCATGTAAATGTGAACTAAAGCAATGGCAGCAGGATGGAGCAGAGAAGATGGACTGGAGAGAGTTTTAGGAGGTAGAATTGATAGAACTCTGGTGGTGACTGGCTGTAGGGAAAGAGAGGTCAGTCATCAATCCTCCTCAGAATAGTTGGTAGGTCACCATGTACTTTAAGATAAGAAATACAAGAGAATGATCAGATTGGCCACTGAGAGATGGGGGTGGGGGAGAAAAGGACCAAAAGAACTTAGTTTCAGAGGCATTTTGTTTGGAAAACCTATAGCATCTAGACAGACATTCTGAAGACAGAAAAAGATTCTGCTCTGGGATTTCAGGATGAGGTCTCATTTGAAGGTATAGTACTCAGAAGCCATCAGCCTGTAAACGGTGGCTGCTGCATGGGAGTAGATGAACATATTGGTGCCATGGTCTATCAGGAAGGAAAGGGTGTTTAGCTATGTTGGCTGTTGTGGAAAAGTCGAATAAGACAAGGACTGAGAAATATCTTTTTGATCTGGCAATCATGTCACCCAAAAGAGAAGGAACAATTTTGAAACACTTTACAGATGGAGAAAGGTAGCCTGGGCCCAGTTGAACTCACTGTGTATTCAGAAAATAACCCACAGTTGGGAAATTCACAGTGCCATTGCTTTGAATCAAATCCTTACTTCATACCAGGTTATTACGATACATATAATTCTGAGAATAGTTAGTTTTATCCCAGGCACATATTTTGGGAATTCAACATTGTTTGTACTATATCCCCCCAAAAAACATTGTCCATGATCTCGATGTGTGCCAGCAAAATCCAACATGCAGAGGTTTTGCAGAAATTGTTTTTCTGAGAGTAATATACTTCAGAAATGTTTGATTTGTAGGCAGTCACATGTGAAAAACTAAAAAATGTCCCTAGCTGTTATTCAAAAATATACGTGTATTGAATTTCTTTGCAGTGTGCTATATACATGACATTTTCCTCTCAGTAAATCATGGCTCATTTCTGTCTCTTCATCAGAATGTACCATGATTCTTGGAAACGTGACTGGGTGTTGATGCCTTGTCTAGCCAATGAAATTCACATAGCAAAGATGTTATGAAGACATGGAAACATGAATATGAAATAAAATCAGTATAGCTATTTGGATGATTAGCTATTGACACAAGACAGCCCCTGGTTATTACCTTTAATAGTAAGGTAGCACTAGGCCATGAAAGGTGCCTCAGTGTACCTGCCTCATTTGTGGCTCCCTTTTGGCCATGTGACCCTAACTCCCCTGGCCAGAAGTGGCTGAACCAGCAATCAATACCTGACCTGAAGGCAACACTCTATAGGCTGGCAAGCAGCCGACAAAGTTGCTCAGTGCTAGAGAACTGAGCCCAACGGAAGAAGTACATTCTCATGGTTAGTGATTGGCCAATCATATTCTTTATGATGGTGCTGATGGGAGTGTAGTGATGTGCATCAGACATGCAGAGTTAGTGGCAGCTGGAGCAGACACAGAAGCCTCCCTAACAATGAGCAATGGAGAAAGGAACAACAGAGGGTTCTGAATGGATACCAAGTACTCCTAAGCCAAAAGCTATAGTTAGGCTGCTGGAGGTACTGCCAGTCCTGAATGATGGCAATGATGGTCCATTTTTCTGTGAAACTTGACTGTATACCTGTTGAGATTTTTTTGTGTTCCTTTTAAGGCTCCGTGAATCTTTCCAATAAACAAGTTTGTAACAAAGGCAACCTAAACATCTCTGATACTTGAAACTTGAAAATATCTAATACAATTTTACATCACTTTCAAATCATGAGTGAAGAAGTTAATGCGTTATTGAATTAGATTCCCTATATCTATGTCAGTTACTTATTCAATCAATAATAAGTACTGATAACCTACTATGTGCCAGACATGTACTAGCATTAGGAATTTAGTAGTGAATAAGATTGACATGACTCCTGCCTGGATTGTGCTATGGTCTAGTCTGGAATATTTAGACTCCTTGGGTCTTAATACATACGGAGAAACCTAAACTTAATGTATGTCAGAAGCATGTGATTTACATTTGTTTGCTTTCATTTTAAATATTCATGGTTTCCGAATATATTACATGAATAAGGATGTAACATTAAAACCCATGTGTTAACATTTTAATCTAAGGATATTTATATCAAAGTACAGCTTAGTTCAGAGCTTTCTAAAATTTAGCACATCTGAAACAAAGTGAACAACAGAAAGAAGGTTGACAAAACCATAAACTGTTAAGTAGAACATGGCCTCTAAGTAGAGCCAGAAGTATAGTACTGTAACAAGATGAGACTTGCAGAATCCAACAGAAGAAGAGGAGAAAATGACATTGATATGCTAGCATTTTGCAACAGGGGTAATGTGCCACCTGTAAATGGAGTGAATCCTGGAATAAAAAGTCTGGCCATTTTTCCTCATCCTAAGTAAAAGATAAACTGAAAATTAATGGCATGGATTGCCCAAGATAACAGACTGAAAATAAAGATACAGGTGATTCATTAAACTAGATGAAGAAAAATGGAGAAGATAGAATCTGAGGCTTGGTGAAATTGAAATGTCAAGGAATTGACATTGATGCATTCTGTGATGATCCTGCTGGTAACTCAATAGTCAAGCAAAGGATTTTAATGTTATATTTCTTAGACCAACTAAAATTAAGAATGAATGTCTTTCCCAGTAGAGATAAGATGGCCCAGGGGGAGTGGAGAGTTGAGGGAGCCCTGTTAAACGCTTCTGAGTTTCTAGGGCTTTTTTTTTTTTTTACCTAGTCAATCTCTGCTTATCCATCTAGGACTCTTTAGTTATTATTTTAGTGGAGCATCAAGAGAGTAAAAATGCTCTTATATTTTATCATTCAAACATTTTAGGCTTTCTTTCCAAGATACCCAAATCCCTAAACACCTGAACTTCTAATTGCTTTATAAGACTTAGTCTTATTTGTTGCTATAGTACTGCTGTGGAAATTCTCTTCTTGTCTTCAATTAAATAGGCTGCAGTTTAAATGTCTGCAACTCTCTGGGAACACAAACAACATTGGAAATTAGAAAGATAACTGTGGCTACAGCAGGTAACTTTTAATTATCAGGTTTATATGTAATTTTATACATTCAAATTTGAAAACTAAAATGAATAGATGGCCTTAAGGAAACTATAAACTATTAAATGGAATCAAGAATAGCTAGAGAACCCAAATAGATTGATCATCATCTAAGAAACTGAAAAGATTTGGGAGGCTGAGACAGGAGAGTAGCTTGAGCCCAGGGTTTCAAGACCAGCCTAGGCAATATAGTGAGACTCCGTCTCTACAACAAGTTAAAAAATTAGCCAGGCATGGTGGTGCATACCTGTAGTCCCAGCTACTCAGGAGGCTGAGGTGGGAGGATCACTTGAGCCCGGGTGGTGAAGGCTGCAGTGAGACTTAATCACGCCACTGTACTCCAACCTGAGAGACAGAGCAAGACCTGTGTCAAAAATAAATAAATAAGAAAAGAAAAAGAAATTGGAAAATGAGTCAAAGATCCACTCCAAGAAGAGATACCAGGCCCAGAAGAGTTTGAGAAAGTTCTACTAAACCATCAAAGAGTAGATCTTGCCTTTTTTTTTTTTTTTTAAATAAGCTGACTAGAGCAAAGGAAAAGGATAAAGAGTCTCCCATTTCATTTTAGATCAACACAATCCTAATAAACCAAAATGAAAAGTAGTCCTCCATTCCCCCCAAAAACATAAGAAATAAATCTCAACTATAAACATAGAAAGAAAAATACGAAATATCAGCACAGAATCCAGCAGTGTATTAAAGGAATATTACATCATGACCAAGAGTTTATCCTAGGAATGTAGGACTGCTTCAAAATTATAAAATGTATTAATACAAATTGCCATACTATCTGAGTGAAGAAAATAGAAAGCAAATGATTGTTTTATGCCAAAATCTACACTTGACAAAATTTAATATTCATTCCTATTAAGATGTTTTTGAGAGCTAAAAAGAAAGGAAAACTTTTGATACAGGGTTTTGCTCCATCACCCAGGCTGGAGTGCAGTGGCGTGATCCTTGCTCACTGCAACCTCTGCTTCCCAGGCTCAGGCAACCCTCCCGCCTCAGCCTCCTGAGTAACTGTGATCTTAAGTATGCACAACCACGCCCAGCTAATTTTTGTATTTTTTGTAGAGACATGGTTTCACCATATTGCCCAGGCTGGTCTCAAACTCCTGAGCTCAAGCCATTGTCCTGCTTTGGCCCCAAAGTGCTGGGATTACAGGCACAAGCCACTGTACCCAGCCTGAAAACTTTCTCTTTTTCTTCTTAGAGATGGGGTCTCACTCTGTTGATCAGGCTGGAGTGCAGTGGCTTAATCAGGCTCACTGCAGTTTGGAACCCCTGGACTCAAGCAATCCTCCTGTCTCAGCCTCCTGAGGTGTGAGTTACAGCACAGGGCCTTTTTTTTTTTTTTTTTTTTTTTAAGAGATGGAGTCTTACTCTGTTGACCAGGCTGGCCTTGCACTCCTGGCCTCAATTGATCCTTATGCTTTAGCCTCCCATACCTTGGGATTGCAAACATGAGCCACCATGCCTGGCACAAAACTCTCTTATAGAGCATTTACCAAACCTTATAGTAAGTATCACACCTAATAGTGAAACATTCAAAGCAAGCATTCCTTGAAAGTCGAGAACAAGAATATCTTTTGCCACTTTAAGTTTTAGTCAATATGCTAAAACAGCAAAAGAGACATACAAATGGAAAGATTGAAACAAAACTATTTTGGGCATGGTGCAGTGGCTCACCCCTGTAATCTCAGCACTTTGGGAGGCCGAGGTGGGTGGATCACTTGAGGTCAGGAGTTTGAGACCAGCCTGGCCAACATGGAGAAACCCCATCTCTACCAAAACTACAAAAATTAGCCGGGCATGGTGGTGCATGCCTGTAATCTCAGCTACTCAGGAGGCCGAGGCAGGAGAATTGCTTGAACCCAGGAGGCAGAGGTTGCAGTGAGCCGAGATCATGCTCCTTCACTCCGGCCTGGGTGACAGAGCAAGACTCTATCTCAAAACAAACAAACAAACAAACAAAAAAAACAAAAAAAACTATTTTGGAGAATATAGTTAAATTAGCAGAACTAATAGAATTTAGTACTGCGGTTGGATATATGACCAACATTTTACAAATTAATAGCTTCTAGTATATCATCACTGGGTAGAAAATGTTAAGGGATGGGGTCTATTCACAAAAACAAAACCATACTATCACTTAGAAATAAATCTAATTTAAAAACATTAAAGACCTGTGAAAAATGGCATAAAAGATCTAAATAAATTGGAAGACAGATCTTGTCTGTCCTTTCTCAAGCCATAAAGTCAACGTAATCTCAGTCAAGATTTCCAAAATATTTTCTAATGGAGTTTAACAAATTAATTCCAAAAATTTATGTGGAATACTAGAATTGCACTTGGCACAGTGAAATGCTTACTCTAAGAGAGACAGATAAAAACTAATACCAACTTAATAGAAAAACCACTTCTAGCCTTGCCTCTCATACTTATGTAGAAGACAATAGGTGAGTGGAATGGCAGATATGTGTGTCTGAACTACTTAAATTGTTCTCTCTGATACCTCGCTCTCTCTTCTCTTTTGCTCAAGTTCTCTAAATTAATGGGTTAAGCGCACCATAAGGTGTGACTGCTTTGCATTTTTATACATTTCCTCCAAATATACAACATAGAATTTTGTAATGTTTCATGTGAATCTCTTTATATGGTCCACTTAATCCCTCAGCTGAGTGTGTGTGTGTGTGTGTGTGTGTGTGTGTGTGTGTGTGTGTATAGAGAGAGAGAGAGAGTTTTTGTTTGTTTGTTTTTCGAGATGAAGTTTCGCTCTTGTTGCCCAGGCTGGGGTGCAATGGCACGATCTCCGCTCACTGCAACCTCCACCTCCTGGGTTCAAATAATTCTCCTGCCTCAGCCTCCCGAGTAGCTGGGATTACAGGCATGCACCACCACATCTGGCTAATTCTGTATTTTTAGTAGAGACAGGGTTTCTCCATGTTGGTCAGGCTGGTCTCAAACTCCTGTAGTGATCTGCCCTCCTCGGCCTCCCAAAGTGCTGGGACTACAGGCGTGAGCCACTGCTCCTGGCCTGCTGAGTATGTTTTAATATATGATTGCTCAGAATTAAAACAAATAATTACCATTTCTACTTTGAGACTCAAGAATTTCTGAAAATTTGCTGGGTGTGGTGGTTCACGACCATAATCCCACCACTTTGGGAGGCCGAGGTGAGAGAATTGCTTGAGCCCAGGAGTTGGACTATAGACAGACCCCATCTCTAGTTTTTTAATTAAAAAAAAAAAAAGAACTCATGAAAATTCGACCTCACGCCCTATTATCAGATAAGCTAGAAAATACAAAATACACACAATGCCAAAATAGAACGTTTATGATATACATAGAACTCCACTGTTTTACAACAGCACTGCTGCCAGAGTACTAAGAAAAAAATCTATTACACATTTTAAAATTTAAATTTAAAATATATTTTGTCTCACTGATTTCCCAGGGACAATCACCATACTGTCCCCATTATTCTTTGTTTTTTTTTTTCTTTTTTTTTTTTTTTCCTGTTTTTTGTTTTGTTTTTTTTTGAGACAGGGTCTCACCCTATGGCCCAGGCTGGAGTGTAGTGGTGTGATCCCGGCTCACTGCAACCTCTACCTCCTGAGTTCAGGCAATTCTCATGCCTCGGCCTCCCAAGAAGCTGGGATTACAGGTGTGCATCACCATGCCTGGCTAATTTTTGTGTTTTTAGTAGAGATGGGGTTTCACAGCATTGGTCTCCTAAAGCAATCCACCCACCTTGGTCTCCTAAAGTGCTGGGATTACAAATGTGAGCCACCATGCCTGGCCCTGACTACTTTTTAAATATTAATTTTACCACCAAATTGCTCAGGCTAAAGTACTCTCTGAACAAGTCCACGCTTTATCTGTCTCCCTTGTGCCAATCAGCTTCCAAATCTACATTTCTAGCATAAACCATCCTTTCCTGCCCTCCAGGCTACCCAGCTGTCTACATCTACAGGATGACTGACAGATCCTTCCAAATCAATATTAAATCAACAACATTCTCTTTCTTCCCTGAGAGCTTCTACTTCTCTCCTGCCTTTTCTTCCTTTGTGATTAAAATCCTCCCTATTCATTCTTACTATATCTATTGAGCACCTACTTTGCACCAGTCACTGTTGTTGATATTTGGAACAGTGAACAAAAATAATCTTGTCCTCATGCACCTATGAGTGTGCAGGGACTCATTTTTGCTATGTAGACTGAGAGGGACAATAAATGAATAAATGGTATGAGATATGAGAGGCAGGAAAAAATTGAACAGAGTAAGTGGGATTTGGGGAAAGGCATTTCCAGATAGGGTTGTCAGGGTAGGCATCATCGGAAGGAGGTTAAGGGAGAAAAGACTTGAAGAGGTTTGAGCAAAGCCATGAAGGAGTTAAGGGAGTTAGCATGTGGCTATCTAGAGGAAGACTGTTCCAGGCCAAGGGACAGTCAGCACAAAGGCTCAAGGCAGGAGCATTCCCTTATATGCTTGTGAAGAGCAATTGCAGCTGGAACTCAATGAATGTGGGTGGGGAGACAGTAGAAAATGAGGTTGGAGAGGGGATGGAGGCCTCGATTACATGGGGTTTTAGGGACTATCATAAGGACTGGTCATTGCAGGGCTTTGAGCAGAGACATTATGTGGTCTTACTTATGTTTAAAACGTTCACTCTGACTGCTCTGTTGAAATTAGATGATAGTGGGGCAAGAGCAGACACATGGAAACTAACTAACAGTAGGCTATTCCTGCAACCCAGGTAAGAGCTAGTGTGGCTTAGTCTGCCATCCTCTGTCTTACCCAAGCTAGAAACCTCAGTGAACTCCTCTAGCCATTCCTCCCTCCCGCTTCCCCACCCATTCCCCTACACACCCTGCAATATACACACCTGGATTCTATTTCCAAATACTAGCCACTGCCCTCTACCCAACCACAACAGCCTCCATTCAGGCTTATCTGGATCATTGAAACAGCTTCCTAATTGGCCTCCCTGCCTTTCACTTACCCCCTCTTCCAGTCTATCCTATCAGCTGGGGTGTCCTTCTCATTACAGAGGGTCCTAGCTTGGCATATATGCATAGGATTCACTGGGTCTGTGACATTGTGAATTCTAGAAAAGTTTGCTTTTATTTTCATTTACATCCAACTGAAATTTAGCATTTCCTTTATGCTTATAAACATAAGCAACAAACCGCAGTACCAGTGACTGTTACCAACAGAAATTAGATATTTTCATAACATGATTAAAGTTGACACATATCTCAAGGTATCATTTATATGCATTACTTTGAAATTATGATTAGACCTACCACTAGATTCTTTTAAATGTGCTAATAATTGAGCAAGTATCACGATTAAGAACTATTTTATATTTCAAAATTATTGAATTCCTTTTAATTCCTATGTATTTTAATTTATACAAAGATTAAATATATGATATTTAACCTAATATAAATTATACTCTGAGGGATTCATGGACTTTATCAGATAGCCAAAGGGGTTCAAGGCCAGAAAAGATGAAAAACCCATGTTCTAATCATATTTAATCTATTCAGACCTGATCTTATTACTTCCATAATTTGAAAATCCTGAGGTGTCTGGCTAGCATACAGGATAAAAGTCTGAAGTTCTAACAATGCTAATAAGGTTCTCCCATCTTCACTTGGCTTTTTCTGCTTTATTACAAATCATTCCTTCTTTCTCCTATCCTATGTTCTGACCACCACACCCGCTGCTCCTTGGCATATGGCCCTTTCATTCCTCTGGGCATTTGTTTCTTATGTTCCCTTTTCCTGCAAAGCCTGAACAACCATGGAAACTCTTGCTCCATCTTCAAAGACTTCCCTTCTTCCAATACTGCCGTCTCAGGCCAAATGAGTTTCTCCCTCATCCTTGCTCCTGTAGCATGTTATACGCCGCTTTTCACATCTTACAGCAGTCTTGGTTGCCCACTTGCCTCTCTTTCTCCACAGTAACACCTCATGGGAGGACCTATCTTACATATCTTGGAACCCTTAGAAGATGTGAACAGATGCTTCATAAATGGCTAGTTGAAATGAACTAAATACTTTTTTAAAAAATTTATCTGAAACATGACTCACTTCTTTAATGCATAAGAATATGCCAAAATATACCTTAGAATTTTTTCCCCAGTCTTCTTATAACCTTTAGGTTAAGAACATAATGTTACATTTGCTTATAAATAAATGTTTGCAAACCAGACTAGAGGATACTTGCAATACATATATCTAACAAACAATTCGGAACTACTATTACCAAAAAAAAAAAAAAAAAAAATAGATTTCTACAAATTATTAAAAGACAACCAGCCCAATAAAAAATTAGACAAAGACTTGAACAGAAACTTGGAAAAGATAGATATCCAAATGGTCAAAATAATGAAATAAAGCTCACCAGGGCTTCATATGACCCGTCAGGATGACGCAAGTTAAAAATCACAACAAGAAACCACTACCACCACTCCCAGAAAGGCTCAAATTTAAAAGATTGACAATCCTAAGTGTTTTTAAGGATGTAGAATTCTTTTCTTTCTTTCTTTCTTTTTTTTTTTTGAGATGGAGTCTCACTCTGTTGCCCAGGCTGGAGTGCAGTGGCGTGATCTTGGCTCACTGCAACCTCTGCCTCCTGGATTCAAGTGATTCTCTTGCCTCAGCTTCCCAAGTAGCTGGGACTACAGGCATGTGCCACCCAACCTGGTTAATTTTCTTTTCTATTTTTATTAGAGATGGGGTTTCACTGTGTTAGCTAGGGTGGTCTCGATCTCCTGAGCTCGTGATCTGCCTGCCTCGGCCTCCCACAGTGCTGGGATTACAGGCATGAGCCACCATGCCTGGCCCAAGGATGTAGAACTCTTATTCGTAGCTGGGGGAACATGCACAATAATACAATTGTTCTGAAAAACCACTGAGTTTCTACTAGAGATAACATGCATCTACTTTATGATCTAGCAATTCCATTCTTTATACTCAAAAGAAATTAGTGCTATGTTCTCTCATTTGTACATTATATTCACAGCAGCTTTGTTCATAATATCCAAAAGATGAAACAATCCAAATGCTCAATTGTAATAGATTTACATAATGGAATATTGCACATTAAAAAAAATCAGCTCCAACAAGTTGAAGAAATCACATAGAGATACCATGTTGAGTGAAAGAAATCAGACACAAACAAGTTCTAGTGTGTGACTCATTTATACAAAGTTTAAGAATAAGCACAACGAAAAGATGTTTATAGAAGTCAGAATAGTGATTAACCTTTCAAGGAACAGACTGAAAAGTACACAAGAGAATCTCATGCAGTACAGAAAATGTTGTATACTTTTATCTAGAGGGTGGTTATACAGATGTATACATAAGTAAAAATTCAAGCTACACACTTAAGATTACTGTACTGTCTTCATTTACCATTTGTATGTTGTTACTCACTAAACAATATAAATAAACTTGGCCAAATTTGCTGAAGTGGTGGTGATTTTGGAAACTGGAGCCATGGCAAAACTTTGGAAAACGGTTTTAATATAGTCCAGAACATACTGCCAGTTGACTCAGTGAAAATAAGAAAGTTATTATTGGATGAATAAAATGGAGAATGAAAATAGAAGTACAGATACTGGAAATAAAAGCACTGCATAAATGCACAGTGCTAGCATAAGCTTGCCCCAGCCTCGGACCAATAAAAACCTAGGTTAAGCCACTAATGGCTCAGAAATCACTGAGTACCGTGACAAGGTTAGCCTCCTAACCATCAGTACCTGTTTTGTTTACTATCTACTTTCTACTTCCTCTCCTCTTTCTTGTCTGTGCCTTCACAGTGGTGGCAGTTGGGACTGAAGAACATTTTATTCCTGTTGTCGTCAGGCAGGAGATGGAAAAATGTCTTTGAAGATTATTTGGCTAGAAGGAAAGGGACCTCCAAGTTCCAACATTCCCACATCCTTGTTAAGTAAATATGGTCATCCTTGATGGGTCCTGCTCCTGGTCCAATCTCCAAATCCTTTTAATCCTATCTTGTGCCTGCACAGCCTTTTAAGGCCTTTATTGTTCTTGTACAGCTTCCTGAGTAAGTCTTCTTGCCTCAGAAGGCCTCTTCACCCTCCCATTTCACTCTCCAACAGAGTAACTCATTCAAAAAAACCAGATCTTATCATGCCATTCCATTTTGAGGGTTCCTTTTGTCTCGGAGAATCTAAACTCTGTGGTAGTAAACAGGGCCTTTTATAATCTGTCCACACATATTGCCCCCTCCAGCCTTATCTCCCCAGCAGGCATCCTGTGCAAGTCCTTAGAATGTGATATCAAGTGGGAATGTGCCCAGGTTAGCCTGCAGAGGAGCACCATGCCCGTGTCTTACTGTTGGCCCTTACTGTAGCATTCGGATTTAGTGCTTGAGGAAATCTGAAGGATACTAGTGGCATCAGCAGCAGTTCAGTCTTCTGCCTTCTTGCCTTTGTCTCTTAGATTTTTCAGCTCTAGAGTGAGATTTCCAAACCTGAAGATTAATCACAACACAGCTTCTTTTTCCTTAATGCTCAGAATATGCATGGGTATGCCATCAACTACTGTATTTTCAATGTATATATTTTTCAAATCTAAAGTTTACATTGTTAACATGAAATTAACTGAAAAGATTGACCATCACTGGAGGAAGAAGGTAGATGCTAATTCTCTTTTCTACTTTTTTTTTTCTTTACAGGAACAACTCTATGATCTTCTTGGTGAAACTTTACATACCAAAATAAAATTTGCTTGCCAACAAATTTAGGTTATGAACCCCTCAAAAGAAATAGGGAGGCATGAATAATATGTATTATTGTCCATGTGTAAAGTTATTGCCTACCCTTCTCTAGGTTTGTAAGACTGTAATATATAACCCACAGTGTAGGAGTTCAAAACTAGTATCTAAGTATTGGTTTCAAGGGGGGGTCTCTGCTCCCCTCTGCTCCCCTGCAAAAAATATTGTAAGCTTATGTAGTTTGAGGGAAATCGTCCATAGCTTTCAGGTTCTCAACAGGATCCAAGACCACTTCAAACCATAGCTTTCAGGTTCTCAACAGGATCCAAGACCACTTCAAAAAAAGCCTTGTTGTGACTAGACTTTCTATACCTAGAAGCAACTACCCTTCATATTTATCTAGAGCACACTTAAGGAAGTGCTGTCTAGTAAACTTGAATGCTGCAGACCAAGATGTCTGTAATTCCTCAGCACAATTAAAGATAATTAAGCAGTATGTTATTATTGTTTTTAAGTTGTTGCTTTCCTTTATTGGAAAGCAAACAAAATAAACTACTTGTTTTTTACCTCTGTCATGGAAGTAATTTCTGGTTCAGTTTTTTAATATATTTACCTCAACATATATTTAACCAAAGAATACTTTAACAAATGGAAGGATACCTCTTGTTCTTGGTTAGAATACCAAATCATCAAAATGTCAGTTCTCCCTAAGTTAACTTATAAATTTAATATTATCTCAAAAATACTAACAAGATTTTTTTTTGGAGCTAGACAGGTTGATAAAGTTAATATAGAGAAAAAAACATACAAGAATACCTTAAAAATGCGAAAAGGAAGATTAACTGAGGGGAAGGGGAGAGAGACTAGTCCTACCACATAATTAAAATATACAACAAAGCCTCTATACTTAAAACAAGGTTGTACTAAAACACGAAGTAGACCAACAAATGAAATATAATAGAAAAAGAACATATAGTAATATGGCATATGGCCAGACCTGGTGGCCCACGCCTGTAATCCCAGCACTTCAGGAGGCCAAGGTGGGAGGATAGCTTGAGCCCTGTCTCTACAAAGTATAACATTAACCAGGCATGGTGCCACAAGCCTGTAATGCCAGCTACTTGAGAAGCTGAGGCAAGAGAATGACTTGAGCCCAGGAGTTCAAGGTTGCAATAAGCTGTAATGGTGCCACTGCACTCCAGCATGGGCAACAGAACGAGACCCTGTCTCCAGTATATATATATGTAAATCATAGAGGTGATTTCTTCAATCACTAGGACAAAAATAAATGTTTGAGATCTCAGTACAACCAGCTACCCATTTAGAAAGGATAAATTAGATCCTTTCTTCACCATACACAGAGTAAACTTCAAATGATCAGAAATCTAAACATAAAAGGTAAAACTATACTAATAGAAGAAAACAGGCAAATTTCTCCATAATGTGGGCCGAAGGAAAGGATTCCTAATTAATATGAAATAAACAGCCTTGTCGCTCAAAAAAAAAAAGGAAAAGATTCGTAACTATGATTGAAAATTCAGATACCATTAAGAACAATACATTTGCCATCAAATGAATTTAAAATTGTGCATAAAAACACTTCAAGTAAAATTAACATACAAATGAAAAATAGGGGGAAAATATCTGTACCATTTCGAGATAAAGATCTAATGTTCCTAATACAGAAAGAGCTTTAAAAATAGAGAAGACCGGGGCCAATGTGGGAGGATCGCTTGAGGCCAGGAGTTTAAGAGCAGCCTGGGCCACATAGCAAGACCTCATCTCAACTAAAAAAATAAATTTTAAAAAAGAGAAGATGAAAAATCTTACAGAAAAATAACAAACACATGAAAAAATGCTCCACATCACTAATCAGAGAAATGCAAGTCAAAATCACAAGATTTTATAGGAGATATCATTTCATACCAGTCTGAATGTCTATTAAAAAGTCAAAGAACAACAGATGCTGGCAAGGCTGCAGAGAAAAGGAAACCCTTATACACTGTTGGTGGGAATGTAAATTAGTTCAGCCACTGTGGAAAGCACTTATGGAGATTTATCAAAGAACTTAGAACCACTATTCAACCCAGAAATCCTCTTATAAGGTATACATCCAAATGAAAAATCTTCCTACCAAAAAGACACATGCACTCACATGTTCATCATGGCACTGCTCACAATAGCAAAGATACAGAGTCAACCTAGGTGCCTAACAACAAATGAGTTGGATAAAGAAAATGTATACACCATGTAATACCACACAGCCATAAAAAGAGAACAAAATCATGTCCTTTGCAGCAACATGGATGCAGCTGGAAGCCATTATCCTAAGTAAATTAATGCAGGAACAGAAAACCAAATGCCACATGTTCTCATTTATAAGTGGGAGCCAAAGATTGGGGTACTCATGGACTTAGAGATGACAGCAGTAGAAACTGGGAACTACTAGGGGCAGGGAAGGACGAGGACAAGAGCTGAAAAAGTAACTGTTAGATACTATGCTCAGTACCTAAATGACAGGATCATCTGTACCCCACACCTCAGTATCATGTAGTATACCCAGGTAACAAACCTATGCATGTATCTCCTGAATCTAAAATTTGAAAAAAAAGTGTTTCAAAAAAAAAAAAAAAAGGAAAATGGGCAAAACACATGAATGGATAATCACAAAAGATAGAAAAATGACATTTAAAATGACATTAAAAAATGACATTTAATGAGCATTTAAAATGCTCAGTTTCACCCATAATAAACCATTCTGTCAGATACTTACCCAAGGGAAACAAAAACATATGTCTACACAATGACTTGTACACAAATTTTCATAGTAACTTTATTTGCAATAGTCCCAAACTAGAAACAACCTAAATGTCCATTATCAGGTAAAGAGATAAACAGAGGCCGGGCGCGGTGGCTCACGCCTGTAATCCCAGCACTTTGGGAGGCCGAGACGGGCGGATCATGAGGTCAGGAGATCGAGACCATCCTGGCTAACACGGTGAAACTCCGTCTCTACTAAAAATGCAAAAAAATTGCCGGGCGTGGCGGCGGGCGCCTGCAGTCCCAGCTACTCAGGAGGCTGAGGCAGGAGAATGGCCTGAACCCAGAAGGCGGAGCTTGCAGTGAGCTGAGATCGCGCCACTGCACTCCAGCCTGGGCGACTGAGCAAGACTCCATCTCAAAAAAAAAAAAAAAAAAAAAAAGAGAAACAAAATGTAGCATATTCACACAATAGAATAGTATTCAGCGATAAAAAAGAACAGGGTCTGATACACATAACAATGCGGGTGAATCTCAGAATCACTACGCTGAAAGAAACCAGATAAAAGAATACACATGGCTTGATGTTTATATACAAATTTAGATAGTGCAAACTAATCTAAAATAACAAAAAGCAAATCAGTGGTTCCTTGGGCACAGGGGTGGAGGGAGGAATTTATTTAAAGAGCCACAGGAAAAATTTTAGGGGTGATAGAAATGTTTTATACTGATTGTATACTGATTAAATTTTATACAGTTCATAGGATTTCAACTATACTTCAATAAAGTTCACAAAAATGGCCTTTAAAAGATCAATTTCATTAATAATAAGCCAAATACAAATTAAACTACCCTAAGATACTATTTCTTGTCCATCAGTTTGACAAAATGGTGCATTCTGTTAGCAAGGCTGTGGAGAAACCCATCTCATATGAAGGGAATTTGCTATACCTAACAAACCTACCTGATGGTTGCTTAACCATCAACCAGCAATTTTACTCCTAGAAATCCAGAAAAGATATACCTCCAAACATCTGAAAATACATATGCACAAGGTTACTCATTGCAGTATAGGAGACTAGTATAATAAAATGTGGTACACACACCGGGGCCTGGCGGGGGCTGGGGCCTGGGGGAGGGATAGCATTAGGAGATACACCTAATGTAAATGACGAGTTGATGGGTGCAGCAAACCAACATGGCACATGTATACCTATGTAACAAACCTGCACATTATGTACATGTATCCTAGAACTTAAAGTATAATTTTTTAAAAAAAGAAAGAAAAATAATTAAATGTGGTACATACACACAATAGAGTATTATATAGTTGTGTAAAATTGGGGGGCGGGAATGTCTTCTGAACTAATTTGGTGTGACTTCCAGGATATATTATTAAGAGAAAAAAGACAAAAAGCAAAAGAATATCCATAGTATACTACCTTTTTATAGCAAATGAGGAAGAAAGAAAACATACATAGGTTCATTATTTTGCACAAAAAGAAAAAGAGGAAGGACATATCAGAAAATAAATAAATTGGTTACCTTTAACCAAAACAGCATGGTACTGGTACCAAAACAGAGATATAGACCAATGGAACAGAATAGAAGCCTCAGAAATAACACCACACATCTACAACCATCTGATCTTTGACAAACCTGACAAAAACAAGCAATGGGGAAAGGATTCCCTATTTAATAAGTGGTCCTGGGAAAACTGGCTAGCCATATGTAGAAAGCTGAAACTGGATCCCTTCCTTACACCTTATACAAAAGTTAACTCAAGATGGATGAAGACTTAAATGTAAGACCTGAAACCATAAAAACCCTAGAAGAGGCCGGGCACGGTGGCTCAAGCCTGTAATCCCAGCACTTTGGGAGGCTGAGACGGGTGGATCACGAGGTCAGGAGATCGAGACCATCCTGGCTAACACGGTGAAACCCCGTCTCTACTAAAAAATACAAAAAACTAGCCGGGCGAGGTGGCGGGCGCCTGTAGTCCCAGCTACTCGGGAGGCTGAGGCAGGAGAATGGCGTGAACCCAGGAGGCGGAGCTTGCAGTGAGCCGAGATCTGGCCACTGCACTCCAGCCTGGGTGACAGAGCAAGACTCCGTCTCAAAAAAAAACAAAAAAAACAAAAAAAAAAAACCCTAGAAGAAAGTCTAGGCACTACCATTCAGGACATAGGCATGGGCAAAGACTTCCTGACTAAAACACCAAAAGCAATGGCAACAAAAGCCAAAATAGACAAATGGGATCTAATTAAACTAAAGAGCTTCTGCACAGCAAAAGAAACTATCATCAGAGTGAACAGGCAACCTACAGAATGGGAGAAAATTTTTGCAATCTATCCATCTGACAAAGGGCTAATATCCAGAATCTACAAAGAACTTAAATTTATGAGAAAAAAATAAACGACCCCATCAAAAAGTGGGCAAAGGATATGAACAGACACTTCTCAAAAGAAGATATTTATGCAACCAACAGACATATGAAAAAATACTCATCATCTCTGATCATCAGAGAAATGCAAATCAAAACCACAATGAAATACCATCTCATGCCAGTTAGAATGGCAATCATTAAAAAGTCAGGAAACAACAGATGCTGGAGAGGATGTGGAGAAATAGGAACACTTTTACACTATTGGTGGGAGTGTAAATTAGTTCAACCATTGTGGAAGACAGTGTGGCAATTCCTCAAGGATCTAGAACTAGAAATACCATTTGACCCAGCCATCCCATTACTGGGTATATACCCAAAGGATTATAAATCATGCTATTATAAAGACACATGCACATGTATGTTTACTGCAGCACTATTCACAATAGCAAAGTCTTGGAACCAACACAAATGTCCACCAATAATAGACTGGATAAAGAAAATGTGGCACACATATACCATGGAATACTATGCAGCCGTAAAAAAGGATGAGTTCATGTCCTTTGCAGGGACATGGATGAAGCTGGAAACCATCATTCTAAGCAAAATATCACAAGGACAGAAAACCAAACACTGCATGTTCTCACTCATAAGTGGGAGCTGAACAATGAGAACACATGGACACAGGCAGGGGAATATCACACACACACTGGGGTCTGTTGTGGTGGGGGGTGCTGGGGGAGGGATAGCGTTAGGAGAAATACCTAATGTAAATGATGAGTTGATAGGTACAGCAAACCAACATGGCACATGTATACCTAGGTAACAAACCTGCACATTGTGCACATGTACCCTAGAACTTAAAGTATAATAAAATAAAAAGAAATTACCCAGAAAGAAGAGAAAAAAGAAAAACTGTGCGGATGAAAGTACATATTGCAGCATTATATCAATTTAATTTGTAAATGAGGTATAACAGGTACACTGCAAAAGATACATAAGCATATAGTTCAGTGAATTCTTGCTTAAGTATATACACATGTGATCACCACTCAGCTCAATAAATAGATTCCCAGTACCAGAACAGGGCTCTCTTATCTTTAATGTCAATAGCACCAACACCCCCAGCCCAAGCATCTCACCCCCAACTAACCACTATTCTCACTTCTATCACCATAGTTTTGTCTGTTTCTGAATTTTGTGTACGTTGAGTAAAATATAATTTTTATATGATTTTTACTCTATATTATATATGATTTACAGGATCAGTTATGTATAGAAGTTTTTGGTTTTGTGTGGCATTCTGTTGTATTAATATGCCATAATTTATTTATCTACTCTCTGATGTACATTTGGGTCGCTTCCAGTTTTTCAATATTACATATTAAACTGCTGTGAAACAAACAAAAAAAAGAAATTAGTTACCTTCGAAGCGTGCAAAAGGAATGGGTTAGGGGAGATAGGTCAGGGAATTATACTTCTTTAAGTATACATGCTTTATTAGTTTTCACTTTTGGAAGGATATTAATGTTCTACATATTAAAAAATAAAACCAAGGCAAGATGGAGTGAAAACTGTAACAATACAAACAAATGAACCAGTGAAAACAATGTTCTCTCAAATGAGTAATAAAGCCACAACGAAGGGGGAAAAAGAATTAATCCAACCAATTTGTGAACACAGGAACTTGACTAGCCTCAGTCTATGGAGAAAAGAACTACAAATAAATCTTTTACTCTGGTTAGTAGATGAGCTTTCCATGACGACATGGCTTTAGCAATTCAGAAATTATTTAATACGTATTGCAGGACTGGGCAAATGAATGCAATGATGTTGTTGGGAACGAAGGTTTTCACTAGGAAGGAAGGAGGCAAAAATGTTCATCAGGTAGGCTGTCTTATAAGAACAAACAAAATGTTCCAAAAAAGTGATAGGGACATGTCAAAAGGAAACAAAAACTAGCTTGAAAGACCCAAATCTGGGGAAGTTGAGCATCAAAAAAATAAATAAGTACAATAATGATTATAACTCACTGCCTAAAAATAGGAATTCATAAGTCTATACAGAGAATAATTCAGCAATAAAAGGGAGCGATGTATTGACACATGCCACAAAATGGGTGAAATCAAAAACATCATGCCAAGTACAAGAAGCCAGATTACACATTATATTATTCCATTGATACAAGATATTCAGAATAGGCAAATCTGTAGAGAGAGAAAGTAGATTAGTGTTTCCCTAGGGCTGGGGGAAATGGGGGGATGACTGCTAGCAGGTATGGGGTTTCTTTCTGGGGTGCTGAAATGTTCTTTTTTTTTTTTTTTTGAGACGGAGTCTCGCTCTGTCGCCCAGGCTGGAGTGCAGTGGCGCGATCTCGGCTCACTGCAAGCTCCGCCTCCCGGGTTCACGCCATTCTCCTGCCTCAGCCTCCCGAGTAGCTGGGACTACAAGCGCCCACACCCGCGCCCGGCTAATTTTTTGTATTTTTAGTAGAGACGGGGTTTCACCGTGGTCTCGATCTCCTGACCTTGTGATCCGCCCGCCTCGGCCTCCCAAAGTGCTGGGATTACAGGCGTGAGCCACCGTGCCCGGCCTGAAATGTTCTTAAATTGATTGTGGTGATGTCCATACAATTCTGACTACACTAAAAACCACTGAGTTGCACATTTTGAAAGGGGGAATTGTATGGTATGTGAAATATATTAATAAAACTGTAAACAAATGGTGGTAAAGATTTCCTTACAACAGAATGTCATTTGATCAATGTAGAGGCAGTGGTGATATAATCGGAAAGTTAACCATTTCACAGCCATCATGGTAAACATTGGTTTGAACCAAGAATGGATGCTAAATCTAGGGGCAAATGTTTGATGTGGAGCAGGGTATTTACATGGTCTCATTGTCTTTCCACAAATTGTTTACTGATTGCAAAGGAACAAGTAGTAAATATACAGTGGAAAAAATAGGCAGCAACTAGGTAATTAAAATTAACACCACTCAATAGAGGCAGATATCATGTCTCCAGAAATGATATCCTGAGAAGGGAACAAAATCGCCTATGAAAAAATACAACTAGGGATGCATACCAGATAAACCCGTCAAGAACATAAAACGATCGGCCTACATTCTTCAAAAATGTCATTGTCATAAAAGACAAAGACAGGCTGAGGAATTACTCCAGATTAAAGGAAGTGAAAGAGCCATGATTTAATCCTATGTTGGTGGGAGAAAAGTATTACTGTTCGGACAAGTGAAATTGAAATATAGACTGTAGGTTAGATAAAAATAATAGATCAATATTAAATTTCTGAAATTTACTATTTTGTGGTTACATGAAAGAATATCCTCGGTCTTAGAAAATTTACACTGAAGGAACATGATATTTCACATACTCTTGAGTAATTCAGAAAAAGAGTAAAATCATGGAAAAGGAGAAAGAAGGAGGAAGAGAGAGGGAGAGAGTACGTTAAAGCCAAAGTTTAATAAAAGTATGTTTGTGAGAATGAGAAATACTCAAAGATACAAAATGGTATTGTTAAATTCACTTGCCTTTCCTATGTGAGCCCCTGAATGCCGTTTTGCTTTGGATAGCCAGGAAAATCCCAGTCTCAAATCCACACCATTCTTGTCATAGAAACCTTATTACCAGGGGCTGAAACCTCAGGAGGCTTGGGGATGGTTTTCCGGGACTTCAGGAAAGGAGAGTGAAGTTACCCGGGGAAAACTGCACTGAATATTAAATTAGAACTGTAGTAAATAGGACAAAATGAAAAATGAACAAAATGAAGGGAAGGAGGTTGGGCAAGGCTGGGGTCAACCACACTTTCAGCATCTTGGGAGACGGGTTCCACAACCAGACAGCTTAGTCCTTTCAGAGCCTCCTTCCTCTCTCATCCGCACGACCCTACCCTCCTCTCTCACAGCAGAAAATGGCGGGAGAAGAGGAGAGGGACTTTCCTTCAGGTTCCAAAAGCACTTTTGGATCTAGCCCCAGTGTCAAGGCTGCTTCTGGATTCCCACTCCCAACTCTAGGATTTCTAAGGCACCTAAATGCTTGATGGGATCATCGTTATTAAACTGTAGGACACAAACTCTCCTACTTGTGTGATTTATGAAGATGTGTTTGCTTATCAGATTGACTTTATAACGGAGGTCAAGGTTTGGGGGGTGGTTTTTGAATCAAGGTATGATTACTGAATTAAGGCACTCTCTATTGCCTTGTTTTTCAACCTGTTAAGTGAGAATAGCTGCATTTGTAAAAATCTACCTTGCAAAATTGTTGGGACTGAAGAAACAGTTTCTGCTAAACCACATTGGGAAAGAAGTAACCCAGCATCCCTTTAAAATTGGGTACTTTTTTTCTGTTTCAGTTGGTCAAAAACAAATTCTCCTCAGAGGCTCTCACCAAAACGCTTAAGTCACTCACAATATTATCCAGTTGTTTACAGATAGCTAATTGTTTTACTAACATATCGTGGAGGCTACCTCCCTTCCTCTGTGGTAGAATAAGGTTTATTGCTAGTTGCTTTACTAGCACACTGTGGGAATCATCTCTCTTCCTCGCTGGTAGGATGAAGTTTCTGACTTAACCAGTGATCACAAACCCAAATGCCTCCAGAGCCTAATCAGGTAACACAATTTAGAGAAGCTGGCTGATGTGGAGGTGAATAATGATGAAGGGGTGGTAAGGACTGGACCCATGGAAAGTACTCCCTGTCTGCAAGTCTTCATGTTAAAAAAAAAAAAGAAAAAGAAAGAAAAGACAAAAGAAAGGTGAACCTAGGCAGACCAAACAAAGCACATCCAGGCAAATGGGTCAGTTCTGCCCTCTCTTTATTAGAAGATATCTACATTCCCTTTCACCTCCCAAAACCCACGACTGATCATTTTGAAGTTTTACATTTGTCGTGGAAACTGGCCCAGAGTCTGTTTCCTAATATTTATTAACCTGCCTGTCGCCTATCATTGCAAAATCATTGGCTTTTGCTGTCACTTATCATTGCAAAATCATTGGCTTTAATGTAGTAGAGTGGTTACTGCTGAATGAGAAGTTTACATAAATGTTTCTCATATTTGCTGAACTTTACCCCAAAGCTCTAATTCTACCATCTCTCTTAAAGGACCACAATACTGGTTAAAAAAACTACAAGGTGCAGAGTATTTTTCACACTGACCTTTTAACATAAAATGCATACAAGTCCCTTTCACTCATAGGTTCCCAAGACTGCACGCAGCTTCCACTTCATGCCTCCTGAATACTCCAGATCGCTCTCCCACCCCCTCCACTTGCTAGCCCCTTCGCCCTCCTCCCTCCTCACCACACACCACTTCCTATCTCTTATCTCCTTACTCCCATCACCCCTTCCCACTCCCCTCTTTCTCCAGACACATACCTATTGGGTTGTGTCCACACCAGCCAGGAGCTTTCCCTCACACAGAAGAGGGAGATGATCTGAAAGTCTATAGGCGGAGCAGCAGCAGCAGTAGACTGTTCGCTGTGCCTTCTGTAAATAGAGCAAGGTAGAGGGTGGAGTCTGGGGGAAGGGAGGAGACCTGAGGGAAGCTAATTAGAGAGACTCGCCCATTAGGGAGGCCAGGCTTGTTGAAGGAGGCGGGCCTTGGACTGTTGCAGCCTAGCTAACTCAAAGTCAGCTTACTGTTAAGGTCTGGTTCCCAATACTGCAGCCTGATTCCTCTCAGGATGCTTTTTTATTGTTATAATTATGTTGAACCTAATACCATGACATTTGTGTTGATGAGTTGATCTCTGCCCTGCAAGAACACAGAACCACAAATGTCTAGAGCAAGTGTTATGCTGACCAGTCCCTGCTGGGCTGTATTGCTGGCAGCTGATCCCAAAGCAAGGCAGAGGAAGGTCAGGTGTCCCAAAGTTTCGAGGCCCGGTGGATGGGTGTGAGTTAGCACCTGGAAGATGGCAGCTGTAAGCAGTCAAGTTTCTGTTCCTGTTGTTTGTGTATTTATGTGATTTTAGGTCCCTGAAACATAGGCTGGGGCCTATCAGCTCCTTGGGCTCTTATTACAGTCTGCTGCTGCGTACCTCCTGGAATCCAGTCTCTCTCCTGGCTACAAGGCCCTCCCTAGTCTGCCTCTGCCAACCTGTCAGCTTCCTCCACTACCATGTGACCCTCTTTCATTATGCTCCCGCCACACTGTCTTCTTGATGTGTCATACAGCTTAAATAAGCCAAATGAGATCTGCCTCAGGGCCTTTGCACTGACTATTTCTGCTACTGGAACATTCATCTCACTTCCCTCCCTGCTTCTTTACTTAAATATCTGGCTCCTTCTCATTCAGCTCACAGGGTTACAGTCTTTCTAAGGTTTTCCCTGACTCTCCTGTCTATCAGAGTACACAGTTTTGTTTTCTTCGTAGCTGTTAACACTACCTGAAATCATTGAGTGTTTTTATTTACTTGGTCTCCATTACCCTCTCCCCACTAGATTGTAAGTGCCACGAGTTGGCTCTGTATTGCTCATGACATTATCCACACCTCTAGAATCAGTACCTGAAACATAGTAGGTGTTTACTGTGTGTGTAGTGACTAAATGAATGGACACCATTCATTCACTGACTCAATGTTAATGCATACTTGGTGTGTGCCAGGCACTGAGTACTGGAGACACAACAAGACAGTGAAGGGCTCCCTCAAGGAGGCTTCTCATCTAAAGGGAAGAGGACCATTACATTAATAGTCAATTGAAATTATATTTTAAGGCCTGGCGCGGTGGCTCAAGCCTGTAATCCCAGCACTTTGGGAGGCCGAGATGGGCGGATCACGAGGTCAGGAGATCAAGACCATCCTGGCTAACACGGTGAAACCCCGTCTCTACTAAAAAATACAAAAAACTAGCCGGGCGAGGCGGCGGGCGCCTGTAGTCCTAGCTACTCGGGAGGCTGAGGCAGGAGAATGGCGTAAACCCGGGGGGCGGAGCTTGCAGTGAGCTGAGATCTGGCCACTGCACTCCAGCCTGGGCGGCAGAGCCAGACTCTGTCTCAAAAAAAAAAAAAAAAAAAACTAGCCAGGCAACGTGGCGGGTGCCTGTAGTCCCAGCTACTAGGGAGGCTGAGGCAGGAGAATGGCGTGGACCTGGGAGGCGGAGCTTGCAGTGAACTGAGATCCGGCCACTGCACTCCAGCCTGGGCGGCAGAGCGAGACTCCGTCTCAAAAAAAAAAAAAAAAAAGAAATTATATTTTAAAAGAGATAAACAAAGAAGAAACCACATGTTTGTTCACAGATTGAAATGAATGCATATACCAGAAGTGCTAGTAGGGGGTGAGCACCCAGTCATAGAGCCTAGAATTCTTAGGAATCTAAGCCATGCTTATAAATTGATGAAGGGATTTTATTCCTGTAAACATGATGGGATCCCATGAAGCAAAGTCCCCATTTGTAGCGCTCAGACTCACTTTCTGCAGAGGAGTGTAATCAAGACTGCCCTGTAGCACCAGCATATTTATGAGGCCTAGTGTGTTTTACTGGAGAATAACCTTTGAATCGACATTTCAACGTTCAAGGAATACAAATTCTAGGGATGTCCTAGGGCTCTCAGTGTTTTTGGAGCTTGTAAAAGAGATCTGCCATGAGGCTAGGCATGTAATAGGCCAATGGGGCTTCTTTTAATGTTTCAGAGGAGGATTGAGACCAGGTCATTTCTCTCGGGGAGAATTCACTTCAATAATCTCGTTGGAATCCTCCTGTTTCCTCCAGGACCCCAAATCTCTACTTGACTTTTTTATTACCTGCCTGGACCCTGAAGGTGTTTGATTTTGTGGGCCCTGCTTCTAGACATTATTTTTGGCATCCTGAGAGTTTTAGGATTCTGAAATACCTGGAAATTTTTTTGCTAAAAAAATTATCATTCAGGTCCTGTATCTCCTGGAAAAATTCAGATATTAAAATGCTGGTAACTAGGGTACCAACCCAGAAAACTTTAATACACAGAGGTCTAAGATTCTAGTATTATAACTCTCAAATCCTAAAGATTCGTAAAATAAAACTTTTGGGGAACATTCTTCTGAATTTCCTCAACAGGAGCAATTTATTCATTTATTTATTTTAAGACAGGGTCTCACTCTGTCACCTAGGCTGGAGTACAGTGGTGCGATCTCAGCTCATTGCAACCAACAGGGCAAATTTTACCCTTTGCTGGTTGTTTAGTTATTGTTGCTGCCTAACAAACCACTCCAAAACTTACGGGCATAAAATAATCATTTTATTGTGCTCAAAGGTTCTGTGGGTTAGGAATTCTGATAGGGTAGAGAGGGTATAGCTTGAGTCTGCACTGTGACGTCTGGGTCCTCAACTGGGAAGAAGGCAGGGGTGACTCAGTGGCTGAAGGTGAGAATCAGATGGAGACATCCTCACTCAGATGTCTGGTAATTTATGTGGACTACTGGCTAGGCACACCTTCACATGGTGTCTCAGTGGGGGAGATGCACAGGCTAGTTTAGGCTTCCTTGTAGCATGGCATCTGGGTTCCAAGAACGAGAATTTCAAGACAGCAAGGCAGAGGTGCATGGCATTTTTACCATCTGGCTCAAGGTCTCATGGTAAGAAGAGAATGTGGGATGGAATTATTTAATGCATTTTTGGAAAATACAATTTGCCAGAGTAATAGATTTGACTTTCAAAAATAGCTAAAAGTCATTAGGAGTTAAGCCTTGATGAATAACGTGAGTGAAGCTGTTTCGATTAAAAATTGAGGAGTATGGCCATTAAATAATAAGAACACTTTCTTCTGTGGATCACATTCAGTCCAGAATGTATTTTTGAAAGAGCACTTTTAGAACTTTTCAAACAACCTGCATCATTTTACCAATCACCATGGTTGATTTGATTGGGCAATGTATAACGTATATCATCTTCCAGGGAAGTATTTGAAGTATTTGAAGTATTTGAAGTACGAATTGCCATGTAGACAGGTACCTTCTTGAATTTTTATTGAAGATGAACAAATATCTTTTACAGTCTATACCCCAGATTGCTTTTCACATTTGTGAAACAGCCTTGAAACCCAGGCAACACAGTCCTGTTACATTAATGAGCTTTTATCAAATGGCCCCAGATGTCCTCCATCCCAAGTTAATCAGATTAACTTGTATCTTATCATCTTATGACATGTTTAGTACACACAGCCATCTTCACAAGCTACACTTTTCTTTTGGGATAAACTCTGAGATACTAGCAACAATCAGTGGATCTAAAATGCTTTATAATGGTGTTTCCTAAAACTGTGTTCTGAGAAGCACTAGTTCCTGGAGATGGGACATTTTCCTCCCAGAAATTAATAATTATCAATTCATATGAGTATTAAAGGATCTCCACAAAAGAAACTTGTTTGACATTGTCAACCTAGTGACAGAAAACTCCTTTTACAAGGAGATCCTATTAATATCTCTTGGAACTAGTATACTGTGGAAAATACTGCCCTGTGGTCTTGTCCTTAAAACATATTTGGAAATAGCAATGACAACAACAACAAAATACCATTGGTTTGCCATTTTGTCCCCAGCATTCATTTTTAGCTTCTGATTAAACTGGTGCCAGTTAATCTGATTAACTTGGGATGGTGGACACCTGGGGCCATTTGATAAAAGCTCATTAATATAACACGACTGTATTGCCTGGGTTTCAAGGCCGCTTTCACAAATGTGAAAAGCAATCTGGGGTATACACTGTAAAAGAACCGGAGAGTTGAAGGAAACCTTAGAGATTATCTACTTTAACTCCTTTATCTTAAAGATGGAAACTGAGGCTTAATCTCTGTTGGACGACTTCCCCAAGAAACACTGGTCAATGCCAAATCAGAACTGGAAGCCACATGTACTTTCCTAAGGTAGCTTTTCCAAATATTAAAAAGCGCATTTGTATGTCTTAGAATAAGTCTGGATCCTGTGTCCCTCAGAAACAAGAATTTGGAATCAGGCCTTATGAGACACTTTTCCATTTATTAGCTGTGTATTTTTAGGTAACTTACTAACCCACACACCTCCTCCAAGCCTCTGTTTTCTCATATATAAAATGAGAATGATATTGTACCCTAGCTGCCTTATGGCATAGTTGTGAGGGTCAAATGAGGTAATGTTTTTGAAAGCACTTTGGAGGAACTTTGTGTGGAGCATTATGCAAACATAGGCAATTGATTGCTCTCTGCTAATATGCAGCCCTCTCAGCCCATAGAATCGTGACTCTGGGCTCCTTAGTAATTTGATTGGCTTGAGATGTTGATGGACTCCCCAGTGTAATTAGTCATTTAAACCAGCCACAGCCACTGTCTTTCTTTACCTCTCCTTTTCACCTGTTTTTTTTTTTTTTCAAGACGGAGTCTCACTCTGTCTCCCAGGCTGGAGTGCAGTGGCCTGATCTCGGCTTACTACAACCTCCGCCTCCCAGGTTCAAGCGATTCTCCTGCCTCAGCCTCCTGAGTAGCTGGGACTACAGGCGTCCACCACCACCCCCAGCTAATTTTTGTATTTTTAGTAGAGACAGGGTTTCACCATATTGGCCAGGCTGGTCTCGAACTCCTGACCTTGCGATCCGCCTGCCTCGGCCTCCCAAAGTGCTGGGATTACAGGCGTGAGCCACCGCACCCAGCCCACCTGTTTTATCAAAATGAATCATTGAGGACAAAACCTCAAAGCACATTTCCAAAGATTTTTAGAGATAAAACCTAAGATATGGCCAGGCGTGGTGGCTCACGCACTCACGCCTGTAATCCCAGCACTTTGGGAGGCCGAGGTGGGTGGATCACGAGGTCAGGAGATTGAGACCATCCTGGCTAACACAGTGAAACCGTGTCTCTACTGGAAAAAAAAAAAAAATTAGCTGGGCGTGATGGCAGGCACGTGTAGTCCCAGCTACTCGGGAGGCTGAGGCAGGAGAATAGTGTGAGGCAGGAGAATAGCCTGAACCAGGAGGCGGAGCTTGCAGTGAGCCGAGATGGCGCCACTGCACTCCAGCCTGGCCAACAGAGTGAGACTCCATCTCAAAACATAACAAAACCTAACATACGACAGATGCCCTCTCATTGCACTTAGGAGTTGGAAAATCTAATGTTTGTCTCAAAAAATTCCGGGTATTGGGAAACCTGTTAGGCAGGCTGACCACTATGATTTGTAAGGCTCAGGGCAAGAATACTGAGGCCCACACACCCTATGTCTACATATTTAAAAGTTGTAAATAAGGTTTACCAAGTGTTAAAAAAATATATGTTCTATTCTTTGTGTGTGTCTGATAGAGACTTGCTCTGTCGCCTAGGCTGGAGTGTAGTGGTGTGATCTCTGCTCACTGCAACCTCGGCCTTCCAGGTTAAAGTGATTCTCCTGCCTCAGCCTCCTGAGTACCTGGGATTACAGGTGTGCACAACCACACCTAGCTAATTTTTGTATGTGTGTGTGTATATATATATATATATAATTATTTTTTTTTTTTTTTGGTAGAGATGAGGTTTCACTATTTGGCCAGGCTGGTCTCGAACTCCTGACCTCAAGTGATCCACCTGCCTTGGCTTTCCAAATTACTGGGATTACAGGCGTGAGCCACCGCACCTGGGCTGAATAAGCATTTCTAGGCAAAAGTGTTCTTATATTTCATACATTGGGAGTGGTTGCCAACTATCTGGGACTACAGGTGCATGCGGAGCCCAGCTTCTGTGTTTGAATGAAAAATTCTTAGAATCCTACACAAAATGTAGCATCATAGAGAGAGCTGAACCTGGCTCCAAGACCCTGGCGCTGTGCCCATAGCCCACTCCCTTCTTTTTGCTGGATACCATGTAGCACCATGAAGGCCTCTCTCATATATGGGAGGTGAACTCCTACATCCAAACTGCATAACCACATCCCCTTCAAATAGCCACCCCAGACTACCCTTTAGACCTAAGGATTTGCAGCATTCATTGCCAGAAGGCTGGACCCCAGGAAAAGGCCGGCATAGCCTCTGGAAGCAGGCTCAGGACTGTTTGGACAAGGAATTTCAGAATCCAAACAATGATGTTCCAGTCATGGTCTAGAAATGGGTGCTTAGACTGGAAGTGGCATGTCCCTTATCTCTGCAGTATCCTTGCTTTGCCAATAGAGGCAATGCCAGACGATGGCCAGGACAGGGGCTCCTTTTGCCTGGGTCTAAGAAGGGGACTGCAGTTAGAAGCCTCTTGCAAAAGTCCCAGTCAATGGTGACAGGACTGTGACCAAAGAAGTAAAAGGGGTCAGCGATCGGGAAGGTCACATAGGGACTTCATGGTACTTAGAAACTAACAAGCCATGGGAGAACAAAAAAGGAAGGAGGGAACAGAAGATACCAAACTTTCAATCCTGGGTTGTCGGCGGGGCTGGGGAAAATCCTCTAACAGGAAAATCTTTTAAGGTTTGTGTTAGCATTACAATATTTTTCCTGGCTGAGCAACACTCTTTTCCGAATAGTTTTAAACAGAATTGTTACCCATTCATGTATTTTCACAATAGTGCATATTTTTAAGCATTTTCTTCATGCATGAAATGTAAGTACATTTTTGCTTAGAAATGCTTATTCAGGCCAGGTGTAATGGCTCACACCTGTAATCCCAGCTTTTTAGGAGGCTGAGATCAGAGGATATCTTGGGGCCAGGAGTTTGAGACCAGCCTGAGCAACATAATGAGACTCCATTTCTAAAATAAATAAATAAAAATAAAAAAGAAGGAAATGTTCATTTACAGCAATATCATAGAGCAACATACTTTAGGAAAGTGTGTGATTTCTATTTAAATATTTTGTCACCTTAAGTCATACGAATGAACTTGATTCTGTAAACTTTATGGCTAAGAATTCAATCAGCTGCAAAATAGGGCTATTGAAACTGCTTCATCACTAATTTTTATTTTTCATTTTATATTATTTTTTGAAACAGAGTCTCACTCTGTCACCCAGGCTGGAGTGCAGTGGCATGATCTCAGCTGACTGCAAACTCCACCTCCTGGGTTCAAGCGATTCTCATGCCTCAGCCTCCTGAGCTGCTGGGATTACAGGGGCACACCACCACGTCCAGCTAACTTTTGTATTTTTAGTAGAGACAGGGTTTTGCCACGTTGGCCAGGCTGTCTCAAACTCCTGACCCCAAGTGATCCGCCTGCCTCAGCCTACCAAAGTGCTGGGATTATAGGCGTGAGCCACTGTGCATGGTCTGTCACTAGTTTTTACAGTCCACTTCTAGAGTGTAATAGGGTGAGATTTGACTAAGCCTGAGCCCTCAAAAGTATAAAATATGACTTTTTCTATTACAGGTTAATCCAACTGGATCATAGGAAAGAAATATGTAGATGGACTATAATTATTGTGGTTGGAACATAGCCATGATAGATAGCCAACAATCCAGTCAGAAAAGGCATGTTTTTTTTTGTTTGTTTCATTGCTTTTGTGAGACATCAGTTTGTGCCAGATAACTCTGAGAATGTAATTGAAATCTAGAGTTATTGTTCTAAACTCACTTATAATATGAGAAATAAAAACATGTCTTTCTTTGAAAGTAATCCATTAAATGCTTACTTGAAAGATAAAAATGTTTATTTAGTCTTATGAAAGTTTCCATTAATAAATAATAAATCGTAGAATTCCCAAGATGGTTTTTTCCGTAGTAGAGATCTTTAAACTGTTTCACTCTTTCTCATAATATTGATAACTATGCCAGGTAAACCACATAGAATTAAGTGCATCTTAGGTTAAAGGCCCTTAGAGCATTCCAGATGCCCCAGGTATCCACAGTGTACTCCAAATCAGAGTTCAAGAGACACTGAAAGGGACTGGAGCAGGATATAACCATGGGTGACAAGATCTTCATCGCCAACTTTATGTGCTTTGCAGTTCACAGAATGCATTTGGTAAACCCAAGGTCTCAAATAGGGGTGGTAAAAGCTAGGGGTAGAGGTGGGGGCAATATGGCTACTAAGAAAATGTATGGCCGGGCACGGTGGCTCACGCCTGTAATTCCAGCACTTTGGGAGGCCAAGAGGGGTGGATCTCTAGAGATCAGGAGTTCAAGACCAGCCTGGCCAACATGGTGAAACCCCATCTCTACTAAAATACAAAACTTAGATGGGCGTGGTGGCGGGTGCCTATAATCCCAGGTAGCTGGGAGGCTGAGGCAGAAGGCGGAGGTTGCAGTGAGCTGGGATCGTGCCACTGCACTCCAGCCCGGGCATGTAGTGAGACTCGGTCTCAAAAAAAAAAAAAAAAGAAAATGTATCAAAGTAAATTCTCACTCTTTCTTCAGAGGACATGGAGAAGCAAGGGAGTAGAATTCCTTGCTAAGTCATTCCCCTCAGTCTTTGTTGACATCTTAGGAACACCAGGCAATCACATGCTTCCTTTTTTCTGGTTCTCAATCAGTTGAAAAATAGGCACACAAGTGTAATGGAAATCAAAATGCATGCTTACTCACGGTAAAGCTGGACCAGAGAACACAGCCTGCACTGTGGCCTGGATAGGGCTACTACCAACCGAGTTTGGTCCATCATTTCTACCTATGCATAGAGAGAGTTTTCTTCAGAGCACACTTGACCTGCCTATGCTGGAAAGGGAGTCTCTACTCTCATTCCCTGTTAAACACAGAGAAGTGAGCCGTGGGACATCAGCCTCCAGAAGGTAGGCCCTGAGCCCTCATCCTGCTCTGCTGGATGCAAGGGAACAAAATTAGAGAGAACTGCATGCGGGCAGGTCTCAACTAGGGAGAGAGAGCAGGCAGCTTGACCTTTGCTCCCATCTGCCTGACTGTATCACCACTCCTCCCCACAGGGCAGAGCTGGAAGCAGTTTTCTTGCTTCTCTGAGAGGACAAAGTGTGACAAAAGGCACTATTTTAGGGCCCGATGATGTAACACAAGAAGAAAGGGAGAAGTGTTCCCTCGGCTGTCATGTGGCTCAGTGTTATCCTCTCAGAACATTCCAGAATAGGTGGGTTCCGGAAGTTAGATTTCGAAATGAGCTCAAGTTGTAATCAGGGTAGCTCTGGCTAATATCCACTCCCTGCCACTCACCGGTGGATGAGCTGGGGGAGGCAGATGTAATTTGTGGTTTGAGCACTTGCCACTGAAACTCTTGAGATCAGTCCCGGAAAGGAGCCAGGGATTCCCTGGAGAAAGGAAAGTAATTTATATTTATTTTTATTTGAAACTGTCCTTAAGAATAAAAGGTGTCTCCTCCCTGAGGCTGTCAGTCAGGAGGAGAAAAGCCTTGGTGAGGAGTGGGCGTATGTGGCTATGTGTTTGAGGGCAAGGTTGAGTTTTAATAATGTCCTCCTTCTGCTCTTCATTTAAGTAAAACCCTCCCTTATCTTCAAGATGACCTTTGCTTCCACCTAAACTTGCCAAAACAGGCATTCCTTCATTCCTTCAAGTGTGGCTCATAGGTAGATGGTAGAAGAAAAATAAATTAATTAAAATAATTAACAATGAATTGTGAGTCTTAGATCTCTAGCTACCTCAGATGCATTTGTATTTTTTTTTTTTTGAGACGGAGTCTTGCTCTCTTGCCCAGGCTGAAGTGCAGAGGCACGATCTCAGCTCACTGCAATCTCCACCTCTCGGTTCACGCCATTCTCCTGCCTCAGCCTCCCGAGTAGCTGGGACTACAGGCGCCCGCCGCCACACCTGGCTAATTTTTTGTATTTTTAGTAGAGGCGTGGTTTCACTGTGTTAGACAGGATGGTCTCCACCTCCTGACCTCGTGATCCACCGGCCTCGGCCTCCCAAAGTGCTGGGATTACAGGCGTGAGCCACTGCGCCTGGCCAAATGCATTTGTATTTTAAAAGAACACTAAGTCTACAGGAATAAATACCTCATTGGTTTAAATTTCAGGCAGAATTCTGAAGCTATTTGTCTGGGAATCAGAGATAGATAGAATCGTTCCCAGTACCATGGAGACAATACAGCCTTCTATGAAAAGTACAATGAGTAAGGACCAGGCACAGATTCAGCAGAGGTCAAGGAGGATGAAGACACAGAAGTGACCATTGATTGGCATAGAATGAGGTCATTGGTCACTTAAAGGAATTGGGGAGCAGTAGTGCTTATGGAAGATAATGCCGGTAGTATGGTTCAATCCAACTAGTAGTAAGAATGGGGTACTATCTGCCAAGCTCTGGGCTGTACACAACCAAAGCTTAAGTAAAAGAATACACTCACCTGGAAGAATGGGACAGTGCTCGGGAGAAGGAGTAGAATGAAACATTTTAGTAGTCTGAACGTTTGAATTGGGGAGTAGACTTCCCTTTTTCTAAGCAAACCCCTAGCCTTGAACGAAGAAAATGCCAGCCCCTTCCTTTCTGGCTATAGAACTCATGCCATGCTCCACCTAAATGATATGCTCTGGCCAGTCTTTTGATCCATCCACATAGGCATTTGGTTCCTCCCCTCGGCAATCCTTCTGCTCAGCCAAGCTGGTACCCACGTGGCACCTCATACCTTTCACACATCTCTCCTTGCCTCTGCTCCTGCTATTCTCTCCAGCTTCCAAGACAGGGCTCTTCACACCCCTTCTGAATTCTGCACCTCCTTTGAAGCTGGCCCAAGTACTCAGGTTTTCTGGGCAGGCTTCTCTGAGTACCAGGATCCTTCCCTTCTCTGAACTCCAGGTATTATATTAATAATCATAATGGCAATGATCACAGCAGTAATGATAATGCCTTACATTTGAATAGGTACTAAGAATTTTTCAAAGTGCTGCCACATACTTAATTACACTTACGTGTCACAGGATGATGCAAAGGATGGTAAGAGATTAAGCTTGTTTCTGCCTAAAAACAAAATAAACAATTCAACAATGAGGCTGGGCACTGTGACTCAGGCCTGTAATCCCAGTACTTTAGGAGGCTGAGGCAGGAGGATTGCTTAAGCCTAGGAATTCAAGATTACAGTAAGCTATGATTATGCCACTACATTACAGCTTGGGCAACAGAGTGAGACCCTGTCTCAAAAAAAAAAAAAAAAAAAAAAAAAAAAAAAAAAATTCAGCAATGAGGTCCATAAAGAGTAAATACTGTCCTACGTTTTCCAGGGCCATGTACTCCAGGATGCATTGCATCTGCCATTTGGGTCTGATTTAAGGTACAGTTTCTGATTAAATGTTATTTTACACTGATTTCAAAGTACTTCATATTGCTAGTCTTGGCCTTCTAATCAGATATATACTTTTCTTCAGGGCAGGAAAATCTCTTGTCTTTTTTGGTATTTCCCTAGCACTGGGGATTACATTGAGTCCACAAAGGGGGCTTATAAAATGCTTTAATGATGATGTTGATGGTCACAGTGTTATGTTCCTGCACATTGTATGAGCGTGAATATTTGAGTTTGCTGGGAGGCACCAAGGCACCATCATTCCATTTGACCCTATTTCAAGTGTTGGAGATCATGGGGCATCTGGAGATCATGGGACACATGTAGACTGAGGAGTAGCTCTCCACAATGAAGTTCTTTTAGATTAGGAATGCTAGCATTGTCTGCAACATCAGTAGTACATCGTCAGCAGACAATGACATACTACTGATGTAGTCGACAATGCTACCATTCCTAATCTAAAAGAACTTCATCATGGGTATACAGATGGAGAGGAATAAAATGTCTTAAAGTGTCATCTCCATAGCCCCTACAATATTAATTTTAATTTGGAAGTATGTGCCCTGACCTTTTGAGCCATCTGATGTGAAATCCCCTGCCTTCCTCTCTCCTATCAGTCGTGGCATTTTAGCCTGTACCTGGTTCAGTGGGAAAGAGGGAAAGCACTTGATTCTATGGCACGGCAATAATACTCATAAAGAGAATGTGCTGGAAGGTTGGCCATCCTGCTGGTGCCTTTGGCCATCTGAAAGGGAAACTGGGGAGGCATGAGATGGTCCTCTCTCTTCTGGGGCTTTGGGAAGGAAGGCTGGTCTAAGGATCACTCCCCTGGCTCCATGGTTGACCCCTAAAGGAGAGGAGTGGAGCTCTGTACAGGCTCCAAACCCAAATCCTTGAGGGTAAAGCTACTAAAGATAATTGAGGTGACAGGGTAAGGACAATCTGTGGTTCAGCTCAGGGATAGGCTGACTGCATGTCAAAGGAGTGATGGAGCCACTGCTTGATGTATCTACTGGCTTGTGGCTGTGTAGATTTATGTCCCATAATTAGGGTATGCAGTCTCAAAATATGATGACATCATGACAGTTTGCTTATACATTAACATTATAGTTTCAATACTTACAGAAAACCCTACTAACTATTGATTACTGTGTAAAAGATTAATTGGAACCAGTATTCAAACTCAAGTATGTAGGCATGCCAGCAAGATTATTGAGTCAAAAAATATCAATGTATGCCTCTCGGTTTCTGAATCACTCTTGTGGATTACTTTTAATAAACATGTAACACCTACTTCATTTCTGAATAATGACATCAAATGTTCCAGAGAACTTGACCTTTTCCAGAGGGAAATCAATCAAACTCTGACAATGTAACAAACATCCTGAGACAAATGTAAGAACAAGGGGAGTAAATAGAATATTTATTATGATAAGAATTATTTCCTTTTCCAGAATTCCTATCTTTGAGTTGATCACACTGGGAAGTCCTAGAATTGGCTGTGAGATGAAAAAAAAGGAAGTAGTTTAAAAATTCTGAGTAAGAAAATATTTATTTCATACATATTAAAGTATAAAATTTTATTACAGAGCCAACACTAGCAGCAAGAAAGAATTTTAAAACAGTGTGAGATAACATTCAATGATAAAGCATAAATCAGAGAGACCAAGATGGCAGATATAATGCATGGGCTGGTATCTAGTTGTTTAACTCATGACTCAAAGTAAAACAAGCAAGTACTTATGTAGTGCTGATTATATGCAGGCACTATCCTAAGTGAGTTAAATATGCTAACTGACTTAACTCTTATAATAACCTGATGAGATAGCTCTTATGATACTCATTTTATAGATGAGGAAACTGTGGCACAGATCAGTTAAGTAATTTTCCCAAGGTCACACACCCAGTAAGTGACAATGCTGGGGATGTGACCCCAGGGAGTCTAATTCCAAAGCCTGAGATCTTAACCACATAGCATCTCGTATGTCTAGTACTAGTGGTAGTAATAATAACTCTTTTGTTATTATCTTCTATTTCAATACCTGAAGTAAACCTTCAGGTATTAAATGAAATGCATACATACATGTAACTGACCATTGTTGTATAACAAGCCATATCCAGAATACCCCATCTTCACATATGCAGACTCTAATGGGCACTGTGCAAGTGTCCTGATCATTATCTAGCTCACTTACGTGGAGCCGGAAATTGTTTGCAGGCCCACAGCCCATTCCCTATATACAGGTTGCCATAACTTGTGCCATGGAGGTACAAACCACCAGGCCAGGCTTGGACACCTGCTCCAAAGGCAGCCATCTGAAGACTGGGCAGTGACCTGTGGCCGGTCTGACCTAAGCCCTTTGACCAACATGGTGGTGATGGGACCCGTCACACTCTCTCTTGGAGACTTTTCACATGAGGCCATAGAGCAGACGCTGAGTGAGCGAACTGGTGTTGAATTGGAGAGAGACCCAGAGAAAGCACTGGAGAGAAGTCATGAGGCATTAGAAGCCATGAACAAGTGGGGGCAGTTTTTTGTATTTTTTAGTAGAGACGGGGTTTCACCATGTTAGCCAGCATGGTCTCGATCTCCTGACCTCGTGATCTGCCCATCTTGGCCTCCCAAAGTGCTGGGATTACAGGCTTGAGCCACCACGCCTGGCCAATATAAGGTTTTTAAAGAAGTGATTAACTTAAAATGAGGTCCTTGGGGTGGGACTGTAATTCAATGTGACTGGTGTCTTTATAGAGGAATAGTCACCAATGAGGTGTGCCCATGGGGATGACCCTGGGAAGAGGCAGCAAGAGGGCCACCATCTGTAGACCCAGGAGAGCAGCCTCAGAAGAACCCAACACTATCAGCTCCTTCATTTTGCACTGCTAGCCTCCAGAACTGTGAGAAAATACATTTCTATTGTGTAAGCCGCCCAGTCTGTGGTACTTTGTTATGGCAACCCAAGCAGACTAATACAGCCTCCATAGGGCAGTTCGTTAGGGTTTGCCCTTAGGGTAACTGCAGCTTTCCTGTATACCTACTATTCCTCATTTGGATTCAGCTCATATTTTCATCCCTGCCCCTGGGAAATTCCCCTTACTTCCTACAAGCTCACGGATGCAAATAAAAGTATGTTTCCATGCAGGTCTAGTTGTTCTGTTGGGGTATGTATTCAGAGTATCTGGTCTGCCACACTGCCTGAAGTGCCTTAGAGTCCACTGCTTCCTTAAGTGCTGATTTCACTCTTCTTTCTTCTGTGATATCTTCCTGAGAAATCTTCTCCCACGGGAGTACTTCCCTCCTTAAACTCTTAGCACTTCCTTAATGCATTATTTATTGTTACTTAGGCTACCTTAGAATTAGTCACCGGCTGGGCGCTGTGGCTCACACCTGTAATCCCAGCACTTTGGGAGGTCGAGGTGGGCAGATCACCTGAGGTCAGAAGTTCTAGACCAGCCTGGCCAACATGGTGAAACACCGTCTCTACAAAAATTAAAAATTAGCCCTGATGACGGGTGCCTGTAATCCCAGCTACTGGGGAAGCTGAGGCGGGAGAAGTGCTTGAACCCTGGAGAGGGAGGTTGCAGTGAATTGAGATCACGCCATTGCACTGCGGCCTGGGAGACAGAGCAAGACTCTGTCTCAAAAAAAAAAAAAAAAAAAAAAAAAAAAAAAAAAAAAAAATTAGTTACCAACTATTTCCTTGAAAACAGAGGTCAGTTCTTACACCTCTTCCCTCATGCAGCTCATAGGACAATCCTAGACACAGTGTGTGCTGATTTCATGTTTCTGGAATGAGGGAATATAAAATAAAAAACCAGGAGTCAGAAACCTGTTCCTTGTTAGTATGACATTAAAAAGACTGCATGAACCATAGAGGTGATTGTGGATGTTAAGTGGTCCAAACTTTTTTTTTTTTTTTTTTTGAGACGGAGTCTCGCTGGTCGCCCAGGCTAGAGTGCAGTGGCGTGATCTCGGCTCACTGCGAGCTCCGCCTCCCGGGGTCGCGCCATTCTCCTGCCTCAGCCTCCCGAGTAGCTGGGACTACAGGCGCCCGCCGCCACGCCCGGCTAGTTTTTTGTATTTTTGGTAGAGACAGGGTTTCACCAAGTTAGTCAGGATGGTCTGGATCTCCTGACCTCGTGATCCACCCGCCTCGGCCTCCCAAAGTGCTAGGATTACAGGCGTGAGCCACCGCGCCCGGTCCCAAACGTGTTTTAACAACAAAGAGATCACATCTCAGGCCGGATTCACAGGGAGCCTTTGGGTAGTTAATGAGAGACCTTTCATTATTGGTCAGAAACACCCCTGAAGGGAAATGAAAATTGAAGGCATCAGGTCAGTAATCCTCATTTATTTAGCAAGTTCTGATCTGCCTGAGAAACAGCAAAAATAATGGAAACTAAATTTATCTTGCACTGCCTCAAACCGGAAAGGAAAACATAGTCACCTGTTGGGACTCATTTGCATTCTCTTTGGTAATGGTTTCCAGATTCCTCTTCCAATTAAAAAGCAGGGCAGAAGAACCAAGATTGTTTAGTTAAGTCTGTTTGGTAATAGTTATTAGACCATAACTACATAAAGTCACTTACAATAAGGGATCAGAGTCTGTAAATGAATTCTGATTTAAAAAATTAGTGAGATTTCAGGGTTCTGCAATTAATTGGGTCGTTTCATTTTGCTGAAGAAATAAAAAGGAATGAAGTGCAAAACAAATATTTAATGGTCATATAGCCACATGGTCATAACAATTTTATTATATTACAGTTTCTTTCTTTTTTCTTTTTGAGATGGAGTCTCACTCTGTTGCCAAGTTGGAGTGCAGTGGTGCGATCTCGGACCACTGCAACCTCCGCCTCCCGGGTTCAAGCAATTCTTGGGGTTTCATTTTTAAAAAACTAACACATGAATCCCAGTCAGGAAGAAGAGGGACGATGAGTAGTTAGGAAGCTGAAGGGGTAGAAAGAGGAGAATAGAGATTTAAAATGCAGAGACCACAGCAGAGAGGTGTCGGCTTCCAAGGCTACTTTTTTGAGGTGACTCAGAAATCTGGAAGTGGCCCTCCTCCCTCCCAGCCCCAAAGGGCTTCTTGAGGGGTTCCAACAAGCATTTGGAGTCTGGACAGCTATAAACTGTATCCCCTGTCCCTGCCTTGCAACTAGGTGTATTCTATATCCATGATATAAGAGAAGCCTATTCTTTATTGACTGAGAGACTGCTAGGAGGTCAGGATTATTCTTAGACCAGTTTGAACCCCAAAAACTTAGACTGAATTTGATTTAGATTCTTGAACAGGCTCCAGTTTCTGAAAGGATCGCGTAGTCTTGTAATCAGAATGCTGGTGGTTTCTGTAGACGTATCATCCTGTTGCCTTTCTTTTTTAACCAAACTCACTACCTGCTTAAGTTTAGCCTTCTTTTCTCTTTATGGAAGGGACAGTTATCTCCAAATGGGTCTAAACTCAAGTTACTTTCTAGCCCGGCACTTGCTCAGCTGGTAGCTTGTGGGGATATATTTACTTAAGTGTCTGCATCCTCTTCTGTTAATCAGTTCTGCATATCAACATCCCTCCACTCCTTCTTTTGGTGAGAGAAAAATCCACCCTCCCCAAATCTACAAAGGCTCTGCATAGCACACATGCTTCCACTTTTGTCCTCTCCTCACAGACGGCACGATCCATTTCCTGTTGACTTGGTTTGTCTCATGCACGCGCCATTAGATCTTATGACTAACGCATGCCACCTTCTGAAGAGAACCTAAATAACCTACCTGTAATTCTAGTTCTTTTGTAATAGACCCAAATCTGGTTTCTCTTCCTGGTCTAGTTAAGGCAAATGCTATGGAGGTAATTTTTCTATCCCCTTCCCTAAGGATGTGAGGGTAAGGTTAGCGACCCACCGCTGCGCTGCACTTCTGCTTCAGAAGCAAAAGAAAGACAATAGCCAAAGGGTTACTGGAGAAGCAAAATATATATATATATTTTTTTAATTTATTTTTTTTTGAGACGGAGTCTCGCTCTGTCGCCCAGCCTGGAGTGTAGTGGCCGGATCTCAGCTCACTGCAAGCTCCGCCTCCCGGGTTTAGCCATTCTCCTGCCTCAGCCTCCCGAGTAGCTGGGACTACGGGCGCCCGCCACCTGGCCCGGCTAGTTTTTTGTATTTTTTAGTAGAGACGGGGTTTCACCGTGTTAGCCAGGATGGTCTCGATCTCCTGACCTCGTGATCCGCCCGTCTCGGCCTCCCAAAGTGCTGGGATTACAGGCTTGAGCCACTGCGCCCGGCCTGGAGAAGCAAAATAAATAGTTTTCACTTATTACAGCTTTTGTGGTCCAATTCTCCAAGGTGCATAAAACCAGCACACTGAGATAGGGCCAATGAGTCTAAGTGTTATATCGTGGCTTTCTTGTCTCATAGTACACCCCGGAGAATACCTGAAACCCTGTGTAAGCCAACACCAAGGTTAAAAATACCTCTCTCTCCTCTGGCTGGGGGAGACAGTAGGCTTCACCTTGTAGAGGGACAGTAAAGGCCATAGCCACACTTGCTTGACTAGGACATTCTCTTGCTGGAGACCTGCCCAAATACAAGTATAGCCCACCAAACAATTTCTCCCAGAAGCATGGTTGGTTCCTTCTTGAACTGTCATCATGACTTCAGAAATGTTGGGAAGGACTTTCTTCTAGCAAAAACTACCTCCTCTGCCTTAATAGCCAGAGAGTCAGCCACCTGAAATTCTTTTCCCTAAAAAAACACACAAAAAAGAGGCAGAGTCTTGCTATATTGCCCAGGGTGGTCTTGAACTCCTGCTTTCAAGTGATCTTCCCGCCTAGTCCTCCCAAAGTCCTGGGATTACAGATGTGAGCCACCCCACTTGGCCAGCCACCTGAAATTCTATCAGGGACAGATTCCTTTAGCTGAAGTCATGTTCGAATGTAATCCTCCCAAGAATGGTAACATTATCCATCAATGTACGAAACAAAACAACTTGTGGTTATTGAAAAAGTCATATGTGCATATAGTAAAACAAAATTCAAATAGTACAAAAGGGTGTATAGCTGGGCACAGTGACTCGTGCCTGTAATCCCAGCGCTTTGGGAGGCTGAGGCAGGAGGGTCACTTGAAGCTACGAGTTCAAGACCAGGGCAAAAAGCAAGACCCCTGACTCTACAAAGAGCAAAAATGAGCTCAGCATGGTGGCGCGTGCCTATGGTCCCAGCTACCCAGGAGGTTGAAGTGACCTATGACTCCACCACTGTACTCCAGCCTGTACCGTGGAGTTAGACCCTGTCTCTAAAGAAAAAAAAAAAAAAAGAGTATACATTAAAATTAGTCTTCTTTCTCCCCAGTACCCTCAGTACCCCAGTTATTCCCCGTCTCTCCAACCCCCATCTCCCAGCAATCATACTCAGCAGCCTTATCTGGGCTTCCTGAAATATTCTGTACATTTTCAGGCATATGTATAATATATGCCCCTTTATAGCCCTCCCTCTTTTTGCCTCCTTGCTTTTGCTCCAAGGGTAACTTAGCACTTGGAGAGGGATTTCATCCTTCTCAGCAGCTGCCCTGTGTTCTGTGGTCACCACAACAGAGGGCAGAAGCTGACCTGGCTCAAGGATGATCGAGAGGCTCAATATTTCCTTCAACAAACAAACAAAAAAAATGCCAAGGTCACCTTAAGGTGGCTTGCTTTAGTAAGACGTAAGCTCATAAAACAGTCTTTAGTCAATGAAACCTGGTAAAATATTTTGGGAGTAAGTTAAGTTTCACCATGAGAAGTGCTTATAAACTTTGAGAGCGAGGTAGAGCTTCATACAGCCAGCCTTCTTCTACCTGAATATGTTGCTGCTACTCCTGCTTTTGTCCCTTACGGGTTTAGGGTGCAGGTAGAGACCAGGCAGAGCAGTTGTGAAAGTAGAAGGGGTTGGACCTTGCCCAGAACGAGGGGTGAGATCAGGGTAGGGGTGTAAGTTAAAAATAAAGACAGACAAATCCATTTCCCAGGAGAACACAGGGGAGTTTCCTGTAGAAGCCTGAAGCATTCTGATTTCTATATAAAACATTTCATGTTTGTGACTTACTTGATTCTAAGGTTGGAGTTAAGTAGACTCCATCCATATAATGAATAAGTAAGTAGGTTTTGTGTTTCATGAGATTAAGATAAATGTGGTCTAATTGAGCAGTACCAGTTTCATACATGTTTGATACTTTATATAACTTGTATAATTATCATTTATGTCACTCAGCTTTTCCGTGTGACACTTTCTCCATTTATAAGATACACTTAGAATTCTGTCAGTTTAGAAATTTTTACCTGAATCTCAAACTTTTAGATTTAACTTCCAGGTTACAAAAACATGAAAGAATAGAGAAAAAGCTAAATAACATCACTAAGAAACCATTAGACACATCCAGGAGGCCTGCCATTTGGCAGGTCAACTGATGCCATGTCAACAGTCAGTAGCATGACAGAAAGAGACTGTTAGAGATTGAGAGACTATAGGGACATTAAAAAACAGATGCAATGTATCATCTTGTATTGGATCTTAGTTTAGACAAACCAAGTATAAAGGACATTTTCAGGACAATTTGGGAAATTTGAGTTTTAATTAGGAATTATACATTAAAGAATATAATTATTTTATTTAATTCTTCCCCAGAAAATCCTTATGCAGAAAGGATTATAATCATACCATTTGGCTAAATGTAAAAATGTTATTTTGACTCTAAAAAAAGTTTTATTTGCAAAAGATGTACCCTGAAGTTAAAAAAATGGTGTTTTTCCTCCCCTTGAACTTTGAGTTCTTAAAATAAAGGTTACCAGACCAGGATAAACATGGCTGTGCTACGTTTTCATTTTTGTGTTGGTTGCTCAGAAGCAAGTGTCATTATTAACAACTGGGATGGGGTGTGTGGAGAGGAAATTACAGCTAATCAAAATGTTTGCAGCCACACACGGCTGTCTTTCTTGAGTTACCTCTTTGTGGGTATTGAGTTCTTGTATTAAGTTTTGCACCATCAGCAGGGCAGGACATGTGTTATGTAAAGCCAGGGTTCTTGCATCACAGTATTCAAGCCCTCTTACCCAGATCCTATCACATTCAGCTGCAGATGTAGCAAGAAGTTCCAAAGAAAGAAAGAAAGAAAAAAAAAAAAAAGCGTGTCCCAGGACTACAACCTGCACTCTGGGTCTCAGTATATTATGAATTAAAGAGAACAATAAAGACTCCCTGTTGGGTGGGAAGGCAGAGGTAAGTCACTTGGGGCTTCAGGGCCCTCCAAGCATAGAAACCTCAGAATCCTGTCTGAGTCTCCCCTTTCTAAGAATCCTTCCTCAGGAGGAACCAGTGAGAAGAACCAACTATTATCTGGGCACTCCAGCTTCCTGGGCTGGAAGATTTGGACTAGACCTTGAGGTTCCTATAGAGGCAGCTGCCCTCAGTGGCCCCCAACCTGAGCCTGGACCTGAGAGTCAGGAACGGCTCCCATTAGAACTGCCTCTTTAAGCTCATTCCTGTCTGTCCTAATATCCCTCAAGCCGAGGCCCCAGGGATCCCTGCTGGATTCTGGCTGATTCAGAAGGCCGTGTCCTACACATCCTTCCAAGCGGCTGCTCTGCTGAGTGGGCTGGGAGGAGGTGCAGCCTGCTGGGCAGTGAGCATTGACTGAGTATTCTGATAGCGCTGGGGAGCTCTCTGAGCAGGCACCACATGCCCATCTCTCCATTAGCCGTAGGCTATGGATTAGGAGTGGTAGAAAGGATATCTTTAAATAGATTTCTTTGTTTGTTTGTTTGCTTTGAGGCCTAGTGATTGAGGTCACTCTGGGAAAAGCTTCAGGAAGCTCTGGTCAGAAACTTTGGGTTTTACATTTCACAACCATTATCCTTCCACTGGGGGAAAGAAAAGGTTAGTTGGGGGGTGGGGGGTAGAGAAACGAGGACCAGAAGTTCCCAGCCTAGGAAAATCAGAATATGAAACATTATTGAAATACATATTAATATTTCATATGTCTTAGTCATGGCTGGGAGGGTTCGGCCTAGTTGGCAAACTCAGCTTTATCAGGGAATCCTTGGTATCTGCTGCTGAAATGCAACTCAGATCCTTGTCACCTTTGAGCCTGTCCTTCACAGACAAAAGACATGAGTTTGGAATGTGTTTCTGCACTGTGGAAGGGGAATAGACTTATTCAACATCTTGGCTTTAAGTCCTAGCTCTGGTACTTGTTAATCTTGGTGTTTTAAATAAGTCTCTTGGCAGGCATTGTGGCTTATGCTTGTAATCCCCGCACTTCAGGAGGCCAAGGTGGGAGATCCCCCGAGCCCAGGAGTTGGAACCAGCCTGGGCAATTTAGTGAGACCATTTCTACAAAAAAATTTAAAACTAGTTTTTTTTTTTTTTTTTTGAGACGGAGTCTCGCTGTGTCTCCCAGGCTGGAGTGCAGTGGCGTGATCTCGGCTCACTGCAAGCTCCGCCTCCCGGGTTCACGCCATTCTCCCGCCTCAGCCTCCCAAGTAGCTGAGACTACAGGCGCCCGCCACCACGCCCGGCTAGTTTTTTGTATTTTTAGTAGAGACGGGGTTTCACCATGTTAGCCAGGATAGTCTCGATCTCCTGACCTCGTGATCCACCCGCCTCAGCCTCCCAAAGTGCTGGGATTACAGGCTTGAGCCACCGCGCCCGGCCTAAAACTAGTTTTGTGTGGTGGTGCATACCTGTAGTCCTAGCTACTCGAGAGGATAGCTTGAGTCCAGAAGGTCAAGGTTGCAGTGAGCTATGATCATACCACTGCACTCCAGCCTGGGTGACAAAATAAACAGACAAATGGAAAAAAACAACAAAAACAAGTTTCTTGGCCTCCCTGGGGCTCAGCAACTAACAGATAACTGAGATAACTGTGGTCAGGTACAGGCTCGGGAAACTGTACATGGTGAGCAGATCTGGGGCTTGTGAGAGAAGACAGAAGAGAATTGAGTGAAGCTCCTTCCAGGCCCACAACAAAAAATTATAAATTTGGAGGCTGGGCATGGTGGCACACACCTGTAGTCCTAGCTACCTGGGAGGCTGAGGCAGGAGGATCGTTTGTGCTCAGTAGTTTGAAGTTGCAGAGAGCTGTGATCACACCACTGCATTCCAGCCTGGGTGACAGAGCAAGATTGTCTCCAGTATACGTACATAGATATATACACAAATATATAATTTGGTTGTAGTTTTATTTTTAAAATATATTTTAAATGATGGAACTTCCTATACTAGCATATAATTTATAATTTCTTTGTAATTCATTTTTTGAAAGTGTTAAACATTTGCAAGTTGCCCTTTATTGTTCTTTCACCAGTGTGGTATTAATCACCCAGTGATTACCCAGAGATAATGCTTAGGGCTCCTTCCTGATGCCCCAGGCTAGGGGATAGACAGGGTAGGGGATAGGGTGGGGATGGCGTGTGGGCTGGTAGTTTTACCTCCAAACCTTACATCACTGTTTACAAGTTCATTCCAATCTGCCTCATCATGTAAATCCCCATAAAAATAGCATCTCCCTATAGTGACTGTCCATCAAATCATGACTTTGTCACCTTCTGCTCCTGTGTTCCGGGTATCTCATTGTTTTACCTCCCTCTCTCTGCTCCCTTTTTCCCTGGGTTTTGCTGATGGTAAACTGGTCAAGTGCTGCCACCTACTGGTCAATCTGTATATTACTAAAGAGCTGTGGTTTGGAAAAGGTTAAGGCCCAAGGTGCCTGTGTTACAAATGACTGGATTGCTGCTTTTCACATAATTTTGTTAGCAACCTATCAGGCAAAGAAAGAGTTCACAACTGACCTTTCAGGGAAAAACGAATTTTGACACAGTTGTTTAATGAATGTTAAAACTTTTTATGTTGAAATAGTTTTAGATTTACAGAAAAGTTGCACGAATGGTACAAGAAGTTCTGCTTGGCCTTTGCTCAGTGTTCCCTAATATTAACATTCCTAAGAGTAACTGCAGGACAATAATTGAAAGCAGGAATTGGACATTTGTACAATACTGTTAACTACTCCACAGACATAATTTTAAGTTTGCCAGCTTTCTCACTAATGCTTTTTCTTATCCAGGATCCAATGATTCATTATCTTCTATTATATTTAGTTGTCTTGTCTCCTGGACTCCTCTAATCTATGACGGCTCCTCCATCTTTCTTGACTTTCACACTTTTTTTTTTTTTTTTTTTTGAGACAGGGTCACCTAGGCTGGAGTGCAGTGGCACGATCATCAGGGCTCACTGCAGCCTCGACCTCCTGGGCTCAGGAGCTCCTCCCACCTCAGCCTCGCGAGTAGCTGGGACCACGGGTGCATGCCACCACACCTGGTGATATGGTTTGGCTCTGTGTCCCCACGCAAATCTAGTCTCAAATTGTAATCCCCATAATCCCCATGTCTTGAGAGAGGGACCGGGTGGGAGGTGATTGGATCACAGGGGTGGTCTCCCCGATGCTGTTCTCGTGAGTTCTTACAAGATCTGATGGTTTTCTAAGGCAGTTTTCCCTTGCTGGCTCTCCCCTGCCTGCCGCCATGTAAGATGTGTTTGCTTCCCATTCTGCCATGATTGTAAGTTTCCCGAGGCCTCCCCAGCATTGGGGGAACTGTGAGTCAATTAAACCTCCTTTGTTTATAAATTACTCAGTCTCAGGTACTATCTTTATAGCAGTGTGTGAATGGACTAATACACCCGGCTAATACATATGTATAATATATATAATATAATATATAATTATAATATATGATACAATATATAATATATAAAGTATATATTATATATAATATATAAAACCCTGTCCCCACTATATATAATATATAATATTATTATGTATAATATAATATATATAGTGGAGACAGAGTATTTTTTTACGTTGCCCAGGCTGGTCTTGAACTCCTGGACTCAAGCCATCTGCCTGCCTCGGCCTCTCAAAGTGTTGGGATTACAGGATTACAGACGTGAGCCACTGCACCTGACGACCTTCACATTTTGAAGAGTAATGGTCAGTTGTCTTGTGAAATGTCCCTCAGTTTTTCCGCTATTTTCTCATGATTAGGTTGAGGTAATCTGTCCTTGGGGAGAATACTACCATGTTCTTAGTGCATCATATAAGGGGATGCATGATGTTGATACATCTGATTTATTAGTAGTGTTGCTAACTTTCATCTCTTGGTTAAGCGGGGGACTGTCAAGTTCCTCCTGTTTAAAGTTGCTATTTTTCCTTTGTAATTAATAAGTATTGCAGGAAAATGCTTTGAGATAATGCAAATATCCTATTTCTTACCATGCTTTACCTATTGACTTTAGAATTCCTGGATGGTTCTTGCCTGCAGCAATAATTAATGTGGTATTCATTTGCGTAGTTGTGATTACCTATTTTCATCTCTCCTACATTTTAAAACAGGAATTCTACTCTAAGGAAGAGCTGTCCTTTTCCCCCATTTATTTATCTATTCAATTATATATTTAACTCAGTATGGACTCATGCATATTTTATTCCGTGGACTATAATCCAATATTATCATTATTTATTTTGTTGTTCAAATTATCCAAGCTTAGGCTTTGGGAGCTCTTTCAAGCTAGCTTCTGTGCCCTTTGACATGCCCCATAATTTTTAAAAAACAGCTTTCTGGAGGTATAATTGACAAGTACAAATTGTGCTAATTTACACTGTATAACAATATATATATGTGTGTGTGTATATGTGTGTGTGTGTATATATATATATATATCAGCTTTCTCAGGAACCTCACAGACCACACCATGTTATTCTCAATGTGTGAACTCAGAAAAGGGCATGTGAAATCGCCTTTCCTGAGCACAATTACTCAATTACTACCCAATTATCAGAAGTATCCAACCCAGGACCTCAGGACCTTGGCATTTTACCCTGTGGAGAAATAGACTTGGCATGACAAAAGTAGCAATTATGAAGAAGTTACAAAAGTTTAAAAAAAAGAGTGGGTGCGGTGGCTCATGCCTGTAATCCCCGCACTTCGGGAGGCCAAAGTAGGTGAATCACTTGCGGTTAGGAGTTAGAGGCCAGCCTGGCCAATATAGCGAACCCCCGTCTCTACTAAAAATACAAAAATTAGCTGAGCGTGGTGGTGCACGCCTGTAGTCCCAGCTACTCAGGAGGCTGAGGCAGGAGAATTGCTTGAGCCCAGGAGGCGGAGCTTGCAGTGAGCTGAGATGGTGCCACTGCACTCCACCCTGGGGTGACAGAATGAGGCTCTGTTTCAAAAAAAGAATCTTTGAGTTCTGAAGCTTTCTGAACCACTAACATGTATGGCTGCTGGCTTCCTTCCTGAGAGGGCATGTGAACATCAGCTTGGTGCTTTCATCCTTGGGCAGAGAGGAATGACAGAGAAGGAAGTCTGAAAAGCATCTCCTCTACAAAGGCGACGAGAACACTGGCAAAAATGGTCAAAATCAACTTTTTCAGAACTCTGGAAATTATCCAAAGGCTTGCAACAGTTGGAGGAATGTTTAAGAAAAACAGCCTGAATCTCAGTAAGAACAGCCAGGTTCGTGACATTTTAACTTGGGCTATTCCTACAACCCCTGATATGGTAATACAGGAGTTACCAAGAAATTATTTTAGTCAGTTAGAGCAGGTAAAAGAGTTCTCAGTGGAATTTTCCTTGAATAAAAAGCATCCTCCTAACCACTTCTTCACTAGCAGAAAGTATCCTGAAAAATCAAGCTGCAAGCATAGATATGCAAGCTAGACGCTTGCATATGTAAATGACAGCGGGTGTAACTGGAAGCCAGGTACATTCAATATGGTGATTCCCGCTCCCTTTCCTTGTCACCATATGTGCCAGTTTCATGGCAGCAGCCAGGTAAAGCCACGTGTGCAGGTGTCATGGCAACAGCCAGGTAGAAGTCACATTTGCATAATAAACGATTAGGCTGGGAGGGCCAGTTTCTTCACAGGTTATGTAAATGACACACCTGGTCAACCCAATCCCCCGGGCCCTATGTAAAACGATCACTGCCTCCTGGAGCCTCTCTGCAAAATCAATCAGACCTGCTCTCTCAACATGAGAAAGCTTTCTCTCCCTTTCCTCTTCTGTGTCTATTAGACTTTGCAGTCCTAAACCCACTCCTTGTGTGTGACTGCGTCCTTAATTTTCTTGGCGTGAGACAATGAACTCCAGGTATTTACTCCAGACAATGGAGCTGTTTCAACAGTTTGGCTGTGTCCCCACCCAAATATTATCTTGAATTGTAATCGCCATATTCCCCACGTGTCTAGGGAGAGAGCTGGTGGGAGGTGACTGGATCATGGGGGATGTTCTCCCATGCGGTTCTCATGATAGTGAGTGAGTCCTCACAAAATCTGATGGTTTCATAAGGGGCTCTTCCCCCTTCACTCCTCTGTCTCTTGCCTGCCACCATGTGAAGAAGGTGCCTGCTTTCTTGCTTCCCCTTCTGCCATGATTGTGTTTCCTGAGGCTTCCTTAGCCATGTGGAACTGTGAGTTAATTAAACCTGCTTCCTTTATCAATTACTCAGTCTTGGGTATTATCTTTATAACAGTGTGAGGATGGACTCATACACCCTCTTCCCCAGCTTTGCAGTCTCCTTAAGAACTAACAGCCCTGCCACCTCTGGAGGGGGAATAGGAGGGCAGAAGGGGTTTGACGCTCTCTCAAAACACCATTCTCAGATCATTGCCATTCTTTGACTTATCAGGAAGTTCTCTGGGAACCTCCATTCACAGGGCTTTTAAACATTTTACCTGGTTCTGATGCCAGTAGGCTGAGGGAGGCCCCCAAGAGCAGGTGGCACGTTGACCCCAGCCAGTGTCCAGGATGTTGACATCATCGTGAGAAGGAATTCAAGGATGAGTCAGAAAACAGGGAAAGCGTGGAGATTTATTGTAAAGGGAAAACTAAAAAAAAAAAAAAAAAAGGGGGAGAGTGTGCATACTCAAGAGAGAGTCTTACAGTGGGGTTTGCGGTTTCTATCTTCATGGGTTTCTTTCACCAAAGGGGTGGAATACTCATGAAGATTCCCGGAAAAAGGTAGAGATTTCTTGGAACTCTGGTGCCAGTCATTTTTACACCAAATACAGGTGTTCCCAGAACTGTCATGGTACTGGTGGGCATGTGATTGAGTATGTTAATGAGCATATAATGAATTCCTAGGAGAAACCGAGGTCAAATCCGGTGCCATGTTGGGTCCAGTCAGTCTTAGCCAGCTTGGTTCACACCCTGGCTCAGTCCCTAACTTTTGCAGCTATTCTGATAGTTTCCTTTTGCTTAGTCATGTGAAACTACTGCCTGTAATATTCTGTTCTCTTGTGACCACCCTGCATTATTCCTGTCTCAACTCAGTTTCCATCAATTCCTGAGGCATTTGTCAAAAACAATCAGGGGGCTTGGTGTGGTGGCTCATGCCTGTAATCCCAACCCTTTGGGAAGCCAAGGTAGGAGGATTGCTTGAATCCAGGAATTTGAGACCAGCCTGGGCAATATGGCAAGACTGTCCCCACCAAAAAACCAAACAACAAAAACAATCAAGGATGATTGTTTAATATTGCAGTTGCCGGAGCCAGGGACAACAGTTGAGACCAACTCAAAAGCTGACCAAAAATCTTAAAGGAAAATTTGGGGAATGAGATATGAAATGTGAAAGGGAAGTAAAAACTTGGGACCCCACTTCACTCGGCCAAAAGGAAAAAATTAATCTGAAAGCTGAGTCATGCAAGAAGCTGCCTTTTCTTTTGTTCCTAACCAGATAGCTACAGATAAAAGGTTAAATATCTTTACAGGTAGCTACTCTATGTTCACGTTATCTTATATGATGTGCTGATTTACTGAGAGTGAGAGGAATATATAATTGACTCTTCCCCTACCGTTCCTTTTCTCTTGCAACGTGTGGATGACCATGCCTTCCCTCTTTCCCCTCCAGTCCACTTTGCCCCTTCAAACATTGAAGTGCTCAAATTCGTCTTTGGAGAAAGGCACAGACCACAGACTGCTTCTGTGATTCTGTGTTTTTTTTCTTCCAGGAATGTCTTTAAACTTGGCCAAATAAACGTCTAAATTGATCGAGACCTGTCTCAGATATACTTTTTGTTTTACCCCATTGAGGGCTTTGGAAAGTTGCAATGTGTTCCTGAGAATCTGGACTGCTCTGCACACCTGTGTGACATCTTCTCCTTTATTTAAAGTCAACTGATTATGAACAGCAATCACATCCACCAAATACCTTCATGGCAACACCTAGTGTTTGATTGAGTAACTAGGGACCAGACACTAGTCAAGTTGACACATAAAACTGATCATCACAAGACAGAACAGAGCCATATAGGAACAGAGCTATATAGGAACATTATAAACAAAATGTTTATATAGCATTGAAATCAGTATTAATCATCCTTGGGGCAGAGCTCAGCATACCTCCCACCATCCCACTGGTATGCCCCAAAGCCCATTCATGACTCTACATGTGAAAGTACTGAGAGATAAATGGGCATGATATATGCAACCTATTCTCCAAAGGTTCCAGGAAAATAATTATGTAAACATATACACAGAGAATGATAAAGCAAATGTGACAAAATATAAAGCATTGTTAAATCTGGCTAGTACGTACACAGGAATTCTTTATGCATCCTTGCGACTTTTCTGTAAGTTTGAAATTATTTCAAAATAAAACTTTTTAGAAAATGTCCACAAAAAGCTTTGTAGAAGAACATTAATATCACCTTCATTAAAAGTAGCCAAGGCTGGGTACCGTGGCTCATGCTTATAACCCCAGCTCTTTGGGAGGCCAGGAGTTCAAGAACAGCCTGGGCAACATGGCAAGAACCTGTCTCTACAAAAACAAAAACAAAAACAAAACACAAAAAACAAAAAACAAAACACACACACACACACACACACACACACACACACACGTGGGGTATGGTGGCATGTGCCTGTAGTTGCAGCTACTTGGAAGACTGAGGCAGGAGGATCACGTTAGCCCAGGAGGTCCAGGTTGCAGTGAGTGGTAATCACGCTGCTGCACTCCAGCCTGGGTGACAAAAGGAGACCCTATCTCAAAATAAATAAATAATTTAAAAAGGGAAAACAGTCCTACTCCTGTATTTAAAAAATGAAACACCTTAGAAAATGGTTTTTTTGTTCGTCTGCTTGTTTGTTTTGAGACGGAGTCTCCCTCTGTTGTCAGGCTGGAGTACAGTGACAGGATCTTGGCTCACTGCAACCTTCGCCTCCTGGGTTCAAGCGATTCTGCTGCCTCAGTCTCCCGAGTAGCTGGGACTACAGGCATGCGCCACCACACCTGGCTAATTTTTTTGTATTTTTAGTAGAGACGGGGTTTCACCATGTTGACCAGGATGGTCTTGATCTCTTGACCTCGTGATCTGCCTGCCTCGGCCTCCCAAAGTGCTGGGATTACAGGCATGAGCCACTGCGCCCGGCCGTAAATAGTTTTTTTAACTGGAAAAAATCTGCATTTTAAGATATTTGCTGAGCCTGTAATCCCAGCTATTAGGGAGGCTGAAGCCCAGGAGGATCACTTGAACCTAGGAGTTTGATGCTAGCTTGGGTAACAGGGCAAGACCCTGTCTCTAAATCTATCATCTATCTATCTATCATCTATCTATCTATCTATCTATCTATCTATCTATCTATCTTCTTTCCATCCATCCATCTATCAATCATCTATCTAATTTGCTGATAATGAATATAGCTAAGATTTATTGAGGATTTATATACCAGACACTGGGCTAAGCTTTACCTACTTCTAGTGTCTAATCCTCACAACCACCCTGTAATGTAGATATTTATGCCCATTTTACAGATGAAGAAACAGACTGAGGGAGGTTAAGTAATTTGCCCAAGGTCTTGCAATTAGTAATCAGCACAGCAGGAAAGCCAAACCTGGTTTCCCTGTTGCCTGAGCCAGGCCTCTTGATCGGTTACTACATTCTACTAAAAAGGACCTTAATTTCCCTGCCCCGCCCCCCAGCTTCTGAGACACACAAATACCCACACAAGTTATTTTACTGGAGAGGCCTTTTAAGGACGATCCTCTCTAATTATAATTTTTACTTCTTCTGAGAGTCAATCAGGTTAATATAAATGGCTAATCTCTAGAAATAGAATGTTCCACTTTCATTTAAAAGCATTATTTTGCTCCACTAGACAACATCTCTTTATTTTCCCTGAATTAATCTTTCTTTGACCATGGCACTGGCTTTTGTTTTCAAGTGTGTTGTCCTCTCCGTTTCACCCTTCCTCCAAAGAAAATCGATGAGCTACTTGCTTAGGATTTCAGGTAGAATAAAAACAAAAGAAGGCAAGAATTGTCTAAATTTAAAGTGCTGGAAAATCCAACATTTTATTTACTACATTTTGGTGACTACATAAATGCTGAAACATTTTAACACTGAAAAGCATGATGGCATCATCACTTGCTTTTTTTTCTTTTTTTCTTTTTTGCTTAGCAAACACAGCAGATGATATTGCACGGCATAAAGTGAGAACAGTAGCGAAGCTTAAAATAAATGAAAGAAACCTTAATGCAGTACAGGAGATACTCAGAAACAAACCAGAATAATGCCTAATGCATTACACGTTTTTGTTGCTACACACAAAAATACAGAAGAAGCATTGGACAGAGAGAAAGAGAGAGAGACAAAATATTAGCAAACAACCATAACTGGGTACAATAATCATTTAGTCTGAAATGTAGATGCAACGTAGAAACTACCACTGTTTTCTAATTGACAAAGAAAATGACAGCAACATTTGTCTTTTATCAAAAAATCTTCTAAGCCCCTCATGGTTAGGGTTTTAATTAATTATTTAATTATGTATTTACCCTTTTTTTTTTTTTTTGTCTTTTTTTTCATTGTTAAGGAAGAACTCCCTCTGCTCTTGGAAGATTTTCTACTCTACTGATCTTTTTTATTTTATTTTATTTTTACCTGATGATTGTCTTAGGCACCCTCCTTACGTAATAAACCATCAAGCTAACTTGAACAGGGAAACTGAGTCACACTCAAACAATAGCTAAGGTCAAAAGTGTAGTGAAAATAGAAAAAGGGGGAAGGGATAGGTCTAAGTGAGTGACAGATAGGCTGATTCAGACAGGACAATAAGCACAGGGAGATATGAAGACAACTACCAAAGCAAGTGGAAGACAAGGTTTTCAACTTTATTGTATTGAAAAATACTTGTCACTTGGTTCAGATAGCAAATCTAAAATGAGCCCACAATGATTATGTAATAAATGCAGAACATACCACAACAAATCGAGACTAACATGGAAACGGATGTGACCTTGTGAATACAACGCCGCTCAGCGCTTCACTGCTCAACAATTGTCCTAGGTTTCCATAACTCATCGCACAGCATTGGTATTAAAAACAAATAATTGGTCAATGCTTTCCAACAGCACACTGAGTGATCCTGCAACCCAAAGCAGATTTATTGCCCTATTAAAACACATAATGTGTATAAAAATGTTCCTAAGAAAATGTAACATTTGACCTGAAGTCTAAGCCCTCTCTTTCCTTCCCTATCACAAACACCCCTGTGGAGGGGAAAAATAAAAATAAAAAATAAGGCAAAATTTGTATGTTGAGAGGGAAAGTATTTACATCTATGGGTTTATGACGTGTAGTCAGAGCAACTTCTTTCAGCATAATAAAACAAAATAGTGGGCACCGACTCTTCTGAGGATGCCACTGTCAGTTGAGAATTCCGTGTGTGTGCTCATCACAAGTAGGGCCAAGTATCTGAACTGCCTCCATGAAGGGAGCTGAGGGCAGGGATCATCTCTAGTGCAGAAAAGAAACCAGTCGGAAGATGAAGAGTGAGTGGAGACAAACTCAGAGAGGCATGGAGTACATTCACCCCAGGACCCTGACATTTGAGGATGACTCCTGTGACTTTGGTAGGGATGTGTAGGGAGAGGAGGGGCAGTCGTGAGTAGCAGATTCCAAGAAACTGATGTGGAGAGGGATGTGTAACTTTGATTTTTCCCTTAAATTCTATTGATAATTGAGGCCAAGCAATGGTGTTTTGCATCTACTGTGGACTGGCCAGAGGGGAAGGGGCTGGGTCAAGCTGCTCCCCAGCCTTGACTTTCTGTCTAAGGGCATGAGGCCATTACACTCTCCTCTCAGCTTTGCAAAAGGAACTGTGTCTCCATGCCCTGCCCCCTGCCTTGAAGCAATTCAGAAACTTGGGAAAACCTAGAGGATTTCCAAATTCAAGTTAGCTTGTCTCTGAGTTTTTACACTCTACTTCTCATACCCGTGCGAATGGTTAAAAAAAAAAAAAAAGTAGCAAAGTATCTCACAAATGCCGGTGCTTTGAAATATTTAAAAAGTCTTAAATTCTTTGGAATTTCAGGTCTTACCTGCAAAGTAATCTTTTCTAAAAAAATTAATAAATTAAAGGAAGAACACGAATAATGCCTTTCTTTCTAAATGACAAAAAGGACTATCTTGAAACACTCACTTTGGCATGTACAAGTTTCTGAGGGGGGACCTGGCAGTGTTTACAGCACACATTGAAATACCTACTAAGAAAAAGCTAAAGATACACCCTGCAGTTAAGAGAAGCTCTTGCCTTCAGCTTATCTTAGCATCGAGAACAAAAAGATTGTAACATAAAGCTTTGGCCATTTCGATTCTACTATATACATTTTAAAAACTACACAGTCATAAATTAAAGCAATGATTAAATAAGCTCATATAAAATGTAATTAAATTAAAAAAAATCACAGCACATTATAGAGAAAAATAGGAACCAGCTTCACAAAAAAGAGATTTTATATATATATATAAAATACATATATATATATATGTATTTTTTTTTTTACCCTGTGGAAACAAATTTTCTACGGAACACAAAAACTTCATAAGTAACCATCAAAACAAAAATCATTTCTTATTCCATTCTTGCTTTTTTACACAACCCTTAACTCACCAGGGGGAACATTTCCAGAAATTAAGTCTTCCTTGAGCAACAGAGCAGTTCTGCCAAGAAAATAAACCCCAAACCAAAGGGGAGGGGGGACATCCCAAACATACAAACTACAAAATAAATAAGAATTATAAAGTTTTTTTTTAAAGTAACCTTAACAATTATCAAACTAGTAAGTTCTGCCTTATCACATAGACTCTCTATACAACATAACCCTAAAACGTTATTACTATGAGGTATTTGGAGGAATTGGTAAAAGTTACGCACGGCCTGCCTGTGGAGGGACAGGTGAAGTCAGGTGGGGGGAACTTGAGAGGGAACGAGGAGGAGGAGCTTTGGTTTATCAGCAAGAAATTGGGAAAAAAAAGTCATCCTTTGGTATCAAAGAAAGTTTCATTGCATGGTTGCACGGAAAAAGCACCACGGTGAATAATTATTCCTTTTTTTTTTTTTTTCATTAGTGGCCTTTCTAAGAGGCTGAGGTATTCAAAGAGTATAAGGTGAAAGAGGTCAACAGCGGTTTAACACTTTGGTTCAAGCAAGGCACTCGTCCTAGGAGTTTACAAAGTTTGCAACATGTTTGCCTAGAGATTTACAAGTAGAACTAGCAGTAATAAGAGTAGTATTTCCTAATGTTGTTGTTGTCATTATCGTATCATTATTAAGAATGAAGACAAGTTTACACACTGAGTGAAGAGTGAGGAAGGGTGGCGGGGGAAGGGAAGGGGTGGAGTTCCCTCTGCAGACTGAGACCGTGCATGAAAATATCTTTGGTATTCTTTGGTATCATCAATGTGATTAAAATCACCAATGGAAATTGAGTGAGGTAGCGTCTTTGGTTCACACTATAAATAGTAGATCTTTACACTTTTTTTTCTTTTTTTTCTTTCTTTTTTTTGTTTTTTTTTTTGTTTGTTTGTTTTTTGTTTTTTTTTTTTTTACACGTGGAAGTAGCTATTTTTTTACCTTCTGCTTCTTTGTCCTTACTATTTAGGAAGTAGTTACCAAATGTACTGTAAAGCTAACCACACCACAGTAATAACCCAGAAGGCCAAACACGTCTCAAAACAGCCTCTGGTGTTTGAATGCACCCTAAACAACTAGATAGAAAAAGGAGAAGTGCTTTCTCTTTGTTTGCTAAATGCATAGTTTTCATCCTTTATGTACAAAGAAGGGAGGACCTTTCTTAGGGAAAATGCCTTTACAGCTCATGTGAAAATGTCCTAGGACTCTTTGGTATAGCAAAGTTTGCATTTAACCTGCAACTACGGTCATTCACCTGGGGTAGCAATGGGAGTGGAATGAATCCAAAAGTAGTGTAGTGCTTTTATATTTTCCCGGAAAAATAATTTCGCTTTTTTTTTGTGGGGGCACAGTGAGTGACATGTTCATTTAGAACTTCTGGATTTCCCACACATTTTCTTTGGTCTTTGGAGTCTATTCCAGGTGCATCCGGGGACTGGAATATTCAATTCCTGACATCCAGAGCTCTTTTACCTGAACATTTATTGATGTCTGGGGTTTTGGGGTGTCCAGATGTCACACCTCCCTGCCCTCTACAGGAAAGCTTCCAGTGATGACAGGACCTGAATGACTTATGGCCAGAAACAGACTAACTTCCATTCTACCAAAAAAAAAAAAAAAAAAAAAAGGATTACTTTAAGTGCAGTTTTGGAATAAACACACATACAAATAAAACAGTAAGATAGATACCTTTTTCTGGTGAATTTTGCAAAAGAATTGAGAAATGATGGGTGAACAAATGGCACATGATTGGCTCTGTGGAATGTAGATTAAAAAACTCAAGCCAGAAATTAATGTTACACTCAATAGGAATGGAAGCATTGTGTTTTTTTTCTATATTCCAGTTCAGGAGCAAGTAAAGAATCGGTCATACATGATGTAATAAGTGTATTGCTTGTGAGAAGCTGAGTTTTGTCCATCACGATTTCTAAAAAGCAAACGATGTGAGTATGCTTAAACAGTCGAGTAAAAAAATTGCTTTTCAGGCTCTGATTTGTGCATCTGTTTATGAGAAAATATATCTCTAAGCCCTGAAATTGCATAATGGGTGCAAATTCAATGCTGGTATGAAAGTTATCTTTGGTGTTAGCAAACAGGATAACTGGTGAGTTTCTTAAAAAACCATTATGGTGGGATACTGAAAATGAAGCAATATTCTATGAGACTGTGCCTACACAGTACCAAAATAATTGGTCAAAAATGCAACATGGGCCAGGTGCAGTGGCTCATGCCTGTAATCCCAGCACTTTGGGAGGCCGAGGTGGATGGATTACCAGAGGTCAGGAGTTCAAGAGCAGCCTGGCCAACATGGTGAAACCCTGTCTCTACTAAAAATACAAAAACTAGCAGGGCGTGGTGGCGCCTGTAATTGCAACTGCTTGGGAGGCTGAGGCAGGATAATCACTTGAACCCGGGAGGTAGAGTTTGCAGTGAGCTGAGATCACGCCACTGCACTCCAGCCTGGGTGACGGAGTGAAACTCTGTCTCAAAAAAAAAAAAAAAAAAAAAAAAAAGAGGTAACATGCGTGTTGGATTGATTTTGGGGTTAACATATAGTAACAACAAATAAAAAACATGGTTGTCTGAATTCTGCTTTTCTTTTCTTGGAGTATTGAATTTGGTAAGATTGTGTGTAGACACAGCTTGAATTTCCCTGCATTTAGAATTATCACGTTTTAGATAAACAAGGCTTTCCTCCCTCCTAAATTATAAATACATTATGTAGCTGTATCCCCGGCTCCCTCCATTCCTGGAGAGAGAGAAAATGTTAATCAGTTTTTTCCTTTTTGTTTACGTCATTGACAAGATTCTATTTTTTAGTAAATCTTGAAGGGTGGCCATTTAAACGGTCTCTTTCAATAGCTGAACTATAATTGTGCCATATTTAGAAGGGAAATTTTTAAGCTGGAATTATGGGTGAAAATTTTTAAAAAAGACAAAACATGTCAAGGCAAATGCAGTATTTCATCAAAAGAGAAGTATATGTTGGTTTCCTCTTCTCATTCGGCAGCAGACATGAAGGAGACACAGATAGATGGCTTGTTCGTTTTGCTTCACCTCTCTAGTTGCCTGCCTGTTACAGACCTAGACAAGGTGCTGAGATTTGATGCTAAGGAGTTATGTTTTGTGTCAAGATGGTTCAGTTTTATTCTTTGGCATTTTTAATGAATCTCAATAAAACAACTTATCATTAGGATAACATTTAATTTTATAGTTCTAAGTAGGGGTGGTAATTAACTAAGAGTATCCAATTCTTTACCTAATGGCATAATAGGCATCCACTTACATAAGTTACAGTCCAACTGAATTCAGAGAGAATTTTTCTGGGAATCTAGTGATTCGCTGGGGTACCACTAATACAACTTTTTTTTTTTTTTTTTTTTTTTTTTTTGGCTTTGATTTCTACAGTTCTGGTTAAGTGATTTGGAAAAATAGAGATTTAAAATTTTGTATTTGTAAGCTCAGGTCTAGTTTTTAATCTGTCCCTGTTAGAGAGCAAAATCTATATTATAAAATTTCCAGCTTAATGCAGTAGCAAGAAAGAATGCAGAATGCTTTGGAGGCTATTCTTAGTTCAATAAATTGATTAATACCAATAGATCAAAAGTCTTGTCATCCACCAGAACACTGGCTTTTTCTATGCAGTTCCACCAATTTTACCATTTCTGCTGTTTTACTGATGTCCAAGTGATAAAATTTCTGGAATTGGCAATAAGTTAGTTTGATTACTTTTTAGGATACTTATAAGTACTGAATAGTTCATTTGAATAATAATGTTTTTTTTTTTTTTTTTTTTTTTTTTTTTTTTTACTTTATTTGTATTTGTAAAGTATTTAAAAGAGGTTTTTGGTGCCAAATGCATAAAGCAAATATAAGTCAATTAATCTAAGGATAGTTCTTCATTTAGTGACCTTTTATAAAAAGCATTACTTTGAACGAATTTTCTAATTTAGTTACTTTCCCTGTTAAACTTAGTTTTCTAGTGTAAAAATGGGGTCCTACTTTGGAAAGATCCTCAGGTTTTCTCAGCTAGGAACAGATTATGGAATCATGTCTATCTCTCTACTTTAGTGACATTTATGGATCCTGAAAAGGAGTGTGCCATCTGGATGTACACGTGTACTGCATCGACCTCTCTGCCATGATATTAATTGCTTCCCTGAAGCTACATTCTTTCTTGCCAGTTCTGAAAACTCATATTTCAAATGCTTCAAGAGTCATAAATAATAGTCATGATTCTATGTGGCATGTGTATTACAGCTAGATCAGTTCATACGTATAACTTTACATAGTATCTTGTGTAAAAATAGCTTTGGTTATTAAAATCATTGCAATAAAATACCTGCACTATAATATTAAGTGTGTTCTTTGGTACCTAGGTGATTTTTTAAATGGATGGACTCTTGTTTCATTTCTTAAAAAATATCTGAACATTCCTTAACAAACAAAGAGAATGCACTGGTTTAGGTGTCATTCAAATTTTCTTTGCTGGGTTTGAATCTGCATTTAGGTTGCGGGCCTGGCAGGTTCAAACGCTAGGCTAGACGAGCAAAATCACTAATCCAATGAACTCAGACAACCCCATACCATGTTGGTTGCACTCCTATAGCACAACCATTTCTGAAGACCAGCTCTGCCTAAGTCTCTAACCACTGGTGGTGGTGGTTGTGTGTGTGTGTGCGTGTGTATGTACGTGCACGCACACACACATGCACACACACCCACACACAGTACTGAGACATCATACACCTTCGTGGCATGGTAGAACAGATGAGAAAGTTCGATCTTAAAAGATGTCCGCTCAATGGCTCAAAATCACTATGCTCCAAACCACTAAACAGCCAAGCACAGCGAGGATGGTCATGGATTGAAGGTGTGAGATCCAGTGGTGTTTTCCTGCTCATCATTTGTCTTGCCAAGTCGCCGCCCCGCTGAAGTGTGTGTCTCCAAACAAAGTCAGAATGCAGGTGAGCTAAGTCTTTGGTTTCTTTGGACTATAAATAACACTTTTTTTTTCTTCAAATATTTCTAAGTATAAACCTGCTATCTTGAGGTCCTGGTCTTTTAAAAATTTTTTTTTTAAATTTAAAGCTTTTCCACCGAGGTTTTAGTTTGTGGTTCTTCCTTCATGCTTTGGTACAAGTGCTTGATGAAGAAGATGAGTTGCCTGAATTGGAGCTGCCCTCGTCCTGCCACTTGTCCAGACTCCTCCTCCTTGCGTTCATGAAGAAGTTGCTGACAGTGCTCAACTCCAACCCCAGCTGCTGGGAAATGGTGATTTGCAATTCTTTGGATGGACGCTTATTTTCCTTGAATATTGCATGTAGAGTTCGACGCTGGACATCTGTGAAGACCAACCTGGGCTTTTTGGGTGTGTTGCCTCTATCCTTCCCATGTTCTTGTTCTTTCCTTTTACATGCTGTGAAGAAGCACAGAAGATGTTAGAACAAATGATCTAGGGGAGAATCAATAGTAAGAAAGACAGAGCTCATAAAAATTTGTTAGCCATTCCTCATGGCCTGCTTTCTGTTTGCTGACCTCTGCTTTAAGCACCATGGGGGGCTGGGAGGAAAGTGTAATAAGAGAATGGAGAATTGGGATATAGGTGAAGTTCTGTGAGGCCTGGGCGTGGGTTGTGGCTTTGATGAGTATTTGCTCTTTGTCCTGGGTGAGTCAGTTAACTCCATCTGGGCCTCAGATTCCTCACCTGTAGAATGTAAGTTTCTGGCTAAATGAACTTATCACTTTGAACTTTTGTTTCTTTATCTGCAAAATGCATATAAGAATACCCACCTTGCCGTGTTGTGGTATGAAATAGTGTACGTAAAAGTTTATGCTAACTTTACAAATGCAATGCCTTGTCAGCAAGAAGCAGTTGTAGCCCTCAAAGGGTTTATAGTCTGCTGCCCGTAGAATATTAAGAGCCTAATCAGAGTCTGAAAACATAGTAGAAAGGAATTGCATTTGTTTCCCTTCTGATCTTTTTTATTTTCCAGGAAAATCTGTATATAAGAAAGTTCAGTATATAGTTTTTTATCGTGGCCATCAGTCTTCTACCGATTTTCTAGTGGAACCGGGAACTGTGGAGGTGTGAACCACTCTTCCTCGACATTGAGACTAAACCTGCCAAGTTAGCCATGTTCATCTCTGGGTTCTCTCTGTGCCTCCTTTTTGCAAGCCATGCTCTTGGAGTCCCCCTCATCCCTTACCTGGTCTCCCACTGAGGGGCCCATTCCCTACCCATGCATGTTTGGTCCTGTATTACCAAGATGCTTTTTGGCTGCTAGAGCTATTGTAACATATCATCCCAATGCAGCCCTCAGGCCCCAGGGTTTGGCGCCAGATCAGGGTCTCTCCTGATTTTAGATGCCATAATTCTCTTTCCATCCTAATGCGGCTCACTAGTTTCCACCTGCTAAAGGACTCTCAGGGCTGCACTGGTAACAATGCACACCGCCCCTCCACCCAATCTCCACCATCAATCAATCCCCACAACCATCCACAAATAACCACATAACCCAGGTGCTCTGATATGCGTATGCAGCCTTAAGACAAGGCTCCTATGCCCTCACTGCAATCAGATTGCTGCCTCCTAGCCCCGTATGTAGGTGTTCTAGAGCTGCCACTGCCACCTTTATATCTGGCTGATTGTATCTCTCATCCCCACCATAGTGGAAGATGGATGGGGCATGCTTCGTGGTGGAGGGAGGGATTGCCACTCTTCCATATCGCATCCCTCCCATTGCTGTCCTGCCTGTAGCTGCCCTCTGTTTCACCACATGCATCTGTGTATTCCAGGTTCTCAATTCCTTACCTGATGGTTCACCAGCTCTGGCTAGATTCAGCCTCTGTGGTCTCCTCAGCCTCCCCCTCCCTTTCATTCCCAGCTGGGTAGATCCTGGACTTCAGAGTTCCTGTAAAACTTTAGGTGCCCATTGGTAGAAATTAGCTCAGCAACAGATCAGCTGCAGAGCTCATAGGTGAAGGCTGGAGAGGGCTCAAGGCTTTACAGTCCAATCCAGCGGGCTCCAATTTTTTTTTTTTTTTTTTTTTGAGACGGAGTCTCGCTCTGTCGCCCAGGCTGGAGTGCAGTGGCGCGATCTCGGCTCACTGCAAGCTCCGCCTCCCGGGTTCACGCCATTCTCCTGCCTCAGCCTCCTGAGTAGCTGGGACTACAGGCGCCCACAACCGCGCCCGGCTAATTTTTTGTATTTTTAGTAGAGACGGGGTTTCACCGTGGTCTCGATCTCCTGACCTTGTGATCCGCCCGCCTCGGCCTCCCAAAGTGCTGGGATTACAGGCGTGAGCCACCGCGCCCGGCCAAGGGCTCCAATTTTTTAAAACAATGTGCTACTTAGTAAAAAAAAAGTTCTGAGTATATATTCCCTTATATTATTTATTTATAAATCATATACATGTGTTAGTAGACTACTGTATTGTGCACATTATAAAACACACACAATACAAAAACATTTTTTTTTTTTGAGACAGGATCTCACCCTGTTGCCCGGGCTGGAGTGCAGCGGTGCAATCTCAGTGCACTGCAACCTCTGCCTCCCTGGGCTCAAGCGATCCTCTCACCTCAGCCTCTGGAGTAGATGGCACTACAGGTGCATGCTGCCACACCCGGCTATTTTTTTTTGTATTTTTTATAGAGATGGGGTTTCACCATGTTGCCCAGGCTGGTCTTGAGCTCCTGGGCTCAAGCAATCTGCCCACCTGGGACCTTAGAGGTGTGAGCCACTGCCCACAGCCCACAATATTAAAATTTTTAAAGGGATAAAATAAAAATAGACATGAAATTCTCTTCTAGAGATGCATCTGCTTGCCCAGGCGCTGCAGTGTATTCACCCCACTTACGGGGCCACTGATCCAACTATTAGTAAATATAGGAGTGAGAATTTCAGAATGAACATGAAGGGAGGGCTCAGTCATGAAAGAGAGATTTGTAGGCAAGGCAGGCCTTATGGCCTTTTGTAACATGTCCTGTAGGTCACTTGCTATGCTTCTTGCCCACCATGGGGGGCGGCATCAACCTAATGGGCAGGGTTATTAAACGCCCAACTCCCTCAGAGCCTCGTGTTATATACATCCTGAGCCAGGTGAGTCTCCAAATAGAGTTCCTCCTCACAGGGGCCTACAGCCCTCACTGGGCACCCAGATTAAGTCCCAGAAAAAAATGACTAAAGTCAACTCCAGTTAGTTTGAGTCAGCCCCTGTAGACACAGCCTCATATAATACTGATGCCGATGGCTGATTCATTGACTTAAAAATGAATACAAGGCCAGGCGCGGTGGCTCACGCCTGTAATCCCAGCACTTTGGGAGGCCGAGGAGGGCGGATCACTAGGTCAGGAGATCAAGACTATCCTGGCTAACATGGTGAAACTCCGTCTCTACTAAAAATACAGAAAATTAGCCGGGCACGGTGACGGGCGCCTGTAGTGCCAGTTACTCGGGAGGCTGAGGCAGGAGAATGGTGTGAATCCGGGAGGTGGAGCTTGCAGTGAGCTGAGATCATGCCACTGCACTCCAGCCTGGGCGACAGAGCGAGACTCCATCTGAAAAAAATAAACAAATAAATAAATAAAAATAAAATAAATAAATAAATAAATAAATAAATAAATAAAAAGATTACAATGCAGGTTTTGCTCTTAAGGATGCCAGATTTAAGCAAATAACTGCATATAAGCAATTAACTACAAGAGTGTAAAAAGAGTGTACAGAGTCTACTGCTTGAAGATATTCAGGAAGGCATTATAGAGAAGGTGCTTCAGATGGGCCCTAAAGGATAAATGGAGGCTTGCTAGTGAGAGGAGTGGGAAGAGTGGGAAAGCTCGTTCCCTGCAGAGGGAGCAGCACTGTGAAGGATTGATAAGTATTAGTAGATTGGTATTTGTGAGGCAAGAGGGCACACAAGAAGGAAAGGCTGTGGGAGATGGCTTCGTGCTTAGACAGAGATCAGATGTGAATCATCTCGTAAGTAAGGAGGAGGTATGGAGAGGTATGAGTAAGGGTGTAGTGTGATTACATTTGGGCTTAGAAAAATCCCTCTGGTGGCGTTGTGGAGGGAGAACTGGAAAGCAGCAAGATTAGGAACAAGAATGCTACAGTCGGTGCTGTGGTCTACCACCCAGATCCGCCTTCAGGACTGAGGCACTCGTTCCTCCAGCTGCTGGAAGGGTTGGTGACAGGTGGCTCTCAGGTGAGGTCCATTCTTGGAATCGCCCTTGGCCAAAGGTTACGCCACCCTGGGGTGGGGTGGGGGTTTGCCCATATCTAGTGGAGGTGGGTGGGGGGGTGTAGGAGATGGGGTTATGGAAGGTGGTGGTCTAGGAGAGTGGAAATGAGTTGGTTTAAGGACCTTCAACCCAACCCCTTGCATCAAGTGAGACAACTCTAAAGAGTCATCTGGTTCAAGAGCACTCCATATAATTGGTTGAGGGTATTTTTGCACCTACATTGCTGTTCAACTCCTCCTTCTGCCCAATCTTACTTCCTTCACCACCCCCAGGGGAGTTATTCTCCTTAACTTGCTCCAAAAACCTTTCTGCTTGCGCATCTCAGAAACTCAGAGTCTGTTTTGCAGAGAAACAGACCTAAAATAGAAGTCAGAAAACCACCGTAGGGCCAGGCACAGTTGCTCATGCCTGTAATCCCAGCACTTTGGGAGGCCGAGGCAGGCAGATTACTTGAGGTCAGGAGTTCGAGACCAACCTGGCCAACACGGTGAAACCCTGTCTCTACTAAAAATACAAAAATTAGCAGGGCGTGGTCGTGGGCGCCTGTAATCCCAGCTACTCGGGAGGCTGAGGCAGGACAATTGCTTGAACCTGGGAGGCGGAGGTTGCAGTCAGCTGATATCGCACCACTGCACCCCAGCCTGGGTGATAGAGCGAGACTCCATCTCCAAAAAAGAAAAGAAAACCACTGTAATGAGGACCCATAATTAGACAATGGCAGTTGAGAATGGAGAAGAACTTCTTGGGAGGTCAAATCAAGAAGACTTACTGAGTACTTGGCTAAGAAGGTGTAGTCTGGAACACCTGCCGGGTTTCTGGTTGGATGATAGCAATGGGGCCATTAGGAAATACAGAGGGAGAGTGAGTTTTATGAGGGTAGTAACCACTTCTGTATGGAACAAATTGCATTGGATGTGTTTGCTGGACATTCTGTTAAAGATCTCCAATAGGTGGTTGTCCAGCAGACAGCAGGATGTATGGGATCTGGAGTTCAAGGAAGAGGTCTGGGCTAGAAATATAGACTTGGAAGTCATTAGGTCTCTAGATGGTAAATTACACAGAACACACACCCACGGGAAAGTAAATAACAGAGCACTGGGTGCAGACTTGACTTATTTATCATTCAAAAGGCAGAGCTAAGGGAAATCAGAAAGAGATATTCATCTTCCATCTAGCCAGATTGTATGTTTGAATGACTTCAGTCTGGTCCTTGGCATTTGGCAGGACTGTCTGCTGAAGCAACCCCTGAGCCAGCATTTCCCAAATGGCATCAGAAGAATGATACTCTCTCAAACACGGGTTCCTTGAAAAGATGGTTTGCAGATCAAGGACATTTTTAAAAAATCTATTATATATTGCCTCTTCCTCAAGATTCATAATATATGTAAGCACACCTAATTCTGTTTCTCAAATTTGTTTGACCCCAGAACCCTTTTTGGTGGAGACTGTCGATTAATGTCTTATACAATATTAATGTTGGGGAAATGCAGTTTGGAAGTTCCTGCCCCGGGACTTCAAGTACCGTAGACGTTACAATACCAGAACCTGGGGAGTGAGGTTCTCTTGGAGCAGGGACCCTGGCTGACTCACTCTGTATCTCCAGGACACCCTGGCCTAGGGCCTGGTTGTAAGGGCAGATCAGTATCCATGTGGGTATGGGACAGAGGTATGTCTGCGAATAAGTGGATGTGATTAGATCTGGAGGAAATGCTGCCAAAGTTGGAGGTGCCGAAAAAGAAAGCAGAGATATCAGTAAAATGGAGAGTAGACTAAAGCTTATTGAGAGTCACTGAATGACCAGAGGAGGCTAGGAGGAGCAACCTATAGAAACAAGTCATACTTCTAGAAGCTTTCACCAGACCATAGCTGTGAGAGCTGAAATTTCCACGGAGTTGATTTCAGAGTAGAGATTACCCATCGTAATTCCTACCTTACCATCGTAAGGTAGGAAACTCCCAATTGGAGGTTATGAGAGTCCATGTGAGTGTGTGTATATATATATATATATATATATACACACACATATATACATACATACACTCTCTCTCTATATATATTTTATATATATATATAAATGATACAACTTCTTAAATGAGCCTGGACTCAGAAGATGCAAGCTCTGGCCCAGCTCCGTGGATATGCACCTGCAAATACTACCAACTTTATGAATTTGGGGATTATGTTTCCAACACAGGAAATTTGGGGGACACATTCAAACCATAAAAGATATTATCTTACTAATTCCTAGTACCATTTTGTGAGGTGAGAGAAGCCATCATATTCCATTTTGCAGCTGGGGACACTAAGCTCAAAGAAGGTGAGGGACTTGGTCAAGATCACACAACTATCAATGGCCACAGAGCTGGGCTTGAGCTGTGTGCCGGCAGCTTATCCACTCATATGTGGCTTGCTCTCTGTGAGTCCTTGGACTCTAGCCAAGTATTTTCTCCCTCGAAATAGCTGCCCTAGAGTATGTTGTCCTAACATCATCGCAGGGAAAGTGGGCTAGAAAGCAGTAAAGGGGAAGGGCTGAGATGTCCAGAACACCATGAAACTGCCTTGACATCTAAAGACAACTTGGCATTTTCATAAGGGCCTGCTGGAGATGCAGCATCTTCACCCTAAAGGCTGATGTAGATGCTGAAAACTGCAACCCCTCAGCAGCCTGCAGGGCCAACTGTTCTTGCACAGGTAAGCCTGTGATGTCTGAGTCACGCAAGGGGGGTCTGGCCTGGATTTAGAAGAGAAACGTCCAGGCGGCCCTCAGCCCCTTTGCTGCTCCAGTGCCTCTGGGTCAGATGGTGGTGTGCTGGTAAGGCAAGACATGTCTTGAAGTTCTCAAGAGCCAGCCCAGGGCTGCTACCCAGATTCCTGATGGGCTTGGCCATGACATCCCTGCCAACCCTGCTCAGGAAAGCTTGGGGCTTCAGGGGTAGGGAACAAAAATATCAAAAAGCATGTGGGCCAGAATGTGAAAATTCATAGGGATAGAAAGCAGTCTGGTGGTTGCTTATGGCTGAAGGGGTGGTGGTGGGAAATGGGAGTGACTAATAGGTAAGGTGCTTCTTTTTTGGGGGCTGATGAAAATGTTCTAAAATTGACTGTGGTTGAAAAGTTCTGTGACTGACTGGATAATTTTAAATGGGTGAATTCTATGGTATGTGAATTACATCTCTATTAAGTTGTAAGAGCAGCGACAGCCAGGCATGCACACGGGGTGAGCCCTCTGCTCTCACCCCTACCTGCCACTGAGAGAGACCGTTTTCTGGGCTGTGGCAAAGGACAAGAGGTAGTTCATGTGCATTCAGCCCCGAAGACCCTCTCTTGTCAGCTGAAGCTGTTTTTCAAAGTAAACTCTTAGAGACAATATATGTGGACAAGTGAGAACACAAATAAACAGATTTCAGTAAAATGCAATGGGGGTGGGGAGAGACACATGAAGGGGGAGCTATGCAAGTAAACGTGGCAGGACTGTTCCTGAGCCTGTATTCCAGGCCAGTACCTACACTGTGGAGATTAAAGAGCCATTGGATTGACTGAGACAGTCAGGATTAGAGCTCAGACTCCAGGAGTCCTAGGTCAGAATGTTATCTGCCTTGCCTTGAGTGATCTTACTGTGCTGTGTATGTTTTTATAAGCTGCATCCCCAGTTGTTTGGGGGATAAAGGAGCTCTTAAGTGGCAAATTCAGAGGGCACAGCCCAATGTGCCATTCGCAAAGCAACACCAGTGAGCTCTAACTGATATGGCCAAGGACAGTCTTTGCATGGGAAGCAAAGTCCCGCCCAGACTGTCTGGAAACTGACGGCCAGCAGAGGGAAGCGGAGCCCAAACAACCTGCTGGACATGAGCTGTGTTTGCTGTCTCTGTGGGTAGCCAGAGCAACTATGGAAACTCTTCCGGCCACACACATGGAAGGTCTAACAAGAACATGCAAAGAGTAGACATTCCCAGTGGGGAATAATCACCGTAACTCACCCTTGTGTCTTGCTTTACAGGGGTTAAAACACCTCCATAAAACCTTACCATGTGATCCCCATGAAACTCAGGTTAGGTAGAAATGGGTATTCTTTCTTGTTTTTGTAGGTGAAACCCTGTCAGAGAGGTTAGGCAAGTTGCCTGTGGGCTGGTTAGCAGGGGACTTGGGCCTCCAGCTTCACTGGACCCTGGAAGCAGAGGGCAGCAACAGTGAACACATTGTGGAAACTTTCCCCAGGATGGTGAAACGGGGGCGGAAGCTGAAGCAGCGGGTGAAGTGGAGCTCAGAGGACTCACACCCAAAGAGCAGCAGCAGTTGGTCAGCCAAGCAGTTGTCAGTTGTCAGCCAGACCTGTCTTGCTGTGGCTGAAAGGACTGCAGTTTGGCCTTCCAGGAAAGTGGGCTGGATGGAAGTTGAGACAAAGCAGAGCAGACAGCACACCCATGCTGGCCTGGGAGAGGGGCTGGCGTAGCCTCATGTCAGGAAGGGTGCAGGGGAGCATGGGACGGCTGTTTCCTTGTGTGTATCAGCTTTGAGAAGAAGCTGAAGGAAGCAGCTCAGCCAGTGGAAAAGGAAAGAGCGGGAGCAGAGGGCCTTGGCAAAAGCCAGGCCAGGGAAGTCACTGCAGCCTCTCCCTGCCCCTGGTCTGCTTCCCTAGCGGAGGTGTCCAGGACAGAATCCTGTCATCCCATAGTCTGCTGCCTGGAGTCCTTCCTGAGCCAGTGAATCAAATGTGGTGATGGACCTGTCTTCTCCAGGTGAAGCTCCACAGCTGCATCCCAGGAGAGATGGGAACCCTGGACAAGGTTGCCTGGGCCTAGGAGGGGTGGACAGCATCTCCTGAGCTAAGCCCCATTCATGAATCACCTTACCAGACCTCACAATAAGGGCACGAGGGAGATACTGTTATTCTCGCTAGTCGATGAATGAGCAGCCTGAAGCTCGGCGAGGTTAAGGGACTGGCCCACATCACCCCAACAGCAAAATGGTACAGCTGGGATTTCAGCCAGCGCAGGCCCCCCATGACAGCACTGGAGGACATCGGGAAGTGTGGCCCCGCTCCTCCTCAGGCACAGACTGCGGGGAAACAGAACCATACCAGCTTTCGCTTTCTCTGACCCTGCCAACAGCTATTTTGGTGTGACTCTAGACTATCTCAGTTCTTCTCTCCACAAACATTGTCTTCCATCCCTTGTTCTGCTTTCCCTGTGATAGAGGCTAAACCTGAATTAGAATAGTAGCTGAGAATTCTCGTCGAAAGAATGCATTTAGTACCCAATGACACTGGCATCGTCCTCTTGCCGGCCATTCACGCTCACGTGCACACATTTTCCTGAGCACAGGCTCATCAGTTTTCATACTCACAGGAAGAGACACCCATCAACCTGACCCTTCCCTCCATGAAGCTCTCCCCCTGCACTGCAGCTTCAAAGGAACTGGAGGGGAATGAGAAGCTGCAGCCTTGCACCTGCTAGTTTGGTCTGTAGCAAAGGGCAATATGGCTCTTTTCTGCAAGTTTGGCTCAAGAATTTTGATTTCTATCCATATATTGAAGGGATACCTGCACTGCCATGTTTATTGCAGCACTATTCACAATAGGCAAGATGTGGCATCAATCTAAGTGTCCATCAACAGGTGAATGGATAAAGAAAATGTGGTACATATACATATATACATATTATTCAGCCATAAAAAGGATGAAATCTTGTCATTTGCAGCAACACGGATGGAACTGGAGGGTATTACGTTCAGTGAAATAAGCCAGGCACAGAAAGGTAAATACTGCATGTTCTCACTCACAGGTAGGAGCTGCAAAAAAAAAACTGAACTCATGGAGATGGAGAGTAGAATGATGGTTACCAGAGGCTGGGAAGGGTAATGGGGAGTGGGGGATAAAGGGGATGCTTAATGGGTACAAAAATACAGTTATATAGAATGCATAAGATCTAGTGTTAGGTGGCGCTATAGGGCAACTACAGTTAATTATAATTTATTGTATATTTCAAAACCGCTAAAAGAGTTGAATTGGAATGTTCCGAACATGAAAAAATGATAAATGCTTGAAGTGATGGATACCCTAGTTACCCTGATTTTATCATTACAGATTGTATGCTTGTATCAAAATATCACATGTACCCCATAAATATATACAACTATTATGCATCCATAACTAAAAATTAAAACTAAAGAAGGATTTTTCTAAATTCTTTAAGAATTCTAAATTCCTAAACTTCTGGTAATGGCTGATCAGTTGGAGTTTTATTACATCAGTACCCCTCACTTAAAAAAGACTCTCAATAGTTTGCCTCCAATAATAGGAAATCTGTGATATGGATGCTCTAGTTATAATGGTGATTCCACAAAACAGTCAAAACGAAAAGCATACCTGATGAATTACCTGCTTATTTTTACCTCATCTATGCCTATTGTGAATTGTAAGTCTTAGCTCATCGACCTCGTTTTTCTAATTAATAGATGTATACGTTACTTTATAGTATTTACAGTAATTGAGAGTTATAAAACAGAATTTCCTTTAAAAAACCTACAATCTTGAGTTTTCACTAAGTCATCAGACATTTTCTCTAATTAATTTCCAATGAGTGAAGTTTTCCTAGTTTGCTTTTCTGGAAAGTTGTCCGTAGAATCAAACTGTAAATGCTATTCTTCCCATGACACGCATTTTGTACAATTAGTTTCACAGGGGTCTCCCAAAAGCCCAAGATGAAAGCCCTTGGCGGCTGATCTCCCATGATATTCAAGGACCTTGACACTCTGGCCTCAACCACGTTTCCCATGTCACCTCCTACTACTGCCCACTCGATATCAATCACTCCTGCCACACTGCTCAGAAGTCATTCCTAGGTACGAACCTCCACACACCCACTGCTTTGCCCAAGATGTTTCCTGCATCCAGAATGTCCTTCCTTTTCTCTTTTCCATACAAAAACTCCCTATGCAATGAAGGCCAACCTCGAGCATCTTCTTTTCTGCTGAGCCTTCTCCATCCCCTCCCCCTTCTACGGAGAGCTGTTGTCTTTTGTGCCCACAGAGCACCTTCCCCACAATATAATCAGTTACCTACCCATCTCTCTCACACAGTCCGTAACACTAGACCATGGATTCTTTCCTCGGCATACTCAGCACTCTTGTTGGAAAAAAAAGTTGGATATGGCTCCATAGAAAATAGACATGCAAAAGACACAAGTCTTTTAAGTTTTGAAAATGTGTACCTAGAATGAAGTTCCATGAGACAGCCTTAATACCTTTACTGGATAGTGATTTTTGCAGTAGTTTAATGGCACCATGGGGATATTTCTGAAATGTTATATCAGAAATATATGGGGATATATATGGGGAATATATGGTGATATATCTGAAATGTCACTGACTGGGAAGTCAGTGAAGGTTGGCTGAGTCCTTGGTATTGCCACCACTCCTATGACTGGGTCTGAAGGGAGCTCAGGGACAGGTAAGGAGCAGGCTGGAGCAACAGAGCTGGAGGAGCAGAAGGCGCAGAGGAAATTCATTTGGAGTGGGACATTGAAATTAGTTGGGAGTAAGTAATCAGCCCCCCTTTCCCAAGGTTAGGTGCTCAGGTGGGGCCACTGAGTACCAGAGGGCAGAGGTGTACTGTCTGTGTCCGTTTTTGCTAAGTCTGGGTGGTGACTGGTCCATATCTGCCTTAAATAGAGAGGAGATAAGGATCAGATTTATGGATAATGTCAGCAAATATCCAGAGAGTCTGTGTGGTAGAAACCTTAACAATAAATTCATGAGATGACCCCAGCAGAATAGTCTTGAAGAAGTTCAAATTCAAGGGATGAAAGACTCAAAGAATGTTTTGTAAATAAGGTGAAATGCTATCCCATTTTGTTTCTTTTTCTTCTGGCAACTGCCAAGCCATTGGGCTTTTTAAGTAGGACCTCTGGCTATTATAGAGCCCTGGATCCATGGGTTAGGACATCATTTCTTTCTCCTGGGCTTCAGGGCTGGCCTGCATTCTGCAATGGGAGAGACTGGAAGGACCCTCAGAAGTTTTTAGTCTTCTCTGTAAATGGGAACCACTGAGAAACTTTAAAAGCACTTGTGGCCGGGCGCGGTGGCTCAAGCCTGTAATCCCAGCACTTTGGGAGGCCGAGACGGGCGGATCACGAGGTCAGGAGATCGAGACCATCCTGGCTAACATGGTGAAACCCCGTCTCTATTAAGAAATACAAAAAAACTAGCCGGGCGAGGTGGCGGGCGCCTGTAGTCCCAGCTACTCGGGAGGCTGAGGCCGGAGAATGGCGTAAACCCGGGAGGCGGAGCTTGCAGTGAGCTGAGATCCGGCCACTGCACTCCAGCCTGAGTGACAGAGCGAGACTCCGTCTCAAAAAAAAAAAAAAAAAAAAAAAAAAAAAAAAAGCACTTGTGCCTGGGATCCTTCTCCAGAGATACTGATTTATTCAGTCTCGCAGAGGCCTAAGCCTGGGATTTTTGAAAGCTCCCTAGGTGATTCTAATACTTAGCCAAGGCTGAGAACCACTCCTCTAAATCAGTCTTCTCCAACTTAAATCACCTGGACATCTTGTTAAGAGGAAGATTGTGATTCGGCAGGCCAGGGTAGGCCCTGAGATTCTGACCATCTAACAAGCTCCCAGGTGATGTCTAGCTGCTGGTCCAGGACCGCACTCTGAGTAACAAGGGCTGAGAGTCCCGACCGTGAACTCCATTAAAGGTGTGGCCCAAATATATCACCATCGCCTGGGAGCACAAAGGGGTGGCTTGTTCACAATGCACATTTTGGAACCTCATCCTATACCTACTGTCTCTGAGAGTGAGGTTCGCAAGCAGATATTTTGTTTTCTAATTAATTTTTTTAACGTGGAAAAAAATGAACTTTAATATGGCTTAAAAATACCACAAACCAAATCCAAAGACAAAAATTGAGAAGCAGTTGTAAAATACACAATAATTTCTTTATACAAATCACTCAGAAATAAACGAACATCCACAGCAAAGGATATGAACTCTCTCAGTTTATGAGAGAGAGAGAACATTTATTTTGATTTTTTGTCTATCAGATTGGCAAAGATTTAAAACCTTAGTAATCCTCAATGCTGACAAGAATAAGGAGCAATAGGCACTTTTGATGGGAACATTAGTTGGAACAACTGTTCTGAAAGACAATCTACATTTACATCAATATTAAAATATATTTACTTTTGATCAAGTAATTAACAATTCTAGGAATTTATTCTAAGGCTATCTTCAGGCAAGTGCTCAAAAATATACGTACACATTCATCATAGATCCTTTTATAGTGGTGAAAACTATAGGGAGTTAATTCATGAATTATGGTAAATTTGTGTTTGCAAAGACTTGCTTACCTATGACTACATCCCCAGAATCTAGCTCAGTGCTTGGTCTATATATGAACGTTTATTGAATAAATGAACAAATAAATATAGTAGAAAATTCTATAGCCATTAAGAATAATGATGTAGATATATATTTATTGCAGTGGAAAACTATTCATCCTATCTTACAAAAAGGACAAGCAGACGACAAAACTGCATAGATAGAATCATCTCATTTTTGCATAAAAAGCAAGTGTGTGTGTGTGTGTGTGTGTGTGTGTGTATCTATGGAAAAAAGTTTAGAAGAATATATACCAAAATATAAATTGTGATTCTTCCTAAATGGTGAGATTATAGATGTTGTTTGCATTCTTATTTATGCTGTTAAGTAACATCTGGATTTTTTTTTTACACTGAGCAGGTATTAATAGATGTAATTTTGATAATCACAATTTTTAAAAAAATTTTTGTTCCATAGGTTATTGAGGTACAGGTGGTGTTTGGTTACATGAGTAAGTTCTTTAGTGGTGATTTGTGAGAGTTTGGTGCATCCATCACAAGCAGATATTTTAAACAAGCTTCCCAGTAATTTGAATGCCCAATAAATTGGAGAGCCGCTTGCTCCTAGGACTGTATTTTAGACCTTTCCAAGATCAAAGGAATTACTCCATACTTTGGCAAAAACACAGGCTGACTAAATCAGAATTTTAGGAGTGGCCTGGGAATCTGTGCTTTGAGAAGTATACCAGGTAATTCCTGTGATTTCAGGTCCAGGAAAGCCTGCTTTGTGGGGTCTTTCTGTGGGACTGGGCAAGGCCCAGGTAACCATCCTCTCTCCCCACAGTGAAATTGTGCTTGTCAAACCCAGCTGCATTGATTGTCATAGACAGTCTGGCAGAGGAAAAAAAAAGCGAGATGTGTGTGAAGTGTCCACGGAGTTCATTGCTGGAGGCAGAGGGTTTTGTTCTGTGATTATGATGAAAGAGGAAGTTGGGTGAGAATGGAGGAAAAGATCACAGTAATGACTGTGAGTTTTTAGCACTAATTGACAGGGCCTCCTTCATCTTGACTTGTCCGAATTTACTGCCAAGTGCCTAACATGGGAGGGAGGGAGCTGTGGGACTGAAGGGCATCCCTGTGGGCAAGTAAGGGTATCTCATGCCCAGAAAGAGGAAGAACAAGGTTTCTGTGCCACCCCTTATTATCCACCGGGCTGGCACCAAGAGATGAACTAAGGAACTGGAGGGTTTTTGTTGTTTTTGTTTTAATTTCTGCACCTCCACACCCATGCTGTGACAGGACCCCTATTAGTTTGTACTGGGCTTGTTTTAGGGTTGTTACATTTAGAGCATGTTTAAAGTGTTATTTTACATAATAACACGTGGCAGGAGTGCACACACACATACACATAAAACAAACCCAAACTGCATATTTTGGGGTGTGCTTATCAAACTGTAACATGCATTAGAATCACTTCCAGGGCTTGTTAAAACGTAACAAGCCAGAGTTTCCAGCCAGTTTCTGATTCCATAGGATTTCTAACAAGCTCCCAAGTGATGCTGGGGTGTGGATATAGCGGATGGGGTGGGGAGAGAGAACTGCAAAAGAATCTTAACTAAAGCAGTCTTAAACAGGTTTGTTTAGTTTATGGGTATGGGCAAAGCAATTTTGAAATGATTTTAGATGTATTACAGGATTGCGCAAATGAGTAAATGTGTGTGAGAGAGAGACAGAGAGAGAGAAAGAGAGAGGGAGAGAGGTAGGTTACTGGGTACCAGAGTCCTCACTGTGCAGGAAAAGATATGTAAATAGGGAATGGGGGAAGGCAGGAAAAAATCCTCTGAGGGTATATTGCAATTGGAGGTGGAGGTACTAGTATGAACTAATGAGTTTAGAAGTACGTACATGAGCATGTATATAAGCATGTTTATGTGTACATGGATATTATGTATGTATGAATGTGTATACGTATATTTGTATGTGTGTGTAAATAAATGTATATGTATCCGTTTCCGGGCTTTGTCTGAAAGGGTAGAAAACCAAAGTCACCCTAATAGCCATGAGCACACTTAGCGCCCAGGCCATCTTGGACTCTAACATTGTTCCCTACCAGGATAAACCAGGGCTCATCAAAGAAGTGGTACATTCTAGGATTGGGGCAGAATATGTACCAAATGAGCTTGGAACATCTTATGATGCCAGAAAGTTAAAAAGAAAATGTGAGCATGTCACAGGGACACAGGAGTCAGAATGAAAGGGCTCTCATCAGTCAAATCTGGGACAATTTAGCACCAAAAGAGTTAAATACAGTAATGAATTGTAAGCCACTGGAAAAAAAAGGAACGCCTGAGTCCACTCCAATAATAAATGGATAGTGAGAGAGAAGGAAGGCTCTTGTTTACTGTAGAAAGCTAAAGGCTGACCGTTAAACATGGCAGGAGTCCTAGAGAGGGAAAATCATTTTAAAACCATGATGACAAAGATTAGATCAGGCAAGAATCAATAGCAGCTAAATCTATGGGGAATTTTGATGAAGGGTAGGACATTTGCATGATCTTTAAGCATTTCCCCATAACCTGCTTATAAGTTGTAAGGAAGGAAATAAAACAGTGATTATACAGTAGAGAAATCAGACAATACCTTGATCACCTTGATTGAGTGATCAAAATTAACTCACCAATTAAGTGAGGGACAGACAGACACTGTGGGCTTTCAGATGTGATCCCCCGAAAAAACGACACTGTCATCTATGCAGCTTTCTGGGTAAGAAAGCACAACCTCGAACTAATCATGAGGAAACATCAGGTAAACATGAAAGGAGAACAATCTTATTTTAAAAGAGCATGTCAATATTGTAAAAGGCAAAGATAGTGGAAATGTTTCATATTAAAAGCAGCAAAAGAGATGTGACTACTAACCTCAAGACTGAATCCTATATTGGAGGAAAACAATGCTAGAAAGGACACGACTGGGTCAATTCACAAAACTGAACTGTGGCTATCTAAGAGAATATCCCTATTCTTAGGAAATATATTCAAGTATTTAGGGGTAAGGGGCCATGACATATGCAACTTACCCTCAAATGGCTCAGTGAAGAAAGGCTGTGCATGAGAGAATGAAGGCAAGAGCACACATGCCAATAATAAAGCAAATGGGATAAAATGTTAACAATTGGTCAATTGCTCAATGTTAATGGGGTAAAGAGTATACCAATGTTTTCTGTAGGATTTTAATTTTGCAACTATTTATAAATTTGAAATAATTTCCAAATAAAAATGTTAAATATCATGTTTTTGAATGTTTAATGACATTGAGTTAAATTGTAAATTCAGTTTTTTCAATTTTGTGAAAAATAAAAATTTTAGATGTATTTTGTACGTGTACTTTTAAAAAGCTAGAAGGAAACAAACCAATATATAAGTAGCTATTATCTCTCGGTTGTGGGATTATGGGTGTTTTGATTCTGTTTTATTGTTTATAATGTTTCATATTTTCCAAAGCTTCTACATGGAGAATGTATTCCTTTAATAATGTGAGAAATAATTTCTCAAATAATAGCTTAAGAAAAATTATTTTTGAAAGAGGAAAAAAACTATTCGATAGAGTTTCATGTATGCTTTTGCTGACTGCTGTGCCATTAGTTAATAATGGCAAAAACAAAACAAAATGAAAAACCCTGGAAAACACCTGAAACATCCAATGATAGGAAAGGTTGTTGGCAAGACTATGTAAATGAAGATATTTCTAAAATATTATAAAATCAAAAAAATTTGATTCCCAACCAATTTATGGACCAAGTGCCTAAAAATAGGGGAATGGTTAAATAAATTATAGCATAGCATAGCTCTGAAATAGAAGATTTGTAGAATATTTTCTAATATAGACTGCTCCAGGAACAAAGGGATAGCTTTTGCCTCTTCCTCTGCTACCTTGAAAATATCCTCTCTCTCTATCTATATGTTGAATAAATGAATGCTATTCATGATGTATTTGGGAAAGGACAGGGATGATGGAATTACCAAAGTTTTTTTTTTATTGTCTCCATTATTCTTTTATGTATTTTCAAATACTCTACCATAAATTTAATAACAGGATTTTTTAATTTAAAAAGTTGCAAAATAGTAGTATGTACCATCCCATAGGGAAAAGATTAGAAGGATACACACACACACACACACACACACACACACACACACACACACACACACACGGTTATCTGCATGGGGTGCTGTGGGTGATTCTTGTTTTTTTTTTTTTTTCTTTATTAGTATTTTACCCTGCAGCTCCAGCTCAAAGGATGTATATAATACTAATACTTTTACAACAAGAAATGAAGTTACTTATTTATTTTATTTTTTTATTTTTTTGAGACAGAGTTTCTCTCTTGTTGCCCAGGCTGGAGTGCAATGGCACGATCTTGGCTCATTGCAACCTCCCCCTCCAGGGTTCAAATGAGTCTCCTGCCTCAGCCTCCCAAATAGCTTGGACTATAGGCAAGCGCCACCATGCTCAGCTAATTTTGTATTTTTAGTAGGGACGGGGTTTCACCATGTTGCTCAGGCTGGTCTTGAAATCCTGACCTCAGGTGATCCACCCACCTGGGCCTCCCAAAGTGCTGGGATTACAGGCGTGAGCCACCCTCACCTGGCCAGAAGTTACTTTTTAAAAAAGCATTGGAATTAAAAAATAAATTAAGAAATAAGATACAAGGTGCTTGAACATGGTAAGTATCAAACGAATGTTAAAAAAATTTACTAAGGCTATGTCATGACAAAAGCAGACTTCAAAGAAATACATATAAATGGTACAATAATTAACTTTTTGGAAAAAATCTCCACCCTTGTATTGAAGGTAGTGCTCTAAAATGATATTGTAGTTGCGTCTGAGTGTAGTTATTACTTTAAAAGAGGAAACTGTATGGTAGATTGAATGTTTTATAAGCTTGCATTTTGAACATCTTTCACACATTGAATTGTCTTTCATAAAAGAGCTAGAATAAGAGGTTGAGGTGGGCAGATCACCTGAGGTCAGGAGTTCCAGACCAGGCTGGCCAACATGGCGAAACCCTGTCTCTACTAAAAATACAAAACATAGCTGGGTGCAGTGGTATTCACCTGTAATCCCAGTTACTCTGGAGACTGAGGCAAGAGAATCATTTGAACCCAGGAGGCGGAGGTTGTAGTGAGCCGAGATTGCGCCACTGCACTCCAGCCTGGGTGACAGAGCAAGACTGTCTCAAAAAGAAAAATAGAGCTAGAATAAGGGGACCACCATTGAAGCACTTGGGAGCATTTTCAACCTACCTAGAGGGGTAGTCACCCTGTGCTACTTCTCTTTTAATTTCATTACTCAGATAATTGCACTGGGCAGCATATTCTAGGGAGGCAATTTTCTGGCAAAATAATTAAAAGAAGTAAGAACCATTTAGTACTTTCCCTAGAAAGTTATCTTTTGGGAGATGGGAGAGGCCCTTGATTATTTTTAAAGAGGAACACACACACACACAAACACACACACACACACACTTAAAAAGCCATAGACTATCTTAAGAATATACAAGAAACTGGTAACAGGGGTTTCTTCTAAGGGAGGGGGACTTGGGGACTTAGGGAACACGGTTGGGAGGAAAACTTGTTTTTTTTCCGTATACATTTTCATGCTGTCCAACTTAAAAAAAGTGATATGCATATAGTATATGTTCAAAATATTTATTAATTAAAAACAATTCTTTTAAAAAATCTGTTGTTCGTGGAACAGCTGTGAAAATAACTAGATTGGAGGAAAGCAAAATGTGTTTTCATATGAAAATATGCTTGCTTTTAAACTGATTAGTTTCCATCACAGTCAGATTTGTAAGTGACTCAAACCAGGACTTTCCAACATTTGTCTGCCCCACCCACATGTCTATGCTTCTGTCTACTCTGCTGTGTTCTTTGTTTATAGATAGACAGCTCTTGAGCTACCATTACTGGGGAGTTACTTTTGTTTCTCTAACAGCAGGGATGGATTTGGGCTAACTCCTTCCACTGGTTCTTCAGGGCTCCTTGTACCCAGGGAGGTGGCTGGCTGGAATGTGAATAACTACCATTGCCCACCTACACCAGGAAGTGAAAACTGGACCCAAAGGACCCACAGTCTTCACCTCATTAGCATCGTGCTCACATCGTGTCTCTCCCAGTAAGTAACAGGTTCCGGTGAGACAGAAACAATCTAACTGATTGGATACCTCAAATCTGTACAGAAGCCAGACAGCCCGCCTATCGTAGCAATGTGTTTGAGAGGGTGGGCTATTCTGAAACATTCCATCTTTATATTGACATCCACATAGCCACTCTGCAGTGAAAGGTATATCCAAGCACCCAGCTTCCCATGCCAGAAGCAAGGAGACTGTTCCATTTCCATTTTCACTCTCCACCATGTCTACTTGACTTTAGAAATAGCTTTCAAATTTTGCCACCCAGTTTCTCCACCTTTGCTGACAATGACATATAATCAGACCCTCAGAATCTATTGCTACTTCTAGTTAGTCCCCTGCGACTTTTCTTCCCATTATCTCCATCTCCAGCATGCTTTCAAAAACACAAATCTGATCATTTCACTCCACGACAGGTCACAACTTCCTTTGGGCTGTACAAACACACCAGGTCCTTTGTCATCTCCTTTCAGTCTTCTTTCCAGTTTTCCTGCCTGCTCCCATAGAACTTTATTCCTACCCAGATCAGAGACATTGTCAGTATTTATTTTCCTGCATGCTTCCTCCCTGTGAGCTCCTCCAGGATACAATAGATACCTCATTCCTCTTTTGTGCCCCCGTACTCAGCCTAGTGCCTGGCACATAGGAGGCACCCGATCAGTGTTTGGGTGAATGAAGGAAAATAGACCTTTTGAGTGACATAACATGGCCATGAGTGGTGCTTCTCAGACTTTAATGGACACAAGAATTTCCTGGGGGTCTTGTTGAAATGCAGATTCAGTAGGTTCAGTAGGTCTAGGGTGGAACCTGAAGGTCTACAGTTCTTACAAGTTCCCACGTGAGGTCGATGCTGCTGTTCAGGGAGCCACACTTTTGAGTAGTGAGGACCTATAGAACGTTAATAACTTTTTTAGATGGAGGAGCAGGTTGAATCAATTATTTCTCTAAGGATCTTGAGGTTTGAGTGAACTTTTGATTTCAAAAAGATCAAAAGAAGTAAAAGATTTTATAAACACACACAAACACACAGTTATACACAGAGTAAGCTACGGAGCTATAGGTTATTCCAGAAATAAATAAGAAAAGGGAGTAAAAGTAAGAGTCGTCTGCCCTTAAATTCTCAATGCCATTATTCTAATTCACCACTTGAATTTATATTAGAATCACCTGGGAAACTTTTTAAGCGGCACATATTCTCCCCCTTTCTCCCCCTCCAATCTGATTTGCTCTTCTAGAGGAATGTGAAACCCTCAGTCCATGGCTTCCCACCACTGAAAACCACAGCTTTGGAGAATGCTTTTGTAATTGATGGCAATGTTTTGTGTCACTCAGCTGTGCTGGGAAAGAAACAAGCTTTTAGCTTCATAGTAATTCCAACCTAAGAACTCTTCTGCAAAAGGAGTTTAGCCAGGGCCCCCACGCATGCTGTTGTTCCCTCTGCCTGGAAACCTCTTCCTCCATTTCTGTCCCAAGTCCTACTCATCCTCCAGATCTTCAAAACTGTCCCTTCATCACACCTTAAACTTGTCTTTCCTGGAAAACACACACACACACACACACACACACACACACACACACACACACACGAAACATGTAAACAGCTATTTGTTCTCTTCCCTGCTAGACTGTGAGTTCCAAAGAAAAAGCGTGTTATACTTTCCATTCCCAGTCCTGAGCACGGAACTTGCTACAGCAGGAGCTCAAATGCGTGAAAGAATTAACTCTTCTTTCCATATTTAACGAAATTCTCTCTTTTACTTATTTTATCCTCCTGTCCAACATTGGCTGAATATAATTCCTATGAGAGCTGACATTTAGTATGGAGCTAAAACCTGCTTAAATGACAATAGAGTATGTCTTGAGGTTTGCTTGGTCTGAATTGCTTGGGTTGGGGAATCAGACAAAAACAATGTTTTTACCTCCCCAATGTTAAAAATAAATAATAATCACTGCCCACCAAACAATATGTATCATATATGTAAGATATGAAGCACAGTAACAAAATGAGCAGCTATGAGCCCACCACTCAACAAAAGAACTAGAACATTAGTTGCCTTGTGAAGCTACTTGGTGTTCTTGTCTCTTATCTTCCTGCCTTCCCCTATCAGAGGTAACTACTCCTTTAAATTTATGTTTATTACTCATTTTTTTAAAAAATAGTTTTTCTATATCATGATTTATTTATGCATTCCTTGTCAGTGAACGTTTAGACTTTTTCTGTTTTTCCGCTCTTAGGAATAATGCTGACATGAACAGTCTTTGCGTGTCTCTAAGAGCATTTATGAATTTACCTATAAGATATGCCAAAGGGTAGAATTGCTAGATACACGTAGGTGCAGGTTGAGAAGATGATGCCAAGTTATTGACACTATTTTTTTTTGTAGTCAAGGTGCCAATTTACTTTCCTTTCCACCAGCAGTGGTTAAGAGTTCCTAATGACCCATATCCTTGCCAACACGTTTGTCTTGAACACAAGCAATGGAATCTCAAGCTGCAGCACTTTGGAGCCAGAAGGCAGAGCTCCTGCCTGGATAGGTTAATTTACTCCTGACCACCTGACAAGGGACTGGTCCCCTGAGCCTTACACATTGTTGAGTCCTGAAACTGCAGACACGGCACTAAACTTAGAAGAGACTAGGGTCTCAACTAAGCTTCCCCCATGGATAGATACACAGTCATCATAGAAGGCAATCAACCATAGAATGTGATACCTGGAAGGGACCCTAAAGCCAAATCCTTCATTCCACATTTATTGAGACTGAGGCCCAGAAAGGTTAAATTATTTGACAATATCTAAGAGCTAATTACTACAGGAACCTTTCTCCGGGGCACTTGATTCTTAATCCAGAGAGGGTTTTTTTTTTTGTAATTGAAGATGGTATAATATGATCCATTACATTAACAATGACTCTGTAAATATTCAAATAACTGACCAGTTTATTTTATTTATTTATTTATTTATTTTGCGATGGAGTCTCACTCTGTCGCCTAGGCTGGAGCGCAGTGGTGCGATCTTGGCTCACTACAACCTCTGCCTCCCACGTTCAAGTGATTCCCCTACTTCAGCCTCCTGAGTAGCTGGGACTACAGGCGCAGGCCACCACACCTGGGTTACTTTTTTTTTTCTTGTATTTTAGTACAGACAGGGCTTCACCCTGTTGACCAGGATGGTCTCCATCTCATGACCTCGTGATCTGCCCGCCTCAGCCTCCCAAAGTGCTGGGATTACAGGCATGAGCCACTGTGCCCAGCCGACCAGTTTATTTAAAAAGAAAATACTTGTTTAACTTAAGTGATGTAAATTTGATAACTTTCATTTCTTTGGTTATAAACAGGGGTGATATTATCCGATGGGATAAATAAATCACAATTACAGCTTCAATATACAAATTTAACTATACTAAGAGATACTGGTCTCCTGGGGGAAAAACAGTCCCCAATTATCTGATTGATCATTCTTGTCCTTGGATCATTCCCCATAACCACCAGGCAAAGACTAGGCACTTCCTTAAAAAGCCATTTTTGTGAGTAAGGAAAACTTTAAATTCATTTAGTTTAAAATCATCTTCCCCTTAGGAGCACTCATAATTAGGCTATACTAAGATTCTGGGAATGACCTATGGAGATTATTGCAAAATAGCTTCAGTGACTTGATGGTTTCTAATCCACATGTGGATGTGGGAAAATGCTGAAGAGAGAGCAATCTACAGCAGAGGTACTTAGTGCTCTTTGGAGTGTGCATAATAACCGTGTGTGGTATAAGTCCAGGGCAGAGGCATCTGTCTCCATCCATCTGACAGTGAATGTGGAGCTGGGGAGGCGAAGGAGTCCCTCCTAACAGGGTGGGTGTTGGTGTGAACAAAGGGGGCTTTCGAAGCCTGTAGTGGAAATTTTCCTTCTGGAGCTGTGTCCTTCAGGAATTCTCTTCCTCCCTATCCCTTCCCATCTGCCTGGTCCTCTCTACACCAAGTCGCCTTTTACCATTTAAACATATCTTTTGGTTTAACAACGTCTGCAGGCAGATGCTAAAAGCTTTCTGTGAGGCAGCCTTTTTTTTTTTTTTTTGAGACGGAGTCTCGGTCTGTCGCTCAGGCTGGAGTGCAGTGGCCGGATCTCGGCTCACTGCAAGCTCCGCCTCCCGGGTTCACGCCATTCTCCTGCCTCAGCCTCCCGAGTAGCTGGGACTACAGGCGCCCGCCACCTCGCCCGGCTAGTTTTTTTGTATTTTTAGTAGAGACGGGGTTTCACCATGTTAGCCAGGATGGTCTCGATCTCCTGACCTTGTGATCCGCCCATCTCGGCCTCCCAAGAGGCAGCCCTTTTTTAATGTCAGGATGAAACTCAGGAGCTGTTTATTACTCTGGGGTAGGGGGCTTGGAGGGAAAGAACACCAAGCAATTTTGTGCAGGAATGCTGACCAAACAGTACTGAGGTACTTCTGGTTCCAGTTTTCCTCCGAGCAGTCATTTTCATCAGCACTTCCCCTTTTAATGAGCTGGTAGTGCCATTACATAATCACCCAGCTCACTGGATTAATGATGAAAAGAGGAACTGATTTTTCCAGTTGCATCATTTGAAGTAAATGTTAACTTTCTTTCTGAGTCCTTAGTTAACCGCATTAGTGTGACAAATATGTCTTTGTCTAGCATAAGTAATTAGAATTTAATCACTTTAACTGCATCTTAATTACCCCAAATGAATTGAAAAGACATTTAATAGCAAAGATTAAATTGCCTTAATGAACGATTTTTGTGACTCCATCAATACTCGAATCGCGTTAGCCACTCCTCTCACGCACTTCAGTCGTAGAAGCTGCAGCGAACACAGAGGTCACTAGGTGGCGCGCTTCGCTCGTTTGTTTATTTAATTTTCCCCATTGATCCGTTTTAGAAGACAACAGGAAAGAAAGCAAAAAGCATATAGTTTATTGCGTTCCTTCGATAACCTCTCTTTGGGACTATGAGATCATCACCAGATGTGAAAACGAAAGCAGTGATTTCAGAAACCGTCGATTCTGAGTATCCCACGGCGGCATATGCAAAGGAAGATGAGAAACACATGGAGACTGGAAACACGCAGTGTTTGACAGAAATTGCAAGATGCCCTCTAGACAACTGCCAGCCTATATACTGAGTTTTGGTCAATTTATTACTTTTTAGTGCAGAGCCCTAAAATACGAGTTACGGACAAGCTTTGAAATAGCAAGGCAGGCACTGACGTGGAGCCAAGAAGTGTAATTGCTGTCCAAGTGCAGATCAGAATGCCAATGCCTGAAGGTATGGGAAGATCTGGGCCCTTGGGCCCCCTTCCAAGGCAAGGGACAAAATGGACCAGTTCCACCTACAGGCACATCTAATGAGATGGGTCTTGTCCATCAATAATTGTTTAAGTGAACAAATGGATGGGGAGACTGGGATTCCACATCTACCTCTGGCACTTCGTTGCATTTTCTGGCTGCTTCTTCAAAAAAAGAATAATAAAAAATCTCTTTTACAAGTCTTGAGTATAAAAGAAACAAGTTTTCTTAAGTGACTCTCTTTGAGAGTCTGAAATGAAAGACACACTTTCTCTATTTTCAAGAGCTTTATTATGTAGAGACTTTCGAATCAGTTATTTCCACATTCTTGCTCCACTAACCTGGTGCGTCTGTCCTGGCAACAGAAGCATGGGATGGAGGATAAAAGGTTCTGGGCTTTGAACTGGGAAAGCTGAGCTCAGGGCATCACTGTTTTTCAGAGGTGTTATCACAAGTAAATTATTTAGCTTCACTGAAGAGACCAACAGGGAAAAAAGTGGTAACTACCACATAGACTAATGGTTCCCAAACTTGGCTGCACATCAAAATCGCCTGGGAGTTTATAAAAATCCCAATGCCCATGTCACGTCCTGTACCAATTACATACAAATATTTGAAGCTGCAGCCAGGCATCAGTTTTTTAAAGGTCTGTAAGTGATTCCAATGTATAGTAAGATTTGGGAACCACTGGTATAAATGGTAAGTCTTCAATGAGAACATCTATGTTCCTATCACAGTACCCAACAAATAGAATGTCCACAAAAAACTTAAGCTTCTTCCTTATCAGTTACTATGACAAATGAGATGGGTTGTACTTTAGGGTCTAGTTCTGTCCAGCTGTTGTCTTATTAAATTGCCTCATCTAAAAGAGAAGAATATTTCTTTTTTTTCTTCAACTTTTATTTTGAGTTCCAAGGTACATGCGCAGGATGTGCAGGTTTGTTACATAGATAAACATGTGCCATGGTGGTTTACTGCACAGATCAACCCATCATCTTGGTACTAAGCCCAGCATCCATTAGCTATTAAGAGAAGAAAATTTCTAGAAGTTAATTTGTTCCAATTTTATGATACTGTAATATCTCTTGGAAGAGACAAATGTGGATGCTTCTATAGCAAGACCCTGTGATAAATAATTTTTATGTTTGTATCAAAATAATCAGACTGTCTTGTGATTGGTCTAGTTGCCTAGCCCAATCTTATTATCTCAGGAGGAAATTAAGCTTCATTAGTATTAACATACTTATGCTAAAATAAGAACCTATACAAACCTATTGATAGAAGGTAGGAATTTATGATTGTGCACTAAATCCATTCACATAGGAAATACTTTTTTTTTCTTTTTACTGGACTCTATGAGACTGACATTTTTCATGTAGAAATAATGTGGCTTGCTTCTCCCAAAGATGCTTATCCATCTTATTTAAATAGAGACACAATGAGAATATTATTTAATAAATATTTGTTAAATGTTTTCTCCAGCATTATAAGAAATGCACCCTCTAACAACCACAACTTCAGTAACACCTTCCTTCTGTTGCTACCTTAGGTTGGGGGCCGTTCAATTTTACCAAGAGTGTGGAAATTCTGCTGTTTTAATGGGGACTGAAATGAAACTAGTCATTTTTCATTCAACCCATCAAGACTCCTAGATTGATTTAAAATATTAAGCCAGTGTTTAAATATTCCAATATATGGACTTTACAAAGAGCACGAGCAATGTCACTTGAGGAACAAGGCCTCAAGCTGAGGAGCAGGATACTGGAGAACCTCCTTCTTAATTACCCACTTTTATTAGACTTGAGGATTTTCTGTCTTACAAGAAAATCAGAAATAAATTTTATTGGTATGCTCTGTAAGAACGATTTCTTCTGATAACTTGGGGTAGCAGCATTTGTTTGATTAGCTGAATTTGCCATGAATGTGGAAATAATGACATCAAAACAGCTCGAGTAACAACCTCCTTAAAGACCTCGTAGATTAGAGATGACTATAGATTTTCCCCAGCGCGGATCAAAGGGACTGAATTGAACGTTTTAGCTTAATGATCCAACCCCTGTCACACCCACAGGGACGCGAATTCCGATTTTATAAGCAGGTGTGCACGTGCCCTCAGATACTCACACAAAGCCGCGTGGAGGGACAAAAAGATCAACCACCCGATCGACGAGGATAGGTTTGATCTTTTCGATTACCTCACTGTGCCAGTGTATATTCCTGACTGGGCCCTACGCCATTATAAACTTCGGAACTTTAGCTGTTAATTTTTGTTTTCTTACTATGACTTCCGAAAGACATTCTATCCGCCTACCAGGGGCAAAGAGAAATGGGACCAGGCGACAGGGCGGTGGGACCCTGTCCAGGGTCCTGACGCCGCGCCAGGGCTCCAGGCCAGTCGGCCTCCGAAGGCCCTTTCACCCACCCCACACGAGAGGAAACAAAGACTTCCCAGCTCAAGGCCTCAAGGCTGCCTCCTGACTCGGGCCAGTTTGCAGGAAGAGGAAACAACAAAACAAAGGAACCGCCAATCTGCCGGGTATTATATCCCTCAGCTCCAACCTCCGACTTCGGACCGCCAGGGTCACCTTCTCTACTCTGACCCCGCTTTTCTTAAATGAAAACATGCCAACAAAAGCATACTTTGGATACAAAATCCAAGTACTTATCTTGTTTGGGGAGGTTAGAGCTGGGGTGTACTTCGGGGGATGAAAATTTTGTTTTCATGAATTGGGTAACACCCAGGCATTGTTGGGGACCTCGACATACCCTCTAGATAGCCTTCTCTTCCTCCTTCACACTTTCTTTCTATCAAAATAGTTATTGTTTTGAAATTCACTAGGACAACGACGTTCTAAAAACAAAGACGCAGCAAGCATCCCTTTTCTCTCCGCCGCGGGCTGAACCACTGACGCTCGCGGGGCGCCCGGCCCCGACTGCCCGCAGGGGGCGCGCGCCGCTCCCCTAGCACAGCCTGGCTACCCCAAGAAAGGGAGCCTAATGGAGGGAAGCAGGGAGCGCGGAGGGCTCGAGGCTTGCAGATAAGGAGAGGCGCATCCTGGGATTTGAGTCCTCTGCTGCTACAACACAACCGTGCTATTGTTGGCACTGTCCGACCCAAGTGTCGGTTGTAAGCGGAGGTGTCGGGGCTGGGTCTCTAGCAACCCCTGTGCCCTGGGTCAGGCGGGTCGCCCAACTACCGGGATCCCTCTCCGGATGCTTCCAAGGCTATAGGGGCTGCACCCCCAGACGGGATAGCCACATACCTCCGAACAGGTAGTGGAGTTTGTCTCTGGCAGGCATCCTAGCTGCGCTGACACCAAGGTCGCCACACAACAGTCATCAGCCCCTCTCAAGCCCCAGAAGTAGGTTTCCCCTGCTTCAGTCGTTGCCACAAGCCCACTTCTTATCTCCAAGGGCACCCCCCTCTCCTCAGCCCGGTTTATGCCCGTTACACTGAGAGAATTACATAGAGGGAACTATGGTCCCACACCCTCGGGGGGACAGACACCGGCCGTGAGACAGGCACCACGCAGAGCCTTCTGGTGACTGTCCGCAAGAGCAAGACCTTTTGGTTTTACAATCTGCTGGTGTGTGTGTGTGTGTGTGAGGGTCCCCAGCCGACTACCGGGACGCACTGCCACTTTTCGGCCTGGCAGGCTCTGGGACTCCTTGGTCTCCGCAGCAGGCCATCCCAGGCCTTCGGAGGAGGCGCTCCCCGCTGGCGGCGCCCCTCGCCCCGGGCTCCTAGGCGGACACGGTCGGTCGCGCCCTGCCGGCCCTTTGTTCGCGCCGCAGCGGGCTGGGAGCAGCTGCGCGGCACCAGACCCGCAGGGCCAAGACGCGAAGCGTGAGGAAATCGCTGCGCTTGACGCCTTCTCCCCCAACTCTTGGGCCCAGAAACCCTTCCAGCTCCTGCGTCCCACACGCCCAGTCCTGGCTTCTCTCCCGGCCCAGTAGTCTTCAAGGATTGAAGGGCGCTGCCTAGGGCCCCGCACTCCTGCCTGGCTCCCAAGGCCCAGAAAAGCGGGGGGACATTTGAAATGTCACCCCTGGGATAAATATTAACAAAAAAGCAAATGGACTTGTGAGGGGGCCAGTTATCAATCAACCAGGCCGCAAGGCCACTCAGGGCAAACACAGCCCAGGTTGGGCTGGGAGAGACTTTCTCATGGCCGCCTCCCGACCGAACCCCTCCCCCCTGGCTCAGGTCCTCCTTCAGGTCTTTCTGGGGCAAACACCGGACGGGAAGGGGGCGCAGTCCGGGTGCTGGAGGCCCCGCCAACGCCCCCGCGGGGTTTGGAGGTTTCCTCCCCTCTAAGTCGGACAGGATCGGAGTGCCCAACACCCACCCCCGCCCGAACCTCGGGCCTGCGCCCGGCCTTCTTCTGGGTCCGCGGTGCTGCGCTTGCTGGTGGTTGTGTGTCGCAGTCTCTTTCTGAGCCGGCAGCCCCCGCCGTGTGGCCGAAGCTCTCTGGAATCTTTAATTGGAAACTAATCTTGCGTCTTGATAGGTGCCCACGTCAGAGGCGCGCCACCCACCCACCCGCCCGCCTCATCCAGGAGGAGACGCGGCGAGAACCCTGTCGCTCTGCTCTTTAATGGGGCAGCAGCAAGTAGTACATGGAGGGAACATATATTGATTTTTAAAAGGTAGTTAATTTGGTGGGAATTTTCTCCTGTCGCCCTTCTTCCACCAGCCGCTGTTATTTCGTGACCGGAAGGCGCCTTCTCAAACACAGCGCCACGAGCAGAGGGTTTTGACCCTCTGCAACAGGCGGCCGGCACCTTGAGGCCAGAGGGGCGTGGAGAAGCCACCGCTCTCCCGCTGCGGAGCGAAGGAACCTGGCTCAGTGAGCCCTGACCTCGCAAGGTGGTTGGAAAGAGACTGGGGGAGGGTCTCTGAGCGCAACAGCAAGGAAAGCTGCCAGGGGCTCCTCCCCACATGGGAGCTGGTAGTGGGGGGCACGCACTAATGTCCTGTAGGAACGGCCAAGGCGCTCTGCAATTCGTTTTAAGGTTCTTGCACTCGGCCCGCTAGAGATCATTTGGAAAGTTCAGAAAATAACCCCACTCTTTTTACAATATGGAAATGTTAATGAGAAGGCTCCTTCTTCAGTAACTTAAAAATAGATTGTGAAGAGACTGTTCCTGGTTCCTTGCAGGAGGCCCTCCTGGACCAACACAGCGCCCTCAATCCTAGCCCTTTCCACCATCAATTTTAAGTTAAGGAAACAAAAAAGTAATAGACATGCTTCCTCAGGGTCTCAGGACACAGTGGGCTGGGTGTTTGGTGCCAAATGTCTGCCCTGCTGGAGTCTCCAATGTTTCACTTTTTCGAGGAAAAGGTCATGGGTCTGGGGCCGAGGGCTGCATGGTTCTCCACAGGTTGCTGGGTGCCCAGGCAGGCGCTCCTTCGATAGCCTCCTGGGTGCCACGAACACCTGCCAGGCACTAGGTTTGCGCCTCCAGCGTGCGGGTCCCAGCCCTCAGGCTCCCTCCCCCTCCACAGTGCCGTCCCCTGAGCTCGGCTCTGTAGCTCTCCACGCTTGGAGGTCAGAGGGCGCTCCTGCGGCCAGGTTTCCATGGCTCAGAGGTCGTCTCTGAACAGAACGTGTCCGTCTGTCCTTCCAGGGGGCGACAGCAGGCAGTGGGGGGAGGAGGGACATTGAAGTCCAGAGCAAGAGCCTCCAGGGGGCGGGGGTGGGGGATGGGGACCGAGTTTTCCTGGAGGGGTAGCCTTCTCCATTTCTATCTTCTTCTCACATTCCCTTGCCCCACTCGTTGGCTTCAGCGGGCACTGCCTAGGTAAGAGGCCCTGAAGCCCGGCTCTGGGGTGGTGTGGGTGTGTGAAAAGGCACTACCTTGGGCTCTGGAGAGACGAAGCTGTCAAGGCGAGGAGCAGCCCCTTCGCCCACTCCCTCCGGAACCTCAGCTGCTTGCGGACAGCCCACTGGTGGATATATGGAGATATTTCACTCTCTAGCACAAGGGCTAGAGAGTGGAAACCCAGGAGCCTGCGATTCGCTGGGGCGCCCAGCAGGAACCTGCATGAGGACTTTGCCTGGGGCGAACGAAGGCAGGGCTGGGCTGGAAAACCTGGCAGGGCAGAGTCTCAGCCAGCGCGGCGCTTTGGGACCGGAGGCCTGGAGGGCCCAAACCCAAAGAACGCTTTGGGTCGCTTCGGGGCACGAATCACAGGCTGGTCGGCACCTGCCACCCCCTAGCTTCTCATTGGCAGGCACGAGTTGGGGGAGGGGGCTTTGGCCTCACGCTTTGATTTTAGACTGTGAAACGGCTCAGTGCCCCCGGCTCAGAGCGGATTGACTGTCTCTCGTTCTCCAGGGACGAATTAATGGAGAACGATCAGTTAATTAACAAACCCTCATTCCGGCTTTTACCTTTTCTCTTCGCCAAGGCTCAGGCCCGGGCGCCGGGCTGAGAAGGAGGTGGGGGTTAGGGAGTTGGGGCGGGGGGAAGGGGGCATGAACCAGGAGTCAATCAACTTGGCAACCGCCGCCCGGATCTCATCAAACCCTAGCCACCCTCCGCTGTCCTTAGCTCTACCTCCCCTCATGTTCTCCACCCTCAAGGGTCGCCGAATCCTCCTGAAATCCCCGGTGGGGTTCGGGCTGGGCTCAGCCGTCTTCTCCGCCTATCCGCGGTCTAGGGGAGCCAGGCGCAGTGTCTGCGCGGCGCGAAGGAGACCTTCCCGCTGAACTCAGAAACACCCGGGGTTTGGGGTTTTGGGCAGGAGACCTCTGCTCGCAGACTTGGGGGTCATTTACACACTCCCACCCCCAAATCCCCCTCCCGCACGGGGATTCAGACTAAAATCGCGAAGAGGAATCAAAAAACAAAATGCAAAGTCCTCAGGGAGTCGGCAGCGAAGGCGGTCCCCGGACTTGGCTACTGCTTTGCAACTCTCACTGGGACCTTGGGACAGTCAGCCTCCCTCTCCTTTCCACAGCCAATTTCATGCGCAGAGAGCGTCCTAACCCTTACACCTCGTCTGTGCTACATACCCATCGCCCAGTGGCTTGGAAACTTTTTGCCCATACTCTTAGATTGAGATCACTCCAGCCAGCGCCAAAAGAATGAGCGCGGGAGGGGATCACAGCAGCCAGTTCAGCTAAACCTCAACGCAGCTCCGGCACGCTCCAGCCCAGCGCCTGGGATGTGTCAGAGGTACCTGCGAGGAACATTTGCGTGCGATTCCACGCACGCGTTGCCTCCCTCTTCCCAAACCCGGATCGCTGAACTGAGAGGTGGCGCAGATTGTCTCACCACGTGCGGGGATTTCTCTCCGCCTCAGGCCGTACGAGCTTCCCTCGCTGTACCTGAGCGCAAATGCGCCTCTTCAGTCGCCGAGGGCCCGCCGCTTAGCTCTCGGAGCCTTCCACAGCCCAACACACTGAGCCCTAGAGTAGGAAATTTGCTCCCACAGCCCTGTGCTGGCCCTTCCAGGCACAGGGAGTACCCCTTCTGGGGGTAGGGGTGGGCGGAATGAAGCGCACCCAGCCCTCTCTCCTACCCTCCCTCCTTTGGTCCCTTCGGCTTTCGTGTACCTTATCTCCCGCGCGCCCAGCTCCTCGGCCGGCTCACCTGCTAAGCGGAGCGCGGACATGCGCTGGAACTCCGGCTCCTGCAGCCACTTCCACATCCTCCGGAAGGTCTCCCGGCCGGATTTGAGTTTGCTCCAGGGTTTGGGGTTGCGCAGCAGGTCCGAGAGGGTCCCCTGGGAGCGGCAGAGCACCCTCTGCGCGAAGATGGCCTGTGGGATGCTGTAGCGCTTGAGCTCGGTGGTGATACGCTGCGCCACCTCTTTGGTATTGATCTCTTCCATCTGCCCTGAATTACTTCCATTGCTGACCTGCGCGCCGGTCACCGAAGGGTTGGGCTCCCGGGCTGTGCCCAGGAGCTGCCCGTGGCCCTGGGTGTTCAGGTGGGCGTGGGGATGGTGCGGAGGAAGGCCGTTGATGGGCACCATGCCGGCCGAGGTGGGCGTGAGGTGCTGCTCCCCGTGGCGGCCGAGCATGGCCGGGTGGTGGGCTTCGAAGCCGTTGGGGGTGAGCATCTTGTCGGTGGGCATGGCGGCCCCCGGGTGGGCATAGTGGGGGAGCCCTTGCTGGGAGTTGTGGATGCTGCCCAGACCGGAGCTGGAGAGGGGCGAGAGGCTCTGGCCCATGCCGGCCACGTCCTTGTGGTAGGGGGTATAGAGGTTATTCATGGAGGCCAGCCCGCGCTCATCCCGCATGAGCGTGAAGCTACCGGTCACGTTGCCCGCCAGGCGCTGGTGGTGGTGCGGGTGGTGGTGGTGATGGTGGTGGTGGTGATGGTGGGGGAACTTGTCCGATACTGTGGAGATGGGCGGCAGCGGCTGCAGAGGGGTCAAGGTGGTGTAGGTGGTGGGCATGCTCATACCTGGGGGAGTCTCGCAGGCCATGGTCATGGTGGGGTGCAGGGGACCGGCCAGGCTGTGCTCGGGGGCCCGGTGGTGGTGGTGGTAATCGCTGCCGCCGCTGCCGCCGTCCAGCAGGGACGCCATGCCCATGGAGCGCGGGTGCGCCGGGGGCAGGTGGCTGCCGCGGTGCGCCACGGAGCTGCGCGCGTGGGGGCTGCCGCCCAGCAGGTCGGCAGGGGCGGGCACCGGCTCATGGCTCACCCCGTGCAGCTCGCCGATCGCTTCCATGGTCAGCTGCGCGTTCATCGTGATCCGGTCGAGCAGGCGGCGGACACAACATCGATGTGGCCAGGCAGAGGCGGCGAGGGGCGCACGGAGTCCGGTCTTCACATCGGCTGCTGGCGACTGTTGCCTTCCTTCCTCTCACTGTGGGGCTCTGTCTCTGTCTCTCTCTCTCCGTGTGTGTGTGTCTGTGTGTGCGCGCGCGTGTGTGTGTGTGTCTCCTTCCCTCTTACCCCCCACCTTCCCCTCTGCGTCCTCGGCTTTTTTTTTTTTTTAAATATTAATTTCCAAAAAGGATCCGCGCCGTTGGGAGAGCGCAGTGCTCCAGCCCGCCCGCCCCGGCCACCTCTCGCCCCTCTCTTTCTTAAAATTCCGAGGCCCCCGGCTCCCCTGCCGCGGCCCGCGCGCCTGCCGCGGCTGCTGCCTGCCAGCGCCGCTGGCCAGCTTGAGCCATGGCTCTGTTACTGTTGCAGACTCTGTGGCCGCGGTTCGGTAGCCGCCGCTGCCGCCGCCGCCGCGGCCCGCCCTCACGCCCGCCAGGCGCAGCGCGCATGCGCAAGGCCAGGCCCCGCCCCCTCAGTCCCCGCAAGCCCGGCCCTTGGCGTTCCGTACAAATGAAGGAGGGGGGCGCAGCGCCTTCCCAGCTGCGCGGGATGGCCAGGGAGCTGCGCGCACGTTCGAAAGATTGGCGCAGAGCGCGACCTGGGGCCGCCGCTGCAATCCCAGGAGACTCGCGCCTGGCTGGCTCGCCTCCCTTGCTTGGGTGGGCTCTCTCCTCCCAGCCCCGGGACGCTCCTGTCCGGCTCCTAGCGGCTGGTGTGCTATGCTTGGGGAGACATCGCCCCTCTCTCTCCAGTTGCTGCTTCCGGGTGCAGGTCGCCCTGGGAGCTGGGGACTGTGTTATCACCCCGTCGGCTCTGGCCCACTAAGCTTTATTTCCCGGGGGGCTGCTGGGAGTGCGTTTTCCCACCCCTGAATACACGGCCTATTGGGAGGGGTGGGGGTTGGGGTGGGGTGGGGTGCAAATTGCTTAAAGAGCTGGGTCCGTTTGGCGGCCGTTGACCCGGCACCCTTCGTTCTCCCAGATACATATTTGCCCACACTTTCTCATCCATGCCCTGGGGAGAGGAGCACTCAAGTGCCTAGAGTCCCAGTTAGGACCATACCTCACTGTCCCCCGCCGCCTGGCTCCTTCTCCCGCTCAGCTCATAATTAAGGCTGTGCGTCCGCTTCGCCAATGACTCGGCCTATGGAGGGGGGCGAGGGAGAGCGGAGGGAGTGCCCTGGTGGGTACCCGTGTTAACTTCCGGGTGCTGGTGGGGCAGTGGAGGCTCAGGCGGTTCCTCCGGTTACTCCCAAGGCCCTCCTGCTAAAGCACCCAGAGGCGGTTGCTTTCCAGAAGTACTGACGCAGGCAGGGTGGACGCCGGCGCGCGGGTCTCCGCTTGGCTCATAGGGACGCCCTTTTCCCGGCGTCCCCGAGAGAAGCCTCTAGATTTGAAAATCAATTCAGCTTCGGGAGTAATTTCGCCCTTCCCACAGTCACACTCCAATCCGGAATCGAACCTGGTCTTTGGGCCTGGTGGGGACGCTTGCGTAGGCCCCCAGTTTGAGACGTACACCCGGCCGCCACATGCCGCGGCTTTCTTTCATTTACAAAAGAAAGAAAAAAAAATCTGCAACAAAAGGCAGAGCCGTGTCCGCTTAGGTGCTTTCATCCCTCGGAGAAAGGACAGATGTGCCCATTGTCCAGCCCGTGGCAGTTATGGCCGGGTCAGCGCCGAGCCTCAGCCCCAGGCAAGCGGTGGTTACAATGAGAATAGCCTCTCAGAGCCGGGGTATCTGGACTCAGATATGGAATAAAGTGTGTGTAGCCTGTGCTGGGCCAGACTCAGACTGTAGGTTTGCTTGCTGGGGCTCCAAATTGCAGCCCACCCGTGGTGTTTCCACTGCAAATGCTCCTAAGCCCTCAGAGAGGCCAAGGCTGTGGCAGTGGTGGTAGTTGGGTTCCCAAGGCAAAAGTTTGGACTGGCCAACCCTTTGGGAAAAGTCCCCACCGGTTCAGGAATGAGTAGGCCTATCTCTTTGCCCAGGTCCTTGCTACCACTAGGGCAACATCCTAATCCAGGTAGGTCAAGTTCAGTGGATACAGTCAACATGACTTCCTTGAAAGCGCCATGTCTTGGGACTGGTTAATCTGGCTAGTTTTATCACCAGAGACACTCCCATCCTGTCCAAACAATGCATATGGAGGCCCTGCAAATAATTCATCTCAATGGATTTCATGTCTACTTGCATAAAGAACATTTTGGAATTTAGGAACTCCCACAGAAGAAAATATATTTTGGGTAAAATACACCGATGTAAAGAAACTCAGAAAACACAATTAACTCTTTAAACTTGTATCTATATCTACCTATTCATACATGCGTACACACAAGCACAAAACATATATTTCCTGCCTAGTAGATTACATTATGCTGGTGGAAAGCTGCATCTTTGGTTTTTAATTGTTTCTATTCTCATTTCCCACAGCATAAGAGACCAAACAATGGGTTAAAGTAGCAGGCAGTCTTTCACCTAAACAGTTGTCCCCCGCCCCCCAATATTTTAATCCCACTGAAATGATTGATTTGCCCTTATGACAACTCTCTTCCCAAAAGGCAGTTTGTTAAAAGAAAGAAAGAAGTAAATACCACCAAGTGCACAAATTGTTCATGGTTTTCTCTTTGTGTAGCTAATTAGGAACTTGATCTTGGAAACCCTCCTTTACATGAGGCACTCAGCTGAGCCTCTGGAGTCCACCTGAAGAAGGCTGGCATCAGGTGAGCTCAACTTTCCCCCTCCCCCAAGGGCATTTATGAAAGGGGGGCTGGCTCTGTGTTGGTCCCTAAAGAAGGAGCCAAGGAAAAGACCTGAAGAAGCACCATATGTGTTGGGCTTGCTCAGTAATTTTTGATTTTTTTCTAAAACATTAAAAAAATTGTATGTGCAGGGTTTGCTTTGGTTTGCAAATCTCCCTAATCTTTCTTGGCTATTCACACCATTTATCTAACCATTGTTCTTCCCTAATTGACTGAGTTACAGTGGTTTCTCAGTCAGAAACAACACATTACTGTATTCTTATTTGACCTCTCAAAAGTTTTCTTCTTACCAAGAATGTGATGGGTAGGAAGAATGCTCTTCTTAGGCCTAGTTAAGGTGAGTTTCTATGTATGGAGGGAGGAGGGGCACCAGAGAGATTGTTAACTGCTGGAAGGCTGGGACTTCTTTTTGTCATTTTGTCCCTTTCCTTCTTTCCCCCTTCCAGTGACCAGAACAAAGCCTGGCACCCATTAGGTACACCACGGGGATTGAAGGAATTAGAGCCCACAGAGGAGTCCCTGGAAACTTGGTAGGTGTAGGTCAATGTGTGTGATTGAGGGGGAGAACTTGTTTTTAGCTGCTTAGATTTTGAGTAGCTGCAGGAAATTTAAAGAAAAAATAGTGTCAACCACTAGCAGAAAATTACATACATGTATATATGTAAGAAAAAAGGAAATAAGACTATGACTGGATGCTTGTTGCTGACAATATTTTCAGCGTGAAAACAAGGAATTGAGGATGTTTATTTTGTAAACGTCAGGAGGAGAACCTGGGATATGTGATGGACAGGGGCAATCCTTCTTATGCTGGGTAGGCTAGAGCTACCAGGTTCAGCAAAGAAAAAGTGCAAAGAGAATAAAACCATTCCTCCAAATGCTGGCCACATGAGCTTCTCTGAAAACCTTCCATCGGTTTCAGAATTAATGCTTTAATTATTTTTGTGAGTAGTAGAGATATAACATATGGCCCAGTCCCAGTTCTCAGGACCATTCCAAAGAAATGTTTCTAGCTCCTCCGAACCATGAAATGTCTACTTCCCATTTTTTGGACCCACAAAGAGCGAGATCCTGGGTGTCAGGGCAAATTCTTCTACCCAGGGATCCAGGGGGAGGCTGACTCCTTGGCTAGAACCCCAGGACATGCTCACTAGCATTTCTGATGCCTGTAGCTAGTCTAACTTTAAACTCTTGGGAAGGAACCATTTCTTTGGTGTCTGGCTACAGTAGAGCACTAGATAACTGGAAAGTGAAGGATTTGGTCCTGGGTGCTTCCTGGCAAGCTCTCCGGTTCCACTTCTACAGAAATTTTATTCAGAAAATTGCTGTAGGCTTAGAGTAGAACACCAAGAAATTCAGAATGGGGTGGCCTGGTGATTCACTATTGAAAACCATTTTTAAAAATCACTCAATGTCTTCACTCTCTGGGGACCACGGAAGTGGTAGCTAATTATGCTGGCCCCTTGCTTCAATGTTTGATACTCTGTTTAGCTTATTTTATTCATACGTTCGGTACCATTTTTCTTTCTCAAGTTATAGTTTTTGTCCAAGAAAATATTTTAAATTGGGTATTTTTTTTTTTTTTTTTTGCACTTTACTCTGTTTTATCTACTTCTTGCCCTTCCATATCCCAAAGAGAAGATGCTCCGGCAAAGGGCTGTCAGCTCATGCCATCCGCAACCGACTTGCCAGGTCCTGGAAGTTGCCGAGGGCTGCCTGGGCGGCCATCCAAGGACACCAGACCACTCCGCTCGTATCTCTGCTTACTTCCTGCGCTGAGGGAAAAAAAACGCTTGCTCTCCTGGGTCCTCCGGTAAACTAGAGGCGGCTTCTTCTGGGTTGGAATCCGTTTTGGCGGTCGCCTACTTCCGCGAGGGCTTTTTCACGGCTTCAAGCCAAGAGCGCTGAAGGGAGAAAGGGTATACTGACGCCGTAGGGCTGAGGGAGGGGTTCCAGGCTCCTGGGGTGTTCTCCCGCAGCAGGACCCCGCGCTGGCCAGGGCCAGCCCAGTTCCGGAGGAGCTGGCCTCGTCCAGCCAACAGTTCAGTAGGTTTTCTTTCTTGGTCATAACTTCATATAATTGAAATAGTCTACCAAGGACACCAGCTCAGGCCACGAGGGCGTTGAATTGTCCGGATTTGGGGTGGCGGTTAATGCTCCTCTTCTGGTGCCTTCCCCGCTGGGGGTCTGAGTTCCATTAGCCACGCGCTAGGGTAGAGAGTGCCAAGTTTAGGGGCTGGAGAGGACAAGGGGAAGGACGAGAGAACTCTTGCACTGAATGATGTTGTTCCAAGCGACCCGAAAACGGGGGGACGGAGGGCAAAGTCGGCCCAGGACGATCTTCAGGCGCAGCATTCTCTAGTCCTGGAGCTGGCTCCAGGGAAGGGCGGAAGCCGAGGGTCGCTGGCCATCCGGGAGCCTCAGATCCACGGGACTTGGATCAGCCACCCCACCCTACGGCGACTGAGGACTGGGCGGCCGAACTTGCCGTCCACTTAGCTAATGCCGGGTAATGCCGGCCCCGGCCCAAGAGCAGCAGCTGCACTTGGGAAGGAAAACTCTTTAAACAAATCATTTTGGTGTCTAATCAATTAGTGTTTGCGCAGTCAAGTACCGCAGATTTAACAGAATAATCGTTACTGCCCTTGTCTTTATTTGACCCGCAGACACCTGGAAGATTTAAAAATGAAACGCCGGTGTTCCGGGCTCCCAACCCCTTGCCTTAGACTCCCTCCGGGGCCTGCTAGGCCGGGTCGGGGCTCTTGCTTTCTCCAGGCCTAACCTCCTCTTTGCCTCCCTCTTCAGTCCTCCTTCCCCTTCATACTTTTCCACACTTTACCTTGTTTTCTTGCCCTTCCGGCCCTGTCGGCCTTCCGAGTCTCGGTCTCCTCATCCCCCAGTTCTTTACCCCCGTGGCTGGCACGAGAACCGGCTTCTGATTGTCGGACACCCAGGACTCTGGGCGAGCGCCCCTGCCTTTTGGACTAAGAGCCATCTGGGCGTAGAATTAGGGAGTCGCCAAGCGCCCAGTTGTCTTTTCCCTGGACCCTCACTCTCCTACCCCTTCCTGAACCAGCCCAAGACCCGAGGGGATCCTATGCGAGCTCTTCAGCTTCTGTGGAGCTTGGAAAATACCTTTACCTGCGGGCGGGGTCTGCCTGAGTCTCTCCCGGTAAATGCAGTGACCCAGGGTGCAGGACGGGGGTTGAGAGGAAAAGCTGAGAGTATAGCCTTGGTCCCTAAAACCCGTTTGTGGGGCGCGGGGGAATTGGGTCTAAGGGCGGGAGGGAGGACGTTGTGGGGGAGAATTCGTGGGGAGCTTCCCAGCTGACTGTTTTGTGGTGACTGCACTCGCTGATGCATGCTTCTCTGGGCCAGGTTAGCTTCCAAGGTCCAGGGGTTGCAGCTAGGAGGTTCTCCAGGTGCTTCTGAATAGCTGCTCCTGCGCCTCCCTCCTCACCCGGTGTCTTTTTCAGGCCTAACAGGTGTGGACGCCTGTGTATGTATAGACAGTCTGGTTGTGCGCCATGCCTGGTCCTCAGGCCACCACGACTGGGCTGCAGGAGCCCCCCAGCCCTGAATCGAGGCTCCACAGGGTTGGAAGGATGCTTACCAGGGCCAAGAGACCTGGAGGTGGGACTGTGGAAGTTTGGGCCACCCGAGTGGCCAAGAACATCTCCACTCCTTAATTCTGGTAATCATTTAGCTCAGCAGGGAGGACAAGGTTGGAGGCTGATGCACCCGGGTAGTGCCTTGGTTAAATAAGAGGCTGTAATTCTAAAAGGGGGCGAGGGGGAGTGTGCTGGAGGTAAAACTGCATCTTCCTTTCCACATTTGGGGCTCTGGTTGCCTCAAATTGAGCCTGGGATGTTTATGCGCCCCCAGAACTGCCTCACAGTCCCTGGTCTCCATCACCCACCTGAGAAACTTCGCTCTCAACAATAGATGATTATAATGTATTTGACTAATGCCTGTATTTTCCTGTTTAACATACATTAATCTGAGTAACAAAAAAAATCAATATTGCTAACAACATTGCAAACAAATCCTCACACAAAAACCTCCTCCGATTTTCAGTCACTCCTACCCCCTCGAATTTTGTTATTCACCTTTAGTCTACTGGCAGCCCCTGGCTAGTCTGGAATCCAATCCTGGCTGGCTGTCAACAGCCCTTCTCTAAAACTCCCGATTTTTTTTTTCTTTTTCTTTCTTTCATTTTATTTTTTTTCAGCCATGAGTGGAATCTGGGACATTCAAAATGCCATCCTCCTTTCTCTTGGGCCATTTGAAGACCTCGAGTTTACCTCAAACTTCGTCCCTTCCAGCACCAGCGAATGCCCAAAGTCACTGGCCAATGACTTATGCTTTTGTTTTCCTTCCCTAACAATCTCCGCTGTGTGACAGCCACCAGCACCTCCCTAGGGCAGGAGACCCCACACTCTGCTCTCACGTAGCTGCCACCTGCAGCTAATCTCAGCTGGCAGTTATTGTTGAAAGTTTATGATTCTGATTTTGATTATTTTTAAAAATTGGTGTTTTCCACCTGGAAGGAACAGACCGGAAGGGCTGGCTAATGAAGGAACTTAGGTTTGCAAAACATTGTGAATAATTTAGTATTTTATTTCAAGGAAAAAAATATAGCTTTCTTAAATCATCCCCACAATATAAATTGCAGACTTATAGTATGGTCCTGGTAAGTCTAAATTTTTAAAGGAGCAATATTCAAAGAGACATAGATGTCTGTATTAATTATTTATTCGCTGGTGCCTTCCTTCGTTTCTAACTTATTATTAATTAGGCGCCTCTAGTCTTTCGCAGAGCGCTCCACTGAGCCGGTTGCAGCTTTAAATATGAATTAAAAGCAAATCCAAGCTACTGTAATGCGAAAATTATTCCGTGTCTTGCATGGCAGAGATGAATAGCTGCGTGGATCAATACCGTGAAACTCGGCTCCCAACGACAGGGTTATTGATAGCTTATATTAATGATGTTAATGATGGAAAAAGGAAAACAACGGCCTACCCGACTTAGAAACTTTTTAGCCGCTGAAACCCCGCAATAAAAACGGGAAGGGGGCAGGAATCGGGCTTAAGTGTAATAAGAAAATTATTTATGAAACCGGATAAATGACTTCAGAGCCTTGATGCATTTGAACCTAACGCTCTCGGCTCCTGGCGGCCCCGGCTCCAGCTGGGGAGACCGCGAAAACCCCAAGCCACGGGGAGCTGGGGGGCGGGGGGCGCTCCGCTTGCCTATGCAGCCTCCGGCTTGCCGCCCCTCTTCCTCCGTCCCCGCCGGAAGAGCCCTCTGGGGCGCTGGTCGCAGAAGCTTTGGGAAGTTGGTGGAATGGGGTAGGGACAGGGTTGGTCCCTGCTGTCCAGGCGGGGACAGAAAGCCTGGTTAGTGGTGACCAGCGGTCTAGGATTTGGGTTCGTTTTCTTCACGGGTTCTCTTGGCACCTGCTCAAATGCTGTGGCCTCGTTGGGGTCCCAGGTCGGACTCTGCACTGTGGCCTCCTGCCCATCTGGCCAAGGCTTTCGGGATCCCCCAAATGCAAACGGTGCCTGGTGCCTGAGCAGGAGAGGGAAGGCTTTATATGAAGAGAAACCGTTCTAAACACTGTAGGAAAACCGGAAAAGGCGCTCACCCTCCTCCCCCGTCCCCCGTGCCTCCGTGGGTTCTTTACCAGGCCCAGGATTTAATTGAGCCTTGGCATAAGGCTCCCAGCAAGCGCAGGACATTCCAGGCTAGCTGTTCCCGGGCTAGAGGAGAGTGAGCGCTCAGGTCTGGGCCCAGTTCTCCTGTAATTCTGCACAGGCGCCGCCCCCACTTACCCGCTGGCCCCAAATATCGACCCACTCTCCGTTTTCCCCTAGTTGAGGGCCACTGAGAGGGAGGAGGAGAAACGGAGGGGGTGGGGGAGAGAAAGGCTAAATCCGGAGGACCGCGGGAAAGGTCGACCCCGAGGGTCAATCTCAGGCCCGAGGTCCCATCCCCCACTGCTGGGGGTAGAGCCGCCAGGTCCCCTCCCCCGAGCTAGGGTCCTGGGTCCTTGGAGGCGAAGCTGGGTGAGGGAGTGGGGCGAACCCTGGCCGCGGTGGGATGGGGGCGGTGCGGCAATGCTAGGGTAGCCGGTGGTGTCCCGGCCTGGCGGTATGGTCCGGGGTGCCCTGAGTTCAGTCTTTCGGATTGGTGTGGGAAGTTGAGGGGCTTTTAATTTACGCCCGGGCTGTCATTTGTTCTGTGCCTCAGAAGGGAGGAGAGGCCGTCTGGTACTGCACGCAAAGGCCCAGGTGGTCCATCAGGGCAATTACAATTTCCTAGAAAAGACCTGGTAATTTTGTGTTTTTTTATTAGGTCTTTTAAGATCTGTTTTTCTTCCTTCTCTCCCTCCAGTCTTCCTTTCTCTCTCTTCCTTTTCCTACCTGCTTTCCTTTCTCTCTCCTTGGTTCCCTCCCTCCATTCCTTTCTTCCTTCTCTACCACTCCTTTCTTATTTTCTTCTCTCTTTCCCCTCTCCCTCCTTTTTTCTTTCTTTTTCTCCACCCCTATCTTATTCTTTCCTTCTCCCTAGCTTTCTTCTCTCATCCCCTCCCTCCTTCTCCACAGGGGAGCCTCGTGCAGGTCTCTGCACCTCCAGACTTTCATATGAAAGGTGCCAGTCCATTTGACACAACAAACTAATCCTGTTCCTGAAAAAAAGGAGAAAGAAAGGAGAGCTCCAGGTAAGCCTCAGGATGCAGAGGCGGTACCTAAGCTCCTGGGACCTTTTCCCAGTAACTGGCCTTTCCTAATGTTTCTCAGCTAGGCTTCAGTCCTTACCCCGTGCAGGGTCCTGCCCCTTTCCTGAGCCTGGTACGTTTCTGACATCCGTGGAGGATGCATTCCTCTTGCTAAGTAATATTCCCATGGTGCCATCTGGGCCCCTGACATCAGCAAGATTTGGGGGTTGTTTTTATTTTTATTTATTTGATTTTATTTTGAGAAAAACTTGAACCTGTCAATCTCAAATGCTGTAACCCCTAAAAGCACCGTCAAAGCCTTACATCTAGTCTAGGGCACCGGGGCGGCCCATTCAAATCACTGTCTCAGACAAAATCCAAACTTCCTGCCACTCAGGAAGAATCCCTTGTCAGCTATCTGGCTTCAAAGTCCACAACGTGTTTCAGAAAAGCACCAGCCTGCATAAAGGCAGCCCCATTGCCACACTGTCTACAAGAAAACAGCCGTTCTTCAGAAAGGAAACACAACAGCCACTACAAAAAATCACTGGATTCTGGAAAATAATCAATATCAAAATTAGATTTATTGTCTGCTTATGTGATTAAAAATGACAAAGTGTTGCCTTTTATTTTCATAAAAAGAGAGAAAGCTGAACAAAATAATTTACTATCGAGTTCCGCTGGTTTCATTTGCCTGGCAAAACCTGGAGGAGGCCTGTAGGGTGGTTGTGGAGAGCAGTGGCAGAGCCAGAAGCCCACTGCCCAGGAGTGAGCTCGCTGTCAGAGGATGTGTGTGCTACTGTGTCTGAGAATAATTTCCTAATCCAAACCAAGCTGGTTCAGCTGGGCAGGTCTCAGTTCTGTCTGGCTCCAAAGAAATACTGGGTAATCTGTCCCTTGCTCATAATTTTTTGATTCAAACCCAGACTCCAGGTCCTGTTCTTCCAAATAACTTTCAAGATGACACTGCTGTATTGGTTTCCCTCACAGTCTTCCTGGTTCGCTTAGCCACAGCCTCCCAGATCCGCATCCAGCCTTCCATCCTGTGAAGAGCTACACCGTCGGGAGGTGTGTGTGTGTGTGTGTGTCCGACTGCTTGGCCCGGGCCGGGCTCTCTTTCCTGGGAGGTTCGCAGGGTTTCAGTCTAGGCTGGAATCACTCAAACTGGGTTTCCGAAACCTCTGTGGGCTGGATTCCTCCAGTGTGGCAAGCAGAGAGTGCATTCGAGGAAAATGACTTCATTGGGAACGGGCTGATTACACGGACGACGGGGTTATTTATCTACGTTAAAAACAAAAAAGGAAAAACTAAAAAAATCCAGTGTGTATCTCATTTTACACTCCCCTTCCCCTCCCCAGGCCGGATCAGACTACCCGCGTCTTTCCGATGCTGCTGCTGCTGCTCTTGGATTACGATGCTGCTGCTGCTGCTCTTGGATTACGGTACAGCGTGCGCAGCCAGGGCTCCTATTCATCCGCTGCCTTCCTCCGGAACAAAGTGGCTCCCCATTGCGCCAGGGGTCTCGGAGCGAGGCCCGCGAGAGTGCAAATACCTTCACTCACACTTAACAGCACCACTGGAAAAATAACTACCAAGCCGGGTCCCTGAGAGCCCCTAAATGAGCCTTCAGATTTGGAACTGGTGTTGTTCGGCGGGTTGCACACGCCAGGGACTAATTTGTACAGGCGTTAATTGGTCCTCCATTTGTTCTGAAACCAAACCGAGAGGGTTCATCTCCTGGTATTGGTGCAAATGAAACCCAACCAAACCATCTCCTCCATAGAATCCCCAGGGGGCATGGCTCCTGCAAGGTCGTCCTGGCCTCCTCTTGGGGTCCAGGGCTTAAGGAGAAGCGGACGTGGTCCCTTGTTACTTGTAAATGTGACAGGCCCCGCTGCACGCCAACGCTGGACTAGCAGTGGCCCAAGACCCGCCAGCTCAGCTGCCGCCTGCTGTTGGGTTCGACTTTTGTCTCTCTTCGCCCTTGTCGTGCAGGGCCAGAACGCCCTTGAGTCAGGGAGCCTTTTCCCCAGATGCTGGAAGGGAGGCGGCAAGGGAGCGTGGGTTCCAACAGACAGGCCTGCCCTGGCCGCCTCTGGGATGGTGAAGGCAGCCCGAGGGTCGGGCGTCGGGTGGCCCCTGCTGTGGGGCAGCTCCAGCTCCTTTCTGTGTCAAGGTAGATTCCTCCACTAGCTTCCCGGGGAAGAAACCCAGCCTTTCCTATTGCCCTGCGGGGCCCTCTCTAGCCTTGTCTCCCAATCCGCCTCCCTCTGCAGACTCTAGCGCCCCGGAGCTGTCGGGCCAAGGGTCAAAGGTCAGGCCTTCTCTAGGCCCAGACTTCCTTTTCGCTTGGGCTAGTGTGAGTGCACGAGTCGCCCAGGCCTGTCATTCCCGCTGGACGCCCATTTCCAGAGAGAACAGGCGCATATCTCAGAGCTTAACCTTCACTTCCCAACTTAGCTCTCTGATTATGTGGGATCTTGATGGGGGTGGAGCAGTTTAATTTAGGAAATTATATCCAGACCGTAAAGTCACTTATCTGGACATTTTAGGAGGTTTTTTTTTTTTTTTTTTTTTTTTTTTTTTAGATTTTAATGATTTCTGTAAGCTTAAGCAAGTCGAGGTGGCTTGGACCACAGGACTGAGGAGGAGTCTCCCATTGCTTAATTTCATTGCCCCAACCTGGCCAGAGCTGGAAAGAAGTTGCCAGAAGGGATACAGGAAAAGCAAACGAATGCCCAGTCCTTCAAATAGACAGTTCTGTTCCAAAGGGGCTGACCTATTGCCTGAGTAGGGGCAAGGCTGGGAGAGTAAAAAGCAGATTTCTATGCATGTTCATGTGGCCCAATGTAATGAACACATCTCTATCAATTTCTGGAGGCAGAAGGCTCAATTTATTTTGGTTTTAGTCGTGGAAAGTCCTCAGCCTTAGCTCTGACTGATGACAGAGCAGCCGAGTAGTTAGAATTCTTTCTCCAACGAAAGCGATGGTCAATAGAATTCTCAGTATCAAATGAGCAATAATTTGCTGTGGCTACATGCTGGATAATGAAAGATGTTAGCGGGATCAATAAAAAATGAAAACACTTTTACTTACATCTTGAGTTACTGTTTTAAGAGAGCGAGAGATGTAACAAACCCAAAGCCAGGTTCAGAGCCACCCAATACCCCTCAAAACCCCAAGGTAGAGAGTTTTGTCACCACTTGACTGACCCTTCCAGAATGCCAGGCCTCCACCTTCTGCCTCAGGAGAGTAGATGATTTACATCAAATTAACCCTGTAGAGACCAGTAATAATTTAACTGCCAGGGTTTAAAATTTTTCTTTCGTTTCCTAAAGCCGGGAATACATTTTAAATTGTTTTCCACCAGGATTAAAGGTCACGTAACTGGTTGCAGTTTACCAAAAAAGTATGCAAGTGTCCCAAAGCTGATTTGTCCTTTGAAATGCCTCAAAATGTGCATCTGACCCAGATGCCTAAGAGGGCAAAAGAATAGAGTTAATTCCTTTGAATTTGTTCTGTGTTGTCATTAAATCTGTAAAGATCAGACCCTAAACTCGATTTTTCCAGACAAGTTAATTCCCCCATCTTCTTTCATAATCATTTCATGTTTAATTTGTTTTCAATTTGGATTGGGTTTATTTGCACTTTCCAGTTTGCTTTTCTCACCACTCAATCCCAAACGTTTTCTTACATATCTGGTTGTTAAGGAACATACTGTGAAACAGAGACACATTCTACATTTTTAAAAGATACCAAGACGTAAAAGATGAGAAAAACATTCCGGGTGCTCTGCATAAACCACACGCAACGGAAAAGCTCACCGCCAGACAGCTTCCAGCAATCGAACCGATACAAATAAAGCACATTTGAAAATGTGTTTGGCTGTTTTTGTAGGTTTAAGAAGACTACATTTTTCTGACCACTTCAAAAAAACAAACACGAATTCAGCCGCTGCTTTAATGCCCTCTGACCAGAGGAGCTGATTTTGCCACCGAGTTATCGGTCAGTGCTGCAAAGTCAGTGGCCTGTGTTTATAGCAGGTTTAGCTTGGATTTGGCGAGACAGCCAGCAAACCTGGGAGATTATGAAACCATGAACCAGCCCAGGGAAGTGTAGTTAAGTTTCAGTTTGGGGATTTCTCCGGGTGAGGGAATCCGGCGAGCTCCATTTCTACAAGGCTAACAAACGCAGGTGCAGTTTGGCGGCCGCACGCTGCCTGGCAGGAGAAACGCACAAACCGCAGACGCGTGCTCGCGTAGTGGCCACTAGCTCGGGGCACGCCCGTGTTATTTACACCCTGCTCGGGGGGCCCCCCTCTCATTTGTTACTTTAAACTCGCGGGGAGGAACTGTTAGCTGCCGTGGCGGGACTGGCAGGCTGGGAGGAGGCGCCCCCGTTCGGCTCCCGGGGCCGTGACGCGGCCACTGCCCTCCGCCCCTGGCTTCCACCCTGTCTGCATGGCCACAAGCGCGGCGGTGGACCAGCGTGGCCAGGCCCCCGGAGCCCTTGCTCCGGTCTACCGCCCCCTACTTCTCCCCCCCACCCCAACGCCCCCGCTCCTCCATACGCCCGTGAGACTGGCTTACCCTGGTGGGCGAGTCGCGGCGCATTAGCGGATTTCATGGCAAGTTGCTTCTGTGACATGAGATCAGGTTCGCGTTCGAGGATTTGCCCCTTAGGAGGGAAGGAAAGGAGAGTCAATCTGCATAATTTCAAATGAGAAATAAATAGAGAAACAGGGAACTGAATTTCAAGCCCCCTAATTCCTCCCTCCCCCCGAACCTATAAGTCACCCCGCACCCCCACAACACGCCCCGTGCACAGGAAAAAAAAGTAATCCGCACACTTCGCAGGTGATACCTTTTATTGTGCTCATTTTAAAGACAGAGACAGGATGGCCTCCTGCCCGAAGACTTTCTCTGCAGCCGGGGCCTGGGGCAGGAGGGTCAGACGGGCAGCATCCGGGCCCGCGGATTCCCGCAAGGTCGCGGGGTGAGAGGTGCGGGGAGGATAGACGTCAGGCTCGGCGCCCAATGGCCCCTCTAGGCGCGCAGGGTCTGGGCCAGACGCACAAGCCCAAATTCCCTCCAGCTCCTTCGGCTCCATCTTTAAGTCCAGGCAAAGATCAATTCCCTCTCTCTCTTGCACACACACATTTGCAGCCATAAATAAACAGCTCCCAGCTAAATCAGGAACCGGAGAGGAGAAAGGGAAAAAGAAAGGAGAAAAGAGAAGGATTGAGAACCCAAGCGCGAGTCTCGCCTCTCCCGGGCGCCGAGTGGCTCTTTTTGGTCAGGCCAGCCTCGCATTTGGGGATGCAACTTGCATTTGAATAGCTGCCTGGGCTTGTTATGGACCCGGGAAAGCTCTGAAAGGGAATCACTATGCAAATTGTCCCAGTTACAATCGAAAGGTTCGATCTCCAGGAGCTGCCTGACGGAAGTTGATGTCAGCTATCTATGCATTAGGGTTGCATTACCGCCTTCGTCTGCCTCCTCGCCACCCCCGCTCGCGCCTGCAGGGGCGGCTTTTTTTTTTTTTTTTTTTGCTTATGTGTACATTTTCCCTCAGTAATTAAAAAAAAAAAAAAAAGAAAAAAGAAAAAAAAAAGAAAATAAAAGACTGAAGGTGGTGGCGTAGTTCGCTAGGGCCTGGGAGGCCCACGGGCGGAGAGGGGAGGAGGTGTGGACTGGAGGGTGTGTGTGTGTGTTGGGGGGGGGGGTCGTTCTTTTGCAGCAGGTGTTGATGGTGCGTTTGAAATCAAACATTTAGATTTTTTTTTTTTTTTTCACTTTGCCGGACGAGTCGGAGGCGTCGGCGGCTGGGGGTTGGGGCGGCGATGTCTGCCTCCGCCCGCCTGCTTGATCCTACAATGCCGGCTGCGGATCAATACCCGCTCACTGTAATCCCAGTAATTGTAGGGCTCGCAGCTTTTATTTTAAAGAAATAGGACACTAGGGCGCCGGCAGGCGGCTGAGGCAGAACGGTTGGGCTGCGGTGCCTCCGGGGGCCTTTTGGGGCGCCCATCTTTTACCCCAGAGCTCAGAAAGCTCCGGGCAGCCGGGTGGTGGCGGGGTGGCCAGTAGCCAGGGCCCACCTGGCGGCCCGCCGGGACGTGGAGGCCCACGTGGGTTCCGGCCGGGCCTGGCACTGGCGAGAAGGCGCTGCTGGGCACGTAGGGTAGGCAGCACGCGGAATCTGGCCTTTTCCCGACCTGCGCGCGGGTCCTGGCTGGAGGCCCAGGTCCAGGATGGGCGTCTTGGGCTTGGGCGCCGACTGTGAGCGGTCTTGGCCCCAGACCACGACGCGTGGGGACCCAGGATGCTGGAACTCATGCTTTCGGCCTAGAAAGAGGTTTTGTCCCCTTTCTGCCGCCTTCCAGGGCCGGAGGCCGGGCCTGGCTCCTGGGTGGCCTAGCTCTGGCCTAGTCTGCGTCTGGCCCTCGGTCTGGGAATTGGCAGGGACGCTAGGACCCAGTGATCGCCCGCGCGGCCTCTTAGGCCGGGGTTTCCTCCAGGTGCTCTTGCCGGGCGTTAGCCCGACGTCCGCAGACCCCGTCGCGCCCGCGGGCCGGGCCAGCTCCGCATGGCGCCTGCTACCTCTGCCGCCCGCCCCTTGCTGGCAGAGCCGGGGCAGGACTGCCGGGGCCTGGGGCCGCAGCCCCCGTGCCGCTGGCCGCCCGCAGCTTCTGGCGCCCCCGAAAATGACCATCTGTCATTCAATTAAGGTTTCAGGGCAGCTGATGGGGGAGCCAGGGTCAGCGACCCCAGGACAAAACGGCCTGCTGCCTCGGATAGGAGAAGTTCAAATGTTAAATGCAGAACATTGTGCCCTCTCCCAGTCCGGGGCCCCACCCGGCCGCAGGTCCGGCCGGTGGACAGCAGCGGGGTGAAGGGCAGCGGTCATTAGCACTTAGATTTCAGCTCTGGGCCCAGCTCCTTCTGTTGGGCTATTTTGACCAGAGAACCTTTAACCCTTTCACGCCAGCCCTCCCTCTAGAGAAGGCCAGATTGTCCAAAGGGGGAAAGTAAGAGAGGGAACTTAGATGCACCTCTATAAAGAGGGTTCGAAAATTTTTTTTGTTCTCCTTTCTTCATAGGAATAGCAGACAAAATACCTACAAGATAGAAAAACGTTCATGATAGCCAAAACAAACGAAAAGTCCTCAGAAAGTTTTACTTTTAAATTTTTAGTTTTGGGGAAAGGAGTGCATTTATTAAATATGACCGTGAAACTGCTGGGCCAGTGTGGAGAGAGTCTGTAAAATATTCCCGACGTTTTTCCGTTACTGTGTTTACCCAAATGTGTGTGAATGGTGATGAGACTCTGCTAGCTACAGACAACTCCATTTATGTGTTCGTGATGAAGTCTCCATTGCAGCCAGTCTCATTTACAGTTGAAAATAAGTTAGACAGTTGGCTTTTCCCTTTTGAGACATTCCTATAATAAAATGAGGTAAAAGTAATTGTAACTAATGGAATTCATAAAGTACATTCATTAAGCATGTATGTAATGCCCACATGCTGTGGGCATTTAGGTATTAATATGCTTGGCTTTTCCGCACTAATCTGAGGAGAAGCAGCCACACACCTAGCAGTTTTCAGTGGAAGATCCAACTAGTCCTCTTAATTATTAACCAGGAAGCCTGAAAACAGCTATATTAGGAAGATATCATTTCGAGGCTTGGAAATCTAAGTCCTTCAGCAGGCTAGTTAGCAATAGAGGAAGAACTCAGAGCTTCTAGCTTCCAGCGCCTGGTTCTAAACATTAAATCTAGTCCTTACTTTTTGGAAGTAACTATCAAGCAATCAATTAATCAATCAGGCATTCAGCATTGAAGCACCTTAGAAAAATTTTCATTGGATAACAATGAATAATGCATGGCCCTCCAGTATATTGACTGTGGTAAATGGTCTTTAAGGTGAGGTGCTGCAACAAGTACCTTTAAATAAAATCAAATAAAAAGTTTACCACAATCATAATAAATTGTTCAGTCGTCATCTTATTGACCCACGTAGTGTCTTTCTTCAGGGGCATTTGGAGTTATTTTTTTCCCCTCACAAACAGACCAGAACAAATTGATGAATTGAGCTTTCACTATGCTAATTTAGACATTATAAATATTTAATTAACATCCCTAATAGCCAGCCATAAAGCCCCCCTCCCTACTGCTTTACACTCTTCTTAATCTAAAGTAAATGCTTTTCCCATTAATAGACTGATGCCATATTAGCGCTTCCTCGGTAAAAGAGCCCCATTTAGTCCAAAAGGAGGGAGCATTGAGTAGTCTGCATTAGGCAGGGGTTTATTCCTGTTTGTAAAGGATCCTGGGAGCCGTTACACATCTCTACAAATTCTACCTTTCTTGGTTCTTGCTTAAGTGAGACCATTCTAAGAAGGGGGGAGCCTCTCAATTTCATTTTTTGAGACACTGTCAAGGTTGTAGTAGAATGGAACTATTTATTTTAGTAAACCCTAGAAGTGGGTCATAGATAATGGATAGCAAATTTCTAACTAGGGACTGTGCTAGTCTTTTCAGCAAAAGTTATGCAGTGAAAAGAATTTTGAACCAGGAGTCAAAGAACGTAAGTTCAAATCCTATAGCACCCGCTAGCAGTGGGACTCTTGGGCAAGGGATTTAGCCCTTCAGAACTGCAGTTTTCTCTTTTAAAATGGAGATAATGTCTATGCCATAGAGTAAAAGATTGAATGCGAGAATGTATGTGAAATTGCTTGGCATATAGTAGACAATAAACATTAGGTTAATTCCTAAATGACTGCCCCAAATTCATGAATCCTTCTCTCCCCTTATATTTATTCTTGTCATCCTTAAAATACCCTGTTATCATAATCTAACATTGCAATAACACTTTATATTTGCAAGCATTGTTTGTCTTATTAATCCTTTGATTTAGTTTCTATAATGTAAAATAGGGAGAAACTTGAAGACCTAAACTCTGAGCAAGAGACAGTTTAAAAACAGATACTGGAACTTAGATGATCAAAAGCTCTGAGTCATAAACTCTGATGACTGAAATGTCCTTCCACAACAGTCCTTGTGTGGTTTAGAAAGATTCCAGAAGCTACATTATATTTCCCTGGGGGCAGGAATCAGGTCAGAACTGAGAGTTCAAGAAATTAGAAGCTCTCCAGGCTGATCTAACTCTGGAACTAGAATCTGCAGATGCTGAACATTCAATAGCTGAAAAAAGGAAAAGAAGCTTCAGACAATTTAAATGTAAAACACTGGAATGATAAGCCATTTTATTCTGAGAATATTTCTCCATCTGAGAAAAACAGACTTAACTTGCGGGATGTTGCTGGTTACAGAGAGAGTAGAAACTCTGAGTTATTCTTTGTGTTTGCCAGCACAAAATAAATACCACTTAATGTAATATACTCATTACTACTGAGAAGAGATATATTTATCTGGATAGACTAAATATCCTAGTAAAATCACATAGTTTTGATTTTTGGTGGAAATCAAATTTTCCTTTTCCTTTTTGGTTAGCAGTGGAAAGGCCCAGATAGAAAAAATAACGGGAAAAGGGCAAGAAATTGGCTGGAACTACTTCCTAAGTAACAGGGAGTGGCAGGAGGTGGGAGCCCACAGACAGCAGAGACTGTCCTTGGATAGCTCCCCCTCTCTTTCATGCTCTGCTCTTCCACTCTTCTGCTCTTTCTTACTCTCTCATTTTTTCTTTCTTTTTTTTTTTTTTGAGACGGAGTCTCGGTCTGTCGCCCAGGCTGGAGTGCAGTGGCCGGATCTCAGCTCACTGCAAGCTCCGCCTCCCGGGTTTACGCCATTCTCCTGCCTCAGCCTCCCGAGTAACTGGGACTACAGGCGCCCGCCACCTCGCCTGGCTAGTTTTTTTGTATTTTTTAGTAGAGACGGGGTTTCACCGTGTTAGCCAGGATGGTCTCGATCTCCTGACCTTGTGATCCGCCCGTCTTGGCCTCCCAAAGTGCTGGGATTACAGGCTTGAGCCACCGTGCCCAGCCGGAATCTGTAATTTCTAAGTAATGAGCAAATGAACTGCCAAGTCAACATCCATATTCCTGTTCTTCCATATTAACAAAACTCCTGTATTGTTGGATGTAGCCATGTGCCCAGATTTGCAACTGTTATCTCCTAGTCTGTCTTGCAGAAAGATGTTGTGGCCCATGAGAGGTAAGCAGGTGTATTGTGAGAATTCCAGAAAAGTACTTTAAAGGAGTACGAATCAGCTAGAATGTGTGAGTTGGTCCTTGCCCCTTTCTTCATCCTGATATCTGGATCATGGGTTTGATGACTGGAGCCTCAGTGACCATCTTACAAGTAAGAGATGATTTTCAGGGTAAAAGCTATGTGCTAAAGATGGCCCTGCAGAAACATAGAAAGAGCCTCATTCCTGATGACTATGGAGCCATCATTTCAGCCCTTGGTGTATATCTCTGGATTTTTTTCATGAGAGAGACGCAGGCTTCTATTTATCTAGGTCTTTTTTCAATGTGTTACTGGAAGTTGAATATGTTTCTAAGTGATACAACCCCTACAAACTTTGAAAGTAGATTCTAAATTCTGGAAATCCTGGAAGGAGTGTGTTTATATTATTAATAACTCAATCAAAAGAATATAGTTCCTCTTTGCTTCATTAGGTATTTTAATATAGTTTTGTGCTTTAAAAAAACTTAGGTCAGGCCTGGTGGCTCACACCTGTAATCTCAGCACTTTGGGAGGCCGAGGCAGGTGGATCACCTGAGGTCAGGGGTTCAAGACTAGCCTGGCCAACGTGGTGAAACCCTATCTCTACTAAAAATGCAAAAATTAGCTTGGTGGGGTGGCATGTGCCTGTAATCCCAGTTACTCGGGAGGCAGAGGTAGGAGAATCACTTGAACCCGGAAGGCAGAGATTGCCGTGATCTGAGATCACGCCACTGCACTCCAGCCTGAGAGACAGAGTGAGACTCCATTAAAAAAAAAAAAAAATTGTAGGGCTAGGGTTTCACTCTGTCACCCAGGCTGGACTGCAGTGGCATGATCACAGCTTACTTTAGCCTCAAAGACTGGGCTCAAGCCATCCTCCCACCACAACCTCCCACATAGCTGAGACTACAGGCATACACCACCATGCCCAGCTAATTTTTAAATTTTTGTCTGTAGAGACAAAGTCTCCCTATGTTGCCCAGCTGGTTTTGAACTCCTAGCCTCAAGTGATCCTCCCACCTTGGCTTCACAAAGCGCTGGGTTTATAGGCGTGAGCCACTGTGGTTTGAATATGTTCCCTAAAGTTCATGTGTTGGAAACTTAATTCCCAATGCAACAGCGTTGTAGGGAAGGTCTAATGGAAAGTGTTAGGTAACGAGGGCTCTGCCCTCATAAATGGATTAATGTTGTTATCATGAGAATAAGTTTGTTATAAAATTACGTTTGTCCCCCCCACCCCTTGCTCCTGCTCTTGCCCTTCTGCCTTTTGCCAGGAGATGATGCAGTAAGAAGGCTCTTACTAGATGCCAGTGCCATGCTCTTGGAATTCCCAGTCTCCAGGACTATGAGCAAAATAAATTTCTGTTCTTTAAAAATTACCCAGTCTCTGTTTTCCAATATAGCAGTACAAAAGGACTAAGATACCACGTCTGACTGAGCATTTACATTTTCAAGTATATATTCTTAAAATATAAATTGCTTTTTATTTCTTCCTTACATCTCTGTTAGAGCCTTATAAAATATGTGCATCAGAGGGTTATATTATCAATGAATTTTACTTTAGGATAGCAAAGGAGACATAAGAAAATTTCTCTTAATAAAGAAGGTATTGGGTGTAATTGGGCTGAGCAATGCTCTTTAGATCTATGCTACACAAAACGTCTGCTGACCCAGACTGACCCAGGCTGCTCACTAAGGCAGGTCTGCATCCAGGTGGGGGTAAAGGTGATGAAGCCTGTTATGTATCCACTGAAAAGAATGGAAGTGCTTAGTGGAGAGGGTGCTCTAAATGATCTTGTCCACAAGGCATGCAATTAAGGTTTTCTTTCTTTTCTTTTTTTTTGAGATGGAGTCTCGCTCTGTTGCCCAGGCTGGAGTGTAATGGCATGATCTTGGCTCACTGCAACCTCCGCCTCCCAGGTTCTAGTGATTCTCCTGCCTCAGCCTCCTAAATGGCTGGGATTACAGGCACGCACCACCATGCCCAGCTAAGTTTTTTTTTGTACTTTTGGTAGAGAAGGGGTTTCACCATGTTGGCCAGCTTGTTCTCAAACTCCTGACCTTGTGATCTGCCTGCCTTGGCCTCCTAAAGTGCTGAGATTACAGGCGTGAGCCACCGTGCCTGGCAAGGTTTTCTCTTGTGCTTGAATTTGATTTATCTATTTCTATGTTCCTTTGAAACTTATAACATTATTTTTTCTGTTGTGATATACCCTCTTCCATTTTAGATTTATTGATATAAAATAGTGAAATCCCCAAATCTGTAGAAAGCTGTAGGAAGCTGTGTTCACATGCCTTTTTCTGTTATTGTTGTTCTTATTTCAGTACCAGGGAGTTTGGCCTCAAACCATTGACTTTTATTGTCATTACCAAGTGCAGTGTCTAGTCGTATATTACAGTGGGTAGTGTCATATGGCTCATTTGATTAAAAACAAAGTCATCCTCCTAAAAACAATATTGAATATGTAAAAATACTGAATCTATCCTTTCAAATATGCATTCTTTCTCCTTTGTGTTTTAGGAATCCGAAACTCATTGTCACTGCAGTTGTAGTGCCTGGAAGCAGATTAAAAGCAGAGTAAATAGTACAAGGAGATAGAGAGAAAGATAGTCACATTGAAATAGTAATAGAAATAGAACTAATACTGTAAGTCAAAAACAAAATTAAACATCTGATGCTTCTTAAACTTGTGTTATAAAATCTGTCATTTTAAACAGGATCCAAAGTAAAATTCCAGCAACTTTTAGGGATTATAAAGAGTGAATCTTATAAGTCTTAGATTTTTCTTAGAAAACCTGGTGTGAGGAGATGGCTCAGCAGGTGGAGCTCTGGATTTTTACCCCCATTCAAACCAGAGTACTTCTATTTTATAAAATATTTTGGGCATGAATTTATTTGGGTATATACTTTTCCCCCAAAGCAATAGGAAATCAGTTTAGTACTATTTTGGTTGAACTGAAATGGTTGTAAGTCATCAGTATTTTCTGCATGTCTGGGTAATTTAGTTCTCCCAAGTTTTAGGAAAGTCTGTGGTTACTAGCAAATGAGAAAGTACAATGAAAATTCTCTTTTACAAAGTAATTTTAGCATCCATGCAAAAATAAATCTTGACCCATATTGGTAAACATATTCCACTTGATTTTCTGAATTTCTATTTTTGTTTTGAATTGTTAAAGATTCCTAATTAGACATTTGACACTAGGAAAAACTAGTGATAGTTTCTTATTGACCCAGGTGGTTTATGTATTTCAAGACCTTCTTTGCCATAATGACAATGCAAATAAAATTTTTCTCAGTGGAGATAACCCTGAATGGGAATAATATCACAATTTTCAGGGATATTAGAGGATGACACAGACATTTAAAGCACGGTTTAAAAATGAATTTAAGAGATGTAACATTCTAGGTTCTTAAGAGTTTTTGCAAAATGGGGCATATATTTGATGCTGACTTAATATAACTCTGTAGGATGAATTGTACCCTGATATTCCATTAATGCTTAATTCACACTTAAGTTGAGGTAGACATGGCCATTTTATGCATTATGATCTCTCTGCATATTTCAGTTTTCCAATTGTCAGAAAAGAAAAATGGTATCTGCCAGTTTCCTATTTTATCTATGAGGCAAAAATAAAGGAATATAAATGTTAGATTTAAATAAAAGGACAGAGATGGAAGGTATTAGGATAATCATTTCTTTTGGATGTAGACAGTATACCACCCTCCTTCTGCTGATTCCAGCAAAGTTGAAATATATTTGCTTAAAATCAATAAACGTGTCTGTTAATTCGATGGTTAAAGCATAGTAGTTGAGGGCTACAGTGGCACAAGACAGGAATGGAGAGTTGGCAGAGGCTGGACAAGATGGCATCATGTGGGCCATGATAAAAACATTGGTGTTGTAGTCCAAATACAATAGAAGCCCTTGAAGCCTTTTTTTTTTTTTTAAACTCTTGGTTTATTCACTGAATTATATTTTTCATTGAAAATATTAGGTAAAATTGTAACACCTTAAAAAATCTGAAATTTGCTGTATGTTACAATCATCAAAGGTTTTAAGATTTTCTTTCTTTCTTTTTTTAAATTATATTTTAAGTTCTGGGATACATGTGCAGAATGTGTAGGTTTGTTACATAGGTATACACGTGCCATGGTGGTTTGCTGCACCCATCAACGCATCATCTACATTAGGTATTTCTCCTAATGGTATCCCTCCCCTAGTCTCCTACCCCCTGACAGGCCCTGCTGTGTGATGTTCCCCTCCCTGTGTCCATGTGTTCTCATTGTTCAACTCCCACTTATGAGTGAGAACATGCAGTATTTGGTTTTCTGTTCCAGTGTTAGTTTACTGAGAATGATGGTTTCCAGCTTCATCCATGTTCCTGCAAAGGACATGAATTCATCCTTTTTTATGGCCACATAGTATTCCATGGTGTATATGTGCCACATTTTCTTTATTCAGTCTATCATTGATGGGCATTTGGGTTGGTTCCAAGTCTTTGCTATTGTGAATACTGCTGCAATAAACATATGTGTGCATGTGTCTTTAGAGTAGAAAGATTTATAATCCTTTGGGTATGTATCCAGTAATGGAATTGCTGGGTCAAATGGTATTTCTGGTTCTAGATCCTTGAGGTACCGCCACACTGTCTTCCACAATGGTTGAACTAATTTACACTCCCACCAACAGTGTAAAAGCATTCCTCCCGGGACACGGTGGCTCATGCCTGTAATCCTGGCACTTTGGGAGGCCGAGGCAGGCTGAGGTTGGGAGTTCGAGACCAGCCTGACCAACAAGGAGAAAGCCCGTCTCTACTAAAAATTCAAAATTAGCCAGGCATGTTGGTGCATGCCTGTAATCCCAGGTACTCAGGAAAGCTGAGGCAGGAGAATCACTTGACACCAGGAGGTGGAGGTTGCAGTGAGCGGAGATTGCACCATTATACTCCAGCCTGGGCAACAAGAGTGAAACTCCATCTCAAAAACAACAACAACAACAACAACCACCACGAAAAAGTGTTCCTATTTCTCCACATCCTCTCCAGTATCTGTTGTTTCCTGACTTTTTAATTATCACCATTCTAACTGGCATGAGATGGTCTCATTGTGGTTTTGATTTGCATTTCTCTAATGACCAGTGATGATGAGCTTTCTTTGATATGTTTGTTGACTGCACAAATGTCTTCTTTTGAGAAGTGTCTGTTCATATCCTTTGCCCATTTTTTGATGGGGTTATTTGTTTTTTTCTTGCAAATTTGTTTAAGTTTCTTGTAGATTCTAGATATTAGCCCTTTGTCAGATGGATAGATTGCAAACATTTTCTCCCATTCTGTAGGTTGCCTGTCCACTCTGCTGATAGTTTCTTTTGCTGTGCAGAAGCTCTTTAGTTTAATTAGATCCCATTTGTCAGTTTTGACTTTTGTTGCCATTGGTTTTGGTGTTTTAGTAATGAAGTCTTTGCCCATGCCTATGTCCTGAATGGTATTGCCTAGGTTTTCTTCTAGGGTTTTTATGGTTTTAGGTCTTACATTTAAGTCTTTAATCCAACTTGAGTTAGTTTTTGTATAAGGTGTAAGGAAGGGGTCCAGTTTCAGTTTTCTGTATATGGCTAGACAGTTTTCCCAGCATCATTTATTAAATAGGGAATCTTTTCCCCATTGCTTGTGTGTGTCAAGTTTGTCAGAGATCAGATGGTTGTAGACATGTGGCGTTATTTCTGAGGATCTCTGTTCTGTTCCATTGGTCTATATATCTGTTTTGATACCAGTACCATGCTGTTTTGGTTACTGTAGCCTTGTAGTATAGTTAGAAGTCAGGTAGCAGGATGCCTCCAGCTTTTTTCTTTTTTCTTAGGATTGTTTTGGCTATATGGGCTCTTTTTTGGTTCCATATGAAATTTATTTTTTTTCTAATTCTGTGAAGAAAGTCAATGGTAGCTTGATGGGGATAGCATTGAATCTATACATTACTTTGGGCAGTATGGCCATTTTCACGACATTGATTCTTCCTATCTATGAGCATGGAATGTTTTTCCATTTGTTTGTGTCCTCTCTTATTTCCTTGAGCAGTGGTTTATGGTTCTCCTTGAAGAGGTCCTTCACATTCCTTGTAAGTTGTATTCCTAAGTATTTTATTCTCTTTGTAGCAATTGTGAATGGGAGTTCACTCATTATTTGGCTCTCTATTATTGGTGTATAGAAATGCCTGTGATTTTTGCACATTGATTTTGTATTCTTAGACTTTGCTGAAGTTCCTTATCAGCTGAAGGAGATTTTAGGCTGAGATGTTGGGGTTTTCTAAATATACAATCATGTCATCTGCAAACAGAGACAATTTGACTTCTTCTCTTCCTAATTGAATACCCTTTATTTCTTTCTCTTGCCTGATTGCCCTGGCCAGAACTTCCAATACTATGTTGAATAGGAGTGGTGAGAGAGGGCATCCTTGTCTTGTGCTGGTTTTCAGAGGGAATGCTTCCAGTTTTTGCCCATTCAGTATAATATTGGCTGTGGGTTTGTCATAAATAGCTCTTATTATTTTGAGACACATTCCATCAATACCTAGTTTTTTGAGAGTTTTTAGCATAAAGCGGTATTGAATTTTATTGAAGGCCTTTTCTGCATCTATTGAGATAATCGTGTGGTTTTTGTCATTGGTTCTGTTTATGTGATGCATTACGTTTATTGATTTGGGTATGTTGAACCAACCTTGCATCCTAGGGATGAAGCCAACTTGATCGTGGTGGATAAGCTTTTTGATGTGCTGCTGGATTCGGTTTGCCAGTATTTTATTGAGGATTTTCCCATTGATATTTATCAGGGATATTGGCCTGAAATGTTCTTTTTTTGTTGTGTCTCTGCCAGGTTTTGGTATCAGGATGATGCTGGCCTCATAAAATGAGCTAGAGAGGATTCCCTCTTTTTCTATTGATTGGAATAGTTTCAGAAGGAGTGGTACCAGCTCCTCTTTGTACCTCTGGTAGAACTAGGCTTTGTACCTCTGAATCCTTCTGGTCCTGGGCTTTTTTTTTTTTTTTTTTTTTTTTTTTTGCTTGGTAGGCTATTAATTACTGCTTCAATTTCAGAACTTGTTTTTGGTCTATTCAGGGATTCAACTTCTTCTTGGTTTAGTCTTGGAAGGGTGTATGTGTCCAGGAATTTATCCATTCCTTCTAGATTTTCTAGTTTATTTGTGTTTACAGTATTCTCTGATGGCAGTTTGTAATTGTGTTTCAAAAGACTTTTGGGCTGTTCCTTGCGGAATGAATGTGGAGGTTCAAGGGTGGGAAGCTTTCAGGGGGTGACTGCAGCTTTAGGTGAGGAAGGATGGTTCGGACTAAGGTAATGGCAGTGGAGAGGCAGAAAAATGGAGATTTTTGGAATATGATTCAGAAGTGGAGCTGATAGCAATTGTTGATGAATTGGAAATGTGGCAGTGAGGGAAAACAATTTAAAAGATAACTATTAGATGGTTGACTGAAACCACCCGACGGATAGTGGTGCCATTTTACAGAGATGAGGAGACTGGGGGAGGAGCAGGGTATTCTTTTGAGAAGGTGAGAGAGGAGGAAATAGTCCCCATTTCACATTTTACATTTGAGGAGCATTTTATATGTCCTCATTTCTTCCTGTGAGAGATGATAAAAGACAGTGAAGCCATCATGGGTCAGTTTACTGCTGTGAAACCAGTGAAATGGATATAGCGAATTATGAAATCACTGTGTGGTATACTGTATCTAATTTGTTTTTCTGAGGATCCTACATTGAAAAGTATTTGTTTATTGTTTTTAGGAATTTCGTTAAAATGCTGTAATGTGTCAGTTTGATCAGACTCTGACAGGGAAGAGAGTGGCCTGTACTCAGAAAACCCTAAGAGCACACTCATGTGAGAGGAAATTGCTGCTGGAACATAACTATAGATTTACTCTTCCCGCGGTGACTGTGAAGGAGGCAATACCAATGCACAGTGGCAAAGAAGTGGTTTCCCAAAGTCATTTGCTTTCTGATAAAGATCTTTATCAGTCAGGTAGATTATCTGTTGTAACAAACTAACCTCAAAAATTACAATAGCTTACCCCAATAGAAGTTTACTTTTTTTGTTCAAGCAAAGCCTAACATGGTTAGTTTTTGGTTGCTGGGTAGCCTTCACTGTGGTCACTCAGGGACACAGGCACTTTCCAGCCTGGTGTCCTCTGATGGAGCTTCTGCACTGACTTGGAAGATAGGGAAGAGAATGAATGGGAGGTTTTATGGGCCAGGTCCAGGAATGCCACATATCACTTCCATTAGACAGCCACATCGAACTGCAAGGGAGGAGAGGGAAAGGAGTTTAGCTTTGTTTCTAGGAGGAAAAGGGAAAAATGGTGAGCATTAGATACAGGTCTTTTGTTTTTTTTTCTTGAGACAGGTTATTGCTTTGTAGCCCAGGTTGGAGTGCAGTGGCCTGATTATGGCTCAGTGCAACCTCGACCTCCTAGGTTCAAATGATCCTCTCACCTCAGCCTCCTGAGTAGCTGGGACTACAGGTGCACACCATCACGCCAAGCTAATTTTACAATTTTTTGTAGAAGCAGGGTCTCACTATTTGCCCAGGCTGGTATGGAAACTCCTGGACTCAAATGATCCTTCCACCTTGGCCTCCCAAAGCTTTGGGATTACAGACATGAGCCACTGCCCCTAGGCAGATACACATCCTTTGCTTCTGAAAGACCCTTCTCTTGAGTTCTTAGTTCATCCTGTAACCTTTTCTGAAGCCATCTTGGATTTAGAAGAAAGGCAGTAGAGAATACTCACACTTGCCAAAGTGTCTCTCCAAGCTTGCCTTTTGAAAGTTGGAAATTAACCTTCAATTCTTTTGTCTAATAAAAATCATGTCTTAACTCCCAAACAAGCTGTTCCACTTGTTTACTGTATCTTGCTCAATAGAATTACTATTTGCTGAATCTCCTATTTGAAACATTTTTAAGATGACAAAGTTCAATAATTTTTGACTTGCAAAAAGGGCAAGTTTATATTGCTCGCCCTAATTGAAGTTTCAGATGTAGCCTAAATACCTTCCCTTTCTTCTGACCATTAATTAGTCTCCAAGTGTGGGTCATTCTTCTGAAACAAACGGGCAAAGGACTTGAATAGACATTTTTCCAAAGAAGATATTAAAGTGGCCAATAAACACATGAAAAGGTGCTCAACATAATTTGTCATTAGGAAAATGTAAACCCAAATTGCAATGAGATGCTACTTCACCCACTAGGAAGGCTATAAGGAAAAAGATGGACAATAACAAGTGTTGGAGAGGATGTGGAGAAACTGGAACCTCATGCATTGCTGGTGGGAATGCAAAATGGTGCAGCTGCTTTGGAAAACAGTTGGGCATTTCCTTAAAAAGTCAGTTACCATATGACCCACCAAATCTACTTCTCGGTGTATATCCAAGAGAACTGAAAACACATGTTTATACAAAAATCTGTACGTGAGTGTTGTCAGCAGTAATATTCATAAAAGCCTAGTATGCACCTATAGCCCAGCTACTCGGGAGGCTGAGGCAGGAGAATCGCTTGAACCCAGGAGGCGGAGGTTGCAGAGAGCTGAGATCCCGCCACTGCACTCCAGCCTGGCGACAGAGCAAGACTCTGTCTCAAAAAAAAAAAAAAATAATAAAAAAATAAAAAAAACAAGCCCAAAAGTAGAAACAACCCACATGTTTGTCAACTGATCAAAGGATAAACAAAACATATATATCTATATACAGTAAAATATTATTCAGCAATAAAAAGGAATGAAATGCTGATACATGTTTTAACATGGCTGAACCTTGAAAACATTAAATGAAAGAAGCCAGAAACAAAAAGTCACGAATTGTAATGATTTCACTTACATGAGATATCCAGAATAGACAAATCCATAGAGGCAGACTATAGACAGTGGTTGCCAGGGGCTAGGAATAGGGGGGAAAGGGGAGTGTCTGCTGATGGGTATGGAGTTTCTTTTTACAGTGACAAAAATATTCTGGAATTAGTGATGATGGTTGCATAACTTCTGAACATAGTAAAAACCACTGATGTATCATTTGTAAGAATAAATTTTATGATATATAAATTATATTTCAATGCAAATAATTTAAGAAGTAATGCATGATATGTGCTTTGCAGATGGTTAAATATGCCAAAGATAGAAATATAAAAAATTAGTTTGGGCATATTCATTTGGGTCTGTTTCTGGGTTCTTTATTCTGTTCCATTGATGTGTGTGTCTATTCTTCAGCTAATACCACACTGTTCTGATTACTGTAGCTGCGCAGTGAGCCTTAAAATTGAATTGGGTAGAATAGTTCCTCCTACTTTATACTTTTGATCAAGATTGTTTTAGGGTCTATGTCTATTTTGGGGCCTCTATCTTTCCCTATAAATTTCAGAATAAGCTTCTTTTTATCTACAAAATCTTGCTGGGATTTTGATAGAAATTGCATTAAGCCTCTATACCTGCCTAAGGAGACTTGGCATCTTTACTTTGTTGATTTTTCCAATTCATAACCATGGTATTTCTTTTCCTTTATTTAAATCTCCTTTGATTTCTTTTAATTAGCATTTTGTAATTTTCAGCATAAAGATCCTGTGCAAGTTTAAGTTTCGGTCTAAAAATTTCATTTTCTTTGTGATGATTATAAATGGCCTTGTTTTTCCATTTTTCTGTTTTCACATGTTCACTGTGAGTATATACATACGTGATTCATTTTTATGTGTCGGTTTTGTATCCTGTGACCTTGCTGAATTCACATTCTGCTTCTCTCACTCTTTTTTCTATGTTCCCTGGGATTTTCTACCTGGACAAGCATGTCATCTGTAAATATGGACATATTTATTTCTCCCTTTCTAATCTGTATGTTTAATTTTTTTTTCTTACATCATTGTACTGCTAGTACTATGTTAAATAAGAATAGTGAGAGTGGATTTCTTTGCCTTGATCCTGGTCTTAGGGGAAAAACATTCAGTTTTTTCACCATTAAGTATGATATTAACTATAGCTTCAATGTGAATGCTCTTTATCAAGTTGAGGTTAAAAGAAGTTTTGTTGAGTTAAATGTTATACATATAATTTAATTTCAGATATTGTCCGTTTTCACTGAGAAGAAGTTGCTTCAGTTTATATTCCTACCAACAACATCTAGTAACACTGTCTCACATTTTATTTCTTTAAACCTAATGATCTTTATCAGTCTGATATAGAAAACGGTATGTCGGCTGGGCGTGGTGGCTCACGCCTGTAATCTCAGCACTTTGGGAGGCCAGGAGGGTGGATCACGAGGTCAGGAGATCAAGACCATCCTGGCTAACACGCTGAAACCCTGTCTGTACTGAAAACTACAAAAAATTAGCCGGGCGTGGTGGTGGGCACCTGTAGTCCCAGCTACTCAGGAGGCTGAGGCAGGAGAATGGTGCGAACCCGGGAGGCGGAGCTTGCAGTGAGCCGAGACCGCGCCACTTCACTCCAGCCTGGGCGACAGAGCGAGACTCCTTCTCAAAATAAATAAATAAATAAATAAAATAAAAAATAAAAAAGTATGTCATTATCAGTCTTTTTGCATTTGTATGTAAGCGAATTTATCTTTTTCTTTACAGCTTTTGAAATTTGTATCATTTCAAAGGGCTTTCCTCATTCCAACTTTGTAATTTTTTTACGTTATTTAATCCTCAAGATTTAATTTCTTTTTAGATCTCTGTCAGTAGTTCATCAAGTGCTCTTGTTAAATACAGAGTCTGGCAAAAGACACTTCCAGTTAATATGTTTTTATCTTTTTCTGTAAGAAAAACTCAATTGCAGTCTGTTTTAATTTCTATTATGATGAAATTATTCTTAAAATAAAAATATCTAAGTTGAATGTAAATAATCCCTTAGAAAAATATATTGAAAGTGTTGTGAGAGATGTGACCTGTTATGGTGAGACACAGATTCTGGGTCAGCAGACTGGGGTTCAAGTACTACAATCGCCTCTGGAATTGTGTGACTGTAGAAGACTTGTTTAATTCCCAGGATCTCAATTTTTTCTTTGTAGCATGAGTGAGAGAGTTGTGCCAAATAGTTTTTAGCTTCCTTTTCTTTTGCATGTCTCTGAATCTATGCAGATGTGTATTGTTGAATCCTTAGTCTTGCGATTATAAATCGTGTAGCATATTTGCCTTCTTCAACACAATTTAATTTGCTGATGTGAAAAAGTTGTAGACAATTAAAAAAAATACTGTGGCACGCATTTCCTGATCTGAAACCCACAGTTTACATTTTAAATAAGTTGTACCATTTTATTTTTGTTCTTTTCACCCCTTGGACCTGAGTGAAAATCATTTATTTGAGATGCCAGTATGCCTGTGCTCTGGTACTTAGATTGATGAGCTAATTCCTCAAAACACACGTGTATTCACTGTGGTATGAAGAACATCGGGCTGCAATCATCTTATAGAATGTCTTTTCTGTAAACCAGAAATAAAATGCAAATAAGTAATACTTGCTTCTTTGATCATATGTTTACAACATGGAATAATTTTGGCAGAGGTTGCTATGAAACAAAAGGAGGTGGGGAGCTTAAGAGGACACAAGGTCGCTAAGTGGGGGAAATTTTCACCTCTGGAATAACTTGGCCCACAGCTCAGTTTCCCTACCTCCCATGAGAATCACAGTGTTTTGTTTCTGATGTAACCCTTATAAACAAAGCACCCATGTAGCTCATTCTTGGAATGGCCAATAAACAGTCAAGTAATCACCAACTCAGAATAGCTCAGATCCTTTACTTGCATTTCCAAAAAATGTGGAAGGGATTCACACATGTAGTTCACTAAAACACTTCTTAGAATCCCCTTTCCTTTCCCACCCAATTCTCTTGCAATCTCCAGCTCCACAAGTCACCTCAAACCTCCTCCTCAGTCCAGCTGGCTGCTGTTCTTTTCTTCCACCTCACTTTCCAAACCTTTGCTGTGTAGATCAGTCTTTCTTTCGGAATGAAGAGGAGGGGAAATTGGGTTAAAAATTACAGTTTTTTTTTTTTGGCAGGGTGGAGTTAGAGAAAAGGCTGTGCAACACTCCTATATTAACAGTTTTGATTATATTATATTAACAGTAAATGTTATACAAACTAGATGTTCAGTAAATATTTCTTGAATAAGTGAATGAACTCTGATAATTCTCATATCCCAGAAATTGCCCTACTTAGTTTTAAAGAAAACATAAAAATACTATGAAACATCAGCTCTATCTAGATGTTACAAACTAGATGTTACTGAACATCTAGTTTGTATAACATTTACTGTTAATATAATATAATCAAAACGGTTAATATAGGAGTGTTGCACAGCCTTTTTTCTAACTCCACTATCAATTTGGATAAAATTAGATCTTAAGTAGACTCCACTGGAATCATCTTGACTGGCATGTTACAGGAGTTTTCTTCTAGCCGCAGAGTACACAAAGTCTCACTAACCCATGCCATTTCGCTTCGAGGGACACAATATGGAAATGGTGTAATTAATGGCTATGTTGAATTTCTATTGTTTCTATTAAAAGTAATAGATACTACAGCAAGAATTTTAATTTTATTTTATAATGCTCCACAATACATTTCAGAGACATGTCTCTAAGGTTATCTGTATTCATTACTTATCTTTTCTATCTATCCATCCATCTATCTTTCTATCTATCCTTTCTGTGTTAGGGTGTCCAACTTATTCCTGGTTTGCCTGGGACTATCTTAGTTTTAGAGCTGAAAGTCCTGAATTCCAGGTACCTCCTCAGTCCCAGGTAAGTTGGGATGATTGGTCACCCTGATTTGTGTAAGTGTGTGTGTGCATGTGTGTGTGTAAATGTATGATCTTATTCAAAGAGGTTTTTAAAAAATGCGGTGGAGAGATCCAGTTTTGTCCACTTTTAACTGAGACTGCTTTTACTGATCTACCCAGGGCGTAGATTTATAATCCCATGATGTTTAATAGATAATTTCACCTAACATCTTTTCAGTGTCTTATATCATCAAATAATTGCTATTCTTTTAAAGACCGTGGGAAGTCTCTTGGAGTTTTTTCCAGCTTTATGATTCTACCTTTCCAAATCTAGTCTATTCAAACCCTGTCATATCTTAATGTCCTTCCTGTCAAGTTTCAGTTACAGAAAAGCACTGCTTCCCTTGTAATTACATTTACTTCTCACAAATCTTCACTGCAGACACAGAATTGTTTTCTTGTCTAGTTTTTTCTTTTCAATTTTTCACCTCTTGCCTAAATATTCTGTCTTCCTCCTATAACTGCCCCTCTACTTAGTCATCAATTGTTGTTTTGAATACTCCTATTCTTAAAAAACCCTCCATAATAATGGATACCTTGTGGCATGATTAATTTGAATTATTTATTTGAAATTTGTGACAGTTGGATTGTGCTTTATATTATCCACTAAAAACATTTTGTCCTGACCGGGCGCAGTGGCTCACGCCTGTAATCCCAACACTTTGGGAGGCTGAGGTGGGTGGATCAGGAGGTCAGAAGATCGAGACCATCCTGGCTAACATGCAGAAACTCCATCTCTACTAAGAATACAAAAAATTAGCCGGGTGTGGTGGCAAGTGCCTGTAGTCCCAGCTACTTGGGAGGCTGAGGCAAGAGAATCACTTGAACCTGGGAGGCAGAAGTTGGAGTGAGCTGAGATGGTGCCACTGCACTCCAGCCTGGGTGCCACTGCACTCCAGCCTGGGTGACAGAGCAAGACTCCGTCTCAAAAAACAAAGCAAAAAAAAACAACAAAAAAAAAAACCCATTTTGTCCTTCTAATGAAAAGTGCAAACAAAATGGATAGAGGTGGTAGGAAGATAAGTAGAAAGAATGTTTAAGAAATTGAATTGTATATTCAACTTTTAAAAATCAGTATCATTAATGTTGACAATAATACTGTGTAATATTTATATGTCTCTATTAGTGCAGAACCAATGACACATCTTTTTTCTGTTTACTATCTTAGTCTAAATATGTATGTGTACATACATACATAGTACACACATATATATGTGTACATAATATATATCTATATATATTTGAAAAATACAATTAAAGCTACTTATTTGTAAACAAGTCAGATAAATTTATTTAAAATTAAAACAATAGCTAAAGCTAATATATACACATGTTAAAAACTCAAGGCTGAGTGCAGTGGCTCATGCCTGAAATCCCAGCACTTTGGGAGGCTGAGGCGGGTGGATCACTTGAGGTCAGGAATTCAATACCAGCCTGGCCAACATGGTGAAACCCCGTCTCTACTAAAAGTACAGAAATTAGTCGGGCTTGGTAACAGGCACCTGTAATCCCAGCTACTCAGGAGGCAGGAGAATCCCTTGAATCCAGGAGGCAGAGGTTCCAGTGAGCCGAGATCATGCCATTGCACTCCGGCCTGGGTGACAGAACAAGACTCCATCTCAAACAGCAACAACAACCACGACAATGACAATGACAACAACAACGACAACCTCCTCTCCCCGAAAACTCAAAACATAGTAAGGTATGAAATGAAAAATAAAACTCTTTCTCTCTATATGACTCAACCATAGGAATTACTCTCAGCTTCTCATGTAGTCTTTTAAACATTAAAAAATTAAAAAATTTCCCCATGTGTATGCAGGCATATGCTTTGAAACATTTATACAAATGGAACATGCTACAACAACTCTTGTGAGTCTTTTTTGTTTGTTTTTTTGATAACGTATCTTAAAGATATTTCCAGTCCATATCAACTAGATCTACCTAAGGTTCGTCAGAACTGTGAAGTATTCAATTGTTTAGATATGCTATGATTTATTTAACTGGACCCCTAATTATGGATTTTACATTTTTTCCTGATTATTTTCTCTATTGCAAACAACACTGTGACTTACAGTTCTATGTGAGTGTGTTTATATTCTGAGCTGTGGAATTGCAGGGTTAGAGTATACACATTGAAAAAAATTTTAACAGATTTTTCCCAAACATTCCCACCTGAAATGTACTGATTTATCCTTTCCAACAGTGTATGAGAATGCCCATTGCCCACTTATCATAAAAAAGTATGTATTTTCAGTAATAAAACATTTGATATTCTGGCAAAAATTCCAAGTCAGGTATTATGCTCTTATTTTGATTTTGAATCTTGAAAACTTTATTAAGCACTTGCAGCTCCCAGCAAGAGTCGCTTCCTCCTCCTCTGATGTTGACTGGAGATTCTTGTACCGAGAACTAGTTTCCTCACTCAACCTTTCCCCAGAATAAGCCACTTGAACAAAAGGTGGTGACTGGTGAGGTGTGGGGGCTGGGTCCTGAGAGGGTAAGTAAGTGGTTTTAGGACAGGTAAGCCTCATGATCTTTGGTGAGTCCTTAGGGAGAGGAGATGGGTCTTACTACTGGGTTCAGGTTGGAAAACTCTGGATTCGTGAAAAAGCAGTGATTTCCTGGAAAAAATAATGGAATATAGAGGTTTATTTCTGTCTGGCCATTGACAAAGCAACTCCCACTCCTTACAAGCTCGTTTGCATGGGGGCAGCAGCCCAGCATTGTGGTGAGTAGCTGGGATTCTAAAGGCTGGCTGTGTGGGCCTGGGTCCTGGTACCACTACCTGGCAGCTATGTGAACTTGTGCCTCAGTTTCCTCATTGATAACATGACAAGGATACTAATCATGGATACCTCACAGGGTTGTTATGATGACTGAACATGTTAATATCTGAGAAGCACTAAGGGCTGTACATGGCACATGGTAAGCCCTATACAAACGTTTGTTCAGTGAGATAAACGGGCTAGTTGGTGAGTGGCTTTTCCCTTAGAGCAAGTTTGGAAGTGCACACTTTTAATTTTTTCCTTCTGTTCTTCAATGACCTTTTGGCTGTTTTCAGAACACTCTCTTTCTAAACTCATTAGCAACAATAAACAGTTGAGTAAAATTGATGAAGTCTAAACATGAATGCCAATGGAGGCGAGCAGCTGGTATTTGGAGTATTTTATTTGGTTTGCAAAAGAGCCCATAGTAGTGTGATATCAGGTGGAGCTCCCTGTGCCCCTTTACATGGGAATAAGGCCTGTGGGTCAGCTCCCATTGCACTGCATTGCTAGGTAGAAGCAGGTATGTCTTGAATCACTAGGTCCTATCTCAGGACAGGGATGGCCTGATTGTGGAAGTTATGGAAGGAACTGGGGGCAGATTGGTAGACAAAAAACTGAGCCTTTAGTCTGCGATGAGTAGGTGCTTGGAGGAAGACAAGGCAAGACTTCTCTATTGTGTCAGGCACACAGTAGGCCTTCATCGTATTTTTGACTAACTGAATTGAGCTCAGAGGAGCTGCAGAAAATTCCTGTGGCATTCTGGGCCTGGTCAGTTCAAACTAATTGAGACAGTGGTTACTCAGAGTAAGGGACTTATTGGTTGGGAGTGAAAAATGGTGCACTTTTGTCCTTCCTTTGGACACATTATCCTATATGTCTGTAGTCTTTGTAGTTCCTGGCTCTGACTGGTGCCTCCTTATTTGTAAATAAATTATATATGTTCCAGATAGTACTTGCTTATCAAATGGTGAAGAGTAGAGAGAAGAAAAATCTCATTTTCATTCTTACCATCAAGAGGTAAACATTATATTTCTGGCTATAGCTAATTCCATTCCATTTCATTCCTTAAAATGATTTCATGTAATCATTTATTCTATATTTTTAAATTGTTATAAAATACATAAGATGTACCATAAGGTATAAGAAATAGTATAGCCAACACTCAGGTACCCATCATCCTGCCAAAGAAATGAAACATACAGAAGGGAAGCTGTGACACACTGTAGCTGGAAAATCGGGACACTGCCACCCAAATACTATGCTTTTCCAATGGTATTAGCAAATGGCACTCCAGGAGATTATATCCTGCACCTGGCTCAGCAGGTCCCAAGCCCACTGCTAGTGCAGCAGTCTGAGATCAAGCTGCGAGGCAGCAGCCTGGCTTGGGGAGGGGCCTCCGCCATTGCTGAGGCTTGAGTAGGTAAGCAAAGTGGCCAGGAAGCTTGAACTGGGTGGAGCTCACCTCAGCCAATGAGCCCTGCCTGCCTCTGTAGACATCACCTTTTGGGGCAGGGCATAGCTGAACAAAAGACAGCAGAAACTTCTGCAGACTTAAATGTCCCTGTCAGACAGCTCTGAAGAGAGCAGTGGCTCCCCCAGCATGGTGTTTGAGCTCTGAGAACAGACAGAGTGCCTCCTCAAGTGGGTCCCTGACCCCTGTTTATCCTAACTGGGAGACACCTCCCAGTAGGGGCCAACTGACACCTCATACAGCCAGGTGCCCCTCTGAGACGAAGCTTCCAGGGGAAGGATCAGGCATCAATATTTGCTATTGCACAATATTTGCTGTTCTACAGCCTCCACTGGTGATACCCAGGCAAACAGGGTCTGGAGGGGACCTCCAGCAAACTCCAACAGACCTGCAACTGAGGGACCTGACTATTAGAAGGGAAAACTAACAAGCAGAAAGGAATAGCATCTGGAGGTCACCATCATCAAAGACCAAAGCTGAAAAACCACAAAATGGGGAGAAACCAGAGCAGAAAAGCTGAAAATTCTAAAAACCAGAGCACCTCCTCTACTCCAGAGGATTGCAGCTCCTCACCAGCAACGGAACAAAGCTGGATGGAGAACGACTTTGACGAGTTGACAGAAGTAGGCTTCAGAAGATTGGTAATAACAAACTTCTCTGAGCCAAAGGAGGATGTTTGAACCCATGGCAAGGAAGCTAAAAACCTTGAAAAAAGGTTAGACAAATAGCTAACTAGAATAAACTGTAAAGAAGACCTTAAATGACCTGATGGAGCTGAAAACCTTGGCACGAGAACTATGTGATTCATGCACAAGCATCAGTAGCTGATTCGATCAAGTGGAAGAAAGGGTATCAGTGATTGAAGATCAAATTAATGAAATGAAGCGAGAACAGAAGTTTAGAGAAAAAAGAGTGAAAAGAAACGAATAAATGCTCCAAGAAATATGGGACTATGTGAAAAGACCAAATCTACATTTGATTGGTATACCTGAAAGTGACAGGGAGAATGGACCCAAGCTGGAAAACACGCCTCAGGATATTATCCAGGAGAACTTCCCCAACCTAGCAAGGCAGGCCAACATTCAAATTCAGGAGATACAGAGAACACCACAAAGATACTCTTTGAAAAGAGCAACCCCAAGACACATAATCATCAGATTCACCAAGGTTGAAATCAAAGAAAAACTGTTAAGGGCAGCCAGAGAGAAAGGTTAGGTTACCCACAAAGGGAAGCCCATCAGACTAACAGCAGATCTCTTGGCAGAAACCCTACAAGCCAGAAGAGAGTTGGGGCCAATATTCAACATCCTTAAAGAAAAGAATTTTCAACCCAGAATTTCATATCCAGTCAAACTAAGTTTCATAAATGAAGGAGAAATAAAATCCTTTACAGACAAGCAAATGCTGAGGGATTTTGTCACCACCAAGCCTGCCTTCCAAGAGCTCCTGAAGGAAGCACTAAACATGGAAAGGAACAACTGGTACCAGTCACTGCAAAAACATGCCAAATTGTAAAGATCATCGATGCTAGGAAGAAACTGCATCAACGAATGGGCAAAATAACTAGCTAACATCATAATGACAGGATCGAATTCATACATAACAATATTAACCTTAAATGTAAATGGGTTAAATGCCCCAATTAAAAGACACAGGCTGGCAAACTGGATAAAGAGACAAGACCCATCAGTGTGCTGTATTCAGGAGACACATTTCACTTGCAGAGACACATGTAGGCTCAAAATAAAGGGATGGAGGATGATCTACCAAGCAAATGGAAACCAAAAAAAAGCAGGGGCTGCAATCCTAGTTTCTGATAAAACAAAAACAGGCCTTAAACCAACAAAGATCAAAAGAGACAAAGAAGGCCATTACATAATGGTGAAGGGCTCAATTCAACAAGAAGAGCCAACAATCCTAAATATATGTGCACCCAATACAGGAGCACCCAGATTCATAAAGCAAGTTCTTAGAGACCTACAAAGAGACTTAGACTCCCACACAATAATAATGGGAGACTTTAACACCCCACTGTCAATATTAGACAGATCAATGAGACAGAATGTTAACAAGGATATCCAGGACTTCAACTCAGCTCTGCACCAAGCGGACCTAACAGACATCTACAGAACTCTCCACCCCAAATCAACAGAATATACATTCTTGTCAGCACCACATTGCACTTATTCCAAAATTGACCACATAGTTGGAAGTAAAACACTCCTCAGCAAAAGTAAATAAATTGTAACAAACTGTCACTCAGACCACAGTGCAATCAAATTAGAACTCAGGATTAAGAAACTCACTCAAAACGGCACAACTACATGGAAACTGAATAACAGCCTGCTCCTGAATGACTACTGGGTAAAAAATGAAATGAAGGCAGAAATAAAGATGTTCTTTGAAACCAGTGAGAACAAAGACACAACATACCAGAATCTCTGGGACACATTTAAAGCAGTGTGTAGAGGGAAATTTATAGCACTAAATGCCCACAAGAGAAAGCAGGAAAGATCTAAAATTGACAGCCTAACATCACAATTAAAAGAACTAGAGAAGCAAGAGCAAACACATTCAAAAGCTAGCAAAAGGCAAGAAATAACTAAGATCAGAGCAGAACCGAAGGAGATAGAGACATAGAAAACCCTTCAAAAATCAATGAATCCAGGAGCTGGTTTTTTGAAAAGATCAACAAAATTGGTAGACTGCTAGCAAGACTAATAAAGAAGAAAAGAGAGAAGAATCAAATAGATGCAATAAAAAATGGTAAAGGGGATATCACCACCGATCCCCCAGAAATACAAATTACCGTCAGATAATACTATAAACACCTCTATGCAAATAAACAGAATCTAGAAAAAATGGATAAATTCCTGAACACATACACCCTCCTCAGACTAAACCAGGAAGAAGTTGAATCCCTGAGTAGACCAATAACAGACTCTGAAATTGAGGCAATAATTAATAGTGTACCAACCAAAAAAAGTCCAGGGCCAGACGGATTCACAACCGAACTCTACCAGAGGTACAAAGAGGAGCTGGTCCCATTCCTTCTGAAACTATTCCAATCAATGGAAAAAAAGGGAATCCTCCCTAACTCATTTTATGAGGCCAGCATCATCCTGATACCAAAACCTGGCAGAGACACGACAAAAAAAGAGAATTTTAGACCAAGATCCCTGATGAACATCGATGCAAAAATCCTCAATAAAATACTGGCAAACTGAATCCAGCAGCACATCAAAAAGCTTATCTACCAAGACCAAGTTGGCTTCATCCCTGGGATGCAAGGCTGGTTCAACATATGCAAATCAATAAATGTAATCCATCACATAAACAGAACCAAAGGCAAAAACCACATGATTATCTTAATAGATGCAATAAAGGCCTTTGACAAAATTCACCATTCCTTCATGCTAAGAACTCTCAATAAACTAGGTATTGATGGGACATATCTCAAAATAATAAGAGCTATTTATGACAAACCCACAGTCAATATCATACTGAATGGGCAAAAACTGGAAGCATTCCCTTTGAAAACTGGCACAAGACAGGGATGCCCTCTCTCACCACTCCTATTCAACATAGTGTTGGAAGTTCTGGCCAGGGCAATCAGGCAAGAGAAAGAAATAAAGGGTATTCAATTAGGAAAAGAGGAAGTCAAATTTTCCCTGTTTGCAGATGACATGATTGTATATTTAGAAAACCCCATTGTCTCAGCCCAAAATCTTCTTAAGCTGATAAGCAACCTCAGCAAAGTCTCAGGATACAAAATCAATGTGCAATAATCATGAGCATTCCTATACACCAATAACAGAAAAACAGAGAGCCAAATCATGAGTGAACTCCCATTCACAATTGCTACAAATAGAATAAGATGCCTAGGAATCCAGCTTACAAGGGATGTGAAAGACCTCTTCAAGAACTACAAACCACTACTCAATGAAATAAAAGAGGACACAAACAAATGGAAGAACATTCCACGCTCATGGATAGGAAGAATCAGTATCGTGAAAATGGCCCTACTGCTCAAGGTAATTTATAGATTCAATGGCATCCCCATGAAGCTACCAATGATTTTCTTCACAGAATTGGAAAAAACTACTTTAAAGTTCACATGGAACCAAAAAAGAGCCCGCATTGCCAAGACAATCCTAAGCCAAAAGAACAAAGATGGAGGCATCATGCTACCTGACTTCAAACTATACTACAAGGATATGGTAACCAAAACAGCATGGTACTGTACCAAAACAGAGATATAGACCAATGGAACAGAACAGAGGCCTCAGAAACGACAGCACAAATCTACAACCATCTGATCTTTGGCAAACCTGACAAAAACAAGAAATGGGGAAAGGACTCCCTATTTAATAAATGGTGCTGGGAAAACTGGCTAGCCATATGTAGAGAGGTGAAATTGCATCCCTTCCTTACACCTTATACAAGGATTAATTCAAGATGGGTTAAAGACTTAAATGTTAGATGTAAAAGCATAAAAGCCCTGGAAGAAAACCTAGGCAATACCATTCAGGACATAGGCATGAGCAAGGACTTCATGATTAAAACACCGAAAACAATGGCAACAAAAGCCAAAATTGACAAATGGGATCTAATTAAACTAGAGAGCTTCTGCACAGCAAAAGAAACTACCATCACAGCGAACAGGCAACCTACAGAATGGGAGAAAATATTTGCAATCTACCCATCTGACAAAGGGCTAATATCCGGAATCTACAAAGAACTGAAACAAATTTACAAGAAAAAAATCAAACAACTCCATCAAAAAGTGGGCAAAAGATATGAACAGACACTTCTTAAAAGAAGACATTGATGCAGCCACCAGATGCATGAAAAAATGCTCATCATCACTGGTCATCAGAGAAATGCAAATCAAAACCACAATAAGATACCATCTCACACCAGTTAGAATGGCAGTCATTAAAAAGTCAGGAAACAACAGGTGCTGGAGAGGATGTAGAGAAATAGGAACACTTTTACACTGTTGGTGGGACTGTAAACTAGTTCAATCATTGTGGAAGACAGTGTGGTGATTCCTCAAGGATCTAGAACTAGAAATACCATTTGACCCAGCCATCCCATTACTGGGTATATACCCAAAGGATTCTAAATCATGCTGCTTTAAAGACACATGCACACGTATGTTTATTGTGGCATTATTCACAATAACAAAGATGTGGAAGCAACCCAAATGTCCATCAATGATAGACTGGATTAAGAAAATGTGGTACATGTACACCATGGAATACTATGCAGCCATAAAAAAGGATGAGTTCATATCCTTTGTAGCAACATGGTTGGAGCTGGAAACCATCATTCTGAGCAAACTATCACAAGGACAGAAAACCAAACACCGTATGTTCTCACTCACAGGTGGTAATTTAACAATGAGAACACTTGGACTCAGGGTGGGGAACATCACACTCTGGGGCCTGTCATGGGGTAGGGGAATGGGGGAGGGATAGCAATAGGAGAGACACCTAATGCAAATGATGAGTTAATGGGTGCAGCAAACCAACATGTCACATTTATAAATATGTAACAAGCCTTCATGTTGAGCATATATACCCTAGAACTTAAAGTATAATAATAATAAAAAAAACATGAAACATTCAGCTGTACTATTGAGACTCCCTGTGTCCTCTTTTCCTGTCATGTCTCTCTCTCTCCCTATAAGAGATAAGCATTATGCTACATTTCTTTATATTCTTACTCTACATGTGTCTATTACTAATTGGTATAAAGTATTGATTTGTATGTTTTAAAGGTTTACAAAGCTATTTTTTTCTGAATTTACATTTGATACTCAATATTCTGTTTGTAAGATTTAGCCATGTTGATGTCACTATAGTTCCTCCATTTTCATTGCTGTATAGTATTCCTTTGTATGACTACCATTTATTGATCTATTCTCTTATTAACATAAATTAATAATTAACTGATGAGTTGCTTTTATGGTTCACCATTACAAACAGTAAACTTTTCTGTGGCTGTCTCTTTCAGTACATGTAGAAGATTTCCAGTGGGTATATATCCAGAAAAGGAAATTCTTCAAGTTTACTAGATGTTGTCAAATTATGGTTCCAGTTCCCATTATTCCATAGCATCACCAACACTTGGAGCTTTCAGACTTTAAATTCTGATGGTGTGAAATTCTATCTCATCGCAATTTCTATGTACGTTTTCCCTAGTGAGTTGAACCCCTTGTTTTTATGCCTACATTTTACATAGTGAAAACTATCTTGTACATACACTTTGTGTATATTTTACACTTACAATTAAAACACAAATATATTCCCTTGTTATGTTATGTGTTTTCACAAACAATTTCCTTTTCTCTTCTTTTCTTTCTTTCCTTCTTTTTTTTTTTTTTTTTTTTTTTTTTGGAGATGGAGTCTTGCTCTGTCATCCAAGAGGCTGGAGTGCAGTGGCACAATCTTGGCTCACTGCAACCTCTGCCTCCTGGGGTTAAGTGATTTTCGTGCCTCAGCCTCCCAAGTAGCTGGGACTACAGGCACATGCCACCACGACTGGCTCATTTTTGTGTTTTTAATAGAGATGGAATTTCACCATGTTAGCCAGGCTGGTCTTGGACTCCTGACCTCAAGTAATCCGTCCACCTTGGCTTCCCAAAGTGTTGGGATTGCAGGCATGAGGCTCCAAGCCTGGCCTTCATAAACAATTTTCTTCTTTCTTTTTTTTTTTTGAGACGGAGTCTCACTCTGTCGCCCAGGCTGGGGTGCAGTGGCGCAATCTCGGCTCACTGCAAGCTCCGCCTCCCGGGTTCACCCCATTCTCCTGCCTCAGCCTCCCGTGTAGCTGGGACTACAGGTGCCTGTCACCGCACCTGGCTAATTTTTTGTATTTTTAGTAGAGACGGGGTTTCACCGTGTTAGCCAGGATGGTCTCGATCTCCTGACCTCGTGATCCGCCCGTCTCGGCCTCCCAAAGTGGTGGGATTACAGGCGTGAGCCACCGCGCCTGGCCTCATAAACAATTTTCAATGGCTGTATGACGTTCCAACATATGAGTGGAATAAAACATTCTTCTGTTACGGGAAATTTAGATCCATCCAGGTTTCCACTGTTATAACTGAGATGATGAGAGAATTTAACTACAAAGTCTTTTATGTATTTTGGATTATTTCCTTAGGTTGACTTTTCAGAAGGTGAATTATTGGACCAAATAGCATGCACAATTCTAGAGCTCTTGCTATCAATATTGCCAAATTGCTCTTCAAAACGTTTGTACTGATATTCTTGCCGTCTAGCAGTAGACAATTAGAACTTGGAATTTGAGGGGCATTGCTGATGTCTTTTCCCAGTTCTGGAAAAAGTGGTTCCAAATACTTTCTGTAAGCAATTCAGAGTATATCCTGGACTGCAAGGCACGGAGAAGGGATAGGCTCTACAGAGAAGGGGTAGAGGATGAAATACTACATGGCATCTTGCCCAGAGGAGAGGTTTGTTCCTCATCTCTTTTCAGGGAGGACTGACTGCAGGAACCAGGAGCAAGCATGGCTGCTCAGAAGACCCCCTTTTTTCCTCTGTTTTTTCTTTCTTCTGGTGTAGCCCATCTCTGATTTCTTTTCTGTCTTCTTTTAAATGTTGAAGTAAATGATAATTTCTGCAGACCAAAACATATGGGAATCAGAATTCACTTTTTAAGAAACTGAGTCAATTCCATTTTTCCTTGGAAATAAGACAGCTCTATCTGTCATATTATATATAATAATCAAATCTAACAAATATCAGGCACCTGTCATATCCCAGTTTAGTCTCTGAGAATACAATGGTGGACAAAATATATTACAATCGTTTATTATGAGCAAGAATCCTATAGTAGCATATTTGTTATACCTATACTATATGATATTCATACTGGTTATAGAAAGTAATAACATCCATATCTATTATTAGCAATAATACTTTAGATTGCTATTATGACTAGCAATGGCTGAGAATATGCTGTTATGAAAAAGTGTTTTTCCGGGCACTGCTGGAAATGAGGTGTTACAGTATAGGAGGGTAATTTTTCCTGAGTTTTCAGATCTTTCATAGCTGAGCTGGTGTGCCAGATTGGTTGCTTATTAAAACTGGCACGGTGCCCTACGGGGCTAATGTGTTAATAATAAGTAGTGCTCCTCTCAGGCACTGGCCCTGCCCCTCATTAATGTCCCCCAGGATCTGCTACTGCTGTGTGGGTCTCCATTCTGCCCCCAATGTTCTGCTGAAAGCCTCCAGGAGTGGGGTTTCAGAGCCACTCATACATCATAGGTGACTCTTTAAAAAGAGATCTTAGAGATGGGAGGATAATTTAATGTCCATGCGTAACATTTGTAGCTCCAGAGGCTATGATAATGAGGAAAGCAATGAAGCCTTGGGGCCCAGAGCAGGGTCTTTTCACCTGAGAGGGTGAAGAAGACACCCGTTTGTCCATGTATGCTGTGGACGGGGTTCTTTTAATTTTTTTGATCTTCCTTTGAATGTTCACATACTTGCCAACAGGTCATGAAGGAAAGAAGGATATAGAAGTAGCTAGAGAGCACTGTGATTCTTTGAGTTGGGATGATAGCGTGAGTCCTTTCACCTGTAGGGTGGAAATCAGAAGAGGAATGAAAAGACCTAGGCAAGCTTGGCCACACAGCCCAGCCTGGGAATCTCTTAGCTACAAATGCCATGCTCCAATTCTTCACGGAGATGGCTTTCTCAAGCTCTGTCACACCCTGTGCTCTAAGAATAATTTTTATTCCCTTTATGCACACATTCTCGGCAAGGATTTACCTATATAATTTATGGAATTGTAAGATTTAATAACATACATTTTGCGATGTTTCAACTTTTGCTATTTGGCCACACTTTCCAATGATACAGGGCAAAAAAAAGTATGCGCTCTGAGAGCCCACATTGTTAGTGAACTGATTTTGTTAGGCAACAGAATTTAAAATATTCTTGGATAAAATTTCTCAATAAGGAAAAATCATGTGAGTTATTCATTTTATAAGTATATTCATTATTATTACTATTACTGAAACTAATGAATTCCACTTGGCCTTGGATTGCCATATAATTAGAGAAATAAAATTCTCTCTTTGCATGCTGAACTCATTGGCAGTGGGTAATTTGACAACTCCAGCCAGTTCTATTATTAATTTCAGGCTTGTTCAATTCAGCTTCAATTAAAATCAAACATTTATTTTATTACTTTCAATTGAATTGAATTGAATTGTTATCTTTGAATAGGTAATGTGGGTAATATATGCACAAGGTAATATATGCAATGGTAATAAAATTCAAACAGTTTAAATGGTACACAGAGAAAGGAAGTTTCTGTTCCACCGCTGACCCTGCACGTCTGCCCCCTCCTCAGTGGTAACTGCTGTCGTCAGGGTTTTTTTTTTTTTCTTTTTTCTTTTTTTTGTGTCTATGTCCTTTGCACGATTTATCAGAGATATATCTACTTATATCTATATATAGCTCGATTCATATGTTTTTTTTGCATAAATGGGAACATAGTATTACCCTTTTCTGCTTTTGCTTTTCACTTAATGTAATATTTGGTCCATAGTTTCATGTAATTTTTGGGAATGGTAACTCAAAAATGTGTAAAGCACCTACCATGTGTTGGGTGCTGCCTTGGAAGTAAAGATAAATATGACAGGCGTCTGTCTCCCTGGGGCCCACATTGTGGTGGAGGAGAAAGCGTGTGCCTGGGTAATTGTAAAAAAGATTAGGCTGTAGATGTGCCATAAGGGAGGTGTAAGCAGAGTTCAAAGAATTAACCTAGGAGGAAGAGATTAATTCTCTTTAGAAGACATGAGAAGTCCTCTTAGAACTGGAAGATTTGAACAAAGTACCAAGTAATTGGTAGATCTCTGACAGGTGCTGATGTGGGCTAAGGATACCCAGGATGGGAAGGGTTGCATGTTAAATCTGTTCAGGGCATGTCAGCTGTGGGATGTGGGTGGGACATGAAGTGGGTGGTGATAGTGGGGATACTGGTGGGAGGATGGGAGTGGAAACAAAACTGGAAAGATGGTTTAATGCTTCCAGTGTCAGAGTGAAAGACAAAATAGTGTGTGTGTGTGAGTGTGTGTGAGAGTGTGTGTGTGAGAGTGTGTGTGTGAGTGTGAGTGTATGAGTGTGTGTGAGTGTGTGTGTTGAATGTGTGTGTGTGTGTGTGTGTGTGTGTGTAGTGTAGTGTTTTAGAGGCCTGGAGAAGTGGGTGGAGGAGGAGGAGGGAAGGCTTTTGTGTAGGTCAGATGTAGGGAGGGCCTGAATTAGAGCAAGTTTTGTGGGAGGGGAACAAAAGAGATGAATTCCTGAGACATCACAGAGCTAATTTTTCTTATGAATAAGGGTTGGCAGCTTTGTAACATCATTAGCCATTCTAAATCTATTCCCTGATGGACTTGGAGTTTTGAATTCCTAATGAGGACAATCTGACTGACAACCCATTTAGGATAATACACTTTAATAGAAAAGTCAAACACACTTATTTCAAAAGAGACACACAACACCATTAATTTGCAGAGGAAAAATAACTGTGGGGTGGCATTCTCTGCCATGCACCTATCATGGACATGGCTGATTGGAAAAGTCACTGAATAATTGTGTATGTGGGATTCTGAATTGGAACAGAGAGCACACTTCTATGTTCAATTGTGCCACTGCTTGCAAAGGTGATTTTACAAGCTAAAGTGCTCGAAAACCTCTAAAGGGCAAAAAATGAAGGAAAATAAAATGCTCCAGTTCACCTCAAGAAAGTATAAATGACATTTTGCAAGCCAACTTCATGAGCCTATCTCTAGCATGAGCACCATAGTGATAAATGCACAATACTTGTTTTTCTTCATTATTTTGTAATCTCTGAAAATTCCAAATGGTTCTCTGTTAGGAAATTGTAGGTAATGGGGAGCTAGACAATCGGTACATGAATTTATTTGCCAAATTCAAATTGAGTAGATTCTTAAAACAGTATACTATATTCTTCTTAGCCCACAATAGCTTTTTTTTTTTTTTTTTTTTTTTTTTTAAGCTAGACCTCTCCTTGCCCTCCAGGGAGAAATACATGTAGCACAGTAAGTGAAATTAATATCCTTTTCTATGTGCCCCTAATAAATAGTTTCTTGCCCTGAGCAAGTGGCTGTTTGCGAGGCCTGTCAAATATTTCAAATTGCCGGTTGGAGAGATGCTCAGGTGAGTGATCCACTGCCTTTGTTTGGCAGAAGCCACATTAAAAGTTCGAAGGGGGTGGTGGGTGAGTCGCAGCAAACATTCCATGAGTCCTCACTATACTCCAGTTTGGGGATTTTCTTTAACCTGTGAGACATGACTATGTTGAGTAATGACAAGTGGCTGGAACTTGGCAACCTTCATATTCCTTGGAGACCAGGGTGGCCAGAAGTGGTGAAGGGAATGTGTTGAAGTGCACAAGCTGCTGGCTAGATGAGTCGTCGTCCGGCCTCCAAAACAATGCAGAAAACCCTTCTGCAGTTTGCTTTATCCCTGACCTTCACTGAACACTCCCAGAGTCCGCCATATCTAATTGTCAGAAACAATGAGTTGATTTCTGCTTCTTTATAACTCACTTGTCCTAGCTCTACCCAAAGAGCAGAACCTTAGGGTGCAGGAGAATCAACTGGGGCTGCTTTTTCCTTTCCTCTTCTCTTAAATATTTTTAGTATGGAAAATTTTAAACATAATACAAAAGCAGAGAAAATTATATCGTAAAACTATGTACTCATCATCCACTCTCAACAGTTATCAGTATTTTGAAAACATTACTTCATTGATCTCTTCTGCTTTTTAAAGGAGTTACTTAAAGCAAACCTCAGTCATCATATAATTTCAGATGCATATACCTCAGTACACTTCTCTACCAGATGACAATTTTTTCTACATATTCACAATGTCATTATCACACATAACAAAATTAACAATAATTCCCTACTATTATCTCATACCCAATACATACTCACATTGTCCTGATTGCCTTTAAAATGACTTTTAAAGGTGAATTTGAATCTTGATTCAAACAACATCTATACATTACACATTGAGCTGCATTTCATATTTCTTAAGTGTCTGTTAATATATGAAAGTCTGCTGATCCATTAAAAAAATACCATCTATATGTTGAGGAAACCAAATCATTTATCCTGTACAATGTATTGCATTCTGGCTTTGACTGGCTATTTCCTCAGGGTGAATTTTAATTCATTTGCCTCTATTTCTTACAAACTGATAATCAGATATGAGAGTTATTTAGATTTAGTTCCGTTATTATTTTTTTGGGGAGGAATACATGACAGGTGGTGCTGTGTGTTTCCTAGTGTGTGACAGTGAGAGGTATCCCACTTTTAGTGGTGCTGAGATTGATCTGTGAATTCAAGTGCTGGAGGCCTAAAAGTGCTGATTCCTGGGTCCAGCCTAGAGCTCCGAATCACCGTCTCTTAAGAGAGCAGTGCAGGTGAATCTGAGACAGGTGACCCGTGGACCACCAGTGTCTGAGGGACATTGTTCTTGAGAACCATTCTTAGGTGGAAGAAGTTTGGGAAAATTCTGTGTGTGATGATTAGTTTTGTGGGTCAACCTGACTGGGCCATGGGTACCCAGCTATTTGGTCAAGTCTTATTCTGGGTGTGTTTGTGAGGGTGTTTTTGGCTGAGATTAACATCAGAATTGTTAGGCTGAATAAAGCAGATTGTTCTCCCTAATGGGGCTGGGCCTCATCCAATCAATTGAAGACGTGAATAGAACAAAAAGTCCAAGTAAGAGGAAGCTCCTCCTGTCTGACTGCTTGAGTAGGACATTAGTCTTTCCTGGCCTTCAAACTCAATTGAAAAATCAGCTCTTCTTAGGTCTCGAGCCTGATGGTTTTTAGACTGGAATCCACACCACTGGCTTCCCTGGTTCTCAGGCCTTTGGACTCAGATTGGAGCTATAACATGGTCTCTCCTGTGCCTCTAGCTTGCTGACTACAGATCCTGGTGCTTCTCAGCTTCTGTAATCACTTGAGTCAATTCCTTATAATAAATCTCTCTCTCTGTCTATATCTATATATCTATATTTATATCTATATCCATGCCTATATCTATACCTATATTTCTATATCCTATTTTTCTTTCTCTGAAGAACCCTGACTAGTCACTGTGCTAATCAGTACAAAACTTTTTTTTTTTTTTTTTTACCACAGGACTTCTCAGATCCTTTAAAATATGCTAATGTGTATTATGATATTCCAAGCAGTAGGATGTTTCATAGTATTTCCCAAACTACTTTGACCAAAGTAACATGATTTGGATGTTTGTCTCCTCCAAATCTCCTGCTGAAATGTGGTCCTCAGTGTTGGAGGTGGTGCCTGGTGGGAAATGTTTGGATCATGGGCGAGGATCCCTCATGAATAGTTTAGCACCATCCCCTTGGTGATGAGTGAGTGCTCACTCAGTTACTTCATGCAAGATCTGGTTGTTTAAAAATGTGGCACTTCCCCATCAGCCCCCTTGCTCTCATTTTGGCCATGTGACATGCTGGCTGTCTGTCACCTTCTGCCATGACTGTAAGCTTCCTGAGATCTCACCGGAAGCAGATGCCAACACTATGCTTCCTGTAAAGCCTGCAGCACCGTGAGCCAATTAAACTTCTTTTTTACATTTATTATTTATTTTTAAAAAATTTAATTTAATTTTAAGGTCCAGGATACATGTGCAGGTTTGTTACATAGGTAAATGTGTGCCATGGTGGTTTGCTGTATCTATCAACCTGTGACCTAGGTATTAAGCCCCGCATGCATTAGCTATTTATCCTGATGCTCCCCCTTTCCCTGTCCCCCTGACAGGCCCTAGTGTGTGTTGTTCCCCTTCCTGTGTCCGTCTGTTCTCATTGTTCAGCTCCCACTTGTAAGTGAGAACATGCAGTGTTTGGTTTTCTGTTCTTGTGTTACTTTGCTGAGGATAGTAGCTTCCAGTTCCATCCATGTCCCTGTAAAGGACATGATCTCATTCATTTTTATGGCTGCACAGTATTCCACATAAACCTCTTTTCATTATAAATCATCCAGCCTCAGGTATTTCTTTATGACATTGCAGATGAGCTAGCACACCAAGGAACTCACTGTATTCATGCATTTTGCAGGTCTGACGTTCCATAGGATCTTTTGATAATACAGCTTTGGTATAATATAGAATAAATCTCCTTCCTTTTCCACCCACCAGCCCTTCACATTATTTGAAGGCAGCAGTTTCTGTGCTTGGACTTCTCTTGTTTCGGGTGAATGTCCCCAGTACCTTCAGCTTTTCCTCTTGGGGCTTGCTCTAGCACCTTGTTTCCTTTTCTTTCTTGGCATGTTCTCTGGTTAGTCAGGGGGCCTCTTCCAAGGCTATGACTTAACCTCTCACATGGTGTGGGGACTCTGAGGAAGGCCTTTTGAAATAGCTGGTGTCCACTTGGCCTAGAAAGAGAAGGGCCTCCAGCTGGCCAAGAGGAACTTTCAATGATTCGAATTTTAAACTGTGCCCTTTTCAGAGTTGTCTTCATAAGTTTCTGGTGCCACCATTTCTTCTTGACTTTTTTGACAGTGAAGGGAATTTGTTCATGAAATGCAACTTTCAGGCACAGTTTGATCTAGAGCTCACATGATGTGAGCAGGCCCAATGTCTCTCCATTTTTCAGCTCCCCTTCCTTATTCCTTCATTTTCAGGCAGATTCTGTCTGGTGGTTACAAGATGGCTGCAGCTGCCTCCATGGCCATATCCTTCGTCATTCATGTCCAGTAGGAAAGGGCCTCATGTGATACTTCTAATCTTCAGAGACTTCTGACTGCTGAGAGTGTATCTGTATTAAAACAGATAGGCCTTTCCTTTGGTTTATTTCCTGACTGAGTGTATTTCGGAACACACTGACTCTTTCCCATGTGTCAGCACCTAGAGGTGGCTGAGTTTGGTGGGAAAAAGAGAAATGCAACATCAATAAATGGAGAGGACCTCAATTGTTATCTTGGTCAGCCTTTGGTAGCTCTATAGTTTCTCTTCCTTTTTTCAGCCGAGTCTCAGAGAGGTTAGGTAATTTTCTAGAAGTCACACAGACAGTTGTGGGCACGGCTGTGTCAGAAGCTCTATTCTGAGAAGGCTGAGACTCCATATCATAAGGGAAATCCCACTTATGGACTCTATTCCTTGGGCAAATGACCCATATACTCTAAGGGCATGAGCTAGTATAATACTATTTTAATTATGTTTTTATATAGTTATGATTATAATATAGATACATCTTTTGCTGTGTTCATGTAATATGTAACATGAAACAATTCATCTGAAATAATTACAAATTTTTGCAGAAAGAACTCCCTGGGAAATTCAGAATGTATACTCCTTTGCTGTCCAGCTTAAATTTCCTGCTCTGATATCACATTTTGAATCCTCTGCAGCCCTTGATTATCTTAGGCCCACTCATGGCAGCTAGTCAGCAGCTCCGCCTCCCCTTTCCTTGGCAGCTGGGCTAGAACTTGGAGGGGTCGGGATGCACAAACGCTGTCTTGCTGCCAGTAAGGAGTCTCCTAGGGCACTTGGCTAGACCAGAGCCGTGGCTGTGCTAAGTCAGGCCAACTGAGTCTGTTCAAACTTTGTTTTCTAGGAAGTCCCAGCTGTTTCCTCCCCACTGTTTATGGTATGTGTACGAGAACAATGGGATCTTGTATTTAGAGTTGCTTTCTCTTTCTCTGTTATTCTAAGGTGCTCCTTCAAAAGGGCAAACTTTTTATAGAGAAGAAGAGAGAGAATGAACTCCCAGGTAATTCCGCATGGCTGGGCCGGGGGATGGCTGCAGGAGTTGAGGATCAGAGGAAAGCTGACTGTCAAAGGTTCCTGCGCCTAGGATCCTCCAGCATCTGCTCATCTAGAGGATGCTACCTGAGCATTTAGAGATGTAAGGACCTGACATCTTTATCTGACTTAGCTCCAGAGGCCTGGGCAAAATGAACAAAGCAGTAAAACTTGTCTTTTGCATGCTTCTAGGTCCTGTGAGTGTCTCCCCACCTCTCCTCTACTCATTTTCCCACCAGCCCAGCCATGGACTGTTCTGCTGTTCATGAAATCACGGATAAAACTCAATCACAGGTGACAGTGATGTGTCATGCTACCATCCCTGGGAAGTTCGTGTTTGTAAAGGAGCATCTGGAGAGAGGGAAATGCTTACTACTTGGAATCTGGAGATTTGGAGAAAAATTTTGTTAATTGGTGAGTTGTTTTTGGGCCAAATCTCAAATACTTTGGCCTCATTTTCTCATCTGTCTAACAAAAAAAGCTAATGAGATGATCTGGATATCCAGAACTTAGTTTTCCATGAATATCTGTATGTATGAAGCAGGCCAGGGAACGGACACTTGAGTAGAGGGTCTTTCTGGTACTTTCTAAATCAGTCACAATCTATGCATGCTGCTTCATGTTCCTGCCTAGAGAGCTGCCAGGAATCTGAGCGGCTCAGGGTGAGGGCAGGAAGTACCATGGTTGTGATCTGCACCCTCTATGGCTATGAGCTGAGGACCACTAGACGGACTACTCTTTAGCAGGTATAAGGAACAACTAGAGGAATTCACCAGATGCTGCCAGCTGCATGTGGTATTGTTCTCAGGTCAGGGACAGGCATGCAAACTGCCATTTCATATATATTTAACCTGCATGGGGCTAGGTCCTCTGGAAGGAAGGTGACACACTGTCTCTGCCTTCCACCAGGTTAAAGGACACAACTTCACCAATGGAAGCATGAGTGTTCTTGAAAAAGATTTGCCTCTTTAGTGACATCTCCTTTTCTGTCTGATGGTTTTGGTCTTTTGCATGGCATTGCATCAATGGGGCCCTGGCGAGTCTTTTGGCTTGACTCCTGGTTTCCTTTGCCTCCTCTTCTGTTTTTAAACTTTTCATAGGTTTGACTTGTTGGATTTTCTCCCTTTTCCTTCCTCTTCCCCTGTTTTCCTTTTCTCTCTCTCTCTTTTCCCTCTGACTCTCTCTTCTTTTATCTCCCTTTCTTTCTCACTGCCTTCCTTCCAACACATTTTTATTTGATTCCAACACATTTTACCTACTTTGTGAAAAAGGGCAAATAAACCACAGATAAATAGTTAAAATTCAAAGCAATCTGTGCTATTGTAAATTTAAATGCAAAGTGCTTTAAGTTGTATAACTGAGAGTAACTGACTTTGAGTCAGGGTTAGGGGAAGTTTCACAGAGGATGTGAAATTTCATGTGGGTCTTGAAGGATATCTGGGAGTTCTCCAAGTGTGTAATGGTGGGAAGAGGTACCCGTTTGGGTGATGGAGCCAGTGAATTTGGAAAGCAACAGGAAGTCTGGAGTGACAGACAGGTGAAGGGGTGAGTAAGATAGGAGGGAGAGGTCAAACTCATGTTCTGGAGTTTTGTAAGTGATGCTGAGGAGTTTAGAATGTTATTCTGGTCAAAAGCTTCCAATGATGTTGCAAACTTTCCAAGCAGTTTGCAACGTCAGAGCTGAATATACATGATCAGTTCCAAATTTTAGTTAAAATCTCAACATCATAGTGTGAAAATAGACAACAAAAATAATAGTAATAGCTAACATTTGTTGTACATTTGCTATGTGTTAGAGATCCTGTGTTAGCCATTTTACATTCATCAATGCATTTGATTCTTTCCATCACATCACAGTGTGGGAGTGTTATGGGCTGAATTATGTCCACTTCAAATTCATTTGCTGAAGTCTGAACACCTAGAACCTCACAATGTAATCGTTTTTGGAGATAAGCTCTTCAAAGAGGTAATTGAGTTAAAATGAGGTTGTTAGGGTGGGCCCTAATCCAATCTGACGGGTGTCAGAAATTTGGACACACAAGACACCAGAAGTGTGTGCGCGCAGAGGAAAGGCCATGTGAGGATGCAAGCCCAGGAGTGAGGCCTCTGAAAGAAATCGACCTTGCCAACACTTTGAGCTTGAACCCCTTCCAGCCTCCAGAACTGTGAGAAGAAACAACTGTTTTTTAAGGCACCCGGTCTGTGGTATTTTGTTTTCGCAGCCATAGCAAAGTAACACAGGGGAGGCTGTTATCCCTACTTTGTAGCTGCAGTGATCAAAGTATGGAAAGTCATTTTCCCATGATTTCATAGCAAACACAAGGCAGAGTTGGGATCCGGTCCTAAGTCACTACTCTCCAGGGCCTTCTCAGAGTCCCCAGGGGTCCCAGAGACTATGAGGGCCCAAGGCATTAGTCCACTTGGGGTTGTAAAGATGATATGAAGAGGTGGTAGAAGGATGGGCTTGAGGGGCCCATGTAGCAGGCCAGTAATATTTCCCAGGCCCTGCTTTCATTCAGAAATATGCCACGAACTCATCTCCTTTTCCTATCTTATATTAGTAACATGAAGAAAAAAAATCCTACAGTCTCTCTAGATCAAGGGTGAAAATCTGTAAGTGTATTTTAAAACTCAGGAAATAGTTCATATTAAGATGATCAAAAAAGATTTATGAGGCTGCCTCCCTTGCTATAAATCATATACTTTATATTAAAAATGATTATTACCACCATCCACATGGCAGCTGCGCTGAGTGTCACCGTGTCCGCAGCCCATCGGATCATCCAGCCATGAGCCCAGCTTCTCAGAGTGCACAGTTTTGGTTTTCCAGGGTATAACTCAGTGTCAGAAGAGTTTATGTGCTGCTTAAGCCCCTGCAGCCTAGAGATAGGAAACATACTCTAAATGCTGTAATTATATTTTTAGAGTGCTGGGTTTGTGCTAATAAATCAGATCAGAAAGCCTAGCAGAATTGGGGCAAATGCTAAAGACAATAATGTCAGGAATCTGGCTTCCTGCCTCCCTGCTCAGCCCAGCAGATCCTAGCAAGGAGGGGATGGGAACCCACACATAGCAGGGGAGCCTAGGATGCAGCATCTGGATGTGTAGTCACTGGAGAATTCCATGGGTCTGGCCCTTTTCATGAAGATGAGGGAATTGACAAACACCTTCCGCTGACTGTGCTGGGGAAACTGGAAAAATGAAGATTTATGAATGAAGCCTTCTTTTTAGTTCCCCTTTCTCGACTTCCTCATCCTTTCACTTTATTCCCATTTTTCATAATGAAAATGAATGCTAAAAAGGTGGGAAGAAAAGGCTTTAATATCTGTAAAATATATGCTATATGTGTTGTCAGGAGATCTGGATTTCAGTTCTGACTTTACCACTAACTGGTCATGTGACCTTGGAGAAGTCATTTTTACCTCTCTGGGCCCCTTGGAGAAGTCATTTTTACCTCTCTGGGCCTCTGTTTCTGACTCTATAAAAGGAAGGGTAATTTCTAACACTTGATGATCTTAACTTCTCTAAGTTCCGTGAAAGAATGTTGAAAGAGATGGAAAGATATCAACTAGCATGCATTGTTGGTGTTAGGGTCAGACCCAAGAGAGTCCTTTGTTTTGACCGGACCTTTCTCCTGTCTGTTTTCTCCGGCTGTGTCCTCCTGGTTCCCACTGGTGGTAAGGACCTTACGACCGGGCATTCTATGGACCATGCTTCAAGGCATTTCTCAATCCTAACTTTGACTGTCAAACCTTACCAGTTCTGTATCTTATTCTCATGTAGCATACGCAGGTGAAAGAAACAAAATAGACAAATGATTTTATAATAAAAAGTTAATAATTTATTTTCCCCAAATGGCATCATTTTTCATATGCCATAGCTTCTTCGGCCCAATAACCACTTATTGAGCACTCATCATGTGTAAAGCACTGTGCTATTGACTGTAGGGATTTAGATAGGTAAGATGTGGCTGGGTGCAGTGGCTCACACCCATAATCTCAGCACTTTGAGAGGCCGAGGCAGATGGATTGCTTGAGCTCAGGAGTTCAAGACCAGCCTAGGCACCACGGTAAAACTGTATCTCTACAAAAAATTCAAAAGTTAGCTGAGTGTGGTGGTGCATGCCTGTAATCCCTCATACTCGGGAGGCTGTGGTAGGAGGATGGTTTGAGCCTGGGAGGTGGAGGTTGCAGTGAGCCATATTGTGCCACTGCACTCCAGCCTGGGTGACAGAGCAAGACCGTGTTTTTTAAAAAAGGATGTGGTCCCTGCTCTCTGGAGGGCACACTCTAAGGAAGGAGGCACAACCCTGATGGTGTTGCAAACAATTCTATGAAGAGAGGAGGAAAACTGTGTTGAGTTGGGTCTTGCTGGTTGAAAGGCAGCAGTGTATAGAGGGGAGGGCAGGCTGGTTGTTGGAAACCTGTTGGATGAAGGCCAGGGAGAATTCAAAGTGTGTTTAAAAGAAAGGCAAGTAGTCTGGGTGGTGAGAAGATGACTTGGGTGTGAGGATAGGATTGGGAGAAGAGGAGCTGCAGTGGAAACAGAGTGACTGGGGCTTTGAATGCCATGTTGAAGAAGCTGGACTGCCTTCTCTAGGCAGTTGAGAGCCATTGAAGGTGGGCTGAGTTCTGGCAAGCTGAAGCTGAGTTCTCCCCAGAATCCAGTGTGTTTGGAGGACTGGAGTGGGGGGTGCACACCCAGCCATAGTCTATTTTTATGAGGAATCCAGATTTCTAGACTTCAGAGGGCAGTGTGAGCACTGAGAGGACACCCACTATGATACTATAACAAGTGGGATTGGGAGAGGGGACATTAGTGGCCTCATCAGGATAGCCCAGAAGTTTGGTTTTTGGTCACCTTGGAAACTCCTTTGGAGATTCTTGGGATGATTTGGGAGGAACAAGAGGGGGCTGTAGATTCTGTACAATGGGTGGGAGTAGAACCAGGTAAATACTTTTGTGTGAATGTCACTGTCTCACTGGGAAGCAGTTGTAAAAGAAGAGAAGGGGGTGTATTAGTCTGTTTTCACACTGCTATAAAGAACTGCCTGAGACTGGGTAATTTACAAAGGAAGGAGGTTTAATGGACTCACAGTTCAGCACTGCTGAGGAAGCCTCAGAAACTTATAATCAGGGCAGAAGGTGAGGGGGAGGCAAGACACTTTCTTCACAAGGCAGCAGGAAGGAGAGATGAACGCAGGAGGAACTACCAAACACTTATAAAACCATCAGATCTTGTGAGAACTCACTCACTGTCACGAGAAGAGCTTGGGGGAAATCACCCCCATGATTCAATTACCTTCACCTCTCTCCCACACCTGGGGATGATGGGGATTGTAGGGATTAAAATTCAAGATGAGATTTTGCATGGGGGACACAGCCAAACTGTATCAGGGATGTTCTAAGGTCAGTGAAACAGGGCAGTGGCCCTGGGAGAAAAGGGCACTGATGACTAAGACTCTGTGGAGCCACAGGGATGGGGATGTGGCCCTTTTAGTCACATCTGTGGTGGTGGTGGTGTGGGGTACTTGTTTGGCCTCTGCACAAGGCTGACACTATGTAGGCTTCTTTCTATGCCTTCAAAGTCTCCAGAGGTTGGGGTAGGGGTGTGGGGACAACTCTGGTGAGCTCTTTGTCACTTTTGGCTTGCTCAGTAACATCCTAGGAGACACCACTGATCTTGTATCCTTTAAATTTTTTCAACTCTTTTAAAGCCCAGGGATTAGCCAATGGGCTTGTTCATGTCACGGAAAGAACTAAGGAAGATCTGGAGGAAGAGAAGATGTCTTCTCCTCTCTCCCATCTGTTAGACAAACAGATTCTGGCAGCTCGCTTACCTGCCTTGCCCTGGAGAGTTAGCACAAGGAAAGTGGGAAGACCCTTTAGTTCCAGACAATAACTAGAGGGAGAGGCAGAGAATGAGCATCAGAAGGTGGAGGGCTTATTCCAGTTGAGGTAGAGTTGCCTTTCACATTTCAGCGCCCCTGATCTTGCATTCTCATGGCAGCCCCCACTCAGATACGCTCAACACATCCACTTAAGTAACTAGATTACTCTCGCAGGCGCTTTTAAATAATGCACCTCCCTTCAGGTGGGGCGCTCAATCATTCAGCACAGGACCCAGTGTCTCTCCTCTAATATCACTTTACACACAGCTAATGAACACAGGTTCCCAAGAAGTGACTGCATCAGTCAATAAAGGACAGTGCAATCCTACCTGCCCACGCCACCGCCTGTCCCCTCTAGAGCCAATTAGCTCGCTCCTTCACGGATGCAGCGGGAATACCTTCCTCAAAGTGGTTCTCCTGCTCACACCAGGGCTATCTTTCCTTTTCTGCTTCTTTGCAGAGGGCACAGAAAACACAGGAGGCTGTGACAGTTCTACTGACAACTGGATAGGTTAACACTGGGAGCTGAGGGCATGATTTGAATTCACTATCCAACTCCAGAGCCTTGATCCAAGCAAAGAGGTACAGAGTGATTTGGGGTGTTGGGCAGATATCAGGACCCTCCACCATTCCTGATGCTCTGAAAAGTGAGGAAGTCACTGAGAGAACAGACTGGTCTGCATCTCAGCCCCTCTCTTTCTAGTCTCATGGCTTTAACTGTTACCTCACGGATATGAAGCCAGGAAGAAATGCAAGTGCCAGTGCAGCTTCTGCTCCTGTCCTTTCTCCTGCCTACGGTGCTGTGAGATCCCAGCTGGTGTGAAGAGACCATGATTGTTCTGGGAGTCAAGATGCACTGACAATCTCTGGTTTTTCTGACTTCAGGCAGGAAAGCTCACCAAGATCCTCTGCTGTGCCTTTCACTGGGCTGCTAAGAGGACCAAATGATAAAATTTCTATGAAGATACTTCGCAAAAGTAAAGCTCTGCACAGATGTATCTTGCTGAATGGTAACGAGAGGAAGTGGAAACAACCGTGGCTGGAAGACAGCAGGTTAGAGCCCTGAAGTATAAGCTCTGCCACTTACTAGCTTAGGGGTCTTGGGCATGTCACCTCAACTATATGGGACTCAGTGTTCTCATCAAGAAATTGGGGAGGATAAAACCTACTTCATAAAGTTGTTTGAGAATTAAAAGAAGCAATGGGTGTGAATATGTAGAAAACTGTGGAATGTTATGCAGATGGAAGGAGTTATTTATCATTGCCTATGCTGATTTAATTGTGGCCTTAATCCAACTCTTCCTGGCCCTTAGGGTTTTCATTTTTACCATATTATTTTCCACTGGCTTTGATATGGCTTTTTCTTCAGTTTGGAATGTGTCTCTCCTCTGTTTTGTATCTTCTCAAGGAGACAATAAGCTTCCAAGGCACAGCCTGTATGGGCCAGGTGTGCATAGGTTCTTCAATGGCAGCTCTTTCATTGAAGGATTTGCATGCATTCAGTGCTTAATGAATGCTGCAGATCTACTGAGGTCACTTGAGAACCCAGGCCTGCCTTCTGAGTGTTACCTTCTTTCTAAGAAAGATGCTAGTGGTTGTCTCAAGGAAAGGAAAAAAATTGTGGGCCCAGGGAGTTATTCTTTGATGATTTAACTTTCCTTGATATTCTTTTTCTTTGATTTAATGAATGAGTTTGGTTCCCTAAGCCAATTGTGTAAGTCAGTCAGTCATCATGAGTTCTCTCTCCCCAGCTAGGGAGTGAACTCCTTAATGACAGGGCCTTGTCATAACTAATGGAATGAGACTAGAAGAGGTATCCCTTGAGTAAAAGTTATAATCTCCACTTCAGTCTAATACAATATCTTAAACTGAAAGGTGCAATGGGATTAAAATACTGTTATTTTCTCAGATTAGAAGTATCAATGCTTTTGAAACTTTAAGGCTACAAATCCATTGCATTTATATAGTTCTGAGCAGGATCAATTTCTATAGCGACTAGCAGTGGTGAATCTTGTGATTTTATGCCTGGTTTAAGATTGCTAACAGCAATTCAGCAATTCTCCACTTCAATTTATTAATTGCTTATGGAGTTCCTGTGAGGTGTAAACACTGTGTGAGCTTTGTGGGAGACACAAAGAAGGGGGAGAGATAGTCCCTGCACTCAAATTAACTTCCACCTATACAGGGTCTGCGTTATAGGGAAGGTATGTTCATTTGCAATTATTAATGAGTGCTTTCTTTTAGTACCTGAGGGCCTAGAATCAAACTTCATGACTTCACATATCCATGCCTTATTTCTGGGTACCTTGGTACAGAGAGTTATAACTCTCTTCCTGTTTCTTCCACAATAACATTGGTCACAGTAATATTTGGCAAGTTTGTGATTTGGCAAAGGGATCTCTACAATGGCTGACAGCATCATGGATGTTGAAAAATCATGGACTACAGAGATGACAAGAGTAAAAGGAGGGAGGAATGGTTAGGACCAGGAAGGGAGCAAGTGTGGTAGGATCAAGGTAAATTTTTTTTGGGTTAAAAATAATTGATGTAATCTTGATCATCTTAAGAAACTTCCCAAGGCTCTGTTGATGGTTTTCTTCCCTGTGCTCTTCCCCACCTCAAATCCATTTCATCAGGTCCCTGGTTGGAGGCTTGTGAATGCTTTCAGATTACTATTAAAAGCTATTAGATCAAGATTTCAATGGTGAATATATTCAAGTCCAAAGTTATTTCAAATGTTCCCGCAAAGACACAACTTCTTTAATTATGAAAGCCAAATTACTCAAGTCCCTTGAGAGAATTAATAGAAGAAGCGGTGTAGCCAAACCACATTCTGAATCCATATCGCAGGCAAGTTTCCATTTGGATTCAGTACAGGTCGAGCATCCCAAATCCTATTATCTAAAATCCTCCTAATGCTCCAAAATCCAAAACTTTCTGATTGCCAATACGATGCTCAAAGGGGATGCTCATTGGAGCATTTTGGCTTTTTGATTTTTGAATTTGGGATGCTCAACTGATAAGTATGATACAAATATTCCAAAATCTGAATAAATCTGAAATCCAAAACACTTCTGGTCCTAAGCATTTCAGATAAGGGATACTCAACTTGTAGTAGATGTTCCTCCTTGAAATTAATGGGCAAACAAACTGAATTCCTGCATAGTCAGTGGTTAATGCTCTGTGTGTGTGTGTGTGTGTGTGTGTGTGTGTGTGTGTGTGTGTAGAGGAACACACACAAAAGGAGTGTAGAATTGGTGATATGAGTGCACTATTGATGAGTCCTAACACTGCATCTGATTTAACAATGTGATGGTTGGGTATTGTGCATGGGATGAGTGTGAGGTTTTTTAAATTTTATTTTTAAAAATTTAACAAAGCATTAGGATCTGGAAAATAGCACAGGACAATTTCACTAGAAAGTTTTCAGTTTGCTATTAATAGGAAACAGATCGAGTAACATGTGGATAAATATGTACAAAGCCTAGTATGATTTCCTGTCCCCCACCTGATATCTTCAGTGAGAAGACTGGGGGGTGAGTGAAGACTCTGGGAGAGCAACAGTGGTCCAGGCCCAAGTTGTCTCCCCTAACCCCTTCCCAGAACTGCTTGGCTGGAGACAGGGGAGAGGTTGTGCTTTCAATCTGCTCAGCCTTAAGTCTGAATTAGTATTTAAAAAAAAATCTTTAAAATGAATGTTTTCAAGTATACACAAATGTAGAGAGAGAGTAGCTTAATAACCCCCAATGTAGCTATTATCCAGCTTCAACAATTACCAAATCTTGCCAATTTTATTTCACCCATTACCATGGTCCCCTATTTTCCTATAGTATTTTTGTTTTTGTTGTTGTTAGAGATGGGGTCTGGCTCTATCGCCCAGGCTGAAGGGCAGTGGTCCATCATAGCTCACTGCAAGGCTCAAGCAATCCTCCCAGCTCAGCCTCCCATGTAGCTGGGACTACAGGCACACACCACCACGCTCGGCAGGGAGTTAAGTATTTTAAAGAGAATCCAAGACATCATGTTTTGTCACTTGTCAATGCTTCAATATTCTAACTGTTAAGAGCTTGAAAAATGTCACATACACTTGATGCTGTTATCACATCTAATAAAATTTCCATAATGAATAACGTTATCTAATATCCAGTTCATATTCAGTTTTGCTAATTGTCTCAAGAATGTCTTTTTCCAGTTGTTTTTTTTTTCAAATGAGAATTCAAATAAGGTATACTTTGTGCATTTAGTTGATGCTCTTACTTTAATCTACAGTTGGCCCTTGGTATTCACAGGTTCCAAATCAGCAGCTTCCACCAACTATTGATGAAAATATTCAAAACAAAAAACCAATATAAATAACAACAATAAAAAATAATACAAATAAAAACAATTCAATAGAACAATGATTTACATAGCTTTTACATTGTATTAGGTGTTATAAGTAATTTGGAGATGATTTAGTTCATGGGAGGGTGTATGTTGGTTATATGCAAATACTATGCCATTTTATATAAGGCACTTGAGCATCCAGGGATTTTTGGTATCCACAGAGTGGGTCCTGGAACCAATCTCTGTATTTGTTTTTCATTCCATTGATTTGTTGGAGAAACTGGTAATTGTATCCCCAGTGGCTTGGAAGCCAGGAGACCCACAGTCAAGGCCCAGCTCTACTAATAATTATCAGTGTGATCTTGGGATGTGCAGTTGACCTTTCTGAGTGTCACTTTCTTTATATAAAATATAAAAGAGTTTGACCAGGGGGTCTATCAGACCCATTCCTGGACAGAAAGGGAAACAGGACAGAAACGGCTGAGACACTTTGTATGTGCCAGATGCCCAACTCTCAACTTCCCACAAGATAGGTATTGTTTTTGTATTTGAGTCTGTAAAAAACAACCGACGAACCAAATCCAGTCAGGTTTAGAAGAAGGCAGATACTCCTCACCAGCAGTCTTCTGACTTGAAGCCTACCTCAAAGTAAAGGGAGAAAACCTGGGAGCCTGGAGACGGTTTGTAAGCATCCCACTGAATCGTTTTGTCCTCGCCCAGGGACAGCACATGTAATGTCTGAAATTTCTTCATCCTTCTATAATTCATCAAGGTTTCAGTGGAGAAGATCCCAGGACCATAGGACACTAGCATGGAAGGGGACCTCAGCAGTAATTTACTTTAACTCCTTATATGATGAACAAACCCTTTCTATAATATTCACCAAAGCACTTCTTGACAACAGGCATAGCCTCCTTGTGGAGGCAACTCATGACCTCCTGAGGCAGCCCATTCCAGGTCAGGCTACCCACTAACATGCTCTTCCTTACCTGAGATTTTTCTCCCTGAAACTCCCACTGGGCCTTGCTCTGCTCTATGTCTCTTATCTTTACACGATAACTCTTCAAATAATTAAAGACTTAGATTATCCTTGTCTTCTCTGGCCAATGACCTTTAAATATACACACATGGTGCTGTGGTCGATTCCTGACTACCCCAGCTGCTTTCCTGTGGGTGCACCGTACTTGTCAATGCCCCTTGTAAAGTGCAGCTCCCACAACAGGACACAACACTCCAGGTGGATGATCAGCATGGAGCAGGGACTGTCACTAAGGTATATGGCCTAAAATCCCTTACAGGATCTTTCTGAAACTTTTCTAAATATGTCTGTGGAAGGAAGAGGGTTTCAGAAAGCAGAAGACAGAGACATACGGCCTCTAGAATATTAAAGCTAGCATACTTTAACTGGAGAAGTTTTTTCACAGGAAAAAAAACCCTATAAGACACTATAATTATGAATTTGGTTTTCCAAAGACATTTATATTGGAAAGTCATCTTGAAGATATTCTTTCAAAATGTATGGTTATCCCAGACCTTCCTTGTCTATATGGAATGCCTGGAACTGACCTACATATTCCCCTCGCTTGGAAATTTACCCCTGTCTTCCACCACAGAAAGTGTGGATTTTGTGGTTGTGATGATTTTGGATTGGTCAACTTTATGGTTTTGGGTGAAATTCTTCTGGAGTACACAATTTTCTTCTATATTGGAGAGGAATGTGGGTGGAAGTTGGAGTACTGGAGGAGCTCAGAACTGAAGGGTGGTTCTGGGAATGGCTTCAATAAACCATGGAGTGACTGAGGCTCCAATGAAATAATGAAAGTATCCACAGACAAGCACGACGTTCTCTGAAAGTATAAGAAGCAAAGTACTGTGAGTTTGGTCTTCTTAGCATGGTGGGGCAGGTACAACAAGCATCGCCATCTGCTCTAATTCTTACATAGCTCCTACAGTGTGTCCTTTTTGCTGTACTCTAATTGTCTACTCCTAATTGCTAGCTTGGACAAGCTGCCTCAACTTTGAGCCATGTTTTTCTTGTTGCTACAGAGATGATTTTACCTCTAATGATGAACTCTCCATGTTTCTTCCTACCCTCTCCCACTCTCGTAGATAGTTCTGGAAGAGTGTCTCCCAGGACCTGATATTCTTTATCACTTTTCTGTGGCCTCTATGTGTGGACCAAGACACCCCTTTAGGGCATTGTTGCCCTAGAGAGTGGGGAAGGGTCAAGGTATTATTGCCCTTGATCTAAAACCCTGGAGTCAACGTCAGTCTTTTCTTAGGCAGTGTGGAGCTGCCAGGGTCTCCCTGGTTTGCACCCCATGCCTTCTCATCCTGCCGGCAGTGCCATGGGGCAGAAGGGATGTAGAGTAAGGGGACCCAAAGGAAGGTTGACATGTACTTGGGTGCACTGCCAAAGCCTGTGTCTCCCAGGAATTGGACTCACTGGGTGATATCCAGAGGTCAGAGCAGCCTACAAAGTCCTCCTTTTTGAGTGAATGTGGTGGTTTCACTGGGACCAATGTAGGGAGAACTTATGCTATGCTAGGACACTCAGTAGCTTCCAATTCACCCAAGCCAAACGTTCATCATAAATCATCTCTTCCCTGGACATTTGTTTTTTACTCAACAAAGCCATCAGATGCTTACCTGAAATGATGCAAAGAAAGTTTTAGAGGAGCCCTGTGGACTGAGTTCTTTTTTCTCCCTGTTCCTTCTCTCTTCCGCTCTGAGATTCCTGTTGTTCAGGAAGGGGTTACTGTGTAAACCAGGCAACCTCTCTTTCACTCAACAAAGAAATTTAGCAATCTCTGAGGCTGTGTCACCTTGCCAGCAGAAACATTGAATGGCAATAGTACTGAGAGTCAACACTAATAGCCGACACCAAATTAAACTGCCAGACTTGGTGTGATGTAGCTCTGTCACCTCTTGACACCTCTGATGTGAGTACCAGGACTTCTGCAGGAAATTCATCAGCTGTAGTTCATGACGTATCATCTTTACATATCTGTCCATCTACATTTGTCAGCAACAGGCAAGCCTCAAATGACTTCAGTGATTGGAATATAGATTACACCTCCTCCAGACATAGTAAACAGGGTTTTAACTCTTGGGGCTCCTTCAGCTCTGCTTTCCTTCCTGACAAGGCCTGCTTACTGGTGTTCCCATTCTCCTTGTGTTTCAAGTAGTGACTGACAAAGGCTGAATAAGAAGGTCTCCTTTCTTTTCCCTACTAGCCAGTACCTCAAATGTTTCCCTTCATTCCAAGTCAACTATTCTGTGAACACTCATTCTCTCTGATGTGTATTTCATTGAATGCCATTTAAAAATGCATATTTGCTCATTAATGGCTAGATTTACCATTGCTCTGATGGGGAAGATTAGAAGTTTAGTACAGGCTCATCTTGCTAATCAAACTTGTTTGATTCCCAGTGGAGAATGTCTTTGATTTTTCCGTGCTTTCCAGGCAGATCATTTTAGTATAATACTAGCTGCTAATGGGACAAGATCAAGGGCTGGCTGGTTTTCAGAATATTTTCAGACCCTTAAAATTCTCACTGGTCATTACCACCTTAGTTGTTTATTTTGCACATTTATCAATACCTTCAAGCTCATGCACGCTGTTAGGTGTAAGTTAAGTAGGTGCAAATGTGTTTTTTTCCTTGCATGCTTTCCTAGTGTGATTCTAAAAAGAACAGTCCCAAATATATAAAAAGTGGAGAAGGACATGGGAGTCTTCAGCTTTTGGAACCACATTACAAGCTTTAGTTTGTGGTGGGTGGGGGCGGGCAGGATTCATTGCAAAGATACTATATTCCTCATGCATTTTTGTAGAATGAAGGCTATACTTGTTCACAAGCTATGTGTGTGCTTATTTCTGTTTTTAAGGAGACTGAGCTTCTTTATGGTAAGAATGATGCTTTCTTATCTTTCTTTCCTTGGTAATAGAGCACTTGATGCTGCTGCCTTAGTGACTGGGAAATGCTGCCCCATGCAATGACTCATGCAGGCCATTGGCAGGCCACAAGCTGTGGGTAGCACTGCCCTGCAGGGTGTTAGTATCATCTGGCAATTGCTTTTATTTGGGGCAGCCAGTCAGTTCTTCACATTCTGGGCCTCTGGCTCATAGTGTGTTTGATGACAACCCTGAGAGGACATCTCTGGTGGTTGTAGTCACCAAAGATGCCACTTCCAGTTAGTGTATTAGACCTACCCCTGCTATACCCTCACCCCTCCTAAGCCCTTCTTGAGGGTGGGAGGGTTGAGGTTATAGCAGCGGGAGGCCTAATACACTAACTGGAAGTGGCAATCCATCTCAGTTAAGTATGGAGAATGCCTGTTTAAATGCCATGAGACAGTCAATTTAGATTTTGGATAATCAGGGGGTGTGGTTAGAGGAGGTTGTGGGTATAGATGCAATAAGATTTTCAGAAGTTGGCCTGGCATGGTGGGTCATGCCTGTAATCCAAGCACTATGGGAGGCCGAGGCATGTGGATCACTTGAGGCCAGGAGTTCGAGGCCAACATGGCGAAACCCCATCTCTACTAAAAATACAAAAATTAGCTGGGTGTGGTGGTGCATGCCTGTGATCCCAGCCATACAGTAGACCAAGGCACAAGAATCGCTTCAACTCAGGAGGTGGAAGTTGCAGTGAGCTGAGATTGTGCCACTGAACTTTAGCCTGAGTGACAGAGCGAGATCCTGTCTAAAAAAAAAAAAAGGTTTCCAAGAGTTGATATTTGATAGAGGTGAACCTGGGAGATGGATACATGAAGTTCATCAGACATTCTCTCTACTTTTGTATATGTGTGAAAATTCCCCAAATACAAAATTGAAAAAATGATCTTAGATTTTTGGTTATGGCTCTGTGAATTGAAGTGACTGGATTTGACTATTGTTAATGATCTTACATTGTTTAATAGACAAACTCACATCAAGTATCTTTAGCATTAATTTTACATGGATCTCAAAAAGGATTCAATGTAGGCTCTTTTTAAAAAAAAATTTTTTTTAATCTTTAGACTTTTCTATCCACAAAACCACTGGTTTTGGTGTCAGATGTAAGCTTAGGTCAGCTCCACACTGCCTAAGGGAAGCCTTACATTTGATGTACTTACCTAGGGTATTGTCTGGTATTTCGAGAAAGCCAGATTCCCTCACACCCTCCCCCTCGTCACTCTGGAATTCTCCTGACAATTGTGGCTGTGGAGAAATGGAGGCAGTGCTCACATGACTGCATGGACATGTATGGTGTTTTTACACATGCCTCATCCTGCTTGAGTTTGATTCCTGTTCTTCAAGGCTCTCTCAAGTTCAAAAGGCTCTCTCGATTCAGAATGCAAGACACCCATTACTTTTACTAAGGCTCTTCTACACATCAAGGCAGACCACGGCATGCAAAAAAGGTTTATGGCATAGCAGGAAGATTAAATATCTAACACGGTTCAAATTCCAAAAGGGTTTCATGAATTTACGAACATTAAGGAGAGCATGCTTAGGATGAATTCACAGAATGCAGTGTTTGGCTGATTCAATATGCAAGACTACAATCCACAATGGAAAAAACGTGGGAACAAATTCTTGCTCTGATTGTGGTGAGGTCAAGACCCAGCATGTGGAACCAGCGGGAGAGAAAACAGAGAACAAAACGGTGGAAGAAAATGCTTAGAATCTAACTTATGACTCATATCTTAGAACTGTTTGGAAAGAGAACATTTTTGTAAAATGATAGACATCTAGCAATGGCAAAGCCATGGGAATCCCCTTTAATACGAGATGGCTCTGTTTAAACACACATGGAGATGAATATGAAACATGGAGATGGTTAGACTAAGTCATGGGGTAAGAACAAATTGAGACCAGCCACTCAGGGCCACGTTTCAGGGGCTGTGACTTGAAGTGGCTGAGATAAACACTTAGATCACTCAACTGGGGATTATAATGGGAGTGCTGACAACCCTCACTAATTAGGATGCTCTCAGGCAGCTCTGTAATAGCTTCGGGGAGTTGCTGTCAGTAAACAGTGTTATATTCGGGGGTTGCTGCGTCGGGCGCCTCTCCACACCACAGAGACTTCACTTGCTTTGCTCCTAGCAGTCATCTTGCTTCCAGCTCTTCAACACTCCAAGGAACTCAGTGCCCTTCTCCCAGAGACACAAAGAATTCTGAGTTTACCTGCAGTCTCCTCTGCAGGCAGAGGGTGAAAGATGACACCTGCAAACACACAAACTAATTATAACCCTATTTCGTTCCTGTGGGCGAACCTCTCCGTCCATCCCTTTTGCCCTTTCCCACATTTAATTCCTATCTGGTGAGGAGGAAAGGATTATTTCTGGAAACCAGCCTTTCCCCTCCAGCTCCCCTCAGCTGCCAAACACAGACGAATCATCCTGTGGTAATTAACAATCTCATTTTTAGGAGTACATTTTATGGTACTCTTGGTCAAGTAAATTCTAAATTAGCTCAGTTAAAATGGGTCATAAGACACAGCGCTGCCGTCCCTATTAGCTACTGGACCTCTGCCAATGTACCGCACTATTTCGGGAGCTGGGCTTCTGGCTAAAGGAATCATTACCCAGAGATTATGAAGGGGGGATGTGTGTGGAGGACACGCAGTAATGGCACCCTTCCCGCCTGGCTTCAATCACAAATTCTGGGGTAATATATGAAGAATTGCAAAGAATTAATTTTGGGAAGGAGGGCATATGGGGGTGCTGAGGGAGAGCTCAGTGAGGTGAGGTCACTATCCCTGTGGTCACACAGGCATGGGGCAAATCTGTTGCTAGGTTTCCTTTTGAGATTCCCAATGGCCCTGAAGAGGATAGAGGGGCTTTGCGAACACCCCCAAGAGGGGTTTACTGCCCCAGGACATGCATAGGAGAGAGGGATTTAGTGGAAAGAGGCTGGGGGCCCCAGGCTCTTCTTGGAAAGAAATATCTGCATGCCTTGGGCAAGTCACTTTCCCTTCTCTGGTCCTGTTTTTTCACTTGTCAATTGAAGGGATTGGGCAAAATGACCTCTGAGAGTCCTTTCCATCTCAAACATCTTGTGACCCTTTCTGCAAACCAGTGGAGTTGTCCTAGGATGTTTGCCTGACTCTCTGGAGACAACCATGGGTTTTGTTTAGGGCACAGTTGCCTCTGGTTCTGAGAGCACATCTTTTTAGGATTTCTGTTTTAATGGTGACTTTTGATGTTTTGAGCTCCAGGGAAACAAGGAATTCAGACATAATCCATTGTGTTCCGAGTGCAAAGAGAAGATTACTTACCTTTAGAAGTATATGCAGGCAATTTTTTTTTAGGATCTATATATGCCAAAGCAGTTTTCTAGGAGCGCATGTGTGTGTACTGTGAGGATAAGGGAGGGAATAGGTTACTGTGATGAACTAGATACCCTCTCTGTCCTTAAGAAGCTTGCAAGCTAAGGAATACTGATGTGGACTCAAAGAATTCAAGAAATATATAGAGAGGGTTGAGTTTGAGTTGACTGTGAAGTATCCAGGAGAAAAAAATGAAATTGGAATGAGAGAGATGAGGAGCAACTTTTAAAAGCATCGTGGCGGTAGGGTCCTACCTAGATCTAAGATGGAGAATATTTGGTGGCCCTTGAATTTGGGGCACTGGTATCACTAGGGATTCCACAGATTTATGTCCTTTGGGTATAATTTATTAAGCAAGGGAGCCTGAGAATTGTAATTTTAAGCCTCTCAGACTCTGTGATATATGGCTGGGGAATGGGAGGATGAATGCAGGAAGGGAATTGAAACAGTGCTTCAGCAATAAGGAGTTTAAATTGGATCCACAAGGCGATGAGAAACCACTTTGGGGCACTGAAGTATGGGTTGGCATACTCATCATATCATCACAGCAAACAACTTTGGAAGCAGTCAGAAGGTGTGGAGACATCATCAACGTTACAGTTTAATAAAATGATGATAATAGCTCAGATCACAAAAGATGAGATATGCAAAACTTTGTGAAATTTTAAAGGGAGAAAAGATAAAAATCTCATCCACATTGGAATATTTACAATATTTATTTTAAAATACTCATATACAGATCCAAAGACGCACAGTTAAATTAAAAAGAAAAAAATCCCAGCTACCATTTAAAAAAATTGTATCCCAGGCATGTTTTACCTACTTTACATGTTATCTCACTGAATCCTCACAACAACACTATGTGGTATTATGACTCCATTTCACAGATGAAGAAACTAAGTCTAAGAGACTTTAAGCAACTTGTCCAAGGTACATAATTAACAACTATGGATGATCAGTTTGTAGTGAACAGAGGGCCTTTCCTGAAGTCTAGGTTAGTCTGATTCCAAGTCTTATTCCTTATGAAGTGTAACTGGATTCATTTGTAAAGCATCATGTTTGTAACACTGTATTTATAATAATTGTGAATTTTGAAGTTTTTTAAGGCCTATGAGTAAAATATTTAGGGTAAGATTTTTATTATTGTTATTATTTTGAGATGGAACCTCTGTCGCCCAGGCTAGAGTGCAGTGGTGTGATCTCGGCTCACTGCAGCCTCTGCCTCCTGGGTTCAAGTGATTCTCCTGCCTCAGTCTCCCGAGTAGCTGGGATTACAGGTGTGTGCCTCCACACCCAGTTAATTTTTGTAGTTTTAGTAGAGATGGGGTTTCATCATGTTGGCCAGGCTAGTCTCAAACTCTTGACCTCAAGTGATCCACCCTCTTCAGCCTCCCAAAGTGCTGGGATTACAGGTGTGAGCTACCACTCCCGGCATCTAGGTAAGATATTAACACAATACTAGTGAGATCCAGTGCCTCCCATCCCCAAGATTTCTGAAAACAGTTGGTAGAAATGTAATAATCCTCACCATAGCTCTTGGCATTTAGTACAAACATCAGAGGATGTCCTTCAAGTGATGGAGGAAGATGAACTTATGCCTTTGAATGAGACTATCATTTTAACAAAGGAAGGAAGGAATACAGGTGGACTTTCTCTTGTTGACTTCTGATTTACAGATTTGAAGAAGTGTTCCTGACTTCTTCCTTTGACCTCAAAAGACCAGGAGTACAGGGGGAACTGGTGTAAGTTCTTTTTTGAAACCAAGTGCTTTTAATGCCTGTGTGACGTAGAAATTGTTTTCTTTTACATTAAGTACAATATTGATATCTTTGTCTCTTCTCAAAGTGTTGTCTAACTCACATTAAACTGGAAAAGATGAAGGTGACAATTTTCTGATGTGGAGCAGCTCCCCTCATGATAGAATTAAGATCATTGAAGGTAAAGTCAGTGAGAAAATGAGCGAGTTAAGTACATTTTCTTTTAAGTGACTGCGAAGCATTCTTGCATCTCCTTGTACTAAGGTAGAACTTTATAGCATTGGCTATTGTAGCTTCCTGGAATATGTACTTCTTTAGGCAATGCAAAATATTCTCCCTGGAGAGTTGGAAACTAGTGTCTTGTTTGAGATGGTGTATAAGTAAACTTGTTTCTGAGGAAAAGGAGAGACCAAATGGCTCCTTTGGGTTCCTTTATACTTATAAATACACAATTTCATAGTGTCTTTTCTCCATTTATTCTTTCCATTTGTACGGTCATGGTTGTAGTGCAAAGAGCAAAGTCCACTGTGGTTAGTTTAAGGAAGAAAGGAATTAACATAAAGGATATTCAAAGCAGGGAGAAAGACACCTGGGGACAGGCTTCTAGGAGGATCACTAAACTGCAGGAACTGGCCTGATGGGAAAGCCCTGAAGCTGTTGAACAGATGCTGGGGAAACCACAGTTATTGCACCTGCTGCAGCTACCAGCTCTGCTGCTAGTTTAGTGTCAGAAATACTATCCTGAACTGCCTGAAAAACTCTGCCACAAAAACCTGCATGCCTCTGCCACGTCTCTCCCCAGGAATGAGAGGTGTTCCCCTCAGCCCACCTCATATATTACATACTTTCAAAACATAGTGTTACATTTGTGTGTCTGATTAGCAGAGCCTAAATCTCAGGCCTGTGTCCTCACTGCAAGGGGACTGGGCATTTGCATTTTACTTTGGAGAGGCTGGATTCACAATGTAAGGATTTCCCCAGACAGAGGAAGTCTATTCCAAAGACAATGGGCACTGTGCATGTAGTAGATGCCACTACTCCATCCTAGGTAGCTTCTTGTTTCCAAGTATGTGAAAGAGAAGACTGTGGGCAAGGAAAGAGGACAGGAAACTTCTATTGAGAGGCTCAGTGGTAGATGTTGTGGGTGTGCCACCCATATCCACGTGATATGGTTTGGCTGTGTCCCCACCCAAATCTCATCTTGTAGTTTCCATAATCCCCACATGTGGTTGGAGGGACCTGGTGGGAGGTAATTGAATCATGGGGGTGGTTTGCCCCATGCTATTCTCATTATAGTAAGTAAGTTCTCATGAGATGTGCTGGTTTGATAAGGGAATTTCCCCTTTGCCAGGATCTTATTCTTTTTCCTGTCATCATGTAAAGAAGGACGTGTTTGCTTCCCCTTCCACCATGATTGTAAGTTTCCTGAGGCCTCCCCAGCCATGTGGAACTGTGAGTCAATTAAACCTCTTTCCTTTATAAATTACCCAGACTCAGGTATGTGCTTATTGGAACTCACCATATTGAGGTGCTGCTGCCACTCCCAGTTACCACTGTCTGCATAGCTTAGCCTGAGAGAATACTCTTGGAAGCCAGAGTGGGGGTGCTGGGGAAATTAACACTGCCCCTTGCAGCTGTCAATCAATTGCTGACCTCAGCTGCCTTGCCCCTTGGGCGGGGTACCCCAGAGGCTCTGTTTTACACTGTGCCCCAGAGTTCTCCCTGGCTTTAAGCCCTAGTTGTCCACAGTGGTAGCTGGCTTGGTAGCAGACCCTCTAGTGGCTTCCTTCCCTTCCCTGTCTCACTTCCTCACTCACCACTGGTGTTTCCTGTATTTCTCAAATATACTACCTGTGCCTTGTCTTGGATCTGCCTCAGGGGGAACCGTGTTCAAGCTGACCTACTTTGCCGTAGGTGCTCTCACATTTATTATTAGTAAATTCTTTGAGCATCATCATGCAGTAGTGATTAATGAGGAAAGCCAAGCTCACTTCCCAGCCTTGGCCTCCACACAAGGCTTCTCTCTCCCTCCCTGTGAAGTCTGTGTGGAGTGGGGCTGCTCCCTGGCAGGGCCATGCCCCCAGGTCTTCAGGCTCTGCATCAAAAGCCCTCACAGCTTCCCTTTGCTGCCCCCAGGATATTTCAGGCTAGAGAAAAATCACTCCTAGGACTATCCTTTGCACAAATTGCTGCTGAAATGCTTTAAAGGGGTTCAGCTTACCTCTCTCAGAGCTCTTCTCTGCTCTTTTTGAGGTGGCAGGAGATGAGAGAGTGTGAAACAGAACATTTGTGAGCTTCTACAATGCCAAGAAATGTAGGCTTTCTGCCTCCTAAGACCAGATTCCCTTGCAACAGAGGGAGGTAATTTACACCTTGCTCTACAAGAAGAAATAAAGTAATCATCGTTCCGTCAGTTTTCTAGTGTAGAGTTCTTTCAGGTGATTTTGCATCCAGCAGTGCTGGTGTCAATAGAGCAGGGCTGAGCTACCTGCAAACCTTTACAAAGGACATCCACGGGAGCACTGGCGGGAACTCTTTTCTCAAAGAGTCTGCATACTCTATCAAGATCAGAACATTTTGTATATGGTTTTGGAACATGGAATGGAACACAGTTTCATGACCCCTTCAAAACATGCTCCTGTAAGAGTGGCTTGAAAACATGGAGAAAAAGTGCCCTTTCCAAAGTTGCTATCTCTCCACGACCTGGTTCTTGACTGACTCCAGCTGCCAACGGCACTCTCACCCCTCCGTGGGCAGATGGGCTTCCCACACTCCTGCCCCTTTGCTTTTTCCATATATAAAAGTCAAACACTCTGAGTGCAGTACCTTTTCTCTGAAAACACTTGATCCACAAGTTCCACAAACACTCTGTTTTCAAGTTGTAGAGAATGGAGGCACAGAAGAGAGAAGCGATGTCTTTAGAGTTATTCAGGGCACGGAGGGAAGGAGAGCTGCCTCAGAAAACGCTCCTTTAAGAATTAGACAGAAAGGCTTTTATGCCACTTAGTGCTTAAAAAGAAGCACTAGAAGGGGCCAGTGTGGAGGGCGCTTGAGGATGAATTCAACAAATACTGCAGAATATAAGGTTTTTATTTTCTTTCTCTAAATTATCCTTCAGAAAATAGGGAGTTGTTTTATAGCTAGTAAGTTAATGACAATTTTTTTTGAATGCCTACTATGTGCTAGGCAATATTCTAGACCGAGGGAGGGTCAGCAAACTTTTTCTGCAATGGGTCTGGCAGTAAATATTTCAGGGTTTGTGGAGCATACAGTCTGTGTAGCAGCTGTCTAATTCTGCCATTACAGAGTAAAAGCAGCCGTTGACAATAAGTGCTGAGCTTAGCTGTGTTCCAGTAAAGCTTCATTTTAAAAAACTTGTCCAGATGCAGTGGCTCATGCCTGTAATCCCAAAACTTTGGGAGGTTAAGGCAGGATGATTGCTTGAGGCCAGGAGTTCGAGACCAGCCTGGACTACATAGCAAGAACTTGTCTCAAAACAAACAAACAAACAAACAAAAAAATAGTTGACTGCAGTGGTGCATGCCTGCAGTCTTAGCTACTCAGGAGGCTGAGGTGGGAGGATTGTTTGGGCCCAGAAGGTTGGGACTGCAGTGAGCACCACTGGAGCCCGGGCTCCAGAGCGAGATCCTGTCTCAAAACAAAACAACTTTAATTTATAAATTTGGCCCACAGGTTGTAGTTTGCTAATCCTTGCTGTAGACGCTGGGAGATATATTAGTTAATGAAATAATGCTCCTGCTTTCAAGGAACATATATTCTGATGTAAGTGCTACTTTAAAATTGGAGTCCTTACCAATAGATACTGCGGCTTGGGACAAATGATCCAGAGACAGCATTTACATGGATTAAAAAAAAGGACTGGATGGAAATAAAGACAGTGTGCCCTGGAAATTTATGTGAAGTGACCCAGAAAGTGATCTAAAAAGACACAGATGTCAAACATGCTTGGGGCGAGTTTGAGTGAAATGACTGTGTGGTATGTGAGATTAATAAGAAAGAAATATTTCAAAATTGATATATCTAAGTTAATTTTATAGGTATAATGTAGATATGTATGTGAATGAAAATAAAATACTACTGCCCTACGTAGAAAGTTGAGTATTTCATTCACATTCCAGAAACTGTATATTTGAGTTGACCAAAATACTTTTTAGGAGAACTTCTTTTTGGAGAAGTGGGAGGCTTCCTTCTATTTTGTCCTCCAAGCTACCATCATCTCCTCACTCCTTCACCTAGTTTTCTCCCTGCTCCCACACCTAACAGGCAAATCTTGACAAAGCTGTCAGAGTGATTATTTAAAAATGAGGCCGGGCGCGATGGCTCACTCTTGTAATCCCAGCACTTTGGAAGGCTGAAGTGGGCAGATCTTTTGAAGTCAGGAGTTCGAGACCAGCCTGACCAACATGGTGAAACCCTATCTCTACTAAAAATACAAAAAAATTTAGCTGGGCATGGTGGCGCATGCCTGTAATCTTAGCTACTTGGGAGGCTGAGGCAGGAGAATTTCTTGCACTTAGGAGGTGGAGGTTGCAGTGAGCTGAGATCATGTCACTGCATTCTAGCCTGGGTGACAGAGTGAGACTCCGTCTCAAAAAAAAAAAAAAAAAAAAAAAAAAAAAAAAAAAAAGGGAAGTCAGATCATGTGGCTCTCTTGCTTAGGACTCACCAATGGCTTCATACCACATTTGGAATACTATTGAACATCCTTTCCATGGCCCACAAAGACCAGCATGCTTAGTCCTTACCTTGCTCTCCAACCCTGTTTCCCACAACTTCTCTTCTCCTTCCCTTTCATCCAGCCTCACTTACCTCCTTCTGGTCCTTGACTCAGGGCTTTGAATTTGCTGTTCCCTCGCTCTGCATGCTCTGCATGGCTCTCCCTCAGATACCCATGTGGCTGACTTCCTCAGTTCTTCCAGGCCTTTGCTTAAACGCTCTTCCTCAGACAGGCTTCCCTGATTGTCCTGTATAAGGAAGGCCCTAGTCCCTCTCCAGTCCCTTGATCCGCTTCATTTTTCTTCATAGAACTGATAACTCTCTGACTTTGTTACGTGTATGTTTGCACATTTGCCTGTCTCCTTCACTGGAAGGTTAGCTCCGTGAGGGCTTTGTCTTTTTTTAAAATTGAATGCTGAATTCTCAGTGCCTAGAATAGTGCCTTGCATATGGTAGACAGTCAGTGTATTAGTCTGTTTTCAAGCTGTTGACAAAGACACACTTGAGACTGGGCAATTTACAAAAGAAAGAGAGTTAATGGACTTATAATTCCATGTGGCTGGGAAGGCCCCTCATGGCAGCAGAGGAGAGAAGAGAGCTTGTGCAGAGAAATTCCCATTTTTAAAGCCATAGAATCTCCTGAGACTTATTCACTATCATGAGAACAGCACAGGAAAGAGCAACCCCCATGATTCAATTACCTCCCACCAGGTCCCTCCCACAACATGTGGGAATTGTGGGAGTTACAATTCAAGGTGAGACCATATCAGTTAGTTACTATCTAGTACATGACTATATGATGTCTACTGAGCACCAGTTATGTGCTGGACGTTGTTCCTGCTGCTTCTGTGTATGTGCCAACTTCTTCTTCTTCTTTTTTTTTTTTTTTTGTGAGACGGAGTCTCGCTCTGTTGCCCAGGCTGGAGTACAGTAGCATCTAAGTGTATACAATCAATTAATAACATTAACTTCTATTCACTTTAGAAGTCTGTCTATTGCTTTGCTATGGCCTTCATTTTATCTTTAGTTAAGCCCAGCCTTTCTCAGTATTTCAGAGCTGTTTAGCCTCCTTCTTTCTCCCTTAAGGGTACAAAGAAAACACACGAGTTCTCCCTTGTTTCCTGTCTTCCATTTGCAGATCTCTTTTTTTCAGCCCTCTCTGTAGAATTGGGATTCCTTTAACACAACTTTCAGGGATTTTCTATCAGTTTGGGTGCCCAGAGCAGGGCAATTCCATAGTGTCCAAGCCAGGATTTCTAGTATGACCCTTCCCTTAATCTAGGAAACCCTCTGGATAGCTAAACTATGTTTTCTAAGCAAGGAACATTTGCTGTTCCTTTTTGCTTTAAGATTCACACATATGGCCTGAATCCACTGATTTTTATTTCAAAAGTTCTTTCAGTATCTATATTGAAGTGTGCTGATCTGGAGCACCTGCTTGAAAGCTAAGACCTTAGCTATGAATTAACACAGTCACAGTGTTTAAAATGAGCAGATAAGGTCTTCTCTATCCTGAAGAATTGCTGAATGGGTGACCCAGCTCCTTTGGAGAGGTCACACATGGTACAGTGACCTCTCCATTCAATGCTCTGTTTTCTCTGCTCCTGTACTCATGCCATCCTTCATCTGGCTCTTCCCACTGGCAGCTCTTCCCATCTTACCATCGACCTTTGCCTTCTCCACGTGTTCACTTTGAATGATCACATGGCCACTCCATTGTCTTCTCATTTCCAGGTATTGTTTTGTCACCTTTTTAGGCTCTCTCAGGTATTTCATGTGGATGCTCCGTCTTCCAAATGACATCTCATGCTCTCTGTGTGCATCGGCGTTAATCTTAGTGACAATTCCAGTGTCTGTAAAGGATTTCTTTCACCCCATGGGCCAGGCCAGATTCTAACTCTGTGGCCTTCTTTTTCATACATCTTTGAAAGCTTTCTTTCTGAGAAGCACATTATTTTGAACTCTTTTATTCCTCCTCTAGTGTGAGCTATAATTGTTTGGAATTTCCAATCCAATTTCTTTTTCAGGTACTCTCTGCAACTAGCTTGCAGGTGAGGTCATTTGCTCTTTGCACACAGACACCACTTCTTTCCTGATTTAGCTTCTAGACGATGCATTTTCAGCTTGAAGTAAAACCATTTATGCCCATTTGCTTGTCTCTGGCTTTTGCTATAATTTTCCAAAGGGATATTTGTGCCTTGTATCCTCATGACGATATAGTGGCTTGGATATAAGATGAGGAGATGCAACTCTTTGGATTTTAATGCTCACTTGGTCATTGCAATTATTTGTGCTTTTTGAGAAGTAATGTTTTTAGAACTGAATTACCTTCTTAGTAAAGAGAGGGCAGCTCTGGAGTCTAAGCTAATGTGCCATTAGAGAGGGCTAAGCTTGCTAAATGAAGATTCTTTCATTTTAATTTGACTGTTACCCAGGGTCAACCTTAAAGTATATTTAATGGTTATGAATATTGTAGCAATGGATTTCTTCAGATTTTTCATAAAATGGTTGATGCTCCTTGCAAAAAATTAAGACATGCAGAAATTTGAAAAGAAGTAGGAATACTAACAATAAATGGCCCGTCCATAATTTCACCACCAAGAGGGAAGACATTTTTTTCTTCTAGTCTTTTTCCTCTTCTGATGACATGGTTCAATGCAGCCATTTTTATCAAAAGTTGGCAACTCACACAGTGATCTAGGACTGTAGCAAAAGCCTTGATAACTTTGCCATTGCCTGTTACTTTAAATACATATTTTAATTCAAGTCACTTCTCAGCCTTGTAGATGCAGTAGATATCAACCCTGGAAGGAATCTCATTTCCCTTCTAATGTGACTACTACTAATTGATGCATGAATCTTCTATAGTTTTCCTAGAAAGTGCCATCAAGGTTCTGTTGGCTGGAGTTGGACCTTTGTTCCTGTGGTTTCTTTTGCCTGGAATGAATCCTCCCCATCTCTGTAGGTCTAAATTATCCCCCCTTTCAAGTCCCTTAGACTAAAGTCTTACTTGATCCCCTCAACGCTGAAATTTTTGATTTACGCTTTCATTTATTCATTTGAGTAGTACAATACCCTGAGCCTAGAATACCCTATTTCTGAAATCTTGATGGTTACATTTTCTATTTCAAAGACAATAGTGGCTTTTTTATTTTTCAGAGATTGAGATCTTGTATTGTGGGAAATGGAAGGACTATTCTCTCTTCTTTATGCATGGGAGACTCACATTTCAATATGTCTTTGGTTATGCAAACGTAAAGAACAGATCCTGGTCTGGAAAGGATAGTTTGAAACCATGAGGAGGGAGAAAATTCAAAATGATGGAAAGTGTTGTACACTGTAGGAGTTGCCTCTCTGCAAGGATTGTTTTGGTATTGACTAGAAGACAAAGGGGAAATTTACTCTTCTAGATGTAGAGAAGGGGTTGTCAGGCATTAGTCTCATGGTGGGGAACTTATGTTCATGGAGGTGGTAAATTTGCTTTGAAACATGGTGGCATGAGGAAACTAAGGGAGAGATGCCTTCAGAGGCATAACTCTATGGACTCTGGGAGCAGTGGTCTTACACCAAGTTTTGTGGGTTCTTCCCTGTGTTGTGACTCCCCTTTATCCTCCTCAAATTTTCAGTAAGTTCTGTTGAACACCATGGTCTGCCCAAGGCTGTGTATTGGGAAATTAAGGGAGAGTCAGCATCCTCACTGGAGAAGAATTGGTACTGAGAATGCTCAGGTGGCCTGGAAAAGCTGGCTAAACCAAGTGGTGATGCACAGAGAGGCCTAGCATAGTAATCCACATCTAGATGTGACAAAAGTGGCAGCCAAGATGACCTCTGGGGGGCAAATACATCCCTCAGGTACTTCGAAAATACCTGGGCAGGAAAATCTGGCTAAAGACTCTGCAGGAAGTAGGATACGGTAAAATAAGGAGCCCATACCTTTGTTTCTTAGCTTGTAAAGGAAAGGGTAATCCCAGGGCTAGAGAACTGAAGACTGATGAGTCGTACATGGACTCAACAAATATTTGTTGAGCACCTACTCTGTGCCTGGCACAGCACTAGGTACTGGGGATACAAAGATATCAAAGAAACTCTCTGTCCTGATAAAACTCATAATAACATGTACTGGATTTTCTTGGTGGTAGCATGAAAATACAACAAGGCAAATGTTGTAGTAGAGATGCGTACGTGACACCACTTGAGTATGAAGAATGGGGTGCCTGACTCTGCCTAAAAGAGTGGAAAAGACAAAGGAACACCTCCAGGAGGAGGTGATATATAAGCTGAGTGTTAAAGGGTGAATGAGAGTTTAGATAAGATGGGAGAATACATTTCAAGCCGAAGACAAGGTTTATATGATGAACTGGAAGCTTTTGGATTTTATGCACCCAGTGGGATATGAATGTAAAACAAAAAGCATGCCAAAGAATTACATGATCAACTATGCCTTTAAAAATAAATTATTCTGTGCCACTGTAAAGGATATTCTAGGTTGGACTTCCTCGAAACACAGCCTGACTTGGGGATTCTTGTGAAAATGACTAATTGAAGGAGTGTTATTAGGGAAAAAATAAGCGAGTGAGGGAAGTGGGACAAGGCATGGGCAGAAGCTGGGAAAGGATGTGATTTAAGGAAGAGTCTAGGCTCAGTTGGATCTCAACGGTAGCTCTGGAGTGTGAATTATACCACAGAGATTGCCCTTGCTGCCCCCAAGGGGAGGATGGGGTCCCAGACATCTCCAGGTAGAATGGCTCCACCAGTTGCAGACAGTCTTCCAGAAAAGAGTGTAGGTATGAGGGGTTAGCAGCCCAAACCTGTAGTGTCCGGGGCATAAATGCATTGAAAGCATCAGCTAATAAAGGGTACCTGGGCAGGGCTCCAACAGCATAGGCTATAGAGGATGAATCAGGATCATCTCACTGGAAGTGGAGGGACTATAAGGAGTTGCCAGGAAAAGCATGATGTGTGGTGAGGGAGAGAAAGGGGTAAATTTAAGAGAGATCTATGAGATAGAATTGATGGAATTTGGTGATTAGTTTGGATATGACAGTGGTAGAGGAGAGAGAGGATTCCAGGTGCACCTCAGTTTGGGATCTGGGCGGCTGGGTGCCTATTGTCTAGGAACTATTTTTTGTTGTAGGGGTTTAGGTGAGGAATAGATTTGTGAGCAATGTTGTTGAATTTGGATTTGCTTTCCTCAAATTAGGGTTCCTTGCCAAACACCCAGGGACTGATGGTCAGTGGGCAGGTAGAAATCCATTGCTGTAGCTCAGAGGAGAGAGCTAAGCTGGAGAGTTTTAGACATCATCAGAGTCTGGCAATCAAAGCTGAAAGGTTGACAAGATTACCCAGGGAGAGGAAGACAATGTAGACCATGCTTAAGACAACTCCCATGGTACCTTATACCCAGCAGAAGCTTAGTACATGTTGAATTGAATTGCAAATATTTAATAAAGTGCTCTTTCTGGCTCCCAAACCCAGTTCCCCATCAGACGTCATTGACAAAAGATCAGTGGGCTAAAAATGACATTGGTTGTACGTTTTGAAATTGTGACATGGAGATTCGTTCAATGAGAGACATCAGTAGACCCTGGGTTGCCTCTTTCTACTCCCAGCCTGAGCTTTCAGCCAGGGGTCTCGCCAACCTATCCTGTCTTCTCAGAGCTGGCTGTGTGGGATTCCAAAAGGGGTGTGCAGATGTCCCAGGGACCTTCTTTCTACAGGCACTTCTAAGAGAAGCAAGAGATGCACAAAGAGACCTGTAAAAAGGGGAGAGCAATACTTCTATCCACACAACCCTAGGTGCCTTGCCCCTGGGGATCACAGGAATGGAGAAATCTCCTTTATTATCAACATCTTTGTGGTCACTCACCTTGTGAATTCCCAGAGGACTTTTGGCACCACCAGGCTGTCCTTTGGTAAATCAAATGGGTGTAAGGCAAAAAACACTTGGGCCTCAAATGAACTTGGGGCCTCATATTTTTGAGTTGCCAAGTAAATATGGAAATGGCCCTGCCAACACCCATGTTTGGGCTGTGGAGGGGACCACGGTGACCCAAAAGCCTTCTTTTTCTGGTGTATACCAGACTGCCCCTACTCATTGCCACCTGAGAAGTGCTGTTGTCTTTTTTTTCTTTTTTCTTTTTTGAGACAGAGTTTTGCTCTTGTTGCCCAGGCTGGAGTGCAATGGCATGATCTCAGTTCACAGCAACCTCCGCCTCCCAGGTTCAAGCCATTCTCCTGCCTCAGCCTCCGAAGTAGCTGGGATTACAGGCATGCGGCACCACGCCCGGCCAATTTTGTATTTTTAGTAGAGATGGGGTTTCTCCATGTTGGTCAGGCAGGTCTCGAACTCCGGACCTCAGGTGATCTGCCCACCTCGGCCTCCCAAAGTGCTGGGATTACAGGCGTGAGCCACCGCGCCTGGCCGTTAACTTCTAATGGATTAACTAGTGCTCCTGGAGGGGTGTTATGGGAAAACACACATTCTGGGCATGTTAAATGTTACATGGCTCCACCTCAGGCAGCTGACAGATGGTGATTTATTCCACAAAATATTGACATGCTCTACTGAAGTACCCTGTTATTGAGACATTTTGGCAGACCTAGTATTTCCATCTCTGTGCAACTGAAACATTTTCCCTGGCTTTCCTAAGCTATGCCACTCTACTGTGCAAAAATGGCATTTTAAAACTTTATTGAGGTGTCATTTACATATAGTAAAATGTGGTGATTCTAAACATACAGTTTGATGGACTCCCCACATCAAAACACAGAACGACTCCATTACCCTCAAAAGTTTCCTCCTTTCTCTTTCTCGTCAATTCCTTCCCCTGACCTTCAGTCCCAGGCAACCACTGATCTTCTTTCTGTCACTACAGTTTCAACTTTTTAAGAATTAAAAATGGCAAATATTAATCCCAGCACTTTGGGAGACCGTGGTGGGTGGATCACCTGAGGTCAGGAGTTTGAGACCAGCCAGGCCAACGTGGCGAAATCCCATCCCTACTAAAAGTACAAAAATTAACTGGACGTGGTGGTGGGCGCCTGTAATCCCATTTACTCAGCAGGCTGAGGCAGGAGAATTGCTTGAACCTGGGAAGTGGAGGTTGCAGTGAGCTGAGATTGCGCCAGTGCACTCTAACCTGGGCAACAAGAGCCAGGTTCCATCTCAAAAAAAAAAAAAAAAAAAAAAAAAAAAAAAGAAAGCAAACATCAAGGAATAACTTATCCTCTGTTAAGTTAGGTAAAATATTAACATGATTAATCTTACTAAAATCTGCAGATGGACAGGATTTTATATGCTTATATGGATTATATTTTTCAAAAAGTAAGCAGAGGGAGAATGGCTCGTTCAATAGGACATGGCTTTTGGTCATCTGAAGAGCAGTTCTTCCTGTACCCCTAAAGTCAAGTAGACAACTTAGGTTATTATTAGGATAATTCAGGTCAAACATATTTAGATCATTTGGTTTTTGTTGATTTTTGTGGATCTGGAATTTCTGGCTGATTAGATTTATTTGCTTAATGAAAGTTGGTGTAATAACTTGTCTTAGGGTTCTCAGGGCTAGGGAGGGTGATTATTAACCAAATCCACAAGCTGGAGATGGAAATATAGTCAGGTCCCAGTTTAGATCTTGAGGGCTGGAATGTCTCTTAGAAACAGCGGCCTGGTTGCATGGTATGGTGGCTGCAGGACCTCTCTTCCTTTCTCATTCACTTGGCCCCTTGTCATGCAATTGACTCTTCTCATTCCCACCCATTCCTGTGTCTGCCATCACCCAGGGTAGGGGGACATGTGCATAGCGGGAAAAGTGGGAAGAAGGAACAGGTAATGAGAAGGTGGCCTTCACTGCTGAGGCTCACTGTTGTGGGCCTCTTGGTTTTCATCCCTTCTCCTGGAAGTCTCTCAGGTCCCCTTTGGTTTTCCACTCCAGGGCTCTGCCCCTGCCCCAGGCTGAGCTCCTGAGTATTGCACCCAGGAAAGTTTAAATCTTGGCACTCTCTTTCCTTTGAGAACACAGAGATTTTTACCTGTCTTAATCTGGTGAAGGAGGGTAGGGAGGAGAAGAAAGAATGGATTTATTATGCATGGTTTTGAGGTAAGCACTGGGCTTCATGCTTTTGTATGATATCTCTAATTAAAAATAATCTCTATTTGCACTAGCAATATGAGACAAGGTAGCTACTATTTATTGAGTGCCTGGCATTGTGCTGGGTTTTGTTGCTTTTTTTTTTTTGTAGATGGTAAAATGGAAGCTCAGAAAGTGACTTGCTTGGGGTCACACAGCTGGTAAGTGATGTCTGTTTTCCATCTCTTTCTCAGTGGATCTGGTAAAGACCTTGCTTGGAAGCTGTAGAGGGTGGCAACAGAGAGGGCCAATCTCTGGAGTCTAGGGAATTCCAGAAAGAAGGTGATCAGGATTGTCTGCCTGTTTGTGTAAGCATTTGCAGTGACAGTGCGAGGAGGCAGCTAAATCTCCTCCACCTTTTGCCCCCTGTGGAAACTGTTTTTGACCCTCACAATTCTCTTGGCTTCTGTCTCATTCCCTCTCCTGGGAACCAGTGTTTTGGAGCTGGGGGAGGTGGGTTTCCAGTCCCGTGAGTTGGCAAGTGGTGAAAGGAGTTCCAGTCTCACTGCTTCTGGGGACACTGTGTTTCTTGGTACACAGTGGAACCCTGACTCAATTTTCCCAGGGCACCCTCCATAGATGTGATTATTACCGGGCTCTCCAGCACTCAGTGTCTGATTTCTGCTCTGTTGGTTTGCACTACGGAGGGTGTTCAGGCTCTACCTGGGTGTTTGCTTGTACCCTGTTGACTTCATTTGCTATAAATGCAACCTGGATCATGTGAATCCTGAAACATTTCTTTCGTTCCTTTCAGTGGCAGAGCTAGAGTAACCAATCTACGTGGGGTTGACATAGAAAGAGTTACCATCTAACCTGACTCATGTCTGATCATTTCCTGAGTTCATGAAGCACATATGATTGCATAGCAATTCTCACCTGTGACTAGGTGCTGCATCAGACTGGGGCTTCTAACATGATAGAATGACAGGATGATAGAAGCTGTGCAGGCTGGAAAGCCCTTTGTCCTGCCCTCACGCCTTCCTCTGTGTTATGTTGGAGCTTAGAAATGGGGAGGAGGTAAGACAACCTGCAGAGACACACGGCCCTACTAACACTCCCTTCTTGCCCTCTTCTTCCCTTGTGACGCAGATTTTGGGATAATGGAAGGATGGGGGCCTGAACCATGGAGTGTATGGCATGGTTTCTAAATGCTGGGGCAATTGTATTATCTGGTCCTTATGTATTTCCATATATTGGTTTCTCTTGGTTGTAGTTTAGAGAAGTTTATCACCAGACTCTTGGAGGCTTCTCTTGCACTCTCTGGGGGCAGCCACTCCTCCAAGCGACTCCTACCCTCTTTCATTGGTGGGTTCCTGTGCTGATGCTAGGACCTGGGTTAGGGTAAGGCAAGCAAGATACCAAGCATGCAAAATTCAAGGGTGTACTCACTCCCAGGGAGGGGCAAGTATAGAGTCGGCACTTGCTTGACCCAGAGAATGAGTTCTCTTAAATTTTGTGTCCCTACTTGCCTTACCGTAGGCCCAGCTTTGCTGGGAACTTATAAATAATAGAAATGACCCTCTGAAAAGGCACACATTTCATTAAGACAGGGAGCAGGACCATAGAACTTTACCCCTTTGACAAAGCTGGCCTGTTTCTGTTGTCACTGGCACAGAAAATAAACTGTAATCATCTGTCTCCGGTCTGATTTGAACATATTAGTTTTCCTGAGGGACATGTCAGCAGGTATAACCCACATGCCAGGGACTGGGGAGATAGCAGCAACGATGCTAATTTGAAAATACTTCTGTGGCACTTAGCAGGGTGTGATTTTAATTCATTTTTTGTCCCTTGATAATCATAAAGTGCTTTCAGCCTGTGAATATCCATTTTTGACCAGCATGCTCATACTTCATCTGGGGACCGCATTTAATGGTTCTGTTGATGATGGGGTTCACAGGGGAATTGTGTAAAGTACAGATATTTGCTTTGCGGAGAGAAGCACAACTGATACTAACTCACATGTCTATTCTGTACAGTGAACTGTAGATCTGACTACTTGCCTATATGTGAGTGTTGTTTGTGCACACACAGAGCTAATATTTGCATAGCACTTTAGGTTTATCCCAGGTTTTATTAACATTGTATCATTTAGTTCTTGAAATAATCCTATTAAATTCATTGAAGCTGCTTAGTGTAATGGGAAGAACATAAACAATGCCATAATGTTTGGATTCTGCCTTTCCTGTTTGGCTGTGTGACCTTGAATAAGTTACTCAATGGCTGAGCCTCAGTTTCCTCAACTGTAAAATGAATGTAATGATGCCTACCCTATAGGGCTGTTGGGAGGATTAAATGAGTATACACAATGCCTAAGTGCCTGGCACAGGATACAGTACAGAGTGGAAACTCAATAGGTGTTTGTTCTTTCCTTCCCCTGGCCCAAATTGGGGTTCATGCTCTTTTCACTACAGCCCTGCTGTCCTGTCTTGACAGCACTGCAGATTCATCAGCTCTGTGACAGTGTTGGTGGATGGAGTCACAGAGGGAGAAAACTGGCATCTCTGAGTGTTGAGGGGCTGATTGTTCTCCTGCAAGCACAGGTATGGCAAGATGGCCCCTCTCAACTAGAGACAAGCTTATCTTGCTAGTAACCCAGGGTAAAGAGTGTTACATGAGATTTTTAGATTGAGGTCCAGAGGGCTTAGGAGGAGAAGTTGGCCAGGCCAGGGTGCTCCCCTGAGTCGTACCCTTGGGCACTCTCCCTCCTTCCATCTAGCTAGTGCCTGCGTCAGGCCCGCCTAGAGAAGAGACAGATTGTGGTCTTCTTGTTTTCTGCAGCCCCCTCATAATTCCTGGTGGTTCCTCTCTCTGAGTGGACAGTCTCTACTTTTCTTTCCTTTTCCCCTACCTGTTTCTCTCCATCTTCCTGCTTGCTAGCTGGTATTAGGGAACTTCCAGCTACTTCCTGAGAGTCTAGGGACTTTGTGCTGTTGGTTTGCCACCCACCAGAATTTACGGGAATATGTAGCTAGCTCTCTGTTCCTCTTGTCTCACTGCCTCATTTGGGGCTAAGTTAGCAAATTGACAGCTGTCCAGAAAAGACACTGGAGATTTTATTCTTCAAGTCAAAGGAATGTTAAACAATCAGAACCCTCAGCTCTGTCTCAGGACACTAAGGGTTGATTGCTTAGACTGAAAGAGTTTTCCTCATGCCTTAAGCAGACCACTCCTGGCTCTGGGACAATTGGGCTTGGAGTCAGAGGATCGGAGTGTCTGTCTTGGCTCTGCCATTTACTAGCTTGGAACAGCCGATTAGCCTATTAAAGCCTCGGTTTTCCTCATATGTAAAATGGGACGGATAACAACAACCCAACAAAATTTTTATGTATAAAGAAAACAAGTAGATGAAAAGGCTTTAGCACGGTAGAAACAGAAGACATAATTATTATGGGCCATTGCCAGCTCCCTCAATCATCTTCATGCTTAAAGGGTGAATTTCAGTCAGATTACTTCCAGTCCACATTTCTTGGATGCGGAAGTTCTCTCCTCGCTCCAGGAATTCTGATGGAATCCATAGGGTCATCTATTATGTTCAGCAGGAATGTGAAAATCTGACCACGGCCACATACGTGCTTCTTACCTCTGCTGGCTGTGCCCTAAGCCAAGGCTCATATGGGGGGCCGGCCATGGGAGCCTGCTTGGAAGTGTGAACATGGCATTCTCTTGGGCTTGCAGGGTCTCTGCAATGGGGGCTGCAGAATGTGGGGCTGGAGTGGATGGACAGACTGTTAGCATAACGAGTTCAGAGAGACGTTGTGGGTAGTGACAATACCACTGTGAGTCTGGATTTAGTTGCTGTAGGTCTTGAGTCCCACCAGCTGCCATTGAGAAACTACTAGGCAGGGCTCTGAAAAGTTTTTATTAATGAATTTGTCCAATGACTGAAGAGCTGCAGGTCATGCTATTCAAAGTGTATTGCTCCAAACTGGTAAAAGCCTAGCTGTCATGGGCAGAGAATCCAGTCAGACCTCTTCTCTCTTCTATGACATCACCTCACTCTTTCCTTCTTATCCTCTCCACTCAGGCCATCATCCTCTCGAACTCTCCCTCTCTAATGACTGCAGCTGCTCGGGGCACCTCGGGGGAGGACATAGGAAGTAGTCTTCTTTGCTGCCAAATCCAACCTCTGGGTTATTTATTATTTCAGAAGATACCTTGCTATTTAAGCACTAAGACTCATGTTTTCCCTTTTCCTTAAGGAACAAATTCCATCATAGTCAAGGCCACACAATTAGGTGTACAGAAGCAGAGCCAACGCCTGATAAGACAGACCTTCATTTAGCGAGAGTTCTGACAGCCACCAGTGATTGCTTCTGCAGGAGCCAGTGCAGCAGTCAGATTTGTCTCTCTCCCTTTCCCTTCCTTCCTCCCTCCCTCCTTCCCTCCCTCCTCCCCTCCCTTTCCTCCCTCTCTCTATTTCTGTCTCTCCCTCCCTCCATCCCTCCCTCTGTCTTTTTGCCTATAGCAGACATCTCTTTTAAGCATTGGAGACAGTATTTTTGGAAAAGTCTAAACAAATAGCAAGAGAGGATGTCCTTTTTCATTCTGTAAACATAAAATGATTTAAATAAGGGTCTTTTAAAAAGATGAAATGATAAAATAGTACAAGGTTATCCATTATATTACATCTTAAACTGTGCTCAGGGAAAACTACTAGAACATTTGGAGAGGAAGTCACACTTTTCCTCCATAATATTAAGTACAATCTTCAGAATACATGGGTTATTCGTCTTTTTTTTTTTTCTTCATTTTTTTTTTTCCCCTCAAGAGTGTTAGAGAGCTTACAGCATGGCTAAAGCAGCAAAGAACTCACTGGCTTCCTCTCCCAGGGGGCTGTTTCTAGACCCCACCTTGACCTCTACATGATTTCCATGGCTGCTCTGAGGCCTTAATGACTGGTCATCCAGGAAAGGGTCAATCAAGTCTCATGCTGTTGTGGGGGTAAAAGGACAAGCTGGGAAGCCATTTGTATCATTTTACAGAGAAAAGGGTTAAAGATGGCAAAGTATGAGGGCTTTTTAAAGACAGCTCCAGGGAACATTAGGACATTAGGGCATATAAGTATCTGGCCTGGCCAATGACTTGAAACCTCACTAGATACCATTCCTTGTCTCACGACAAAGCCCCTTCTGCAAGCACCCTGTTTAAAGTCATTATCCTGGGCCTTGTATTTTTCATCCACCCTTGCTCTTTGTGTCACCCTATTCCTATATTTATGCAGCTCCTGACATTTTCTTAGCTTTCCTTTGCATTTCTGTACCAGTCGATGGATACAGCTTCCCTGGTTTTGACCTTTGGCCCTGCTAGAACTGGGCTTGTCCTCTGGGTCCACTCTTGCTGGCGGTTCTAATCACAAGTGGGTCCAAGATTCTCTTAGCTCTGTCCAGCCTGCCCTGATTTCCCCAACAGGCAGGCTGAGCAGTATTGCCTCCTTCTACTTTGTGTGTATGTGTGTGTGTGTGTGTTTGTGTGTGGTGACAGGTGACCTGCTCTTCATGGGGTATTTCCACAGTGAACAACATTAGACTGGGTGACTGCTCTTCCATATTCCAGTCCACCTTCTATTTGTGTTGTGTTTAAGTCATAGAGGCCAGTGAAATTTAGGAATGTGTAACTTCTAGCTCTGCCAGCATCATTTTGTCTGGCCATAGTTGCTAGGTGAGATCTAGTCTCCGACATCAAACCCAACCCAAATCACAGTCTCCTTGAATTTTGTGCCTTCCTCCTAGGGTTTCTGCAAGGGGCTCTTGATTAATCAGCGAGGTGTTTGTAAAGCTGAGATCTCTCATTGCAGACGTGACGAGCCATAATTCCTAATAACGGAGCTACCTTTCTCCAGTTGTCTCAGCCTGAGTGAAGGGGCTCTGTTGTGATTTATTGCCTTGCTGCAAAACCTTTGATAAGTGGCCACCAAATGGCTCCTCATTACTCAAAACTGCTCCAATTCTTTACACTAAAGTCCTACCCAAACCTCACACAAGCCACTTGTGTTCTGGAGGAAATGAATCAGGGATCTTCTCACTAAACTATTTTGGCATAAAAAAATATCATAAATGAGAGAGGAGAAAATCTTGTTTGCTAAAGGGCTGCTGGGTGAACTGCCTCTTGGCCTTTCGATAGCATCTTTGAAATGGAAATGGCCAGCTGCCTGACCTTCTGTTCAGTGACCCTTTTTGTAGAAAGTCAAATTGCAGCCGCCTCACAGCAGCAATTCACCTATGGACACAAACAGGATTTCCATTTTTTTCTAACCTTTTTTTTTCCTGATGCATTTGTTACCAGGAACATTTTTTTACTCGTTACATAAAAGACATCATGCTTAGAAAAAGAGACCCTTTACATCAAAAGGATTGTAACTCATAATGATTTCAAAATACTAGGGAGGTGTCTGTCTTTAATTCTGCTCTCCATCCTATTTTAAAAATGTATTGTAATGTGAAAAGGCCTGAGAAAAGATGATATTCTTGAACAGAGTTTGGGGTTGTTAATGTTCCTACTCTCTTCTTGTGGTTGAGGGGAAAAAAATCTTGATTGTATTAAGAAGGGGGAAATAATCCCCACCTTACTGTGAACAAAAAGTGAAAAAGAAAGGCAAGTTCTGTTTATATGATTATGGTGAATCCCAGTTAATACATAAATACCTTTATGTTCTCTCTGTGGAGCAATTCTAAATTGGAATGAGGAGTCTGTTCTAAAATGGAATTAAAACCTGGCTATACGGCCCTTTTGGACCCTGTTGAAGCCTTTGGCACCCCTCTCCACCCCCACCATCCTCCTGCTGGTCCCTCTTCCTTCTCTTTCTGCTCTGATCGGGCGAGGCAGAACAACTTACTGAAGGTTGAGCATCAACACATTGTTTGGCTTGGAGAGTGCTCAGGATGAGACATATTGTTTGGCTTGGAGAGAGCCCTATGGACTCTGCTAGGTGTCCAGTGCTGCTCTACTTCTGATGCTGCTGCTTTGCTGGGACTGCAGGGCCAGTGTGGAGAGAGAGGCCTGCCTCCCACCCCATAGCTCACACCCCACATGTGGTGCCTGTTCTTCAAGGGATGGATGGGATTGGGCAGAGGCTCACTCAGTGGCAAAGGGAAAATGACTCTTTCCTTGCCAAAGAAACTAGAGACATGGCTCATTAAGTTTTCATGGTACCAGATATTGAGATTCTGATTCACAGAATAACCCTGCAAGGCTGCATGCAGAGAGTGAAAGGGGCAGATTCTGGGGATGGACAATCTTAAATGTGGATCCTGGCTTGGCCATTTCCTAGTAAGCTGTATGACTGTGGATACATTATTTAATGTCTTGAAGCCTCCTTGTCGTTATCAGTAAACTGAAGGCTAATACTGTCTCCTGGGGCTGACGTGAAGATGAGATGAAATGATGTATGGGAAATTGCTCAGCCCAGAGCTTGGTGCATAGTCAGCACTCAGCGAACATTTCTTCCTTCTCCTTCCCACTTCACAGGTGAGGAAATGAAGGAAATGGCCAGATTGGGATTTGATCCAAGCCTTTCTTTTCTTTTCTTTTTTTTTCAAACTCCAAATTCATGGTCTCACAGGTTCTCCCTGTGTAAATGGGGATCCAATGATGTTAGTTATTCCTTATGAAATTTTCATCAAGACTTTAGTTTCAAATAAATGTCTTCTGATTTGTTACTCACTGAAATCGCACAAATAATGATTACAAACATGCAGACAAAAGGAAAAAGTGAAAAAATTCCATTTGATCACCTGCTTCTTGTGGGAACCATTTCTCTACCCTACTGAGTTCACACCCTATCAAAAATGAATTAAAAAAACCCTGGAACAAATTAAAGAACACTGAAAAACATTCCTTCTTCTGTACTAATCCTTAAACCTATCACTTTAATCCAACACTTGATCATTTACAAATAGCAATATGCTAGTTCGATATCTAGTCTTATTGAATTCAAACCTGTTTTCCTGAGTCACAATCAAAGCATATGTGATCATTTAATTCTTTTACTAATAACATATCATAAGCATTTTTTTACATTGCTGTCTAGGCCTCATAATTTTAATTTTCATGGCTATAAAATGTCACATTCATTTTATATTATCAAACTTACCCATTTTGGCCTTAAATTTGTGTAGACAATGTAAACCTAAGGAGAAGGTTGAGAACACTTGTGTGGTGTGAACGCTCCAATTTGCCTTTAGTCATAACTTAAATAAGAGTATATAAGTAATCCAGTGTCCCATGTAGGGGGCTAAAGAAACAAAGAATGTGAAGTCTGTACAAAACACAAACTAGAGCAGCAAGTTTAAGCTTTGGGAGGCCCCAGTTAATCTTTTCCTTTGCTCTTATTTTTTATTCAGCTTCTTTTTTTAGCTAACTCCAGGCAGAATAGCAATAAAGACTCCTTGCCTACTGTGGTTCATCAGAAGTATCTCGTGTCACAAGTTCTGTTTTCATCCTGATAGCCAGTTATCAAAGGGGCTCAAATACATTGGGCTGTTCCTGATAGAGATCTGAACTTCTAGAGGCCTCTCTGAACTAAATCTATGACCCTCGTGTGCCAGGGCCATTGTTACTTGTGGAACACAATCTTTCTGATCCTATGTGAGGGAGCATGTTCCTTGCAGAAAGCAGGTAGGAGTCAAACCTTTTGTGTGCTCTTGCCCTCCATGAAAATCAAATCCTTGTGGCTACTTGAGCTTCTAAACCTCAGGCTTCATGAAGACAAATCCCTTGATGAAAGTGAATTCTTATGCAGATCTTTGGAAAGTATCTTTAGAAAGTTGGAAAAAGTTTTCAAATTCCTACAAATATGATTTAATTTTCAAAACTTTATATTTCACTTGCACAGTCAAGTCCTTTGTCCAGTCCTTGAACTAACTAAAGTCTGAATTTTTACCAACTTTCTCTTTGGCCTTATGCCTGACAGTAGGTACTGTGTGTTTGTTAAATGAGTGTATGTTTGTTGAACGAATAAATGAAACCCGAAGTCTGAACACAGGTTAAACTCATGGATTTGCTAATAACTCTTCCATTTACTCTCCATGAGTGATTGTCAATTTAAATAATTTTGAAAAATGTAAATGCTAAAAAGTTTTGGGAGTGTATAGATTTAGGTCCTTGTTTTGCAACTAACTCCCATTGTAAACTTGGACAAGTCATTTCACTTCTAAGGGCCTCAACTTTTGCATCAGTAAAAGGAGGCCAGCAAAGTGTTAGTGGGCAGGGTGATTATCTAGGTGTCCTTTCTCTGAGGCTAGCACCTTGTCTTTTTAGCTTGCTGCATCCCAGTATATCTCCACATGGCCAGAGAGCAGCATTCTCTTACACCTAGCCTTCTATGATTCTAGGACCAATTACTTTGCATCCAGACTCTGTGCAAAAGTAGCAAGAACAAGTGTTCTCAGTGTAGGCATTTGGGTAGATGTCAGTACTGCCGTAGGTTTTATGTGTTCAAACTGGGCTCAGAAGATCTGCTGGAATTATCTTCTCTTGGTGATCTCAGGGAGGGGGCCTTTTGGGAGTATACGTCAGTTCAAGCATTGGTTAAATACGTCAGCATGACTGATTTTGGGCTTCATTATTTCATCCTTAGTTTGCGTTCTTGCTATTGTATGTTTAGCTGACTATTTAACACTTTTACTTGGATCTACAGATTTCCCCCCACAGAAAAACAAAACAAAACAAAACAAAACAGTACAAAACAAAACAAAACAAAAAGTATGTGGTCTTCTTTGGTATTTATTGTCTTAACGAATGCTACCACTATTCACCCAGAAGGCTAAGCCAAAACTCCAGGAGTCATCCTTGACCTTACCCTGAATTCATCACCAAGTCCTCCTCAGTGTAGCCTTTTATATATTTCTGATTTCCCTCTGCTTCTCTCAGGCTCCAAAGCTGCCTCGCTAGTCTGAGTCACCATGACTTTTTCCCTAAGCACTATAGTAGCTTCCCAGCTGGTCCTCTCATCTCCACCCTTGTCCTCACTGGTCACTGATACATTTTTGCCATAGGAGATTCAGTGGACGTGTCTTCCAGATTGGAAATTAATCACATCTCCCATCCTGCTTGATCCTTTGTGTGGTCAACCATGGCATTTTGGACAACGACCATAATTCCTAACATCTTCTAAAAGCCGTAAGTGGTGTGGCCCTTGCCTGTCAACCCTTTGAGCTCCATGCTCGGTCCTCACGGATCTTCTCTTATGTGGCATCTTTTCTCCTTGAGGAGAGAGAGCACTCCCATCTTTGCCCATGTCTCAGCCCAAGTTGTCTCTCTTCAGGGAAGCCTTGCCTGATTCCCCTCAATCTAAATATGTCCCCACGACCTAAGCTTTCTGGTACATGGGCTTTCTGAAGAACAGAAGAAGAAGAAACTGAGACTTAGAGGATTTAGTTAACGTGTCCAAAGTTAAATAGCTAATAAACAGTGACACTGAGATCCAAGGTCCCAAGACCAATAATGATAAATTCAGGATTCAGAACTGTATTTGATTCTAAACTCTCTGCTGCTGACTACTGTGCCAGAGATGGGAAATAGGTTTTTACCTCACATAGTAATTTTGATGAGCAGTGCTGTCTATAGTGACATGATGAAAAGGATTTCTGAGGTTGCATCCTTGCTCAGTGGAAAAGCATACCATGTTCAATTAGTGATGCCTGTCACAGGTGAGGAATAGGAGAAGGAAGGTAGACCAGGCAGGTAATTGCCCCATGCAAATGCTATAATGCACAATGTTATAGTCCTCATTTGACTTAAGAAAAAATCAAGAACAGAACCTCCTTGTAGGTCAGAAGGGTGAGGAGCAGAACCCAGGACCCCTTAAGAAGGGATAGAGAGCATGATCATTGGGCTCTTGAAGGATGCCATGTCAAGCAGTTGTGAAAATCACTCCCCATATTTTTTTTTTTTTTTTGAGACGGAGTCTTGCTCTATCCCCCAGGCTGGAGTGCAATGGCTCAATCTAGGCTCACTGCAACTTCTGACTCCCGGGTTCAAGCGACTCTCCTGCATCAGCCTCCTGAGTAGCTCCCAGCTAATTTTTGCATTTTTTTAGTAGAGACGGGGTTTCACCATGTTGGCCAGGGCGGTCACAAACTCCTGACCTCAGGTGATCCGCCAGCCTTGGCCTCCCAAAGTGCTGGGATTACAGGCATGAGCCACTGCACCTGGCCTCCCCATCTCTTTATAGGCCTCTTTACCTCCCTGCTATGAAGAAAGCTTTGATTGACATGTCACTGTGTGCTCTTGTGGCAAGAAGCCAGGACTGGCAGAAGCAGATGGTAGAGATAGGAGTTCACTCCAAACTTTCTCAAGTTCACACCCTCATGATGCCTTTTAACATAGCGTATTGGAAAACTCAACTTACTTTCTGCAAAAAGATTCCAGGAAGGTGTGAAGGTGGAGGGTGGTATGGGGTGAGCATTTTTCTCTCACATGTCAGGATCAGATGTCCGGCTTCTAGCCATGTTCTGAAGTACGCTTGGCTAACATCTCTTTGAAGATCTGGGGTTTGTCTTATACACTGCTGAAGCTGCTCTGTAGTACCCAACACAGGGCTTCACCCATTAGTTCATGATGGTTGAATCCATTTTACTGTGGAAGGTCCCAACTTTCCCAAGGCAAAAGGCATTGCCTTATTCTTCATCTAATGAGTTCTTTTCTGTGTCCTTGTCTGGGCACATGGTCTGGAACTGGGTTATTGGCTGAAGGTTTAAGCAGCTTTCTTGCTACAGCAATGTAGAGTTTACTTTCCTCTTGGGCAGGAGACTACACCAGGCTTATACAAGCATACCAGCTTACCTCAGCTCTCAGAAGGTGCATGCAATTGGATTTATGTCCCTTCCTGTGGTCCTTGTCTCCTGATTTTCACAAGAAAGGGATAGAGGCTGTAGCATTTCAGCATTCTGGTGTATGGTTCTGGATTCTGGGTTTCTAGTTGAGGATTATAGCTGGTGAGTGTTTGAATTCTTGCCTGTGACTCTTTAAATCCCTTCTGCTTCCACAATGGCATGCTTACTTCTAGTCAATATCCAGGGCAGAGATTTTGATTCCACTCCAAATCTGTTTCTCCCTTAGTTTTCCTTTCTTAGTATTATCAGGTCAAAAATCTGTTTTTCCTTCAAATTTCCATCAACGTCGAGTCCATCAACAAACCTGTCAGTTCTACCTTCAAAACATTCTCCAATTCTGCTCCTGTCTCCCCTACCTCAACCACTACTATCTCAATGCTGGCTTCCTTTATTTCCTAACTAGACCAACGTAGCTTCCTCACTTATTTCTCTACTTCTACCTTCAGCTGTCTCTATTTCACTTTCATACAGCTTCCAGAATGATCTTTATTAAAAAATACTTAATTTTGCCTTTCTGCGCTACCCACAGAGGGGTCCATTCGGCGTTGTTCTGGATTCCTGTCATAACTTAAAGGGAAACTTTCACAATGTCTGGAGCCCTTGATGCCCTGCAAATGAAGGAGGAGGATGTCCTTAAGTTCCTTGCAGCCGGAACCTACTTAGGTGGAACCAATCTTGACTTCCAGATGGAACAGTACATCTGTAAGAGGAAAAGTGATGGCATCCACACCATAAATCTGAAGAGGACTCAGGAGAAGCTTCTGCTGGCAGCTCGTGCCATTGTTGCCATTGAAAACCCTGCTGATGTCAGTGTCATATCCTCTAGGAATACCGGCCAGAGGGCCATGATGAAGTTTGTTGCTGCCACAGGAGCCACTCCAATTGCTGGCTGCTTCATTCCTGGAACCTTCACTAACCAGATCTAGGCAGCCTTCTGGGAGCCACGGGTTCACCAGCCTGTCATGGAGGCATCTTATGTTAACCTACCTATCATTGCTCTGTGCCATCCTTGCAACAATGGAGCTCACTCAGTGGGTTTGATACGGTGGATGCTGGCTTGGGAAGTTCTGCGCATGCGTGGCACCATTTCCTGTGAACACCCGTGGGAGGTCATGCCTAATCTCTACTTCTACAGAGATCCTGAAGAGATTGAAAAAGAAGAGCAGGCTGCTGCTGAAAAGGCTGTGACCAAGGAGGAATTTCAGGGTGAATGAACTGCTCTAGCTCCTAAGTTCACTGCTACTCAGCCTAAGGTTGCAGGCTGGTCTGAAGGAGTGCAGGCACCCTCTGTGCCTATTCAGCAGTTCCCTACTAAAGACTGGAGCACTCAGTCTGCCACGGAAGACTGGTCTGCAGCTTCCACTGCTCAGGCCACTGAGTGGGTAGGAGCAACCTCTGAATGGTCTTAAGCTGTTTTTGCACGGGCTCTTAAGCAACATGGAAATAAGGTTGGTGGAAAATAAATATCAATTTCCAAACAAAAATACTTAATTTTTAGAGAAGTTTTAGGCTCACAGCAAAATTGAGTTAAAGATACTGAAATTTTTCCATTTTACACCCATCTTACTTCCCATGCACAGCCTCTACCATTACAAACCTCTTTCACCAGAGCGGTACATTTGTTACAATTGCTTAACCTACACTGATGCATTATAATTACCCAAAGTCTATAATTTAAATTAGAGCTCACTCTTGGTGTTGAACGTTCTCTGGGTTTTGGCAAATGTATAATGTCATGTGTCCACCATTATAGTATCATACAGAATTGTTTCACTGCCCTACAAATCTTTTGTGCCCTGCCTACTCATCTCTCCCTCCCCACAGTCCCTGGCAACCACTGATCTTATTACTGTTATCATAGTTTTGTCTTTTACAGAGTGTCATGTGGTTGGAATCATACAGCATGTAGCCTTTTCAGGTGGGCTTCTTTCTTTTAGTAATACGCAATTAAGTTTCTTCCACGTCTTTTTTCTGGCTTGATAGCTCATTTCTTTTTAGTGCTGAGTAATATTCCATCTATTGTCTAAATGTACCACAGTTTATTTATTCATTTACCTACTGAAAGACATCTTGGTTGCTTCCACATTTTGGCAATTATGAATAAAGCTGCTATAAACATATGTGTGCAGGTTTTTGTGTGAACACAGTTTTTCAACTCCTTTGAGTAAATCCTAAGGAATATTATCACTGGATCATATAATAAGAATGTGTTTAGTTTTCTAAAAAACTGCAAAACTGTCTTCCAAAGTGGTCATACCATTTTGCATTCCCACTAGCAATGAATGAGAGTTTCTGATAGTTAAAAGATACAGAATGATCTTTTAAAAATGTAATACTAATGACTCAGAAATAAAGAGATCATAAAATACTATTATAAACAATAATACACCAACAAATTAGATAACTAGGAGAAATAGATACGTTCTTAGAAACATACAACTGATCACAACTGAATCAAGAAGAAACAGAAAATCTAATCAGACCAGTGACAAATAAGGAGATTTACTCAGCAATGAAAAACTTTTTAACAAAGAAAAACCAGATAGCCTTACAGGTCAATTCTACCAAACATTTAAAGAGGAATTAATGCCAATTCTTTTTATTTTTATTTATTTATTTAAGATTGGGTTTCACTCCGTCACCCAGGTTGAACTGCAGTGGCATGATCATAGCTCACTGTAACCTCAAACTCCTGGGCTCAAGTGATCCTTTTGCTTCAGCCTCTCTGGTAGCTGGGATCACAGGTGTGAGCCACCACATTCAGCCGCTAATACCAATCATTTGAAAACTCTCCCAAATAATAAAAGAGAAGAAAGCATTCCAAATTCTTTTTATGAGGCTAGCATCACCCTGCTAGCAGAGCTAGACAAAGATGCCACGAGAAAACTATAGGCCAATACACCCGATGAACATGGATGCAAAAATCCTGAAAAATATTAGCATTTTCAACATAAGTAAATCAATTAATGTGTATACCACATTAACAGAATGAAGAATAAAAATCACATGATCTTCTCAATAGATGCAAAAAAAAAAAAAAAAGCATCTGACAAAATTTAGCACCCTTTCATGATAAACACTATCAGCAAATAGGACTGTATCTCAACATAAAAAGGACATGTATGACAAGCCAATAGCTAACATACTCAATGATGAAAAACTGAAAGCTTTTCCTATAAGATCAGGAACAAGACAAGAATGTCTGCTTTTGCCACTTATATGAGATATAGTATTAAAAGTTATAACCAGAGCAATTAGACAAGAAAAGGAAATAAAAGGCATCCAAATCAGAGAAGAAGATGTAAAATTATCTTTGTTGCAGATGGCATGATCTTATATGTAGAAAACCCTGAAGAGGCCATAAAAAACTGGTAGAACTAATAAATTCAGTAAAATTTCAGGGTAAAAAAATCAACATACAAAAATTATAGTATTTCTATACACTAACAATGAATTACCCAAGAAGAAATTTAAAAAGCAATCTTGTTTACAAGCATAAAAATACTGAGAAATAAACATAACCGAGGAGATGAAAGAGTTGTACAAAGGAAACATTCAACAAAATAAAAAGACAGCTTATGCAGTGGAAAAATGTATTTGTAAAACATATATTTGCTAAAGGGTTAATATTCAAAATATATGAGAAACTCATACAACTCAATAGGTAAAACAGAAATAATCTGATTCAAAAATGGGCAAAGGAACTGAATAGACATTTCTCCAAATAAGATATACAAATGATCAACAGGTGTATGAAAAGGTGCTCAGCATCAGTAATCATCAGGGAAATGCAATAAAACCACATAAGATACCATTTCACACCTGTTATACTGGCTATTATTAAAAAAATCCAAAGGATAACAAATGTCATTAAGGATGTAGTGGAAGGGGAACCCTTGTACACTGCTAGTATCAATGTAAGTTGGTGCAGCTACTGCGGAAAACAGTATCCAGATTTCTCAAAAAATTAAAAATAGAACTGCCACATGATCCTGCAATCCCACTTCTGGATATATATTCAAAGGAATTGAAATTAGGATCTTGGAAAGCTATCTGCACTCCCATGCTTATCACAGCATTATTCACAATAGCCAAAATTACAAAACTATCTAAGTGTCCATTGTTAAATAAATGGATAAAGAAAATGATATATGCATACAATGGAATATTATTGAGACTTCAAAAAGAAGGAAACCCCACCATTTGTGACAACATGCGTAAACTTGGAGGACATTATGCTAAATGAAATAAACCAAACACAGAAGGGCAAATACTTTACGATCTCACTTATATGATGAATTAAAAATAGCCAAATTCATAGAAGCAGAGCTTGAAATGGTGATTGTCAGAGGCTAGGGGGAGGAGGAAATGAAGAAGTATTAGTCAAAGGGTACAAAGTTTGGTTATACAAGATAAACATGTCCAAGAGATCTACTGTATAACATAGTGCCTAAAGTTAGTAAGTATTGTATAATACTTAAAATTTTGCTTCTACCTTCTGGTAGATCTTATGTTAAGTGTTCTCATCACAAAGAAATCCTAATAAATAAAGAGGGCAGAAAGAAACTTTTGGAAGTGATGGATAGATTTACAGAAGAGATTTTGGTGGTAGTTTCAGGGGTATATGTTTCTCTCCAAACTGATCAGGCTATATACATTAAGTATGTACAGATTTTGATATGAAAATCATATCTTAATCAAGTGATTTTAAAAAAAGTAACACAGTCATCTCACTCTTGTATGTAAGATTCTGCAAATGGCTTCCTATCACACTTAGTGTGAAATACAATCTATCATAAGACCCTAAAAATAAGGACCTTTTCTATGTCTTTAAACTCTCTTACACCCTCTTTCACCATGCTCCAATGACCTCAGTCTTCTCTCAGTCACTGAAGCGCACTAAGTTCATTCTTGCCTCAGGACTTTTGCACTTGCTACTCCCTCTCCCTGATGTCTTACGTAAAATAACATGCCAACCCCACCATCTCTTTACTCTTTCTTATTGTTCCTCATGGCACTCACCTCTACTTGAAATTGCAACATATGTTAACCTGTTTACTTTCTTTCTTATTAGAATGTAAACTCCATGAGGGTAGAGACTAACAATTTCCCCAGGATCTAGTATAGTGCTGGAATACAACATTTATTGAGTTCATAAGTGGATGGATTTGCAACCCACAGATAATTTTCCTCCTGTAGAGTAATTTGCTCATCTAGGAAATGAGAGGTTGAACCGGATGACATCTCAGGACCTATTTGGTTCTGAAAACTGGGAGCATATGAGAAACTTGCAATTTGTTTTATTTTTTCATTTAACGTTTAAATTCAGGGCTACAAGTGCAGGTTTGTTATGTAGGTAAACTTTTGTCATGGGGATTTGTTGTACAGATTATTTTGTCATCCTGGTATTAAGTCTAGTGCCTATTAGTTATTTTTCCTGATCAATTTGATAGTGAGCAAAAGGAGCTTAACTGCATTATGAGAACAGAAAGAATGTTTTAGTAACCATTTCCCCTTTCTCCATGTATAATGGCTTTTTCTTTATTATTTTGATTAAAACACCTTTAAAGTCCAATTGTGTTTCCAGCATGGGGGTAAGAAAAACTCTGAGACTGAAAACAGAGTTTAAGTACTGATGCTAAAGTGATGCAGAATTAAGAAAATACAGTTGTGAACTGGAATTAGTCTGGAGAGTTTTACAAAGGAGTCAGGTCAACTTTGGGCCTCGAAGGCAGGGTAGGTTTTACATTTGATCTGAGAATAGGTAAACAGTCATTAATGGTTCTTAAGAAGGGAGTGGTGTACTAGAAATATAGCATCTGGGAAATTATCTGTAGATGCCCTACTAGAATTGAGATCCTTGACCAGACTTTGAACTACTTAGGGTGTAGAGATGTGCTTTCTAAACTTTGAGTTGAAGCATAGTTTCTAGCATACACTAGGTCTTAAAAGATTATTCATTGGATGAGACTGGGGAGGATACTGAATCTGAAAGGGTTATGAGGTAGAAACCCAATGAGGATTGCTTGTTGCACTGGCTTCCACATATTGCCATGCCATGCTGTGATGTGGACAGCCCCAGGTTCCTCATTGGCTGAGGAGGAAGCTGGAGGTGAGATGGGTCCACATTTCAAATCCTATGGTTGCAGGTTAGACTGGAATGCAGAGCACCCTGCATTCCATGAGGGCTTGATGTGATGGAACGTGGCCTTGAAGCCAACAGACATGCCCAGCACACAAACTCACTCACATGCCAACCCCCTATCCCGAGTTCATAATTACAACATAATTCAATCTGAAGTTTTCTCCCATAAGGAATTAGTATTCTATTTGGTAGCCACTCAGATTCTAAACAGTGAAAACTCACCATCAAGAGCTTGATTGAATGACCCACCTGGAATTGTTTATACTTCATTAATGCTTTTTATAAATCATGAGTTTGACAGGTTACTGGCATGGACTTTCCAAATCTCATAATTGTGTTTTGTTTTTCCCTTGCTTCATCAGTTTCCTTTCACAGGCTGACAGCTTAGAAAATGTTACTAAAACCACCAGCTACTGCAGTGACCGCTTCTGGTGTGAGCACCTACTGTATTCCCAGAACAGCTGTAGAGGTCTGAAGGCTTGGACTGTATGTAGTCTCGGCTTGGCCATGTATAGCTGGGAGCCCTGGGCAGATCTCTGCCATCAGATCTGTAAAAAAAAGATAAAATATGTGATAATAATTATTTCGTAAGACTGTTAAGAATGACATGAGCTAATGTAGGCAAAGAACCTGGTGCACTGTCATGCAGTAAGTGCTGAATAAAGCTAGTGATTGTAGTTCTTTTATTGGTAAACCTCAAGATGAGCATCCAGAGGCTGAAGTGATTGCAAATGACCAGCACCTAAATTATAGGAGGACAGCTATTACCTTTATGTCTGTCCATACTGGGTGAGTTTGAGAAAATAGGATCTTGCATCAATCTAGATCATTATTTGGATTCTTTACCTGAGTCGATCATGAAGCCAACCCAAGGTTATGGGCTCTAATGGAGGTGTGTAGAGCAGTGGTATTTCCTACTACTAGATTATAATCTCTATAAAAGCTTTGTTTTTGCATTCTCAGAACCTAGAATAGTGGCACTCAACACATCAACAGGCTTTTAATAACTCTGTCTAAAGGATGAATGGATAGAGAAACAAGGCAAAATAGAAGGTAATTCCATCATTTATCTAATGGTTTTCTATACACATATGATATAAATATATACTTTTCTATATTTTTATTTATATACTTATCTATATATGCATATATTTTCTGATTATAAAAGTAACACATACTTTTTGTAAAAAATTAAACGGTACCAAAATACATAAAGAAAAAATAGTCCCTGGAATTCCACCCTCAGAGTTAACTGTTGTTATTGACTTTGGTATCTATTTTTCTTGATTTAAAAATTGTCTATGCTAATGTATAGGCACTTAACAAAAATGGGCTCATACCCATTTTTAAATTTAGCTGTATCTTAAAGCCCTTTTTCGTATCAGTTCATGTAGATCTACATTTCTTTCTCAGGATTGCACAGTTTCTATCATGTGATTTCATCATGCTTTATCTATCCATTCGCCTCTTGATGGAATTTAGATTTGTAATAACTTTTTTTCACTACACTAATATAATATTTCAAGAAATGTTCATGTACATATGCTTGCCTTCTTTGGAAAATAGTTCTATTGAAAAAATCCCTAATAGTGGAATTGCTAAATGAAAAAAATGTGCGCATTAAAATTTTGATGTCATGCTTTGCTTTTACAACTTCTTTGGAATTTGAAAACATTGTTTGTGCCAGCCCTGCAGTGCCCCTACCCAGACAATAGGGTTAGCTCTTTACCTTAGTGCTCTTTCATTTAAACAAAAAAAAGAGTACTGAAGGTGGGTTCATGAGATGTTTGTGGATTGTAACTGAAGATACTTCTTTTACCTGGCAGCTCAATCTCTGACAAAGTAGACAGCTTTATGGGGTGGATACATATGGAGGCATGAGGAAGGAAGAGATGCCCACTTGGGCATCAAAATAAATAAATAAACAAGATGATGAATGAAAGAGCAAATATTTCCCATATGTGCTCAGCCAAGATGTGGTGACAGGTTTGGACAGCGTGTCAGTATCAGAGTTGGGAAATGGAAAACACGCTCCATTTGTGGGGCAATATCATTATGAATGGAGCCATATCCCCCTCAGCATCATTTTCCTATGTGCCCCTAACCCCCAGCCCAAGATTGTAAAGTTTTATGTCTGGAAGGATAAACAGTTCTGCAAAATAATTACAAAACTGAACAATGGAGACTTCCTTACTGCAGCGGAGATGGAGGAAGGGCTGGAATCGGGATGGCTTTGTGGTGCTGGCAGGGATTTTCAGGGTGATTTAGTGTGGATTGATCTGCAGTTTATTCTGCAGCCATTGTTTGTAATGTGCTTTGCCAGCTCATGTACCCTGAGCCTTAATTGTTCTAAATTAAACTATAGGGACCAGACAGCACACATTTCAATCAGAGCGACAAAATATTGCACCAGATCCCACAGGGATACATCAGCCCCTGCTAGGATGGGCTTGTACTCAAGGGAAGAGGGAAAAAAGTGCTCAGGAGAGCATTGGATTAAATTGAATAGGTTCTGTTCTATTTGTGTACAAGGTAAAACCCAGTTGTGCTACCTCAATCTGTGTGTATGTGTATTTGAATAATCAAAGACAATACAATTGTTTGCAATGTGGTATTTATCTAAATACTGAGGAAATATAACCCTGAGTTGAATTACTCTGTATTTTGTTCATTAGCATTGAGTTTTAAAAATGAGTTGAAATGATACCTCAGTTGGGGAATGTTCTGATTAGGCTGAAAAAGCTGCAAGGAATTCTCATGGCTTGTTTAAATACACAGAAGCCCAGTTTCTTCTGGTAAGAGGTTGCTCATTAAAAAAAATTATTCCCTGTCAAGATGTACTATTTTAAGTCAATGTGGAACCTGGGAAATGACCCAAAGCCTGGACAAACAATATAGGCCATGGCATTTCTTATTGACTGTAAGAGAGTGACATAATTTTTCACTGTATCCTCTTCTCAAAATGTCAAAAGAATCATAACTTTTTACATGTTGCATTCTGTCTCAAACAAACATTTTCTTACATTTAAAAATGTAAAAAAAGATAACGTAGCACACACGCAAATATCCAAATGTTTATCTAGGGAGCTCTACATAGCCAGGAGCCAAATCGAGAAGTTAAGAGAAAAGAGGTTGTGTAAGATCTAAGGAGAACACGAAAATGAATCCAAGCCACTTCTGGGTCACAGAAGTAGCTAATTGTACTCTCCCTATACCCTGCAAACCCAAAGATAACCACTATTAATTTTCCACTGCCTTCCTCTAGTATGTATGTGTTTTATGTAGATGGGATTATACTTTGCATGCCGTCTTGTTCCTTCCTTTTAAAACTTAACAGCATAATTTTCCAACTTAGCACATCCATAAGCCCCTTTTCCAGAAGTAGCTCTGACATATTCTTTCTAATGGTTATGTAATATTCCACTCAGTGGATGCCTGATAATTGATATCATCCTCTATTGATGAGTATTTGGGTTGTTTATAACTTTTACTACTAGAATTGTTTTATAATTTTAGAAACATGTTTATTTACAGGATAAATTCTAGTAGTGATATTTACCATCAAAAGATGATCACAATATTGTGTTTTTTTCCCTCAGCCAGTTATGCTTGTACTACTTGTTTAAATATACTCTACTTTCTCCACTGGGGGTGAAAAAAAGGATGATCACAATTTTTATGCTAGATATTTTCAAACAAGGGTACACCAATTTACATGCCTAGTAAGAATACATGAGAGTTCTTTTTTTGCCCACAAAGTCACATAATTGGAAAAATGGATGCATTTAGAGTGAAATGGAGACTTAAATATTCATATTTACTTTAATGTCTTTCTTAGTCATACCTAACCACCTGTAATCACTGGTCCTTCCTCTATCATCTATGACCTTCTGTCTTAGGTTTGCCTCAGGCTAATGTCTTCATTACTTTTAAGACTGTATTTTTATATTACCAATAATGGTATCCTCTAAGGTGTTGGACTTAGCTAGTTTCCCTTTGCAGTATGACCCAGAAGTGGCTTGGATACATTTTTGTGTGCTCTCCAGATTTTACACAATCTCTTTTCTCTTAAGTTCTTGATCTGGGTCCCCTCCTGGCTATGTATAGCTCCCTAGATGAAATCTGTGCCATCCCCTGGAATTCAAGTTGCCATTCACATATCTTCCCACATATCTAAGGGCATTTTGTTTTGTTGATCAACTTCTAATTTTCTTCAGCAAACACTGATTAATAGCCTATTATGTGCTAGGCACAGGATCCCTGTCTGTGGAGGATCATGCACCATTTGGGGATACAAACCTGCAAATATTCCTGTGGATGCAGGGAAAGAGAGACCTTGTTTGCAAGGTCTTTTGGAATAAAAAAGGAAAAATACTTAACTGTGCTCAACCAGGCCAGGGGAAGTGTCTCAAAGGAGGTGACAACTGAACTAAGGCTTAAAGGGTTACAATGTGTTTATACTCAGTGATTTCACTTTGGTTATATCCTAAAAAAAAGTCTTGAATATGCACGCAATAAGACAAGTACAAGTATGTTCATTACAGCATTTTTTGTAATCATGAAATTTCTCAATATCCACAATAGGAAAATGGATAAATGGGGTATAGTCAGATTACAGTGTCAAATTAGCCCTTAAAATAAATTAACCAGATGTATATGTATCAATATAGATAAATCCTGAAAACATCATGTTGAGTGAAAAAACCACACTGCAGAAGAATAAACACAGCATAAACATATGTCTTTGTATAAACAGAAAATAACACCATGGGTTTGGGAATATATGCATGCAGAATAAAAGAAAGAAGTTGCTGATAGCAAGAATAAACCCCAGTATCAGGATAGTGATAATCTGGGGTGAGAGAGGCAGAGGAGAATGGAATTAGGGAAGAGGAAAAAGCGGTTCTCAATAATTCCTGTAATGTTTTATTTCCCTAAAAATGATGAAATAAAATATGGCAAAATATTCACATTCATTAGATATGAGTGGTGGGTACATTGATGTAATTCAAACACACAGAGAATAATACCATTTATTATTCTGTATGCTTGAAGAATTTAATTAAGGAAAAATGACCAGGACTTCTTTAGGTGGATAAACCTGGATGCTATGTATTTGTTTGAGGGGGCAGTGTTTGGCATTGTGTATTAAGTTGAGCAGCACTCTGGGAAGGTTTTTAAATTTGGAGAGAGGGAACATCTCCTTGGGTGACATTCAGTGGCTTTAAACTTTGTCTTAGGGACTCTGAGCTAGTATAGGGTCTTCACTGCTAAAGTGGGAGGAGAGCATTTAACAGGTTAAATGTTACTGTATTTGTTTGCATATTCATGTTCAAAGACACCGTTTGAGCAAATATTCTGGGCCTGAAAAAGAGTTTGAAAACATCTGATTTATGAAACCCCTTGCCTGGGGTAGCTGTTTTCATCTTTCATCTTTTTACTTTGCAGAAATAGACTCCACCAAGGTCAACAAGGGTAGGTTTGCACTAGAGGGAATGGTCGCCTCTCTACCCTTCTTTCTGATCTCTTTCCAGCTTTGACAACTTCTGTGCTCTCTGCATATTCTTTGGTCTCTGAGGTCTCATCTCAAAGTGTCATCAGTGTCTCTGATTTTCATAATTGTGGGATTCCTTTACTTTGCACTCTGGACTCAACTTGCTTTCCTTTATAGCGGAAAACACCGAATCACCCTCCACTTCTTGCCATCCCTTCTCTAGAGCTGTCTGCCTCTGTCTGTTTTCTCTGATCTGCAGACTGATCACCTTGCCTCTGGCCTTTCCCTTTACAAACACACTCTTGCAAAATAGTTTTCCCCTGGTACCTTTTTCAGCACATGACCACCATCCAAAAACTGAACAATTAAAATACACCCTTAAAATACAATTTCTTTTAAAACATTACCTTTACTAGACCCACTTGTCTACATAATTTCTCCTTCTTTCCTTGATTCCTCATTTCATTCCTTCTCTCAACAACCTTGCTGCCTCCTTTATCTAATATCCAGTAATCTGGCCCATTCAGTGGCAAGTTCTTGCATAGTGTTGACTAAGCTTTCTGTGTCTATTGAGGCTGCTAAGCTATACTCCAATATTTGTTACATAATATCCCTACATACAGAAGATATCGAATTAGCAATTTAATTAAATTATCATTTGCAGTTGGCCATTGTACCATTGTGTGCCTTTTGTCCATGTAAATGCAGTCTATTGAGATTGTAATTTTTTTAGTGCAGAAATAGTGGCAGACATGTTTTGCAGTACCATTTGCTTGTAGGGCTTTAATAGATCGTCCCAAATTGTGGAAATAAGTGTTGTATGTGAAATTTGTAGACCAGCAAAGTTTTACTGCTCTCAGTGAATCCTAAGAATCAGCAAACTCAGGGACAAATTTCTCTCTTTTTATTTTTTTATTTTTTATTTTTATTTTTTTTTGAGACGGAGTCTCGCTCTGCCGCCCGGGCTGGAGTGCAGTGGCCGGATCTCAGCTCACTGCAAGCTCCGCCTCCCGGGTTCCCGCCATTCTCCTGCCTCAGCCTCCCGAGTAGCTGGGACTACAGGCGCCGCCACCTCGTCCGGCTAGTTTTTTTTTGTATTTTTAGTAGAGACGGGGTTTCACCGTGTTAGCCAGGATGGTCTCCATCTCCTGACCGCGTGATCCGCCCGTCTCGGCCTCCCAAAGTGCTGGGATTACAGGCTTGAGCCACCACGCCCGGCCAAATTTCTCTCTTTTTAAAAAATGTTTTTTAAATTTTTATTTTTTGTGGGTGTATAATAGGTATATATATTTATGGGGTACATGAGATATTTTGATACAGGCATATAATGTGTAATAGTCACTTCAGGGTAAATGTGGTATCCATCACCTCAAGGAGTTATCCTTTGTGTTATAAAAAATCTGATTATACTCATTTAGTTACTTAAAAATGTACAGTTAAATTACTGTTGACTATAGTCACCCTGTTGTGCCATTAAATGCTATATCTTATTCATTTTTACTAACTATTTTTTGTACTGATTAACCATCCCCACTTCTCCACCCACTGCCTCCCCACCCCCAGCACTACCCTTCCCAGTCTCTGGTAACCATCATTCTACTCTCTATCTCCATGAGTTTAATTGTTTTAATTTTTAGCTCCTGCAAATAAGCCAGAACATGAGAAATTTGTCTTTCTGTGCTTGGCTTATTTCACATATCATAATGACTTCCAGTTCCATTCGTGTGTTGCAAATGACAGGATCTTATTCTTTTTTATAGCTGAATAGTACTTCATTGTGTATCTGTACCATGTTTTAAAAATCTATTTGTCTGTTGATGGACACTTAGGTGACTTCCAAATCTCAGGTATTATGAATAGTGCTACAATAAACATGGGAGTGCAGATATCTCTTTGATGTGCTGATTTCCTTTCCGTTGGGTATATACCTAGCAGTGGGATTGCTGAATCATATGGTAGCTCTATTTTTAGTTTTTTTGAGGAACCTCTGAATTGTTCTCCACAGTGTTTGTTCTAATTTACATTCCCACCAACAGTGTGTGAAGGTTTCCTTTTCTCCATATCCTTGCCAAGATTTGTTATCACCTGTCTTTTGGATAAAAGCCATTTTAACAAGGGTGAGAAGATATCTCATTGTAGTTTTGGTTTACATTTCTCTGATGATCAGTAATGTAGAACATCTTTTCATGTACCTATTTACCATTTGTATATCTTCTTTTGAGAAATGTCTATTCAGATTTTTGCTCATTTAAAAATCAGATTATGGCCGGGTGTGGTGGCTCAAGCCTGTAATCCTAGCACTTTGGGAGGCCGAGACGGGCGGATCACGAGGTCAGGAGATCAAGACCATCCTGGCTAAAATGGTGAAACCCCGTCTCTACTAAAAAAAAAAATACAAAAAACTAGCCGAGTGAGGCGGCGGGCGCCTGTAGTCCCAGCTACTCGGGAGGCTGAGGCAGGAGAATGGCCTGAACCCGGGAGGCGGAGCTTGCAGTGAGCTGAGATCCGGCCATTGAGCTCCAGCCTGGGGGACAGAGCAAGACTCCGTCTCAAAAAAAAAAAAAAAAAAAAAAAAATCAGATTATTAGATTTTTTGCTATAGAGCTATTTGAACTCCTTATATATTCTAGATTATTAATACCTTGTTAGTTTGCCAATATTTTCTCCTGTGCCAAGGGTCGTCTTTTCAGTTCTTTGATTGTTTCCTTTAGTGTGCAGAAGTTATTTAACTTGATGTGATCCCATTTGTTTATTTTTGCTTTGGTTGCCTGTACCTGTGGGGAATACCCACATTACTCAAGAAATCTTTGCCTAGTCCAATGTCTGGGAGAGCCTCCTCAATGTTTTCTTGTAGTAGTTTCATTGTTTCAGGATTTAGATTTAAGGCTTTAATCAATTTTGTTTTAATTTTTGCATATGACAAGACAGGAGTCTAGTTTCATTCTTCTGCATATAGGTATCTATTAATAGTTTTTCCAGGACCATTTGTTGAAGAGACCATCCTTTCCACAATGCATGTTCTTCACATCTTTGTCAAAAATAAGTTCACTGTAATTGTATGGATTTGTTTCTGGGTACTCCACGCTGTTCAGTTGGTCTATTTGTCTGTTTTTATGCCAATACCATGTTGTCTTGGTTACTATAGCTCTGTAATATAACTATACTAGTTTTGTTCTTTTTACTCAAGATTGCTTTGGCTATTACGGCTCTTTTGTGATTCCATATAAATTTTAGATTTTTTTCTATTTCTGTGAAGAATGTTATTGGTATTTTGATAGGGATTGCATTGAATCTGTAGATTGCTTTGGGTAGTATGAACATTTTAACAATATTCCTTCTTCCAATCTATAAACATGGAATATCTTTTCGTTTTTTTGTGTCCTCTTCAATTTCTGTCATAAATGTTTTATAGCTTTTATTGTAGAGATCTTTTACTTCTTTGGTTAATTCCTAAGTAATTTTATATTATTTGTAGCTATTATATTAATAAATGGGGATTTTTAAAAATTTCTTTTTCAGAATTGTTCACTATTGGCATACAGAAATGCTACTGACTTTTGTATGCTGATTTTGTATCTTGCAACTTTATTGAATTTTTTATCAGTTCAAATAGTTTTTTGATGGAGTCTTTAGGTTTTTCTTTGTTTCAATTTTCCAAATATAAGATCATATCATTTGCAAACAAGGATAATTTGACTTCTTCCTTTTCAGTTTGGATGCTCTTTATCTCTTTCTCTTGTCTAATTGCTCTAGCCAGGACTTTTCAGTACTGTGTTGAATAATAGTGGTGAAAGTGGGCATCTTTGTCTTGTTTCAGATCTTGGAGGAAAGGCTCCCAGTTTTCTCCCATTTTGTATGACACTAGCTGTTGGCTATCATATACGTCTCTTATTATGTTGAGGTTTTTTAGGCTTTTGTTTTTTTAATCATGAAGCATTGTTGAATTTTATTAAATGCTTTTTCAGCATCAATTGAAATGATCATGTGGTTTTTGTCATTCATTCTGCTGATGTGATGTATTACATTTGATCAATTTGGGTATGTTTAACCATCCTTGCATTCCTGGGATAAATCACACTTGGTCATGATGAATGATCTTTTTAGTGTGTTGTTGAATTCTGTTTGCTAGTATTTTGTTGAGGATTCTTGCATCAGTGTTCATCAGGGGTTTTTGGCATGTAGCTTTCTTGTTTGATGTGTCTTTGTCTGGTCTTGGTATCAGGGTAATACTGGCCTGATAGAGTGAGTTTGGAAGTATTCCCTCCTTCTCTATTTTTCAAAATAGTTTCAGTATGATATTGGCTGTGGGTTTGTCATAAATAGCTCTTATTATTTTGAGATGCATCCCATCAATACCTAATTCATTGAGAGTTTTTAGCATGAAAGGCTGTTGAATTTTGTCAAAGGCGTTTTCTGCATCTATTGAGATAATCATGTGGTTTTTGTCTTTGGTTCTGCTTATATGCTGGATTATGTTTATTGATTTGCGTATGTTGCACCAGCCTTGCATCCCAAGGAAGAAGCCTGCTTGATCATGGTGGATAAGCTTATTGATGTGCTGCTGGATTCAGTTTGCCAGTGTTTTATTAAGGATTTTTGCATTGATGTTCATCAGGGATATTGGCCTAAAATTCTCTTTTTTTGTTGTGTCTCTGCCAGGCTTTGGTATCAGGATGATACTGGTCTCATAAAATGAGTTAGGGAGGATTCCCTCTTTTTCTATTGATTGGAATCATTTCAGAAGAAATGGTACCAGCTCCTCCTTGTACCTCTGGTAGAATTTGGCTGTGAATCTGTCTGGTCCTGGACTTTTTTTGATTGGTAGGCTATTAATTAATTCCTCAATTTCAGAGCCTGATATTGTTGGTCTATTCAGGGATTCAATCTCTTCCTGGTTTAGTCTTGGGGTGGGGGTGTGTGTGTCCAGGAATTTATCCATTTCTTCTAGATTTCTAGTTTATTTGTTTAGAGGTGTTTATAGTATTCTCTGATGGTAGTTTGCATTTCTGTGGGATTGGTGGTTATATCCCCTTTATCATTTTTTATTGTGTCTATTTGATTCTTCTCTCTGTTCTTCTTTATTAGTCTTGCTAGCAGTCTATCAATTTTGTTGATCTTTTCAGAATGCCAGCTCCTGGATTCACTGAATTTTTGAAGGTTTTTTTGTGTCTCTATCTCCTTCATTTCTACTCTGTTCTTAGTTATTTCTTGCCTTCTGCTAGCTTTTGAATGTGTTTGCTTTTGCTTCTCTAGTTCTTTTAATTGTGATGTTAGGGTGTCAATTTTAGATCTTTCCTGCTTTCTCTTGTGGGCATTTAGTGCTATAAATTTCCCTCTACACACTGCTTTAAATGTGTCCCAGATATTCTGGTATGTTGTGTCTTTGTTCTCATTGGTTTCAAAGAACATCTTTATTTCTGCCTTCATTTTGTTATGTACCTGGTAGTCATTCAGGAGCAGGTTGTTCAGTTTCCATGTAATTTAGTGGTTTTGAGTGAGTTTCTCAATCCTGAGTTCTAGTTTTATTGCACTGTGGTCTGAGAGACAGTTTGTTATAATTTCTGTTCTTTTATAGTTGCTGAGGAGTGCTTTATTTCCAACTATGTGGTCAATTTTGGAATAAGTACGATGTGGTGCTGAGAAGAGTGTGTATTCTGTTGTTTTGGGGTGGAGAGTTCTGTAGATGTCTACTAGGTCCGCTTGGTGAAGAGTTGAGTTCAATTCCTGGATATCCTTGTTAACTTTCTGTCTCGTTGATCTGTCTAATGTTGACAGTGGGGTGTCAAAGTCTCCCATTATTATTGTGTGGGAGTCTAAGTCTCTTTGTAGGTCTCTAAGGACTTGCTTTATGAATCTGAGTGCTCCTGTATTGGGTGCATATATATTTAGGATAGTTAGCTCTTCTTGTTGAATTGATCCCTTTACCATTATGTAATGGCTTTCTTTGTCTCTTTTGACCTTTGTTGGTTTAAAGTCTCTTTTATCAGAGACTAGGATTGCAACCCCTCCCTTTTTTTGTTTTCCATTTGCTGGGTAAATCTTCCTCCATCCCTTTATTTTGAGCCTATGTGTGTCTCTGCACGTGAGATGGGTCTCCTAAATACAGCACACTGATGGGTCTTGACTTTTTATCCAATTTTCCACTCTGTGTCTTTTAATTGGGGCATTTAGCCCATTTCTTACAAGTAGAAATGTCCTCTGTAGGGGGAAAGACCACAGGAGGAAAGCTGGGCTGACATCATCATCAGACAATTGATAATTAAAAGCAATGAGAGGACATGAGCTGACTGAGGGAGCAAGTGTATATAAAGGAGAAGGAAAAAGTGAGAACTTGGGCTTGGTGGAGTGGGGAGCACTGCTCTTTGGAAGGGGAAGAGGAATTGCTGGTGATGGAGGCAAAGCTATGATGACTGCACAACAGCTGATATCTCAGACACCTACTCATACTTCAAGCCCAAGACAATCCTTTCTGCTGTGACTTTTCAGATCTTCCTTGGGCAGAATACGTTGTTTTCTCCCCTTGGTTCCCCAGCCCTTTGTTCAAACTATGTATAGCACTTATTACATTATATTATAGTTAGTGGTGTATGTGTCTGTGTGTGTGTGTGTCTGTGTGTATTGGATTGTTATTTTGTAAATCACTTTTGGCTTTGGGCTGTGTCTTATTCAACACTTTTCACCACTGAATCACATTTTTTTGACACACCATCTATACTTAAGTAATGCTTGTGAAATTGAATGAAAAATGACATCTGGCAAGGGTCAAGTGAAAAAGTTTTGGGTTTGACAAGAAGGAAGTGAATGCACTTTCAAGGGAGCAGTTTCAGGACAATGATAGAGACTGTTCTGAAGTTCTGGTTTTGTTCTAGTTCAATTGTTTTAGAAACTGTAGAGATGTGGTCCCTGCTTTGAATCGTATCAACTCAACCTTTCCACTAAAGCAAAAAATGTTCACATCTATATCGAAAGTGCAGCAATTAAAAATACTAATGGCTTGCAAATTTCTCTTTAATAAAATTCCAGAGAACATAAAATTTTTTGATATGTTATGAGCAATTAGGAAAAATATTTGCAAATGAATACTAATGCGTAATTGTGAAAGAAGAGAATGTGCCCTGCTAGTTAGTAAGTTATAGTACAAAGATTAAAATGGTTTCTAGAGGTAATTTAAACCCGAGAATTTTCTCTACTTTATAATGATTTGACCTAAGATAATACTGTAGTCAGAGGAAATTTGAGAGCAACTTTTCAGAACCCCTTCGATTTCTCACTACACACTAACAAAATGCCACCAGGTAAAGCATTTCTTCTCCTGTATAAAACTAATTCTTCTACTTCCTGGTTTCTGTCCCCCGCCACCTCCTCAGGGACTCACTCTAGTGGTTATTCTTCCTTTCTTGCGCCTGCAATCTCTCTAGCTTTGTTGGCTTTTTTCTCTCAAGTTCCAGCATGCTCATGTTTCTCCCACCTCTAAAACAAAAGCCCAACCATCTTGGTCTTCAGATCTCCTCCATATCTTTTCTTTCTTTGGTCCCCCATCCAGTCAGATTCCTAGAAGTGCCCTAGATGCAATGCCTTCACTTTTTTAAAGCAAGAGAGCCAAGGAGCAGAAGACCTCATCTATTTAGGTGATTTACTTGAGTGAAGACAAATTACTGGACTAAATAAACCTCTCTGGGATGTTTAAACTTTACAACCTAATATATTTATAAAATTCAATGAGCTATTTGGATAGAAAATGGCTTTTAGGAACAAATCCCAACTTATGTAGCAACGAGTAGTCATACATATTAAAATATAAAATTTCTAAAAATCAAAACCTTCCTGTCGTTCTAATTTTCTAGTTAGAATATTACTCCTAAATTAGGCATTCAGAAGAGACACACCTAATTTAACTGGAAATCATTATTCTCTAGACATAAAGAGGTTTAATAGAAGTGTTGTTGGTTTAAGACATTTGCAATTGCATAATTAAATTAAAGAACTTGAAAAATGGAAACTCTTATAAGTTAATTAGTGTTGATGGTAGAAGTGTTCACAAGGAAAGACATAGAATTTGCATTTGCCAAATTATAGGGTGAAGGTAAGAGGAAGAAGTGAAAGCTGTTTGCTTGGATCACTTTCCAACAAAAACATGTATATGCTTTTTGAGCTCTAAAGAACATCACTTTGTGTTTTTCAGGACCAGAAGTACTGTTGCCAGGAAATGGTCCCACGAGAGAGCTCCCATGCCAGAATAATAGAATTACAGGTGAATAACATGCTTAAACTAGTAGGGCTCTTAACTCATGGTTTCCACTGCATCATCTTCTTTGAGATTTGTTGGAATTTGCTTTCACTTTTCCATGTCTGTTTGGAATTTTACCAAAAATAACTTCTCTCCTTCTTGCCCAGGTGGTTCAGAAAAATACAACTGGGCTCTTCTCAGAAAATACTTACTGCTTTTGCTAAAATGTTTCCTGGACTGTACGATCAGAGCCATTGTGCACAGCTGTGCAGGTTGTACACTGGACATGGCCAAGAAGGTTGAACAACTCCATGATCTAACTACGTAGATCATGTAATTAATACAATATGGTAGCTCTGCAAATGGTATGCAGTGAAGATTCAAATGGCGGATAGGCTTCTTCGAGGTGGGCTGCTATATGTAAGTGTAAAACAAAGTTCAGATCATGATAACTGCTAATAAGATTTTAATTGTCATGTAGAAGTGTTTCAAGAACCCATTATCAACTTGATGTGGGTGTTCCTTATTAGCTCAAGTGAGGAGGACAGGGAATTATCTTCAAAGTCTGACTTTAAATGAGCTCCCAGGTGTCATGGTCATCATCATTTCTTTAGCGATCATTTATTGTGTGCCAAATACTGTGTTAGGCACTCTGAGATTTCTCACTGCAGTGACACTGTACTAAACCTGTAGCAAGTTTCATTGCTTCAAGAATTGGAAAACTGTAGTAGAAGAATGACTAGAAAAATATAAGAATTAGAGTACACTAACTCATGCCTGTAATCCTAGCACTTTGGGAGGCCAAAGCAGTAGGATCGCATGAGACCAGGCATTTGAAACCAGCCTGGGTTAAGCCGAACTCAAATGCTTGAGAGTTTGACTCCATGTCTACAAAAAAAAAAAAAAAAAAAAAAAAAAAAAAAAAGAAAAAAAATTAGCTGAGTGTGATGGCACATGCTTGTAGTCTTAGCTACTTGGAAGGCTAAGGCAGAAAGATCACTTGATCCCAGGCATTTGAGGCTGCAGAGAGCTATGATCACACCACTACACTCCAGAGTGGATGAGAGAATGAAACCTTATCTCTAAAAACAAAAAAGAAAAAATAAGGAATTATATTAAGATATAAGAGTTGAATTTAAAATAGCTTCATTTATATCAATGGCAATTAGTTTCTTAAGGATTATAATTTCTATTTATCTTTTCCACACGTTCTGAAAAAAGCATTAAGCTGCAGTGTAATGCTTTCTATTATCAGTAGGTGCCAAGTTGCTGAGTGAAGTAAAGTGAGCTTCTATTCCTCTGGATACAGAGGGATGGCTGTGTGACCTCTGGAAGTCCCTTTGGTTAAGCTCTATAGCTTAATGATTCTTTGGCTCAGGACCAAAGTCACATAATGTTCAGACCATAAGCCTCCAATGTTAGCTTTAAATTTAGCACAGACTTATGGAGTCATTATCATCCTTTCTTTGAGTTCTTAAAGTGCAGACAATCTTTTTACCTGAATTATAAGCTAGGAGCTCATGAAGCCCAGTTTAGTATTAGAAAAAGTAAGGCCATCAAATTATTGTGAGGTATCAAATGATTTGTGTGTTGGGCAGTTATCTTTAATTCAGAAGAAGCTCAGTTTTCTAAATAGTTAAGCTAATTTTTGAAAGATTTCCTTTTCCTCCTTTGATAGTTCTTGAGTCTAGACTTTGAAGCTGGAGAAAACTGTTTGCTTTCTGACTCCACCACTCATCAACTTTGTGGTGATGGTAATAATAAGAATTATAATAATGGCTGACATTTCTAGTGAGCTTTTGTGCCAGGACCTGGGATAAGTGTTTCATGTATTATTTAATTTATTGCGCATGATGACTATGAGGTGGGTCCTTTAATTATTCCCATTTTATAGACCAGAAAAAGTAGGCTTACAGCCCACACGTAATAATATGCTACACTGATCCCTGGTTAGAGTACTCTTGCTTCCCTACTTCTGGGTAAGATACAGCTTAAAGCCAAATAGCAGAGCAGTTAGAAGCTCAGACTTTGGATCCAGATTGCCTGGATGGAAATCTTGTCTTAGTTACTTACTAGCTGGGAAAGTTACTTAAATGTTTTGTGCTTCAGTTTCCTTATCTGTAAAATGTGGCTAATTAGCATAATAATTTTACCTCTTAAGATAACTAAGAGATTTAACTGAGAAAACAGTTGTGAATTGCCAATAATCTAGTATATAAGACGTGTCCAATAAATGTTAGCCACTGGTAAAATAGCACTCGGTAAGACTGAAGAAGATAGCTTCTGGAATTGGCTCCCAGTAGTTTCAAGTGGACTTGGACATTTATTATACTAAACAGTGAATAATTGGCATTGGATGGGTCTGAATTGATGTGGAGGGACAAGAGTGCACTGTACACCTGAAGTGGCGTGTGAAAGAGGGCTAAATATCCTTCCTTTTCTATTATCAAAAAGGCAAAAACCAACAAATGCAGAGAAAAGGGACTCAGACACTATTGGTGGGAATGTAAACTAGCACAGCCACTATGGAGAATAGCATGGAGGTGTTTCAGAAAGCTATGAATACGAGTACCATATGATGCAACAATACCAGCACCGGGAAGTTATCCAAAGGAAAGGAAATCAGTATATTAGAGAGATGTCTGGATCCCCATGTTTATTGCAGCGCTATTTACAATAGCCAATATATGGAATCAACCTAGGTGTTCAACAACAGATGAATGAATAAATGAAAATTTGGCATATATACGTCATGGAATACTATTCAGCCATAAAAAGTATAAAATCCTGCCATCTGTGGCAACATGGATGGAGCTAGAGGACATTATGCTAAGTGAAATAAGCCAGGAACAGACAGTTAAGCACCACATTTTCACTCATATGTGAAAACTAAAAATATTGATCTCATGGAAGTAAAAAGTAGAACAGAGGCTATGAGAGGCTGGGAAGGGTAGGGAGGAGGGAGGTTTGGGAGAGATTTGCTAAAGGATACAAAATTACAGCTAGATAGGAAAAGTTCTAGTGTTCCATGCCACAGAAGGATGACTATAGTTAACAATGGTATATTACATATCTTCAAATAGCTAGAAGGAGGATATTGAATATTCCCAACACAAAGAAATGACTGATGTCTGAGATGATGGATATGCTAATTACCTTGAACTGATCACCATACATTATCTGCATTAAAATATCACTATGTACCCCATGAATATGTACAATTATTATCTGTCAATTAAAAAAATTTTGGCTTATTTTTTCGTGTTGCTCTCCCTCTTGTCCAGGATATCATTTGTCTATTTGCTTGAACTCTCCCTGGGTTGGGCCCATAGGCACCTTGCTCATGGAAGCTGGGGCTTATAGAGGGTGGTCAGGAGAAGGTGTGAGGATGTGAGCAATTGCTTTCCAGAAGAGTGTGCTATGGTCATGAGGGTGGAAGGATGAAGTAAGAATCACTCTGTGTCTTCACGAATGGATTCACATTTATGCACTGATAGGGAAGGGCCTCAATCACAGTATCTTCTATTCTTTATGAATTGACTTTGCCTTCCAACGTTTAGAAAGTAGATCTGGCAGGAACCAGAATGCTTTTTTTGCAGGGCCAGGGAAGTTCATGAGAGGGAGGGAGGGCATTTACCTTTACAGGAAGACCCTGGGCTGCCACTCTTCTTTCCCAGGAAACTTTTTTGAGGCTTTCCTCTATTCCATGGATCAAGCATTGAAGATCCTCTGCATAGTCATTTGGCTACTTTTTTTTGGAAAGGAAAGGGACTAGTGTGTGCCACCTTTTCTGTCTCCGAAGATGGGAGAGAGGATAAAGACAACATAACCTGGGGGTAAAGAGATACCATTGAAAGATTTCAGAATACTTTCTAAGGATGGCCTGGAGCCTTCTTTTGTGCATTGGTGAGGACGTCTAGTGAACTGAGGTTCATTAGAGGTGGTTGCTCAAATGCAGAGTATAGAGCAGGGCTTCTCTACCTCAACATGACTGCCATTTTGGGCAGGATGATTCTTTGTGGTGGGTGTGAGGGACTGTCCTGTGCATTGTGGGATGTTTAGCAGCATCTCTGGCCTCGACCCACTAGATACCAGTAGCATTTCCCATGGTTGTGACAACCAAAAATGCCTCTCTAGACACTGTCAAATACCCCTGGGGGTGGGGGTGAGGGGCAAAATTGCCCCTGTTGCTGAGAATTCCTGGCATGGAGGGAGCAGCAGTCCTTGATTACTTGCTCTGAGGTTTCAATGGCTTAGCATGAAATGGGCCGACTGCCTCAGTCTGAACCTGAGAACACATCAAATAAGTTCGTTCATTCAACAGTATTTATTGAGGTATTCTACTTTTGGTACATATATGTTGGTTTCAGTCTAAACATGTGCATATGAAAATATGTGTGTGTAATGTATGGTGCTCTTTGGGAAGTACCTCATATTCTCAGGGGTAACATGGGACTACAACTAGAGCTGCCCTACCTGTCCCTTGGGGCTTTGGATTAAGTGTGGAAATGTGCCTGATGGAATTTTGCAAACACAAGAACAAACTATGCACAGGTGTTATGCATTGAAGTCATTGGAGTCAGGGATTGCATCATGGATGCATTCTCTTCAGTTCTGGGTACCATATGGGCAGGTGCCAAGTCTTACCACTTCAGCAAATGCTGATTATGGTGACTTTGCAAGAAAAATGGGACGTGATCTTCTTGTAACTTATGACTCCCTACCTTTGCTCCCAGAGCACCTGCCTTCCCAGCCTTGGAGTAAGAATTGGGGTATATATAGCAGTTCTCTCTGACACTGGCTTTGAGCTTCAATGGTCCAGGGTGGGTGGTGTGGCTGGGGACTGGGATTGCTGACTAGGATTGAGCCTGTGGGTATAAATGAAGGCTTTGGTTGTAGTAGGCACTGTATGCTGCGTAGGACCAGATCTGACCTGGGAAGCATCAGTCAAGGGGGCTGCTGCCTGAACTGCATCTAGGGGGAATGTAATTCCAGGGGAGGCGCGAGGTGGCAGCTAGATGTAGGGGGAGCTGGAAGGTAAGTACAAAATTGTGCTCAGGGCAAGCATGGAGCCACACAATGTAACCATCCATTCTCTCTTGGGTCTAGTAGCCATGGCGGCTGTGGCAATATTCTTCCAAGTTCAGAAAAGCAGAGCTTGAGGAAGAGCCAGGCAGAGTGGAGGAGCAAGAAGCTTCTGGCTGGTTTTAGTGAATAGGGACAGAAATCCAAAGCGCCTTTTGCTGGGTGCTGCCTGCCTGAGTGTGTGTGTCTAGGGGACTAGAGATGGGCCAGGAAGTCTGGAACAGGAATGGGAACTGGAGGAAATTTTTTCCTGCTGTGACTATTTTTTTCTTATTTTATTTCTTCTTCTAAAAAAAAAAAAAACAAAACCAGGATACATGTTCTGAACGTGCAGGTTTGTTACATAGGTATATATGTGCATGGTGATTTGCTTCATGTGTTGACCCATCCTCTAAGTTCCTTCCCCTCAATCCCCACCCCCAACAGGCTCTGGTGGTGTAGTTCCCCTTTCTGTGTCCATGTGTTCTCAATGTTCATCTCCCACTTATGAGTGAGAACATGTGGTATTTGGTTTTCTGTTCCTGTGTTACTTTGCTGAGAATGATGGCTTCCAGCTTCATTCATGTTCCTGCAAAGGACATGATCTCATTCCTTTTCATGGCTGCATAGTAGTCTGTGGTGTATATGTACCACATTTTCTTTATCTGATCTATCACTGATGGACATTTTGGTTGGTTCCAAGTCTTTGCTATTGTAAATAGTGCTGTAATAAACATACATGTGCATGTGTCTTTATAGTGCTGTGACTTTTTGATAATAATACTTAAGAATGAGGCCTTTTATATTCATTCATTCAATCAGTCATTCAACAAACATTTGAGTGTCTACTCTATATGAAGCTCAGAGCTGGGAGCCACAGCAGATACAAAGAGGGAAAAGATATAGATGGAGCAGCTGGAATTCTAGAGAGGAAGGAGCAGCATACTCACAAATCATGATCATAGGACACAGCAAGTATCAGGAGTGTCTGGAGGAGGGAGACAAAACATGTAAGGCATGGAAGCGGCTCACAATGGGATTAGTAATATTTTTTATTTTTGTCTACTTATTATTTAATTGTTTTTTAGAAATAAGGTCTTGTTCAATCACTTAGGCTGCAGTGCAGTAGCACAATCATAGCTCACTGCAGACTAGACCTCCCAGGCTCAAAAGATCCTCTCGCCTCAGCCTTCCTAGTAGCTAGGACTACAGGTGGATGCCACCACGCCTGGCTAATTTTTAATTTTGTTTGTAGAGATGGGAGTCTCCCTATGTTGCCCAGGCTGATCTTGAACTCCTGGGCTCAAGCTACCCTCCTGTCTTGGCCTCCCAAAGTGCTGGAACTGTGGATGTGAGCCACCATGCCCAGCCAGGATTACTAATTGTTTAAAGTACTTATTGCCTGGGAAAAGCCCAGAAAGATGGATAGTTGGTGAAGGTAGTTGGGTTAACCTTAGTGAAGCTCAGATCTTATTCTTGTTTCATTTCTTAAGATAGATGGAGTTTCATGGTTTGTGGGTCCGATTGCTCATAGGTTTTGGTGGTTGGTTGTGGCCCTCCAGAAAGCACTGGCTTTCAACAGCCGTGGATGGCTTATTGTACTTCTTTTTCAAAAGCCACTTTCTTCCTGGTGGATGTTTTCATCGCGGGCATCCCACTCAGGAAGCCCCTAAAGCGTAGAGGCTGTGGACAGCCTGGGGTTTTTACAGAGACCAACTTGGGTCTATTTGAGGATTTTGTCCCAGCTTACTCCAGTGACACATACTTTCCACATGAACTGCCCAAGAATTGGATTAAACCCTTTCTCTTAGCCCCATTCCTAATAGCATTTGTCAAGACTTCTCCTGCAATCTCTCCACAAAACAACAAAAATATTGATAAAAATAATGGAAACGATGGCAATTACCCTGCCTCTAACCCCTCCCTGCCTTGGATTGTCACCACAACAGATGAAACCTATTTTATGGGAGACCAACCTGCTGCCACAATTCCTAAAGTAAAGTTTATTTGCACAGAAAAGGAAAGGCAACTTTTTATTTGTCACCCTGCTGAGAAGAAATATGATTCCTGTCCTCTCACTTCATATTAGCTTTCCTTTTTCCCGCATGTTTTCATCCCATGGTGTCTGATCATTTCACAGAAAGGAGGATTTCTGCTTTCGACCTTACCTCTTGCTCTTGTAACATTCCAATTTTCAGATGGTCAGTTACCATTTGCCATTTTTTGGCGGTGGGGGTGGGAACATGTTTCGAAGCTTAAGCATACAAGGCTCTGGCCCGTTTTTCAAAAAGCATGTTGGGTAGCTGGTTTCCGGTGATAGTGGCTCCTCGGGAAAGCTATTCTTTCATGCAGCAGCAGCGCCGGCATTGATCAGTGGGAGAGTTCAAGGCGGCAACTCATCAAGCGCGGCTTCAATACCAGATTCCAGACAAGGTCTGCAATAAATAAGAGCAGTAACAAAGAATCATATTTCCTTCTTGCACAGAAAATCAGCGATGACATAGTTCTAAATTTCAGGGTTTGGGGATGGTGTCTTCTCCCTGCACTGCGAGTTGAAAGCAGGATGGCTTTTCCCTCTGAGAAGTGACATCAACATGCATCTTAGCTGTTCTTTCCATAGAAACAGAGTCAAAATATAATTTTCAATATGTGGGTTGATTGGGGATTTTCAGCTTATGCATTGATGATTGCTTGAGTTGTTCAAATACAACCTGTATTGTTAAAAACGTGTGTTTTGAACATATTTTCTCACATTTGTTTTAATTGACTCGTCTCCCTTTCCCCTCTAATTCTTTTTCCCCGGTAATAATGTCGAGATTTCCATGTGAACATACAAAAATAACAATATTTTGCTTTAAGTAGATAGGTGAACATTTTTTTCAAATGGCAGTGTAATAAAAAAAAATAGACACCCTGTGAGTCCCTCACGGATTATTGCTATTGATTTCTTTCCTTGAAACGTGGAAATGTTACCAGATGGGGTGTTAGGAATAGGTGTGTGGGTGCAAATGCAGTTTATTGCTTGTTGACTAAAAATCAGTGAAAACCTTCACTATTTGTGTGCTTGCGTTGCATGCAAAGATGAATTTTAATCCCAAACCAGTCCTTATACAAAGCTTCTTGCTATGCAATGTCACATTTTTGGGTCAAATTTATATGTGAAGGAAATAAGCTTTATGACAGACTCAAAACCCAACGATTTCAAGTGCTTGCTCTCTCTGGTTTACTGAAACACTATCGTTTTATGTTAATGCGATCAATGAAATTTACTTATCACAATCAGATTTCTATTGTGTTTACTCCCTTCCCCGCACCCTCCGTGGGCTGCTCCTTTGAGCTTCCTCTGGTTCCCCTCTCAGGGCAGCGTTAATCAAATTGCTACAGGTTTTCGGAAGCCAGGTGCCTGTGCAGCAGGCGGCCACTGGGCCTGACCCCTCAGGGACGCACCCATTAGGAAAAAGGAGGCTGACCTTCTGTCACTTTCCTTCTCCTCCCTTTTAATGATTCCTTCTCTATCCTTTTGAGAAGATCTTTCCAGCCCTTTGACCCCTGTTAGAAGAGGAAGGCTTAAACAGCTAAAAGTACTCTCAATATCCAGGCTTGGCAAGGAAAGCTCCAGAGGCCTTTTAGGAAATGCCAAAAGACGGGAGCCTCAGTTTTCAGTGCATTTAGAAGGCAGATCCCAACGCAACACCATTTCCTCCCTCATTTATTTTATAGAAACAGCCAGTTTGTGCGCGGGGTTTGGGGTGGGGGAGCCCCTCCTCCCGCCATCACTTGTCAGCGCCACCAGAATCGGCACGTTCCGGAGAGGCTGACTTTTAATGATAGTCCTTGGACTGTGTGAGAGCTATTGTGCTCTTTGAAAAACAGCAAGGAGAATGAGTGTCTGGGGTGGGTCGCTAGGCTGCTGCTTTATGAGCGCCAGACCCGGCTGTAGTTTTCATGGAGAAACAACCAGCACTGGGTAGGTTGTGCCCCACCTTGAAATAGTGGGTTGCAGAGTGCGGGATCTCTGCAGGGAGGACTGTTGACAGTCTCCAGTGCCCACCTGTGCCCTCTGTATGATCTTGATTCATAACGACTCAGATGACAGCTGACACTACTATAGGGTCCTCACGTGGGAGACATTGCTCTGCTTAATATGAAATGATAAGATTCCATGTGTACACTTAATAATTTAACACACGCTACAACTCTGAAGTAGGTACTAGGAAATTGAGGTGAAGGAAAAGAGGTGTAGTTTTACCATGATAAGAAACTTTGTATTAGAAGTTTAGTTATGCCACTTACTAGCTCTTTGACTTGAGTAAATTGCTTCATCTTTCTGAGCCTAAATGCTCTCATTTGTAAAAAGGGGATTGTTAATTATGCCCCACGGGGTTTCCATGATAATTAAATGGGACACTGTAGCATCCTAGGACCAAGGATCTCCACCTCCTTTCCATTCTCTCATCTCACCCCCGACCCTTCTCCAAGGACTCATCTTTCCGAGATGCTTAGAATCAGGGACAGCAAAAACGGGGTGCTTTTAAGGCACTATGCACAGAGAAAGGGGGTAATTCTAAAGGGAGTGGCTGATATTCCTCTGTCCAGGAGAAGCTACAGATAATCTGTTATCTGTGTCACAGAACAGAATCCAAGCCTAGTTGCATCAGTCAATTATAGTTGAATTGGGAGTGGCTAAAAGGATTAGGAATTGGACTTCACATTAGAAGGTATTTGCTGCCATCTCCTCTGTAGGAAAAGGAAGAATAAAAGCAGGGTTTAAAGGTTCATGTTCTTGCTCAGATTAATCAAGTAGCCCCTTCCCCTCTTGATTTTATCTTGGAGATGCACATACATGTGTTCACACACAGGATGTGCTCACATGTTTTCTACATTTGTGATAGATTTAGAAGTAATAGTATTTAAAGAGCTTAAAAATATTTTTCCCTGGTTACCAAAGTAATGCTTGTTTACTGTATAGACAAGTATTTGTTTGGACATATAGAAAACTATAAAGATATTAATGTCTTCACTCAGGACAAACAGATAACCACTAAATGCATAGTGGTAACTCCAAGTTTTTTTTTCTGTATACACACACACACACACACACACACACACACACACACACACTTACTTTAGCATGTAGCCTACTTAAAAATTTTGTTTTTTTTTTTAACTTTTATTTTAAGTTCAAGGATACATGTACAGGGTTGTTACATAGGTAAACATGTGTCATGGGGGGTTTGTTGTACACATTATTTCATCACCCATGTATTGAGCCTAGTACTCCTTAGTTATGTTTCCTGATCGTCTGCCTCCTCCCATCCTCCACCCTCTGACAGGCCTCAGTGTCTGTTGTTCCCCTCTATGTGTTAATGTGTTCTCATTTAGCTCCACTTATAAGTGAGAACATATAGTATCTGGTTTTCTGTACTTTTGAGCTTGGTATTATATGCTGAGCATTTCTCTTTATCATTAATGTATTGGTTACCTATTGATACTCAATAAATCGCCCCAAAACCTAATGGCATAGAACAACAGAATCATGTTTTTATTGTCTGTCATGGTTCTGGAAGTTAACTAGGCTCCGCTAAGTAGTTCTTGCTCAGAACCTTTCATGCAGTTGCAGTCAGATGGTAGCTTGGGCTAGTTGTCCGAAGGTTGCTTACTCACAGGTCTGCTGTCTAGGCTGGAAAAACGTAAACAGCAGAAGGTTGGAACACCTAAGTTTTTGACCATTTCTTTATGTGATGTGCTCTCTCCTGCATGATGGCTTCGGGATGGCCATGTTCCTTACACGACAGCCCAGGTCCAAAAGTGCATATCTGTAAAGAAAGGCCAGGGTGATGCCAACTCACCTTTTATGTGGTGACCTTGTCTTGGAAGTCACATAGCATTTCCTTACCACATGCTGTTCACCAAGGCAGTCTCAAAAGCCCACGCAGTTTCAAGGAGACACATATGCTTCCCTTTGAGACATGGACCTCTCAAGTACTGTGTTAGTTTCCTATCACTGATTTAACATAGTACTACAAATTTAAAGCAACAGGGATTTATTATCTTACAGTTTTGAAGGTCAGAAATCTGAAATGGGTTTTACTGGGCCAAATCAAGGTGTTGGCAGGGCTGCTTCCTCTGGAGGCTCGAGAGAGGAATCCATTTCCTTGCTTTTCCAGCTTCTAGAGGCTGCCCTCAGTCCTTGGTTTGTGGCCCTGTCCTCCATCTTTAAGGCCAGCAGCCTTGCATCTTCAAATGTCTCTCCAAATGTGAGCTATTACTTAGCCTGCTACAAATGGGAAATGGCAAGGCTTTGGAAGGGCACATGGGCCAGAAATGTTGCTGCAGTCATTTTTGCAAAGTACAGTCTGTCATAATTAAATATATTCAGTGATTGCACAGTATGACTCTCACCATTTGCTTAGCCTTCCTTTATTGTTAACTTTAGGTGTTTCCAATATAAATAACAGTGTTTCTATTTAGGGTGTTTTAAGCATAAAGAACACTATAGTAAACAAACATTGCTATAAATAAATATTTATGCAAATCTCCAATTATTTCCTTAGAATAAATTAGTAGGGATATTATGATATAAAAATATGAATACTCATAGATTACTAAATCACCCTCTCAGAAAGGCAACATTAGTTTTTCAGTAACATTGTATAAAAATATTTATTTTGCTGTATCATCAGTGATATTGAGTGTAATTATTAAAAAGCCTTACAGGTTGAATAGGCAGAAAACACCATCTTTTCTTTTGTAGCTTTATTGAGATTTTAATTGATATACAAAACTGGATATATTTAATGTATACAATTTTATGACTTTGAACATGTGCATATACCTGGGCTATCATCACCATAACCAAGGTAGTAAACATATCTGTCATCTCCAAAAGTTACTTTGTGTCCCAATACTTTTTCTAAATTTATTTATATTTTTTATTATACTTTAAGTTCTGGGGTACATGTACACTACATGCAAGTTTGTTACATATGTATACACGTGCCATGTTGGTGTGCTGCACCCATTAACTTGTTATTTAAATTAGGTATATCTCCTAATACTATGCCTCCTCCCTCCCCCCACCCCACGACAGGCACCAGGGTGTGATGTGTCCCCTTCCTGTGTCCAAGTGTTCTCATTGTTCAGTTCCCACCTATGAGTGAGAACATGCAGTGTTTGGTTTTCTGTTCTTGTGACAGTTTGCTGAGAATGATGGTTTCCAGCTTCATCCACGTCCCTATGAAGGACATGAACTCATCCTTTTTTTATGGTTGCATAGTATTCCATAGTGTATATGTGCCACATTTTCTTTATCCAGTCTGTCATTGATGGACATTTGGGTTGGTTCCAAGTCTTTGCTATTGTGAATAGTGCCGCAATAAACACATGTGTGCATGTGTCTTTATAGCAGCATGATTTATAATTCTTTGGGAATATACCCAGTAATGGGATGGCTGGGTCAAATGGTATTTCTAGTTCTAGATTCTTGAGGAATCGCCACACTGTCTTCCACAATGGCTGAACTAGTTTACAGTCCCACCAACAGTGTAAAAGTGTTCCTATTTCTCCAAATCCTTTCCAGCACCTGTCGTTTCCTGACTTTTTAATGATTACCATTCTAACTGGTGTGAGATGGTATCTCATTGTGGTTTTGATTTGCATTTCTCTGATGGCTAGTGATGATGAGCATTTTTTGATGTGTTTGTTGGCTGCATAAATGTCTTCTTTTGAGAAGTGTCTGTTCATATCCTTTGCCCACTTTTTCATGGGGTTGTTTTTTTCTTGTAAATTTGTTTGAGTTCTATGTAGGTTCTGGATATTAGCCCTTTGTCAGATAAGTAGATTGCAAAAATTTTCTCCCATTCTGTAGGTTACCTGTTCACTCTGATGGTAGTTTCTTTTGCTGTGCAGAAGCTCTTTCGTTTAATTAGATCCCATTTGTCAATTTTGGCTTTTGTTGTCATTGCTTTTGGTGTTTTAGACATGAAGTTCTTGCCCATGCCTACGTCCTGAATGGTATTGCCTAGATTTTCTTCTAGGGTTTTTATGGTTTTAGGTCTAACGTTTAAGTCTCTAATCCATCTTAAATTAATTTTTATATAAGGTGTAAGGAAGGGATCCAGTTTCAGCTTTCTACTTATGGCTAACCAGTTTTCCCAGCACCATTTAGTAAATCGGGAATCCTTTTCCCATTTCTTGTTTTTGTCACATTTGTCAAAGATCAAATAGTTGTAGATGTGTGGTATTATTTCTGCGGGCTCTGTTCTGTTCCATTGGTCTGTATCTCTGGTTTGGTATCATTACCATACTGTTTTGGTTACTGTAGCCTTGTAGTATAGTTTAAAGTCAGGTAGTGTGATGCCTCCAGCTTTGCTCTTTTGGCTTAGGACTGTCTTGGCAATGCAGGCTTCTTTTTCATTCCATATGAACCTTAAAGTAGTTTTTTCCAATTCTGTGAAGAAAGTCATTGGTAGCTTGATGGGGATGTCATTGAATCTATAAATTACCTTGGGCAGTATGGCCATTTTCACGATATTGATTCTTCCTATCCATGAGCATGGAATGTTCTTCCATTTGTTTGCGTCCTCTTTTATTTCATTGAGCAGTGGTTTGTAGTTCTCCTTGAAGAGGTCCTTCACATCCCTTTTAAGTTGGATTCCTAGGTATTTTATTCTCTTTGAAGCAATTGTGAATGGGAGTTCACTCATGATTTTGCTGTCTGTCTGTTATTGGTGTATAAGAATGATAGTGACTTTTGCACATTGATTTTGTATCCTGAGACTTTGCTGAGGTTGCTTATCAACTTAAGGAGATTTTGGGCCGAGACAATGGGGTTTTCTAAATATACAATCATGTCATCTGCAAACAGGGACAATTTGACTTCCTCTTTTCCTAATTGAATACCCTTTATTTGTTTCTCTTGCCTGATTTTCCTGGCCAGAACTTCCAACACTATGTTGAATAGGAATGGTGAGAGAGGGCATCCCTGTCTTGTGCCAGTTTTCAAGGGGAATGTTTCCAGTTTTTGCCCATTCAGTATGATATTGGCTGTGGGTTTGTCATAAATAGCTCTTATTATTTTGAGATACGTTCCATCAATACTGAATTTATTGAGAGTTTTTAGCATGAATGGCTGTTGAATTTTGTCAAAGGCCTTTTCTGCATGTATTGAGATAATCATGTGGTTTTTGTCTTTGGTTCTGTTTATATGCTGGATTATGTTTATTGATTTGCATATGTTGAACCAGCCTTGCATCCCAGGGATGAAACCAACTTGATCATGGTGGATAAGCTTTTTGATGTGCTGCTGAATTTGGTTTGCCAGTAGTTTATTGAGGACTTTTGTATCAATGTTCATCAGGGATATTGGTCTAAAATTCTCTTTTTTTGTTGTGTCTTTGCCAGGCTTTGGTATCAGGATGATGTTGGCCCCATAAAATGAGTTAGGGAGGATTCTGTCTGTTTCCATTGACTGGAACAATTTCAGAAGGAATGGTACCAGGTCCTCCTTGTGCCTCTGGTAGAATTCGGCTGTGACTCCGTCTGGTCCTGGACTTTTTTTGGTTGGTAGGCTATTAATTACTGCCTCAATTTCAGAGCCTGTTATTGATCTATTGTGTATTTGTCACATAGTTCTCATGTCATGGTTTTCATCTGTATCAGTTTGTTTAAGGACTTCTCTGCATTGGTTATTCTAGTTAGCCATTCATCAAAGCTTTTTTCAAGGTTTTTAGTTTCTTTGCGCAGGGTTCGTAATTCCTCCCTTAGCTTGGAGAAGTTTGATTGTCTGAAATCTTCTTCTCTCAACTCGTCAAAGTCATTCTCCATCCAGCTTTGTTCCATTGCTGGCGAGGAGCTGCGTTCCTTTGGAGTGGGAGAGGCACTCTGACTTTTGGAATTTCCAGCTTTTCTGTACTGCTTTTTCCCCATCTTTGTGGTTTTATCTACCTTTGGTCTTTGATGATGGTGATGTACATATGGGATTTTGGTGTGGATGTCCTTTCTGTTTGTTAGTTTTCCTTCTAACAGTCAGGACCCTCAGCTGCAGGTCTGTTGGAGTTTGCTCGAGGTCCACTCCAGACCCTGTTTACCTGGGTATCAGCAGGGGAGGCTGCAGAAGAGTGAATATTGCTGAACAGCAAATGTTGCTGTCTGATCGTTCCTCTGGAAGCTCCATCTCAGAGGTGTATCTGGCTGTGTGAAGTGTGAGGTGTGAGGTGTGAGGTGTCAGTCTACCCCTAGTGTGAGATGTCTCCCAGTTAGGCTACTCGGGGGTCAGGGACCTACTTGAGCAGGCAGTCTGTCCATTCTCAGATCTCAAACTCCATGCTGGGAAAACCACTACTCTCTTCAAAGCTGTCAGACAGGGACATTTATATCTGCAGAGGTTTCTGCTGCCTTTTGTTTGGCTATGCCCTGTCCCCAGAAGTGGAGTCAACAGAGGCAGGCAGGCCTCCTTGAGCTGTGGTGGGCTCCACCCAGTTTGAACTTCCTGGCTGCTTTGTTTACCTACTTATGCCTCAGCAATGGCGGGCACCCCTCCCCCAGCCTCGCTGCTGCATTGCAGCTAGATCTCAGACTGCTGTGCTAGCAATGAGGGAGGCTCCATGGGCGTGGGACCCTCTGAGCCTGGTGCGGGATATAATCTCTTGATGTGCCGTTTGTTAAGACTCTTGGTAAAGCACAGTATTAGGGTGGGAGTGACCCGATTTTCCAGGTGTGTGTCACAGTTTCCCTTGGCTAGGAAAGGGAATTCCCTTCCCCCTTGCGTATGCTGGGTGAGATGATGCCTCGCCCTGCTTAGGCTCTTGCTCGTTGGGCTGCACCCACTGTCCGACACACCCCAATGAGATGAACCCGGTACCTCAGTTGGAAATGCAGAAATCACCCGTCTTCTCTGTGGCTCACTCTGGGAGCTGGAGGCTGGAGCTCTTCCTATTTGGCCATCTTGGTGTGGGTCTTGTCCCAATACTTTTTTGTGATTTGAGCAAGAATTTAACACGAGATCTACCTCTTAGCAAATTTTTAAGTGCACAACACTATATTGTTAACTGCAGGTATTATGTCATATAGTAGATATCTAGAATTTATTTATTTTGTATAACTGTAACTTTGTACCTATTGAATGACTTCCCATTTCACCTTCACCCTCTTCCCTGGAAACTGTCACTCTATTTTTAGCTTCTAGAAGTTTGACTATTTTAGATACCTCATGTAAGTGGAATCATGCAGTATTTGTCCTTCTGTGATAGATTTATCTCACTTTGCATAATGTTTTCCAGGTCTCTCCATGTTGTTGCACGTGGTAGGACTTCCTCTTTTTTTAAGGCTGAATAATATTTCATTATATGTGTATACTACATTTTCTTTACCCATTTGTCTGTTGGTGGACATTAGGGTTGTTTTCATATCTTGGTATTCTGAATAATGTTACAGCAAACATGGGATTGCAGATATCTCTTTGATATACTAATTTCATTTCCTTTGGATACATACCCAGAAGTGGGATTGCTGAATCATACGGTAGTTCTATAGTGGTTGCACCATTTTCCACTCCCACAACAATGTACAAGGATTCCAATTTTTCCACATTCTTGCCAACACTTGCTTTGTTCTTTTTGATAATAGCCATCTTAACATGTGTGCAGTGATATCTCATTGTGGTTTTGATTTCCATTTCCCTGATGATTAATGGTGTTGACACTTTTCCATGTATCTATTGAATATTCATATGTCTTCTTTGGAGAAATATTTATTCAGGTCTATTTCCTACTTTTTAGTTAGGTTATTATTATTATTATTTTGCTATTGAATTGTAGGAGGAGTTCTTTACGTATTTTGAGAATTACCCCTTATTAGGTGTATGCATTTTCTCCCATTCCATGGGTTGCCTTTTCACTTGGTTTATTTATTTATTAATTTATTTTTACTGGGAAGAAGAGCTTTAGTTTGCTGTTGTGCTCATTTGTCTGTTTTTGCTTTCGTTGTCTGTGTTTTTGGTATCATTTGCAAAAAATTCTCAACACCAATTTCATGAAGATTTTCCTGTACTTTTTTCTTCTAGAAGTTTTACAGTTTCAGGTTTACATTTAAGTGTTTAACCTATTTTGAATTGATTTTTGTGTATAGTACAAATTAGGGATCCAATTTCATCCTTTTGCCTCTGGGATACTGTTATTCCATCACCATTTGTTAAAGAGATCATTTTCCTCCGTCATGTATTCTTTATTGAACATCAGTTGACAGTATATTCATGGATTTATTTCTGGACTCTCCATTCTGTTTCATTAGTTTGTATGTCTGTATTTATGCCAGTACCATGCTGTTTGAATTACTGTAGCTTTGTAATATGTCTTTAAGTCAGGAAATATGATGCCTCCAGCTTTGATTATGATGGTTACTCTGGGCCTTTTGTTTTTTCACATGAATTTTAGGATTTTTTTTTCTGTTTCTGTGAGAAATGCCATTGGGATTCTCTTGGGAATATAATTGAATCTGTAGATTGCTTTTAACATTTTTACAACATTAATTCTTCCAATCTATGAACATGAGTTTTTTTTCCATTTCTTTGTCTCTTTTTAAATTTCTTTCATCAATGTGTTGTAGTTTTCAGTGTACAAGTCTTTCATATCCTTGGTTAAATTTATTTATATGTATTTCATTCTTTTAAATGCTACTATAAATGAGATTGTTTTCTTAATTTTCTTTTGGGTCATTTGTTAGTATATAAAAATGCGATTGATTTTTTAAAATCTCAACTTTGTATCCTGCAACATTACTGAATTCATTTATTAGTTCTAAGAGTTTTTCTGTGGAACCTTTAGGGTTTGCTGTGTATAGGATCATGTCATCTATAGACAGAGACAGTTTTACATCTTTTCTTCAATTTGGAAGCTTTTAATTTCTTTTTCTTGCCTAATTACTCTGGTTAGGACTTTTAATACTATGTTGAGCAGAAGTAGTAAGAGATGATAGCCTAGCCTTATTCCTGATCTTAGAGGAAAAGCTTTTAGTTTATGGGCTTTTTATATATAGCTTTTATTATGTGAGATACATTCCTTCAATACTTAGTTTGTTGAGTGTTTTTAATCATAAAAAGGTGCTGAATTTTGTCAAATGCTCTTCCTGCATTTATTCAGATGATTATGTGATTTTAAAAAATCATTCATTATGTTAATGTTGTATATTACATTGATTGATTTGTGTATGCAGAGCTATCCTTGCACCCCAGGGATAAATCTTGCTTGATTATGGTGTATGATCTTTCCTGTGCACCGTTGAATTTGGTTTGCTAGTATTTTGTTGAGGACCCATCTTGCTTAAGTGTGCACATTCTTGATTATTGCTGAAGTTAAGCATTTTTTATTACTTATTCATTTTTTGTTTATTGACTATTATTTTTTCTATTTTTTTTCTACAGGGTGCTGATATATTTCTTATTTATTTATAGGAACTCTTTATATATAAAATGCATTAAAGTTTTTCACCATTTCGTATAAATAATAGTTATGAAGTTTTATATTTTGAAAGAAAACATCTTTTCCAATGCTGTTTATTTCTTTCTTTTTGTGATTAAATATTTTTTCCTTTGCATAGGTCAGGTAAGTATTCACCTATAATTTTTTCTTGGTGCTTTAAAATTTAACTTTAGACTTCTAGTTATGTAAGTTGTATATTTTTATACATATATACCTTTTTTTTTTTTTTTTTTTTTTACCTAATAGTGTAAACAAATGGACGAGGAAAGAGAGGAGTATAAGCAGTTGATTGGATTTTAGTAGAAATAAATTGACATTCTATTTACTGTCCATCTGATTCAGTCAATTCCCAATTATCTATGGTAAATGAGAGCTAGGAAGAACAAGGGTAAAATATACATCTGTTGATAATCTCTCAACTATATTTCAGGACATGTCTGTGCTCAGAAACATTCTAATGGCATTACATTGAGGGCAGAGCACTTTGGTGTTTCTCCATGGTCACGTCACAGAGATCAGTGATCTTATTGTCTATTTGGATGACCTTGTTTCCATGACAGAGAAAGTCCTCTCATATGGCATAAAAATGAGCTGCTTTTCTCCAGAGGAGTTATGGCTGATGGTGTCTCAGGTGTATATCTTGGCTTGGAGGCCATAATTTCTAACCATTAGAGACTTATTCCTATGGGTAAAGCCCTGTCTCTCTGGGAAGTCCTTTAAGAATAACCCCAGGCACACCACACTGCACTATAAAGGGTCACTGGAATTGTAGGCTTAATGTATCAAAAGTGAACAAAGGTATAACCTCTTCCTGAGAGGATGAAACAGAACAGGTTCAGATCACTAAGGAACATGGGAGGAACAAAGGAACACGGAGTGATTTTAGGGTGGTCCAGAAGAGACAGGTGGGCAGGTGTCTGTATTGATAGGAGTATCCTGCAGACTGGGTCAGTCCAAGGACAGTGCTACAGTGCAATAAAGTAAACAAAGAGAAAAGATATTACACGCGGAGTTTCCACAGTTTCCCTCCCTTTCATCGCCTTCATCATCATCAATTTTGCCAGTTTCTTCTTGGTCCTTTGTTATGCAGAACAAACATAATGGGTGAATACATATTTTTGAAGGCACCCTAAGTGCCAGGCACTTTACTGGGGACACAGCAGTGAGCAAAACAGATGACATCCCCCCACCTTCATGTGTCTTGCACTCCACTGAGGGGAGATAAAAGGTAAACAAAGAAATAAAATGGATAGCATGTCAGATGCAAATACATGCTACAATTATAGAGAAAGCAGGGAAGGAGGACAGGGAGTAGCAAGTGTGGGATGGGAACACACCGTTTTCCCTGGGATGGGCTGAAAAGGCGTCACAGCAAAGGTGGCATTTGCATAAAGGCCTGAAGGAGGAACAGTGGGCATCCAGGTGAAGAGCATTTTAGGGCAGTGTGAGCAACCGAGACCATGAGGCCAAAAGCATCTGGCTCATTGAATAGGTCCTAGGGCAATGATAGAATAAAAGGATGGAGTGCAGGGGAAGATCAGAAAATGGAATCCATGGAGGCTGGATTCCATGGAGAATTGTGTGGGGAGTTTAGAGGAAGAGAGAAGAAAGAAATATTAGAGACAAGTGGGATAAGGAGAAATGATGATAAAAGGGATTTTAAAAAGCTTTGCTGTGTCTTATGAGTAAAATCTTGAGTGACTTTAGGAAATATTTAAATTACTTCAGGCAAGACTAGACTGCAAGGTAGCTGAGCACAATACGGGCTGTATGAAGCAATCGAAGAATTTATTATTGAGACAATTTTTGGACCAGCAGAGGTTGTAGTCAGGAGAGCTGAGGATGTGTATATTTGTAAGGGTGAGAGTGTGGTGGTAAGAGAGATGGTACAAAAACTGTAGTAGGGAGGGTCAGTTCTGGGGTAGAAAATGCCAACTGGCTTAAGAAGTTATTCCAGTATGGGCTACATGTCAGAATGGTCTTGTGATGCTTGGTCTTGGCTGATGGACACTTACAGTTAAACATTTTTTTCATGATTTTCTTTTTCTGTTGTTCATTGAGTAGTCATGATCTTATTGATATTTTTCTATAGGGTACTTATATATTTCTTATAGATTTGCATGAACTATTTATATTTAAAATGTGATAAAGCTTTTATTTATCATTTGGCACAAATAATAACACCAAATATTATCAGGCAGCTTAAAGGTGCTGAGCTGGCTTGTGGTGGAGGAGGGATTGGGGGGTAGAGGAGGTCTTGGTGGGGGTTAGGTCTGGCAGTGTGGGATTAGATGGCAAGATGTGCAGAAGGGAACAGGCTCTCCAAAGGATCTGGAAGGACATTGGTACAGCCTGTAAAACTTGGTTTCACTGAACCAATTTTCATCAAGCATTGACAGATGCCTGTCTGGGATGACAAATCCCAATGCCTACCACAGTACCTAGTGCATTGTGGGTGCTCAGTAAATATATTTTTTTTCAATGGATGAAATAAACATGTGTTTGATAGACTAGCTTCTATCTGTTGTTTCCACCACTGGGCACCCCAAGCCCCAACCCCTGTACTAGTTTATAACCATGTCCCTTCAATCCGTTGCTGCCTATTGCCACTATGACAATGTTTCGCTATTTTTTCCCTTCCATTATGTACAGGGTAGCAGGATGGAAAGAATATGAACTTTGGAAAAAATATAAGCTTGGGTTCATATCCTAGCTCTGCAGTTTGGGTGAGTGATCTGTTTTCCTAGTTGTAAAATAGAGATAATAATATCCCTGTGGTTAGTTAGATTATAGTTAAGCAAATATTCACTCTCCTCCCTACCTTTCCCACACTGGAGAAGTAAATTTTCCCAACCTATTGATGTTGGGCTTGGCCCTATAACTTGCTTTGGCCTCCTGGTGGGTGAGGTGTCCTTCCCTGCCTCTACTTGGATCTTGGGCCTAGTTGTGTGATTTGCTTTGACCAAGACTTAAAGAAAAGGCTTAAAGTGTCTTGCTGGAGTTGTGCTTGTCTTCTTGTGCTTCCAATTTTTCGATGAGAATAATATGTCTGGGTAGCTACTGTGTCTAAGGAGGATGGAGAGAGGTGGAGCAGACCTGAATCCAACCTGCAGCTGAGTCCAACCTAAATCAGCCAAGCCATTGCTAACCTGCTGATTTATGAGTGAGAAATAGAAATGCTTATTGTTGGATGTCACTGAGTTTTAGGGTGGTTTATTATACAGAATTATTGAATATAACTGATGGGTACAATGCCCTGTTCCTTCAGGTTACTCAGTATTAGCTATCCTGCAAGAAGAATACCTAATCCTAAGTAAAGCATTGTGTCTGCTTCCAATTTATCTCAAGGAAAGACTAATTTTTGTTCTACAGCTACATATAAACTTGTATGATTTGGACCCTTTCCCTCAAATGCTCCTACTATTGAAGATGAGAAAATAGCTACATCTGGTATTTCTGTGATTACCAAGAATATCAAGTTCCATGAAATTTGGCTTACCAAATCCTAAAAGCCTTATCAAAATATTTTCTTTAAAGCTTCTTCTCTCTCCAGATTAATTCCTTATTAGCAAATGATGACTCTACTGTCTGTCTTCTGGTGAGGAACGTGCTCCCAGGAACTAGATGGCTGCAGCTCTTTCTGATATAAACCATTCCAAAATTATTCAGAAAGGGCATTCCTGGAATATATAATTATAGAATATGGTGAAGATAACTTAAAAACAAGGTTTAGGAGCAGATATCCAAAATTGTTGTCATTTGCCTGCAATGATGCAGTGGGAACTGTGAAGGTTATAGTCTTCCTGTCTGGACAATCCCCTCAATGATTTTTTTCCCCCAGCTACTGCCATTTCCTCCTCCCAGCCTCTAGAGCCGGGAGCACAAGTTGTGCAATTACTACCTTTGTAATACTCATATACAGCCCCATTAATACTTTTTATGGATGTGCTGTACCCAGCAGATTTCTCTTTTCATGTTTATATTCTTGTCAGCTGAGGCTTCCATAAAAAACATCAGAGACTGGCTGGCTTAAACAACAGACGTTTTTTTCTTACAGTTCTGAAGGCTGGAAGTCCAAGATCAAGGTGTCAACAGAGTTCGTTCTAGTGAAGCATCTCTTCCTGGCTTGCAGATGGGTGCCTTCTCGCTGTCCTCACAAAGCCCTTCCTCTGTAAGGGTGTGGAGAGAGATTGCTCTTTGGTATCTCTCCTTATCAGGACACTAATTCTATTAGATCAGAGCCCCACCCCTATGGCCTCATTTTAACTTAATTACCCCCCTAAAGGTCCCATCATGAAATATAGTCACATTTGGAGTTAGGGGTTTAACACAGAAAGTTTAGGGGACACAATTCAGTCTATAGCAATACCCAAGCACAGGAAATAGTTAAGAAAAAAAAGAGAGGACACAGAAGTCAGGGGATGTGGAGTCTTGTGTGGCTTCATGCGTAGAGACCACATCTGGCTCAGTGTGAGGAATTGTACAAAGACACAGGAAAGGGAAAGGGGTGGTCACTGCAGCACCTGCCAGACTAGCTATGATTTAAAATCTGACTTGGAAGAAAACCATCAGGCATGTCAGTAAGGCTGCCTCTAACCTGTCAAAATTATATGTTTACAGCTCTCCAAAGAGGCTGTGAGTTAGACCAGGCAAATGCTGAATGATGGTTCAGCTAGTAACCATTATGGTAGCCATCTGCTTTGTTAGCCATGGCATTTGGCTAATAAAACATGGGAAGCCAAGCAGGAAGGAGCCTTCAGGATGGAGGCAAGAATGGAAAATTCCCTTGATTTCCTAATGTTTGGCTTTGTGATTTTTATTTACTCTTGCCTCAAATATTAACGTACATGTCTCAGTCTCAGAGAGGGCTTTTTTAGTCTCCTGGCACTGGTCAAGTCCTCCTGTAGCACTGCATTCTTACAACTAGTTTTCACTTACATTGATGGTAGTGAGATGATTGCTCATGACGTTAGCTGTTCAACATCCAACTCATCTTCATAAATGTAAGCCCCACAAGGGCAGGTCTATGTGTGTCTCATTCACCATTGTATCCTTAGTGCTTGCATAATATTGTCCTAGAGGGGGTGTTCAGAAATATGTGTTGAATGAATGAACAAATGGAGGAATGAGGAGGAGTAGCCTATTTCCTTCCTCAACATATGCTTGTGAGTTAATGGATAGAATAGGTTGTTAAACCCCACTCTCTGAAAATCCTTTCTCCACCTTCCTCCATACCAGCTTTCCATTTCCAGAAACCTTCAATTGTTATGAGGTCTGGATGTTTGCCTGGTCTCCTCCTTCAAGGGAGGGCCAATCTTTCCCTGAATATTGATGCTTGCTCTTAGAAATCACTTGCCCTAAATATACTAAAGGCTTTGGTAGAATGGAAAGAGTATAGGCAGTTGAGCTGGAAGAGACCTCCATTGGAATTTTATTTTTGTCACTTGGTGTGTATGAACTTGGACTATTTAAGCAATCTGTTTTCTTAACTGAACATGAGTTTGCTGTGAGGATAAATGCAATAGCATAAGGAATAGTGCTTTGAGAGCAGTGAAATCCTTGTAGAAATGTTTGTTATTTTAAGTGGAAGTGGTAAAAGTACCTCCTTTGATTGACTAGAACAGGCTTGGGAAGCTCTCATATCAACACCATTATATACTCTTTTTTTTTTCTCATTAAACTTTTTAAATGGGTCTCAAAATGTTGTGACAAAGTTTTGGCTAAGTTGTTTCCATTAAAAAGTACTGATTTTAAAATCTAATAACTTAAAACTGTCACTCACAAAAAAGAAAGCCAAAGTGGTCCACAAAACATTCTCCTTTCCTTCTGAATGTTTTACGACGCATTGTTATCTTTAACCAGTCTTTTACTACTAAACTTAAGTGTCCAATTGAAACAAACAGTTCTGAGACCATTCTTCCACTACTGATTAAGACTGGGGTGGCAGGTACTTGGGTTAATATTCATTTAGCCTTCTAAGCTTTCGAGGCAGACTTGGCGACCTTGCCAGCTCCAGCAGCCTTCTTGTCCACTGCTTTTATGACACCCACGACAACTGCCTGTCTCATATCACAAACAGCAAAGCGACACAGAGGTGGATAGTCTGAGAAGCTCTTAACACACACGGGCTTGGCAGAAACCATATGAACGATGGCAACATCACCAGACTTCAAGAATTTGGGGCTCATCTTCTAGCTTTTTACCAGAATGGCAATCAATCTTTTGCTTCAGCTCAGCAAACTTGCAAGCAATGTGAGCGTGTGGCAATCCAGTACAGGGACATAACCAGGGCTGATTTGGCCTGGATGATTCAGGATAATCATCTGAGCAGTGAAGCCAGCTGCTTCCATTGGTGGGTCTTTTTTGCTGTCACCAGCAACGTTGCCACTACAAAGATCCTTGACAGACACATTCTTGACATTGAAGCCCACATTATCCCCAAGAAGAGCTTCACTCAAAGCTTTGTGGTGCATTTCGACAGATTTTACTTCAGTTGTAATGTTGACTGGAGCAAAGGTGACCACCATACTGGGTTTGAGAACACCAGTCTCCACTTCGCCAATAGAAACAGTACCAATACCACCAATTTTGTAGACATCCTGGAGAAGCAGGGCTTGTCAGCTGGATGAGTTGGTGGCAGAATGCAGTCCATAGCCTCAAGCAGTGTGGTTCCACTGGCATTGCCATCCTTACAGGTGGCTTTCCATCCCTTGAACCAAGGCGTGTTAGTACTTGGCTCCAGCATGTTGTCACCATTCCAATCAGAAACTGGCACAAATGCTACTGTGTCGGGGTTGTAGCCAATTTTCTTAATGTAAGTGCTGACTTCCTTAATGATTTCCTCATATCTCTACTGGCTATAGGGTGGCTCAGTGGAATCCATTTTGTTCACACCAACAATTAGTTCTTTCACACCCAGTGCGTAAGCCAGAAGGGCAGGCTCTCAGGTCTGCCCATTCTTGGAGATACCAGCCTCAAACTCACCAACACCAGCAGCAACTATTAGGACAGTACAGTCAGCATGAGATGTCCCTGTAATCATATTTTTGATGAAATCTGTGTGTCCTGGGGCATCCATGATAGTCCCATAGTACTTGCTGGTCTCAAATTTCCACAAGGAGATATGAATGGTGATACCACGTTCACGCTCAGCTTTTCAGTTTATCCAAGACCCAGGCATACTTGAAGGAGCCCTTTCCCATCTCAGCAGCCTCCTCAAATTTTCAATGGTTCTTTTGTCGATGCCACTGCATTTATAGATCAGATGGCCAGTAGTGGTGGACTTGCCCAAACCTATGTGTCCAATGATGACAATGTTGATATAAGTCTTTGCCTTTCCCATTTCGGCTTTTAGGGGTAGTGTTCATGACACCTGTGTTCTGGTGGCAAACCCGTTGCGAAAAAGCCCTATATGCTCTTTTACATGGTTTTATTGTATCAGCTAAAGGGCTGCTGATCTCCAAATCTGATGAAACTGCCTAATTTGGCTTGGTTTTCAATGACAATAGTGAAACATACTGAATAATGTGGAAAATACATCATTGAGGAATCATGCAGATGAATGGAAGTCATTAACTCAATTAAGATGTGCCTGCTCTGAGAATATGGTATCACAGCAGTCTATCTGGATGTATTAATGGCAAGATAAATATTTTCTGCATCTGAAATCTACTCATATCTGTTGTTTTTCTAAATATATGATTTTTTTTTGATGCTGATCAGAAGATCTGATTCTTCCTTCTATAGTAGTGGAATGCCTAATTTAGGAATTTTGTGCAATGGAACATTCATGAGCTTTGAAGTTACAACTGTGAAGTTTGATCGCTGCTTTTGTGACCCATCAGCTGCCTACTCTCCTTGACTCTCAGGTGTCATTGAAGATTAGATGAGATACACCAATGCAGAGCTCAGCAAATGATAATTTCCTTCCTTCTCTCCCTCTCCTTTTCTTTCTTTCTTTTTTCTTTTCTTTTCCTTCCTTCCTTCCTTCCTTCCTTCCTTCCTTCCTTCCTTCCTTCCTTCCTTCCTTCCTTCCTTCCTTCCTTCCTTCTCTTCTTCTTTCTTCTTTCTTCTTTCTTCTTTCTTCTTTCTTCTTTCTTCTTTCTTCTTTCTTCTTTCTTCTTTCTTCTTTCTTCTTTCTTCTTTCTTCTTTCTTTCTTTCTTTCTTTCTTTCTTTCTTTCTTTCTTTCTTTCTTTCTTTCTTTCTTTCTTTCTTTCTTTCTTTCTTTCCTTTTTAGATGGAGTCTTGTTCCTTTTCTTTCTTTGCAAAGAGCTACAGGTTGTAAAACATTTCCTGAAGTCTCTGAAGTCTATTTTAGGGGTGTATGTAGGACTAGAGTATGAATTTATTCTGACTCGACTCTATTTCTCTGTTACTCTGTATTGTTGAAGAACCAAAAAAATTGCTTTCTGAAGAATGCCTGTTTGAGTTCTGGGGTTAAACAATGAAATATATATATTTCTACTTGTTCAGCAAGAAGGGGAGTCAGAAGGCTAATATGTGGAAATAAGTGCCCCATGAATGATTCTTATCATTTAGACCAATTAGTGTTCTATGATTATCATGAAACTGGCAGAATGCAGCACTCAAAAATCACTAGACAGATTAGAGAAGCACAGGCATGAACGGGACAGAAAGGGGTTAGTGAGAGTTCATGAATGAATAGCAAGTAGATATATTTAATGCATTTATGTGCCAAAATCCAACAGTAAAAATACATTCTGCAAAATTTCTTTCTAAAAGTGAGGCATTTAGTCAATGGGGGGAAATGGCCCTTATGGTTTTAATTAGCTTTGATTCATGCAAATTTTACTATCAGCCTTGAGCAGATCTAAGGAGGTAGACCTTTGAAGTTGCTGTTGAGTTCCTTCTGTTGATGGTGTTGAATTAGAATTCTGGAGGATCCAATGAAAATAACATGCAAACATTATGGCCATTTGTTATCATTATAAAATGTGATAATGTCATTGCTGACTTACAAAGATGATGACCTGAAAGGCCGTGACATTATGACATTACATTTTATCAATAATGAAAAATTGCTGCCTTTGCATGGTGGTTGGTGAGCTCAGGCGACCATGGAAGGAGGCTGTAAGCCTTTTTGTTTATTCTAGATTGAAAACGGAAACAAATCAGCAGTTAGAGATTTATTAGGTCGCCAAAGGAAAAAATGGCATCTTGTCTTACCCTATCTGTGGGGAAAGCAGGAGGACCTCACTGACCCACGGGGTTTAATATTCATTAGCAAGAGGCTTGCTTGCAAGTCACTTAAATGGTGGTGAAGTCTGCCTTAATAACAGGTTTTAAGGCTTGAGGGAAAATGTGCTGCCCAAAGAAGCTGTGATGTGTGAGCATAAACAGACAGTGTGCCTTTTTGGGAAGGGACCTGACAGATGGGCTGTCATTCCACGAATAGGGCACAGCTGATGTTAAGGCGTCAATTAGCTTATTAGCTTGTTGTTCTTAGATTGGAACTAGGAAATAACTTTCATGACTGCTGAAACTATTCATGCACTATTCTTCAACATTTAGAGGACACGATGGAGGTGAAAGAGTCATCCAAGATCATTCTAAACCTCACGTAGCACAGCCATGCTTTTCTGACCATGAGCAGTCATAAATCCGGTACCTGTGGATGAGCTAAAAAAAACCTTGAGCCCGAATGCCATGCTGAAAGGCCCACAAAAGCTGTGGCTTCTAAAGCCTCCCTAATAACTCATGCAGAGATTGAGGCTTTTGTAAGTCTTAGAAAAGATAATTTTCACAAAATATGAGGAAGGGGCAAGGTGGCAACTCATCTATCCTGTTTTTCCCCCTTGCATTTGTTCTATCAGAGAGCTGTAAAGAGTGGGCAACATATATAAAATTCTGAGTCTAGGTCCTAATATAAAAACTTGAAAGGAATGTAAAATCTTTAGATTTGAGGTGTAAAATAGATTTTCTTCCCTTTTCTCTTTTATGCAGGTGTTTCATGGCAGACACATAAAATACCTATTTATTCGTAGCATTTTATTTCCCTTTCACCTTATGCTTCTGCTTAGGTTTGGGGGAATTCATGTCAATTTCAGTTTCTCTGGGGGCAATAAATTGACCAACTTGGGTTTTGGCTCACCCAAGGGAACGTTTCCATCTACCTCCTCTGGTGCAGTTCCTGAAGTGGATGCATGCGTGTGTGTGTGTGTGTGTGTGCATATGTGCCCGTGGGCATTGCCCTCTGTCCAGCCTTGAGTACTATTTTGGAGGTTGTGATTCTGAGCAGCAGAATACTCTCCCTGTCCTGGTGCTTATCTGACTGCCTACCTCCCTGAGGGAGCTCCAGCTTAGCCTTCCAGCTGAGGCTTGCCTGGTTTGAGTCTGCAGTGCCAGTCACTCTGATCTTTCACTGGTGGGCAGCTCTTCTCAAGGCCTCTTGGCTGTGTTGACTCCCACCCATCCTACAAATCTCAGCTGAAGCCTCACCTTGAGCTACTATAAGAATCGCTGCTAGAAATAAACCTCAGGTAGCTCCCTGACCAATCCTCAAACACCTAGGGAAACCCAGAGCATTCTTTCCATGACCTAACAAGAAGCAGTGGTTCTCAAAGTGTGGTCTCTAGATCAGCAGCATCAGCGTTACTTGGGAACTTGCCAGAAAAGCAAAATCAGTAACTCTGATTTAGGGCCCAGCAATCTGTGTTTGAACAGTCGCTCCAGGTCATTCCAATGCAAGCTCTAGTTTGAGAGCCACTAGCTGCAGGGAATGTTTGAAGTTTTTCTTGCCCTCATGGCATTAATGGGACAACTCTTAAGTAGCATCTATGCATTAAAAATAAGTGTGTTTCATTTTCTTACTGTTCAATTATGATTTTCATGTCCTTTCCTTCTAAAAAATCCTGGAAGCAGGGGTAAGGCCGCATTCAGTCTGGCTTGCTTGTTTTGTTTTGCTTCAACCAGGTAGGGCCTTGTACAAAGAGAAATGGTTATTTGATATAACATAATTCGAAAAGCCACAAGAGTATTTCTCTTTTCTTGCAGAAAGGTGCTGCCTGACGTTCAGTCTTTGACGATGAATCCCCCTGGTTTAAGATAGCATTAGATGAAAAATATCCCTAGGAGGGGTAACAGGTTAACCTATCAGTGAAGTATACTTTTATTAAGAATGGGTTTGAGGCAAACACCTGGTATTCCAGGATTTACTATTCTAAGCTTCGATGATTTGCAAGTAATCTAAAAAATTTATGACATTTAGAAAGCATACCGTTTGCTGTGGAAACCAATCATATCCCTGGTGGGTGAGCCTAAGAGATGACCCATTAAGGCAGCTTAAAAAAATCTTTGTCATTTTGTTGTTAAAAAAAGGGAGAGAGGATAAAATGGCATAGGCCTAATGGGGTTGTTATGAAGATTAAATAAATTACTCCATGTACTCCATTTTACATAAGACCAGATAAGTACATCATATATGTGAGATATGATGATGACAATTGCCTCCTTGTTCCTTTAGAATTAACTCTTGTTATAGTTTACTACTGTCTTATTTGAGAAAATGGAATTTTCAAATTAGCTATTAGATGTATACATTTAAAGAGTCCAGGCTTTGAGGTGGCCCCAGATCTTCTCAAAATCCACTGTGGATTCTGGCTGGCTGCTAGTTTGAACAGGCAGGGGGAGGACAGGGCAGTCTGGGTACCTGGGGAGTGGGAGAGGGGTGGGGAGTTGCCAGAAGGGAGGGGCAGCACTGAAATGGGCAGTGAAACGAAGGGAGCGTTTGTGTTGAAGAGAAATTTTGCCAGAGTGAGGTAGTATTCCCATTTTTTTCCAGGAAGAGCTCAAGTGGCCATTTTCCATGCTATCAGCAAATAAAGTTTTGGTAGAAGGCAGTATCGGATGAGAGGTTTGTGTAAAACCAAGCACAAAGTCCAGAATTACAGGCTGACATTTTTGGAGTGGGGGCCCAAACAAGAAATTTTTCTGCACAATATAGTTAAACACCCGGGTTGCACGGATCTCTTTTTAACAACCACAGAATTCTTTTAGTGATGCTTAAGGATGACTTCCTTCCTGGTGGGAGTAGAATCCCAGGATGTCTGCCAAGATGTGTTACTTAATGTTCTCTGTTTCTCAAAGGTTCAGTAAGCAAAAGGGGTTATTCTGAGCAAGCTGCTGGGACAATGACAGGAACAAACACCTCAATGTATAAATTTGAGACCTTTCACCTCTCAGCTGTCAAATTTCAATATTTCTGGTCACAATGTTAAATGCGCTCCAGTGTCCGTTTCAGAGAACTCTGATGGAAAAATCAAAGTTTGCTTTTATATTTACACACTGTTAGTAAGTTGTTAAAAGAAGAATAAAGCAAGGTGACTGCTAGCCATATTTTGTATTCATGGCTTTACAGCTTCAGCATAATAAACCAGTACCTGTGTTTTCTCTGTAACTTATAATGCATGCTCCAAATGACTTAGTGTTATTGCCAGCTCTATATCCCCTACCTTTTAAGAATGATAAACACAGCATGTTGAAGGTAAAGTTTAAAACCAGGGTTATGAAGGAGGTAGGGAAATAGGGGCTAAAACAGGACTTTTAAGATCTTTCCATTTAAAACCAAATGTGTGGGTGTACATGAAGGACACGGTATGAGTCCGCATAGTTTATCTTGCATTCCTTCTTACAAACATGTGTATAATAACCTAATGCATACTCCTGGGATAGAAAACAGGGACTTCGTATTCTGTTACGTGGAGGCATTATTACCTTTTGTCAGCAGTGGTGTGTTTTGTTTTGCCCTGTGCAATTCTGTAGACAGATCTTCCATCATGATGACCTTTCTGACAGCAGATGGGTGGGGGAAAAATGGTTTGAGGAAACCATTTTCCTTTCATGCAGCAAGCAATAATTACTTGAAGTGTGTGACAACGATGGAGTGGGCAGGCTTACCCAAGGACCCATACTGGAAACTTCCTTTGATTCTAGCTCTCCTTTTATTCTGTCAGTACACTTGTGCAGAATAGAATGTTTAAATTTTCTTTTTAGAAATCTGTGATGCTTGGGAACTCTTTGATTCCACAGATATTTTCACATATCTTTCAGGGATTCTCTCAACCAGACTGACTTGCATATCTTTCAGGGATTCTCTCAACCAGACTGACTTGGGCCCAGGTGAGCTCTGTGTATATCCTTATGTGTTTCTCTGCCCTGCTGGGCGCTGCAGCCATAGCACCATGGAAAGGGCCACCATGGGCCACTGCAGAGAGAGTGGACAGTGACAAAGGAAGCTGTGCTCCCTGTCAGTACATGCATCAGAGGATCTGAGGAACATGAGTAATGACCACGCACTGCCTGGGCCCAGGGAAATGAAGTTTCCACATCCACGCCTAGTGGAACATTTGCCTATTGGCATAGAAATGTTCCGTTTCTTTATGGAAGTCCATTTCAAATACTGGTAAATTAAACTTTTAGAGCAAAAATCAATGCAAAAATATGTCCCAATTTGTGACAGTGGAGATTACCCATGCACATCATATGTCTCATAGAGAGAACAGTGATGGGGACAAGGTCTGAGGAGGTATCCTGCTTTTGCGGTGCTCGTGTTCTCTTTTGAATGTAAACAGTAGTTTCTGATAAGGATATTGTATTAGTCCATTTTCACCCTTCTGATAAAGACATACCAAAGACTGGGTAATTTGCAAAGAAAAAGAGGTTTAATGGACTCACAGTTTCACATGGCTGGGGAGGCCTCAAAATCATGGTGGAAGGCAAAAGGAACATCTTACAAGGTGGCAGGCAAGAAAGAGAATGAGAACCAAGCAAAATGGGTTTCCCCTTATAAAACCATCAGATCTCGTGAGACTTATTTACTACCACCAGAACAGTATGGAGGAAACTGCCCCATGATTCAATTATCTCCCACTAGGCGCCTCCCACAACACGTGAGAATTGTGGAAGCTATAAACCAAGATGAGATTTGGGTGGAGACACAGCTAAACCATATCAGATATCATGAGATTAAAGCATGTCCTCTCTTTTCTAACCCATGAAATACTTTTTAGTTAGCACTGCAGTCTGCTTGGTGTGTAACATCTACCACACAAACGACTTGCCATTCACAATACTCCATGATACCTTCTTTGCTTATATTAATGTTTCATGGGGACACATACTATTTCCTTGATAAGACTGAAAACTTCTCGATGGCACAGCCTGCTTATGGTGTTATAAACAGAGCTTCATGTTTCTGTGGATCTTCCAAAGCACTCCTGTCACCTTTTGCTTCAACTTCTGCCTCTGCTTGTCTCTGTGTCCCCACTCAGTGTTTTGCATCCTGAAGCTTCTGTCTTCTGTTAGGCCCACATTGCTCTACCAGGCAATAAAAGTGCCGTTGCCAAAAGCACTGTCAATGGAAGATATTACGTATCAGAGACTTGGACTGATGGTTTTGAGGACTCTAAGGAGAGGGGCATCGCTGCATGGACAAGTATAAGCATTAAGTAAATATGGCCAGCATTACTGACCTGAAATTCTCCAGTCTTCTTCATACCAGGAACTTTTCTTTGGCCATTTTTTCTTTCAGCCCCTGCCTACTGCTAGACAATTTTCCATTCAGGCCACTCATGTCCTTGCTCCTCTTTTCCCAGGTCCAGGGCCCTCCATCCCCCTGTCTCTTGGGATGCGCCAGACAAATTGGAAAGGAAAAACTCAATTACTTTATTACGTAGAGCAAATTAGCCCTTATTGTCTCCCAATAAGCCTCAGTCAATAAATGTGGATGTAAATGTTTTCAATACTTGTGGAGGTGATATTTTGAGGCAGGAGAGCATTGTGATAGAGACCCTGCTCCACTAAGCTGAAAGCTCCACCTGCTTCTTCAATATCTAAACTATTCCAACTGAATTTCTCACCTCACTATTTTACTCAGCCAAAGATTTAGGAGTTGCAGCAAAGTGATACTGGACTATCCTATGACTTTTTCCTCTTTATGCACAAAGTTCAGCAAAGAAGGGAGTAAGAAGGCATGCTTTCTGAGTTGAAAGGATAAGGAAGAGGTAGACCATTTGACAAGAAGGGATTATTCTGATTTCTAATATATGTGGACATGCACATGCATATACCATGGAACCTCTCTTATCCAACTTCCATGTAACCTACTTCTCCATTCCGTCTAAAAGACATACTGACTGGGCTCAAGGTACATTGAACACCCACAGTCAGGAGGCTACTTTCTGGCACCCAGGGCACGTGTACCAGGTGAATTGATGCTTACAAAACCAGTTGGGTTTGTTCCCAAACTGTTTATGACACTTATACTTGCTATTGTAATTACATAATTTAATTAAATATTACATAAATTGAGGAAACATGAATTTAAAAATGAAAGAAAATTGGTTCTGCTAAAACTAATTTGAATTCTCTGATAAAATCAAGTCTCTAGAATTTTTGCTATTATATAAGATATAGATGAGATGACTGTAAATAATTGGGAAAAGCTATAAAAGTCTACAAATTAGATGCCTTGTCAGTACTTTTAAGTTTTCATTCTGCTTTAAAGAAATGGAAACTGCGATTTGTTGAGGCATTATGTGGGCCTTGTGTACATAAACAAGACTTTACAGAACCCCAATTAGAGGACCCACACTTAGGCCTTGGCTTTATTTACATCAAAAGATTACCAAATGAGTGTATGGTTGTGTATGTTTCAAGGTGAAATAGCAAAGTTTAAGGTATAACTCTGTTACTATTTTTATTTCATTTCTAACCAACTCTTTCAAATAGTTAATCAACTGTGGGATTACTGTAATGCTGAGAGGGCTTCAACTCTACGTGCACATACAGACATGGGTAGAACCTTGGTGTGCATTTGGCATTAACCCTCAGACTACCTCACCAGAGTATCAGTGGGATTTCTAGACATGAACATCCAGAGAACTTGTCTTTGTTCTTCTGCTCATGTGTCTTGATGTCTCAGGCTGACCTTGGCCTTGCTCTGATCCAGATGCCTTTAGCCACATCCCTGGCCCATGTTAAAGTGGCCACTCTTATATCAGAGCTAGCACACCAACAATGGAGAACACTCAGTGACTATACTGGAAATTACTCCAAATTTAATCTTTAAGGGACAGACTTTAGGCTTATGCTACACAGGCTTATAAACTGCATTCTTAGCCTCTCAGCTATGTATGTGCTTAATTGCTACCTGTGAAATTCATACAAATGTAAGAAATGTGACTTTCCTTTAATGTTAACAAAGAGTTGTTGGTAAATCTCTTCAAGGACTCGGGATGAGGGGCTTTACAGATTTTCTTTTTTTTTTTATTCGATTTTTTTTTTGGAGGGGGGCATGAAGTGGTTGTTTATTGTGTTTTTAAATTTTTAAAAAATTTTCATTTTTCCATATGTTATTGGCATACAGGTGGTATTTGGTTACATGAGTACGTTCTTTAGTGGTGATCTGTGAGATTTTGGTATACACTGCACCATATTTGTAGTCTTTCATCCCTCGCCCTCTCCCACTCTTCCCCCTAATTCCCCAGTGTTCATTATATCATTCTTGATTATAAAAGGAAAAGAAAGTGTTGAGGAGGAAACTCTGATGGGTGCTTGGGGTAAAGAGGAGACCTCCAGGAGCCTGCTGAAGGCAGGTCATCTGTTCTGCATGAGAAGAGAGGAATAGGCTGTTTGTTGCTCTAGGGAGATAATGGAGTAAGAGAACAGAAGGGAGTGGAGGCCATGAGAGATTGGCTGGTAGGCTGTAAGTTCTCTGATGTGACCCCTTCCTCTGACCCCACCCCAAAATCTCCAGTAAGAGGAACTCACTAAATGCTTGGCTTTGAGTGAATTGTGTGCGTATGCATACACTGGCTTTGTGAAAACTTATTTCTGGGCTGAGATTGGCAGTGAAATTGACACAAAGTAAGAACTGAGGAAGCGTGTGCTGCTGGTGCATGGAGGCAGAGTGATGCTTGGCAGAAAGGCTTGGGAACTCCAGAAGGCCACAGGGAGAGCTCAGGATACCAGGAGGCATGAAACTGAGGTTGGTTTAAGTGTAACTGGCTTTCTGAGGGACAGGGGCATTCTTAAGCACCTGGCATAGAGATGAACATATACTGACTACTACAGAGATATATATTTTTAAAGAATAAATCTTTGGGTCAATGGAGAAAGCTATCTGGGTCAGAGTCCCTCTGTGATTCAAGTTAGGCTTATTATCAGTTAGAGGGCAAATGAATGAAGTTTCAAGGTATGGTTCTAGGGACTGGTGCCAACCTGGTGGAGAAGCCAGTGGTGCCAGCTCAACCTCTCTACCCTCTAAAGGTGTTGTCGTCTCCTTGGACTGTTAAGCCAAGGTCAACATGCCCCCAGGGCGGCCTGTCTTGTCTGTTTCAGGCACCTTGAAGCACTTCACCAAGTTTTAGAAGATAATTTTTCAAATATATATAAAATTGAGATTAGTGTTGGCTTTTCTACATTTAGCAGAAGAGCCCAAGTTTCTTGATGACTCTTCCCTATTGGCTGGTGAGAAGTGAAGTTAGCACTTCTATTGAAGAACTGACTTCAATGAACCAAAGGTGAGGCATTGTCACCTAGGAGAAGCCTTTTCTAAGACCATTGAGTGACAGACGCCCCAAAGTAGATTCATGGGTCATAGAGTACTGGAGCTGCAAAGATACTTAGGTGAGGTTTCCTCTTCTGTGCTCCCCGCAGTTTTTGTTCTTATTTCTTTATTGCAATCATCACATCATTTTATATGTAATTATCAGAGCCATTTGTCTCAATTTATTGGAAGTCCATTGAGAACAGTGACCAAATTGTATTCATCTTTTTAATCATCAGTACTTTGGACAGGGGCTTAGACTGTGAAACATGCTTATTAAAATGTAGTGGAATGAATGAATGGATAGATGAACATGGTTTTCTTATTTTCAGATGAGGACACTAGAACTTTCCCAAGGACGCAGAGCGAGTTGGTGGCAGAGTTAGAACCAGAAAACTTTTCAAATTTTAGCATTCTTTCTTATATTTTCTCCTTTCAAGAAATTTCCTTGGGATGGGGTCCATGCCTTACAAGTGCACTGAGTAGCACCTAGTATAATTTAGGATGTTTCTGAAGAGGTAGCACCACTTGTTGCCTAGGCAACTGGAGAAATGTAGGAAGGTGGCAATTGTCTGTTGGCAACAATGTCCTCAGCCAAGAATCTGAAAAGTGGCTCTTTTTGCTCATCCCTGAACAACAACCTTGAGGGAGAAGTGTGTTAAGAGATAAAATGCAGCCAGGCACAGTGGCTCATGCCTGTCATTTCAGAACTCTGGAAGACTGAGGTGGAAGGATTGCTTGAGGCCAGGAGTTTGAGACCAGCCTGGGCAACATAGCAAGACCCTG